>NC_140656.1:27551408-30187058 GCF_978046115.1 Saccoglossus kowalevskii
TACTATTTCGACTTCTTGAAAAATACAAGCCTGAATGCTTTGATACTTGGTGTGTATGTACCTGGGGTAGACCTCTCAGATTTGTTCATTTCATGATGATATCTTCAATTCTCTAATTTGGTGAATAGTGATATTTTCGACTTCTTGTTAAAAACCGCAAGTCCAATTGCTTTGATATTGCATATATAGATGCTACATGTGGACCTTTCTCAGATTTGTTCATTTTCGTGATGATATCTTCAATTCTCTGATTTTGGTGAATATTTTTGTCATTTTTGGTAAAAAGTTATATTTTCGACTTCTTGTTAAAAACCAAAAGTCCAATTGCTTTGATATTGCATATATAGGTACTACATGTGGACCTTTCTCAGATTTGTTCATTTTGTGATATCTTCAATTATCTAATTTTGATGAATATTTATGTCATTTTTGGTAAAAAGTGATATTTTTGAATTATTGTTGAAAACAAGTCAAATTGCTATACATACTTATACATATTGTTCATTTTCTAATGATATCTTCAGTTCTTTAATTGAAATGTGCCTTGCTAACAGCCCAAAAAGTAATGGTCTACATTAAACAAAATCACATTTTTGCAAAAAAATGTTCTTGTGACAAGCTGCAAAAAATAGTTTGCTGGTTCAGGAGGCGAAGTTAGAAATACTCTAATGCATTTTACAACACTGCACATGACCAACTCTTTGTTCGTTTGGGGCATTTATAAGATCTTCATACACTTTATAGAAAATCCAAAATTTTGAAGTTATACCTATAGTACTAGACTTAGTGCCCCTGCTTGAGTTCAAACATAAGCAACTTGTAGTTCTATCTACCGGGAATTCCATTTTGGTAGTCAGCATTCAAAATGTATTTAATTGATCATGCAGTCTAATTTAGTCCACCTGTGATATCTTTTAATATGTGTGAAGAAAGCTTGAAATGCATACACATTTATATCAACACAATCAGTTGAACATGATTAGCTAGTATGATTCAGGGACTGTTATACAAGTCAAATACACTCGTGAACAATGCCTGTGGCCCTTGTGACATCTGAACGACTGCTGTGTATCCATACCACCCCTGGCACAGATGAGCAGGGAAATGTATTAAATGGCCACCCCTATATAGGGAATTAATTGTATTGCCACTTAATTGCGTGATATTGCTATTAAAACTGCACTTTTAAGAGCATTCATAGCTTTATATAGTTTTAATTTCAGGAAATGTACATGCATGTGCAGTGAACTGGTTGACAAAAACTGGTCATTCACATCCCAAAATAAAACTGCATTGGTGGTTGTTTCATATTAAATTTATTTGTGTTTCCCCATTAATAAAAAAAACCTTGTAGAAAACATCACAGCAGATTGTGTGGTACTGCTGTAAGCATCATTTTATCTAACATTTTCATGCTGACTGGCAAAAACAATGACCATCAAAGCTTTCACATACCACCTTGAGCATACTCACTGGGTTTCAAATTCAGATTTTCCAGGGAAACAATGAGTTTTATTTTAACTTCATATGTTGATTTAACAGGGGAAAAAAGATAAATTGAAATCCAGTGAATAATTAATGAATTTACAGTACTCTGAAGACAAACTGGAAAGTGCATACGTGTCTGAGTGAATCATGGAGGCGTGGACAATAGATCATTTCTTTTGTCCCATACATAGAGGTACCGGTATATCAACACAGCTAGGGAGTGAATAGTTCTCAAAGATTTGTATCCATTTGTAAACTAGATGTTGTCTATTATGAGACTTTGACATCTACAAATAATAGACTAGTGATTTGGTCTGAAGGGCTGTGGGAGGGCCTTACATATGGGTTAGTTCGCACACGAGTTTCCATGGAAATGTACTGAAGCCATAGAGACAGCCAATTATTGATGATACAGAATTCTGTGCAGTCTACGTATTTATAATCCATAACAAATATAAATGACAGACAATATACAGATATTTAATAATTTGTCTAAATGAAAATTTTTACAGACATGCGGATGCTTTTTTTAAATCAAGAGCGGATTCTATACTTGTACCGTAGATGTTTACAAACTATTTACAATATGTCAGAATACATTATTTTCTACAAAAACAAGCAAATGGCAACTGAGATTTTACTGGTTAATAAAAAAATGATATTAATTTTGCCAATCATGTAGCATGAAATTGAAAAAAAACGTACTTAATTTTAATGAATAATACACCTATATTTTCCATATATGTGAAAATTTGCTGTTCACTGCTGCACCATCATTCCTAATAGGCTCTATTCTTGCGCTATTGGCATCTTGTCATGTCCCTCGCATGGGGAATTTGAGATTTCAGGAAAAAAATGTAAAATTCCCTATTCATCCCACAATCCTGCCCCTGGTGGAACATATTGGCAGGCAATGCACAAGTACCAATACAGAAGTGCACAGTTCTCGGGGCCTAATAAAGAGCCACTTATTTTCAAACGCCTTAGACGTGGCGAAGGTATTTCAAGCGAGGGCCGTAAGGACTGTTATAGCATGAAAACGCCCTCATGGGGCATTACGTGGAAATTGCCCGGTGACGTTCCTGCTGAGACTTGTCACTCAAACTACGTCATACACTGATCAACACTTGAAAAATGCTTTTGGCATTTTGTTTGCGATTAACTGACTCTTTATTAGGCCCGAGAATTGTCGACAGTCTACACAACATCAGTTGATACGTCTTCTACAACATTTGATATACTGGAGGCATGTTTTTAAATTATTTAAAGCATGCGTTTTTCAAACTTGATGTGAACATACCAGTTTTTCGAATAACTTGATCTTCACTGGTAAAGAAGGTCTTCAACAAAGGTGTTTTTGAACTGAACAAATGTTTGTTGATAGAACAAACCTCACAGTCAACTATTTAGTCAAAATGTTGCTCAACAAAACCAAAAAAAAAACATAATTCAAACATGAAACATGAAATTATTTGTATAGTTGTAACAACATCTCATACAGTCACTAAACATTTTTACAAATGTACATATTGTACAAATGTACTTATTTGGAAATAATAACGTACACAATGTCCAATACAAGTATATTTCAAAGATGGCTTACAACATTGTCCAATTGCTAAGACAATGGTTCCATGTGAGAAGTAGTAACCAAAATTTTGCTTATCATGTACAATTGTTTTGGGAGGTTGCTCACCACTTCCCTAATCTTCACATCTGCTGTTATTGCTTGGTTACAGTTTCACCTGAGGAGGGCACTATAACATATAAAGGCAATATTGTCGTGATATCAAACCTGTCCAACCCAACTTTGGGCTTACAGACAGATCATCATGAATGACAATATCCAATATAAATTACGAATTTATAATATGAACGAGTAGCTTTCCCAAAAATCCTTGATTTAACTTAATACAATATTATCAATAAAATTAAAATGTCTTTTTTTATGTACACACTCACATACCACCTAATGGATTAGTGGGAAAGTCTACTGTTACCGAATAAGATCATCCCAGCCATGCCACCCCTGTTCAAGTAAATGGAATCACCCAGTTGTGGATACAACTCCTGTAGAACAATGGGGGCATCTATTATATGGCAGGGATGATTAATTAGCCTCAGCAACCTGTCACAGTTGGGTCTATCCCTGACCTCTTTGTGATGTGTATTCTGACTATTTCTTCTGCACTGGTTGGATGAATTCCAACAGTCGACTCCAGCAAACTCCTGGTTAGACCACACCTGCAGAGAAGATTGAGTAAGATGTATTGTACAAGTGAATTTAATTTTATATATTTTATTTTATTTTTACTTTATATATCTTATTTTGTATTACTTTAACTATCTCCACATACATTTTAACCTACGAATATACAATTAGCTTTTAACAAGAACCCATCTGACTGGTTTAGTCAACCAATCATAACCTCTGCCTTAGTATAGCATGCCTTTTGACTTTGATGGTCAGACACAGGTCACAAACAAACAAACACACTCAAATAAAATGGCAGATTCTACCGCACTTTGGTAAATTTATCATTATTAAATGCAGCGAAAATCGATTTAGTTTTTTTATAATTATATTGTAGCATTAAGGATTCTATTTGGATTCGGGTGTTTTGAAAAAAAATTATTTTCACTGATTCTTGATGAAGAAATGTAAAATATAGAAAAAAATGTATATCCGCTTGAATTTATTTTCACTGAATTATCCCTTCAGCTAGCGAAAATAAACTCCGAGTGAAAATAAAGTATTTTACTGTAGTATTCTTGACTTTTTGATATTCTAGCGTCATTGTGTCATCAATGACATCATCAGTGACCTAAAAATTTTCTTGCCATACCTCATTGCTGCAGCAAATCCTTGTACAACTTCACCTGCATGTGGACCCAAGAAATGAAGACCCAACACTTCTTCATTTTCTTCTCTCCTGCATACAACCTACAATTATAAGTGTTTCTCAGTTACTATTATTATACTAAATATTCACTGGTTTTTAAATTCGTTATTTTTGCAGATAACTAAAGTCAACTAAATTAAATAAATGTGAACATGTAAAATAACAATAGAATGTATTGTTTCCCTGGCAAATTTCTGAATTTAAAACTCGATGATATTGCTCAATGCATCAAAAAAGGGAAATTAGTTAGTATAAGAACATAGCAAGTGTGATAATGTACAATTTTTTTCATTTGAATTTTTGCTTCTGTCAAAGCCTCACAAATTGTTGTATATGTGCACGTGTCATATGTTTTACATTGGTCATGTCCCAGGAATATGATTGAAATTCCCGAGTCATGTTCATGAATGTCAAGTTTAAATCTTACAAGGGTTTACAGGGTGTTGAAATGTAATGAAAATATTTTTTTTTATTATCATATATGGCTACATGCTCCTAAAGCAGACTCGTATTAGAACTCATTCTTATTAGTTTTTCTTATCGATTTACAGCTTATGGCTTTATGCGATTGACCTCTAGACTCAAAAAAGAGAGTGACACATAGCATATTTGCATTATTAGAATCATATTTCTAATAGAAATACACTTGCATTATTTTAATGGGATCATTGATATACGACTTATTTTGACCATAGACACACTTCTGTTTTTGTGCTAATAATAGAACAAATATGGTACTCCCAGTAAGTGTGTAATCGATTCATTCACTAATGGTGGGTTAGGGCAACCTTGGTAAGGGCCCACTGGTACAACTGCATTGGAGTGGTTGACAAGATATTATCATTATGATATATATATTTCATATGCATTTACTGTTAAAAAAACAAAAAATAATTATTATACATATGTCACTGCAGTATTTTACTGGGTATTTTCAGCCTACCGTATTAGGAAATGCGAATTCCCAAAATGGAATGATTGTGCGCGTACGCGTCCTCTAATAATAAAACAAACATAGCTGCCAGGGTTTGACCGGACTCTATACAAAGAATTTCACCGATTCTGTTCTAAACTTTTTAGATTTCGGCATTTCCATGATGTATCCTTGAAAGTAAAAGATGTATAATAATAAGGTTTATATGAGGACACCTAAAAGTATGCACTCAGACAGTACGCTGTTGCATCGACATCCGCTGCGCCTCGGTCGATACTGCCGCTGTACTGTCTACGTGCATACTTTGAGGTATCTTCGTAATAACCTTATATTATGAGAAATAAACTTTATTCTTACTTTAATGTAACACTGATCTGCAGATTTCTCTGGTATTGTGTATTCTAGAGGTTTGTAAAATGCATGGTAAACCTGTAAAATTTGAAAATATATGTTTATTAATTCTATCATCACTGAGACTGAGACTAGAATAGCAGATTTATCAAAAACAAGATTACCATAATTACTGGTTACCTCAATATTATCATTGCCATATCTTCTGATTGCTGCTTCTTCAGAGAGACCAACAGCTCCGTATTCCAGTGGTGTGAATACTGTAGTCGGCACCTGAAGACACAATGCAGCAGGGACATGTTAATGGGGAGGTGGTGACTTACTTAATTAACTCCAAAGTAGAGAAATAGTTTGCTTGTATGAAAGGCAGCACAAAATTGTTTATTCTCACATGAATTGTTTATTCTCACTGTATTGTCTAATCACTGCACAGAATTTGAATGCTGTGTTATAAATATATACACAATGGATGTGAATTCCATATTTCAAAAGATTATGGAGAATAACATAGCCTTAGCAAAATATTTGAAGAGCACAATTTTTAAAACCACAGAAAGTAATTAATTAATTTTTTCTTTTATTTTGCTAACATTTTTTTGTAATTTTGCCTTTTAATTTTATCTCTTGATTATTTTGTATTTCTTTGTACCGGTATTTATGTTTTTTACCATACAAAAACCCTTTTAAGGTTTTTAGTAGTGTAATAAAGTTATTATTATAAATGTGTTTTGCCTTACCTTGGTATAGTCCATGTAGTCTGATTTATTGTCAAACAGTCTACGTGCCAGTAACCTGCCGGCTTTGATAGCAACTGGGGTAAGTTCAATACCACCCTGTGAACATAGAAACATAATGAGTGGTACTGTAAAATCTGTATTAGACTGCAGCTTTTATTACAATGGTACAATGCAACAGAGGCGGTGTGGCTTCTATTAGAGAAGATACACATGAGAAATTATGAATTTTTAGTTCTCAATTATTCAAAAAGAATGGGTGCGACTTCTCTTCTAATATAGATTTTACGGTACTTCATTTAGATCAAATCCTATTTTTTAATTAAAAATCTAAAATTAGACACTAATCAGTACTTTTTTTGTGGCTATAAATTGTTTTGCTTATTTATAGTAAATACAGCTCTGGAATCTGAATAGTTATCATGACTAACCGATCTGGAATCTGTGTAATTATTTTACCTCAAGCACATCACCGACAGCATAGATGTGTTTCACTGTACTCCTTTCATTTCGAGTACTTATGATGTAACCTTTATCATTCAAATCAACTCCTGTGTTTTCTAAACCAAGCCCAGATGTTGATGGACTTCGTCCTGAAATATCCAAAAAATATCAGACGACTTACTTAAATCATAGACCTTATGGTCTATGCTTTAAATTAATTACTGTTACAGTATCACAACAACAACAGCTTGTACTAATAGCCTGATCCATTCTTATCACAGATAAAGAACGGTTCCGCATTGCCTCAGAAGCGTGCAAAACACAATTGCCCCAAACAAAATTTTAACACTGTAAGCTTTTGCTATGTTGTTTGTAACTTATGTAAATTTCACTAAAACTTTTGTGCAGTATGCTTTCTTTAATGTTCGTGCATGTTGTTGGATATTTTGTTCAGTATGCTTTCATTCTATTGGTAAGTATGAAATTGAAGTTCAGCAAATTAAATAAGCTAAAACCCAATCCCTTCAAAGGAAATAAATTTACTATAGGTTTTTTTAGTTTCTGTGATAATGCAAAACCGTCCCTAAGTGAACTGATGTTTTAAATGAGACAGTCATAATCAAATGAGATAAAAACCAAAGCAAAAATCAAAGTTATTTGACGAATGAAGCTGAACTACTCACATATACAACATGACATTTCACTGATCAGTTTATTAAAAAGTGTAACTTACCTATGGCCATCATGACAGTGTCATAGGTATCTGTAAATGTGAAACCAGTTTTTGTGTCTTTGTACGTCACTACAATCTTTCCATTACTATTTTTCTCTAAACAAACAGGAATACAGGACCAAAGAAATGGTATACCGATTGCTTCCATGTGATCCGTGACAAAGGATGCCATTTGCTGCAAAGGTCAAATCAATTCATAAAATTAATGATTAAAGACATATTTTTGTCTGAGTAAAATTACAACTATCTTGCACTACATAAAATATAAATGACAGATAGCTTCAGACCCCAGTTTCATATTTTATTGGAATTTCATGTTACCATTTTTCTATTATGTATATTTATGAGAATATTTTGTATTTCAAATCACCTAAATTTCCATGTTGAATTTAAGAAGATTGCATATATTCCAACAAACAATTCATTTTTTTTCATTTAACACTGTGAATCAACTTATTACCTGGTCAAAACCTCGAAGAGGAATGGATCGAACCATTACTGATGTAGGGAAGCCAAGTCCATGGAGAAAACCAGCAGATTCTAATGCCACATAACTAGCACCAATAACTAACCTAGGAGTAAGCCAACATAAGAATAAGAACATTTTGAGCAACAAGTGCAAAACCATCATATGTGATGCTTCTATCAAGTTATAACGAAATTGGCCAAGCCATGCCTGGGAAATGATTAATGACTTGTTCAAACATTGCTTTTGGAAATAAAATGGCCACCAGTCAGTCAGAGGTCATCAAAAAATATAGGTCTAGAGAGGGACTGTGTAAAAATGTGAAACATGAGCATACATATGTATACCAATAGTTAAGGCAATATGAAAATAAAACCAACATAGCCAGCGGTCGGCCATTTTGTATCAAACCACAAAACAAACTAAGATGCATCATGTGTGGAGTTCATATCGAGTTTGAATAAAAATTGAATAATAATTAGTTCAAATATTGGCAAAATATTACATATATCCCAGTTTGGACACATTTTTGCAGCAGTGTTATGCCACCTAAAGGACCTGTTAGTTAATGTCCTAGTCATACAGCCAACTTTAATAGTATACACAATTGTGTCACCAGATACAACAGAATTAATTCTTTTGTAATTCATATAAAAATTGCATTTCTCAACCAATCAAATCTCTACTCAATGGCTCCCTGTCACCCATTATCATTGAATGATAAAGTTTATTCTGCAGGTACAATGTATACATTTCAGGCCTTGAACTAATATCAAACAATGGTTTTACTTGGTATGTATTTGTGAGAATGCTGAAAATGTTTGTGGATTTTTTTTTCTAAGGAAAACAGATTGTTCACATCAGTATCATGTAATGACAATTATATACCTGTAATACTATGGTGAAATTGGGTGAAATCTAATCAAACTAACTGTTGTCAAGGACATTGCCCTAGTTTTGAGAACTACCTGTGAGTAATAGTGTAATAGAAAAGTATCGTATCTGTCTCGGGCAAAGAACACTAAAGATTCGGGAAAATTCAATGTGCACCCTCATCTGACATGTTGCCCTCTACAGTTCATCACTGCAAATACTTACGTTTTTCCTGGTGGTCTTTTTAATGTAAATATATCATCACTACTTATTGCATATTCCAATGCTCCTGGTACCTGAAATTTAAGATAACAATTCAATGGATATTTTGTAGTTCACTTGAATTTTCTACAAACCCTTGTGAATATACACACACAACAGATACAAATGATCATCAAGATCCTCTGAAGAGAAAGAGAGATGCGGCTTGTTTTGCATTCTCTCCAAATACTAGTGTTTCATTCTCAGTCGCCACCAAACTGTTCCAAATACCATGGCAACATAAGTCAGTAGAACAGTGGATGCAATGACTGTAAAAAATGAAACACTATTAACCTTTTCACCACCAGACTTTCTCATCCAAATTTTTCTTTTATTCTTCAATATTTCTGGAAATGAACCCTAATTTTGGAGCCGACAGACAAAATTTCAGTTAGTCTTCAGTTTTACTCAAAAAATGTGGCTATTTTTGTCCCGATCTTCTGAAAGAAAGTGCAGACTCATGAACTATACTATTTTGTGAATTTTGTGAGGGAACTGGTGGTGAAAAGATTAAAGAGAGGACAAAAACAAGTTTTGTGGCTCTCTTGATCTGAACGACATCTTGGCATCCATTAGCAAATAAAGTAACAGTATATTAAAGAAATAAACCTTGCAGTTTCAAACTTTTATTGCACCATTTATCTATAGGGTCACATTAGGAGTACTAAATACATTGAAAAATGTATGCTTTGATTACTTACATCAGTTGGATACCTTGGACGCATTCCTGTTGCTATGACAATGTTAGAAGCAGTAATGGATTTCTGTCAAATAAAATAGCAGTATTTTTTAAAATTGCATCATAATGTATACACATTGCCACACAAGAATTTCAGACTAGATAACAGTTACTCAACTGATTGATACTAGCTCATAATAATGTAAACTAAAAATTTAGTTTGAAACTACACCGATAGAAGGGCTAGTTTTTAAATTCTGCCATTTATATTTAACTGTTGACAATCACAATCACAAATGCGCTTAGACATATTCCAAATTAGTAGATTATTTGTGTAGTTAAGTTTGATTACTCTGTGTTTGGGCTGCTCAGAGCTTGTCATCTGATATTGCTTTCCATACAGCTGGACATCATGGGCATATCATATTATTTATCAGCTTAGTCAAATAGTTTTGTTCAAGTATAAATTTAATTTTTATATTTATTGCTTATGTTGATATTGTGATTTTTCTTGTTAATAACTTGTAAGCATTTTCTGTTTCAAACGCGAATAAATATTATTTTTATTTATTCATATTCAGTTCATTGACAATAATAGTTCATGACGTCACTCTACGAATGACCAAGTGATATCAGGTGATAACCTCATATTATTGAACCCAGACCTACTTGTTTTCCATTTGCCATCACAGCACGTATCGTATTCTCATCTAAAAATGAGCCTTTAGCATTTAAATATTCTACATTCCTGAAAAAGAAGTAATGTAGAATTTGCTCCATGTCTATACATCGAACTCTTATAACAGATGTAGTGAACAAAGCGATACTATAAATGTCAATGTTTTATTTGGACATTCTTGATTTTGCTATATGGTAATTAACATTTTACTTGGAAGTATATTACATGTGCTCCCCCGAACGAGTTCATCTGTGTGCATTGTTTTGATCCTCAAAATCATTAAAAAGTTTAGTCCACAGAAATGTATGACATTTCACTTTGCTTGAAGAAACACAATCCTAACTGGACAGTATTTAGATGCAAATGAGGAAATTAACATAAAATGCTCATCATAGAGCAGTTCAATAAAATAATCATTTACTCTTTGAAAACAAAAATCAACAATTTTTGTCATCCTTCACAAAACAAACCAGCATACTTTTTTTCCATATTTTATCAAAAACTTTGATCAAGGATCAACTAATAGAAAATTATATAAAATTGTGCTAGAAGCACTAAAATTTTGGTGAGAAAAAATCAATAATACAAGATGTATAGTGGCATTTAACTCCATCATGTCCTCCTAATTCACAATTTCACTGACTTACTTGTCTTTGAGTTGTACTCTATGTCCCCAGTTCAGTGATTTGATATAGTTCTGTACAGCCTCAACCAAGACAGACCTGTAAACACAAACAAACGAACATCTGTCTGAAATCTATTCGTCACAATAAATTTTAGTTTACAGGAATTGGTCATCACTTCTGATTCAATGGAAGTGACATTGTTATAAAAACAATTGAATTAAACAATTTACCGGTATAAAGTAAGGTGCTCCCTGATTGGCTAGTTGGCTGGGTACTAAGTTTTAATAAGTAGCCAATCTGAAATAATGATACACCAATATAAATTATTGTATTTTGATTTTATTGTATATGATTAAATAATTGTTCTAGTTTTATTTTTTTGTTGGAAAAATATTTAATTAATTATTATTTAATTAATCTATTTTGATTAATTACTAGGCACAAGAATAAACACATAAAACAATCAACCTTTATACTAGTATCTTATCTTATCTGATCTTATCTCAATAATGATTATAATCACTCAAGATTTTAGCACCTCAGCAGAAACAAATATGTAGTTGCTACCTACCATTCAACAGTCTTGTCTCTTGTGACATTCCATCCATACTTGGATGCATCATTGACAGCGTCTCCAACTAATGATGCGTGATGCATTAACTTTTTTGGTATACATCCCACGTTAACACATGTACCACCTAGACCCCATTTAGTGCCTAAACAATAAACACAAGAACTGGATACAATGTTTCTGCTTAAACTTCATTTGAATTTTTAATTCCGCCACCAGTTAGTGTATAGTGTTATCAATGGAACCCATGGCGATAGGGAATTAAAACAGGACTGAATATGATCGAAGAATAAACGAGTATAATCCTCAGGTTATTTTTTAAACAACGGAAGAGGGCCCTCATGCCATGGCCATGCGCCCACTTAGCCTGCGGAGCAGATCCTCTGGCAACCATAAAATTCTGATTGACCAGGGATTACATGTGGCTAGTCTTCAACTGTGACATGTCTGATAGTAATTTTGGCCCCAAGGAAGCCATAGTATGCTCCATTTTAACATAGAATTACCAAAAACTCCACACCCTGGTAGGGAGAACCCTATCTCCCCCACTTTGCGGTGCCACTGAATTGCAGTGCTCCACCTTGCAGTTTTTTTCTAGAAAAACCCTGATCCTATTTCATTCTAATCAACAGATTCTGCAATCTGAACATTGCAGACAAGTTCATGTAGGTGACAGCAGAAAACTACAGCACTGTGTTATGGGTAGATTGCATTCAAGTGTATCCGCCAGTGAGGGCACAATAACAATCACCCACATGCTATTCAGGCTAGCACTACGGTAGTGTATTAATTTCAGTGGTAATTTTGACTGTTTGAACAGACACTGTAGAAAAGTATTCTATATATGGTTTGACTTACCTTGAGGCGATGGATCAACATAGTCCATGACAAGTACTTTCTTGTCCAATAGGGCGGCTATTGAAACAAAAACAAAGTAATACCACCGGTGAACAGTTAAATTAGAACAAGAGATTTATAAGACCACCGGCACATGTATCACTGTATTTCCAGGGACATCAACAACAAAAAACTAGCAATAAAAGGAATCTTTCAAGATGTCACACCTGTTGTTGTGAGAGGGATAATTTTCATGACTCACAAAATCCACCCAAAATTCTATAATGAAAATGCTTTGGCATGTGTTTTAGGATGGTATGGCTGAAACTGATAAATGCACATTTGTCCCAGGCAACCCAATCACATTATATGACACACTAATAGTTAGGACAATCATCGAATCAGTTCAAAATCAAATTATTTAAAAAAATGTCATGCATTGTGCCAGATCTTACAGTCAGTGGTAAATCACCTATTTAGAGTGCATTAAAAGTTACTATTTCATTATTATTTTGCATCTAGTAAATACAATAATTGACACTCAATGATAATTTTGTGTATATACCAAAAATATGTATAAATCACTTAAATTTAATGATATTATTACTTTAACATACTACATTATTACTTATTCATATTAATATCTCAGACAGAATACGATTTCAGTAAAATCTTTCATTTTATTACCTTGCTTTGAACAGGCAAGCCCACCAGATCCTCCTCCAATCACAACTAAGTCATATTGATCTTTGAAATCTGAAACATAATGTCAATATATTATAATACAATATGGACAATATCTGATAGTCAGGATGTTTGGTGTGTCAGACAATAGAAAGCTCAAGCACGTACTACACATTGGCCTCGCAACTAACCAGTCATGAGGGATGCCATCTTGAAACACAAATTGATTTTGCAAGACTTTCTCTGAAGTATTAGGGCTCATTTTGATCGCAAGAAGTGTATTTTCTACAACTGCAAGGTATAATCATAGGCACTAATTTTTAATTTTGTTAATGCTGCTCTATGTTTTGCTACAGTTGAGAATTTTCTTACTGGCAATTCTTTTTTAACAGTCTATATGTGTGTAGCTTACCCTTTTGTTTTTTGTTTTTATTATCATCATGATGTTATTAACTTGTTGTTATACCGGTAAATATAGATTCAAATTCAAACACGAGTTAAGGTCACTTTGAAAAAACATTCCTTTGTACCAATGACATCATAGTCACAATTGTGGTAATTAGTAGATTTTTAAACTGCCATTTAAATAAATTAAGCACATCCACAGACGACTGGTAATAAGAGTATGTCTTGTCTAAATCAGCCATGCATATGATAGTGGAAAAGATGCAGGAACTCATGGGTAATGAATAGTTACATATTAAATGGCTTCTCCAACCAATGAAAATTCCTTCTTCTCCTTCTTCTTGTTGAATGTAGCGGAATAAATATTTTATGAATAACCATGTTTTTTAAATCTAATTACTATAATAATAATATTTTATTGACACAACACTGGCACAGAAAGGTACAGCAGTGTGATTTCCAAAAAACTAAAACTAAGACATGCTAAATACAACATGACTAGGAACAATAAAACTGCAAAACTAAGATATAAAGGTTAATAAATATGTCCAGAGAAAATGGTGTAATAGAAATCAGGACTAACAAGATTATTTAAATTAATTTTTATTTTTATATAGACTGTTCAGTCTGGAACTTGGTTGCTGTTTTATACAATAACATTTTTCTATGTAGTTTGCTAAAATGATGATATAAAGAAATGTTATATCTGAACCCACGAAAGCAAAGAATTTGTTTTTTTTCATCAAAGCAGTGAAATTTTTAATTACTTTTGCTGCGTTGTCAAAAAATAAATGTCTTTGCTGTAAAATGCTTTGTAATATTAGCTGCAACTAATTTTGACTGAAAAGACTTTTTGGGTGTTTTGTATGGAATTTATTCTCACTGATTTTTGACAAGTTGAATGCAAAATTTAGGAATATAAGTATAGTCGCAGGATTTTAATTTACGAAAATAGCGAAAATAAAGTAGTTTACAGTATTATATATGAACATAGACAAAAATGACTAGGAGATGAAATGAAGGATTTAATATTCCAGCCAGGTTATAATGAGTCATCTAACTTTTATTCTAACATATTATATGATATTGTATTTGGAACGTACACAAACAAATGTAAGGTAATGTCCAAAAAAGCAAAAGACATCACTACTAAGACTAAAGCAGATCTAAAAAACAAAAACAAACAAAAAAACAAGGAAAATTGGAAAAGATAAACTTGTCACAACTGGAGAGAATTTCAATATTGAAATTTTTAAAAAGTGGTTTATAAATAAAGAAACCCGAGAGAAATTTCTGTTGCATTTTTTTATAATGATATTTCGACAATGAAATAAGTACATGTAATGCTTTTCATCTCCAATCTTGTTTAATGTCGGCACCTCCCCCACCCCTCCAAAAAATCAACAGATTCAATATGCGTCACAAAATACTTTGAGAAAGTATATTCAAAATTTGTATTATCTCTGAAATGCTTACCTGAAAAATACCTCACTTTAATCGTTCGAGAATTATGCAACACCTTTCCATACGAAAATTGCCAATTATTCACGAACTTCGAAAGACACATTCGACAAATGGACGACGCCATGTTGCCTCTCCTTTGCCAACGCTTGTGGCGTAATTTTTATATAGGTCAATGACCGGACAGGAGCAATACAGTAGGCGCTCCAACAAAATGATCATAATGATGGTGTCACATACCATAAGTTGTCACGATAAACATATGCAAATACAGAGATTTATAGTATTGTCAAGAAAGTACTGGAAGAAGTCCATGTACCCTGCCATTGACCTGTGATGATGGTCATAATGACGTCATTCTAAAATGGCGGACGTAAACATGTCGGCCAAGCAGCAGCCTGTCATTGTTTCTGCTAAAAATGTGCCAAAGAAACGATTTGTGGGAACTAAAGGCAAGGCGAGGAAAAATGGATCGTCTTCTGGTATGTGATAGTTCACACTTGTTAGGGTATATTCTCGTGCTAGCTTAGAATTTGTTTATAATATTTCCTTTTTCTTCGGACGAAGGACGGATCATCGTCTGCTATTCGTATTGGGTCATTCCAGTTTGTATCCACACCCCCTACATGGATGGTTATAGTAAAAAATGTACTCCTCGGATTAGTTTTTGATAACACTTCCCTGGAAATATACAACGGTGTTTCAGAACTCCGGAAAACATTTTTTTTGCCAATACCCCCCTGGATTATCATTCCCCCAAATGTACCCCACGGATTTAACATTCGAAATTTACCCCTCGGATTTAACATCTAGTCTAATCTGAGGTACATTACTTGGTACCAAAATTCTGTTACAATCTCGCTCTCGCATAAGCGTTCCAACTCAGAAAAATGCGAATGCGCATGCCCGAGGTAACTAGGATACTTGGATGTCCAGGTGGTCAAATAGCTGCTCACGATATGACGGATTACGATAACTATATTTTCTGTACATTTTCGATGTATTACATTTTTTCACTATGAATGTGGTAATACATGTTTTATTGTTTTATTACAAACCGCCTATGTCATGTCAGAAGGTAGTAGCATCAGTCTCGCTATCTACGAGATGAGACTTGAATGGGATCTTAACATGATGTCACCATACAGTACTATGTGCGTTGCAAACCCCAAGTAATGTACCTCTGATCTAATACAGTGACCCCTAGGGGAGGCCCAGAATAGAAAAAAAGTTGCGGATACAAACTGCAATAACCCAGCCTTTCGGAAGCCCATAGTAAAATCATCACCCCGTATAATTCATTTATAGTGACTATCCTCCTGGAACAGAAAAAGTACATTATTTTACATTCTCCAGAATTATACCATCCATATGGGGATACAAACTGGAATGACCCATTTGAGCCTGCAGTCACTCAGCGCAACAAAGGCATTCTATGTACCTTTATCAATCAGCTAATCAACGAGCACAGTGCGCAACAACGTCATATGAAAACGTTCCATTGTTATTCAAACGGCCAAGAGAAATCTCAGTTTCAGTTTGAACCCAGGGGAACTATATACATGTATAATCAACTGTCCGCCCAGTTTCTATGCATTTTTTTTATGGTGGGGGGGGGGGGGTTGGTTGGTATTGGCTGGTATCTAGTGTAAGAAACAAACAAGGGATGAAGGCTTTTTAAAACAGCAGCAGTACTCAGTTTCAAAATGTGCTGTTTTTAATTTCTTTCCAGAAAAAAAGACTGTCAGAGTAGCCAACCAGATACCAGATGAAATAGTAAATAATGTTGACCTTCAAGATGCTATTAAACAGGTAGGTACAATGTAGTTTAAATATGATGATGACAAACACAGGGTCATGTTCTATGTTGTTGGTGCTGTAGTTCAGGATGTGTTTTGCTTTTTGTGGAGTGTAATTTACTTGTAATTAAATCTGTCACATTTCACTGAGAAGCTGTAGACATCTGATGGCTTACATCAATTTCAGAAATAAATATCTGATTCTAGATATATTTCAAATTTTACGTAAATACTTATTGCATCAAATCAGATAAGGTAGTTAAGATATTCTATATTTTGCAAACATTTGATCAAGGTCTGTCCAATAGAAATTTTTATCCATTTTCTCTAAAATTCTAATTCTAAAATTTTGCAATATAAACTTTTGTGTTCATGACTTTTCCCAAGGAAATCCATCATCTATCACATTAACCTATGAGTGTAACCTATACTAATATTTGTGTTTCTTGGTGTAGCTGCCTTCAAACTATAACTTTGAGATTTGTAAGACTATTTGGAAGGTGAAGACTGTTGGTGCAAAGCGTGGTAAGGAGATACAATCAATATTTTCCAGTTTTTAATTTATATTGACATGATTAGACATAGTTTAGCAAACAATTATTATCTTTCAATTGTTCAATAAAATTATTTCTATAAAAAGTTGCACTTTGAGATTATTCATAGTCTTGGAAATTCAATGCTAGGAAAGTGCAGCAGTTTAGGATGTTCTAAATTATTTCTAGTCCCGGTAATTTGGAACAGAGATACTCAACACTATTCTAAATTAAGCATTAGCAAACTGGATGTTGCATACGTATTTCACAAAATTTTCACAAATCCAGACAATGACTAATTTCACATAAAGCCAAAAAAGTATATGATTTTCTTTCTGGTCATCATGTGCTTCAGTTCAAAAGAGGTCTCACGACATTTTTTGAACATCTCTGAATCAAAAACAAAATGTTTTAATCTAATTATCTTAAGACCACAATGCAACTATAAGGTAACATAAGCTCATAAGATACTTGTTATATTTGTTACAAATTCTTATATAATAAAATATATCACATTTTGTTCTATTCAGTTGCATTACAGTTCCCAGAAGGCTTGTTGATGTTTTCCTGTGTCATTGCTGATATTATAGAAAGGTATTTAGGAATTAATTGATTTCTTTTATGAAAATAAAGAATCATAGTTAATTTATTATTATTTTAATATAATGTTTGCAACTGTCATAAAAGTTTATGATTTAAACAAAGTTAACACGAAAAACATGAATATCCCTGGTACTTGTATTATAATTTAGTAATTGTTTTTTTGTGAACTTGGCTTTATGCAAGAGTTATGTTTTCTAAATTAAAACAACTATACAAACATTAGCAGCTGGATGAATGTAATGTTGCTTAATGTACTATGCAGATTCACTGATGCTGATACTATAATAATGGGTGATGTCACTTATGGTGCTTGTTGTGTGGATGATTTCACTGCTAAGGCACTTGGAGCTGATTTGATGGTACATTATGGACATAGCTGTCTAGGTAATTCACTCAATTAAGTCAGTCACTAGCTTCTCCTTAGTTAAATAACCACTACAGCCAATCTATGTCTTAAATTGAACATAGAATCTGGATTCATACATAAGAAATTGTGCAATATGACTAGGAAATCATGCACTGCATCATTATTGAGGTCAGAGTGTATTTCTTTTAGCCAACTAGAGTATAGATAATACTGTACTGTGAAATACTTTATTTTAGCTGGAATTAATTTTCGCTGAAAAGGCATTTTGGTTGTTTTGTATGGAATTTATTTTCACTGATTTTTGACGAGTTGAATGTGAAATATAGGGAAAAAAGTATATTCGCTGGATTTTATTTTCACGGAATCATCCTTATAGCGAAAATAAATTCCAAGCGAAAATAAAGTATTCTACTGTACTTTAATAGAGGATTAAATCCATAGAAAATAAAATATAATGAAAATCCCTTTCTTCTATACTTCACTTTAAAATCACTAAAACATATAATACTGGTATACAACATTGCATTACCGTTGATTTATAATACTGCTTCTAAGTTTAATGAATTGGTGAAGGCTGCTAAGGTTTATAAATATATAGAAAATGCTAGCTGGTGATCATATAATAAGTCATTTCATGATTACGAATTACCACTTTGTATAAATTATGATATTAATGTGCATATCTTTGATATACCCACATAACATGAGATACAAAATGTGGATTTTTTTTTATTTCAGTACCTATCGATAGAACAGAAGGAATTACAATGTTGTATGTCTTTGTGGATATCAAGATTGACACAATGCACTTTATAGAAACAATAAAACATAATTTTACACCTGGGTCATCACTGGCTCTCGTCAGTACAATACAGTTTGTGACAGCTCTCCAGGTAGGTCAAAGGTCAATTGCCCACAATCCCTCCAAATAGGACAAAAAACGTAAACCATTCTGTTCTCATACTCTGAATGCCAAAGTAAACTTTTGTTGCCTCACGAAAAATAAACTTACAGTTCATACAATTCAAACTTCATAAGGTGAATTAAAACTATGGTTAATTAAACAGTAATAAATTATGGCATACTTACACGTTTTGAAATGCCAAATACCATTTCTCAGTTTGATGAGCTTATGGTATCCATCTATCTATCTCATGAAATTTACAGTGTGTAATTGTCTTCAGCTGTCATTTGTCAATTTGGTTGTTTCAACTTTTCAGGCATCACATCAAGAGCTGAGTGGTAGTTATAAAATTCTGGTACCACAAAGTAAACCTTTGTCACCTGGAGAAATCCTGGGTTGTACATCTCCAAAACTCCAGGATGTTGATGCTGTAATGTAAGTTTATAAAGTTTATAAAACATTTACCCGGGAAGATCTTCGTGCTTCGTTAAATTCTAAAAAAGATGCTTTTAATGGTTATAGATAGAAGCCATTTTTCAACGCCCATTACCCATGTATCTTTGCAGGTTTTCTTCAGTCATTGGCCATTTCAATGTCAGACATCCTTTAATGCTTTAGGATTTGTCAAGTTGTTTTCAATTCAATCGTAATTTGGAATTCATAAACATTTCATGTTAAACAAATTTGTGTTTTGATGAAATTCATGGTAATCAATAAAGCCAACAATATTTGCATGAAATAAACAAGTACAGAAATGATGTGATTCAGGAAAAACTTTTATTATTTAACCCTTTGATCTTTTGAGAAAAATATATTTTTGCTCAAGATCTTTAGCTGATAGGAAGTTATATCTATCTCGTCTAAATTTGATGAAGATATTTTAGAAAAATACATAAATATTTGCAAACATGCCAGGAACATCTATAGCATACAAAAGACAGGACACCTATATATGCATTTAGTTCATAATTAGAATTTACTATACATGCAACTTTAGCATTGTGTACTTTTTTTGAAAACTGTAATATAATATAGGTGAATTAAATTGTGGAGATTAAATTATGGAAAATGTGAATTATGGAAAAAGTTTTTACATGAGGTGAGCCATTCCTGGTTGTTCACTCATCTTGTATTATTGACATTTTCGCTTTGGTACTTTTGAAATATATTGAGCTGGCAAATAGTGTCTCTGATTTTGTATTGATGAAGTACCGGTACTCAAATGTAAATCAAAGACCATCAAGATGTTCAGACCAAATTTCTGTGATAGCTTTATTGCAATAACTCAATAAGTCACCAAAAATGATGCAAAATGTAAGCTGTATTCCTACTTATGAATATTTATTTCAGTTACCTTGGAGATGGACGTTTCCATCTGGAATCTATAATGATAGCCAATTCAGAGGTGGCAGCATACAGGTAAAAGTTTACTTGTGAAGACTTTACATCAACTCCTGTATTCAAGTTGTACTGTATGAGGGTATTCTGTAAATAACACAAAGTATGAATGCAGGTAGTAATGTCAGAAATGTTGCAAAGGATATTAGAATCTTGCACTGCTTGAGTAGATACTTTACACAAATTTATTCCACCCTATTTCTTACTTGTAGTCTCAATTTAATGGGGGATAACAACCCAAAATGCCAGCATAGAATAAACATAATGTGTGATTCATAGCACTAACCAAAGTATCATTGCATTCAGTGATATGATCCCATCTCTGTCACATTCTACATTGTCATTACGTCTGATGTCAAATAAAAAAATAGATATCGTAGTCTGTTTGCATCTAGTAACAAGCCACTGTTGTTTGCTAGAAACATGATTTTGGGACAGTCTAAACATTCACTTCTACCTATACAATGTAATGCATGAAATTAGTCTTTGGTCAGTTAATGGACCTCTTCTCATCTTATTTGTTCTAAGACATTACCGGTATACAACTTTTTACACGTAATGTTTTTGTAGAAAGGCTGACAACACTCTTATTGCCTGTTTATTATTCCTGTAGGTATGATCCATATAATAAAACATTTTCAAGAGAATATTATGAAACAGAAAAAATGCACTCAGTTAGGCAGTGTGCAATAGCAGAAGCTAGTAGAGCTAAGAAGTTTGGTTTCATTCTTGGAACTCTAGGTCGCCAAGGATCTCCTAAAATATTGGAGGTATGTACACATGTCACTTTTATATTATGAACATTCTGTAAAGTAGTGGGGGAACTGTTTTACTGGGTTGAGATTGCATACAGCTAAGAGACAAAATGCAGATTAGTAGAGTACAAAAATGATGTGATTTCCTCAATATTTTGTCTCGTTGTCGGCCGTTCTCATGTTGAAATTGCTCAGTCTGTTTTATAGTGTTACGATTTTACATGGATACATTTGATGTTTAAAAAGCAAGTCATGGTTGGTCATAGTATGCTTGATTATAAGTGAACTTTCCATAGGAAGTGTCTATGGTAATATGGAATATGGTAAGCCAACTGAATTTGGTTCAAACATCACACTTGTATGTTTGAAAGGTGCCAATCATTCTTTTTTTAAAGCAGAGGGAGTTGTCACCTGTGCATGTGTCAGATGGCCATAGCGCGTCATTGTTTACAAACAAGCTTCTACGCATGAGCCTTTGCGTTTTTAGTGTCTGTTGTTATCGTCGCTGGGGACTCAATTCCCGCGCCTGTGCAGGTGACGACCCTCCCACTTTAAATATTGCGAAAAAAAAAGAACAGCAAAATTTGTTCAGGATCATTACAAGTTCAGAAACTATTGATTTTTGTTGCTTGCCTTATCACTCAATACTGTAATAATCATCTTCATTTCATCCTAGCATTTACAAATGAAGTTGAAAGAAGCAGGACTGGAGTATATTGTGGTGCTACTATCAGAAATTTTCCCAGAAAAACTTAAACTGTTTCAGGACATTGATGCGTAAGTAATATTTTTGTATGATAGTGATAGTTGGTCAATGCCATATACAATTCAATCTAATACCCACTTGGAAGTTGGGAAAAAAGAGGAATAATTTTAGACTGTGCAAGGGTCCACTCTAGTGAGCTGCCCTCTGTCAAGTTGGTAAGGATTCTTTTGTTTTTCCTGGAAATAAACTAACTGTGAGTTCGAACCTTCTAAAAATAAACAAATGATAACATTTCTCACGAAGACAGCGATATTTTTCAATTTTTGAATTGAATGATGACAATTTATGCTGCTTACTAAATAGGATAGTTAAATGAGGGAGGAATACACATGTTTCTACAGTTATAGCATTCACTGCCAGTTGTTAAGTTGCTAACTGACTGTCTGAATAAGTAGCTGTAAATAAAAAAAAAAAGATAAATAATAAAGAGAGGTTTGTGTGACTAAGTGATTTTAATTGCTTGCAGGTGGATTCAGATAGCATGTCCTCGTTTATCAATTGATTGGGGCAATGCATTTAGTAAACCACTTTTAACAGCATATGAGGCGAGTACTATGTTAAAATTATATATTTTTTTATTTACTTAGTTATTGGTTTCATATGTGGAGTGTCTGTATTTTTTTATTATTTTGATTTAAAATGGCTGACTGGCGATTATTTTTTTTTCTGGCTTTGCATATCTGAAGTCATTTCTTAGACATGCTTTGATGAGTTTGGTTCAAACTTGATCAATGCACTTGATCAAAATGTGGCATATAAGTTCCTGACATTTCATTTGTCATATATCAAAAATAGAGGGGTTTGTGACATTCTGAATGACTTGTTTTATTTCAGGCATCTGTTGCATTAGGGAATGTGGAGTGGCAGAGCAGGTACCCAATGGACTTTTATGCAAATGACTCTCTTGGGCCCTGGACTGTGAATAATGAATCAAATCGCCCATCCAGGAACAGAAAAGCAAAAATTATAACTCTTAAAGAAAGTAGTGCAGATTCCTCAGATATTTTATTATCAGGAAAGTCCAAAGAAAGAGACTCTTCACCATGTAAGGAAGGATGCTCATGTGAAAAAAAGAAAGATAAAGAAAAAATCACTTCAAAATGCAACGATACATACTGACTTCTGCATTAGTTTTGGTATTTTCAATGTCAAGATTAGAACACCGAGCTGCAGATGATAAAATTTTTGTCATGATTAAAAGATCTTACTGAAAATAGAACTGACATAAAAAATAAAACATTGTTCATCACGTAAAACAGACTAAATATGAAAATGTGGCCAGACAATAACAATTTCAATTCCAACTGCATTAGGCTTACTTCGCCGTGGCTTCTTGATTATTTGTTGTGAATCGGGGAATTTATTGCCTGAACAAAGCTAAATTTTTTCAATGCCACAAATTATGAATCTGCATGTCACTGTAGTTTTTTTTTTATTGGTTTGTCAAAATCGAACATCTCCATGAATTAATCTCAGATATGTAGTGTTCAGTGAAAACATCGGATTGTTAATAATCAGTGACTGCTCATGCATAAAATCACTCCATGACTATTCTTTGCAAATGACGTAATGGCTGTCAAATTGTCATTAATTGACAACAGTGAAGTAATACAGAATTGATTTTACCCAAAAAATAATGTGCATTCAGAACAAATGAGTATTGTGTAATGTCATCTCAGAAAAATTGACATGTGGTGGGATTTATTGATTTTTATGACAAAATGTCAGTTATATTGAATCAGACCAATAAACAGAATTAGATATATATATATTGTATAGTCTGCTGTCTGTGTATCAACTTCATTGATCAGTATATGAATACAATGAAATACACTAACAAAACGATCATGATTTAACCATTTTTGGGGTTTTGGATGTACAGGACATGGGGAGGGCATTTTGAATGAATTGCAAACATTTTCGGGAGCCTTCAATCATGATTTTATCACATCTTTCAAAGTTTGTGTTTAGTTTTCAACACTGGGTAAGTTTGTCAACAACGTGCCAAATTGTATCAGGATCCCCTCTTTTTTTGAATTGTCATTACTCCATATTTTGAGGTAATTACATCTGCCATTACTAATTTTCTACCATATAACAATGTACATGTACAAATATGTTTATGGCTCTCCATACAGTAACAGTCAATACACTCAAGTCAAACATTACAAAGATAAGGCAGTTGAGTATATACACCTTACAGTAAGTAATAAATTGATACTTTCAGAGAACATACTGCAATTTTATTAGTAATACATTCTTGAACATTATCAGGTTATTGCAAGGGTAGTGCGGTTTTGCACTATCCTGACGTTATCACAAGTATACCACTAAATATGCACTCTGGCAGTATGGTGACTGCATCAACCAACACGTAGCAGATGTTGATGTGACCACATATGCTTGAGTATACTTTGTAGGATTTTCATGATTGATAACGGTAACCATATATTATACATCTTTCCTCTACTTTTAGTAATAATTTATTGAGAGATAATGGCCAAAAATGCCAGCGAAAAATGTTTTGTGCCATGTATGTCAATAATCTGGTACATGTGCATATACATTTTGGAGTGAATGTAGATACAACTTTTACAGAAAAGTATTTTATTGTTTCAGGTGCTTGATGTATAATAATAAATATACATCTCTCCAGGCAACCACTAAGTGTGATAAACCCAAAACATGTCAAATTTTTCACTTGATTTAATATCCCCAACTTGAAATAATCACATTGTTTGGAATTGTTTTTTCTATTATCATTGGTATGATGCAGATATGGTAAGCTGCAACTTATGGAAAGGCACTGATGTACATGTATGTATTATTTGCGTAGGTTCATATACAGGGTTTTGGGGCATGCGTAGAATGCGTGTTATTTCATAACCAACTTCTTGGGTCAATTTAATATGTGTCAATTTTGCTATCAGTTTAAGTATTACTGGTAGTTTGTATTCTAATTGTTACACCTTTTCCTACAATTTGAATAATAAAAAGTTCATTTTCAGACCACTCACCTATAGTAACCAATTATAGGCATCAAATATGAGCAACATGTGTATAACATGCGTCTTATGTGACAACCTTTTTGAAAATATTGAATGTATGAGGATGTATGTATGTTTTTAATAATAAAAAATCATAAAAAAATACAGAAAAACAAGTTTCAACTCTGAATATTTGTATATTTAAGACTGCACAAGTTGGAGTTTTCTTTTTATGCATTTGGAGTAGGGTTTGTAGTTACTTGTCTAAAATCTTCTTTTTGCCAAGCCCAAATTTTAGCACCAACTTGAGAAGAACATAGAAGAAGAGTCCAGTTAACAATGACTTTGGCTCATAGAAAACAAGTATTATTCCTAACATCACAAGAGCTCCTAACATAAATTCAAACAGATTGTGCCCAGTGACACCTTGATACACTTTCACTGGTTGCATATTTGGTTCAATGTTTTCCATTCTCTTCTGTAAAGCACCTTGAATGATATCATTCTCTTCATCAGATAATGACCTAACTCTGTGTAATTTTTTTTCCTGGATGACTGCAAGTCCTGTTCTTGACTTCATGTAAGAGTTGATGAATTCCATTTTTTTCTGATATTCCAAAAGGTTATCACAATCTTTACTTTCAACTATTCTAGTAGTTTCTGCAACTGCTTTCAATTCCGTGACAATAAACGTGGGAAGTTTGTTAGTCGTTTCCAGCTGCTGGGCGATGTCTGATAAGCTGTTCAGGTCAGTTTTGTATAACTTTCTGAGAATGTTGACAAGGCGGTGTGAAGCTCTGACAACAAGTTCATATTCATTGGTACAGTGCAAGATGTAATCAGACCAGACATCCATGGTGGTGTGACTCTGTTCAAAAGATGGCAAAATAAAATGATTAAAAATAACTCACTAAATAACTTGCATCTGACCAATGAAATTGGGGCCCAAATTTCCAAGAGTATAACATTTTTTTCAAGGACACATTTGTTGGTAGAAAATGTGTAAAAATTTTGCTGTTCTGGTAAACCATGTGGTACTAGTATATGACAAATGTATATTTCTTATCTATAGAGTTAAGCTGGATTGAACAAATGTATGACATGTAGTATTTGATATGGGTCCCATAGCTACGTACACAATGTGTGAAGAATATATTGTTTAGATGAAATTCTATATGTGCTGCACGACAGACGCCAACCTTTTTTTTAAATATTTTTTTTTTTTTTTATGTTAACCACATATATAAATACATAAATTCATCCCATCAAAAGAGCTATCAAACTTTGAATGAATTGTATGAGATTAAGATGTGTGGCTTAATTTCTTATGATCACTGACCAAAAGCAAATTAAAAATTTATCAAAATCCCAAGTCTACTTTTGTAAGAAAATGAACTTCCATGATTTTCTTCCATGTTTTGGCGGGAATCATGGAATTCAATGTTGTATTTTATTTGTTTGAAAATTGAGTCAAAGTATGTACATGCATGCACATCCAAAACCTGCGTTTGTGACATGCTTCAGATAATGACCAGTTGCTCATAGTGACCGCCTTTATGCAGTTCTAATGCAATTGAAGGGAAGTAGCCGCCACGCCATGCATGCACGAGATATATGGGTCTGGTATAAACAAAGATGGTGACTTTGACTTGTGCAGAGCAGTACAAACTGAGAAGGTACAAAGATTTAATGGGGTATTATAAGGTGATTAGAAGGTATGGAAGTTGCACAAAGGGCAAACCCCATACTTGTTATTTCCATTAGAAGAGCGCATTGGATTGTGGGAAAATCAATGTTTATCAACACAAATGTCGCACATACGTGGCGCAACGACCCCGCCCTTTAACATGTAGTCAATGACTGCCATTCTGACACCAGTTTCATGAAATAAACCTGTGCACAAAAGCCAAAAAATGGAAGTTGGTTGCATGTATATCTTTTACACTGATATTTTCAATGTAATCAAAGCAAATATAATATTATTTATTCTCTGTCATCAAATATCCGTTGACAAATTACCCCTTAAAATCGCTATACATATTACATCTTGACGATTGGTCAACACAATGTTCAACAGGTGTTACAAATTGGCAACTAAACTGTTACAATTTACTTATGATATTGTATTTCATGCAATTAAGCTCTTGTGATACCGATTTTGTTGAAAGCGATTCCATGAAAATTGCACGAAACTAAACTTCAAAACCATATACTGTCCCATATACGTTTTTGAATAAATCTAAACCGAAATTTGCCCCATGGAATACACAATGACTGTCGTAACTAAAGTCGGTGAAGGATTTCAAACATTGTAGCCACTGATACGCATCGAGTAAGTTAATGGCAAGGTTCACAGTCAAAGTAATATTTAGATGAACACTGGCTATTAAAAGTAGGACCAAGTAGGAACAACCCTGTCACAACATGATGACTTCACCTTACCCTACAAAATAGACAGTACATACGTACTCGTTCATAACATGTTCTACAAACCTTCGACTCTCATTCAAATGCGAACAACTAAAATACTGACAGGGCCCGATACCAAACTTGCCTTTGATAGACTCGAAAAAGACGGCGATTTGCTTTCTCCGGGAAGAACGGGTTGACAGGCTACAATGTGGGCCTCTTTCTAGCTTTGTGTGTTTGTGTGCAAGTTATTTGCATACGAGGTTATGAATACCTTGAGCGGGCCCAGTACATCGACCTCTGCAATGGGAGAAAACAGACGCACTCTCTAGATGTGTGTGTATATATTGATTTTTTTAGGTAAGTTTAAGTGAAAATTTTAAGTAGTTTATAATCTTCTGTTGAATTAGGCTGCAACTGATATGTGTTTACTGATGTTAATATATTGAGGAAATTGTTCAAGCCCACAGCTGCCTCATACCACAGGCCGACGATCCACGCACAGACAATCGGTAACACCGTGTTACCAGACGACTGTGCTTCGTACCACGGACCTTGTAGATTCGTGCTAATATCGATAGCTTTGTCATTTTTAACAGCAAAGCCTAAAGTAATTGCACAGTTATAATCGTTTTATTACACTCTGCTTAAATAATGGTTTTGACCTGACCTCTGTAGTGGGTGCGCCCTCTGTCGACTGACACGGGGTAGTGGCCCTGGGGGGAACATTACACATTGTATAGTATCAAGTGTACATTGTTTCGTGGAAAGTAAAATCATAGACTTTAGAAAAAAGTGAAATGCAAAGTACCATGTGAAGGTGCTGTATAGTAAAGACAGAACATAAATATGTTACAAATACAAAAAACACATGAACAATAATTATAAAGATATATATATTAATGTATATAACTGGTGAATTTAACATCTAGAAACAGTCTTACTTTTTATCTTATTGATAATTTATTTAAATTTTAAATCCAATAAATCATTAATATTTAAGATTTAAAGTGAATTTACGTAACTATATCCATGTATATTTTATTACTTATACCAGCAGTCTGACATGGATTTAAATTAGATATATATCAAATGGCACAATACTGATTAAGGGACGACGTCAAAAGATCGATGTCGTTTAAAAAACTTATTTCCTTTAGTTTGGGGGTGGGGGGTTTTGACCACAAAAAGTTTCCATCCTACAAAAACGATTTTATTTTTTAATGAAATAAAAAAAATCTTGGAGTATTTGTAGTTCGTTTTGTTTCTATCCAATCATGGACAGAAATAACCGAAAAAGGAAAAAAAAACAGAAAAATGGTTTGGTTCGAGTGTAAATCTGTGCGTCAAATGAGGTGCATTTGTAAAATCTTTTTACACCAACCCGACAAGCAACTGCTATGCAATACTACTGTCCGATTATCAATTTGTATTTAATGGTGAATGTAGTCTGACGCCATGACCAATATTTATCAATTAAGTTTCAGTGGGGGGTAGGGGGGGTTTGGAAAAAAACTAAAGGAATTAAGTTTTTTATCTGACATCGATCTTTTGACGTCGTCCCTAATTCTGATTATATGCAGGTACATCATTACTAGATTTGTTTTCAGGGAATACAAATTTATTTCCATCTTTAAAGCAATTCTTCTCTTTAATGGAATTCCTATCACAACCAATGCTTGTACGCTAGTTCGTTTCAGAAACCGAGCTCGCATTGAAACATGGGGCAACAGTTTTCATCCTACCTTCGTGATGTATTTGATGAGATGGCGTATCAATCAGATCCAATCATCTGGACCAAATTAGAGTACGAACTCATTATCGTAATTCACGATCGGTTAAGAGATGTTCTCGTGGAAACGTTTGATGCCAGTGAGGGGACTTTACAGGATGTTACAAACCAGCTATGCGATGATAGACTATTACCAAGGCCAATTGGACAAATATTTCTGGACATCGATCATATAAAAGAGCGCTTTGTGGTAAACTCTGAACCTCTTCGAGATTTTCACCGGGAACCCTTCATCCGTGATTACATCACAGTCTTACGTGCCGTCGAGGGCATGAAACGAAGTGGACTGACTGGCCAGGCGCATGCATCACATGATTTAGAAGTTGACTGTAAACTAAAATCAGATCGATTGAAATGGTTTGCCTATTCTGCTATCACCGTCACCGCTCTATGTGCTATATTTTGTCTTCCTGTAGTCATTATAGCACTGGGGATTGTCATCATGTTGTTTCATAGACGACCGTATGCTCTTATTATGTGGATCGGAGTCACCTGGTTTTTAGTGTTGTTGGTTTTATTGGACAAAAAATCAGGAAAGTGTCCTTGAATCTACACTAATATTGGTCAAAAAATATTTAAAAGCAATATCAAATTTCATTTTGCAAAGCAAAAAGTTTCTTTAAGTGAATGACAATAATCAAATAAAAAGTGGTGGTACCAAACATGTTTCCATGGAAACAATTTATCCACAATGTTACTAATCACTAAGGCCATCTTTAAATAAAAAGATGATCTAATTTTAACTCTTGTGTGTACAAATCAAACAATGGGAGTCTTTGGGGTTACCTTTATCTGTATGTCTGTTCCACCAGTATCGAAGAACCTCTGTCCGAAATTCAATTAAACTTGGTATATAGATACTCTTGGATAATACACAGAGCTGAAAACTTTTTAGTTGACATTCATGCATATTAATGATCCTATTTGTATAATAATCATTCAATTTTCAGCTGTTCCACATATTTCTCCAGAATCTTTCAAAATGTTTCAATGAAATCTAATACACAGATGCATTGGAATAATTCTGATATATTGTTAAGTTATGGTATAAATTTGTGCTTATTAATTGCCTAATTTGCATAATAATTAGACAATAATTAGTTATTTCAGTAATACATCTAGAACTGTTATCAGATTTCAATGAAACATAGTACACAGATTAATTGATTTATTTATTTATTTATTTCACCAGAAAATTATGTATTCAATAATTAAGATATATAAAGGGGAAAATGAATATACAAGGTAATATGTACACAATTTGAATAATTCTGGTGTGGACCATGAAAATAGTTCAGCAGAACTAGTCTAGTTCATGGCCCTGTCACTTAAAATAAATAAACTGGTATGGTAACATAAACGAGTAAGTACTTGATCAGAAAAATACATGAGTAAATTCAATATCTAAGTCAAAACAAAATAGCGCTAAGTGGTATGTAATAAAAGGCAACTAGCAGATTGCTAACCAAGTAATAATAAATAAATAACTATTATTGCCATTACTTGATTTCCCATTTCCTAATTTTAGAAAGTAATTGTCATACAATATATGATAAAATTAGCACTGTGTGGCTCGATGTCTCACCAGAACCACCACCGTGGCACACCGGCAAAGCCCAACATGTGGATATGGTCAGGTACAACATGGACGATTTTCCTCCCCCTCCTCCCCATGGAACGTCAGTTAGCAACGTCCTTAATAGATAATATCCAGATAATATTTAGATCTGATAACTTTTTGGTTGGCATCTATGACTATTAATTATCTAATTTGCACAAAAATTAATCAGTTTCTGCTATTTTAGTATCTCAAGAACGTAGAACATGCTTTGAGAATTGTGATTCTATATATAACATCGTGAATTGACCACAGAAGAATCTGACACACAGGAAGAATGATTGTAACTATGGATTCAGGTCAGGCACATTTAGAAGGGAGTCCGTTCACAAAATTGTTGTTGCATACACACATATTGAATAGTACAATGTGGCAATGGTGCTAACCAAACATTCTGCATCTGTCTCTGTATGTGACACACTCTTTAGGCTATATATCTGCCAACCTGAAATGTCACAAATCTAGGCACTGTCTGGAAGGGAGAATCAGTCAATCAGAGATTCTCAATAATTGTTTACACTAAGCAAGCAGCATTGAAGAATGTCATTTAACATGGAAACAGATTTAGATAAAACTTTGCAAATTAAACTACTGTGACCCATAGTTCATTCTAATAAAGCTCCACTTGCATTTTTGCCTTATGGATGTAGTAGTAGTTTTTTTGGTGATTGTTAATCAAAATAAACTGTTCATACTTATTGTAAAATATAGAATATAGTAATATCTAATGATTCTATCAAAATTTCAGAGCTCTATAATTAATAGAACATATTTAAACAGTGGTCAAATCTTACAACCCACATTGGTATGATGACTAAATTTGCATATTTGCATGTATTTTAAATAATTAATAAATCACACAGTCAAGTATGAAATAAATTTAGAACATTTTTGGAAACTTTCTAATCATATACTTTTACTGGATGTCAAAACGTTGGTCACAGGATTTCATGCTCATTCAAAAATGTGCAACTCTACTATTTATCTACAATATGCAATTTAGGGTATATGTTTGTTTTAATTATGACATCAAAATTATCAATCAAACGAGTACTAATACTTAGCAGGCACTCATCAGATTTCTTAGTCAGCAATTTTTTTAAAAAACATTCCAAAGATTTCACTATCTGATTGTAGCAATGCATAACATCTTCTGGTGAAATTTAGTCATTTGAAAGAAGCTAAAAGTTAAGCAAAATCGCTGTGACTGTTTCTTTAAGAAATTTAAGAAATAAAATTGTTGTATCTCTTAATCTTCAATAACATATTTATTATGTAGCAGTCATGTGACAACAAGGTTGCATCTAACGTAACATACATTTTTAATTAGTGTTAATTATGATGCTTTTATGAAATATGTAATATGATATAGTTTGATTAAAACAATCCTATGAAAATAATTAGTGTGAATTTTATTTCTTGAAAACCTTTACTACATCCTTAATGCAATCTGTAAACTGCTTTTGTTATATTCATATACAGGTTGTAATCCACTATTGATTTTATATACCGGTAGACCAGACACCTTGGTTAAAGGGTCACCTTCAGCAACTTTATCCAAGCCTTGAACATACTAAAATGTCATATCAGGGCATTGTCATTTATTTTGAAAGGGTTACTAAGTGTTACCCAACATTCAATTATCTAACTCATTTTCCATTGACATACTGTGAGTATAGTAGTTGAGTAATTCACAATCTATACCAATGTAATAAAACATCAAAACAATTGAATGTTAGGTAACGCTTGACAACCGTTTCAAAATAGACGAGAATGACAGGGATTTTGACAGTAGTCTGATATATTGTTAGGTATTATTTATGTGTGTCCAAGGTTGGTACCATATTGAAAAAAAAGTTGGTTAAGGTTGGGTTTAGCTCACTACATCAACCACAGCTAGCAGAGCCTCTTGCATCCAGAATTATTAGGGCTGCACAATGCACCATTCGTATATATCACGCCCTCTGGTGACGTAAGTTGGCAAATTCACAGTGCCAATATTGTGTCCGTCAATGAAAATTATGTTTTAGATATTTACTGTAACTTAAATATCAACTGGATACACTACCAAACAGTTGTTGATTTAAACATAGACACTATCCAAAAGGGATAAGAATCTGGCATTTCCTTCGTTGTTATTTTGTTTGTAATCCTTTATGCTAATTCATTGCTATTTAATGGTAATGATCTTAAAATATGCAGAACTTAATTCTTGTTCCATTAAAAATTTTACTCCCATCACATCAACAAAAATAGCCAATGTCTTGCATGTTGAGAAGAGCCTTGCAATAACCCCATATTCTGCTTTCCGGACCCCTAATATTAGAGAGGGACCCTTATCTAAATACAAGAGAGGGTTCCATTTGGGATAAAAATACGCATCATATAATGCGGGTATCTCATATGAATAGTTACTGCTGCGCGTAACTAATTATTTAATAACACAGATTATGGATCAGAGCTTCACATGATATACAAGGTCGCGCATTTTTACATCTGAACACAATTGTTTTCATAAATTATTATGTCAGTAACACGATAATGGAATATTCAGACAGATAATTAATATTTTATGACCATTGTTTTCCAATTTGTGTCAACATCTGAAAATTAAGATTTTATTGTCAGATCGACTATGCCAGCACTCCAAATAATAGTTTTTTAATCTGGTTATAAATTACATGGATTAGAACCTAAGCCTAACATTCTAATTCTTTTTGTTGTTTGTTTGTTCGTGTTTCCTGTCCATCTTCTGTAGAGCCTATGAATTAAACAACATTGTTTTAACTCATCTACTTCATTTTACGTCGATGAAGCTCTCCGTCGCAGAGGGCGTGGCGTATTTTATTTTATCTTAGTTATTTTTTGGAATTACAAAGACTGATAATTACGTAATGCATGACTAGAATTTGTATAATTATAGTGACAGTCGAGTTGACTTTAGTGCAAGTGTCATTAGAACACGTTTCACACCAAACTTCAATATTGTCAGAAGTTACTAAGCAAGACTATGTATTTCACCTTGCTTTAACGACCGTAAGTAAAGTAAGTAAACAAGGAAATCATAGATGAAACTACGCGATCTACAAGCCTCTAAGGGGATCCCCCAAATGCCTAAACTTTATAAGGCAGTTGGATGATTAATTGAAAAATCAGGTTTTGATGTTAATTTCTGTATTTACAACTGTTTCCAATGATGAAAGTTAATTAAAACGACTTTAACTTTGTCAAATTTGAATTAATCATCAACATGCGACTTTTTAGCTTAAATGTGATTAATCGATTTATATTTAAATGCAGCCCTAATATGTTGGCTTAATACGTCCCATTCGACATTCCTTTTTGTAATTACACTCATTTAAGCTAAAACATAAACAACAATACTCACCACGGAGCACATGATCTTTTCTCTATAAATTTAGAATTGAAGAAATAATCGAAACTGACAATACAACAATATTTGGTTTACATATGTACTAACTATATACTAAATTATTCGAAAAGAAAACTATTTGTTCAGATGTTGAATCTGTTATTCACCGTGTTAATTACCAAATGTTTGAATAACGGGAAACTGAGCTTAGAGCAATGGCATCTAACATAGCAGATTACTTGTATGATTTGTAATATGAAGTTAGTGTGGTATTGCTATAAATATACTTTCACCGATAACAGTTTATGTTTATCTAGAATATTTTTCTGAGTTCGGGGAAAAACATTTTGCAAATTGCTACTCAAAATGTACATTGTATGAACAAATGTAATGAACGTTTTTGAACATCCCACATAAGAACATCATACTCTGGAGACATTTTATAAATAGTAACATTAGTATACACAATATTTCTTAGGATTTTGCAATGCAATTAGAGCAAATGTCTGCCTATATGTAGTTGTAAAACGTAATCTTATTAACCTTTCAGTCTTTGAAATTAATATTCCCGATAATATCTTTACGAACGCCACAAGATTCACCAGTGGGGCAGGTATGCTAAAATATTGAATCCTATTGTGTCATTAACTTTTCGTGTCATGAATTGTGAACAATCAAACATGTTCTTCGACTTGGTGAAACGTTGCCAGGTATGTTGTATTCCATTTTTGCCTTACATAACCCAAAATGTAAAATATACTAATTTCATGGACTTAATGGGTGGCACCTACAATGTAGTCCGACACTGTCACCACGTGCATCCTTCTGTGGTATGAAATCTGACATAGCTGATGTCACTCTGTCTTGAGGGCATCGTATTGTTATTGAATGGCACACTAGAATCGATTTATTTGTTTCACCTGGAATATAAGTAACCAGGAAATAACTTGTTTAGCGACCAGTCAAAACAAATTGCTACAATTGTATCAGTCATAAAAATAAATACGTTGCGATCGTCCTTGTCTAAACAGGTTGAGCGGTTTTGAACGTCATTATGTCAATAATGTCAAATAACCATAATGGAAAATTGAAAGCTTGGCACTGGGGCTTGGCATAAGCTCGACTTTAAACCTCCTCGTTACCCACTCAGTCATTTGTAATTAGCCACGCTATTCCGATTTTCATGGTGCTATTATTAAATTCCATTTCTTTCATTTATGTCTTTCAAGTTGCTTTTCAATAGCAGGAAAACGGCTCAACATCGCTGCTATGTAGCATGGCTAATGGAATGCATCAGTCACGTATGTGAATTGAGACTAAATAAGAACATCCCAATAAGGAGGCTCCATTCTAATTTTATTATGTTTGAAAACGTTTTATCCATGATTTAATGTCTGCTTCTTGACATAATTTAAAGGAAGGGCAAAAACAATTATAGTGTTGCGTTTGTATTTGAGTGTAATACAGTCCTAAATCTTAGTATTCCACTGTTATAGCAGGCTGTTACATGGACTTGGAAGTTAGGATTTTGTCTGTCCGAGGTGTGCAGGTATTTCAAATTCCAGAATGCACGTGAAGCAATGTTGTTTATGTCCCAGTTTCAAAAGTACTGTGACCTCTAGGTAGAAGGAAATTGTCAGTTTCTTTAGAGCTGTTCGAAGATATGCATCCCTGACAGGTGGTGGGTGAGTGATGCCTACATGCAAGAACTTGCATTGTGAATACACTGTGGAAGTGCCGACGGCGGTCTGGGATTTCCCGACACATTGCTGTCAGAATGATATCTCGCATTGTAGTGATAACTTGAAGTAATAACTTCGACAAGTTAACGAACGCGAAACTGCACCGTTCGCGAAAAAGAAATGGAAAAGAATGACAAATAAGATGACACAGAAATTAAAGTATTATCCACAGAATTTCAAAGGTGTGCAAAAGGCAACACAATCATAATTAGCAGATTATGGATTCCATAGATAAAAAGCATTATTAGAAGACAACACAATTAGAAGAGATAAAGCAACCCTAGACACAAGTATGAAATTGGTTCACGGTATGCAGATACTGGAGGATGGCAAAAGAATACGAGACACAGAGGTTTGTAAGCAACAAAGAAGATGACACACAAATCTGTAAATTCGCAAAGAGGGCAGAAAAGCGAGCCAAGTACGACCCGTTGAACAGTAGCACTACAACAAATGAAAACAGTTTCTAAATTGATGATATCATATGCTTCTAGCAAGGACGTCGTCATTCAAAAACATGATAGATGCCTGCCATTTGTGTGGTGGGAAAACAGGTCATTGGTTGGCGGACTGCTCAATAATGCAGCAATAAGCCCCTAGTAGAGGTATGACAGATATGTACTTTATACTCAGATAAGCACTTTGTAATATGATTGCACGTTTTTTGGAACCCATTCACAAAACGAATCATCGGTACACCAAATACAAACCATACATCGTTATGTTTTGTTACGGAACCAACCAATGTCTGCTCGAACAACCCTCGCAGGGCTATGATGGAAATGCTCAATGATATCAAACCTGCTTATCACCTCGTGAACATTTCCAACAGTCATTGGGATTTCATCAGGTTTTCACGGAAATGCGAGCACGATCGTAACCATCCTAACTTATATCAAATGTCCTCTTCTTCGTGTTATCCTTGGCACCTTATGTGTTTACGAAATTAAGGAAACATTGTGACATGGCGGGAACAGAATATTCCAGCTCTAGTATGTATAGATGATGATCTTGGTGCGAAAGGGGTACGATAAAGAATTTGATATATACATTATGCTATAGAGAGTAGTCATGGACAATGTTCATATCACAGAAGCATCGGGAGATCCTTTGCAGACATTCAACAATCTGTGTACTGTAAAAGGGTTAATTATTCATTGGGTTATCATTTTGCTTATTTCGCTGACTGGAAAATGTGCTAATTTAAAATTAAAACCTAGTGAATATGTAAAATTTAGCATAGAACACATTATCTAAACGATAAAACCGTGAATTTAAAACCCAGTGAATATGCCTGAAATGGTAAATCAGCGAAAATTAAACTCAATGAAAATGAGTCATTTTACAGTTTCTTACACAAGTGTGTTGAATGTGAAGCTATGGCGGTTTTGCTACTAGTGCTAAAGGGGCATAGCAATTGGTAACAGGCTGGACCAAATAGAAACCCTGCCTGGAAACATGTTATTCAGTTTTGCTCCGAAATGAATGTTATACGTATAACCAACACGTGGTCAAAATCATATGCAATGGTAGCATTAAAGCAGATTTACAGTCAAAGGCAGTTGATACATTAGATGTATTTCCATATATCATTCCATGAGTGTGGGCGTATATTTGGAGGTACAAAGTACTTGCTGTGCTGCTTATACCGGCTTGAAATAGATCACGATTTTGGTCACTGTTAAGCCCCAATGCAAGTTTCGTGAATGCTTATATATGGTTACCGAATACACCCGGTATAGTCATATAAGGCAAGTTCTTCAATTAATTAAAAAACAAATAATACCTGATTCAAAGACGCACGGAAAGAGCCTGTATTCTGACCTTGAAGCTGCTTTTTCTAATGATAACTGTTTTCCTGCCGCAGATCTAAATTTGTGGTCGACAATTGTGAGAAACGGGACGTTGACAATCTCTAAATGTCTTCCACATGTTATATTGCGTTCTAACTATGTGTTATACTATAGGCATTAAATTGACTTTGCTAATATTTATAATGTGGACATTTTCAAGCCAGTCCCATGAACTTGACATTGATTTTTATACATTTGGTTGATATGAACAAGTCATGATCCTTAGTGCATATTTTTTTAGATTCTCTTGACCCTCTTGTAAAGGTGTCATAGAAGAATGATGCCACAGAAAACCCATTCCAGCCCAATCTTTGGTGGGATTTTGCACTAAATTGTCGGATATTTCTATGTGCTTACTAATGTTTGCTGGTTTTCTAAAATTTTACGAACTTTCATTACTAATTTGCAATGACATATAATTTTTAGAGTTCTCATCTATACCAAAACAGCAACTGCTAGAGTTAAAGCGCGGTGGTCGTTGCGCAGCGCATGGTCGAATTTCATGTAAATAAATAATGTATTTTACACGCGTTGTATACGTCGCTATGAATCCCATATCTAACCGGACGCAGCGCGATGACTGCCGCCCTTAAACGACCGAGCATTGAGGACAGGTTAGTCAAAATTTGAAGTTCTAATAATATACTTTCTTTGGTCCACAATAAAACAGCGAACTATCATCCTACATTTCTATTGTATGTGATGTCGAGAATGTGAGTATTTGTGTGGGCACAATCTGTGATTGGCAGGTGGCATATGCGTGATGCCTACGTACGGGAGCCTGAATTATGAATACAGTGTTGCAGCGGCATTGCAATATGATGGAAGTTGATTGGCTCGTGCGTCATTTAGGGCGGGGTACTTGAAGGAAAGATTGAGTCCACGCTCAAGCCTTATCAAAAGATGTCAGCTACCTCCCCGACTAGTTTTGTAGATGATTTTCAATTTTGCTCTAAATGTGAATCATGTACTTCCTGTTTTCGGTACCACGTACTTTCACCAGATTTGTACTTGTATTTTCAACCATGCTACGACGGTTATCGATGTATCAATTACAATCTTGGTGTGAGCTTATTTATATTCACACTACTGTAGCAGTGATTTTTGCCTGAGAGCAACATCCAAACAAAAGGATTTTTAAAATATTGTTTGAACTTCTGTTGAAAGAACTTTTATTTTGTGTGTGTCAGTCTACACCCCCACCGAAGACAATTGTCCGCTCCATCTATATATCAAAAGGATTCCGCCTTACCAAAACGTCCTTTGACCTAACTAAACAAGTGCAATCTCACATTTGATAACCATACATTTTTGACTGTGGTATCATTTGAATAATTGCATTGCTATGTGCAGCTGTGTAGCTGCAGTGATGTTGAAGTTGATATGTAAAGTTGGTTCCACGAAAGACGTACCACGGTTGTTGCGAATTGGAGAAGGTTCTGCCCCGGGTTTCTGCCAATCACGAATGCTGTTGTAAGTAGCCTGATTCGTCACATATTTGGTGTTGCCAGTAATTTGATCTCAGGCGTATGCCATGTCATAGCCGTTGAATTGAATATAATCACGAACACAAACCCGGACGGGATTTCGAATGGAAGCGCACCCGTTCATCGTCGATGGCGGCGCTGCTCAGTATTTCCTAACGTCGCTAATGATAATTTAAGTCTTTCTCCCTGTATATAATACGTGTCAAATTGATTTAATAGTGTATTTTCCATCACATACTTCACAAATCTTTGAAATGTATAACTAAACTAACACCTTTGATGTGTTATGTTTGGTCAACTGGCGTCTCCGTGGATGTGGAATATATCAGTTCAAGCAATCTCTTCACCGTGACTGGTGAATATCCGTAAGATCATTATTAACTTTCTCTGTGCGCATGCGCTTCGCTCATTCTTTTGAGTAATTAACATATGAAATAAACACCCGCGGCTATCGGTAACTTTGTGTATTTACTCTTCTGAGCTAGAACATTTATTCTTTGCCTGGGAATAATTTGTTCAATACATGCTGTTTTTTTATTTGATTTTTTTTAGCATTTCTTGGCTTACAATTTTGGTTAATATGGGCCTAGATTTAATGACGAAATGGTCAGGGAAGCATAGTCACAGTCCCATGAAAATGCACCCGAAAATAATCCTCAGACAAATATTTTATGTAACTGTTAGAGCTCTTTTTATGCGTGAATTATTCTGACAATACATATGAATAATAAATTGAGTATTTGGCAAGGATGCCCCACAGCAAATTGAAAAATCAACGAAAATTCACATTTTAAGTCAAGATATAAATGATTTGCTATTAATTTTGTTTATACAAAAGCTTTCCTGTTAATTAAAACGCAGTGTGTTCTGTCAATGCTTCGCTACTCTCGATGTCATTGAAAACAGTTCAACGTGGCAAAATTGTATATATCATAGCATTCCAGCAGAAAGTGCCAGTCTATTTGAATCCACATACACTAAAGAACATAAATGAATATAGCATGATTATAAGTCTGTTTCAAATTATGTTTATAATACCACATTTATGTAAAACCAAACGCTACAGTTTTTTTAGAATATATTTATTTATTGACTCAGTTTGAATCTACAAGTCCTAGGGTAGATGGTGAGGGGTCCAGTGAAATGTTTGGAGGTAAGTGTGCTGTCAACAATAGTAATTATACAATTATTGTTGCGAATAACGTTCTGCTTGAATACAATGCTACAAATTCTGAATTACTTTTCAACTTAGCGATGATGAATGTGGGTCTGCAAATTGATGAGATGACTCATTTATTGACAATCTCCAGCCATTAAAAAAACACATCTATGAAACATGACTCATATTGGTTAATCGCTACACAATACAAAAGCTATATTAAAATGCCCCGAGCATATGCATACATAATGAGTGTTCATAATCGCCCATATCAGCACCATGTATCAGTCTGCCATGCACGCCAATAACTGGTGTTAAAATATAAATAGTTCCCACAATTAGCCAAGAAAATAAAAAGTACATCAACCATGGTAGAACTCTCCCAAGTGTTTAGGCGGGAAATGTCGTTTTCTGAAACTCGTTTTCACAGCAGGAGGAACATTTCGTGTTTGAGAAGCAAACATTGATTCCTCGTATTTTCTGTAACATTTATTACCAGCCGTCAGATATTTCAGTAGGTTGCATCTCATTTCAAGTAATTACATTTTCTTCGTGCTATCTCTGTCGTCTCAGTTCACTGCACATTCAACTGCGCATGTCGTCTAAATAATACTCCAATAAAGAAGTTTAGTTTCCTTATATGGAACACTGTACTGACGTCATGCGCAGTGTGAGTGCGCGCTGCGTTTCTCTTTTCGATATTTGAGTAATAGGTTTATTTGTGGATATGAATCAGAATGAGATACCACAGCTACACGCTCGGTCAATAGCAATCCATTGCCAGTCATATTCTCCCACGGGTTGATCGTCTTCAACCGACTTCACATACGCAAGGGCCCATCCCTTCTTTTGTTTGCACGCTGAGTTAATACCAAATCCTATGAAATATATAAATATATATATTTAATAAATATACCTTGATTGTTGTCATCTGACCAACAATATATTATTATTATTATTATTATTTATTGGAGTAAAGTGTATTTAAATAGAATCGACGATGAACTGTGGGTATAGTTGGTGTCATGAAATTCGGATTTGAGTTTTATATATATTTGCCATACAAACATATATAAATATATATTCTAATCTGTTATAGTTATCTGATTATTATATTTAGCAATAAATGGCTGGAGGTTATGAAGAAATAATAATTGATTTATGCAATAATGTAATCTCCATAACAGTGATTTGAATTATAGATGCATTATAGCAACTGAATATCTTTCAATTTTTTTTTAGTTTATTTTAAACTAATCGATTAATTATCATATTAGCCCTGTGATTCACAAATAAAACATCACATTCTGCAAAGGTCATTACACGTCACACATCAACTCGAATAATGAATACTTGTAAAGCGAAATCAAATATGGCTGAACAGTGTGACATTTTATTGGTTTAAACACATCTCCGAAAATCAATATAATGTAATTCAACAAAAAAAACGACTTTCAGAAAATAACAACTTAAATAGACTTAAATGAAAGAGTGGTGGATTATTGTGACCATATGTAGAAACTAATTTATAATGCATATTGAATCGATTTCACAGACTTACTTGTTAATCCTCTGCACGGTGTATTGACTGTAGAACATCTAGTGGTATAAACCCATGTATTTGGATGGACAGCGACTACCGCCATGTATTGGTTCATCGCGTTGGTTACTAACTCATAATCACCGATCTCTTGGCAAGTGTCTCGCATTACGTGGGCACGCTAAACAATTATGAATATAACAAATATTTAACATTTTCTTATCTAGTACCGTTTGTCTTGCATGCATTTTCAGATGATTCGTTTGCAACGTCGCCAACTTTGAGCACGTTCCGAATTATTGATGCCACATTCGAACACTTTTTTTGTCAAAAATAGAAATATTCGACGAACTAAAATGAAGTTATTGCGTGTTTACAGTGCGCATGGTATGTGCCTGATTACGTGAGCAACGTGTACACTCATTTGAAATAAAGATGCTCACGTACTCAGACATGAAATATAACCTGCCACCGCAGTACTAGTATGTTGGAAATCTACCTAATGTTCGTTTTGTATTTACTCACCCCTCGTTTTGTTGGCATGCTCTCTGGTTGCGGCGTTGTTGGCTGCTCATCAAACCAATAATCGGAGAATACCTCATCTGGCATCTTATAAGGAACTATGGGTTTTGTTTTTGAGAATATTGTACCAAGCCCGGCATGTTTTTGGAGATCTTCATAATATTCCTATAATGGAATATATATCGCAATTACAAGCTCGTTATTATTTAAAGACGCAACATCTATCGAGATTGCTTATGTTTGTTATTGACCATTACAAACTCTGGGGGAGAATAAGGTAGCAAATTAGTGTTTTCCTCAGATTTGAAGTGGATTTACAGGAAGACATTTCTGTAAATGTGCTTGCCCATAAACATGTTTTCTTCTGTGCAGCCCCCCCCCCCCCATTATCCCATTATACCACTAAAATGACGACGCGTCAAAAGTGGATGTGGCTAAAAAAAGTAATTCGAGAGTGTGCGTTGCCAAGCTCTTCACAAGAAAACGACAATCGAAAACACGCTGATAGGTGATTTTCTAGATGAAAATAACCAGAATTTTTTAACGTGAATGCATTATGGAGAGTTGTTTGTTTGAACGACTCGTATACATACTCTGACGCGTTGGATAATGTCGAGTCACACACCGTCTTATTTGTTCGTTCATTCAATAATAGAAGTGTATGGTATTATAATTTTGATTAATCTCTTCTGGTACGACGAGTAACCCCGGGTATCTCCCACAAAACTGAAAGTCTAGTTGTGTTTTGATACGTACTATTATATTCGCGAAACATGAATATTTGAATAAATTCACAGCAATCATCAAATGTCTCATAATATATACATATTCAAACACTAGCATGCCAAATAAAGGAAGTACATGGTTGAATAAACTAACGATACGACTCGTGTTTTCCAAAGATGATGCCAGGTAATATTTAACAAACCGCGTCACTCCTGATCTACGTCTGCTTGAAAATCGGTTGCGTAAACTATGTCTATACTAAAATTCGTGTCAGCAGTTTCATTTAATTTATTGAGTACCTTATCAACTTTGCCATCTTATCTACCCTTCTTTATAGCTTCTCGCCACCACGGCTTGTCACACGTGCTGACAAACTGAGGGATAGATCACTTTGTGAATGTTCCTTGCAGTTGTTTACAGATAACTCGGCATTTACATCTTTTTATGCATTGATACTTTGTTAAACATTGAACTCAGAGTCGAGACGAGCCGAGCCCCCTTACGCTGAGCGGAATAAACCTCGGTCGGGAACGGGTTACACGTGTTTTCTAACAGTCGGGTCGAACCCTGCGTTTTGCTACACGTGCATAAACATACAAGCATGTCTTGAGACTAAGAAGGATTAAGTTTGATTTGAAACACGCGAAATTCTGAAACACCTGCGTCCGTTTTGTGTAAACGAGACAGTAACTCGTGAAGCAGCTTCGAACGTGCCCAAAAGTTGCTGACGTCATTCGACTAAATATCAGGCGCATCAGTACTGGTCCATTGAGACACATAATTATGTGCTAGTTTGTGGCACATTGATGAATAACGTGACACCTTTAAATGTCAAGGTGTAAGTATTGGCTTTCAATAGATAAGACTTCGTCATCGTCAGAACTATCGTACGAGCTACAGACTAGGAAGGTAAATACGTCAAGGAGTCTGGATTATCTCTGTTTATAGGGAGTTGACAATCGATTATTATCGTACTGAGTACATGAACAAAGTTCAATTAGCTGCAATAGAAGGCGATACTTTTGTTAATCTAAAGCTCTGGTTATTTGTGAATTAATCGTGTTCTTATCTAGTTTGTGAATAAATTGTATTTGCAAGCATTAAAAAAAATAATCCGCTAGAACAAGCATGCAGAATTGTTTGAACCTGTCGAGAGTCGGGTATGCGCTACTGTGTGGAAATTTCAAATCGTTACATTGGTAACTCGTAGTAATGAAATTTCAATCACGGTACATTCATACCTGTTGATATAGAATTTCCAATAAATGAATGCCTTTGCGACAAATAATTAAGTCTATACAGATCTGCATATTGTTTTACTGTGATAATAATGACAATGACGCAACAATATCAGTATATTGTTTCTAAACTACATAGGTGGCGGCTGTTTTGTTAATTTAACTCGCTGCTATTTGTGTTCTTATGAACATTTCGTATCTCAAACTGTACGGTGAAAAGAATGTTGGCTAATTCAAATCTAGGTTTTATAAGCAGCTTAAATTTGAAATAAGTATCAGTGTGTTATATTTAAACATGACGTCACAAATACGTCATAGCGCGCAGTAATTATTTTCTAAATTACAACAAAAAACTCCATGAAGAGTTATACACCAAGTTAGACAATGAATATTTTGATATTTACTATTTTTTTAATAAGCTTTGTTTCCGTGAAAAGAATATTACCATACCAACTACTTAGCGTGAGCAATTAGATGTCCATGAATTGTACACTTACGTCACTTCCTATGTATTCTTCTGTTGAATCGTTCGTGGAGCTAGACGGTTCAGCTGAAAACAATTGAACATTAGATCATTATTATGGGCTATTCATTCAAATCGACAAATCGACATCTTACTGCCCACGTTGACATGCGTTTCCATTTAAGAAGTGTCATTTCCCTTTATTGGCAGAGTAAATAAAATAATGGGAAGGTTTCAAAGCTAATGCCATGTCGTCTTTTTTAATTGTTATAGATTTTAATACATGTTCCGGCGTAGGTTGTGTTGACAGGTTGAGTCTACTTGATGCTGGGAAAACATGTTATCCTTTCCTTGCACTTTCAGAGCGAAGTGTGTCTATGTGATCTGATCGTTTTTTTTCTATATATCACTTCGTTCCGTTACGAATTGTTAGAAGCTGTAATGTAATGTTCTAATTCTTCGTGCCATTACCCATAATCCTACCGGTTTCTTTCACCAACCTTCGAGCTAAACTGGATATTTTGATAACATTTAACGTACTTTCGAAACACAATATTACTGATTACGTGGGAATTTATTAGGTTCATAACATAATAAAATATTATAATATGCCAATAAAGCGCCAAAGAGTGCAAATCATTTATTTATAGCGGTATAGTCCCCGCTATAAAAATAGTATATTGTTCGGGGCATTGGTCGTCGCGACCGCATTCTTTGATAAGAACTCCAAGACACGTTTGTTTGGCTGCTCGGTCCAACCACAAATTAAGAAATTCGTTCTGTTTAGTAATACAAAGACTGTCATATGTAAGCTTGTATTTGTCTAATGGTTGGTGGGCCAGTGGCCTCTAAACACACACAATATTTATATATGGTGCAGTGTGAGACAATTAACTCAAATACCCAGTATACTGAAGTCTTCTACGATCTCCATTAGATCTTTGATGAACGATAATGTTGACTCGGAATTATTCCTCTTAACTCGATGTTTCGATAGATAGTCCCGTACTTTGTTCGGCTGTGTGTATATTTCATTACCTGTCAAGCAAATATAATTATATTCAGTAGAAATACGTAAGTGATTCAATATTCAATAACTTAAGTTGAATTACAACATTGACAGTTAATTATCTAACATTTTTTTTTGCTTTATACAGCTCATAACTTCGGCCAAAACAAGCTTGAGATGACGTCATATGATACACACCCTCTGTGCATTGACCATAACAAAGTTACTTGAACATTCTAGCATTCTGTCACCAGAACAAACGCAGGGTTGAACATCATGTGACATGAATAAGATGACTTGACTAAGCCGACCGGATGCTTGAATAAATACGTACATTGAGTACATACGTAATCATTGTCTTAACACCATTATGTCAATTTAATTGTGTCAAGCATGATGGTATATCGCGAAAAAATGGTAATATTTTCTCTCATAAATTGTGCATAGTTATTTTACATTAGTACCTTCCATTTTCAAATTGATAATTTAATAACAACACAATCGTTTTAAAACAATCAATAAATAATATAAACCGTGTTTATAACACAGAAATTAAAGTATTATCCACAGAATTTCAAAGGTGTGCAAAAGGCAACACAATCATAATTAGCAGATTATGGATTCCATAGATAAAAAGCATTATTAGAAGACAACACAATTAGAAGAGATAAAGCAACCCTAGACACAAGTATGAAATTGGTTCACGGTATGCAGATACTGGAGGATGGCAAAAGAATACGAGACACAGAGGTTTGTAAGCAACAAAGAAGATGACACACAAATCTGTAAATTCGCAAAGAGGGCAGAAAAGCGAGCCAAGTACGACCCGTTGAACAGTAGCACTACAACAAATGAAAACAGTTTCTAAATTGATGATATCATATGCTTCTAGCAAGGACGTCGTCATTCAAAAACATGATAGATGCCTGCCATTTGTGTGGTGGGAAAACAGGTCATTGGTTGGCGGACTGCTCAATAATGCAGCAATAAGCCCCTAGTAGAGGTATGACAGATATGTACTTTATACTCAGATAAGCACTTTGTAATATGATTGCACGTTTTTTGGAACCCATTCACAAAACGAATCATCGGTACACCAAATACAAACCATACATCGTTATGTTTTGTTACGGAACCAACCAATGTCTGCTCGAACAACCCTCGCAGGGCTATGATGGAAATGCTCAATGATATCAAACCTGCTTATCACCTCGTGAACATTTCCAACAGTCATTGGGATTTCATCAGGTTTTCACGGAAATGCGAGCACGATCGTAACCATCCTAACTTATATCAAATGTCCTCTTCTTCGTGTTATCCTTGGCACCTTATGTGTTTACGAAATTAAGGAAACATTGTGACATGGCGGGAACAGAATATTCCAGCTCTAGTATGTATAGATGATGATCTTGGTGCGAAAGGGGTACGATAAAGAATTTGATATATACATTATGCTATAGAGAGTAGTCATGGACAATGTTCATATCACAGAAGCATCGGGAGATCCTTTGCAGACATTCAACAATCTGTGTACTGTAAAAGGGTTAATTATTCATTGGGTTATCATTTTGCTTATTTCGCTGACTGGAAAATGTGCTAATTTAAAATTAAAACCTAGTGAATATGTAAAATTTAGCATAGAACACATTATCTAAACGATAAAACCGTGAATTTAAAACCCAGTGAATATGCCTGAAATGGTAAATCAGCGAAAATTAAACTCAATGAAAATGAGTCATTTTACAGTTTCTTACACAAGTGTGTTGAATGTGAAGCTATGGCGGTTTTGCTACTAGTGCTAAAGGGGCATAGCAATTGGTAACAGGCTGGACCAAATAGAAACCCTGCCTGGAAACATGTTATTCAGTTTTGCTCCGAAATGAATGTTATACGTATAACCAACACGTGGTCAAAATCATATGCAATGGTAGCATTAAAGCAGATTTACAGTCAAAGGCAGTTGATACATTAGATGTATTTCCATATATCATTCCATGAGTGTGGGCGTATATTTGGAGGTACAAAGTACTTGCTGTGCTGCTTATACCGGCTTGAAATAGATCACGATTTTGGTCACTGTTAAGCCCCAATGCAAGTTTCGTGAATGCTTATATATGGTTACCGAATACACCCGGTATAGTCATATAAGGCAAGTTCTTCAATTAATTAAAAAACAAATAATACCTGATTCAAAGACGCACGGAAAGAGCCTGTATTCTGACCTTGAAGCTGCTTTTTCTAATGATAACTGTTTTCCTGCCGCAGATCTAAATTTGTGGTCGACAATTGTGAGAAACGGGACGTTGACAATCTCTAAATGTCTTCCACATGTTATATTGCGTTCTAACTATGTGTTATACTATAGGCATTAAATTGACTTTGCTAATATTTATAATGTGGACATTTTCAAGCCAGTCCCATGAACTTGACATTGATTTTTATACATTTGGTTGATATGAACAAGTCATGATCCTTAGTGCATATTTTTTTAGATTCTCTTGACCCTCTTGTAAAGGTGTCATAGAAGAATGATGCCACAGAAAACCCATTCCAGCCCAATCTTTGGTGGGATTTTGCACTAAATTGTCGGATATTTCTATGTGCTTACTAATGTTTGCTGGTTTTCTAAAATTTTACGAACTTTCATTACTAATTTGCAATGACATATAATTTTTAGAGTTCTCATCTATACCAAAACAGCAACTGCTAGAGTTAAAGCGCGGTGGTCGTTGCGCAGCGCATGGTCGAATTTCATGTAAATAAATAATGTATTTTACACGCGTTGTATACGTCGCTATGAATCCCATATCTAACCGGACGCAGCGCGATGACTGCCGCCCTTAAACGACCGAGCATTGAGGACAGGTTAGTCAAAATTTGAAGTTCTAATAATATACTTTCTTTGGTCCACAATAAAACAGCGAACTATCATCCTACATTTCTATTGTATGTGATGTCGAGAATGTGAGTATTTGTGTGGGCACAATCTGTGATTGGCAGGTGGCATATGCGTGATGCCTACGTACGGGAGCCTGAATTATGAATACAGTGTTGCAGCGGCATTGCAATATGATGGAAGTTGATTGGCTCGTGCGTCATTTAGGGCGGGGTACTTGAAGGAAAGATTGAGTCCACGCTCAAGCCTTATCAAAAGATGTCAGCTACCTCCCCGACTAGTTTTGTAGATGATTTTCAATTTTGCTCTAAATGTGAATCATGTACTTCCTGTTTTCGGTACCACGTACTTTCACCAGATTTGTACTTGTATTTTCAACCATGCTACGACGGTTATCGATGTATCAATTACAATCTTGGTGTGAGCTTATTTATATTCACACTACTGTAGCAGTGATTTTTGCCTGAGAGCAACATCCAAACAAAAGGATTTTTAAAATATTGTTTGAACTTCTGTTGAAAGAACTTTTATTTTGTGTGTGTCAGTCTACACCCCCACCGAAGACAATTGTCCGCTCCATCTATATATCAAAAGGATTCCGCCTTACCAAAACGTCCTTTGACCTAACTAAACAAGTGCAATCTCACATTTGATAACCATACATTTTTGACTGTGGTATCATTTGAATAATTGCATTGCTATGTGCAGCTGTGTAGCTGCAGTGATGTTGAAGTTGATATGTAAAGTTGGTTCCACGAAAGACGTACCACGGTTGTTGCGAATTGGAGAAGGTTCTGCCCCGGGTTTCTGCCAATCACGAATGCTGTTGTAAGTAGCCTGATTCGTCACATATTTGGTGTTGCCAGTAATTTGATCTCAGGCGTATGCCATGTCATAGCCGTTGAATTGAATATAATCACGAACACAAACCCGGACGGGATTTCGAATGGAAGCGCACCCGTTCATCGTCGATGGCGGCGCTGCTCAGTATTTCCTAACGTCGCTAATGATAATTTAAGTCTTTCTCCCTGTATATAATACGTGTCAAATTGATTTAATAGTGTATTTTCCATCACATACTTCACAAATCTTTGAAATGTATAACTAAACTAACACCTTTGATGTGTTATGTTTGGTCAACTGGCGTCTCCGTGGATGTGGAATATATCAGTTCAAGCAATCTCTTCACCGTGACTGGTGAATATCCGTAAGATCATTATTAACTTTCTCTGTGCGCATGCGCTTCGCTCATTCTTTTGAGTAATTAACATATGAAATAAACACCCGCGGCTATCGGTAACTTTGTGTATTTACTCTTCTGAGCTAGAACATTTATTCTTTGCCTGGGAATAATTTGTTCAATACATGCTGTTTTTTTATTTGATTTTTTTTAGCATTTCTTGGCTTACAATTTTGGTTAATATGGGCCTAGATTTAATGACGAAATGGTCAGGGAAGCATAGTCACAGTCCCATGAAAATGCACCCGAAAATAATCCTCAGACAAATATTTTATGTAACTGTTAGAGCTCTTTTTATGCGTGAATTATTCTGACAATACATATGAATAATAAATTGAGTATTTGGCAAGGATGCCCCACAGCAAATTGAAAAATCAACGAAAATTCACATTTTAAGTCAAGATATAAATGATTTGCTATTAATTTTGTTTATACAAAAGCTTTCCTGTTAATTAAAACGCAGTGTGTTCTGTCAATGCTTCGCTACTCTCGATGTCATTGAAAACAGTTCAACGTGGCAAAATTGTATATATCATAGCATTCCAGCAGAAAGTGCCAGTCTATTTGAATCCACATACACTAAAGAACATAAATGAATATAGCATGATTATAAGTCTGTTTCAAATTATGTTTATAATACCACATTTATGTAAAACCAAACGCTACAGTTTTTTTAGAATATATTTATTTATTGACTCAGTTTGAATCTACAAGTCCTAGGGTAGATGGTGAGGGGTCCAGTGAAATGTTTGGAGGTAAGTGTGCTGTCAACAATAGTAATTATACAATTATTGTTGCGAATAACGTTCTGCTTGAATACAATGCTACAAATTCTGAATTACTTTTCAACTTAGCGATGATGAATGTGGGTCTGCAAATTGATGAGATGACTCATTTATTGACAATCTCCAGCCATTAAAAAAACACATCTATGAAACATGACTCATATTGGTTAATCGCTACACAATACAAAAGCTATATTAAAATGCCCCGAGCATATGCATACATAATGAGTGTTCATAATCGCCCATATCAGCACCATGTATCAGTCTGCCATGCACGCCAATAACTGGTGTTAAAATATAAATAGTTCCCACAATTAGCCAAGAAAATAAAAAGTACATCAACCATGGTAGAACTCTCCCAAGTGTTTAGGCGGGAAATGTCGTTTTCTGAAACTCGTTTTCACAGCAGGAGGAACATTTCGTGTTTGAGAAGCAAACATTGATTCCTCGTATTTTCTGTAACATTTATTACCAGCCGTCAGATATTTCAGTAGGTTGCATCTCATTTCAAGTAATTACATTTTCTTCGTGCTATCTCTGTCGTCTCAGTTCACTGCACATTCAACTGCGCATGTCGTCTAAATAATACTCCAATAAAGAAGTTTAGTTTCCTTATATGGAACACTGTACTGACGTCATGCGCAGTGTGAGTGCGCGCTGCGTTTCTCTTTTCGATATTTGAGTAATAGGTTTATTTGTGGATATGAATCAGAATGAGATACCACAGCTACACGCTCGGTCAATAGCAATCCATTGCCAGTCATATTCTCCCACGGGTTGATCGTCTTCAACCGACTTCACATACGCAAGGGCCCATCCCTTCTTTTGTTTGCACGCTGAGTTAATACCAAATCCTATGAAATATATAAATATATATATTTAATAAATATACCTTGATTGTTGTCATCTGACCAACAATATATTATTATTATTATTATTATTTATTGGAGTAAAGTGTATTTAAATAGAATCGACGATGAACTGTGGGTATAGTTGGTGTCATGAAATTCGGATTTGAGTTTTATATATATTTGCCATACAAACATATATAAATATATATTCTAATCTGTTATAGTTATCTGATTATTATATTTAGCAATAAATGGCTGGAGGTTATGAAGAAATAATAATTGATTTATGCAATAATGTAATCTCCATAACAGTGATTTGAATTATAGATGCATTATAGCAACTGAATATCTTTCAATTTTTTTTTAGTTTATTTTAAACTAATCGATTAATTATCATATTAGCCCTGTGATTCACAAATAAAACATCACATTCTGCAAAGGTCATTACACGTCACACATCAACTCGAATAATGAATACTTGTAAAGCGAAATCAAATATGGCTGAACAGTGTGACATTTTATTGGTTTAAACACATCTCCGAAAATCAATATAATGTAATTCAACAAAAAAAACGACTTTCAGAAAATAACAACTTAAATAGACTTAAATGAAAGAGTGGTGGATTATTGTGACCATATGTAGAAACTAATTTATAATGCATATTGAATCGATTTCACAGACTTACTTGTTAATCCTCTGCACGGTGTATTGACTGTAGAACATCTAGTGGTATAAACCCATGTATTTGGATGGACAGCGACTACCGCCATGTATTGGTTCATCGCGTTGGTTACTAACTCATAATCACCGATCTCTTGGCAAGTGTCTCGCATTACGTGGGCACGCTAAACAATTATGAATATAACAAATATTTAACATTTTCTTATCTAGTACCGTTTGTCTTGCATGCATTTTCAGATGATTCGTTTGCAACGTCGCCAACTTTGAGCACGTTCCGAATTATTGATGCCACATTCGAACACTTTTTTTGTCAAAAATAGAAATATTCGACGAACTAAAATGAAGTTATTGCGTGTTTACAGTGCGCATGGTATGTGCCTGATTACGTGAGCAACGTGTACACTCATTTGAAATAAAGATGCTCACGTACTCAGACATGAAATATAACCTGCCACCGCAGTACTAGTATGTTGGAAATCTACCTAATGTTCGTTTTGTATTTACTCACCCCTCGTTTTGTTGGCATGCTCTCTGGTTGCGGCGTTGTTGGCTGCTCATCAAACCAATAATCGGAGAATACCTCATCTGGCATCTTATAAGGAACTATGGGTTTTGTTTTTGAGAATATTGTACCAAGCCCGGCATGTTTTTGGAGATCTTCATAATATTCCTATAATGGAATATATATCGCAATTACAAGCTCGTTATTATTTAAAGACGCAACATCTATCGAGATTTCTTATGTTTGTTATTGACCATTACAAACTCTGGGGGAGAATAAGGTAGCAAATTAGTGTTTTCCTCAGATTTGAAGTGGATTTACAGGAAGACATTTCTGTAAATGTGCTTGCCCATAAACATGTTTTCTTCTGTGCAGCCCCCCCCCCCCATTATCCCATTATACCACTAAAATGACGACGCGTCAAAAGTGGATGTGGCTAAAAAAAGTAATTCGAGAGTGTGCGTTGCCAAGCTCTTCACAAGAAAACGACAATCGAAAACACGCTGATAGGTGATTTTCTAGATGAAAATAACCAGAATTTTTTAACGTGAATGCATTATGGAGAGTTGTTTGTTTGAACGACTCGTATACATACTCTGACGCGTTGGATAATGTCGAGTCACACACCGTCTTATTTGTTCGTTCATTCAATAATAGAAGTGTATGGTATTATAATTTTGATTAATCTCTTCTGGTACGACGAGTAACCCCGGGTATCTCCCACAAAACTGAAAGTCTAGTTGTGTTTTGATACGTACTATTATATTCGCGAAACATGAATATTTGAATAAATTCACAGCAATCATCAAATGTCTCATAATATATACATATTCAAACACTAGCATGCCAAATAAAGGAAGTACATGGTTGAATAAACTAACGATACGACTCGTGTTTTCCAAAGATGATGCCAGGTAATATTTAACAAACCGCGTCACTCCTGATCTACGTCTGCTTGAAAATCGGTTGCGTAAACTATGTCTATACTAAAATTCGTGTCAGCAGTTTCATTTAATTTATTGAGTACCTTATCAACTTTGCCATCTTATCTACCCTTCTTTATAGCTTCTCGCCACCACGGCTTGTCACACGTGCTGACAAACTGAGGGATAGATCACTTTGTGAATGTTCCTTGCAGTTGTTTACAGATAACTCGGCATTTACATCTTTTTATGCATTGATACTTTGTTAAACATTGAACTCAGAGTCGAGACGAGCCGAGCCCCCTTACGCTGAGCGGAATAAACCTCGGTCGGGAACGGGTTACACGTGTTTTCTAACAGTCGGGTCGAACCCTGCGTTTTGCTACACGTGCATAAACATACAAGCATGTCTTGAGACTAAGAAGGATTAAGTTTGATTTGAAACACGCGAAATTCTGAAACACCTGCGTCCGTTTTGTGTAAACGAGACAGTAACTCGTGAAGCAGCTTCGAACGTGCCCAAAAGTTGCTGACGTCATTCGACTAAATATCAGGCGCATCAGTACTGGTCCATTGAGACACATAATTATGTGCTAGTTTGTGGCACATTGATGAATAACGTGACACCTTTAAATGTCAAGGTGTAAGTATTGGCTTTCAATAGATAAGACTTCGTCATCGTCAGAACTATCGTACGAGCTACAGACTAGGAAGGTAAATACGTCAAGGAGTCTGGATTATCTCTGTTTATAGGGAGTTGACAATCGATTATTATCGTACTGAGTACATGAACAAAGTTCAATTAGCTGCAATAGAAGGCGATACTTTTGTTAATCTAAAGCTCTGGTTATTTGTGAATTAATCGTGTTCTTATCTAGTTTGTGAATAAATTGTATTTGCAAGCATTAAAAAAAATAATCCGCTAGAACAAGCATGCAGAATTGTTTGAACCTGTCGAGAGTCGGGTATGCGCTACTGTGTGGAAATTTCAAATCGTTACATTGGTAACTCGTAGTAATGAAATTTCAATCACGGTACATTCATACCTGTTGATATAGAATTTCCAATAAATGAATGCCTTTGCGACAAATAATTAAGTCTATACAGATCTGCATATTGTTTTACTGTGATAATAATGACAATGACGCAACAATATCAGTATATTGTTTCTAAACTACATAGGTGGCGGCTGTTTTGTTAATTTAACTCGCTGCTATTTGTGTTCTTATGAACATTTCGTATCTCAAACTGTACGGTGAAAAGAATGTTGGCTAATTCAAATCTAGGTTTTATAAGCAGCTTAAATTTGAAATAAGTATCAGTGTGTTATATTTAAACATGACGTCACAAATACGTCATAGCGCGCAGTAATTATTTTCTAAATTACAACAAAAAACTCCATGAAGAGTTATACACCAAGTTAGACAATGAATATTTTGATATTTACTATTTTTTTAATAAGCTTTGTTTCCGTGAAAAGAATATTACCATACCAACTACTTAGCGTGAGCAATTAGATGTCCATGAATTGTACACTTACGTCACTTCCTATGTATTCTTCTGTTGAATCGTTCGTGGAGCTAGACGGTTCAGCTGAAAACAATTGAACATTAGATCATTATTATGGGCTATTCATTCAAATCGACAAATCGACATCTTACTGCCCACGTTGACATGCGTTTCCATTTAAGAAGTGTCATTTCCCTTTATTGGCAGAGTAAATAAAATAATGGGAAGGTTTCAAAGCTAATGCCATGTCGTCTTTTTTAATTGTTATAGATTTTAATACATGTTCCGGCGTAGGTTGTGTTGACAGGTTGAGTCTACTTGATGCTGGGAAAACATGTTATCCTTTCCTTGCACTTTCAGAGCGAAGTGTGTCTATGTGATCTGATCGTTTTTTTTCTATATATCACTTCGTTCCGTTACGAATTGTTAGAAGCTGTAATGTAATGTTCTAATTCTTCGTGCCATTACCCATAATCCTACCGGTTTCTTTCACCAACCTTCGAGCTAAACTGGATATTTTGATAACATTTAACGTACTTTCGAAACACAATATTACTGATTACGTGGGAATTTATTAGGTTCATAACATAATAAAATATTATAATATGCCAATAAAGCGCCAAAGAGTGCAAATCATTTATTTATAGCGGTATAGTCCCCGCTATAAAAATAGTATATTGTTCGGGGCATTGGTCGTCGCGACCGCATTCTTTGATAAGAACTCCAAGACACGTTTGTTTGGCTGCTCGGTCCAACCACAAATTAAGAAATTCGTTCTGTTTAGTAATACAAAGACTGTCATATGTAAGCTTGTATTTGTCTAATGGTTGGTGGGCCAGTGGCCTCTAAACACACACAATATTTATATATGGTGCAGTGTGAGACAATTAACTCAAATACCCAGTATACTGAAGTCTTCTACGATCTCCATTAGATCTTTGATGAACGATAATGTTGACTCGGAATTATTCCTCTTAACTCGATGTTTCGATAGATAGTCCCGTACTTTGTTCGGCTGTGTGTATATTTCATTACCTGTCAAGCAAATATAATTATATTCAGTAGAAATACGTAAGTGATTCAATATTCAATAACTTAAGTTGAATTACAACATTGACAGTTAATTATCTAACATTTTTTTTTGCTTTATACAGCTCATAACTTCGGCCAAAACAAGCTTGAGATGACGTCATATGATACACACCCTCTGTGCATTGACCATAACAAAGTTACTTGAACATTCTAGCATTCTGTCACCAGAACAAACGCAGGGTTGAACATCATGTGACATGAATAAGATGACTTGACTAAGCCGACCGGATGCTTGAATAAATACGTACATTGAGTACATACGTAATCATTGTCTTAACACCATTATGTCAATTTAATTGTGTCAAGCATGATGGTATATCGCGAAAAAATGGTAATATTTTCTCTCATAAATTGTGCATAGTTATTTTACATTAGTACCTTCCATTTTCAAATTGATAATTTAATAACAACACAATCGTTTTAAAACAATCAATAAATAATATAAACCGTGTTTATAACACCACGGAGGTAACACGAAGAGAAGTCATGAGAAATTTGATCGCCATATTGAAAACATGGCAATTCAGACAAATGAATCACAACGGAAATAACAGTTCAGAAATAATGAAATTTCGTAAATTTTCAAGAAAATCGTATATTTTCCATTCATTTTAATACGTAACCGTTGCACATTTAATTCGCATTTCCTAATATGGTATACAACTCGACACGGTGACAGATGTATAATACTGTCATGTTTGTATTATGCTGGCAGCTGTACATCACACCATAAACACCGCTCGTGAGAAAAAAGTCACTTCCGCACTTGCGTAACTAAATTATACGTATACTATAGAAAGTAAACGTATTCAGTGTGATAACACGCACCAGCATGTGTTAATTTACATCGATAAATGTTTAAAAAGACATTCTAAGTCTTGGGGACACTGAAACCACACTGAAGGCTGGATGGGCGATGGTCGTCTTGCCTGGCGTTATACTTATTAAACAGACCTGATGTGAGACTCAAGGAAATTGACTGTGCATGAATGAAATTAGTGTTTCGTTATGAGATCCGATGGTACCCCACACTAGAAGCGAGTAACTCCTGAATATCACCTTGAATGTCTCTTAGAAGCTTTATCTCACAATACTTATTATTATTATAGCGTTTTGTGCACGTGCAATTACCACAAGAGTAGTACCTGCATTATAAATTTCCGGAAAAAACAACGAAATGTTGAGTTGTTCAAATGTATTTTGTATATATATTTTGAATAATGGTTGATGGCAGAACAACTGTGATATTTGTTTCATGATGAATTGGTAATTTTTGGGGGGATTTTTTCGTGCAGATCCGTTGTTTTGTTATTGATCCTCATTGTCGTCTTCTATTCTGCCATCACCTGAGTTTTCTAATGGTCCATTCCTAACAATGCATAAAATCGTGAAGGTCTCTACCGCGAACATACGCGCACAATTAGCTCAGGTCTTTGTAGGGGGTGCAAAGTAATAACATATTATCAGACACAGGGGAATACACGCAGAAAATCACAATGGGTAGACATGCGCGTACATCTTAATATTGACGTTACATTTCATCGCGATTCCCCATAGTGACGCTTCCTTAGAAGTCTCACGGAGTAGAACAAGATAAGGAAAAAAAACGCGTCATAAAATCCTCATTAAATCTGAAAAAATCACTGTTGGAGTAAACTGTACATTCACACCTATTCTTATCATACCTCAGAGAAATACCGTGTAAAGGTTAGGGTTAAAGCCACCAACGCAGCCTGACCTATTACCATTTGGGAATACTTAGCGTATTGTATAAACTTTATCAATTATTAATGAGCGACATTAAGCGATTTGAAATATGTAACGTGAGTGATTAAATCACGAATTATTTGACAAATATTATAGTACCTGTATTTTTTAAAAAACAAAAATGTACAGAAATGTTCGAAATGTTCGAATTCGAACAATAACCCTCGGCAATTGTAAATTATATAATTGCAATGACATTAAATGATGAAATAAACGATGTGATCATATGTGAGGTCAATATTAATATTGTTTAGAGATCATAACGAAAATGTTATACTTGTTGCGACTCTTCTAAAACACAATGGAGTGTGATAGATGCCTGTTAATACTATTTTTACGACCTCGATGGTGATCTTGCCATGTATACGAATATTCAAGTAAGCTTCAGTGCAAACGTGCCTGGCTGATCGATTTAGAGAGCTAAGAATAAACCGCAATTACGTCATACAGGTTTTGGTGACGTAACCATCAAGCAAACTTTATTTCTAGGAGATTGACCAATAACAATCTTGTTATATTTAATGCCGCTCCAAACGTTTTAGTGAGACGAGGACGCTCTCACTACGGAAATCGAGATTACAACACATTTTGAATGTGACCTTATATTGTAGTGGTTTTAAAGTACAATACGTCTTGCAAACGACGTTATAAGTATACATTCTGTCATAATGTAATACATTGCAATATGCGCATATTAATAAGTACTATATGATATTCTGTATTCAAATGAACACTGGATCGTGCAGCTATGCAATAGAGTGCATGTAGTAATTTCTTTATATATCACTTACGTTCCTATTCTATACCAGTGTTAAGTGACAATGGCAATATGCATATACGTCATCATGACCAAATTCCCGTTATGGAAAGCATAAAGTATTGGCCCAATCACACACACACAGATGACAGTGACGAATTGCGAGATTGCATTGATTGATGATGTCCCATAGGATTGAATTAACCCATTCTCGACTCATTAGTGCCACATTACCGGATATCAAATATGTACATAGCTAGTCAAAGATTATACAATTATATAACGTATAGATTTGAAGGAAGCAAGTAATAAATGCATATCTGACTGAAATCTGCAAATGTTTGTAACAAGTCTCATACATTTTCACGACTTAAACAAACGTAACTGATGGCTGCGTTTTTGTAATTTTATTTTCGACACGGAAAACTACAATCTACACGAATATTAAATATCACGCGTGACTGCTTCCGAAGCCGGACAAACAAACACTGACAGTTCATTTTCTTTATACAATATTGTATGTCATTTAAAATAACCTCTTCTGTCTTTCATTTATCAGATATTAAAGTAAGCATGTATTTTGAAAAAAAAAACCATCGCCACGATGAACTCGAATCCGTGAACAGGAACTACTCGTAAGTTGATCGTTTTTTTCTGCAAATTGGTTTTTCACTTACACACCTGTCGATGTGGTATATATAGAAATATCTAAAAGAAATATCTAAAGCGTTTTCATCCCCGGTCCTATTGATGAATGATAGCGATTAATCAGTTTTCAACTTATGAATTGTTAATGGTACACGTGCATGATTTTATTAATGCCATTATGTTGAGAAATATCGATGGCAAAATATGCGATACGACTGACGAGTTCGGTATTGCATTGAGCGATCTCTGTGTGACGGTCGTAAGTGTACATACATGCATACGTTGCTAGTCTACGATTCTCAGAGCATCATCTGTCATCATCTGAAAAGACTCTTGCTTTCCATGAATATGCTGCAATTCAGAAAAACAATGCTCCGAAATGTTGTAGTCATAAGTAAATTATTTAAAGTGGCAACGTTTACATGAATCAATTCTTTGACGGTGGATTAATGCTGTATGATGCTAATTACACTCTACCACAATATATATATATATATATATATATATATATATATATATATATATATATATATATATATATATATATATATATATATATATATATATATATATATATATATATATATATATATATATATAGTACATTATAAAAATAAATATTATAGTAGGTAATGTTAGTCAGTACGAAAAAAATATGTAAAATTAACATTCTGCTATTATTTTTATCTATATAAAAACATTGTCTATATACAGAGATTTAAAACAAATTATAACACAATTCAATAGTACTCTCATTTAAATTAAAAAAAGTTAAATAACACGTTTTCCTGTGTTTCTTAAAAAGGGAGAATTTTCTCGAGTCATATAATTATTTTTGCAGTGTCCAACTTCGAAGAATACTGACTTGTGTCGACTGTTGCGTTGTTGGTTTAACACATTCATCGACCCACTATATATTACTCCTAACAACATAAAGCTAACATCGACCGGTGTGCAACCATAGCTCAGAAACAGCAGAATAGTTCATATATTCCAACACGTGAAATTCCATTAGTCCTTACTGCAAACAAAATAAAAAAAATTAAAATGCACTTACTTTCTGATAGAAAAACAAACCCTAAAATAGCAAGGTAAAGTATTGTCCTGGATACAGAGAGGTGAGAATCCATTGTTGCGACTAACACACAGTTTGCATACGCTATACAGACGAGTCCAAGACTAGCACCTCTGTTTTTATACATGTCAGCAGCACAAAAAAATGACGTATTCTGGTTGCTATCGTTGTTGCTGACGTGGGCGGTATCTAACCCTTATTGCAAATGCCTAGAACGTAACCATACAATAGTTTGTGGATATTTGAATATTTCCACCCTTAATCATCATTTCCTTTGTTACTATGGTAAAAGGTAATTTGGTACAATGACAACCGATTAAATAATGATTGTTTTGAGTGTGCTGCGTAATATGGGGTGATTAATCAGGACGACCACAGGTGTTGAAAAATAATGACCATAATCCTGCCATTATACCTTTCTGAGTGTTTAGTTTAGCATACTTAAATCATTTCCTGCTTTTGAAACACTATCCCTTAATATGATTTTAAAAGTGTCTGTGTAAGCTATTGAGTCGAGTTTTACTGTCATAGAAACTGCATCCTGTACAAATAGGACATACTTGATAATTTAAAGTCCTTTTTACATATATACCACGTTTTTTTACTAGTACCGAGGTAGTGTAGATCGATGAACCATATACTTTGTCCATCCTGTCAGGCAGTCCTGTCAGTGAGGCACCTATAAAATTGATATTAAATCACCTGGCTGAACATCTAATCCATGCCCATCGTGAATGAAAGCTTAAAAAGGATTATATCTTTAGAACGTGACTGCAGGCATTAGTTTAGTGGAAACACTTCTACTTTAGACCAATTACACGTATCACATCACATCACACGTTACATGGTATCTCCACTGCGCATAATACCAACATTCTCTTCTGTAAAATGCTTATTCTTTGGCTTTATTACTATCTTGCGTCATGCGGCAGGTACGGGCATTGAAATGCAGAATGCTTTGTAAGTGAAACATTAAACTAGTGATTGTTTTCAACAGAAACCATAGTACATGTCAGACTGCGTGAAATGGTTATCTGCCTATCTACCTAATTGCATTGTTACCCATCATCATCTACAGACATTAACCAATGAAAGATTCTCGTCCACCAGGGGCGTTGGTGTCCCCATGGGCTCGCATCTGCATGATATAATAAGACATTTTCAACCCTTGGTAATGGATTTGAACTCGGGATCTAGCAACCATGGGCGAGGTGCAACAATCATTGTGCTACTGTTGGTCGACCACGTTAGGCTCTCTGACGTGCTATTCTCGTGTTATAATGCTATAGAATTGCGGTGTAACTGTACTCTAATCGATGATTGAAGTTTACTACCTAGACCAGAAGTTTGGATGATGTATGTTTGAAGCAGAGACACAGTAACTAATTGTACAATGACGTACTTTTGATCAGATGAGCGAATAAAAGCGGGATATACGCAAAGTGCTATGACGATTTACACCATTTATTTAAACTGTTGTACGCGAACATTCCTCTCCCTTTATAGGCCCCTGGGGATGAAGGTGTAAATCACTTCCTGGATGTAGCCATCTTAGCATCTAAAACATGCATGCACTATAAACATAGTACATAGGATAGTGATTTTACATGACATAGACTATAAAATACAGGTCTCACATTACAATTAAACTCCTCATAGATGACAATGTAAACAATAGAAAAGCAGGTATGTTTTACACACAGAATCAATGAGTCGCGCACTCTAATATAAAAAACAAAATGAATAGACAGAATTTATCTAATTTTTAAAAATTGAATAATAACACAACAGTTCTACGCATCAAACATTAAACAAGTTTTTTTTGCGCTAACTAACTAAGGAATCAAAGACTAAGAGATTAGTCATCTCTTACAAAAAAAGTTGTGTAATGTAAATAATTAACAGTAATACTTCATTCAAGTACAAAAGGCCACCGTCTCAAATGTATTTATCATATAAACACTATAACTGGTGTTGAGGACGCAAAAAACACGAAAGACATAAGATGACTAAAAGTACTTTATTTTAGTGTGCATTGTGTTAATCTATTTAATCACGGTGACCAATTGAAGTGCAATATCTACACTCTGATTCAACAAATATATGAATATATAGAAATAGAGTGTGACTCAAACTGCAGCGTGAAATCTTTAGTATAGCATGGAATACACAAATAAGTTGTATGCGTACTCCAACTGCGCTCCAATGCATTCAATACTTTGCCTTATCTCAATACATGAACACAATGCATCTAAAGTTCGCAAGTCATTTATGAAATTCTCAATATCACCTTTTAACATTTGAACGTAGAAAACATTAAGATGTTAATTCGAGATACACACGAGCTGCACTCGCATCAATCAATACATTGGTTGTTCACGTGTAGGTAAAACGATAGCAGAATGACGTACTACTAGACATGTAAACATTCCCCACGAGTAACAATGATAAGTTTTATAATGTCCGCATTCGCAATATCCTTCCTTGAATACGATGACGTCATAGATTAAAGTAACATGCATAGTGTACAATACAGAATGTGTGTTTTGTTATAAGACGGGTTTCCCACTTTCCTCTGTCTAGTGTTTCGATTGCGTGTGTGTATCACACAAACGTAACATTTGTTTTGAATTCTGTTTAATCATGTCATTTGTCTAGATGTGGAACTGCATTAATGCATATTAGTATTAAAACTCTACATTTACCGCACCAAGTCATGTTCGATATGGTCCCCGCGCGACGCGTGTAATACACTCAAAAATCGAACGTGCGGGGCGCTGCGTCACAGCGGTCCAATCATTCACCTTTTAAAAAATATGCCGACCATAGCGCAAAGTGACGTCATTAAATCCGTGTATACCATCCCGATTATCTAGGTACTGTGCAATGAGAAATCTGTACTATGCGAAACGAAAATAAGTAACTGTTTCAACAACTCTGCAGCATTTTTAGTTTATTTGTATACAAGATTACAAACAATTGAAAGAGAATATGATATATCAAATTAACCATGAAAAAAATCAATTATTTATTATTACATACATCTAAAGAGGTAGGATAACATTCGATATTTTGTAACGTGTTTAAACAATACTGTTGATTCATATTGTATCTTGGTAGTGATAATAGAGTGTAGTATTTCCTAAAAAAACGATGGTTTGTCATGAAACAATAGTATTTATTCGACAAATTATTATAAAACCTATTTTTTTCCTTTAAATAGAAACAATTACGTTTTCATTATTACGCCAACAAACACTTCTATATGTCTGTCAAAATAAACTAAATCAAACTATATTCTCATTGCCTCTTTAACAGTTTCCCGATAATACCAGTGACACTGTCGTGGATAGTTTTTTTTACCAAATACATATGTAATCTAAACAATTAATTAAAATACGCAACATTGAATGTATGTATGGTACTGTACCACGTGACATCGCCTCGTAAGTGAAATTACATAAATAATTCGAGTACCATACCTTCTTAAACGCATAGTTAATAATCGGAAGACAGTTAGTTTCATTTTATAATGCCACTGCAGTCATACTGAATTACAATTGTCAAAAGACATTCATCATAGATTTGAATTTAATCCCATAAAATGGTAAAAATGGCTTACGGCGGTTTTGACAACTGAAACTGTTAATGCTCTCCTCAAACGTATTTATCACTATATGACACATTACAACAGATTTCCGTCCCGGCGACATTTTCTTATTTGTACTAAAAGCACCCCAAGGGGCGCCACGATCTCGAATAACCACCTAAGTTGGCCAATTAAACAATTTCTTAGTAGTGTCTGGATTTGAAAACAAAATGGGTGTATAAAAAGATGTTCATGTCACCCTTTGGCAATTTAACCACGCCAGACGTTGCTATTTTCTAGTATGTTAGAATATGAACTTTTTTTCACAATTAACAGTCAAGGATGAAAGTCATTAAATGTACTGGCTCAGATATTTTGAGAATTAATTCCTTCCACGATACTTTCATGCGAATTTATGTATTTATTTGCGTCCTTGAACATAAATGCGAAAATAACATAGCAGAATACAATAGTTTAAAACAATGATGAAGACAAATTTGATATAACAATAATATATTCAAACTTATCAGCCCCATGAGATAGATTGGTACATCCCTCAAATCAGTATGCGCGTTTCTTGTACGGGCCCAATCAATCATGTGTATATGATTTGCAAACCTGGTGAGGGATACACAACGTAAGTTGACACGCAATCGTACCTTTTCCCGTGGATGCCAATTAATACACCCATCCACCCACTCACTGACAACGCGGCATCAGCTGCAGTGAACGTGCAACAATAGGACGAATATACAGAGTTTGCAGCAGTATCAAACAAGTATTAGCAATAAATTAATAAATATTCTATATTTGTCACATCGGTTGAATCATCTGATACATTCAGATGTAAAGGTTATCTTCAGGTTAAATTTCGCTTTAAAGATTCAGCATTAGAAAAAAAAGAAGATTAGAAGATCGTACAAAAACAAGGTAATGGTAGTTTAGCATAGCTACTGAATCACACTATTAGTTGACATTGTTCAACATCTTTCAACCAAAACAATGCTGTTAAATTTGGTGAAATTAAACATGCGTTTTTAGTTATAAATATATAGTAAAACAGTAGCCGATTTTTCAAGAGGTAAATTTATCTTTAACGTAACATGACTATGAAAAATGTGAACGCATTGAGATAACATGAGATATAAAATAAATTTAATTCCTAATAAAAGAAAACGCATTCATATATTGAATTTGGCTTATATACTCGACCAGCACAAACATGCACACAAATCAAATGATTGATAATAGAATACACTAAAATGCGTAATGTCAACGCAGTGAGAACATGTTATGTGCTCCCCGAAGCCTACATTTAAGTAGTGGCGCATTAAGTATCTGTAGTAGCCGTATATTGTTTAGAGTATGCATATATTTCACAGGTACGTATACATATATTAAATATCTATCTTTCAAATATATCAGATTTGATTTACACACACAGCTTGTACGAAATAGACATGTACAATACAAGGAATATTACAAACAAGCATACTATTGCATATTTTTTTTAAAATATGTGGATAATCATAATGATTCAAGATGACACATATACTAAATGCCCGTTATGACGTCACTATTTAATTCTCGGTTGTATCCACCATTTATAAAATATCCCAAATATATATATATATATATATATAAACTTCATACACATCGTAAAGCTGTCCCACTAGAATTTCTTTCTATAGTTTGTGTTTCATACATAATTGTTACTTTCTCAAAAACTTGCCGCTGAACGTTATCTACATTATGGCGTATGTATACAGTCTTAAGGTATTCAATTTCTATTATATTATGTTCTCCTTAGACATGACTACAAAGACAGTGTTGGTGGCAGGTGCACATGGGACACAAAGAACGAAATGAATTACTTCTGAATCATTTCTGCATTGTCTTTGACAACACCCCCGTCATGTTCATAATTTTGAAATGAAATCTTTGCTTTACAATATGTCCCTAATGTTGGTTCTACTATCGGGCATCTATCTATTATTCATTACTTATCCATCTGTTTCAGCAACGTTTGCGACGTTGCTAATCCTTTGTTGCATATGCTATTGCTTCATTACTCCGTCATATTTTGCGTGATGACGTGTCATACCTCGACCAATTAAAGCCATTGCAAGATTAAAGAATATTAATCACTAGTAATGTTGTACTAATGTATACACTATGTGATAAATATTCAATAATCCAGATGCAGGGTTGTTAAATTGGAACGACGTCATATTTATGATGTAACGCTCTGACGAATTATTATTGTGCTTATCAAATCATTTTTTCAAACTGAATTGGATCTATGTTAAGATTTATGTTAAGTGAGCATTCACGTATACCGCCGAGTTGACAATCACTGTGAAGTTGTTCCAAAGCGGACACATCGCATGTATTATTTATGTCCAGAGTTCATTTTTCCGACTTAGCGAACATGGGATATTTTTCAATAATTTAATAAAAAATCATTTACTTGTATTGTGCTATATATAGTAATGATCAAGACACTAGACATAAATTAAAACTGTAACGCTACATTGTGTGTACAATTTTTCATTCCAACAATTTTTTGGAGGCCATTCATTTACTGAAATGCTATTTTTTTAACTTGATGCTACAATACTTGCTGTAACAGATGATTGTTTAAACTATTTATACATATAACAATTAAATAGTATTACCAACAACATTTCTGAAATTTAAAAGTGCCCCTATTTAATTTATTGGTGTATTGGAGCAATATTATTAATCCCGAGGACCAGGCCTAACAATAATGATCAATGGGATATTTGCTACATATAAAACTAAGACTTGGTATTTTTATACCAGTGTTCACTTCATGAAATTAAAGTATATTCTCGGCTAATTTAAATAACAATGCAATGTGCTAATTATCGTTATTGTGTTAATTGTTTTGCTAAATAAACTTAATAAGCCCTGACCTAACCGACTTTACAAATGACCAATCAGAATATAAATTTGTTCTTGCCTTGACTGATTGCTATGAACTACATGTTCATATATTAACATGAATTACTTCATGTTCGTGGCTGACAAAAGTGGTTGACATTTTAGTGTTGTTTAATATTAACAACTGTCAATGTAAATGCTTTAATCAATATAACTAGTTAAATGATTACAAGATTGTATTCATGGTTTTATATAATTTATGTTTAATGTTAATTTTATATAGATATTTATGGCCATTGGAATTCCACAGTTAATAATTGTTTCAGCTATTGCAGTGCACCAAGGAAAATGGGACGGCATTGCGAATGCATAACTGAACTGCAATAGCAAGCTACTATAGATCTGGTAATAATAACTGGATATCTTGAATGCCATGTTGTTAAAAAGCTTTAAAAAAAGCAACCAGTTTTATGTTTAGTGTTTTGGAGTGTAGCAGTTTATAATAAGATGTAATATGCTGATATTTTTGTACCATCATTTGAATATCAAATATTAAAATCTCCCAGTAACTATGTATTACATGCTACTATTTTAGTACCTTTCCTATATCGAATATCACAATCTCCCTCGAACTAAATAATCTATGCTACTATCTTGGAACCAAGAGCGACATGTATCTAATGGAATGGAAAGATCGCTTCACCAATTAATTAATTGAAATTTTCAAAACGGTTTCAATGCACTGTACTACATATATTCTATAGCTCTCATGACGAATAAGATATATAATATGGTACTATAACCAAACTCAACATGTTTCTAATGGAATTAAAAGATACCTCCCATGTCAAATAAAGTAAATACAGTGAAGTTAAAGGCGTTTTTTTAAATAGCAGTATGTAAGAGGATTCAACGGCAAATTAAATAATTGAAATGCTCAAAAAGGTTTCAATACATTGCACTTCATATATTATAGCTCTCATGTCAAACAAATGGAACACTCTGTAATGGAACGAACGCGCTCTAATGGAAAGGTTCGAGCACTAGGTCTCTTTGACGAACAGTGCAGTTCACACCATCCGAAAAAAACTCTACGACGAATCTACGAATCTACGACGCGGCAGAATAACTCATTAAGTCTGTCGTGTCCGTTGCATACCTGAAACAGACCACACTCTACGACACCACAGTCGCTCTAGCTTATGACGATATCCCTGCTACTACAGAATCATTTTTTATTAAAACACAGTGGTTTATGTCACGTCACAATGGCTCTGTGCCAAACGCCTCAACAAATTTCATGTGAAAGTCAGTGTTAAACGCATACGAAGACACTGTTATGATATATGATGGTTGTTATGACCGACCAAGGATTTTAACAGCATTACTGATATCGCCTTACAACTATTAACAGATGTATCGAATTATACGATGGTTTATTATGAAATAGTTTTCCAATCCGTATTAGTAGAAGAGTTATTATCACACGTACACACGCCTATGACGAAATAATCACACGACGATTATGAAATAATCGGACAATTTTTTGCATAAAGTAAATGAATTATTACTAGCCGTATTTTAGCACGGAATTATGTAATAAGAAAAATCGCTAAATATGGATAACCACTAAGTATGTTTCGTGTCAGACGAGTTAGCCCGATATGATTCAATTTAGTCATTTGTGTTTGTCATTTGAATATATATATATATTCACATGTGTTTGCATACTAGTATATGCTCAAATCAGGAAAAAATATATATGTCGTCGTACTTATTCGGAGGGTTTTATTTATTTTGTATTTTATTATAAAATGTTTAAGCTTTCTATTTATGACAAAATATATATGGGAGTGGCTTTGGGACTTCAAACCTGACTTTACAATGTGTCTCGTGTTTTTTCCACAAAATATAGAAGTGGTGGTCTTAGGTAGAATTCTAAGAAGCAAATTCACTGTGCTAAACATCAGCACCTCAACTGACGTAAATATGCAATTTTCTAATATTAAAATCCATCTCAAAGATATACCGATACTGCGAGTAAGATTGAAATAAGAAAGGTCACCAACTGTTATGACATCATCCGTACGGCAGGGTTCCATCTGTTGATATATTTATACTAGTATTCATTTATAGCTCCAACCTGCAGATACGATCTTAGATTGTACAATACACGAGAATCCCGATATAGTAAATGTAAACAGAATGTAGAAAGGAATCATCTATATCATTATGGAATCGGTATAGCCTTTGGCATACATAGTTGACATACATAGTTGTCATGCATATATACTAATCAGTGTTATTAAGGTCATCACAATTTACAGACTTTTGAAGTCATTTCAATCAGAATATTTGTGTATGCATCGTTGATTTCATGGCAATGAATCGGAAATTTGCTTTAAAACATACCTTGTAAAAATCAATACCCACTTTCATAATTCAACTTTTATAATATCATCTTATAAATGCATTCCATTCATTTACCGTTACCATGTGTGGCTGCACTTATACTGTTTCTAAATATAACCCAGTAGGTAATTTGCTAAAGACGATTTTAATTTTGACATGATATTTGTTTGAAAAGTGTTAACATATCCAACAAAATTTGCATATGGAAAATACAACTATAAACAACGTAAATCTCATTACGTAAATATAAATCAGAGAAGTAATGACTATTTCGAAAAACAGTTTCTGCTCCATATGTGGCACTCGCCACATTATGTGTTTCTGTATAAAACCCTATGGCTCAAAACAGACAGTGCAGACATCCACGATCATCTGTATAGCAGTGTAATCATGTTTACCCACAATTAATTCTGCAACAAAGCGTGTGAATGTTAATGCTAATTGCTCTACGAGGCCCTTTCAAAATCCGTGAGGTAATTAGCAGTGTATATCAGCACGAAGTTTTGCGCCATCAACCTGCCAAAGCGGGTTACACGCATGTCTTATATCACATACCAACATGCGAAATTCAAAGTTCGAAATCGGATTGGCCTAATCACTTCTAAAAAAAGTCAAAATAATTTATTGTACCTGGATTGTTCTCATCTTAAGGCAAACACATCACTTATCCAACTTACGGGAACTATTATTGAGATTAAAATTCAGGAATTATTAATGATCTCATTTATCGAGACCATACAATTTCCGGCTCATTCGTTAGGCCAGGCATTTTGAAGAACTTATTTCGACTGGTATTCATTTTACAAAGATGATCACAGGGGACCATAATGAAACAGATACAGATCACCAACCAAGACAGATAATGGTCGTAAAATGCGTATCTTTAGATAATAGTTTTTCTAAGAAGTGGCTTACCCATGATCATTTGTCAGATGTTTTAGCAAGAATATATAAATAGTATCGTTATCGTTGAAAATATCGCTGATAAAACACATTTTGTAGTTTGCGCTAACACTCTGGAGAGATGGATTCCGGTACGAAATATTTTCAAATTCTTTAGGGAAAAAACAACGCAACCACAATAATGGCCAAGTTCATTCAAAATATACAAATAAATGAATTTCAAGATGACAATGAGTGACCAGGAATTCATATAACCTTATTTTGTAAAAATCAATTAATTCACATATTTGTCAAGGTTAATCGTAGGACGAGTGTGGTTCTACAAGTTTTGAAATTATCCTCCGAAATATGTAATTATTCTCAATACAGGTTCACCACCGTATAATCGGAGAAACAAGTTTTCTTGGATTATAATTTTGTAAATTATTCTTGCATTAAGCAACCGAAAATATATAAAGCTGCAAGCAGTATTACTGGTTAGAGGCAAGTCATTAATGGTATAGATGGTTTGTAAATGTAACCTATATGCAGATACATTATAACTAATATAATACTGTTATTAATCATATGATAATATCTGAGAAATGCACGTATACAGCAAATATCAATCAAGTATCAAAGGCCAGAGTGTTCCAGACTAGCGTGGATTTTCTCATTTTACTCGTGAATGATGCATGATATGCCGTAAACAAAACTATGAATATATGCGCAACGAATGCATTATATTAAAAACGTATTTCACAGTCGATTCTTCATCTGTAATTTTGTCCTCAAAACATTTGTAGTCAAATAAGGCAGGGAAATGCATGTGTCTGCTGACGTTTTTATCCGTAAAATAAGTAGCCCAGATATTAATAATTTTACAACAAAGAAAACAGAATGCCTAGACTCATAACCTCTAGTTTAACTTCATATATGGCTGCCAAATCAGTCGACCAATCAAAACTCTGAAAGTGCATCAGCTCAAATCAGGCTCAATAAGCCTTGACGTTTGGCAATAGGAAGTCTACAGATGGTAAAACGGAGAAACGGCAATAAGCAACATATTTGTTAATGCAAAAAAAAACCCACAATGACAGCTTCTTAGCCATAAATACTACACAATGTTAAATCGATTGGTGAAAGAACTAATCACTTATAAAATGTTACCACCTTGATTGTAACCCGCAATGTTGATTGCAGCTTATACATTAACATGAACACTTAATAAAATCACAACATTCCATTGATAGAACTTCAACCTGTCCGATTTGTTGTCAATTCAAACACATAGATTGAAGTCAGTGCGCGGGTGTTATATAAGGTAAAGTAATCATACCCTACCTGCACAAACTCCCAATTGTTAGAATTAGGGCAATTTAAGCAAAATACGTAAAACGGTAAGCCCAAGAGTTGAAAGCGTAAATTTGTTTATATATTAGAACTGTTATCCACTAATCCAACTTCAAACGAGATACAACGTACCATACACGTCATGTTGAACACCTAATTTAGGACGTCCCTTTCAACCAAGTGAGCGTTTACATTGATTCAATATGGCGACGTGCAGAGTATTCATATACGAATGTTGTTAAAGATAAATGAATTTATACAAACTTTAAATACCGATTCTAGTGACTGTAATCAATAAATCTGACGCGTAAACTTACTCAAACATGCACTGATATTTTTAAGGTAACTATTGAAAGAGTTCTTCCATAACATAACGTTTCTGACACAGAGTTGGCGACTATGCAAAAAAAAATGTCATCACGTTTACAAGACCCTGTGCTTTGGGTGGTGTGCACTGCTAGTCGAGTCGTTTCGTGGGAATGCATCAATCAGAGATTGGGATTTAAAAAAAGAAGACAAATAAATCACGTATAACAACATTCTCTAGCGCGGACTGACGTCACACTTGGCCGTGTACTTTTAAGTCCATAGGGATTACACTAGCGAAGAAATGTGCGATGAAACCTGTGACTGAAGCACGAATGGGTAATGTAATTTTGTATGCGGTTTTGAATTCAATTTTAGCATGAGGTCACCGATATTTATTGACATAGATTAGGAAAGTTGCGGCATAAATGATCGTGATTTAGAAACACCGCCGCGCATAGTTGTGAGTTTGCTGCCTCGCTCGATCCGCTCAACCAAATACACACTACAAAAATATCTTGCTAATTAAACATTCAGTCCTTCACTAAAATACATCAATATGCCGTCGTCCCGAGTCCTCCAGTATCTTACCTCGGCAAAACGGTGACACCGCCCCGATAGCCTGGATAAGCCCGAATGCTAGTGCAAATAGTTTCACTTGAACTTAATATTGCCGAACACGAATACAAATAGGCAATCAAATTTATCAAAACAAACAAAAAGTTGTACAGATTGCTGAACACATATGCCTTGATACTGTAACTTTGTAGTGTATTATTGACACAAGAGTATCTTCGACCTTAAGCCGTTACATTCTCCTTTGTTGCGATTCAAGGTTATGATACGTTCATTATTTAATTAAAGACTACACTTATTTCTCGAGCCAGCTAAATTTATCGTCTTGTCAAAATCTTGTCCGATTATCTCGCTTATCAAAAAAATAGAGTCTCCAGAAACTTTTCCACTCAAAAGCTAGGCCCTCCATGACTCCGCACTTACCATTCAAGAACCCCTTTGATCACATCTCTGTATTTAGAACAAACGTATAGATAAATCAGTCAACATTGCACAGACGGTCTTCAAACGGTTCGGTTTCATAATGGCGATATTGGAGAACGTAATAGTGCTTTTTATGACAACTACGTTTTTCCTAAATTATAACTGTTACTACTGCCTGCTGGACTTTGGATGAAATTCATATAGATTCCTCTCGATGAAACCCGATATATGTAGTATATTTGGGAAGACATTCTTATTCGCTCTCTATCATTGCATCTAGCTGACCATGTTCCTCCTGTTTATCACGTAATTTGAAACAATTGTATTTGTACAAATGGGACCTAATTATTCGAGGCTGTAGTCATGTCGATATTTACAATGCACAAGAGTTGGATAATAAATGTAATATAAACATACCTTCACATTAAATTGTACAATACATTACTCATATACAAAAGTCCAACATCTATAATAGTCAATCATTTTTTCAATTAATCTCTAATCGTTATTTAATTGCACAATCTATGCATCACACGTACGTATTAATCACTGTTTACTCACGCGCATCGATCAAAATTTCATATTTCATCCCGTTATATTCATCTATAGATCTATATAAATAATGTGATTTTTCTTAACACATAAATTCATTCGTATCTGGTGAGTTTTTGCGAATAAGGTTTATCCGCTAAATAGTAGCCGCAGATTCATTTGAAGCGTATGACAACGTGGAATGCCATTTAAAATAATATAGTAAATCATTTGAGTATATCCAGCCACGGGGAATGACGTTAGTTAATGAAATAAATGCAACGAAATATAAGTTAACGGTACATAACAAACGAAACTTTGGTAACTAGAAATAATTATAATGTAGATTACCAGCTATGGTTATTGCTATTTTGAGAATGAAGACCTACTTGTATTATGTCGGTAATCCCATAGCAATACTGTATAATTCATCGCATTGGTAGTGAACTTCTCATCTATGTAGCTTATGGACAGCATAATCCACATACAGCAATACACCATATTCCCATTAAAAAAACACAGATTACAAGTGATTAATTTATGATATAGAAAATATAATTGTCATCTGAATAATAGACATTTAATGTGCAGAACCGATTTTCCAGATGTTTATTCTACAATTAATGTCTTGTTCACGGACAGATTGAATATAACTTTAATATTTGTCAATAACTTAAATCTCACATAATATATTGTCCATACCCCCAGAAAATCGGCGGCATATATCGAGAGTTTTTTGGATTACGAAGTACAATTGCGGATTACCCCATAGAAAATGTGTAAGTACACAGAACGAAGCCAACAGTCATTTATCATATTATTGTATTGCTAACACAGCATTGGCATGTATTATATATTAAATCCAATGTCAACCAGAATTGTTTAACAAATACTTTTCATAATCGTACATAAAGTATACTGAATCCAAATATTCACCCTAAAGCAATTGTGAGATGCAAACCAAAACAACATGTGCAAAACAGTCGTTTCATACCACGAGACTCGGACTTGACAATAAATGGTAAGTCATATATAGTAATTAGAACCAGTTTCTGTTTATATTGTTACGAAAATAGAAATGTCATCACGCCAAATCTAAAGATGAAATAAAATGCAAGAATACAAATATAAAAAAAACACATGTGTCAGAATTATAAAAGAAAATTATAAACATATTGTAAAGATAGAAAGGGATTTGTAAGTCAGTAATACGTAGCCGAAACGCCAATAAGGCTTACAGGACTCAGATTTGCCGTACATACGTATCATGCATAGAAATTAGGTCGGCACTGTAAGAACCACCAATGGTTTTTAATGCCGAGTTGAGGATTCGTATTAAGCGAAATCAATGAATCACTGCCAAAATAGATTTAAATATAGAATATAATCAGGCATTAAAAACAGGTTCACACGTTAAAAATAGAAAACATCTAAATCGCATTTGCTTAGATGTGCACAATATAATATGACGTCATAGTCGACATTCAAATAACTGAGCGGCTGGACTTGAAAGAAAAGTATTAAAACAGATATTTTCAAAAAAAAAGATTATGTGACGTCATATTACATTTGAACAAAGCAAAATGCTGAATGGCGCTGTTTATCGTAAAATCCACATTGTACTTGTTTTCAGCTAATCGTGTTATATTAAATCACACAACTTGCCAGGTAAATGTTAGGTGTAAAATCTGTGAAAGATATGCATAACATGAATAATTGGATAAACAGCACAATCCGCGAATGTTTTTATTTCGTTTATAGGAAGCAAGTTTGTCCAATTGCATTACATATATTCACTGTTACTTCAAATTATTGTCAATAATAGATAACAACTCTCCCGCTGGTAGACTATAACTTATGAATTCTGCAAACTATAGTGTCTAAGATTTTTATCGAGGTAAAGCTCGCACTAATATCAAAAAGTGTGAAACATGACTATATATAACCGCAAAGTGCAAATCTTTGAATCTCGTTAACACCTTTGTGACAGGGAATCAATATGCTCAGTATAAAAGAACAGGTAGTTTATTCAAATTTAAAACTGGCATAAATTACAATTTGAGAATTTTTTTTTAATTTTATGAAATAAATCATCGTCACTTAACATTCGCCAGATTTATTTGTAATACCGTATCCGCGTAATCGTTTTCTAAACATTTGAACTTGCTAAACACAAAACCCAATGAATGACTTTCTTCTACATTGTTGTCTTATCTCGTTCAAGCTACGTCGTATTTCTGAGTAACTATGTTATGCATTAATATATACTGATCAACTCCGTCAGATTGCTAAAAGTTAGGGTGTTTATGACACAATATTTATTTTCAAATGTAATTTTAGAAGAAAGTCTCATTCCATGATAGCGGTTTACCTAGTTCGTAGATGAAATAATGTTCACTTCTGCGGCGAGAGATTTATTGTTACAGTAGTTAATAGCAATAAAACACGCGCATTCGATATGACACATTATGTTGGTATACAGCAAGGATATATATTATTTGCTATCTTTTATCGTGCGAAAATGTTCGACAAAACTATAGTCCAATCGTCCTTGGCTTAAAACTATATATTTATAATATTATATTGTTTGCATCTAATAAATGCAGTATTTAAAGGACGCACAAGTAAATAAATCAGAAATACATAAATTACTAGAAAGCCGTCAATTACTGGAAATTCCCTGGACGAGTGGTCCCAATAATAGAATTACGATTTTGGTAACCATAAGAAACTCGTCGAAAGCCATATCTGGAACGGCGAATTCGGGGAAATTGCAAGGGATTCTGAGCAAATGGAAATGTTGGAAACTAATTCCTTCTGGAAAAGTTTGATTAACAAATAAGTCATTACCTAATAGAAGTTTTTTTAACAGTATTAGCAACATGGCGTTTCGGGTACGTATTAAAAGTGGCTTGGCTGTCTTATTAGAATATCTTGCTGTAACATTGTTGCGTATACGTGTGCCCATCTGTCTAAATTCCAACTGCGAAGAACAATACACTCCCACCGATCTTTTATCGAGAGTTAATTAATGCGTGATACAAAAGTTAGGCATAAAAGTAAAATGCCACCTCAAATAATATAGATAGTTAGAGGCACTGATTTGTATACTTCTCATACTCTGGTCCTTAGACTATAAGCAACATTTAACCAGCAGTCATAGTCAGACATATCAACTTGTTGTTTATTTGTGCCATCCATGCAATATTATCAACTTGATTTAAATCAAAATAAGTAAAAGTATGGATATACAATAGATTTGTCGATGCAATATTCCTGACTTCACAAACAATAAATGTAACACGTGATATTTGTAATTGATCGATGTGCAATTTGCGACTTCTATGACGATAATCCAACGAAAACGCAAAATTGATCCGCATACTGCTTAAAGTCTATATTCAGTGTACTGTCGTACGTATCACGAATGTGTTCTTTAAATGTGTACATCTAGCCATACAGAACAAATTCATTGTAGTGTAGGAGTTATAGATACAGTCTTGGCTATAGACTTAACATTTTGTAGAATTGTGAATAGTGGAACACACTCAAAATACGATTTTAAAATATAGATAACAGATGCAAACATTCTCTCTTTGGAATGCTTAGCAAGATTTAGCAAGGCTGTGCATAAATAATAAAAAAAAGAAACATGGTACAAAATTGACGGGATTTCCATATTATGCAATATATTTAACTTTTAACAAAACGATAATACATTTAAATTTGGAACTGTTACATCCATTTTAATTATGAGGATTAGCAAATTTCTTACTGAGTGAATTGTTAAGCAAATTAGCAATTATCTCAGCTTGTTTTTAGTGCACATCCCAGAATTTAAAAAAAAATAGCTCCTAGACGCTTTGACCTTTTGTTTTGAAATTTTCACAAATGATTGATAATGTGTTTATCTTCAAAACGCCGTCGGGGCATTGCTTTTAGTTGAATAGTGTTACAGCAATCGTTCAGACAACTAGCCTAGGTGTTAATTTATGCATAAACTTGAAGTAGTGAAATTTGTGCTGCTGGCCTGCAAAATTGACAACTGGTAGACAGTTTTCAAGACGGCACTTTCTTCATAGTAAAAAGTTGAACCCATAAACCAATTTTGACAGGAAACAGAAGCATGGTTTAAAAGCTAATTATTTTTACTCACTTTTGACCAAAAAAGCACTTTTTTGTGCACATTTCGAACTACAGTGTCCATAAAAAATAAAAAATAATATAACAAAAATAATAATAACTAAATTTTAAAATTCATACAATAAGCTTTCCGAAAATATATAGTTTTGTGGACAAGGGAGGTCATCTTGGTTTCTTAATTTACTAATTAAAATACCTGTCAGGTAAACTGCAAAAATATTGTTGTGTAATCATACTATGCCAACAAATCAGTGTAGTATTTTAAAAGTAGTTTATAAATAAATAAACGCTGCTCGGACTGATAAATATGATATATAGAAGATAATATTTGGTAATCGTAGTCCTAAATAACTATTACAAATAGCTAGACGTTTCGAGCAATGGCTCTTTATCGATAGCATAGAAGAAAGTGTGAATAGTATTGTAATAGTTGTGTATTTTAAACTTATTTGAAGTGTTGTAATGAGTGTTAGATTTCAAGAGCCTAAATTAGAACTCATTAGATTTGCATTCTTATATACATCGTTATAAAATTTACAATGTAATACATTCCTGATAATACATTTATAATTAATTTATTATAACATTTGTTTATCCTGTATACAGTGTATGTTATATCATTTATTTACTAATGATTATGTTCATAGAATACAAAATCAAAATTGTAATTGTTTAAATATTATATATTGTTTATAGACAATAAAATGATTAACATCTTTAATAGTATAGAATGCTTGGTAAATAAAATAAAGTGTGATTATTTATAACGTTATAACGTGTGTAAATTATATTTATACTAACGTCAAACATATTGCTCAACGATTGCGTTGTTTTAATTTAAATATTCATGGCCTGTCGCAAATAGTGTCAATACAACTGACTGTGATTGTTCATCCCATTTATTCAATTATGCCCTGTTGGGCATTTTATTTATGTGGATCTGAACATTATTCCACGTGATACTCGAAAGATAATACCATAAAGACCCGAGTTCAAGGAACCTTTCTATATTCATTGGAGTAACAATTTCAAAATAATTATGAACTCAGTTAAAGAATATACAAAACAAAATTCCGAGGAGTTACACCTGGTTACTTGTTTAGTGTTTGATTGTAAATCATTATTATGAGTGTTTTGTTAAAACACTGGAAATAATACCTTCTTTTACTTTACAAAAATGATGATTTGGCAGTGATTCATGTATTTACTATGACAAGCTTTCCAGATAGATTGTATTGATTCATCTATTATTGGCATTAATAACATCTTGTATAGAGAAATGAATGATGATGATGCCAAAGTTGGCAAACAACGGTTGCGAAATACTGTGGGCAACCTTGATGGGCCGACATATGCATATTCACATATATAATAGCAACAATTTCACAAGCCTTGATTTAATTTGTTGGGTTTTCCGACCACAGTGTCATGTCATGTCCTATAATAATTTATAAATCACATAAATCTATGTTCTGATTTAATTTTACTCTCGATGAGGGTGATTGACTGTGGTCAATCTTCTCCAATGTATTTCTCAAATAAGAGAAGAAGATATACCGCTCTCATACAGGTGGGATCCAGCAAATATCGCTTATACAATATGAGATCTATGTTCAAACCAATACACAGTTACTTTCAGGGGAGTTCTTATCACCAAGGATTACAAATAGAATCAACTCAAAATGAAAGGTTTAATCACCAATAAATCCCCATTCAATTCCTGTGTCCTAAGCAGATAATAACTTAAATTTCGAGTACGATATGGAGATTAACATGACGGTTATGATTATACAAAAGAATTATAAAAAGACACATTTGTAGACAACAATACTCACACACATTCAAAACCATATACAAGACATTGAACCCGGTAGAGAGGTAGATAGAGATGGCTGCGTATGAATAACAAAATCTTCCCGTCCTCCGGATTTCACTGTGCTGAATTGGATGCTTCAGAATTATTTAATTGGTGAAAAGCATTTACAAGTATCAGCACAAGAATTCACCATACGCTGACAATATGTGACAATATGTCCCTCCAGTCTCTCATCTTTTTTTTTTTATTTTGGAATATTTTATTTTATTTTTTGCAACTCTTCCTGTAAACAAAAGTGTTTCTCAGACTTGTGCCGTCTGAACACTGCCTCCTACAGTCGGATATATTCTGATTCATATTTAAAAGTGGTGGCGCGCTTCCTTACAATTGTTAAATATGTTACAATAAAATTGTAATTCTGGATTTCACCGTATAAAATCAGATTATATATTGCAACTAGTTCTTTGTTAGGCATTCTCTACAACATAACAAAGTAGCTAAGTTATTTCATTTTTGTAATCATATACTAAATTGTTGATATACATTTATGCATCGAATAACGATGTATAATTCAATTACTGACATATTCTACGTAGTGTTGCATAACACACGTGATTCAATGACATAGCTTGGGAAATATTGATCAAATTTGGACAGTATGTTTGGTTACATAATTGTCACATGTAGTCCAAAAATGGCCACATTTGGTGAAGTGTGAAGCATTTTAATGAACAGTTGGCTACATTTGGTTGGGGATAAGTCACAGTTGTTATTTTATTGTTCACGTTTGGGTTAGCATTGGTTGCATCCGGTTATGGTATGAGTTATCTACTTAATATAAACAGGTAACTTGTAACATTGGAATTAATAAAGTATTGCAGATTCACTAGCTTTACACGTTTATTTCTACCAAACCTCTATTCGACTTGGTATGTATTCGAAATCACTGCTACTTCAACTCACTATAATTACTTACCACCCATGGTTTAATTAATAATGCTATTTAAAACATTTGTTTCAGATCCCAATACACATATATGATTATGGTTTTATAACAGATTATGTTATAGTCGAAATAGCGAGATTAAATTGCATATGAACAATACAAGATTTACCACAATGCTTCCATATACTTGGATAACAAATTAGGATTCAATTACAAAATGCACATTGTACATTACATTACAATTCCTTTGTGATATCACAGTCTGATAAATAAGTATATATTGATTTAGAATATGCTATTGTTTTATGCAAAATACATGTGGGATACCGAAACGAGTTTAATATATAATCAGAATGTTTCGTTGCAAAAATCCAACACGTGACATTTATGGCCAAAAGACATGCAAATGATATTAAAAGATGTATGAAATGTTTTCAATCCTTTATTGACAGGAAGTATGCGTTGTTACATCAACAACCCTTCTATCACCTCCACCACACAATACTACAGCTTGCTAGTAATACCATATCAAACATGTTTATTCCAACAAGTTAATTTGTTCAGATAGAAACATTATTTATTATTTTATTTGCAACCACTATTACAAATTAACATCTAAAATGTGAGAATGTTAAAAAACACAATTTAACATCAGCAATGTGGGTAAGTCAAATGTTAACAAAAAATAACACTACACAACGAATAATATATTTTATAATATATAACACGTGTTTAAATAATGTGTTGAATAACTGTGCAAAATCAGACACATTTGTTTTCATTGGATTCCCATCTTTGCTGATTAAGGGCAAACAATCGTAATCGTGGCGTATCATTAATAAGTTTCCAACAATATGTACCAGCACTATAAATCTTTTTATGTGAACATTCTAATGACGCTTTTAGATTTTTGGAACGGAATCTTTCGAGATCGGCATTGAAATCGCCATCATAATTAGCCACTTTCTCCCACAATGAAAGATTAAAATGATCAAACAAAAGCGTGTCTGCTAAACTCCATTTCCTGATATTTGTTTTCATAGATGTAGTCATTGGGTTTCTTTTTTGTTTACTTTTTTTAGTTATGTGGTAAATTATATCCTCGTCTTCCCAACACATTATTTGTTTTAATACCACCAATGACTCGTCATAATGGTCCAAAATTATCACAAAATCCATCTCTCTGTCAATTCGTCTGATTGCACGTTTTATCATTGTTACATTATCTTGGTCTTCGTCTTCAAATTCCGGATTTAAGAACCACATTTGTCCATTTCGGTGCTGGTGATGTACTTCTGTAAAGTTATGGTAACTATCGAGATGTTCAATATATTGACGAAATGGGTCAGTAGAATTTAGCAAGGGTCTTGCAAACTTGAAAAAGTAAAATGCCGATGGTAATTGGCCAAATGGTGATCTGAGAATTGTTAAATATTTCGCATCCGGTACAGAATTGTTCATCCAGGTCCTGTTATAACGCATGTGTATAGCCATAAAGTCAAAGACAGTAGAATTGAAACAATTAAGATTCTTCGTGCTATATGAAAATGTGTGAAGATTGTTTGATATGCCATATCGCATTAGAATATTTGATGTTGTACTTCCACCTGTTTTCATGGTCTTAATAAACACAAACCGCGATGTTGGTTTACACTGCATGGTATTTATGGGTTCCGTCATTAAATAGGTAGGTATTATCGTGCTCCAGTTGTCACTTAATCTTCCATCCTGCAATTTAACAAGCCTGATATTAAATATATGATAAGATCAATAAATTCACCGAAACAATTGTTGTGGTAATTCAATTCAATTGTAATATTGAAATGTTGAGTGTTCTAACCATAAAACTTACTTCAGTAACAACCTACTTTATGTCACACGAATGCAAAACAATATAAAGTGAGTCAGTGTGGAAAATAAAATAACACATTACGTGAATCTATGCACAGCTGCATATATGTCGGGCCTCTTGCCCAAGATTGTGTTTTTGATGTGTTCATATTGCTCTCTAGTGTTCGTATTTATATTTTGCTTGGTTTGTTTGCAAAATTAGTTTTACTTCAACTGTCTCATTTTTGTCGCAGCTATACCAAGACATCCATCCCCACCAATGAGAGAACTCGTTGACATATTAGAGACATTGCTTGATAAAAAAGACATTTTCCTTGCAGTGACAATAGCCAAAATAAATATTAAACAGTAAAGTGACATGTATCATATATTTAATATAAAATATCAGTATATACATAAATACATAGGTATAGTACATAGACAGTCAGTTTATTTATTAATAACTGAAAATAATATGCCGCATACCGTTTTATCTCTATAAGATACACGTTTCTAGTAGAGACAATGCGGTATAATGTCAGGTATTTTGGGTACAGCGTTGTTAACGACTAACAGAGCAGGTATATTACTATTGATAAAATGTTCTTTTGACCTGGCAGATAAGTGTTTAAGTTTGTTACCAACATTATTTTGGTTGTTATTCCGAGACATCTAGAAAAATAGAATAAAACATCAATGGCTTATACAAATGAAAGACCAGTGGAACCTTTTTTCAGTATGCTTCTAATTGGCTTTGTTATAGTTGCAAAGTAAGGCACAAATTTACCTAGATAATTTACTGTACCCAGTAATCGCATTATTCCTTGCTTGTTTGTTGCTGGCGGTATCTCAGTTATAGCTCGAATCCTTCTGGATCTGGTTGTACTTCTTCTGGGATGAGAATATTTCCTATGTACCCAATTTTTGTGACAGAAACAGAGATTTCTTTCCTCACATTGTTTGAGTGTAGCCTTCAACCTTTCATCATGATTGGCGGTTGTTGTACCCCATACCAAAATGTCATCTATGTCTGTTTCAACACTAAGAAGATTCTCAAAGTGTTGGGATATTCTCTTCTGAAATACCTCTTGTGCTGAATTAATTCCAAAAGGCATTCGCAAATAGCAATATCTACCAAGGGGTGTATTAAACACAGTGAGTAGTTGACTGGACTCATCATCTGGTATTTGCCAGTATACATCCATGGTCAACCATGAGTATACTCTCGTCTGATTGTCTTATTTAAGTTTCTTGGGCTTAGACATATGCGTAGTTTACTAGTTTTTGGTTTCTCTACAACAAACATGGGGTTCACCCAGTCTGTTGGCTCTTGAAATCTCACTAGTTAAAAGATTTTCACAGGAGTTCGTTCTCTTCAGCTAAACCTTGTGTTACTTCACTTCTTTATGGTGATCAAACAAGTAACTGACAAACACACTGTCTCTACTACTACTACTCAAAACTACTTTATTCATCTCCAAAATGGCCACAAGTTAATAATTAACATGGTTTGTTGATTAAATATCATCATGACACATGCGACATGTTTGCATTTACCATATGTTTACAGTTTTCATCTTTGTACCTTTTTCGTCTGCGTGTTAATATGTTGTAATGTGGTTAGCTTGACACTATTTGGACAATAAATATACACATTCATGGCTCTGAACGAGTCACGAAACCTGACTCGTCTTGGGTCAGGCATCAGTTGTGCCTACGCTTCTCTCGGGTGCCACGGTGTCTGCCTCATGACGTGGGTCACAACTGACCTATATAACACAATTTAAATCCTACTTTAGGCTTATAAACGCTCCCTTGTTAAGTACTACAACAAATAATTTGTTAGAGTTTATGAGCTCTCGTGTGATTGGTCAATATATTAGCAGCTCATCCAATACCGGGATTTTCTCCCTCTGTGGAAAAAAATTTACTCTGTGTTAACGTGCAAAGTACTGTGCGAGAGTTATGATGGGCACTGTAAAACTAAACTTATTTTAAACACAACTTATTATGATGTTTTGATTACAATGAGAGGTTTTCTACAGATTTTTGAACGCCGGGATCGAATGTACACAATTTACTGTGATGCCGGGAGATGGGCGGACGGGAAATTTGTTTCAGTTCGGCGGATTATTTGAAAGGTTTAAAATAATTTGCCTTTGAAAAAGTTTATTTATGACCAAATATTCCTGCAAATCAGGAAATTTCCACAGCCAAATGTTCCTTTTAGGCAACATTAAATTATGCCGAAATTTTTTTTGTAATATCACGTTATTTTAGAATGATGTCATTTGTTATTTTCACTTTATTCATGTATTATTAGAGCACTTTCCCGGGTTTTTTGAAACCGAAATCGACATCCAACTCTGGAGCCAATCAGCGACGGCCTAACAGTCTATACAACTATTTGGGTTTTCAAACATTGAGATGAGTGGTCTTGGGTACACTGTGACCCGTGCTCTGGACTTACTGTTTACAATGCTATATGATAATGCTGGACCAACTATCACTCAAAAGCAAACAGAAATGATTCTAAAATAATGTACTGATATCCTATCGATTCTGAATTTATTCTGGTTGTTTAATACTAGGCCACAATCGTGGCAAGTGGGAACTGTGGAAAGGCCGAAAAAAAAATGATCGGCTTTTCTTTGTGATCGGCAGCACAATGCCACATTTTGTTCATGACCTTTTGTCACACGTTAGTCAACAATTGATTGCATGTTTTAAAGTCACCTCCATTCAGATCTAGGCATTTGGTCGAGGTAAAATACGCGACCTCTGGCTAGAATCACGCGTGGGTTCGTTTGGAGTAGGTTCATATTGAGCACGCGAAACCGTGCGATTCGGATGATGTAACATTCAAGAAAAAAAAAATGTACATACAAGGCACAATTAAATTAACATATTTCACTGGTCATACTCTTCTAACCACCCCCCCCCCCATGATTCCAATGTTGACCCCTTACATCATACCGTTAATGTCTTGTTCCTAGGCAAAGATGTTTCATTCCACTGAGAATGCTTGTTTGTTTGTTTAATGCCTGCAATAAACAGAAATCAATATAGCTAGAAAGAGTTTGTATCAAACAAAATTTACATGCGCATGATATTAAATTCAGTCTGTTGTAATATAGTTGTTATTATGAGGTTAGTTTGTTAGACATATACGAATTATTACACTTGCATGCAGAAAGAATCCTTTCTTTTCCTGCACCATGGGATTACAAAATAATGCCCTTAACTGCTGACTAATGGCATAGACATTGGGAATGAGTATAAAACCGGCGCATAATAACGTAACCATTGGTAGAAACAACGATAATGTAATACGAATAATATAAACATGAGCAAATAGTGATTTAGGCTGTACTGTGACAGATGTTTCAGAGTAAACATACGATGTCGAGATTAACAATTAAGGAGGCAATATAGTTAAAGTGTTTTGAAAATGATTTATTCATTTGATTTGATATTAAATTGAGTAAAACATAACAGTATTCGTCCCGTAAAAATATCTAATGCACAGGCGCCCGGATCTACCTATATTTGATTCATATCAAGAAGGAGTGCTTCTATCAAAGACATTTATTTTTAAACGCGGTGTCGGCTTTTCGCATTTCCACTATAAAACAAATTGTACGTACCTTCACTGTGTATTCTATGTAGCTCAATCGCATAATACAAAGTGATTGGTATGCTACAAATTATGAGTAATCCTATCGCTCTCCGCAGACAGATGAGATTGGTATTTACCATGGTGATGATCAAATCGGAAGTTATTTATACAGGGATCATGTCTATCTATATAAAACAGAATTGTTCAGAGAAAATACCATTGTACGCTACAAACACAAATATATGTCGCGAACATATGAACTAAGAACCCTACAATTTAGAAAACAAAATTAGATAAAAATTAAAAAAAATGTATTACGTATATCATTAATAAAAATAAATTATGCAAATATGGCCAAAAACAGACGGTTAACACAGCGGTTCGCGTTGCTTAATGTGAAAATCGTACTGTTAGCATATTTAAAGTATTTCCGTAACATTTTCATAGTGTACAGTTTAGTTAGCCTTAACATTAGCGTTTTGGATGTGATTAAGTTAAACACACAAGCGATAACTTTGCTTAATCACACGTCACTGAAAGGAGTAGAGATCACTGTGTCGTGCGTTATTCTGAAAAAACGCATTTTGTTATAAGCTTGGAGGATATTCTTGAACACGTCCTTGATTTGAAATATGTTGGCAAGACATAGTGCTTGCCTTGTAAATATAAGCGAGTAACATTAAGATTCCAGAAATTGATTGAGCATAAAGTGTCGACTTGCTATAAGTAAGCTACGTTATTGCGTGGATGTTGTACTGTGTACTCCGAACATTTTCCTGTTTATTTGGTAATATTTTCTAGGTTTGAAACATCCTTATTTCACGCATATCAAAAGCTAACAATAATACCGTCAGTATTTATGAAAACTCCCGGTGGTTAATTTTGTGTAGAAATATAATTTAGTGTAACCTACCGTTGCTGTTGAGATGTTTCAACCCCACTTGCATGGCACGTACAGAATAAGATACAGACAAAGTTATCAACAGCTGTTACAAAAATTAAGTTATTTCCATTTTTATTATTCTATTGAATATATTACCAACATTTTATCTCATGCGTCATGTACATATGTTTGACAAATTATTGGTAACAGAACATCATGAGTAGATTATAACTACAGAACTGCACAGATTTCTCAGGAACTTGGCCCCGGAATTGGTGGGACAGTGTTGCAACATTGCTTTACCTGCTTTGTTGTATTAGTGTAGAATAGGATAGGGTATTAATCTCGCATTACGAACGCCATTTCAATTATATATAAGGCAGAGTGCATATTTTAGGACATGCAGTTCTGGGAGAACACATTAGGGTTAGGTTCGTATAGCATATGGATTTGGCCGAAGTTTCGGTGTGGTTTGGGGGTTTGATTGAATCTCAAATTTCTGACAAAGAGTGAGTAATATTGTTGGCAACCTTGCTGTCTCCGAGTTCGGTTTATACTGGATGCTTTTATTTACAAGGTACTGTACATCACTTATTTCAAAATGTGTTTTTTTTATGTATTCTCCGCATACAAAACCGCGCATGTTGTGCATGCAAGCTTTGTAAATTTGTTTGAAGAAATTGTATCATGCACACAAGTGGAATAAAAAAACTGTGTGACGTAACATCTAGGTGATCATAAGCGAAAAAGTCCAGGCATTTCAGTCTACGTCTAATCCTATGACACGAGTTTATATTGTTAGCTATGGTGTCTTTTATGATATGTAAAATGCTAAGGTATTACTTTTTTTAAATTGAACAACATCAGCTCTTAGTTTTGATTTCGAAAAACTCTCAAAGCCCAAACATGTTATGAGTGACTTACATTAGTGTTTGTTTACCCAATATTGACGTTTGTCAATCTTTTACTATCAATATGCCCCTCACAGTACATTGTAGTTTGCTATCATTGGAAGAAATAATCTAATGGAAAAGTTTCAGAATGTCTGCAAAGTTTATAAGCTTCTATATACCATGTGGCGAGTCATAGTTTTACAGTTTTCATTCTGTGACATAACCGGTTGGTACACCGGATATGATTTCAGTGAAACCACGGTGCACAGATGTGATGTGATTTATCGGATAATGTATCACTACAGTAAAAAAACCTAAGCTAATAAGTATACATTGCAAGATAAACACTTCAAACTGAGCTATGATTTTTGTACAACAGAGAACATTTGACTAGTTCGACAGACCTAATGTGCAAAATGTCATTGCTGAAAAACTTGTAATATTACGTAGTCACACATTTCTGGTGACTGTATTACAATTTACAATATTTACAAAGACGATTTGAAAACATGACTGTAATTTTATCTTCATCACACGAACAAGTTATTCCCGTTATTGTTACACTTTCATTGCAATAAGATTAGCTAAGGTTACCATAGAGGGCGGTAACTTGTATCAGTAATAAAATGGCATACATATTGCTGATGGCATATTCTTCAGTATGCCGTAGAAGTTAATTAAAGTTCATTCTCGGTTTGGAGAGGTACGTATTCCGGAAACGCATGGTACACTGTATATGCGTAATGCTTAGTGTGTATCACCCATACCCATAAGAGTCGACGAGAATTATAGATGCCGATTGTACCTACGCGATGGTTAATTACGCTTAAATGACGAACAATTAATAAATAATTACGGCGGTACTTTGCAAATATGTGCATTGTTGTACCATACTGGCAATCCAGGTTGTTGTTGTTAAAAGAAATGTATCAACAAGTTGTACTCTCTTCTTTGATTATGTGATTAAACAGTTTGCTTACTAACAAATTGGGACAGTTTTCAAAAAAGAAACAATCCTTCAATAGTAAACGGGCATTGTTTAGAACAAAGAAACTAAACTGGAACGCGAACTGTATGCATTCAGAACAAAATCATTTGAAAATTCTTATTTTTGTTGACAAAATTTGGCTTGCACATGTGACAAAATTACCTCGTTCTGGCCTCTCGTCGTACCTATAGCCGCTTCGCGGCCACTCCCTGTCCTTTCTCGGCCTTCTTGTATGGTTACTATACTATCACCGCTTTGGGATCTTTTACCGCCTCATCCGATATTACCCTCTCGGCTACAGGCCCCCCCGGCCTCTCACTCACACCACCGGCCACTCCCTCTCGCACACCATCCCTCCCGACCTTCTTGTATCGATCGCCTACAATTCAATCCAGGTTTTTGCAATCTTTTACCACATCATCTAACCACACACCCCCTCTACAGCCACAAAGGCGTGATTTAGTAGTATGAGGTACAGGAGATGGAGGGCAGTTTAGAGGATCTTCCCTGAAAGGGCTGTTTGGAGGGGCTGTAGGCAAGAGGGTATAGTCGGGTAATTAGTAAGTGGTAGAGAACAACTTGGAGAGGTGTTGTGTGGGGGAATGTGACCAGAAAGGGCTGTAGACGCGAGGGAGAGGCTGAGATCGGTTGTAGACGAGAAGGTAATGTCGAATGCGGCAGTAAAAGATTGAAAAAGGCTGGGATAGAATAGTAGATAATACAACATGACTGGGAGGGGCGGTGTGCAAGAGGGAGTGGCCAGGAAGTGGCTTTTGGCGCGTGGGAGAGGATGTGAAGTGCCTCAGACAATTGATTGGATAGAATAGTTGGAGATACAAGAAGGTTGGGAGGGGCGATGTGTAAGAGGGAGTAGCCAAGAAGCGGCTGTTGGCGTACGGCAGAGGATCTGAGGTGTTGTAGACAAAGGGTAATGTCAAGTGAGGCGCTAAAGCAGGGCGGTGTGCGAGATGGAGTAGCCAGAAAGCAGATGTTGGCACAAAGGAGATACTGGGAGGGGCTGTAGGCTAGAGTAATTTCGGATGAGGCGGTAAAAGATTGCAAAATTCGGGATAGAATAGTCGGTGTTACAGGAAGGACAGGAAGGGCTTGATTTGAGAGGGGTGATCTGGAAGCGGCTGTGGATGCGAGGGAAGGGCCGGGCAAGCCTGAAGGCGATACCTTACCCTTTTGCCTGCAGCTCTCCTGTAAGCAAGAGTTCATGCTTTCACCCCCTTCCCGGCCATTTGCTATGGTTTATTGCCTCATCCGACATTAGTCTCCTGTACCCCCTACTACTAAATCCCGTCTTTGCAATGGTTTATCGCTTCACTTGACATTACCCTTTTGCCAACAGTCTCTCTTGGTCTCTCCCTCATGCCACAGCCACAACCCAGCCACATCCTCTCGCAGACCACCCCTACAGGCCTTTTCGTTATGCCTACTATTCTATTCTGGCCTTTGCGATCAATCACCACCCCACTCGACATTAACTTCTCACCTACAGCTCCTTCTGGCGTCTCGCTCATGCCAACAGCTGTTTCCAACTACTCTGAGATCGCCCCACCCATCCTTTGCGTTCGTTCACCGCCTCACCCGATATTAACTTGCCCCAACAGCTCCTCATGGCCTCTCTCTTGCACCAACATACGCTTTCTAGCTACTCCCTCTAACACACCAGCCCTTCCAGCCTTCTTGTATTATCTACTATTCTATCCTGGCCTTTGCGATCTTTTACCATCCGAGTCCAACATTACCCTCTCGTCTACAACTTCTCTTGATGCCTAGCCACATCCTCACACACAACGAGTCTTTCAGCTTTCCTGTACTGCCTACTAATAAATAACTTGTTTTGCGGTCTTTTTGTGCCTTGCTCAACCATACCCTCTTGCCTACAGTCCCTTCTGGCATAAAGTTTTTTTGGGCCACACCCTCTCTGTTAAACGTCCCCGGCCTTTGTGATCGTTTACTGCCTCACCCGACTATATCCTCTCGCCTACAGGCACGCACTACCTCTCCTATGCTTCTACAGCTACCTCGTCCTCTCGCACACAGCCCTTATCGGCCTTCTACTACTAAGCCCCTCCCCGACAACTCCCTCTCGAACACCGCCCAATTCGGCCATCTAGTATCGCCTACTCTTTTATCTTTTACCACATCACCTGACCTTATCCTCTTGCCTACAAGCCATCCTGCCTTCTCCCCATGCCTACGTCTGCTTCCAATTCACACCCTCTCGCACATCGCCTATCCCGTCCTTTGCGATCGTTTACCGCATGTCCAGACATTACTCTCTCGCGTACAGCCATTCGCGGCCATAATATTTCTATGTAATTCAACATAATGATTCTGTGTTAGGCCTTTTTCTCAAAGATTTAGGTATTACAACATAATTGACTTGATTGACAGTAGTTAATGTAGAATATGTCACAATACTTCACACGTACACAAAGAGCGGAAAGTGGAACGAATTATTGGTATCACTCATATCACGCGCATAAAGGAAACAAATAAACATTGCATGTTTTTATTGAGATTGAAATATGATGCAATCAGATATGCACTTCATTTTGAAAGCAGACAAAGCTAAAGAGTGATCAATAAATTTTATAACATCAAATTTGTTATCGATCAAGGCGAAATGGATTTGAAAAAGTGACTTTTTGGTTTGGGACAAAAAGGCTCATTCATAATAAAAAAAAACATTGCATTGATGTTTAATATTTCTATAAAAATAGATTTTTCTCATAAGGTTATAATCCTACAATTGGTTGTCAGGACAGCGTAATAATAAGTGATAAACTATTTTCGTTCTTTGTTATCGTTGTACTTTTGTATTTATTTTATCATTTTTATAATATAACTTAGGTGATTATTATCATGAATCCAATCATTTTACAAATGTCCAAAGTACGTGGTCATATGAAAACCTCATATGAAATCATGACGTCATTGCAGAAGATTAATAGCGATTATATATCCCATTGTTTAGCATCAAGGCCTCGTACCATGTATATGTATACAATATTGTTTTGTATTCGATAACGATTAAAGAAGAGACTATTCAAAATGAAGAGGAATTGTAGATAAGTATTTAATACTAAAATCGATATGAAATAAAATTGACCATTGCCAATAACAACGGATTTCAATATCAAAATCAGACACTTTTGTGAGGGCTTCGTCGTCTGCTATGTAAGCTAAAGCATGTCGCAGCGTTCCTTCTAGAATGCGCGCTTTTAGATTCCGAGAATGATGCCGCTGTCGTGGTCGTGGCCTCCTGACTGTGTCGCTCGATCGTTTCGATGAACTAAGGTTAGCCTGGGGTGATTTATCCGAGCAAATGCGGTAAACGAAGTGGAAGTATGTCTGAAGAGCGCGATTCATCAGTTCAAGGTAAATATTTATTTTCGAATGAATTTGTTTATTGGGACGGTGACGATTATGACTGGGAAGCTATCCCGGGTGAACACCTCGCATTTCCCCTCAAACGCCGAATGTCTAGGATACACAATCATATTAGGCCCGAGGACTGTCAACAGTCTAGGAAGGAACTGCTGTCAATTCAAACTTGACAGACGGCATTGTGACTGATGTTAGCGCCGAACATTCTCCATTGCAAAACATTCTCCATTGCAAAACATTCTCCATTGCAAAACATTCTCCATTGCAAAACATTCGCCATTGCAAAACATTCGCCATTGCAAAACAAAGTTAAATAACTGGTTGTTCATTCACCAGAGTTCACAAGCCAACAGAGAATGATAAGCAAAGGCAAAGAGAAGACACTTGAACATATATACTTGCATACTCTTAGGTTTTACAATAATTTTAAAAAGCTTGTAACGTGTAGGGATGTTTTGCTAGATCATTCACAATTTGGTAGACATCCATTAAGATTATGTTATCATAGTTTTTTTTACAAAAGATTTGTTTTTATATTGTTCAAATGTAACAGAACTAGAGGGACTCCGCTACATTGGAAGCTGTATTGTCCGAATTCTGATAAAGAAATTTTAAAAGTTCGATACACACTTGGTATGTCAGGATAATGGAACTTTTTTTGTTTGTAAACATAGCTAAATTTAAAGAACAGGTGCTTGGTGATAAGGTTATTTTAGAAAATTCGGGCATCTTAGCACAGAGTTTGTCATCTGATAGTTTGAAACTCGAACTGCTTTCTATTATGGGCATGATATTTACATGGGTGCATGGACAGGCTCTTTTTACCCAGGTGAAAGTGACATTTTAGCAGACAACAAATAAGAACACCAAACGATTGTTGTTTTATGTACATATAACTTTCCAGGTGGACGCTTTTACTTGCTTTTACTGAATTCAAAATTTGGACCACAGACATTTTTTAAAAATTTGTGTCTGTTTTGACCATATTCATTGTACTGTATATTTTTTTCATGTAATAAAACTTATATATATCTAGCTCGCCTCTGCATTGTTAGAGTGTTGTCTATGAATCGGAGTGGCTGTCTATAGACAAAGCATTTGAGCCTTGCATTCTCAAGTTAACTATATTATTGTTGTATTGCTGTACCGTGGGATTTCCGTTGCTTCAGTGGGTCTGTAATGTTCACTCAAAACTAGTTTTGCTCCACTTCGTAGCAAGTACTTTACCCGCTCTACAAAAGAACATACACATCAACAAATTAAATATACATTGTACAGTTATAACTAAATTCAACGTTTGAATAAAAAGTTTGTCTTCAAAATGCAGGAAATAGCGTTTCAGAGGGTCTAGATTTCCAAATGTTTAAGGGGGAGCATGCCCCGGGACCTCTAGTATTCTGGGAAATTCTAAATAATGAGAAATACTACCATGAAGTTGTTCATTATATATTCATAAATATCATGGACGAAAGTAGGAGATATTAAAAATGATGTAACTCGCCCAAAGAATTGGCCGATTTGAACAAAAACAATGATCGAAATGATTTCATGGTGTTATCGAAAAGTATGCGCCTGTGTGTTTGATACTAGAATGAATTTACGAAAACACAGAAGCAGGTAAATGTGAGTGCGTTCGGGGATCTTCGGGTTATAGTGTGTCAATAAACCGCACCTTCAACAATATGCGTTGCTAGTCTGTCTATAGTAGTCTGAGATGAAACAGACAACATTGTTTATTCTACAAGAAATGTATTTATTTCTGAAGACATAATCAACCTTGAGAAAGACTTGAACAAATCTATATAAATGTCAAGTTCATTTGAGAGTATTTACATCTTAAGATACTTTATATAGAGTCGGCGGAATAATGCCAATTTGATATGCAATGAAGTGTAATAAGAAAAGAAGCGTCCCAAGGACAAATAGCATGAACTGAAATCTACATATATTGTTTGTTATATATACAAGTAAAAACGACGAAACTTATCTGCATCAATGTACACATATATTTCAACTTTTCAAAAGGTTTGACAAATGAAGTGCAAATATGTGCAAATAAATTACCGGTACTCATAAAGTAAAATTTTCCTTGTCTACTCTAATAATCAATCATTATATTGATATTGATGACTGTTTGTTTATTTTAATTTTCATTTGATCTAACGGAATTTTGTTCCTGACATTTGTAAACAAATGTGCGATACTATATCAAATTAAAATTTGTGAGATGTTGGATTGTTCGAGTTACAGACATGCAGTTACGAACATCGAATTATAAAAATTACCACGTCCATATTTTAAAAACCACGCCCAGTATTTCATAGCGACGCCCAAATTGTAATGTATCGATGTTCAATTAAAATTTAACCAAACGTTTACGGGAACATAATTGTTATTGTTGTTTAACTAGAACTTCAATTGAGTTACATGTTATAGATTTTTTGTTTGGATATGCTGCCCTATCTCGAAGTTCAGTTCATCTCGGTTTAATAAAGTCGAACATTATACAAAACAAAAAATCTAAATTTGTTGAGCAATGCCGAATTACATTCGTGCACGCAAGTTGACCACCGCATTCCAGATGTGGTGTTGTTGTAATACACGTATTGTCACCCTCACAAATATTTAAAGCGCGGTGGTCGTCGCGCAGCGCGTGTTCGAATTTAAAGTAAATAAACAATGTATTTTACACACGTTGTATACGTCGCCATGAGTCCCATATCGAACAGAACGCGGTGCGATGACTACCACCCTTTAAAGAAATATGGTGATAACAATATATTCACTTAATTATTATGTTATTATGTTTATATTGCAATATACATTGCATATAAATTGCAGTATTGTGCAAATTCAAACAAGATTGAAATAATTACATGATATAGATTACTAAGGATTACTATTATTATTATATATTAAAAATAGAGTGAAATGCTCCTATTGGAAAAAATGCATATGATATGTAGTGCAAACCCATAGCAAAAAAGTTGAACTTTCAAACATATTAGTGCTGCTGCATGTTTTCTATATAAGTAAGTAAATAAGTAAAGCCATAATACCATAACCATTAGGTTAGATCGTTAAAATAAAGTCTATATCGGCGTTAGAAATATAAACAGTGTAAATCGAAGTCACCGCCCTGTATGTAAGATGATATTATAGGTTTGGGGAAAATAACGGTTTATTATAGACATGCGAAATGGATTACAATGGGTGTCAAGCATGCACAACCCTGACAACGCTTTTTCACACTACAAGTTCCGGTACGTACAAAATAATCAGGTCAAATTAATTTAACTTTAATTGCTGTACACATTGCCATTTAATCTTGAGAATCAACTGATGTACACTCTTCTATAACAAAATAATGTAATATAACGAGAATGAACCACATCATTGGTTCATGGCGTCATCATGTTCGAATGTCTTATGAACACTTACAATGCCGTCGTACCCGTAAGAACTCCAAGTCTTCTAAATAACGACCATTTTCCACCACCAGTGCCACGTTCATTCTTATAATATTAATAGTATGGACAGATAAAACACTATAGGCACACGTGGAGTTGACTGAAATGTGACGTAATTAACATTTCATAAATAACATATACTTCAAAACATATACTTCACTTTCTTGTACATTTTGTTGTAAATTAACAGACTGCTTGTAATAGTAACTCTAGATAATCTATTTGGAGAATTGCATTTCAGAAATATGATGTTTAGAGTAGTGAGAATTTTTAAGCCATGAAATATTTAATTATTGTGTCATTCGTTATTATTATAACAAATCACGACCAATCACAATTCCGTGTGAAACCACTTACATTGATTTCCCATCGATTACGATAGAAGGTTTAACAATAATAGTTCGATCTACAATTTGACTATACCTTTGACTACCATCGGAATGGTGATACATTACTATACCTTAGTAGTATAGTATAGTGATTCACAAACGAAATAATTGTATTATAGTAACTACTTGAATTAGAACAGAAGGGAGGGGTTGGTTCAAATTCAAGTTTTAAAAAAATGAGTTATTGCTTGGATAGATTTTTTCTGTAAACTCCCGTTTTTCCCATTTCCATGGAAATCAAACTAATTTACTCATCCTCTTCTTTCACCAACCCGATTGCCTTTCCGATCGAAGTTGCCAGAGACACAAATCGCTCCTGTAGCAATGTAATACACATGGAGACGACCGCTAATCCGAATAACATGTAGAGAGCAGAAATCACCAGAAATCCGACATTAGACGTGTCTGCAAGAAATAGATCGCCAAAACCGATGGTACTCAGCGTGATAAACGAGAAATAAAACGATTCGAGGTATGTCCAGTCCGTGTAGATGGAAAACAAGAGCATTCCCAGGCAGTTGTAACCCGTCACCACCATCAAAATTACGATAATTGGTACTTGGAAATTCTTAGTGGCCTCGTTATCAAGTTTCCTTTCTTCTACAGCAATGTCCTTAATGTTGATGTGCTTTGGGACGTCCATTGGTATCTTTTCAGTCGACTTTTCGAACTCTGCAGTGTCGATCTTTTTAGCCCATTTGCCGTCTTTTGAATTTATTGGCTGTATTTTGCTCTGTTTCTTGCACATGGTACATGCGCATGCGCACTTGGCCATCCCGGCAAATAACGAACCCACATTTATGAGCACGACAAACATTAGAGGAATACCGAAGGTAGCGTAGATCATACAGAAGATACGACCACCCATAGTGACAGGAGCCGTGTAACCATATCCTAAAAAAAGCAACAACAAAAATATACACTGGCGTGTTATCAACGAATATGCATAATATAAATATAACTCTGGCATAACAATGTGACAGAATACTGGTTAAACACATAGTCTAAAAACCGCCCGAAACAAACATCAATCCGACAATCAATGTTAACATTGTGACTCCCATTCACGATTATAAAAAAACAATTACTGTGAAATACTTAATCAAACAGTAACAAAAACTGCAGACTAGTCGCACTGATATAAACAACGATAATAGCACCAGTGCACCAAAGTAATATGGACTTCATATCAAAATAATTATTAATCAACATGGTATATATTATTCCAATAATTACCAGACTAGAATATATTGGAAGATTGGATTCTGCAAAGTATTTAAATAATTATCACTCAGTTGTATGCACCCTTGCCACTTGCTATAGTTTCGTTTTAAGTTCTTTATTAATGTTTCACAGCAGCAACACACCATATTTTAATTTAGCGTTTTGAAATCCTTGTACAAAAGGCTCAGAATCCAGAGTTTATTTGTAATTTCATCACATTATACTTTGTTCATTGAATGTTGGATCTCTGATTCTAGTGACTTTCCACCTATGTCAAAAGGCTACAATTATTTTCAATTCAATTTAGATATTAAGATTATCGCAGAGTCACTGTATTTTTTGTGATCGAATTTTATGCTGTACCCGTTACTGTATCAATTATTCTTTTGCATTTTGAAGATGTTCATTAAGTAATTTCAGGGTTGACGTCATAGCGCATTTCGCGACATTTCGCTTGGACAATTACATTCAAATTCATTCGAACGAAGCGTTCTTTCTCATTGAAATGAAACTGAAATTTGCGTACGTCATTCACGCGAAACGCTATAAATATATACTATCACAGTGCTGATACTGAACAAGTATAAATAAACGGCCCCGTCTTAAAAAAATATTAGAGTATTCGACGTCCTCGTCTTCGAAATTAACAACCTTTTTATATTTCCACGACCCAGGACCGTCTACAAACCAATATTTTAGATACCAAAATGGCGTATGTATGTATGTACTCGGGTACTTCAGGAAAGGTGTTACGTTCGGATTAAAAAGATCGATATGCTCATATAGACGATAACAATTAAATCGTTTTCCTAATAGGGTGTCCAGGGATTACGCATCAACTTCGCCGTAAGCGGCCGATTTGCAATTTCACTAGCTACTAGTTACTAGCCGTCAATCGTAGATGTCGTGTTACGGTGAATTTCTCTACAATGTCGTGTGATGGCGCGGCGAGCTATAATACTTTAACAAATATGATCAGTATAATTGCAGTTATGCTGCACACACTAAAATCAATCTGGCTAAATGTCCAGTACTTATTCTTTCGCCATTCCGTCAACTTCAGACGACCATAGACTAATTTGTGACATTCACAATGTGTATATAGTGTTCAATTGTCAGACAACCTATTCGCTCATGCGTTGTCTTGGTGTAATTGTTTAATGCATAGAAAATACTATTCAAATATATAACAAGTGCATAGTGGCATTGCTAAAGCACATTTTTATTTGTAAAATAAAGGTGTTCTAAAGATTTACGCGTGTAAGATTGTTCGATAACTATGCCTTTGGATTACTGTGTGTTCACGATGACAATATAGTTCAAAAAGCGAGTGTTCTTATTTGATTTCACATTATTATGTTCATTTGTTATTCTATATGCGAACCATTGATAAATGGTTTTACACAAATTACAGGTAGTCGTAAAGAAAAGAATAACTTTAAATTAGATTTTTCTGTGCTGTTACTGGGTGAAATTGGTTGACTCATTTGTTGACACAAGCATTAATTTTCTGTGACATTACTTGTACAAATATGGCTAGAATATAAATTGAAAAATTGTGACGAACTGCTAATGTACTTGAATATGAATAAGCCTCCGATACTCGCCATTATGTTTTTATATATATTTACCGTTAATGAAGAATTTGTAAAGAAGGCGTCCTTGGCGAACACACTTATCAGTGCAGTGTACATAAGCTGTACCTTGGCTAGTAAAGTTAGTATTCCATATTTTACACAGTTACAGACTATAAGAATCTAACCTGGGGAATAGAAGAAGCCATACCTCCAATTGCATGGGTGAGAGCGGTATGTATCAGAGGTTGACTAATAAACAAGTAGACTGGTGGCTCGCTGCAATATAGTTTATGACGTCAGACTCCGATACTACCATTACGTTGATATATATAGCTTGTATATAGTAACATGTGTAACACGTGTTACAAACTACTACAACACAATCAAGAATGAATAAACAAAATGAAATATTTACTACCTCAGTGTGCTAACATAGTCCTGTAATAGTAAATTGTCAAGATCAAAGAAACTTAGACAAAATGTTCGTGTGCTGAGCGAATTGGAGACATACCAGTGAAAAATACGGAATAATTAAAAGTAATTCATAATTTAAGAAGACTGAAGACTAATATAAGACTGTTATTTGTGATGCACCATGCAACGTTTATAATACAGATTTTTATTAAAGCAAGCGGAACACGTTTGATCATGCATCCTTGGTATTCAGTCGGATTGACTTGTGTAACAACTTTAATTTAAATCTAATTTTTGATAACATAAATTGCCTTCTTTATGCAAATTAGGCAATCAATACATATTGTTTTCAGCGTTAAACAAATCACTTTTGTGGATTACCCCTTAAGCTTCTAAGTTGTATTGAAATCTGATGAGATCAATGGTAAAGCTAAAATAAGGCAAAATCATGCAAGTTAGACAATTTACATACACCGATTTCAATCACAAACAGGTATTTGAAGTATCCCAGAGCACTTATGTTCCACGTTTTATGATTCTCAAGATATCAATGGAAAAGCTGCAAATTGGCTAATTATTGGGAGAATTAGTTAGCATGATTTCAATCAAAAACTAGTCAGGTCTTTCATCTTCTCACCTGGCAACATTGAAATGTGGTGATTGGTTCTTGAGATATCAGTTGGAAAGCTGGAAATTGATTAATTATTTTGCAAATTAGGTAATTTGTATGCATGGATGTCAACACAAATTAATAAGGTATGTACATTGTTCATGGGCACGTATGTACCACGTTTCATTGAAATAAAATGACCAGTTTTTGTGATATCTGTGGGAAACTTGAACAAAATAATTAATATTCAATTTAGGTGATTAATATTCACAGATTTTAACCTAAAGCAGGCACGTTTTTGATGGTCTTCAGATCACTTATATACCTTAAATTGACAAAGCATTATGTAAATTATGTTGTTATGATGTACTTCATAATTACGGATTTTAACCCAAAACTGTTCTGTTATCCCTGAGCATCTATCGCAGTTTCAATTGACTTCTTACTAAAACTATAAATGGGTGTGGCTGGTTCGTGAGAGCTCTGAAGAGGTACCTAATTAATCAATACCACGGTGACTGTGTCTCCTTAGAAGCTAAGCTAGTTTTCAAGATGGTTGCTCTATCAGAAAATACAAACGCCGATCTAAACATACTCTGTATGTAACAGTTCTATCTGGCAATGTAGACAACTCTCTGTCTGGAAATGGTATTAGTGAGAATAGTGGTCTGACGTGGCCAAAATGAGGCTATCATCATTAAGGTGTTTTGTGTTGCCACTATCAGTGGAAACGTCAATGTTGTTTAAATGATTGACAGCATATACTTTTGTAGGCGATGCACTGCCCCCCCCCCCTTAGCGTGTCGGGGTAAAAATGTTACATGTTACATATCTACTATTCCTTTAAATTAAATGTCTCTAAGTCACGTGGGGTGTCTTGTCAATACCAGTTGAAACAGATGGTTTCAGCAACTTTACGGACTTTAAGACCCGGAAAACTTTAAAATCCATAAGAACTAAATGAGCAATGCCGTAATGCACCAGTTAAATCACCCACTATAGTAACAAGTCCACATCTGTGGGAACAGGATTCAATAGTGATGGTTCGGTTACTATTCTTTACTACAATCTCGTTGAATGATGATTCACACGACAAAGAGGAATAGCATCCGAAACATCAATGTCCCCCGTATGGAACATTTGCACAATTCGAGACATAACTGGGACCATTGTGACGTTTGCCATTCCTAGATATGTGCTTGACAGGGTAGACAACCACGATAAAGTATTTACAGTTCATAATTCTCGATATATATCAGCAGTTTGTTCAGACTGGTTGGGTTATATGCGAGTCAAAAGCGAATACTACAAATGTATTACAAATGTGACCTTATAAACAAATATGTGTCACAATAGTTCTATTTGATAAGGCAAGGGTCACTGGTGATTAAACTGCAAGCCTTTGGATGTTGGGGTACATGTTATTTTTGAAAGCCTTACTCGTCCTTTCAATATGAGTATTTCGCTTTGTTTTCCAAAGCGTTTCCAAATGCGCAAAGGCTAGTCCTCTGTAAAAAGAAAGTGATAGTCATGGCGATGTGGCGGGTCGCCGTCCAATATCTGTTTTATCGGCATAATCAAAAATACTGGAAAGACACATCAATATTTGTTAATCCGATTATTTGCTTCATGCTAACCTACTCTTTAACGTTCAGTCAAGTTTTAGGAGACATTTTTGTCAGATTGCGCTGTCCTAATTCTTTTGAACTTGTTAACCAAACTCTGTGATTGACGAAGTTGTCAATTTATAGTTTGTCCGATGATGTTGTTAACTGGTTTAGCTCCTATTTGACAAATCGGCAACAATTTGTGAATTTTATGGGATGTATTTCGATACGAAAAGGTTTAACAGTGAGAGTACCATTTGTTATTTTTCGAATGATATGGCCATGTCTACCGGTGCCACGCAGGTATTGATTTCACACGCAGTGTATTGAACGTCTTAACTGACAACAAACAAAAGCGCTGTGACTCAAGGTGATACAGTACAGGAATATATTAAGCGTTCATTATAAAAATATATCTGGACAGGCGGACTAGACGTTTTATACCGGGAAAGAGTTTATTTATAGTGAAAGCCCAGAGTTGAATGCACCGTGTTCCCACCAAAGAACGGCCGTATGGTGGGCGGTTCACAGATGAACTTCCGGCGCCTTGGATTAGCTCAATACATTAAAGCGTCAGATGGCCATAGCTTGTCATTGTTTACAAACAAGCGTCTACCCATGATCCTTTGCAATTTAGCGTGTGTTGACCAAATGACTACAAATAGACCCAGTTTGAATCGTTGGCTAACCAGGCGAAGGCTCCACGCTGAGTTTGGACAAATGTTTCATCACGCCCAGCTTTATTTATGCTTTCGACAGCAAAAGAAAAAAGGTCATCACTTAACGGTTTTCTTTTTGGTATTCTCTACCGGCATTATCGAATTTCAATAAACTTTCTACTGGTAAACGGTGTAGAGTTTGCCGATTTTGCAAAAATCGTGAACACCACTGAATCGTTCTTTTGTTATCATAAATGACACCACGTACGCACATTTAGTTCACACGCCGTTGCAGTATTGTTTAGAATCAACAACTTGCATGTTTAGGGTAGATATTATAAACATAAATTACAGGAATTTTAACTGAATTGTATTCTGTTGTGGCAACAGTGAGACACATGGCTGATCGCATGTTTACTCTGCCACGTCATAAAAGTTTTAATGTAGAGTTTGTAAGATTTTGTAACAGAAGAAGATAAGTGGGTGTACATGAATTGAACTACTGTGTATTCCTTCGGGTCGAACCTGGTATCTCTACGTGTAAGTGTTATCAGCTAAGCCATGTTCATTGAATACAACACGGTGTACACAAAACTTTGCTCGGCGCATCCAACTTATCAGTTTGTCGCTCTGTTCGAAACTGAATTGCAGAATGGCACCGGTTGTATGTATGTTGATGTCCAGACACTTCTTGCGAAAGCGAAGCACATTTATCCAAATGTAGCTATAAATAATATTAATAAGTTAAGGTAGCGAGAATATTATTTGTGTTGAAAATTACGATGAAATGCACTATAAACTTTCATCTGATAAAGTCAACGTAGCCTAGAATGTCATGTAAGTTGGTTAAAATGTAGATTTTCTGAAGGGAAGCAAGGCAGCTTCAGTAGTGTTTTCCAAAATCAACAACACAGGTTTCAAAGTTTCAAAGATTAACTCAAGACAAAGCAATGTTAGGATGTGTTATCAGTAGCTATCTGACACACAATGAGTGTTTCCAAACATTTGAGTGGTTTATCTCCTCCCCTGTTTATTTCACAGATTAGTCATTTGCATATGAATGTGTCAGACACAAGGTCACACGGCCACTGAAAAAAATCATTGATTTTGGTGTTTTCATCTGCCGATTTTATCGAATTATAGCTATCCCATTCCTTTATTTTTTGGTTTTCAATAGCCTTACACATTTGGATGCTCCTACACATGTTAAAACAAACCTTGATGGGAAAACAAATCGCTTGTTCAGAAAGCTTGAAAATCTTTGCTGTGACTTCATGGACGTTTTCTAGGAGTTTATGTTTTTCAAAATACAAGGTCTTCAACAAAAAATAACGTATACTTATTGTCGTCGGATTAACACCAAATTTCCACAGCTTTAAAATGACAATGCGAGGAACTTGAATGTGTCCAGACAAACTATTTCATGGATTATTTACCAATGTGTTGAGGTTTGAGTTGGGGAAATGCAACTAAAACAGAAATTAAAATTCAGGACACTACTTATCAAAACGCGTTGCTTGAATAAAACTGACCAGACACATTCAATTTACCAGACTATTGAACAACTATGAAAAGTGAAAAAAAAACTTCTTATCACAAGCATAAATGCAGATACGGGCATGGCAAACACACCTTTGAAATATATACTTTCCTAGGTCTATTTGTAGTCATTTAGTCACAATTAGAAGATGAAAACAAGTATGCAAATAATAGTCCCGCTACCTTAAATCGATTGTTGACTGGCTTAATGCTAATTATATTCGTATTGATTCCAAAAAACTGAATGCATGTTGATATCCACTGCCGATGATGATAATATGGACGGTACTTTGATTACACGTGTGCATACGGGTTCTATTTTATGTGTAACATTTGATGAAAACTATGTAAACGTATTGGTTTAATCCGCAGGTTACACTCATATATCCTCACTGATGGTCTGATTTGTTTTTACCACGGTCTACATTAGACTACTGTTGTGTTGTTTAGAGAAATGCAACAAAACATTTTGATAAAATATATGTTCTCCAGAAGAGAGCTCTTCGTTTACTTTTTGATTTACGGTTTTCAGTGAGGAAGCGTATGTTCTCTATCACTGTCCTTCTTACATTTAAATGTTTGAATGATGATGCTTATGTTTCGAATTATATCGATCTGCATAATTAAATGCCACGATCAGCAAGTCACTGCCAAGTCCCTATTCATATGATCTGGATTACGCATAGTTTCTCTGCGATTTACACTCCGTATATCTTAAGCGAAGCTTGGACAATAGGGGGCCCCAATACATTTTGCTGGATCCGCCACTGAAGCCAATCTCAATAATGGACAGCAAACTTACTATTCTGCTATACTCCTTACCACTAGAGTTAAGATAATATTCATTGTTTCGAAGCTAGGCTGTGTGATTTTATGGTCTTGCATACAGGTAAACATTTTACATTTAAGTTTATCGCGCATCATGTTATTTATTTACTCCACTTCATTACTCATACTTACAAGAAATATCCAGCTGACATCAGTAAAGCGATAAACAATGATTAATCGGAAATCGGTCATTATTTTCTACTCAGATAAGTGCTTGGTTCATGCAGTGTGCACCTGAGCAGTGTGGGTGACCGGCAGTTATCACTCCCATCAAAGAATAAATGCTAATGCCCAGAGGAATAAGCGTTAATACATCGAAGAACATGTGCTAATGCCAATGTTTACAGATGTAGTACTTTCAATAGAAATGAAAGTTAACAAAATATGTCAATGAATGAACATAGAATATTTTTACTTGTCATTTATCATCCCGTGAACCTTCAGACTATGACCGGACATTGTAATGAAATGCAATTTTTTTTTTCATAGAGCTCAAATGTCGCAAAACCAATTTGTACGTGGTCGAGATGTAATTATTTAATGCACTGAACATTTCATACACAGCAGAGTGGCATTGCTGAAACACATTTTTCATTGTGAATTAATTACTTTCTGAAAATTCACGCAAGTCAAAGTACCTGATAACTGTGCCCTTGAATCACTGTGCGTTTACGGTCACAATGGAGTCCAGTTAGTGTAATTCATTACTCGTTATTTTGCCCATGTGTTCATGTTCATCTATTGTATTATGATTATACTTTTATTTTATATCCGACTTGATTACTTCTTTAACATTGACTGTTTTACTTTATTTATTTTATTACAGTTCTTTGTTCTGTTTTCTTGTGTTCCATTACCTGCCCTGGAGCCATTGATATTTGGTTATACACAATTGCAGACAGAGTGAAAGATATAGAATATATTTAAATTAGATTTTCTTGCACAGTTGCTGGATAGAATTGGTTGGTCCATTAATTGACACAGGCTCTGTACAGTGTCATTTTTATTATTAAACTATTTACTATGGTTATTGTGTTTTTAGATTGATTGTACATACTAAATTAATCCTGCCTGAAGCCAGAAGAATTTACTTTTTTGTTCAATCTAATCAGTAATTGTTACAATATAGGCAAGTAAAACCTAGAGGTATGTATCAAATTCACGGCATGCTATTGGAATATATGTTTAATTCAGTCGTTCGACTGTATTTACACCATTCATGGTAGGTTGCAGACGCTACACGTTTTGTTTTGCTATTTAATACAAAATGGCCGACTAGCAGCTATTTTGTTTTGTTTTTAAAGTTTTTCTACTTGCTTTTCGGATACATATATTTCATATATTGTTTAAATGTTGTACAAAGGCAAAACATATTTGGTTTCATGTTTTCTTGGTTATTTTTGAATTTCGATGTTAGTAATGTAACCGATTGGCCGCCTTTCCCGTCACAAAAATTGACTTGCAAAATTGGCCAATTTGATTTAAACTTGATATGAACACCAAACATATCGTAAGTCACTATTTACTTGACTATCACTATTTACTTGGCACTGCCAGCACATTTACATACATATGAACTTGTCATCACCAGTTTATCAAGTATGTCTGGGCCAGCTTCATTCAAACTTGGTGTTGTTGTAATTCGCGGTGAGATACTGATTTTAGCGATTTCATTCAAAAATCATATGTTCTAGTATATTCTCCTGCAGGTATACCTTCATACTGACTTTTTTGGTATTATGCCATGGCGGTGTGAATATTTATTGCAATCTGATTTACAGTATATGCAGGTCACTCTTACTTAGAGTTTGCAAGTTTTGTATAAATCCAGCTTTTTTTACCACAGATACAATATAATCACAGATGTCTACCTTATTCTGTTATTTATGTTATCTAACTGTTTTATTCTACATATCTTGCTTTGCGTATCCATTTCACAAATATTACTTATATCATTATCCACATTTTCAACGTATAGGTTTACAGTGCCACGTTAGGTTAATGCTTCTGATTTTGTGACAGTATACACGTGGTGCTGACACTGTAATCTCTTCCATATGACTACATTGTATTTGCTTTTAACACCCTCCTGTAACCATAACAACGACCTCGTACATTGTAATCCCTGACTCAATGTCAACACGTTTCCTGTCACGTACATTAATTTTAAGACGCAAAAAATATGGAGACATGTTCGATTAGTTTGTTTTACTACGGGTGAATTCGATACACGTTTGAAATAATAAGGAGGAACGAGAATATAGTACATAAGTTGTTGCGTGACAATATCAAAGCATGTATTAATTGTTCCAGTTATGTTAATATGTATATATTGGGAAAGTTATAATTACATACACAAAGTAAAATACGTCACAGTGAATATATCCTCCAATGCGTCTACAAATATTGACCCAATAAGGACGACAAACAACTTGTTCTCTTGTTCAATTTACTGTTGGTAAGAATCTAAATTCGCTTAATTGTATCGGCTAAACATGGCGGGAAGCACGCATTTCAAGACGTTACTGTTGCTGTTATACCATTTGTTTGAATACAATCGCATAGGCGTAGGTGAACACACCTTTAGATGTCTTGTAGGTCTCGCAAGATTTGCAGTGAAACGCCTTTCTTACTATGGCGCTTTCTGTTGTGAATTGCAAACTGATCAACTAGAACGTTGTATAATATCGACTCCTGCTTGATTAGTGAGCTTATAGCGTATGTACATATGCATTTCCCTTATTATTGGTTAGACAAACTCACGCCTAAGCCCTGTCTGGTCGTTTCTATACTATAACGACAGTTAATTTTAATTTCATTAAGATTGATTTGCAGGCACTATTTCCATGTAGTGGCTTGACGTTATTGCCTCATTGTTGGCGGAGACTTTTATGAAATTAGGAGTATATAAATTAAGATAAGTCTAAATCAGCATCAAACAAGAACTATGCACGTAATACGTCTTAAGATACTATTAAAAATAAAACAAATTAACGTTCCTGGTTGCTTAGGAAATATATGCTGCATTATTGAATAATTCTCAACTTCCGCGTATTGATGTGGGTAGGTAGGCTTAGTGGAGTTAGTTACTTCATTAATTTAGTAATAAGATTATTGTATTCAATTATTGAGACGAATTTCATTGCATGCTCTGTATTATCAAAGGATGCATTCTCACACCAAATACCAAATCTTAATTATATTATTGTGTTAGTAACTTCGAGGGGAAGGTTTCATTGAAAAAGGCCTACATACCCTACATAAATGCTGTGGAAAATGTGTCTAGTGGCGATAGAATGAATAATACTTTTAATATTTTTACATGGTTGTAACATTGAATAATGTATCGATTATATATTACAAGTTTTAAATTGAGCACGAACCTATGCAAGTATATAACTAATAGGGTCAGTAATATTCTGCTCCGTTCAGTGGTCGTAGACGGTCGAGAAACGAACGTATCTAACTTAGAAACTAAAGCATCAAGGTGTTGAAAATATAACAGAATGTCGTGGTTTAATATACCACACAATAAATTAGCTGTTAGTATTATATTATATGTTCGGGGACTACTACTTTGTATCATTTTCACAATCCGCGGATTACAATGTAAAAACATCGTCAAAGCCAGGTTTTATCAGCTACAATCTAATATAATTTACTTTTATGAAATATATATTTACAGCCTATTACAGTACCACACTGATATATTTCAAGAGGCACCATATAAGTGCTTCAATCACATGTCGATAATACTCACCAATTGTTGTGCTAACCGTTACACAGAATACCAAAGAGCCAAGAAAGCTCCAATCATCCACATCGAGAGCTGACTGACTGTTCTCATACTCATTATGTATTATAGTGAAATTGTTTAACATCTGCAAAGCAGTTTCCGTCCAATTGCCTTTATGACTCTGTTCCTCTGTTAAGTTCCACAACCCTTCGATAAAATCGTGTTGTACCTTCTCAATGTCAATAGCATTTGGGTCCGTATCCACTTCGCCTTCAAGCATCATGAATGCATAAGCGCCCATCACAGTATATCCAACCAAGAGGCATAACAGTCCAACGTTAGAGAACAGAAATTTGAAAAATTTGCGCAAAAAGCGTTTGCAGGTCATCTTCTTCTTCTCTTTCAAATCCGACGCCATTTTGAGATAACGGGAGTGTTGTTGCTGCTCTAGCGAATATTTTTAGTTTGTTCAACACAGTAATAAATATGCTAAATCGATTGTTGTTGTTAGTATGGCGGATGGGATGTTTATTGCGTTGATGCGGAGACTGTGTCTGCACAGGTACACACTAATGATATACGTAATAGATGAAACGTTGTTTTTTATATCTTGTAAGTTGGTTTGACATCGCCTCAACCTGCAAAATAGAGTTTATATTAATATACAAATCTAAGACATCATTAATTACATTCAATATCGTTTCGTCGCAGACAAAAATAAAATGGTTTATATTGAGATTTAACCAACCAACATCATATTAGAATGGAATACCATATTATGAGTAGTATAATCGTAACCATGGTGAAATGTACATAAAACCATTTCGATATTCAGTACAGATAAATTGCGTCAGTTAAGTGGGATTTTATGTCGCTATTCTTTGTTAACTATTGATTTCTCCACATCTATTGTAAAAATGAATAAACCAGCTCTTTTGCTTATTCGTTTTGAAACAGTGTTTGTTATTTGGCAATCACCAATCGTTACATCATTTGAGTGTTTTTATCTTATTGTTGAATTGCAGTAACGCGTTTATTCAAATAGGCGTGCAGTTGAACAATATTAAGTCGTTATTATGTAGGTTTCTTTTCTTCTACGTGTCTCTTTATGAAAATACCAAATCAATAGTCGGATAAATGGTCCGATTGTTGTCATGCTTCCCGTTAATTCGATCGAGTTTTTGCTTGTTTAATTAGCATAGTTAAAATGAAAAAGGAGTTTTTCCAACCACTATAGTTTTACCATAGCCTTTAACACAATGCACTCGCACTATGTTTTATTCGACCTGCAAGTACGTTCAATTATTATTTTTAATTTCAATTCATTTTCATACTGCATTTTTAATTTTACGAAGATTATTTGTCTCAATATGCCGTGGTTTGGTTATTAGCTGGTCATGGTTTTAATTACTTGTGGTGTCGAGTTGCCAAAAATCTAATTTTCCCCTTCAAACAAGGCATTCATGTAGTTGGATCTGTAATCAATGCATATTGAGCAAACACGCCGTTGTAACGTACATTTAATCCGAGAAAACCCAATGTCAATTTCATCTGAAAATCATTTTCAGTCTTTCAATGTATATACACATTGTTAATTGTGTTTATGGAACTAAAACGGATTGTATTAACATACATAGACTCGGAATCGCAGTCACTATTTCTATGCTTTCACTGATAATTATTATTATTATTATTATTATTATTATTATTATTATTATTATTATTATTATTATTATTATTATTATTATTATTATTATTATGTAGTAGTAGTAGATAGAACAAGTGAAGTTCATAACTCAACACTTGAAAGCAGTTCACAAATATATCTTTATACTCTATGTTGATTTTAAATTGAATTAGATTAGGCGCTCTACTCTATAAACAATATCACAAGTCTAGTCCATCTGATTTATAATACCACATTTCTTGTAACATCAGTAAATGTTTTATCTACGCACCAGACAACGTTACTGTCGATTACAGGCAACTGTTTGTGACATGACAATAACACGCAACGCAAAAGAAATATATTCTAAGAAACAAAACAATATGTCTTGAGGAAACATTCGAATAAATGTGTCGAAAAATATTCCTACCTGTTGATTGTCACATATACACACCACTGAGTCGATCAGTCGTTAAGTAGTGAAAACACTATTATAATGATACGTTCCTTTAGTTTAACGTCGTATACATATACACGAAGGCGGTTTTTAAACGACACAGAGTGTATCTTTGTTTTCAGACAAACAGGTGCTATGTAAATTTGTTCCTGCAAAGCAGTGCGCATGTATGGATGTGACGTCACTGTACATCAAACGATATTCTAATTCAAAAGGCCTTCGTTTTTCCGTTAAAAGTGACTTAGGGATTTTCTACAGTCTTACAGTGTAAACATACCCCAGAAAGATTATGTACGACAAAGTATAATGTACTAATAAGGTCGTTTCGATTTTCGAAATAAAAACTAAATTTTGGGAACTGAGAATTTGAGTTTATAGACTTGCTTTTATAATGTACTGTATTGTATTTTGAAATCACCACAGCGATGAGGACAGTACGACACATGTCATAATAATATAGTTTATTTCATAAACAATAATTTTTTATTGAGATATTAATAAACTAAATCGATCTGCTGAAATAAACAGCAAACTGTTGAAAAAATAAGTATTGATCTCAGTCTCTGTTTTAAAAAACCGTTTGATTATCTATGAAATGGTTTGTGTGGAAGACATTGTGTATTTAATTTGCATATTAATGTGCATAAATAGTAATCGAAAATGTAGATTCATTTACGTCAATGTCTCCAAACGAAGTCATTTTTTAACGATTTTAACATATCGAAATGACGTTCGATCATAAAATATGACTTCCCTCTCGCTACCCTTTTCTGTCATCCAGTCTAGTACATTATCAAGGTACAGTTCGGTGCCGGTGAATTTTTAAAACGACGAAATGACATGCTATTCTCTAACAATATTATAATTATTTATTCTACGTCGCCGTTAAACTCAGAGAATTGTATTTACGAAATAATATAAAGAGTAACCGCCATTTTGTGAAAATATAATACAACGATTGTGTGATTGACTTTATAAGGCTGTCAGATATATAAATATATTCCATAGCACTGATGTACATTTATATGTTATATGTTTGTTTAATTTATCATAGAAAAACATCATGAGTTCTGTATATATGATAGTTACGTTTCGTACACAGGAGAATTCCTCAAATAGAAATAAGACACACTTAGCATATTCAATTAACAGCTACAAAGCAATGGATTTATTTTCTCTGAGAATGGAGCATCGCTACCTGGAATTAATGTATCATTGTGTTTGATGTATTTATTCACATGGACGAGTTGAACATCTAAGAAATAAATCTGGTCGTCATGGCATTAAAGTTTTTTGCGTTGATTATATATCGCACTTGTTCATACTGAGTATTGACTACAATCTACTCACGGGGACATTTGTATAGCAGTAGTGAAAGCGCCGACCTCTCCCGGATAAACTTACAAATCAACGGAGTTCAATAGACTAAAAGTGTGAAGTAATTGAATTTATAAATTCAAAGAACTGTTCCGTTCATTGCTCTGCGTCACAGTCTCCTTGCAATCTCTCATGTAATCTCAGACCCAATAAATCAAATATTTTGACGTTTTACACCATCTAGTACAGTGTAATATAGTAAAACATATATTTTCAGCTAGCGATTGCAAGTGCATGTGCGCATGTTATGAATCTGTGCCATGTCTTCACCGTCTAATTGGTTCAATTTCTTTTGAATGGGAAATTCAATCGCTTTGAAGAATGGGCATTTGATTAGGAGAAATCTCAAGAACGTTCATGCAATTGTTCTGTTTGTTGCTGACAGCGTACTGTTTTCGAAATAACAGAACCAATTACTATTTAACATACACATTTTATGTTGAGTACAGGAAATAATGAACAGGAAATTCGAAATCTAAAAGATGCCGCCTTTTCAACGAGTAGAGAAAAATTAAACGGCTATATACGCTGTCCAATTAAACAATAAAACTGTTTCACTGCTAGATCATGTATATGTTAGGAATACGTAATTGTCATGAGTATGGTTTTATGTAATTACAAAAAAAAATTGTTTGCTGCAGTGTTTATTCTTGATATTATATGTGTTTCAGATTTGGCATAAACACCTGCACTTCTGAATATAATCGACAATCTTCGTCTCGTTTGTTTGAGTGTGGATGAAACTAACCGATTCCCTAAACTATCACGATTACAATCAGTGTACGCGCTAAAATACAACACTAATCGTCTTCAATGGTCCATATCCTTGTAACGCTCGCTCTCTTTAGGGTGATTTATTACTAATAACGTTAGACATAGTACATTATATGTGAAGCAGCTATGTACAGGTGACAGTATATTCACAGTCCAGTGACCCCCCCCCCCGACCACAATGAGTGAGACGGTTATAAATATATTATGAATACAAATCACAATATCATATTATGCATGTCTTTCCAGTTTTACTTTAATTAGTTAGTTATTCAATAGTTTTCTACTCATATTAATCAAGATGTGTGAATAATCATTATTAAGCATTTTCCGTCCAGTACAATCTGACACGAAGTATGTTTTGCCACAGTCTCATATATTCAGTTACTAACTACTAATTCAAATTCACATAATTAGGTTTCTCAGGTTTCTTACCTTGAGGTCCGGAATGTGTTACCTCGTTAAAGGTGTCTATATACAGTTGTCATATGTAACAGTTGTATCCTGAATTTAACAACAGTAGCATCATTTAATTTCAATGATTTTATATCATTGAAACTTTATCTTACGGCACGTCTTTTAGTGAATACGAATTTTCACAGGAATAATAAGATAACGGGTCAGCTACTAATACCTTCTATTCACTGACTTTATGAACTGTGCAGCTTTATAATGTGATTTTATTTCAATGAAACGTGAAATGTAAGTAGGTCGCAAAGAAGATTGTATTGGTAACTATGGTGATGATGATAACACTATAAAAACTAAGAGAAAGACAGGAATGTTATAGTTTGAAATACACTTCCTGTCTCGAGACTCGAGGAGACTCGAGCTGAATTAAAGATTATATGTCATGTTCGTCATATTTTAATTAGTATGGTTTATACCGAGAATGAAAACAAATGGATTGATTCTTTGAGATGCAAAAAAAGTCGTGTATAACTATTGACATGAAATCATTTTGAAAAATTGACATTTACTTTAGTAAGTTTCCAGGATGATACTATTTTTACATTATATACAATAGGAGGTTATCTCCCATAATGCAAAGCATATATGTGCACTAACACACTCAGTAGTGCAAATCTTGATTTCGGCTCAGATTACCTTAAGTATATCTGCTAAATTCTATGTTACCTCTTTCATTGACAAGTGTCAGTCGTAGCAGCTATAATGTTATTGGTCGAGCTGTTCAATTACTGATTCTATTTATATATATTTTTCATTTTTTGCCTTGATCTTTTGTTGCTTTGTATTTTTCGCGACAAGATTGTATGGTTTAATAAAATTATTATGTGTGCACACCTTGAAGGAACGTGAACACTGCGCATGCGTTCGTTTTACTGTATTTCGTCCCTGTGGTTTATCTCAAGTGGGTGGCAGGTGATGAATTATCGATTGAGAAGATACACTGCAAGTACATTATATAATTCAGAAATATTACCGCCAGTAGACATAAGATACCATTCCTTGATTAACTAATAAATCACTACAATACAGTATGTCATACACACACAGAAATATAAATGAATTTAACGAGTGTTTATTAATTGTATAATATCTCATTTCTAAATGCTGGAGAATGTTACGTGATAGAATTACACTGACATAATAATATTATTTTTATAAGCATCGGATTTTATCACTTGATGAGTAGGAGAAATACACTTTTCGTTCCCATGAGAGCCTTCAGCTCAAAGTCATCGAAATGTGTAAGTATAAATTCTCTCATGAAAATCGCAATATTTTTCTACGAGGTATTTAATAAACCACAGTCACGCGAAACCTCGCTCTTTGTTAATATGAACTGATAATATAACGGCGTGCCGTGAGAAAATAACAAGACTGTGTAGTACAGACAATGCTACTGATACAAATAAGGAAATAGATTAACATTGCTTGTAAGTATGTTGACGTCATAGTCAATAACCAAAAACTGCTCGTTTCCTAATTTGAAAACCTTTATTTGTTGATTGTCACGTAATTTGTTCTATTCTAAAGTTTTTAACCGGGTACATTCGGCTGTTTATTACTGTGGCCATTACAACCATCATTTTAGTGTTTTCGCATAAGATACCTAAGGTGCATGTCAAGTGTTTGTTTTCTGCTTACAATTTACGAAGTTTTACCATTGGCCGTGTTTTAGTATATAATATATAGAGTTCCAAATAAATCATGTGTCAAGAAATGTGCCACCTACAATTTTCATGAGAACTTCCGTGTTATTTAAATTATATCACAACGACAAGGGCAGACAATTGCACGTTTCAATGGTAATATTTGGGAATAATATTACATTACTACATTAGTACATGTTAACATGAGATAGATATAAAATAGTCTTAATAACATTTATGAACAAATCTTGACTTACAGTTCAACGATTTACCACACCACCCTGGTGCTTTGACGATGATATATCATATTTTGATCGATTTTGATATTGTGGTTGAATATTTAAGAAATAAAAACGCTCCGACAATAACATTTCACAAATGCTGACCACCCATCCAAAAATACGTTCAACCTTCCAATTCGATTTTGTAATTTGACTTTGATTAGTTTGTATTTGTTAAACAGCTAATGCGGCGACGCGACGATGAATAATATTATAAAATTCATTTTTAGATGTTTCGCGATTTCATTTTGTAGAATGATTTTAAGTTTTGCATGTGATCCATTACAGTCACGGGTAAAATTAATTTTACTCAATAATTTCAGGATCGCCGGCGTTGAGAATAAATATTAGAGATTTCATAACTGCACCGTTGCTATGATTAACGCCTAACAAACCCAGTAGTTCCTTGAAATGAATCTTGTGTTGTAGTAGAGGTTATTTTCCAAGCAGATTAATGACCATTGTCGTGCATCAGACTGATAGGAACGAAGTCATGTATTCAGATAACTACAATTACCAAAACCATGGCAACGAATTGTGCATGCTTAGAAGAATATTGCAAACATAATCAAGTGATATTTTAGAGTCTGACTAAATAGCAATGGTATATAAATAGACCAAGTGATGATAAGGCACGCTTGCCATATCGACCATAATCGCAAAGACTGTATGGCTTTCTATGTTGAATAGTATAAATATAGCATATTATACTGGCGTATCAATTGGATTTTTGAATTACTTTAATGTTCTAAAATATGGAAATGAATATAAAATTAGAACTTTATATGTTTTCTTAGCTGCGGGAGACTTTTTCAATGCTTACGTTCGCATAATTGTTGTGCAGTGCTAAGTGAAATGCGCATGTTGATAATCATTCACATTCACGACAAACTATGATGCATTAAATTGTTAGTTGCAAAGTATTGTTCATTTTTGCTCCACCATGAATATTTTAGGATATTTCTTCACTTATTTCATACACCATTTATTTATGAATTAGGTGAAATATGGTTTGTGGGTCGTTATGCCTGTGTTTTTAAAATCTGTTCCACTTGCAATTATTTAATTATTATTATTGTGAATAAATGTGTGGATAAAATACTTTGCATTAGTTCAGTACGAATAATTATATATTGATTAACCCAACATAAACATCCAATCATGTGTAATATGCAAATATTGAAAATGCAGAATACAATCACACAGGAGCATATTTCAAATAAATTAACAACCACATTTGCATAATCAAACGTGCCATATAACATCATTGAAACATCATTGGTGTATATAATTATCATTCATTGGGAAAGCAGACGAGTACACATTATGGCGTAGATATGTTCACTATGTATGGTTACAATAATTTAATATATTAAAGTGACCGTTGCTATTGACAATCGATGCGTGGGAAAATTAAGTAATTACCAGATTGTTGACACAGCATCATACATGATGTACGTTGCTGTTTCTCATACTTGGTTTTGATGTTGTTTATAGCACACAGGCGGCATAGGCTCGTGTTGATTGGTTGATGTCTCGTATTGCACTATATGTATATAAATCGTATATCCCCACGCACGTGCTTAGTTTGTTGCCTTTTAACTTCGTCTATTTTATGTGCACACGATACGTTGTGTGATTTTCGTGAATTTTCAGACTAGTATTCACGTGCTTATTACGGCTCGTTAAATTCGGTTGCCACAATAAAGTCAGAATCATTCCTTTGAATGTAATAATTGTGTCGTGAATAATAATGTCCGGTGTTAATTGGAGGCCCTTTGTTTTGAGATAAAAAAGAAACTTTAATTACTCTGCTACAAAATACACGCACGCTATTGAAACGTTGTTTTTTTTCAATATCATAATTATCTGCATGTCATTGTCAATTGCTTTTTTGTCACGATTACAAAATATCGACATGCTTAGCAAAATAGATCAAACAAAACAAGCAGTAGGTTCAGTTTACAGTAATGCATTACGTAGACACGTGTTAGACTTTGCTTAGTTACACTGTTGCAGAGCTTAATATATATTTGTAAGTTGGGAGTCATTGACTGGATTATTAGTCTTCAATTGTCTACCATTATTATTACGCATAACATTCCATAACATCGGTGTTGTCGTGGCAACTGTGGCAACAGATTGAGTGAACCTGACGTAAAAGGAAGTCTCGGAATAGCAGCGCAGCATTAGATCACCATGGCAACAGGTTTAAATTAGTTTAGACGATTTATGACTATGGAAGCCGCACTACTAATGAGACTATTAGTTTTCACCTTGACACTTTTACGTTAATATCATTCATGACAAGTGTTAACATGTTTAAGCACAACCTTGTTTCTACTAAATAGATTTACAGCTGTACGCCACTTCAGAGTTAATGTCTTTTCGTATCACTGTGTGCAAATGAATTGAAAGTGAGCGTGAGTGACACTCGTCTTCAAACATCACGAATAAGATTAAGCGGTCTGTTGTCAGTTCATAATCACTGCTGACATTTTGGCAATGCATTCACAATTAAATTCATTTAATTTGTATTGAAGTGAAATAATTCGTGTCGGCGTATAGAAACACGTTTCTTCTATCTCGATAGGCTACTTGATATTAACTTACACAATTAACAAAAGACGGTATGACAACGCACTTCTAAAATTGAGGTGAATTAATTATGGATTTGAATTAAATGTCGGTTTATTTCAGCGACATTTGAGAAAAGATTCATTTAGTTTGTGGGTGGTACAAATGGATTAAGACATGTTTTAAACATTTACTTACAACATGGGCACATATAAATATACATATAGTTTTAGTTTTATATTCGAGAAACATTATGATAGTTCATTTTAGTGAAAACATAACAGGTTACTATGGTAATAAATTGTTACATTACCAGGTCCATTCCATATAAGATAATCACAAGATGTTTTCATCGGAACGTAACCTGATCGAAACAATCAGACTCCGTACACTTTGTACATTCACAACGTACGTGTGCTTTTACATGATAAATACACTGTGGGCTTTCACATAACAAGCACATTCATATGATACGCACACTGTACCAATTCAAGTAATACGTACACCGTGTGCATTTACGCAATACGTACGCTATGCGCATTCACGTAATACGTACACTGTGCTCATTCACGTAATACGTACATCGTGCCCATTCGCGTTGTACACACACATTGCGCATTCACGCAATGCGTACACTGTGCGCATTCACGTAATATGTATGTTGTGCGCATTCACGTAATACGTACACTGTGCCCATTCACGTTGTACATACACATTGCGCATTCACGCAATACGTACACTGTGCGCATTCACGCAATACGTACACTATGCGCATTCACGTAATACGTACATTGTGCCCATTCGCGTTGTACATACACATTGCGCATTCACTAAATACGTACACTGTGCGCATTCACGTAATACGTATGTTGTGCGCATTCACATAATACTTACACTGTTCGCATTCACGTAATACGCACACTGCGCGCATTCACGTAATACGTATGTTGTGCGCATTTACATAATACTTAAACTGTGCGCATTCACGTAATACGTACGCTGTGCCCATTCACGTTGTACATACACAGTGCGCATTCACGCAATACGCACACTGTGCGCATTCACGTAATACGTATGTTGTGCGCATTCACGTAATACTTACACTGTGCGCATTCATGTAATACGTACGCTGTGCGCATTCACGTAATACGTACACTGTGCGCATTCACGTAATACGTACGCTGTGCGCATTCACGCAATACGCACACTGTGCGCATTCACGTAATACGTATGTTGTGCGCATTCACGTAACACTTACACTGTGCGCATTCACGTAATACGTACACTGTGCGCATTCACGTAATACGTATGTTGTGCGCATTCACGTAATATTTACACTGTGCGCATTCACGTAATACGTACACTGTGCGCATTCACGTAATACGTACGCTGTGCGCATTCACGTAATACGTACACTGTACGCATTCACGTAATATATACACTGTGCACATTCACGTAATACATACGCTGTGCCTATTCACGTTGTACATACACATTGCGCATTCACGCAATACGTACACTTTGCGCATTCACGTAATACGTATGTTGTGCGCATTCACGTAATAACTTACATTGTGCGCATTCACGTAATACGTACACTGTGTGCATTCACGTAATACGTATGCTGTGCGCATTCACATAATACGTACACTGTACACTGTACGCATTCACGTTGTACATACACATTGCGCATTCACGCAGTACGTACACTGTGCGCATTCACGTAATACGTACGTTGTGCGCATTCACGTAATACTTACACTGTGCGCATTCACGTAATACGTACACTGTGCGCATTCACGTAATACGTATGCTGTGCGCATTCACGTAATACGTACACTGTTCCCATTCACGTTGTACATACACATTGCTTATTCACGCAGTACGTACACTGTGCGCATTCACGTAATACGCACGTTGTGCGCATTCACGTAATACGTACGCTGTGTGCATTCACACAATACGTACACTATGCGCATTCACGTAATACGCACACTGTGCACATTCACGCAATACGTACACTGTGCGCGTTCATGTAGTACGTACACTGTGGGCATTCACATAATAGGCACACTGTGTGCATTCACGCATTACGTATGCTGTGCGAATTCACAAAATGCGTACATTGTGCGCATTCACGTAATACGTATGCTGTGCGCATTCACGCAATACTTACACATTTCACATTCACGTAATACGTACACTGTGCGCGTTCACGTAGTACGTACACTGTGCGCATTTACGTAATACGTATACTGTGAGCATTCACGTAATACGTATGCTGTGCGCATTCACACAATACGTACGCTGTGCGCATTCACACAATACGTATGCTGTGCGCATTCACACAATACGTACGCTGTGCCTATTCATATAATACATAGTATTCATGCATATGTGCATTCACGTAAACGTACATTGTTATACACATACAGTGCGTGCATTCACATATGCACAATGCATTTATAAACTCTGTGGGAATTAAAAATCATGCGTACAGTGCGTGTAATCACATAATACGTACACTGCGTGCATTCACACTGCTATGTATCCACACAGTAGGTATGTTATGCGCATTCACATAATACGTATACTATTTGCATTCACATAATACGTGAACTGTGTGTTCCCACATATGTATACTATATTCACAAAGTCAACGGGCACTCACCACGTACGTTGTGTACAGTCACATAATATACACACTGTTATGCATCCACACAAGATGGGCATTCACATATGTACACTGCATACAGATATTATTACACTATGGGCTTCCACATGATTCGTACACTGTGGTTGTACACGTGGTATGTACACTGTATGCATTGCCATGACACATGCTCTGTGCAATTGCATATTATGAACAATGTTGACTCACAAAATACGTACTATGTGCGCACTTACGTAATACGTAAACTTTATTGATTCATATAATATAATGATATGCGCATTTGCATGATATTGGCTTTATAAAACCATCGTACGTACAAACACATATCCGATAATGAAATATTGACATATCTAATCTCACGTCGTAAACAGTTTATCTTGGCCAACGGCTGGAGATACCCTCCCAACCAATTAAATGTTAAGACATATCCCTATACAACTATGAATTGTAATCTTAGAAACATCTTAATTAGACAGGTACTCAAGAAACCAAACATTTAACACGAAAAAATAAATAAGTATCAAAGTAACTTCGTGGAATTCGGGCGTTATCATGTTATATCCGATTAGAACAACGTACCTCTTTAAGGAACGTGAATCACTGGACGGTACAATCTGCAAAGATCGTTTTGATCGATAGTCGTTCTGCGTTCGATTGTTGCAGTGTCTGTGAATCGTTATATGGCCAGATAGATACCCGTTGGTCTTAGAAATACACAAACTTGCAATGTGTACAGCTTCATGTCTATAGTAAATAGTAAATTTTAAACTGTGCCTGGGTTTTAACATGCGTGAGTGGATCACCAATAGTGTTCATTCTGGAATTCTTACATTTTGAAAACTGCTCGTCACAAACCGTGCAAAGAATGCGTGAAAGAATTGCACTAACAACAGTTTCATGATTTCATGGAAGGGAAACCTTCTTATTCCATCCTATGTGTTAAACGAGTACTATAACTTCAAGCTATGACTGTAATTAATTTTAAAGATACTTAACATATTCTGTCATATCACTGTAATTTCACTTTGAATTTGAATCTACTCCTTGACATATTTGTAGAATCAAAATAATGCCAGGAATCCTGCGACTCATTCTTAAAAATAAGTCGTGTATTACTAATGGCAAAAAGACTTGTTTTTTTGTTTTTAATATATCTTCATATGCAAACCCCTACTTACGAATGAAAAAAATTAACCACATTTCCCAATGCTAAATTATGACGTTACCATTCTGCTCGCTATGTAACTGTAACGTAAAATGTTATACGAAACTCCTACATACCCATGTACAATTGAAGCGTGACATTTATAAGCTAAATAAATCTCAATTACGCAAGAAAACACTGTATGTAAAGCAACCTGTACTTACCGTTCCATCAGGTTCTAAATCCACAAAAAAGTAAGTAAGCCGCTATAATGTAAGAGCTATTATTTTTATTATTTCTGTTTTTGGTAATTCTACTCAAATCCGCAGTAAACAGAATGTTAATTTTGCTCAGGACGCAATATTCTAAATATTGTAATCATTCTCATAATGCATAATTACTACGCATACGTCCTTTTTAAATTTAGTGTATCGATCAGTTAGTATATGAATGCATATAGGGAAAAGAAAAGAGTGAATAGCCTAATAAAAGACTGGACGGGAAACGAAAGTAGAAGAGCTCGACATTTCGCCTCGCCTCAGAGAGGTTTTCACAAAATGATTTCTCTCTGATACCAGGGAAAACTCTGTTTTAAGCGACTTTGATATTACTGAATTACATTTTAACTATATAACTATGTCTCTTGTGGTTGATGTGTGGAATTACCTACTTAACCTCCCAAATGCCAAGCGCAGCCGTTCTGTCGTATAGTCCCAAATACTATAATCATAAGCTGAAACTTAATCGCCCGAACTAGCAATAGAAGAGGGCGACATAATACATGACTATATAAACAATAACAGATTTTATAATATATATACTGTGTTGCGTTTTTTATTGTATTTTTTTCATTGATATATTTGTAGCAAACGCGTGACAGTACACACAACACAAAGACGACTAAATTTGTGTTGATAAATATTGATTTTCCCACAATCCAATGCGCTCTTCAAATGGAAATCACAAGTATGAGGTTTGACCTGGGCGCGTCTTACACTGATTACCGCCGGTGACTCCTTCGATATCTTCCAATCACCTAAAAATTACCTAATTAAAGCTTGGGAACTTCTCAATTTGTACTCCTTTATCTGCAACGAGTACGAGCAGTCAAAGTCGTCATCTTTGTTCATATGAGACCAATATATTTCGCGCATGTATGGCGCGACGACGCGTGGCTATGATGTTTGATGCACTAGCGTAGTGTTTATTGTTCGCAAACACTGCGTACTCGTTGCTATTGGCAATAGATCGTAAGAAGAAATACAATATGAACCATGAAAAATTGATTGGAAAGACGTTTAATACAAATATCACACTGATAAGCATCGTAACCCCCACGCATTTGTGCGAGTCGCATGTAAACATACATGGTTTCAGTTCTGTTAAGTCACATTTGCCACACAATATACCAGATAAAAAAAAGCATACCGATAACGGTATCTACAGAGTATTCCGAAGTGAGTTGCGACAAAGTGGTAAAGTGTCAATGGGTTTAACCCAGTGCACGATAACACACTCACACACATATTGTGACGTTGGCAGTGTGGAAGCATCTTCGAATACCCCATCCACCAGCACAACAATCATCGTTCTCAAAAACACGGGGATGGAAAATAAATTCAAACCCAAAATAAAACATACTTTTTGATGTGGTTGTGCGAAATAACAAATGCAAATTCCGTGAATTGTTTTCACGCAGTTGAAATATAATAATATACGATGTAACATTGTTATTTAATGGTTGTTTATGAGTGTATGTAACTAGTAATATGCGACAAATACCCAATTGAAGTCATTGCAGGACAGACGTTTATCCGTGTGCAGAATTATTCTGCACATTGTGACGTCGGAGATTTGAATTGTGCATGTCCACCTCGTCATTGCAAGTACGCATTCACTGCACGTTATGAAAACCCAAACTGAAAAGAGGTGTGATGGGAATTGTCTGTGGGTGGGAAACAACATAAGTGAGCCCAGTATGGTTCAGAGACGCTTGATAGGTTGTGTTGCAGGTCAGCTCATTGGTGATATTTCTGTCTGATGAAAGAGTACTCATAATTCTCTCCCACTAAGGAATGGGAACGATCACATTTATCGTGTGTCTAACATTTCCGTCGACCTGTAATCGTTAATCACACAAATAAACCCGGTTGTTTGTTTATCCAACGTCACTCTGTCACGAGGCAACACCTCCGGTACGTGCCGCTAGGTATCGATCAGTTAAAGTCAGTACAATGTATCGATCCCACCATTTAATTGCGCTCGCACGCAATTTGCACGCTCTCTAAACAATTGAAAAAAATGAATAGATGAGTGGAGGGAAACTCTATTCGCTGCATAGAAATAATTACAGCATGAAATAACTCAGGTAATGAATGCTATATAAGCGAGAGTACGCCATGTGTAAATTGTACTGGCTGCCATGGCACCAAATCGCCTAGCTGCACACCCTAATGTGGCTCCCATTCAAACTTCGGGCATTCCCAAAAATGGGATGCTTAATAACATACGTTTAATCAGTTTATTCTACACCGATAACGTCAACCCTACAAGGCCAATTGAATGCATACAGAATATCGGGTAATTGAATTGATAAAACCCTCATAACCTAGAAGTAGTAGTATGAGAGGTGGTGAAATTGGAAGAATTGAGCAGCCGACAAACGCTATCGTATGAATAGATGATTGAAGGGAAACTCGATTAGCTGCCTAGAGTTATAGTTTCATAGTAATAACTCACCATGGCGACCATATTACCAAAACGCCTTGCTGTACGCTCTAACGTAGCTTTGTTAGAGTGCATGTTAGTTATTAAACACACTGTTTTGAGGGTGCCCAGTGGCTGAGTGAAAATTTGTAAAGGACAATTGCGATATAGTACTACTAGTGTATAGTGCAGTTTGGATAGATTCACTCACAATCAAGTAGTCCCCCAAAATTAGTCAGCAACAAAGAAAACAAAAATGTTGGAGGAAAATATACATTAAGACAATTATCTATGTATTGCAGAGAATCAATTACACAGTGATAACAGTGTGTCACAGTAAAATACATTTATTCAAATAATGCCGCAGAAACAAGGTCGTATTCTACACAATATAATTGCACAATCAAATGACGTAATATTCAAGATCCAAATCGAAGTGTGCTGCTAACATCACGCACTAACGAAGCCTATGATATGAAATTTTTCTTACTTTGCAAAACAATGATTTAATAATATATATATGGTTACATTCAAAGAATGACTCGCAACATTGATCTTAACGTCAGAGGTACAAAATACATACATACAGTAAGATATATTTCAGGGGCGGGGGATTGGATTGTCTTAACAAATCTGTCCAGTAGGATGAATCGATTAACTAGAATTAATAATCTTTGAGTTGTTGGTGGAATATGCATCATCAATGAATATGAAAGTTAATTTGTTGTTTCATCATTTATGTATCTGATTTTGAACTTGCTTACACTCATGGTGGGTATTATGAGAATGCACTCTTTGCTGCAGCATATTTGGTAATTTACATAACAGACTTGGTCTTGTACAGCAAAGTGTGCAGGTTGACGGCCGTTATAATGAGAATCATGGTGATTTATGTTGATTCAGTCTTGCGGGGTTCCACGTGAAGATGGAGTCCTGTTTCACAGCGTAATATCATACTATTTATACGACGAACACGTTTGAAGTCATCGACTGCTAAATTAAACTTTCTCAGAACAAGACCAACTGTAATTTTCATTTCATTCATCGCAAAATTCTGACCAATACAGTTTCTAAAATACATATGATTGTATTCATGTGTAGACTGTAAACTAATATGATTCTATTCATGTGTAGATTGTAAAGTGATATGGTTGTATTCATGTGTAGATTGTAAAGTGATATGGTTGTATTCATGTGTAGATTGTGAACTGATATGATTGTATTCATGTGTAGACTGTAAAGTGATATGGTTGTATTCATGTGTAGATTGTAAAGTGATATGGTTGTATTCATGTGTAGATTGTATAGTGATATGGTTGTATTCATGTGTAGATTGTAAACTGATATGATTGTATTCATGTGTAGATTGTAAAGTGATATGGTTGTATTCATGTGTAGATTGTAAAGTGATATGATTGTATTCATGTGTAGATTGTAAAGTGATATGATTGTATTCATGTGTAGATTGTAAAGTGATATGGTTGTATTCATGTGTAGATTGTAAAGCGATATGATTGTATTCATGTGTAGACTGTAAAGTGATATGATTGTATTCATGTGTAGATTGTAAAGTGATATGGTTGTATTCATGTGTAGATTGTAAAGTGATATGGTTGTATTCATGTGTAGATTGTAAAGTGATGTGGCTGTATTCATGTGTAGATTGTAAAGTGATATGATTGTATTCATGTGTAGATTGTAAAGTGATATGGTTGTATTCGTGTGTAGACTGTAAAGTGATATGATTGTATTCATGTGTAGATTGTAAAGTGATATGGTTGTATTCATGTGTAGACTGTAAAGCGATATGATTGTATTCATGTGTAGATTGTAAAGTGATATGGTTGTATTCATGTGTAGATTGTAAAGTGATATGGTTGTATTCATGTGTAGATTGTAAAGTGATATGATTGTATTCATGTGTAGACTGTAAAGCGATATGGTTGTATTCATGTGTAGATTGTAAAGTGAGATGTTTGTATTCATGTGTAGATTGTAAAGTGATATGGTTGTATTCATGTGTAGATTGTAAAGTGATATGGTTGTATTCATGTGTAGATTGTAAAGTGATATGATTGTATTCATGTGTAGACTGTAAAGCGATATGGTTGTATTCATGTGTAGATTGTAAAGTGAGATGTTTGTATTCATGTGTAGATTGTAAAGTGATATGGTTGTATTCATGTGTAGATTGTAAAGTGATGTGGTTGTATTCATGTGTAGATTGTAAAGTGATATGATTGTATTCATGTGTAGACTGTAAAGCGATATGGTTGTATTCATGTGTAGATTGTAAAGTGAGATGTTTGTATTCATGTGTAGATTGTAAAGTGATATGGTTGTATTCATGTGTAGATTGTAAAGTGATATGGTTGTATTCATGTGTAGACTGTAAAGCGATATGATTGTATTCATGTGTAGATTGTAAAGTGATATGGTTGTATTCATGTGTAGATTGTAAAGTGAGATGTTTGTATTCATGTGTAGATTGTAAAGTGATATGGTTGTATTCATGTGTAGATTGTAAAGTGATATGGTTGTATTCATGTGTAGACTTTAAAGCGATATGATTGTATTCATGTGTAGATTGTAAAGTGATATGGTTGTATTCATGTGTAGATTGTAAAGTGATATGGTTGTATTCATGTGTAGATTGTAAAGCGATATGATTGTATTCATGTGTAGACTGTAAAGCGATATGGTTGTATTCATGTGTAGATTGTAAAGTGATATGGTTGTATTCATGTGTAGATTGTAAAGTGAGATGTTTGTATTCATGTGTAGATTGTAAAGTGATATGGTTGTATTCATGTGTAGATTGTAAAGTGATATGGTTGTATTCATGTGTAGATTATAAAGTGATATGATTGTATTCATGTGTAGACTGTAAAGCGATATGGTTGTATTCATGTGTAGATTGTAAAGTGAGATGTTTGTATTCATGTGTAGATTGTAAAGTGATATGGTTGTATTCATGTGTAGATTGTAAAGTGATATGGTTGTATTCATGTGTAGATTGTAAAGTGATATGGTTGTATTCATGTGTAGATTGTAAAGTGATATGGTTGTATTCATGTGTAGATTGTAAAGTGATATGGTTGTATTCATGTGTAGATTGTAAACTGATATGATTGTATTCATGTGTAGATTGTAAAGTGATATGATTGTATTCATGTGTAGACTGTAAAGCGATATGGTTGTATTCATGTGTAGATTGTAAAGTGAGATGTTTGTATTCCTGTGTAGATTGTAAAGTGATATGGTTGTATTCATGTGTAGATTGTAAAGTGATATGGTTGTATTCATGTGTAGATTGTAAAGCGATATGATTGTATTCATGTGTAGACTGTAAAGCGATATGGTTGTATTCATGTGTAGATTGTAAAGTGAGATGTTTGTATTCATGTGTAGATTGTAAAGTGATATGGTTGTATTCATGTGTAGATTGTAAAGTGATATGGTTGTATTCATGTGTAGATTGTAAAGTGATATGATTGTATTCATGTGTAGACTGTAAAGCGATATGGTTGTATTCATGTGTAGATTGTAAAGTGATATGGTTGTATTCATGTGTAGATTGTAAAGTGATATGATTGTATTCATGTGTAGACTGTAAAGTGATATGATTGTATTCATGTGTAGATTGTAAAGTGATATGGTTGTATTCATGTGTAGACTGTAAAGCGATATGATTGTATTCATGTGTAGATTGTAAAGTGATATGGTTGTATTCATGTGTAGATTGTAAAGTGATATGGTTGTATTCATGTGTAGATTGTAAAGTGATATGATTGTATTCATGTGTAGACTGTAAAGCGATATGGTTGTATTCATGTGTAGATTGTAAAGTGAGATGTTTGTATTCATGTGTAGATTGTTAAGTGATATGGTTGTATTCATGTGTAGATTGTAAAGTGATATGATTGTATTCATGTGTAGATTGTAAAGTGATATGGTTGTATTCATGTGTGGATTGTAAAGTGATATGGTTGTATTCATGTGTAGATTGTAAACTGATATGATTGTATTCATGTGTAGACTGTAAAGTGATATGGTTGTATTCATGTGTAGATTGTAAAGTGATATGGATGTATTCATGTGTATATTGTATAGTGATATGGTTGTATTCATGTGTAGATTGTAAAGTGATATGGTTGTATTCATGTGTAGACTGTAAAGTGATATGATTGTATTCATGTGTAGATTGTAAAGTGATATGGTTGTATTCATGTGTAGATTGTAAACTGATATGATTGTATTCATGTGTAGATTGTAAAGTGATATGGTTGTATTCATGTGTAGATTGTAAAGTGATATGGTTGTATTCATGTGTATATTGTAAACTAATATGATTGTATTCATGTGTAGACTATAAAGTGATATGATTGTATTGATGTGTAGATTGTAAAGTGATATGGTTGTATTCATGTGTAGATTGTAAAGTGATATGGTTGTATTGATGTGTAGATTGTAAAGTGATATGGTTGTATTCATGTGTAGATTGTAAAGTGATATGGTTGTATTCATGTGTAGATTGTAAAGTGATATGGTTGTATTCATGTGTATATTGTAAAGTGATATGATTGTATTCATGTGTAGACTGTAAACTGATATGGTTGTATTGATGTGTAGATTGTAAAGTGATATGGTTGTATTGATGTGTAGATTGTAAAGTGATATGGTTGTATTCATGTGTAGATTGTAAACTGATATGATTGTATTCATGTGTAGATTGTAAAGTGATATGGTTGTATTCATGTGTAGATTGTAAAGTGATATGGTTGTATTCATGTGTAGATTGTAAAGTGATATGGTTGTATTCATGTGTAGATTGTAAAGTGATATGGTTGTATTCATGTGTAGATTGTAAAGTGATATGGTTGTATTCATGTGTAGATTGTAAAGTGATATGGTTGTATTCATGTGTGTATTGTAAAGTGATATGGTTGTATTCATTTTAGATTGTAAAGTGATATGATTGTATTCATGTGTGGATTGTAAAGTGATATGGTTGTATTCATGTGTAGATTGTATAGTGATATGGTTGTATTCATGTGTATATTGTAAAGTGATATGGTTGTATTCATGTGTAAATTGTAAAGTGATATGGTTGTATTCATGTGTAGATTGTAAAATGATATGATTGTATTCATGTGTAGATTGTAAAGTGAGATGTTTGTATTCATGTGTAGATTGTAAAGTGATATGTTTGTATTCATGTGTAGATTGTAAAGTGAGATGGTTGTATTCATGTGTAGATTGTAAATTGATATGGTTGTATTCATGTGTAGATGGTATAGTGATATGATTGTGTTCATGCGTAGATTGTAAAGTGAGATGGTTGTATTCATGTGTAGATTGTAAAGTGATATGGTTGTATTCATGTGTAGATTGTATAGTGATATGGTTGTATTCATGTGTAGATTGTAAAGTGATATGGTTGTATTCATGTGTAGATTGTAAAGTGATGTGGTTGTATTCATGTGTAGATTGTAAAGTGAGATGGTTGTGTTCATGCGTAGATTGTAAAGTGAGATGGTTGTATTCATGTGTAGATTGTAAAGTGATATGGTTGTATTCATGTGTAGATTGTATAGTGATATGGTTGTATTCATGTGTAGATTGTAAAGTGATATGGTTGTATTCATGTGTAGATTGTAAAGTGAGATGGTTGTATTCATGTGTAGATTGTAAAGTGAGATGGTTGTATTCATGTGTAGATTGTAAAGTGATATGGTTGTATTCATGTGTAGATTGTATAGTGATATGGTTGTATTCATGTGTAGATTGTAAAGTGATATGGTTGTATTCATGTGTAGATTGTAAAGTGATATGGTTGTATTCATGTGTAGATTGTAAAGTGAGATGGTTGTATTCATGTGTAGATTGTAAAGTGATATGGTTGTATTCATGTGTAGATTGTAAAGTGAGATGGTTGTATTCATGTGTAGATTGTAAAGTGATATGGTTGTATTCATGTGTAGATTGTAAAGTGAGATGGTTGTATTCATGTGTAGATTGTAAAGTGATATGGTTGTATTCATGTGTAGATTGTATAGTGATATGGTTGTATTCATGTGTAGATTGTAAAGTGATATGGTTGTATTCATGTGTAGATTGTAAAGTGATATGGTTGTATTCATGTGTAGATTGTAAAGTGATATGGTTGTATTCATGTGTAGATTGTAAAGTGATATGGTTGTATTCATGTGTAGATTGTATAGTGATATGGTTGTATTCATGTGTAGACTGTAAAGCGATATGATTGTATTCATGTGTAGATTGTAAAGTGATATGGTTGTATTCATGTGTAGATTGTAAAGTGATATGGTTGTATTCATGTGTAGATTGTAAAGTGATATGATTGTATTCATGTGTAGACTGTAAAGCGATATGGTTGTATTCATGTGTAGATTGTAAAGTGAGATGTTTGTATTCATGTGTAGATTGTAAAGTGATATGGTTGTATTCATGTGTAGATTGTAAAGTGATATGGTTGTATTCATGTGTAGATTGTAAAGTGATATGATTGTATTCATGTGTAGACTGTAAAGCGATATGGTTGTATTCATGTGTAGATTGTAAAGTGAGATGTTTGTATTCATGTGTAGATTGTAAAGTGATATGGTTGTATTCATGTGTAGATTGTAAAGTGATGTGGTTGTATTCATGTGTAGATTGTAAAGTGATATGATTGTATTCATGTGTAGACTGTAAAGCGATATGGTTGTATTCATGTGTAGATTGTAAAGTGAGATGTTTGTATTCATGTGTAGATTGTAAAGTGATATGGTTGTATTCATGTGTAGATTGTAAAGTGATATGGTTGTATTAATGTGTAGACTGTAAAGCGATATGATTGTATTCATGTGTAGATTGTAAAGTGATATGGTTGTATTCATGTGTAGATTGTAAAGTGAGATGTTTGTATTCATGTGTAGATTGTAAAGTGATATGGTTGTATTCATGTGTAGATTGTAAAGTGATATGGTTGTATTCATGTGTAGACTTTAAAGCGATATGATTGTATTCATGTGTAGATTGTAAAGTGATATGGTTGTATTCATGTGTAGATTGTAAAGTGATATGGTTGTATTCATGTGTAGATTGTAAAGCGATATGATTGTATTCATGTGTAGACTGTAAAGCGATATGGTTGTATTCATGTGTAGATTGTAAAGTGATATGGTTGTATTCATGTGTAGATTGTAAAGTGAGATGTTTGTATTCATGTGTAGATTGTAAAGTGATATGGTTGTATTCATGTGTAGATTGTAAAGTGATATGGTTGTATTCATGTGTAGATTATAAAGTGATATGATTGTATTCATGTGTAGACTGTAAAGCGATATGGTTGTATTCATGTGTAGATTGTAAAGTGAGATGTTTGTATTCATGTGTTGATTGTAAAGTGATATGGTTGTATTCATGTGTAGATTGTAAAGTGATATGGTTGTATTCATGTGTAGATTGTAAAGTGATATGGTTGTATTCATGTGTAAATTGTAAAGTGATATGGTTGTATTCATGTGTAGATTGTAAAGTGATATGGTTGTATTCATGTGTAGATTGTAAACTGATATGATTGTATTCATGTGTAGATTGTAAAGTGATATGATTGTATTCATGTGTAGACTGTAAAGCGATATGGTTGTATTCATGTGTAGATTGTAAAGTGAGATGTTTGTATTCCTGTGTAGATTGTAAAGTGATATGGCTGTATTCATGTGTAGATTGTAAAGTGATATGGTTGTATTCATGTGTAGATTGTAAAGCGATATGATTGTATTCATGTGTAGACTGTAAAGCGATATGGTTGTATTCATGTGTAGATTGTAAAGTGAGATGTTTGTATTCATGTGTAGATTGTAAAGTGATATGGTTGTATTCATGTGTAGATTGTAAAGTGATATGATTGTATTCATGTGTAGACTGTAAAGCGATATGGTTGTATTCATGTGTAGATTGTAAAGTGATATGGTTGTATTCATGTGTAGATTGTAAAGTGATATGATTGTATTCATGTGTAGACTGTAAAGTGATATGATTGTATTCATGTGTAGATTGTAAAGTGATATGGTTGTATTCATGTGTAGACTGTAAAGCGATATGATTGTATTCATGTGTAGATTGTAAAGTGATATGGTTGTATTCATGTGTAGATTGTAAAGTGATATGGTTGTATTCATGTGTAGATTGTAAAGTGATATGATTGTATTCATGTGTAGACTGTAAAGCGATATGGTTGTATTCATGTGTAGATTGTAAAGTGAGATGTTTGTATTCATGTGTAGATTGTTAAGTGATATGGTTGTATTCATGTGTAGATTGTAAAGTGATATGATTGTATTCATGTGTAGATTGTAAAGTGATATGGTTGTATTCATGTGTGGATTGTAAAGTGATATGGTTGTATTCATGTGTAGATTGTAAAGTGATATGATTGTATTCATGTGTAGACTGTAAAGTGATATGGTTGTATTCATGTGTAGATTGTAAAGTGATATGGATGTATTCATGTGTATATTGTATAGTGATATGGTTGTATTCATGTGTAGATTGTAAAGTGATATGGTTGTATTCATGTGTAGACTGTAAAGTGATATGGTTGTATTCATGTGTAGATTGTAAAGTGATATGGTTGTATTCATGTGTAGATTGTAAACTGATATGATTGTATTCATGTGTAGATTGTAAAGTGATATGGTTGTATTCATGTGTAGATTGTAAAGTGATATGGTTGTATTCATGTGTATATTGTAAACTAATATGATTGTATTCATGTGTAGACTATAAAGTGATATGATTGTATTGATGTGTAGATTGTAAAGTGATATGGTTGTATTCATGTGTAGATTGTAAAGTGATATGGTTGTATTGATGTGTAGATTGTAAAGTGATATGGTTGTATTCATGTGTAGATTGTAAAGTGATATGGTTGTATTCATGTGTAGATTGTAAAGTGATATGGTTGTATTCATGTGTAGATTGTAAAGTGATATGGTTGTATTCATGTGTATATTGTAAAGTGATATGATTGTATTCATGTGTAGACTGTAAACTGATATGGTTGTATTGCTGTGTAGATTGTAAAGTGATATGGTTGTATTGATGTGTAGATTGTAAAGTGATATGGTTGTATTCATGTGTAGATTGTAAACTGATATGATTGTATTCATGTGTAGATTGTAAAGTGATATGGTTGTATTCATGTGTAGATTGTAAAGTGATATGGTTGTATTCATGTGTAGATTGTAAAGTGATATGGTTGTATTCATGTGTAGATTGTAAAGTGATATGGTTGTATTCATGTGTAGATTGTAAAGTGATATGGTTGTATTCATGTGTGTATTGTAAAGTGATATGGTTGTATTCATTTTAGATTGTAAAGTGATATGATTGTATTCATGTGTGGATTGTAAAGTGATATGGTTGTATTCATGTGTAGATTGTATAGTGATATGGTTGTATTCATGTGTATATTGTAAAGTGATATGGTTGTATTCATGTGTAAATTGTAAAGTGATATGGTTGTATTCATGTGTAGATTGTAAAATGATATGATTGTATTCATGTGTAGATTGTAAAGTGAGATGTTTGTATTCATGTGTAGATTGTAAAGTGATATGGTTGTATTCATGTGTAGATTGTAAAGTGAGATGGTTGTATTCATGTGTAGATTGTAAATTGATATGGTTGTATTCATGTGTAGATGGTATAGTGATATGATTGTGTTCATGCGTAGATTGTAAAGTGAGATGGTTGTATTCATGTGTAGATTGTAAAGTGATATGGTTGTATTCATGTGTAGATTGTATAGTGATATGGTTGTATTCATGTGTAGATTGTAAAGTGATATGGTTGTATTCATGTGTAGATTGTAAAGTGAGATGGTTGTATTCATGTGTAGATTGTAAAGTGATATGGTTGTATTCATGTGTAGATTGTATAGTGATATGGTTGTATTCATGTGTAGATTGTAAAGTGATATGGTTGTATTCATGTGTAGATTGTAAAGTGAGATGGTTGTATTCATGTGTAGATTGTAAAGTGAGATGGTTGTATTCATGTGTAGATTGTAAAGTGATATGGTTGTATTCATGTGTAGATTGTATAGTGATATGGTTGTATTCATGTGTAGATTGTAAAGTGATATGGTTGTATTCATGTGTAGATTGTAAAGTGATATGGTTGTATTCATGTGTAGATTGTAAAGTGATATGGTTGTATTCATGTGTAGATTGTAAAGTGAGATGGTTGTATTATTGTGTAGATTGTAAAGTGATATGGTTGTATTCATGTGTAGATTGTAAAGTGAGATGGTTGTATTCATGTGTAGATTGTAAAGTGATATGGTTGTATTCATGTGTAGATTGTAAAGTGAGATGGTTGTATTCATGTGTAGATTGTAAAGTGATATGGTTGTATTCATGTGTAGATTGTATAGTGATATGGTTGTATTCATGTGTAGATTGTAAAGTGATATGGTTGTATTCATGTGTAGATTGTAAAGTGATATGGTTGTATTCATGTGTAGATTGTAAAGTGATATGGTTGTATTCATGTGTAGATTGTATAGTGATATGGTTGTATTCATGTGTAGATTGTAAAGTGATATGGTTGTATTCATGTGTAGATTGTAAAGTGATATGGTTGTATTCATGTGTAGATTGTAAAGTGATATGGTTGCATTCATGTGTAGATTGTAAAGTGATATGGTTGTATTCATGTGTATATTGTAAAGTGATATGATTGTATTCATGTGTAGATTGTAAACTAATATGATTGTATTCATGTGTAGATTGTAAAGTGATATGATTGTATTGATGTGTAGATCGTAAAGTGATATGGTTGTATTCATCTGTAGATTGTAAAGTGATATGACTGTATTCATGTGTAGACTGGAAAGTGATATGATTGTATTCATGTGTAGATCGTAAACTAATATGTTTGTATTAATCTGTAGATTGTCAACTAATATGATTGTATTTCATGTGTAGACTGTAAAATGATATGATTATATTCATTTTAGATTGTAAAGTGATATGATTGTATTCATGTGTAGATTGTAAAGTGACATGTTGTATTCATGTGTAGATTGTAAAGTGATATTGTTGTATTCATGTGTAGATTGTAAAGCGATATGGTTGTATTCATGTGTATATTGTAAAGTGATATGGTTGTATTTATGTGAAGACTGTAAAGCGATATGGTTGTATTCATGTGTAGATTGTAAAGTGATATGGTTGTATTCATGTGTAGATTGTAAAGCGATATGGTTGTATTCATGTGTAGATTGTAAAGTGATATGGTTGTATTCATGTGTAGATTGAAAAGTGATATGGTTGTATTCATGTGTAGATTGAAAAGTGATATGGTTGTATTCATGTGTAGATTGTAAAGTGATATGGTTGTATTCATGTCTAGATTGTAAGGTTATATGGTTGTATCCATGTGTAGATTTTAAAGTGATATGATTGTATTCATGTGTAGACTGTAAAGTGATATGGTTGTATTCATGTGTAGATTGTAAAGTGATATGATTGTATTCACGTGTAGATTGTATAGTGATATGATTGTATTCATGTGTAGATTGTAAAGTGATATGGTTGTATTCATGTGTAGATTGTAAAGTGATATTGTTGTATTCATGTGTAGATTGTATAGTGATATGGTTGTATTCATGTGTGTATTGTAAAGTGGTATGGTTGTATTCATGTGTAGATTGTAAAGTGATATGATTGTATTCATGTGTAGATTGTAAAGTGATATGGTTGTATTCATGTGTAGATTGTAAAGTGATATGGTTGTATTCATGTGTAGATTTGTAAAGTGATATGGTTGTATTCATGTGTAGATTGTAAAGTGATATGGTTGTATTCATGTGTAGATTGTATAGTGATATGGTTGTATTCATGTGTAGATTGTAAAGTGATATGGTTGTATTCATGTGTAGATTGTAAAGTGATATGGTTGTATTCATGTGTAGATTGTAAAGTGATATGGTTGCATTCATGTGTAGATTGTAAAGTGATATGGTTGTATTCATGTGTAGATTGTAAAGTGATATGATTGTATTCATGTGTAGATTGTAAACTAATATGATTGTATTGATGTGTAGATTGTAAAGTGATATGATTGTATTGATGTGTAGATCGTAAAGTGATATGGTTGTATTCATCTGTAGATTGTAAAGTGATATGACTGTATTCATGTGTAGACTGGAAAGTGATATGATTGTATTCATGTGTAGATCGTAAACTAATATGTTTGTATTCATCTGTAGATTGTCAACTAATATGATTGTATTTCATGTGTAGACTGTAAAATGATGTGATTATATTCATTTTAGATTGTAAAGTGATATGATTATATTCATGTGTAGATTGTAAAGTGACATGTTGTATTCATGTGTAGATTGTAAAGTGATATTGTTGTATTCATGTGTAGATTGTAAAGCGATATGGTTGTATTCATGTGTATATTGTAAAGTGATATGGTTGTATTTATGTGAAGACTGTAAAGCGATATGGTTGTATTCATATGTAGATTGTAAAGTGATATGGTTGTATTCATGTGTAGATTGTAAAGTGATATGATTGTATTCATGTGTAGATTGTAAAGTGACTTGGTTGTATTCATGTGTAGATTGTAAAGTGATATGGTTGTATTCATGTGTAGATTGTAAAGTGATATGGTTGTATTCATGTGTAGATTGTATAGTGATATGGTTGTATTCATGTGTATATTGTAAAGCGATATGATTGTATTCATGTGTAGACTGTAAAGTGATATGATTGTATTCATGTGTAGATTGTAAAGTGATATGGTTGTATTCATGTGTAGATTGTAAAGTGATATGGTTGTATTCATGTGTAGATTGTAAAGTGATGTTGCTGTATTCATGTGTAGATTGTAAAGTGATATGATTGTATTCATGTGTAGATTGTAAAGTGATATGGTTGTATTCATGTGTAGATTGTAAAATGATATGATTATATTCATTTTAGATTGTAAAGTGATATGATTGTATTCATGTGTAGATTGTAAAGTGACATGTTGTATTCATGTGTAGATTGTAAAGTGATATTGTTGTATTCATGTGTAGATTGTAAAGCGATATGGTTGTATTCATGTGTATATTGTAAAGTGATATGGTTGTATTTATGTGAAGACTGTAAAGCGATATGGTTGTATTCATGTGTAGATTGTAAAGTGATATGGTTGTATTCATGTGTAGATTGTAAAGCGATATAGTTGTATTCATGTGTAGATTGTAAAGTGATATGGTTGTATTCATGTGTAGATTGAAAAGTGATATGGTTGTATTCATGTGTAGATTGAAAAGTGATATGGTTGTATTCATGTGTAGATTGTAAAGTGATATGGTTGTATTCATGTCTAGATTGTAAGGTTATATTGTTGTATCCATGTGTAGATTTTAAAGTGATATGATTGTATTCATGTGTAGACTGTAAAGTGATATGCTTGTATTCATGTGTAGACTGTAAAGTGATATGATTGTATTCATGTGTAGATTGTAAAGTGATGGTTGTATTCATGTGTAGATTGTAAAGTGATATGGTTGTATTCATGTGTAGATTGTAAAGTGATATGATTGTATTAACGTGTAGATTGTATAGTGATATGATTGTATTCATGTGTAGATTGTAAAGTGATATGGTTGTATTCATGTGTAGATTGTAAAGTGATATGGTTGTATTCATGTGTAGATTGTATAGTGATATGGTTGTATTCATGTGTGTATTGTAAAGTGGTATGGTTGTATTCATGTGTAGATTGTAAAGTGATATGGTTGTATTCATGTGTAGATTGTAAAGTGATATGATTGTATTGATGTGTAGATTGTAAACTAATATGATTGTATTCATGTGTAGATTGTAAAGTGATATGATTGTATTGATGTGTAGATCGTAAAGTGATATGGTTGTATTCATCTGTAGATTGTAAAGTGATATGACTGTATTCATGTGTAGACTGGAAAGTGATATGATTGTATTCATGTGTAGATCGTAAACTAATATGTTTGTATTCATCTGTAGATTGTCAACTAATATGATTGTATTTCATGTGTAGACTGTAAAATGATATGATTATATTCATTTTAGATTGTAAAGTGATATGATTGTATTCATGTGTAGATTGTAAAGTGACATGTTGTATTCATGTGTAGATTGTAAAGTGATATTGTTGTATTCATGTGTAGATTGTAAAGCGATATGGTTGTATTCATGTGTATATTGTAAAGTGATATGGTTGTATTTATGTGAAGACTGTAAAGCGATATGGTTGTATTCATATGTAGATTGTAAAGTGATATGGTTGTATTCATGTGTAGATTGTAAAGCGATATGGTTGTATTCATGTGTAGATTGTAAAGTGATATGGTTGTATTCATGTGTAGATTGAAAAGTGATATGGTTGTATTCATGTGTAGATTGAAAAGTGATATGGTTGTATTCATGTGTAGATTGTAAAGTGATATGGTTGTTTTCATGTCTAGATTGTAAGGTTATATGGTTGTATCCATGTCTAGATTTTAAAGTGATATGATTGTATTCATGTGTAGACTGTAAAGTGATATGCTTGTATTCATGTGTAGACTGTAAAGTGATATGATTGTATTCATGTGTAGATTGTAAAGTGATGGTTGTATTCATGTGTAGACTGTAAAGGGCTATGATTGTATTCATGTGTAGATTGTAAAGTGATGGTTGTATTCATGTGTAGATTGTAAAGTGATATGGTTGTATTCATGTGTAGATTGTAAAGTGATATGATTGTATTCACGTGTAGATTGTATAGTGATATGATTGTATTCATGTGTAGATTGTAAAGTGATATGGTTGTATTCATGTGTAGATTGTAAAGTGATATGGTTGTATTCATGTGTGTATTGTAAAGTGGTATGGTTGTATTCATATGTAGATTGTAAAGTGATATGGTTGTATTCATGTGTAGATTGTAAAGTGATATGATTGTATTCATGTGTAGATTGTAAAGTGATATGATTGTATTCATGTGTAGATTGTAAAGTGACTTGGTTGTATTCATGTGTAGATTGTAAAGTGATATGGTTGTATTCATGTGTAGATTGTAAAGTGATATGGTTGTATTCATGTGTAGATTGTAAAGTGATATGGTTGTATTCATGTGTAGATTGTATAGTGATATGGTTGTATTCATGTGTATATTGTAAAGCGATATGATTGTATTCATGTGTAGACTGTAAAGTGATATGATTGTATTCATGTGTAGATTGTAAAGTGATATGGTTGTATTCATGTGTAGATTGTAAAGTGATATGGTTGTATTCATGTGTAGATTGTAAAGTGATGTTGCTGTATTCATGTGTAGATTGTAAAGTGATATGATTGTATTCATGTGTAGATTGTAAAGTGATATGGTTGTATTCATGTGTAGATTGTAAAATGATATGATTATATTCATTTTAGATTGTAAAGTGATATGATTGTATTCATGTGTAGATTGTAAAGTGACATGTTGTATTCATGTGTAGATTGTAAAGTGATATTGTTGTATTCATGTGTAGATTGTAAAGCGATATGGTTGTATTCATGTGTATATTGTAAAGTGATATGGTTGTATTTATGTGAAGACTGTAAAGCGATATGGTTGTATTCATGTGTAGATTGTAAAGTGATATGGTTGCATTCATGTGTAGATTGTAAAGCGATATGGTTGTATTCATGTGTAGATTGTAAAGTGATATGGTTGTATTCATGTGTAGATTGAAAAGTGATATGGTTGTATTCATGTGTAGATTGAAAAGTGATATGGTTGTATTCATGTGTAGATTGTAAAGTGATATGGTTGTATTCATGTCTAGATTGTAAGGTTATATGGTTGTATCCATGTGTAGATTTTAAAGTGATATGATTGTATTCATGTGTAGACTGTAAAGTGATATGCTTGTATTCATGTGTAGATTGTAAAGTGATATGGTTGTATTCATGTGTAGATTGTATAGTGATATGGTTGTATTCATGTGTGTATTGTAAAGTGGTATGGTTGTATTCATGTGTAGATTGTAAAGTGATATGGTTGTATTCATGTGTAGATTGTAAAGTGATATGATTGTATTGATGTGTAGATTGTAAACTAATATGATTGTATTCATGTGTAGATTGTAAAGTGATATGATTGTATTGATGTGTAGATCGTAAAGTGATATGGTTGTATTCATCTGTAGATTGTAAAGTGATATGACTGTATTCATGTGTAGACTGGAAAGTGATATGATTGTATTCATGTGTAGATCGTAAACTAATATGTTTGTATTCATCTGTAGATTGTCAACTAATATGATTGTATTTCATGTGTAGACTGTAAAATGATATGATTATATTCATTTTAGATTGTAAAGTGATATGATTGTATTCATGTGTAGATTGTAAAGTGACATGTTGTATTCATGTGTAGATTGTAAAGTGATATTGTTGTATTCATGTGTAGATTGTAAAGCGATATGGTTGTATTCATGTGTATATTGTAAAGTGATATGGTTGTATTTATGTGAAGACTGTAAAGCGATATGGTTGTATTCATATGTAGATTGTAAAGTGATATGGTTGTATTCATGTGTAGATTGTAAAGCGATATGGTTGTATTCATGTGTAGACTGTAAAGTGATATGGTTGTATTCATGTGTAGATTGAAATGTGATATGGTTGTATTCATGTGTAGATTGAAAAGTGATATGGTTGTATTCATGTGTAGATTGTAAAGTGATATGGTTGTTTTCATGTCTAGATTGTAAGGTTATATGATTGTATCCATGTCTAGATTTTAAAGTGATATGATTGTATTCATGTGTAGACTGTAAAGTGATATGCTTGTATTCATGTGTAGACTGTAAAGTGATATGATTGTATTCATGTGTAGATTGTAAAGTGATGGTTGTATTCATGTGTAGACTGTAAAGTGCTATGATTGTATTCATGTGTAGATTGTAAAGTGATGGTTGTATTCATGTGTAGATTGTAAAGTGATATGGTTGTATTCATGTGTAGATTGTAAAGTGATATGATTGTATTCACGTGTAGATTGTATAGTGATATGATTGTATTCATGTGTAGATTGTAAAGTGATATGGTTGTATTCATGTGTAGATTGTAAAGTGATATGGTTGTATTCATGTGTGTATTGTAAAGTGGTATGGTTGTATTCATATGTAGATTGTAAAGTGATATGGTTGTATTCATGTGTAGATTGTAAAGTGATATGATTGTATTCATGTGTAGATTGTAAAGTGATATGATTGTATTCATGTGTAGATTGTAAAGTGACTTGGTTGTATTCATGTGTAGATTGTAAAGTGATATGGTTGTATTCATGTGTAGATTGTAAAGTGATATGGTTGTATTCATGTGTAGATTGTAAAGTGATATGGTTGTATTCATGTGTAGATTGTATAGTGATATGGTTGTATTCATGTGTATATTGTAAAGCGATATGATTGTATTCATGTGTAGACTGTAAAGTGATATGATTGTATTCATGTGTAGATTGTAAAGTGATATGGTTGTATTCATGTGTAGATTGTAAAGTGATGTTGCTGTATTCATGTGTAGATTGTAAAGTGATATGATGGTATTCATGTGTAGATTGTAAAGTGATATGGTTGTATTCATGTGTAGATTGTAAAATGATATGATTATATTCATTTTAGATTGTAAAGTGATATGATTGTATTCATGTGTAGATTGTAAAGTGACATGTTGTATTCATGTGTAGATTGTAAAGTGATATTGTTGTATTCATGTGTAGATTGTAAAGCGATATGGTTGTATTCATGTGTATATTGTAAAGTGATATGGTTGTATTTATGTGAAGACTGTAAAGCAATATGGTTGTATTCATGTGTAGATTGTAAAGTGATATGGTTGTATTCATGTGTAGATTGTAAAGCGATATGGTTGTATTCATGTGTAGATTGTAAAGTGATATGGTTGTATTCATGTGTAGATTGAAAAGTGATATGGTTGTATTCATGTGTAGATTGAAAAGTGATATGGTTGTATTCATGTGTAGATTGTAAAGTGATATGATTGTATTCACGTGTAGATTGTATAGTGATATGATTGTATTCATTTGTAGATTGTAAAGTGATATGGTTGTATTCATGTGTAGATTGTAAAGTGATATGGTTGTATTCATGTGTAGATTGTATAGTGATATGGTTGTATTCATGTGTGTATTGTAAAGTGGTATGGTTGCATTCATGTGTAGATTGTAAAGTGATATGGTTGTATTCATGTGTAGATTGTAAAGTGATATGATTGTATTCATGTGTAGATTGTAAAGTGACTTGGTTGTATTCATGTGTAGATTGTAAAGTGATATGGTTGTATTCATGTGTAGATTGTATAGTGATATGGTTGTATTCATGTGTATATTGTAAAGTGATATGGTTGTATTCATGTGTAGATTGTAAAGTGATATGCTTGTATTATGTGTAGATTGTAAAGTGATATGGTTGTATTCATGTGTAGATTGTAAAGTGATATGATTGTATTCATGTGTAGATTGTAAAGTGATATGGTTGTATTCATGTGTGGATTGTAAAGTGATATGGTTGTATTCATGTGTAGATTGTAAACTGATATGATTGTATTCATGTGTAGACTGTAAAGTGATATGATTGTCTTCATGTGTAGATTGTAAAGTGATATGGTTGTATTCATGTGTAGATTGTAAACTGATATGATTGTATTCATGTGTAGATTGTAAAGTGATATGGTTGTATTCATGTGTAGATTGTAAAGTGATATGGTTGTATTCATGTGTATATTGTAAACTAATATGATTGTATTCATGTGTAGACTGTAAAGTGATATGGTTGTATTCATGTGTAGATTGTAAAGTGATATGATTGTATTCATGTGTAGACTGTAAACTGATATGGTTGTATTGATGTGTAGATTGTAAAGTGATATGGTTGTATTGATGTGTAGATTGTAAAGTGATATGGTTGTATTCATGTGTGTATTGTAAAGTGATATGGTTGTATTCATTTTAGATTGTAAAGTGATATGATTGTATTCATGTGTGGATTGTAAAGTGATATGGTTGTATTCATGTGTAGATTGTATAGTGATATGGTTGTATTCATGTGTATATTGTAAAGTGATATGGTTGTATTCATGTGTAAATTGTAAAGTGATATGGTTGTATTCATGTGTAGATTGTAAAATGATATGATTGTATTCATGTGTAGATTGTAAAGTGAGATGTTTGTATTCATGTGTAGATTGTAAAGTGATATGGTTGTATTCATGTGTAGATTGTAAAGTGAGATGGTTGTATTCATGTGTAGATTGTAAATTGATATGGTTGTATTCATGTGTAGATGGTATAGTGATATGATTGTGTTCATGCGTAGATTGTAAAGTGAGATGGTTGTATTCATGTGTAGATTGTAAAGTGATATGGTTGTATTCATGTGTAGATTGTATAGTGATATGGTTGTATTCATGTGTAGATTGTAAAGTGATATGGTTGTATTCATGTGTAGATTGTAAAGTGATGTGGTTGTATTCATGTGTAGATTGTAAAGTGAGATGGTTGTGTTCATGCGTAGATTGTAAAGTGAGATGGTTGTATTCATGTGTAGATTGTAAAGTGATATGGTTGTATTCATGTGTAGATTGTATAGTGATATGGTTGTATTCATGTGTAGATTGTAAAGTGATATGGTTGTATTCATGTGTAGATTGTAAAGTGAGATGGTTGTATTCATGTGTAGATTGTAAAGTGAGATGGTTGTATTCATGTGTAGACTGTAAAGTGATATGGTTGTATTGATGTGTAGATTGTAAAGTGATATGGTTGTATTGATGTGTAGATTGTAAAGTGATATGGTTGTATTCATGTGTGTATTGTAAAGTGATATGGTTGTATTCATTTTAGATTGTAAAGTGATATGATTGTATTCATGTGTGGATTGTAAAGTGATATGGTTGTATTCATGTGTAGATTGTATAGTGATATGGTTGTATTCATGTGTATATTGTAAAGTGATATGGTTGTATTCATGTGTAAATTGTAAAGTGATATGGTTGTATTCATGTGTAGATTGTAAAATGATATGATTGTATTCATGTGTAGATTGTAAAGTGAGATGTTTGTATTCATGTGTAGATTGTAAAGTGATATGGTTGTATTCATGTGTAGATTGTAAAGTGAGATGGTTGTATTCATGTGTAGATTGTAAATTGATATGGTTGTATTCATGTGTAGATGGTATAGTGATATGATTGTGTTCATGCGTAGATTGTAAAGTGAGATGGTTGTATTCATGTGTAGATTGTAAAGTGATATGGTTGTATTCATGTGTAGATTGTATAGTGATATGGTTGTATTCATGTGTAGATTGTAAAGTGATATGGTTGTATTCATGTGTAGATTGTAAAGTGATGTGGTTGTATTCATGTGTAGATTGTAAAGTGAGATGGTTGTGTTCATGCGTAGATTGTAAAGTGAGATGGTTGTATTCATGTGTAGATTGTAAAGTGATATGGTTGTATTCATGTGTAGATTGTATAGTGATATGGTTGTATTCATGTGTAGATTGTAAAGTGATATGGTTGTATTCATGTGTAGATTGTAAAGTGAGATGGTTGTATTCATGTGTAGATTGTAAAGTGAGATGGTTGTATTCATGTGTAGATTGTAAAGTGATATGGTTGTATTCATGTGTAGATTGTATAGTGATATGGTTGTATTCATGTGTAGATTGTAAAGTGATATGGTTGTATTCATGTGTAGATTGTAAAGTGATATGGTTGTATTCATGTGTAGATTGTAAAGTGATATGGTTGTATTCATGTGTAGATTGTAAAGTGAGATGGTTGTATTCATGTGTAGATTGTAAAGTGATATGGTTGTATTCATGTGTAGATTGTAAAGTGAGATGGTTGTATTCATGTGTAGATTGTAAAGTGATATGGTTGTATTCATGTGTAGATTGTAAAGTGAGATGGTTGTATTCATGTGTAGATTGAAAAGTGATATGGTTGTATTCATGTGTAGATTGTAAAGTGATATGGTTGTATTCATGTCTAGATTGTAAGGTTATATGGTTGTATCCATGTGTAGATTTTAAAGTGATATGATTGTATTCATGTGTAGACTGTAAAGTGATATGCTTGTATTCATGTGTAGATTGTAAAGTGATATGGTTGTATTCATGTGTAGATTGTATAGTGATATGGTTGTATTCATGTGTCTATTGTAAAGTGGTATGGTTGTATTCATGTGTAGATTGTAAAGTGATATGGTTGTATTCATGTGTAGATTGTAAAGTGATATGATTGTATTCATGTGTAGACTGTAAACTGATATGGTTGTATTGATGTGTAGATTGTAAAGTGATATGGTTGTATTGATGTGTAGATTGTAAAGTGATATGGTTGTATTGATGTGTAGATTGTAAAGTGATATGGTTGTATTCATGTGTAGATTGTAAAGTGATATGGTTGTATTCATGTGTAGATTGTAAAGTGATATGGTTGTATTCATGTGTAGATTGTAAAGTGATATGGTTGTATTCATGTGTAGATTGTAAAGTGATATGGTTGTATTCATGTGTGTATTGTAAAGTGATATGGTTGTATTCATTTTAGATTGTAAAGTGATATGATTGTATTCATGTGTGGATTGTAAAGTGATATGGTTGTATTCATGTGTAGATTGTATAGTGATATGGTTGTATTCATGTGTATATTGTAAAGTGATATGGTTGTATTCATGTGTAAATTGTAAAGTGATATGGTTGTATTCATGTGTAGATTGTAAAATGATATGATTGTATTGATGTGTAGATTGTAAAGTGATATGGTTGTATTCATGTGTAGATTGTAAAGTGATATGGTTGTATTCATGTGTAGATTGTAAAGTGATATGGTTGTATTCATGTGTAGATTGTAAAGTGATATGGTTGTATTCATGTGTAGATTGTAAAGTGATATGGTTGTATTCATGTGTAGATTGTAAAGTGATATGGTTGTATTCATGTGTGTATTGTAAAGTGATATGGTTGTATTCATTTTAGATTGTAAAGTGATATGATTGTATTCATGTGTGGATTGTAAAGTGATATGGTTGTATTCATGTGTAGATTGTATAGTGATATGGTTGTATTCATGTGTATATTGTAAAGTGATATGGTTGTATTCATGTGTAAATTGTAAAGTGATATGGTTGTATTCATGTGTAGATTGTAAAATGATATGATTGTATTCATGTGTAGATTGTAAAGTGAGATGTTTGTATTCATGTGTAGATTGTATAGTGATATGGTTGTATTCATGTGTATATTGTAAAGTGATATGGTTGTATTCATGTGTAAATTGTAAAGTGATATGGTTGTATTCATGTGTAGATTGTAAAATGATATGATTGTATTCATTTGTAGATTGTAAAGTGAGATGTTTGTATTCATGTGTAGATTGTAAAGTGATATGGTTGTATTCATGTGTAGATTGTAAAGTGAGATGGTTGTATTCATGTGTAGATTGTAAATTGATATGGTTGTATTCATGTGTAGATGGTATAGTGATATGATTGTGTTCATGCGTAGATTGTAAAGTGAGATGGTTGTATTCATGTGTAGATTGTAAAGTGATATGGTTGTATTCATGTGTAGATTGTATAGTGATATGGTTGTATTCATGTGTAGATTGTAAAGTGATATGGTTGTATTAATGTGTAGATTGTAAAGTGATGTGGTTGTATTCATGTGTAGATTGTAAAGTGAGATGGTTGTGTTCATGCGTAGATTGTAAAGTGAGATGGTTGTATTCATGTGTAGATTGTAAAGTGATATGGTTGTATTCATGTGTAGATTGTATAGTGATATGGTTGTATTCATGTGTAGATTGTAAAGTGATATGGTTGTATTCATGTGTAGATTGTAAAGTGAGATGGTTGTATTCATGTGTAGATTGTAAAGTGAGATGGTTGTATTCATGTGTAGATTGTAAAGTGATATGGTTGTATTCATGTGTAGATTGTATAGTGATATGGTTGTATTCATGTGTAGATTGTAAAGTGATATGGTTGTATTCATGTGTAGATTGTAAAGTGATATGGTTGTATTCATGTGTAGATTGTAAAGTGATATGGTTGTATTCATGTGTAGATTGTAAAGTGAGATGGTTGTATTCATGTGTAGATTGTAAAGTGATATGGTTGTATTCATGTGTAGATTGTAAAGTGAGATGGTTGTATTCATGTGTAGATTGTAAAGTGATATGGTTGTATTCATGTGTAGATTGTAAAGTGAGATGGTTGTATTCATGTGTAGATTGTAAAGTGATATGGTTGTATTTCATGTGTAGATTGTATAGTGATATGGTTGTATTCATGTGTAGATTGTAAAGTGATATGGTTGTATTCATGTGTAGATTGTAAAGTGATATGGTTGTATTCATGTGTAGATTGTAAAGTGATATGGTTGTATTCATGTGTAGATTGTATAGTGATATGGTTGTATTCATGTGTAGATATTAAAGTGATATGGTTGTATTCATGTGTAGATTGTAAAGTGATATGGTTGTATTCATGTGTAGATTGTAAAGTGATATGGTTGCATTCATGTGTAGATTGTAAAGTGATATGGTTGTATTCATGTGTATATTGTAAAGTGATATGATTGTATTCATGTGTAGATTGTAAACTAATATGATTGTATTCATGTGTAGATTGTAAAGTGATATGATTGTATTGATGTGTAGATCGTAATGTGATATGGTTGTATTCATCTGTAGATTGTAAAGTGATATGGCTGTATTCATGTGTAGACTGGAAAGTGATATGATTGTATTCATGTGTAGATCGTAAACTAATATGTTTGTATTAATCTGTAGATTGTCAACTAATATGATTGTATTTCATGTGTAGACTGTAAAATGATATGATTATATTCATTTTAGATTGTAAAGTGATATGATTGTATTCATGTGTAGATTGTAAAGTGACATGTTGTATTCATGTGTAGATTGTAAAGTGATATTGTTGTATTCATGTGTAGATTGTAAAGCGATATGGTTGTATTCATGTGCAGATTGTAAAGTGATATTGTTGTATTCATGTGTAGATTGTATAGTGATATGGTTGTATTCATGTGTGTATTGTAAAGTGGTATGGTTGTATTCATGTGTAGATTGTAAAGTGATATGATTGTATTCATGTGTAGACTGTAAAGTGATATGCTTGTATTCATGTGTAGATTGTAAAGTGTTATGGTTGTATTCATGTGTAGATTGTATAGTGATATGGTTGTATTCATGTGTGTATTGTAAAGTGGTATGGTTGTATTCATGTGTAGATTGTAAAGTGATATGGTTGTATTCATGTGTAGATTGTAAAGTGATATGATTGTATTCATGTGTAGACTGTAAACTGATATGGTTGTATTGATGTGTAGATTGTAAAGTGATATGGTTGTATTGATGTGTAGATTGTAAAGTGATATGGTTGTATTGATGTGTAGATTGTAAAGTGATATGGTTGTATTCATGTGTAGATTGTAAAGTGATATGGTTGTATTCATGTGTAGATTGTAAATTGATATGGTTGTATTCATGTGTAGATTGTAAAGTGATATGGTTGTATTCATGTGTAGATTGTAAAGTGATATGGTTGTATTCATGTGTGTATTGTAAAGTGATATGGTTGTATTCATTTTAGATTGTAAAGTGATATGATTGTATTCATGTGTGGATTGTAAAGTGATATGGTTGTATTCATGTGTAGATTGTATAGTGATATGGTTGTATTCATGTGTATATTGTAAAGTGATATGGTTGTATTCATGTGTAAATTGTAAAGTGATATGGTTGTATTCATGTGTAGATTGTAAAATGATATGATTGTATTGATGTGTAGATTGTAAAGTGATATGGTTGTATTGATGTGTAGATTGTAAAGTGATATGGTTGTATTCATGTGTAGATTGTAAAGTGATATGGTTGTATTCATGTGTAGATTGTAAAGTTATATGGTTGTATTCATGTGTAGATTGTAAAGTGATATGGTTGTATTCATGTGTAGATTGTAAAGTGATATGGTTGTATTCATGTGTGTATTGTAAAGTGATATGGTTGTATTCATTTTAGATTGTAAAGTGATATGATTGTATTCATGTGTGGATTGTAAAGTGATATGGTTGTATTCATGTGTAGATTGTATAGTGATATGGTTGTATTCATGTGTATATTGTAAAGTGATATGGTTGTATTCATGTGTAAATTGTAAAGTGATATGGTTGTATTCATGTGTAGATTGTAAAATGATATGATTGTATTCATGTGTAGATTGTAAAGTGAGATGTTTGTATTCATGTGTAGATTGTAAAGTGATATGGTTGTATTCATGTGTAGATTGTAAAGTGAGATGGTTGTATTCATGTGTAGATTGTAAATTGATATGGTTGTATTCATGTGTAGATGGTATAGTGATATGATTGTGTTCATGCGTAGATTGTAAAGTGAGATGGTTGTATTCATGTGTAGATTGTAAAGTGATATGGTTGTATTCATGCGTAGATTGTAAAGTGAGATGGTTGTATTCATGTGTAGATTGTAAAGTGATATGGTTGTATTCATGTGTAGATTGTATAGTGATATGGTTGTATTCATGTGTAGATTGTAAAGTGATATGGTTGTATTCATGTGTAGATTGTATAGTGATATGGTTGTATTCATGTGTGTATTGTAAAGTGGTATGGTTGTATTCATGTGTAGATTGTAAAGTGATATGGTTGTATTCATGTGTAGATTGTAAAGTGATATGATTGTATTGATGTGTAGATTGTAAACTAATATGATTGTATTCATGTGTAGATTGTAAAGTGATATGATTGTATTGATGTGTAGATCGTAAAGTGATATGGTTGTATTCATCTGTAGATTGTAAAGTGATATGACTGTATTCATGTGTAGACTGGAAAGTGATATGATTGTATTCATGTGTAGATCGTAAACTAATATGTTTGTATTCATCTGTAGATTGTCAACTAATATGATTGTATTTCATGTGTAGACTGTAAAATGATATGATTATATTCATTTTAGATTGTAAAGTGATATGATTGTATTCATGTGTAGATTGTAAAGTGACATGTTGTATTCATGTGTAGATTGTAAAGTGATATTGTTGTATTCATGTGTAGATTGTAAAGCGATATGGTTGTATTCATGTGTATATTGTAAAGTGATATGGTTGTATTTATGTGAAGACTGTAAAGCGATATGGTTGTATTCATATGTAGATTGTAAAGTGATATGGTTGTATTCATGTGTAGATTGTAAAGCGATATGGTTGTATTCATGTGTAGACTGTAAAGTGATATGGTTGTATTCATGTGTAGATTGAAATGTGATATGGTTGTATTCATGTGTAGATTGAAAAGTGATATGGTTGTATTCATGTGTAGATTGTAAAGTGATATGGTTGTTTTCATGTCTAGATTGTAAGGTTATATGATTGTATCCATGTCTAGATTTTAAAGTGATATGATTGTATTCATGTGTAGACTGTAAAGTGATATGCTTGTATTCATGTGTAGACTGTAAAGTGATATGATTGTATTCATGTGTAGATTGTAAAGTGATGGTTGTATTCATGTGTAGACTGTAAAGTGCTATGATTGTATTCATGTGTAGATTGTAAAGTGATGGTTGTATTCATGTGTAGATTGTAAAGTGATATGGTTGTATTCATGTGTAGATTGTAAAGTGATATGATTGTATTCACGTGTAGATTGTATAGTGATATGATTGTATTCATGTGTAGATTGTAAAGTGATATGGTTGTATTCATGTGTAGATTGTAAAGTGATATGGTTGTATTCATGTGTGTATTGTAAAGTGGTATGGTTGTATTCATATGTAGATTGTAAAGTGATATGGTTGTATTCATGTGTAGATTGTAAAGTGATATGATTGTATTCATGTGTAGATTGTAAAGTGATATGATTGTATTCATGTGTAGATTGTAAAGTGACTTGGTTGTATTCATGTGTAGATTGTAAAGTGATATGGTTGTATTCATGTGTAGATTGTAAAGTGATATGGTTGTATTCATGTGTAGATTGTAAAGTGATATGGTTGTATTCATGTGTAGATTGTATAGTGATATGGTTGTATTCATGTGTATATTGTAAAGCGATATGATTGTATTCATGTGTAGACTGTAAAGTGATATGATTGTATTCATGTGTAGATTGTAAAGTGATATGGTTGTATTCATGTGTAGATTGTAAAGTGATGTTGCTGTATTCATGTGTAGATTGTAAAGTGATATGATGGTATTCATGTGTAGATTGTAAAGTGATATGGTTGTATTCATGTGTAGATTGTAAAATGATATGATTATATTCATTTTAGATTGTAAAGTGATATGATTGTATTCATGTGTAGATTGTAAAGTGACATGTTGTATTCATGTGTAGATTGTAAAGTGATATTGTTGTATTCATGTGTAGATTGTAAAGCGATATGGTTGTATTCATGTGTATATTGTAAAGTGATATGGTTGTATTTATGTGAAGACTGTAAAGCAATATGGTTGTATTCATGTGTAGATTGTAAAGTGATATGGTTGTATTCATGTGTAGATTGTAAAGCGATATGGTTGTATTCATGTGTAGATTGTAAAGTGATATGGTTGTATTCATGTGTAGATTGAAAAGTGATATGGTTGTATTCATGTGTAGATTGAAAAGTGATATGGTTGTATTCATGTGTAGATTGTAAAGTGATATGATTGTATTCACGTGTAGATTGTATAGTGATATGATTGTATTCATTTGTAGATTGTAAAGTGATATGGTTGTATTCATGTGTAGATTGTAAAGTGATATGGTTGTATTCATGTGTAGATTGTATAGTGATATGGTTGTATTCATGTGTGTATTGTAAAGTGGTATGGTTGCATTCATGTGTAGATTGTAAAGTGATATGGTTGTATTCATGTGTAGATTGTAAAGTGATATGATTGTATTCATGTGTAGATTGTAAAGTGACTTGGTTGTATTCATGTGTAGATTGTAAAGTGATATGGTTGTATTCATGTGTAGATTGTATAGTGATATGGTTGTATTCATGTGTATATTGTAAAGTGATATGGTTGTATTCATGTGTAGATTGTAAAGTGATATGCTTGTATTATGTGTAGATTGTAAAGTGATATGGTTGTATTCATGTGTAGATTGTAAAGTGATATGATTGTATTCATGTGTAGATTGTAAAGTGATATGGTTGTATTCATGTGTGGATTGTAAAGTGATATAGTTGTATTCATGTGTAGATTGTAAACTGATATGATTGTATTCATGTGTAGACTGTAAAGTGATATGATTGTCTTCATGTGTAGATTGTAAAGTGATATGGTTGTATTCATGTGTAGATTGTAAACTGATATGATTGTATTCATGTGTAGATTGTAAAGTGATATGGTTGTATTCATGTGTAGATTGTAAAGTGATATGGTTGTATTCATGTGTATATTGTAAACTAATATGATTGTATTCATGTGTAGACTGTAAAGTGATATGGTTGTATTCATGTGTAGATTGTAAAGTGATATGATTGTATTCATGTGTAGACTGTAAACTGATATGGTTGTATTGATGTGTAGATTGTAAAGTGATATGGTTGTATTGATGTGTAGATTGTAAAGTGATATGGTTGTATTCATGTGTGTATTGTAAAGTGATATGGTTGTATTCATTTTAGATTGTAAAGTGATATGATTGTATTCATGTGTGGATTGTAAAGTGATATGGTTGTATTCATGTGTAGATTGTATAGTGATATGGTTGTATTCATGTGTATATTGTAAAGTGATATGGTTGTATTCATGTGTAAATTGTAAAGTGATATGGTTGTATTCATGTGTAGATTGTAAAATGATATGATTGTATTCATGTGTAGATTGTAAAGTGAGATGTTTGTATTCATGTGTAGATTGTAAAGTGATATGGTTGTATTCATGTGTAGATTGTAAAGTGAGATGGTTGTATTCATGTGTAGATTGTAAATTGATATGGTTGTATTCATGTGTAGATGGTATAGTGATATGATTGTGTTCATGCGTAGATTGTAAAGTGAGATGGTTGTATTCATGTGTAGATTGTAAAGTGATATGGTTGTATTCATGTGTAGATTGTATAGTGATATGGTTGTATTCATGTGTAGATTGTAAAGTGATATGGTTGTATTCATGTGTAGATTGTAAAGTGATGTGGTTGTATTCATGTGTAGATTGTAAAGTGAGATGGTTGTGTTCATGCGTAGATTGTAAAGTGAGATGGTTGTATTCATGTGTAGATTGTAAAGTGATATGGTTGTATTCATGTGTAGATTGTATAGTGATATGGTTGTATTCATGTGTAGATTGTAAAGTGATATGGTTGTATTCATGTGTAGATTGTAAAGTGAGATGGTTGTATTCATGTGTAGATTGTAAAGTGAGATGGTTGTATTCATGTGTAGACTGTAAAGTGATATGGTTGTATTGATGTGTAGATTGTAAAGTGATATGGTTGTATTGATGTGTAGATTGTAAAGTGATATGGTTGTATTCATGTGTGTATTGTAAAGTGATATGGTTGTATTCATTTTAGATTGTAAAGTGATATGATTGTATTCATGTGTGGATTGTAAAGTGATATGGTTGTATTCATGTGTAGATTGTATAGTGATATGGTTGTATTCATGTGTATATTGTAAAGTGATATGGTTGTATTCATGTGTAAATTGTAAAGTGATATGGTTGTATTCATGTGTAGATTGTAAAATGATATGATTGTATTCATGTGTAGATTGTAAAGTGAGATGTTTGTATTCATGTGTAGATTGTAAAGTGATATGGTTGTATTCATGTGTAGATTGTAAAGTGAGATGGTTGTATTCATGTGTAGATTGTAAATTGATATGGTTGTATTCATGTGTAGATGGTATAGTGATATGATTGTGTTCATGCGTAGATTGTAAAGTGAGATGGTTGTATTCATGTGTAGATTGTAAAGTGATATGGTTGTATTCATGTGTAGATTGTATAGTGATATGGTTGTATTCATGTGTAGATTGTAAAGTGATATGGTTGTATTCATGTGTAGATTGTAAAGTGATGTGGTTGTATTCATGTGTAGATTGTAAAGTGAGATGGTTGTGTTCATGCGTAGATTGTAAAGTGAGATGGTTGTATTCATGTGTAGATTGTAAAGTGATATGGTTGTATTCATGTGTAGATTGTATAGTGATATGGTTGTATTCATGTGTAGATTGTAAAGTGATATGGTTGTATTCATGTGTAGATTGTAAAGTGAGATGGTTGTATTCATGTGTAGATTGTAAAGTGAGATGGTTGTATTCATGTGTAGATTGTAAAGTGATATGGTTGTATTCATGTGTAGATTGTATAGTGATATGGTTGTATTCATGTGTAGATTGTAAAGTGATATGGTTGTATTCATGTGTAGATTGTAAAGTGATATGGTTGTATTCATGTGTAGATTGTAAAGTGATATGGTTGTATTCATGTGTAGATTGTAAAGTGAGATGGTTGTATTCATGTGTAGATTGTAAAGTGATATGGTTGTATTCATGTGTAGATTGTAAAGTGAGATGGTTGTATTCATGTGTAGATTGTAAAGTGATATGGTTGTATTCATGTGTAGATTGTAAAGTGAGATGGTTGTATTCATGTGTAGATTGAAAAGTGATATGGTTGTATTCATGTGTAGATTGTAAAGTGATATGGTTGTATTCATGTCTAGATTGTAAGGTTATATGGTTGTATCCATGTGTAGATTTTAAAGTGATATGATTGTATTCATGTGTAGACTGTAAAGTGATATGCTTGTATTCATGTGTAGATTGTAAAGTGATATGGTTGTATTCATGTGTAGATTGTATAGTGATATGGTTGTATTCATGTGTCTATTGTAAAGTGGTATGGTTGTATTCATGTGTAGATTGTAAAGTGATATGGTTGTATTCATGTGTAGATTGTAAAGTGATATGATTGTATTCATGTGTAGACTGTAAACTGATATGGTTGTATTGATGTGTAGATTGTAAAGTGATATGGTTGTATTGATGTGTAGATTGTAAAGTGATATGGTTGTATTGATGTGTAGATTGTAAAGTGATATGGTTGTATTCATGTGTAGATTGTAAAGTGATATGGTTGTATTCATGTGTAGATTGTAAAGTGATATGGTTGTATTCATGTGTAGATTGTAAAGTGATATGGTTGTATTCATGTGTAGATTGTAAAGTGATATGGTTGTATTCATGTGTGTATTGTAAAGTGATATGGTTGTATTCATTTTAGATTGTAAAGTGATATGATTGTATTCATGTGTGGATTGTAAAGTGATATGGTTGTATTCATGTGTAGATTGTATAGTGATATGGTTGTATTCATGTGTATATTGTAAAGTGATATGGTTGTATTCATGTGTAAATTGTAAAGTGATATGGTTGTATTCATGTGTAGATTGTAAAATGATATGATTGTATTGATGTGTAGATTGTAAAGTGATATGGTTGTATTGATGTGTAGATTGTAAAGTGATATGGTTGTATTCATGTGTAGATTGTAAAGTGATATGGTTGTATTCATGTGTAGATTGTAAAGTGATATGGTTGTATTCATGTGTAGATTGTAAAGTGATATGGTTGTATTTATGTGTAGATTGTAAAGTGATATGGTTGTATTCATGTGTGTATTGTAAAGTGATATGGTTGTATTCATTTTAGATTGTAAAGTGATATGATTGTATTCATGTGTGGATTGTAAAGTGATATGGTTGTATTCATGTGTAGATTGTATAGTGATATGGTTGTATTCATGTGTATATTGTAAAGTGATATGGTTGTATTCATGTGTAAATTGTAAAGTGATATGGTTGTATTCATGTGTAGATTGTAAAATGATATGATTGTATTCATGTGTAGATTGTAAAGTGAGATGTTTGTATTCATGTGTAGATTGTAAAGTGATATGGTTGTATTCATGTGTAGATTGTAAAGTGAGATGGTTGTATTCATGTGTAGATTGTAAATTGATATGGTTGTATTCATGTGTAGATGGTATAGTGATATGATTGTGTTCATGCGTAGATTGTAAAGTGAGATGGTTGTATTCATGTGTAGATTGTAAAGTGATATGGTTGTATTCATGTGTAGATTGTATAGTGATATGGTTGTATTCATGTGTAGATTGTAAAGTGATATGGTTGTATTAATGTGTAGATTGTAAAGTGATGTGGTTGTATTCATGTGTAGATTGTAAAGTGAGATGGTTGTGTTCATGCGTAGATTGTAAAGTGAGATGGTTGTATTCATGTGTAGATTGTAAAGTGATATGGTTGTATTCATGTGTAGATTGTATAGTGATATGGTTGTATTCATGTGTAGATTGTAAAGTGATATGGTTGTATTCATGTGTAGATTGTAAAGTGAGATGGTTGTATTCATGTGTAGATTGTAAAGTGAGATGGTTGTATTCATGTGTAGATTGTAAAGTGATATGGTTGTATTCATGTGTAGATTGTATAGTGATATGGTTGTATTCATGTGTAGATTGTAAAGTGATATGGTTGTATTCATGTGTAGATTGTAAAGTGATATGGTTGTATTCATGTGTAGATTGTAAAGTGATATGGTTGTATTCATGTGTAGATTGTAAAGTGAGATGGTTGTATTCATGTGTAGATTGTAAAGTGATATGGTTGTATTCATGTGTAGATTGTAAAGTGAGATGGTTGTATTCATGTGTAGATTGTAAAGTGATATGGTTGTATTCATGTGTAGATTGTAAAGTGAGATGGTTGTATTCATGTGTAGATTGTAAAGTGATATGGTTGTATTTCATGTGTAGATTGTATAGTGATATGGTTGTATTCATGTGTAGATTGTAAAGTGATATGGTTGTATTCATGTGTAGATTGTAAAGTGATATGGTTGTATTCATGTGTAGATTGTAAAGTGATATGGTTGTATTCATGTGTAGATTGTATAGTGATATGGTTGTATTCATGTGTAGATATTAAAGTGATATGGTTGTATTCATGTGTAGATTGTAAAGTGATATGGTTGTATTCATGTGTAGATTGTAAAGTGATATGGTTGCATTCATGTGTAGATTGTAAAGTGATATGGTTGTATTCATGTGTATATTGTAAAGTGATATGATTGTATTCATGTGTAGATTGTAAACTAATATGATTGTATTCATGTGTAGATTGTAAAGTGATATGATTGTATTGATGTGTAGATCGTAATGTGATATGGTTGTATTCATCTGTAGATTGTAAAGTGATATGGCTGTATTCATGTGTAGACTGGAAAGTGATATGATTGTATTCATGTGTAGATCGTAAACTAATATGTTTGTATTAATCTGTAGATTGTCAACTAATATGATTGTATTTCATGTGTAGACTGTAAAATGATATGATTATATTCATTTTAGATTGTAAAGTGATATGATTGTATTCATGTGTAGATTGTAAAGTGACATGTTGTATTCATGTGTAGATTGTAAAGTGATATTGTTGTATTCATGTGTAGATTGTAAAGCGATATGGTTGTATTCATGTGCAGATTGTAAAGTGATATTGTTGTATTCATGTGTAGATTGTATAGTGATATGGTTGTATTCATGTGTGTATTGTAAAGTGGTATGGTTGTATTCATGTGTAGATTGTAAAGTGATATGATTGTATTCATGTGTAGACTGTAAAGTGATATGCTTGTATTCATGTGTAGATTGTAAAGTGTTATGGTTGTATTCATGTGTAGATTGTATAGTGATATGGTTGTATTCATGTGTGTATTGTAAAGTGGTATGGTTGTATTCATGTGTAGATTGTAAAGTGATATGGTTGTATTCATGTGTAGATTGTAAAGTGATATGATTGTATTCATGTGTAGACTGTAAACTGATATGGTTGTATTGATGTGTAGATTGTAAAGTGATATGGTTGTATTGATGTGTAGATTGTAAAGTGATATGGTTGTATTGATGTGTAGATTGTAAAGTGATATGGTTGTATTCATGTGTAGATTGTAAAGTGATATGGTTGTATTCATGTGTAGATTGTAAATTGATATGGTTGTATTCATGTGTAGATTGTAAAGTGATATGGTTGTATTCATGTGTAGATTGTAAAGTGATATGGTTGTATTCATGTGTGTATTGTAAAGTGATATGGTTGTATTCATTTTAGATTGTAAAGTGATATGATTGTATTCATGTGTGGATTGTAAAGTGATATGGTTGTATTCATGTGTAGATTGTATAGTGATATGGTTGTATTCATGTGTATATTGTAAAGTGATATGGTTGTATTCATGTGTAAATTGTAAAGTGATATGGTTGTATTCATGTGTAGATTGTAAAATGATATGATTGTATTGATGTGTAGATTGTAAAGTGATATGGTTGTATTGATGTGTAGATTGTAAAGTGATATGGTTGTATTCATGTGTAGATTGTAAAGTGATATGGTTGTATTCATGTGTAGATTGTAAAGTTATATGGTTGTATTCATGTGTAGATTGTAAAGTGATATGGTTGTATTCATGTGTAGATTGTAAAGTGATATGGTTGTATTCATGTGTGTATTGTAAAGTGATATGGTTGTATTCATTTTAGATTGTAAAGTGATATGATTGTATTCATGTGTGGATTGTAAAGTGATATGGTTGTATTCATGTGTAGATTGTATAGTGATATGGTTGTATTCATGTGTATATTGTAAAGTGATATGGTTGTATTCATGTGTAAATTGTAAAGTGATATGGTTGTATTCATGTGTAGATTGTAAAATGATATGATTGTATTCATGTGTAGATTGTAAAGTGAGATGTTTGTATTCATGTGTAGATTGTAAAGTGATATGGTTGTATTCATGTGTAGATTGTAAAGTGAGATGGTTGTATTCATGTGTAGATTGTAAATTGATATGGTTGTATTCATGTGTAGATGGTATAGTGATATGATTGTGTTCATGCGTAGATTGTAAAGTGAGATGGTTGTATTCATGTGTAGATTGTAAAGTGATATGGTTGTATTCATGCGTAGATTGTAAAGTGAGATGGTTGTATTCATGTGTAGATTGTAAAGTGATATGGTTGTATTCATGTGTAGATTGTATAGTGATATGGTTGTATTCATGTGTAGATTGTAAAGTGATATGGTTGTATTCATGTGTAGATTGTAAAGTGAGATGGTTGTATTCATGTGTAGATTGTAAAGTGAGATGGTTGTATTCATGTGTAGATTGTAAAGTGATATGGTTGTATTCATGTGTAGATTGTATAGTGATATGGTTGTATTCATGTGTAGATTGTAAAGTGATATGGTTGTATTCATGTGTAGATTGTAAAGTGATATGGTTGTATTCATGTGTAGATTGTAAAGTGATATGGTTGTATTCATGTGTAGATTGTAAAGTGAGATGGTTGTATTCATGTGTAGATTGTAAAGTGATATGGTTGTATTCATGTGTAGATTGTAAAGTGAGATGGTTGTATTCATGTGTAGATTGTAAAGTGATATGGTTGTATTCATGTGTAGATTGTAAAGTGAGATGGTTGTATTCATGTGTAGATTGTAAAGTGATATGGTTGTATTCATGTGTAGATTGTATAGTGATATGGTTGTATTCATGTGTAGATTGTAAAGTGATATGGTTGTATTCATGTGTAGATTGTAAAGTGATATGGTTGTATTCATGTGTAGATTGTAAAGTGATATGGTTGTATTCATGTGTAGATTGTATAGTGATATGGTTGTATTCATGTGTAGATATTAAAGTGATATGGTTGTATTCATGTGTAGATTGTAAAGTGATATGGTTGTATTCATGTGTAGATTGTAAAGTGATATGGTTGCATTCATGTGTAGATTGTAAAGTGATATGGTTGTATTCATGTGTATATTGTAAAGTGATATGATTGTATTCATGTGTAGATTGTAAACTAATATGATTGTATTCATGTGTAGATTGTAAAGTGATATGATTGTATTGATGTGTAGATCGTAAAGTGATATGGTTGTATTCATCTGTAGATTGTAAAGTGATATGGCTGTATTCATGTGTAGACTGGAAAGTGATATGATTGTATTCATGTGTAGATCGTAAACTAATATGTTTGTATTAATCTGTAGATTGTCAACTAATATGATTGTATTTCATGTGTAGACTGTAAAATGATATGATTATATTCATTTTAGATTGTAAAGTGATATGATTGTATTCATGTGTAGATTGTAAAGTGACATGTTGTATTCATGTGTAGATTGTAAAGTGATATTGTTGTATTCATGTGTAGATTGTAAAGCGATATGGTTGTATTCATGTGCAGATTGTAAAGTGATATTGTTGTATTCATGTGTAGATTGTATAGTGATATGGTTGTATTCATGTGTGTATTGTAAAGTGGTATGGTTGTATTCATGTGTAGATTGTAAAGTGATATGATTGTATTCATGTGTAGATTGTAAAGTGATATGGTTGTATTCATGTGTAGATTGTAAAGTGATATGGTTGTATTCATGTGTAGATTGTAAAGTGATATGGTTGTATTCATGTGTAGATTGTAAAGTGATATGGTTGTATTCATGTGTAGATTGTAAAGTGATATGGTTGTATTCATGTGTAGATTGTATAGTGATATGGTTGTATTCATGTGTAGATTGTAAAGTGATATGGTTGTATTCATGTGTAGATTGTAAAGTGATATGGTTGTATTCATGTGTAGATTGTAAAGTGATATGGTTGCATTCATGTGTAGATTGTAAAGTGATATGGTTGTATTCATGTGTAGATTGTAAAGTGATATGATTGTATTCATGTGTAGATTGTAAACTAATATGATTGTATTCATGTGTAGATTGTAAAGTGATATGATTGTATTGATGTGTAGATCGTAAAGTGATATGGTTGTATTCATCTGTAGATTGTAAAGTGATATGACTGTATTCATGTGTAGACTGGAAAGTGATATGATTGTATTCATGTGTAGATCGTAAACTAATATGTTTGTATTCATCTGTAGATTGTCAACTAATATGATTGTATTTCATGTGTAGACTGTAAAATGATGTGATTATATTCATTTTAGATTGTAAAGTGATATGATTGTATTCATGTGTAGATTGTAAAGTGACATGTTGTATTCATGTGTAGATTGTAAAGTGATATTGTTGTATTCATGTGTAGATTGTAAAGCGATATGGTTGTATTCATGTGTATATTGTAAAGTGATATGGTTGTATTTATGTGAAGACTGTAAAGCGATATGGTTGTATTCATATGTAGATTGTAAAGTGATATGGTTGTATTCATGTGTAGATTGTAAAGCGATATGGTTGTATTCATGTGTAGATTGTAAAGTGATATGGTTGTATTCATGTGTAGATTGAAAAGTGATATGGTTGTATTCATGTGTAGATTGAAAAGTGATATGGTTGTATTCATGTGTGTATTGTAAAGTGGTATGGTTGTATTCATATGTAGATTGTAAAGTGATATGGTTGTATTCATGTGTAGATTGTAAAGTGATATGATTGTATTCATGTGTAGATTGTAAAGTGACTTGGTTGTATTCATGTGTAGATTGTAAAGTGATATGGTTGTATTCATGTGTAGATTGTAAAGTGATATGGTTGTATTCATGTGTAGATTGTAAAGTGATATGGTTGTATTCATGTGTAGATTGTATAGTGATATGGTTGTATTCATGTGTATATTGTAAAGCGATATGATTGTATTCATGTGTAGACTGTAAAGTGATATGATTGTATTCATGTGTAGATTGTAAAGTGATATGGTTGTATTCATGTGTAGATTGTAAAGTGATATGGTTGTATTCATGTGTAGATAGTAAAGTGATGTTGCTGTATTCATGTGTAGATTGTAAAGTGATATGATTGTATTCATGTGTAGATTGTAAAGTGATATGGTTGTATTCATGTGTAGATTGTAAAATGATATGATTATATTCATTTTAGATTGTAAAGTGATATGATTGTATTCATGTGTAGATTGTAAAGTGACATGTTGTATTCATGTGTAGATTGTAAAGTGATATTGTTGTATTCATGTGTAGATTGTAAAGCGATATGGTTGTATTCATGTGTATATTGTAAAGTGATATGGTTGTATTTATGTGAAGACTGTAAAGCGATATGGTTGTATTCATGTGTAGATTGTAAAGTGACATGTTGTATTCATGTGTAGATTGTAAAGTGATATTGTTGTATTCATGTGTAGATTGTAAAGCGATATGGTTGTGTTCATGTGTATATTGTAAAGTGATATGGTTGTATTTATGTGAAGACTGTAAAGCGATATGGTTGTATTCATGTGTAGATTGTAAAGTGATATGGTTGTATTCATGTGTAGATTGTAAAGCGATATGGTTGTATTCATGTGTAGATTGTAAAGTGATATGGTTGTATTCATGTGTAGATTGAAAAGTGATATGGTTGTATTCATGTGTAGATTGAAAAGTGATATGGTTGTATTCATGTGTAGATTGTAAAGTGATATGGTTGTATTCATGTCTAGATTGTAAGGTTATATGGTTGTATCCATGTGTAGATTTTAAAGTGATATGATTGTATTCATGTGTAGACTGTAAAGTGATATGCTTGTATTCATGTGTAGACTGTAAAGTGATATGATTGTATTCATGTGTAGATTGTAAAGTGATGGTTGTATTCATGTGTAGATTGTAAAGTGATATGGTTGTATTCATGTGTAGATTGTAAAGTGATATGATTGTATTCACGTGTAGATTGTATAGTGATATGATTGTATTCATGTGTATATTGTAAAGTGATATGGTTGTATTCATGTGTAGATTGTAAAGTGATATGGTTGTATTCATGTGTAGATTGTATAGTGATATGGCTGTATTCATGTGTGTATTGTAAAGTGGTATGGTTGTATTCATGTGTAGATTGTAAAGTGATATGGTTGTATTCATGTGTAGATTGTAAAGTGATATGATTGTATTGATGTGTAGATTGTAAAGTGATATGGTTGTATTCATGTGTAGATTGTAAAGTGATATGGTTGTATTCATGTGTAGATTGTAAAGTGATATGGTTGCATTCATGTGTAGATTGTAAAGTGATATGGTTGTATTCATGTGTAGATTGTAAAGTGATATGATTGTATTCATGTGTAGATTGTAAACTAATATGATTGTATTCATGTGTAGATTGTAAAGTGATATGATTGTATTGATGTGTAGATCGTAAAGTGATATGGTTGTATTCATCTGTAGATTGTAAAGTGATATGACTGTATTCATGTGTAGACTGGAAAGTGATATGATTGTATTCATGTGTAGATCGTAAACTAATATGTTTGTATTCATCTGTAGATTGTCAACTAATATGATTGTATTTCATGTGTAGACTGTAAAATGATGTGATTATATTCATTTTAGATTGTAAAGTGATATGATTGTATTCATGTGTAGATTGTAAAGTGACATGTTGTATTCATGTGTAGATTGTAAAGTGATATTGTTGTATTCATGTGTAGATTGTAAAGCGATATGGTTGTATTCATGTGTATATTGTAAAGTGATATGGTTGTATTTATGTGAAGACTGTAAAGCGATATGGTTGTATTCATATGTAGATTGTAAAGTGATATGGTTGTATTCATGTGTAGATTGTAAAGCGATATGGTTGTATTCATGTGTAGATTGTAAAGTGATATGGTTGTATTCATTTGTAGATTGAAAAGTGATATGGTTGTATTCATGTGTAGATTGAAAAGTGATATGGTTGTATTCATGTGTGTATTGTAAAGTGGTATGGTTGTATTCATATGTAGATAGTAAAGTGATATGGTTGTATTCATGTGTAGATTGTAAAGTGATATGATTGTATTCATGTGTAGATTGTAAAGTGACTTGGTTGTATTCATGTGTAGATTGTAAAGTGATATGGTTGTATTCATGTGTAGATTGTAAAGTGATATGGTTGTATTCATGTGTAGATTGTAAAGTGATATGGTTGTATTCATGTGTAGATTGTATAGTGATATGGTTGTATTCATGTGTATATTGTAAAGCGATATGATTGTATTCATGTGTAGACTGTAAAGTGATATGATTGTATTCATGTGTAGATTGTAAAGTGATATGGTTGTATTCATGTGTAGATTGTAAAGTGATATGGTTGTATTCATGTGTAGATTGTAAAGTGATGTTGCTGTATTCATGTGTAGATTGTAAAGTGATATGATTGTATTCATGTGTAGATTGTAAAGTGATATGGTTGTATTCATGTGTAGATTGTAAAATGATATGATTATATTCATTTTAGATTGTAAAGTGATATGATTGTATTCATGTGTAGATTGTAAAGTGACATGTTGTATTCATGTGTAGATTGTAAAGTGATATTGTTGTATTCATGTGTAGATTGTAAAGCGATATGGTTGTATTCATGTGTATATTGTAAAGTGATATGGTTGTATTTATGTGAAGACTGTAAAGCGATATGGTTGTATTCATGTGTAGATTGTAAAGTGATATGGTTGTATTCATGTGTAGATTGTAAAGCGATATGGTTGTATTCATGTGTAGATTGTAAAGTGATATGGTTGTATTCATGTGTAGATTGAAAAGTGATATGGTTGTATTCATGTGTAGATTGAAAAGTGATATGGTTGTATTCATGTGTAGATTGTAAAGTGATATGGTTGTATTCATGTCTAGATTGTAAGGTTATATGGTTGTATCCATGTGTAGATTTTAAAGTGATATGATTGTATTCATGTGTAGACTGTAAAGTGATATGCTTGTATTCATGTGTAGACTGTAAAGTGATATGATTGTATTCATGTGTAGATTGTAAAGTGATGGTTGTATTCATGTGTAGATTGTAAAGTGATATGGTTGTATTCATGTGTAGATTGTAAAGTGATATGATTGTATTCACGTGTAGATTGTATAGTGATATGATTGTATTCATGTGTAGATTGTAAAGTGATATGGTTGTATTCATGTGTAGATTGTAAAGTGATATGGTTGTATTCATGTGTAGATTGTATAGTGATATGGTTGTATTCATGTGTGTATTGTAAAGTGGTATGGTTGTATTCATGTGTAGATTGTAAAGTGATATGGTTGTATTCATGTGTAGATTGTAAAGTGATATGATTGTATTGATGTGTAGATTGTAAACTAATATGATTGTATTCATGTGTAGATTGTAAAGTGATATGATTGTATTGATGTGTAGATCGTAAAGTGATATGGTTGTATTCATCTGTAGATTGTAAAGTGATATGATTGTATTCACGTGTAGATTGTATAGTGATATGATTGTATTCATGTGTAGATTGTAAAGTGATATGGTTGTATTCATGTGTAGATTGTAAAGTGATATGGTTGTATTCATGTGTAGATTGAAAAGTGATATGGTTGTATTCATGTGTAGATTGAAAAGTGATATGGTTGTATTCATGTGTAGATTGTAAAGTGATATGGTTGTTTTCATGTCTAGATTGTAAGGTTATATGGTTGTATCCATGTCTAGATTTTAAAGTGATATGATTGTATTCATGTGTAGACTGTAAAGTGATATGCTTGTATTCATGTGTAGACTGTAAAGTGATATGATTGTATTCATGTGTAGATTGTAAAGTGATGGTTGTATTCATGTGTAGACTGTAAAGTGATATGATTGTATTCATGTGTAGATTGTAAAGTGATGGTTGTATTATTGTGTAGATTGTAAAGTGATATGGTTGTATTCATGTGTAGATTGTAAAGTGATATGATTGTATTCACGTGTAGATTGTATAGTGATATGATTGTATTCATGTGTAGATTGTAAAGTGATATGGTTGTATTCATGTGTAGATTGTAAAGTGATATGGTTGTATTCATGTGTGTATTGTAAAGTGGTATGGTTGTATTCATATGTAGATTGTAAAGTGATATGGTTGTATTCATGTGTAGATTGTAAAGTGATATGATTGTATTCATGTGTAGATTGTAAAGTGATATGATTGTATTCATGTGTAGATTGTAAAGTGACTTGGTTGTATTCATGTGTAGATTGTAAAGTGATATGGTTGTATTCATGTGTAGATTGTAAAGTGATATGGTTGTATTCATGTGTAGATTGTAAAGTGATATGGTTGTATTCATGTGTAGATTGTATAGTGATATGGTTGTATTCATGTGTATATTGTAAAGCGATATGATTGTATTCATGTGTAGACTGTAAAGTGATATGATTGTATTCATGTGTAGATTGTAAAGTGATATGGTTGTATTCATGTGTAGATTGTAAAGTGATATGGTTGTATTCATGTGTAGATTGTAAAGTGATGTTGCTGTATTCATGTGTAGATTGTAAAGTGATATGATTGTATTCTTGTGTAGATTGTAAAGTGATATGGTTGTATTCATGTGTAGATTGTAAAATGATATGATTATATTCATTTTAGATTGTAAAGTGATATGATTGTATTCATGTGTAGATTGTAAAGTGACATGTTGTATTCATGTGTAGATTGTAAAGTGATGTTGTTGTATTCATGTGTACATTGTAAAGCGATATGGTTGTATTCATGTGTATATTGTAAAGTGATATGGTTGTATTTATGTGAAGACTGTAAAGCGATATGGTTGTATTCATGTGTAGATTGTAAAGTGATATGGTTGTATTCATGTGTAGATTGTAAAGCGATATGGTTGTATTCATGTGTAGATTGTAAAGTGATATGGTTGTATTCATGTGTAGATTGAAAAGTGATATGGTTGTATTCATGTGTAGATTGAAAAGTGATATGGTTGTATTCATGTGTAGATTGTAAAGTGATATGGTTGTATTCATGTCTAGATTGTAAGGTTATATGGTTGTATCTATGTGTAGATTTTAAAGTGATATGATTGTATTCATGTGTAGACTGTAAAGTGATATGCTTGTATTCATGTGTAGACTGTAAAGTGATATGATTGTATTCATGTGTAGATTGTAAAGTGATGGTTGTATTCATGTGTAGATTGTAAAGTGATATGGTTGTATTCATGTGTAGATTGTAAAGTGATATGATTGTATTCACGTGTAGATTGTATAGTGATATGATTGTATTCATGTGTAGATTGTAAAGTGATATGGTTGTATTCATGTGTAGATTGTAAAGTGATATGGTTGTATTCATGTGTAGATTGTATAGTGATATGGTTGTATTCATGTGTGTATTGTAAAGTGGTATGGTTGTATTCATGTGTAGATTGTAAAGTGATATGGTTGTATTCATGTGTAGATTGTAAAGTGATATGATTGTATTCATGTGTAGATTGTAAAGTGACTTGGTTGTATTCATGTGTAGATTGTAAAGTGATATGGTTGTATTCATGTGTAGATTGTATAGTGATATGGTTGTATTCATGTGTATATTGTAAAGTGATATGGTTGTATTCATGTGTAGATTGTAAAGTGATATGATTGCATTCATGTGTAGATTGTAAAGTGACTTGGTTGTATTCATGTGTAGATTGTAAAGTGATATGGTTGTATTATGTGTAGATTGTAAAGTGATATGATTGTATTCATGTGTAGATTGTAAACTAATATGATTGTATTCATGTGTAGATTGTAAAGTGATATGGTTGTATTCATGTGTAGATTGTAAACTGATATGATTGTATTGATGTGTAGATTGTAAAGTGATATGATTGTATTGATGTGTAGATTGTAAAGTGATATGGTTGTATTCATGTGTATATTGTAAAGTGATATGATTGTATTCATGTGTAGACTGTAAACTGATATGATTGTATTGATGTGTAGATTGTAAAGTGATATGGTTGTATTCATGTGTAGATTGTAAACTGATATGATTGTATTCATGTGTAGATTGTAAAGTGATATGGTTGTATTCATGTGTAGATTGTAAAGTAATATGGTTGTATTCATGTGTAGATTGTAAAGTGATATGATTGTATTCATGTGTAGATTGTAAACTAATATGATTGTATTCATGTGTAGATTGTAAAGTGATATGGTTGTATTCATGTGTAGATTGTAAACTGATATGATTGTATTGATGTGTAGATTGTAAAGTGATATGGTTGTATTGATGTGTAGATTGAAAGTGATATGGTTGTATTCGTGTGTAGATTGTAAAAGTGATACGGTTGCATTCATGTGTAGATTGTAAAGTGATATGGTTGTATTCATGTGTAGATTGTAAAGTGATATGATTGTATTCATGTGTAGATTGTAAAGTGATATGGTTGTATTCATGTGTAGATTGTAAAATGATATGGTTGTATTCATGTGTAGACTGTAAAGTTATATGGTTGTATTCATGTGTAGATTGTAAAGTGATATGATATTATTCATGTGTAGATTGTAAAGTGATATGGTTGTATTCATGTGTAGATTGTAAAGTGATATGATTGTATTCATGTGTAGATTGTAAAGTGATATGATTGTTTTCATGTGTAGATCGTAAATTAATATGATTGTATTCAGGTGTAGATTGTAAACTAATATGATTGTATTCAGGTGTAGATTGTAAACTAATATGATTGTATTTATGTGTAGATTGTAAAGTGATATGATTGTATTCTGGTGTAGTTTGTAAACTGATATGATTGTATTTATGTGTAGATTGTAAACTGATATGGTTGTATTCATGTGTAGATTGTATAGTGATATGGTTGTATTCATGTGTAGATTGTAAAGTGATATGGTTGTATTCATGTGTAGATTGTAAACTGATATGATTGTATTCATGTGTAGATTGTAAAGTGATATGGTTGTATTCATGTGTAGATTGTAAAGTGATATGATTGTATTCATGTGTAGATTGTAAAGTGATATGGTTGTATTCATGTGTAGATTGTAAAGTGATATGGTTGTATTCATGTGTAGATTGTAAAGTGATATGGTTGTATTCATGTGTAGATTGTATGGTGATATGGTTGTATTCATGTGTAGATTGTAAAGTGATGTGGTTGTATTCATGTGTAGACTGTAAAGTTATATGGTTGTATTCATGTGTAGATTGTAAAGTGATATGATATTATTCATGTGTAGATTGTAAAGTGATATGGTTGTATTCATGTGTAGATTGTAAAGTGATATGATTGTATTCATGTGTAGATTGTAAAGTGATATGATTGTATTCATGTGTAGATCGTAAATTAATATGATTGTATTCAGGTGTAGATTGTAAACTAATATGATTGTATTCAGGTGTAGATTGTAAACTAATATGATTGTATTTATGTGTAGATTGTAAAGTGATATGATTGTATTCATGTGTAGATTGTAAACTGATATGATTGTATTCATGTGTAGACTGTAAACTAATATGATTGTATTTATGTATAGATTGTAAACTAATATGAGTGTATTCTGGTGTAGATTGTAAACTAATATGATTGTATTCTGGTGTAGACTGTAAATTGATATGATTGTATTTATGTGTAGATTGTAAACTGATATGATTGTATTCATGTGTAGATTGTAAACTGATATGGTTGTATTCATGTGTAGATTGTAAAGTGATATGATTGTATTGATGTGTAGATTGTAAACTGATATGATTGTATTCATGTGTAGATTGTAAACTGATAAGGTTGTATTGATGTGTAGATTGTAAACTGATATGATTGTATTCATGTGTAGATTGTAAACTGATATGATTGTATTTATGTGTAGATTGTAAACTGATATGGTTGTATTCATGTGTAGATTGTATAGTGATATGGTTGTATTCATGTGTAGATTGTAAAGTGATATGGTTGTATTCATGTGTAGATTGTAAAGTGATATGATTGTATTCATGTGTAGATTGTAAAGTGATATGGTTGTATTCATGTGTAGATTGTAAAGTGATATGATTGTATTCATGTGTAGATTGTAAAGTGATATGGTTGTATTCATGTGTAGATTGTAAAGTGATATAGTTGTATTCATCTGTAGATTGTAAAGTGATATGGTTGTATTCATGTGTAGATTGTATAGTGATATGGTTGTATTCATGTGTAGATTGTAAAGTGATATGGTTGTATTCATGTGTAGATTGTAAAGTGATATGGTTGTATTCATGTGTAGATTGTAAACGGATATGATTGTATTCATGTGTAGATTGTAAACTGATATGGTTGTATTCTTGTGTAGAATGTAAAGTGATATGATTGTATTCATGTGTAGACTCTAAACTGATATGTTTGTATACATGTGTAGATTGTAAAGTGATATGATTGTATTCATGTGCACATTGTAAAGTGATATGTTTGTATACATGTGTAGATTGTAAAGTGATATGATTGTATTCATGTGTAGATTGTAAACTAATATGATTGTATTCATGTGTAGATTGTAAACTGATATGATTGTATTTATGTGTAGATTGTAAACTGATATGGTTGTATTCATGTGTAGATTGTAAAGTAATATGGTTGTATTCATGTGTAGATTGTAAAGTGATATGATTGTATTCATGTGTAGATTGTAAAGTGATATGGTTGTATTCATGTGTAGATTGTAAAGTGATATGGTTGTATTCATGTGTAGATTGTAAAGTGATAAGATTGTATTCATGTGTAGATTGTAAAGTGATATGGTTGTATTCATGTGTAGATTGTAAAGTGATATAGTTGTATTCATCTGTAGATTGTAAAGTGATATGGTTGTATTCATGTGTAGATTGTATAGTGATATGGTTGTATTCATGTGTAGATTGTAAAGTGATATGGTTGTATTCATGTGTAGATTGTAAAGTGATATGGTTGTATTCATGTGTAGATTGTAAACTGATATGATTGTGTTCATGTGTAGATTGTAAACTGATATGGTTGTATTCTTGTGTAGAATGTAAAGTGATATGATTGTATTCATGTGTAGACTCTAAACTGATATGTTTGTATACATGTGTAGATTGTAAAGTGATATGATTGTATTCATGTGCACATTGTAAAGTGATATGTTTGTATACATGTGTAGATTGTAAAGTGATATGATTGTATTCATGTGTAGATTGTAAACTAATATGATTGTATTCAGGTGTAGATTGTAAACTGATATGATTGTATTCATGTGTAGATTGTAAAGTGATATGGTTGTATTTATGTGTAGATTGTAAAGTGATATGGTTGTATTCATGTGTAGATTGTAAAGTGATATGATTGTATTCATGTGTAGATTGTAAAGTGATATGGTTGTATTCATGTGTAGATTGTAAACTGATATGATTGTATGCATGTGTAGATTGTAAAGTGATATGCTTGTATTCATGTGTAGATTGTAAACTGATATGGTAGTATTCATGTGTAGATTGTAAAGTGATATGATTGTATTTGTGTGTAGATTGTAAACTGATATGGTTGTATTCATGTGTAGATCGTAAACTGATATGATTGTATTCATGTGTGGATTTTAAACTGTGCATAATCAATATGTATGTAATAAAAATATCCTAGGTTAGTGCATAACATTACTCAGGGTGGTGTAATTCCCTCACAAACTGCATCTCTTGTCAATGTCAAAGAAACACACTATAATTTACAGTAATTTGTTATCCGTATAACGAGATACCCAATGATTGAACCACATTCATCAATATCATTTTCGAATCCAAAGGTTTTTTTTAAATGTGCAGGGTGTCTCAGACAACTCTTTAACTACCTTGGTCCAGCAGAGAATGGTAAATATGCATGTGGTGAGCGTCCTTTGGAGTTCTCAGGCGTAAATCGTAACGGGTTATAAACCTCGGGATCTTCCCACACGTGGGGATTGTGATGTAAACCAATAATAGGCAAACCAATTCTCTCACCTACAAATTAAATAATATATTTTGCAGATTAGAATCGAAATACATACAGATGAGTACTACATTTGTTTGTTGTAGAACATCACCACCATTGCCATGGCTACACAGCACAACATTTTTTTGCTCTAGTTTCCTAGACATGGACATAAAAGTAATGCGGATACACGAATCAACAAGATGCAACTTTTGTTGATAAAAAAGATTTATTTGTCCTATCATGCAATGTTGGAAGTAGACACTGTGGTACCACAACCTGCAATATGTCTATTTTCAAAACATTTCTTACAAAATACAAATACAAAATTGTAAATTCATGGTTGGCAAAAGGGTTACAGATTTAAAGATGAGTAAGATTATCGTCTTGTAATTTTTTACCACAACACACGATCTCGAGAATGCACGAGGCGAGACTATATAGCCAGCTATTTACAGACCAACGAACAAGACCACCACGTGGCACGTTTTGCATTGGTTGTTATGACTTACCAGCAGGAATCGTAACTTTACCATTGCCTGTCGGTGAGGGCATTTCAATGGGTTTACTCAATTTCCTTCCAATGAAAGGGACCGGTGGATGCAATTGCAGGCTTTCTTTAATGCACATTGTCAGATAAGGCAGTTTTGATAGATCGTCCCTAGAAACACAAAATTTGATCTGAATTCAATATCAGAAACTATTATAATTAGATAAATGCATGGGTTGATGAAACCATACACTGTACTAATTTCATCCATATACTTAAAGAACTAGAAGCGGCTATGTAAAATTTTAAGATACATTACCACTCAATCACATCTTTATCTTTCTGTTCCATCAATTCGTCAATTTCTTCTTGACATTTTCGTTGATGTTCTGTGTGTTTGGCAATGTTATAGAGGATCCAAGAAATTCCACTAGCTGTGGTGTCGTGTCCCTCAAACATGAAAGTATCAACTTCATCTTGGATCTCTTGATCTGTTAGGCCTTTGCCATTTTCATCCTATAAATACAAAAGTTACCTTGTGAATATTGTTTTGTTTTAAACTGTTTTAAGAAATACGCCAATGGGTGAAATGCATACAACATTCTTAAAATTTGCATATAACGATGACGTATTATTATAAGACTTATATCTAGAGACCCATCATACTTATTCCTATTTTACATTTTGGAACATTTGAACATCGGTGTGATCAGGATCGACTATAATTTCGTAGACATTATGAAAAATAAACGAAATTACCCTGGCCTCAAGTAGAATATCTAGGAAATCAATATATTTTCTTTTGTGTTTAATTCCGAGCTCTTTTTGCTCTTCCAATGCCTGCTTTCGTTGATGTATCACTGTTTTTGAGTGTCCGTGGACTTGACGTAGAGCTCTTCGCCATTTGTAACCACTGTACGTTAAATGGAAGATGAGATCACTGAAGTATGGTGGGAAGTTGATCCGATTAACTACCATTTCTGATAACTCATAAACTGCAGTAATGTATGGATTTGTGGACCTGCGAATATGAATATTTACGTTGGTAAAAAGAGGTTATATTTACTTTTAGTTTGTGTTTCCATGTAGCAACGTTGGAGCAGAGAAACACAAAAATCCATCCTATGTAGAATAACAACAGCAATACCTCGTGTGGAGAGTAGAGAATGTATATCAAGGAATGGCACAAAGTAAAGTCAGCAGGTGTTCGACCAGTAGCGGATCCAGAGGGGGGAGCAGGGGGCCATGCCCACCCCCAACGCATGACGATTCATATCATCTGGATTACGCATAACTTCTCTGTGATTTACGCCCTGCCATGTAGTTCCAAACGTGAAAATGACAAAGTGCACTATGTGTCAGCACTTGCACTTACCAAAAAGTCAGGAGAGACAACAGTGACACTCATTGTCGCCTGGCACCAAAAAATAAATATTTTACAATTACTATTATAATCATTTACTTAATCTATCTCAACTACTGAATTAAACATGGTTTATCTCTCAAAATAGATGGCTTAACTTACACCTCAGTTTGACAATGAGTCTCAATACTAAATATGCATTTCATCAAACTGTCCAGTGTCATCAGACTGACATGTTCGAACATCTCTATCATCCCATTGTCATATTGCTTCATCCATTTGTCCTGTAAATATAAAAAAGAAGCCTAATTTAATTTCAATAACGATAACGACGGAGAACGTTACTGTATAATATACATAATAGCAATACAAGTCAATGATTACACGTTTAATAAGCAATGTACACGTAAGTTAAGGTAGACTATAAAACAAATACGTTTAATATAGTTCTTAAAAGTGGGATGAAGTATACATTAAATCTGTCATTTGTTGTATTTTGCACCCAAATTTAAACCTAAAAATGACTCAAATGATTGACACTTATAACCGCAGTCTATGGGTTATAATTTGCATCTCATTTGCTATGCGGTAGATGCATTTGCCAAGCTGTTTAAAATGTTTTAACTCACCATCATCGTATGTGTACATTCATTGAATATATGTACATAGGGTCGCAATATGTCAAAATGGAATCCCGGTGTTAATAGACGTCTATTACGAAACCATTTACTTCCTTTACTTATCAGTAGTACATCTCCTAACCACGGTTTTACCATTCCATACGTAAATTCGTCTTTTGGTTCTGTTAGTGGTTAACAATAACATTTACTACTAAATGGATATATAATGAATAACGTGTATTTGCTTCACATCTGTTATGGCATGTTGGGTATATTTTTTGAATAGCAAATAAATTTGGTATTTTTACCAAGATAACTGACGGCCAATCACCTTCTGAGTGGAGCACGATCTACTGATGTAGGATTGGTTGAAGGTTAGAACGTCCAAATGTGTTTTTAAATTCAATAGATGTTTGTTTTGGTGTTTACTTCTATTTTCGACTATTCAATAGCTAATCATAAAATGTATTCTGCATGTAACAACTTATTTTCATAATACAAAAACATTTCCATTATGTATACAGCAAAAGCCATACTTAAATACAGATATATAGGTATAGGTTTAGACAAATGGATTTATACTGTTTGATCTTTTACAAAATACAAGAGTATCTCCCTTAAATGTAAAATATCTACATAAATCAAAATATGTTTGCCAATATTAGAGTGGTCCTTAGCTACCAGTGAGGCCGTGGTGGCGCCCTACGCATAATAAATGAGTGTCGCATGTCAAAATGCTATTTGAATAACACATTTTATAAGCTACAGAATATGTGTAAATAGAATCCGAGTCAATTACATTTATTCATGAAGATATGATTTAAGGTAGCGAGACTATTATTTGTGTTGAAAATTACGATTTTCACATTTATTTATTAATTGATGAACTGCACTATAAACTTTCATCTGATAAAGTCAACGTAACCTAGAATGTCATGTAAGTTGGTTAAAATGTAGATTTTCTGAAGGGAAGCAATGCAGCTTCAGTAGTGTTTTCCAAAATCAACAACACAGGTTTAATTTGTGTGCCTATAAGTTTCAAAGATTAACTCAAGACAAAGCAATGTTAGGATGTGTTATCAGTAGCTATCTGACACACAATTAGAGTTTCCAAACATTTGAGTGGTTTGTCTCCGCCCCTGTTTATTTCACAGATTAGTCATTTGCATATGAATGTGTCAAACACAAGGTCACACAGCCACTGAAAAAAATCATTGATTTTGGTGTTTTCATCTGCCGATTTTATCGAACGATAGCTATCCCATTCCTTTATTTTTTTAGTTTCCAATAGCCTTACACATTTGGATGGTCCTACACATGTTAAAACAGACCTTGATGGGAAAACAAATCGCTTGTGCAGATAAACAAGCTTGAAAATCTTTACTGTGACTTCATCGACGTTTTCTAGGAGTTTATGTTTTTCAAAATACAAGGTCTTTAACAAAAAATAACGTATACTTATTGTCGTTGGATTAACACCAAATTGTCACAGCTTTAAGGTGACAATGAGAGGAACTTGAATGTGTCCAGACAAACTATTTCATGGATTATTTACCAATGTGTTGTGGTTTGAGTTGGGGGCAATGCGACTAAAACAGAAATTAAAATTCAGGACACTACTTTTCAAAACGCGTTGCTTGAATAAAACTGACCAGACACATTCAATTTACCAGACTATTAAACAACTAGGAAAAGTGAAAAAAAAAACTTATTATCACCAGCATAAATGCGTAATTATTTTTTTTACAAAAAAAGTAATTTTTGTTTTTTGATTAAGTAACGCACCGTAGAATGCAGATACGGGTATGGCAAACACACCTTTGAAAAGCTTGAAGTCTGGCGATTCCAAAAATATATACTTTCCTGGGTCTATTTGTAGTCATTTGGTCACAATTAGAAGATGAAAACAAGTATGCAAATAATAGTCCCGCTACCTTAAACATAAACTTAATTTCAATAAGACTTGCTTATACGATCATTTAAATGACGGCTTTATATGATATATTTAAAACTAAACATTTAAATTCACAACATAGTTTACTGTGGTGTGTTGAGCAAAACAAACACTACTAAAATAAATATGTATTAAATATATTTTTTTAACCATATAGATCGTATTGAGTTTAAAGAAAGCTGTTTTAGAACTCATTTGTCATGGGTTGCCGTGGATTTTGGTTACTAATATTGTCGCGTCAGATGAGTCGTACCGACATGTTATTTACGTCACATGACATAAGAATTTATACAAGTATTGACCAATGCATTGCAATTATTTTAATAGGTAAACATAAGATAAAGCTAGTCTCTATGTAACGCTTAACGTAATATGTATACGCACCTGAGGAAGAAAGAACTGGTTTCATTGTGTCTGGATGATAACATATCAACAGTGCATGGAACGGACCTAACCACAGCTGGTCAGTGTATGGGAATATATCTGCCCTTTCAGCAATATCCTGAATCGTTTCCTCTGAATTCAATTTGACCTGAAACAATGTATTAACATACAAACATTAATTTATGAACAATATATCATTTCATGAAAATGGATACCATGGAATGTCGTGGCAAATTTCTAATATGTAATTTTTAATATAATATGTCTTATCTTGGTAATGAATAATATGTCATGATTATATGTCGTCATGGTCTTAGTCGATCAGTCGAGCACTCTATAAGACACAGCGCCCTGGGGAAAAATCCCCAAGACTATCGCAAGGCTGACCCAAGACTCTGTCCAAGACTGTGTCTCAAGACTGCCTTAGACTCTCCAGGACTGGACTGCGTCTATCGTGCTGTACTCGCCAAGACCAACTAAAAACTCTGTATTCACTTTCAAAACATTAACCAATTACAAAGCAGTATTAAGACTCTAAGGCGTGGCCTTCAATCATACAGCCAATCACACTAAGTACTGGACACGTCATATCTTTTGATTAATCGTTCACTACATTAATAAATTGCGAATATCAAACTGTCAGAAATAGTAGTCCGAATAGCGACGGTTATCTCGTAATTAGTTCCAAATCACTGAGTCGAGTTCCGTCCAGGACCTCGCCTGCCTAAACGATGACAGACGTAACACAACAATTCGCTAGTAATCAGCTAATTAAGTCGATTAACAGATACGCAAAAACAATTTCATCATACAAGCATCGTGCTATATATGAAGTGATGTCTTAACAGGTAGTATGTCATGTAAATGAATAATATTTCAAGTCATTGTAGTGGTTATTATGTTATGTCATATGTCGTGTCATTGTGATGGGTAATATATGTCAAATCACGATATATTTTATATCAAATTACACCTTTCCAACAAACCACCCGTGACAGCTGTGTTGTCAATTTCAATGATGTCATAACGTTTGTTGTGTAAGTAAAAATTTTGATTCACATTGATTTTCAATTCTAATTTTCTATTGATTTTTATCTACACAGGCAAACACAAGTCATTCCTCAGCTCACGAGAACGAGGAATATTTGTATTTATGATGTTGATCATTGCTGTGTCGGTGGGATTGCAATAATATGGGTGATTGCATGATGGTAGTGATAAGTAAAATAATATCAAGGGTATTTTCGATTATTTGAAGAGGGAAACCCCTGCTTCATCGAAGAGCAAAGTTCAATATTACTGGGCAGAGTACCCCGCACATTAATAATTGGCCTAGACTTGTTGAAGACATTTCAGAAGGGGTGACTCGCTAGAAGTATTCACCGTGACTCCGGACTTTTCATTCGGGTTTATACAACACTTGCAGAGACATTGTTTTTGAAAGTGCCCACAACAATGAAGATACTTCATTAAGCATAATCCGGTAAATATATTTTTAAACCTTCTGTTGCATACCATGTTACAATATTTACAATATTAGGTTTAGTTTCCGAAATTCACTATTTATTGTTCATGTTTTCTAAATTTCAGATTTTATTGTTCATAATTATATACAGTAATAAAACAGTTTTCCATTCTGAAACCATTTCCAGTTATTATGATTGTGTACATGACAGTTTTCCCCCACACATAATAACAATGTGTATGTTTCATGGATTAATAGGCTACTCTTTTGCTTCTATTCCAACTATATTTCTGGAAATATCACTTGCTGTGTATCATGCATATTTCGATATCCCACAATGTCTCGATTGCGTGTCTGGTAATTCTAACTAACTAATATTTCGCAAAATGTGCCCAGCCTCGCTTCTACCAGTCATTTGAGTCAACTCCCACATTGTCATTCACGGTGAAGGGTAATGCAGATATATTGTTTATTACATTCCCTTTCATTACTTAACAGATTTCGTGCCGAGGCAGTTATGGTTCACAACCATAACCAGTTCTCTTGTTTTGTACGGGTGAAGTAATGGCGAAATGCATGTATTTCCTCAAGCAAAAGTGTCGTCAGAGGGCGCAACTCAAAAGATATCAGACCGGGCACAATGACCTGAAACGAACTTGTCAACTTAGGACATTTTTTGAAAATATTGCTATTGAGGTGGATTTGGGTCACATGGTGGGATGGGATTTAAACCTAATGCAAATAACACGATATAATTTGTTAACACAACTTACCAGAAGTACATGTCCAAATATAGGATGTCTGTTTTCAATCGGGAAATCAGCGAACGCCTTCTCACTTGCCCATCTCATTTTTAGCAGCCTATAAAAAGTCGTGACTGCGTTGATGATGAAGAGTACAGCAAACGTCACAAATATAAAATCCACATATGGATAATTGGTTATAGTCGATAAGTGGATTAACGGTTTGAACACTGAAGAACCCATTATGTCACGCAGATTGCAGTACTTAGTTTTATGAGCGGGTTCGAAGTTCGTATTGATATGTTTGGAGATATCGCGGACTAAACAATGGTCACCGTAGTCAAATATCCCGTCACAAGAAGCCAAATCTCAACAAAACAGATTTTAATTACTCTGTTAATCGTATGAACACCAAAGTCAACATAAATTCGTTATTTTGTTTTTTTCAAAAACTTGATTGTCAAAAAGAACATATAAAAATACAATAAAAAGCAGAAAATAGCACCGCAATTTTGGCGGGAAAAGATATGGCGCTCAGTGAAATTTTAACATCTCTACGGGTTTCTAATATTATGAATTGATTTGTGCATACAACTTTGTGGTCAATTTTCAATTTTTAAAATAAAATTAAGCGTCTGAAATATATGCATTATATTCTAAATATTTATGCTCACAATTGTATATCATAATCCGGATGCGGTGCGTTATAAAACACTTATTGGTTTTATTCTTGATGATCAGAAATTTGTGTTCACTATAACATGTTATGCCGTATTTTTTTCCAGTTGCTATATCCCGGCGTCAACCGAACAACACCCTGTGTTTATGTGATCGTCATTCACAAAATTCTCCGAAGTGGTTCATAGTTTCATGAATTCGTGCGATCAAGTCATACTTGTGGTACAATACATTTTGTTTCAGACTTAAAGTGACCCTATTTGCCCACAATATCCTATAAATCATTTCAACGGCCACTAGTACTCTATAATTTATAATTTATGTGGTCATCCACTTAATGTTCACCACTCCTAAGCACGTTCAATCAAAAATTGTGGATCAGTATTGAGCATATTGTCGGTTGGTTCATTCAAATAATAGTTTTATTTTCCAGTTATATTCATTTAGGTTCCGTCTGTCCATTTATACGTCCAAATCCGTTTCTCGTGCTTGGATTTGCCGTCAAACTCAATCATAAGTTATTCGAAGCTTTGGTCCAACAAGCAAGCGTGTCCACAAACTTGTGTTTTCAAAAACAGAATCCAAGAAATTATTGGTCTGATTTTAGTGAATTTTTAAACTAGCTCGCACGTTGCACGTCGATTTTTCTATTAGAATTCTCTGTTCATTTCCGAGCATTCTCTTAATATGATATATTTAAAACTAAAAACGTCAACTCACAACATAGTTTACTACGGTGTATTGAGCTAAACAAACACTACTATAGATATAGATATAGATATAGTTTTATAGAAAGCAGTTTAGAACTCATTAGTTGTGCGTTGCAATGGATTCTTTCACCTAGAATGTACAATTAGCAATACTAGTCCCGTGAACAAAAAATAATAATTAAATACTTTCCCTGATCATGACAGTATTACAACAAGAAAAAAATACTTACAAATGGTCCAGCTACAAGCAACGCCATATCACCCCAGGTTGTTAAATCGGATTGAGGTATTCCCAACAAATACAGATCAGAAAAACATAGGCATGAGTTGAAAGACACATACGGTATCAACCAATCTGATTAAAATCTGATGTAGTGTACGGGCTTTAATTATTTTGGCTATAAACTTATTTTAATTTTCTTTGTTATTATATTTGTTATTAATGCCCTTTTATTTTATTATTTTACTTTGATTTTGATTTTGTGATTTTTTTTAATTCCGCCCTACCTACATCAGATGTAGGTAGGGCGGAATTTAAAAAAAAAATCAAAGTAAAATAATAAAATAAAAGGGCATTAATAACAAAAGTAATGAAAAATAAAATTAAAATAACTTCATAGCTAAAATAATTAAAGCCCGTACACTACATCAGATTTTAATCAGATTGGGTATCAACAAGTTGTTAATATACGCCGGTTTCTGCTTTAAATATTGAGATTTAAAAAGTAAAATTTTGAGTTACTTTTTTTAATTTTACAGGCAACCAAGGTGTTATCATATTTCGTACTCCCGGTGATAAACCTAACTACAACATAGATAATATCACCATGTATTACACATTGACATAAATACAGCAATAGTTTAGTTGAAGGAATGCAGTAGGTTAAATTGAACACGAGATAGCTATTATTTGGCAACAAACGTGAACATATTAACTAAATTTAGTGCATGCTAGTGTTTCCTGTCGGAAAATAATTTTATAACTGTATAGTTTCGTTCCAATTATATTGAAAATTAAAACTAATTATGATTAACATAAAAAATATTAATATATGCTTTGGGTCAGTCCACCACTGTACTCGACAGTATGACGTTTTGCGGCAGTTTTCTATTGCCCATCTGTTATTAATATTGTCTGCCAGCTTTGCACTGGTTGGGCAGGTTAGCTTCCGGTTTGGCTGTTTCGTTAATAATGAATTTCTGTCTCAGATAAAGTAATACTAAGTATTAATTAGAGATGGATTTGCAATTTTAGTGTTTAATATGCACATTGTACGGATGTGGGTGAAAATTGTATGCATATAATGCGAACGTTTGTGCAAATAAGTGAACTTTAAAAGTTAACTATGTTAATTTGCATATTACATCAAACAGCTGTCAATAGACTTCATTTGAATACTGACCACGCCAATCAGTGACCATGGTGTTGTGCTTCGGTCATGTGCCCCTGTGTATACCAGCCATGTTAGCGAGATTATTGGTTTACAGACATATGAAACATGCAGCAACTCACTGCTATATCAACAATCATATCAAGTATACTGTGGTCTCTTATCAATACTGCCCTCATCCCGGGACACTGGTCAAAAACAGATCTTTGTATTGTCGTATAACTTGAAACTGCAACAAGTGTTATGTTGAGCCGAGCTAGGGTACAAGCGCCACGAATCGATGCACAGCAATGTATTTGAAGAAATATATATACTTGTGTAGATAACATTCTAAATTTGTGTAAGTGATGAGATGAGTTATAATTTTTTTATTTTCCCATCGCCGTACTTTATACCTAAGACAACGTGTGGTACTGCGAAAAACAATGGTGATATTGTTCGAGGGCGTAGCACGACGTGTGTACAAATCGTGTTGAAATTATATCGGAATCATGGCATGGCGAATCGATATTCATCAAATAGTGAGGAAGTGAGAAGATTAACTCATATTATGTAGAAACAATCAACATTAATTGTACGTTACCTACAAATGAGAGTACTATTATTGGATAGCGCATTATCGTCTGTGTAACTGCGTTAATAACATAAATTTCAGCAATGTCGGTATATTTCAAACATTCGTTAATGTCGTTAATTATTAGCTATCGTGTAACTGTTTGCAAATTCTAATTTCATACATTCTAAATTAAACCTGCCAATTTGGGACAATGTTATCTGTTTATTTGTGTAATTTGCCGATTTATGGATTAATTTGGTTATTGTAACTTTTCTGGTGTACAAATCTTCTTTACTAAAATTGAAGACTTCGGTAAAAAAATACGAATAGAATAGTATAATAAAAATGGAATAAAATGGCATTCATCCTCAACAACGAATCTTCCAATACTCAAATGTTCAACCGAGAAGGAATAATGGAATTACTATGTCGTTCTGTCTCCATTGCCAGTTTAAATTTAACTAGTAACTATCCTATCTATTCTGGTATCCCTGTTTCATCAGCAAGATTCCAATGTTTTACCAAGTTACATACCATACCTTCATTCTTGGCACCATTAGCCACTTTAACTCATCGACCGCAGCAGCTCTGAAATGTTTGTGATTTTTAAAAACAATGTGAGATTTAAAACCTTATTAGAACATTACATTATATTATAGACCAATCAATATCCAAAAACCAAAAAACTAGGTCGTTGATAGTTTATTGTACGTTAGAAGATTGTACTATTCTCGCAGTTAATAATTAGCTTGCTATGGCATAATGAAAGCTAAAATGTTAATGAGTGTCTCGATGTATGTTATATCAGACATGAAGTGATAATAACTTATCAATCTTACAATATTATAAGATTTTTTTATTACTGTTCACTTTATTCTGAGTCTGGGTGGATTGATATATTTTGGCAGACAAAGTGTGCATCAAAACATGGTGAACTCCAATCTGATTAAAATCTGATGTAGTGTACGGGCTTTAATTGTTTTGGCTATAAACTTATTTTAATTTTATTTTTTATTACTTTTGTTATTAATGCCTTTTTATTTTATTATTTTACTTTGATTTTGATTTTGTGATATTGTGTTTTTTTAATTCCGCCCTACCTACATCTGACCCGATGCCTCTGTAACGAGGTTTCAACGAGACCCACTATCGACGATTTTAGTCAACGAATCACAGACCTCCTTCTATAGCGCACATGATGACGTCACCGGGCAAACACACTCAATTAAAATGGCGGATTATACCGACGTTAGCGACCGGGAATAACACGGCTTTTCGGTAAGTTTATCATTGTCAAATGCAACGAAAGTCATTTTTATGTTAATATTGTGGCTCGAATGGTTCGAGTTTAGATCGTTATTTTGCGTAGTTATTCTGGGAGTGACGATTTTGTTTCCACCGGTTCCACCGAACACCGGTGTCTTTTTCCAGTCGCTTGCCCTGGAGACGGGTGATGTTTTGTTGACGATCGGACCAAAATCGGTATTGAAGCCGTAGCTGTAAATATTCATCAAAATGTATCAACATTTTGTACATTATACAATAACTCTTTATTAAAGTAATTGGGCTGGAATAAAATATTTTTTATTTGGAACACATGTCACATTGCAATTGATCAGGAAATATTTTTTGCTCCAATTTTCTGCGTCGATTCCGTGGGCCGGTGACCGTTATACAATGTAAAATCAGTTTGCATTGTTTACTATAGCTGTTTACAGTGTTCTAATCATTACGATTTACTTATTTCTTTGCTTCCATTCTAGATAATTATGCTCAGTGTTTGATGTAAAATTGAAGCGATGACTGAATGAACGAACCTTGGCTGGCGAAGATGTATCTGGAAGTGTACACTTTTGTTGGAAGTGAAAAAAATATTCAATGTAATGACAACAATTGTAAAATGCTGTGGAATTTCTTTTGTAAATAAAAATATACTAGCAATTTTCTATTAATGGTTTATTCAAGTGGGAAAAATATAATGTACAGAAAAATTACCCGTAGAGTATCGCTACACTGAAAAGTAAGCAACCGACAGCCTGTATAAAAGGGGGCTGTGATTGGCTGTTACTTACGCGAGATTTGAACGGGACTTACATAGGCGTCGGTATGTAGGGCGGAATTAAAAAAAAATCAAAGTAAAATAATAATAAAATAAAAAGGCATTAATAACAAAAGTAATAAAAAATTAAATTAAAATAAGTTTATAGCCAAAATAATTAAAGCCCGTACACTACATCAGATTTTAATCAGATTGGGTGAACTCCTATATAGAGATGTTTTTGTTGTTTCCAATAATTTGTTTTCACTGTGAGAGCTAGCTTACACGAGATCTCCAAGGCACACATGCATGCAGGCAAGTACTTGTAATTATAATTGTCAATCAGGGCACACTATATAATTGTCAAGAAGTGTTTAGTATACCTGACATTGACTTTATAACGTGCAGTCAAAACATAAATCGAATTCATTATCGAATGTCATTGTACCTGGTGGACGCTGAATGGGAATTCGATCCAAACGATGTAATAATATTAGGAATACATGGAATCTGTATGAATGAACACCCACTTGGATATCCTCATTCCCATGTGCTGAAGCTCTGTATGAAAGCTGCTGATTGGTGGGCATGTCTATAAAAAACTGTTTCTTGATAATACGCGTGGCTGATTTATCATGAAACGTGTGTGTGTGTGTGTACTTGGATTGCTATATGTTGCGAGGACAAAAATACAGATATATAGCTACTTCCGAGGGCATACACACCTTCCGAGAACCTTTTTCATAGTCCTCGGAAAACATAATTTATATTAATAGTTAATTCGATTATTAATACATTTTGCGTAGCTTAGGTTTAGTATCGGGGGAAGGTATGGTTCACGTTATATTAATATTAATATAATTATACCATACCTTACCCCGATACTAAACCTAAGCTTCGCAAACATTTCTATGTTCAGTCACGGGATATTCAACTCTTGTTTAATTAAACTTAATTAAAATGCAATTCTCCATTGTATTGCATTGTAATTGAGTTTAATTAAACTCCAATTAAAACGCAACCCTATATAGGAACGCGTTTTAATCGAGTTCATATCGCAACTATATTAAAAGTTAATTCAACTATATTAAAAGTTAATCCAATGGAGTCCTCGGAACATATTGCAATACAAGTATGTGTGTGTGTGTGTGTGTGTGTGTGTGTATGTGTGTGTGTGTGTGTCACGTTATATTGAACCAAAAGAAAGTGCATGTTTGCATGCAAAATACGACAACAATAAATATACTCCCCAAAAAGAGGGTTATTTATAAATCAAAAATAATTTCCATGGATGACGCACACTTGTTGAGGATTGTGTGGTGGTAATTTGCAGTCGTTTATAATCATTCAAATAATTTGTATAAAAACATACCAGATGTACGTGTTCAATAATAGGATGTATGTTGTCAATAGGTAAACGCTTTCTCACTTGCCCATCCTAATTGTTAGTAGCCTGTAGGAAAACGTGATAGCGCGGATGATGAAAAGTACATGAAACAACACAATTATAAAATCTACATATGATTGGTCAATGAAAGTTGATGCTTGGATCAACGGTTTAAACACTGGAGAACACATCTTGTACGCGTAGTTGACAATGTTATGGTGTTTATGCTGTTTTAGTTTCTGTTATCAGAGCAGAGTCAAGGGTCGCATAGATGAGTTCACAGATATCACGATCTAGACAGAGAATTGGAACAGCAGATGTGATGACGGGAAATAGGGGACACTAATTCAGGGGCAATACACAACTGTCGTCTCTCTCTCGTTCTATACGAGATCTCGGTAAAAAGTCGATCTTAACCAACAACCGACAACAAAGTAAGCGTCATTCGCCCTAAACTTGAATATGCATGACCGGTGCACTGCAGTTTAGGTTTCTTTGAAGATTGCTAAACTTGTATTGGATGCAACTACACAACATAGAAATGTCATTCATTGTACAACTTATTAATAAACATCTGACAACAACATATAATTTATGAAAATTAATTTTCTGTGGAGTTTCAAATTGTTGCACACTGCCGGGAAAATTGTAATTGTGAAGATTAGGGTGTGATATCTCGATGCAAACATCGATATCAGGACAAACGTACAAAGGTCGATAGTGTTTTAACCTTGGTCAGCATACTGCCCTACATAATCTGTTTTTATTGTCAACCGTCAGCACAAGATGGGTTCTCTAGCGTTCAAACCGTTGATCCAAGCATCGACTTTCACCAATAATCCATATGTGGATTTTATATTTGTGATGTTCGTCGTACTTTTCATTATCAAGGCTACCACGTCTTTCTATGGGCTGCTGAAGATGAAATGGGCGACCGAAAAAGCGTTTGTTGGTTTTCCTATTGAAAACAGACATCCCGTATTTGGACATTTACATATGGTATGTTGTACAGTAAATATGTGTGATGCTACAGTGCATTCTTAATACAGGCGTGTAGATTATAACTGCATAATAACAAAATACTAAGCCTTCTGAAAGAATTTGTGATGTGTTGCTGCTTATTATCTATATGATGTTGATCGACTTTTTGTGTTGCTTTCCTGTCATTGCAGGCATTACGTAACCCAGCTAAAGACATGAACTTTGTTTTTAATCACGCCCAGCCCATTGCAAAATCGTACAGAAAATATTATGGAATCCTACTTTTGGACTATGGACAGGTTTATTGTTAGTAGTTGTTTATATTTGCCTAGATTATGCGTTCCATGGGGTGAACACACTATCACCTACTTACCCAATTATCATTTGTTCTGCATAGTTCTACAGAGAACTACATACGTGCATTGTGACAACGATAGATATTTTGTTTTTGTTTTTTCTGTGTTAAAATAAATGATGGTTCTGGCGAAGAAAGAATAATTTTTAGTACTGAATTCGCCTCTCAATTAATAGAGCAGCGTGATATAATTATTGATCAGCTTAATGTCGTCTGAAACTTATCATAGTCGAGCTAATAGGTTGAATTATTGAAACAAAACAAAAACGCCATGCGTCCCGCGAGACACATTTCACAAATGCTGGTAATTTATATTCTTAGTATGTTTCCCTTTTATTTATTTTTTGGCTAACTTGTCAATATACATTTGCTGATGTCTGAGAAAACAACTCAAATATGCTACGATATAAACAAAATTGGAAATCTAACTTCATTCAATATTTGAACATATTTATAGCTCAAATTAAACACAGAGGAGACGATGCACATTGCAGGTGAGCGGTCTGATAACTTTCCATACACTGGTCTGTTGTGGTTTGGTCCATTCCACGGTATATTAATATGTCATCATCCAGATACTATACAGCCAATTATGTCTACTGCAGGTACGTGGTATTAGGTTGTATAAAATAATTTTGTTCATTCGCCATATAAAGTCCTTACTAGATATAAATCGAGCTTTACATTATTGCTACTGAATCCATTGCGACGTTTAGTTTACATCGGTGCATTAATTATATAAGTAGTCAGCAAACGTCTAAAATCCTCCATCAACGTTGTAGTTCAACCTAAAGCACATATTAGCCCGTTTATTCAACACATTTAAAATTGGATTAGTCGTACTAATATGTACGCAATACCGAATACATGGTAGACAATAATGTATGCTATCATTAAACAGAACCAAAAGATGAGTTCACGTATGGAATGGTAAAACCGTGGTTAGGAGATGGACTACTGATAAGTAAAGGAAGTAAATGGTTTCGTAATAGACGTCTATTAACACCGGGATTCCATTTTGATATATTACGACCCTATGTACATATATTTAATGAATGTACACATACGATGATGGTGAGTACTATAGATAAGACAATAGATTATTTACATCATATTATGTTTATAAAATAACTATGTTTAATTAAACCGAACAGCCAAATGACGTTAATACTGTTGAAATCCAATCCTATTAGACCTACTTTCTTTTTGAAAACGGCCGTCTTGTATCTTGAATGGGAACGCAAACGCGACGTGGACAAATCTAAACTCATAGTTGCTGTTGACATGGAAAGTGAACCGATCCAGATATATGTATGCGTTCTGCTTGTGCCATAGACCTTCATTGGGAAACTAGGCAAGTCATTGTCAAGGACATAGTTCCCGTAGGCGAGAGATATATAACTTGGAGTGTGGTGTATGTGTCAAGTTCAAACTTAATTGGTGATGACATTATATTGCATGTACGTTTGTCCGATATAATGCCCGCTGTATGTATGAATGTTAAACCAAATCAGTCCCGGCATCTCGGATTTGGATCCCAAACTGCATTGGACCAAAATGGTCGCCGATCCGTGATTTTGAACTCCACTCACAAAGGTCAAATCATGCACACCGTAACTATGTGCCAAGCAAAAATGTGTGATTTTGATACATGTTTGGCTTTAAAATGTGTGACACATGGCAATGGTTGAATAATATTACCAGGATTGATATATGTTTTAGAGGGCTATAGTTTTTATCCAAAGTCTGTGCCTTGCATACCCGCATATAAATAATACAAGTGATTCTCTCGGAGGGCATACTCCTGTCTGATATTTTAGTGTCTTATAGTTTTGGTAAATCTAAGCTAAGACGTTGTATCATTTTAAACTCAGCGAGTAAAAAAACATTTCATCCTACTTTTACATTTACAGGACAAATGGATGAAGCAAAGTGACAATGGGATGATAGAGATGTTCGAACATGTCAGTTTGATGACCTTGGATAGTTTGTTGAAATGTATCTTTAGTATTGAGAGTCACTGTCAAACTGATGTGTAAGTGTTGACGTGAAAGACATCCTTTGGTTGAGATTAAAAAACGTCAAAAGATTTTTTGTGAATCGAGCAATTATTTTCTTTGATGCATTATTACAAAAAAAATATTCACACTCAGGACGGTTGGCTATTGATCATGAATTCCAATAGACATTAGATACTTTTTAATAGTTTTTAATATTATTATTTGTTAGTGTATAATATATGCCAAAGGAATTCAATGCCCATTCCCAAAAAAACAAAAAAACTCACAACTGTGAAAAAGAGCTGAAACTGTCTAAAGCCCCTCTCTGTCCAATCTATTCCACGCAATCTTGTACGAAAGAATAACGCTATTTAAAAATGACTTTCGATGTTTACATATACAGGTCCAGAAATCCCTATATTACTGCAGTGTATGCGTTATCTGAGATGGTATTGAAGCGGGTCCAATTTCCTCCATACTTCAGCGATCTCGTCTACCATTTAACGTACAGTGGTTACAAATGGCGAAGAGCTCTACGTCAAGTCCACGGACACTCAAAAACAGTTATTCATCAACGAAAGCAGGCACTGCAGGACCAGAAAAAGCTGGGAATTAAACACAACAGAAAATATATTGACTTCTTAGATATTCTTCTTGAAGCAAGGGTATGTTGATCGAGTAAATAAATATATTGTGCACTGACATATACGTATAAACAAACGAACTACATGTGTGTGGAATGAGCTCAACGCCGACAAGTAGCTTCACAATATCGAAAATCATACTGAAATGTCGGAAGGTGCGCTCACATCATGGGGCAACTTGAATCATGCCAAAGTGAACAATTCAGTGATTGGATCAATGATACCACATAAAATATTGGCTCGCACAGAGCAGCAGTACTCCCCATGCTGGCGTCAACTTTGGTTTCCGGACAATATGACGAGAAACAGCAATCAGTCTACTTTACCTACAGTATGCATGTGTTAGCATTTCTAACGGGACAGAATGAAAAGAAATATAAAAGTCAGCCGAATGTCGGAATATTTTTCACAAATTTTGGTTGTGTAGACTAGTTTACTGAGGGTTGCACGTAATGATAGATATGCAGTAATAGATATATTTTAGAGAGATACAAACGTCTGTGTGGTGCCGGATTAACACACGTACCATGTGTTCATCCTGGGTGTACCTTTCAGTGAAGATTACTGTAATCTTTTCCTTTGTTTAAACAAATACTTTGTATTTATAGGATGAAAGTGGCAAAGGCCTAACAGATCAAGAGATCCGAGATGAAGTTGATACTTTCATGTTTGAGGGACACGACACCACAGCTAGTGGAATTTCTTGGATCCTCTATAACATGGCCAAACACACAGAACATCAACTAAAATGTCAAGAAGAAATTGACGAATTGATGGATCAGAAAGATAAAGATGAGATTGAGTGGTAATGTATCTGAAGACATCTAACTGCGAAACTGACCCCTTTGTACTGTTCAATGAGATGGACTTCTAATGAAATAAACAATACACCGTATTTACCTTATAAATATAACTGATGTATGTACATATCCCACGATGCATTGCATTGTTAAGTAGCACGTTTTGAGCTTGTTAAACAAGACGCCATACACACAGCTCAATTTAAATGTATACTATTCGACGCACATGAAATTGATTTAAAGTAAACGCCAACAATTTACAAACCGCGTAACATACATGTTAACAAATAACAAAAATTACGTGTTTTTTCTTAAATTGTATTGAACGTAGCTCCGAATTTGGCATGTCTTAATCACCGTCCGTTAAAAACTCGCGCCCCCTAGCGACTGAGCGCGTATATCATATCAAAATGACTCAAATAAATGAAAGCATTTTGTCATAAAAATCGAGAGTATTTTGTTGTGTAGCCGTTTGTCTGTTAGAATAAAGTAACAGGAGGACGTGTGAATTATGAGAGCGCGATATACAGGAAAATGAAAATTGCAATCGAAATTACTCAGTACTGCGCATGTTTTACTCAGAATTTACATAACATATAAGCAATTTTATATCATGTTTCTAGGGACGATCTATCGAAACTGCCTTACCTGACAATGTGCATCAAGGAGAGTCTACGGCTGCATCCACCAGTGCCGTTTATTGGAAGGAAATTGAGTAAACCCATTGAAATGCGTTCACCAACAGGCAAGGGTAAAGTTGTGATTCCTGCTGGTAAGTTATTTGTAGCGAAATAATAAAACATTAAACATTCACGTGCGGAGCCTTGTCTATAAGTCATACATGTCATATGCCTAACGTTACACTGGTAACATTGCTACTCCCTTGTACTCATTATCAGACCTACTTTTTGTATTTGACAACATTTCCGTTGTTATTTATCACATTTTCACATAAAAAACACAAATAAATAAATAGTAAACTTTGAATAATAAGTGTATTTAAAAAAAATCGTAATTGGGGTGTAAAATTTCAGTCAAGACGTGTAATATTCATCGTTTACACAAAATGCGACAACCACCATTCAATTTTGGGTAGCTTAGTTAAATTTTTTGACATAAGAATATATATGTTTTGTTACCTGGTTTCTTATATTTTTGTAAAGTCCGAGATAATTTGGTCTACATGTACTTGTTTACATGTTAATTGCTATTTGGCATATAAACGTATCCGAGTGTTAGAAGCCCATGTTTATGATGTTAATCGCTACACAACAACTGTTACCATAGTGATTATTTTAACAGTAGGACTGAGCTAAATTGATCATCACTTGCATCAACGTGTTTTATATTGGTAGGCGAGAGGATTGGAATAGCTATCACTGGTTTACATCACAATCAGCACGTTTGGGAAGATCCCGAGGTTTATAACCCGTTACGATTTACGCCTGAGAACTGCAAAGGACGCTCACCACATGCATATTTACCATTCTCTGCTGGACCTAGGTAAAGTATGGTTCAGTGGTCATTCCAGTAACTTTGGGGGTACTCGACTTTTACACAAGTCTTAATTTTTATTTCGAAAATTGATTATTGAAACACGTAAAATTCATCGGAAGGAATTATAATGGTTGTACATAGCAAGAAAAAACAACCTACATTAAAGGACAAAACACAATATGACAAGAATAATGAATAAAAACAATCATTCTAGGCAATCATATCCACTGACGAAAATAACATAAAAATGTCCTACAGTCTAATAAATGTATCTCAAGCCCTGAAAAAATACAAGACAATGATTCAGAAGTTGATGAGGGGAACTCAAATTGCGAACACATGCAAGTTGGTCATAATATACAATTTGGTTTTCACTTCTTCTAATACCATGCAGGGGCGGCGACACGAAATTTTGCATGGGGGTGGGGGGTCTGCTCACCGTCCCTCGCACCAAAGGCGCGAGTGATCGCGCCCAAAGAGGCGACCTTAGTCATGCTCACCGGTGCATGCCCTCCCCTTGGGGGGCACTCAAAATTAAAACCTTACACCATGTGCGTTCTTGCTAAAAAAAATAATAGGCCCCTAAGGCTGGCATCACATTGCCAAATCATACCCCCTATTGCGGACGCACCGTAAATTTAGTAAACTCAACTCAAACAAGCTATGGCCTAGGGCGGCGTATGGGAGTGCTTGTTGCAAAAGAGGGCCTACAGCGGGCACAGCAACTCTGTGAGTTTATTCATGGGAGCCTATTGCAGATATTAGAATTTTAAAGGGGGCCTATTTGCCTCCCGCGCAGGCTCCCTTTAGAAGGTGACAAACACCGCTTTTTCCCGCTAAATTTGGAACGCACATGGGGTAGTAACAGCATATAGAATGAACCCCCAGGGATGCTCCCCGGGCAATTTTTGAAATCTAGATGCTCTGAAACGCTTTTTCCTGCATTTTGAGGGGCAAATTTTGCTGACATACATAACACAACACAACACAAAGTTTTTCAGCTAGATTTGGGTGGGCGACGCCCCCAAAATTTTTTCGAGGGGCGACCCCCCCGTGCAACAATGCAAAGCGGTAATGGTACCATTATAATGGCTCCCCTTCCAAAAAACAAATCCAGAATCCACACTACTTTACATCGTCCTCTGCATTCATCTTGGTTACCTTGATGTGTTTTCTGTGTTTGTGCATCGTATGAAGTGTGTATAACTGCCATCGGGGCCGTAGAATACAAGTAAATGTTATCCGTACAATGTTCACCCAAATGTGGAAGGAGTGACTTTGTTTTCTCATTGGCTTCATATATGCCATATACAGAATATCAAGTCCATCTGTTAAAGCTAATGTTGAACTGATCAGTTAAAGCACTCAGAAGAAACAAATACTCAAAATTTGTGTCATTTTTGCCAAATCACGTGACTGATCTAAATTATCTTATTTTTCTCGTAAGAAGTTGTGTTCACATTTGATTACATGACAAACATCCGGTTAAAGCACTCCGTGAGAATCAAATGCCCTAAATTAAGGTCACATTTTTCCAGAAATCTAAGATGAATGTCGATGGAGTTCAAAGGAGAGATGCTAACTGGTCAATTGGAAAAATGGAATAGCAATATAAAATTATCTGAATGTCAGATAAATATGTTCAGTAGTTCTGAAATAATAGATTTTCAAGCGATTGTGGGTCACGTGCGGGCGATATATTTTATTGCGAATTCAGACATGAGCGTCCAAAAAACCTGAACAGAAACAAAGGGGTCCAAATAAACAGACAGGGTGTCTCATAATTATATATTGACAGAAAGTTAAAACAGTATTGTACTTTATATTCATTTGTTTGTGTTATTTGTCCATTCAGGAGTTGAATGGGAAAAGGTTATGTTTTAGGAAAAACGATAATATTTCCCAGCATGCATTGTGATTGAATAACCACTTATATGTATTTTTATACAACTGTGCGCTCATGAATATATTTCTTCCCTGATATTTACGTAGGTTGTACATGTAATATATGTCAGGGGTCGTTTCCTGACCGTTGGACTGAGGAAAATGAAAAACATTTGCTACAACTATAGTCAATCTTTGATTTGATTTTAGAAACTGTATTGGTCAGAATTTTGCTATGAATGAGATGAAGATTGCAGTTGGACTGGTGTTGAGGAAGTTTAATCTAGCAGTCGATGACTTCATACGGATTCGTCGTTACAACAGTATCGTTCTACGTGGTGAAAGGGGTATCCCTCTCCACGTGAAACCCCGAAAAATTAAAACAACATAAAGTATTGTTGGGGGGCACACAAAATGACATTGCTCTTGTACCTGTTATAACCAGATTTTGCCATGTAATTCTTGAGCTTCGATTGGCCAATTCAAGACAGCCTAGTACTTCTTGAGCTACGATTGGCCAATTCAATACAGCCGTATAATTCTTACACTACAATTGGCCAATTCAAAATAGTCGTATAATTTTCGAAATACGATTGGCCAATTCAAAATAGCATTACATTCTTGGACTACGGTTGGCCAGTTCAAAACAAGATGTTCTTGAGGTCACTAGGACAGAATTTAGCCAGACCAGTTTTGAAAAATCAATGTTTTTAATATTGAGATATGGTTTCATACTGATATTGAATTTAAACGTTCTGTAAGTTTTGAGTTTGTTTCTTCCCTCAGACTTTTCACGAATATCACTATGATATTCTTTTTTCCAATGGGATGTAAATTTATGTTTGAGGTTGGACTTGATGCTATTCATTACTGCTGAAGTTAATTTATCGCTTTTATTAATTAGAAATTCCTGTGTAATATTCTTGAGCAAGTCTGTAATTTCCAAATATACCACATGGTTTTTAGACTTTTATTAACTGAAAAAGCTTCTTTAGGAAAAACATTTTGAGTATTTTGAATGCGGTTGTAATATTTTATTAATTGATTTTCAATATGTATATCCAAAGGATATCTCCCTAACTCGCTGTAAATTCCCATAGTTGGGGTTCTCTGAGAGACTCCAAGAAGATATCGACAGTTGTGAACATTAATGTCCTCAACTGGTGATTTGGATGAGAACTCGTCACCCCATAAATCACTACCATAAACAAGTATCGGTCGTATTAATTTGTCAAAAAGCGATAGTGACAAGGTGATGGACAAATTGTGTATTGCGCCTAATTTAGTTTTGAGAGAAAACAGTGTTTTTTGAGCCTTTCTCTTAAGGTTCTTAAGAGTTTCTTTAAATTTTCCAGTTGCACTGATTATTAAGCCCAGATAATTACATGTTTTAACTGTCACAATTTCACTGCCCCCTAGAAAGAAAGACATCTGTTTTTCATTAGTTTTTCTGGGTTTACAGTTAATTGCCATGTATTAGCATACACTGACAAGTTATCCAGACATGATTGTAATCCATGCTTTGTTATAGAAAGAAGGACAAAGTCATCAGCATAAAGTGGGCAGTTGACAGGCGATTTGGAGGATCACAATCAAAATTGAAGCTGTTGGGAAGGTCATTTAGAAGAAGGTTAAATAGAGTTGGACTGAGATTACAGCCTTGTTTGCAACCAATATTGAAGTTAAATGAAGTTAAAAATATTAACTATTAAATGGTTCTGTTAGCCCTTTTTTACATTTAACTTTATACTTTATTTTACTATACATGTTTGTAATAATTGTATACATGTGGTCAATAATACCGTTATTGAGAAGTTTACGAAAGAAGCCATTACGCCAAATGCTATCAAACGCCTTTAGGAGATAAATAAAGCTGGCATACAATTTATTGTTCTTTTAATGTTATGGTAAATGTATTTGTTAATAAGTCTTTTTGAGATCAAAATAGTGTCTGTCGTCCTACATTCACGCCTAAATGTAAATTGGTTATTTGAAAGGATGGTTTTTGTTTTGTTCTTATCAATGTAGATAAGATAGAGAGTTGGTAACCTGTCTGTAAGGAGAGAAGGATGAAAATGGGTGAATAAAGCTGCACTATCTGTAATATGTATTCCTTTGTGTCGAGCCTGGTGTTATCAGCAAAGCGAGACGAAGTTCCCCGATCCCCGAACAGGAAGCTCCTGTTCATAACAACAGATTCAAGCCTACTTTTTGGCTCAATAACTTGATGTGGTGATAAGCCATGTAACAAATAACAAGTAACAGTGATTTACAGATTTTACACTTAATTGTCAACTCCACATTGTCTTTTTTATTTGTTTTAATTCGAAAAAACCCAACTGCAACACTTAGCTTAGCCATTGCCTGCCCCATTGTCCCAACTATCGACGCAGCTGACATGAAAAATATTAAACTGTGCGTACTGTAATATTAAACCAGTCTGTAAGGCGACGCTCTATTCCACTTCTTTCTTGTCAATTTCATGTATTTTGCTCCATAAATGTCACATTTTTGGATCAATCGTGAAGCTGTGCAAATTGAATTAGTGCTGAGGTCCAAAGGCGGTAAACCGTTCTTGACTTTTCCAGAATGCACAGATTATCAGTTCAGCCCTGGTTGTCTTAGTGATAGCATAAACCCTAGGGTTGATGTGCCGGCGATCGTAATTTGCATAAAATGGACAGGTAGTTGTTATCAAATATGTCATGGTTTGCCCAACAATCCTTTGGGTTCTATTCTTTCGATGATGATTCTATGATTGGGATGTTCAGAAATCCAACGCAATGGCAGCCATCACCGTACAACACACTCAGCCTCGCCTTTGACACTCAACCAAGCCACATTAAATGCAGTCAGCACCCGAGGTAAATACACTGATCTTTCTGACTTTTACCCCAACGTCACTTTGCCAAACTCTGTAACCACAAATCTAAGCTACATCTCCTTTGACCCATCACTCACCTGTTTTACGACCTAATAAGCAAAATCGACATATTTGAATCATGGATTGAATGCTACCTAGCATATGCCCTATCACTTATTCTATTTCCCGGAAGACGCCATTCCTTAAACTATAATAAATATGCTAGCTTTCCTGTCCCACGAGTAGCGACCTACAAGCCATAAGCTTGGTTAACTTGTGATAGGCAATTTTTATTGGACGCAAGGTAAGCACTAAAGTTCATCTACCAATGCACCCTCTTACCGAATATCTAGATCCACCAGTGTTCCTGGACCACACCTGATCGTTCCAATCTGTGTCGGGTGCAACTATAAAGGACATGTCAAATCAGAATACTCTCAACACAGATCATCTAACCCATACTACTGGGGCAACCAACAACAACAAGCCAGCCACCCTATCAGACAAATGTGTCGTGACTTCAATAGAGGGTTCTGCAGAAATTCATGCACCAAATGGACACCAACATACATGCTCCATTTGTCACGCACCCGACCATGGTGCCCACACCCACCAGCAACAACCATTCAACACAACTTAAAACTTTTTTCGTGTCACATACTCTTAGACATTTCAAACAGTGTGGACTCTGAATGCCAAGTCTTCACTTAATGTGACGTTTTGGAGACTACTTTATTGCATGCATCAAAATACATACTTTTGTGGTGTTATATGTCACCTGATCACCCGAGTGTATTGATATGTAAAGAGAAGTGCCATTGGTGTAACTGAAAAATAGCGGAATAAACAAGACGTTGAACTTGAAAGCCCTCTGGTTTCTTTGATGTTTGGTGTATTCCTATGTCAACACATCACACTCAACCACAAAGACATTGTCTCACAAGCTGTAATGAAGGAGGTTAAACTAGGGGACACCATTGGTCCATTCACCAGGCCATCCCTACCAAACTTCGTCACAAACTCTCTTGGAATCAGCCCAAAGAAGGCAGGTAGTCACCGACTTATAATTCAACATGCGTTCATGTCTGTACGGATTTAAATGAGACGATCATTACTACTTTGACTACATCCCGCCATTTGGCCTGCGCTCTGCACTTTTCCTATTTATTGGCTCGCCTTAGCACTGTCATGGATAGTCAGACATCAAGCGAAAACAATTGACATCATACACTATCTTGACGACTTTCTAGCTGTCAGCCCACCTAATCATCAATTCTATCAATGAAGCATAGACATAGTTCTAAACACCTGCTTCTCACCATGGATTTCCATTAATGCAAACAAAGTCAAAGTCCATCATCTGTTATTACCTTTCTTGGTGTTGAATTGAGCATAATTGATATGGCCATCCACGTATTAGCCGACAAACTGGAAAGCATCTTAACTTCTATCCACTTCTGGCTAACAGGTATTACTGCTCCAAACGTGAACTCCTGTCACTAATTAGAACACTAAGCTTCACATGTAAATGCGTCTCTGCAGGACAGTTATTTCTATGATGCACGATAGACCTCGTCACCACTGCTTCATCACTCAACTATACCATAATCTTTTCCGACGACTTTTACCTAGATCTGCAATGTTGGTGGTTTTTCTTCCAACCTGGAATGGCTCTGCCTACATTCTCGCAACTTCATAGTCTCTGATCCCAAATATGAATCTCTACACACATGCTTCATCTGTCATCACCTGCAGGGCCTTCTACAACATTGGTTCGCCCTGGTTACCAGACAAATGTTCTATCAACTCTCCCTTTTCAATTGAATGAAAGAAACTTTTTCCTATACTAATTTCATGTTTGATTGAGGCCACCCATTGAATGGGCCAACAAATCATGTCTCACTGTGACAATGAAACAGTCGTCAATATTTGGAATAAAAAGGTTCTACGCGATGTCATCATGTCGCTCTTGCTTGCCATTTTCTTTGTTACAGCTAATGGCAACTTCTACATATTCAGGGTACTAACAATTCAATTGCTGACTCATTGTCTCGTTTGCGTGTTTGTTTAGAGATCTTCTAAGGCAAGAGTTACAATGTGAAATTGCTTTGTTTACATCTGTTGAGGGTTCCTTCTGTAATACTGATTCAATTTCTTTGGCAAATTCTTCTGTGACAATAGCTTGAATGCGACGATAAGTTATTTCTTTTTGTACAAGTGGAGGCTTGGGTAATACCAGTTCTATGCCAATAGGAAAATGGTCAGAGACATAGATGTTATCAATGACAACTTAGCGAATGATGGTGTCTATATTAGTGAAAACCAGATCTAGAATGTGGTAGCGGTTGTGAGTAGGTGCACTGACCCACTGAATGAGGTTGCAAGAGTTGGTTAATTCCTTAAATCTATGAAGATCAATGGAGGATGATGAGGTTGTCCAATGGAAATTGAAATCCCCAGTAATAATCAGACTGCTAAAATATACAGAGGATGCTTCCAGGAGAGACCCAAATTCATCTAAGAAATTGGAAACGGTGAATCTATTCTTTGAATTTCGAGGAGGTCTATAGATAATGATAATTTTAAAGGTAATATCATGATGACAAAGTGTGATTTCAACAGCCTCAAAGGTAGTGAAATTACGTAGCGGTTTCCAGGTGATGACATTAATTTGTGATTTACATATGAAGGCAATACCACCTCCTTTAGATTTCACACGTGGAAAATGACTATATGAATAATTTTTATCCTGTTGATGTGACTTCATTGATGACGGGTTCATCACCAGTAGGTTTTAGCCATGACCCAGTAATTGCTAGTGCATCGATGTTCAACATTATAGTCAGCTTTATTTCGAATTGACTGTACATTCCAGCAGCAAAGTTGAAAATGTTGATTTCTTGGTATGAATCTTTGAGAGATAGGTTGCAATTTCCCACTGCCAGCCCTACAACAAACTATAGATTTTTCATTCTTTTTGCGAGAAAAACGAAATCCTGAACATCACACAACATTCGCACAGAAGTCAACGATGTTTCTACGTCGGTCTTTCGGCTTAATGCATGTAGGTTCCATACAACGACAATCAACACATTTGTATATGGGGTCCATACTACGTGTTGGAACATAAAGCACGCATCATATACTACTTATAACAACATAAACACATGTGGGTCCTTACTAAGTGTAGTCAAACATATGCATGTGTGTCTCATACTATGTTAAACAATATTAATGCACGTGGGTCTCATACTACGTGTATCAACATACAAATGTACATGTATATACATTTGGATCCCGCACAATGTGTATCAATATTCAAGCATGTGGGTCCAATTTTACCGGTACGTAAAATACATGTATTTCATACTACGTGTAGCAAAATATGTGCATGCTACGTTTAATAATACATTAACACTGCGATAAAGACATTGTGGAATGTTTTGGGTTTTTTTATTTGAAAAGGGCCTGAAAACAAATAATTTTGACAAGAGAATTCAGGAATATACCAAGAATAATTCATAACGAAATGTATTCCATATAACACACCAATAATAATTATCATAATTACCGAATACACATGATGAATATTAAAGACAACAAATGTCATTCATTTCTTTCTTTTCCATTCTATTGTTATTACTCGAGATGTCTCGTTTGGCCCATCAACAATTTACATGTATCTATTATTATTAAGACATTTGTCCCCGGGATTTGTCCCCTTTCGAAAGAGTCGCCTGCAATCTAAGACTGCAACTCAAGTACTTGACAATTGCGTTTTAAATTAAAAGGTGGACACATTCTGTTTAGATGTCATTCTCCACTTATGAGCTTCAATACATTGTCGTCAAATAACGCATTACTTATATTTCATTATTTTTTTATATAATGATGATGATGATGTTAGTGTCTCCCCAAATTATGATCTTCGAGTGAATGTATTCAACAGACCTAGAGAGGGCGCAAGAACCGAAGTACGAGTATTCACTTCCGGTGTCAATTGTGAGAAGGCTGTCAAGCACTAGCTGGATCAGGTCAACGTCCTAATGCTCCCGGTGGTCTATTAGTCGAACACTATAAGTTTACTGTTCAAAGAGTGACATATATGCACTACAGTTCAGATTGTTTGGTAAGCTTTCTCCGTTTTTACTAGTTTCGTACATTTTCAGGACGGCGCGGTATTCACCTTAAACTGCACACCGCTCGGTTCATACCGGCCGGGTGGCATTTGTTGTTGGCATTTTTACACAAGCTTCTTCAGTTACCTGAGGAGTTGTAGTATACGAAACAGGTCAGTTATACTGGTACGTAAAATACATCGTCGCTGTGCGTAGGGGGTCGTGCGTAGAGCTCATGAACTCTGTCTAAGACCCTTTGTATGGTGCGACCACTGTCACTGTATGGGACGCGATGTGGGACGTCACATGTACGTTGTGTATAAAATAGTATGTATACATATATGATGTAATTTAGAATTTCCAAACCTGTTACTACACATGCATCCCCAGTTAGCAAGATATTTCTGGGTTTCGTTTTTGAGCATTGTTGATAATTGACGTGGTCTGAGGTCAAACTCAGTGAGCGAACACAATGAGCTCCAAACAAAATCATTGGCACAAGAGCAATAGACGACGTAATGAGGTAATGCTTCATGATGACTCAGCATTTGATGATATAGTGCATGATGACATATTTGTTAGGGTTACACGTACACTACACCACTGCACCACATAGATCGCGAACCATAGTCTACCATACAAAATATTTGGAATGAAATAGCAATGATTACAAACATTTTTTTACCTGTGATATCCTGGGATTCCACTTTTACCTGTGATATCTTGGCTTTCCACTTTTACCTGTGATATCCTGGGTTTCCTGTTTTACCTGTGATACCCTGGGATTCCACTTTTACCTGTGATATCCTGGCTTTCCACTTTTACCTGTGATATCCTGGGATTCCACTTTTACCTGTGATATCCTGGGTTTCCTGTTTTACCTGTGATACCCTGGGATTCCACTTTTACCTGTGATATCCTGGGATTCCACTTTTACCTGTGATATCTTGGCTTTCCACTTTTACCTGTGATATCCTGGGTTTCCTGTTTTACCTGTGATACCCTGGGATTCCACTTTTACCTGTGATATCCTGGCTTTCCACTTTTACCTGTGATATCCTGGTTTTCCTATTTTACCTGTGATATCCTGGCTTTCCACTTTTACCTGTGATATCTTGGGATTCCTATTTTACCTGTGATATCCTGGTTTTCCTATTTTACCTGTGATATCCTGGCTTTCCACTTTTACCTGTGATATCTTGGGATTCCTATTTTACCTGTGATATCCTGGTTTTCCTATTTTACCTGTGATATCCTGGCTTTCCTATTTTACCTGTGATATCCTGGCTTTCCTATTTTACCTCTGAGAACAAAAGTCATAGAATGAGAGGTGTCAACACATGGATTTTGACAGACCTGAAAATATATTTCTTGTTTATTATTAATTTTTTAAGATTGGAAAACTTGTGTTGTTTCAGATACAAGAAAACTTCATGATGAGGTCACAATTACATGAACTGTTTCTTGAACAAACCATGTGATATAACAATATACAGTAGATTTCAATTCTTTCAATTTGGTAGATTTCAATTCTTTCAATTTGGTAGATTTCAATTCTTTCAATTTGGTAGATTTCAATTCTTCATCTTCTGTAAATATTCCATAAATATCAAAATATGTAATTTAAATTAAATCTTGTTTTCAGAGGTGAAGAGTTAACAAGAACCCTTAGACAGAATGGGGAGAACATATTACACACTACCAGGAATCAGGTTTAACTCAGTTGCAAGATTTGTTTTCTTCATTGATGCAGCTACATGTGTTACACTTTGGCTAACAGGTAAGAGAATAGATTTACTCTATATTGAATAGCAGCTACATGTGTTACACTATGGCTAACAGGTAAGAGAATAGATTTACTCTATAATGAATAGCAGCTACATGTGTTATGCTATGGCTAACAGATAAGAGAATAGATTTACTCTATATTGAATAGTAGCTACATGTGTTACACTATGGCTAACAGATAAGAGAATAGATTTACTCTATATTGAATAGCAGCTACATGTGTTATACTATGGCTAACAGGTAAGAGAATAGATTTACTCTATAATGAATAGCAGCTACATGTGTTATGCTATGGCTAACAGATAAGAGAATAGATTTACTCTATATTGAATAGTAGCTACATGTGTTACACTATGGCTAACAGATAAGAGAATAGATTTACTCTATATTGAATAGCAGCTACATGTGTTATACTATGGCTAACATATAAGAGAATAGATTTACTCTATATTGAATAGCACTACATGTGTTATACTATGGCTAACAGGTAATAGAATAGATTTACTCTATAATGAATAGCAGCTACATGTGTTATACTATGGCTAACAGATAAGAGAATAGATTTACTCTATATTGAATAGCAGCTACATGTGTTATACTATGGCTAACAGATAAGAGAATAGATTTACTCTATATTGAATAGCAGCTACATGTGTTATACTATGGCTAACATATAAGAGAATAGATTTACTCTATATTGAATAGCACTACATGTGTTATACTATGGCTAACAGGTAATAGAATAGATTTACTCTATATTGAATAGCAGCTACATGTGTTATACTGTGGCTAACAGATAAGAGAATAGATTTACTCTATATTGAATAGCAGCTACATGTGTTATACTATGGCTAACATATAAGAGAATAGATTTACTCTATATTGAATAGCACTACATGTGTTATACTATGGCTAACAGGTAAGAGAATAGATTTACTCTATATTGAATAGCAGCTACATGTGTTGTACCATGGCTAACAGGTAAGAGAATAGATTTACTCTATATTGAATAGTAGCTACATGTGTTATGCTATGGCTAACAGGTAAGAGAATAGATTTACTCTATATTGAATAGTAGCTACATGTGTTATGCTATGGCTAACAGGTAAGAGAATAGATTTACTCTATATTGAATAGCAGCTACATGTGTTACACTATGGCTAACAGATAAGAGAATAGATTTACTCTATATTGAATAGCAGCTACATGTGTTATACTATGGCTAACAGGTAAGAGAATAGATTTACTCTATAATGAATAGCAGCTACATGTGTTATGCTATGGCTAACAGATAAGAGAATAGATTTACTCTATATTGAATAGTAGCTACATGTGTTACACTATGGCTAACAGATAAGAGAATAGATTTACTCTATATTGAATAGCAGCTACATGTGTTATACTATGGCTAACATATAAGAGAATAGATTTACTCTATATTGAATAGCACTACATGTGTTATACTATGGCTAACAGGTAATAGAATAGATTTACTCTATAATGAATAGCAGCTACATGTGTTATACTATGGCTAACAGATAAGAGAATAGATTTACTCTATATTGAATAGCAGCTACATGTGTTATACTATGGCTAACAGATAAGAGAATAGATTTACTCTATATTGAATAGCAGCTACATGTGTTATACTATGGCTAACATATAAGAGAATAGATTTACTCTATATTGAATAGCACTACATGTGTTATACTATGGCTAACAGGTAATAGAATAGATTTACTCTATATTGAATAGCAGCTACATGTGTTATACTATGGCTAACAGATAAGAGAATAGATTTACTCTATATTGAATAGCAGCTACATGTGTTATACTATGGCTAACATATAAGAGAATAGATTTACTCTATATTGAATAGCACTACATGTGTTATACTATGGCTAACAGGTAAGAGAATAGATTTACTCTATATTGAATAGCAGCTACATGTGTTGTACCATGGCTAACAGGTAAGAGAATAGATTTACTCTATATTGAATAGTAGCTACATGTGTTATGCTATGGCTAACAGGTAAGAGAATAGATTTACTCTATATTGAATAGTAGCTACATGTGTTATGCTATGGCTAACAGGTAAGAGAATAGATTTACTCTATATTGAATAGCAGCTACATGTGTTATGCTATGGCTAACAGGTAAGAGAATAGATTTACTCTATAATGAATAGCAGTTACATGTGTTATACTATGGCTAACAGGTAAGAGAATAGATTTACTCTATATTGAATAGCAGCTACATGTGTTATACTATGGCTAACAGATAAGAGAATAGATTTACTCTATATTGAATAGCAGCTACATGTGTTATACTATGGCTAACAGATAAGAGAATAGATTTACTCTATATTGAATAGCAGCTACATGTGTTATACTATGGCTAACAGATAAGAGAATAGATTTACTCTATATTGAATAGCAGTTACATGTGTTATACTATGGCTAACAGGTAATAGAATAGATTTACTCTATAATGAATATTAGCTACATGTGTTATACTATGGCTAACAGGTAAGAGAATAGATTTACTCTATATTGAATAGCAGCTACATGTGTTATACTATGGCTAACAGATAAGAGAATAGATTTACTCTATATTGAATAGCAGCTACATGTGTTATATTATTGCTAACAGATAAGAGAATAGATTTACTCTATATTGAATAGCAGCTACATGTGTTATATTATGGCTAACAGGTAATAGAATAGATTTACTCTATAATGAATAATAGCTACATGTGTTATACTATGGCTAACAGGTAAGAGAATAGATTTACTCTATATTGAATAGCAGCTACATGTGTTATACTATGGCTAACAGATAAGAGAATAGATTTACTCTATATTGAACAGCAGCTACATGTGTTATACTATGGCTAACAGATAAGAGAATAGATTTACTCTATATTGAATAGCAGCTACATGTGTTATACTATGGCTAACATATAAGAGAATAGATTTACTCTATATTGAATAGCACTACATGTGTTATACTATGGCTAACAGGTAATAGAATAGATATACTCTATATTGAATAGCAGCTACATGTGTTATACTATGGCTAACAGATAAGAGAATAGATTTACTCTATATTGAATAGCAGCTACATGTGTTATACTATGGCTAACATATAAGAGAATAGATTTACTCTATATTGAATAGCACTACATGTGTTATACTATGGCTAACAGGTAAGAGAATAGATTTACTCTATATTGAATAGCAGCTACATGTGTTATACTATGGCTAACAGATAAGAGAATAGATTTACTCTATATTGAATAGCAGCTACATGTGTTATATTATTGCTAACAGATAAGAGAATAGATTTACTCTATATTGAATAGCAGCTACATGTGTTATATTATGGCTAACAGGTAATAGAATAGATTTACTCTATAATGAATAATAGCTACATGTGTTATACTATGGCTAACAGGTAAGAGAATAGATTTACTCTATATTGAATAGCAGCTACATGTGTTATACTATGGCTAACAGATAAGAGAATAGATTTACTCTATATTGAATAGCAGCTACATGTGTTATACTATGGCTAACAGATAAGAGAATAGATTTACTCTATATTGAATAGCAGCTACATGTGTTATACTATGGCTAACATATAAGAGAATAGATTTACTCTATATTGAATAGCACTACATGTGTTATACTATGGCTAACAGGTAATAGAATAGATTTACTCTATATTGAATAGCAGCTACATGTGTTATACTATGGCTAACAGATAAGAGAATAGATTTACTCTATATTGAATAGCAGCTACATGTGTTATACTATGGCTAACATATAAGAGAATAGATTTACTCTATATTGAATAGCACTACATGTGTTATACTATGGCTAACAGGTAAGAGAATAGATTTACTCTATATTGAATAGCAGCTACATGTGTTGTACCATGGCTAACAGGTAAGAGAATAGATTTACACTATATTGAATAGCAGTTACATGTGTTATACTATGGCTAACATATAAGAGAATAGATTTACTCTATATTGAATAGTAGCTACATGTGTTATGCTATGGCTAACAGGTAAGAGAATAGATTTACTCTATATTGAATAGTATCTACATGTGTTATGCTATGGCTAACAGGTAAGAGAATAGATTTACTCTATATTGAATAGCAGCTACATGTGTTATGCTATGGCTAACAGGTAAGAGAATAGATTTACTCTATAATGAATAGCAGTTACATGTGTTATACTATGGCTAACAGGTAAGAGAATAGATTTACTCTATATTGAATAGCAGCTACATGTGTTATACTATGGCTAACAGGTAAGAGAATAGATTTACTCTATATTGAATAGTAGCTACATGTGTTATGCTATGGCTAACAGGTAAGAGAATAGATTTACTCTATATTGAATAGTAGCTACATGTGTTGTACCATGGCTAACAGGTAAGAGAATAGATTTACTCTATATTGAATAGCAGTTACATGTGTTATATTATGGCTAACAGATAAGAGAATAGATTTACTCTATATTGAATAGTAGCTACATGTGTTATGCTATGGCTAACAGGTAAGAGAATAGATTTACTCTATATTGAATAGTAGCTACATGTGTTATGCTATGGCTAACAGGTAAGAGAATAGATTTACTCTATATTGAATAGTAGCTACATGTGTTATGCTATGGCTAACAGGTAAGAGAATAGATTTACTCTATATTGAATAGTAGCTACATGTGTTATACTATGGCTAACAGGTAAGACATTAGATTCACTCTATATTGAATAGTAGCTACATGTGTTGTACTATGGCTAACAGGTAAGAGAATAGATTTACACTATATTGAATAGCAGCTACATTTGTTATACTATGGCTAACAGGTAAGAGAATAGATTTACTCTATATTGAATAGCAGTTACATGTGTTATACTATGGCTAACTGGCAAGAGAATAGATTTACTCTATATTGAATAGCAGTTACATGTGTTATACTATGGCTAACTGGTAAGAGAATAGATTTACTCTATATTGAATAGCAGTTACATGTGTTGTACCATGGCTAACAGGTAAGAGAATAGATTTACACTATATTGAATAGCACTACATGTGTTATACTATGGCTAACAGGTAAGAGAATAGATTTACTCTATATTGAATAGCACTACATGTGTTATACTATGGCTAACAGGTAAGAGAATAGATTTACTCTATATTGAATAGCAGCTACATGTGTTGTACCATGGCTAACAGGTAATAGAATAGATTTACTCTATAGTGAATATTAGCTACATGTGTTACACTATGGCTAACAGGTAAGAGAATAGATTTACTCTATATTGAATAGCAGCTACATGTGTTATACTATGGCTAACAGGTAATAGAATAGATTTACTCTATAATGAATATTAGCTACATGTGTTACACTATGGCTAACAGGTAAGAGAATAGATTTACTCTATATTGAATAGCAGTTACATGTGTTATACTATGGCTAACAGGTAATAGAATAGATTTACTCTATAATGAATATTAGCTACATGTGTTACACTATGGCTAACAGGTAAGAGAATAGATTTACTCTATATTGAATAGCAGCTACATGTGTTATACTATGGCTAACAGATAAGAGAATAGATTTACTCTATATTGAATAGCAGCTACATGTGTTATACTATGGCTAACAGATAAGAGAATAGATTTACTCTATATTGAATAGCAGCTACATGTGTTATACTATGGCTAACAGATAAGAGAATAGATTTACTCTATATTGAATAGCAGTTACATGTGTTATACTATGGCTAACAGGTAATAGAATAGATTTACTCTATAATGAATATTAGCTACATGTGTTATACTATGGCTAACAGGTAAGAGAATAGATTTACTCTATATTGAATAGCAGCTACATGTGTTATACTATGGCTAACAGATAAGAGAATAGATTTACTCTATATTGAATAGCAGCTACATGTGTTATATTATGGCTAACAGATAAGAGAATAGATTTACTCTATATTGAATAGCAGCTACATGTGTTATATTATGGCTAACAGATAAGAGAATAGATTTACTCTATATTGAATAGCAGCTACATGTGTTATACTATGGCTAACAGATAAGAGAATAGATTTACTCTATATTGAATAGCAGCTACATGTGTTATATTATGGCTAACAGATAAGAGAATAGATTTACTCTATATTGAATAGCAGCTACATGTGTTATATTATGGCTAACAGATAAGAGAATAGATTTACTCTATATTGAATAGCAGCTACATGTGTTATATTATGGCTAACAGATAAGAGAATAGATTTACTCTATATTGAATAGCAGCTACATGTGTTATACTATGGCTAACAGATAAGAGAATAGATTTACTCTATATTGAATAGCAGCTACATGTGTTATATTATGGCTAACAGATAAGAGAATAGATTTACTCTATATTGAATAGCAGCTACATGTGTTATATTATGGCTAACAGGTAATAGTCTAGATTTACTCTATAATGAATATTAGCTACATGTGTTATACTATGGCTAACAGGTAAGAGAATAGATTTACTCTATATTGAATAGCAGCTACATTTGTTATACTATGGCTAACAGATAAGAGAATAGATTTACTCTATATTGAATAGCAGCTACATGTGTTATATTATGGCTAACAGGTAATAGAATAGATTTACTCTATAATGAATATTAGCTACATGTGTTATGCTATGGCTAACAGGTAAGAGAATAGATTTACTCTATATTGAATAGTAGCTACATGTGTTATACTATGGCTAACAGGTAAGACATTAGATTCACTCTATATTGAATAGTAGCTACATGTGTTGTACTATGGCTAACAGGTAAGAGAATAGATTTACACTATATTGAATAGCAGCTACATTTGTTATACTATGGCTAACAGGTAAGAGAATAGATTTACTCTATATTGAATAGCAGTTACATGTGTTATACTATGGCTAACTGGCAAGAGAATAGATTTACTCTATATTGAATAGCAGTTACATGTGTTATACTATGGCTAACTGGTAAGAGAATAGATTTACTCTATATTGAATAGCAGTTACATGTGTTGTACCATGGCTAACAGGTAAGAGAATAGATTTACACTATATTGAATAGCACTACATGTGTTATACTATGGCTAACAGGTAAGAGAATAGATTTACTCTATATTGAATAGCACTACATGTGTTATACTATGGCTAACAGGTAAGAGAATAGATTTACTCTATATTGAATAGCAGCTACATGTGTTGTACCATGGCTAACAGGTAATAGAATAGATTTACTCTATAGTGAATATTAGCTACATGTGTTACACTATGGCTAACAGGTAAGAGAATAGATTTACTCTATATTGAATAGCAGCTACATGTGTTATACTATGGCTAACAGGTAATAGAATAGATTTACTCTATAATGAATATTAGCTACATGTGTTACACTATGGCTAACAGGTAAGAGAATAGATTTACTCTATATTGAATAGCAGTTACATGTGTTATACTATGGCTAACAGGTAATAGAATAGATTTACTCTATAATGAATATTAGCTACATGTGTTACACTATGGCTAACAGGTAAGAGAATAGATTTACTCTATATTGAATAGCAGCTACATGTGTTATACTATGGCTAACAGATAAGAGAATAGATTTACTCTATATTGAATAGCAGCTACATGTGTTATACTATGGCTAACAGATAAGAGAATAGATTTACTCTATATTGAATAGCAGCTACATGTGTTATACTATGGCTAACAGATAAGAGAATAGATTTACTCTATATTGAATAGCAGTTACATGTGTTATACTATGGCTAACAGGTAATAGAATAGATTTACTCTATAATGAATATTAGCTACATGTGTTATACTATGGCTAACAGGTAAGAGAATAGATTTACTCTATATTGAATAGCAGCTACATGTGTTATACTATGGCTAACAGATAAGAGAATAGATTTACTCTATATTGAATAGCAGCTACATGTGTTATATTATGGCTAACAGATAAGAGAATAGATTTACTCTATATTGAATAGCAGCTACATGTGTTATATTATGGCTAACAGATAAGAGAATAGATTTACTCTATATTGAATAGCAGCTACATGTGTTATACTATGGCTAACAGATAAGAGAATAGATTTACTCTATATTGAATAGCAGCTACATGTGTTATATTATGGCTAACAGATAAGAGAATAGATTTACTCTATATTGAATAGCAGCTACATGTGTTATATTATGGCTAACAGATAAGAGAATAGATTTACTCTATATTGAATAGCAGCTACATGTGTTATATTATGGCTAACAGATAAGAGAATAGATTTACTCTATATTGAATAGCAGCTACATGTGTTATACTATGGCTAACAGATAAGAGAATAGATTTACTCTATATTGAATAGCAGCTACATGTGTTATATTATGGCTAACAGATAAGAGAATAGATTTACTCTATATTGAATAGCAGCTACATGTGTTATATTATGGCTAACAGGTAATAGTCTAGATTTACTCTATAATGAATATTAGCTACATGTGTTATACTATGGCTAACAGGTAAGAGAATAGATTTACTCTATATTGAATAGCAGCTACATTTGTTATACTATGGCTAACAGATAAGAGAATAGATTTACTCTATATTGAATAGCAGCTACATGTGTTATATTATGGCTAACAGGTAATAGAATAGATTTACTCTATAATGAATATTAGCTACATGTGTTATACTACATGTATGGCTAACAGGTAAGAGAATAGATTTACTCTATATTGAATAGCAGCTACATGTGTTATACTACGGCTAACAGATAAGAGAATAGATTTACTCTATATTGAATAGCAGCTACATGTGTTATATTATGGCTAACAGGTAAGAGAATAGATTTACTCTATATTGAATAGCAGCTACATGTGTTATGCTATGGCTAACAGATAAGAGAATAGATTTACTCTATATTGAATAGCAGCTACATGTGTTATACTATGGCTAACAGGTAAGAGAATAGATTTACACTATATTGAATAGCACTACATGTGTTATACTATGGCTAACAGGTAAGAGAATAGATTTACTCTATATTGAATAGCACTACATGTGTTATACTATGGCTAACAGGTAAGAGAATAGATTTACTCTATATTGAATAGCAGCTACATGTGTTGTACCATGGCTAACAGGTAATAGAATAGATTTACTCTATAGTGAATATTAGCTACATGTGTTACACTATGGCTAACAGGTAAGAGAATAGATTTACTCTATATTGAATAGCAGCTACATGTGTTATACTATGGCTAACAGGTAATAGAATAGATTTACTCTATAATGAATATTAGCTACATGTGTTACACTATGGCTAACAGGTAAGAGAATAGATTTACTCTATATTGAATAGCAGTTACATGTGTTATACTATGGCTAACAGGTAATAGAATAGATTTACTCTATAATGAATATTAGCTACATGTGTTACACTATGGCTAACAGGTAAGAGAATAGATTTACTCTATATTGAATAGCAGCTACATGTGTTATACTATGGCTAACAGATAAGAGAATAGATTTACTCTATATTGAATAGCAGCTACATGTGTTATACTATGGCTAACAGATAAGAGAATAGATTTACTCTATATTGAATAGCAGCTACATGTGTTATACTATGGCTAACAGATAAGAGAATAGATTTACTCTATATTGAATAGCAGTTACATGTGTTATACTATGGCTAACAGGTAATAGAATAGATTTACTCTATAATGAATATTAGCTACATGTGTTATACTATGGCTAACAGGTAAGAGAATAGATTTACTCTATATTGAATAGCAGCTACATGTGTTATACTATGGCTAACAGGTAAGAGAATAGATTTACTCTATATTGAATAGCAGCTACATGTGTTATATTATGGCTAACAGATAAGAGAATAGATTTACTCTATATTGAATAGCAGCTACATGTGTTATATTATGGCTAACAGATAAGAGAATAGATTTACTCTATATTGAATAGCAGCTACATGTGTTATACTATGGCTAACAGATAAGAGAATAGATTTACTCTATATTGAATAGCAGCTACATGTGTTATATTATGGCTAACAGATAAGAGAATAGATTTACTCTATATTGAATAGCAGCTACATGTGTTATATTATGGCTAACAGATAAGAGAATAGATTTACTCTATATTGAATAGCAGCTACATGTGTTATATTATGGCTAACAGATAAGAGAATAGATTTACTCTATATTGAATAGCAGCTACATGTGTTATACTATGGCTAACAGATAAGAGAATAGATTTACTCTATATTGAATAGCAGCTACATGTGTTATATTATGGCTAACAGATAAGAGAATAGATTTACTCTATATTGAATAGCAGCTACATGTGTTATATTATGGCTAACAGGTAATAGTCTAGATTTACTCTATAATGAATATTAGCTACATGTGTTATACTATGGCTAACAGGTAAGAGAATAGATTTACTCTATATTGAATAGCAGCTACATTTGTTATACTATGGCTAACAGGTAATAGAATAGATTTACTCTATAATGAATATTAGCTACATGTGTTATACTATGGCTAACAGGTAAGAGAATAGATTTACTCTATATTGAATAGCAGCTACATGTGTTATACTATGGCTAACAGATAAGAGAATAGATTTACTCTATATTGAATAGCAGCTACATGTGTTATATTATGGCCAACAGATAAGAGAATAGATTTACTCTATATTGAATAGCAGCTACATGTGTTATATTATGGCTAACAGATAAGAGAATAGATTTACTCTATATTGAATAGCAGCTACATGTGTTATACTATGGCTAACAGATAAGAGAATAGATTTACTCTATATTGAATAGCAGCTACATGTGTTATATTATGGCTAACAGATAAGAGAATAGATTTACTCTATATTGAATAGCAGCTACATGTGTTATATTATGGCTAACAGATAAGAGAATAGATTTACTCTATATTGAATAGCAGCTACATGTGTTATATTATGGCTAACAGATAAGAGAATAGATTTACTCTATATTGAATAGCAGCTACATGTGTTATATTATGGCTAACAGATAAGAGAATAGATTTACTCTATATTGAATAGCAGCTACATGTGTTATATTATGGCTAACAGGTAATAGAATAGATTTACTCTATAATGAATATTAGCTACATGTGTTATACTACATGTATGGCTAACAGGTAAGAGAATAGATTTACTCTATATTGAATAGCAGCTACATGTGTTATACTACGGCTAACAGATAAGAGAATAGATTTACTCTATATTGAATAGCAGCTACATGTGTTATATTATGGCTAACAGGTAAGAGAATAGATTTACTCTATATTGAATAGCAGCTACATGTGTTATGCTATGGCTAACAGATAAGAGAATAGATTTACTCTATATTGAATAGCAGCTACATGTGTTATACTATGGCTAACAGGTAAGAGAATAGATTTACACTATATTGAATAGCACTACATGTGTTATACTATGGCTAACAGGTAAGAGAATAGATTTACTCTATATTGAATAGCACTACATGTGTTATACTATGGCTAACAGGTAAGAGAATAGATTTACTCTATATTGAATAGCAGCTACATGTGTTGTACCATGGCTAACAGGTAATAGAATAGATTTACTCTATAGTGAATATTAGCTACATGTGTTACACTATGGCTAACAGGTAAGAGAATAGATTTACTCTATATTGAATAGCAGCTACATGTGTTATACTATGGCTAACAGGTAATAGAATAGATTTACTCTATAATGAATATTAGCTACATGTGTTACACTATGGCTAACAGGTAAGAGAATAGATTTACTCTATATTGAATAGCAGCTACATGTGTTATACTATGGCTAACAGATAAGAGAATAGATTTACTCTATATTGAATAGCAGCTACATGTGTTATACTATGGCTAACAGATAAGAGAATAGATTTACTCTATATTGAATAGCAGCTACATGTGTTATACTATGGCTAACAGATAAGAGAATAGATTTACTCTATATTGAATAGCAGTTACATGTGTTATACTATGGCTAACAGGTAATAGAATAGATTTACTCTATAATGAATATTAGCTACATGTGTTATACTATGGCTAACAGGTAAGAGAATAGATTTACTCTATATTGAATAGCAGCTACATGTGTTATACTATGGCTAACAGATAAGAGAATAGATTTACTCTATATTGAATAGCAGCTACATGTGTTATATTATGGCTAACAGATAAGAGAATAGATTTACTCTATATTGAATAGCAGCTACATGTGTTATATTATGGCTAACAGATAAGAGAATAGATTTACTCTATATTGAATAGCAGCTACATGTGTTATACTATGGCTAACAGATAAGAGAATAGATTTACTCTATATTGAATAGCAGCTACATGTGTTATATTATGGCTAACAGATAAGAGAATAGATTTACTCTATATTGAATAGCAGCTACATGTGTTATATTATGGCTAACAGATAAGAGAATAGATTTACTCTATATTGAATAGCAGCTACATGTGTTATATTATGGCTAACAGATAAGAGAATAGATTTACTCTATATTGAATAGCAGCTACATGTGTTATACTATGGCTAACAGATAAGAGAATAGATTTACTCTATATTGAATAGCAGCTACATGTGTTATATTATGGCTAACAGATAAGAGAATAGATTTACTCTATATTGAATAGCAGCTACATGTGTTATATTATGGCTAACAGGTAATAGTCTAGATTTACTCTATAATGAATATTAGCTACATGTGTTATACTATGGCTAACAGGTAAGAGAATAGATTTACTCTATATTGAATAGCAGCTACATTTGTTATACTATGGCTAACAGATAAGAGAATAGATTTACTCTATATTGAATAGCAGCTACATGTGTTATATTATGGCTAACAGGTAATAGAATAGATTTACTCTATATTGAATATTAGCTACATGTGTTATGCTATGGCTAACAGGTAAGAGAATAGATTTACTCTATATTGAATAGTAGCTACATGTGTTATACTATGGCTAACAGGTAAGACATTAGATTCACTCTATATTGAATAGTAGCTACATGTGTTGTACTATGGCTAACAGGTAAGAGAATAGATTTACACTATATTGAATAGCAGCTACATTTGTTATACTATGGCTAACAGGTAAGAGAATAGATTTACTCTATATTGAATAGCAGTTACATGTGTTATACTATGGCTAACTGGCAAGAGAATAGATTTACTCTATATTGAATAGCAGTTACATGTGTTATACTATGGCTAACTGGTAAGAGAATAGATTTACTCTATATTGAATAGCAGTTACATGTGTTGTACCATGGCTAACAGGTAAGAGAATAGATTTACACTATATTGAATAGCACTACATGTGTTATACTATGGCTAACAGGTAAGAGAATAGATTTACTCTATATTGAATAGCACTACATGTGTTATACTATGGCTAACAGGTAAGAGAATAGATTTACTCTATATTGAATAGCAGCTACATGTGTTGTACCATGGCTAACAGGTAATAGAATAGATTTACTCTATAGTGAATATTAGCTACATGTGTTACACTATGGCTAACAGGTAAGAGAATAGATTTACTCTATATTGAATAGCAGCTACATGTGTTATACTATGGCTAACAGGTAATAGAATAGATTTACTCTATAATGAATATTAGCTACATGTGTTACACTATGGCTAACAGGTAAGAGAATAGATTTACTCTATATTGAATAGCAGTTACATGTGTTATACTATGGCTAACAGGTAATAGAATAGATTTACTCTATAATGAATATTAGCTACATGTGTTACACTATGGCTAACAGGTAAGAGAATAGATTTACTCTATATTGAATAGCAGCTACATGTGTTATACTATGGCTAACAGATAAGAGAATAGATTTACTCTATATTGAATAGCAGCTACATGTGTTATACTATGGCTAACAGATAAGAGAATAGATTTACTCTATATTGAATAGCAGCTACATGTGTTATACTATGGCTAACAGATAAGAGAATAGATTTACTCTATATTGAATAGCAGTTACATGTGTTATACTATGGCTAACAGGTAATAGAATAGATTTACTCTATAATGAATATTAGCTACATGTGTTATACTATGGCTAACAGGTAAGAGAATAGATTTACTCTATATTGAATAGCAGCTACATGTGTTATACTATGGCTAACAGATAAGAGAATAGATTTACTCTATATTGAATAGCAGCTACATGTGTTATATTATGGCTAACAGATAAGAGAATAGATTTACTCTATATTGAATAGCAGCTACATGTGTTATATTATGGCTAACAGATAAGAGAATAGATTTACTCTATATTGAATAGCAGCTACATGTGTTATACTATGGCTAACAGATAAGAGAATAGATTTACTCTACATTGAATAGCAGCTACATGTGTTATATTATGGCTAACAGATAAGAGAATAGATTTACTCTATATTGAATAGCAGCTACATGTGTTATATTATGGCTAACAGATAAGAGAATAGATTTACTCTATATTGAATAGCAGCTACATGTGTTATATTATGGCTAACAGATAAGAGAATAGATTTACTCTATATTGAATAGCAGCTACATGTGTTATACTATGGCTAACAGATAAGAGAATAGATTTACTCTATATTGAATAGCAGCTACATGTGTTATATTATGGCTAACAGATAAGAGAATAGATTTACTCTATATTGAATAGCAGCTACATGTGTTATATTATGGCTAACAGGTAATAGTCTAGATTTACTCTATAATGAATATTAGCTACATGTGTTATACTATGGCTAACAGGTAAGAGAATAGATTTACTCTATTGAATAGCAGCTACATTTGTTATACTATGGCTAACAGATAAGAGAATAGATTTACTCTATATTGAATAGCAGCTACATGTGTTATATTATGGCTAACAGGTAATAGAATAGATTTACTCTATAATGAATATTAGCTACATGTGTTATACTACATGTATGGCTAACAGGTAAGAGAATAGATTTACTCTATATTGAATAGCAGCTACATGTGTTATACTACGGCTAACAGATAAGAGAATAGATTTACTCTATATTGAATAGCAGCTACATGTGTTATATTATGGCTAACAGGTAAGAGAATAGATTTACTCTATATTGAATAGCAGCTACATGTGTTATGCTATGGCTAACAGATAAGAGAATAGATTTACTCTATATTGAATAGCAGCTACATGTGTTATACTATGGCTAACAGGTAAGAGAATAGATTTACACTATATTGAATAGCACTACATGTGTTATACTATGGCTAACAGGTAAGAGAATAGATTTACTCTATATTGAATAGCACTACATGTGTTATACTATGGCTAACAGGTAAGAGAATAGATTTACTCTATATTGAATAGCAGCTACATGTGTTGTACCATGGCTAACAGGTAAGAGAATAGATTTACTCTATATTGAATAGCAGCTACATGTGTTATACTATGGCTAACAGATAAGAGAATAGATTTACTCTATATTGAATAGCAGCTACATGTGTTATATTATGGCTAACAGATAAGAGAATAGATTTACTCTATATTGAATAGCAGCTACATGTGTTATATTATGGCTAACAGATAAGAGAATAGATTTACTCTATATTGAATAGCAGCTACATGTGTTATACTATGGCTAACAGATAAGAGAATAGATTTACTCTATATTGAATAGCAGCTACATGTGTTATATTATGGCTAACAGATAAGAGAATAGATTTACTCTATATTGAATAGCAGCTACATGTGTTATATTATGGCTAACAGATAAGAGAATAGATTTACTCTATATTGAATAGCAGCTACATGTGTTATATTATGGCTAACAGATAAGAGAATAGATTTACTCTATATTGAATAGCAGCTACATGTGTTATACTATGGCTAACAGATAAGAGAATAGATTTACTCTATATTGAATAGCAGCTACATGTGTTATATTATGGCTAACAGATAAGAGAATAGATTTGCTCTATATTGAATAGCAGCTACATGTGTTATATTATGGCTAACAGGTAATAGTCTAGATTTACTCTATAATGAATATTAGCTACATGTGTTATACTATGGCTAACAGGTAAGAGAATAGATTTACTCTATATTGAATAGCAGCTACATTTGTTATACTATGGCTAACAGATAAGAGAATAGATTTACTCTATATTGAATAGCAGCTACATGTGTTATATTATGGCTAACAGGTAATAGAATAGATTTACTCTATAATGAATATTAGCTACATGTGTTATACTACATGTATGGCTAACAGGTAAGAGAATAGATTTACTCTATATTGAATAGCAGCTACATGTGTTATACTACGGCTAACAGATAAGAGAATAGATTTACTCTATATTGAATAGCAGCTACATGTGTTATATTATGGCTAACAGGTAAGAGAATAGATTTACTCTATATTGAATAGCAGCTACATGTGTTATGCTATGGCTAACAGATAAGAGAATAGATTTACTCTATATTGAATAGCAGCTACATGTGTTATACTATGGCTAACAGGTAAGAGAATAGATTTACTTTATATTGAATAGCAGTTACATGTGTTATACTATGGCTAACAGGAAAGAGAGGTAAAACAAACAAAATAAGCTTACCCGTAATATAGTAATAAGTTGAGGCCTGTGGTTTTGCTTCAATAATTGCTGCGTTTGCAAAGTTTTCCACATTTTATTTGTATTCTGCCAACAGTGTGACAAGTTGGAATCTCCCCAGAGTACTGGTACTCTATGATTGTGGATGAACAGTAGTGCCCAGTTACCACAATAGTTAATAGATTAGATATTATGAATACCTATCGTTATGCAAATTATCTACTATCGTGAGCAGTTTAGTTCAACACTTTACTGTGAATTGAATGGGAAAAACACTTTATTAGCATCTCAATGAACATGTGGCATTTCTAGATGCATAATAAAGTATGTGAATTCTGAATATTGATCTGAATACTCCTTAACAAAATGGTTTTAAATTATTGTATTCCCTGGATATTTAAATTTAAATTTAGTGTCTTATATTGTTTTTTTTATATAAATGTGGATTAATTAGTTGATTTTATAATTCATCATGTATATATTTTTTAATGACACAGGTGGCCATACAGAGTACCTTGAATCCAACGTTGTTCATTGGACGATAAACAAGTCAGTATTTGAGCTGGCTTGCCTCTCTCTCTTCAAATTATGTATTCTCTTCTTCGTCTTTGTGAAGTTGGAAGACATTGCTATGAAACAGGTTGAGGATCCTTACAACCAAACATTGAAAAGAAACAAAGCTATTTTACATATTATAACTCTTCTTGTGAGTTTTCTCAGCCTTGCCTACACAACAACAAAAGGAGTTTTTGTACTTGTGAATATGAGTTATCGCGATATGCACGTGACCTACAGTGCTTGCTGCATTGCGGCATTCACTTTCTCCATCATTGAGTTCCTCCTTTGTATTCTTTATCCTGTGTTTCTACGCAAGTTGAAAGTCATTCGAATCAAGCGTAGTTACAATGATGAGGGTGTAGAAGTGGATGAAGATGGTAAAGCAAAAACCGAAAAAATTGATATCAAAAGATTAATGTCACTTTGCAAACCGGTAAGTGAAATGTACTTAAAGCGGGGGGAGTCATCACCTGTGCATGCGTCAGATGGCTATAGCATGTCATTGTTTACAAACAAGCGTCTACCCAATGAACCTTTGCCGTTTTAGCATGTGTTGTTATCGTCACTTGGGACTCAATTCCCGTGCGTGCGCAGGTGACAACCCTCTCACTTTAAATGTTGTAGTTTTAGGTAGTACTGTAAAACCAGTTATTTTCACTGACATTTTATTTCACTATTTTGATGTTTTGAGCATATTCCTTGTGTTTTAATTTCATGAATTTGTCAAAGAAACAATTAGTTTTATTTAACATTCTCACATAGAATTAATTTAGCTGATTTTACTTATCAGCGAAAATAGCGAAATTAAAACCTAGTGAATAATTATTGCATGTACCGTATTTCACCATATTGCTATTTGCTCATTGGGTTTAAAATTCATGAATTTTACAATACATTATATACCTCCCAACCAAAGTATACCACAAGCTATTGTGCAATTCTTATTGAGTTGTGCACTATTAAATTGAACACTCTATTATATTTGCTGTAATAGTACATCAGAATTACTTTCTCATAGTTTTTAGTGATAAAAACAACACAAAAAAGCTCAGAGAAATATTGAATACTTAACTTAAAACTTAAATATCAGACAATATTCAAATATGTATCAGTTGACAATCCAAAATGTCATTTATTTTTAGGCTAATCATGCATATAATTAATTGACAGCTGCTAGATCACTGTAAAATACTTTATTTTAGCTGGAATTAATTTTTGCTGAAAAGGCTTTATGGGTGTTCTGTATAGAATTTATTTTCACTATTTTTTGATGTGTTGAATGTAAATATAGGCAAAAAAGTATATTCATTGGATTTTATTTTCATTGAAACATCCCTTCAATGAAAATAGAGCAAATAAATTCCAAGTGGAAATAAAGTATTCTATAGTATTAGTCACAAGCCACTGGGTGTATAAACAAAAGTGAACAGCACTTTTTTAAGTACCCGGCACGTTCTGTTCATGATTTTTTTAAATTTGTATATGAAACTACAGTCAACAGTATCCAGAGTAATTTCAGGAAATTCATTGATTTTTAAAAGCATGTAATTTTCTTAATGTTAGTGTGTATCTAAAGTATTTGCAATATTAATTAATGTTATTTCAAGAACAATAAACAATATAAAATCCCACAAAAACCTGTGCTATGTGGTGGTTGATCTAGTCATGGTATGGTACACAGACCTTTTCTATAGAACAACCAATTTGGTGAAATTATGGTACACAGGCCGTTGCTATAGGTCAATTTGGTGACAGTATGATACATAGACTGTTGCTATAGGTCAATTTGGTGACAGTACCAGTTTAGTGAAGAGCCACTGAACTCACAGTATGTTTTTGATTACAGGATGCATTATTGCTGTTTTTTGCTACGATAGCTCTTGTAATCTCAAGTCTCGCTAACATGGCTGCACCATTATTCTTTGGCAGAGTTATTGACGTGGCCTTGAATCCAAACCACACAATGGGTAAAGTCACTTACTATATTTCATTATAATTTATGTTATTACATTACATTTATTCTTCAAGAAATGGTATTTATATTATAATGATAAGTTCAGTTGGTGTTTGTAAATACTTGTTGCCAAGCAGTGTTTCTGAAGAATAAACACCACTTGCAATATTTGTTGCGTGATTCAATTTAAGAATTCACCAAAATGAAGCTTTTCTGCCATTCTGGAACCAGATCATCGTCGAGCATAGACAAATCATTAAAACTTGGTATATACATTGGACACAATGGGACATTGATCATTGATCAAGAGCAAGCATTTTAGCTGTTCTAAAACTGAATCTCAGTCATGCATGTACTACTTTTGTTCAATCTTGGTATTTACATTGAACATAATATGATACATGTCATTTTGTTTATCATATCTAACTCAAATGACCAAATGGTGGCCATTATATTTTAATGCTGTGTCAGAGACGTATATCGGTCATTTTTTCACCAATTACATTCAATCACACATACATAAGCACATGCATTTGCCAAAGTTCAATTTTAGTTTGTATTCTGTGTATATTTTAGGTATTAGGTAAATTTCACTTAATTGTCTTCATCTGATGGTTACAATTTTTATTTGACCATCTTCCGATGTGGAAATCTTATCAATTAATATGAAATGTCAACCAAGTTCAATTTTTTTGTGATTAGCAAGTGCACTTTTCAAAATATTGGGTAAAATTTGGCTGAAATAAAAAAATTGTTAGACAGAGAATAAAGTGAAGGCATTTATGCTGCTGATAATGAGATCCAGATAATCATAATATGCTCTCCAAGATATGTCAATTAAATAAGTGTAGTAAACTGATATTTTGTTTCTATTATGAATATAAATGAGAAAAGTGACACCAAGTAGACTTTTGTACAGTTTATGATATATTAATTGAAAAAACATGTTGGTTAGAATATTTCTTGCAAAATTTTGTGCATCATTAGTTTGTATCCATCTATCCATTTGGTATTTAATCTAGATTCACAATGAACACGGTTTTAATAGTAATGTTATGTTTTAGTATTGAACAACAAGGAATGTGTTATGTTGGTGAATTGCTATTTTCATATCTTGCTCATCACATCTCTATACAAATAATGTTATACAGTTCTCAGCGGGATACTGTTTTTCTCGTTAAGAATGTTCACTTGCAGATTGCATTGTATAATTGCTCTGAGCATGCTCAGTTGATGCAAGCCTTGAATCTCTGAGATCAAATCTTATTTTACAGTTTCATTTATTTCCTTATGTGCTTTTTGTTCAAAATTAACAGCGCAAGTGAACGAACAGGTGTTAATTCTGTTCCTGATATTCGTTGCTGGGGCTATTGGTGCTACATTTAGAGCTTGGCTGTTCACTCTTGTCGGAATCCGCGTTGTTTGCAGAATCAGACGCCAGTTGTTCAGTGCAATTATGCAACAGGAAATTGCCTTTTTTGATACAACCAGGACTGGTGACTTGACCAATAGGCTGTCTTCTGATACTGGTGTTGTGCAGAATGCTGTGACTGTAAGTTGCATAAGTAAACAACTCATTTGCATAGTTAATTATTTCATACACTTTTCATTATCAGAAGGATTAAGATATTCAACCTCTAATTAATTAAACTTGAATTTAAACGCAATTTTATGTTGAATTGCATTGAATTGAGCTTAATGAAACTCCAATTAAAATGCAACCCTATATAGGAACAGGTTTTAATCGAGTTCATTTTGCAACTATGTTAAAAGTTTATCCAGTGTGTCTCAATGATGATACGTCATGAATGTGTGTGTGTGACGATATGTGATCAATACTCTGGTTAGCGTATGTGGGTGACACATAATGCTATGAGGAAAATAAACGTTTGCTCTCACTCTCGTGACCAGTCAATACATATTCAATATATATATATAACATGACAGAAAACTGGTACAGTTCAACTTTATTCTCATTACAGGTGAATATATCTATGTTATTGAGGTACTTATTTCAAATCTTTGGTTCCTTGATAATTATGTTTAAACTGAGTCCTTCACTGACTGGTGTATTATTTGCTGCTGTACCAGTGGTAGCGATAGGAGCTACCCAGTATGGTATGTTTTTACTTTTCTTGTTATCCTTTTGTTATTGTTTGTTAGTTTGTGATTATTATGTTTTGTAATTATTTCTGGCTTTCCGAAACTGCACTAGTACTAACAGTTCATGCAACATCCACATTGTATATGAACCTGACAATTATATTTTGTGATTAAAATCAAGGTTCATAATTCTGATCTCAAGTTTCAAACTATTATTGATACATGTCAATTTGTTTAGAAATTCAAAATAGCTGACTGGTGGCCATTTTGTTATGTTTTTCATGTGTGCCTTTCCAGTAGCATTTTTTCATCAAATGCACTTTTTGATTCATAAGGTTATGCAATTATGTGATATGACCAGAATTGCTAAATACAGTAACATATGTATTAGAAGTCACAGCATCTATTAAAATGGTACAATGAAACAGAGGGGATGCGGTTTCTATTAGAGTGTAGATGACACGTATGAAAAATGGTGGATTTTTGGTTTTCAATTGTTCAAAAAGAATGGGTGCGACTTCTATTAGGGATACGACTTCTAATACAGATTTTACAATAATAGCAAAATAGCGTTACAAATATACATTTTTAAACTCTTATTTTATATATCTTTGATTTCAAGGTAAATTTGTGATGGGTATTCAAAAGAAATTTCAGGATGAATTGGCTGCTGCTGGAACCACTGCAGAAGAATGTATCTCTAGTGTACGTACAGTGCGGTCTTTTACAGGCGAGTCCAAAGCATGTGCTACATATGGAAAGGATATCAACAAAAGCTATGTCCAAGGGAGGAAATTGGCTGCATCTTCTGGTGCATTTCAAGGACTAGTGGGCATAGTGGCACAAGGCGCTGTCACATTGGTATTGTGGTATGGTGCCAAGTTGTTATTTCAGGGGAACATCACAGTTGGTACTTTGACATGTAAGTTTTGCATTTATGCAAATATTTTACTGATATTCATTGTTCTGTCTAAAAATGCAAGATTAACTGTTAGTTCCTGTTAAGTAAACAACAACAAGAGAGAACACAAAAACTTTATTTCACTCACCACATGTCTAGTGCTTCCTTTAGTAATTATTGCTCATAACAGTTCAGTAGTTGTAGTCAAAATCATTCATTGTTTATTAATGGCATTGCAAAGCACTTCAACTACCCACTAACCTCCAGGAACAATTTCACAACTGTGCGTGGCTGGACCAATGCGGAGATTGCATTTGGTACTACCCATGATGCTCCTGCATTGCAAAGCAGCCAGGGTCATACCATTGAAAAAATCTTTGATGAGGACTACAATGTGCTTATAAAATCTAGACTATATTCAAATAGTGTAATGGCAGTGATTAATAATTTAACAAATAAACTTACTTGTAGTAGTGCAAGTGGGGGATATAGTGGTTACCACCATCTGTACGTCTGTCTGTACGTTCATCTGCACAAAGCTATATCAGGGACACTATTTTAGATGGACATTCACGCATTGTCATATTGAAGACATTGCACACACATCTGATCAGTATATTTAAGTACCATATATGGTCATGTGACCTCATTAAAAATGCATAAATATCATATCCAGAGCACTATTGCAAATAGAGACATTCAACTAGTGCCTGTAAAAAGATGCTCGGGATCTGCCATTTTTTATTGCTTTCTTGTTTTATTTTGGTCCAATATATTATGTTTGCATTCTCTCTAAAACCATAAGCCAGATTTATATTTGCCTCACTGATGTAGTTGTTCAAATCCGATATATTTAACTTCTCAAAATGAATATTAGTTTCCTCTTAAATTTAAATTTTTTTACCAAGCAGATTTGTCATTGACATTTAACAAAAATATTGTTCACACTATGTCAAATTTATTTCTTGCAGCTTTTATGCTTTACACAATGAACGTTGCCATGGCATTTGCTTTCCTCTCCTCACTTTATGGCGACTTTATGAAAGCTGTCGGTGCATCAATCAGTATCTTCAATTTAATGGATAGAGTACCTGAAGTGACGAATGAAGGCGGTGAAAAGATACAACCCTTTCCTTGTCAAGTGGATTTTAAAAATGTTAGTTTTACCTATCCATCAAGACCGGATACGAAAGTGCTCAAGGTGTGAAAAAAATTTTGTGTTGATAGAGCAATTTTTATGATCTTAGTTTTATTCAGCATTGATAAAGTCACATTCATTCTCTGTCTGGTATTTCAAAATGTGCAACATTTAAAAACACTCGTCTTTAAATAATGATAGAGGCAAATAAAAACTGGGTGCATCATAATTATGTCATATTCAAACACGAACACTGAATGCAAATGGTCTTTGTAATATGCTTTTTACGGGCATTACAGGCTACTAAATTGTGACTGCTACCTGATGACTTGTAACATGGTATCCACTGTATTTATGTGCTGGTCGATACGATTGATTCTAGTCAACACATACTCTGTCATATGTTGCTTTCATATTACAAATAGCATTGATCTTTCCTCAATCAATTTCATGAATATTCAAGAGATGATCAAGCAATCTCACGAATATTCAAGAGATGATCAAGCAATCTCACGAATATTCAAGAGATGATCAAGCAATCTCACGAATATTCAAGAGATGATCAAGCAATTTCATGAATATTCAAGAGATGATCAAGCAATCTCATGAATATTCAAGAGGTGATCAAGCAATCTCATGAATATTCAAGAGGTGATCAAGCAATCTCATGAATATTCAAGAGGTGATCAAGCAATCTCATGAATATTCAAGAGATGATCAAGCAATCTCATGAATATTCAAGAGATGATCAAGCAATCTCATGAATATTCAAGAGATGATCAAGCAATCTCATGAATATTCAAGAGATAATCAAGCAATTTCATGAATATTCAATTTCATGTATGTTTTTGGTGGAATTCAAATCAATAATATTAGTATTTTTTTCACTTAGGATATCACTTTCTCGATGAAACCAGGTAGCGTTGTGGCTTTGGTTGGACCCTCTGGTGGTGGCAAATCTACCATAGTCAATTTGATTGAAAGATTTTATGTACCTGATACAGGAAACATTATGTTAGGTATGAGATTTCACTTAGTATGCAAATATGTATTTCTCATTGCTCACATGTTTTATTAAATATGGAAAAAGTTGTGCATATTTATTTTGTGAAATGAAATGAAGTTGACATTGTACAAAATTAATTATGGCTGTGTAACAAGACAAATCATTCTGCCTATTGCTGTTGGACATTGTCAACCATCATTTGTCTTTCTTGTCATATTAAAACAGAATGAAAGTTTTTGATGTCAGACAACAACATTTCACTAAGAAATGTCAGCCAACATCACTGGCTAAAATTCAATTTCTAATGTCTAAATTGTCATGGTTCTTGGTCATTTCACAATCTCTTAAATCAGAATAAAATCCAGAAAAAATTAGGAACTTAAGAATAAGTATGTTTTTGTTTGATTGTGATGTAAAAGCATGATGTGATTCTGTTTGGTCTGAGAAAAAGTATCATGGTTTTGTTGATAATGAAGAGATGACACTCCTTTATTGTATTTTTTTGCTATAGGTGGTGTTGATATGGCTGGCTTAGATCCCCAATGGTTCAGAAAAAATATATCCATGGTTAGCCAGGAACCAGTGCTGTTTGCATGTTCCATTAAAGATAACATTACATATGGAACTGATGCTACTGATGAAGAGGTAGGAGTGGTGTCCTTTCTTGCCTATTCACAAAGTGTTCATCAAGAAGTATAGTGCCTTCATATAAATTTAGTCATGTGACAGATGTACAACTCCTGTATGAATACAAACAATGTATACCGTAACTACTAATGCATATAAAATATTTAGAAAGATGACATGAATTTAAAGAAACTTAGTGACCTACTGAATATTATGTACATGTACATGTATCCTTCCACCATTCTCTGCTATCCTTATATTACAACATCCATGCCTTCTCACTACAGAATGAGTAGTTTTATCAGAGTGATATCAATATGTGCATATAAAGAATTTGCACAGTTAGGTAAAAAATTACTAATTTAAAAGGAAAAATACATCATATTTTGTAGTTGATAAAGGACTATTTTGATCTTGTTTTTTTTTATCGCTGTTAATCTGTTGTTGTCATAACAAACAAATGTAGACAACAGTAAAGTTTGAAGTTGCTGAGAATTTTAGGCTAGATAAAATCCATGCCATACCGGCTTTCTCATGCTGACAATGAAGTTTTAATGAAGTACCAATTGCACAGTTCTGATATACATAATCCACAATACTCTGTACCCAGGAACTGGTGCACTCATGACACCAACGAATAAATATAAATCATTTATTGATGGAAAATAATGTCCTTTGAATGTATAAATGTTCTGACATTTACAGAAATGATGATGGGGAATGCCAGTATATGTACCTCTGCACATAGGTACTTCATACAATATGTATAATAAAGCAATTGCACTATTCATTAATTTTAGGCTTAGAATTTAGACTATATAATTTTTTTATTGCATTGCAGAACTACTGTGTAACATTTTTTTTCACATGTAAATGTTTTTTTTTGAAAATCATTTTTTTTTACATCAGTCGTGCAGTAGTGAGTTGATCTGATGAAAATATATCTATCTATAATTTGCTTAATCCCTATATTTATTGATTCCTTATTCCACTGATCACACTTTACTACTACGTACGTTATACATCATGTCATTTGTTTTCATGTTCTGATTCAAAATGTTTTCTTTACTGATGAACTAACATGAACTCTGCCATGCTATGGAACAAAATAGGGACACTGTTTTAGAAAATTCTACTCTATAAAGAGACATCCATATAGAACTTTAATTCTCAAATGACATCATTTAATCTCTTTGTTTTGGATGTTAATCTATGTAGCACACACTGATGTTGTAATATGTTATGTTTTTACAGATAGAGGACGCTGCTAGACAGTCCAATGCACATGAATTCATAACAACATTTGAAGAAGGATATGATACTTTGGTTGGTGAGAGAGGTGTTCGGTTGTCAGGGGGACAGAAGCAGAGGGTTGCAATAGCGAGAGCACTGATTATGAACCCAAGTATTCTACTATTGGACGAGGTAAGACACATCCGAAATGAACTCCCACTGAGACCAACAAATTCGGAATCTGTTATAAATATAATCAAATTACAGTGTTTGTTGTGACTATGATAAAATGGATGTGAATCAATAAACTATATACGCAATGACAATGACAATGACAACGACAACTGTAAAGTGAGTTGAATACTCTCAGATTTGTTTATTTTGTGACGATATCTTCAATTTCTTAATTTTGATGAATATTTTTGTCATTTGTAAAAAGTCAAGTCTAATTGCCTTGATGTTATACATGTAGGTACCTCAGATAGACCTCTCTCAGATTTGTTCATTTGCTAATCATATTTTCAGTTCTTTATTTGAAACCTGCATTGCTCACAGCAGAGTTATCTCAGCCAAGAGACTGCTTGTTCACACTCGGTTTACCTTTCAAAACATTGCTAGTCAGTTTTAAAAAAAAAAATATTATTTTGGTTGAAATCAATGTTGATGGATCATACTTCAACATTGGTAACCCGATTCTGCATTGATGGATGTGGTGGGAAGGTATCCTAATGTTGATTTGCATGATAAAAATCTGTCTTGGTAAGATCTGTATCTTCGGAACTTCATTGATTCTTACCTAGAGCTTATTTATGTTAATTCAGTACACACTCTATCTTCTATTCACTCACATTTCTCTGTGTTATCTATTATGGTATCCAGGCAACCAGTGCTTTGGATGCTGAGAGTGAACATTTGGTAAAGGAGGCAATTGATAGAGCCATGGAAGGCAGAACAGTGTTGGTGATAGCACATAGGTTATCTACAGTTAGGAATGCATCAGAGGTAAGATATGCCTTCTATACAAAACTTAGTACTGTATTATACTTGTCTATACAGAAGGAAATTGATAGAGCTATGAAATGCATCATTGTTTACATGTGTGTCTGTGTTTATAATTAATTTGTTTCCTAGGTTATAGTAATCAACAAAGGTGAGGTTGCAGAAAGAGGAACACATGAAGAGTTGATAAACAAAGGGGGAGTCTATAAAAAACTGGTTTTACGGCAGCTAAGTGCGGGTACCTTGACAACCAAAGCTGATATTAACATCAATGCTGCTGATGATGATATTGATACTATTGATGAAGATTTTGAACTGGATGATGGTTCTCAAGAAATGAAATCATAGAAAATATCCAAAACTTAACACCTGTCAGTCATTTATCGACATTACTGATTGTCTATTGCCGTTTTTACCTTGCCGTATAGGTGAAGGTCAAGGCATATGAGTGGAAAATTTCTGTTGTAAAAATTTTTACTTGTGGTTACGCTAACTCAAACAGTTTTTTTATTCAATATATTTCAAGTTTGGAAAATAATATTACCAAATTTTGAATTTAATTAAGTTAATTTGTTTTTGTTATATGTATATGACAGTGTACTTTCCCCACCAAATCAGGCTAATATTTTATTTTGCTTATATATATTAATGTACTATTATTTGGAAACTTTTATACAATTCATGTTATATTATTCTATAAGGGACATTGAGATTAATACAGTACATGTAGTATTTATTGAGGAACAAGTTTGCTAGTATTTTTCTTGCCACATGTTGTTTATGTTGCTGTACTATTATTTTTTTAAGAATCATGAACTATTCTGTTAGGGACATTGAGGTTAATTAATTAATTAATTTTGTGTAATGTGTAATTTTGATGATTGTTTTTGTCTGTTTTAGAGCAGAATTGTTCCCAACTAAATATCAGCCAATATATTATTGCATCATTTCAAAACTGTTGTACTCGCTTTTAACATGCAATAAAAATATTGTGCATTGTTCTGTATCCATCCATGCATTTCTTACTTAATCCAGGTTCTCAATGGGCAAGGTTGTAATAGTTATGCTATATTTTTATTATAATAATACTTCGAATATCAATTTTGTTATTGCCCCATTTGATAACATTTTCATTCGATATTGTCTTTTATTGTTGGTACACATATAAGTTAAAAGTACAGGCTCAGAAAGTACAGGTAAAGGGTCTAGTGTTCTATCAAAACCTTTTCATATTGTGTTAAATCTTTGGAAGTCAGCAGAATCATTTTGTTTTTATCTTGTGTGCACTTGTAAAATAGCAAATACTAATTAAAATAATTACTTGTTGCATCTGATAATTTAGTTCTATTTATGTAAATTATTCATTCAGTTCTGTTCAAACCATTGTTTCTTGTAAATTTGAAATATTTGTTTGCCTCAATTGTAATTATTGCGAGGGGGAATGTAAAAGAAATAATAGGTTGGTTTTATTGACTCCGTCTGCAAAGTTACCCTACCTTGTGTATGTGTGTGTCTGTTCCATTGATGCTTGTCAGATTTCAATAAAACTTGGTACAATGCACAGACCTGATTAGTTTTGGGTAAAAAATGTGTGCATATATTAAGTCTCTAATTTAAACAAAACTAGTTAATTTTTAGCTTTTCTCAGGTACTTATATTATTTCAATGAAATACATGCCCAGGACAATGCACAGACCAAGTTAGTTTTGGGTTGTAATCTTTGTTTGCATATTAGAAATTGAACAATTGACGCTACCTGCATGTAGAATTCGTTCCCAGGTTAGGGATTTAGGGCAATTCCAATGTTCCTGTAAGACAAGAGTTGCTGAATGTAGTTATCTTCTTGTAGGCATACCCACTCTCTCACTGTTTTTGTCGGTAATGCAGTCTCATCCAAAATCATGGGTGGCTCATAAAGCTGTTGGGGTATTGCTTTCACCCATTCTTCTTGCTCAGTTTTGTCAGGTATGCAGTATTCTGCATGTGGTCATTGAGAAAAATGTTGTGCATCTGTATTGAACTTTCAAAGTCTGTAACAAATACTGAGATCATAGTTCTAGAACTGCTCACTGTGTTATGTGTCATCTAGTTTTTCCCTGGTGCTCACACATGATAGTGGATTGTTGTCAGTTAAGATATCTACATGGTTACAATAGAACTGTCACTTTTCGGTAACTGCTCACTTGAGTGCAGGAGTTCTTAATTACTGGTTGGATAGTTATTCTCGCTTTTCATCATGCCTAAATCCTGGTCTCCACACGTATTTATACTACTTGTTTTATACAATGTTCCTCCAACTCCAAGTGTAGTTGCATCTGTGTTTCAGATCTCTCAATCTCTTAAACAGCGTTTCTAATTGTCATATAAGCAAAAATTAGGACATCATTCATGTACGCTTCCTTCCTGTTGATTCATCCAAGCACCTCCAGACAATGTGGTGGCATATAGATCTGGCATTGAGCTCTGTCTTTGCAGAGACCAAACAGGACAGCTACAAATTCATAGTAACCAAAGGGTGTATAGAGTGAAGGTTGTTTTGGGAGTATCTTTCTTGACCATGGCTTAAAAATCACTTTTTAGATCAACAGAACCACTTTGATCCTCTAGATAAATCTATTCTTGTGAGAGGACAGACATGGAAAATTTGATGCAGATCTGGGTGGTCTGATCAATCATTATGACCAGGACGATTGACAATGACCATGACAAATTTTAAGCTTATATGATACCAACTTTCTTGCACTCCTTTCCGTTGACCTCATTGTGTAGAGCAGGTGGTAATCACCGACTGGGTTACGTTTTATGCTTCACAACATCACATCTACCCAAATCATTGTCACTTTTGGAAAAAGTTTATTTATGATTCCTTTGTATGAATTATTTTGGATTTAATACAAATATATATAGATCTCTTTGACATAAGCATAACTAGACTCAATACTGCTCAATATCAATTGGTGTTGACATGTTAAACTGTAGACCATGACCATCTTTTCTGATTCTTTAGTGGTTGCCCAATAAGCAAGAGTACACCTTGGTGGGCCATCATCTATTTCCAACAATGCTTGCACAGACAGTCACCTGATTCGACAATAATCAAGTGTGATGTATGTGATTTGTATTTTCACTGGCTATATAACCCTATGCAAACCTGTTTTACAACAAGATTTGTCCCTTACATTTAGTAGGGGATAAAACACTATAATTTTAAAGTTGTCCACCACTCTGACCCATCCATTTATTTCCTAAATTAGTTCTTGCGACATTTATCTGAATTCTTATGATCTAAAATGACCTGTCCATTTATTTCCTAAATTGGTTCTTGTTATTTTTAATTAATTAGAGGGAACATCTAAGTATTATTCAATTGAATACAACATTTTTAGGAATAAAATAAAAAATTTACATCTATAAATCTTTGCAAGCCATTGAAAATGTGTCCAGGAAAATTGGAACTACCCACCTTCACATAAAATCTTCTGTTGACACCCCACAACGTGAACTTTTATTATTATCTCTATATACCATAAAGTACAACTCACATTTTTTGTGAATATATAATACAACAAGCAGCCTCTCGGCTGAGATAGCTTTGCTGTTAGCAATGCACATTTCAATTATAGAACAGAAGATATCATTAGAAAATGAACAATATGCATAGTATCAATGCAATGGGACTTGCTGTTTTCAACAAAAATTCAAAAATATCATTTTTCACCATAAATGACAAAAATATTCACCAAAATTACTGTAGATAATTAAGATATTATTACAAAATGAACAAATCTGAGAGAGGTCCACATGTAGTACCTATATATGTAATATCAAAGCAATTGAACTTGTGGTTTTTAACAAGAAGTCGAAAATATCACTTTTTACCAAAAATGACAAAAAGATTCACCAAAATTAGAGAACTAAAGATATCATTACAAAATGAACAAATCTGAGAGAGATCCACATGTAGTACTTATATATGTAATATCAAAGCAATTGGACTTGCGGTTTTTAACAAGAAGTCGAAAATATCACTTTTTACCAAAAATGACATAAAGATTCACCAAAAACAGAGAATTGAAGATATGAAATGAACAAATCTGAGAGAGGTCTACCCAAGGTACATATACACCAAGTATCAAAGCATTCAGGCTTGTAGTTTTCAAGAAGAAGTCGAAAAAGTAAAACATTGACGCGGACGACGATGGACAATCACTCGTATGATAAGCTCCGCTCGACAAAGTCGACAGCGGAGCTAAAAAAAATGTTTATATTAATTACTCTCATTTTATATGAAGGATTCTGTAAACAATTCTGGCCACTTGAAAATTCAAAAACATCGGTGAAGCCATGTTACGGTTGGGGGCAGTCATGCACACACATTAAAACATATCAATAAGGTACTACCGTAGACTGACAAAGTCAGGACTTTTTTGTTTTACAAAATAAAATGTAATTGTCACGAAAATAAGTGTGACCACAAAAGATTCACAGCGGGTGGGGAACATATTTTTATTAATTAAAAATTACACACATGTTTGAAAAAATCGCCCTGACTGAGGCCAGTCTAGTACTACCGCTTAATGGACGGTTGTTATAATTTAACTTATTTAATACAGTACAGCATACTAACTGCATGCACTCCATATTTGGTAAGTCCATGTGCTACCGGTAATAAAGAACAGTCCAAGACCATATATATGATATAGTAAACTGCTACATGTATGTACACTGTTTTGCAGTTATGTATTAGGTGTAAAATAAAATGTCACATTTGTCCGTTACTATGTAGTAGGGAAAGTTAGTGATTTGTTTATTACTTCAAATACAATATTTAAAAGATAAACAAGTCAAATTATGAGATGTGACTGTATTGTTGTACAAATTTTAGCAATTGCTCTTATACAACATTTGTTTTATTACTAGCGCATGTGATTTCCTATACATGTATATTGACGTAATTCAGTATACAATGAATGCAGTTTTTGGTTATATATTCTTTTATTTGAGATGCACTTCTAATGGAGAAAATATGGTATATAATATACAGGATGGAATAGGGTGATCACAAATGCATCTTTGTTTCATCATCGTTATAGTACAATGTAACAATAAATGTGCACACAGACTCAAAGAAAACAGCAGTCAGAATTGTTGTAATGTGGATTATACAAAAAAAAACATGCAGTATCAATTGATATCATTCATAAAAATTTATCAACAGATTTTTATACTAGAGTATATGCAAAGAGAATACAAAAAAATTGCTAATATCAATAATAAACATTTTTCAATAAAGTTAAAAATTATAGCACATTTGAACTTTGTAATTTAAAAAGACCAATGTTCAATTTAAAGCACACAATACATTCTGTCAGGTGTTATCAATAAGGTACTGTACTGAGTAAATTTATAAACAAGATTACCCATTAAGGCACACTGATCCTCCATTACAAGTAAATTATTCACTGGGTTTTAATTTAGCTTATTTCGCTGACTGGAAAAATGCGCTAAATTAAAACCCAGTGAATATGTAAAATTTAGCATAGAACACATCATCTAAATGGGAAAACCGTGAATTTAAAACCCACTGAATATGCCTGAATTGGTAAATCAGTGAAATTTAAACCCAGTGAAAATTAGTCATTTTACAGTATAACTCACAGTATTTGAAATTTGCCAACCAATATTAGGCACCACTGATCTCTTTGCAATTATAGTTTTATAAATGTTGAAGATGGGCTATTATAACCAAATATACCCAGAATCCTGTGAAAAAAAATGTGCCATATAGAGCACTTATTTATAAATGCAGCACTCTTTTAAAAGTAGGATAATTTTCCCCTCTACTGGATGATATATTTTTTTGCTGAGTTAACTGTTTCTATCATTTTATTGTGTAGACAAGACTTTTGAAATTAAGTTTGTTTTTTATAAATACCAAAATGCATTAAATTGAATACCAAGATAGAAATATAGATGGAAACAATCATCTAATAAAAGTAGGTATTAATAAAAACGACATTGAGTTGTAAATCTCCTACCATTATAAATACAGTGAACATATTGATAAATATAACAGTACCATATATAATGCTGAAATTTGGTTCTGTTTTGTAACTTTGAGATTGATAGTGAATTGTGTCCAGTAAGCCTGTGCACAGGTCGACATTGATGACTGCATTGGCACTTCACATATGGCAGGTTGATTCATGTCTACAAAATATGAATTAAGACAAATTGTAAATGCAAAGTGGATGTCACACATCACTCACACAAAACATAAGCAGGATTACACCTACAGGTTCATAAATTTGCTCTTCAGTTGCACACATCCAGGCAATAACACTCTTTAATTTACACTCTCAAATTATCACATCAGTGGGAAGCATTTTATGCAGTAAGTAGAGCCATCAATAAAGTATTCGTAATCTTGAATTAAAGTCGCCACCTGCGCATGCGCAGGAATTGAGTTCCAATCGATGATAACACACGCTAAAAACGCAAAGGCTCATGGGTAGACGCTTGTTTGTAAACAATGACATGCTATGGTCGTCTGACGCATACGCAGGTGACAACTCCCCCGCTTTAAGTGATTTACCTGCTGTTATGTCCTACAGCCATATATATATATATAAATTGAGCTAACAACAATTAGTGCTCTTTTTTCTTTGGTAGAAGCCAGTGTCTGTCAGATCTATAGAGCCTGTCAGATTAGTTGGTTTAGGAACTTCTGAAATTTTAAACACAAAATACTTCATTGGTTAGAAAAATTCATCTTAAACCAGTTATTAATTTGTATCTTAAGGTCTTTTATCGACAAATCAGGTATTGCACTAAATTACAATAACCAACACAGCTGGATAATAGACTTTATCGTACACATTGTTAAATGGTCATTTGTTCTTAATATTTATTATTTTGTTAAGCTTGATGTAAAAACATGAAATACATGACCTGCAAAGTTACACCACATACAAATAAAAAAAAAAAAATACATAATGATACTACAGTATATGCCACTAAACACAGCTACAACTACCGGTATATATAGGTGCTTACCGGTAGATAAAAACAGACAGACAACTTACTTATTAGTTTTCCATCTCCTCCAATTTTCGACATCATGGGTTGCCTAGACTCATCAACTTCTGCCAACACAGCGTTGTTAAACGTCATTGCTGCTAATCGGTTGAAAAACTCCGGGACATTCTCACCTGCAGTTAGATTACCACAATTATTGCATTGAAACAATTATGCTTGATAAGGGACTAAAACAACACATGTAAGATATTTTTTATGTTTTTAAAAACATTTGTACTCAAATTTGTATATTGAGAAATAACAGTGGATCTTTAACTATATAAATAGACTATGCAAATCTCTTTCTCAATTTACCTGTTTTTGAGGACACAGACCAGTACTCAGCGCTGAGTTCATTCGCTTTGGCAATAGCTATATTTTCAATGTCATCAAACCTGGATTGTGACTGGAAAGACATTTAAAATAGTTCAAGTAAATTCAGCATATTTACAACTATTGAAGTGCATTATATGAAATATCTTTAGATTTTGTAAGAGACAAAAAACATAGAAGTGAAAAGTTCACTTTAAGGTCTCTATCTCCAGTCACAGTTATTTTCACTTAAGTTCAAATGCTGTATCCAATCTTGGAAACTTTCAGGCAATGATAATCTGTCATGAACACTATATCAGTGCAGTTGTCCTATACAATGATAACATTAATATCATTTGAACAATAATGGATGACCCGCAAACCCATAATTGGTGAAATTATTGCTAAAATTATGAGTTGGCAATAAGTTCATTATTGTTATTATTTTATAGTGCTGTCTATACCAATAAATTTGCTGCCACAGTAAAGAAGAATCTTGGAGAAAAATCCAGTAAACAGTTTCACAATCAATGGCCTAGGAATCTGCATAATTTAAAACTTCAAACTTTTGCTTAAAAAAATGATAAATTTTCTCTTACACACAAGTCTTTTTTGGTTCCAACTAAAAACACTAATGCATCTTCATTATTGGTTTCTATGGTAGCATCCTCCAGCCACTGTGACGTCCGATCCAATGATGACAAATCCGAGAGGTCAAATACTACGATAATTACTGAATAAAGGGAAATAAAAGTTGCTATTATAGAATACTTTGCAGAGTACAAAGGTTTTTATTGAGGCAAAGAAAATGAAATCTACAGCATACCAGTGCACACTGGCAGAGGTCACAAAAAGTATTGGGACATTAATTGGAAAATGATTATAAATAACTGTAATAATTCCCAGTTTTGGTCAAATAACTGATTACTGAACTCCACTTTGGTATAACTATTTGTTTACAAGACCAGTATTTGTACAATTCATTTAATTTAAACAGATTCAAATTATGTCCACAAAAATACCTACTGAATTATTATGATGAATTAGCTGAGTTAGATAAAGCATATTGAAACTGACTTTTTAGAAGAAAAAGACTTTCCCTTACCATGAGCACCTCTGTAATAAGCTGATGCTATACATTTAAATCTCTCCTGACCAGCAGTGTCCCATCTGAGAAAACAAATTGCCATTAAGATATTATTATTTATTAAATCAAATCTAATTGTCAGTTAAATTAAAAAATACTGGTAATTATCAAAATTGGAACACTGAGAAGCCTGAAAACTACAGTGAGCAGTCTCTTTAAATTACTGAGAAGCCAGAGAATTGCATAAATGTGCATTTGATACAATAATTTTTTATTTGAAAATAGACGACATGGCAAACATAACCATTTAGAATTTTGAGGTTGAGGGGGAGCCTTGTTTTATTCTGGATTATCATACTTTGCAAATGTTTTTTCATTGTTAATACAAAATTCAATCACTTTCTTCGATATTTCAATCACCTGCTGCCTGTTACGCAACAGAGTAGCATAGCCCAATTCAAAGTAAAAGCCAAACCAAACAATAGAGGGCAGTATGCTAGTAACGTAAAAGATTATAGAACACTTCTTTGTATGTATTTTTTCACTCAATAAAGCAAAAGAGAGAATTGTGAAGTCAGTTTAATATTTCAATTGGATGGTAAATACGACACAGTATGTATCAGCACCTGCATGTATAGTGGCATGAATTCATAGAATAATATAAATTACTGGTAAGTTATTGTAAAAGACTTTATTTGCACTTGCTGAAGGAATTATTCAGTGAAAATAAAATCCAGCGAATATACATTTCTTACTATTTTAAATTCAACTCGTCAAAAATCAGTGAAAATAAATTCCACACAAAACATCCAAAAAGTCAGTAATTTAGCATTTTACAGTAATTTAGCGGACTATGTGTTGCATGTATATTCACTTAAACTTATGAAAAAATAAATAAAAATATAGACATACGTACATTTGTAAATTGAATGGAACATTGAGAATATCAAATCTCTCAACTTCAAAATCTACACCAATAGTAGCTTTATAATCCCTATTAAAAACCTCATGGCAGAATCTGTTAACTAAACATGTCTTTCCTACAGATACGTCACCTATTACAATACATTTTGATATCTTCAACCTGACGAGAAAATTAGAAAGACATAATACATTGTCAATAGGCATGATGAGTCACAAGGCTGACTACTTGTTTTATTTTTGTTTTATAATTCAAGTTTGAAATCTTTGAATAAGTGTACAGTAATAAATGCAACAAAATTTTCTTGACAATAGCTGGACATTACTGAGCAGTTTAGTAGATTCAGTTGTGCTCGAGTTTTTAGCATCTTAGAGTTTCATTGAATCACCAAATCGCACAACATCAAAGGAGAACTATATTACAAAATCAATAATAGATGTGATGTATTTTCAGATAAGATTACTGTAAAATACTTTATTTTCACTTAGAATTATTTTTGCTATTTTCACTGATGGAATGATTCAGTGAAAATGAAATCCAGCGAATATACCTTTTTTCCTATATTTTACATTCAACTTGTCAAAAATCAGCGAAAATAAATTCCATACACCCAAAGTTTATTTTTAGCGAAAATTAATTCCAGCTAAAATAAAGTATTTTACAGTAGTCTGAAATGCACACCAGAACTTTTCATATTTATATGGCAATTATTTTACTCACTGCATCTGAACAAACTAGTTGTGTTTAGCACACACCTGATGCAGAATTTGAAGAGCAATACATGATGGGATTTATTGTAGTTGAAACAATAAATAAGTTTGTCAGTAAAAGGCACAATATTTTTGTTTTCTATCATATACAAAGTAACTCTAAATGCTATATCTTTCAGATTTTATTTCAACCAAGTTGAGGATTCAAAATTTTTCAATACAACTTTAAAAGGTCTTGTAATAAATAATAGTGTCTATTTTGAATGAAATTTCGATTTACAAAAATATGTGCAGGATTTGAACTTTACTTGCACCCATTTCTAAAGCCAAAATTGATAAAATTGATTTAGCATCAGAGAACATCAAAGGGTACCACGGTTAATAACTGGTTTGGCATCAAGGTGATTGCCTTCAATACCTCTGTGAAGTACAAGCCCTTGATGTGTACTAGAGAGAGAAAGTTATCAGTACGACAGTATTAGGCAGACAAAAAGTATGTTTATTTTGTTCGTTTCAGATATACATCATCCTTAAAAAAATTGTTATTTTAAGTTTAACAACACAGTGCACTGTGGGAAATTAAATCATTCATTATGTAATGGTACCCATTATCAAACATGCAGAGTATGCCAATCGTTGTGTTATACCGGTAATATGGAAAGACAAAGACGAATGAAAGCAGGAATGACTCGTAAATATACTCACCCTACTGTTCCTGTTTTATTAGCAGCACATGCATTCTTCACTAACGTATGAAAACTTTGTTCTTTGTATGGTGTGGCTTGAATGTTATAAACCTGGAAATAAAAACATACATTATAATGTTAATGAAAGAACAGTGAAAAGCGATTCAAAAAAAGTAACTCTTTATAAATACATTAAAATATGATGTTCATTCAGTGTTATATATTTTTCAAACTTTTATTAACATATTTAACAAAAAAGAAATGTCACATTAGCTACGTTGGTATGCTATTCTATATATCTGTCAATAAATCACAAATCAGAGACACATTACATGTAAAAAAAAAAATCTTACACAATATATCAAGCATCAGCATATTGGAATATCACTAAAACAAGGTTTGCTAAATCCCAGTCATAACTTGTAAAGTAATTCAATCTGTATTCATCCAGCTACACATACAGTCGCACTAGACTATCGTTAAAAACATGATGATTCATAAGAAAACAAGTACAATAGATTATAGGTTTGGTAAAAATGAGTCATATAACATGATATGTCAGTCTGATATGTATGGTATGTGTATTCTCAACGACAAGCCAGGAATGATCTTGTCACATACATACTATTCAGTAGGGCATACACAGATCCAGCACTAAGATTGAATATTTTACAAAATATAACTACTATACTAATAAGCCAGATTTGATTTAACCAACAACACATGCATGGTACCATCCATAAATGTTCACTATGCAACACAAAGGTCTATGTATTCTTATTAAATAGCCCTTAATTGAGATTTATAATTTTCTAGAATTTCACTGTAATTTTGAACCATATAATGAAATATACATAATTCTACATTGCCTACAGATCTTAATCAAAATTTTTGAAACTAATTTTAATTTGAAGGTTTAATTATGATAATGGTGACAAACATAATGACTTCAGCGCTCAAAGGGTAGGTACAATGAGATATAATATGTGGTTACCATGACTACCAAATAAGTTATCTTCTTAGAATGCTATTTTAATAGAATTTAAGTTCTAAATGTTCATGTTTGGTCACCAACACCAGATATTCTACCCTAATATCTACAGTAGCTTGAACCCAACATAGTCAATGATACTAAGGAAAAATTTATCTTGAACATACAAAAAATTCATTCTAGTCATTGTCTTATTGTACGGTAGAATGTTACTCAATTAATTATTTTCATGTTAGAATGGAGAAAATGAAATGAAAATATGGCAACATCATACCCGGTTCAATCATACATCAGAGAGAAAACATCATGTTTTGTCTGTTTTAAGATATTTTAAATGTTGGTCGGTGATATGTGGTGAAAACATAAAATAGTGTCTCATAATGTACTTGTTCATGTCTAGTAGTATTACAAATTTTTTTAATGATGATATGTGTAATCAATGTGGTCTATGAAAAATGATGACTCAGCATTTTATGCATACATGTAATTTATGCATATTATATGACAGATTTGTTTAAATATAGATTGACAGTAAATTAAAAATGTCCAAATACTAGACAAATTTTGACACAAAATATAGTATCATTTGACCTACTACTAGCTCTTATATAATTAGTATATAATTATTTCTTCTAACAACATTTTTTTTATATCAGTCTGTTATTTTGGAGCATTTTTACAACAATATTCCAAAGACGTTTTCACAGGCAAAATAAACTGTAATACTTATAATTATATTTTCACTTTTTGATAGTTTAAAACCATTCACTAAGGCACATCTTTGCCAAAACTACTGTGACTTTGTGACCTCAGTGGAATGTTAACCACTGTTAAATTTAGAAATTTTCCCCTGACTTTTTTTAATTTATGACTTTCTCTTTCATAAAATGAAAATGATGTACAATAATTATGCTAAAGTATAGAATTTCAGTACTGGAAATAATTCACTTAATTGACTAGACTGTCATGTCCTTATCAGTGTTCTAATATCACAATAATACATACATAGGAAATGCCACGAGTACAAATATAATGGGAATATCAGAAATGTGTTAACATTAAATATTTATGTATGGTTATTCATTGACATTGTGTCTATACTCAAAAAAAGCATATTATAACACCCTTCCCTTTCATCTAACATGAAATCAGTTAAACATTAATCCATTGTAAATACTAAATGTCATAATACCAATATATAAAAGAATAATCCTTAAAAATAAAGGTGTCTTTGAAAAATTCAACTATTTTTTCAACCAGTATCAGCACTGTTAATACGGTAGTCTTACTCATTGTTGATGTATGTCTGTTTTGTTTGGTTGTCACTTGACAACAGTTGACAACAGCAATGAACTTGTTGGCACTAAGGCTACTTCTTATATTCAAATTACACAGAAAATTATTAAACTTTATTAGTAGCAGCAATAATATTACTACGTTTGATGATTTAATCACTGAATAATTTTTGACAAATCTATTCCTACTTTGTTATACCCGGTACCTAAGTTCTTCAGTTTCAGTAATATAGATGGGTTCTAGTTGAATGCTGAAGAATAGAAAATGTGCACCCACAATAATTGTGACGTGTCATACATGTGTGTACCTAACTATGAGCAACCAAATGTCACAACAAATATTAAATTAAAACTCAGCATAAATGATATTACCGGTACCCTTGTTGTAGCCAGCCATACAATAATGTCTGTTTCGAAGCTTAGACTTATTAATTAAAGGGTATAGACTAAAATGGCTAAGAGAAATCTTTGCCAACAATTATGTGTCACAAATGTTGAAATGGAAATGAAATCCCACACTTCTATACACGCACATATGGTAGTGGTTTTATCATACAATCATTGACTGACAATGTATATTAATTTTGAGAATAATTGGTACACGTATCATATATCACAGTCCACTATTGAGTATTTAAATTTCCCAGCAATTTGACAAATAAATGCAGCTTTTAATATTATGAAGCCAAACCAATGATGTTTATCGCTAATGACAAGAAATAATATTTGTATACACACTTCTAAAGCAGAATATGTAGATGTTACCCTGGGGACATTCTTTAATATAACCAGTCAGAATTTTTCATTTAAAATGATACACAATACAAAATATGTATTAAAATATTTATAAACATTTTGTAAAATGAATGTACACTAGTATTAATTAATTAATACGTGTATGTACAAATTATAATAATAAGACAAGAGAACACTGGGGTGCAGAACTATTAAACTTGTGGAATATTTACTAGGTAAGGTTGTGAACACACAAAAGGCTTGTAATGAGTTGATTGTAACGTGTTGATTATGTCGACCACAATAATAATGTGAACATATTTAAGAATAACTATCACTATGTAGACAGTGGGATACAGAACTGAAGAATATAATATGATGCTTATCTGAACTGAACCTTTAATGTCAAAACCACTGGTATTATCAACTTCACCCAAGCTTGTATATTTTGTATACACAAATAATTTTTGTATTCAGTTTGTAAAAATTGACAAAAATCTTAGACAAAAAAAGACTACTAAATCACTATATTAGTTATATGTTAAAATTGTATTGTTGGCAAAGCTTAGTTAAAAGCCATTCGAATTCGATTGAAGCGCGGTTGTCATCGATATATGGGTCTCATATAAACAAAAATGGCGACTTTGACTGTTGCGCAGATCAACGAGTACGAACTGAGACATTTCCAAACTTGAATTGGGTAATTTTCATGTGATTGGAAGGTTTTCGAAGGAGTCACCGGGGGTAATCAGTGCAAGTCGCGCCCAGGTCAAACCTCATACTTGTGATTTCCATTTGAAGAGTGCATTGGATTGTGGGAAAATCAATGTTTATCAACACAAATGTCGAACATGCGACGACGACGACTACCGCACTTTAATCAAACCAGAAAGTTATGGCATTCGCAACTTATGCTGATTAAAGTTATTTACTGTTTTCAGTAAAACAATAAATCCTGTCATGCATTCATGTTGAATTCTGTGCCGGGTGCGCCCTAAACAACAACTAACCCAGAAAGTATGTAATGTTTGATGTTCCTCCAAATTTGCTCACATTTTTAATGGAATTTGATTTTTTAATATAGTTGTAGTCCATCTTTGATTGTTGAACAGAGAATCACATGGGTGACTTGATGACACCCTAAGATGCTGAAAACTCAATCACAATCAAATCCATGGAAAGTACTGCTCAGTGATGTTCAGCTATTAGCAAGACATACAGATATCTTATGAATACCGTAGCTGCTACATTTATTACAGTACACATATTACAACCAGAGAGCTACAAACAATAGCTCCCTTTACAACATGTCAAAGGAATCAAACTTTATTCTGCCCACAATACAACTTTAAAATAATCAAACACATTACGATAATCGTTGTTGTTTTGTTCATCTTTCCAATCTTCGCTCTGCGTACAGATCTGCGACTGTAGATGTGGATGTGATCGTTTTCACTGTGGGGTGCCATCAAGTCCCAATGAAAATATCACCCCTAAAACAGCCATGTTATTTACGGAGCATTATTTCAATCCCAGCTGACTCCACCACTCGAAAATGTTTGGGATGATATTGTTAATATGGCACTGGAGCGAATATCAATTCAATAACACTTACCTCTGGAAATTTTGTAATCGTTCTATCACGGGTGGCTTTCTCGTCACGTTGCCTCATTTTTGTTTAAAAAAATGTCCAATATGGTAAAATAAATAATACAGGAGTTACGTCAACAGTCCGGAATCTTTGGACTGACTAATCAAACGCACAGACTGAAACTGTCGCTTCTTCACTTGGCAATTAAGAAAGTTAACCAGCCACAAGTGACATTCATTGCCAATGAGCTCTTCAAGTTAACCATAAGAGTATTAAAATAGATTCAAAAACTTGAATGCTCAAACTAGGTTTAAGAAACCGGTGTTGGTTGACAGCTGGAGAAACTCACGAAACGAAGCCAGACTCAAGTATTGGCATGACCCCGGAAGTAAAACTTACGAAATTTGTGTGTTCGTAGTTATTTTCTAAATAATCACAAACGTTTCAATTTTGTGACTGTTTTGCACTTAGATGTTACACAATATTTTTGTTTCTCAAATGCATTTCAGGAAAAGAATGAACCCTAAGGAATTGAAAAGATATTTAAACTTCATTTTTATTTAGGAAAACGTCATTATATTCTTTACGTGGGCATTCATACTGAAGTGGGGTGTATATTAGTCTAAAACAGAATATCTTCAGTAAACTAGAATTCAATATGAGATAAAATAATTAGACAAAACAACACAATAATTTATTATAAACAGGTGTTCTGAATATTTATATATGTATATACTATTGTTGTTTAGTGGTAATAACTGCCCACCCACTTTTATTTATAATGTAACGTCCCCAGTCCCTGAATGTTCGTTGCTGAAACCCGTCCACTGCTCTGCCTTTTCAACCAACATGGGTCCTAAGACGAGGAAGGAAGGTAAATACGGCACTGAGATTTTGGTAGAATTTGCCCACCGTATGGCATTTTCCTTACTCATGGCGCATAACTAGGTTTCCATAGCCAGTTTAAGAGTGGTTAAACTTGTTACACTCTTTCGAAAATGACAAATATACATTAAATCGAGTGTCATTGCAAACGATACGGATGTCTGCTGAAGTCATGTATTCATAAAATCCAAGCGAACGCTGCTGATTACGTCGCCGGATTTTATGATATGTGGCAGCGCTTCTATTAACATTAATAGAAGTAGATTATAAATGCAAAATTTGGTTGAATCTGTGTGTATATTAGAAGGTTGGGGCAGGGATGCGATGAAGATCTCGAACAAAATGAAGTCGCGCAAATTGCGAGATAATCACAAAATCGTGGAAATTAGGGAGTCGGTAAAAAAAAAATAAGTCTTCATATTGCATCGTTCTTAGGTAGTGTCCTTGCTTTTTGAATGTTGTGGTAAATCTTGTTTATTTTCCCAGTCAAACCTTTCCAAGTGTTGTATGACGTTCATGGTTAGAAACATATTTGACTCGAACCATGGAGGTAGAAAAGAGAAGGAGTGATGACGCTATTGTTTCCGCTGGTTTCATGATGCTTTGGATTTGTTTACTCAGTACACATTGTAATTAGTTTGCAAACACGCTGTACAATGTCACAGTTAATCGGCTTACACGTTTCGGCTGTATTCGGAAGCTTCACGAAGATTCTCAACGCACTGTGCATGCCCAAACAAATAACAATAATACAAAATGCAGCGAAAAACGTACGCCGAGTGTACTCAACGCCCGAAATCTATTACAACAAAAGGCGCGATTTTAGACATCTGCACAGTTCTGCACACCAATGAAAAATGACGAATCAAAACATCTTGTTATAATCTTATCATGTATCTTTAAATTTCACTGCGGAAATTTGCGGGAATTTTTTAATCAATGTTCCAAGTTGGACGACTATTGCGATGAAAAATATCAAAAAGAAGTAAGCACACATCTTGGTAGCGTCCGTATGCAGAATTTCCGGTATCTACAAGTGTGAAATGACCTTTGTGGTCCGATAAAGGTCATTGCGCATGCACAATTCTTGTATTTATGGTTTGCGCATTCAATTTTATAGACGATGTTTAAACGTAATTTATTTTTTTCAGTTCTACTCTCGTTTTCTTGTGTAAATAAGCGGCTATCATCATGTAGATAAAACGACTTCTAAACAAAAACAATAAGTGGCTTAACCAGACCGAAAACAAAGGATGTTTATAAGATTAACATGGGCTTAAATAGCGTCCTTACTCCTTCTCTTTTCTACCTCCATGCTCAAACATAATGTGTTCGCAGTTTGTTTCTTGTGAAATCTTCACTATACATAGTTCTAAAAGTTTCGCACACTTGTCTTATAAATCCTTGATAAATGTTGTATCTAACATGTATCCTATACATGCTGTGAGGTTACAATTGAGCATTAGTGTAGAATAGGGATGTCTGTTTTAGGATTATGGAGTTCTGGTAAAGAAATTATCGTTACGTTAGGGGGTCTATTTGAGTGGAACGGTTTTCGTTCCTGTAATGATAAATGCTTGTTTGAATCGGATTTTGAATGGCGATGAACCCACTGTCTAGTCGTGTACAAACAACTTGAGAACATCACCAGCTATACAAGTATTACTTGGCATGTACGAACTCTAGGAGAACCTCTGTCATATTTGTTGGACTATATCTTCAATTCTATATTTTTAGTGACTATTTTTGCCTCTGTCAAAAATGGCTATTTTAAATTTTTTCTTGTGAACTACCAGCTCCAATTACTTTGGTCCTTGCAACAAGATAACAATTTTTAGGGAACAACTACCCCTGATATATTAACCACCATAGTTGTGATATGGCTAAAACACTACGATAACAATAACCACAGCAAAAAGCCTATCATATATAACATCAACTTTGTTTTGAGGAAGACACTACAAAGAGACAGCTGAGCTATTTAAACTGTGAGGTCACTTGTTTTGCTTTCAATGTTACCTGAAATACACTACTTACTTTAATTTGTTGCTTTGTATCCAACATTCTTGTAAATGATTTCTTCAGAAAGGAAAAGGGACATTTGAATTTCATCTTGGGCATTGATGGCAAAAGTGACACAATTTTTGTAAATTTGCCACTAGACAACTGGTGAAGGGTTAATTTTAATACTGACTATCAGTGGGCTCACTCCGGTAGTGAACCGGTGAACATGGAGACATGTATTTATGATTGACAACAGTGTGTACGTTTAATTTTCATAGCCCGAATTAAGGCCGGCAAGAAGGGTCCTGCTACAAAGGAACCAGCTGCTAAAGTTGCTGCAAGAGCTGAAGCTGCTGCAGCCAAAGCCAAAGCAGATGCCTTGAAAGCCAAATCAGATGCTCAGAAAGCTAGAAAAGCCACACTGAAGGGCACTCATGCACAAAAGAAGAAGAAGATTAGAACAACAGCTAAGTTTAGGAGGCCAAGAACCTTGAAATTAAAAAGGAACCCCAAGTATCCTCGTCGCAGTGTTCCAAAGCGAAATAGGTAATAAGGTTATAAGACATGTTGCAGTGTTCTCCCCAGGAATTTAAACCACTGTGGCGGACTAATTTGCATATCATTTGCATACAATTTACATAATAATAGAGATTGACCAAAGCACATTTACATCCACATAACAAACAACATATATTTTCAAAAACAATGTGGCACATATTTATTTGTTTCATACAGTGTTATAAACACTATTCTTTTGGGACATTAATGAGCTCAGTCACAGTGCAAATATTTTTTCTATTGGAGTCAAAATATTACGTTTCACAATTTAGAAGTTTGAATTTAAAAATGAAAAATTGTCAAATCGAAATGGAAATGCTGCAGACTATTAAAAACAAACAAACAAATAAATTGTAAAAGGCTAATTGAAACGCATTTGAAACGTTTCAGCCAGGAATATGTTCTCGACTTCCATGATCTTATTTACTACAAAAACATTCTCCTTCAAAAAATTGTTCATTATTCGTACCATCAACTTCTACAACGTTTACATTTACAGTAATGAACGAACAAATAAAACTTCCAAACGATCATCAAAGTTACGACGTGACTTAACTTACTTCGCGATGTTATACACCGGTTATATCAATAATTCCTCATACTCAGTCATGCCATGAAAAAATGTTACTTATTTTTTTATATGAAATAAACGTAAAATTTGAGCGATTATTTTTGATCACTCGATCGCTTCGGTGAAAAACAAAGACCGCCATGATAATTGTGACGTATTAGTTGACCGGCATGTGTCCTTTGACCCGATGGGTCAAAAACGCCATTAACCAATCAGAATACCGCATGGTAATGCCGGCAGAACCCGAAGTTTTCCGAATGGTAGTGATCATAAAAATTACATTGCGGAAGTAAAGCGATGTCGTAGCACGATGTGTTGGTATGGATTTCAGATGAAAACTGCATGATGGTTTTCGAAATAGGTGATAAGCAATTTTTAAAAGGTAAAAGAAGTCTTGAAAGAAGAGTTTTTACATGATTCACGATGATAAAAGTTCAAATGTATTTTACCCAATCACGCAATAAACACGTTTTTTTCTTGAGTAGCGTAAAAGATCGTGAACTCCGCTTTGCCCATGTTATATCGGGGTGGAATTGATTTTGAAAAAATGTTAGCTTTCAATCTAAAGACTGCGTTGATCGTTAAAGTATTTACTTACGAACAAAGAGGTGCTAATTTTACAAAATTAACTTGTATTGTTTATAAGCCACTACCACATCGTGCGACTACGTCTATTGTTTACAAATTATAATCCACGACTGGCAGGATGCGTGTCGGTCGGTACGTCAGACAATAGTCCTGTCGGAAGCGTGGCAAGATCCCTGATAGCTACGTATTTCAATCTATATTTCGTAATACAGTTCATAGGATGAACAATGAAAAAAGCACTGTGGCGGTCTTATTAATCACCGTGGCGGCTCGAGACCACAGTGGCGGGCAGGAAAAGCAGCGTGGCGGGCCCCGCACACAAATTGAATGCTGGGGAGAACACTGTGTTGTCATTGTATTAGCTACAGCTTTTATTCTACCTGACATTTGATCATTGCATTTTTGGGTCTGCTGTTATCAAAGATAACAGTGAAACTGTCCTTGTAAGTGATTGTCAGTCTGTCAACAATTGCATTTTCTACTTGTTGAAAAGTACCAGTTTTATTGTGAATTATTAAAGAATATTTGTGTAATTTTTTTGTCAAAAAATTTATTGTTGGCTTCTTGAAAACTTTGAGGATGAAAACGTCGAGCAACACTTTTTAGATTATTTCCTGAATTATTAGTGAAGTAATAAAACAGACTTTCATTGAAACCATTCAGGACATGAAATTGCTAGAGCACAATTTAATAACAATTACAGTAACTACTGGGTATGCATACACAAGAGCTCGTTTGTTAGCAAATATTTTTGTCATTTTAGGTAAAAATATTTTGCTTCAAAAACTTCTTGTAAATGACCAGCCAAATTGCTTTGATACTTGACGTGTAGATACTTTAGGTTAACCTGTCAGTTTTGTTAATTTTGTGACATTAATTCTCTATTTTATTGATAAGATGTAATTTTTTTTTACAGGTTAGATCAGTACAACATCATTAAATTTCCACTCACTACAGAGTCCGCTATGAAAAAAATAGAAGACAATAATACGCTAGTATTTATCGTGGCCCTGAAAGCTAACAAGCCACAGATAAAACATGCTGTAAAGAAATTGTATGATATTGCTGTTGCGAAAGTCAATACACTTATCAGGTAGGTCAGACATAAGTTTTGAAATCTTACAAAATTTACTGGCCATTATTGTACTGTGCATTCCATCAGCTAAATAACAAATGGCGATCTACAAAACTACCAAGGAATATTAAAATGCGCATCTTCAACACAGTTGTCAAGCCGGTCCTCCTATATGGTGCAGAAACATGGAGAACTACTGTTGCCATTATTAGGAAAATACAGACCTTCATCAATACTTGTCTTAGGCGTATCCTCAGAATTTCCTGGCCTGAGGTAATTAGTAACCAAGACTTGTGGGAGATTGCTCATCAGCAACCCATTGAGGCAGAGCTCTTGCAGAGACGATGGCGGTGGATTGGCCACACCCTACGGAAACCAATGCCTAATATTACTAGACAGGCATTGACTTGGAATCCCCAAGGAAAAAGGAAGAGGGGAAGGCCTCGTAACTCATGGCGCAGAGACATGGAGGCAGATGTTAAGAAGATGGGCCGCATATGGAAAGAACTGGAGACGCTGGCTCAGGACCGCTCTGCCTGGAGGAACCTGGTTGACGGCCTATGTCCCAGGAGATGCGATAGGCGTAAATAAAATAAAATTGTACTGTGCACTTCACTTTAATATTAGATGTGATTAACAATTACTGTAAGAATGTATGGAATTTACATGTAGAAGCACTAACAAATTTGCAAACTGAAAGCTTCAAGCCAATAAATTAATGTCTCTATTTATTGTACATGAATTTTAATTGCTAAAACACAATTACATGACCAGTTAACACAATCCAACCTCATTTTCCTGACATCTGCTACCATGAGCAAAAACATGCTATCTGAAGTAACAGTCTGTGCAAGTGGCGGTAGTCACAATACACTTTGCTAGACTGCAAAGTACTCCAGATTTTCCACAATTTTATGTTATCAAATTTCAAAATGAAAGATGTTACTGTATGAAGTGATACATGTATCCTCAAGTAGTAAATGGAACTGGAGCTCTGCTAACCCCTTACCAATCACAAAATGGCCTGGAGCTCTGTCATCAAAGATGATACTCACCAGCAGTAAATTAGTTTCAGAGTTGACTAGGTACATCAAATTACTTTGGCCACGATAGCTCGGACAAATTATTCTGAAAAAATTGAACAAGGAAATTGTTGTTTATTGTAAATTATTTCTCTGTGGGTTTGAGCTGCACGTTTTATGCAGTGAGCTCCACAGTTGTAGCATAGCGTGTGCTTGAATTTTGTGCAAAATACTTGCATGCTATTACTTTCATTGGCAGTAAGACTAATATTTATCGTTTCACTTTATTTACCTTTAGGCCTGATGGACAAAAAAAAGCTTATGTACGTCTTGCTCCTGACTATGATGCCCTTGATGTGGCTAACAAGGTAAGTCGCATGGCAAATGAAACTAAATGTAAACATGCATAAGCCACAACCACAAATTACCAGTAATTCTTTGTTTGCTAAATGTTTTTTTTTTTATTGGCATATTATAAAGTAATCTGTTTTTTGTGTTTTTTTTAAGTGGTGATCAAATTAAACAACTAGCTGTGCATGCTGACTATTATGTGTAATTAAAACGCAAGGGTTGTCACCTGCGCACACGTAGGAATCGAGTCCAAAGCAACAATAACACACTAAAAAAGGAAAAGGCTCATGGGTAGACACTTGTTTGTAAACAGTGACACGCTATAGCCAATCTGATGCATGCGCAGGTGACGACTCGCCCACTTTAAATATAATAAATTCATGCGTATTTACAACTAACATCATTTTGTTTGTTTTGTTTCAGATTGGGATAATCTAGGAAGTTTGTCCATGTGGAGGATATGTATTAAAAAAAAATAAACTAAAAAATTATTGAAATAAGTTGTCAAGTTTTAGTGTAAATGTTTTTGTTTGATTGTGGAATGCATTTGTTTATCCTGGCTGCTCAACTTTTATACCACTGGTTACCCATGCTCCACTATTGGAATGCCTGCTAATGTTTGTGTTAATAGTTACAAAGTTGCTAATCTGAATATGCTAATTTTCCAATTGATGAATGTCTATTCCTCATCCCCTGCACACAGTTTAGCAGGTTAATCGTCAATATAATAGCATTCAACACCTGGAGTGGGTAACCAGTGGAACTTGGGGAGGTACCCAGGACAACTTACTCTACACTCCATTAAATAGTTATGTAAAGGATAAATCACACGGTACATTTTTATTATGTTTTATACATCTCACAAGAACCCACAAAATAAATGCTGAATACAACTTGAAATCTAACACCCAAAACCATCCATTATTGTACATTTTTGATTAGCTTGACCTTAAGTTGTGCTCAGTCTTCAAAAGCCTTGTAGTGGGATTTTAAGCCTGTAAGAATTGCAATATGTAAACTTTCAGGGTTTGTAATGACCAACTGAATATTTATTATGTAACTTGGAACAGGAGTTCAAAGAACATTGTAAACAAAAGTGCTTCTGAGGTCTAGTTTGAGTGTGTGCTAATCTGCTAATCATTCCTGGACTATTTTTCTAGGGCAATGCTGTAGTAACTTTGAAAATAGATCGGTGCTTTCAGTTTTTAAGCAACGAAAGTGGCAATTTCATAAATTGCTTTGTCTTGAATCGCATGAAAAATGTCGACATAATTCCTGTTTGTATTTTGACGACACTTAATTTGAATTTTTGTTGAAACAGCAAAACAAAATTGGTTAAAAGTGCCACATTGTAACAGTATCGTCAATGAAGTTAACCTTAAAACTAAGGATAAGAAACGTGGGCAGGCAGAAATCTGAACGTTTGATGTACCTTCTAGCTCGTAAACCATGCAATTTCTAATTTAGTGGCTCTTGTTTAACATACTGTCATGGTTTCGTCCCAGATAACTATGTGCCAGATAGTCTAGCAGTATAAGCTTGATTTTGAAAGGGGTTGGAAAACGATTGTCTTAACATTTCATTACCCGTGTTATGGGCATAACTTGTGAACAAAGTTGTGTAATAAGGAAATTTGTAGAAGACGAGAATGTTGGTGAAAGTGCAATCTAGTAAAGCTTTGATCAATGATCTGTTTTAGTAACTATTCATGTGCAGTACTTCTCAAATTGCACATTGACCGTACAGGTTGTTGAGGTTTGAATAACAAAGATTCCCAAGTCGTGCTTTTCAAGATCACTGGCATCATTTAGCTGTGAATTCACACAGATCACAAGCAACTTGACATCAAAGAAAATGCATCGGTTTCTTGTACCCGAAACTCGTCTCTCTAGATTCTGACTCAGCAATGCATTTCCCTTTTCTACATGCAATTCAATTCATGGCCAATATTGTGAATTCATGTTAATGTGTTTGGTAGAGGATTTGACATAAACATGAAAGTATACGAACACTGATAATTTTGTACAACTAGGACTAAGTATGGTAGTTAAAAAAGAACTGTTAATCTGGAATACAGCCATTCTGAGTACACTTGAGAATGTCCTTGTGATTCGTTGCATATTACCGGTATGTAGTCACTGATTGGCTGTCTCTATGACATCTATATGTTACCATGGGAACAAGCATTATGGTAAGACCTGTAGGCTCCCACATCCTTGACTGTTTCACTAGATAATTGGTCTCCATTTGGACACTGTTCGAAAACAGGACTATTGATTTGGGTTCCATCTGTCCTGAGTCATATCATTGGCTGATCTCTCAAACTTTGCACAAAGATGTGTGTCATACAGATGCGTTTTATTTTATGAAAAAGTGCTAAATCACTATTAGTGCCAGCAGTCGTTTCTCAGACATGACTGGAAAGATTTTGATCTAAGTTGGTATGATGATCGTATGTATTGAGTTACAGGTGTACATCCTTTTTTTTTCGTGATTTGAACAAATTTCGCAGACTAGCATTTTTTTTTTTTTTTTTACATATTTGCCCCTTTTATCAAATACACTTTTGAAGATTTATTTAATCATAGTACATAGATGCACTAAATTAAAATGCATAGCACCAATTTTTTGTTTGTGTGTGATTCAATTCAGCAAACCAACAATCAATTTCCATAACAAAGTGTCACAACATTATTACTAACTGGTGACAACTACATATAAATTTAACATGCCTAGTTTTTACACTAATAATAATAATAATATTTATTAAGCCTTCGGAACGGCAACAAAATAAAAGAAGAAACGAAAAAAACATACATATCTGAAACTGAATAAAAATAAAGTAAAATTGACAATAGATCTCATGGTGAATTCACACTACTTTCATTTCTGTGTTTACAAAGAAGTTTAAGAAATGTTCGTACCTCTTTAAAAACAATGTCCCCCAACTCATAATTTATATTCCATGGAATGTCACCAAAAAGCAAATTAAACTTGAAATTCATCCCCCCTGAGGAAAGGCAATTCGTTAGTGTTTGGCCGTCATCGATATTTGAGACTATTTTGATCAAATCAGAGTAAAATTTATTTCTTAAGTGGAATGTTGCATTGCATAGAAATAGGACATGATATACATCTTCTATGCCACCATGACACAATTTACAAATGCCATTTCCTTTGTAATTTACCCATTTTAGTTTATTTCCTTCTAAATCTAGTGAGTTAGACCTAACCTTAAACATTAATGATATGCCATAATGATCATAGGGATCCTTAATATAATACACTATAACTTTGCAATTGTTATTGCTCAATTTTAATTCAGAAAGAACCATTGTAACAAAGTGAAAAAATGAGTGGTAGTCAAATTGGTTTTATTTTCATGTGTCCGTTGAACATACTCAAACTGTAAAAAAATGGGTTTGAAGACGACATACTTGAACTTACAGGGATATCAAAGGAAATTGCTTAGATGCACTGTTTCTGCATTGTAATTTAATTCAAAATGCTGACCATGTTTTATTTTCATATTTAGATTTCGTTCAAGAAATTTCTGTATTCAGTAGGTAACACATTAACATGCTGAACACTCCTGCAATATTCAATAATCTACATTTGTCATTGTTTTTAATTGACATAGTAACTAAAAAGTGGACGGGGACTGTCATTGACAATATCTTGTTAATTTTAGGTTTGTCAGTCCTGAAATAATACCGTTAGAAGCCACATCCCTAATATAAGACACACCCATTCCTTTTGAATAATTGAGAACAAAAAATTTATCATTTCACTTGTGTAGATGCTCTACTAGAAGCCGCATCCTCTCTTTTGCATTGTACCATTTTAATATAAGCCGCGGTTTCTAATACAGAATTTACAGTAGATAGTATTTAGTCTAAGTGACTGGGTAGTTCTCGTTTTACAGAATGTGAACTTGTGGTGCTGTTTGGTTTGTAAGTGAATTTCCTTACTGAGTCTCCAATACTGCACCCATGAAGTGTGGTTGAGTTATTTTCCATACAAATTTCAATCACCAATCTACCAAAACATTTAATACTAGAATCTATCATTTCTTACTTTAAGATAATTATCAATATAACTACTAGGCAAAGGAAATTTTTTTTTTTTTCTTTGTTTTTTTAGCATGTGTTATTTTTTTGGAATAATTTTTTTTTGTTCTTTTTCAGCATATTCTTTGATTTTTTACTATGTTAAGTATTATCAATGGAAGGTGGCACTCTCTAACATTTTGTTCAATAACCTCAGTATTCAACACTTTCAATAAATTTAATAACATATATCTACTAGAACTGTTTGCTGGCCAAGGTCAGTGGTGGTATTAAAGGGCTAAACCATTCAGCAAAATAGGAAGGGTTGTGCAATCATGATTTCAAGCAATTTAACTAATTTAATCAGCTTGATTAATAAATATTGTTGAAGTTCATGATAAATAAACAATGGTGTTGATTTTTTGAATATAAAGGTAAAGCATGGATAACTTCATCACTTTATTTCTTCGTTGCCGTACATATAAATTGCGGCACACTACTTTACACCTGCTTTTGAATTCCTTAAAATTGTTTCTTTAAAGAGTCATTCTGAGCTGAGACCACTAATAATTTATGAGTGGTCTGAGTTATGAGAAACCATCTTTTTTCCCCACATGCTGCTTAGTTGATGACTATTCAACTTTTATATAGGGTTAATCTGTATGCATAGATGACCTTTCTACTATACTATAATTTTCTGACCATATGCTGTGATCTTCCCTATACCCTTTATAGTCCATCTTTCTATCTTGTGATGTGATCTGCTTCGCTGATATCCCCACCATTTGCTATGATCTGCACGCCCTTACATATACAAGGCAAGTGTCATTTGTGTTACATTTTGTTTCAGTAGTTTAATTTGAGTTTTATGTACAGCGGCAATTAAGTAATGTTCTGTCTTTACGGAGTAGTTCATACCTATCTAACTCACCAGGAAAACTAACATTAGTTAATAAGTTATGTCTCCTGGAGACAAATTAAAGCAAGTGAAGAAACAAATTTTAAAAAATCCTCTTCATTTCGTTTGTTAGAGATACCATTGACATTTCATAAGATTTCCTTAATTATATCTCCTTGCTTACTCTCGTAATAACTCCTTTCTCTGGTGAGATTTATTTTTTCTCTCGTAATGATTGTATATTCCTGTGTTTGCTATATCTGAGTACCAGGTAGTAATGATGTTTCATGTCTTAGTTTTTAGTTCTTGAGACCATACTTCTGTACCATTCTGCGTCAATGTTAATAATATATGACTGCACTTTCAATACTGAAATAGCAGTATAATGTGACTGTATCTAAACACTTGCAATATATAATATTTAATAAATAAATATGCAGTGCTGGTAACAACTCTAGTAAATAAATATAAATATGCCGTGCTGGTAACAACTCTAGTAAATAAATATAAATAAACCGTGATTTTCTTGTGACGAATCTAGTAAATAAATATAAATATGCCGTGCTTGTATAAGGAAATTTCCCTGGCCGCAACTTCAGAAAAGTCTGCCTTTGAAAAAGTTCGGGCTGCATCGTCCGGCATTCCTTTTAATTTAACAAGGAGGCCGTTTTTCAGCAAAAAAAATACGTAGAATGCAACTATAAAACTATTTTCCTTCCTGTTCTTGGTGTGACTAAAAAAAGTTATTGCCGAAACCCGGGACAGTTCACCGAACTTGTGCGAGTTCGCCGGGGTTTGAACCAGGGACCTTTAGATCTTCAGTCTAACGCTCTCCCAACTGAGCTATTTCGGCTGATAGATTAATACGGTTACTCATAGATAAATACGGTAATTCCACGTGTCATTATCACATAATCAAATCAGAGGTATATTGAAATGCTGTGCGTAAATAGACGGGATGGCTATTGACTTGCACCGAAGGAATATAATACGTTGAAATATACTACATTGTTGCTAAAAAGTCGCATTTGGGATCCACTTCCGGGAACCTGTCCATGGCGGAATATGGCTGCCTGGGTCCAAAGTACTAGTGTTTATTCGCATGATCGGAAAAGAGATTCTCACCAATGCTATCTACACTGTTGTTGAACGTATTTGTGGTTTGTTCATTGTCACTGACAACAAGCTAAACATGCCACCGGCACAGTTAGGTTACTCTCATTTGCAGTTTCAGTGCCGTAAAGTCACGGTGAAATATCAAATCAAATTGAAACACTGAATTAAGATGCATCGCCGACCAAAGCTTTAATTTTAATGAGTTGATTTCCTTGAAAAAACAAAGCTAAAACAACACAGGGAAGATGGGGTACGTTGGATACTGTGATGATTATTTCACATAAATATCTGTGTTACCGTCACTGGCATGTGCGCTTTCATCATATTGTATCCAAACGGTATTCACGGTTGAGGCCGCGCCAGTGCCTTCGACCACGGGGTGAACTCTTCATTGTTATAATTGGTCGACACAGTACTAATACATGCTACGGTACTCCATGCGTTATTTTAAACCCAGAGATACCGCAGGTCTTGAGTAAGCAAACAGTTGTAAGGTTATAATATCCAAATAACTATTTATAATCACGTGATTTAAAATGGAAATTCCGCGATGACATCATGTCAAACCAAAATTTCAAAAATTTGCCATCAAAGACACAATAGATATAGCCTTGCTAAACAACAGTGGTCTAACACTCCCTGTAAGGTACCTACAAATTGTTTTAAAATAAGACAGACCCCAGAGACAAGTTTAAGTTTTGCAATTTGTTTTCTATTTTTTATAGTATAAAAATTTGGTCTTAATATTTTTTTCTCTGTTTTATTTTATTTTATTTATTAAATTTTTTAACCTTTTATTCTTTCTTAACACTTGTAACCATTGCCAATCCCTCCAGGGAATGTGTAAGTGTTAATAAAATTATTAATATTATAATGTTGATAATATGATGAATCAATTTGTTCTTACTTGTTCTTTTTTTCTGTAATATAAGAATATTACAGATAAAAGGTAATTCGCCATATAATTTATTCTCTATATTTTTCCATTTATTTGTCTTGAATTAGGACTGAAACTAGGACTGAAGCTGAATGAAATTACAATGTAGTGAGTTCAACAGCCTATGTACGGACAATAATGATAAATATAATTTCTAAAATGCTGTATTTTTCTGCATGAAAACGAAGGAATTTCACAAGCGGCAGACAATTTCAAAGTTAAATTTCATATAGTGTCGATAACCACTCGAAAACGGTTTAATTATGCAAATGGCGTATAGTGTTCATAGGACGTACGAATACATACGTATTCTACACAAATTGAGAACTTGAAAACTGCTAGGACCGATAAACTAGAATTAACTTTGTAGTCCTTTTTAAAAGATATCTTGCATGAGTATTTCATTTAGGTACTTCGTTGTACAATACATACTACACTTAAGATAAAAAGTCCCACTCACGAATTAATCAATTTTGCAACAAATTATCTTATTGGTTATTATAATAATATTTTTTTTGAGATTCATGAGGTAGGTAATATAATGCCATCACCTTACGTCATCGTGCATCATATCCCTATCATGGGTACCAATGGTAACATTGTTTTACATTTCAAAAGTAGACTGATAATCCATCATTTACTGGTCGGGAGTACAATTCAGTGCACATTCTGCTTTGTTTCTATGCATGAGTAGGCCTTTCAACCTTGTGTGTTTGTTTGTTTGTTCGTTTGTTTGTTTGTTTGTGTGTAATTGAAATAACGACATGTTTAGACTCAGTTAAACAATCTCACATAATTGACATACAAGTTTGTTTATTTCTATGACTTGAGATACAACATCGTGAATATAATTATACAAATCCGCAGATATCCATAGATACACTTCGAAGTCGGTCATTTGCTTTCATGTATTCTCTTGGGTTCAAGGTTCAAATTGAAGCTCTTCGACGATACGACCTAAAAGTAAACAATGTCATTATCACTTATTAAGTCATGCAATTATCAGAACATGAGTTAAGGGGCCCTGTGAGACGATGACGTCACATGTTGTCGCGCATTGCAGTATAGTGAGTATAATAATTTTTGAGCCAATGTTGACGTACGTAATGTTTACAACGTGGGACAGTTACATCATTCTCGTCTTGAAGGGTTATTAGTTTAGCATTGTTAACATTGGAACATGCTATCCCGAAAGAGGTCATATTCAGTCATGCACACCGTGCGGTTTAAACATTTGGAGAAAAATCTGAAATTAAAAAAATAAACGCGTTTTAGAGGTACATGTATACATTCTTGGACTATGAATGTAGTGTTCCCAGCGAATCTTCTCAAAATTGGAAAATCCTAGGTGTTTTGTTTTTAGAAGATCTCACAAGCCACCCATATATTTCAGTAAGGTAAACGTATGTATGTATGTATTGTGTGTGATAACCCAGAGTTGTAACAAAATCTAAGGTAGAAGCCTACTCATGAATGCAAATACCCTCAATTTATTCATTTTGCAATAAATTGTACTCTCGGGTATTATAATAAGATTTACTTTAAAAAGTTTGGGGTTACCAGCCTTATTTTTGAGAAAATGATAGTTGTATCCAGCTTTAGTGGATAGTGGTAGTATTATAATAACGCTTATACTTTAGATTCGTTTGATAGAGATATTATGTCTCAAATTGTGGGCTGGTAAACAAATCATATATTGTGACAGATGGAATACTTTTTGTTATCCTCAATTATTCTAAAAATCTGGATTTTAAAAGTGTCAACAAATGCAATACTTAGTATGTCTTTAATATTGTGTACTATGGAATTGTACTAAAATAGCGATTTTTTTAAAACATATTAGGACAAGTTTTTCAAAATAATTCACTGTAACACAAAAATGAATGCAAGTTCATGACACCATGAGACAATAACCCCATATTTCACATAATAGACCAATGACATTGTCATACGATTTATGACCAAGTTTCTAAAATTTATGAGTAGGCTTCTACCTTAATGAATACATGTATATCCTTAATGAATATATGTGTCAGTTGCCTACGAGATAATAATGGCATGGAGGTGACAATAACGCTCTACTAGCTTTCTGTCAATCAAGTGAATTTCAATACTACATATATAATGTAGATCACTTACTATTGACCACATAAGTGCTGCACAGCTCGCGCTCCCCAATAACATGGCATTGGCGTTCTTTTTAACTTCAACTGGTGAGGGCGCTCCACGTGTCGTCAAGAGTTGATGTGCTGTTCGTCTGACAGCAAGGCGGCCTACACATAACATGAACAAAAATACATTATTTAGTGATTATATTCAATGATATATGTACTATAGTAAAATCTAATATTGTATTGAAAGATGAACAAAAGTCACGCTCATAGTGAATGACTCTCCTTTTGACATTAGAAATGGACTCACTAACGTAAGCGAATCTTTTTATTATAATACTAAGTATTATTTTTCTCTACAGGTGACTGTGCAGTATTGAAAACAAACTTCCGGAATCAGATTGCATGTCGAGATAGAGGATCAACATCAATGTTATTTGACCTGACCCCAAATTCACCGTTCCTAAGTCGGTATTTCGTGCACATCGCGCTCTCTGTGAAAACTTGTATTCGTGCCTTCCGTTGGTATAGCAGATTGGGTAGTGGGAATGTTTATCAACACAGATGTAGCACATGGGTGGAGCGACGGCCACCGCCCTTTAATGACGTTGCGAGATTGAATCATCATATTGTCTGTTATCGATTACACACATTTACGTTCTATTGCTGTCAAATTGTAAACGTGATTGTTAAATGTGTCACACCTCGTTAATCACATTGTTTCGTCACGTAAACGGATTCAATGGTTTTATTACCAGTAACCAGGGTAACATTCAGACAAGTTTAACAATAAGATTAGTTTACTATAAAATACAGATAATTTTGAAGAAATTTGCTGCATTTACTGTATGATGATGTAGCTACGGAGAAAACTTGACAAGTCTTTCAGACATTCTTCAAACATTACTAAGTATAAGTCGAAGACATTTAAAGGTGTTTCACGCTTTGCGAGATTTCAGACTCCACATTAATCCTGGGATATATTTTTATGACAATGTACAAGAACCCTTAGTTTTATTTTATCCACACTTTAGTTCATTTTTCTAATTACAGCCTATCAACCTGTCCAATAAATGGCCGGGAACATGTCTGCAGTTATTTGGTCGTATTAGAAAACAAAGTCATATGAAAAGCTATTTTCCAACCAACAAGTCTTTCGCGTGACTAAAAGAATTAAAATATAGTCAACAATTGAGATTCAGATAACCCCATAGACAAACATTGATACGGCATGCACTGCTGTGTGTATGCATAGTATGCATAGTATTCCAAATGATGTATAACTTGAACACGTAGTGACGTTTAGAGAATGTCTGAATCGCTGATCAATTTTCAATTCGTTTTCCCCTTGTTGCTACCTTAAATTAGCTTGTGTACCCCGTCGCTATGGATATAGTTTGTGTACTCCGTCGCTATGAATATAATTTGATCACAGTTACGGGTGTCGCGCATAAACAAACGAGTCAAACTAGTCAAAGACAGGTTCCGAGTTCTTCCAACCAACTTTCTCTTCGTAAGAAAATCCCCGTCATAAATTTACTAATCAAAGACAAACTGGTTCATCCAACCAACAATCCCTTCCGTAAATTGAGTTCCAGCATGCGCTTGACCAAGGCCAAATGACGGAGCCTTGTCGCCATGGTAATGTGTGACTCACCTGTTGCGCCGAGAAGGGTTCTTGATACATAATGGATCATGTTGAATTCAAATTCTACTGTGAGGATACTTCACGATGTCACGTTTCGAAACACTGACGTCACTATGTGTGTTGATTGGTTATATTCTGTACGTGTTACGTAATACTACAGCGAATGTCGTGGACATTAATAGTTCGTTTATTCGTAATCATAATACTTTTTCGGAACGAGCGTATATTAGTCTATTTTGTTTATGGAATAATATTCATGTGTAAATTGCACTAATCAATATTATAATAGAGTGTTTTTGAGTTTAATGTAAAATGCAAATTTGCCACTTATATGCAAATTATACATACTAGTATGTCGTCGAAGTTCAAAAACGATTTACCGTGACAAAAATCCCGAAAATTTCCGAACAATAACGTAAACAGGCTTGCACATGAATCGCCACTGTCGAAACAGCAGCAGACAACGGTATGTGATACTACAGATTTAGACGTTAAAGAACTGTTCATTCAAATAAAGTCATTACTATATTGTTTTCAAATGACGTAATTAAAGTATTGAGTAATTCGGACAAACATAAAGTAAATATGAACAATAAAATAGAGATGACTGTTGAAATGTGTTTTGCGAAGACTTTATTCAAAAAGTAAACTTAATATTGGTGACACGAACACGCGAACCCATAATGAAATACTAGTATTACAAATGTTCATTTTTTTCAATACATCGTTATTGGCTACCTACATTACGTGTCTCGCACGCCATTTGCATCACCGTGCGCCAATATTGAACTACGTTCAGTCTAATGGTTGCATATGAATATTTATTACAGCAAGTGGGCGTGCCATTGCGACAATGGTTATTCACGGTGGACACGTAAATGGCGTCCATCCAAGTGTGTTGTTTGTAGACATCAAAAGTGTGTAATGGTACTAAACGCTGTTGAAATAAAATTACTTGTCGCTCGTAAACCATAAATGCCGACCCCCATGATTCATTAGCAATACCGAGCAGCCATAATTAAAACTAAACTTTATATTATTAGTCATCCTTTGCAGTGGTCATTTTTAAATGTCATGGCAACAAATAAACTGTAACATATTAGTATGTGCTCACCTGGTATTAGCGTGTCATAACAAGCCGCCATAGCAACCATAGGTCACTGAGACACTTTGAGAAACCTACGGGATTTCAGTCAGTATATATTGAGGTCATGTGGGTCGGGTAATACCATGTCTGGATATCGATATATACCTGGACAATATACTAACAATTATCTCACTCACATTAGTATTCGTATATACATATGTGTTTTAACGCAGTGACTAATTACATCGAAGTAGATAGATCAACAACTTGGCATGGTATGAACACAGAAAAAATTCAAGTAGTATATTGTTCAAGTGAGGACGATTAAACACCATTGTCACGTATGTACGACATTATTACAATCACACACTAATATTGTTATTATATTTCAATTGTCATACTGATATATTTGAATATGTCACTTTATGCTCATCTTTATCGCCAAGATCGACACTCTTATTTAGTCCCAACTGTTTTTTTAATGTTGAATATCCAGTCCAGTCCTGAATATTAAAACGGTATGCCCCTAGTCGTTGTCCTGGACGAAGGTGTAGGCTTTCCTTGTGGTTTTACATTCTCCTATGTGTTTCGTTTATAAGCTTTGTCTTGTACTTGTAGGACATTTATATCGAATGACAAGGTCATATTACACGTTGACTGCACACCGGTATCGTCGCTAACATAAAGATTGCTTCCACCACGGGGATTTGCATAAGTAGCCTAATTCAATATTCCCAATATTCTGTCCGCCTTGTTTGCAGTTATTACATTCACCGTACCAGTACAGCTATTATTTTTGTCCTGGTTGTTTGCATTGGGCAATGGAATTGGTACGTTCTTATATGGTTTCCGTTCATGTGATCCGCCTTGCTATACGTTTGTATCCACTATATCTTTATTTTGTATAATTGTCTATCATACCCGCCGCGTGATCAACTAACCCGTCGCTTGGAATATTTCCTACATATCCTTTTAGCATTACTTCTGCCAAATACATTCTTGTCAACAGAGATTTCATTTTAGACTTGGGAGTTTGCGTTGGAATCTGAGATTTTCTGTGTTCCTACATTCTGGCAGGTGGTCCGACTAAGCAGTATATTATATGTATGTACGAGTAGAGGCGAGCTGCTGTTATCAAACAAGCTCATTTGTTCATTGGCATTATTATGAGGTTATTACGAGGATACTTTAAAGTATGCACGAAGACAGTACATATGGAATATATATCGACCGACGCACAGCGGAGGTCGATGCGCGGTGCACTGTCTGAGTGCATACTTTGAGGTATTCTCGTAATAAACTTATTATTACACGCCCTTTCCTTCGAAGTATACACCATGGGAATGCCGAAATCCAAAATGTTTAGAACAGAATCAGCGAAATTCTTTGTGTTGAATCCGGTCAAAAGTACCTGTGGTCTGACCCTGGTGGCAGCCAGATGTTGTATCACACCAGAGTAATGTACCGCTGATCGTTTCTTGTACTGTAACACACATACGATTGCAGGAAATCACAGGCACTGTAGTTTCGTACCTGTCGCCATTGTCGTTTTTTGGATTGAAAATCTAGGGAAATGTTGACCATTACAACCCCGGGGAGTCACTGGCCTTTCAGTTTGGTAGTGGCGTGCGTCCGGGAAGTAAAACCCCATATACCAAATAGTGATTTGGTAGTAATTTTTAGCTGTTTGATATAAAATGGGGACATAGATTTGCTTGCCTTTTGGTTCAACATCAGGTTTACGGGTCTAGGATGGGATCTGTTTTCAGAACAGGAGGCCCAAGAAATAATCAGTAAATAATAACAAATATACTAAATTTTCACAAAATTTATTCCGTTATTGGTTGAATCTACTCATCAATCTGAATGAATGATCAATTCAAGGGAAATAAGAACAAAACTAAAGTACTTTTCAACACGCAGCAATTATTCGATTCACAAAAAGTTGTTGTTTGACAAAGAGATCATAAACTGAAATTGCAGAAGGACTGGGAAATGATCAGTGAACTCAAGAGGTCAACCACTATTTTGTGGACATTGATGGTATTTTAAGTATATTAGATTATATTACTTGCTTTGACGGTCTAAAAAATCAATTTAGAATTTCATGTTAGAGACTAAAAAAATTTTAAGGGGGAAAACCCCACAGTTGCAGACTGCAATTTAAACATAAATATTTCTCTGGTTGTAAGGCACTCTTGAACTCAATTTAATTACGTAATTTAGGCATTTGCTTTTTCTGTGTGCTAGAGACTCGCTGTACAAATTCAGAAAGAAAAACGTCATTGCTTTCTACTTCTTGAGGCAAAACAAGTACAACGTCCACATTCTCCAACTATATTTTATGCAGTACATTGAGGCATTCCAAGTAGCCTCCTAAACCAATTCCTATGTACCTTTTCGATTTGGTCGTAGCATGCCATTGGAATCCCCAAATCTCAGCTTCGTAACACAGAACAGGAAATATAATTGAATCAAATAATTTGAAATGGTTGTCAAAATGCAGGGTCTGTGCCAGTAAATCGACCAATTCTCAAACGAAACTCCCATTACCAGTTTGTTGAATTTGTATATTCATAAGTTGGCAATGGTCATTATGTAGATCTTGGGTATATGGTACAGCTGTCACAATTTCAGTAGGCGAACAACAACAACAACAACAACAACAACAACAACAACAACAACAACAACAACAACAACTACATACACACACAGTCCTCCTCACCTGCAGTCTCCACATTTTATCTAGGGTTTGAATTGATGTTATTCACAGAATTGTTCAATCGACAAATAAGACAAACCAATGCTGTATTGCGCGGACGTAGGACCTATATATAAATATACGGGTGGCGCTAGACTCGCATTCTATATAGGCATTAGTATAGCCTTGAATTTATTCCATTACCCGATTTCCACTTAGTTGCCATCCAGGTGGCTTTCTAACTCTGGAAGATCGGCGTGGCATAATACCAGTAGTTGTCTCTTCATTATTGTCACGTCTTTCTGACGAGGCTCGAAATAAGGTTGGGGTAGCCAGATTAGTAAGCAAGTATGTATCAATATCCGAATATGAGTCTTCAACTTCATTTAGACATCTGACATGGTCGGAGAAAGGCTGATGTAGCACAGTAGGCTTAATTGGGTAGCAATCATTAAGTCTAACATCATATATTTTAGCACGAAACTTGGATTTCACGAACTTTCTAATTTGACAATGGTCATCAGACATCATAAAGGTATACCAGTTCACCAAGACGTATATCTCCTGTAATAGATTTTGACTTGCCATGCGCTTTTGATTTTGCACTAGGACCTGAACTGGTCTCTGTATCCATATCTCACGTTTCGATAAGCCTCCTCTCCTTATTCCGGTATTTATATTACCAGTCACCATTGCTAAAGTAGTAATGGATAAGGGCCCTTCTTCAGGGTTATTTTGAGGCATTCAAGGCCTAGTTTTTTGATAGCATACTCTGCCACTGTGTCGCATACGACTTATTTACTGGTTGAATAGGTAGTAGAACACTGTAGAAGGTAATGGAACATTCTAGAAATTTGTAGTAAGTTCCAGACTCATTATGTATGCTGATGTAATGGTCTATTTATAGACAGTGGGGTATATATAGGGGAGTTGTTCAGCACTGAGTTCAGATCGGAGATCTCGTTGCATTGTATTGGAGTTTAAGTATCTAGTTATTGGAGTAGTGGAGTTTTACCGCGTTATTGTACTTGATGTTTGCAGAGTATAATAATACCAGTACCAGTTGAAACCTCATCAGTTGGCTCTGTGTTCGTATGTTATCATCGCCGCCAGGGAAGTCTTTCTGTTACTGTTGCCATTTTGGTATTTGAACCATCACACCTGTACTATACCAATTACGGTAATATTACGTTGCGTGTGACACACTGAATTCTTATTAACAATTTTAACATTTCCAACCTATGAACGTATGCCTAGTCGTTTGAATGTTGGGTCATTGGTTATGGCAACCAAGCCCGGGCCAGAGTCTATATGTGTCACAGTGTAAGGCCTGCTTATTGCTATTGAGAGGGCCATCCACAGAACTCACACTGGACAGGGGGTTCTTCCACTGCTAGAATGGGGTAGACAAGACAATAGTACTTGAAACGATATACACATACACCAAAATATCAAGTTAAAGCCCCTGACTTTAATACCTCTCAAAATAAGTACAAGAAACAGAGCACAGACAAATACAATTAGTAAATTCACTAAAATAGGAGATTGCCTAGGGAAGTGTGAATTGGTGATAACTCACAGCTTTAGAATGTAGAAATGAATGGCAGTCAATGGCTTCTGCAACACAACGATGAAAAAATACAGGAGTCTTGCTTGCAGAGGAACGCTGTTATTCTTGAGGGCACCACTGATAGCAGGAGATCGCAGAACAGTTCATACAAGTCTCACAGAATGATGAGTGTAGCCTGTATCACTTGTCTCACAATATCGTAGCAGAAACACACAGGATACTAAGTTGAAATGATGGACCCCAACTGTCCTCAGTCAAGCCTATTTATAGGCACATTTCAGGTACACCATCTGGGTTTCCACATGAATCAAATAGAGTGTGGTCTTGCTGTGTGGTCATTGAGCAAGCCGTCAATGACACTCCTCAGTACAACAATACGTTCTCTGGTTGGCTGGAAAGGTTGAGTATCTCTCACTATAAGAAGTAGGTCATTAGCTATAGTGACATCCCCCTTGTAACGTTTTTCGTCTTCAAATTAAACCAATTTCTTTGAGGGTCTAGTGCCTTGGATAAGGTGTGAATGACCCCTTAATAACGTCACTTACACTCAGATTAGTAACCACGCAACTCTCCAACTCAACAAACTTACAAATTTGACAAGATCGGTCCAAACATCTGAAGGTACATTTGAAACTTCTGCTATACTATAACATCTATCATGTAACAGCTCAATGTGGACAATAATGTAGTAACTCTGCAACTAGCAGAGAACTCACCCCGTCTCAATTTGTTGTAAGCCTGGACACAAGGTCGACTATTAGTCAAAAGCGAGGTTTTATGTTTAGATTGTATTATATAAGTGCTTTACTGTTGCCCCTATGCACAAGGATTACACTTCACATGGCAACCATGCTATTTGATGTTTCATCAATTTAGCATTAAAGAAGCCTGATAGATGTAATTTGCCATTTTGTTGAGAGAAGTACAATGTAGCAGCAATTCCTTTGTTTTTCCTGGATGCATTTGTGATTATCCACAATTGCTCATTTGAATCAGGTACTGTAATCTCTCGACAATGTTGGAGTGCATTTTGAGCAGTTTCGAATGAGTTTATTAGATTCTCCGTCCAGTTGATTGTGCTAGCTGATTGTTGTCCAGTTGTTGCCTGTTCCAAAGGATCAATGAGATCTGCACAACCTTTAAGGTCACGACTGTGAACTTTGTATGCTCCAATAAATGATTGCAACCCTGCGACAGTGTTAATGGGGGAAGTCTGCCCTTTCTTTGGGGGGGGGGGTTGGGGGGGTAAGACTGGGCCCATGTTTACCACTGCTTCAATCTTTCCACTTAGGTATTGAAGGGTTGAATACTTCATCATATTGTAAATGCAAATCCCCGAATCTGCCCTTAGTATCTGCAGGAAGCTGGGACCAATGATATATTAGTGTGGGTGAAATGGTTTGGCTGAGTTTTGTGCTACTGGAGTATTCTCATGAGTATTTTCTATAGCTGGTGTTATTTGGCGAAATTTGCACACATGATCATGTCGTTTTACCAATATTGAATCAGGTGTTCAGTTAGTAACTCCGAGGGTGTGACCAACTGACTGGATTTTCTGGGGGATAAGTTTTACTAAATCAAAGATGTTCATTGGCCTGACTATCCATTCGAGGTTCCAATGCTGGCATAGAATTTAGTTTTCATTTTTCTGGAATATCAAGCTGAATAAATTCACCTGGTAAAATTTTCTGTTGAGTAGAACTTCTAAGTAAACAGGCTTGAGTACGACGTATAGAAGCAGTGCGATCAGGTAGGGGACCACAGTAGATGATATTGATGCCCTTAATAACCACCTGTTATTTGGCTAACCGGGTTACTACATAATTGTCCACAATAAAAGGGTTGCCAGAAAGAACCTCAACACCAATTCGCTTCACAACTAATGCACCTAGCTGGTATATGTGCTTATTTCTAGTTAGCTGGCAATGAACCTCTCCAATTACATCAAGTGGGGTTACTCCATCAGCCTGATGAACCATCTGAGATGCTGGTTTAGCGGGCAGATTCACAGCTTCAGCAAATGAGGCTCTTATTAAACTAGTTGTGGCCCAGTATCAAAAGTTACTTGGTGGGAATACTAAGATAATAGGTATTCGAAAATGGGGACTGTATTACATTAACCCGTGGAGTTTTTCGCCGATCAATTTGGAAATACAGACTCGTCTTGTATATCATATTCTATATCATCGGTGACAGTTGACAGTCGTCTTCATTTCTAGTGTGACCAAACGAGAACGACTGATAGCACCCTTATCTGCTTCCGGCCAGTGCCCACAGTCTATCAGTGTTTGTGGGGAATGCCCTAGCTGTTCTACAAAGAACACACATTTTAAATGGATTATTGCGTGCAGCGTACTTCAGATACGAGAATTACTTTGGTTTCTTATTGGCCGGTTAAATATAACTGTACAAAGCACCTTTGTATCTTCAATATTGTGTAATTCGTCCAATAGAGATGACATGGCTTGCGAAATTTCGGGTTTCAAAAAGGCCAAAGATTTATTACGTAGTTCCGCACCCTATTTCTTCTTCTCTATAGAAACACAATCGTGTTCTTAAGGCTTGGGTTCAAATCTTCATCATCTGGCGCCCAGTCATTGTGATGTGTAATGCCGCCATCTTTGGTCAATAAATTATCTCCATAACATTCGCTGACACAAATCTTCACGTTTTTCATCCGGTTGTAAGAGAATTTCATCAAGAATTTACAACAAATGAGCCCCGTAATCCATAGTCTAATTTTCTGTCAAATATTATTGAGCGAATTACATTGCTTAATGATCAAGTTACGTGATATAACTGTGCAGTAATTTGCTATCTGACCGAGCAATAATTCAAGCTGGACATTTTTCGGCGGGAATTGGGCTTCCATCGTCCTGTAGTTCTCTGGTTTGGTTGGCAGTATTTATCTTCCTCCATTTAAATCCATCAACAAGAAATACCGAGAAATTATTTTCGAGTGAAAGGATATATAATAAATTCTGTTTCCAGTTTCCAAATGAATCAGTAGTTTCATTATTGGTGAGTTGCCATTGCTTCGGAGCGCGAGCGGATGCCATAATGGTTTGAATGAGCCCAATCACGGTTTAATGGTTCACAGCAATATCACAAACTGCACGAGGGTCACAGAAACAAGGAAACTACTTAGCTCAAAAACTGGTGAAAGTGAATACAGGTGAAAGGCTTGACTTTAGTCTTCTATTTGTTGAAGTCACAAGTGTCGACGTACTAGGCTCTTTACGAAGCCACCGCAGCAATTGAGACAAACTAATACTGTATTGTGCGGAAGTAGTTAAACAAATCTTGTTTCTTATTTAAATTTTGAAATATACTTTTTGTCATTGGCCAAAATTATGGAAGCACCCGCTTGATCAAATATTACTGAAAACAAAGTTTTCCATTGGTGATCTCACAATTCTATTGATCTGTTGGCCATGTTCATTTTAAGTAACTTTGAGAAGATAAACAAATCTACCAGATTTAAACCTCTCTGTGTTATAGTTCCACCGAGAGTGATCCTGCTGATTATCGGTATTTTTCATTTCCAAATGAAATCATAAATTCTGATATTGATTTGGCACTGGTGTGGGATTTGGCAGTGAAGTGAGCAGATATTTGAGCTGTGATACGACCAATCTATTAACTACCGTGATGATACCAATCAATGATAAATGTCTGTCTCCACACAGGCAGTGAGAAATTAACCTTTGTAACTGGCTGGTCCATGTCAAAGATCAGACTAAGAAACTCAAACTGATCAATTTAAGTTCTGACAAATCATCTCTTTAGATCCCTTCTTATACCACGAAAAAAGTTGCTTTAGTTGATAAATATAAATGCGCATTTGGCCATGGTGGGAAACAATTACTTTAAGGTGTTTTCAGAACAATTCTTTAAGTTAAGAGAACATCGTCCACATATTGCTCAATTTTTGCTCACAAAAAATAACAGTGTCACTTATAAAATATAGACAACTTACATTAACATTATTCCCGTCATTTATTGTTTATGAAGAGACAATAATAGTTATAATTGTGTGTAAAACATTGGTATAATTCGGTAACTTTAACATGTGTTATGTGATACAGATAGAATTGTCACAATACTGATTATTATTAGCACGCAACACACACACACACTCAACACTGGTTATTAGATTGAATACAGGGCTCATTAACGGGTTGTACCTCTACAGCACGTAGCCACAGCCCATACACCAAAGTTGTTACTGTTCACCGCTTTACAAGTATCACCTGGGAGAACAAACAAGAATTATGTTAAGCATCTCCTGTATGAGTTATTCACCAACACAAAACGAGTACAGTTTCTCAGACTGCAGTGTCATTTACCAAAATAACACTTAATCCAGATTTCCCTGAATCATTGCGAACACACTAATAACCCAATATACATCTGGTCGACCATCGATTGGACATTTTCAATTTTCATTGATAACATGTTCCGAATTTTAATTTTATGACCGACCAACGAACGAGTTTTACTAGTGGCATCGAATATATACAAATATATGTAAATATTATGATACATGTTAAAACTTACCCTCAATATATGCTCCAATATTACCAACCCATGAAGTGAAACTGTTACATCCAGTTAATGTCCACCCTTCATCGCACATCACTGACGCACTGTCCCAACTACTAGTACCACTCCTTGTGGAATACTTGACCCCACATTCAAGGTCAGGGGCGCTGCAACATGCAGCGTACGAATACACGCCTGTAAGATACACCAAACATTTATATGGCATGTCTTCAGACAAGGGTACAACAATAATTTGATGGTTTGAACATATCCTTACCTGCACCACAATAGCCGTTAATTGCCTGACACGCGTTCCTTGTTATGGGGCTAGTAGTTCCTTCTGATTGGTCTCCTACAGGGCGTACACCATCTATACACGTCCATGCAGTAAACGCCATGCATCCTGGGTAATAAAGAAACCATATTTGGTATAAATAAATCAAACATATCAAATAGTTGAAGGCTTGCCATACATGCTTCTTATTTTATTTCATTTGATTGATATGTTACCACGGTAACTTACCTGTGGGAATTGTAGGACGCCCGTTGAACCAATGATCACATACTGTTTCAGCTATATCGTCGTCCTGACTTTCGGATTTTTCAGACCTGGGGTAATAGCACGTCATATCTTTCCATGTACAGCAACGTGCAAATGCCCGCACTCCTGCAAATAACAATCGTATTTTGGTATTATTCAAGTACAGGTCGAGTCATTGATATATGAAGGAAATACATACGAACCCATGGGAAACACGGTATGTAACGTGAGAGAACAACATGAACAAATATGAAAGAGGTTCACACAATCAAAGTAATCGGGCTGGTAGTTTTCCTGAAAAATCTTATTTTTTATCAAAAATGAAAACAAGCGACATGGCTCCGTTGTCCTTAAGGTGGGGGGGGGGCAAAGGGAAGAGCTGGTACAGGTTACAGAAAATAAAAAATGCATTTTACATGTTTACAGGAAATAAAATGGAAAGTTCCATTTCCAGTAAAAAAGGTTTTTACACTTTACAGATAAAGCAAATTTTACATTTTTATAATATATATGATAATTTGTGTTTAAGAATGAAAATTGGAAATTTAGCACGAATTACGACTTTTAATGTGGAAAATGTTTTATACGCTTACAAAAAATAAGATCTTTGTACAAATTACGACGAATAAAATAGCTGATTGCCTTTTACAACGTGCCCGTGTCTACGAATTTACGTTTTTTATTTATTTAAATTACGTTATTACGAAAATAAAAACAATTGATTACAGCTTACGAAAATGTCCCTTGCCGACCCTCCTCAAAGAGTATTGTGGTAGTAGCCAATTTCAGTAATGCACACCACGCAGGTAACCCACAAAAAGGTTCTGGCTCTGGCTTTTTGAATATGCCAACCTAACTTCACCAAAAATGATGTACAACTCGACTATCAAAACAATCGGGCTGGTAGTTTTCAAGAATAGGTCGAAAATGCCATTTTGATCAAAAATATTCGCTTAAAATAGAAATGTGTTTAAATGATGGTATCGCCATGAAATGAACAAATCTCTTAAAGGTCTACCAAAGATCCCTAAATAAAACATACCAAACCAATCGGACTTCTAGTTTTTAAGAAGTCAAAAATATCATTTTTACCAACAATGACAACAATATTCGCTAAAAATAGAGAATGAATGATATTGTCAGGAAATGAACAAATCTGATAGAGGTCCACCTAAGCACAGTCCCTCCACACGAGATTTGTTCATGTTGTTCCCCCGCGTTACATCCCGTGTTGAGGGACTGTGACCCAAGGTATCTACATGAATCTACATGTATCATACCAAAGCAATCAGGATGGTAGATTTCAAGAAGAATACATAATATTTGAATACAACGACGGACAATCATCTAATATATGAACAGCTTTGCTATGTCATCCACGACGCTTTGCTTACAACACGTACCCAACGAATTTGACTAATGGGTGGCGTAATGTATATTATGTCTATATGCTTGGTTCGCAAGTTTCTGTAACAGAATGAAGTGAAATTCATATTTAACCAATCGTAGACATAATTTCTAAGCTAGTTATTTTAGTTAGACACTACTCGCAAAAGAACTACATATCATTTGCAAGTTATTTCCTCAAATCAATTAATCGTATTTCAAACAGACGATCATCAAGAGTTCTAAATACGGATATAGCAAGTTAATTGTAGATTAAAGCCTATTGTTCAAATGAATAGGGTGCACTACGAATTGTTCGTTATTTGACAACCTAAAAACATAGGTTTATCTGACATGACGTGTATTTCCTGCCTACATAAAGTGATGCAAATCATCTGAATTATTGTGTGTTACATTGTCCGTATCACTTACCATGCCCTCCATTGCCATTGTATGCCACACAAGTGGCGCGTCCATGAGCTGAGAACACAATTTTTTCACCATTTCTAGAATCGTGTCTACCACCTTCCAGAACACTGCTACATCCGGTCATTACCTCATCTTCTAAACATGTGACCTCGGACATGTTGTCGTCGTCAGGACCGGAGGACGACCCTTCCCGAGTGACACAGGTGTGTTCTCGGCTGTTATTACATTCTTGGGCTTTCATCTGCTTGATTTCTAGAAAATATAACCACTGCTAATAAGGTCCGGCCAGGTTGTAGTTCAATAGAACTTTGTTTTTCAAAGTTATTACATTAATCGATGCATGACTGTGACTTACCATCTGATAACATGTCAATACGCTCTGATATACTATCCACGATCTCCGCTGTATTTGTACCGACGTTATAAACATCACAGACATGACACGTTTCCTGTTATTCAAAAATATCATTATATAACTTAATCGACAAGCCAATACTAATTTAGAAGTATAGGTTAATTTAGATGAACCTAAATATTTTGTGCACATTCACTAAGTTTTATCTGTATCAACTGAGTATCGGCCACGCCGTGTATTTGTATCGACCACACACTGTATGGTATATCTTGATTTACTAAATATCAAAGTTCGACCAAATACATAACGTGTCTAATGCCACCAGGCTACGTGTACGGGGCATCAAACAGAGTTACATAAGTTCAATAAATCATTATATTTGTAAATCAGTTACATGTTGGTACATGTATACGACTAATTTAAATGCTGTGTAGACAAATTTGTCAAGATTTCTTATTTAACAGATATTATATGATGTGATATCACAATTTATGGACCTTGATGGCTTAGAGTGAAATATACTCGGTTCACAAGTTTCTATAACAGAATGATGTGAAATTCATCTTCAAAACGATTTCGCATAATATACCTGTTAATATTTCTATTATGACATCGTTCAAATAATTCTTTTGAAATAAACATAAGACTCACCAATGTTACCACGACTGTAATCGTCAGAATAGAGTAAGCGAAGAAAACTGTGTTTAGATGCATCATGCCAAAACTGTATTTACTATAATATCAAAATTTACGTGTGTCTGGTTTTATATCTGACTAATCTACGTCACGTGGTTTTTTCAACTTGTTATCGGTCGCTTATAACACGGGGTCATTGTATTCATGGTTATTTACCTCATAGCCGACATCCATATCCTTTATCTACAAACCTAAAAGCATCTTTATTTTTATATCTGATTATTTTTTATATTTACAACACAGTATTACTGTCGTTACCACAATTCTTTGAACTGCAGTTTTGGGTAAATGTAATTATAACCCAACTTTCAGGCAAAAATATGAGAATTATTTTGGCATATTACAAAGTAGTCCGTAAAATCAAAACAACAATCACAACAGAGCCTGACATCCTGTCGCCGAATTAGACAACTTGGCAAAAACAAATTGGCCAGAACATTTCATAGGGCAGGAAATAGATGTGAAATAACTCCTAAATTGCAATTATTTGTACACATGAAAATTGTATTAACAAATAAGTAAATAGCAACCTACATCATTTGGTTAGTTGATACAATCATTCACAATAGCATATCATATATGCCGTGGTCAGAGGATTTGTATGCAGGCTGTATACGACACCAATGCACTTGAAAACAATGATGTCATCTCCTGTTGTGTTGTTTTGGCATCAACGGTCGATAAACAGCATTGTATTCAAATTTTCAATGACGTAGTTTTGTGTATAAGAGTGCACAACACTTAATGTTGATGTTACAGTAACTTCATTGCTTCGACAAGATGTACACCAACGCATTTCTCTTCACTGTGTTTCTTCTCGTAACTTCAGCCGGGGATGCAAGCGTAATTTCAGTGGTGAGTTCGACAATTGTCACCAACGTACCTACCATGACTCGTACCAAAGCGTTATTTGTGAACTGTGGTCTGTGATGTTTCAGACAGAATGATTGAGATTACATGCTAACAAGGGTTTATAAGATATTAATAATATCTGCGTTATATTTTGTATTACTCTTATATGAATTGAGTATATTTACGAGATATTACTAGTTATCATGCATGATATTTAGAATACATACGTCGTATTTATTTTTGTTCTAGCATATTTTGTCACTGGCAAAATGTTGCTCATTTTCATGCTGTTTCTAAGAGTGCCACGGTTTTTGATAATTTTTAACCCAAACACAATTGTTATTATTTATGTTTATTTACTGCAGGTCTTGGTTAGCATTTAGGTAAAACATATTAAAACAAATACGTGGATTATATTTTGTGAAAGGTGTCAAAGGTTTACTTATCACTCAAAAGTTTAAAGCACATATCAGCAAACGCGGCGTTCGAATCGAATGATAACCCGACGATACCCGAATTCCCGCTCTCCTTCGCAGAGACTATGGGTATTTTATCACTATGCTAGGTAGTCGCCTGGGAACGCCCCACAACTTGCAGCTCTCTGTGGCTCCCTAGGTCAGGTCATGAGCTCAAATACTCGCAAATACTATGCAAAAATTGATTTTTTAAAAACTAAATCCGAGAAGCAATATTAACCCAATCACTTGTTCGTTTTATATCATTTGTTATTTTTATCAATAACAGCAAACGTGCGATGTATGTGACCTTTATGACGTCAGTACAACTACAGCGGATACCGTTGCTCGTATTTCAGAGAATATAGACTTGATAAGAAATGGTAAGTCAGTCCACGTCATTCTGTCAATTACGTCAGTACAATCACAGCGGACACTGTAGTTCAGAGAATTCAGACTTGTTAAGAATTTTACTTTCCGTGAAAAATAATATGTAGAAAGTACTCGCTATCATCGATACCCGCAATATTTTTATTTTCATGATTTTTCAAGAAATCGGGCAGTTGAAATCAAAAGAATGTGCGACAAATATACAACCCGTCTGCACTACTCGACAAGGACTAGTGTCCAATACGGGCGATGACGACCCGTCCCAGGTCACGTGTTTGGAAGATGAGGTAATGACTGGATGTAGCAGTCTTCTGCAAGGCGGTGGACACGATTCAAGGGATGGTGAAAAAATTGTGTTTTCCGTACAGGGACGCGCCACTTGTGTGGCATACAATGGTGTTGGAGGGGCTGGTAAGTTTAACTGAGATAAATTGTACAACTGATTGCGTTCATCAGATTGTATGAAATATTCTGCAAACATGAAAAAGATAACGGTATCTTAGTCTTCGTTTGGATGTGACACCGTCCCGTGTTTATGGACGGTGGATGTGTCAATGCCGATTTTGTTCCAACATGATATAAAAATGAAACCCACACAGTGAGGTCTGATGTCGTTCGGCCGGCGAGGGCCTACTCACGCATAAATGTCAGGCTAAATGATGTTTAGCTCATTCGTTTTTGTTGTCTATAATAATACTCGTATTGATTTAGTGTAGATTTTTTAGCAGGCGTTTGGAATGAGTCATTTGCGGCGGTAATTTGACTTGACTTATAGATCTTTAGATCCTGTCACAAATCACAATTATTGTCCTGTTGAAATCATAAGACAATAAATATTGAATTTGTAATCTCGGACATTTCCCCATGTCTGCAGTTTATTTTCTAAGCGACCCCCCCCCCATTGGTAGCATCTGGGTAGTATCGCCTGTCCCCATAGTCAAACACTATATAATGTACATTATATATCCCCAAACGATGTGTCGAAAGAAGATTTAATAATCGTTGTGCTTTACTATCGGCACAACAAATGCATTCCCTTCGTCTTGATAATTATTTATAAATGTCAATGTCAGTTTAAGAGTGCAGTTCGCATTGACTTAATTTGAAAATGTTACATTGTTGTTCAATCGGTCAATAGAAACTCTTGTTTCATTTTGAAATGTGAAATTTATAAATGTTTATAAGATAACAGTAATGTCCCTGTTGTGCCAAGAGAAATGATGACCCGGCAAATATATGTACATTTATTAGGAGTGCGAGCATTTGCACGTTGCTGTACATGGCCTGATATGACGTGCTATTACCCCAAGTCTGAAAAATCCGAAAGACAAGACGACGCTATAGCTGAAACAGTATGTGATCATTGGTTCAACCGGCGTCCTACAATTCCCACAGGTAAGTTACCATAGTAACATGTCTTTCAAATTGAATAACACAATAGCGTGTGGACTTTCCCGGAAGTCGAAGATACGGCGTTTCGCATGCGCGCGCATGTCGTTTTGGGGTGTAACGTAAACTTGCATGCGTGATATTGTGCTTCTGAGTGCACCAATTGATATCACAAAAATAGAATCCCCTTCTATCGATTATAAGCAATCTGACATGTTTGTATTTTCCACCGTGACAAAGCAGGAGTATTTTTGCACCCCAGTTTTGCTACTTCCGGGAAAGTCGTCTATCTATTTGATTTATTTATAGAGGGGGCAAGGGGTAGTTGGTACAGTTTTACGGGAAATAAAAAGGGCTTTTTACAATTTACAAGGAAAAAAAAAAACATTTTTACAGTTTACAGTGGAAATTGAATGTTTACAGAGAAAATAAAGGGTATTTTACATGTTACGGAAAATTAAACAAGAAAACCTAGAAAATTCTTGTACGTACCGAAAAAAATGACAAATGACAACCGAAAAAAATTGTATACAGTAGACGAAAAAAATATTTGATTGATTACGTTGTACGTCTAGCCTGTGATTACAGAATTATGGAATTATTTTTTTTCAATTTACGTTGTACGAACAAAAATATATTGCAATTACGTTGAACGAAAATAACCCTTGCCTCCCCCTCTTTATACCAAATATGGTTACTTTATTACCCAGGATGCATGGCGTATACTCCATGGACATGTATAGATGGTGCACGCCCTGTAGGAGACCAATCAGAAGAAACTACTAGACCCATAACAAGGAACGCGTGTCAGGCAATTAACGGCTATTGTGGTGCAGGTAAGGATATGTGTTCATTTACCCACCGAACTATTTGGAATGTATTTATTCGTCTTTAATAGTACATACAACTAAAATGAGCTGCATGTGATTAAAACTAACGATATCTTACAGGGGTATACTCCTACGCTGCGTGTTGCAGCGCCCCTGACCTTGAATGTGGGGTCAAGTATTCCACAAAGAGTGGTGTTGATATTGGGGACATAGCGGAAGTCTGGTGTGACGAAGGGTGGACATTAACTGGGTGTAACAGCTACACTGCATGGGTTGGTAATCATGGAGCATATATTGAGGGTAAGTCAGATAAGCACTTTTTTGAAATTGTAAGATTTTCAACAACAAAAATCTTCATACCAAACTACGTGTACTCAATTGGACTTGCCCAACTTTCTATACTCCCTCCAATAAAAATCTCAATAGACGCATCATTGACAAATAACCTGTGTACTTTCTGAATGTGCTCGTAATTTCCGGAGAGAAGACTCCTAACAATGTATATGTTTTGTTCTGTAGATGACACCTGTAAAGCTGTTAACGGTAACGGTGGTGGTACGTGGGCTGTGGCCACGTGTTGTAGAGGACAACATCATTGATGGACCCAGTATACAATCAATCAACCTGTGTTTGCATGACAACTATTACAATACACGCTGTTCTATAAATATACGACATGTTACAAGCTAATAAATTCTTCATTTATGTCTTTATGCTAATTAGTTATTAGGTATTTTCTATTTTGAAATTAATACGATTTCTGCTTGCCAGTTCGATTTTGTGTTATATATATGTTTTGTTCTGGCTCCACTGTGTTCTAATGATCGGTTGTCCCATATGTACACTGCCACCGTGTCAATATTCTGGTATTTGTTCAAAAAAATTGAAACACAATTGTCTCAGATTCAGAATTTTATCTGGTTAATCTTCCCCTGAAGTTAGGTTTCTGGCTGATGGCAGATTGATATGTACATAATTATATTTAATTAGTTGTATAATTCCTGGGAAACCAAAAGGTTTCTTTAATGAACGTGAAATGCATGTATGTAATTTGATGTCTCGTATCATATAAAGAGAATAGTTTATTAACATTTATTATACCAATTTTGGTCATGTGATCATTTGTTCTTGCTGCACATTTATTTAATGTAAATACTTGAAAGTGTGGGTTATTGAATATAAAAATGTAGCGTTATATATAACCAACACTTTCAAAAAATAATACTAGTATACGAGAGGCGTTCAATAAGTAATGCCCCTGACCCATTTCCCATAGCAGGAGATTAATGAAACTTGGCACAGTTATTAGTCTTTCTCTACATAAGAACCACCCAGAGTTATGCATTTCTCCCATCGTTTGATGCAGCTTTAGACACCGTTTTGTAGAACTCCCCAGGTTGGTCCTGCAACCACGTCGTAACTTCATAAATCAAGGATTTGACTAATGGGTGGCGTAATGTATATTATGTCTATATGCTTGGTTCGCAAGTTTCTGTAACAGAATGAAGTGAAATTCATATTTAACCAATCGTAGACATAATTTCTAAGCTAGTTATTTTAGTTAGACACTACTCGCAAAAGAACTACATATCATTTGCAAGTTATTTCCTCAAATCAATTAATCGTATTTCAAACAGACGATCATCAAGAGTTCTAAATACGGATATAGCAAGTTAATTGTAGATTAAAGCCTATTGTTCAAATGAATAGGGTGCACTACGAATTGTTCGTTATTTGACAACCTAAAAACATAGGTTTATCTGACATGACGTGTATTTCCTGCCTACATAAAGTGATGCAAATCATCTGAATTATTGTGTGTTACATTGTCCGTATCACTTACCATGCCCTCCATTGCCATTGTATGCCACACAAGTGGCGCGTCCATGAGCTGAGAACACAATTTTTTCACCATTTCTAGAATCGTGTCTACCACCTTCCAGAACACTGCTACATCCGGTCATTACCTCATCTTCTAAACATGTGACCTCGGACATGTTGTCGTCGTCAGGACCGGAGGACGACCCTTCCCGAGTGACACAGGTGTGTTCTCGGCTGTTATTACATTCTTGGGCTTTCATCTGCTTGATTTCTAGAAAATATAACCACTGCTAATAAGGTCCGGCCAGGTTGTAGTTCAATAGAACTTTGTTTTTCAAAGTTATTACATTAATCGATGCATGACTGTGACTTACCATCTGATAACATGTCAATACGCTCTGATATACTATCCACGATCTCCGCTGTATTTGTACCGACGTTATAAACATCACAGACATGACACGTTTCCTGTTATTCAAAAATATCATTATATAACTTAATCGACAAGCCAATACTAATTTAGAAGTATAGGTTAATTTAGATGAACCTAAATATTTTGTGCACATTCACTAAGTTTTATCTGTATCAACTGAGTATCGGCCACGCCGTGTATTTGTATCGACCACACACTGTATGGTATATCTTGATTTACTAAATATCAAAGTTCGACCAAATACATAACGTGTCTAATGCCACCAGGCTACGTGTACGGGGCATCAAACAGAGTTACATAAGTTCAATAAATCATTATATTTGTAAATCAGTTACATGTTGGTACATGTATACGACTAATTTAAATGCTGTGTAGACAAATTTGTCAAGATTTCTTATTTAACAGATATTATATGATGTGATATCACAATTTATGGACCTTGATGGCTTAGAGTGAAATATACTCGGTTCACAAGTTTCTATAACAGAATGATGTGAAATTCATCTTCAAAACGATTTCGCATAATATACCTGTTAATATTTCTATTATGACATCGTTCAAATAATTCTTTTGAAATAAACATAAGACTCACCAATGTTACCACGACTGTAATCGTCAGAATAGAGTAAGCGAAGAAAACTGTGTTTAGATGCATCATGCCAAAACTGTATTTACTATAATATCAAAATTTACGTGTGTCTGGTTTTATATCTGACTAATCTACGTCACGTGGTTTTTTCAACTTGTTATCGGTCGCTTATAACACGGGGTCATTGTATTCATGGTTATTTACCTCATAGCCGACATCCATATCCTTTATCTACAAACCTAAAAGCATCTTTATTTTTATATCTGATTATTTTTTATATTTACAACACAGTATTACTGTCGTTACCACAATTCTTTGAACTGCAGTTTTGGGTAAATGTAATTATAACCCAACTTTCAGGCAAAAATATGAGAATTATTTTGGCATATTACAAAGTAGTCCGTAAAATCAAAACAACAATCACAACAGAGCCTGACATCCTGTCGCCGAATTAGACAACTTGGCAAAAACAAATTGGCCAGAACATTTCATAGGGCAGGAAATAGATGTGAAATAACTCCTAAATTGCAATTATTTGTACACATGAAAATTGTATTAACAAATAAGTAAATAGCAACCTACATCATTTGGTTAGTTGATACAATCATTCACAATAGCATATCATATATGCCGTGGTCAGAGGATTTGTATGCAGGCTGTATACGACACCAATGCACTTGAAAACAATGATGTCATCTCCTGTTGTGTTGTTTTGGCATCAACGGTCGATAAACAGCATTGTATTCAAATTTTCAATGACGTAGTTTTGTGTATAAGAGTGCACAACACTTAATGTTGATGTTACAGTAACTTCATTGCTTCGACAAGATGTACACCAACGCATTTCTCTTCACTGTGTTTCTTCTCGTAACTTCAGCCGGGGATGCAAGCGTAATTTCAGTGGTGAGTTCGACAATTGTCACCAACGTACCTACCATGACTCGTACCAAAGCGTTATTTGTGAACTGTGGTCTGTGATGTTTCAGACAGAATGATTGAGATTACATGCTAACAAGGGTTTATAAGATATTAATAATATCTGCGTTATATTTTGTATTACTCTTATATGAATTGAGTATATTTACGAGATATTACTAGTTATCATGCATGATATTTAGAATACATACGTCGTATTTATTTTTGTTCTAGCATATTTTGTCACTGGCAAAATGTTGCTCATTTTCATGCTGTTTCTAAGAGTGCCACGGTTTTTGATAATTTTTAACCCAAACACAATTGTTATTATTTATGTTTATTTACTGCAGGTCTTGGTTAGCATTTAGGTAAAACATATTAAAACAAATACGTGGATTATATTTTGTGAAAGGTGTCAAAGGTTTACTTATCACTCAAAAGTTTAAAGCACATATCAGCAAACGCGGCGTTCGAATCGAATGATAACCCGACGATACCCGAATTCCCGCTCTCCTTCGCAGAGACTATGGGTATTTTATCACTATGCTAGGTAGTCGCCTGGGAACGCCCCACAACTTGCAGCTCTCTGTGGCTCCCTAGGTCAGGTCATGAGCTCAAATACTCGCAAATACTATGCAAAAATTGATTTTTTAAAAACTAAATCCGAGAAGCAATATTAACCCAATCACTTGTTCGTTTTATATCATTTGTTATTTTTATCAATAACAGCAAACGTGCGATGTATGTGACCTTTATGACGTCAGTACAACTACAGCGGATACCGTTGCTCGTATTTCAGAGAATATAGACTTGATAAGAAATGGTAAGTCAGTCCACGTCATTCTGTCAATTACGTCAGTACAATCACAGCGGACACTGTAGTTCAGAGAATTCAGACTTGTTAAGAATTTTACTTTCCGTGAAAAATAATATGTAGAAAGTACTCGCTATCATCGATACCCGCAATATTTTTATTTTCATGATTTTTCAAGAAATCGGGCAGTTGAAATCAAAAGAATGTGCGACAAATATACAACCCGTCTGCACTACTCGACAAGGACTAGTGTCCAATACGGGCGATGACGACCCGTCCCAGGTCACGTGTTTGGAAGATGAGGTAATGACTGGATGTAGCAGTCTTCTGCAAGGCGGTGGACACGATTCAAGGGATGGTGAAAAAATTGTGTTTTCCGTACAGGGACGCGCCACTTGTGTGGCATACAATGGTGTTGGAGGGGCTGGTAAGTTTAACTGAGATAAATTGTACAACTGATTGCGTTCATCAGATTGTATGAAATATTCTGCAAACATGAAAAAGATAACGGTATCTTAGTCTTCGTTTGGATGTGACACCGTCCCGTGTTTATGGACGGTGGATGTGTCAATGCCGATTTTGTTCCAACATGATATAAAAATGAAACCCACACAGTGAGGTCTGATGTCGTTCGGCCGGCGAGGGCCTACTCACGCATAAATGTCAGGCTAAATGATGTTTAGCTCATTCGTTTTTGTTGTCTATAATAATACTCGTATTGATTTAGTGTAGATTTTTTAGCAGGCGTTTGGAATGAGTCATTTGCGGCGGTAATTTGACTTGACTTATAGATCTTTAGATCCTGTCACAAATCACAATTATTGTCCTGTTGAAATCATAAGACAATAAATATTGAATTTGTAATCTCGGACATTTCCCCATGTCTGCAGTTTATTTTCTAAGCGACCCCCCCCCCATTGGTAGCATCTGGGTAGTATCGCCTGTCCCCATAGTCAAACACTATATAATGTACATTATATATCCCCAAACGATGTGTCGAAAGAAGATTTAATAATCGTTGTGCTTTACTATCGGCACAACAAATGCATTCCCTTCGTCTTGATAATTATTTATAAATGTCAATGTCAGTTTAAGAGTGCAGTTCGCATTGACTTAATTTGAAAATGTTACATTGTTGTTCAATCGGTCAATAGAAACTCTTGTTTCATTTTGAAATGTGAAATTTATAAATGTTTATAAGATAACAGTAATGTCCCTGTTGTGCCAAGAGAAATGATGACCCGGCAAATATATGTACATTTATTAGGAGTGCGAGCATTTGCACGTTGCTGTACATGGCCTGATATGACGTGCTATTACCCCAAGTCTGAAAAATCCGAAAGACAAGACGACGCTATAGCTGAAACAGTATGTGATCATTGGTTCAACCGGCGTCCTACAATTCCCACAGGTAAGTTACCATAGTAACATGTCTTTCAAATTGAATAACACAATAGCGTGTGGACTTTCCCGGAAGTCGAAGATACGGCGTTTCGCATGCGCGCGCATGTCGTTTTGGGGTGTAACGTAAACTTGCATGCGTGATATTGTGCTTCTGAGTGCACCAATTGATATCACAAAAATAGAATCCCCTTCTATCGATTATAAGCAATCTGACATGTTTGTATTTTCCACCGTGACAAAGCAGGAGTATTTTTGCACCCCAGTTTTGCTACTTCCGGGAAAGTCGTCTATCTATTTGATTTATTTATAGAGGGGGCAAGGGGTAGTTGGTACAGTTTTACGGGAAATAAAAAGGGCTTTTTACAATTTACAAGGAAAAAAAAAAACATTTTTACAGTTTACAGTGGAAATTGAATGTTTACAGAGAAAATAAAGGGTATTTTACATGTTACGGAAAATTAAACAAGAAAACCTAGAAAATTCTTGTACGTACCGAAAAAAATGACAAATGACAACCGAAAAAAATTGTATACAGTAGACGAAAAAAATATTTGATTGATTACGTTGTACGTCTAGCCTGTGATTACAGAATTATGGAATTATTTTTTTTCAATTTACGTTGTACGAACAAAAATATATTGCAATTACGTTGAACGAAAATAACCCTTGCCTCCCCCTCTTTATACCAAATATGGTTACTTTATTACCCAGGATGCATGGCGTATACTCCATGGACATGTATAGATGGTGCACGCCCTGTAGGAGACCAATCAGAAGAAACTACTAGACCCATAACAAGGAACGCGTGTCAGGCAATTAACGGCTATTGTGGTGCAGGTAAGGATATGTGTTCATTTACCCACCGAACTATTTGGAATGTATTTATTCGTCTTTAATAGTACATACAACTAAAATGAGCTGCATGTGATTAAAACTAACGATATCTTACAGGGGTATACTCCTACGCTGCGTGTTGCAGCGCCCCTGACCTTGAATGTGGGGTCAAGTATTCCACAAAGAGTGGTGTTGATATTGGGGACATAGCGGAAGTCTGGTGTGACGAAGGGTGGACATTAACTGGGTGTAACAGCTACACTGCATGGGTTGGTAATCATGGAGCATATATTGAGGGTAAGTCAGATAAGCACTTTTTTGAAATTGTAAGATTTTCAACAACAAAAATCTTCATACCAAACTACGTGTACTCAATTGGACTTGCCCAACTTTCTATACTCCCTCCAATAAAAATCTCAATAGACGCATCATTGACAAATAACCTGTGTACTTTCTGAATGTGCTCGTAATTTCCGGAGAGAAGACTCCTAACAATGTATATGTTTTGTTCTGTAGATGACACCTGTAAAGCTGTTAACGGTAACGGTGGTGGTACGTGGGCTGTGGCCACGTGTTGTAGAGGACAACATCATTGATGGACCCAGTATACAATCAATCAACCTGTGTTTGCATGACAACTATTACAATACACGCTGTTCTATAAATATACGACATGTTACAAGCTAATAAATTCTTCATTTATGTCTTTATGCTAATTAGTTATTAGGTATTTTCTATTTTGAAATTAATACGATTTCTGCTTGCCAGTTCGATTTTGTGTTATATATATGTTTTGTTCTGGCTCCACTGTGTTCTAATGATCGGTTGTCCCATATGTACACTGCCACCGTGTCAATATTCTGGTATTTGTTCAAAAAAATTGAAACACAATTGTCTCAGATTCAGAATTTTATCTGGTTAATCTTCCCCTGAAGTTAGGTTTCTGGCTGATGGCAGATTGATATGTACATAATTATATTTAATTAGTTGTATAATTCCTGGGAAACCAAAAGGTTTCTTTAATGAACGTGAAATGCATGTATGTAATTTGATGTCTCGTATCATATAAAGAGAATAGTTTATTAACATTTATTATACCAATTTTGGTCATGTGATCATTTGTTCTTGCTGCACATTTATTTAATGTAAATACTTGAAAGTGTGGGTTATTGAATATAAAAATGTAGCGTTATATATAACCAACACTTTCAAAAAATAATACTAGTATACGAGAGGCGTTCAATAAGTAATGCCCCTGACCCATTTCCCATAGCAGGAGATTAATGAAACTTGGCACAGTTATTAGTCTTTCTCTACATAAGAACCACCCAGAGTTATGCATTTCTCCCATCGTTTGATGCAGCTTTAGACACCGTTTTGTAGAACTCCCCAGGTTGGTCCTGCAACCACGTCGTAACTTCATAAATCAAGGCTGCATCATCTGGGAAACGCTTTCCTTTCATGGCTGGGAAGAGATGAAATTCAGAGGGTGCAAGGTCAGGAGAGTGAGGGGGATGGGTGGGGAGTTCATCGCCACACGCCTGTGCTTCTGATCTGGCAACATGCGAGTTGTGGACCGGAGCGTTATCATGGGGAAAAATTTTTCCTCTGGGGTTCCCAAACACGTGTCAGGGGGAATACTCGTCTTCTCTCTATACACGTCCCCTTGAGGTACGGTATCGGAAAAGTCACACAGCGCCCTGGGGAAAAGTCACCAAGACTATCGCCAATCACACTAAGTACTGGACACGTCATAACTTTTGATTAATTGTTCACTATATTACTAACTGCGAATACCAACTGTCAGAAATAGCGGTCCGAATGGCAACGGTTATATCGTAATTAGTTCCAAATCACTGAGTCAAGTTCCGTCCAGGACCCCGCATGAGCCTAAATGATGACAGATCTAACACAGCCATTCACTAGTAATCAGCTAAATAAGTCGATTAACAAATACGTGCAAACAAATTCATGACACATCTCTTCACCCAAACTGAGCTATGCCTCCTGGCATAACACGTTCATAAATCAAGGATACCGTCATCTACTCATCGTCATACAGGTTAAATACAATACCAAGTAACCTGTAGAATGCTGTGTGGGTAATATTTTTATATTGATTTTTGCTGCATTTGCAGCAAATAGTTACCAAACAATGAGAAATCTATTGGATTAAATATACCTCTCAGGTGGCTTCACATGCATAGTTCAAGCCTGCCTAACCGGTGCTTATACCAGGATTTAGTTACAGCTTCATGTTCCCAGTAATCGCAAGAAATTGACATGACAATAGAAATTCATGAAAGACTGGCACTCCCATGCAATTAACAGCGAGTTAAATTCTTGGGATTGAAACATATATTTTGAAGTCACTGATGTAGGCAATGAATAACTTAAAGTTGACATAAAGACGAAGTAGTTTATGATTTAATCAGTGCTCAACTAGAGGCTGAAATTATAATTAATTTGTTTATTTCAATTTCTCCTGAAGTCAAATAGAATACACTGGTGAAACACGATAGTACCCATGGGCGAAAGGATGTTTTGGGGTGTAGTTTTACATTGTGTATGGAGTGGTAGGGTCGGGTGTAATTTGTTCATTTCCAACTCTTATGAAGTCACGTAGAATTTCACTTAATTTATTTTTGCTGACATGTTTTCAAGCATTACATGTGAATCCAATTTTCACTGTGATGTGTCTCAATAGAGTGTGAGGGAAATAGCATTTTCACTGGAAAATGTGTTCAGGGGGAAAATGTTTTCAGTGATAATGAAGTATTATGACAGAACCCCATACCCTCCCCGTGGCTTTCATTGCGTATGGAAGTTATTTTCACGAGTGATGCGGTGTATCCTGCTGCCGTACTTTCACGAGCGAAGCCACTGGGAGTGTATGGGGTTCTGTTATTATTACATATGTCCCATATTTGATTATTTCATATTAAAGAAAGAACGTGCAACAAATCGGGATAGAAATTTAGGTCGGGAACCCAATTGCCCATTAATATGCTCCAAGACAGTGCTGCGACCTAGCAACGCGTGTCAGTGTAGAACGCGTGTCACTGTACGTGTGAAAATAAAATAATCAGACGTCTAAACTTGAGTCATTGTCCGAATAAATACTGCTCAAATTGACTAAGTGTTCAAAACGTCATAAAAAAGACGCCGCCGACGATGCGCGTCGCACAATCTTTTTGCTAGCTGTCAAACAACTTGTCAAGTCAAACATCTACGCGCCAAAGTGAAAAGGCTGATTTTACTGCGGGTCCAGGCTGCGGGTGGATGTTCAGAGAGCCCTTCAAGATTGATAAAACTCAGTTTCCAGGTGGTCAACATACATTAAGTTCTCCCAATCCTAGTATTCTATGTGATGTACATCTAACATGCCAAAAATGAACGATTGGTGAACGATTTGAACCTGACAAAAATAGCAGAAAGAAATGTGTTTACAAAATAAAAATAGTGATTACTTGATTTAGATACCAGGAAGGGGAGGGGGTAAAAGAAAAGTTATATAACATTTTATTATTCAATAATTTATTAAAATACATAAGTTTGTCCAATTCCCTGTGACACAACACCTCAGACATAGCTCATTGTACTCGGTTTGAGTGTGGGTACAAAGTTACTATTTGAATTTTTTATATCTTTTTTCATTAATGAGAAATTTGACCCCAAAGTTAGAGTAACTATTCACCAGGAATGGCTTTTTAACTCTTCTGTGATTTTTTTTTGGCTTGACTGATTTTGTTCAAACTTGATAGGCAGATCGTACCATCACTAATTGGAAAAACAATCCTGACCCACCGCTACCATGGCAACAGCCAAAATCTGTTTTTTGAATACTTTTGCCCCAAATTTATTACCTCCTACCAGTCTTGTAATAGCAGTGGCCAAATGATCATGCCTTTTATTCTGGCTACGTTGCGCACTGGTAAGAGATCACTGGCGCCGACATTGTTACACTGTCAACGTAATCCCAATTGAACGTTGAATAAAATCTAAATGCTGCCTCCAATCTAGAAAATACTATCGCAAAACGGTTGGAAATAATACATTTAACGGCTGAATACGTCCTAGCAATAAAATAAAGTGACTTCTAAAGACTGAATGTTATTTTGCGAACCTCGTATAAGGTGCCTGGTTTTAGTTATAAACCGACGTTAGCTTCACGTTCATGTCCTACCATGGTAACAGCCGAAAACATATTGCTTGTTTTTTACCGGCTTGTTTTCATTGGCAACCGAAGTATTTTTATTTTGTAAATAAATGTTCGTCTGCTATTTTTATCCAGTTTAGCAACATTTTTTGCATATTAGGTGTACATCACATGGAATACTACGATTGACAGAACTTGGTGTATGTTGACTGAGTTTTATCATAGTACGAAGTACCAGGAGGTTTCTGCTGGCGACGTTGCGGCGTTACCCAGTTCCAAATAAAGATTACCAACGCCAAATGAGCAACATTTTAACCGGTAATCAAGATTCATTCAATCCACGGCTAGCAAGCAACATCAGAAGCGAAGTTGTAGCATGCAGTACTAGTAAGTCATCCCGTCAGTGGAGTACCACAGTAGCGCGGCATGCTTGCCTTCAGCATTGTATTCAAATGAATCACGTGGTGTGTCGTTCTCGTTCAAACCCGGAATTCGATCAATAGGGGAGTTTCAGTAAAAAAAACACATTGCAAATCATGCAAGTTCAACATTTTCAAACCAATATACTAAAACAGGAATGCTCAGAGTGCAAAAGTATGATAGTTATTACTTTCCAGTATACACATCTCTGTTAATACTATCCCTCACATATTCTACTCCCAATTACTCCTGCGTATAATGGACTAGCCTTTTCATGTTGACATTCAGACTAAAATCATGTGACAGGCTGTTAAAATTGGCTGTTGCATACTCTTTCGCCGGTCTGGGAAATGTGTTTAATTAGCTCTCATTCAAGCAACAATGCAGATTTCCCAGTGGGAGTGAAACTATTCGACTCTGCCATTAAAAAATAGGGGTGTTTTCAGCAAAAAACGAATAACCCTGGAATGCACACAAAATACTGAATTTCGGAACAAATCGTGCATTACTTACAGCAGCAGAATACCACAGAAATATCAGACGAAACATGAAAACACTATATATTGTATTTCGGCCTGAACCCTCTATATTGCAATTCAAGGAATTAACCCCTTATGTGCATCCATTTCCCACCTTGGTATCACCCACCCCTGAAAACAAACTCTTAATACCACGCTGAAGCGTTTGGTAATAATCAAAAGAGTAAAACACACTGATTAAATACACTGATTATAATTCTAAATACAATGGTTATAAAGTCACAAATATCAACGGTTATAAGTCTAAATATCCTACTCTTCCAGGAAGGGGCTTAAACCGTACCGTTTTCCTCAAAACAGTCCGCCGACATAAGCCCTTCGCTGCACTGTCTCCCGTTACTAAGGTTACAAACTCTATATCAAAAGGTCAAAAAAACTAAGGCGTGGCGGTGTAACCAAGCGACCAGCCAATCGCTGCAGTCAACAGCATGGTGACGTGATTACCAGGGATGCGTCTCTCGGTTAAAGCATTGCAACTACTACTAATCAATGAATAAACAATCTATTAATCAAACTTCTGTCCTATACGCTTATGCTTATAAACTTCAACTGAACTCACAAGTCATTAATCTAAACAAAAGTCATACGGCGTGGAAACGGAATGCAAAAACAAAGTCGTTATCATAACACATTACTCCTCTGGCAAAAACGATGGGAAAAGGCTAAAACGATAGACACTACTAAGTTACATATAATCTTGTCAATCATGAACAAAAGCTTGCGTTATCAAACAATACATACATAGGCGCACCACACTCTCATTTCAAAAAGACATAAAAAAAACGTTACAAAATGCTCTCAACTCAAATCAACTCACAAAAAGTGTCCGAAAGTATTCCGAAAACAACACGTAAACTTCAATAACTCTCAAAACGTCGGTATCTCTGTACATCGACAACTACTAAAACTCTGAAAACTCTTTGGGGCATTACTCTCCCCATCATATTCCTTACTCTTAAACTTAGTAAAACACCATAAAACTTCATAAAACTCATAACACTGTGTTGCAAATACTTGTTCACTGAAACATGCTTAAATCAATATAAAGGACCTCGCACGTCACTAAATATCAGTTCAAAACAAAGATCTGGGCGCTCACATACATACAATTCAATATAAAAAAAAGCAAGCAATACGTTACATACTGAACAGTAGTGTTGAGATTCTGAAAAAGAGTTCAATGTCTTTGAGTTACAGAGTCCATTACGGTTCTCTACACAATACACAAATAGCTAAAGTTCTAATCACAGTCTCTATAGCGTCTTCTCCTCTTTCATTGCGTTAGTCCGGGTCGTTATTTCATCATCTTGTCTTTAATGTCGCTCAAGTCACCTTGATTATACAGTTCTATTCGATACTTGTCCTTCCTAAGGGGCTCCGAAGTCTTCATCTTTTCAGCGTTGTTCATCTGTGTGATTCGGGTAATGTCGTTAGTCGTCAAACGCAGTCGTCATACGGGATCGGAAAAGTCACTTAAACCTTACAGTCAAATAGACGCACACAACAAAATACATTTCAACTCTCGTCAGTCGAGTACCATATGAGACACATCGCCCTGGAAAAAAGTCCCCAAGACTATCGCAAGGCTGACCCAAGACTCTGTCCCTAGACTGCGTCTCTCTTGTTTATTCACTTTCAAAACCTTAACCAATTACAAAGCAGTTTAAAGACTCTAAGACGTGGCCTTCAATCATACAGCCAATCACACTAAGTACTGGACACGTCATAACTTTTGATTAATCGTTCACTATATTACTAACTGCGAATACCAACTGTCAGAAATAGAGGTCTAACACAGCCATACACTAGTACGCAACAGATACGCGAAAACAAATTCATGACAGCGTTGTCCTGCAGGAGGAGGATACATTTGCTGATCTTGCCCGTCTCTTGATTTTGATAGCTCCTCTTAATTTCATCAAAAGTGAAGTGTAATCGGCTCCTGTAATGTGGTACCCTTTGCCAGGAAATCTGTCATCACTACTCCGTCCTGGTCCCAGAAAACTGTGCATGACCTTGCCAGCGGAGGGCTGCACCCTTGCCTTATTTGGAGGTGGTGAGTCCAAGTGCTTCCTTCCACTGCATTGACTGGGCTTTGGTCTCTGGATCATAGTGATGTACCCAAGTTTCATCCTGTGTAATCAGTCTTTTGAAAAACTTTGACTTATCTTCTTGGCACATCTCCAAATTCATCCTTGAGCACTCGACGCGTTCTTGCTTCTGGAAAGGTGTGAGCAGCCTGGGGAATTCATTTGGTAGACACCTTATGCATATGCAAATGGTCATGAATGATAGTTTCCACAGACCCTGTACTGACCTCTTGGGCTATTTGGGAAACGGTAATGCATCGATCTTCCAAAATGACTGCATCAACTTGACGGACAGATCAGGTCTGGGAGTTGTTTCCGGCCATGTTTGAATTCACGATGCCAGCGTTTTACAAGATCATAGGATGGGGTATCATCACCATAAGTTTCTTTCATTTCATCAAAAGTTGGTGTGCGTTCTTTCAAATACCAATAGATCAGAGCTGTTTTTGCGACATAACCCATAGAGATGTTAATCATTACACATGCAAAATTGTATCTAGATCAGACAACTGGAAGTGGGTCAGGGGCATTCTTATTGAACGCCCATCATATTTGAAAAATTCAGCGATGACCTACCTTGCCAGTGCACAACGTGAGCATGTGTTTATTATAATTAGTTTGCGTAAATACATGTACAAAAGTTGTATTGTCCGCTTTGTCATTTGTTCATGAATAAATCAAAGTACAACTTGATATTGAAATGAAGCTTCTAATACCTGTTTTTCCCAATTTTCTTCATCAGAAATCGGCTCTACCTACCCTGGTTTATGTTGTGTGTTCAAACACAACATAAACCATGATCTCTCTCTCTCTCTCCAAAGCCAGTGGCCTTGCATCTTGACTAAGGCTGCACAGACTTAGTCAAGGTGTCATGTCCAATTTACAATAGCGGTTTACAAACTACGTTACAATTATATAGCTAAGACAATGCTGGTTCACAAAATATGCCACAGTTATCTGTAGCATTTACACTCAGCATATGAATACAACTGTGGTCGGTTTACAAACTGCATAAAGACAAACGGTTTATAGAAATAAATCAATGCAGTTTTATAATGTCACGACCATCTTTTGCATGGCTTTGGTATTATTTCAATGTAAATTGGGAGCTATTATCACTGCTAATGCAACTGGTTAGGCCTTTCTCTTCGAACAGGTCTCTTGTAGCGTACTGCGTTCGCACGCAAGTTTTTCAGATTTCTGATTAATAGAAATTTAAAGTAGTAATCTGAAATGATGATGATGTATCATGTACATGCTTCATTAGTGTAGAATAGATCAGCCGCTTCAGTGTAATTAAAATAGGCCTGTGGGCCTGACGCTCATCGGTAATTATAATATTAGCCAAGCAACGAATTAGAAGTATAATATACAATACTTGCTCAAGTGTGCCAAGGCCAAGATGAATCTGTATGTGTTAAATGTTGTAGCTGACATTAGAAAATTTCACAACAAATTGGTATTGTTTTAAGCATGCAATGTATAGTTACGCAATACCGTATGTGAGAGGTCACTGTATGAATTGTCTACTCCTTGTTCATGTACATTCTTATTGTGTTTTTGTCACACAGAGAACCAGCCCAGATATAGACCTGCCATATATAAAGTTCAAAAGTTTTGGACAAAAAAATACATAGAACAAAATAAATCACTAACAACAAAAAATTGGAAGATAATACCACAACATCTACAAGACACAGTATTAGCCAATGTACCTGTGTGCTAAATGTGAAGTCAGTCTGACATAAAATTAAAAAAAATCATGTTTTGGCATTTCTGACCAAATTTGCAGATTTATTAGTCAATCTACACGTCTTGAACAAATTACAATCTTCAACCAATAAGGAACCTTCACACCTGAAATAAAAACTAACAATCTAGCAGTTTGAAAAAAAATCTTGAAAATACATTTCTGCCAAAAAAATCAACAAAATAGAATCTAAAAAAAATACTAAAATTACAAAATTAAAGATAACTCCACCATATGACAAAATCACAGAGAGGGTTACATAAGGTAACACTATGGTTGGCACGAAAAAAATAATTCTCAAAAATTAATATTTGGACAAAAAGTTTAAAAAATTGATAAAAAAATCACTAAAAATATAAAATTTAAGATAATGCTACCACATCGACAGGCTACACAGAGGACCGGTCTACGTAGTTATATGCTAAATATGAGGTCAATCAGACTGATGGTTTTTGAGAAATTGGCAAAAATGCCAATTTTTTGCTTTTTTGACCCAATTTACAGAATTATAGACTGATCTGTGAACAAATTCCAATCTCATAATGAAACTCCAATCTCGATTCCTACAGGGTACCTTCTCGCCAAAAATCAAAGCTGATGGCTGATATATGTACCTATGCATTCTGTAAGTCCTATGTATTACCTATGGAGAGTCAAAATATAAATAATCCAAAAAAATCATAAATTGCACAAAATTTAAGACATCATTACGAAATGAGCAACGTCAAGAGAGTCGAACTATGAAAGTAATTTGACTGTCGGTTTTGGAGAAGAAGTGGAAAATAACACAATATGCATAAATAATAATGAAAAAAATCACTTAAAATACAAATTTAAAGATAATGCTTCTACATCATCAGGCCACATAAAGGATTAACCAAGCTACATGCTAAAAAGCAAATCAATCAGATTGAAAATTGTTCGAGAAATTTACGAAAATATCAGTTTTCAGCTTTTTTGACCCAATTTCCATATTTGTTGATAGATCCACTTCTCTTGAACTAATTACCATCCTAAATTAATAAGGAATCTTCATGCCAAAAATTATAAATAAAGGTCCAGTTGTTTTGGAGAAGAAGTCGTCCACGGACGACCTGCCAGGCGGGCCGATAAGCTAAAGTGCGTCAGTTTCACTGCTGTGACATTTCCTAGATGATGAATTCTAACTTCCATTTCAGGTACCCTAGTGTGAGTACAAACGAGATAATGCGTCAGCTATTAGCATTTTGTATGGCTTATACTTGATGTCAAATATCTATTTTTTTTTCGTTGCTGACCTTCTATTCTTCAGTATCCTCAGCATCATGAATGAGATCATGTATTTGTCTTGTATCTGTTCTGCAAACCGACTGCCCGTGGTTTTGTTGCCCACAGTTGTGACATGCACTACCATATGCTGGATATTTTACCTACAGTGTCTCTGTTGTGTATTACCACTGGGTTCTCTCTTAATGGCATTCACCGACCTGGTGACAGTATTGTCCTGGTTGTAGAGTGATTTCATTTGTTTGCCAGTGGCTTTGCTTTGGACTACATCTACATTACTTTTCTTGTTGGCATGAGCCCCATATCAAATATTCCACCAACCTGCTTTCCATTTCCTTTACATCACCAAATTTACATTTTGCTGCAACATTCTTCAGTTTAGAAATGAAGATCTCTATTGATTTATCGGGCTTTTGTCTCACGTCTTGTATCTATGTACATGTATACCATGGTTGGATTTTGGCTCTAAATGTTGGATAAAGTATTTTGTTTCTATCCAGCTTATATGTTATACATATACAGTCCTTTTTCACCAGCCCAAAGTAGCAAATAACTAGCTGTATCTTCATTTGTGGCATCTTTAAGGTAGATATAGATAGACACGTCTGAATACAAACAAATTCCTCAAAACATCCAGCAAAGATAGTGGTTCATACAGTGATAACAAATCTTTAAAAAATACGAGGGCACTAAGCATTTTTAAAATAAAGGTCATAGTTTGACAACAATGGACAAACTACGTGGACTCTTAAAGGTGGTAGTCGTCGCGCCACGCATGCGCGAGATACATGGGTCTCATACAAACAAAGACGGCAACTTTGACTGTTGCGCAGATCAACGAGTACAAGATTAGACGTAATCAATCATTAATTAGGTATTTTTAGGCGATTCGAATGTATCGAATAAGTCACCGGCGGTAATTAGTGCAAGTCGCGACAAGGTCAAACCTCATACTTGTGATTTCCATTAGAAGAGCGCGTTGGATTGTGGGAAAACCAAAGTTTATCAACACTAATGTCGCACTTAACTTGCGCTACGCGTCGACTGCCGCCCTTTAAAGTATGTGCTGCTGAAAATATATATGAATGTTGAATGTTATGAAGTAAAAGTATTGCTGAATTAACAGGAATTATTGAATTGGACACCATAAGTGTTATACAACTCTACCGATACACATATGACCTGCTAGGTAACCAACACATATTCAGCGTACGATTTTAACACTAGCATGCACCGACATGAGATTAACGCTAGTTATGTAGCAGACCATAATTAATACAAGGATAAATAATATTAAGAACAGTAATACGATTAGAAGAACACGGAGTAATAGACAATAAATTGATTGATAATAAAACGAATGTAATATCATACGAATGTAATTATACTATATAATCAACCGATAGTTTAAAAGGATAGGATAAATGGCTAACCACGTGATTATGAATCCTATTTCTGACATACCCTTTCCAATACCAAACACACTTTTTAATTCAATGGGTGTTCAAATACAATACTGGCCTTTTTACGAATTAAAGAATAGATTTATTTTGCATTCCATAGTAGAAAAGTCATTGCAATAACCATCTGATAGAAGACATTGTTATTTCCTTATATTTGTAAACCCATTTCTGCCTCTAGCTCGACACTCGAGAAAACAAGCGCCAAGTAGTCACAGCAGTAACCAACGCAAATCATTTTATATTGAAGTAATAAACTCATAACGTGTGCCATGCACGGTATGCACAACGCATAGTAGTAGCGCGGTAGTCGTCGCGCAGCGCTTGTTCGAATTTCATGTAAATAAACAATGTATTTTACACGCGTCCCATATCGAACAGGGGGTAAACCAAATAAAATACTGAAACCCCCAATGTGACCTCAACACACCACGATAAGATTGGTAAGCAACGATGTTCTCTTTGGTGGAGGGTTGAGATTAAATTCGACGAGAAGACGGTCAAACACTGAGAAATTTTAAGACAGCTCGACAAACAAGTCATGCCATGACAACGGGGGTCAACGCTGTGCAACGCCGTCAGATAGAAAATGATTTGTCACGCATGCCAGTGCAAAGGTCAACAAGCAACGTCCATTGAGAGTAGCGCTAATATTTTTATTTCACATTATGAATTTAATCATATGTTTTGTGATTTGCCCAATATTAAAGAAAATGCTGCTGGAAACTACTAGTACCACACTCACTTTTAGTTCGTGGTTATATAAAAACATGCTATTGTGCCGTTGGTGGCGCTATTAAAATCTAATAATCGCGTTTAATAACGGGGACTTTAGTAGAGAGTTTGCTAACTCCCCTTGCGAATGTCGTTTGCACCCGCTGTAAATATTAGATACATGTGTAAACTTTTTTTTATATTAGCCATACTTAGATCGTCCAGCCACGGTGCCCAAAAGGGTCTATAATATTTGAGTCGTGCAGACGCTACAGAGCATGCGCTGTTGACTAATAGTAGGCAATACGGAGCATGCGCTGTTGAGCAGACGATATAATTCAAAGTGGTGCTACTGGGCGGTGCTATTTGCATTTAGTTACTTTCGTGGAATTGTGGACTTGTTGGTTTTCGTGATGAAAGTTTCCATTCATGATTGGGTGACAGAGCACAAGGTAGGATCCCCCCCCATGTTCTTTTTATGTGTGCCTTAAAAACTACGTTGGCATTCTAACGATAACAAGCATCTGTTATTGACGCAGAAAAACACTTTCAACGCTGTATTTGTTGTTTATTTGCCTTTGCAGCCGATAGTAAGTCATTTCGATGGTATTGTATTACTCGTTACGACTGTATTTATGTATAAATATACTAGTAGGAAAAGACGTCCCGCACTCGGCTTAACTTTGACAAAACGATAATGGTTAAAAATAAAAATGCTTATCAATTACAACCATAATTTTTATACTCACAAGTGTCTCTAATTTTGAAATATATCTATCATTCTACACGAAAGTATATAAAAAATTGACATTATTTGAAGTTTGTTTTTAACAAGAATATGTGTTTTCATTGTGGTCTATGTAAACTGCTGCTAAAATGGCATTGTGCATATTATTCAAAAAAACGTAACGGAGAACGAAAAAATGTCACATACTGTTAACTGATGCTAAAACAAATAATTGTAGAAGATTTTGACTAACAATTTTGTCACTGCTGTATGCACATAACAGTGTTTGAAATTACTGCCCGCCCATATGCCTGGCACAGGTAACTATTCAGTTGGGCTGGTGACAATTTCAAGTTATAGATTTTTTGAGAAAATAAATAGAATATTACTTTTTACAAAAATCACAAAATGTCTACAAATGTATGATTGTTGTCAAAATTATGTACCTATAGGTCTGATGTGACCGTTTTGACACATGCAACATGTAAAACCAGTATAAACAACCTAACAATTGTGTACTGGGCGAGTGTGGAAGATAACCTGTTTTCTTTTACACCGCAAACCATGCATCAAATATTGGGCTAAAATCATCAATATGTCAAGTAACAGACTCCCACGTAAATGCTACAACATGTTATATAACAGACAAATCGGGGGTGAGGGCGAAACCTAACTGGGTGGCATGTTTGGTATTCGCAGAAAGTAGGCAATATTCAGGAATTTGTAAGCGTATTTTCATGTCATTTTAAGAAATGCCTACATTTTGAGTGGCTTACTGATATTTGTTCCTTAGACAAACTGGTTACATATCGGGAATTTAAGGTTACATTGCAGCCGGAAAAATACTTAAAATCTGTTGGAATTTATTCCCATAGAGTAGCTCTTGCACGGTTTTGATGCTCTTCTCACTGCCTTCGCATTAAAAGAGATCGTGGTGTAATTGAGAGAGACAAACGTATTTGCCCTCTTTGTGACATAGATGAAATTGAAAATGAGTTTCACTTTCTCCTTGTTTGCCCATATTACCACGAATTGCGAACCTCATACTTACCCAATACATTTTATAATACCCCATCTTTTGATAAATTTATAGATCTTAACACTTCTCAAAATTCTGACATTTTACAACCACTGGCTGCAGCATCTTTCATGCATTGATACTTAGGAACGAGATATGTGATTTTATTTAAATATTCTTTTTATTTTTTGAATATTCTTCTTGTATGTGTAAATACTTTTATGGGCCGATGGCCTTAAATTTGTAAATAAAGACCAATAAGTAAAGTATAAACAATACAGGATCAATATAGCGTCACGTGCCACCAAAGAGGCCCACCAAAACATTCATGCAAAACATGTGCTACATTTAATCAGGTCGGGGGTTTGTATACATCCATAATAATTACTTTTTAGCTTTTCACCAATTTTTATTAGAATTAAAGGAATAGTCAAAGCTCACAACAGAATACTCCCAGATGAATGAGCTCGGCAAATGTAGAAACATGCAATTTACATTGTTTTATATCAATTTTCATTCTCTAGATATTCAACTTTTCATCAATTTATGTAGTCCACCATCTTGATTCTTCAGCAAAATTTTGGCCAAACAAAATACCATCAAGATTAGATGTTATTGATCACTTGAATAGATTTTGGATGGCTGATGAAACTATAACAACATTAGCATGTCAGCTATTTTGATTATTTGAATCCACCTCAATCGAATATTAGAATGACACCTATTACTGGAGACTTGTTTAGCATTCATCTTACAACATCTGGATAACATTTCAATTGACTATCCCACATTTTAAATCGTACCTCTTGGCTTACTGAGCCATTTTTTGTATATAAAAGATTCTTGTAGGGAAGTGGGGATAGCGGGCTACCAATCTTGAGTTCAAATCAACAATTGTAACCTTACAAGTATTCAAACATTTTGATCACTTTGCAATTGATAAATTCTGATCAAGAAGCCAATATAGGGAAGTACGACCAGCACCTTGAGATCAGTTCAAGGTAGGGGAATCAGTATCGGTGATTACTGCATTTGTTATTTAAAGATGAAAGACTAAATCCAGAGTTACGGGAACCAAAACTAGATATTGGGAAAGTTCACTGAAGTTGATTATTTTTTGAGATGAAGCATTGTGCCTTAGCTATTTTTGCAAGCCACCAAAGTTTTTGCAACTATACAACGCCACCAGTGGCTGTTCCCAGCTCTGTGCGTCCAGTTGAGAAAATGCACCAGTATTTTAGCCATCAAGCGCCCTCTATAGTTTGGGTGTACAGTAAACTTTCTAATTGTTTTTTCAGGATATTCAAAACTTTGTGATCATTAAATTCTCGTCAAAAGAGAAAGCTATGCCTATCCTATAACAATATTTTGCAGTTCTCGACTTGTTTAAACCACCACTCTAGATTAATTGTAGTTCCCAAGCAAGTAGAATTTTAAAGACCAGACTCCTTGTAACATTTATAGAAAGATTATTCTGGACTATACCAGTTACTAGAAGTTCACACGAAAAATTTAACTTTCAGCAGTCCACAAAAACATGCATACTGGCTGGCACAATTGGGATTTTAGCAAAAGCCAATTAATATTGAGATGGCAGGCTAACTTGTGTTCTGGTAGCAAATCTTCAGCATCAATGTTGCTTTATTTGTGGGGTAGCTGCAATCTATTTTTAAGGTTTCATCTTTGGAAACAATTGAGACACATATTGATTTCTGGGATCAAATTAATGTTTGGAAATCAGTTGAACCTTTTTTTTTTCATTCATCAAGCAATTAGTCTGGAAAAAGACAAACAACTATTGAGATTGACAAGCATTATTTTTATTTCACTTTTTATTTTTTTGTGGTTTCCACATTTTAAATGACCTAATTTGTATAATGTTTATTTGACAGTAGTAGGCCGAGGATTTGTCTGGAAGTAAAATGCATTAGATGTGACATCGAATTCCATACAGACAAATCATCGTTCTAAATCTATATAGGGATCAACTTAATCACACCAGATGTTGAGATCATCAAGACGTATTACCAGTAAAAAAGACACCATGTAGAGAATACAGTAAATCATAAGAGCAAATAGAGGGAGATACATCAATAAAAAGTGCAAAAATATAGAAAGATTTCAACAAAAACTGGCAGTGTCTGAGTGAAACTTTGGAATAAATGTGCCCCCTTTCTAACCCCACAGTAGGGTAGGGGTTGTTTGCCACTGGTGTGATAAACTTGATACCATTTCTGGTGTATGTCTACAATGTACCAACTAACTAATGAGACCGTAAAAGAAAAAACAAAACAAAAGGAAAACAAACAAAAATATATAGAATTTGAATAAGAGTCACGCTACCTTAAAATTCACTACATAACTCAGTATCTTTTTCTACTCCATCAGGAAATAATTTCTCATCCATATACATCCACAGAGGCTGAGCTCACATTTATATTTGAATTGCTTTTGTTCAATATATGTACAAATTATTACGAGTTATTTTTGTGTATAATTTAAATGTAAAAGACATATTCTAGTTAGTGTCACATCCTATTTGTTAGGCTAGTGAATGCTGAAATTCCATGACTGCTACACATATTTATATGGACCGTGAAAACTGGTCTTCCAATCTCCGGCCATACCTACTTAACACATTTTAAGTCAAGCTAGTAGTACAATCTCACTTCAGTATAAAAAATTACCCGTCATCTGCCGTGATTTTAAGGTAGCATGATTCAAGATTTCTCTTTTCGCAAGAAGACTGCAAATGTTCCCATTAAAATTTCTTGTTAAAAGATAACTGCACAGATTATCTGTGTGATAAAACCCTTGGTCTGTAAAAACCACAATTTCTATAGATAATACAAGAAAATCAAGAAGATACTACTTTTCCACTACCATCACTGGCACTAGGAAGTGACTAGTTATGTGTTAACAATGCCCTTTTGTTTACATTGCTATCCTACTAACCGAAAATACAGTACTCTATCCTTTACAAAAATTCTCACCAACCAAAGCATTTACAATGTCAAAGAGAAAACAAATATTTGAGGGAAAAATAGAAATAATACAATCCCTGATACATCCCAGGGGATTCATAAATCTTTTTTTAAGTTTTATGATGATGGACAGCACATGTATGTTGACCATCCACCAACACACATTGGCATAAAAATAATTTTATAAGTTAACTAGTTTTGTTCTTGAATTTACTTCCTAGTGTACAATGACTTAATAATGTGGAAAATATTTATACAGATTCACCTAACAGTCCTTCAATACACTATATAATATTAATGTCTAATTATTAATTACCTTAATTGATTCACTAAAATACTTAAGATCAGCTACATTACAATAAGACTAATGCTTCCATTTACAGACATGTTTAATAAACATACAATGTGTTGTTTATCCAGTACAGCTACAAATTCACAGTAATTAGAAACAATGCCACAGTGTGGACAATTCTGCACACCGCAATTCCAAAATATCAAAATATTGGCATTTTTTTTAATAGGTGTAAAGCCTCAGAAAAAATCAGAGACACAATTCAAACTCATAGTACTGGATGCTGTCAAAAATATTTCCCCAAATTTTGTACAACCATGATCAGGTTCTGGAGGACTGCTTCACTCAATGAGATACAGAAAATAAATAATTGTTGAGATCTCGTCTAGGTTGCTTATAGCGTATTACAGATCTTGTAAGTCATGCTACAATAAATTTACTTTACACTAGTAAAAAATCTAGCAAGTGACTTTGAGCCACAATATTTTCTCACTGAAACCTGGCATGATGAAGCAGTACATCCAGAGCATAAACAGTTTGTACTTTCTAGATCTACCTTTTTTATGTACCACAACATTATCTGTCCTAGATACCAACCCATAGTTTTCATAAATGAAAATAAAAACTTACTTTTCATATACAAGCTATGGTACCCTGATTTCCGGCACTTGTTTTCTTATTGTCGGTAAAAGTTTAAAAATTCAGCTTTGGTAAAATCTATGTCTTTTTCATTCATACATGAATATGCTGCAACACTTCAATTTAAATGAACTGCTGACATCTAAAGATATAGCTAAAATATAGCAGACATTGCCTGCAACACTTGCGGCATTGTTTCTATTACATTTTAATCAAATTACCATAATACACAACACTATGCATAAGCACTGACACTCATGGAGACAAAGAACACAACTATCAATAACACGACACGCTGGAATTAAAGAGATATTTGCAGCATGTACACTGACCGTCACAGTTAAAAAATTACACAAGGCAGAGCTAAAAATGACAGGCTTTTAAAGCCATGTATCACACACTTAATAAATGTGAGAAATATTGAAGTATTATTACATGACATGGAGAAAAATTCACAATACAATTTTTATTATAATTCCCTGAAGTTCTTATATATTAGCACATTTGCTTTATCTGCAGAGTACCCGTCAAATTTTTAAAAATTTGCATCCATAAGAAAGGCAGCTCCACAGTCTTCACTCCAGATAACGCGGATAACGCGGATAACTTTTTTGTCATCTAACATGGAAATGGGGTAATGAGAACAAGAGCTACAACCTTTTTTTTGCATTTTGTAGCGAAATTATTTTGTTGCCGTTGATTGACAAATCAACCCTTCCACCTCCATGGACAAGTTCCTGGTTTGATCCAGCCAAGCCCATTGACTAACTTCACAATGAAGTCAGGATCACTCGATGGAAGAATTGAATTTCAAGAATCAGAGAAAAAGTTCACAATTCAATCCTTACCATGTCAGTGCCAATAACTTGTAATTACAATGTGTAATAAGTAATAAATATAAACTCCATATTTACGATATTGCAAACATATCAGTTGTCAAAAACAAAACTTGGTATCCAAAATGTGTGGTAACAATTCATTGTAGCAATGTCTTCTAAAAATCCAGCTGTTTATTCAAAATACAATCTTTAATATCAGAGATCTAAAGAAAATATTGTTAAAACAAAAAGGGGCAAGTTCTTCCAAAATATCCATAGGGATGCATGTTTGAAATTCAGTTTTCCAAATAAAAAATAATAAAAAAAAGCTGAAATTGTTCACAATTTTGGCCATTAATTTCATGATGTAAAATAGTACTGATAAAAGAAATATTGCGGCTCAAAAAGGTAGATTCTTTGTATTGTTAGGTCAGAGGGCTGACCAGTAATTGTCATTTTAAAAAGTTAAGCCAGAGTGTAGGTACCTGCCAGAAAGACACTTCATGTTCTGGAGAGTGCCTACACTCTAGCAACAACCGAATATATTGCCACACAACATTGTTTGCAAAGATGCGACACCAACCATATAGCGGACTTCATACTGTCATTTGGTAAATATTCAAACCATGGCCGATTATATCGCTAATAATTTACTATCCATTATTAACCAAACAATTTTGAACATACTTAAAAACAAAAAAAGTATTTGTTCCATCGCTACTAAGCATCCTGTTTTTTCACAATTGTATGATCATAAAATATTCTTTGTAAAGAATGAATATTAATAAATTATTAACTGGACAGGCCTGCATAGTGTTCTGTCAAATCCCTAAAAACTAATCTGTAAATGTCATAACATGGTCTTCCACTACATTCAGCATTCTAAAAAATATCTCTTAATGAACGAAGTAAATAATTCCATGAAATAGTAAATGAGATATTCCGTATTGTACCAAGTTACAGCTTTCTTTTCTGTTGGGGTTTGAAAGAACACTGAGCTATACTACAAGAAATTGGATAGCTGATCATTCTAAATGTATAGTCAATAGTATGTATAGAAAAAAAATCCTATGGGTTATAATCATTTAATGGGTATCCATGAGTATCAGTACAGACGGTATTAGCCTTGTTATCGCTAGAGGAAACGTCTTTGAGTGACAATTTACAAATTTATACACTTTTGAGTAAGGCAGGTTGGTGCCCTCAGATTTACAGTGTTCCCTCTGGTTGCTACTGTAAAAATAAATCTTTTGAGCAAGAATGTTAATTTAACTAATTTTGAGAATTTGAGATCTTGCTATAACTGAAGTACCGAAGAACTTTGTTATGCAATACAAAGTTTTTTTTTTTTTTGTGGATGACATTTCACAAGTAGTGCTTAGAACCCAAATTGTTGAAATGACATGTGGCTATTCTTCAGAAAAAACTGTACTTCAGTACTTTCTAAGTACTACGTTTCCATAATTCAAGTATTACTACACATTTTGAAACAGTTCCCACTGCATTAAAAAGCATAGCCGAGGTAACACTGCAACTCTGTTCTTGTCCAGTAAATAAGCATTAAATTGGGACATTTTCCTCCAGTGTGAACAGGTTAATGATAGTTGTTTCCAGTGTTCTACATGCCTTAGCCATCTAGCAACTCCAGCTTGTAGATGGTCAACCTGTTGTACAAGGTCTGTCTTTATACATACATACATACGTGACATTAACACTCTTGCTCTTATCAAAATAAACTTATGATTTTTTTTTAAGTACACCGCAATTACACTCCTGCTGGAGAACTGATCATTCCCATTACTACAACACACTTTAAACAGCATAGATACAATAAAAATTTACATAGATACATCCTGTCACAGTCATCAAGGTTTTTCTTCAGCTGAACTGTGACTCTTTAAATTTTGTGTAATGTGTATATATAAAGCCCTCTTTAAACGAAGCTTTGGTTTGTCAAAATATAGAGCTTCATTTTTTGGAGGCTCTCATCGATTCACCACTACATATCTTACAAAAACTACAATGGTAACATAAGTAGTATTTTTTTTAAAAAGTTGCTGCATGGATAAGACCTTGTGTACAAAAAAATAGAGTAACCTTTTCTCTTTCTTAGGAATTTGTGTCATTTTTTTTTTAAGGATTGTGAGGAGTCAAATCTTTAAAGTATTTAAAATTGTGGTAAAATTAAAAAAAAAATGAAATTATTAAATCACATTGAAGGACTTAATTATACCTCTATATGACCCATTATTGAATGAAAATTGTAATTCATATTAAAACAGCAAATAAGAATATTTACTAATCAAACACATCTAACGACTAAGAAACAATTACACTACACATCTAAAAAGCTAATGATTAAGAAAATTAATTAAAAATCCTTATCTTACCATTTACCCATTAAAATAGTATAATACATAGTGATTGTGTTGAAACAAAGAAACATTACCATGGATATAGGCATGTGTATATTTGTAGTGTCTTTAAATTTAGAAGAATTTCATAGAAAATCAACCCAAAATCAAATAGAGCTGTTTTCTCATGGATTCACAAAGAGCTTTATAGATCCACAAAACTGGATAGATTAAATGAATAAAAGTAGTTTTAAAAAATTCCATGGATGACATACATGCATATTACTCCTTATTTTTAAGAGCTTTATATTCAGTCTGGATTAGTAGTTTGTCACATGTAGAAAAAAGGCAGTGAGCTGACGATTGTTGTTGTTGTAAAAAGAATAGCAGTTTCCTAAGTTAGAAATTCCTTCCCTGGATTGCTCCATAGCCGATACTACTGCTAAAACCAGCCTGTGTAGAGAAATTATACATAACCATTGGTTAACAAAGTAATAATTGAAGACTACTTTTCAAAAGAACCATTTCCAGTAGTATTTCCAACAAATCTTTGAAGAAAAAGTCGTATCAGAAACATTCAGAAATTGTCAATGATTTTGTGTGCTGTCACAGGTGTATTTAACTCTATAATGCTCTGTGTAATCACTGAATTTAGACCTTATCCAGGTTAACAAAGTCAATAATTTATCTATTGGAATGTCAACAAATTTGTAACTAAGCATGTTGAGTATTATTGTACTTAAAATTTTTAATAACCGATATTAAATTGATAACATGACAAATTTACTGTTATGATTCAGCAAAGATATTACCTCAGGCAGATGTGTATTTAAGATTGTCAAGAATTTTATCAAGAGAATATTTCAAAATTACGAGTTTAAATTGAATCATTTAGGAATCATCCAATCAAATTCTTTAGCAAACAGCCGACTACAAACAAAAAAATATTCAATTCAGAAATCGAAATTGAGTGAGAAATTATTAGGTAGTGTTGAGCAAAACCTCTCAGATGAATTGAGAAATTTGATGAAAATCAATCTAGTTGTGATACTAGTGATAAAACACCTGCTGCAGCACAAATATTAACCGCTAAAATACAAAAGAAATGATAATTTGACATAGAATTTAAATGAGAGTGCCAGTTACTTTCTCAGTCCCAATTAATTCTTAGTACCAGTACTGTATTTGGAAATACTACACAACGTATGAATGAAGAAGAGAAGCAAGAGAATGGAGGGAAAACCCACAAGAATAACAAATTGATGCATTTCAAATAATTATGCAAAAGCCAATTCCACTACATCGTTGTGTTGAACAAAGATGAATACTTTCACTTACTTTCCTTAAATTGAAATAACAATTGACAAAGCCAAATTTAGTGTGGAATGAGCTTTTGCAGCAAAACTGATCTTTTACTTCCAGCTACATACCAACTAATATAGTCACATCTCTCCTGCATCATCACCCACTGTATTAATGTGTAGTGCATTGAAGGCTCTATATTGCATCAGTTTTTAAAGCAGTAATGGTGCGCATCAAATGAATTTAGTAAATAGGGCCCTCTATGGCCATTATCGGAAATGTTAGTTCCTCAGTGAATAACACTATTGACATGTTTGCTGACTTTTGTCAAAATGAGAAAAATTATTCTCCCAGAATCTGTAATACATGTACCAGCATTTTTAGTTTCACAACTCTCAATGTCCTTCCACAGAATTTAAATTATACTCCACCACCACTTGCATGGAGTATAGTTACAATTTAAAACCTGCATAACACCAAGTATGGAGTTATTCTAAAATTATAAACAAGGCCTTGGAAATAATCCATAGAAATAAATATAGATGTCAACATTTGATCAATATTATTGCAATTTCAATTGACGTGCATTGCTATGAATGTGCAGGCAATACAATTAGCAATTGAGTGAAATGAGTGTGCCATTTAACTGCTAGAACATATTAATAAAAATGGGCGCACAATAATCACGTAAATTGAAATGTAATTAATTTTAAAATTATTCTGCATCTAAAAAAATCATACACATTACAGTATAAATTTCTTAATTTCCTGAACTGCACAATACATATCATGCTTGGTAGGAATGAAATGCTAAAACCAAAAAAAATCCAAAATTAAGTTCACAACCTCATTAATTTGTTTTCATTATTGTTTTAATACAATGAGCAAATGAACCTCTATTTCATTGCAGACTACTCTATGCTGGGTTAAGTCAGCTAGACTGAATTATGCAGGATCGAGGTGGATAATTTTTACAGCTCTCAAGAGTGCTGTTAGCTTGTATGAGGTCCTCAAAATATAGTGATCCTGATTAATTTGTTCATCATTTCAGGCATTTCATTTCATGACGCATGGTGTCAAAAAATGAAGAGTCTTAAAACAACGTCGATTCATCTCTATTAATGGTGTGCAAGCCAAGTACTTGTTCTTTCTCCCATATAAATTAAAACGTATGATTTATCTCTATTTTAATCATGCTCTCAACATTTCGCTTTTAGTTGTATCCTCAAATACAACACTGTAAATATTGTCAAAGCACTACAAAGTATCCGAAAATAAACATTTATTCTGTGTACAATTCATCTCCTATCAAAACGATTCATTTCACCTGCAAGTAGATTGATACTGACAAGACTAATATTACTAGCATTCTCTACAAAGGAAAAAAATGAACTCTCATATTTTAACAAGCATTAGTCACATGAAGTAACAGTTATTAATATTACTTTTTCTTTCTAATGAAAAATAATATTCCAACAAAAAATGTATGACAATAGAGAGAACAGATTTGTACACCGAGTACCCCAGAAATAAATTAATATCACTGTATGTATTTCAGAATAAATATTATATAAGCCGGCATACCTTACAAGAACTAATTAATTGTTGTCAAGTTTGTCTTTATTGCTTTGTACACACCCTACCCTACCCTACCCTACCCTACCCTACCCTACCCCAATTTGTCATCAGGTTCTTCAAAATGATTGATTTTCATTCTGGAGTGGTTAAAGATTACACCATGCTAATCAATATTCCGAGACAATCCAAGAGAGACTCACTTTTATGACTCTTTACAATACACTCAACTACACAACATGGATTGTCCTCATTTTACACAAAAAAAGTCATCATTTTTATTGGGTGTGATATATGGACCTCTCTACACTATTTACATACAGGTCAGATTTCCATATTATATGCCAAATCTCAGATTGATTGTAAAAACTATTATATGCATTTCGGCATTACATTCATAACAGTGCATTTGCATTTTACCTTTGAATTTGAATTCAAATATGGAACAATTAACTTGACATTTCAAACATGGCATGCGTTTCAGAAAGTTTCACCACCTTGCACAGTTGGATCATGAAGATGTATGAGGAAACGTATAGTTCTATAGGCATACTTTGTGGGAGGCAGCCAAGCAAAGTCTTTGCGTGGTCACACCACTGAATCATGGTGATTTTTTTGGCGATCTCGTACAAGACGAATTTTCACCAGGAGACTGTGTGCAAGCCCGTAAATTGGCCAGTGTGTCCGATTAAATGAAGGGATTATGCCATACACAAAGGACACTGACACGACTGGTTTACTAATGGCTATTGATTTTGAAAAGGCGATAGACAGCCCAGAATAGAATTTTATGTTTCACTTTCAGTGGCTACAAGCATTTAACTTTGGTTCTCTCTTGAGCTGGGTTCATACATTTTACTTTAAATTCTATCGACAGGTTACTTTTGACTTTCAAGAGAGCTGGGAGACCCCCCCCCCCCACTGATTTTGTTCCTATTAGTAAAGTTGCCAAGGACAGGTCTCTTGTACATTGTCATGAAACTCCAAAATGAATATAGAGCTGGAAACCTTGCAAAGTGTAAAACCACCTTTGGATTAATAATATTTTCACCACCAGACTTTCTTACCCAAATTATTCCGCACTTTTTTCTTATATTCTTCAATATTTCTGGAAATTAACCTGAATTTTGGAGATGAAATTTGGGTCAATTTATAGTTTTTACTAAAAAAAATTGGCTAATTTTGTCCCAATTTTTTGAACGAAAGTGCAGACTATAAACAGGACCATTTAGTGATGAAAAGGGGGAACTGGTGGTGAAAAGGGGGAACTGGTGATGAAAAGGGGAACTGGTGATGAAAAGTTTACTGTATTCACCTATATCTAAACTCTTGAATGACGTAAAGGTTGTTATAGTACCATGCTTAGTAACTTAGGGAATGTCTGAATCACAGATTAATTTCTAACAGTTTTTTCCCTTGTTGCTACCTTAACAATTTCACCGCCATTATTTTTTGGACCAATTTTTAGCTCTGCCGTCCATAAGAGATGAGCTGCTTGATCACTTGTCTGTCTGTGTCTGTCGTTCGTCCGTCCATTTCATCTGACTACTTCTTGATAATTTACAAGCCCAATAAATAATGGCTGGACCTCTATCATATTAGTTCATTTTGTAGCAATATCATTGTGGGAACAATAACCATGGCAAATAGCTGATATCTCATAGTACAGAATAGACTTTTTCGACCATGAGGTCGCTTGTTTTTTTTTGCAGTTTTCAATCATAAGTTTTCATGATTTGGGTTTGTTAGAAACTAGCTGAACATAGGAAGTACTACTTTGTGTTTTAGTGTGGCAAAAAATGACAAATGGTGGCAAAAGGGCCAACTTCTTCAGGCGCTTGAATTTTACGCGCAATTGCACAATGTTCTCTTTTCATTCTCAACTGTCCATTCCCGTTGAATACAGTGAAGAGTTTACTGAACACTAATCTGTCTAAGCAAAATTTCCCTAAAGCGAATGTATTAATCATACAACTATTTTATAAACTTTATTTCAGCTTCTTTACACACATTTCACTGCACATAAATCAGCTTTTTAATGTTGCATTTTTACATTAACGCTAGATCAGGGGATTAACTTTAATAATTGAAGCAACAATATTATTCTTTACCCAAATACAAATCAAATATTTAGCCAGTGATATGAACATTATAATTCACTAACCAACCATCACCAGCAGCTATGAATAAAAAAAGTCACGAATAGGTTTATTCATTTTATGGCGGTGTCTATTTTACATGTCACCTCACTTGGCAACCATCACCAAGAACAGTGTTATCACAACCTTAGATCAACTTTTTTTTTTTTAAATCTGTATTCAACAAATGCATGCCAGAGCTGAACAATTGAGCAATAAGACCCATTGCCAACCGAAAAACCAGTCAAAAACAGAATCTCCCAAGAGTTAATAAGTAAAGGATAGTGATCCTTCCTGAGCTCAAAACTTGAATACCTTTCACAAGACAGTCACTTTGGGAATAGTGAGAGCCCTTAATGGCATGAGTCACTCTCAGAGTACATATATATAAAATTTGATGTCACCAGGTACCTTAATTTCTATACATTCAACGTTCAGTTGCGTTAAAAAGCCACAACTTTCATTATCATTATCAAAGCAGGGGGGGTTTTATGTCACAAAATCCTGTTTTATGTTAAGAAAATCTTGATGTTATAATAAAGCTAGTGACTAAAGACAGGCTAATAATGCGCCGGATCAGAGTGCCCTTCAATACCATGCAATAAACTTTCCATTCCAAGATTAAAGCAGTCATAAAAATGATTAATGACAACAACAAATTCAAGATTAGAGCATCTTCACGTCTGAACTTTTGCCCCCTACCTTAGTACTTGCAAGTAACAGTTTTATTGCATAACCCCTTGTGGGGACTGCCCATCTAGCCTACAGGTAAAACAGTTTTGATAACAGTACCATAGGGAGATATAAAATCTTCATATCCTACACTTTTGTTTAATTAGTGGTTTGTAATTAAACTACTTGAGACGTAAACTGATTGTATGCTTTTGTCGGTGTATCAATATGCACAACCTAACATCTCCCTAATCCTGCTAATTAAAAATAACATTAAGGGCATAGTAAAGAAAGTCTATAGGACATATAAAATAGGTCATGTTCTTTCAGTTATATTGACCAGATATACTACGTCTTTAGTATTGAAAACGCAATTGAGATCTGTAAAATTATCTTAATTTCTTGTGGAGATAGATTAAACAACAATGCACACAATTTGTACAAAAATTTGATCATAAAAAGTGAATAGTGAAGGATCGAACAAGTATGATGACCATAGTTTTAATATTTCACTACATTTATGAACAAATATTGTTTTAGAGGGGAAAATATTAAATGCTGCGATGTCCGCTGGGTGACATGGAGACGTTTTACATGGCTAGTTTTCATTATAGTAAAAGTGCAATGATTTGTGCAGTTAGTTATTGATTTCCTAAATGCTTGTTCCCCTCCTGGGAGCTTCTCAGTTTCTATGCATGGCTAGGTACTCATTACTGTGACAAACTGCTTGCTTACATTCCACCTTTGGCATCTGTGATCCTAAAGGCCAAAATGACAATAAATTATCACTATGGAAAAATGGACAGTATTTTTGAATCTGGCAGACTGATTGCCAATTGAGAAAGACCTCTGAACTTCTCTGAAGCATCCTTAGTTCTTACTTTGATACAAATCAACATTTTTTTTTCTTTATCAAATAAATTGTCTTTGAGGTACTCAATTAGAATATTATTTTGACACATCATTTTTCATTTCGCTGCGTTTAGATGAAAAGAGTTTGATGTGAGGTGACTGTGTTAAACTGCTCCAGGCAGAATACTGTAAATCTTTTTAATGTCATGTGACAGACAAATTCTTGCATGTCACAGAAAAAAAAATCAGAAGTTTGTGGAGGTGCACACTTTGGTTAGGAGAACAGGCAAATGTTCCTGTGAATGTCAAATTGCTAACAATTTTGGTTTGAACAGAGTTTACTAAATGTATATTGGAGATTATTTTTTTTTTTAAAAAAGATGCAGTTTCAATTAGTGATTTTAACTACCGACAAAATTAATTCTTGTTAGGAGTTTCCAGCAAATAAATCTGTTGTTTGGTTTAGTGGCTGCTAAGCAACCACACATGTAATAGTCATTCAATCATCAAACATTTGGTTGAGATTTGATTTACTGGTAATTATACTAGTTCTCAGATGTCATTTATCCCTTTATGCTTGGAGCTGTACATGGTACTGTCACAAGTTGACATAATGCTGAGGACTTGCATTTAGTATTTTTGCTTAAATTAATCGGTACATGCTCAAAATTGTACACATTCCCTTTTTGACAATATGCATCACACAGTTCAACCAATTAGATCTCATTTGGATAAATATGTCAGTGAACAAGATTGATAAAATAATATAAGCACAACTAATTAAACGAAAGATAAATGTCTTGATTATGGGCAAAAAGCCCAGTATCTTGTCGTGAACATGCCCCTCCCCTCTCCAAATTCAAGAAAGATTGCCTTCTATTCAATATTAGCTGTAATGTTGAATTTGTTTTTTAGATAAACTTTTTGGTTAAATGAATTAATTGTTACAGTACCTCACTTACAGACGACTCGAGTGAATAAGAATAGTTCTCCAGTATACAAGATTTTTGTTACTACTGTTTGGTCGTATTTATATTTTCTCAATAATGAATCCTAGCTTCTGTGTTGCCAAGTACTCTAATTGTGATTATTACCCATGACAGTCCTTAATCTCAATAAAGTAAAACTGAATCAGAGCTGTCAATCAAATTTCCCAGCCAATTTAATATTTGAATTAGATATTTAAAGTCTACAGATTTACATTTGATTGCTGCCTATCTTGTACAAAAATAGAATCGTACTGCTAATAAGTAATTACTTGTACATGGCCTACTCTTGTATATTCATGATTTCAATATTTTTTTCCCAATGGTCAATGGAAAGATTGTTGCTTTTCCAATACTTGTACAGGATCCCTACACATGCATTATCAATGTAAATTTTCTGTTGTATACAGCAGATTGACAATGCCAATATTCTGTCTATAGAAACCTGGTAACGATAATATCAGAATGTTCATATTTTAAGATCATGCACAATTTGATGGAAACTCAGATTTGGAAACAAACTATAATTATGCATCCATGATAGTCATATTAAATTTTAATATCAAAGTTTGACTATTTCATTACGGCAAGAATGACAATCTTCTAACCTAATGGCATGGTTCAATATTAGTATTTCCAATATGTCTTCATCAAATTGCAATTTAATGTACTTACAATTTTCAACATGTATATTTCCTAATTAATCTATTTAAATTTGATTGTAAAGTAATGCAGTGGGATTTTGTGGTTACAATACAACCCACCCTTGTTCCATTATATAATAATTTACCTACAGATGTAATAATTCTCAATCTCCTCAAACGCAGATTTACTAATTAACCTATCTTTCTGGGATGTCTCCACTAGTTAACGAGTCATTGTCATACTGTACAAATGCATCAAAACAGGCCCTATTTACCATGTAATAATCTATCATTCCATCTACAATCCACTGAAGTTTCCCTAATCAATCCATTCTTATCTTTGATTTGGTAATAATACCCAAGTCAAATCTAGCTGATGTCGCATCATTAAACCAATCTTGCCGAGATCCATTACCTGCCCACCTAAGCAATTACAGTACATATGAATAGTGAAGAAACTGACTAGTGGGAGATTGGATGAGAAGGGGGAGAGGGAGGGGCATTAATTACATCACAAGAATACAATTCAAGTTCACTGCTAGTTTTGGATCTCAATGAAAATTTCTTATGACGCATGAATTACCTAATACTCTTAATCTTTTTCACCACCAGACTTTCTCGCTCAAATATTTCTGCACTTGTCTTATATTCTTCAATATTTCTGGAAATGAGCCCTAATTTTGGAACCAACATCCAAATTTTCAGTCAATTTTCACTCCAAAAATGTGGCTATTTTTGTCATAATCTTCTAAAAGAAAGTGCATACTATAAACGGGACTATTTTGTGAATTTGTGATAAAATGAGGAAACTGATGGTGAAAAGGTTAAGACAGTGAAATCAATGGTGTTTCCTTAATTTATCTTTCCCAGTTACAATTGGTTACAAAACTGATTTAAATAGACCAAATCTTAGTGGACCAAAACTTGCCTAATTGCTTTCGTTTATATAAATAGTATTCATTCAGTAAAATATTTCCTGCAGGTATTTTTATTTATGATTTGGGACAAAATTTAAGGGTAAGCCATCATGGGATCGGCCAGCTGGGTGTGATGAACATTTAGTAAGCAATATTCATGTTTTACGGTACTCAAACAAAATCAAGACCAATATTTCGCAACAATAAAGAATGAATAAATATACGAAATAAAGGTTAATCTTTTAAAAATGATGAAAGTTGATTATTACACTAACTTTGTGCTATCCTGGGATAGCTCCAAAGTATCTCCTTGCACAATGACACAAAGCGGGTACATGGAGGGTTCACTGTACACTTGTAGCAAGCAATTCAACGGGTGACCACGACTCTTGTATAAATTATTTTTTGGCAAGATGTGGAAGTAGGAGGGATGACTAAGTAGCTTTTGTTTAGATAGTTCTGGTCAAACTTGCAATGTACCAAATCAAGTATTCTTTAAAGACACTGAGGATTGTCATTTTATAAGAAAATTTCCTAGGTCTCAAAAATTGACATTGTTTTTCACTAGTGTTGATTGATATTTTCAACAACCATAAGTGTCACATTCAACTTCATGCATTTTTGAATTGTAAATTGCAACTTGTAAAATATACTTTTATAAAGGATAATTGCAAGACAGTTGACAGACTTAAATAGTCTGGGTCATCCATTTTCAAATGCAGACTAATGTTTGAAGCTGTATACATGAGAGTGGGTGATGACAGCCGAGATCTGCTATAATTAAAACTAGAAGACATAAAATTACAGAACACTAATAGTAATTTTTCAATGTAAGAGGTAACTCATAACTTCATGACGTCTATATTTGGTACAGAACCAGTGTCTGCTATTAAATGACCAGGTATTTGATACATTCACTACCCAGTAATTTTACAGTCATACATGGGCAAGTCAGAATACTTTAGCAGTGAAGGTTAGTCAACATTGACAAAATATTTGTAGGTTAAGTGAAATCAGTATCACAAATGAAAATTTGTATTCCATGCATGGAATTTGCAAAAGCAGGCACTTCTTCAGTAGAGATTTATTTGCAAATGGTAAAGTATCTTGCACATTTCCCATGGGTTTTATCCAGTTGTTGATTCATTATGTACACAAACTATTTAATAGATATCAACAGATCCCATTATTTTTTTAGGCCACACAAGAGGGAAAACTGATTTTGGCAATTGCATTGAAAATGTTTGCAAAATTATTGCCTATTGGCACCTTTCAATCTAATGGCAACAGTTGTTTTTGAGAAACTAATAATCTCTGGTCAACTGGATAATTAACCCAAATGAGAGGTTCATGAAGTTATGTTTTCCCCCAGTGGTGTTAAAGTTGAGACAAGTACCTCTTATTTAGGATGCCAAGCAGATCAGGGATAGCCATTATGAAAAGTCGATGCAAACAGGGGGCCCTAAAATGGGGATAGGATGAGGGGGGAAAAGCGCAATGTCAGCAAACAATTATGTAACTACTAACACTCAAAACAGCACAGCAAAAAATACACTACGATGACATTGATTTATGCATCTCACAAGCATGAGGGCTGGCCTGTGCTTCATTGTCAATACAGATAGTTGAAATCTCAAACACTATTATTTTTTTTTTGTGTGATATGACTTGTATTGAAGAATTTAGATGAATTCTGAAACTTGCAATGTCTGAGCAAAGTTTATGAACTACACAATTGATTTACAACATGGGCGATAGATGCAGGGATGTGTGACAAACTACCAACTATAGTTATCTGTCTATGCTATAAGCTGCTAATCAAGCTAATTAGCAGAATTAAATAAAACATAGAAAACAGATGATCGATTAACTTTCCAATAGAGCACACCGATTCATTTTTGATATGCAACAAAGTAGAAAATATATTCCAATTAATGACTAAAACAAGACAACTACAAATCCAGGACTAGGACCTCTAGTTACTACTCTATTCTACTCTAGATGCTGCTAGCCAGCGATAGCTTTACTGGACCCACCTTTAGCATGTCTGGGTGATAGCAGAGGAGGCTAGATGCAGGCTGGATGTCAGAAAATAAAGGCTTTTCATCAACAAATAGTATTACATATATATATACAAAACAATAACCTTAAGTAACAGTGCTCCCTCTAAGCAGCTCATTTGGACACCATGTGCAGTACAAGCTAAGTATCTCAGAAATTTCCTTTTCACAAAATTCCAATACTGATATGAACATTTCTCTATCTAGCAAGATTATCATATGGAATTGCAAATTCCAGAATGACACGACATGCTTTGCAGTTTAACTGAACCAAAAAATAAATTTATAATTTGTCCTATATGAGTTGAGAAACAGAGAACACTGACCTTACCCTAACCAATAATATGCAATTAATTCATGTTCAGCTCATTCATATTTACATATCCAAACAAAAAGAAATTGTTCTAGAGAACTGCAAGGCACCCAACCTGACTTCAGTATGAAGTTTCCAGTTCAAAATTATCCCCCAAAATTGACATAAATTGTTTTTGTTTCTTTTAATTTGAGAGGCATTAGTCGATGCGTAGAGCACAAGCACAGCCCTCCTCATCCTCACAACGTGCAATCATGCTAAATTTTCAGCTAGAAAGATACAAGGCATAATCCAAAGGCTTGGCCACTAATCAATTGACAAAATTCAGAAAAGAAATTACCTTCTAAAACATTAGGTGATGAAGGTTTTCAGAAATTGTAAAGAAAGAAAAAGAGAAGGATTGTTTTAGTGAATTTGGTTAAGGGTTTAGTCCAAGCCTAATGGTAAACAGGTATTACTAAAGTAGTCTACGACTAATAGAACTCATGCTCATTTCATACATCAAATGCATACTACATACAAATTATAATACTAAGCTAAGTATTTAAGTGAATCATGCATTAGTTAAGGACATAAGAAAAACTATCTAATTTTAAACAATTTATCTTAAACTAATAAAAAGCATAATATAAATAAAGCCTGTTCCTATGATGGCATCAGTAATCTTGAAATTCTCCCAGGTTTTGTAACATTTCTCAAATTCATCTATCGAATACAGGAACACATCCTCTCAATGTCTTTGGAGTAAATGTTATTTAACCATACTGTGCAAGAAACTGTATTGCCAAATGATCCAACACATAGGCACAACCAGGTTCTATATTAATATTTTGAATTTGATTTCATATACAATTGTGACAGAACATTTTCTGTCATGTTAAGTTTTGTTGTGTTTGTCCTAAAGGAAGTGCCATCATAAGTAATGGTCGACTCAGGGCTGTGCTTGACACAGTGCTTCTCAGAACTTGCAAAAACAAATGGATATTACACAATCAGAATAAAGTGCGAAACAAAGCAAACTGCAATTTATTAGCTTTGAATGTGTGATGCTAAAAGCATTTTTTGTTCACAAAATTTAGAATTTGTACTTCACAATTTGAGAATATCCATTAGCCATGCAATGGGAAAAATAAGAATTGTACACCACACATTGAAAAATATGAAGTTAAAATACAATTTTATTGAGATTTAAAAATCATGATTGTACAGAATGATTCCATTTTAAAAAGACACTCGTTCTGAGAAGCAAATTTCAAAGAGACAGTAGAATAAAAGCTTTAAAATCTTCTCATGAAATGAGAAGAGTGTACTGTGTCTGTTTTCTGTGTCATTCAAAACCTTGAGAAGTACAAGACCATTCAGGCTTGAAGCTGGATCAGTACGCAACCACGTAGGAAGAACCTACCGAGCTGACGGCTGCAATAGAAGGTCCAAAACCAGATGGCTGCGGGCTAGCAGCCTGCAAGTAGCCTCCTGCACTCTCTCCCTGACTGCCTGAGTAGATATCAATGGGTCCAGGGCTAGTGCTGTTAGCAGGGTGATAGGCCCTGCTGCTGGCTGGTGAGGCTGGAGGGCCAAAACTCTGATAGCTGTTTATCACTGTAAAAATTCACACAGGAGAAGAAAAATATTAGATAATAATGATTAGAATTTTAACAGGATCAGATTTGGTGCAAAAATAGGGACAAATATTTGAAACTTTAATACTGACAGTTAATCTACAAGATTAGAACTAGGATATGCAGACGCTACACTACGCTAGAATCATAAAGGACTAGCGCATGCAAGCATGCAACATCTTACCTCAGTGAGAGACTGGGAGACATCTGTAGACTTATTACCAAGCCATAGGATTCCTACATATAATGATGCCCCAAAGATAAAAGTATGTCTATATTGGACCATCAGTTTTATTCTACACTAGAGTTCTAGCTAACCAATAACTAATTAAAGCTCTTGCAGTATTTTGCATTCCGAAAAGATGACACCTTCTACTTCTTGCATTTACCACAAGGCACTACATCAACTATGTCATAGGTACATTTTCAAATGGAGGTCAATTGAATTTAACATAAAATGTGTCATTATGTAATGTATAGCCACCCACCTGCATGTTGGTACTCCCGCCCATAGTCATGCTGATGCATAGCAGAGGCCTCTGTTCTGGGCACTGTGCCACGAGTTAACACAGCTCCTGCTGCAGGAGCTGGACCAGCAGAGCCATAATCTGCGTAGGAGTAGGGAGGTGCGCCAGGAGTACGCCGATCACCACCCACTGTCGGAGGGGGTAGAGGTGCAGGCTGAGGCATATAGCCATAACCAGGGAATCCTAGGAGATAGGGAGACGGTTGTTGGTAGACATAGCATGCAATTCCTAACAATATATCTATCTTAACACACGTACACACTAAAGTGTCACACCATCAATCTCTCCCTTTTACAGCACTGAACAGTTATGCTGCTGTAACATCAAGAAACTTAAATACCATATTTTCTCTTAGTACTGCTTACAAAAATTAAGAGATTGTTATTCAGCTCAATTACTGCTTGATAATCAGTAGCGAAGTCTACTGATCTTAACCAAGCAATTTCCCAAATTTCGCCAAAAGCATGGTTGTCTGTATTCATGCACATTCAAAGATAGTGATAGATGCAATGCTAATAGACAATATGGTCATACAGTTTAAACCTACTTTCAAAAGCAGATAAGAAACAGCAACATTAACTGTTACTATAATACAAATGAAAGAACCTGAAAGGGATTCAGAGAGCTTATCCTGTAATAAGGAAAATGTAATGTAAATGTAATACTAAAAAGGGGCGGGTGGGTGGAGGTGGGTTTTTCTTTTTAATTCTTATTATGTCTGGACTTCCCTGGTTAAGACTTGGGTGACACTAGATTCTACGTACCTAACACTACATGTACTTACGTGGATTTGTGTAACGCCAAATACATAGGGAATCCAGTGGTCTTATTTACTAACAGGTTAAATTCTAAACACACAACAAATTTTACTTCTACTTTATACAATAAAGTCAAACATGCATCACCCAAATTTACATAAAAACTACAAGCTTAGTTAGGTTTTTTCGTTTAAAAAGTTAGTTGCTAGAGAAGTATTAAAAAAGCCTAACAGCAGTGAAGTGTGCATGCAAAATGCTTTCATTTATGACAATTTTAAATGTATTGCCTAAGTTTGAGCAACCATTTATTTGTGACACACAGACCCAGGTTATAGTGTTTTTACTTAATACAGGAAATAGTTACTGTGTATCAAAGTTAAACAAATTGTTGCACATTAAAAATAAACACCTGTTAATTACCCCATTGAAAAGTATTACAGGCTACAGTAATAATGAGTTAAAGTGTTACATACAATTCAGCAAAAAAAGAAGCCAAAATATACACCACACACAGGAGGAAGACAAATAATTAAAAAAAGCCTTGATGTTAAGTGAAAAATACAACACAAAGGTTTTATTTAGTTCCCAAGGGGAGTTTAGTTACAGCACCAGCAAAACTTGAAATCATGCATGGTTCACTTTTTATTGTTGACAACAGGGTGCAGGCAACAACTGGGAAGAAATTAGCTGTTACAGGCGTGCCACATTATTTATAAACTAGGGAAAAAGATGAGGGAAAATGCCGGCAGGTATGTGTGTATTGTGAAGAAATGAACACCACACAACAGGAGCCACACAGGTGTTAATTAAAAGCTGCACACTTCAGTCTGCACTAGGTTTTGTTGTAGTGAACTATACCTGGAGCACCGGGGCCATATCCCATATAGCCTCCTCTGCCAGGTCGGCCACCTCGACCAGGTGTGCTCCGACCAGCACCTGTGTACGCTGCAGTCACACCAAATCCTGATTCAATAGCAACAGTAGTATTTTCAGTATTAAAAAATGTGGCACAGCCAATCTCCCTGCCATGGCATCTCTTATCAAAGAAATAACATGCAACAACTCTTTAACACAATACTTTAACACTGAACTCTAACATAATAACATATTTCTGCCTGCAGAGCCGTGCTTGACCATTGGTGGCACAATCATAACTCTAATACTGCCATCTCCTAGAAAGATCTATATATTCTATACATGCAGTCTTAAATAAGAGGCAAGTTTGATCAGAATCTGAGAAAAAACATAAATTGTTCAATTTATGGGCCTAAGATTATACCACCAATTGAAACAAGTTTCCGTCAGCAGATTGAACTAAAGAAATTACATACAAGAAGCAACTCAGAACAATAATTATGCAATCTTGTAAATGATCAGTTTGCCTAGTGTCTTTAAAAAAAAAAATTATGTGTTGAATGCTAAAGCTTTATTTAGTTATGAAATACCACAATATTGCTGAAGATATTAATACAGTACCTATACATGAACTGAAAGCCAAGATAGCAGCAAAAGCAGTACTGCCACTTGAAAGCACAATTTGAAGCTGCTTAGGCTTAGATTTAATTCAAATTTGCCGTTTCAGAGAAATTTTATTCTTCAATCTATATTTCAAAAATATGGCAATACAGACAGATCAGGAAAATGATAAAAGACAACATAGAGCAACTATTGGCATACTAAAAAACAAAATAATTTCACTGTGTACACAGGCTTTTGTTTGGTTTCAGAGAACTCAAATATAAAACATGGTGACCGAACAATGCATTACCCATGCCTACTGTTTCATAGTGACAGGTCTGTATGATAATATATTCAGCAATACTTGTATTATCCAATATAAATCCTTGACTTGAAGGTGATTAAAGCCAAAGAAAAAGCCCCTTAAAATGCACACTTCACTGCACAGCTGAGAAAAGGGTTGTGGTTAGACAATATGTGTAATGTTATGGGGATTGGCATCTAACTTGCTATTGGAAAACCAATTAAAAGTTTATGGAAAACGCGCGTGCATATTTTTTTTTGTATTTAACACTCAGATTAACATTTATTTCCTTGCAAAGCAGGGCAGCTGCTGGTTTAATATGTGAGCGATTATATATCACAGATGTTATTATGGTCATGCTTTTCCAGCACCCTCCACCCATCTATATTATAAAAGGGATTCATTATTTTGGAGCAGTTAAGTCAAAAACAAAACTCAATTCTGCATGCGATTCAAGTTCTTTCACTTCCAACAATACATTGAAGAAGCCATTAGTTACTGCTTCGAGTATGAACACACCATCAAGAGAATAAGAAGCAAGTTGAGTAGCCCTTTGCAACATAGTGTAGTTAGTGCATGCTATCACGCTGTGTACTTGCAAGTAGTCTGCTAAGTGCCTGGTAGCTGCCATGCATTCAACTGAACACGTTATCACTTGCATGGGTGTAACCAGAACATTCTCTCGAAATGATAGAATATATGCATTTAATTTAAAATGGATTTGTATCCAGGAGCTTTATTCATCTGAAATGATACTCATGTGAATTTTAAGTACATTTGTTTTGTTACTGTTACAGTAGGGGCTACTCATAATGCTCATTGATGGCAATTCAGCATGATGAAAAACAACCATGCATTATCACATACAAGAATATATCTTAATATGAATTGTAACCATGACCTAGTAGCCTCATTCTGAAACTTATGATTGGCATCTGCATGAGGTTCCATTTAGAAATCAATCATTTTGATATCAAACTGAGGCTAGACATTGTCTGCCAGCCATTTTGATATCAGAATGAGGCTATACGCTGTCTGCCAGCCATTTTGATATCAGAATGAGTTGACATCGAAAAGAGGCTAGTCAAATTGAAGCCTATCATTTTAAAATCAGAATCAGGCTATATGGAGCCTGACAGGTGGAATGGTCTGCCGTTCTGATTTTTACTATACGCTTTGTACACTTCTGCGAGTGGCATGTAAAAAGCTTTTCAATTTTTCTTCTCACAAAATTGGTTACAAATCTCTCAAACATCCATCAATCAAACCTTAGTGCTAAAGCTTTATAAAATTAGTTTAAAAAATTAAAAGAAAAAAGACTTTTAGGTAGTTTTTCATTTTAAAGTGCTAGATGCACAGCAATACAACTTAAAATTAGGGGTTAAATCGAGATGTTAACTATAATTTACTATAATAAAAAAACACATTTGAGTTTGAACCTAAAAAATAAATGACAAACCTAACAGGTAGTTATAGATTTTAATCATACTACAGCAAATTGATTTCAATATTTGACAGTAATATCAACACAAACTGTTTTTTGGGTCTTTTGTAAAAAACACGTTTCAATGTTTTGAAGTACATTATCCAAAGCATGCCAACTTTGATGACTGGACCGAAATGACTAAAGAGAACAAGAGGCCATTATTCCTGCCAAATATTTGCCGAGTATTAAAATAGCTCACAAACAACATCAAGACAAAATCTAAATCCTACAATTGCTGGAATACTCACCAGGGAATGGATATGCAAATCCAGGAGCATATCCAGGAAAGCCACGCCCATAGGCAGCAAAGTTGGGAGGGTACACTGCAAAATATGTTGGGTCAAAAGGAGGGGAAAAAAAAAATTGGATAAATCTCTGTTCTTGGAATAAGAAAGTATAATTTCAGTCATTAAAATGTTTTGGTATTTCGTCAACATTTTTAACTTGAGTTGGGTTCTGATGTAATGCTGGATGACAATTTCTGTTTTCCATGTAACTGTTGAATTAAACACAGCATGGAGAAATGAACTCATATCAAGCTGCATTTTACTTTCATAAAGACATATCATAAACAAAAACAAAAAAACAGTACAGTACAACAGTTATCACAAAGGTTCCACAGATTTAAGTGTATGGATTTTTGTATTTGAAATCTGTTTAAATTGGACAGTGTGTCCACGCTCATGATGCCAAATAAAAAAAATCTGTGGAATCCAACCAAAACGCAAGTTATATAATTTCCCCATTTTCCCCATAATTTGTAGTAGCGATAACTGAAAATTGAGCCACACCCTACCAACTACATGTAACTAATGACAGTAGTGACACTGTCACTACTACATATAAGAGATAAAGGGGATATACGGTACCATACATCCCGTAGGCTCCCCTCATAGCTGCCCTACCACGTGCTAGTGCTCCCTGGAACATCACTTCCTTGGGTTGAGCTTTCTTGCATTCCACCTGAAAATAAACAATATTCAAGTTTAGAATGCTGCTTCTATTTAATCGGGTGTGCTGTATATGTTTGAAAACATAGTATGTACTAGTGGTGTTTCTTGTACAGCAGTGAAGTACATTACATAAAAATATTCTTAGTCATCAGCTTGTCTGTCCAACCAGAGAGATGTGTAAAAACAGGGTGATAATTTGGGAATCTAGCTTAGAAAACCATGCTTGGATTGAGTTTCTAGATATATTTTTATCACTAACCAGTGAATGAAAGAATTTTTTTTTTCTTAAATGGTTTGCTTGAGCTCGTAGAATGAATATGTACTAGTTACAGATGACATAGTACTATACATTTGCATCTCAATACGCATGTGCAAAGTCCACAACAAAAAAACACATGTTAGCTGAAAATAGAAAACTAATGCATACAGACGCACACTTTTCATTTGCACTTTCTCAATACGTTTTTAACTCTAATCAATTCTTACTGTTACACACATCAACCTTGATAAGCACGACTAGCTGGATTAACCTGGCCCTTCATGAGATACATTTACAATCTATTTCATACAAAACTGTGAACCAAATACTTCTACGTGATCTCATCACGCGAAAACCCTTTCAGTCACAAAACTGTAATGGCTTTTTTGAGAGAGATTACTAAACTCTCAAACATCTTAAATTGAACACAAAAGTTCTTCTCAATGGTTGTCCAAATCTTTGAAACATAAAAATGGAGCAGCTTATGTCAAATTACTGAACTCTCATAGCATAAGTTGATTTCCTAAACAAGAAATTGTTAAGTAATTCACCATTGTTATTACAAAAGAATTCATCTTGTTGCAATAGATGTTGGAAACTAACAACTCTGTTTGTTGCCAGGCTATTTATACCATCTTCAGTTAATGAAAATCTCTGATGTATAGAATTCTATACACAAAATGTTCTATTGAAATAACTTTCTAGATTTGATTTCATTCCTCTGGCACATATCAATAACTTGAAAAATACAAATAATGAAAAACATAGTTAAACTAAAGAAAACGTTGCCATGTTTGCTATTATATGACCTGATGCCTAAAGTATGCGTGAAGTTTAAACTTGATTAGTCTAGGCATGTACAGGATACAGCAGAAATGCATTCAACAATAATTTTACTGTCAGTCAGACATTTTCGATTTGATGGCAACGAAAATGATGTCTGGTATATGTGTGAAGTTTGAACTTGATCTGCTCAGGCATGTCAGATGTGGATCTGGAACTGCATTCATTAATGAATGGTCATTAGTTGGCACAAAACACAAAAAATAAATGCATCTGCATCCTATTATGTTACCATGTTTGAACAAAAGCCATCCATAAACAACTAAGATTCAGTTCCACAACAACGAACACATGATTTTGATACAGCTCATATTTGAAACTTGATTGTGCATACAAAACTACATATTTTCCTGCCTAGTGCAATGAGAACAGTCTTGTCAAGTAATTGTATTATAATTATAAGCAATATGGACAGCTTCTATATGTAGGTATTAAAATAATTTTTTTTTAAACCTACAACATATGACAAGCCTGCTTCAGATAACATTCTGTACATCACAAAGTTTTAATAACAAAAATGCATCTTTGGGGACCAAAATCTATTGAATAGATCTACATTCTAGTTTCCCAGCATCTAATTCTCTCCTAACACAGACAATGGAAGTGGACAAAATCTTGATTTCTTGATAAAAGATCAACCCAGCTGTGAAAGTTCTAATGAGCTCTAGAACCGATAGTGGAATGGCACATCTTACTTAACTGATAAAACTGCATTTACTGTAGGCATGCCAAATCACTGAATCTAACTAGACATTTGGTTGACAACTAAGGAAATGAAGTCGTACTACATGTATGTAATCATGGTTATTTTTAAAATGCCATGAAGACAACAGAATTCCCAGCGAAGGTAACTCAATGGAATTAGTGTGACCTAGAAACTGAAGACAACTCCTGAATTGTTTTTGTTTGTTTTTTTTTTTGGGGGGGGGGGTGATGATGTATACTTGACACACCAAGGAATTTATAAACCTGCATTATATATTGCATAATTCATAAAGCAGGCAAACATTTAATTTTATCAATTCTGCCAGATCCAATTCCTATCCATTTCCAATACATATCCCTCCTGACTAGCATAGAAATACCTAGGAGAGTAATTTAAACCTATACGAGATGTCAATTTTCAGACTTTGTCTGTGATTTAATAAGAACGTCTTTGCCCAGGTATTTACCTAATTATATCTGTCGTTTTTTTTCATTTGTGTATCGCAACCATCCAAGCTGCATTTCCTTCCCCAGTGAAACCTCTAACACCACCTCTTGATCATCTTTTGTCAGTATTGAGCTCAAACTGTCCAAGTCTGCTTTCACATTCCCTGGATGTGGTAACTCTAATTTCATAATGCTTTTGTTACTAGTATACTAACTCCATACCATGTTGTGCGCTAATTTGCATCAAATCAGGAGGTATACTGATATAATGTTGCAATATTCTGATGTCAGTTGAAAATCTACACTCTCTAGGGATAAATCTAATATGCTAATACTGAGTTGCTTTCCGATACTTTGTTGTGTCAGTCCGGATCGACTTTTCTTGTTACAATTTGATCCAATAATTCATGACTTTGCAGCACTTTGAAAATCTGACCAGGCAAGTTGATTTCATGACCAGAGCTCAATCAAATGACAAGCCACTTTCGCACTGACTATTTAAGTCTTATATTAGTAATATTCCAGATTAGGAAAATCCATCATGTTTTTGTAACACTACAATTAGACAACTGGAACTGAAAATTCACAAAGAATTTAAACTAAAATTTTGTGTGGGTTTTAGCAATATAAAGAATTAATTGAATTACCGTAGATGTTTATCTATAGCAGAGCTAAGTAAAATATGTTTTATAATTCAGCCAAGAAGAACTCATACTAATATTGCTCTAGTTCAGTCAATTAAAGTATGTTACACAGAAATTATTTGTAAACCGAATGGCATTACAGGCAATATGCCCCAGGGACCAATCCACCAAATACAATAAGGTTTGTATTTTTCCCAGGGTTTGAATTCTCCACAGTTAATACGTCATTTTATGAGGGAATCCATTTTTTACAATCATTCACTTTTGTTGTAAAAATACAAATCAACACAGATATGGACCGTATAGGCAAATTGATTGGGTATATCAGAAAACAATCCTAGTACACAAGACAAAAAAAATATACATGCAACACCATCATTCAAACATTTGCATCCCACAAAATTATTCATTCTGTCCAATCAATATCAGTGTTCCTTTTGGCCAATCACATTCCTCCTTCCTTTCAGCCAATTCAAATCAAATTACCAACCACACCTATTCTGCAATAATGATTTTGAATCATCTAACATGCACCTCCATCACAATCAGAACTGATGTAGCCCACTATCTTTTAATAAGTCATATGATAGTGTATATAAAAGCTAATACGTTGCTTAGATGGTGACTTATGACTATCAATAAAAGTGTAGCATATAAAATATATAAATGGCTTGCTATATCATTTTTTTTTTAATTTACAAGCTCCTCCATAACTTACCATTTTGCTGTTGACTTCATGGAAGTGTATCTCGCATATTTTATCAACTACGTCTTCACTGTCAAAAGTTACAAATCCAAATCCTGTAAGACATAAAAAATTTATTGATGAGCAAAAAATGTGGAATTCAAGAAAAAAATTGTTTTTTTTTTTATTTTTTTACTGGTGATTATACTAAACCTACAATAACAAAGAAATTTAAGCAATAAAACTATTGCAATACAATGTTTTACATCTTTTTATCAGGGTGACTGATACCTGTCATTATCTTGTGTATTTTATAAAAATCAAAGTCAATTTTCCTTTTCCAATGCAATTAATATTCATCAGACAAATGCAAATCTGATTGCTATGCATACAGCACAGCCATCTGATTTCATTTTTGTTCACCGGTGAACAAAACAATTCCACCTTATACTGACCTCTGAAGATAGGCCAACAATGATAAGTTTTGATGAGGCCCAATATGACATGTTACCCTTCAACATCCAGCTGAGATTGAGTCATGACTAGAGAGGCCAATTAAATAAAGCAATCCCTAAACCCCCAGACCAATTAACACCATCTAGCTGCTCTGTGCAACCTAATTTGTAAACTATTTTCAGTTCTTGATAGACTTGTATATAGACATACAGCTGATATCATGAGATTATCATCATTAGATGCAAATCAAATGTTTTTCTTTGGGAAAAATAGCTCTATATATTATCAAACAGTTATTTTAACTTCTGGTGAAATTTGCTAAATGAACCATATATAGATTATATTCATTTAAACTCATGAAAAAAGAATCATTATGGGACAACTATGATGCAATGTATTATGGGTAGAATGTGCGTGTTTTCAATGCATGTATAGAATCAGAATTACAATTTAAGAAAGATGGAATGCACTAAAAAAATGTTATCATTGTACTAATGTGTATTCAACTTTTTTTAAGATCAATGAAATCATGTAGGTATATCCCTTTTGACTTCATTGACTGGTGTCCTTTTTAGACAATCTTTTAAAGTACCTCTGATGTGCTAAGTAGAATAGAAATTTGTCTTTTGTAAAGAAATCTGCAAGAAAGCACTTCAGTTAGACTATACTTCAGTGGACTATACTAGAAGGCCATTTTTTGACTGAAGAAATATGGGTAGATAAAACAATGTCTCGTTTTTAAATTAAAATTATGCATTATTTGATATAGTTAGCAGCAAAATTCTGTATTGTATGACTAGACTAAAATTTCTGTGTGCGTGACTAGATCAGTTGAGCCAACAAGGTATATTCTACTACAGCCAATTGAAAGAAAATATATACTTTGTGACATAACTAAAAAGGCTTGAAATATTTTTCTTTTTAGTTATACAAAGAGAATCAATATTAGTTTGTAATAATTAATACCTTCCTGTTAATCAATTGGTCATCCTGACAAGTGAAGCAATTCAATTATCACTACTCGCTAGGGGAGAAATCTCTAAACACAAATCTAAAAGAACCGTTATCAGAATGAGTTATTTGTCATGACTTGATGTTTGAATGCATCTTTGTATGGAGTCAGTTTCTTTAAACATTCTATTCTGCTGCGTAGTATTCATAATCACTATAAAATGGTGATGACACAATAAGTCAACGGAGGGCAAGTAATGCTTTGTATCTGTGGAAAATTTGTAACAACTAGCATTACTTTGACAGCTCAATGACTTTATCAAAGATTCATTCACAATCACATGTGATATGTAAGCACAGTTGCCTCCGAGTTCATAAATGAATCTTTTATGCTCATTTCACAGCTAAGCTGTCAAAAAACTTGGCAGACATTTCGAAATAAAATCATTATGACTTGTCAAAGAGTAGTGTTGAATGTTGACACAGACTATATCCGTTTAGGTTTAGACTGAGAGATTCAGTGCCCTGCCCACACATAATTTGGTCATTCAATTTTGAATGACTGTACTTGAAATCGTTAGTTCACCAAAGCGCCAAGATGTGTTTAACAAGAATGAAAGGATGATGTTGCAAGCAGAAATAATATTTTTTCTCCTATTACATATATCATAGGCAGACATTAATTAATTCTATGGTCACAAATGTTTTGAAACATTGCATGATTTCAAAACAATGCATTTAATTTTTGAAAATTATTAAAATATTCATAATATACCAGGAGGTATTGCAGGTTTTTAAATGATAATTTTATTTTTAAGTTATTTAATTTTAATGTGCTAGTTTTGTGATAATCAGTGATGTGAATAAGAAAGTTCTGAAACTCCTCACACTGTCCTCTCAATACATTTAGCTTGAATTCTCTCTTGGCACAGTATTAGACACTTCGCACAATGACTAATGTGCTAACAATGTATTGTATAATTCCTTCAATAAAAAGCCCATTACTGGACTTGTTATTACTACCGCTAATAGCTATAGCCAGATTTCTGTGAAAACATCAATGAATTTCATTATTGCAGTATGCTTGTATTTAAGGCATTGCAGTGTTCAATAAAAACCAGGGACTAGATTTGGTGATAAACTTATAGCTTCAATTTTCCCATTTTCATATACTTTATTTTGATCCTGCTGTTGTGCCTGGGGTATTGATTACACAGTTGCTGTAATTTAGGTTTCTGACACAGACATTCATATTCTGACAGTAACAGTGCACCAAAACATCAGCACACAATCATGTGCCCCATGTAGCATTTAAGAGTGAGTGAATTTTGTCCTGTGGCTCAGCCACATATTTCAGTAGGCAATCACCAGACATGGCAGGAATTAATCTGGAAACTTCCGATCATAAGCCTAAAGGAACAAGTACCACACTAAGCTGTTAAAACAATATTCTTCCCAGGTAGCCCAGCTTAAGCTGACTACTTCCTGTTGTGTTTTCCAATATTTATCCCTTCACAGGAATCTGAATGAGCTGGCCTGTATAGTTCTAATGGAAATTCAATGTGTTCAAGAGATGAAATGCAAGATTTATTCGTCAATTCAGAAATGCCTCACTTCAGCATGGTAATAAGATCAGTCAAATGTATCATTTTATGCTAGTCACATGATAAGGCATTGAGATGGAAGTGCAGTATACTGATTTCAAACCCACTGAAATTTAACTAACATATTTACAAGCATCGAATAGTGATTATTTTTTCAATACATGTGCCTTTTTCAAAACAAGTTGATGATTTCATGAAAATACTAAACACTAAACAAACAGTTCTGAATTCCCAACGAAAGCCCAACCAACAATTATTTAGCATCTCCTCAACAGTAAAAAATACTATTTACTTTATTCCCCACATGTCTACTATCCAAGGCAATAGAAAGATCAGATGCAAAAAACAAACATTACACACAATACATTTGTATTGCGATTGGCAATGAATAACATATTCCGACACTGCTTTCATTTCAAGTGAGAAAAATCATGATTAATCAGTCAAAATGATATCTTTCCTGTTAAACTGCTAAAGTGCTCTCTTGATCAATATTCTATGAATAACTTTGATTGATATGCATACTCCAAATTTGGCAGAAATGGCCAGGGTTATTTTTCATGTTTAATTGACCATGCTATCACCATCTATGAATTATATTGTTAGTCTATGGGAGGTCTGACAGAGCTATGCAAAAATCAACTTTTAAGTGCTAGGCAAGATGAGTAGTAAGTTTCGTTATATCCTGTCCATTCTCTTGTTATACCAGATGCTTTCAAATATTCACTTGAATTGGCCAGACTGTTTTATATTTAGAGAGGAGTAATAAGATTGACGACAAATGGTTTTTTGTTACTGCTGATGTGCATGCAATCAATTCTCCATGAAATACAAAATAATCTACCCTTTGCAGTTAGAATTGTGTGTTGTACTCTTGTGTGGAAAAGACCATGCCATGATAACCAGAAGCTTTTGGGAACCTTTCACAATCAAACATATCTGTGATTTTTACAGTTTTCCAAAATGTGTGACCATCTTTGCATTGCATAGATGCTTAACTAGATACTTGGTTCGTTTATGGAGAACTTCACTTGCTATTAATCACAAATCTTTTCATGAACAATTTCATATAAACTTAGTTTATATGCAAATTTTGTCCTTGACCCAAATTGATTTTGTAGGAAATAACTAACAAGCAAACAAATGACAGCCTTAATAATGAAGGAGGCCCTCTATGTTTTTGTTGTTGAAAAGTATATATATAAAGTGTTTCTTTTACAAATGAAATTAATTTCTTTTGATAACATGTTCCATGATTATGTGTTCCACTATTTTTATGAAACAATTCATGAAAGCAAAAAGCATGTTATTCAAGAAAATAAAAGTCCAAAAAAAATCCCAAATTCATAAAAAAACAATTCAAAAATTTAAACATTAAAAAATTGCTCATTGCAAAAAACATGACATGTTTTCCGAATACATCTTGCAAGTTTTCAGAGTGGAGCCGAGGTTAAGATTCATATCACACTATATGTCCATGCGCCTGGAGGTAGAAATTATCAGGTGTAATTGTGCGGAAAACTGCCTTCACTTTGATACTGAATTGCATTTCACACAGCATTTTAAGTTTGCACATTCCACAACATGCACCTAATCTGTTTCCAAGGAGCACAGCAACAACAAGAATGAATATTTTAAGTGGGTGATATCCAGGTGGATAATGTATGTGCAATTGGGAGTCATTAAAAACATGCATCGAGCTAATGACAGGAAGATGGTGACAAATTGGTCAAAATTACCACAAGTGAACAAAGAAGCAAAAACACCGAAGGATTTCAGTTTTTAATACTTCGTAATATGTATACTGTCAACGAATGAATACCTTCAATCTGTCACAAAAAAAAACAAAAACACTAATTCTGTTAGCACCATCAGGTTTGGACATTTTTTTTATATTAATTATGCAAAACTTTTTTTTTTGCCAAGCTGGAAACATATTTAACCTCCAAGATTTTTTTTTTTTTTTTACAGAAATGCCACTAGCTATTCATTTTACATCCACTTATGTGTGTATTTATTACTACAATCCATCTCAAATTAATATTCTTTTATCATAACTTTTCATGCATGTAATCTTACAGTGAATACAAGACATTAAATCATACCCTGTCTAGTTAGTTTCATACATCTTTGTATTCCCTGTGGACTGGGTCTCACTTTGAATCATCATTTTGTTGGTCAAAGGTTACAGTTGGAATCTCAATAGCTAGAATTTCAGTTTTGTGTTAACAGACAAATTGTACTGTATCACGGTAGAATTCTCCATTTTGAAAGATATCATTTTGTATTAAATTTGGCATTTATAGTGTGTTTGAAACAATTTTTCCATGGAAACAAATTGTTTAACACAAGTAATTAAAATTTTTAAAAAGAAAACGAAATTTCACAATTTAGGTATCGAAATGACTGTTGCCTTGTGAACCGTCTTCTGAATGTACTACCAATAATTGTAAATGCTCCAGTTTATCATTACAAAAAAAATCACATAGTATAAACATTAGCATATCCTGAATACCATACCATTTCAAATACCAGTAATGTAAACTATAAATCTGCTCCCTGTCTTCCAGATAACATGAAGCCGAATCCACATGGCCACCACGAAGGCTTCTGTGCAATCCATAGATGTATAGAAATTGTAGATCCTTTGGAAAAGTTACATTCCACGCTTTCTTGCATAATACCCAGATTATTCAAGCCAACAAGATAGAGATTACAGAAAACATTTAAAATGTGAAAACATGGTTTGCATGTTTCATGTTCTGCGCATATCCCTTTTATCATTCTGCATCACATACATTCTAAGCCCGTCTTGCAAAACCTTTACTACATTAATGAATAATAATGTCATATTTTTATGCTTGACTGGGTTTTCTTTTCAGTTTATTTTGCCAAGATTAATACCAGACATGAAATAGTTAAAACCTGATGGATTAGGGCAATGATTTAACAGCAGGCATATCTAATTTTACTAATTCCCTCTATAAATTATAATTTGTAAGAGAAAACGCGTTTCAGATGAAAAAATTCATGGAACCTTCAAAGAAACCTATTCTAGTCCCTGAATAATGCTGAATTATGACAGTCGAAAGCAATCCCTTTATAAAGCTCCAGTTTGCAAACTACTGAAGTATTTTCATGATTATTTTGATTGAGGGCATTGTTTAAAGGTTACTCAAGCATTCACTAAGTTTTGTTTTTATTATATAGCTTAGTAGGATTTGAATTTAATTGAAAACTTTTTCATCAGGAAATTTACTTCATTCAATCAGTGAATTACAAATAGACAGTTCTTTGACATGGATTTTTTGACTAGTTTTTAACTATCCATGCTGCTAACGCATGCATAAATATGTTAGATATGTTCACAATTTGACAATTTAAGATCATTTCCTAGAAAAAAAAATGTCAATGCATCTCACAAACCACAGTTCACTGCTTTAAAATTTCCAAACTTCTTTAATGTTATTTGACTCAATTATAGTAACAAATGCTTCACATTAAACACCTGTTGTGTGTACCTTGTGTGTCACAGTCACCAAGTGCAAAAACGTACAATTTCTTTTGCCCGATACAAATTTATGCAAATATAACTAGTATTTTTGATTGAGGGCGCTAGAACATTTTGATGTAGAAAAGGGCCAATGGTTTTCATTTTCGAACAGCAAATATTGTGAACAATTGAAAACTGAACAAATACTCATCCATTGTGATATTTTTCCCCAGAATTTTTTTATTCGAACTGATTTGACGTGACCTACATGCATAAAAAACATTGTATTGTCTGAATTTTAGGTTGAGGAGGCTGATGTTCCCTCAATCAAGTTTTACTCATCAACATTTAAAAGATAATTGGCAGAGTTGCAAATCGCAAAGGCTCAACTTAGTCCAAGTACTAAGGTAAAAAACAGGGCGACTGCTCTTGGTGTTTATATGTGAATAAAGTAAATCCAACCCAGATATACAGCTGTTCATCTTCTGATCCAGATCACAGGGGATTATTTGCTGCTTTGAGAGGAATTTTTCTGGAGGACACTGCAGTAAAATTTGACAGTCTGTGTAGTGTAAATTCAACTGAACACTTTACAGGATCCACACTAATAGACTAATAGACATTACCTCATTCTCAGTTTATAACAAATGTTTTTAAACTAATAAAATCGAATACAAACAGACAGATGATTTTATTCCAAACCAGCTTCAAAAAAAATTAGACTGACATTTAATGGATAATTAGCCAGTATTCCAAAACACATACCTTGCCATTAATGCACAGTTGTTTTTTTCAGCATGTTTTAATAATAAATAGCCCCGAGACAGGAAACAAGCTGTACTGCTGGCCTTGTTCTCCAATAGAATTGTTTAGAATGCCAGAGTGCACAGGATTTGTGGGCTATTACTATTAGATTTCTTTGCATGAGTGCAACAACCCAGACTTCAGTACTTTCCCAATGGAAGTACATATGATAATTATTTTATAATGCAGAAGCAAAATACTATTTTACCAATGAATAAGTTGTCTGGAATACGATTCTTTGGAGTTGTATAAATATCAACAGAACGCAAGGCCAAAAAAAAAAAATGTTTGGCTTCTAGTCCCAGGGAAAATTGATAAAATTTGATGCAGTTTTAATTTTTTATTCAATCCCAAACAAGATACCTGTTCAACGTTATTAAACTTATTAACTCAAGTCATTGTTATCGACATAGTCCCTGTTTGTAGACATTAGATATAGATATATATACATATATATATATATATATATATATATATACACAGGGATTATTAATGCTACATTTTATTTGGGCTAACATTAACAAAACATCCTCTGAAACAGAAAACCAAAATTTTCACATTCCACCATATATCACCAGTAAATGAAATTCAAAAAAAAAAAAAAAAAAATCTTTTCAACTTAGTTTGTAGCAGTAAAGAACTCTCCACCTTTATTTGTCTGTATAATAATATTAAAATATGGGACATTCTACCTTGTACAGACACTCGTACAGTACAATACGTGGTACAAGATGCCACACCAGCATGTGCTGCACACCATCTGTTGGAGGTGTGACCATGAATATTAGAAAATCATGACTCACACTGTGTTGGAATTTTTTCAAAAAAAAATCCGTGACAAAGAAGTAAACGTTAATTCATGTCTTAAAAAGAGCATGTCAGAAATGTTTGAGACACTTTTCATGCAACTTAATTTTACAAAACTTTCAGTGACAAAAAGTAGCCATTTCCACTGAATTTAGAGAAATTTGCAGAACATCTGAAATAGTAGAACAATTAAGGATGAAAATGTGGATAATACTGTAAATTTGTTATAAAATAGTTATACTTAAAATAATTACTTCACGATGTATAGTTATTTGATATTTTGCATGCTGTTGCATATACTAGGCAGTTATAAATAGCAGGGACACACTTGCCTATGGAATTCAAAACACTATCTAGCATTACAAAACAAGAACTGAAAAAATATAAAAAATAACTTCTGAAGTTACTGTTAAAATGCATTAAACTAGCAACACACCATTTTAGCGAATTTGGCACAATGCATAAATTGGCACAATGCATAAATTAACAGAATCTTAAGTATCAACAAACTTATAGTGAGAATAAACTTTATTTTAAATTGGCTTAATTTTGAAAGTGAAATTACAACTAACATGCTAGCTAAAAGATGCGCATTTATTATTCATGCAGTAAAACTGCTTCATAGTTAAATGCCATAACAGCCTGGTTAAAACGGCTCACAGAAACTCTTTACCTGCAGATATAATAGTTGCACCCCAATAAGATACATGCCAGAAAGTAGTCACATTAACTGTAATAATGTATTTTTACTTTGGCTAGGTGGGAAATAGTGCTGGTGTTTTGATGGCAAGGAAGGCTGATATTCAAGAATAATGGCGGGTCATAAAGCAACATTATAAAGTGATAACACTGCATCTTTAATACAGACTTGAATTTAGATTTTGTTGCAAAGAACAGATTTTTCATACATGTCAAAAAATTGGTCATATGATTATATACAAAAATTAACTTAATTATATTGTCTAAAAGAGCAACTGATCAAAAATGGTAACAAGATTCCATGGCAACAAATCATAAAGATATGTGAGCGTCATTTCTTTGGATTTGTTTATTCAAATTGAATGTGAAGTTTACATACTAAAAGATTGAATACATGTTACAGCAATAGAACCATCACCCAACCAGAAATGAACTGAATGTTCTTTATTAATTGCTAACTAAGCAAATTAATTGAGCAGATTAATTCAAAACTAATATAAGGACATTCTCAATAAAAAAAATTTCTGGTCAAATGATGTTGATATTATAAAAAACACTTCTTGTATTGGTAAGATACAGAGAAAAAGAAGAAAAAATTGTTACTTCTTGTGCGTGCAAAGCTAAAAATCATGAAATGTATTGTGCGCAACACCCCTACAGTTAGTTAAGGGAATTCTTTTCAACCAATTAGGTTATTTCTGCATCATAAATTTATGTTCATGATTTCTTACAGCAAATATTAAGAAAAGGTTAGATGAACAGCTGGAAGGGACATCTATTATGCCACTAACTGATGAGAAAAATCATAAATTGTTTGGCGATTCACCAATCTGGTTGTTCTTTAATTGCTTCTCAATCAGAATGCATTTAAAAACATCTATTTTAGATAATTTGCAGAAAAGATATCCAAAATGAAAGAGTTAATAGAACAGGGATAACAATTCATCAGTATATAAACACAATTTAGTTACAGTGAATCACTGATGCTTACATGCAAGTAAAATGTACAATTTATTGCTGCACATAAAAGTTTTAATGAAAATTCATTATCTTTTCGTACACTGATTGTCAAACTTGCTGGTATATCGACCATCAAATAGGTAGTAGCATATGATCTTAGCAGTTCTTACTTCAATACAATTGACAAAGAGAAAGATACACATTTACTTTCTATACCTAGTAAAAGTATACTCGCGAGCATTTCAGCCTGTCAAATCGCATTTAACCTCTCTCATATGGTGGAGAAATTTGATGTGAAGGAATACATGCTTGGCCTGCCTGGGAAAAGGTATTATGGTTTCTCAGGAGACTAGTATGATACCTACCTAAACTAGCTTCAATGCAGGGTAACACAGTTGGTGGACTGTCAAATTTTCAAATAACATCCCGACCTATTACTCATTTGGATATATCAAATAAATGGCATTTGATGGTGGAAAGAGGCAAACCAGCATTTATACTAAACTGTCCCAGTCATCAGTTCATTAAAAAATATCCACTCCATAACAGGAGTATTGTTCATCATATTAACAAACCACGTTTCTAATTCGGGAAAAGGACTAAGGGTTTAAATCATACACTGTTGCTAACAGGGGAACATTTAATGCTGAAATGAAATATATATATAAAAAAAAAAATTGAAAAGCACATCAGATTTAGGGTATCTGAATTTTGTGAAGATTATAGTTCTCTAGACATTAGAATATTAATCCAGTGCCTTAGGTAGCTTTTATTTACAATTACTCACTACATGGCCACTAGTTAAATGACGAGGAGAATACCTCAGTCTGCATGGCTCCATAGGTTATCAGTGCAGTTATTCTACTATCACAATGACACAGGTAATATTATCTATACTGTACATGAGTGAGCACTCCCTCTGGCAAGATTTTTTACTCTCTAGATCAGTTTCTTTCCTTTCACTTTATTATGATGTGCTTAGGTATTTGGTTTCTTTGAATTCTGAGTCTAGTACTTCATAACGAATAAATGCCTTCTGCTACTGCTCATCAACAAACTGACACAGAGTCTTTTTTTTTTTTTTCAATGTGTTGTACAGATAGACACAATGTTCTCTTGAGAACCAGAATTTGTTTGGCACACCGAAGTTCTTTGAATCAAAAAATATATAACATTAATTTATATACCCATTTTACACACTAGATCTAGGAAAAATTACTAAAGCTATACATCTAATAGTAAGAAGCAAACAATGTAAGCATACTCATAAAAACATGCATGACCTTCATTTGCCCTAAATAAAATCTGCAAAATTATTATCACTGGTTATTTTTACTGGTTGGCTGATCATTTATATGTTGGGGAAGAAATTAAAAGCAGTTTGCTGCATTAGTAGTAAAATATCCATAAAAAAAGAGTGATATAGATAAAGGCAACCTAATTTCTCATTGTGTCTGTACAAATAGAGGTTGAAGGCTCAACAATATGAAAAACACCGCCAAGTACGCACAAAGACATTTTTAGTGGGAAAAAAAATGAAATTTAAATTTCTCTAGTACAACTTTCTATTTTACATAAATACCAAATTGTGCCTTTCAATTTAAAATGGCAATTCTTTCAGATATTTGATCATGAATTTATATGTTTAGTAACTAGTTTGCCATATGAAAAGTAAAAACATTTTATTTTTTTAAATATTTATAATAATCATGTATGCTCAAACGGTACACAATAAATATTACTCATCAGATACATCAGGATATACAATTTTTGTTTTGCTCTTACAGTCGTCGTCCTCTGAATAAAGCACATTTAAGCCATCCTCACTCTGTGGGTCTTGTTAAGCAAGATAGTGGATCAAATGAGATAAAAGACACAATGTCTTGCAAGGAATCCTTGATTCTAACAGTCGCAATGTATTCAGCAATGAGACCAAATTGATCAAGGCATGTGCTCTAATCATGCATGAAGAAACATCACAAGATAGTTAGGACACAGAAGCTAATCAAAATCATCTCAGTCAATTACAGAGAAAATTGTCATATTTGTTTAAAATAAAAACTGATTCATTTTAATTCTACAGTAACTGACAGATGAAGTTTTCATTTGTATCAAATTATGGATATTTACATGCAATATTTGAGCAGCATTTTATATTCATGATTGAAATTCTGTAACTTCTGCGAATTGATTTCAATCCACAAAATCTCAATATTTGTGCCAGTTTAAAACTACTGATGTTTTGTTCATCTACATCCCTACCTTTTAAAGCAAAGAATCTGCAATTCCATGAATGTTTTTGTATCGCATTTTTTAGCGATACCTTATTTGTTAATAAAGTGCCTACAGAGTAGTTCCTTGTATTTATTATGTATTGTTCACACATCTTGGCATTTCTTGGGGGCATTGCATGTATCCTAGTAGCAATAATATCCAGTTACACCTTCATTTTTACCTTAATGATTGGCTATGCTGACATTTGTTTGGCATTGACAATGACATGATCGGGGTATTAACAGCGGAAGCGGAAGTACAAACGCCCTCATTGGTGAATAATTGTTGGGGAGTAGCACTGTTGGTTACAGTGAAATTTTGTTGACTAATTATTCTAAACAATGAATGACCAAATAGTTGGATGAATGTTGTAGACTAGAATAAAAAGTAATGTTACATGCTATGTGATCAAATTGTGCTAAAATGCTGTCCACATTGGCCCCAGAGCCTATGGCTTAGTTTTGGAAAGTTTTGGATATTTCAACATGCTCCACCTCCACCATGGTATAGGTTAATAAACTTTGAATTGGTAGCTGAATTTAATTTTACCCTTCACTCCCCCTTCCACACCACTCCCCTCACCTCACTAGTGTAAAATACTGGGAAAGTTTGGCCTAGGGGTCAGTTACAAGGCCTATTGATGAATGGCATTAATTGAGTGTGGTTTATTATACACATTCAGGGGACTGTATGTCAAGATGATGACTAGAAGTGATGACAATTGATTAGTAGGATAAACACTGCTTAATGAGGTACTGAGATGTAAACTCTGCCTGGAAAGGGCAATTTGGCTTCAATGTGCTAATCACAAAAGCAAATGTATTGTTTACTCAGGAGGAAGAATGTATGGGGAGAATAGCAGAAAATGTTTGAGATATGAGGATTGACAGCGGTAACCTTAGTACTTGCAATTCTTTACACTGATGAAAATAAAAGGAGACAAGTCACTTAAAACAAACTAAATTTCAACCATACTGTTTGAGATGCAAGTGATGTTCAAGACAGTCTATCTGTCTGAACTTATCAACCAGCTTACCATCACTTCATGCACCACTGTTAAATGAGATTTCCACAAATACCATCAAAGTGTGCAAGTGATTAGTCTTCACATATCAGATGAAAAATTTACTAACTTTGATCAAATCAAAAACTTATAAAAAGCTGAAGGGTTGAATTTTAACAAAGAAATCAGACGCATTGATTGCCAACGGTGTATCAGGTGTACATGATAGCTTGGATGCATATGACTCATTCCTATTTCCTTTACTTGACCTTAGCATCTATGTGCAATGCTCTAACGCTGCAGTGTCGTGTATTCACCCCGAGGTGAACACAAAAAGCAAAAGGAAAGAAAATGTATGCCCACATGGCAAGTACATACCGACACAAGACAATTAGGTTAAGTGCTACGGAAATTGGAATTTATAATAAAATTCCGCAGCAATAGAAAATGAATCTGATGAAAAGTAAGTGGTAATTTCATAGAAATGGAGCAAAAAAATAACATGTGTGGGGAAACAGTGGGTGACCTACATACATGAAACGGCAACACATTATACTTGATTATTATTCAGCAAGCATGCCCTAAAAGGCCATCTCTGCTCAAAAAGAATTCGCCTCTCAGGGAGAATTCCAGAACATGCGGCTCAAACAGTCTCCTTGAATGCAGGGTATTACTATGGCAACCATGATCTATCATCCAATATGTTGGCATAGCAACAGGTGAATAAACATTACTTATTCCAACAAATCAGAATACAAATGAATGTTGTCAGTTACCAATGAGGGAATATATATTGAAGCAATTCATCCGGGAGGGGATGCAGAAATCATCAGTGAAATCATACAACACAAACAGTTGGCATATATTACTGCGGCCCTGTATCATTATATTCCTTGATATCCATCTGGAGTGCCTTGTCACCTTATGTGTAGTAGAAATGTAACACCCATCGCTAATATAGATGGGGCAATCACAGAAAAAGAGAGACTCGAGGGAATACACCATACTGACCCTTTTATATTCTATTAGCCCCACCTCAGCTGAGTGTTCTGATTCTTCAAACAGTCTCTCCATCTCTCTAATTACTTTCTAATATTTTACTGTCATCAGTTACTCACTCCTAAATGTCATCACGACTTTTTGACCCCAAGTATAATGTAATGCAATGTGTTCATCTTTTATCTAATGCAGATAAACGTTAAATATTTGGCAGGCCATGATAAAGTTGACAAATCAAGTTTTCTTTTTAGAGGAAGGGGGGGGTGTCAGCAATTAAGGCATATTTATAGTGATTTATAAATCTATCCACAATCATGTAGTGAAGTGAGACCAATTGATACATTTACTTACAACTATTCAACTGAAAATTGACTAGCTGATTGTATTTATTTTATTTCGACTAAAGGTATACCAGCATGCCAATGTGTTGAAAGTATCAGGATTTCATAATATATTCCTCACATTGACTTTTCAAAATCAGTCTCAATCATTATGACAGAAAATGAGTGCTCAGAAAATAATTAACAGTAGTATTTAGTTTATTGATGAAGCCCATTTCCATGGTGATATCAAGATCTTCATCCATCACTGTTCATAGCAGTGACCTCTATTAGTACAGTACCGGTACATTATATTGCATGGTCAACAGAGGGCAGTGTCCAAAACAGGGATTACATGGTCATACTTAGAAAGCATCCAAAGTCATCTAGTTATGCATCCTCAAAAGGATATATATGACCACAAATCTTACAGCTGTTTCTTGCGAGATTGTTTACTTTATGAAAAAACACCCTGCCCCCTCCTTCCAACTGAAAAGAAGTGATAATCTACTTCACCAAACACCCAAATGCCATTAAACAAACCTTCATCACTAATATTATTTTCTCCTTTTTCACTTGAGACTAGACAAGACCTGTTCTGCTCCTCTTCCAAGGGACGCAGCCTAATGACTAGGATTTGAGTGTAATTGACACAATGTGCTACATGGATCAACTATATGAAAGTTTTAAAACACACCAACATGATTTTGACAAGAAATACCAAGGGAGTTGATTTAATGTCAATCCTTTCAAGACGATCTGTGAAATGGCAATCCCCTCCTGCTATTCATTTTAAGTAATCATTGGACATTCAACTTTAGCATTTATTCTCCTAGGGCTATAATCCTACATACTTTAACTGGCATGACAATATTGCCATATTTGGCAAGATGTAATTAAAACATGGATGTACATTTCATCAGTGAAATTCAGTCTGTTTCGCCCAGAAGCGTAATACACAACAAAGCCAAGTGAAATAATAAAATTATAGCCATAATTTTAAGGTAAAGGAGATTTCAGTTTTGAGATGGGTTATAAGATGCTGTCAGACTTCCAGGTGGGGGAAACAAATTGTTGGCTGCATCTGCTTGTTTTTTCATGTTAATAAGTTGGCAATTAAATTATTTTAAACTTCTAAGAAACATTAAAGTGGACATCCCTCAAAGAGTTTCTCCCTACAGGATCTAATTTCATATCTATCAAGCTGTTGGGAATTTCATTTGTTCTATCTGATTTGCCAAGCTTCTTAAATTTCAAAATAGCAAATTTTCAAGAAATGCCAAGTCTCCCTCCCGGCAAGAGTGCATCATATGAATTGAAATGATGACAAAAGCACAACAATTATCTAACATTAACTTATGTCCATTCTGCAAAGTTAAATGTCTTGTGTTCTTCTTGACTTGACAAGAAAATTGTTTGTTTCGCCTCAAGATGTAGATATAATTATGACAGCAATCTCCCTACAAATCATTACTAATACGTTGAAAGCACTGATGAGGAATGGTATGTAGTTCTAACATGCTATTTCAGTTACCAATTACAAATATAGAATGTGCGTTTTAAAATTGATTGTACCTAATTTGCACAGTGGGACTGGCAAACTAAAAAATAAGGTCAGGATTGGGTGTCACATTCCATAAGACATACACACGCTCCAAAAATATTGAATCTAAACCCCACACAGCAAAGGCCAGTCAACATCAAACCATGGATGGAAGTTCTCCACAATTTGTAGGCCAGATACATTTACACAAAATGATCATATATAACAAGCTCTCATTGGCTAATGGTTAGATGTACCTGCATAGAATATTTAACCCATTCGCCCTATATCCTATTCATTAGGGATTCAACCCACCACCGTACTGGGAAATTAATTCAAATAATCTGTTTTTTTTCACAGCAAGTTCAATATTATGAAAGCATTTGAATTTTATTGCTACCACATAATCACATGCTTTATTTTGGCAAGAATTCACACTAGTTCAACCATGTATGATGTGTTTATACTGTTTTCACTTGCAAATATAGGGAAATAACACTGCTGATTTTAGGCGAAAATAAATGAAATCTATGCACAACTGCATCATGGGAAGGTATCACCATTAATCATGTACTAAGTAAATTTTTACAGTATTTTCTGTTTATTTCATTGTATTATTTCTTTACTTATTTTGATTTCAAGCCAAATTTAGATTTTGGTAATGAAAAATAGATTAACAAATCTACATACGGTGGGGTAGGAAAACACAGCTCTCTGGCAATTTCCATATGTTGTATTCAACGAGTGTAATCATGTGGATTGTAACGAATTGAAAAATGCAACTCAAATTCTTGTATTTATCCCAATCTCGCTGACAAATCCCTAACATGAATAAAGGGATTATTCTACGCAAAGAATATCACATATATGGCCTATATATCTTCAAATACGGAATTATGTCAAAACCACAAAGAATAAAGATGCTATTTTTTTTTTTATGGTTTAAAAAAGTGTCTTTTAAAAAATAGAATCTGTCTTCGGGCAAGCATTTATGTAACCACAAAAATAGCTTTAAAAAGAAGACCAGGAATATATTAATATTTATATACGGATAATTAATAAATCAATCTATATTTCAAAATACAAGTGATTTTATTTTATTTTTTATAAAATCCTTAAAAAAATCCAAAGCAAAGTACAATATATTGCCTTAAAACAAATTCACAGCACTTGAAAAACAGTTACATATGTAATACAAGTCCAAGTTTCACATTCTCTATTTCCAAAGCCATTTGCTTGCACAATTCATCTCTAAAGTAGTGGAGGTTGTCCAGGTGCCCTCCCTCAACAAACAACATCTTTTGGCAGATGCAGTAAGTTTTTTAAAGAAAAAAATGATTGAATACTGAGGTCTAACTAAATGTCATCAGATTCCATTTAATCACTTGTACTTTCATCTATCTAAAACTAGAACTCTAAAAGTTTGTTTGCCTAAGAACCTTTAGCTGACGGAATGAACAAATATTTGGGTATGCTGGTGTGTAGTGCTTTCAGTTGTGTGGTTTTCATACCCTCGCTATCACTGTTATGACAAGCCACTGTTACCTGGGACAGGAAGCCCTGTTTGCTTTCCTCCTTAGGTTGCCATAGTCACCTAAAGTCCCTGTCAATTTAAGAACTGCATTATGGGAAAATTGTCCAATGTTTGCTATCACTTATCACAGGTATCAAATACAATTTGTGTTTCACACTACTGAAAGGGGGGGGGGGGGGGTCATCTCTTGATCATAACATTAGAAATGAGCATTCAGACACTGGTTACTATAACAACCACAAGTTTTGCATAGGTTATAAAAACAGATCACATCAACAGTTAAACATGCAAGTATTAAACAAGTCAGTATTTTTAAGACTGTTTTAAATCAATTTTCCAGGTTTCTAACTACATAAATTTGCTTTGTCAGAAATGTTGTAACCCAGCCTTTAGAATACTGCATTTTAAGCTACAACACATCCTCTGAAACGGCAAAATTTTCGCCCCAAATCAAAGTAAAAGCAGCAGCAATAAAGAGAATTACCTTTGCATGCACCTAGGGAACAGAGATAATGGAAATGTGCAGGACAAAACCCTGCACACATTGAATGAATTGATGCTTACTGAGAGAGAATTACAAGCCTAGACTAGAAGGTCATGAAGTACATACCACTTGCAAACCAGAGAATAGCATAATCTCACTTGCACAATAGTTAACTTGGGGTGTAACGGAAGTACTATTCAAGCTTAAAATAAATGAATTATCATGTCTATAACGTTTCTTTATATTGTTGTGGCATGTTTATAGACTAGTAGTTGAGAAGCATGGCTTTAAGATGTTAAAAACTGCTACCCTTTGGCAATATGTACATGTAAACAAACCAAGACATTATCCCCACAATGCATCTATCAGACTTTATTGAAGGCTTTAGATGTATTAAAACTATGAAATTTTAATCACTTACAACATAGTTCTACAATTCTACATTGGTGCATCATTGACAAAAATGTTGTTCTTGTAACTGCCAAAATTTTAATAATTGTTTAATTTTTTTGGTGAAATTTGAACCAAATGCACACAATTTCCTGTTCTCAGGTCTCTAATACATTGTAAATAAAAATGTGAAAAGGTTTATTGATTTGCAGTATTTTTTTGAGAATTGTAATAACAGTTCACTTTATTTTTTCCTTAAACATAATTTTAATTTAAAGCAGTTTTTTTTTTCATGGCATTTGTATGTTAATTATTTCTATATTTTCTACCACTATCATTAAATACCGAATATTTTTTATATTATTGCATACAATGTATTCATAACTAGAGCTGACGAATTGGTGGCCAAATCACTTTATTTAAAGTGTGAATATTAACAGCTTTGTCCTTGGAAATGATTCAGAATATATTTCCTCATTGAGGCCCCTTGAGGTCAGTTAGCAAGTAAATTGAGTGATGTCCACTCTATTATTGCCAACATGGACAAAGTCATTATTTAATAAATCAATACAAACAAGAGTTGCAAACCCAATCTAGCTAATGAAATAGAGGACTCTTTAGCCCCCAGCAATCATCACAAAATTTAGAGATACTAGTAAATCATAATAAACAAACCGCAAGTATATTATCTGTTACTCTATTGATGAAATGTGGTAATTGATGGTTGTGTGGTAAACCATGGCAGCGATCATAATAATTATTCACAATGACAGCCAGATTCGAGAACAATATACTAGGTATTATTAGAATATTCATAATCCTACATTTCAAGTATCAATAGTACATCGATGTATTACTCAACAGCCATCACAACACTGATTAGCTATATTATACACTATACTACATAGATATATAATATACCCGCTACACACACGATTCCAATGTGGCTGCATAGTATATTCAGGGTTGCGATGACCCCATTATAATATCCATGAAAATACCAACAATGATTGACAGTGGTATTTCAAAGCACCCATTGCGTTGGGGTGACATTATAGACAACATCTATTGCCTTTGGAATAAAAACTCCACGTGTCATCTTTAAATTAATTCATCCTGGCTGTGTGACTGTTACTCACTGCATGCCTTGGGTAATTTTCCTACCCTTGTGCACTAACTTAGGTAATACGTTAGGCGAGTTCATTCACTACAGTTCAAGCCTCATTTAACATGCTTTACATAGTCTCACTCACTAGACAATCCTGGCTTTGATTTATATATTAAGTCTAGTTCCTCCTGTGTAACATCTGTGTTCTTAAGTAAATCAACATCTTCCTTTAGGTCACTGACTGCTCCAATCATTAATTCACAGCCAAGTAACAAATATATAGCACTATTTGTGGCCATATATACAACACAGAAATGTAGGTATCAGTTACATCAGACATCCCTTATTTGGAAAATGTATACAATTGTTATGCAAATTTTGTATATTAAAGTCATTATTGCTGCTGCAGGTTTTCAAAGTAATAAATTGGTGTTACTGATTGAATATAGAGGATCAATTGCAGAAAGGAATGTGTTGATACCCACATTATTTAAAGATCTGTTTTTCCTAAGGAAAGATGTGCTGCAAATTTAAATTATAGATAGAATTATTTTATATAATTGTGATTCAGAATTCCAAGCCTCAAGGAAAGAAAAAATAAGATTTCATTAAAATCAACAATTCAGTTGTTTCACAGACTCCATGTTTAGATTTTAATAGAAAAGAAATTGACCAATTCCTGCCTACAACATTATTCTCTGTAATGATTTTTCCAGAGAAGGCGGAAACACGCATTTCATACACACATAAATATTTAAAACTTAAATTTTGTAAAAATCGTGACTGAAATTATGTTCTATTGTAGATAGATGGAAGCAGGAGTTGCATTTTCTTTGAGAAGGATGGAATTTGACAGTTTTGTTAAAATTTCACATTTAAAAAAATAATAATTAAGATTAAGTTTCGAAGTTCAGACCTAAATTCAGTTGAACAAATAACAAAAAGTGACCAAAAGAGTATGCAATACCTGAAGACTGAATAGAGACTTGGACAATGTGGTAGGTGTATTGAATTCATAGAATCTAGCAATGCTTAACTAATTTGTCTTCATTCAGAATTGGCTACTGTCAATTTAATTTAGAAACAGATTTAGTCAGGCATCAGAGCAGTGTTTTATCTCCACCTGGGGAAATCTATTGGCACAACTAAACAACTGTTATTTGACATTCAAGATTTTATGCGTACATGACATCTCCCACAAAAAGATATCTTTTTTTTGACACTCCTGTATAAAAAGGTGCACTTAAAATTAATAAGAAACAAAGCCAATGTAGAAATTTGTGATGGGTCACTAAGTAGCAGCTCATATAGGAGTGAACTTTTATATAAATGTCATGACAGGTCACTAGTTACAACACTTACTTTAAATATTTATTGATTTTAAGGTCATCTTTTTCTGGACAAAAATTGTAGGTTTGCATGGACACAAATTAAAATCTTATTATATTCATCTTTCCTAATTTGCAGGAGTTAAAAGGAATGCAAACAAACTCTGTAGGATGAAAACAATTAACATGCAAAAGACTTTTTTCAATTTAGATATCAAGCAAAACAGGGATATTTTCATATCTCAATCAAATGAAAATGTCATTCAAGAGAATAAGCAATATCAAAATGTGATTAAATTTTGATCTGATAATTTGGTTTTCTCCAGGGAGCTAGCAATCTGCAAGATAGAGGCAGGGAAAATTGTGTAAACACCCTGGGAGTGTTTTTTTCCTTGCCAGCACAATCCTCTGAAGATCTAGACTGGCAATCAAAGAGGCAGGTTACATTGAGAACAAGCTTTTAACAAATGTAATACATTCTTCATTGATTTAACTATTTCTTTTCTGATATAAAGTGTTCTGCTTAAAAAGCAACTGTTAGCAGTTTGAAACTATGTAAAGTGCTTTAAATATTTTTTGCAAGTCGTTGAAAAATCACAAAATTTTGCAGCAGTGAGAACTGTAAACTGAGGCTCTTTAGTAGTGATTTTCATGTCATTATGAAAGCTCTCATTATCAACATTTTACAGAAATTGTAAAAATCCCTTTTGATGCATGCAGTTAGCATACATGATCCAACAAGCTCAATTCCCTTAACCGTTCAACTCGTCACAAATAACTAAATAAAGCATCCATCATATGGCACTCACATCTGAAATACTACTTTACTAATAATTATTAACAAAAAACATACTGTGAAAAATCATAAAATGTTCTTTATTAAAAATTCTATAGGGCATTTTCATTTCTTACTTAACATATAAAGTACTGTAGAATACATTATTTTCGCTTGGAATTTATTTTCGCTATTTTCGCTGAATGGATGATTCCGTGAAAATAAAATCCAGCGAATATACTTTTTTTCCTTTATTTCACATTAAATTCATCAAAAATCAGTGAAAATAAGTTCCATACAAAACGCCCAAAAAGCCTTTTCAGCGAAAATTAATTCCAGCGAAAATAAAGTATTCCACAGTATGTCAAAATGCATGCATGCTGGCCCTTTGTGATGATCATTTACTTCTCAATGGTCATTAGTGGTGAAGAAAGAAACTTATATTTTATTTACTGGTGTTGTGTGCACATGAACTTGAAAGATAAATAAACTGGCATGTTTTATAGCCACTCGGGAAAATAGATTGTTCTTTTATGCTAACCTGCTTAATAAAATTTAATTAAAAATTATATCCCTGCAATACACTCTTAGTGGATTGTTTTATGATTCATGGCATGAGTTACATGTCTGAAGGGACAGGAACAAATCAAACTGATTACCAGTCAATCAGATCACTAAACAATCGTATTTCATTTTGCCTTCAAATCACTAAAATTGATGAGCGACATGCATGGTGCAAGCACCCATCTACTAGACCTATTTAATATAAATGTGTTTCTGAATGATTTCAAACTAAACTCAAATCAGACAAGACAGGGGTAAATTATTGATTAATTCACTGTTTTCATTTTATATACTCAATACTAAAACAATAGGCCATTTTGAGAATATTGTGGTGTTCAGCCAAACTGTTCTATCATATATTACTAGGGGTATATTTTGGGCCAAATTTAAATATTTCTTCAACTTTGCCCTAGAAAATACCCACAATTCTTCACCATTACCAGTTTGGCTAAATGAAATGTTATCCTCAGAAGGGACTATTAGCCTAGAATATACACAGTAAAACATAGCAAGAGGAAAAACTATAGATTCTAAGGCTGCAAAAATAATAAGGTCAGTTAAAAATAAAACTACTCAGAGAGCAAAAGGGTTAATGATTCTAGCTGAGATCACATTCCAAATAAGCAAACCACATCTTGAGAATGTCTTCAGCAAATATAATGTTCTTAGATAGCTAGCTATCTATCACATTGATCAAATGTGAAGAAATCAAACGAATTTTAGACTCAAAGTGGAGTAGAAATTTAGGACCGACACTGACTGCTTGTCAAATAAACTAGAGTAATTAAAGAAGCTTCAGGTTCAGGCCTATAACATAACTCATTCAATTATCATATCTTGACATGGCATGCTGAAGTTCTTCATATCACAGACAGTCATGTGACAGTGATTGATATACTGTATTTGCTCTATTTATCTTGCACTTTCATACAAGCATACAATTTTGTTTTGGATATAATTTCACTGTTGCACTAAAATAACATTGATTTGTAAATGCTAACATTTCAACCAGTTTTTTTTTTTATGCACGTACTGGGCATAAATACTGTAAACTGTTAAATTATTGTTTAATGGCGATCACTGCTGCAAAATTTTATTTTCAGACTAGCAAAAATTGTCTTGTCTTGTGAAGGTAAACTTTCTGTACTTTGTGTTTTCTAATCTTTACATGAAACTACAGCTCGTAGTACAATTTCATACATATGTATATTTTGAGTATAAAAATCCGACTTAGCGATAACGTTGAAATATTCACTGGTACAAAATTTAATGATTTTCCATGACTTGTGTAAATCTTCTTTCTCAAAAAGAAAGAAGCTTTCAGTAATTAATCTGTAATCTAACTCATTCAATATTTTCAGCAGAAGTCGTGCAAAAGATTTCTAGCTAATTTCAAGACTGTGCCTATCTACTTTCAAAAGATTTACTGTCATGGAAACACAGAAAATAAATTAGAGAAACAGACAACACAACCAATTAAATTTAATAAGACAATTCTTGGAACTGAGGCATAATGGATTTATTTCCTAGGAAAAAGGTTATCAACCAATAAGCAAATTTATGTGTTCAGACAAATTATAAAGTTAAAATTGAAATTAAAGGAAGTTTAGGGAATGTTTGATTATGCTGGTTATTATGCTGTACTACCATAAATTGGTTATTTAGTCAAATTATTTCTCTAAATATTTATAGAAGCTTCTATTTAAAAAAAAAGATTTACATCATTTTTTTTATATTTCGTCACTGCACTCAAAGAACTATTTTAATTATGCATCCCTTTTACTTTACTTAGGTGTTCTTTTTCTCGTTAACTGAAATACTGATATTGTACAACATGGACAATTAATAGTTCCTACTCTTCTAGCACAATGCAAACACAAGACAAAAACATATACAAAACAGAAATTTCAAAAATAATATTAAATATTCAAAGTAAATATTGGCTGCCATTTGTGTCCAACTCCATTATGTTTGCATCTTTAGAGATATAATAAATTTTTGTCCAATATAATTGTTACATTGGAAGACCCAGCAAAAAGAAAAGTTAATGAAGTCCAAGAAAAAACAAAGTCATATTTTGGCATGGCCTAATGAGGGTTAATATCTATTTTATATGAGAATGGAATTTGCAGATAGCATCAAGACAGTCACATGTAACATCTGGTGCATTTCACAGGATGCTACTTCTAACACTGTTGATCAGTAAAATAAAATTGATCTGCTCTGTACAATACTTTCTAACTCCTAAAAATACTACTGGGTGTGTGCACAAGGGGAACATGGCGAGTACTAAACCTTCCTTACCTACACACACCCTCCTACAAATAGTGCTGAGTGTGTGTGTGTAAAAGGAACATGCACTAAACTCTCTACACACCAAACCAACTGCATTGATACATGTAAATGATGTAATTGTTTACAATACTATTTGGTTTTCATGCACAAGGGACACATTCATTTTTCTTTTCTTAGAAATAGAAGCACATGGCAATTTTGTCTTCAAACAATGTAAATCAACTGAAGTGTAAAATAAATTGGTGAATATCTGCAAAAAAATATTACTAATTATTACGAACCAAACTGTTACAATTGCTTTGATGTGGCTTAATTATAAACCAGCAGCCAAAAAAAAATAAAGAATCGATTGGGCTGATGATCTGATGATAAAATACGCTGAATAATAAAATTATATTGCCGATACGATGAAATTGAAAGGCTGACTTTATCTATGTCACAACATTAAAAAACAAAATGATGGATTTTACAGCATTTCAATAATGTTATTTCATTACTTCCACAAAGGGGTACATCTTTTACAAAATTAGTATTTTATAAGAATAGCCCAGGAGACGACACCAAATATTATTTAGCTAAACAAGATTTGTTTGTGAGAAACTAGTTTATGGGGAAGTAAAACGACACTGCGGTATAGCATATTATTAGTAATCAGGTAATTTTCAGGGAAGAAGAAAATAAGTCTTGGTGCAAAACAACACACTAATTGGTAAATAAGTTAGTGATAGTCAGTTGAGAAAAGCCTACGGTCCTACTAGTACTAAGGCATGGTAGCAAAAGATTGCCCACTGATACACTAAAAAGGAAGCCATTTTGAGTCTCGTTGTCCTAAATAAACCACTTTCATTGCATAGTATTTCAGCGAATCTCAGTTCATGCTGCATTTAAAATTATTTGAATGAGCATTGGCATTAAACAATTCTACATTGAGATGTATCTTGTGTTAAATTAGCTGCATATTGAATTATTGAAGGTACACAGGTTATAAGAGGCAATAGCTAAGATAACTTGTCAGATAAAAACTAACAAGAGGGAGCTAAGGATTGCCTTTGGTAGGCCTCCTTGTTTGTTCAAATTACCACAGCTCTGATTTGTATGAAATGCCATATGTGAAACTTGTAGACAACTTATTGTGTTTTAGTGGAATAAACAAATTAGATCAAGATCAATATAGTCATCAGATTGAGCATGAATGTTGGCAGAATAATTTTAATTGCACAACAGCATTGATCCCACACATTACAACACTTTTACAATAAATTGCCCATACTTATTTTACAGTTACTTTATTTTCTCAGCAGTTTTCTCCAAGTTCTATAATTGATTTAACAGGTTATTGACCAGCACTGCACAATGTGAGCAACTTGTTACGGGTTTGAATAACTATGATAAATGAAATAGTGGATATTGAAACAGTTAACCACTGCCAACCAGTAGCAGATATGTCCATGTTTCATATTCATCATTAGTCAAAACAATTTACCAATAAACTGAAAGGATTTTAATTGATGAACTACTAATAATAATTTCAAACTGTTGCTTCAACATTAATGCCTGAAGCTATTCAGGCATTGTAATAATACAATCCTTGGGGATGTGACTGTTAATGATACTATCCCATGTACAAAGAAATGATAATATCTTCCAAATTTATTAAGGTCTTCAAGTTAAACTAATTCAATGTTGCCGAAACATTTGTCATCAAAATAATCAAATGGGTACCGGTACTTTAAATTGCCAATGTCACTGTCAGGATCATAAAAAGTATTTAAAACATGAAAATCCCTTTTAAAATCACAGCCTTGTCAATGCTCAATATATTAATGTTATAATTAGAAATTTTAAAAACATGGTGTTTGATACAAATGTACCATCCCAGATGTAATAACGCTACCGTAATTTGCTGTAATAGAAGATCACTTCTAATACAAGTGCACATAAACAAAAAATGTCATTTATTTTATAAGCTGAATCACTAAAACAACTTATTGACCATAGAGCGCATACATCACTGATAGAGCAAACACTATAGCCATCAAGTACATAGTCTAACTGGACATTTTATTGCTCAATGCTAATCTGGTATCAGGTTCATTCTGCTACTGAAAGGGGTAGTAAGCTTTACTAGTGTATCTTTTAAATTAATATAATCCTTTACTTTAATGTTTTTGCTCTTAAAATTTTAAACTCCTTCATGTTGCATCGATACCTCATCTCAATGGATCCAATTAAACATTATTAATATAAATTGGTTGTACTAAACATGTAAGAATCCATGGTAACGTAGCAATACACAAACCAAAAATAAAACATTGAAACAGGACTATCATTTATCATGTGAATATATCTTAAATTATTAAATCCTAATGAAAATATTGATCATAACTTTTTAACGAGCCAAGAAAGATGCAAACTCAACATCTAATTCACAACGCCAATACAGTGGTTGGTAAATTTTCCATGCTGCAGGCAAATATATCATTCCTACTTTAAATTGCATCCATTTACTAAACACTCAGTTCAATACAAAATAGATCCAACTGCTATACAATTTTATTGTTTCCTCTGGAATGAAGCTGCACGACAGATATGAAAGTCAGATTCTAAGCATCCAACAGCACATACTCATCTACACGCATATTGGCAACCTACATGAATTCCTGTATTTTACAACAATTATACAAATTTTAGTAAATTCAAATGTATTATAAATGAATTTTGCTTTTAAATCTTATTTCTATACATTATGCCCCCCCCCCTCAAATCACAAGCCCCTACATATTGGCACACAAGCCACACCTTGCGGCAATCATTCAACCCCCACCCCAAGCCCCTAGAATGCAAGGTTTCTTTTTTAAAAATGTGACAATTATAGCCATGTTTTCATCTGCATAACAAGCCAGAGGAATGGAGACTGTCAAAATGTCAACTACACATCTGCACTCCAGTGCTAACAGAAATGCTCATACAATGTAGACATCTTGTGCAGTTCCGTTTTCCTACAGCTGATTGTTACCTGGATCCAAAATTATTTCAATGAATACTAACAAGACACTCATACTTTAGGCAGCTGACAATACCTTCTTGTAAAATTAACTGAAGACTGGAACACAATAGAAGGCCATTTTAAGTACACACTTGCATTACTGATTAGTATTGAACTTGAATAGCAGACTGAATCTTAACGTCTCCTGAGATAGCAGCAGAAACATATTCAATAAATGGCCAAACCTTTCCATCAAGAAAGATGACATGAGAACTGACCTCTTCTTTGGTTTTCTTCAGTCTTGCTACTTGATTCAGAAATGTTGGCCTTTAACTCTGAAGGTTTTATACTAATTATAAACAAAGTTATTCCAAATCGAGCAAGCATGGTGAACATAACACCACATCTGCAAAGAGACTGATGTCATCCACAATAATTAGTCAGTGGTTTGGAATTAGATCAAAATATCACAGATTACAACTGTAGTTCTTTTCTCCAGTAGATTTTAAAATCTAGATGTTACTGATCCAGTTTGCATGTATAATTTGTGAAGGCGATAAAGACAATTTCAAACGTTTAGAGGTGTGCATTAGCACATTTGCAAATCAGAGGAAATATAAAATCTGTAGTCAAACTTGCTTACAGATCTTAGAAAGGAGTGCCTGCCATCCAAGACTACCATCAAAAAAATTTCCTTTCTGAAAAAAAAAAGGACTACAATTGCTGAAACACACAGCAAAAAATATTCCCATTGAAGAGCGCATAATAAAAGAGTGATTGTAAAATTCATTTCATTACAGAAGGGAAATGATGACAACGGTTGGTGCCAGTCTGCCTTTCTGCATCCATTAACCTGTTGTTAATCTGTATTTTTTTTCACTCAGCGCTATTATTACAAATCCCAATTAGAATCTTTCATTCTTCATCTTTCAGAACCCTGCGTAATTAACGATCTAAAAAGACGGGAGAGATTTAGTTTGAAATTTCAACAAGAATTATCAAGAGTGCTCACGATAACGATCCTGCTGATGTTTGCAGACTAAAAATAAATCCCTCAGAGGTAACCCCTTTCTGCAGGTCGGATCGCGTAACCTCTTAGTCCTCCCATCTCTTAATCTGCCTGCCGTTTCCTAGGACTAATTCTATACTGCCTACATACTACTCAAGTGCAGACCAGCTCTCTGCCTGTCTGATCACTTATATAATGTACCGTTTTAATCTAATCTAAAAATAACTACTCGCTATATGTTCTAATCTAATACCAATCCTGATTACCTCTAGCATCTTTCTAAGCTACTTCACTGTAGAACTGTTCATATAATATGACTGCATAGTCAAATCCTGTATTGAATGAAAGTAAGAAAAAGAAAGTCATGTCTGAGTTTATCCGGACCAACTTAACTACTGTGAATATTGATCATCCAGGCACACTTAAGAGAATAATTCTTTCCTGTTATCTTTACTTCATATAATGAACACAACATAGTGAAGTGTATGAATTAAATCATTGAAAGAAATTCAGAATCACTCAATTTTACCATGACTGAATTTATCCATATGCAGCTCGATAACAAATCCATTAATTTTTAAGCTTGCTTACAACATCAAAAGAGAAACCTGGTTGCACCAATTATAATCTAGGGATTTTCCGGCTATGTTCTCATTTTAATTAAAAACAAAATTCAGTTCATCATATTGGGGTATTAAATGCACCTGTAACATTCTGCTGTGCATCGTAGTACTAGACAAAAAAAAATCAAAATCGAGGATATATACAAAGAAGCTAATTTAGCAAACATACCGAATAAGTTACTGTAAAATGTGTTTAAATAGTTGTATGATATTTTAAACAATTTGACTCAGTGCAGGAAATAATCACTGAGAATGAACTTTCTTTTAAATTAGCTACACCTTGAATAAGCAAAATTACAAATTAGCTTAAAATCCTTTCTATGACAGCGATATCTAACTATCCTTGGATGCAATGTCATGGTTGCAAATAAAATATTGAATGTTATTTCAGTGAATTCAATGAAAAACAAATGAAACAAATATTCCAGACCGGCTTAATCGTCAAAAAAATGGTTTTCACATTAATACGTAAAGATCCAAGTCTATAAAAGGTCGTCTTTTATGTTATATTTCATTAAGACTTAAAAGGCGTTAGTCAAAATATTTTCAGACTTGACTGCTTATAGGCAAGACAAAAACAGATCAACAAATTGTGAATGGGCTGCGATTTACAGCGGTATGCATTTTAGATCTACTTTCACATTTTTATGTTTTCTCATGGAATATACAGGTGTATCCGCAGGAGGAAGAAAAAAAAGGCTATTTTCTATCATTCTTACATATTGTATGTTAACCTTCATATTTCTTTGGATGGCAATGTAAGGGCATGCATATTCACAGGGGACTTCACCATGCATGCCACCTAAAACTGTAAATGTAATTAGGTGATGAAACAAAATTGCTTCTATTGAAATACAGCCATTACAACAGACAGAGAGATTGCAATGTCTTTTGTAGCAACTCACTGTGGCTCAAAATTAAGTTTATATTGTCACCTGCTAATGCTTCGTCCCCCCTCCAACCACAACCACTAAGCACACATTGGCTCAAAAATTGCCAGCAATGAATGTTTTATCCCAATCACTTAGTTCCTTAGTGGCAATGCAAATTCAAAAGGAAATACTCTAGTAAATGCAGAATGAATGTGTCCATGGAGCGCATCCACAGCAAGGAAACGGGGCCTACCGAGCAATAAAGAAACAGGAAAAATTGTTCGTATGTTCTCTCCATTAGTAGGTAGCATTATGCTACTTTGTTCATTTGTTAATGCCATAATTGTCTTCTGCAGTTAACTACTACAAATGTTTTTGACAAGGCACAAAGTATTCTCAATAAACACTATATTGACCATGTTTTGTGTAAAACCGACTGTTGCCGTATTTGAGAAGAAATCATTTAATTGTGTGCAAAAACATGAAATTAAATCAAATTATACCAATGGTGCACATTACTTTTGCATTTATCTTTTGGTTCATGGATATTGGACCCCCCTTTAATGTACTCCCATGCCCCTTGTACCATACTATGACAATGAATTGTTGCCATAAAAACCATACAATTTTACATACGCAGAAAGAATACCATATGTAAATAAGAATGCACATTTACAAAAACATTTTAAAACTGCCATTAAACAAAACAAGACTTGCCATATAATTAGAGTGTGTGCTTGATATAGTGAAGGTGTAACGGAGATCACTTTCAACCACAAGTCTTTCAATATTGTGATTAATTTTTTTTTTCAAAAATATTTGTCTGGCATACTGACTCCAACTACAATAGACAACACAGAAGGTTAAACTACATGTGTTATCAGGTTTGAAAGGTTGTTTCAAAGCAAAGTTCATGTTCAATTGAATTTGAATCCCACGCCAAATGTTGCAATTTATGAGTGTTTGCCTGTAATTACTTTAATGTACAACTCACACTCATTTATTTCTTGTTATATAAAAGCTACCACGATCTCTGCTGTGAAAGCTTCTAAGCTATGTCCCCTTTATGTGAAATCAAATCTTCCAACCTGATGTGCCCTTATGATTGCAAAAGATATTAGCATTGTCTGTCATTCATTGAATTTTCTTTCCTGTCCATCAAAAACAGATTTCCAATATTCACTTTCAGATACACCATACAATACATTCCCATCAACAACTGGCACACAGATGGAATCATTTTCCTCTTCATTTACACCACCATTCCTTCATTCAAATACAAAGCTTTTCAAAAGTCGCACTCTGAATCGCAAGAAGCTTGTGTCAGAATATGTGGTGAAAAGGGGGGAAATCTTGATGTTAAAATAATTCTCTAAGAATTGCATCCATTTAATAAAGAGTCTACACGTAGACAGCTGTTACAATGGCACTAGAAATTATTTTTAGTGGGGAGAGAGTGACGTCAATAACTTTACAGCTTTAAGTATACAAGTGTCAACAACACAAAAAGTAACATGTCACCGTCATCTGGCATCTTATTTGAAGTAGGTTAATGCATTCCGTGCGTTTATATTCAAACTTATGAAATAATTGTTTACAATAAAGTTGATATAGAAAGTAATCGAACCCCCACGAACAGTGCAATCAGTCTATTCACTGAGTTGTGTCGAATCCCACCTCCTCAGGAGACTGACCGTTATAAATATTCTTTAGTAAATGATATCAACTACACATGCTTTGTGAAATATCTCACACCGTGGATATGCGAGCTACAATATCAGTATGCATCTAAATAAATCAGCCATTTTTTTTCTCAAATGCCGAAAGTACACGATATGTGTAATATAATAAATTTTTCAAGTTCGACATAATAGGTACTTAACAGTACAAAGTATTAATTATTTATGTTTATGATATTGCTAAGATGACTTTTGTACACTTAAATAATTCTGAATTTCCTTTTATAATTTCACTTAAAAATTTAATATCCTTGCATGCTGCATAGAACTTTGTTTAGAACATGTGTTCCATTATTTGCTCAACATCAAATTAAAACCTAGAAGGTAAAATATGTAGCCTCTTACAATATTCAGCATTAAGCTACTGGTGTTACCAACATCTGTCTATAAGCCAGGGATCGCCTCTTTTGTATACCAATTACAATTAATAAACACTAGGGGAATGATGGTGCAGTTTTAGGAAATCATGAAAAATGCATCGAATTTTTTTTTTAAGCTCACATTGCATCTTTAAACTACACTGAAGATGAAGTTTATTATATAGACACTTGTCAATAAGAAATGAGTATCACTGAATTATAGTCTAACCTACTTGGCTTAGAAAAATGAAAGCTAATATTTTATCTGCAAGTAAATTGACTCCTGAATATGCCATTCACACAGCAGATAAAATGCAAGAGACTATCACTTTACCAAATTCTTCAGGGGAAAATAAACTCAATACTGTCTTGAAGACTTCATAAAAACCAGCCTAATTAAAATCCCTCGCCCCAGGAAGTGAAACTGTATGCTTCAAAATTTATTTAAAAGCAATTAATTATCATTGTTATTATTTTAAAGCAAATACATAATATTACCAACCAGACATTTCCACAATTGGAGGTTAAGGACAAGAATCAGTAACATTGGAGCACTTATGAATACAGATGTCAAATGAACACAATTAAGTACACTCATTACAACCATGGAAATAAGCATACTGTGTTTGCTCTGTTAGTAGTCATTGTGCTTACAGAAATAACAGAAGTGAGTTTATGAACTTTTGGTAGTGCAATGCACTTGCGTAAATGACAAGTGTGTCATGGTCAAAATAAGTCATTTTTTAATGATACAGAATATAATACTGCATTTGCTATTACATAGTATGTAACTTGTGTAAATGACAGGTGTATCATCTATGGTCGAAACGAATCATATTTTTAATGATGCAGCATAGAATACATGTAACTGTTGGTTTACATTCACTTCTAATTATATGGTGTAACACAACCACATTCTATTCTGCTAAAGGTTATATTTCGTCCTAAATTAACACTAATAGAGTACACGTTAAATACCTACAAAACATGGTAGACAAATAGATATTCTAACATTTTTGCCATGAATATTAGTGATTATTTTCATTATGAATTATTGCGCAATGAACACTGACCAAAATTAAGTTAATATCGCCCTGGTATGTAATTTTATAGTAACTGATACAATAAATTTCGAATTTTTAATTTAAATGATGTTTATGGCTAGGATGTGACAATTAGTTTCCTTACATAAACCTGTCTACATGAAAACGGACCTTGAAACTGACATTTCATAGCTGCCAATCACCACTACAACTCAAATAGGTGGTTATTTTGCTTTGCCCGAAGTAAAATAAACATGCTATAACTTTCAGCCACCTTCCTCATTTTCAAATACAGTTGACACTCATTATAACCCAAATGATGGATGTCTGAAATTTTAGTCAATAATATGGACTTCAACTTAGTAAAGGTCTGCCTCCATTAAAATTACTGTACTGTTTATTTTGAAAAAAGTATAGACCTTTGAATTCTTTGTGTCATCAAACTGTCATTCACTGCAGCTATCATTATGAAGCCCGACTACAAAGAGTACAAATTATTAATACATCAAAATATACAAGTATTCAGCAGTCAACCAAGGAATTAAATACAGAAAAGTTCAAACATTTTCAGCTATTAATGATGATGCACCAAGAGCTAAGGCAAGAGAGGGAAGAATGAGGCTGCACTACTGCCATCTGAATGATTTAAACAGTTAAGCTTATTTTTTTTTAATAGAACAACGCTGTAGTAATGTCGTTTGAAGTAATATAGATCTTCCTGGAAAGTGAAATTTTTTCTATAGATGTTACTACAAAGGTTAATTATAAGTCGAGTAATTCATCACTAAGAATATAACTGACAGTGGAAGAACAGTGGATGTTGGCTGTATCAACTGCCAGTCATTAGAAGTTTATGTACTAAATAACTAGAAAAAATGCTATGAAGTGTATGCCAAATGTAAATCAAAGAAAGCTTAGAAAGAACTCCCATGTGCTTAGAGTATTGGAGACACATTAAATATAATTCGAAATTACTTAGCTGAAAACTAATTATGCAAATCAGAAAATTAATATGACCAGATTTGAGTGTAAAACTAATGAGGTCTGCGCAATGTAACAGAAAATCTATGTCTCCAAGTTTAATTGAAATGTGATTAGAACCAAAAAATTATGAATTATTATGCTTATTAGGGAATTAATATGAACAGATTTTTACCCCCAACTAATTAGGTTTGTACATTGTCCTAGAGCATCTTTGTACTAAGTTTCATTGAAATGGAATAATTAGTACCGTGAAAACTCCAAAATTTCGACCCCTCTAAAAATTCGACCGCCTATTTGTTTGCCGGGTTTCGGTGTTTTATTTACCTCCAAATTTTCGACTCCACTAAAAATTGCCGACTCATTCTTATTCGAAAATTGCGACCAGTTTTAGTTTTCCCCCAAACGAAAAAAAACCCGATGTGAGCGTTCAAACGGGACCTTCCTCGAAGGCATGAATCCGGGTTTCTGATTGACTGAGAGATTTTTATTTTATTGGTAACGAAAATATATTCTAAATAAACAAAGTTTCAAATAAAAACGAACATAAAAATCTCGGCATGCTGCGTTTCTGAATTGTTGATTATTACTGTACTCAGTAGTGATTATAATAATATACACAAAATAAATTTGTTGAATGGTTATGAAATAAAAATAAAAGTCAACTTAGTTTCATCGTAAGCGAATGATTCCGGTCTCGTATAAACGTTTGATGCTGTGGGATATCCGCCATGTTCTCTTAGGTCAAATAGGTCAAATCGCTAATTAACCAATCAAAAAGCTGGATGATGCCAACGTGTTCAAATTACCATAGCTTATTTAAATATGTTAATGTTATTGAACGCAATGCGGAAGAGATTGATGTTGTAGTACGATATTTTGGCTTGGATTTTGATGCGAAAACGGCATGATTTTTTTTAAATAAAAAAATTAGTTGTTTTTAAAAAATAAACTGGTCATCTGAAGAATAATTTAACATTGTTCACAGTGATAACAGCTCATTCTCGAAAGGAAGCTTACCCGCTCACGCTAGTCACGATAAAAATCATACACGTGTACTCTTGAATAGACAGACGTCAATGACTACGGTAAAACTTAGACTCTATTTTAGCCGGCAGGATTGATTGAAATGTCCGAAAAATGACGCCAAAATACACCTTAAAAGTCCCATTTTATTTTCTTAAATCCCATTTTATTTTTTAATCCAAGGGCGAATTTACGGCAGAATTTGGTCCCTCAAATAAGGGACACGTGAGCTTTGATTCTAACCGGATACATTGCACTGGGTCGGGGAGATAGTTTACTAAACTTCCATGTATCTTTTGTCCAATGGGTACCTGTACTTCGAACATTCGCAAGTTTTCCGAGGTAGTGCGAGACAGCTTTGTCTTTTGACCTATTAGTTTTGTGCTGACCTCTTCTCCGCGTCTTGATGTTTTGTTTTGCTTGTCATAATACTCACTGATTGATGACTTTGTTTAGATTTTGAGTTACAACTCGGCCACGACCTTTGCTTTTACCGTGAAACATGAGGAAGTTTACGTCAATTGACGGACATTGCATTTTTTAAAAACTAATGAAGCACACTGTCTATCATCCCAATTTTTTCATTTGCTGATTTCTATTCTGAAAAATTCGACCGTCCGAAAATGCACCTTAATTTTGACTCTAAAAACACGTCACATTTCTAACAAAAATTATTTAAAACCGGTCGAAATTTTGGAGTTTTTACGGTACTTTAGATATCAGTGTGAAAGCTTATAATTGGTTAATTATGCAAATTAGGTAATTTATATGTACAGATTTTAACCCACAATTATTCAGGTCTGTCTATTGTCCTACAGCATCCATGTACATTCATTGATATGTGATGTTTAGTACCTGAGATATCAGTGTGAAAGTTGGTTAATTATGCAAATTAGGTGATTAATATGCACAAATATTTACTGGAAACTAATTGGGTCTGCATAATTCTAGATTCATTGAAATGTGATGATTAGTACTTTAGATATCAGTAGAAAAGCTGAAAATTAATTATGCAAATTAGGTAATTAATATGCACAATTAGTTACCCTAAAACTAATCAGGTCTCTGCATAGTCCTAAAGGATCTATGTACCAAGTTTCATTGAAATGCGATGATTAGTACTTGAAATACCCGTGGAAAAGCTGAAAATTAACTAATTATGCAAATTAGGTGATTAATATGCACAAATATTTATCGAAAACAATCAATCTCTGCATAGTCCTTGAGTATGTAAGTACCAAGTTTCATTGAAATGTAATGCTAACTACTTATATCAAATGCTGAAAATTAATTAATTATGCAAATTAGGTAATTAATATGTACTGATATTACCATAAAAACTATCAGGTCTGTGCAGTGTCGTATGACATCTATGTACCAAGTTTCATTGAAATGTGATGATTAGTACTCGAGATATCAGTGAAAAAAACGAAAATTGACTAATCATTATGCAAATTAGGTAATTAGTATCCACGGATTATTACCAAAAACTAATCAAAACCTAGCATTAGTTCAGAGCATCTATGTACCAAGTTTCATCAAAATCCAATGAGTGGTTGTTTAGATATCAGTGGAACAGTCATAGAACAGCTAAAAATTAGCTAATTATCATGCAAATTAGGTAATTAACGAGCATGGATTTTTACCAAAACCTAATCAAATCTGCGCATTGGCCCAGAGCATCTATGCACCAAGTTTCATCAAAAACCGATGTATGGTTCTTGAGATAGCAGTGGAACAGTCGGACACACATACACACACACATACACACATACACACATACACACATACACACATACAGACACACTAACTGCAAAGACTCCCATTTTGTGCTTCGCACATGGGAGTCAAAAAGTAATCCATCTTGACATTGAAGAATGTTGACTTTCAATTTCATGTCATTTATATAATTGATCTTCAAATTTAGTGATAGGATGCCAAAGTCACATTTTACAAAAAATTATCATTTTTGACACATTTTTTCAATCATGTCGATCAGGTCTTGTAGGCAATGGGGAAAATTGTATTTAATTGTTACAAAATTAACAGAGAAAAAGAATACATTGAGAAAGGATGTTTTGGTACTTGCTTATTATCAAGATTAACAATATCATACTTTATCCAACAAGGACAATCTAAATCATGCAAATCATAGAGTACAGTGGCATTGTCAAGACAGTTAAAACTGTATTGATCACACTACAGTGCTATTCCTAAGTAATGAGACAATTTACGAGGATCAAGTAGCTCCTTTGGTAAGATGACGCAAAATCCATGTACATTTTTCATATTAAGACACAGACACGTAAATCAAATGCAAGCCATTAACATAAATCCGAGAAAAAAAATCTATTTGGCTATCTCAGGTGGCCTGGAGGAAGTAGATATAAAACTTTTGGTTGGTTGAAATCAGCATTGTAATGAACCAATCCGCTAAGTCAGAAAATGGACATGTGACTGTCAATCAACCAATAAAATCAGTGCCTAACAAGTCATGAGGAATCTCCATTTTGTAAGGCATGTGGATCAACATTGATTGCAAACACTGCAATCAAGATGAAAGCCAGGAACTTGTTAAAGAAACAGCTGCATGTTGCTAACTATCAGTTCTCAATTCAAATCCACATGTGTATAAAAGACAACTAAAGCTGTCTTTTTTTTTTACTCCCAATAAAGGAGCATTGCTGGGGGCTGTGCATCCACCTGTTTTGTTTAATCACTTTGCTCCCCCTCCCATTCTACTTTTCTTTAAATTAACTTGGCCTTGACTTTGAATCAATGTTGGCATGAACAGTTGCAGCAATCAGAATGCAGCAATCTCTGCCGATATTCTCCATGTACTAGTATACATTTTCTTCTTACAGATACCAATCAAAGTATACCTTGTCTGTCCTTCAAAGTAGATGGGGAAAAATGCTACGGGCAATGTCATGACAACAAACCAACCTCAATTCACAAGAAAAATGCCATTAAGATGATCTTAGCATTTGTTTTTTTTATAATTTTTAACTGTGTACGAGTGGTTGAATGAATAAGCACTAAAGTGTTTAACACTGAATTAGATCAAAGCAGTCTTCACACCAAATCGGATAAGGTAGCCCTTTCAACTCAATTCAAAAAGCAATCAGACATTCAATGAAGAGTTCTTTTTTATTTACACACTCCTGCCCTGATCAAAATCTATGTATTTGAGAATTAAAAAAAAAATCCCCAATCACTGTGGTAGTATGCCTACTTCTTGATTTTAAGTATACCTTGGGAACTGATTGCAAGCTGATTTCTCTGAAATCAGACTTGAATAAAATTCCATTGAATTCAGAAATAATGCATTGATAGAATCCACCCGACAAAATTGGTTTTCAGATGAATGTTATTGATTTTAAATTTTTCCAGTATTTCATCATGCACACGATTCAATTGTCACTAACAAAGCAACAGCAACAAAAGTTGCTCTGAATTATGGATTTGTAACTAAAAAAAGAAAGCAAATTATTGTCTGTACAGAAATGAAAACACAAACATAAATGTCACAAAGTTAGTACTGAAATGGTAGTCAAGGAAACATCATGGCCTAGCATTAAAAACTTATCACTGCTACACTTTTAACTAACCAGGGGCAAAAAATATTGGTATATTAGTACGAAAAAATGATTTTAGAACCAAGGTGTTCATTCTGTTCAGTCTTGCAGTATATACAATGGTTTTTTTCCAAGTAATTTGCTTGTCGAGAGAATCTAACGGCTTCAAATATGAACTACATGTTGCCTACACTAGACATATCACAGCTTTATGGCAACAAAACATGCAGGCACCCTTTTTATGCTTATTTCACTTTTTTTTAATCGTGAAGGTCAAGGGCAGTTGGCATTACCAATATATATCGCCTGCACCACAATTCCCTTCATTCTCTCAAATTGAATCATGAATACATGATAAATATTGCTTTATATTGGAACATTTAGCTCTCTAGACGCATCAAATTCGATAAGACATTTGATAAGCCTTTGGGCTTGTTTTTAGATATTGCCATTCTCCTCCTCAGAGTTCATGGAGCATTCTCACCTCCCTGTCGCCTCATCTAAGGGAATCCATGTTGCATGCTAGCCTGAAGGCAATCTGACTATTTGTCACGCCAGGTACGCATCTTGCAGTGCTATATAGATTCATTTCACTTTAGTTTTAAAATGAATAGATGATCCTACACATAAGTGAAAACACTACATTTTCTCACAGTGAAGTCGTGCCTTGATGAAAATCATTTGTTCAAAAAAACCCACGCTGAGTCTATGCAATATAAATGTTAAAGGTCTAAGAAAAACAGGCAGTGGATGTTGTCGCCAATTATACAAATATATTCCTCTCTACAGCTTATTTCTTAGCGATTTTCCGGTGATTGAAGCTTCCAACACATTGTGGGTCCCTTCATCCTTTATGCTAACTCCCAAGCTTCAACAATAGCAATTTCAACATTGAAATATAATGAAAGCAATCACATTTCCATTCTATAATTATGGTAAATTACTCTGAACATAACTAGCTGTACAATTTGAAAAAAAACACAACCTTAGGAGCCCCATGAAAACAACAGTAATGCATTATTTGCCTCCCTAGCTTACAGATTTTTAACAATTTTTGATATCAATAAATTATTGATTTGCAAATTTTCATCCTTTATTTAGAATTTGTGGCCAGCAACTGAGGGAGCTATCAAAGGTATTAACCCATCTGAAAAGAATTGTCTGTATATGTAGACACATTCATAACTGTAATATTGGGATTGACGTTCCAGGAAATCATGTTGAATTCCAACGCATTAACAATCATTTCCGGGATACGATGCTGATCTCAATTAAGCAATTTTTTCTCTCTTCTCGTCCTGTCCATTCCTCCTATTGATTCCATAAATCATAACATTCACACACAGTAATCCTATGCCTGTACAACCTCAGAATGGAACTAATTAGACATTTGTGTAACTTGTTATACTTATTACTTCTAGGAATTTATGTCCATTCATGCAGCTTGTCTGTGATTCGAGTATGTGTCAGACTCACTGAGGGCAGTCCACAACTGACTTATACACTACGAAAATATATCAGACATTTTAAAACCAAAAATTTTGATTTTTTTTCCTTTTCATTACATTTGTTTCGTCAAGTATCAGTCAGTTGGGATCACTAATGATTAAGAATTATAGTATTACCTCTATGCCTGTTAGTCTGTTTATCAAACATGAGCTGTGCTTCTTCTACCTGCAAATTAAAAAAAAAAAAAAAGTTTAGAAACTAATATGTAAAACCAATGATTTAGTGAAGGTAATATATGGATGCTTTTCAAATAGACTAAATATAATACCGTACTGCAAATTATCAACACTGGGGGAAACAAATTTTCATTTTTTGTTAACATGTAAATAGTCATGCATGTACAGCAAGCAGGTATTGTTTGATATAACAAGTTTTTGTAACAAGCAAATGACATAGAAAGATAGAAATTATACAGAAACATATCTAGCTACAGCAAGCTAAAGTCAGTAATCACATGTTGACAAAATAAACAACCATCTATTTTTAAGTGAGTGAGAAAATAAAAATGCATTTATAGTTTGTTAAGGTATTACTATAAAAAAAGGGTAAGCACATTTACAATGCTGGCCTTTCTCATCAGGGAAATGTTCAGGATATTTTTAGTTTTTTCACCATGCCAGTTTTGTGTGGAATATGTACCACCAGTATGCCCATGGAAAAACATGTGTGCAACAACATAAACATAGCGTAGACACACGCAGTATGCAAGTACCACATCCCTAAGGTTTTTAATCACCATTCCTACATCTGTGAAAGCCACTTGAGTTTGCCATACTGAAAAGGCTAATACGGATAAGAGAAACATTCCAACAAGCCTCTTCCAACTTTGCACATTGCAAACATCTTACATGCACATGCTTTGGTTGCGGTTACTATGTGTAACCATGCAATGACATGACCCAAGATCCAGACAGATATTTATTTATGCTAAATGGTAAAGTACAGTAACACCTGGACGGATTTTTATCATTTTTGCTGCCAGTTGGCAAAACTATTAATGAGATTCCCATAACAAGGATTCAGTCCAGAGTTGAAAGAATGGTGATTAATAAAAATAATTCTTCATCCTTGATAATCTCTTAGGCGTAAGCCTTTCTACTGTCTAGCAATATTAAAATTTACATTTCAGAAAAAAGAAAGGACAATATACACAGACAAAGTAAATCATGGAAAAGTAAAAACTTAAGGTTATACTTGATAGACTGTATAGACTGTATAGACTTGGCACATTTAATTTCATTGGGTAAAGTAGTCCAAATTGAAAACCTCTATATTGTCAAAAAGTTTTATGCTAAGGCTAATACAATTTTTCTTTGGAAGCATTTCTTGTTACTCCATGGTGAGTATTAATTACAAGATATAATTTACAACTAATATTTTGTTCAGAGTAATAGCATACAGATACTTGGGGGCAAGAGTTGTGATGAACTTTCCATATATGGAATGTAGAAATCACCATTACATAAAATGATTTTATTTTATCAGCATTTTTTATGGCTTTCCTTAATTTAATAGCATGGACAGGAAAGGACATCAGGAGTAGGATATGCATATTGTGTCAGTTAATCCTCTAGGAATGCACATAGCAGTTTAGATTTGTTCCCTACTAGAGTCATGAACTATTTGTAAACACATGTGTCCCAAATCATCTACCAAATGTTGTCAACACCTTCAGCCAGACAGAATAAAAACACAGACACATATCCACAAACGTGATACCCAGTATATGCGTATAATTGTATTTGAACCATAATGAAACATGTCATCATTTCTATTAGAGATGCACAGATGTATTTATGAATTGTCAACTGCAAACTTTTGTTTGTTTGTTTATCTTTCCTCAAGCAAGATTAGCTATAACATCAGATATTCTAAAACGCCTAAATCGGGTTCACACAGAACTCTGACAGTTTAGATTCTTAAAGAGTTAGGAGGCACTATTGCAGTAACGTCTATTCTAGCTAAAAATTTGGGAAGAAATAGGGTATGTTGCAGTTAACTTGATATGTTGGATATAATGCAAAAACAAGCAAAAAATAAGAATTCAGCTACACATAAACATTAACTGACTTTGCGAACTATTCTGCAGAAATAAACCAGAAATAAACACTAGTAGTTGTTTTTTCTTCAACAAAAAAATATCCAACTTAGATTTGAATTAGGGTAAACACAGATGAAAATCCTAGCAATCTGAAGAACTGCCAAATTAGATTCACCACACTACAGATTTATTCAGACATTTCCATTTTGAGTTAACCTCATGATCGACCTTTTAAAAGTGGACACTGATTCCTCTAATAAAACAGCCATCCAATTTCTACAGGAGGTCAGGGACTTGTCTAAATCCTTCACAAATCATAGACTTTATTAGTCTGTATATCTGAGAAAATCCATCTCAACATTCTTTGACTTGGTTATTGGGTTACTACCGTCCAATACACATGTGAATAAATGCTTTAGTCAAGCTTATTCAAATGAATTTGAAGGCGGAATAATTTTTAACCAAATTCCAGGAAGGCAGGCATTGACGCATTTTTTAAATTCAGGCAGGTTTGGAATCCAAGCAGTGAAACTTTCTTACATGGAGACAATGTTATGTTTCAGGTAATTCAAGCACATACTGATGACAATGATTAATTATTTGCACTATCCTAAAGGGTATACATTACCCAGCTGCACCAAACTAAGGAGTATACATTTTGCATGATATAATAAGACATGAACAAACCTATTAATAAGTTTAATTTTTTAACTTTTGAAGACAATCTGTAAACTAAATATTAAATGTGTATAACACAGCCCAATTTTGGGGGCATGTTATAATTGGTTCAAAAATAAGAACTTTTTACAACAGAGTAATTGATTGAATTTTGTTAACAGTTACTTAAGTCTATTTTGAATTAAGTGGGTTCTGAAGCCGATAGTTTTGAAAGTCATCTTTTATGAGTGCAACAATTTTTAAAGTTTCTATTAAAAAAGAGAGCAGAATATGCTTTTTTAGAACAATAAAAGAAACTAGAAAATAAACTGGAAGTACTAGAATTTACTATTGTATAGTTATTGGGTGTGCAGTTCTCACAAATCCTTTCAATGTAGGTCACAGTACAATAGAGGTCTTGACATAGTTGGCTGTTCTTGTCAATTATCCATAAAATCTTTTCACAAACCTTAATGTTCTGCAGTTATTAAATTTTATGCCCACTGTTCATTGGTTGTCAAAAACAGAAAATGCTCATGAATTCAATTGATGGACTCGAGAAATGCTCTGTTTAATTTGCAGGATTTGGCAAACATGAAGCTTTTATTGCCATAAAAGAGAAATTATGCAAATTACAAAAATGTCATTCTCTTGTAAGTAGTTGATATTTCGCCAGCAGCAGCTCTCGTTCACGAGTTCAAGAAAAAGAAAGAATATTTTACAACAAATCAAAGCATTTTGCATTAATTTGCTTAAGATAGAACAGTCATTTAATCTATGGTTATTTTGATAAATAGTATTGGAAAGTGACAACAATTCCCCATTCATTCAAGAGGAAGAGAAAGGAAATCTTTGAAGATGATTACAACCATTATTTGATTAGTTTCTAGTATTCTACCTGTGTCAAATTCATTTAATTTTTAAGAAATGGTGATGGATGATGTTGCACTAGTATAAAGTTACGATGCTCCATGCCCTCTTAAACTATCACTCATGCTTCCTTTCTCATCTTGCATGTTGTTTCAAAATTCCCTTCACACACACCGTACACAAATGATAATTAGTCTATAACAAGCTTGTATTGTTTAATTTAACAGAGGGTCACTGATGCAGGAAGTATGTCAACATCCTATCATTCACAAGGTAAATTTTCTAAGTAATATACAGTATGAAAAATTGTTTGATGACATTACATCTATGGATAATCAAAATGAAGATGTGATAAAACCAGAAATGCAACGATCATCTCAGTGACTGTAATTTTAAGTTCAATGGCAAATTGTGAATTCTACTTATTAGAAATAATGTGTATGAATTAGTTATCTCCCACCATTATTACATCATGAGGACAATGACTATTTATTTATTCTCAGATTTCCCCCTTTTTTGTAATCTATGCATTGTCTGAAAAAACATTAACCATTATTTTTTTACAGCAAGATTTTATTCTCTGCATTTTACCTCCTTAGGAGATAGACAATATGTTGACTATATTTTAAATGCAAGGCAGAGGAAATATTCCGGCTATTAAGACTTCACCCCTAAAGTTGAATTCCCGGCAGCTATGATGCATCTTATACAAGTAATGAAACCATGTAGGTAAAGCTGTAAAGCTGTCCATCTAAATTACAACTATGCCATATACTCTGTCGATGGATTGGATGAAGTGATAGCAGATATCACAGCTACTGGCTTCCTCCAACTATGCAAACCAATTGTCCAATTTCACACTATTTGTTTCGCAGAGATTATTTATTCAAAGCTGTGAATTGATACCTAATAATTTCAAATGCCTTATCTGAAGCAAAAGTGCATCTTCTACTCCCACACTATCTATAGCTTGTAGATTACCTAGCTGGAGATGGTCTCACTAAGTCTCAAATGACAATTTAGATTCTTTACTTAGCTCCAGGTTAAAAATACACAATTACTTAAGGAATCTATGACCTCTCAAAGCTACTGCAGGATTTCATTCTGCAATTTTTATATTATATCATTAATAATATATTCTGCCAGTGTGAATTTTCCTCAGTAGAAATTAATGTACGCCAGCAAATGTCAAGAAGTATCGGTCCTTATTAAATTCAACCCACAAATGACATTTAAATAAATAATCTATACACATTTAAATACACAGTGTATACATATTTTATGGAAGGTAGTATTTTAAGAAATTTGAGGAGATACGACGGGATACAACTAATAGCATGTGCAAATAGGTCTGCAGGGAGTTTAATGCCACATTCGAAAAAAAAAAGTGTTATTACATTTTACACATGAAAATAGATTTGGTTTTGTCATTACAAAATCAGAAATACTCTACACATTGTCTTTTTGACAACACACATATGCTCTGTCACATCTATTATTATAACAGACAGAATAAATATGAAATACACTAAATATTTCTACATTGTTAAGGTATTTACTTCCCTTCCAGTAAACAATATTTATTAAAAATAATTGAATGTTCCATGCTGTTATGGTGACAATACAAGACACAAATATTTGTTTAGAACAATTAACTTCAAATATTTATGTATTGTATAACAGGAAAAAAAATGGACAAAAATAGAATACCATTTTTATTGCTGTCTATCATTTGTGGAGTTATAAAGAAGTGCAGTCATCCATATTAAGAAATAGACTCAAACAATAGATGAAAAATACAGACTGATATCTGAATAAATAATTAAATACATTTAAAATGCATACATAAATGCACCTTTGGCAAAATTCCTAAATGCAGTCCTAATTATGACTTTGGGCTTTTTGCTAACAGCGTGCATAGGGGGATCCACATTTCTTAAAATATGTAAGTATGGTAGCCAATACAAGTTTGTTATAAGCCAAACAAAATCAAGGTGATATTAAATGTGAATGGTTAAACACATATGAAAGTATAAAGTGTGATTGGTCAATGAACTGACTTGTTTTGCACAAGGTAATAGAATTTGAATTAAGAACTAGACATGTGTTAGCATGATTCTTCACAATATGAAATACTAGGTCATTAACAGTAAATATTGAATTCTAGCTGTGTTATTAAAAGTAGCCAGAAATATCCCGATTTGATATGTGGATTAGGTTTCATAAAATACCAGCACAACTCAATCTACATACCAACCACCTAAAATAGCCATATTGAGATGGGATTAAAAATACGCCACTCTATATTGAAATAAATCCAAGAGAGCAATACTCAGATGAAGGAAAACCTTTAAAATGACATACTTCTGCTACATGATAAACAATATGTTTTGAACTGACCAAATAAGGTATGCAGATATATAAACTAAATAAAGTACATGATGTCTATTATCACTTTCCTGTGAATGGTTATTTAAATTTTCAGTTTTAAATGGATGTGGTACATCAACCAAATACACAATAACAAATCTCAACAGCTCAAATAAACACACTGAACTAAATGTACAGTGTCTAAGGAATCCCTGTGTTTAAATAGTCTCCCAAGAAATAAAACAACTGGGCTGGATGTCAGCTAGGACAGCTGGTTAGCAGTAGGTAGCAATAACAACTACGTACATCCGGTAACTGGTTCAACTAAGGGTCTTTTACAAGCACATATGGAAATTGAGCAGTTTTTACTTGTAGACACAATGACCAATGTTTGGTCTCTTACATAATGTATGTGTAAAATTTAATGATTTAGTACAGCAGGTTACCAAACCCATTAACCTTATTGTTATTTCAATTACTAGATTGGTCTTACTTGTGCTTTCAACAAGAAATTGCCTCATTTAAGAAACAGAAAGCCATACCATTAAAAGAATTATACTTGAAATTAGGAAAAGCCAAAGCCTTCTCTTAGAAACTGGACATTTAAAAAAAACATGCATTCATAAACAATAATTAAATTTGCTTTTTATCTGTTGCTTGTATTTTGACAGGAAAGCAAAAAGACTTTGCCTATAAATATGTATGTATACTGTACTCTCCCAACTAAGCAGCTATGCTTGACTAAGCACCCATCCCCCATTTTGGTTGTATTTCTATTTTTGGGTTAACATGTGGCCAAGTGCTTATCCCCTTCAAAATGCCCCACGAAACCTGGTCTTTGATAATTTTTTTACTTTTCAGAAATACTGATACTCGATTATATATGTAATACAGCGTGGATATCGATCACTGTAAATATGTTGTGAATGCGTAGACCATGATAACCGTGCATAACCTTTTAACTGTGAAAGGTGGTAAATACTTCATTCCCTATTCAGTTTACCTTTAAAAATTGCTAATTACCAGTTGTTTTCAAAAAAATAATGCCATTTTTTTGGCAAAACTAATTCTAACAGAACGTGTTTGCATTGGTACAACACAGCCTTCTGATTGGTTAATAATAGACTTGGTCTATTAGGTCAAAGGACGTTGTTGCAGGTCAAATTATGCAAGAAAACATGGTAAAAACTGCTTATATATCGAGAGTTTGTGTACAGTAATTCAACACATTCGACAATGAAGATACTTTCGAAGCTACAACTATGACTGTGTGTACAACCAGTTGTACTTTCCTTCAAATTTGAAAATGTTAGACATAATAGGAATAATGGTAAACCTATGAAATACTACAACACAAACGGCAAACTGGCCAATATTAAAGGCATGAAACAATATTAGGCATTGCATCTTGAAGTAGACTTGAATATTCCTATGCAACAGACTAAAACATTTCTACAGTTTGATTTATAGCAAATATATTTGATAGCATAGTCTTGCACAATCAAAAACGAGTATGCACATAGCACACAAATAAGCAAAGGATCGGTTCTTCTAAACACTGGCGATTTGCAAATGAAATTGCCTTGAGTACAGCACACAAAGTACACTCAACATTCCTAAAATGAATGTACAATTTAACGACAATTTTAACTAAATACGCAGGCTTTTTGCAGCCTATTCATCTCTTTAATCGAGTTTTTTCCTATACCTCCTCATGTTACCTATTCTTGACAGAATCATATTTCTCCACTTCATCTACGAACACTAAATCTGTTTCTCCTAAAGAGGGATTTCAACTTAAAGAGCAAAAACGCATTTCAGTGTGAATAATTCATGGTTATAATATATTACTAAGCCAAGATGCATTGCTAGAAATTTGAAATACACTGCCAGAGCTCCATAACACTCAGTCAACTGAACCTTTAATTCAGCAGTAAGATACAGATTTTTGATACAGGGTAAAAAAGTAGCTAGGGACCAAACAGATTTAAGATACAAGGTAAAACAAAAGCTAGGAACAAATTAAATTGATGTGTCAAATAAACAGAGAAAGCAAAACAAAACTAGTGATGAAAATATAGGTAAGCAAGGTGGGTGTAGAATAGATTAATCTCAATTCTATTAACAGATGACTAAAGTGATTACTTTTATTACCTTGCACTTCATTGACACAGTCAGAATATCAAACACACACACACACATACATACATCAGTCCAGGCAATTTAAACCCTTTTTGTTGTTATGTGATATAAGCTTAATGTATTTTAGTTGGCATTCAAATTAAAACTCCAAATATTACTCTTACAATAAGTACAGGTATTAGACGTCAACTGCTACTTCCAACTGAAGAATTCACAGCTTTTTTGGGAGGATTAATACAATTTTTATACTTAAATATGCCCAGCCATCTGGGAAAAAATAAACGCACTAAATATGGAAATTATCTGTGGATGTCATATTTTTTAGAGTGATTTCTCCTTATAAACTACTACCATGATATAAATATAAACTGACTGTCATCTCATACCTCCCTAGAAATAAGATTTACAGAGCAAAGCAGCTTATCAGAGGGAGAGATTTATTGATGTAGAGAAAAGTTTATCTGATCATGCCTAATCCATTCCATATTCAGATGAATGATGAAATCTCATTGAGTTTTGTTTGACAATCACAAACAGGGATATGGCTTGCACACACTAAGATATAAATGAAGCCCATGACATCATTCTCAATAACAATGATTTATGATCGCGTGTCATCAATTTCATCAGCCTGATGTGTGAAAACATTGAACTGCTGGCTTCTAATGATTATTCACGGTGTCCAAATAGAATAGCAAGAAATTTATTGCAAAGCATGCTCAATCTAGTCTTGGCACATACTAATTGGACAAAATGCATTGACATGATATCCATTTGTTTTTCTAATATAAATGACAAATAATCTATGGTTATTTTATTTTTCTATGTCCAAGTGATAAGAATCAAGTTTCTCAAACTATGAAAGTCATTACACCAAAGTAACCATGGCTTGAGTGCATATTACCCAATTTTATGCAAAGAAGGATACTCCATACTCAAGTGCAAGATATTTGTAAAGACTCCACAAACATAAAACTGAATTCTTATTGAAGGAATAATGTCCTTGCATTAACAGTGTCCATTGATACGTTGTAACAAACCTCCCAACTATTGTAACAAATTATCACAAGTGCTTACTAACATACTTCTTCCATTCTCAGTTTCCTTTTACATTGACTGACCTTTTCACACAAGAGGTGAAAGCAAGCCAGTCATCCTTTGATTGAAATGCTCAGCTTTGAATACAAGATAATGAACATCTAAAAATCGAGCAACAGTGAAGGTAGCTAACTAAACCTGCATAAAAGGATGCGCCAAAGAGATAAGAATTTGTTCAATAAATCGACTTTTTACTACGTAGGCAAGGTGACACAGGTACAAAAGAATTAGCATCAGTGAGCTTTGCCATTGAACAATATAATCACACGAAAGATCAACATTCGCAATGATAACTTTCTCCATTGCAGTTAAACAGGAAATTTCTTCTCTGTTGTAAAGCCGCAGATTAATCTACTCCAAATATCTTGCATCAGATGACATTTCATTTTACACGAGTATACAACAATGAAAGCTCATATTTCTTTTTCTGCCTTTGCAAATTAAATTTTGTATCAACAGCATTGCTCAATAACATGAAGCAACAGTATCTAGGGGTATTAAAACACAACCACAATAAGTAATATCCTGTTTTAAACTGACACCTCAAAAGAAAAGCCTGACACTAAAGATGTAATGGAGATCTGAATAAATAAACTGTGACAAATACTAAGCAGAATGAGACTAGTACATTATTCTAGGCTTGGTGAAAATTTTCATTGCAAGGAATCCTCACGATATGATGGTTTATATTGTAAGAGAAAAGTCGATACGACTTCCCAGTTTTAATTAAAGAGCTCAGTAAAATGTTCACTGCAATAAATATTCACAAATTTTCTTACAGTGAAAGTGTTAACAGTAACATAAATGGAGCAAAAAATAGTGTTCAATACTGTGGATTGATTTATTTTGCTAATTGTTGAAATTTGGGGGAAATATTGATAACTGGCAGAGAAAATAGACCAGTTTGTGCAAAGCACCTTAAAACAAGGCAAGAGCTCAAAAACATTGGCCTGTACTATGAAAAGCTAGTCTGTGCTACATATGACTTGTTTTTAAGTATGGACAAACAAAGTGTGTGCAAACAACTAGCTCTCACTAAGCACCCTCTGGGATGACATTTAGCAAGAAAATATTGTGAACATTGCACAGTTAAATATTGTGCAACATGTTCTTTCTGCATGTGCATTGTATTCATGGAATAAAACATAAAATAAGGTTGGTCATTGGTTCGTCTACTGTAGAAACCTAACTGTAGCATAGACACTTGGTCAAGCCGATATGCAAACATACGGCATTAGCTTTAGCCTTTAAACTTTATTAGAATCTAGTCTTAACATCGCTAATTTTTCACTACAGTTCTTTAGGTTTTTAGTCATAATCAATGTTGTTCGTGAAAATTGAACAGATAACATACTGTAATATTAATTTAATCAGAATTGAAAAAAAACAACAACTTTACCTTCAACAGGGGGCAATAAATGAAAGTTGCCTTAAAAATTCTCCCAAAGATTCACACAGGCAGCTCATTATCAAGCAAAACTGTGCTTCCAAGTCCCTTTATATTCATGTTAGGGCTTCATATCCCTCAGGCCAAGGAAATCACAATTCTAGATGCCTTCCGACCACTTTCATTTTACAATTTAGTAATATTCTATAAATTCAGTTGATGTGCACTTTACTTCAAATAAGGCAATCATTGCAGTACATCACAGAACAGTGATTTCAGAATATGGTTAAGAAGTCCCATTTTCAAATTCTAATTTAAATCTTCTAATAATATACATCTTCAAGTTGTGTGTGCTGTGCTGTTATTTCATTTCACACAGTACCACACACACCCAAGCAGACAGTCTTACTCCAGCCACTAAAACTTCATCAACAATGCAAGTCATTTTTTTTAATGTTCCCTTAGAGGGTTGTTCCATTACATCAAAGGGGTGGTTAAATTCCACTTACAACTCTGGCTCAAGGGACTGATTCAACTTGAGATAGGACATGATCCGAATTTAATGGACTAAATAAACATTTTATGCAGATTGAGAGATAATTAAATAATTGAAATTGGATGCATCTTATTGAGAATATTCTTCATTTTACTGAAAACATTCGGGGGTGGGGGGAATGTCAACTTGCATCTATATTTGATAGACTGTATAAACTATATCAATCGTTATACATGTAGTGGATATCATACACATTAAGTAATAATCATGTACAGTACCAACTTTACATGGGAATTTGATAATTATTCTAGAAAGCCATGAGTACACTAGTAGTGTACTGTACTTGTTATCCCTTTAATCCTACTTTGACAACAGTACCACAGTGAAGTACTGAATATGAATTGCTAGTTATTAACCACATTGCTATGATTATTAAGGACTTCATTGTAAATAATTAAAAAAAGTATCACTATAATTTGCTATTATGTGTGATTTACTGTGAAACAATTGCATTCACTGGCATTTAATTTAATTATTTTGCGGCTTTTAGCAATAACAATAGGTTTTAGGTTCATGACCCTGGAGGACAATGAGTTTTAATCTTTTTTTCTTTTTTCATGTGGATTTAATTTAGTGGATTTTACTCAATGGAGAAAATAGCAGAATTGGAAACCAGAGAATAATTAATGCAAAGAATTGTTCCCACTTGATTTATTATCACAAGCTCTGTTACTTTTCTGAGAGAGACTTATTTTTTTAAGCGAAACATGGCTGGATATGCTTTCCTGGTCAGCAATTGTAAATCTGCCAAAGACTAAACAACTTGAAACTATATTCTTGTAGCCATACCAATCTCAGGACAGTTCTGTTTCTTCAAGTTGCCACACACTTTTAACCCTCTTCAATATAAAATTAGTACCCTGTTGGCGACTCCTGTTTCTAAGGAGCTGCTCACCACAAAACAGTCTTTCAAAATTGAATACATACAATGAACCAACATCGACAAAGAAGCAGGTCTGACATAAAATTAATTGATAGGAAACATTACGGGGGCTTTGACCCATTATAACGCATTCACATTTGTTGCTCTCCAACTAAACAATGCCTGGCTATCACTAAACAGTATTCAGTATCTCGATTTACTTAAGCCTTATGGTCAGAATGCATTCTGAATCTGTTCACTTGTTTACTTCCCTAGTGATGTTGTTTTTCATAGCTTTAAATTGTATATCTATTGATCATACATGTGAATCAATGAAGAACAGCTTTCTGGGTAAATTTGCCTCCACCCGATGACCTGTCACCTATCCTATAACCTGCAACAAACTAATTCCCGGTGCATATGAACATTTACATATCTAACCATGCGTTTTATTGCCCTATTTCACACACATTATCCTGGCACTCATTCTACATGTAAAATAGTGGTTTTTTTTTAATATTAAAAATATATATATATGCAAACTAGGATTATAATCTTGTTAAATACAAGATAAAAAAAATAGTGGATTTTAAATACTGCCAGCAACTTTTATTTGACCATGTGGCAGAAATCATCTGGCAAAACCAAACTGCTTTTTTCACAATACCATACTGCCACACGTCCACACTAGAGTAATTTTAATACGAGGTAGTATCAACCCTAAAAACATTCACTTTCAACAAAGAGAACACCTACAACAGATTCAAAATAAATCTCATAGTAGCTTGGTGGGAAAGAATAAGAGTCTCAAATTACACTATGAATTGGACATTACTGTTAACAACTCTAACACAAGCCAGTCCTAGAAAGGTCACACTAGCATGCCAAGCAGACAAAGTCAAACAAACTTAATGGCAGACATATTGAAATGGTGGCCCGACTTTTATGTGCAAATAATATTCTAAAAATAAATGTTCTTGAATCCAGTCAATTTTAACTAATAAAAAAGAAACAACACAATAAACTGCACACAGAATTATAGATTGAAAGGGGATGTGAAACTAGAGATATTATTACACCATACAAAATGGCAGCTAGTTCACCTCGCACAATAAAATTCTATGTTCTCTGTAAATGCAGTAGAATGTGATTTTTGTTCAAAATTTACTAAATATCCTAAGATGAATTAGTAAAAATTACATTATGATGTACATGGGAAACTGTGGTTATTTCTTGTTTTATGTTCTAAATTATTACATTAACTGACACTTGAAAAAATCCAGAGAGGAGTGGAGAAGATATCAGGGTGAATTGGATTTTTATTGAGAAAAGTTCATTATCATGGAATGTGGAATCTCATAATCTGTCAATATAATTTCCACACAAACTAATCAACTCACCATTTTCATTTGCAGGCAAACCTAATTTCTCACTTTCACAAAGTGTTCAAAATGCTAAAACCAACCTTAACATCATATATGCAGGATGAAGCATGCTACAGTGATGAATTTGATTGGCTAATTGCAATGTGATGACAAAGTGTAATATTCAAGTCAGAGCTCTAATAAACAAGCTTCTCTGGGCAACAATTTCCGACTAGCTATGAATAAAATTATGACACTGATGCTACCCCCTGACCTGTACTATGAAATCTCTGGTGTGTGTTAAGAAAGCAGTAAACAAACATATGGTTTTTAGACAACTCATCCCTTATTCCAATCTCCCTTTATTGTACTCTTATTAAAAGCAAGTGCTATCGAGTGGAAGTTAATTCCAGATTACTTTCCTGTGGAGTGCTTCTCACCTAGCACGGATCAAATTCTCACATGACCTCTCTGGCCAGTTGCTAGAACAAGCGCTTTATTATTGCCAGCTAAAGTACATCACTTTGTTAAATTTCGAATAAAAACTATTAAGAAACTTTACTATGTACCATATTTGATCGATTAGAAGCACATCTTCAATAGAAATGCATTAAAAACAAAAATTGGATTATTTTATTATATACTGGATTATTAAAACACAACTTGATTTGATCATTGACACACATTTGTCACTTACATACATACATTGTGTATTAAGTGAGTGTGTAACAAATAATAAGGAATATACAGAATTATGAATTCTGTTAATTACATACAACTATTGTAAATTTAGTAGGGGGGGGGGAATATTTTTTTTTCCTATCGCTATCCATAGTGAGGGCTTTCAGCCCTGGAACTATCCATAACAGACAGGTTTTGTTCTTCTCAAGTGATCCAAAATATTACAAACATCCAGACAATTCTTATCAAGTATACTGCATGAAGCAATTTCATGGTATTTGTATACAGAAACATGAACACAGTCGCTAAACATTGCACCATACTGTGATACTACAAAAGTCAAATTGTAAACTCAGTATTTGTTTCACAGAGTATGCAATGTGTAGTAGACAACGGCTGTACAGTATTAAATAATACAGTTTCATCAGCTTTTAACTAATTGAAAATTAGCAGGCTACAAACACCAGTAGCATGGAACACAAAATCAAGAAGATTGATGTAATTTTGTCATTTATTGCAAAACAGGTTAATCTACCTTATTACCATATCTAGATTAGAGTTGTCAGATAAACAATGATTTATAAGTAAAATTAAAAATATATAATAGCAACCTAGAAATTATAAAAAATAATGGCCAATTAGAACTCTTTAAAACCAAGTCCATTCTTAAATATTCAGTTTTGCACTTAAATCAAACAATACCCCATAACATATCGTTATAGAATATAACAAAACAACAAAATGGTTTGACACCATGTTGTATAACTAACATGTATCAGTGATCAATTTGGGCAGAAATCTTCTTGGTGACTGATAAAGCACGACCTAGGATTTGTTTCTATGGAGACTTGTTTTTCTGTTAATAATTACATAAATTTCTGTGTACATCACTTTCATGGAAAAGAAAAATTAACTGTTTGAATAAAAGGTTTTATTTTTAATACAGTATGTTACCTTATAATCCTTATTAAATATTAATGTACTAGATGATAATTATCGACCAATCAGAATGCTGATATATTAAAGGTCATCTGAATAACTAATTCAGCCCCAACACGTGTGTATTAACTGCACCAATTATTTTTCAGAAAATAGCTGAATGTGAAATTGAAAAACATCACCCAGAACAATTCACCAATTAGCTCTGCTTCATCTACTATGCTTCGGTCTGAAGCCTATTTCACTCAGGAGACCTCCACTAATTCTAAAATATAGCAAATTTATAATACTTCCAGGATTATGAAATAAAGTAACAGTGCATTGTAACAGGAGATAAAATCATTGAGTTCTAAACAGTAAAAATGGCACTCCTACAAGGATGTAATTCTACCCAAAAATTAAAGCGGTTGAGACATAATAAAACTGTTATAGAATAATCAGTTTCCAGATCCTCACTACCTCTCAGCAATCAGGACTTTGAGCAAACTAACAGATACAGGATATGTTTAATGTTACTAGCCCTGAAAGCATTAGTGACATGCTGCCAGAAAAATAAATACAAATGGACTTTTATCATGACATTGACATGTCTCGCCAGGGCTGCTGAGAACCCATTGAGCCAGTAAGTGATGGACAAGCAAGCCAATTCACAAATTGATAAAGATCTTTCTGAGCTCTATCAGTAAATGGACTTCCTTTTGAACTTGCATCCATCTTATTCTCATTTCAACATCATCTATCTTCATCATCATCTCATTTGGTTTCTAGAGAACAGCTTCATCAATTCAAAGGCCAACACTATTCACATTTACTTACAGCTGTGACAAGAACACTAATGAACAAACAAAACTTCAACAAGAATTCTCAGTAGCTCCATTACAAACAAATGAGATATTGGATGTTATACTGTTTCTTGCATTGCATAATGGGTAAAGAGGACATACTAGTATTTAAAATACTATGCCATGGATTGCACCAGTGCATAATGAGAAATGCAATTTGAATTGCCCACTCATTTACCTGCAGACATTGAAGGAAAGTGTTAATCCTGCATGCTTACGTATTATGTAAATTATTGTCTATCTTGCGAAGACATTGTTCCTCACCAACAGTTGAGATTAACGGTTTTATTTTGGATAAATCTCTGTTCGGTAGTCATGGCAGTTTTAAATGAATATCATGGTTAAATCTTTCTATAGTAGTAAGTGACATTCATGATAAAATTATGATGCATTTTGATGTTGAAACAAGTGATTTCACAGATCACTTTGTGCAATTTGAGCACTAAAATTTAGTTGCTACATCTTTCCTTCCAAAATTTATGCATACTCAGGTTAATATCGATATCTTGCAAGACACTGTTTTAGACACTTAACTGACTGAATAACCAAGGAGTTTGAAACATGCCAGAACATCAAATATGGTAATTACTATTACAAATTTGTGCAGTTACATGCTAAATATGCCTACATACAAGTCCCAATTTAGTATTGAGAGAATGTCAAATTCTTAATTTCAGGGATTGCGTTAACCCCCACATTTTGCTTTCCGGACTCCAATTATTGAAGAGGAACCCAGTTCTGCAGGTAAGTTAGGGTCCAATCTCTAATAAAGTTATCCAGGGTCAAATTTCAATTTCTTAAAAGTGGGACTCATCTTGCTGAGACACTAGCACAAACCCTGAATTTGCATCTTTCTAGCACTAATCTAGCTTCAAATTAAGACATGAATGAACAAGTTCATATCTACAAAAACTAGTAGTGAAATGTACTATGACATAAAAGAATAAGCATGTCACAACAGGCAAATTGATAGAAAGAACAGTCCCATGACAAGTGTAATCAAACCCAACTTGTTAAACACAATGTTCAAAATATATTGAACATACATGATATACATGTTCAAAAAAAATTTGTTTCTGGAAAACAAAATTATATTTATAAGAAACTTTCAGCATTCAATAAAAAGACAGCTTTCCTTCTTTGAAACCAAAAGAAAATCCCTACTTGACTAAGTAAAGCAGTGTTTTTATCAACTGACAAGTTCTCTGTATTGATATTGCCTATTATAGATTGTGGTGTAAAAGCTTCAACAAGCTTTACCACAATGTCAGTCAGCAAAACTCCTCTCACGAGAGGGTGTGCCCCCAAAACAACACTCCAACCACATCTTTTCAAGTCTTTCACTGAACACCTTCAATACCTTTATTTATTTTAAAAGCTTTTCATTATTATCTACCTTGTATAAAGCTCTGTGAATGCAAATGAATGTTATGCTGTGTTGTGGTGTGGTCAAACATGGTTTAACTTTACACAGCAGTTTTAATGAAAACATAACTGCCCAACCATTTTAATTAATTTTAAAACAGAATGCCGCCAAGCAACAAATATTGCTGTAAAAATTACAGAATCAGGCAGGTTAAATCCACCTGACAAATTGTTGAAAATTTTTTTTTTTTCATCTGATTGTCAGACTTTTATTAACACCGGCACTCTGTATGCTGGCTGGAACAAGAATGTCGAGACATGTGACACAGACAACCTTCCAACCAGAGGTGAACAAATTTCAGTTTCTCATCAGACTAATTAGTGATCAACTAATTATACTATCTTGTATTATATGACCTTTAACTTCTCTACCTGCTGGTCGGCAAGACTGCATGTACAACGGATCCAAGTATGTTAGCTATGGTAATTAACTGATAGAACTTAGAGTTACCGAATTGATCCTCTAAGGCGCTATAGCACGTCCGTGTTAAATATTAAAGAGTTGAACTTTAGATGATTTGGCTTGCAGGAATTTTGAGTTGTGGTTATCATGAAACACTTTTTGACAGCCTGAAAACTACAAGTTCATTTAGGTGCATGGAAAAAATTTGAGATAAAAATAAAATAGTCTGATGCCCAAGAGGTGCCTAATTGGAAAACTGGCTGCAAATAATAGGAAGACTAAAGAGGGTGTGGTCACAAAGCATGAATGTCACACATTCAGTTCACCTCACCCCTTTTATCATGTCCCTTTTTATGGTTTTAGCATCCTGGGCGAGTTTGATAAGGTAAATATACATAACTTCTCTGGAAAACTTGGGGGGGGGGGGGGGTATCTTTGTTATGAACCAAATCTTATGCATAATATGAAACAATTTAATCACATAATGGAATTACATCTATGACGACGAAGCATAATGGAGTTTCTATAAATATGGAAAAAAAAATCACAGCCTGAAGAAATAATAGACATTACACTAGAGGAAAGGTACATAATTGTGATGGTGAATAGATGCATGTAAGAAATCCATTCTTTTATTGCAGAGAAGTACTTGAGGCGACAGGTGAGACTGTAGTCTAACAAGTACATGAGAACATTAGACGCTTTTGGGGACAAGGGAACGCCAGTAATAGGCTTCGGCTACTACTTGAATCAGGGCAGCACTGCGCCACCTTACAGTGTAAAGCCACTTCAATAAATAAGACATGTACATGGAAACCTAATCTCGTAATGAACACCACAAGATGTTTAAAAAAAACAAGTTGGATTTAATATTAGGCATTATGTTGGGGATGTGCAACAATGTGCTTCTTCTCAACACCACCTTAACCCCTCTCCCTTTCTCTCTCTTCTGCTAAATATTACATTTATATATAGGCCCCATTTCTGATTACTGACCAGATACTCAATTCTACTGAACTTTCTCACCACCCATAAAAATGCTAATATACGGTAATCCCCAATTTTAATTTTCGAGCACATGAACAAAAATATATCAAAGAATGGGTATGATGCATGATGGGAACCGTGATTAAATATGCAAGATAAACCATCATGGAAGGGTTTTCTCAAAGTATGGCAGAATACAAGGGAGGTCAGAGGTCAAACAGAAGCATTTTACAACAGATGGATTCTATTATTTCAAAACAAATAAGAAGGGATGTGAAAAGCACATCTATTTGCAGACTTACACAATCAGAGCTAAAATTGGCACTGAAAAGATTCCAAACACTGAGGAATTTGATTTAATAACATGTTATTAACAGTAACGGAATGGCCAGCTGTGGTTTGGGTCAGTAGCATACTGAAGCTGAATTTGCGCACGAAACCACGTTCAATTGCAAATTACCTAGCCTATTATACATATTTGAATAGAAAACTCAAACTGTAATCTAACTGGTTTAATATATTACCTGTTAATGAACAGAAGGAAACTTGTTTTAATAAGATAATAAAAATTATGTCAAAATAAAATTAACTCCTTACAAGAATTACTGATTTATATTTTGAAGATTTGGAAGAAATACAAGGTCCATTTAATGACTTATTTGAACTTGATTGCAATTTGGATAGATCATCAGCTGCATGATTGAAGTTGTGCCGACTTTAGCACTAATCAACCATTTATCGGTCCTACCTGCCTGGCTTGTCGTCAGTATGATGACTCATACTGTTATATAAAGAACAGTTTATGCAAATTGAAATTGTGACCTATAAGTTGGGTATGGACACTGTACTCTCTGCCTGCTTAAAGATGCGAGAATGGAAAGAGGCTTTGCCACTGAAATGTACACAGAAAAGGGGCTGACATGCTGTAAATTAGCAATTGTATTTTATGCATTACCGGAGGTGAGAAGAAAAGGGAATTCACACTACAACTGGCTGTCATTTCAATAAAGTCACTGACCGCATGCCTGAAACATTTGAATAACAGTGTTCTATACAAGTGAGCAGGCCTGGTAATTTCAAATTCCTTGACATTTACACAAGAGAATATTCCCACTTTTTCACAGGTTGAATAAAATAATATCACACAATTTAAATAATTCAGATTGAAGTTGAATATGAATATAACCCATTCTATAATATAATGATCTAAGTTGTCTAAGTTGAGGGTCTTGCATGTACAATTTCACATATAGGCAGTTATTTGGGGGGGCGGTGTTTACTGGGGATAAAACATGCCCCTCCCTCAAATCAGTAGACTAGTAAAAAGCTCTTTGTTGCGCATCTTAACATCAAGACTTGAGCAGAGCATGTTTCTTAAATTACTGCATGAAGTTGAAAATAATTCAACGGAATTAAAGGGTGCGGTTATGAGAAAATAGGCTTATAATATTCAAACACACACCTTAGACATTAAATTTTATTTGATTCTACTTTGATAGGTTAATACCTCTTGATAGTAAAATCTTGGATGGGTACTTTTTTGATTCAAATATGCTTCCATCAATGAAGCACATAGAATTTCAGGAATGTCTTATTTCATGCTGGTAATCATGGCAAGAGACTGACATACAGAGACAATATTATACCAGCAAAAATAGCCAACAGGGATCACTAATAGTGGAAAATCACTGACCCCAACAACGGCTACAGTAGATAAAATAACCTGCTACTACTAATTAAAGAAAGCGAACACCCTTGTTAGTTCAGCCATATTTTAAACCTTTTCTCAAGTATTTGCCGCTTTTAGCTAGTTCTCTCTGCAAGTATTAATATCCAGATACAGTTTCAATATCAAATACATAAGCTTCTTTGGAATTTCAACCAGCTATTTGATGCTACATCAAGTACTATAATCTCAACAAATGTGAGCATTTATTTCAATACATTCCTGTTTCCAAATAGCTACTTTTTCTGTTCATATTTGAAGTATATTTTGAGAGGGGAATTGTTTCAAGTATGTCAAATGAGACTCACATTCTGCATATAGAATAACTTATTTCAGATTTAATGGCTTAAACATTTTAAAATGAGGGCAATTTTTATTTATCTATAAACAAAAACATTTATGAATTATCTCAGCATTAAAATAATTGTGTCACGCTGATCTGAATCACAAATAAGGCACTTATCGAAACGTAAAGCATAGAATAGAAGAAAACTACATATGAGCATCAATCCAACTAAATTGTTTTCATACAGCTGGGCAAAACTGTCATTTATTTACAAATAGACAAATGTATCTTGTTATACTGTGAACATTCTTTTCTATCAAAATGGGCACTAAGTATGACTAATCTCTGATTTTGAAGGTTAGACTTACAATACCATATTATTGTCAGATGTATCATGGGAAGCATATGATGAAGGGACATTGACAGGGGTTCTAAAACAACTTTCACAAACATTACTATTTTATAATTGCATTGGCATTACTTAGTTGACGTAGCAGGTATAAACGAGGTGATCAGCAAACATGCAGCGACAAACAGTCACAGAAATGGCAGGATTTGGTGAGCGAAATTAGAGCTAATGGCACAATTCCAATAATATAGCATTTTATGTCAAAGAAAGCAGAGTCCATTTCTGAATAAGAAATTGAATACCTTTTTAGTGGCTTTGTTTAAAAATTCATTTTCCAACACACTATTTTTTTTTTTAAAGTGAAGGCCTTTCAAAATAATTGTGTACAAACAATGGAATAAAAGATTCATATATTTGATAGAGCCGAGTTCTTTTCTTTCATATCTATGGGAGCAATTTGAAAGTAATTTGCATTCGTTCAACAGTCATTTCATGGATCTTGATACAAACTGCATGTATCTGTATTTGAACATCAACGAAACACAATATTAACCAATTGTCGAGTTGTTATGGTTTAACGAGTATGCAATCAGGTGGTAGTTATGTGACAAGCATGTTGTACGTACTTTTTTCTCAATGCACACTAAAATTTAACCAAAAAATACATATCACACAGATGTTTATTCTTGTAAAATAGTTGATTTTGTTATTTGAACCATAAACAAATGAGTGGACTACATACATGGATCAATAAGGTACAAATTTAATTTTAAACCCTGAATACCTACCAGCTAAAATCACAACCAAGTTTAATCTGTGCTTATCTCCTGAAATATCTTTTCTAGTATTTTAGATACTGTTTACTGAGTACTTGACCCCCACACTACACAGTGACTACCATCCTTAAAATATGCAATTTTATGCAATACATTTGCTTGCGATGCAAAAGAAATCTTACTTTTCAAGACTATTACTGGAAATTTTAGACATAGAAAAGCCAAGCTTTGCACTGAAGTCAGCAGATATGTCACTATTGAATTATTATGGAATTTCACGCTTTTTAAGTCCTTTGCAATAAATACATGTTTAAGATCAAAGGATCCAAAGAAAATAAATGATAATTTAGTAAATATCTAATTATCCACCTTCAAATTATCAAGAATCCTTTCTTTTATACAACATCTACTGAACATATACATTGAAATAAAGACTAGACCTTAGCAGCTCAATTAGCAATACCTTTAAAACATGTGCAATTATATGAAATTTAACCATAAATTGCCTTACAACTGATTGGAGACTTCAAGCAATTCACTTTTAGAACATTCAGACATGCACACATTCCTGTGGGGGCAGGATATCTCATTCTACAATTTGATTTAAAACTTCTTTTTTTTTTCAATTTTCCATTTTGGATAATGCATCCCCTTTGAATGTGGTTTGGAAATCAGAAACTCTATGGAGAAATGGAATTGAAACCAATGTAGGCAAGATGTCCCTACTGAATTCATTAGGTAATAGCAAAACCCATATAAAAAGTGATCAAAGTATACGTTTCATTTACAATGTAGACAGATTAGAATAAAATGCTGCACTGTGTCATTCTCGGCCAAATTGACGAGTTACACACAACAGTAGACCCAAATAGCTTGAAAACCATGCTATTCACAATAAGTAGAAACATATTAGTGACAGCGCTAGAGACTTGCTCTCTAACTTTCAATGCTATCTCATAATAATATATGGTGAGATGCAGTGCTCAAAAAACCCATTAGGAGGACCAAAAAAATCTGCATATTGATGAAGTAGCCATCTACAGATACATAAAACGCATAACATGTTGAGAGCAAGCAAAGGTCTCAATATAGTAGACAATTAAAGTGATACTGGTCTGGTTTTAATTCTGGAAGTTAAAAATGAATTTTAGTTGAACATTTAAGAATTGCAGTGAAGAAAATAATCTAGTTTACATACGTGTTTATAATTTTTCTCGCTCAACTATACGTACAAACAGCACACAGAAACAGGAAAGTCAATGTATTGTCTAGGTGTGGTGGTAATAATGACAGGAATATGCCCGTCTCAACCCCCTTGATGACTCCTAAGCAATTAAGGTAGTTTTCATCCCATTCTAATAACAATCAGCAATAATGTATTTTATAGCCTTTTAACAGATTCCTTCATATTGAACACAAACACAGCCGCAATATAATTGCCTTGCAAACAATGCGCCACTAAATTGCCACCAATCACTATTTTAACAATCAAATTAATTTGGGTCCAGTCACAATTAAAATACTTGCAGAATTGAGGGATTTATTCTTTAATTTCCCACCAGAGTAGTATAAAAAAATCTGATTTTCGGATTTAGTTAAGAGATTACAATTCTACTAGAAAACCAAATTTCAGATTGAGGAGTATACACTTTTTCTTTTAAGCATTACACGTGAGAAGACTGTAAATGGATAACACACAGCGAAATGCAGAAACTTAGTGTAAAGTCAATATTGGCATTAGTTACAATATCAGATATCTTTAAAATTTCAAACGTCAAATTTTATGGATTTAAAATGGTTCCAACATTATCAGCTTGAATTTGTCAACATACTCTGTCTGGAAGTTTTAATTATGGTAGATAAACAACAGAATGTTATCTAAATAGATCTAAATTAGTTCTTTGTTATCAGAAATGTGTATATTTTATATTTTTTAGATAGTTTGTATAAACTTGACAGTCTCGCACCATATTTGCTCCATTGAAAATGCACATCTAACAGAGGCACACATGACTTGTATATTGCATTACTTAATTTAGATCATTAATATATGGCTTAATTTGACAATAGACACATTCATGTCATGTACGTGCTACTAATAGAGCTAATATGGTAGAACTATTATGGCACAATTCCAAAATGATCCATTCACAAAATTCTTTAAGCACTCCAAGGAGATACCATGTCATACTAAATGTAAGCAAGTCACCAGTATTTAGAAAATTACAGAAAACCAATCAGTGATATGTAGACGGCACCGGATTTTTTTCTCGTAACTAAATATAAATAAATCATTGAAGTATATGATATGCACATTTTATAATAGAACGTCTACCCATAGTTATGTTTGTTATGTGTTTTTATTTCCTTAATCAGATGCAACAAATAATTGAATTTTATATTGAAGTGCACTAAAATAATTACAAGTCAGTGAGATCTAAACTTGATTGAACTACAAGCAACATTGACTTATTTACTTAAATATTTTTTTTTCATTCAGTGAAACCGGCAGCCCAACAAAAAGAAATGAGAGAAGATTAAACACCAATTTTCAAATACATGCACAGAAAATATTGCCTGATCAGAGTTTTGCTTTCATTGTTAATTAGACAAACAAAAATGTATTGCTAAAGATCGAATGATGATACAATTAGTGTGCAATAGGGTTGTTGTAATTCAACCTTTTACAAAGTGAACCGAATAAATCATTATGGGAAAAAAAGTATGGTATTATGACAACAGTTTCCGCTATGTATGTTACAACAACAATTGTATAGGAGTACCTAGGCAGCCCAACAGAGTTTTTTCCTTGCATGAACTATGCTGGCTTTTAGACAATGTTGTCGCATAATCCAACACAAAGGTAAACACATGGTCGCCTTATTCACTCATACAACCGCTAACAATGCCAGATGAAAGCAAGCTCTATTCCTATACTCTACGTCAACCCAACACACCTTATTAAAAATTCAACAAACACAACCGAATGAAAAGCAAATTTCCAATTGAATGGGAGACAATACATCCAGGTAGAATCATTCTTGTTTATGCAGCAGAGGACGTGAAAGGCTTCCACCTAATCACATTCTCTGGTCCAATGTAATTGACAGGTCAAAGGTTGCAAAAAAACGAAGCTAGCATTGCTGTCCTATAATTACACCATTCACAATTTATTCAGCATGGTGTACATGCTTGGAACTAATAATGTTGGCATGAAAACTACTAAACCATCGCACGTTGCTGCACTATCTAGGCAGTTTGCAAAAACTACTAAACCATCGCACGTTGCTGCACTATCTAGGCAGTTTTCGCAAACAGCTAAACCATCGCACGTTGCTGCCCTATCTAGGCAGTTTGCGAAAACTACTAAACCATCGCATGATGCTGCACTATCTAGGCAGTTTGCAAAAACTACTAAACCATTACACGTTGCTGCACTATCTAGGCAGTTTGCGAAAACTACTAAACCATTACGCATTGCTGCACTATCCTGGCAGTTTGCGAAAACTACTAAACCATCGCATGTTGCTGCACTATTTTGGCAGTTTGCGAAAACTACTAAACCATCATACGCTGCTGCCCTATCTAGGCAGTTTGCGAAAAATACTAAACCATTACACGTTGCTGCACTATCTAGGCAGTTTGCAAAAACTACTAAACCATCATACGCTGCTGCACTATCTAGGCAGTTTGCGAAAAATACTAAACCATTACACGTTGCTGTACTATCTTGGCAGTTTGTGAAAACTACTAAACTAGTACACGTTGCTGCACTATCTTGGCAGTTTGTGAAAACTACTAAACTAGTACACGTTGCTGCACTATCTTGGCAGTTTGTGAAACTACTAAACCATTACACGTTGCTGCACCATCTTGGCAGTTTGTGAAAACTATTAAACAATCAGACATTGCAGCACAATGAATAAATCTGTGATGAATACAAATTATTGAAATCACCGATTGCATATAGAGGATAAACTACAGCTAATACGTCATGTACTAAACCATATAGGAATGTACCTGATAAAACACAAGAAGAATGGATGTTCTATTCTCGAAAAGGGCAAAAAATGTTGTAGAGTGAGCATCCAGGGCAATGGACATACACAATCTGCACATTAGCATAATAGCAGTACATTAACACCTTGATAAATATCCAAAAGAACAATAAACATTCTGTTATAGTCAATTTACTGCTACAATTTGCAACAGTGTAACTAAACTTTTAAATATACCCCCAATGAGTTTTCTTCATTGATCAAAAAAACAGACCTCCAGCACATTTTTTTATGAGAGTGCAGAACAGCAAACCTCATGCAGTATCCAATCAGATTCCATGTGAAATCACTGCTGGATGCCAAATTGCAATGGCATCCCACTAATTAACAGACCAATTAAATACTGGTGCTTCATAATTATCAGTGGCCCACACTCTTGACATGTAAATAACCAGTACCGTGCAAGTACATGTGTGTGTTGTGATTGGCAATGGAAACACTTGGTACTTTACACACAGCGTCATTAAATTAAATAACATTTACGAAAAAAATGTTACATACCTTTCCATATTGAGAAAAGTGGTTCTTGATGTCGTCAGCTGTTGTGTTTGCCGATAACCCCCCAACGAATATCTTCTTTGTTCTTGTGACCATCTGAAAGAAAGCGATAACGAAAAAAAGTAAAACATAATAGGTAATATTCCAAACGAATTGGATCTGATGGAGCACTGAACACACAATTATATAGCATGTCACAGGAAAGACTACTCTATTTAAGCTTGTATGTTGTATCGGTTTATTTCACACATTTTGTGCACGAAAGACCGGGATTCACTGGCTTTCTTGTATACAAAATGAATCCCTGGTAATTATAAACAAAATAAGCCATACTAATATATATTTTTAAATCAAATAAGCTATGATGTGAAAATATAAACACAACCTGTTTAACAGTTTTTAAGAATGTATTAATTAAACAAAAACAATGAAGAGCAGGGCTTTAGAATTGGAAGCTGCTGGTGAATCAAAGGCTTGGTGTAATTCTATCGTGTCTTGAGACCATCATGATATCTCCTTTTGTGAATAGAAATCTGTACAGTTTTACACAGACTGAGGAGGGCAGACACAAACAAGTCAATGAACCTTAATAATAGCACAAGCACTAAAAGTAATGACTGGGCATAACAAGGGTCAAGCTGTTCCTGAAGTTACCACCAATGACATTGACAAAACCACAAAGAAGGTGAATAAAAAATTCATGACAAGATGGATAAATTAATCTTAAATTTCAAGTGAATTTTGTGTGTCTTGTTGAAAAATCAATAAAAAAATATTATTGATTAGCAGAAAATTTCAATAAAGCATTGAAAGTCTGACTTTCAAAATATAAAACAAGCCATTTTCAGTATACTGTTTAATTGATTGTGAAAGCAAAGAACAAATGACTTTAGGAGTGGTGGACAAAGACCTGAACTCTGTTTAATTTACTGCTGAAGGTCTTTTCACCAATAACATTAAAATATCTCAGTTATTGGGTAGTTTATCCAAAACGATAGGAATGAAAAATAAATTCACACCTGCATTATGTACCATTGTTAGGGCTCGAATACTACATGACAAGACTTGTGTGTTCACTCTCAATACTATTTCCAAAACCTTAAAATTGTAAAAATTTAAAAATAACCCCAGAAAAGTACCAGGATGTATGACCTTTTACAGGTCGAAAATAAAGACTATTCAAGTTTTGCAGTTGCTAGGGTTCTGAATACAACAAGCAGTTAATACTATTGCGTGTATCCAATCTAAACCAATGTAGGCCTCTCCCGACAATCACTAGGAAAATAATTTCTGAAACCTTAACACAATTAACATTGTTTTAATAAATAAAAGTATTTGGTCATTTAAACTCAGACACTCTGAGTATCCATGTACTACTAAACCAAGTAGAGATAACCAAGTGAACTGTTGACCTCTTTATACATCAATAGAATTTCCACTATAATTACTTTGACTATTATTCCACTGCCATTTTGATTCATAATAAGAATGCTTCTCATTTATGCAAATGTCAAATTCAGTAGGTTAATCAAAAGTGAGAGCCAGCCAGCCAAGTTTCTGCTATCAAAACAATAGACTGAAATGTATGAAGTCAAGGAAACATTGCGTTTCCTAGCATACTCCAATGACCGACATAAATCTCTTCAAATCTCCCTCTGGTACGCCAGATTGAAACAGCTCACTCTTGCTTGAACTGTGACCTTCCCAGCCACACACAAAACCCTCTTAAAATCTCAAACACAGACAAGATAAATTTATTGACACCACAAACACAAATTTGTAGGTAGAAAGTGGCCACAATGTACATTATTTTCGATTTTTTTGGATTTGAGATACACATTTCCCATTTCAATGAATTTTTGTGCTAATCCATTTCTACTGGTAACAGCTGTGATATGCAAACACATATGAAACCCCACAAATGTTATAAATGTTCAGATTTTAGTAGAAGATCACCCCCATGAATGACCTTTTGTAAAACAAAATCAAATTCAATTAAGAGATACACACTTAGTGAAGATTAGCAGCAATGACCTTCAAGTTTTACAATAAAATGTCATTTGTAAATCAGTTTACTCAAATGTAGTGAATAAACATTAAAAATTAGCAGTGGGGTTATTGTCTTGAAAAGATTTTGTAGCCAGTAGTTGACGATCCATAGCAAACTTACAAATGAATGACAGAATTCCTCAAGTGGGCCAACTATGGTGATGAACAAATCAGTGACATAGAATTTTTTTTAAATGAAATACCTTAGGGTGAGACCTCTTAGGAAAAGCCACTTTGGGGTCAATCTGTCAAAAAAAAAGAAAATGAACAAAATGTAAATAATTATCTTGTTGAATTGGTTACACCGCTGTATAAAATCTAGTCATGAACACAAATACTACCCGTTGATTATAATTAGAAATTCACACAAGATGCGTGTTAATTAAAACATCGTTATAACACTACACGCTAGCATTTATTTACGTTCTGATGTACAAAGTGTGGCTGCCATTTTTTTTAATCATAAACACGATCCGGGATAAAACAGAGTCGCTACATGGCGACATACCAGTACACCATATAATCTGCGTGCCGCTATCTAGAGCATACAGGTTACGGGGTCCACATTTCGAGGCCAACAGCGCCATGCTTGTAATCCGTCCGCTCGTTATTTACTGCCCGAACCAAGCTTTTAAATAAAATGGCCGCTCATTGTACAGAACGAGCCAAACACAAACAGACCATGTGGTTTACATCTAATCGACTTCGAGCTGGTACGTTTCAACCGCGTGGTCGTTGTTGGTGTCGGGGGCCTGAAAAGGTTCATATTGCATCTCGTCATTGTTGTTACCGTTTCACTATATGCTTCCCAGCTGACCTGTAAAGTAGGATCTGTAAAATAGTGGGAACTGCATAACAAAACCCAAGGCCTTTAAAAATCAAACAGTTCTGTTTATAGTAATACACTGACCTTCTTTTGGTCTAACTCGTGCGCTGCCTGTGCTAACACCTTCTCTACGCTGGCGGGATCCCTGAACGTAATAAAACCAAATCCTCTGTAGGAAAGACGGGAAAGGACACACAGCATTAACACGAGAGCAAGAGTCAGTTACGTGCGTAAGTTGTAACAGTGTATCTAACAGTTTTTTTGAATTGTTGCGATGATCACTTCGACAGAAAAGAAATACGGATCTATGAGCGATTAACTGAAACTGTAGTAAATAAGAGTGACTAGTGTGCGTGACATAAATGGAACTACGTAGACAAACAAACTACACACTACTACAGCAGCAGCAGCATCGACTACGATGTTTTAACTAACGTAATCTACCTACCTAGAACGTTTTGTAGCTTGGTCTCGCATCACCATACATTCAGTTACCTCGCCAAACTTACTAAAATACTCTCTAAGGCCATCTAGATAGGGAAGAAAAAGGGAAACACCGTCAGGAGATGAGGTTATTTAAGCTGGGGACATATACTAGTAGCTAGAGCGTGGACTACGGACGCAATATACATGACACACTAACGTATGAATTATGAGCGTGTACCGGTATCTGACACAGTTACGGCTACGAAAATCACTACAATCTAAACCATAACACAACGCTCACCTGGTGTAGTCTGCCAGCTTAAACCTCCGATGAACATTTTCCTGTAAAAATAAGAATGGTAAAGGGTCAACCAACGCCATTTTCACGGCACATAGTGCTACACAAACAAGCTAAACAACGAGCTAACACCAACACAGAGTCGCAATCGGCCATAGTTAACGAGACGTCGATGGACTGTGTTGTGTCACTTTTTACGCTACGAAGCGACGAAAAGCGATGCCAGTGACGATCTAACACTTACCCGGGGTCATTCGGGATCTCGTTTGAGGTTCCTGAGGAGGTTTGCTGGCTTTCGGCCTCCATTTTCTACAGCTACTAAAGCCCGCTAAAAAAGAAGGAGTGCAGAGGAGCTAACGGCGACACGTGGGTACGGTACGGCTTCACTCCTGGATTGGCCCGTCGTGGGTGGGCATTTGGCGCTATTTGGTAAAGGCGCGAACCATTGCTGATTGACAGATGACTCATCGCTTCTGATTGGCCCCTGGTCTGTTGCCCGGCAACAAGGATCAATTACGATGACGTCATCAACCTTCAAATATTTGGCGCTCCTCCCATATGCTGTTTTCATCAGCCGGTTTCATTCCCTCCCTCATTACGGCCTGCCGACAACTTTCGGCCAATCGTTTCATTCACCGACGATACACTACGTCCAACTACACTTGTCAATCAACTGGGAATACACCCTTAAAGCCAAGCTGTCACATTTAAAATACTCGACGTGCACAGCACGTAATACCACACGGCAAGTACACAAAGCCGGTTTGGTGACAGTTGTGACTTCACCCTACATTATATTGTAGCTTATTCAATGCTTGTTGAAAAACACTATTACAACTCTCGTCGACGCTAGTAGCGGATGCGCCGAAAAAAATGTTTGATATTCACCGTTTTGGCTTCTTCTGAAAATACGACTGAATTTAATTTTTACTGCCTAAACGTTGTTATGACAACACTGAAATGAACACTAGTAACTCATTTTTGGAAATTAGCAATACTCACATATACTCATGAGATTGATTTATTAGGAACCATAAGCCACGTGGTAGATCTGTGAACCAAATCTTGCACGCAATACAAATAAATACAGTACTTGTTTTCAGACGGACGTCGAGTAGCAACGGAAGTGGGCTGATGTCAAGTGAACGATAACGGTGATTTGTCAGCTTCACAACAACCGTGTTTCAATGTACCGACTAGGGCAATGACCATATTATTACCATTCCATGGAAATTACCAAGCAGACATTTCTTCAAATAATTAAAATTGGATTTTACACCTTTGAAAAATAATTAATGTGTTCTAGGTAGGTTAGGGGTTATCCATTTGAAATGAAGAACGGTTAGATCAATTGTTTTTACATATGCTTGACGACATTTTTATAATATACACAATCTGGATAACCACGACAATTTTCATAATTTAAAAAAAAAATCGGGATATAATACAATAGCTTATCCTAGATCGGGTCGTCATCTGGCGCGATGAAAATAAGCGGACCCCACCCGAAAATTAATTGTTGTTGCACAAAGCCACCCTCCCTCAACACCGGGTGACAAAGCGAAACATGCCAATATTCGAAGGAGGGTGTTGTGTTTCCGGTACTGCAGTGAGAAGCCTACGCCGTCGTCGCAGTCACCATGACCTATCAGGCCACTCCTACTTCCCGTCTACAGCCAATATGATTGCCGTTATATGTAGGGACACCAATAACGCTGCCCAAATACAATAAAACCAAATAAGTATTTCAGTTACACAACGTTTCAACAAAATTGTAACATAAAAAACACGGTATGTAAATGAGGAGAGAAGTCCGTGATCTTCATTGTGTGAACTTGACTCATCATCCGAAAGTGACGGACTCTCGTCAGAACTGTCAATCATTTGCTGCGAATGAAATTGGACTGAGTCGTCACAATAACGTGTATTATTGCTAAAGTTCACGGCGAGTGACCTGCGTTCATGGGTGAAATCGAACATGCATTCCGACATCCACATTTGGCAAATTACAAACAACGGTACAGCCATCCCCGGAGACGGCACGTCAGCAGTACTGTTCTGTACATTCATGTCGCAAATCTAATCAGCTTTTACATCTTCAGAAATGTCATTTTATATTGTCGGAGGTATAATCTATTTTTTCCTTAATATTAAGTTTAAATTTTGTTGCAACCCATTCCATCGACTAACCCTTTACATCGTCAGCGGTATCGCGTTCTAAACTCAACAAACTTAGATAAATAAACAACAATATATCTAGTGAATACCGCGATCAATTGCTCATAACAGTGGCCTCTTAGAAGGAGATCGCGTTTCACCATATTATTAAACAATGAGCTATTTTTGTCGTTTACAAGGAGATAAAGTCAAGATCATATTGTCAAAATGGCCGTTGCAAAATCTTTTTCAAATACAATCTGTGGTAAACTTGTACATGCCGGTGTTTCGAGTCTATAGTAATCTCAGCTTTCCAAATCGCAAATAAAGATAACAATTAACACACAATTTGAAATAAAAAGCGGCGCATTATGTTCAAGAACTGCGTTTAATTGTTTGGGGGGGGGGGGTAAAAGTAGTGATAATTAATTAATAGTTAGTCGAGATTTTTGTTGAAATGGTACCGTCATGCATAACAATCGGCGTTCATTTTGATTTCAACGAAACATAAACACTCACGCACTGAAGCCCATATTTAGGGTTGTACCATTATATTTACTGGGGGTGGCTAGGTTACGCTTTTCGAGGCAGATTATGTATTACTTTAGATTTAGTGATACCAGCTGATCTGAACGTCTGCGACGAACCAGGTATATTAGAACAGACATGCAAACTATGGGCACGAACGACACGCCCATTTTGGGGGAAGATTCATTTTAAATGGGAAATTCCTGATTTGCATATTCATAGAAACTAACAGACTGCCATGCAAATCAATGTCTAACCGTTGATTATTGTTAGGTCTCATGTTAACCGGATACACGGTACAATTCTACGGCTATAATGTCCAGTATAACAACATACATGTATTATACAGACTCTGGCTTAACGTTTCCTCGAAAACACATGTAAAGAATGAACGATACTGAGACACTGACTACAATTCTTTCGAATTATTACAAAGCTAATGGGTAAATTTGAAAGCAAACGAACACGTTTAAATACAATAAAAAGTTACATTACAATATGGAATGGAAATACTAGTATTATATTCTATTCTATGGAAGGTCAAGAAATGTCATTACGTACTGAATAAAGAACCTAATGTATTTCAGAATGTACAACTAATTGCTGCTTTTGACACGTACCAGGGGAACAATGGGTTACCATAGCAATTCGCATTATATAATTTATTTTACTTCAACTATATAGAAATACTATTGAAACAAATGTAAACATACTTTTTTATGACATCTTGACTATTTTGTATTCTTTATTCATGGTTTGGTCTCAAAGCGATATGGCATCATTCTGTATCACCGACTCCAATACTTTATCTAAAATAACAAACGGAAATTGATATGAGATCTGTATATTGGCTAGTGGGCCAACTTAGATACAACGTCAGAGTGACGGAATAGTCATACGAGGGCCAGGAATGTGATGTCTTTTATAACTCTACCGAGATACGGTGTGCCGTCAAAAGTTCGTATGGAATACCCACAATAGAAATTCGGCATGTTATTCACTGTTTTCATAATATGCGACTTACTCAGGCTCCAGGGAATGCGGGAGATCATTTTACCGAATATAAAATACATGAATTGTAAATCATGCACAACAAGTAATTAAAAATCCTAAAGCGCAATTATTATAACATCCTCTGCGATCATACTGATTTATTATATCTCATCAAATCCCACCTTTTGTGAGAAATTAAATCAAATTCAAATATGCAATTGCACGTTTGATCACACTGACATTAAGTTGGTTCAACCAACTATATTCACGCGAGACTCTCCTCTATATTCACGCGTGACTCCCCTTTATATTCAAGCGAGACGTTACCGTGCTCGGTTCTTCGAATCACCTGACCACGCCTTCTATGTTGGAGTAATTAATTGAAATAGCACACGATTTATGATTACGAACACGTTGACCGTGCCACTGGACGTCGATTCCCGGAGTTGTTAATATAGGGGCATCAAAAAAATACGTTGGTTCGTCCCTTACACGAAAAAGGTCACCTACAATGATGCTGTTGAGACTTCAGGATTTGATGATAAGAAAATGATGAAGTCGGAGTACTTGATTTGAGATGGCGACAAGACTAGACGGAGACTTGCTAAGATATTTACCTACTAATCAATATACACAAACAATTAACTTTTAAAATGACCAAAATTCATCATCCAGGGTCTGTCGCAGCAAACACCGATGAGTCATCGTCATTATCTTCGTGGTGTTACTGACCACAGAAAAAAAAAATGGAGCAGTCGTTTAGAGAGTTATTTTGCCCTGTGGTGATCGCTTAATATTATAACATTCATGCCGCTGTCATTAGCAAAAGTGGGTCACCACCTGATGGCAATGTATTTGATATTGAGCGTGCCCCGGGGTCGCAAAGCGATATAAGAATAACGTCAGAGGAGTATACAAGAAAATGTCACGTGGATGTCACCGTTCCAATCACCACAATTAGGAAACTGTTCTAGCGAACAATACATGTGTCAAGCAAATAACATTAGGAGGGAACCTGTGTAGTAGACCGAATATTGCGGGAGGCGTCAATAGACAATATGTGATGGGATGTATAACATAGAACAGTGGGAAGGGACTGGTGGGATATGTAGCAGAGTGTATGTTTTGAGCAGTTGGTTTTGTGGTAGAGAAAAGTGGGAGGGAACGGGAGATGTGTAGCACAGCACTGGGTTAGGTGTATGTGTATAAGAAAATATATGTCCGGGCAGTTGGTTTGTAGTAGAGAAGGGTGGCAGAAAACTGGGATTGTGTAGCAAACCACAGGGGTATGTGTAGTAGACTGTATGTCCGGGACAATATGTTTTGTAGTAGAGAACAGTGAGGGAATGGGAGATGTGTAGCAGATCACTGAGGTATGCTTAGTAGACAGTATATCAGGGACAGTTTGTTTTGTAGTAGAGAACAGTGAGGGAATGGGAGATGTGTAGCAGATCACTGGGGTATACGTAGTAGACAGTATGTCAGGGACAGTTGGTTTTGTAGTAGAGAACAGCGAGCAAATCGGCAGATGTGTAGCAGATCACTGAGGTATGTGTAGTAGACAGTATGTCAGGGACAGTTAGTTTTGTAGTAGAGAACAGTGAGGGAATGGGAGATGTGTAGCAGATCACTGAGGTATGCGTAGTAGACAGTATGTCAGGGACAGTTGGTTTTGTAGTAGAGAACAGTGAGGGAATGGGAGATGTGTAACAGATCACTGAGGTATGCGTAGTAGACAGTATGTCAATGACAGTTGCTTTTGTAGTAGAGAACAGTGAGGGAATGGGAGATGTGTAGCAGATCACCGAGGTATGCGTAGTAGACAGTATGTCATGGACAGTTGGTTTTGTAATAGAGAACAGTGAGGGAATGGGAGATGTGTAGCAGATCACTGAGGTATGCGTAGTAGACAGTATATCAGGGACAGTTGGTTTTGTAGTAGAGAACAGTGAGGGAATGGGAGATGTGTAGCAGACCACTGGGGTATGCGAAGTAGACAGTATGTCAGGGACAGTTGGTTTTGTAGTAGAGAACAGTGAGGGAATGGGAGATGTGTGGCAGATCACTGAGGTATGCGTAGTAGACAGTATATCAGGGACAGTTGGTTTTGTAGTAGAGAACAGTGAAGAAATGGAAGATGTGTAGCAGATCACTGAGGTATGCGTAGTAGACAGTATGTCAGGTACAGTTGGGTTTCTAGTAGAGAACAGTGAGGGAATGGGAGATGTGTAGCAGATCACTGAGGTATGCGTAGTAGACAGTATGTCAGGGACAGTTGGTTTTGTAGTAGAGAACAGTGAGGGAATGGGAGATGTGTAGCAGATCACTGAGGTATGCTTAGTAGACAGTATATCAGGGACAGTTTGTATTGTAGTAGAGAACAGTGAGGGAATGGGAGATGTGTAGCAGATCACTGGGGTATACGTAGTAGACAGTATGTCAGGGACAGTTGGTTTTGTAGTAGAGAACAGCGAGCAAATCGGCAGATGTGTAGCAGATCACTGAGGTATGTGTAGTAGACAGTATGTCAGGGACAGTTGGTTTTGTAGTAGAGAACAGTGAGGGAATGGGAGATGTGTAGCAGATCACTGAGGTATGCGTAGTAGACAGTATGTAAGGGACAGTTGGTTTTGTAGTAGAGAACAGTGAGGGAATGGGAGATGTGTGGCAGATCACTGAGGTATGCGTAGTAGACAGTATATCAGGGACAGTTGGTTTTGTAGTAGAGAACAGTGAAGAAATGGGAGATGTGTAGCAGATCACTGAGGTATGCGTAGTAGACAGTATGTCAGGTACAGTTGGGTTTGTAGTAGAGAACAGTGAGGGAATGGGAGATGTGTAGCAGATCACCGAGGTATGCGTAGTAGACAGTATGTCAGGGACAGTTGGTTTTGTAGTAGAGAACAGTGAGGGAATGGGAGATGTGTAGCAGATCACTGAGGTATGCGTAGTAGACAGTATGTCAGGGACAGTTGGTTTTGTAGTAGAGAACAGTGAGGAAATGGGAGATGTGTAGCAGATCACTGGGGTATGCGTAGTAGACAGTATGTCAGGGACAGTTGGTTTTGTAGTAGAGAACAGTGAGGGAATGGGAGATGTGTAGCAGATCACTGAGGTATGTGTAGTAGACAGTATGTCAGGGACAGTTGGTTTTGTAGCAGAGAACAGTGAGGGAATGGGAGATGTGTAGCAGATCACTGAGGTATGCGTAGTAGACAGTATGTCAGGGACAGTTGATTTTGTAGTAGAGAACAGTGAGGGAATGGGAGATGTGTAGCAGATCACTGGGGTATGCGTAGTAGACAGTATGTCAGGGACAGTTGGTTTTGTAGTAGAGAACAGTGAGGGATTGGGAGATGTGTAGCAGATCACTGAGGTATGCGTAGTAGACAGTATGTCAGGGACAGTTGGTTTTGTAGTAGAGAACAGTGAGGGAATGGGAGATGTGTAGCAGATCACTGAGGTATACGTAGTAGACAGTATGTCAGGGACAGTTGGTTTTGTAATAGAGACCAGTGAGGGAATGGGAGATGTGTAGCAGATCACAATGGTATGCGTAGTAGACAGTATGTAAAGGACAGTTGGTTTTGTATTAAAGAACAGTGAGGGAATGGGAGATGTGTAGCAAATCACTGGGGTATGCGTGGTAGAAATTATGTCAGGGACAGTTGGTTTTATAGTAGAGAAAAGTGAGGGAATGGGAGATGTGTAGCAGATCACCGAGGTATGCGTAGTAGACAGTATGTCAGGGACAGTTGGTTTTGTAGTAGTGAACATTGAGGGAATGGGAGATGTGTAGCAGATCACTGGTGTATGTGTAGTAGACAGTATGTCAGGGACAGTTGGTTTTGTAGTAGAGAACAGTGAGGGAATGGAAGATGTGTAGCAGATCACAATGGTATGCGTAGTAGACAGTATGTAAGGGACAGTTGGTTTTGTAGTATAAAACAGTGAGGGAATGGGAGATGTGTAGCAGATCACTGAGGTATGTGTAGTAGACTGTATGTCCGGGACAGTTGGTTTTATAGTAGAGAACAGTGAGGGAATAGGAGATGTGTAGCAGATCACTGAGGTATGCGTAGTAGACAGTATATCAAGGACAGTTGGTTTTGTAGTAGAGAACAGTGAGGGAATGGGAGATGTGTAGCAGATCACTGGGGTATGCGTAGTAGACAGTATGTCAGGGACAGTTGGTTTTGTAGTAGAGAACAGTGAGGGAATGGGAGATGTGTAGCAGATCACTGAGGTATGCGTAGTATACAGTATATCAGGGACAGTTGGTTTTGTAGTAGAGAACAGTGAGGGAATGGGAGATGTGTAGCAGATCACTGGGGTATGCGTAGTAGACAGTATGTCAGGGACAGTTGGTTTTGTAGTAGAGAGCAGTGAGGGAATGGGAGATGTGTAGCAGATCACTGAGGTATGCGTAGTAGACAGTATATCAGGGACAGTTGGTTTTGTAGTAGAGAACAGTGAGGGAATGGGAGATGTGTAGCAGATCACTGGGGTATGCGAAGTAGACAGTATGTCAGGGACAGTTGGTTTTGTAGTAGAGAACAGTGAGGGAATGGGAGATGTGTGGCAGATCACTGAGGTATGCGTAGTAGACAGTATATCAGGGACAGTTGGTTTTGTAGTAGAGAACAGTGAAGAAATGGGAGATGTGTAGCAGATCACTGAGGTATGCGTAGTAGACAGTATGTCAGGTACAGTTGGGTTTGTAGTAGAGAACAGTGAGGGAATGGGAGATGTGTAGCAGATCACCGAGGTATGCGTAGTAGACAGTATGTCAGGGACAGTTGGTTTTGTAGTAGAGAACAGTGAGGGAATGCGAGATGTGTAGCAGATCACTGAGGTATGCGTAGTAGACAGTATGTCAGGGACAGTTGGTTTTGTAGTAGAGAACAGTGAGGGAATTGGAGATGTGTAGCAGATCACAGTGGTATGTGTAGTAGACAGTATGTAAGGGACAGTTGGTTTTGTAGTATAAAACAGTGAGGGAATGGGAGATGTGTAGTAGATCACTGAGGTATGTGTAGTAGACTGTATGTCCGGGACAGTTGGTTTTGTAGTAGAGAACAGTGAGGGAATGGGAGATGTGTAGCAGATCACTGAGGTATGCGTAGTAGACAGTATATCAAGGACAGTTGGTTTTGTAGTAGAGAACAGTGAGGGAATGGGAGATGTGTAGCAGATCACTGGGGTATGCGTAGTAGACAGTATGTCAGGGACAGTTGGTTTTGTAGTAGAGAACAGTGAGGGAATGGGAGATGTGTAGCAGATCACTGAGGTATGCGTAGTATACAGTATATCAGGGACAGTTGGTTTTGTAGTAGAGAACAGTGAGGGAATGGGAGATGTGTAGCAGATCACTGGGGTATGCGTAGTAGACAGTATGTCAGGGACAGTTGGTTTTGTAGTAGAGAACAGTGAGGGAATGGGAGATGTGTAGCAGATCACTGAGGTATGCGTAGTAGACAGTATATCAGGGACAGTTGGTTTTGTAGTAGAGAACAGTGAGGGAATGGGAGATGTGTAGCAGATCACTGGGGTATGCGAAGTAGACAGTATGTCAGGGACAGTTGGTTTTGTAGTAGAGAACAGTGAGGGAATGGGAGATGTGTGGCAGATCACTGAGGTATGCGTAGTAGACAGTATATCAGGGACAGTTGGTTTTGTAGTAGAGAACAGTGAGGGAATGGGAGATGTGTAGCAGATCACCGAGGTATGCGTAGTAGACAGTATGTCAGGGACAGTTGGTTTTGTAGTAGAGAACAGTGAGGGAATGCGAGATGTGTAGCAGATCACTGAGGTATGCGTAGTAGACAGTATGTCAGGGACAGTTGGTTTTGCAGTAGAGAACAGTGAGGGAATGGGAGATGTGTAGCAGATCACAATGGTATGCGTAGTAGACAGTATATTAGGGACAGTTGGTTTTGTAGTAGAGAACAGTGAGAGAATTGGAGATGTGTAGTAGATCACTGAGGTATGCGTAGTAGACAGTATATCAGGGACAGTTGGTTTTGTAGTAGAGAACAGTGAGGGAATGGGAGATGTGTAGCAGATCACTGAGGTATGCGTAGTAGACAGTATGTCAGGTACAGTTGGTTTTGTAGTAGAGAACAGTGAGGGAATGGGAGACGTGTAGCAGATCACTGAGGTATGTGTAGTAGACAGTATGTCAGGGACAGTTGGTTTTGTAGTAGAGAACAGTGAGGAAATGGGAGATGTGTAGCAGATCACTGGGGTATGCGTAGTAGACAGTATGTCAGGGACAGTTGGTTTTGTAGTAGAGAACAGTGAGGGAATGGGAGATGTGTAGCAGATCACTGAGGTATGTGTAGTAGACAGTATGTCAGGGACAGTTGGTTTTGTAGTAGAGAACAGTGAGGGAATGGGAGATGTGTAGCAGATCACTGAGGTATGTGTAGTAGACAGTATGTCAATGACAGTTGGTTTTGTAGTAGAGAACAGTGAGGAAATGGGAGATGTGTAGCAGATCACTGGGGTATGCGTAGTAGACAGTATGTCAGGGACAGTTTGTTTTGTAGTAGAGAACAGTGAGGGAATGGGAGATGTGTAGCAGATCACTGGGGTATACGTAGTAGACAGTATGTCAGGGACAGTTGGTTTTGTAGTAGAGAACAGCGAGCAAATCGGCAGATGTGTAGCAGATCACTGAGGTATGTGTAGTAGACAGTATGTCAGGGACAGTTGGTTTTGTAGTAGAGAACAGTGAGGGAATGGGAGATGTGTAGCAGATCACTGAGGTATGCGTAGTAGACAGTATGTCAGGGACAGTTGGTTTTGTAGTAGAGAACAGTGAGGGAATGGGAGATGTGTAGCAGATCACTGAGGTATGCGTAGTAGACAGTATGTCAATGACAGTTGCTTTTGTAGTAGAGAACAGTGAGGGAATGGGAGATGTGTAGCATATCACTGAGGTATGCGTAGTAGACAGTATGTCAGGGACAGTTGGTTTTGTAATAGAGAACAGTGAGGGAATGGGAGATGTGTAGCAGATCACAATGGTATGCGTAGTAGACAGTATGTAAGGGACAGTTGGTTTTGTAGTAGAAAACAGTGAGGGAATGGGAGATGTGTAGCAGATCACTGAGGTATGTGTAGTAGACTGTATGTCCGGGACAGTTGGTTTTGTAGTAGAGAACAGTGAGGGAATGGGAGATGTGTAGCAGATCACTGGTGTATGCGTAGTAGACAGTATGTCAGGGACAGTTGGTTTTGTAGTAGAGAACAGTGAGGGAATGGGAGATGTGTAGCAGATCACTGAGGTATGCGTAGTAGACAGTATATCAGGGACAGTTGGTTTTGTAGTAGAGAACAGTGAGGGAATGGGAGATGTGTAGCAGACCACTGGGGTATGCGAAGTAGACAGTATGTCAGGGACAGTTGGTTTTGTAGTAGAGAACAGTGAGGGCATGGGAGACGTGTGGCAGATCACTGAGGTATGCGTAGTAGACAGTATATCAGGGACAGTTGGTTTTGTAGTAGAGAACAGTGAAGAAATGGGAGATGTGTAGCAGATCACTGAGGTATGCGTAGTAGACAGTATGTCAGGTACAGTTGGGTTTGTAGTAGAGAACAGTGAGGGAATGGGAGATGTGTAGCAGATCACCGAGGTATGCGTAGTGGACAGTATGTCAGGGACAGTTGGTTTTGTAGTAGAGAACAGTGAGGGAATGGGAGATGTGTAGCAGATCACTGAGGTATGCTTAGTAGACAGTATATCAGGGACAGTTTGTTTTGTAGTAGAGAACAGTGAGGGAATGGGAGATGTGTAGCAGATCACTGGGGTATACGTAGTAGACAGTATGTCAGGGACAGTTGGTTTTGTAGTAGAGAACAGCGAGGGAATGGGAGATGTGTAGCAGATCACTGAGGTATGCGTAGTAGACAGTATGTCAGGGACAGTTGGTTTTGTAGTAGAGAACAGTGAGGGAATGGGAGATGTGTAGCAGATCACTGAGGTATGCGTAGTAGACAGTATGTCAATGACAGTTGCTTTTGTAGTAGAGAACAGTGAGGGAATGGGAGATGTGTAGCAGATCACTGAGGTATGTGTAGTAGACAGTATGTCAGGGACAGTTGGTTTTGTAGTAGAGAACAGTGAGGGAATGGGAGATGTGTAGCAGATCACTGAGGTATGTGTAGTAGACAGTATGTCAATGACAGTTGGTTTTGTAGTAGAGAACAGTGAGGAAATGGGAGATGTGTAGCAGATCACTGGGGTATGCGTAGTAGACAGTATGTCAGGGACAGTTTGTTTTGTAGTAGAGAACAGTGAGGGAATGGGAGATGTGTAGCAGATCACTGGGGTATACGTAGTAGACAGTATGTCAGGGACAGTTGGTTTTGTAGTAGAGAACAGCGAGCAAATCGGCAGATGTGTAGCAGATCACTGAGGTATGTGTAGTAGACAGTATGTCAGGGACAGTTGGTTTTGTAGTAGAGAACAGTGAGGGAATGGGAGATGTGTAGCAGATCACTGAGGTATGCGTAGTAGACAGTATGTCAGGGACAGTTGGTTTTGTAGTAGAGAACAGTGAGGGAATGGGAGATGTGTAGCAGATCACTGAGGTATGCGTAGTAGACAGTATGTCAATGACAGTTGCTTTTGTAGTAGAGAACAGTGAGGGAATGGGAGATGTGTAGCATATCACTGAGGTATGCGTAGTAGACAGTATGTCAGGGACAGTTGGTTTTGTAATAGAGAACAGTGAGGGAATGGGAGATGTGTAGCAGATCACAATGGTATGCGTAGTAGACAGTATGTAAGGGACAGTTGGTTTTGTAGTAGAAAACAGTGAGGGAATGGGAGATGTGTAGCAGATCACTGAGGTATGTGTAGTAGACTGTATGTCCGGGACAGTTGGTTTTGTAGTAGAGAACAGTGAGGGAATGGGAGATGTGTAGCAGATCACTGAGGTATGCGTAGTAGACAGTATATCAGGGACAGTTGGTTTTGTAGTAGAGAACAGTGAGGGAATGGGAGATGTGTAGCAGACCACTGGGGTATGCGAAGTAGACAGTATGTCAGGGACAGTTGGTTTTGTAGTAGAGAACAGTGAGGGAATGGGAGACGTGTGGCAGATCACTGAGGTATGCGTAGTAGACAGTATATCAGGGACAGTTGGTTTTGTAGTAGAGAACAGTGAAGAAATGGGAGATGTGTAGCAGATCACTGAGGTATGCGTAGTAGACAGTATGTCAGGTACAGTTGGGTTTGTAGTAGAGAACAGTGAGGGAATGGGAGATGTGTAGCAGATCACCGAGGTATGCGTAGTAGACAGTATGTCAGGGACAGTTGGTTTTGTAGTAGAGAACAGTGAGGGAATGGGAGATGTGTAGCAGATCACTGAGGTATGCTTAGTAGACAGTATATCAGGGACAGTTTGTTTTGTAGTAGAGAACAGTGAGGGAATGGGAGATGTGTAGCAGATCACTGGGGTATACGTAGTAGACAGTATGTCAGGGACAGTTGGTTTTGTAGTAGAGAACAGCGAGGGAATGGGAGATGTGTAGCAGATCACTGAGGTATGCGTAGTAGACAGTATGTCAGGGACAGTTGGTTTTGTAGTAGAGAACAGTGAGGGAATGGGAGATGTGTAGCAGATCACTGAGGTATGCGTAGTAGACAGTATGTCAATGACAGTTGCTTTTGTAGTAGAGAACAGTGAGGGAATGGGAGATGTGTAGCAGATCACTGAGGTATGCGTAGTAGACAGTATGTCAGGGACAGTTGGTTTTGTAATAGAGAACAGTGAGGGAATGGGAGATGTGTAGCAGATCACAATGGTATGCGTAGTAGACAGTATGTAAGGGACAGTTGGTTTTGTAGTAGAAAACAGTGAGGGAATGGGAGATGTGTAGCAGATCACTGAGGTATGTGTAGTAGACTGTATGTCCGGGACAGTTGGTTTTGTAGTAGAGAACAGTGAGGGAATGGGAGATGTGTAGCAGATCACTGGTGTATGCGTAGTAGACAGTATGTCAGGGACAGTTGGTTTTGTAGTAGAGAACAGTGAGGGAATGGGAGATGTGTAGCAGATCACTGAGGTATGCGTAGTAGACAGTATATCAGGGACAGTTGGTTTTGTAGTAGAGAACAGTGAGGGAATGGGAGATGTGTAGCAGACCACTGGGGTATGCGAAGTAGACAGTATGTCAGGGACAGTTGGTTTTGTAGTAGAGAACAGTGAGGGAATGGGAGATGTGTGGCAGATCACCGAGGTATGCGTAGTAGACAGTATATCAGGGACAGTTGGTTTTGTAGTAGAGAACAGTGAAGAAATAGGAGATGTGTAGCAGATCACTGAGGTATGCGTAGTAGACAGTATGTCAGGTACAGTTGGGTTTGTAGTAGAGAACAGTGAGGGAATGGGAGATGTGTAGCAGATCACCGAGGTATGCGTAGTAGACAGTATGTCAGGGACAGTTGGTTTTGTAGTAGAGAACAGTGAGGGAATGGGAGATGTGTAGCAGATCACTGAGGTATGCGTAGTAGACAGTATATCAGGGACAGTTGGTTTTGTAGTAGAGAACAGTGAGGAAATGGGAGATGTGTAGCAGATCACTGAGGTATGAGTAGTAGACAGTATGTCAGGGACAGTTGGTTTTGTAGTAGAGAACAGTGAGGAAATGGGAGATGTGTAGCAGATCACTGGGGTATGCGTAGTAGACAGTATGTCAGGGACAGTAGGTTTTGTAGTAGAGAACAGTGAGGGAATGGGAGATGTGTAGCAGATCACTGAGGTATGTGTAGTAGACAGTATGTCAATGACAGTTGGTTTTGTAGCAGAGAACAGTGAGGGAATGGGAGATGTGTAGCAGATCACTGAGGTATGCGTAGTAGACAGTATGTCAGGGACAGTTGATTTTGTAGTAGAGAACAGTGAGGGAATGGGAGATGTGTAGCAGATCACTGGGGTATGCGTAGTAGACAGTATGTCAGGGACAGTTGGTTTTGTAGTAGAGAACAGTGAGGGATTGGGAGATGTGTAGCAGATCACTGGGGTATGCGTAGTAGACAGTATGTCAGGGACAGTTGGTTTTGTAGTAGAGAACAGTGAGGGAATGGGAGATGTGTAGCAGATCACTGAGGTATACGTAGTAGACAGTATGTCAGGGACAGTTGGTTTTGTAATAGAGAACAGTGAGGGAATGGGAGATGTGTAGCAGATCACAATGGTATGCGTAGTAGACAGTATGTAAAGGACAGTTGGTTTTGTATTAAAGAACAGTGAGGGAATGGGAGATGTGTAGCAAATCACTGGGGTATGCGTGGTAGAAATTATGTCAGGGACAGTTGGTTTTATAGTAGAGAAAAGTGAGCGAATGGGAGATGTGTAGCAGATCACCGAGGTATGCGTAGTAGACAGTATGTCAGGGACAGTTGGTTTTGTAGTAGAGAACATTGAGGGAATGGGAGATGTGTAGCAGATCACTGGTGTATGTGTAGTAGACAGTATGTCAGGGACAGTTTGTTTTGTAGTAGAGAACAGTGAGGGAATGGAAGATGTGTAGCAGATCACAATGGTATGCGTAGTAGACAGTATGTAAGGGACAGTTGGTTTTGTAGTATAAAACAGTGAGGGAATGGGAGATGTGTAGCAGATCACTGAGGTATGTGTAGTAGACTGTATGTCCGGGACAGTTGGTTTTGTAGTAGAGAACAGTGAGGGAATGGGAGATGTGTAGCAGATCACTGAGGTATGCGTAGTAGACAGTATATCAATGACAGTTGGTTTTGTAGTAGAGAACAGTGAGGGAATGGGAGATGTGTAGCAGATCACTGGGGTATGCGTAGTAGACAGTATGTCAGGGACAGTTGGTTTTGTAGTAGAGAACAGTGAGGGAATGGGAGATGTGTAGCAGATCACTGAGGTATGCGTAGTATACAGTATATCAGGGACAGTTGGTTTTGTAGTAGAGAACAGTGAGGGAATGGGAGATGTGTAGCAGATCACTGGGGTATGCGTAGTAGACAGTATGTCAGGGACAGTTGGTTTTGTAGTAGAGAACAGTGAGGGAATGGGAGATGTGTAGCAGATCACTGAGGTATGCGTAGTAGACAGTATATCAGGGACAGTTGGTTTTGTAGTAGAGAACAGTGAGGGAATGGGAGATGTGTAGCAGATCACTGGGGTATGCGAAGTAGACAGTATGTCAGGGACAGTTGGTTTTGTAGTAGAGAACAGTGAGGGAATGGGAGATGTGTAGCAGATCACAATGGTATGCGTAGTAGACAGTATATCAGGGACAGTTGGTTTTGTAGTAGAGAACAGTGAGAGAATTGGAGATGTGTAGTAGATCACTGAGGTATGCGTAGTAGACAGTATATCAGGGACAGTTGGTTTTGTAGTAGAGAACAGTGAGGGAATGGGAGATGTGTAGCAGATCACTGAGGTATGCGTAGTAGACAGTATGTCAGGTACAGTTGGTTTTGTAGTAGAGAACAGTGAGGGAATGGGAGATGTGTAGCAGATCACTGAGGTATGTGTAGTAGACAGTATGTCAGGGACAGTTGGTTTTGTAGTAGAGAACAGTGAGGAAATGGAAGATGTGTAGCAGATCACTGGGGTATGCGTAGTAGACAGTATGTCAGGGACAGTTGGTTTTGTAGTAGACAACAGTGAGGGAATGGAAGATGTGTAGCAGATCACAATGGTATGCGTAGTAGACAGTATGTCAGAAACAGTTGGTTTTGTATTAGAGAACTGTGACGGAATGGGAGATGTGTAGCAGATCACTGAGGTATGTGTAGTAGACTGTATGTCCGGGACAGTTGGTTTTGTAGTAGAGAACAGTGAGGGAATGGGAGATGTGTAGCAGATCACTGAGGTATGCGTAGTAGACAGTATATCAATGACAGTTGGTTTTGTAGTGGAGAACAGTGAGGGAATGGGAGATGTGTAGCAGATCACTGGGGTATGCGTAGTAGACAGTATGTCAGGGACAGTTGGTTTTGTAGTAGAGAACAGTGAGGGAATGGGAGATGTGTAGCAGATCACTGAGGTATGCGTAGTATACAGTATATCAGGGACAGTTGGTTTTGTAGTAGAGAACAGTGAGGGAATGGGAGATGTGTAGCAGATCACTGGGGTATGCGTAGTAGACAGTATGTCAGGGACAGTTGGTTTTGTAGTAGAGAACAGTGAGGGAATGGGAGATGTGTAGCAGATCACTGAGGTATGCGTAGTAGACAGTATATCAGGGACAGTTGGTTTTGTAGTAGAGAACAGTGAGGGAATGGGAGATGTGTAGCAGATCACTGGGGTATGCGAAGTAGACAGTATGTCAGGGACAGTTGGTTTTGTAGTAGAGAACAGTGAGGGAATGGGAGATGTGTAGCAGATCACAATGGTATGCGTAGTAGACAGTATATCAGGGACAGTTGGTTTTGTAGTAGAGAACAGTGAGAGAATTGGAGATGTGTAGTAGATCACTGAGGTATGCGTAGTAGACAGTATATCAGGGACAGTTGGTTTTGTAGTAGAGAACAGTGAGGGAATGGGAGATGTGTAGCAGATCACTGAGGTATGCGTAGTAGACAGTATGTCAGGTACAGTTGGTTTTGTAGTAGAGAACAGTGAGGGAATGGGAGATGTGTAGCAGATCACTGAGGTATGTGTAGTAGACAGTATGTCAGGGACAGTTGGTTTTGTAGTAGAGAACAGTGAGGAAATGGAAGATGTGTAGCAGATCACTGGGGTATGCGTAGTGGACAGTATGTCAGGGACAGTTGGTTTTGTAGTAGAGAACAGTGAGGGAATGGGAGATGTGTAGCAGATCACTGAGGTATGTGTAGTAGACAGTATGTCAGGGACAGTTGGTTTTGTAGTAGAGAACAGTGAGGGAATGGGAGATGTGTAGCAGATCACTGAGGTATGTGTAGTAGACAGTATGTCAATGACAGTTGGTTTTGTAGTAGAGAACAGTGAGGATATGGGAGATGTGTAGCAGATCACTGAGGTATGTGTAGTAGACAGTATATCAGGGACAGTTGGTTTTGTAGTAGAGAACAGTGAGGAAATGGGAGATGTGTAGCAGATCACTGAGGTATGCGTAGTAGACAGTATATCAGGGACAGTTGGTTTTGTAGTAGAGAACAGTGAGGAAATGGGAGATGTGTAGCAGATCGCTGAGGTATGCGTAGTAGACAGTATATCAGGGACAGTTCGTTTAGTAGTAGAGAACAGTGAGGGAATGGGAGATGTGTAGCAGATCACTGAGGTATACGTAGTAGACAGTATGTCAGGGACAGTTGGTTTTGTAGTAGAGAACAGTGAGGAAATGGGAGATGTGTAGCAGATCACTGAGGTATGCGTAGTATACAGTGTAGCAGATCACTGAGGTATACGTAGTAGACAGTATGTCAGGGACAGTTGGTTTTGTAGTAGAGAACAGTGAGGAAATGGGAGATGTGTAGCAGATCACTGAGGTATGCGTAGTAGACAGTATATCAGGGACAGTTGGTTTTGTAGTAGAGGACAGTGAGGAAATGGGAGATGTGTTGCAGATCACTGGGGTATGCGTAGTAAACAGTATATCAGGGACAGTTGGTTTTGTAGTAGAGAACAGTGAGGGAATGGGAGATGTGTAGCAGATCACTGGGGTATGCGTAGTAGACAGTATATCAGGGACAGTTGGTTTTGTAGTGGAGAACAGTGAGGAAATGGGAGATGTGTAGCAGATCACTGAGGTATGCATAGTACACAGTATGTCAGGGACAGTTGGTTTTGTAGTAGAGAACAGTGAGGGAATGGGAGATGTGTAGCAGATCACTGGGGTATGCGTAGTAGACAGTATATCAGGGACAGTTGGTTTTGTAGTGAAGAACAGTGAGGAAATGGGAGATGTGTAGCAGATCACTGAGATATGCGTAGTACACAGTATGTCAGGGACAGTTGGTTTTGTAGTAGAGAACAGTGAGGGAATGGGAGATGTGTAGCAGATCACTGAGGTATGTGTAGTAGACAGTATGTCAATGACAGTTGGTTTTGTAGTACAGAACAGTGAGGAAATGGGAGATGTGTAGCAGATCACTGAGGTATGTGTAGTAGACAGTATATCAGGGACCGTTGGTTTTTTAGTAGACAACAGTGAGGAAATGGGAGATGTGTAGCAGATCACTGAGGTATGCGTAGTAGACAGTATATCAGGGACAGTTGGTTTTGTAGTAGAGAACAGTGAGGAAATGGGAGATGTGTAGCAGATCACTGAGGTATGCGTAGTAGACAGTATATCAGGGACAGTTGGTTTTGTAGTAGAGAACAGTGAGGGAATGGGAGATGTGTAGCAGATCACTGAGGTATACGTAGTAGACAGTATGTCAGGGACAGTTGGTTTTGTAGTAGAGAACAGTGAGGAAATGGGCGATGTGTAGCAGATCACTGAGGTATGCGTAGTAGACAGTATATCAGGGACAGTTGGTTTTGTAGTAGAGAACAGTGAGGAAATGGGAGATGTGTAGCAGATCACTGAGGTATGCGTAGTAGACAGTATATCAGGGACAGTTGGTTTTGTAGTAGAGAACAGTGAGGAAATGGGAGATGTGTAGCAGATCACTGGGGTATGCGTAGTAGACAGTATATCAGGGACAGTTGGTTTTGTAGTAGAGAACAGTGAGGAAATGGGAGATGTGTAGCAGATCACTGAGGTATGCGTAGTACACAGTATGTCAGGGACAGTTGGTTTTGTAGTAGAGAACAGTGAGGGAATGGGAGATGTGTTGCAGATCACTGGGGTATGCATAGTAGACAGTATATCAGGGACAGTTGGTTTTGTAGTGAAGACCAGTGAGGAAATGGGGGATGTGTAGCAGATCACTGAGATATGCGTAATACACAGTATGTCAGGGACAGTTGGTTTTGTAGTAGAGAACAGTGAGGAAATGGGCGATGTGTAGCAGATCACTGAGGTATGCGTAGTAGACAGTATATCAGGGACAGTTGGTTTTGTAGTAGAGAACAGTAAGGAAATGGGAGATGTGTAGCAGATCACTGAGGTATGCGTAGTAGACAGTATATCAGGGACAGTTGGTTTTGTAGTAGAGAACAGTGAGGGAATGGGAGATGTGTAGCAGATCACTGAGGTATACGTAGTAGACAGTATGTCAGGGACAGTTGGTTTTGTAGTAGAGAACAGTGAGGAAATGGGAGATGTGTAGCAGATCACTGAGGTATGCGTAGTAGACAGTATATCAGGGACAGTTGGTTTTGTAGTAGAGAACAGTGAGGAAATGGGAGATGTGTAGCAGATCACTGGGGTATGCGTAGTAGACAGTATATCAGGGACAGTTGGTTTTGTAGTAGAGAACAGTGAGGAAATGGGAGATGTGTAGCAGATCACTGAGGTATGCGTAGTAGACAGTATATCAGGGACAGTTGGTTTTGTAGTAGAGAACAGTGAGGAAATGGGAGATGTGTAGCAGATCACTGAGGTATGCGTAGTAGACAGTATATCAGGGACAGTTCGTTTAGTAGTAGAGAACAGTGAGGGAATGGGAGATGTGTAGCAGATCACTGAGGTATACGTAGTAGACAGTATGTCAGGGACAGTTGGTTTTGTAGTAGAGAACAGTGAGGAAATGGGAGATGTGTAGCAGATCACTGAGGTATGCGTAGTAGACAGTGTAGCAGATCACTGAGGTATACGTAGTAGACAGTATGTCAGGGACAGTTGGTTTTGTAGTAGAGAACAGTGAGGAAATGGGAGATGTGTAGCAGATCACTGAGGTATGCGTAGTAGACAGTATATCAGGGACAGTTGGTTTTGTAGTAGAGGACAGTGAGGAAATGGGAGATGTGTTGCAGATCACTGGGGTATGCGTAGTAAACAGTATATCAGGGACAGTTGGTTTTGTAGTAGAGAACAGTGAGGGAATGGGAGATGTGTAGCAGATCACTGGGGTATGCGTAGTAGACAGTATATCAGGGACAGTTGGTTTTGTAGTGGAGAACAGTGAGGAAATGGGAGATGTGTAGCAGATCACTGAGGTATGCATAGTACACAGTATGTCAGGGACAGTTGGTTTTGTAGTAGAGAACAGTGAGGGAATGGGAGATGTGTAGCAGATCACTGGGGTATGCGTAGTAGACAGTATATCAGGGACAGTTGGTTTTGTAGTGAAGAACAGTGAGGAAATGGGAGATGTGTAGCAGATCACTGAGATATGCGTAGTACACAGTATGTCAGGGACAGTTGGTTTTGTAGTAGAGAACAGTGAGGGAATTGGAGATGTGTAGCAGATCACTGAGGTATGTGTAGTAGACAGTATGTCAATGACAGTTGGTTTTGTAGTACAGAACAGTGAGGAAATGGGAGATGTGTAGCAGATCACTGAGGTATGTGTAGTAGACAGTATATCAGGGACCGTTGGTTTTTTAGTAGACAACAGTGAGGAAATGGGAGATGTGTAGCAGATCACTGAGGTATGCGTAGTAGACAGTATATCAGGGACAGTTGGTTTTGTAGTAGAGAACAGTGAGGAAATGGGAGATGTGTAGCAGATCACTCAGGTATGCGTAGTAGACAGTATACCAGGGACAGTTGGTTTTGTAGTAGAGAACAGTGAGGGAATGGGAGATGTGTAGCAGATCACTGAGGTATACGTAGTAGACAGTATGTCAGGGACAGTTGGTTTTGTAGTAGAGAACAGTGAGGAAATGGGCGATGTGTAGCAGATCACTGAGGTATGCGTAGTAGACAGTATATCAGGGACAGTTGGTTTTGTAGTAGAGAACAGTAAGGAAATGGGAGATGTGTAGCAGATCACTGAGGTATGCGTAGTAGACAGTATATCAGGGACAGTTGGTTTTGTAGTAGAGAACAGTGAGGGAATGGGAGATGTGTAGCAGATCACTGAGGTATACGTAGTAGACAGTATGTCAGGGACAGTTGGTTTTGTAGTAGAGAACAGTGAGGAAATGGGAGATGTGTAGCAGATCACTGAGGTATGCGTAGTAGACAGTATATCAGGGACAGTTGGTTTTGTAGTAGAGAACAGTGAGGAAATGGGAGATGTGTAGCAGATCACTGGGGTATGCGTAGTAGACAGTATATCAGGGACAGTTGGTTTTGTAGTAGAGAACAGTGAGGAAATGGGAGATGTGTAGCAGATCACTGAGGTATGCGTAGTACACAGTATGTCAGGGACAGTTGGTTTTGTAGTAGAGAACAGTGAGGGAATGGGAGATGTGTAGCAGATCACTGGGGTATGCATAGTAGACAGTATATCAGGGACAGTTGGTTTTGTAGTGAAGACCAGTGAGGAAATGGGGGATGTGTAGCAGATCACTGAGATATGCGTAATACACAGTATGTCAGGGACAGTTGGTTTTGTAGTAGAGAACAGTGAGGAAATGGGCGATGTGTAGCAGATCACTGAGGTATGCGTAGTAGACAGTATATCAGGGACAGTTGGTTTTGTAGTAGAGAACAGTAAGGAAATGGGAGATGTGTAGCAGATCACTGAGGTATGCGTAGTAGACAGTATATCAGGGACAGTTGGTTTTGTAGTAGAGAACAGTGAGGGAATGGGAGATGTGTAGCAGATCACTGAGGTATACGTAGTAGACAGTATGTCAGGGACAGTTGGTTTTGTAGTAGAGAACAGTGAGGAAATGGGAGATGTGTAGCAGATCACTGAGGTATGCGTAGTAGACAGTATATCAGGGACAGTTGGTTTTGTAGTAGAGAACAGTGAGGAAATGGGAGATGTGTAGCAGATCACTGGGGTATGCGTAGTAGACAGTATATCAGGGACAGTTGGTTTTGTAGTAGAGAACAGTGAGGGAATGGGAGATGTGTTGCAGATCACTGAGGTATGTGTAGTAGACAGTATGTCAGGGACAGTTGGTTTTGTAGTAGAGAACAGTGAGGGAATGGGAGATGTGTAGCAGATCACTGGGGTATGCGTAGTAGACAGTATATCAGGGACAGTTGGTTTTGTAGTGGAGAACAGTGAGGAAATGGGAGATGTGTAGCAGATCACTGAGGTATGCGTAGTACACAGTATGTCAGGGACAGTTGGTTTTGTAGTAGAGAACAGTGAGGGAATGGGAGATGTGTAGCAGATCAGTGGGGTATGCATAGTAGACAGTATATCAGGGACAGTTGGTTTTGTAGTGAAGACCAGTGAGGAAATGGGGGATGTGTAGCAGATCACTGAGATATGCGTAATACACAGTATGTCAGGGACAGTTGGTTTTGTAGTAGAGAACAGTGAGGGAATGGGAGATGTGTAGTAGATCACTGGAGTATGCGTAGTAGACAGTATGTCAATGACAGTTGGTTTTGTAGTGGAGAACAGTGAGGAAATGGGAGATGTGTAGCAGATCACTGAGGTATGCGTAGTACACAGTATGTCAGGGACAGTTGGTTTTGTAGTAGAGAACAGTGAGGGAATGGGAGATGTGTAGCAGATCACTGGGGTATGCGTAGTAGACAGTATATCAGGGACAGTTGGTTTTGTAGTGGAGAACAGTGAGGAAATGGGAGATGTGTAGCAGATCACTGAGGTATGCATAGTACACAGTATGTCAGGGACAGTTGGTTTTGTAGTAGAGAACAGTGAGGGAATGGGAGATGTGTAGTAGACAGTATATCAGGGACAGTTGGTTTTGTAGTGAAGAACAGTGAGGAAATGGGAGATGTGTAGCAGATCACTGAGATATGCGTAGTACACAGTATGTCAGGGACAGTTGGTTTTGTAGTAGAGAACAGTGAGGGAATGGGAGATGTGTAGCAGATCACTGAGGTATGTGTAGTAGACAGTATGTCAATGACAGTTGGTTTTGTTGTAGAGAACAGTGAGGAAATGGGAGATGTGTAGCAGATCACTGAGGTATGTGTAGTAGACAGTATATCAGGGACCGTTGGTTTTGTAGTAGAGAACAGTGAGGAAATGGGAGATGTGTAGCAGATCACTGAGGTATGCGTAGTAGACAGTATATCAGGGACAGTTGGTTTTGTAGTAGAGAACAGTGAGGAAATGGGAGATGTGTAGCAGATCACTGAGGTATGCGTAGTAGACAGTATATCAGGGACAGTTGGTTTTGTATTAGAGAACAGTGAGGGAATGGGAGCTGTGTAGCAGATCACTGAGGTATACGTAGTAGACAGTATGTCAGGGACAGTTGGTTTTGTAGTAGAGAACAGTGAGGAAATGGGCGATGTGTAGCAGATCACTGAGGTATGCGTAGTAGACAGTATATCAGGGACAGTTGGTTTTGTAGTAGAGAACAGTAAGGAAATGGGAGATGTGTAGCAGATCACTGAGGTATGCGTAGTAGACAGTATATCAGGGACAGTTGGTTTTGTAGTAGAGAACAGTGAGGGAATGGGAGATGTGTAGCAGATCACTGAGGTATACGTAGTAGACAGTATGTCAGGGACAGTTGGTTTTGTAGTAGAGAACAGTGAGGAAATGGGAGATGTGTAGTAGATCACTGAGGTATGCGTAGTAGACAGTATATCAGGGACAGTTGGTTTTGTAGTAGAGAACAGTGAGGAAATGGGAGATGTGTTGCAGATCACTGGGGTATGCGTAGTAGACAGTATATCAGGGACAGTTGGTTTTGTAGTAGAGAACAGTGAGGGAATGGGAGATGTGTTGCAGATCACTGAGGTATGTGTAGTAGACAGTATGTCAGGGACAGTTGGTTTTGTAGTAGAGAACAGTGAGGGAATGGGAGATGTGTAGCAGATCACTGGGGTATGCGTAGTAGACAGTATGTCAGGGACAGTTGGTTTTGTAGTAGAGAACAGTGAGGGAATGGGAGATGTGTAGCAGATCACTGAGGTATGCGTAGTATACAGTATATCAGGGACAGTTGGTTTTGTAGTAGAGAACAGTGAGGGAATGGGAGATGTGTAGCAGATCACTGGGGTATGCGTAGTAGACAGTATGTCAGGGACAGTTGGTTTTGTAGTAGAGAACAGTGAGGGAATGGGAGATGTGTAGCAGATCACTGAGGTATGCGTAGTAGACAGTATATCAGGGACAGTTGGTTTTGTAGTAGAGAACAGTGAGGGAATGGGAGATGTGTAGCAGATCACTGGGGTATGCGAAGTAGACAGTATGTCAGGGACAGTTGGTTTTGTAGTAGAGAACAGTGAGGGAATGGGAGATGTGTAGCAGATCACAATGGTATGCGTAGTAGACAGTATATCAGGGACAGTTGGTTTTGTAGTAGAGAACAGTGAGAGAATTGGAGATGTGTAGTAGATCACTGAGGTATGCGTAGTAGACAGTATATCAGGGACAGTTGGTTTTGTAGTAGAGAACAGTGAGGGAATGGGAGATGTGTAGCAGATCACTGAGGTATGCGTAGTAGACAGTATGTCAGGTACAGTTGGTTTTGTAGTAGAGAACAGTGAGGGAATGGGAGATGTGTAGCAGATCACTGAGGTATGTGTAGTAGACAGTATGTCAGGGACAGTTGGTTTTGTAGTAGAGAACAGTGAGGAAATGGAAGATGTGTAGCAGATCACTGGGGTATGCGTAGTAGACAGTATGTCAGGGACAGTTGGTTTTGTAGTAGAGAACAGTGAGGGAATGGGAGATGTGTAGCAGATCACTGAGGTATGTGTAGTAGACAGTATGTCAGGGACAGTTGGTTTTGTAGTAGAGAACAGTGAGGGAATGGGAGATGTGTAGCAGATCACTGAGGTATGTGTAGTAGACAGTATGTCAATGACAGTTGGTTTTGTAGTAGAGAACAGTGAGGAAATGGGAGATGTGTAGCAGATCACTGAGGTATGTGTAGTAGACAGTATATCAGGGACAGTTGGTTTTGTAGTAGAGAACAGTGAGGAAATGGGAGATGTGTAGCAGATCACTGAGGTATGCGTAGTAGACAGTATATCAGGGACAGTTGGTTTTGTAGTAGAGAACAGTGAGGAAATGGGAGATGTGTAGCAGATCACTGAGGTATGCGTAGTAGACAGTATATCAGGGACAGTTCGTTTAGTAGTAGAGAACAGTGAGGGAATAGGAGATGTGTAGCAGATCACTGAGGTATACGTAGTAGACAGTATGTCAGGGACAGTTGGTTTTGTAGTAGAGAACAGTGAGGAAATGGGAGATGTGTAGCAGATCACTGAGGTATGCGTAGTAGACAGTGTAGCAGATCACTGAGGTATACGTAGTAGACAGTATGTCAGGGACAGTTGGTTTTGTAGTAGAGAACAGTGAGGAAATGGGAGATGTGTAGCAGATCACTGAGGTATGCGTAGTAGACAGTATATCAGGGACAGTTGGTTTTGTAGTAGAGGACAGTGAGGAAATGGGAGATGTGTTGCAGATCACTGGGGTATGCGTAGTAAACAGTATATCAGGGACAGTTGGTTTTGTAGTAGAGAACAGTGAGGGAATGGGAGATGTGTAGCAGATCACTGGGGTATGCGTAGTAGACAGTGTATCAGGGACAGTTGGTTTTGTAGTGGAGAACAGTGAGGAAATGGGAGATGTGTAGCAGATCACTGAGGTATGCATAGTACACAGTATGTCAGGGACAGTTGGTTTTGTAGTAGAGAACAGTGAGGGAATGGGAGATGTGTAGCAGATCACTGGGGTATGCGTAGTAGACAGTATATCAGGGACAGTTGGTTTTGTAGTGAAGAACAGTGAGGAAATGGGAGATGTGTAGCAGATCACTGAGATATGCGTAGTACACAGTATGTCAGGGACAGTTGGTTTTGTAGTAGAGAACAGTGAGGGAATGGGAGATGTGTAGCAGATCACTGAGGTATGTGTAGTAGACAGTATGTCAATGACAGTTGGTTTTGTAGTAGAGAACAGTGAGGAAATGGGAGATGTGTAGCAGATCACTGAGGTATGTGTAGTAGACAGTATATCAGGGACCGTTGGTTTTGTAGTAGAGAACAGTGAGGGAATGGGAGATGTGTAGCAGATCACTGAGGTATACGTAGTAGACAGTATGTCAGGGACAGTTGGTTTTGTAGTAGAGAACAGTGAGGAAATGGGAGATGTGTAGCAGATCACTGAGGTATGCGTAGTAGACAGTATATCTGGGACAGTTGGTTTTGTAGTAGAGAACAGTGAGGAAATGGGAGATGTGTAGCAGATCACTGGGGTATGCGTAGTAGACAGTATATCAGGGACAGTTGGTTTTGTAGTAGAGAACAGTGAGGAAATGGGAGATGTGTAGCAGATCACTGAGGTATGCGTAGTACACAGTATGTCAGGGACAGTTGGTTTTGTAGTAGAGAACAGTGAGGGAATGGGAGATGTGTAGCAGATCACTGGGGTATGCATAGTAGACAGTATATCAGGGACAGTTGGTTTTGTAGTGAAGACCAGTGAGGAAATGGGGGATGTGTAGCAGATCACTGAGATATGCGTAATACACAGTATGTCAGGGACAGTTGGTTTTGTAGTAGAGAACAGTGAGGAAATGGGCGATGTGTAGCAGATCACTGAGGTATGCGTAGTAGACAGTATATCAGGGACAGTTGGTTTTGTAGTAGAGAACAGTAAGGAAATGGGAGATGTGTAGCAGATCACTGAGGTATGCGTAGTAGACAGTATATCAGGGACAGTTGGTTTTGTAGTAGAGAACAGTGAGGGAATGGGAGATGTGTAGCAGATCACTGAGGTATACGTAGTAGACAGTATGTCAGGGACAGTTGGTTTTGTAGTAGAGAACAGTGAGGAAATGGGAGATGTGTAGCAGATCACTGAGGTATGCGTAGTAGACAGTATATCAGGGACAGTTGGTTTTGTAGTAGAGAACAGTGAGGAAATGGGAGATGTGTAGCAGATCACTGGGGTATGCGTAGTAGACAGTATATCAGGGACAGTTGGTTTTGTAGTAGAGAACAGTGAGGGAATGGGAGATGTGTTGCAGATCACTGAGGTATGTGTAGTAGACAGTATGTCAGGGACAGTTGGTTTTGTAGTAGAGAACAGTGAGGGAATGGGAGATGTGTAGCAGATCACTGGGGTATGCGTAGTAGACAGTATATCAGGGACAGTTGGTTTTGTAGTGGAGAACAGTGAGGAAATGGGAGATGTGTAGCAGATCACTGAGGTATGCGTAGTACACAGTATGTCAGGGACAGTTGGTTTTGTAGTAGAGAACAGTGAGGGAATGGGAGATGTGTAGCAGATCACTGGGGTATGCATAGTAGACAGTATATCAGGGACAGTTGGTTTTGTAGTGAAGACCAGTGAGGAAATGGGGGATGTGTAGCAGATCACTGAAATATGCGTAATACACAGTATGTCAGGGACAGTTGGTTTTGTAGTAGAGAACAGTGAGGGAATGGGAGATGTGTAGTAGATCACTGGAGTATGCGTAGTAGACAGTATGTCAATGACAGTTGGTTTTGTAGTGGAGAACAGTGAGGAAATGGGAGATGTGTAGCAGATCACTGAGGTATGCGTAGTACACAGTATGTCAGGGACAGTTGGTTTTGTAGTAGAGAACAGTGAGGGAATGGGAGATGTGTAGCAGATCACTGGGGTATGCGTAGTAGACAGTATATCGGGGACAGTTGGTTTTGTAGTGAAGAACAGTGAGGAAATGGGGGATGTGTAGCAGATCACTGAGATATGCGTAGTACACAGTATGTCAGGGATAGTTGGTTTTGTAGTAGAGAACAGTGAGGGAATGGGAGATGTGTAGTAGACAGTATATCAGGGACAGTTGGTTTTGTAGTGAAGAACAGTGAGGAAATGGGAGATGTGTAGCAGATCACTGAGATATGCGTAGTACACAGTATGTCAGGGACAGTTGGTTTTGTAGTAGAGAACAGTGAGGGAATGGGAGATGTGTAGCAGATCACTGAGGTATGTGTAGTAGACAGTATGTCAATGACAGTTGGTTTTGTAGTAGAGAACAGTGAGGAAATGGGAGATGTGTAGCAGATCACTGAGGTATGTGTAGTAGACAGTATATCAGGGACCGTTGGTTTTGTAGTAGAGAACAGTGAGGAAATGGGAGATGTGTAGCAGATCACTGAGGTATGCGTAGTAGACAGTATATCAGGGACAGTTGGTTTTGTAGTAGAGAACAGTGAGGAAATGGGAGATGTGTAGCAGATCACTGAGGTATGCGTAGTAGACAGTATATCAGGGACAGTTGGTTTTGTAGTAGAGAACAGTGAGGGAATGGGAGCTGTGTAGCAGATCACTGAGGTATACGTAGTAGACAGTATGTCAGGGACAGTTGGTTTTGTAGTAGAGAACAGTGAGGAAATGGGCGATGTGTAGCAGATCACTGAGGTATGCGTAGTAGACAGTGTATCAGGGACAGTTGGTTTTGTAGTAGAGAACAGTAAGGAAATGGGAGATGTGTAGCAGATCACTGAGGTATGCGTAGTAGACAGTATATCAGGGACAGTTGGTTTTGTAGTAGAGAACAGTGAGGGAATGGGAGATGTGTAGCAGATCACTGAGGTATACGTAGTAGACAGTATGTCAGGGACAGTTGGTTTTGTAGTAGAGAACAGTGAGGAAATGGGAGATGTGTAGCAGATCACTGAGGTATGCGTAGTAGACAGTATATCAGGGACAGTTGGTTTTGTAGTAGAGAACAGTGAGGAAATGGGAGATGTGTTCCAGATCACTGGGGTATGCGTAGTAGACAGTATATCTGGGACAGTTGGTTTTGTAGTAGAGAACAGTGAGGGAATGGGAGATGTGTTGCAGATAACTGAGGTATGTGTAGTAGACAGTATGTCAGGGACAGTTGGTTTTGTAGTAGAGAACAGTGAGGAAATGGGAGATGTGTAGCAGATCACTGGGGTATGCGTAGTAGACAGTATATCAGGGACAGTTGGTTTTGTAGTGGAGAACAGTGAGGAAATGGGAGATGTGTAGCAGATCACTGAGGTATGCGTAGTACACAGTATGTCAGGGACAGTTTGTTTTGTAGTAGAGAACAGTGAGGGAATGGGAGATGTGTAGCAGATCACTGGGGTATGCATAGTAGACAGTGTATCAGGGACAGTTGGTTTTGTAGTGAAGACTAGTGAGGAAATGGGGGATGTGTAGCAGATCACTGAGATATGCGTAATACACAGTATGTCAGGGACAGTTGGTTTTGTAGTAGAGAACAGTGAGGGAATTGGAGATGTGTAGTAGATCACTGGAGTATGCATAGTAGACATTATGTCAATGACAGTTGGTTTTGTAGTGGAGAACAGTGAGGAAATGGGGGATGTGTAGCAGATCACTGAGATATGCGTAGTACACAGTATGTCAGGGACACTTGGTTTTGTAGTAGAGAACAGTGAGGAAATGGGAGATGTGTAGCAGATCACTGAGGTATGTGTAGTAGACAGTATATCAGGGACCGTTGGTTTTGTAGTAGAGAACAGTGAGGAAATGGGAGATGTGTAGCAGATCACTGAGGTATGCGTAGTAGACAGTATATCAGGGACAGTTGGTTTTGTAGTAGAGAACAGTGAGGAAATGGGAGATGTGTAGCAGATCACTGAGGTATGCGTAGTAGACAGTATATCAGGGACAGTTGGTTTTGTAGTAGAGAACAGTGAGGGAATGGGAGATGTGTAGCAGATCACTGAGGTATACGTAGTAGACAGTATGTCAGGGACAGTTGGTTTTGTAGTAGAGAACAGTGAGGAAATGGGCGATGTGTAGCAGATCACTGAGGTATGCGTAGTAGACAGTATATCAGGGACAGTTGGTTTTGTAGTAGATAACAGTAAGGAAATGGGAGATGTGTAGCAGATCACTGAGGTATGCGTAGTAGACAGTATATCAGGGACAGTTGGTTTTGTAGTAGAGAACAGTGAGGGAATGGGAGATATGTAGCAGATCACTGTGGTATACGTAGTAGACAGTATGTCAGGGACAGTTGGTTTTGTAGTAGAGAACAGTGAGGAAATGGGAGATGTGTAGCAGATCACTGAGGTATGCGTAGTAGACAGTATATCAGGGACAGTTGGTTTTGTAGTAGAGAACAGTGAGGAAATGGGAGATGTGTAGCAGATCACTGGGGTATGCGTAGTAGACAGTATATCAGGGACAGTTGGTTTTGTAGTAGAGAACAGTGAGGGAATGGGAGATGTGTTGCAGATCACTGAGGTATGTGTAGTAGGCAGTATGTAAGGGACAGTTGGTTTTGTAGTAGAGAACAGTGAGGGAATGGGAGATGTGTAGCAGATCACTGGGGTATGCGTAGTAGACAGTATATCAGGGACAGTTGGTTTTGTAGTGGAGAACAGTGAGGAAATGGGAGATGTGTAGCAGATCACTGAGGTATGCGTAGTACACAGTATGTCAGGGACAGTTGGTTTTGTAGTAGAGAACAATGAGGGAATGGGAGATGTGTAGCAGATCACTGGGGTATGCATAGTAGACAGTATATCAGGGACGGTTGGTTTTGCAGTGAAGACCAGTGAGGAAATGGGGGATGTGTAGCAGATCACTGAGATATGCGTAATATACAGTATGTCAGGGACAGTTGGTTTTGTAGTAGAGAACAGTGAGGGAATGGGAGATGTGTAGTAGATCACTGGAGTATGCGTAGTAGACAGTATGTCAATGACAGTTGGTTTTGTAGTGGAGAACAGTGAGGAAATGGGAGATGTGTAGCAGATCACTGAGGTATGCGTAGTAGACAGTATATCAGGGACAGTTCGTTTTGTAGTAGAGAACAGTGAGGAAATGGGAGATGTGTAGCAGATCACTGAGGTATGCGTAGTAGACAGTATATCAGGGACAGTTCGTTTTGTAGTAGAGAACAGTGAGGGAATGGGAGATGTGTAGCAGATCACTGAGGTATACGTAGTAGACAGTATGTCAGGGACAGTTGGTTTTGTAGTAGAGAACAGTGAGGAAATGGGAGATGTGTAGCAGATCACTGAGGTATGCGTAGTAGACAGTATATCAGGGACAGTTGGTTTTGTAGTAGAGAACAGTGAGGAAATGGGAGATGTGTTGCAGATCACTGGGGTATGCGTAGTAAACAGTATATCAGGGACAGTTGGTTTTGTAGTAGAGAACAGTGAGGGAATGGGAGATGTGTAGCAGATCACTGAGGTATGCGTAGTAGACAGTATATCAGGGACAGTTGGTTTTGTAGTGGAGAACAGTGAGGAAATGGGAGATGTGTAGCAGATCACTGAGGTATGCATAGTACACAGTATGTCAGGGACTGTTGGTTTTGTAGTAGAGAACAGTGAGGGAATGGGAGATGTGTAGCAGATCACTGGGGTATGCGTAGTAGACAGTATATCTGGGACAGTTGGTTTTGTAGTGAAGAACAGTGAGGAAATGGGAGATGTGTAGCAGATCACTGAGATATGCGTAGTACACAGTATGTCAGGGACAGTTGGTTTTGTAGTAGAGAACAGTGAGGGAATGGGAGATGTGTAGCAGATCACTGAGGTATGTGTAGTAGACAGTATGTCAATGACAGTTGGTTTTGTAGTAGAGAACAGTGAGGAAATGGGAGATGTGTAGCAGATCACTTAGGTATGTGTAGTAGACAGTATATCAGGGACCGTTGGTTTTGTAGTAGAGAACAGTGAGGAAATGGGAGATGTGTACCAGATCACTGAGGTATGCGTAGTAGACAGTATATCAGGGACAGTTGGTTTTGTAGTAGAGAACAGTGAGGAAATGGGAGATGTGTAGCAGATCACTGAGGTATGCGTAGTAGACAGTATATCAGGGACAGTTGGTTTTGTAGTAGAGAACAGTGAGGGAATGGGAGATGTGTAGCAGATCACTGAGGTATACGTAGTAGACAGTATGTCAGGGACAGTTGGTTTTGTAGTAGAGAACAGTGAGGAAATGGGCGATGTGTAGCAGATCACTGAGGTATGCGTAGTAGACAGTATATCAGGGACAGTTGGTTTTGTAGTAGAGAACAGTAAGGAAATGGGAGATGTGTAGCAGATCACTGAGGTATGCGTAGTAGACAGTATATCAGGGACAGTTGGTTTTGTAGTAGAGAACAGTGAGGGAATGGGAGATATGTAGCAGATCACTGTGGTATACGTAGTAGACAGTATGTCAGGGACAGTTGGTTTTGTAGTAGAGAACAGTGAGGAAATGGGAGATGTGTAGCAGATCACTGAGGTATGCGTAGTAGACAGTATATCAGGGACAGTTGGTTTTGTAGTAGAGAACAGTGAGGAAATGGGAGATGTGTAGCAGATCACTGGGGTATGCGTAGTAGACAGTATATCAGGGACAGTTGGTTTTGTAGTAGAGAACAGTGAGGGAATGGGAGATGTGTTGCAGATCACTGAGGTATGTGTAGTAGGCAGTATGTAAGGGACAGTTGGTTTTGTAGTAGAGAACAGTGAGGGAATGGGAGATGTGTAGCAGATCACTGGGGTATGCGTAGTAGACAGTATATCAGGGACAGTTGGTTTTGTAGTGGAGAACAGTGAGGAAATGGGAGATGTGTAGCAGATCACTGAGGTATGCGTAGTACACAGTATGTCAGGGACAGTTGGTTTTGTAGTAGAGAACAATGAGGGAATGGGAGATGTGTAGCAGATCACTGGGGTATGCATAGTAGACAGTATATCAGGGACAGTTGGTTTTGCAGTGAAGACCAGTGAGGAAATGGGGGATGTGTAGCAGATCACTGAGATATGCGTAATATACAGTATGTCAGGGACAGTTGGTTTTGTAGTAGAGAACAGTGAGGGAATGGGAGATGTGTAGTAGATCACTGGAGTATGCGTAGTAGACAGTATGTCAATGACAGTTGGTTTTGTAGTGGAGAACAGTGAGGAAATGGGAGATGTGTAGCAGATCACTGAGGTATGCGTAGTAGACAGTATATCAGGGACAGTTCGTTTTGTAGTAGAGAACAGTGAGGAAATGGGAGATGTGTAGCAGATCACTGAGGTATGCGTAGTAGACAGTATATCAGGGACAGTTCGTTTTGTAGTAGAGAACAGTGAGGGAATGGGAGATGTGTAGCAGATCACTGAGGTATACGTAGTAGACAGTATGTCAGGGACAGTTGGTTTTGTAGTAGAGAACAGTGAGGAAATGGGAGATGTGTAGCAGATCACTGAGGTATGCGTAGTAGACAGTATATCAGGGACAGTTGGTTTTGTAGTAGAGAACAGTGAGGAAATGGGAGATGTGTAGCAGATCACTGAGGTATGCGTAGTAGACAGTATATCAGGGACAGTTCGTTTTGTAGTAGAGAACAGTGAGGAAATGGGAGATGTGTAGCAGATCACTGAGGTATGCGTAGTAGACAGTATATCAGGGACAGTTCGTTTTGTAGTAGAGAACAGTGAGGGAATGGGAGATGTGTAGCAGATCACTGAGGTATACGTAGTAGACAGTATGTCAGGGACAGTTGGTTTTGTAGTAGAGAACAGTGAGGAAATGGGAGATGTGTAGCAGATCACTGAGGTATGCGTAGTAGACAGTATATCAGGGACAGTTGGTTTTGTAGTAGAGAACAGTGAGGAAATGGGAGATGTGTTGCAGATCACTGGGGTATGCGTAGTAAACAGTATATCAGGGACAGTTGGTTTTGTAGTAGAGAACAGTGAGGGAATGGGAGATGTGTAGCAGATCACTGAGGTATGCGTAGTAGACAGTATATCAGGGACAGTTGGTTTTGTAGTGGAGAACAGTGAGGAAATGGGAGATGTGTAGCAGATCACTGAGGTATGCATAGTACACAGTATGTCAGGGACAGTTGGTTTTGTAGTAGAGAACAGTGAGGGAATGGGAGATGTGTAGCAGATCACTGGGGTATGCGTAGTAGACAGTATATCTGGGACAGTTGGTTTTGTAGTGAAGAACAGTGAGGAAATGGGAGATGTGTAGCAGATCACTGAGATATGCGTAGTACACAGTATGTCAGGGACAGTTGGTTTTGTAGTAGAGAACAGTGAGGGAATGGGAGATGTGTAGCAGATCACTGAGGTATGTGTAGTAGACAGTATGTCAATGACAGTTGGTTTTGTAGTAGAGAACAGTGAGGAAATGGGAGATGTGTAGCAGATCACTTAGGTATGTGTAGTAGACAGTATATCAGGGACCGTTGGTTTTGTAGTAGAGAACAGTGAGGAAATGGGAGATGTGTAGCAGATCACTGAGGTATGCGTAGTAGACAGTATATCAGGGACAGTTGGTTTTGTAGTAGAGAACAGTGAGGAAATGGGAGATGTGTAGCAGATCACTGAGGTATGCGTAGTAGACAGTATATCAGGGACAGTTGGTTTTGTAGTAGAGAACAGTGAGGGAATGGGAGATGTGTAGCAGATCACTGAGGTATACGTAGTAGACAGTATGTCAGGGACAGTTGGTTTTGTAGTAGAGAACAGTGAGGAAATGGGCGATGTGTAGCAGATCACTGAGGTATGCGTAGTAGACAGTATATCAGGGACAGTTGGTTTTGTAGTAGAGAACAGTAAGGAAATGGGAGATGTGTAGCAGATCACTGAGGTATGCGTAGTAGACAGTATATCAGGGACAGTTGGTTTTGTAGTAGAGAACAGTGAGGGAATGGGAGATATGTAGCAGATCACTGTGGTATACGTAGTAGACAGTATGTCAGGGACAGTTGGTTTTGTAGTAGAGAACAGTGAGGAAATGGGAGATGTGTAGCAGATCACTGAGGTATGCGTAGTAGACAGTATATCAGGGACAGTTGGTTTTGTAGTAGAGAACAGTGAGGAAATGGGAGATGTGTAGCAGATCACTGGGGTATGCGTAGTAGACAGTATATCAGGGACAGTTGGTTTTGTAGTAGAGAACAGTGAGGGAATGGGAGATGTGTAGCAGATCACTGGGGTATGCGTAGTAGACAGTATATCTGGGACAGTTGGTTTTGTAGTGAAGAACAGTGAGGAAATGGGAGATGTGTAGCAGATCACTGAGATATGCGTAGTACACAGTATGTCAGGGACAGTTGGTTTTGTAGTAGAGAACAGTGAGGGAATGGGAGATGTGTAGCAGATCACTGAGGTATGTGTAGTAGACAGTATGTCAATGACAGTTGGTTTTGTAGTAGAGAACAGTGAGGAAATGGGAGATGTGTAGCAGATCACTTAGGTATGTGTAGTAGACAGTATATCAGGGACCGTTGGTTTTGTAGTAGAGAACAGTGAGGAAATGGGAGATGTGTAGCAGATCACTGAGGTATGCGTAGTAGACAGTATATCAGGGACAGTTGGTTTTGTAGTAGAGAACAGTGAGGAAATGGGAGATGTGTAGCAGATCACTGAGGTATGCGTAGTAGACAGTATATCAGGGACAGTTGGTTTTGTAGTAGAGAACAGTGAGGGAATGGGAGATGTGTAGCAGATCACTGAGGTATACGTAGTAGACAGTATGTCAGGGACAGTTGGTTTTGTAGTAGAGAACAGTGAGGAAATGGGCGATGTGTAGCAGATCACTGAGGTATGCGTAGTAGACAGTATATCAGGGACAGTTGGTTTTGTAGTAGAGAACAGTAAGGAAATGGGAGATGTGTAGCAGATCACTGAGGTATGCGTAGTAGACAGTATATCAGGGACAGTTGGTTTTGTAGTAGAGAACAGTGAGGGAATGGGAGATATGTAGCAGATCACTGTGGTATACGTAGTAGACAGTATGTCAGGGACAGTTGGTTTTGTAGTAGAGAACAGTGAGGAAATGGGAGATGTGTAGCAGATCACTGAGGTATGCGTAGTAGACAGTATATCAGGGACAGTTGGTTTTGTAGTAGAGAACAGTGAGGAAATGGGAGATGTGTAGCAGATCACTGGGGTATGCGTAGTAGACAGTATATCAGGGACAGTTGGTTTTGTAGTAGAGAACAGTGAGGGAATGGGAGATGTGTTGCAGATCACTGAGGTATGTGTAGTAGGCAGTATGTAAGGGACAGTTGGTTTTGTAGTAGAGAACAGTGAGGGAATGGGAGATGTGTAGCAGATCACTGGGGTATGCGTAGTAGACAGTATATCAGGGACAGTTGGTTTTGTAGTGGAGAACAGTGAGGAAATGGGAGATGTGTAGCAGATCACTGAGGTATGCGTAGTACACAGTATGTCAGGGACAGTTGGTTTTGTAGTAGAGAACAATGAGGGAATGGGAGATGTGTAGCAGATCACTGGGGTATGCATAGTAGACAGTATATCAGGGACAGTTGGTTTTGCAGTGAAGACCAGTGAGGAAATGGGGGATGTGTAGCAGATCACTGAGATATGCGTAATATACAGTATGTCAGGGACAGTTGGTTTTGTAGTAGAGAACAGTGAGGGAATGGGAGATGTGTAGTAGATCACTGGAGTATGCGTAGTAGACAGTATGTCAATGACAGTTGGTTTTGTAGTGGAGAACAGTGAGGAAATGGGAGATGTGTAGCAGATCACTGAGGTATGCGTAGTAGACAGTATATCAGGGACAGTTCGTTTTGTAGTAGAGAACAGTGAGGGAATGGGAGATGTGTAGCAGATCACTGAGGTATACGTAGTAGACAGTATGTCAGGGACAGTTGGTTTTGTAGTAGAGAACAGTGAGGAAATGGGAGATGTGTAGCAGATCACTGAGGTATGCGTAGTAGACAGTATATCAGGGACAGTTGGTTTTGTAGTAGAGAACAGTGAGGAAATGGGAGATGTGTTGCAGATCACTGGGGTATGCGTAGTAAACAGTATATCAGGGACAGTTGGTTTTGTAGTAGAGAACAGTGAGGGAATGGGAGATGTGTAGCAGATCACTGAGGTATGCGTAGTAGACAGTATATCAGGGACAGTTGGTTTTGTAGTGGAGAACAGTGAGGGAATGGGAGATGTGTAGCAGATCACTGGGGTATGCGTAGTAGACAGTATATCTGGGACAGTTGGTTTTGTAGTGAAGAACAGTGAGGAAATGGGTGATGTGTAGCAGATCACTGAGATATGCGTAGTACACAGTATGTCAGGGACAGTTGGTTTTGTAGTAGAGAACAGTGAGGGAATGGGAGATGTGTAGCAGATCACTGAGGTATGTGTAGTAGACAGTATGTCAATGACAGTTGGTTTTGTAGTAGAGAACAGTGAGGAAATGGGAGATGTGTAGCAGATCACTGAGGTATGCGTAGTAGACAGTATATCAGGGACAGTTGGTTTTGTAGTAGAGAACAGTGAGGAAATGGGAGATGTGTAGCAGATCACTGGGGTATGCGTAGTAGACAGTATATCAGGGACAGTTGGTTTTGTTGTAGAGAACAGTGAGGGAATGGGAGATGTGTTGCAGATCACTGAGGTATGTGTAGTAGGCAGTATGTAAGGGACAGTTGGTTTTGTAGTAGAGAACAGTGAGGGAATGGGAGATGTGTAGCAGATCACTGGGGTATGCGTAGTAGACAGTATATCAGGGACAGTTGGTTTTGTAGTGGAGAACAGTGAGGAAATGGGAGATGTGTAGCAGATCACTGAGGTATGCGTAGTACACAGTATGTCAGGGACAGTTGGTTTTGTAGTAGAGAACAATGAGGGAATGGGAGATGTGTAGCAGATCACTGGGGTATGCATAGTAGACAGTATATCAGGGACAGTTGGTTTTGCAGTGAAGACCAGTGAGGAAATGGGGGATGTGTAGCAGATCACTGAGATATGCGTAATACACAGTATGTCAGGGACAGTTGGTTTTGTAGTAGAGAACAGTGAGGGAATGGGAGATGTGTAGTAGATCACTGGAGTATGCGTAGTAGACAGTATGTCAATGACAGTTGGTTTTGTAGTGGAGAACAGTGAGGAAATGGGAGATGTGTAGCAGATCACTGAGGTATGCGTAGTACACAGTATGTCAGGGACAGTTGGTTTTGTAGTAGAGAACAGTGAGGGAATGGGAGATGTGTAGCAGATCACTGGGGTATGCGTAGTAGACAGTATATCAGGGACAGTTGGTTTTGTAGTGAAGAACAGTGAGGAAATGGGGGATGTGTAGCAGATCACTGAGATATGCCTAGTACACAGTATGTCAGGGACAGTTGGTTTTGTAGTAGAGAACAGTGAGGAAATGGGAGATGTGTAGTAGACAGTATATCAGGGACAGTTGGTTTTGTAGTGAAGAACAGTGAGGAAATGGGAGATGTGTAGCAGATCACTTAGGTATGTGTAGTAGACAGTATGTCAGGGACAGTTGGTTTTGTAGTAGAGAACAGTGAGGGAATGGGAGATGTGTAGCAGATCACTGAGGTATGTGTAGTAGACAGTATGTCAATGACAGTTGGTTTTGTAGTAGAGAACAGTAAGGAAATGGGAGATGTGTAGCAGATCACTGAGGTATGTGTAGTAGACAGTATATCAGGGACAGTTGGTTTTGTAGTAGAGAACAGTGAGGGAATGGGAGATGTGTAGCAGATCACTGAGGTATACGTAGTAGACAGTATGTCAGGGACAGTTGGTTTTGTAGTAGAGAACAGTGAGGAAATGGGAGATGTGTAGCAGATCACTGAGGTATGCGTAGTAGACAGTATATCAGGGACAGTTGGTTTTGTAGTAGAGAACAGTGAGGAAATGGGAGATGTGTAGCAGATCACTGGGGTATGCGTAGTAGACAGTATATCAGGGACAGTTGGTTTTGTAGTAGAGAACAGTGAGGGAATGGGAGATGTGTTGCAGATCACTGAGGTATGTGTAGTAGACAGTATGTCAGGGACAGTTGGATTTGTAGTAGAGAACAGTGAGGGAATGGGAGATGTGTAGCAGATCACTGGGGTATGCGTAGTAGACAGTATATCAGGGACAGTTGGTTTTGTAGTGGAGAACAGTGAGGAAATGGGAGATGTGTAGCAGATCACTGAGGTATGCGTAGTACACAGTATGTCAGGGACAGTTGGTTTTGTAGTAGAGAACAGTGAGGGAATGGGAGATGTGTAGCAGATCACTGGGGTATGCATAGTAGACAGTATATCAGGGACAGTTGGTTTTGTAGTGAAGACCAGTGAGGAAATGGGGGATGTGTAGCAGATCACTGAGATATGCGTAATACACAGTATGTCAGGGACAGTTGGTTTTGTAGTAGAGAACAGTGAGGGAATGGGAGATGTGTAGTAGATCACTGGAGTATGCGTAGTAGACAGTATGTCAATGACAGTTGGTTTTGTAGTGGAGAACAGTGAGGAAATGGGAGATGTGTAGCAGATCACTGAGGTATGCGTAGTACACAGTATGTCAGGGACAGTTGGTTTTGTAGTAGAGAACAGTGAGGGAATGGGAGATGTGTAGCAGATCACTGGGGTATGCGTAGTAGACAGTATATCAGGGACAGTTGGTTTTGTAGTGAAGAACAGTGAGGAAATGGGGGATGTGTAGCAGATCACTGAGATATGCGTAGTACACAGTATGTCAGGGACAGTTGGTTTTGTAGTAGAGAACAGTGAGGGAATGGGAGATGTGTAGCAGATCACTGAGGTATACGTAGTAGATAGTATGTCAGGGACAGTTGGTTTTGTAGTAGAGAACAGTGAGGAAATGGGAGATGTGTAGCAGATCACTGAGGTATGCGTAGTAGGTAGTATGTCAATGACAGTTGGTTTTGTAGTAGAGAACAGTGAGGGAATGGGAGATGTGTAGCAGATCACTGAGGTATGCGTAGTAGACAGTATGTCAGGGACAGTTGGTTTTGTAGGAGAGAACAGTGAGGGAATGGGAGATGTGTAGCAGATCACTGAGGTATGCGTAGTAGACAGTATGTCCGGGACAGTTGGTTTTGTAGTAGAGAACAGTGAGGGAATGGGAGATGTGTAGCAGATCACTGAGGTATGCGTAGTAGGTAGTATGTCAATGACAGTTGGTTTTGTAGTAGAGAACAGTGAGGGAATGGGAGATGTGTAGCAGATCACTGAGGTATGCGTAGTAGACAGTATGTCAGGGACAGTTGGTTTTGTAGGAGAGAACAGTGAGGGAATGGGAGATGTGTAGCAGATCACTGAGGTATGCGTAGTAGACAGTATGTCCGGGACAGTTGGTTTTGTAGTAGAGAACAGTGAGGGAATGGGAGATGTGTAGCAGATCACTGGTGTATGCGTAGTAGACAGTATGTCAGGAACAGTTGGTTTTGTATTAGAGAACTGTGACGGAATGGGAGATGTGTAGCAGATCACTGAGGTATGCGTAGTAGACAGTATGTCAATGACAGTTGGTTTTGTAGTAGAGAACAGTGAGGAAATGGGAGATGTGTAGCAGATCACTGAGGTATGTGTAGTAGACAGTATATCACGGACAGTTGGTTTTGTAGTAGAGAACAGTGAGGAAATGGGAGATGTGTAGCAGATCACTGAGGTATGCGTAGTAGACAGTATATCAGGGACAGTTGGTTTTGTAGTAGAGAACAGTGGGGAAATGGGAGATGTGTAGCAGATCACTGAGGTATGCGTAGTAGATAGTATGTCAGGGACAGTTGGTTTTGTAGTAGAGAACAGTGAGGAAATGGGAGATGTGTAGCAGATCACTGGGGTATGCGTAGTAGACAGTATATCAGGGACAGTTGGTTTTGTAGTGGAGAACAGTGAGGAAATGGGAGATGTGTAGCAGATCACTGAGGTATGCGTAGTACACAGTATGTCAGGGACAGTTGGTTTTGTAGTAGAGAACAATGAGGGAATGGGAGATGTGTAGCAGATCACTGGGGTATGCATAGTAGACAGTATATCAGGGACAGTTGGTTTTGCAGTGAAGACCAGTGAGGAAATGGGGGATGTGTAGCAGATCACTGAGATATGCGTAATACACAGTATGTCAGGGACAGTTGGTTTTGTAGTAGAGAACAGTGAGGGAATGGGAGATGTGTAGTAGATCACTGGAGTATGCGTAGTAGACAGTATGTCAATGACAGTTGGTTTTGTAGTGGAGAACAGTGAGGAAATGGGAGATGTGTAGCAGATCACTGAGGTATGCGTAGTACACAGTATGTCAGGGACAGTTGGTTTTGTAGTAGAGAACAGTGAGGGAATGGGAGATGTGTAGCAGATCACTGGGGTATGCGTAGTAGACAGTATATCAGGGACAGTTGGTTTTGTAGTGAAGAACAGTGAGGAAATGGGGGATGTGTAGCAGATCACTGAGATATGCCTAGTACACAGTATGTCAGGGACAGTTGGTTTTGTAGTAGAGAACAGTGAGGAAATGGGAGATGTGTAGTAGACAGTATATCAGGGACAGTTGGTTTTGTAGTGAAGAACAGTGAGGAAATGGGAGATGTGTAGCAGATCACTGAGATATGCGTAGTACACAGTATGTCAGGGACAGTTGGTTTTGTAGTAGAGAACAGTGAGGGAATGGGAGATGTGTAGCAGATCACTGAGGTATGTGTAGTAGACAGTATGTCAATGACAGTTGGTTTTGTAGTAGAGAACAGTGAGGAAATGGGAGATGTGTAGCAGATCACTGAGGTATGTGTAGTAGACAGTATATCAGGGACAGTTGGTTTTGTAGTAGAGAACAGTGAGGAAATGGGAGATGTGTAGCAGATCACTGAGGTATGCCTAGTAGACAGTATATCAGGGACAGTTGGTTTTGTAGTAGAGAACAGTGAGGAAATGGGAGATGTGTAGCAGATCACTGAGGTATGCGTAGTAGACAGTATATCAGGGACAGTTGGTTTTGTAGTAGAGAACAGTGAGGGAATGGGAGATGTGTAGCAGATCACTGAGGTATACGTAGTAGACAGTATGTCAGGGACAGTTGGTTTTGTAGTAGAGAACAGTGAGGAAATGGGCGATGTGTAGCAGATCACTGAGGTATGCGTAGTAGACAGTATATCAGGGACAGTTGGTTTTGTAGTAGAGAACAGTAAGGAAATGGGAGATGTGTAGCAGATCACTGAGGTATGCGTAGTAGACAGTATATCAGGGACAGTTGGTTTTGTAGTAGAGAACAGTGAGGGAATGGGAGATGTGTAGCAGATCACTGAGGTATACGTAGTAGACAGTATGTCAGGGACAGTTGGTTTTGTAGTAGAGAACAGTGAGGAAATGGGAGATGTGTAGCAGATCACTGAGGTATGCGTAGTAGACAGTATATCAGGGACAGTTGGTTTTGTAGTAGAGAACAGTGAGGAAATGGGAGATGTGTAGCAGATCACTGGGGTATGCGTAGTAGACAGTATATCAGGGACAGTTGGTTTTGTAGTAGAGAACAGTGAGGGAATGGGAGATGTGTTGCAGATCACTGAGGTATGTGTAGTAGACAGTATGTCAGGGACAGTTGGATTTGTAGTAGAGAACAGTGAGGGAATGGGAGATGTGTAGCAGATCACTGGGGTATGCGTAGTAGACAGTATATCAGGGACAGTTGGTTTTGTAGTGGAGAACAGTGAGGAAATGGGAGATGTGTAGCAGATCACTGAGGTATGCGTAGTACACAGTATGTCAGGGACAGTTGGTTTTGTAGTAGAGAACAGTGAGGGAATGGGAGATGTGTAGCAGATCACTGGGGTATGCATAGTAGACAGTATATCAGGGACAGTTGGTTTTGTAGTGAAGACCAGTGAGGAAATGGGGGATGTGTAGCAGATCACTGAGATATGCGTAATACACAGTATGTCAGGGACAGTTGGTTTTGTAGTAGAGAACAGTGAGGGAATGGGAGATGTGTAGTAGATCACTGGAGTATGCGTAGTAGACAGTATGTCAATGACAGTTGGTTTTGTAGTGGAGAACAGTGAGGAAATGGGAGATGTGTAGCAGATCACTGAGGTATGCGTAGTACACAGTATGTCAGGGACAGTTGGTTTTGTAGTAGAGAACAGTGAGGGAATGGGAGATGTGTAGCAGATCACTGGGGTATGCGTAGTAGACAGTATATCAGGGACAGTTGGTTTTGTAGTGAAGAACAGTGAGGAAATGGGGGATGTGTAGCAGATCACTGAGATATGCGTAGTACACAGTATGTCAGGGACAGTTGGTTTTGTAGTAGAGAACAGTGAGGGAATGGGAGATGTGTAGCAGATCACTGAGGTATACGTAGTAGATAGTATGTCAGGGACAGTTGGTTTTGTAGTAGAGAACAGTGAGGAAATGGGAGATGTGTAGCAGATCACTGAGGTATGCGTAGTAGGTAGTATGTCAATGACAGTTGGTTTTGTAGTAGAGAACAGTGAGGGAATGGGAGATGTGTAGCAGATCACTGAGGTATGCGTAGTAGACAGTATGTCAGGGACAGTTGGTTTTGTAGGAGAGAACAGTGAGGGAATGGGAGATGTGTAGCAGATCACTGAGGTATGCGTAGTAGACAGTATGTCCGGGACAGTTGGTTTTGTAGTAGAGAACAGTGAGGGAATGGGAGATGTGTAGCAGATCACTGGTGTATGCGTAGTAGACAGTATGTCAGGAACAGTTGGTTTTGTATTAGAGAACTGTGACGGAATGGGAGATGTGTAGCAGATCACTGAGGTATGCGTAGTAGACAGTATGTCAATGACAGTTGGTTTTGTAGTAGAGAACAGTGAGGAAATGGGAGATGTGTAGCAGATCACTGAGGTATGTGTAGTAGACAGTATATCACGGACAGTTGGTTTTGTAGTAGAGAACAGTGAGGAAATGGGAGATGTGTAGCAGATCACTGAGGTATGCGTAGTAGACAGTATATCAGGGACAGTTGGTTTTGTAGTAGAGAACAGTGGGGAAATGGGAGATGTGTAGCAGATCACTGAGGTATGCGTAGTAGATAGTATGTCAGGGACAGTTGGTTTTGTAGTAGAGAACAGTGAGGAAATGGGAGATGTGTAGCAGATCACTGAGGTATGCGTAGTAGGTAGTATGTCAATGACAGTTGGTTTTGTAGTAGAGAACAGTGAGGGAATGGGAGATGTGTAGCAGATCACTGAGGTATGCGTAGTAGACAGTATGTCAATGACAGTTGGTTTTGTAGTAGAGAACAGTGAGGAAATGGGAGATGTGTAGCAGATCACTGAGGTATGCGTAGTAGACAGTATGTCAGGGACAGTTGGTTTTGTAGTAGAGAACAATGAGGGAATGGGAGATGTGTAGCAGATCACTGGTGTATGTGTAGTAGACAGTATGTCAGGGACAGTTGGTTTTGTAGTAGAGAACAGTGAGGGAATGGGAGATGTGTAGCAGATCACTGAGGTATGCGTAGTAGACAGTATGTCAGGGACAGTTGGTTTTGTAGGAGAGAACAGTGAGGGAATGGGAGATGTGTAGCAGATCACTGAGGTATGCGTAGTAGACAGTATGTCCGGGACAGTTGGTTTTGTAGTAGAGAACAGTGAGGGAATGGGAGATGTGTAGCAGATCACTGGTGTATGCGTAGTAGACAGTATGTCAGAAACAGTTGGTTTTGTATTAGAGAACTGTGACGGAATGGGAGATGTGTAGCAGATCACTGAGGTATGCGTAGTAGACAGTATGTCAATGACAGTTGGTTTTGTAGTAGAGAACAGTGAGGAAATGGGAGATGTGTAGCAGATCACTGAGGTATGTGTAGTAGACAGTATATCACGGACAGTTGGTTTTGTAGTAGAGAACAGTGAGGAAATGGGAGATGTGTAGCAGATCACTGAGGTATGCGTAGTAGACAGTATATCAGGGACAGTTGGTTTTGTAGTAGAGAACAGTGGGGAAATGGGAGATGTGTAGCAGATCACTGAGGTATGCGTAGTAGACAGTATATCAGGGACAGTTGGTTTTGTAGTAGAGAACAGTGAGGGAATGGGAGATGTGTAGCAGATCACTGAGGTATACGTAGTAGACAGTATGTCAGGGACAGTTGGTTTTGTAGTAGAGAACGGTGAGGAAATGGGAGATGTGTAGCAGATCACTGAGGTATGCGTAGTATACAGTATATCAGGGACAGTTGGTTTTGTAGTAGAGAACAGTGAGGGAATGGGAGATGTGTAGCAGATCACTGGGGTATGCGTAGTAGACAGTATGTCAGGGACAGTTGGTTTTGTAGTAGAGAACAGTGAGGGAATGGGAGATGTGTAGCAGATCACTGGTGTATGCGTAGTAGACAGTATGTCAGGGACAGTTGGTTTTGTAGTAGAGAACAGTGAGGGAATGGGAGATGTGTAGCAGATCACTGAGGTATGCGTAGTAGACAGTATATCAGGGACAGTTGGTTTTGTAGTAGAGAACAGTGAGGGAATGCGAGATGTGTAGCAGATCACTGAGGTATGCGTAGTAGACAGTATGTCAGGGACAGTTGGTTTTGTAGTAGAGAACAGTGAGGGAATGGGAGATGTGTAGCAGATCACAATGGTATGCGTAGTAGACAGTATATCAGGGACAGTTGGTTTTGTAGTAGAGAACAGTAAGGAAATGGGAGATGTGTAGCAGATCACTGAGGTATGCGTAGTAGACAGTATATCAGGGACAGTTGGTTTTGTAGTAGAGAACAGTGAGGGAATGGGAGATGTGTAGCAGATCACTGTGGTATACGTAGTAGACAGTATGTCAGGGACAGTTGGTTTTGTAGTAGAGAACAGTGAGGAAATGGGAGATGTGTAGCAGATCACTGAGGTATGCGTAGTACACAGTATATCAGGGACAGTTGGTTTTGTAGGAGAGAACAGTGAGGGAATGGGAGATGTGTAGCAGATCACTGAGGTATACGTAGTAGACAGTATGTCAGGAACAGTTGGTTTTGTATTAGAGAACTGTGACGGAATGGGAGATGTGTAGCAGATCACTGAGGTATGCGTAGTAGACAGTATGTCAATGACAGTTGGTTTTGTAGTAGAGAACAGTGAGGAAATGGGAGATGTGTAGCAGATCACTGAGGTATGTGTAGTAGACAGTATATCACGGACAGTTGGTTTTGTAGTAGAGAACAGTGAGGAAATGGGAGATGTGTAGCAGATCACTGAGGTATGCGTAGTAGACAGTATATCAGGGACAGTTGGTTTTGTAGTAGAGAACAGTGGGGAAATGGGAGATGTGTAGCAGATCACTGAGGTATGCGTAGTAGATAGTATGTCAGGGACAGTTGGTTTTGTAGTAGAGAACAGTGAGGAAATGGGAGATGTGTAGCAGATCACTGAGGTATGCGTAGTAGGTAGTATGTCAATGACAGTTGGTTTTGTAGTAGAGAACAGTGAGGGAATGGGAGATGTGTAGCAGATCACTGAGGTATGCGTAGTAGACAGTATGTCAATGACAGTTGGTTTTGTAGTAGAGAACAGTGAGGAAATGGGAGATGTGTAGCAGATCACTGAGGTATGCGTAGTAGACAGTATGTCAGGGACAGTTGGTTTTGTAGTAGAGAACAATGAGGGAATGGGAGATGTGTAGCAGATCACTGGTGTATGTGTAGTAGACAGTATGTCAGGGACAGTTGGTTTTGTAGTAGAGAACAGTGAGGGAATGGGAGATGTGTAGCAGATCACTGAGGTATGCGTAGTAGACAGTATGTCAGGGACAGTTGGTTTTGTAGGAGAGAACAGTGAGGGAATGGGAGATGTGTAGCAGATCACTGAGGTATGCGTAGTAGACAGTATGTCCGGGACAGTTGGTTTTGTAGTAGAGAACAGTGAGGGAATGGGAGATGTGTAGCAGATCACTGGTGTATGCGTAGTAGACAGTATGTCAGAAACAGTTGGTTTTGTATTAGAGAACTGTGACGGAATGGGAGATGTGTAGCAGATCACTGAGGTATGCGTAGTAGACAGTATGTCAATGACAGTTGGTTTTGTAGTAGAGAACAGTGAGGAAATGGGAGATGTGTAGCAGATCACTGAGGTATGTGTAGTAGACAGTATATCACGGACAGTTGGTTTTGTAGTAGAGAACAGTGAGGAAATGGGAGATGTGTAGCAGATCACTGAGGTATGCGTAGTAGACAGTATATCAGGGACAGTTGGTTTTGTAGTAGAGAACAGTGGGGAAATGGGAGATGTGTAGCAGATCACTGAGGTATGCGTAGTAGACAGTATATCAGGGACAGTTGGTTTTGTAGTAGAGAACAGTGAGGGAATGGGAGATGTGTAGCAGATCACTGAGGTATACGTAGTAGACAGTATGTCAGGGACAGTTGGTTTTGTAGTAGAGAACAGTGAGGAAATGGGAGATGTGTAGCAGATCACTGAGGTATGCGTAGTATACAGTATATCAGGGACAGTTGGTTTTGTAGTAGAGAACAGTGAGGGAATGGGAGATGTGTAGCAGATCACTGGGGTATGCGTAGTAGACAGTATGTCAGGGACAGTTGGTTTTGTAGTAGAGAACAGTGAGGGAATGGGAGATGTGTAGCAGATCACTGGTGTATGCGTAGTAGACAGTATGTCAGGGACAGTTGGTTTTGTAGTAGAGAACAGTGAGGGAATGGGAGATGTGTAGCAGATCACTGAGGTATGCGTAGTAGACAGTATATCAGGGACAGTTGGTTTTGTAGTAGAGAACAGTGAGGGAATGCGAGATGTGTAGCAGATCACTGAGGTATGCGTAGTAGACAGTATGTCAGGGACAGTTGGTTTTGTAGTAGAGAACAGTGAGGGAATGGGAGATGTGTAGCAGATCACAATGGTATGCGTAGTAGACAGTATATCAGGGACAGTTGGTTTTGTAGTAGAGAACAGTAAGGAAATGGGAGATGTGTAGCAGATCACTGAGGTATGCGTAGTAGACAGTATATCAGGGACAGTTGGTTTTGTAGTAGAGAACAGTGAGGGAATGGGAGATGTGTAGCAGATCACTGTGGTATACGTAGTAGACAGTATGTCAGGGACAGTTGGTTTTGTAGTAGAGAACAGTGAGGAAATGGGAGATGTGTAGCAGATCACTGAGGTATGCGTAGTACACAGTATATCAGGGACAGTTGGTTTTGTAGTAGAGAACAGTGAGGAAATGGGAGATGTGTAGCAGATCACTGGGGTATGCGTAGTAGACAGTATATCAGGGACAGTTGGTTTTGTAGTAGAGAACAGTGAGGGAATGGGAGATGTGTTGCAGATCACTGAGGTATGTGTAGTAGACAGTATGTCAGGGACAGTTGGTTTTGTAGTAGAGAACAGTGAGGGAATGGGAGATGTGTAGCAGATCACTGGTGTATGCGTAGTAGACAGTATGTCAGGAACAGTTGGTTTTGTATTAGAGAACTGTGACGGAATGGGAGATGTGTAGCAGATCACTGAGGTATGCGTAGTAGACAGTATGTCAATGACAGTTGGTTTTGTAGTAGAGAACAGTGAGGAAATGGGAGATGTGTAGCAGATCACTGAGGTATGTGTAGTAGACAGTATATCACGGACAGTTGGTTTTGTAGTAGAGAACAGTGAGGAAATGGGAGATGTGTAGCAGATCACTGAGGTATGCGTAGTAGACAGTATATCAGGGACAGTTGGTTTTGTAGTAGAGAACAGTGGGGAAATGGGAGATGTGTAGCAGATCACTGAGGTATGCGTAGTAGATAGTATGTCAGGGACAGTTGGTTTTGTAGTAGAGAACAGTGAGGAAATGGGAGATGTGTAGCAGATCACTGAGGTATGCGTAGTAGGTAGTATGTCAATGACAGTTGGTTTTGTAGTAGAGAACAGTGAGGGAATGGGAGATGTGTAGCAGATCACTGAGGTATGCGTAGTAGACAGTATGTCAATGACAGTTGGTTTTGTAGTAGAGAACAGTGAGGAAATGGGAGATGTGTAGCAGATCACTGAGGTATGCGTAGTAGACAGTATGTCAGGGACAGTTGGTTTTGTAGTAGAGAACAATGAGGGAATGGGAGATGTGTAGCAGATCACTGGTGTATGTGTAGTAGACAGTATGTCAGGGACAGTTGGTTTTGTAGTAGAGAACAGTGAGGGAATGGGAGATGTGTAGCAGATCACTGAGGTATGCGTAGTAGACAGTATGTCAGGGACAGTTGGTTTTGTAGGAGAGAACAGTGAGGGAATGGGAGATGTGTAGCAGATCACTGAGGTATGCGTAGTAGACAGTATGTCCGGGACAGTTGGTTTTGTAGTAGAGAACAGTGAGGGAATGGGAGATGTGTAGCAGATCACTGGTGTATGCGTAGTAGACAGTATGTCAGGAACAGTTGGTTTTGTATTAGAGAACTGTGACGGAATGGGAGATGTGTAGCAGATCACTGAGGTATGCGTAGTAGACAGTATGTCAATGACAGTTGGTTTTGTAGTAGAGAACAGTGAGGAAATGGGAGATGTGTAGCAGATCACTGAGGTATGTGTAGTAGACAGTATATCACGGACAGTTGGTTTTGTAGTAGAGAACAGTGAGGAAATGGGAGATGTGTAGCAGATCACTGAGGTATGCGTAGTAGACAGTATATCAGGGACAGTTGGTTTTGTAGTAGAGAACAGTGGGGAAATGGGAGATGTGTAGCAGATCACTGAGGTATGCGTAGTAGACAGTATATCAGGGACAGTTGGTTTTGTAGTAGAGAACAGTGAGGGAATGGGAGATGTGTAGCAGATCACTGAGGTATACGTAGTAGACAGTATGTCAGGGACAGTTGGTTTTGTAGTAGAGAACAGTGAGGAAATGGGAGATGTGTAGCAGATCACTGAGGTATGCGTAGTATACAGTATATCAGGGACAGTTGGTTTTGTAGTAGAGAACAGTGAGGGAATGGGAGATGTGTAGCAGATCACTGGGGTATGCGTAGTAGACAGTATGTCAGGGACAGTTGGTTTTGTAGTAGAGAACAGTGAGGGAATGGGAGATGTGTAGCAGATCACTGGTGTATGCGTAGTAGACAGTATGTCAGGGACAGTTGGTTTTGTAGTAGAGAACAGTGAGGGAATGGGAGATGTGTAGCAGATCACTGAGGTATGCGTAGTAGACAGTATATCAGGGACAGTTGGTTTTGTAGTAGAGAACAGTGAGGGAATGCGAGATGTGTAGCAGATCACTGAGGTATGCGTAGTAGACAGTATGTCAGGGACAGTTGGTTTTGTAGTAGAGAACAGTGAGGGAATGGGAGATGTGTAGCAGATCACAATGGTATGCGTAGTAGACAGTATATCAGGGACAGTTGGTTTTGTAGTAGAGAACAGTAAGGAAATGGGAGATGTGTAGCAGATCACTGAGGTATGCGTAGTAGACAGTATATCAGGGACAGTTGGTTTTGTAGTAGAGAACAGTGAGGGAATGGGAGATGTGTAGCAGATCACTGTGGTATACGTAGTAGACAGTATGTCAGGGACAGTTGGTTTTGTAGTAGAGAACAGTGAGGAAATGGGAGATGTGTAGCAGATCACTGAGGTATGCGTAGTACACAGTATATCAGGGACAGTTGGTTTTGTAGTAGAGAACAGTGAGGAAATGGGAGATGTGTAGCAGATCACTGGGGTATGCGTAGTAGACAGTATATCAGGGACAGTTGGTTTTGTAGTAGAGAACAGTGAGGGAATGGGAGATGTGTTGCAGATCACTGAGGTATGTGTAGTAGACAGTATGTCAGGGACAGTTGGTTTTGTAGTAGAGAACAGTGAGGGAATGGGAGATGTGTAGCAGATCACTGGGGTATGCGTAGTAGACAGTATATCAGGGACAGTTGGTTTTGTAGTGGAGAACAGTGAGGAAATGGGAGATGTGTAGCAGATCACTGAGGTATGCGTAGTACACAGTATGTCAGGGACAGTTGGTTTTGTAGTAGAGAACAGTGAGGGAATGGGAGATGTGTAGCAGATCACTGGGGTATGCATAGTAGACAGTATATCAGGGACAGTTGGTTTTGTAGTGAAGACCAGTGAGGAAATGGGGGATGTGTAGCAGATCACTGAGATATGCGTAATACACAGTATGTCAGGGACAGTTGGTTTTGTAGTAGAGAACAGTGAGGGAATGGGAGATGTGTAGTAGATCACTGGAGTATGCGTAGTAGACAGTATGTCAATGACAGTTGGTTTTGTAGTGGAGAACAGTGAGGAAATGGGAGATGTGTAGCAGATCACTGAGGTATGCGTAGTACACAGTATGTCAGGGACAGTTGGTTTTGTAGTAGAGAACAGTGAGGGAATGGGAGATGTGTAGCAGATCACTGGGGTATGCGTAGTAGACAGTATATCAGGGACAGTTGGTTTTGTAGTGAAGAACAGTGAGGAAATGGGGGATGTGTAGCAGATCACTGAGATATGCGTAGTACACAGTATGTCAGGGACAGTTGGTTTGTAGTAGAGAACAGTGAGGGAATGGGAGATGTGTAGTAGACAGTATATCAGGGACAGTTGGTTTTGTAGTGAAGAACAGTGAGGAAATGGGAGATGTGTAGCAGATCACTGAGATATGCGTAGTACACAGTATGTCAGGGACAGTTGGTTTTGTAGTAGAGAACAGTGAGGGAATGGGAGATGTGTAGCAGATCACTGAGGTATGTGTAGTAGACAGTATGTCAATGACAGTTGGTTTTGTAGTAGAGAACAGTGAGGAAATGGGAGATGTGTAGCAGATCACTGAGGTATGTGTAGTAGACAGTATATCAGGGACCGTTGGTTTTGTAGTAGAGAACAGTGAGGAAATGGGAGATGTGTAGCAGATCACTGAGGTATGCGTAGTAGACAGTATATCAGGGACAGTTGGTTTTGTAGTAGAGAACAGTGATGAAATGGGAGATGTGTAGCAGATCACTGAGGTATGCGTAGTAGACAGTATATCAGGGACAGTTGGTTTTGTAGTAGAGAACAGTGAGGGAATGGGAGATGTGTAGCAGATCACTGAGGTATACGTAGTAGACAGTATATCAGGGACAGTTGGTTTTGTAGTGAAGAACAGTGAGGAAATGGGAGATGTGTAGCAGATCACTGAGATATGCGTAGTAGACAGTATGTCAGGGACAGTTGGTTTTGTAGTAGAGAACAGTGAGGGAATGGGAGATGTGTAGCAGATCACTGAGGTATGTGTAGTAGACAGTATGTCAATGACAGTTGGTTTTGTAGTAGAGAACAGTGAGGAAATGGGAGATGTGTAGCAGATCACTGAGGTATGTGTAGTAGACAGTATATCAGGGACCGTTGGTTTTGTAGTAGAGAACAGTGAGGAAATGGGAGATGTGTAGCAGATCACTGAGGTATGCATAGTAGACAGTATATCAGGGACAGTTGGTTTTGTAGTAGAGAACAGTGAGGAAATGGGAGATGTGTAGCAGATCACTGAGGTATGCGTAGTAGACAGTATATCAGGGACAGTTGGTTTTGTAGTAGAGAACAGTGAGGGAATGGGAGATGTGTAGCAGATCACTGAGGTATACGTAGTAGACAGTATGTCAGGGACAGTTGGTTTTGTAGTAGAGAACAGTGAGGAAATGGGCGATGTGTAGCAGATCACTGAGGTATGCGTAGTAGACAGTATATCAGGGACAGTTGGTTTTGTAGTAGAGAACAGTAAGGAAATGGGAGATGTGTAGCAGATCACTGAGGTGTGCGTAGTAGACAGTATATCAGGGACAGTTGGTTTTGTAGTAGAGAACAGTGAGGGAATGGGAGATGTGTAGCAGATCACTGAGGTATACGTAGTAGACAGTATGTCAGGGACAGTTGGTTTTGTAGTAGAGAACAGTGAGGAAATGGGAGATGTGTAGCAGATCACTGAGGTATGCGTAGTAGACAGTATATCAGGGACAGTTGGTTTTGTAGTAGAGAACAGTGAGGAAATGGGAGATGTGTAGCAGATCACTGGGGTATGCGTAGTAGACATTATATCAGGAACAGTTGGTTTTGTAGCAGAGAACAGTGAGGGAATGGGAGATGTGTTGCAGATCACTGAGGTATGTGTAGTAGACAGTATGTCAGGGACAGTTGGTTTTGTAGTAGAGAACAGTGAGGGAATGGGAGATGTGTAGCAGATCACTGGGGTATGCGTAGTAGACAGTATATCAGGGACAGTTGGTTTTGTAGTGGAGAACAGTGAGGAAATGGGAGATGTGTAGCAGATCACTGAGGTATGCGTAGTACACAGTATGTCAGGGACAGTTGGTTTTGTAGTAGAGAACAGTGAGGGAATGGGAGATGTGTAGCAGATCACTGGGGTATGCATAGTAGACAGTATATCAGGGACAGTTGGTTTTGTAGTGAAGACCAGTGAGGAAATGGGGGATGCGTAGCAGATCACTGAGATATGCGTAATACACAGTATGTCAGGGACAGTTGGTTTTGTAGTAGAGAACAGTGAGGGAATGGGAGATGTGTAGTAGATCACTGGAGTATGCGTAGTAGACAGTATGTCAATGACAGTTGGTTTTGTAGTGGAGAACAGTGAGGAAATGGGAGATGTGTAGCAGATCACTGAGGTATGCGTAGTACACAGTATGTCAGGGACAGTTGGTTTTGTAGTAGAGAACAGTGAGGAAATGGGAGATGTGTAGCAGATCACTGAGGTATGCGTAGTACACAGTATATCAGGGACAGTTGGTTTTGTAGTAGAGAACAGTGAGGAAATGGGAGATGTGTAGCAGATCACTGGGGTATGCGTAGTAGACAGTATATCAGGGACAGTTGGTTTTGTAGTAGAGAACAGTGAGGGAATGGGAGATGTGTTGCAGATCACTGAGGTATGTGTAGTAGACAGTATGTCAGGGACAGTTGGTTTTGTAGTAGAGAACAGTGAGGGAATGGGAGATGTGTAGCAGATCACTGGTGTATGCGTAGTAGACAGTATGTCAGGAACAGTTGGTTTTGTATTAGAGAACTGTGACGGAATGGGAGATGTGTAGCAGATCACTGAGGTATGCGTAGTAGACAGTATGTCAATGACAGTTGGTTTTGTAGTAGAGAACAGTGAGGAAATGGGAGATGTGTAGCAGATCACTGAGGTATGTGTAGTAGACAGTATATCACGGACAGTTGGTTTTGTAGTAGAGAACAGTGAGGAAATGGGAGATGTGTAGCAGATCACTGAGGTATGCGTAGTAGACAGTATATCAGGGACAGTTGGTTTTGTAGTAGAGAACAGTGGGGAAATGGGAGATGTGTAGCAGATCACTGAGGTATGCGTAGTAGATAGTATGTCAGGGACAGTTGGTTTTGTAGTAGAGAACAGTGAGGAAATGGGAGATGTGTAGCAGATCACTGAGGTATGCGTAGTAGGTAGTATGTCAATGACAGTTGGTTTTGTAGTAGAGAACAGTGAGGGAATGGGAGATGTGTAGCAGATCACTGAGGTATGCGTAGTAGACAGTATGTCAATGACAGTTGGTTTTGTAGTAGAGAACAGTGAGGAAATGGGAGATGTGTAGCAGATCACTGAGGTATGCGTAGTAGACAGTATGTCAGGGACAGTTGGTTTTGTAGTAGAGAACAATGAGGGAATGGGAGATGTGTAGCAGATCACTGGTGTATGTGTAGTAGACAGTATGTCAGGGACAGTTGGTTTTGTAGTAGAGAACAGTGAGGGAATGGGAGATGTGTAGCAGATCACTGAGGTATGCGTAGTAGACAGTATGTCAGGGACAGTTGGTTTTGTAGGAGAGAACAGTGAGGGAATGGGAGATGTGTAGCAGATCACTGAGGTATGCGTAGTAGACAGTATGTCCGGGACAGTTGGTTTTGTAGTAGAGAACAGTGAGGGAATGGGAGATGTGTAGCAGATCACTGGTGTATGCGTAGTAGACAGTATGTCAGGAACAGTTGGTTTTGTATTAGAGAACTGTGACGGAATGGGAGATGTGTAGCAGATCACTGAGGTATGCGTAGTAGACAGTATGTCAATGACAGTTGGTTTTGTAGTAGAGAACAGTGAGGAAATGGGAGATGTGTAGCAGATCACTGAGGTATGTGTAGTAGACAGTATATCACGGACAGTTGGTTTTGTAGTAGAGAACAGTGAGGAAATGGGAGATGTGTAGCAGATCACTGAGGTATGCGTAGTAGACAGTATATCAGGGACAGTTGGTTTTGTAGTAGAGAACAGTGGGGAAATGGGAGATGTGTAGCAGATCACTGAGGTATGCGTAGTAGACAGTATATCAGGGACAGTTGGTTTTGTAGTAGAGAACAGTGAGGGAATGGGAGATGTGTAGCAGATCACTGAGGTATACGTAGTAGACAGTATGTCAGGGACAGTTGGTTTTGTAGTAGAGAACAGTGAGGAAATGGGAGATGTGTAGCAGATCACTGAGGTATGCGTAGTATACAGTATATCAGGGACAGTTGGTTTTGTAGTAGAGAACAGTGAGGGAATGGGAGATGTGTAGCAGATCACTGGGGTATGCGTAGTAGACAGTATGTCAGGGACAGTTGGTTTTGTAGTAGAGAACAGTGAGGGAATGGGAGATGTGTAGCAGATCACTGGTGTATGCGTAGTAGACAGTATGTCAGGGACAGTTGGTTTTGTAGTAGAGAACAGTGAGGGAATGGGAGATGTGTAGCAGATCACTGAGGTATGCGTAGTAGACAGTATATCAGGGACAGTTGGTTTTGTAGTAGAGAACAGTGAGGGAATGCGAGATGTGTAGCAGATCACTGAGGTATGCGTAGTAGACAGTATGTCAGGGACAGTTGGTTTTGTAGTAGAGAACAGTGAGGGAATGGGAGATGTGTAGCAGATCACAATGGTATGCGTAGTAGACAGTATATCAGGGACAGTTGGTTTTGTAGTAGAGAACAGTAAGGAAATGGGAGATGTGTAGCAGATCACTGAGGTATGCGTAGTAGACAGTATATCAGGGACAGTTGGTTTTGTAGTAGAGAACAGTGAGGGAATGGGAGATGTGTAGCAGATCACTGTGGTATACGTAGTAGACAGTATGTCAGGGACAGTTGGTTTTGTAGTAGAGAACAGTGAGGAAATGGGAGATGTGTAGCAGATCACTGAGGTATGCGTAGTACACAGTATATCAGGGACAGTTGGTTTTGTAGTAGAGAACAGTGAGGAAATGGGAGATGTGTAGCAGATCACTGGGGTATGCGTAGTAGACAGTATATCAGGGACAGTTGGTTTTGTAGTAGAGAACAGTGAGGGAATGGGAGATGTGTTGCAGATCACTGAGGTATGTGTAGTAGACAGTATGTCAGGGACAGTTGGTTTTGTAGTAGAGAACAGTGAGGGAATGGGAGATGTGTAGCAGATCACTGGGGTATGCGTAGTAGACAGTATATCAGGGACAGTTGGTTTTGTAGTGGAGAACAGTGAGGAAATGGGAGATGTGTAGCAGATCACTGAGGTATGCGTAGTACACAGTATGTCAGGGACAGTTGGTTTTGTAGTAGAGAACAGTGAGGGAATGGGAGATGTGTAGCAGATCACTGGGGTATGCATAGTAGACAGTATATCAGGGACAGTTGGTTTTGTAGTGAAGACCAGTGAGGAAATGGGGGATGTGTAGCAGATCACTGAGATATGCGTAATACACAGTATGTCAGGGACAGTTGGTTTTGTAGTAGAGAACAGTGAGGGAATGGGAGATGTGTAGTAGATCACTGGAGTATGCGTAGTAGACAGTATGTCAATGACAGTTGGTTTTGTAGTGGAGAACAGTGAGGAAATGGGAGATGTGTAGCAGATCACTGAGGTATGCGTAGTACACAGTATGTCAGGGACAGTTGGTTTTGTAGTAGAGAACAGTGAGGGAATGGGAGATGTGTAGCAGATCACTGGGGTATGCGTAGTAGACAGTATATCAGGGACAGTTGGTTTTGTAGTGAAGAACAGTGAGGAAATGGGGGATGTGTAGCAGATCACTGAGATATGCGTAGTACACAGTATGTTAGGGACAGTTGGTTTGTAGTAGAGAACAGTGAGGGAATGGGAGATGTGTAGTAGACAGTATATCAGGGACAGTTGGTTTTGTAGTGAAGAACAGTGAGGAAATGGGAGATGTGTAGCAGATCACTGAGATATGCGTAGTACACAGTATGTCAGGGACAGTTGGTTTTGTAGTAGAGAACAGTGAGGGAATGGGAGATGTGTAGCAGATCACTGAGGTATGTGTAGTAGACAGTATGTCAATGACAGTTGGTTTTGTAGTAGAGAACAGTGAGGAAATGGGAGATGTGTAGCAGATCACTGAGGTATGTGTAGTAGACAGTATATCAGGGACCGTTGGTTTTGTAGTAGAGAACAGTGAGGAAATGGGAGATGTGTAGCAGATCACTGAGGTATGCGTAGTAGACAGTATATCAGGGACAGTTGGTTTTGTAGTAGAGAACAGTGATGAAATGGGAGATGTGTAGCAGATCACTGAGGTATGCGTAGTAGACAGTATATCAGGGACAGTTGGTTTTGTAGTAGAGAACAGTGAGGGAATGGGAGATGTGTAGCAGATCACTGAGGTATACGTAGTAGACAGTATATCAGGGACAGTTGGTTTTGTAGTGAAGAACAGTGAGGAAATGGGAGATGTGTAGCAGATCACTGAGATATGCGTAGTAGACAGTATGTCAGGGACAGTTGGTTTTGTAGTAGAGAACAGTGAGGGAATGGGAGATGTGTAGCAGATCACTGAGGTATGTGTAGTAGACAGTATGTCAATGACAGTTGGTTTTGTAGTAGAGAACAGTGAGGAAATGGGAGATGTGTAGCAGATCACTGAGGTATGTGTAGTAGACAGTATATCAGGGACCGTTGGTTTTGTAGTAGAGAACAGTGAGGAAATGGGAGATGTGTAGCAGATCACTGAGGTATGCATAGTAGACAGTATATCAGGGACAGTTGGTTTTGTAGTAGAGAACAGTGAGGAAATGGGAGATGTGTAGCAGATCACTGAGGTATGCGTAGTAGACAGTATATCAGGGACAGTTGGTTTTGTAGTAGAGAACAGTGAGGGAATGGGAGATGTGTAGCAGATCACTGAGGTATACGTAGTAGACAGTATGTCAGGGACAGTTGGTTTTGTAGTAGAGAACAGTGAGGAAATGGGCGATGTGTAGCAGATCACTGAGGTATGCGTAGTAGACAGTATATCAGGGACAGTTGGTTTTGTAGTAGAGAACAGTAAGGAAATGGGAGATGTGTAGCAGATCACTGAGGTGTGCGTAGTAGACAGTATATCAGGGACAGTTGGTTTTGTAGTAGAGAACAGTGAGGGAATGGGAGATGTGTAGCAGATCACTGAGGTATACGTAGTAGACAGTATGTCAGGGACAGTTGGTTTTGTAGTAGAGAACAGTGAGGAAATGGGAGATGTGTAGCAGATCACTGAGGTATGCGTAGTAGACAGTATATCAGGGACAGTTGGTTTTGTAGTAGAGAACAGTGAGGAAATGGGAGATGTGTAGCAGATCACTGGGGTATGCGTAGTAGACATTATATCAGGAACAGTTGGTTTTGTAGCAGAGAACAGTGAGGGAATGGGAGATGTGTTGCAGATCACTGAGGTATGTGTAGTAGACAGTATGTCAGGGACAGTTGGTTTTGTAGTAGAGAACAGTGAGGGAATGGGAGATGTGTAGCAGATCACTGGGGTATGCGTAGTAGACAGTATATCAGGGACAGTTGGTTTTGTAGTGGAGAACAGTGAGGAAATGGGAGATGTGTAGCAGATCACTGAGGTATGCGTAGTACACAGTAAGTCAGGGACAGTTGGTTTTGTAGTAGAGAACAGTGAGGGAATGGGAGATGTGTAGCAGATCACTGGGGTATGCATAGTAGACAGTATATCAGGGACAGTTGGTTTTGTAGTGAAGACCAGTGAGGAAATGGGGGATGCGTAGCAGATCACTGAGATATGCGTAATACACAGTATGTCAGGGACAGTTGGTTTTGTAGTAGAGAACAGTGAGGGAATGGGAGATGTGTAGTAGATCACTGGAGTATGCGTAGTAGACAGTATGTCAATGACAGTTGGTTTTGTAGTGGAGAACAGTGAGGAAATGGGAGATGTGTAGCAGATCACTGAGGTATGCGTAGTACACAGTATGTCAGGGACAGTTGGTTTTGTAGTAGAGAACAGTGAGGGAATGGGAGATATGTAGCAGATCACTGGGGTATGCGTAGTAGACAGTATATCAGGGACAGTTGGTTTTGTAGTGAAGAACAGTGAGGAAATGGGAGATGTGTAGCAGATCACTGAGGTATGTGTAGTAGACAGTATGTCAATGACAGTTGGTTTTGTAGTAGAGAACAGTGAGGAAATGGGAGATGTGTAGCAGATCACTGAGGTATGTGTAGTAGACAGTATATCAGGGACCGTTGGTTTTGTAGTAGAGAACAGTGAGGAAATGGGAGATGTGTAGCAGATCACTGAGGTATGCGTAGTAGACAGTATATCAGGGACAGTTGGTTTTGTAGTAGAGAACAGTGAGGAAATGGGAGATGTGTAGCAGATCACTGGGGTATGCGTAGTAGACAGTATATAGGGACAGTTGGTTTTGTAGTAGAGAACAGTGAGGGAATGGGAGATGTGTAGCAGATCACTGAGGTATACGTAGTAGACAGTATGTCAGGGACAGTTGGTTTTGTAGTAGAGAACAGTGAGGAAATGGGCGATGTGTAGCAGATCACTGAGGTATGCGTAGTAGACAGTATATCAGGGACAGTTGGTTTTGTAGTAGAGAACAGTAAGGAAATGGGAGATGTGTAGCAGATCACTGAGGTATGCGTAGTAGACAGTATATCAGGGACAGTTGGTTTTGTAGTAGAGAACAGTGAGGGAATGGGAGATGTGTAGCAGATCACTGAGGTATACGTAGTAGACAGTATGTCAGGGACAGTTGGTTTTGTAGTAGAGAACAGTGAGGAAATGGAAGATGTGTAGCAGATCACTGAGGTATGCGTAGTAGACAGTATATCAGGGACAGTTGGTTTTGTAGAAGAGAACAGTGAGGAAATGGGAGATGTGTAGCAGATCACTGGGGTATGCGTAGTAGACATTATATCAGGGACAGTTGGTTTTGTAGTAGAGAACAGTGAGGGAATGGGAGATGTGTTGCAGATCACTGAGGTATGTGTAGTAGACAGTATGTCAGGGACAGTTGGTTTTGTAGTAGAGAACAGTGAGGGAATGGGAGATGTGTAGCAGATCACTGGGGTATGCGTAGTAGACAGTATATCAGGGACAGTTGGTTTTGTAGTGGAGAACAGTGACGAAATGGGAGATGTGTAGCAGATCACTGGGGTATGCGTAGTAGACATTATATCAGGGACAGTTGGTTTTGTAGTAGAGAACAGTGAGGGAATGGGAGATGTGTTGCAGATCACTGAGGTATGTGTAGTAGACAGTATGTCAGGGACAGTTGGTTTTGTAGTAGAGAACAGTGAGGGAATGGGAGATGTGTAGCAGATCACTGGGGTATGCATAGTAGACAGTATATCAGGGACAGTTGGTTTTGTAGTGAAGACCAGTGAGGAAATGGGGGATGCGTAGCAGATCACTGAGATATGCGTAATACACAGTATGTCAGGGACAGTTGGTTTTGTAGTAGAGAACAGTGAGGGAATGGGAGATGTGTAGTAGATCACTGGAGTATGCGTAGTAGACAGTATGTCAATGACAGTTGGTTTTGTAGTGGAGAACAGTGAGGAAATGGGAGATGTGTAGCAGATCACTGAGGTATGCGTAGTACACAGTATGTCAGGGACAGTTGGTTTTGTAGTAGAGAACAGTGAGGGAATGGGAGATGTGTAGCAGATCACTGGGGTATGCGTAGTAGACAGTATATCAGGGACAGTTGGTTTTGTAGTGAAGAACAGTGAGGAAATGGGGGATGTGTAGCAGATCACTGAGATATGCGTAGTACACAGTATGTCAGGGACAGTTGGTTTTGTAGTAGAGAACAGTGAGGGAATGGGAGATGTGTAGTAGATCACTGGGGTATGCGTAGTAGACAGTATGTCAATGACAGTTGGTTTTGTAGTAGAGAACAGTGAGGGAATGGGAGATGTGTAGCAGATCACTGGGGTATGCGTAGTAGACAGTATATCAGGGACAGTTGGTTTTGTAGTAGAGAACAGTGAGGAATTGGGAGATGTGTAGCAGATCACTGGGGTATGTGTAGTAGACAGTATATCAGGGACAGTTGGTTTTGTAGTAGAGAACAGTGAGGGAATGGGAGATGTGTAGCAGATCACTGAGGTATACGTAGTAGATAGTATGTCAGGGACAGTTGGTTTTGTAGTAGAGAACAGTGAGGGAATGGGAGATGTGTAGCAGATCACTGAGGTATGCGTAGTAGACAGTATGTCAATGACAGTTGGTTTTGTAGTAGAGAACAGTGAGGAAATGGGAGATGTGTAGCAGATCACTGAGGTATGCGTAGTAGACAGTATGTCAGGAACAGTTGGTTTTGTATTAGAGAACTGTGACGGAATGGGAGATGTGTAGCAGATCACTGAGGTATGCGTAGTAGACAGTATGTCAATGACAGTTGGTTTTGTAGTAGAGAACAGTGAGGAAATGGGAGATGTGTAGCAGATCACTGAGGTATGTGTAGTAGACAGTATATCACGGACAGTTGGTTTTGTATTAGAGAACAGTGAGGAAATGGGAGATGTGTAGCAGATCACTGAGGTATGCGTAGTAGACAGTATATCAGGGACAGTTGGTTTTGTAGTAGAGAACAGTGGGGAAATGGGAGCTGTGTAGCAGATCACTGAGGTATGCGTAGTAGACAGTATATCAGGGACAGTTGGTTTTGTAGTAGAGAACAGTGAGGGAATGGGAGATGTGTAGCAGATCACTGAGGTATACGTAGTAGACAGTATGTCAGGGACAGTTGGTTTTGTAGTAGAGAACAGTGAGGAAATGGGAGATGTGTAGCAGATCACTGAGGTATGCGTAGTATACAGTATATCAGGGACAGTTGGTTTTGTAGTAGAGAACAGTGAGGGAATGGGAGATGTGTAGCAGATCACTGGGGTATGCGTAGTAGACAGTATGTCAGGGACAGTTGGTTTTGTAGTAGAGAACAGTGAGGGAATGGGAGATGTGTAGCAGATCACTGGTGTATGCGTAGTAGACAGTATGTCAGGGACAGTTGGTTTTGTAGTAGAGAACAGTGAGGGAATGGGAGATGTGTAGCAGATCACTGAGGTATGCGTAGTAGACAGTATATCAGGGACAGTTGGTTTTGTAGTAGAGAACAGTGAGGGAATGCGAGATGTGTAGCAGATCACTGAGGTATGCGTAGTAGACAGTATGTCAGGGACAGTTGATTTTGTAGTAGAGAACAGTGAGGGAATGGGAGATGTGCAGCAGATCACAATGGTATGCGTAGTAGACAGTATATCAGGGACAGTTGGTTTTGTAGTAGAGAACAGTGAGAGAATTGGAGATGTGTAGTAGATCACTGAGGTATGCGTAGTAGACAGTATATCAGGGACAGTTGGTTTTGTAGTAGAGAACAGTGAGGGAATGGGAGATGTGTAGCAGATCACTGAGGTATGCGTAGTAGACAGTATGTCAGGTACAGTTGGTTTTGTAGTAGAGAACAGTGAGGGAATAGGAGATGTGTAGCAGATCACTGAGGTATGTGTAGTAGACAGTATGTCAGGGACAGTTGGTTTTGTAGTAGAGAACAGTGAGGAAATGGGAGATGTGTAGCAGGTCACTGGGGTATGCGTAGTAGACAGTATGTCAGGGACAGTTGGTTTTGTAGTAGAGAACAGTGAGGGAATGGGAGATGTGTAGCAGATCACTTAGGTATGTGTAGTAGACAGTATGTCAGGGACAGTTGGTTTTGTAGTAGAGAACAGTGAGGGAATGGGAGATGTGTAGCAGATCACTGAGGTATGTGTAGTAGACAGTATGTCAATGACAGTTGGTTTTGTAGTAGAGAACAGTAAGGAAATGGGAGATGTGTAGCAGATCACTGAGGTATGTGTAGTAGACAGTATATCAGGGACAGTTGGTTTTGTAGTAGAGAACAGTGAGGAAATGGGAGATGTGTAGCAGATCACTGAGGTATGCGTAGTAGACAGTATATCAGGGACAGTTGGTTTTGTAGTAGAGAACAGTGAGGAAATGGGAGATGTGTAGCAGATCACTGAGGTATGCGTAGTAGACAGTATATCAGGGACAGTTCGTTTTGTAGTAGAGAACAGTGAGGGAATGGGAGATGTGTAGCAGATCACTGAGGTATACGTAGTAGACAGTATGTCAGGGACAGTTGGTTTTGTAGTAGAGAACAGTGAGGAAATGGGAGATGTGTAGCAGATCACTGAGGTATGCGTAGTAGACAGTATATCAGGGACAGTTGGTTTTGTAGTAGAGAACAGTGAGGAAATGGGAGATGTGTTGCAGATCACTGGGGTATGCGTAGTAGACAGTATATCAGGGACAGTTGGTTTTGTAGTAGAGAACAGTGAGGGAATGGGAGATGTGTAGCAGATCACTGAGGTATATGTAGTAGACAGTATATCAGGGACAGTTGGTTTTGTAGTAGAGAACAGTGAGGAAATGGGAGATGTGTAGCAGATCACTGAGGTATGCGTAGTAGACAGTATATCAGGGACAGTTGGTTTTGTAGTAGAGAACAGTGAGGAAATGGGAGATGTGTAGCAGATCACTGGGGTATGCGTAGTAGACAGTATATCAGGGACAGTTGGTTTTGTAGTAGAGAACAGTGAGGGAATGGGAGATGTGTTGCAGATCACTGAGGTATGTGTAGTAGACAGTATGTCAGGGACAGTTGGTTTTGTAGTAGAGAACAGTGAGGGAATGGGAGATGTGTAGCAGATCACTGGGGTATGCGTAGTAGACAGTATATCAGGGACAGTTGGTTTTGTAGTGGAGAACAGTGAGGAAATGGGAGATGTGTAGCAGATCACTGAGGTATGCGTAGTAGACAGTATATCAGGGACAGTTGGTTTTGTAGTAGAGAACAGTAAGGAAATGGGAGATGTGTAGCAGATCACTGAGGTATGCGTAGTAGACAGTATATCAGGGACAGTTGGTTTTGTAGTAGAGAACAGTGAGGGAATGGGAGATGTGTAGCAGACCACTGAGGTATACGTAGTAGACAGTATGTCAGGGACAGTTGGTTTTGTAGTAGAGAACAGTGAGGAAATGGGAGATGTGTAGCAGATCACTGAGGTATGCGTAGTAGACAGTATATCAGGGACAGTTGGTTTTGTAGTAGAGAACAGTGAGGAAATGGGAGATGTGTAGCAGATCACTGGGGTATGCGTAGTAGACATTATATCAGGGACAGTTGGTTTTGTAGTAGAGAACAGTGAGGGAATGGGAGATGTGTAGCAGATCACTGAGGTATGCGTAGTAGACAGTATGTCAATGACAGTTGGTTTTGTAGTAGAGAACAGTGAGGAAATGGGAGATGTGTAGCAGATCACTGAGGTATGTGTAGTAGACAGTATATCACGGACAGTTGGTTTTGTATTAGAGAACAGTGAGGAAATGGGAGATGTGTAGCAGATCACTGAGGTATGCGTAGTAGACAGTATATCAGGGACAGTTGGTTTTGTAGTAGAGAACAGTGGGGAAATGGTAGCTGTGTAGCAGATCACTGAGGTATGCGTAGTAGACAGTATATCAGGGACAGTTGGTTTTGTAGTAGAGAACAGTGAGGGAATGGGAGATGTGTAGCAGATCACTGAGGTATACGTAGTAGACAGTATGTCAGGGACAGTTGGTTTTGTAGTAGAGAACAGTGAGGAAATGGGAGATGTGTAGCAGATCACTGAGGTATGCGTAGTATACAGTATATCAGGGACAGTTGGTTTTGTAGTAGAGAACAGTGAGGGAATGGGAGATGTGTAGCAGATCACTGGGGTATGCGTAGTAGACAGTATGTCAGGGACAGTTGGTTTTGTAGTAGAGAACAGTGAGGGAATGGGAGATGTGTAGCAGATCACTGGTGTATGCGTAGTAGACAGTATGTCAGGGACAGTTGGTTTTGTAGTAGAGAACAGTGAGGGAATGGGAGATGTGTAGCAGATCACTGAGGTATGCGTAGTAGACAGTATATCAGGGACAGTTGGTTTTGTAGTAGAGAACAGTGAGGGAATGCGAGATGTGTAGCAGATCACTGAGGTATGCGTAGTAGACAGTATGTCAGGGACAGTTGGTTTTGTAGTAGAGAACAGTGAGGGAATGGGAGATGTGCAGCAGATCACAATGGTATGCGTAGTAGACAGTATATCAGGGACAGTTGGTTTTGTAGTAGAGAACAGTGAGAGAATTGGAGATGTGTAGTAGATCACTGAGGTATGCGTAGTAGACAGTATATCAGGGACAGTTGGTTTTGTAGTAGAGAACAGTGAGGGAATGGGAGATGTGTAGCAGATCACTGAGGTATGCGTAGTAGACAGTATGTCAGGTACAGTTGGTTTTGTAGTAGAGAACAGTGAGGGAATAGGAGAAGTGTAGCAGATCACTGAGGTATGTGTAGTAGACAGTATGTCAGGGACAGTTGGTTTTGTAGTAGAGAACAGTGAGGAAATGGGAGATGTGTAGCAGGTCACTGGGGTATGCGTAGTAGACAGTATGTCAGGGACAGTTGGTTTTGTAGTAGAGAACAGTGAGGGAATGGGAGATGTGTAGCAGATCACTTAGGTATGTGTAGTAGACAGTATGTCAGGGACAGTTGGTTTTGTAGTAGAGAACAGTGAGGGAATGGGAGATGTGTAGCAGATCACTGAGGTATGTGTAGTAGACAGTATGTCAATGACAGTTGGTTTTGTAGTAGAGAACAGTCAGGAAATGGGAGATGTGTAGCAGATCACTGAGGTATGTGTAGTAGACAGTATATCAGGGACAGTTGGTTTTGTAGTAGAGAACAGTGAGGAAATGGGAGATGTGTAGCAGATCACTGAGGTATGCGTAGTAGACAGTATATCAGGGACAGTTGGTTTTGTAGTAGAGAACAGTGAGGAAATGGGAGATGTGTAGCAGATCACTGAGGAATGCGTAGTAGACAGTATATCAGGGACAGTTCGTTTTGTAGTAGAGAACAGTGAGGGAATGGGAGATGTGTAGCAGATCACTGAGGTATACGTAGTAGACAGTATGTCAGGGACAGTTGGTTTTGTAGTAGAGAACAGTGAGGAAATGGGAGATGTGTAGCAGATCACTGAGGTATGCGTAGTAGACAGTATATCAGGGACAGTTGGTTTTGTAGTAGAGAACAGTGAGGAAATGGGAGATGTGTTGCAGGTCACTGGGGTATGCGTAGTAGACAGTATATCAGGGACAGTTGGTTTTGTAGTAGAGAACAGTGAGGGAATGGGAGATGTGTAGCAGATCACTGAGGTATGCGTAGTAGACAGTATATCAGGGACAGTTGGTTTTGTAGTAGAGAACAGTGAGGAAATGGGAGATGTGTAGCAGATCACTGGGGTATGCGTAGTAGACAGTATATCAGGGACAGTTGGTTTTGTAGTAGAGAACAGTGAGGGAATGGGAGATGTGTTGCAGATCACTGAGGTATGTGTAGTAGACAGTATGTCAGGGACAGTTGGTTTTGTAGTAGAGAACAGTGAGGGAATGGGAGATGTGTAGCAGATCACTGGGGTATGCGTAGTAGACAGTATATCAGGGACAGTTGGTTTTGTAGTGGAGAACAGTGAGGAAATGGGAGATGTGTAGCAGATCACTGAGGTATGCGTAGTAGACAGTATATCAGGGACAGTTGGTTTTGTAGTAGAGAACAGTAAGGAAATGGGAGATGTGTAGCAGATCACTGAGGTATGCGTAGTAGACAGTATATCAGGGACAGTTGGTTTTGTAGTAGAGAACAGTGAGGGAATGGGAGATGTGTAGCAGACCACTGAGGTATACGTAGTAGACAGTATGTCAGGGACAGTTGGTTTTGTAGTAGAGAACAGTGAGGAAATGGGAGATGTATAGCAGATCACTGAGGTATGCGTAGTAGACAGTATATCAGGGACAGTTGGTTTTGTAGTAGAGAACAGTGAGGAAATGGGAGATGTGTAGCAGATCACTGGGGTATGCGTAGTAGACATTATATCAGGGACAGTTGGTTTTGTAGTAGAGAACAGTGAGGGAATGGGAGATGTGTTGCAGATCACTGAGGTATGTGTAGTAGACAGTATGTCAGGGACAGTTGGTTTTGTAGTAGAGAACAGTGAGGGAATGGGAGATGTGTAGCAGATCACTGGGGTATGTGTAGTAGACAGTATATCAGGGACAGTTGGTTTTGTAGTGGAGAACAGTGAGGAAATGGGAGATGTGTAGCAGATCACTGAGGTATGCGTAGTACACAGTATGTCAGGGACAGTTGGTTTTGTAGTAGAGAACAGTGAGGGAATGGGAGATGTGTAGCAGATCACTGGGGTATGCATAGTAGACAGTATATCAGGGACAGTTGGTTTTGTAGTGAAGACCAGTGAGGAAATGGGGGATGTGTAGCAGATCACTGGGGTATGCATAGTAGACAGTATATCAGGGACAGTTGGTTTTGTAGTGAAGACCAGTGAGGAAATGGGGGATGTGTAGCAGATCACTGAGATATGCGTAATACACAGTATGTCAGGGACAGTTGGTTTTGTAGTAGAGAACAGTGAGGGAATGGGAGATGTGTAGTAGATCACTGGAGTATGCGTAGTAGACAGTATGTCAATGACAGTTGGTTTTGTAGTGGAGAACAGTGAGGAAATGGGAGATGTGTAGCAGATCACTGAGGTATGCGTAGTACACAGTATGTCAGGGACAGTTGGTTTTGTAGTAGAGAACAGTGAGGGAATGGGAGATGTGTAGCAGATCACTGGGGTATGCGTAGTAGACAGTATATCAGGGACAGTTGGTTTTGTAGTGAAGAACAGTGAGGAAATGGGGGATGTGTAGCAGATCACTGAGATATGCGTAGTACACAGTATGTCAGGGACAGTTGGTTTTGTAGTAGAGAACAGTGAGGGAATGGGAGATGTGTAGTAGATCACTGGGGTATGCGTAGTAGACAGTATGTCAATGACAGTTGGTTTTGTAGTAGAGAACAGTGAGGGAATGGGAGATGTGTAGCAGATCACTGGGGTATGCGTAGTAGACAGTATATCAGGGACAGTTGGTTTTGTAGTAGAGAACAGTGAGGAAATGGGAGATGTGTAGCAGATCACTGGGGTATGTGTAGTAGACAGTATATCAGGGACAGTTGGTTTTGTAGTAGAGAACAGTGAGGGAATGGGAGATGTGTAGCAGATCACTGAGGTATACGTAGTAGATAGTATGTCAGGGACAGTTGGTTTTGTAGTAGAGAACAGTGAGGAAATGGGAGATGTGTAGCAGATCACTGAGGTATGCGCAGTAGGTAGTATGTCCAATGACAGTTGGTTTTGTAGTAGAGAACAGTGAGGGAATGGGAGATGTGTAGCAGATCACTGAGGTATGCGTAGTAGACAGTATGTCAATGACAGTTGGTTTTGTAGTAGAGAACAGTGAGGAAATGGGAGATGTGTAGCAGATCACTGAGGTATGCGTAGTAGACAGTATGTCAGGGACAGTTGGTTTTGTAGTAGAGAACAGTGAGGGAATGGGAGATGTGTAGCAGATCACTGGTGTATGCGTAGTAGACAGTATGTCAGGAACAGTTGGTTTTGTATTAGAGAACTGTGACGGAATGGGAGATGTGTAGCAGATCACTGAGGTATGCGTAGTAGACAGTATGTCAATGACAGTTGGTTTTGTAGTAGAGAACAGTGAGGAAATGGGAGATGTGTAGCAGATCACTGAGGTATGTGTAGTAGACAGTATATCACGGACAGTTGGTTTTGTATTAGAGAACAGTGAGGAAATGGGAGATGTGTAGCAGATCACTGAGGTATGCGTAGTAGACAGTATATCAGGGACAGTTGGTTTTGTAGTAGAGAACAGTGGGGAAATGGGAGCTGTGTAGCAGATCACTGAGGTATGCGTAGTAGACAGTATATCAGGGACAGTTGGTTTTGTAGTAGAGAACAGTGAGGGAATGGGATATGTGTAGCAGATCACTGAGGTATACGTAGTAGACAGTATGTCAGGGACAGTTGGTTTTGTAGTAGAGAACAGTGAGGAAATGGGAGATGTGTAGCAGATCACTGAGGTATGCGTAGTATACAGTATATCAGGGACAGTTGGTTTTGTAGTAGAGAACAGTGAGGGAATGGGAGATGTGTAGCAGATCACTGGGGTATGCGTAGTAGACAGTATGTCAGGGACAGTTGGTTTTGTAGTAGAGAACAGTGAGGGAATGGGAGATGTGTAGCAGATCACTGGTGTATGCGTAGTAGACAGTATGTCAGGGACAGTTGGTTTTGTAGTAGAGAACAGTGAGGGAATGGGAGATGTGTAGCAGATCACTGAGGTATGCGTAGTAGACAGTATATCAGGGACAGTTGGTTTTGTAGTAGAGAACAGTGAGGGAATGCGAGATGTGTAGCAGATCACTGAGGTATGCGTAGTAGACAGTATGTCAGGGACAGTTGGTTTTGTAGTAGAGAACAGTGAGGGAATGGGAGATGTGTAGTAGATCACTGGAGTATGCGTAGTAGACAGTATGTCAATGACAGTTGGTTTTGTAGTGGAGAACAGTGAGGAAATGGGAGATGTGTAGCAGATCACTGAGGTATGCGTAGTACACAGTATGTCAGGGACAGTTGGTTTTGTAGTAGAGAACAGTGAGGGAATGGGAGATGTGTAGCAGATCACTTGGGTATGCGTAGTAGACAGTATATCAGGGACAGTTGGTTTTGTAGTGAAGAACAGTGAGGAAATGGGAGATGTGTAGCAGATCACTGAGATATGCGTAGTAGACTGTATGTCAGGGACAGTTGGTTTTGTAGTAGAGAACAGTGAGGGAATGGGAGATGTGTAGCAGATCACTGAGGTATGCGTAGTAGACAGTATATCAGGGACAGTTGGTTTTGTAGTAGAGAACAGTGTGGGAATGGGAGATGTGTAGCAGATCACTGGGGTATGCGTAGTAGACAGTATGTCAGGGACAGTTGGTTTTGCAGTAGAGAACAGTGAGGGAATGGGAGATGTGTAGCAGATCACTGAGGTATGCGTAGTACACAGTATGTCAGGAACAGTTGACTTGTGGCAGACAATTTTCTGCCGAAACAGTGTGTAGAAGTAGGGATGTGCAATAGTATTGGAATATGTGACAGAAAATATGATGTGGGGCAGTTGGGATATGTTAGAAGACTGAACAGTTAATGGGCTGCTGAGATGTGTAGCATTATGGTGTGGGGTCAGGTGGGATGTGTAAACGACCAAATAATGAATGGACTACCTGGATTTGAAGGAGACTGTATGAAAAGGCACTAATGGGATGGGATGTGTATCAGACAATGTGGCGTGGAATAGTTTGGGTGTCTACACAACCAGACAGCGAATAGACTTCATGGATGTACAGCAGAATGTGAGAGCAGTTGGGATATGTAAACGACAACCGTGACAGGGGAATGTTTGGATGTACACACGTGAACGAATGTATGTTTAAAGTCAGCATACTGTAGAGATGTGTAGCAGACAACGCACTCAATAGACTGTAGTTATGTTATTTATTTGATTATTTGTTAATATCTATTGTTTGTTTATTTACCAATCAGTGCATTTGTCAAAGGAGTAACATGATGCAAACGTATTTGAAGAGCAATGTAAATTAAAGTTTTGCGATGTAGCTTCATGTTTTCCATGACAAAGCCCGTCTTGCAGACACGAAACGTGATTTAAAATCACACAAACACATTCATACACGACAAACCATATAAATAATTTTAAAAAGCATATATGAAAAGGTGGGATAATTTTGCAGCAATGACGCCATATAGTGTTATTTCCACATCACAAATGTGTTCAAGAACAGTTTGTTAGAAATTGTAATTTTTCCCCTCAACTCAAATGACCCATTTTCAATGTTCTTCGTTCTGCAACCAAAAGTGTGTCGGGGAGGGGGGGGGGGGTGTTGTAACATAGTTATCTCTGAATCTACCCTGTGTACAAATGATACATACGAAACATTTACAGTATTGGCAATGATGGGAATGGCATTTTTGCTTTTAAAATGTGGAATATTCCTAGCCTACTGCAGAAATCATTTACATGATTTCAATGTTAGGCAAACAGTACATATACGAATAGTATTGCAAACATAATAATTAATAACTAACTAAACTGCTCTGATCGCAATGTATTTGTTGTTACCAAAGAATAGTACACATCTCATCATATTACATCACCGTTGCACAAGGGGTTCAACGTTACAAGGTTTGAATCACAGTCAGCTGGCGCACACGTGATAATAAAATAAATACTATATCTACTATATGGGGGCCGCCATCTTGAATGCAGCATAAAACTAAATAAGAGACAAGTTATTTATCTCTTCTAAGCTGCATTCAAGATGGCGGCCCCATATAGTAAATATCGTATTTATTTTTATTATCACGTGTGCGCCAGCTGACTGTGGTTTGAACGATTTCATTGTCATGTCATGTTTAAGTAATGAATTAATTTGTATAGCAACATAGACGTTTACATACAGCCCAAACTCGAGTCTACAAGAGCATGACGTTTTCGGAACGGGAGGGATGATGTTTACATTAAATAATATTCCGTATTTTATTACACAACACATTTGTATGCAATGTATATGGATAATACTAAACATGCTTGCTTATACAAATTAATATTATTCGATTTTATTATTCATAACTATTCACGATTATTTAGATTCCCGGCAAAACAACCCATTTATTTTTTTGATATATTATTATTAATTTTTAGAAAGTAATGAAATTGCTAAATTGATATAATTAATATCTATATATTAAATTATATTGTGGCATGGGTCATTATTTTATTCATCGATACAGTATTTTGTATAATCAAGTACATCTTTAATTGTGCCTCAAAATGGCCCAAATAACCTAATATTTCATATTGTTAAAATAGTATTATTCAACAATATAGTTAATTCACGATTCATTGCCACGTAACACAGTTTCATTTTCATTATTAGCCTTATTCTACTTTCATGTTATCTCATTTTATCAGTAAATGACACGATTAACACGCATACAGTGGCACTAATTGCTAGCCGCTATTGTAAGGCAATCAATACTTTAGGAATGGAGTCAAGTTGTGTTTACAGAATAACACTTGGATAAAGACTTTCCGTTTTCGACATTGAGAAATTCATTCGTTTTATGCAGTAATACAGTATTATTATCAAGTAAAATCATACATGAAATACAACGTGCTGTTCAGGATGTTACAATAAACTTAAGCTTGTTTAACTCTTGTTGACAGCCAATATATAGATGGGTTTTCGACGTAATAATAGCAAATTGACCCATTTTCCATTAGCAAACGAAGGTTGTGATGTCAATCTATTATGGTTTATATATGTATTGAGGTTTATCTCCCGATTACGCGCGACACACATTACCATTTTACAAGCCAGTGTCCTGCAAGTCATATCAAAATATTTAGCCTATGGAAAAATGTGTTATAGCAGAAATAAAATTATAATGAAATGAATCGTTGCAGCGATTATAGACCGTGTTTTGACTAAATATATATATCACCTTCGTCTCGGAGTTTAGTTTAGGAGTGAAATGTGTATTTTATTTAGCTTCAACCACACCCTTAACTGACACTAGTTCGTCTTTCTGGTACGTTCGACACCATATTTGGTTTGAGCAATATGACGCTGGCACTGTACCCATAATTTGGTGTGAACACGACCTTCAGGCAACAGCCAAGCTTCCACTAGATTCCAACCCATCCTATATTTCTGTACATTATGTAAAATATAATAATTATCAAAGAAACCAACTACCCACAAGCCATCGGATTTCATGCATATACTACGTGTAACGTGTGACAGAACTTCCGTTACGTATTACTGTTACAAAGCTACACTGGAGTAGGTACCCACAATTCCATTACGTGTTACTCTTATATAGCTACAACGGACATGTACCATCCAAAGCTTTCGTTATATTTTACTGCTATATCACTACTGTGACACTAGATTAGATACCTTAAGACTTCCGTTACGTGGCGCTGTTATATAGCTACACTAGAGTAGATACCCACAATTCCGTTACGTGTTACTCTTATATAGCTACAACAGACATGTACCATCCAAAGCTTTCGTTATATTTTACTGCTATATAACTACTGTGACACTAGATTAGATACCCCAAGACTTCCGTTACGTGGCGCTGTTATATAACTACACTAGAGTAGGTACCGACAATTCCGTTACGTGTTACTCTTATATAGCTACAACAGACATGTACCATCCAAAGTTTTCGTTATATTTTACTGCTATATCACTACTGTGACACTCGATTAGATACCTTAAGACTTCCGTTACGTGGCGCTGTTATATAGCTACACTGGAGTAGGTACCGACAATTCCGTTACGTGTTACTCTTATATAGCTACAACAGACATGTACCATCCAAAGTTTTCGTTATATTTTACTGCTATATAACTACTGTGACACTAGATTAGATACCTTAAGACTTCCGTTACGTGGCGCTGTTATATAGCTGCACTAGAGTAGGTACCGACAATTCCGTTACGTGTTACTCTTATATAGCTACAACAGACATGTACCATCCAAAGTTTTCGCTATATTTTACTGCTATATCACTACTGTGACACTAGATTAGATACCTTAAGACTTCCGTTACGTGGCGCTGTTATATAGCTACACTAGAGTAGGTACACACAATTCCATTACGTGTTACTGCTATATAGCTACAACAGACATGTATCATCCAAAGTTTTCGCTATATTTTACTGCTATATCACTACTGTGACACTCGATTAGATACCTTAAGACTTCCGTTACGTGGCGCTGTTATATAGCTACACTAGAGTAGATACCCACAATTCCGTTACGTGTTACTCTTATATAGCTACAACGGACATGTACCATCCAAAGCTTTCGTTATATTTTACTGCTATATCACTACTGTGACACTAGATTAGATACCTTAAGACTTCCGTTACGTGGCGCTGTTATATAGCTACACTAGAGGAGGTACACACACAATTTACGTTTTACTGTTATAGCTACATTGGACCATGTTTCATCCAGAGCTTTTGTTTTGTGTTACTGCTATATAGCTACACTAGATTAGGTATCTCAAAACTTTCGTTACGTGTACTGCCATATACTTACACTTGAGTACGTACACAAAAACGTTCGTTACGTGTTACTGTTATATATTTATAGAGTACGTGCCCCCCAGAACTTCTGCTACGTTTTACTGCTATATAACTGCACTAGAATACCTATCCTCATAACTTTCGTTACGTGTTACTCTTTTATATCTATACTACGTACGTATCCAGTACTTCTGATTTGTCAACTTAAAGGCAATCATATTGACCTCTATGTAAATATTCAAACAACATTTAACTTTGCAGCAAATCTCTTCACCTTAAGTCTCATTCAAGGTACACTATCACGGTAAAATCACCTGCTCGATCAGTTGAAATTCAAACCGACGTCTCCACTCTATTTCAAACACATAGACACATGACATACACTCAAATCATTAATAATTCAACCAATCGGATAACGGTAATATGCAATATTCTGTGATATCCTCGACAGTTGCTTGTCATTTCATAATCCTTCAAATAATTATGTAAATACATATCTGGCACAACTGCAATAGCGCTTACTAAAAATATAACTAACGTAACGTGAGAGCATTGTTCATTACGTGAAATAAAGTAAATACGGCAACTGCGATACTTCGTTGCGTTTCAGTGATTTATTTTAATCTGGACACAGACACTATCAATCAATCAACGCCACAATAGTTATTACTTCTGTCGGTATATTTATTTGATTTCATTCGTTGTTCATATCAAACATACCTCTTGTATACTCGTGAGATGGTAACGACGTAACTCGCCCTACGGCTGGTGTGAATTTGGGTATGCAAATTTGTGTATGCAAATTTGTATATGCACCAGATGTATCAAAATATTACTGTAGTTTCCAGATCTTTATAATTCGTATAAAAATATGTTAACCTAGAGAGCATTGCAGAACAAGTTTGGCATCAGAAACACCGTCATTTAATTTATAAAAATAATAGTAATACACTATTACTTTTGTCTTTGTCAGAAAAAATATCGAAGAGGTTTAATAATCTTACCTCCTTTTGCAGTATCTTGCTCTTTATTCAAAACACAAATATCACGACAGTCAATATATTCTCTAAATAATATAGTCACATAGTGTCAAGTAGGTTTGTAATTATCAAAACAAGAATGTATCCAGAGAACTGATTTGCACGTTATTTGAATGTTTGTATTATATTTTGTAGTTGATGGGAATCTGATAACTTGCGATATCGATGTGATCACTGTAGTGTAATAATTCCATCATCGAAATCGCGGAATGTTCAGCTTGATCATAACCGTAAATAGTATGCTCATGTGAGCAACAAATGTATTCAAATCCAGAAGTGTGGTAGTGCACAGAAGTGTCACAGATTGGATAAATCTGCCATAATCGTATGATGGTAGAAACATAATAACCAACTGCTATCGTGTAATCAACCTGGAATGCTACGTACAGTTACAATAACAAATGCGCCATATTTTCTTTTTGAATACTAATGGTTAAGTATCGTTTCTCACCAAAATACAACCGACACAACTTATATAGCTGCGTTCACACTTCACTCAATAACATGAGCTACAAATTTGACTAATTTCACGCGCGTACAGGGAGACGCGAAGATAAAAGTGCTTTGTAGAAATCAGAAGTCTAATCCAAATGTAAAATGTTCTGTCTCATTTTCCTTCAATTCGGAGCGAGACTATTGATTCGTACTGTCATTAATACAATCGTGTAAGACACGTGGTTTCTCATTGCCTGCATGTTTTTTCATCGATACTACAAATTTAGCAGACTGAGTTACTTTCAAGTTTTTTTAACAAAGCTAATGCGAAAATAACTTTTAAAGGCTACCAGCCTTACTTGACATGGAATATTCGATATTAGTCCAAAACTTCATTATCTGCACTGAAAGGGTGCATATTTGTGTCGTTTTGATTAGCTCCATGAATATTTTTGAAGATGCGCGACAGGAACAAGACATAGACCAGTCCGTTTTGGAACGGTCTTACTGATTTCATGATGGGAAAAACTTTTTTTTGTGCCATGTACAACCAGATCATTTTAAATAGGCAACATTAAATAACTGCAACTCGATAATCAGAGCCGAACTAAGGCAGCCATACTGTCACGTGGTGTGAGCTGATCACGAACTTCAAAAATACCGGACATAAGATAAACACGCAGCTAAACGTAGGTTATATTTTATGAACCCGCATTTACAATCGGTATAATTCATGACCAACAACAACTGAGAATGTTAATAAACAAATGTTTGTTTGTGAGTGTATGAACCTTAAAAAAATTTAAGAAGCTAGTTGTATTTGATTGTATGGGATAATATCAAAATGATATCAGATCAAAATGCTTACTTTGCATAAAAACATGCTAATAGCTAACAATATTTGATTTCTGTACATTTATCATTTTACCCCGTGTGTAAGTACATACATTACAAAGAATTTACAAATAGAAAATGACAACTTGAAACAACGCATGTTGTGTAATAATTTTCTGATTGATTTTTATAAACAAACCGAGTAGTTTCCATATGACTATGCAATACTTTCCAGCTAACATAAAATTAGCATAAATAGGCACATAAATAGTGATTTGTGAAATGTGTTACAGGCAGCACTAAGGCGGCTAGGTAAATAGTATCATTGAATTGCTTACATCTGTTGACAAATCAGAGAACCTGTGGTTTTTGTAACAACAGGCGCGATGAACAACGACATGCATTTGAACTCTGACTAGTTTTTGCACAATGCTCCACCAGAACAAAAAGAGAATTTAGCTTGACACTATCGCCGCCACGTCTGTTTTTCTGACGAATAATTGTACAGAAAAATTAATGAAATCTGGTTAATTTTAAAGCAAACATAATGCATATGATGTCGCTTATAGTTTCTATAACATTATCTGTCATGGATGCTAATTTTGGGCGGCGACAACAGAAGACGATGGCGATGATTATTTGAGAAAGTAGAAGGGGGCAATATTTATTTTTCTGAGCATTTTTCGTCAACATACTAATCAAACCTGCACTGATGTGGTCACTATGACAACGAAATGACTTCGAAAGTGCCATAACGTGCACAGAGTGGCATCATTAATTTGATAGAAGGCCAATTCGAATGAAAAAACTTATTAATCCTGAGAATGTCCTCCTGGTATTGTAACAAAATAAATTTGCTTAAACTCAATCACTTACATGTTGGTTGAATACAAGGAGTATTTTTTCCAGTTATCGTGTTTTTTTTCAATTTCGATATTACGCTCATTTTGAGAAATTTATGATATGTGTATATTGCGAGCATATAAGCAGAATTAAAGCTGTAAATATTCCGTCTGCATGGAGACATGTGTATTTATGAAATAAAACTCGTTCTCTTCACTGGAGCGTGTACTTGATAGCGTTAAAACGCATGAGAAACATCGGCACCGGGCGCCTGTAACGATCCAACACTATCAAGTCGACAAGGAATGCCAATTTATTTCACAAAATAACAAAATGAAGGGCAAAGGGTGAACATAGACGCCACAAATAAATCACTGCAATACGAATATGATCAGTGGCGACACTCTGTGGCTACAAATATGATGGATATAATATATGGATACTTGTAAACAATTGACCTGGTATTGTCGTCGTAAATCTACAGCATCATAATTGTTCTACTCTCCAGTTTTCTGACGTAGAACGTACTTTTTTTCCCATTTATATATGCTGTCTGATGAAGGTAATATCGACACCCGCCAACTGATTATGCAGACATCCTTCCCGTATTTTTTCAGACATTCACTCAGAAGTCAAAAGAATTGATTAGAACACTTCAGCTTGGCGCCGTTCATTTTAATTTGACATCAATTTTCCCAAAGTGACCGTTTCCATTTGTTTGTTTTAGTGAATTACCGCAAAGTCTAAATAGTGATGTATATGAAGATATTGCCTTTCAAAGGGAATGATTGGCAGTTGGTTGTCACTGTTTATATGAGGTCAGGGGAATGACTATGTATATGTTGACACTATCGCTGCTGGAAGATAGACAGCGATTATATGGAACTGATAATTCCAATACTGATGCGTTCACCGCAACTGAAGATTTCCACACGGATGCATTCACCACAAACAGAAAACAAAATGTTTTATCACAATTTTTTTTTATAAATCCATATCATATCATATCATATCCATGTGTACCCTCTCTAAAACACTTGTTGCTAAGGATGGCCAGGTACCAATGAAACAAAATGGTGGATTTGATGACGTATTTACTATAGTAAATAGTTATTTGGACTATTTTCTTAATTATAACATAACATAACATAACATAACATAACATAACATAACATACATAACATAACATAACATAACTAGCTATGAATTGAAATGAACCAAACTGAGACTTACGTACTCAGACTAAATATATAGTAAATAATTTGTTGACTATAACATAATTAGCTTAGAGTTGAATGAAACAAAAATTGCAATACAACCTTTAGAAGATATTCCTACAAATAAACATAACCGTGTATTATGATGTATGTGACAAAGATACAAAAATAATACATTTTTGAAAAGCTGGCTTCCATTTGGCTATTTTGATCCGACCTTGTAACGATTTTGATGGACCTATATTTTAACATGTATAATGTATGTACTAAATTTGAACAAAGACTGACAAAGGATGCCCAAGATACCACATTTTTCAAAAACAAGGTTGCTAACAGTCGGCTATCTTTGATCCGATTACGAAACGAATTGTCATGAAATGTATCCCAACATGTATAATGTATACATTGTTTACATATTCATATATGTGTCAGTTAATTATTAGCAAATGGTATGAAATATTGTTCATACCACATCTATATTGGTTGCAATGATAATTGGATATTCCTCTCAAACTTGTTCAGTACGCGAGGTCTTACTCATGAGATCTTCATCTCATATCTCATACATGGTTATGAAATTTGTACTGTGTCTAACTTTAGTGGTAGTACTCACACAGAATGAGATCTGCATAACTTTGGATAACATACATTGCAAGACACTTGTTTACAATAATTTACCATTTCAGCATTAGATGACATACAAGTGGGTAATTTACGTGGTCAATAGACAATACTTGGTTACATTTTCGATAAGCAATCTTCTACATTACCATCCAAATAATGATATATAGCATTTGGAATGGTATATCTATATCCTGTCTCACTTTAGAAACCTTCTATGTTAATAGATAGTTGATTGGCATACAGTGCCTGTACAGGTTGTGATACACCCGAAGTTACAATTATCAACAAAATACTTGAAAAAATACATATGTAATAATAGTGCTAGTGAGAATCAACAAAATGGGTCCTTGATAATATGCGCCGTGGGAATGTCATTAAAGTTCCAAATCGCTCCTCATACGTCTTGGTATAACCGAGAAGCATGCTAAAGCACATTATCAATACAATAACATTGAAATAATTGAGTGTGATGGAAAATATACAACACTCTCTTTAAAAACCTTATATATCAACAAAGCTTCTCGTTGAAGCTACAATCTTAGCAGAGCAATGATTCTGTATAACGACGCTTACTTTATTACTGTTTTAACATTATTAATAAATTACTCAAGGGGAACTGTCAAAAGAACTAGAATATTATTTGACTGTTTTGATTTACTATTATTTTGCAGTGAATCATCACGAAACTGTAAATAGCAGTAGAACACCTACTGTTCCTAGAAATCCCCAAGTAAAAACGGCGCAGTAAAAACTCTTGTCTGACATACTATTACATTGGCATAATTACCTACAGGTATTATATGGGTAAAGGAAATTTACTGCATTGAAATTCTATATACTATCGGCCTATATTTATTTTAATTACCGAATTTTAATTAATCCAGTATGTGAATCAAAAGACCGTAGAATAACTTTTGTTGCACTTAATTATTACAAATGTGTGGCATTACGGAAATGTTATGATGCATAGGAGTCGACTATTTTCTCTGTTCATAAAAACATGAGGTGGCATATTTGATATTAAAGTTCATAGCAGTGCGCTTCTTTTCCATCATGCCGAACAATATCTTATGAAGTGTTACATAATATAATCAAACTAATTTATGATTGTTTTAACGGTCTTTGTGTTGACCCTAATAACTATTTTATTGCTTTAATAATTTACTCTGGATGTCTGGCTATTTCTAATGCACCCATTTCAGCTATTCCATAATTACTTTTTATTTATTTGTTACCATGCCAACAACTTAATTTGAAAATGCTTTCCCTAACTAATTAAGTGACCTTTTTTAAAAACACTTGTAAATTTGTTAAGAGCTCTATGGTGTCAAACGCAATTCCATCCCGGCTCTTTTATCTTCGTTTTACTGGTTTTGTCATTTATATTATAATATTCTTTGTAATTTGAAATTCAAATTATATTACATCAACGCAGACATTACATTATACAGATTTCCACCACTAACCTCTCGACTGTATAGTCAACTTTCATATATCCGCTCACCCGTGTGTCAATATTACTGGAAACGCATTTCTAAAACATTACTCGTTGCATACACGTTCTTATATTGTTCGTAGTACATGTACCGAACCTAATTCTTGATATCAAGCCGACGATGACACTGTGGAATGACTCTTTCCCTTAATACAGTCAAGCCACATGCAAATGTACAGACTTATTCCCTTCTTTTGTTTTGCTTTTCTAGGAACAAGTTACTTATCATACCATATATTTCACTGATATCTGTATATGTATATCTGTATATATATATATATATATTCTATATATACATATATATATATATGTGTATATATATATATATATATATATATATATATATATATATATATATATATATATATATATATATATATATATATATATATATATATATATTGGCATTGGCATTGAGAAGCGAGTGATCTATTACATTCACAGACACCTTCTCATATGCAATGATATTTAATGTCCACATTATAATGTCATTTTTATAAATGATTTATAGTCATTAGTTGTGCTCATCATTTATTATCGTGTATATATAGTCACTTTAGTAGTGATACTACTAATACTACCTTGAACAAAATCATAATAATATGAATAAACATAATTTGGAATTGCAAGGCTAATTAATAAAATAATACTAAAACATATTATTTAATACAGATTACATGGCTGGACAGGGTAGACTAGATTTGAAGTACAGTATAAGAAATAATCCTACAGACCTCGTCTATGAGTTAATGTATTTTCCTTATTTATAACAGACTCAAATACATGTTTTTCAAAATAAAAAAAATAAATATCAAAATAATATTTTTGATGCCACGCCGAATAAAATAACACTTAGAATAAAACCCAGCTTGTAAGCTTCGAAACTATTATTAACATGAATAGTATTGTATTGGTATGGAGATATACACAATTCCCTCTGTGAGGTAAATGCAAGCCTTTCAAATGTCTCCTTTTGTAAAACTCAAACAATGCAAAAAAGAGAAAGAAGTCCTATGGATATGATGATAACCACTCTGTGTTTTTAAAAAACACGTTAGTTTTCAGGATGCTCAGCACGAAATTGTCTTTATACCAAGGGAATGTTACAGTTTACATGGCATCACAGGGGTTATCAGATTTAATAAGAATTGAAGACAAAACATGATATTTTCAGTTCTATATATGACGCAAACAACAAGGATTTGTTCCGCCGATTTTAGGTTGGATGTGGATCATTACAAACACTGCGAGTGTCTATCTCAGTATGGTAGCAATACATGTTATAAAAGTACACCGTTGTCGTCGGGGAGGTCGTTTACAACTACAGTGTTACCTGGTCACACCGGTACGACATAGGTAGATGATCAGCGCGCAAAGGAAATGACTGCATGGCACGTCGCTTCATATAGGATATGTGTCTGTGATCACGTTTTCTTAGATCTTTGCAATCCCGCTGTCTAAGCTGTGGCGTATAAACAACGTGTATAAAGTGATAAAGTTCCCATTTTTAATCGATGTATACTTCCCTGTTCAATATTCGTGTCTTATTCTTATATCCGGTATATCACGTTGCATGCGTAGAAAATATGTCCATATGTGTGTCATATTTCAATGGATCCACTGAACGTCCTGTATTTTACTTTGAATTTGAGCAACGGAGTGGAAAATCCATTCGCGAGCTTTGGCGCCGAGCTCGAACACACTACCGTATTCTTTTCCGGTCTTCATTCTGTTATTTGTAGTGACTGATTGCGATCGAACGTGTGAGTAAACGATGCGTCGCTAGGCTTAGTGTCCTTGTTTACGCCCCGCGTGCCAGGTAGGACGCGAATAAGACACATCCGATATCACTGTGGGTAAAGCCAACGGGGGGTCACAGCGAACCCCCAATTTATTGTCAAGTGGGGCCAAACCAGCACAGGGGAGAGTCGGTATCTATGACAACAGAATACCTGAATATGAATATTGGCTATTTTGTGTAATGTATAACATGAATTCTACAATCAGTTATTTGTTTACACAGAATGCAGAGTGTAATGCTAATTAAACCAATTAGGTGTGAATGGCATAGATTTTGTGAGGTATTTTTTCTTTATTAATTTGATATTGTTCGTGTTTTATAATGTATTTAGGCGATGATTTTAGGACATTAATGCGATATTACAATCAGATTTCGCTTCACCAGGAGACAAATAAAATACACGTATATTAACAGTGACATGTTAAAAGAAAAAAATAACAACATACATTTCATATGTTTCAAATGTAAATTTATATATTCCCACAGTTCCGTTCATGCTCACAAAACACTATTTGGGGTATAAAACTAGTTCTGTTTCCAAACGCACCCATTCCACAAATACGACACGGACGCAATAAAAATAGCAACGAGTTTGGAGAGTATGTGTGGGGAAAATGTTTTTGACCTGTGCTTGTGTCTGTCCTCGGGCCCGGAAATAAGAATATTGCGATAGACCCCTCGCTGTGAAAACTATCTCTTGCTATGAGCCATGAAGTAGGCTGTGAAAACCACACAGTTGCATGTACACGGTAAAATAGAGCAAATGGTGACAAATATTTGGTTACGACCGTTGATCGTATTTTGCAACATAGGTGGGACATCAAAAAAAGTTTTATTGTGTCCATACCTTTATCTTGTTTCCTATTGAATAAAGTAACACGAGATGCATTGGAGAGATTTGGATTTGATTTAAATGTATTGTTAAATTAAAGCGCGGTGGTCGTCGCGCAGCGTGTGTTTCAATTTCATGTAAATATACAATGTATTTTACACGCGTTGTATACGTCGCTATAAGTCCCATATCGAACAGGACACGGCACGACGACTGCCGCTCTTTAACCCATTTTAGCGCTAACTATCCCTTTGTTGCTAATTGTTATTGTCTTTATTCTAGACTCTGGTGACAGTGTGTAATTACACGAAAAACTACAGCCATCAAAAACCGAGATGTTTTGAACTTGGACCAATGTGTTAATGACTTGAGGCTACAACGTACTCGGAAGTAAGTAACCCGCAGAGCTGTGTTGCCAGTGGCAACTAGTCCATAAGATTCAAAGCGTTTTGCGAGTAAACAATTGTGAATTGTCACTAAAACATTGCACAAATAATGTTTGTGTACAATAAAAATATAGTTTCACGGGACCAATTCTCATATTCACCAATCAAAACTGATTTCTCGTCTTTCGTTCTAATTCAATATAATAAATACACTATCAATTACAACGCATGTGTACATATATCAACGTTACAAACGTTATTGTTGGCGGTTTTCTTCACCTGTGTGCATTTAGTTTGAATAATGATTCAGGATAAGTCGACACTTTAAGGAGATCTTAGAAGGGAAGTCAAGATTACAACTGTGTTATCGCACATTTGCATGTGACTATACCACGAAGATGAGCTATTATACTACATATACTTGAAATGTGGAAATAACAAGGCCCATGACCCCAAACTACACGAAACCACGGGTAACCCCAAACCATAGATTTTTAAAAAGTAAACAAAAGTCGTATCGAAAAATTCACACAAAAACGCAAAAAAAAAAATGACTGAGAACGATTGACAAAACAGCCCACAAGAACAAAACAAAAACAACTGACAAATACAAATGAGTAAGAGAACCATATGTGATGGCAGGTATTTCGAAAAAAAATGGACATGTCATGCTCCACGTGTGGGACCCGTCATATATCTTTCCGTGTCATAATCAAATGGTTTCTGTATGAAACCTGGTGTTTAAATAAGACAAGTATATGAATATGAAGCCATATGTACATTTGTTATTTGTTTATCATACAAAGAATACAATTGCATAATTAATTTGTGGGTCTAATTTATGTTTTTAAGTTTGCATTAATTGAATGGGGAGGTTTGTCAAAAATGGACAGCAAATCCGATGTATTTTGTATTATTTCACACAATTTCATGATAAAAGTACAACTAATACAATGAACAATGTTGCTGCTCTATAACACATGTTATATAATAAGAAGTTGATTAAGTAATATGTACTGCTTTAATTAGGATAATATGAAAGTAGAAATAATAACATACCCAAACGATATCAAATTAACGGTCATAAAAGAGAATTTACAAGTCTAAGATAAACTAAATAATTGACCAACAAACAATCGAAAAGTGTACTACAATCTCATAAATACATTCCACATGTATGTCAATGAGAAATTCTAGCATACTAATAATGTCATCTTCACTGCAGAAAAACTTGACATCAGCTTCTTCTTATAAAAAGTATATTACAATAAAAAATACATTTCTATAATGATTAATGGACAATGTTCTTAAAATGTAACTTTATTTCTGAAGCTTTTCATTTATGATGTTAAAGCGTTAGACAATTTCTTTGTTGGGACAACTGGGTGATGCGGGAATAATATTCTTACCCATCATGAGGAACTTCATTCTTCAGTCATACACGGTTTGGTGTATGAAGAAAAATATCCACAGTTTCGTAACGCTGATTTGTCAAATACTTATACTTAATTTGTACTTTAGAGAAGATTTCAAAGTTACTACGCTAATTCATACACTCTGGGACTGACTTTGTTGTATTATGTTATAAACACCTATAGGCAAATTCTACTGCAGGGGGATCGGCAACATGATCAAAAGTTCTCTGTGAAGACACACGTCTTTTGAAAGTCATACGGTTCTTTAACATTGAGATGAACCGCCGTCAGCCATTTTATATGAAGTGAATGAGACTTAAAATGGCTCGGAATTGCTTCATGGTTGTTAAAGGAATTGGTAAGCTAAATGCAGATGCGTTTTCGTACATACCACACACGTAATTCATAACATACATAATCATAACAACATTCGTAATATGATCCAGAAATGTGATTACGTGTAATTCGATCTTGGTTATTTTAGTGTGTCGGTTATATCATGGGTTTCCGATTCATGGTACACAAGAACATAAGTCTATAACTCATACCATATAATGCATAGTTGATTATATACGAATGATGGTTATTGACCCAAAAATGGCTTTCACTGTTTTTCTGAATTTTGGACTTGTATTATGTTCAATTTAGTTCACTGTGAAAATAAATAAATAAACAAACGAACAAACAAACTAAAGACTACTTCCTGATTCGAGCCCAGATTGATAATTATTGAGAATCAAATGTGGATATATCACGTGGATATAATACGCCCATGCATTGTATAATGCATGTCTGTTTTTGGCGAGACGTCTGTATATTGTGCCGACTTATTTTCTACACTAGACAGTCTCCGTGATCGTTGTTTCTTAAATGTCTTGTATAGTCGTTCATTAATGATTATTATGTTTTGTTTGAGGCTACACAAGCTTTCAAATAACAAAGAAGCAGAGAGGAATATAATATCTGGATTATTCAGGCCGGGTTTAACGCGGGGTGTGTGCTCCCATGATTTTATCGAAGATACACATTGAATCATTATTATAGTTTAGTTTATTGTCTGTAGATCGACTATTTTAAATAAAATCTCAAACAGATTGGACTGGAACAATAACACACGCGGCCTCAGGATGTTGCCAGGAAATCGTATAGTACTAAGGACTGAAACACGAACCTATTGAGCAATCAATCTGTATTAAAAAACATATTTATATTATTAAATTTACATTTATGATCAGCCACGGTGTGCTTGAAGCCGCGTGTTCCGATGACGTGCGGGCCCATATGTTACATATTTTGTTAAGTGTGTGTCTATTCATTTATACCTTACCTCCTTGATCTGGAATATCGCCGACCGTTAGTGAGTGCTTTATCACGGACCAAACTGACAGCTGGAGGAAAGAACATTGTACATTTTGTTCAAGGAGGATTCAACCGGATGCTGTGTTATTTGTGTTATTAATTCAGATTTTAATCTGTCAAAGAAAGACGGATTGTTCTTCGGAATTGTTCTTAAAGAGTACGTTCCCAGCCACTTTTCATGACTGTATGAAGTGTTAGCTGCCTGTAGTGTTTTGTATCGAGTACGTGGTCAGAATACGTAGCGATTTTAAGAATTGGACACAATCAACATGTTATGTCAACACCTCTTTATTCTGATGTCCATTAATAACAGCAAGGATGTATTCTCACTAAACGATATGTCAAAAATCGGGTCGTCATACAATACGATTATAGTATACGGTGAATTGAAAGGGTACACACAAGCTGCCACACAGACATTGCTAACTGCCCCACTGTCAAATAATGATGATATGCGGATGCATTTCATCGCATAGCAATTTAAATCGCATACTAAATTCCGACAGAAAACCTATTATTCATCCAGGTAATGGTGACAAGGCAGCAAGATTGACATGCATCAAGTGAGTGTGTCCGTAGCCATTATCGGGCAATCATTAAATGACTTTTCGTGACAACGTGAAAAATAATAAATTGTATTTGTGACTTAAGATTGGGGTTCGTGCCGTGGTACATTTTTTGTAATTGTTCTGATATTAGCTCAATCATTGTAGGAATTCAAAACTAGAATTATGTTTACAATTATGTTTACAAATTATGTTAAACAAAATAAAAAAAGAAATGATATCAACTAGTTTGATAATGAATGATTGCTTTGATTTAATAGATGTAATGAATGATTCGCAAGATTACACTAAGTCTCTCCTATGTCATTGTCTACACAAGTCTCGCAGCTTAGGATTAAGCATTCGATATATTGCAAATAAAATCATGAACAAAATAAGAAAAGGAAAGTTAAGACAATACGTTTGGGGTCAGAACCCTTCACAAGTGAAAGGGCGCAGAATAGAGTAATCTTTGCTTGGATTGGTCTATCCTTTGTTATCTGTATCACTTGCGACACACTAACATTGAGTTGTTATCAATATCAGCGCATTGCAGTCCTTTTTGTGTCTTGTATTTTTTCAATATATTGCTTCGCCTATGTTTGCTTGGTAAAAAGTTTGGTCTATCTCACTGGTTAATTTATATACCTTTGTTACATTTTTGTTATATATACCTATTGTGTAGCTTTATTTTCGCTTGATCAAAATGTTAAATGTTTAACTATTTAACAAGTAAACTTCTGTAAAAGACATAGGGTTATGAGCATGCTCTGACACAGACTTTATATACATCAGTCATTTTCTTGGCTTTGATTTTGACTTCGGCGACTTCTAACAATTTTGTTAACTATAACAAAATTGCTAAACTGAGACTAATTTGTTGTACGTTGCCGTCTGTCCGTCCAGAAACCCGCTGTTCACAGTCTATAATTCATCTGCTACTGTCTATATTCCCCCATTGCTTATAACGTACTGTCAAAACTAACACATTAATTAACACCTCATTTATTATTCAATATGTTGCATTTTAAATATAATTGTTACAAATCCATGACAATCACAGTTATTTACATGACAGGGGAATTTATCGCATGCACTTTGATACATATAAATGTATGACGGACTGTTAAAATATACGAGTATGGTGTTTGAACATCAAGATTCGTGGTTAGATGTAGAAAGTCCAATCGACCAATCATATAATCCCATATACGCTGATTTAATTAACACACCTAGAAACAGAAGTACTGCTTTTATGTTAATTGCTTATCAAATATTGATACTAAAGCCTTATTGTATAATGCATACTCAGACCACTAAAAGAGTTGTTGCATAACACGGTATCGCTTATCACTTTGACAGTTTGCATAATATTATTATCACATGATAGTACTAAACTACCACATAGGTGTAAAGTAACCAAGGCAATGACATATAATTACAGATATGTCACTACGTTGTTACCTTACTAAACATAGCAATGCACGTCCATAAACAATTGAACTGTAATAAAATGTTCAAATCAACTCAAGCTAGTTAACATTGTCTTAACCGCCTATCATTTACGGAGCCTCCTCTAATAAAACAAACACACTACACAACAGAACAGATAACAAAACCTAAAAATGTATGGAATAAGTAATAATTTATAATAATCATATCCTACATATTTTGTCAGATAAAAAGCTAGTTGACGCTCATTGACTTATTACGCCGTTTTTGTTGCATTATTCCATCCCCTATGGATATCATTTGCGGTGTAGCAAATTAAACAAGGGACTTGGAAATTAGGCTTAAGGAGAGTTTGAATGATCTCGAATTATCCGACATGATCCTACTACACACGTATGCATACCGTGGTTACAAGTTACATTGATTCTCAACCGCCGAGTAACATTATGAAAGAACCTTTATTGATTTATAGACATGTACCCACGAATCGTAGTGTCCACCATTACGTCATCTCACGCAAAGCGAATGCAAAACATGTGATCTAAGAATAGAGACACATTGCTGCTAGTAATCTCAATAATGGTATTTCCATGGTAAAGCCACTCTGCGTACGTTAAGAAGGAAACGCGTTAGCTAGCCAGTCCCGTATCGCCTATCGATCTGATCTGATTTCATGTTCATTACCCGGATGACGTGTTCTCTAAACAATAACACGTGAAACGTACAAAATGAACGCATTTCATTATACCATGGGGAAATTTGCCGCTGTAGTTTTTATCGGACATGTGCACAATTAACTCTGACTGTAGCATGTCGAGGGAGTCGCAAAATCCAACCCTGTCTCCGAATAGGAAATAAGGCTTATCGGTGTATCTAGCAGTTTGTCACATGGATCGTTTAAATACGCCATAATCTTTATTGATTGGGGGAAGGGAGTGGCAGGGACATAGAGAACGACAAGTCCGGTCATTCATGTGCAAAACTATAGTCGCGCACATGTTAAGTCCCAGTGCCACCACTGCGACGCCGGCTTTCCAAGAACACACTTTTATAATACTATAAGTACGTTCTTGTCAATTTAGATAATTATTTAGATTTTTCTTTGATTTGATCTTCGGTAAATGTATTCAGAACGAAAAGATTGATTAAATATTCAGCAGTGTTCTGTTTACGTGCATTCGTTTAAAATGTCAGAAATGAAGTAATAGAAACAGAAATTCGTCATTTAAAACCCAAATCCTGTTCGGTATAATGTGTTGCCATGTACAACTCTTTATGACAATATATAATATTATATATATTATAAATTTTAACTTTTAGTTTTAAAAGTGACAATCCTAGGTAGTGTGTTACATATGTATGTGTATCATTGCGTCGTATTTATAATCTTGGAAATACAAATAATAGGACCATGTATCGGAATGATATCTACTACATAATAGCCATTTGCCAATTAACAGTATTACTGTGATTGAGTATAACAGAGGCACATCATCAAAATTGCATTGGTATTCTAAAAAGCAGCCTCACCATGCTCGAGAAACTTGTCAACAACAAAACTCACTACGATAATTACGTCGCCCATAAGCTGTTAAAGATATCAGAGTTTAATTTTACTAACAGCTTAAATCCGTCAATGATTTGATGGAGCCTTCATTTCATCCAAAGATGTCCCCAAAGTGACAGTTTCTATGGGCTTTCGCGACTGTATTCAGAAGCAGTTGTATTGATACACACACTTTGTAATGTTATAGGTTTTTTTATTGCTATGTGATGACTAACGTTAAAATGAAACAAACTGTCAACTCGCTGGTAATGTGGTGAGGGAATGGTGTATTGAAGTGACCGGATCAGCATGTCGCCGACGACACAGACTGCAGAACGCTGACGCCGGGCTGATAACACAAATCCCGGAACATTTAGATTACATCTGTACGTCGGCCTGATATGTTATGCACACCTGGACAATGTGCGTATGAAAGTAGTGAAAGCGGTTTCGAATTTCACAATCATAGTCGTGGAATACGTCTTCATGAGTCTATATAATATTATTCCATTTAGCTTGAAATCGTTTGTAATTAATTCGCCTGCTGGAATTCATATATGGAGATGTGGAAACGACAACAATCGTACTATTCATTTTCTGTGATCCAAATATGGATATGAGATTGTAGCGATCATCAATTAGAATTCCATTTAAATATATACAATATTATGTATGTATATATCAAACTGAAACACAGGACATACTTAGGATTAGTCTTCTCTATTAGTATTCAAATTGTCGGCACCAAATAAAAACGTGTTTTGTTGTTATAATGTAAGAAAAGTAAATCATTTGAGTGCCAAAATCAAATGTTGTCACTTCTCACAAAGTGGTACTATCTTCGGTCTTTCTATTCGAAAATTACACAAATGCTGTGTGAATCAACCGACAGCGTATTGTTACCATTGTCAGCAGACTTCTATACACGTTACTGTGTCCTGGATAGGCTTCCAAAACAAGCTGACAGTATTCAACTATAATTAATTGTGTATTTGTTCATAATTGCGTAAAGATTGTGAAATGAAAGACGTTGATAATTTGTTTATATATGATGCATCATAATTCATTGGATTCGAAGTACACATGGTTGTATTTCATCCATTCCATTCTATGAACGTTCTCGGCATATTTTATACGCAGATCAAATCATACTCGGCATATTATAATTGCTCTTATAATTGCTATTATTATTATTATTATTATTATCATTTTGTCGACATTCTTCCACTCCCTGGTCCCTTTAATATCATTTCTTTCAACGCCTGTCAAATCAATTTTATCGATTGTGGTTTCTTTCGCGAAATTTAACCCAAATAATTGTGCCTGAAACCAGTGGCACCAAGCCCAATTGTTAACAGTACATTGCCACATGATATAGCGTAGTCTACGGGTAGTTAAATTTAATATACACAATCCTCTATCCAACAATACAGAAAGGCTTAGGAGGATAATAATAATAACATGGAATTAACATCCACAGGTGAGTAATTTATGAATTTATAATTAGAATTGGGCATATGCAATTATAAATATATGCTAATCTTATCCAACGGCGTGTCACCAATAACAAGTGACACGTATTAGGTGTGGCGGAGGATTGGTCTGTTTAACGTAACCGTGTTCTCGTCGTTGTGATATAACATATTATAAAGTGTCGAGGGTGCAACATGTCAGCATATTTGCATATATCGGTGGTGTATAGTTGAGTGTGCGAAGCAATATTAGTTCAATTTATAAACGTAAATATTCACAACACGCGATAGATTGTTTCGTTGCTATGACCGGGAGTTATGTTGATTATTTTTATTATATCCAATAAGACTTATGAGTTCGATCCATTGAAGGATGCCGCCCATTGTAAAACATTCATTTCAATAACTCGAAATCTACTTCAATATATTTGATATTAACGCATTTAGATTGATATTAGAAAAATATGATTACTGCTTAATACTATTTATTTTGGGTTGGTTGGATTTCTTTTCATAAAAAGCACCACAGAACTTGTTTTCGCATAATGCTGAGTTTAAAAATTAAAAAAATCCCATGATCGGGTAAAATGCGTATTTCTCGTGCTTAACATGCCTGTGGTTGGATTGCGTGTTGGTACATGCATGGTACATGGTCGCTCACCCAGTAACAACCAACCTCAGTATCCCCTTTATACAAAGTATACGCATTACAACTGCAAAAATAATTGTGGCACATGGAGCTGAACTGAACCTGTCATAAAAATAGGTATTAAATCTACATACAATGTAACACATGGGAAAATATACTGAGTCCATATTTAATGTAGTACACAGAATAGGTCTTTGAGACCCACGATGAGGTAGCAACATCGGTAATGTTGGACGTGAAGCACGTCTTGAGTTCAAAGATAACATACATAATGATTCCTTAGGTGACATGACATTTGAAACAGGCCTTGAGTTCCGAGATAACGTTGGACATGAAACAGGTCTTGAGTCCACAGATAACTTTTCAGATGAAGCGGGTCTTTGAGTCCATAAATAACAATATATAGGACAGGTCTCGAGTCCCTTGATAAGATGATCCCTGAAATAGGTATTCAATCAAAGTATACCTTGAAATATGTATTGGATCTATAGATAACATGGCAATGAAACGGGCCTTGAGTCCATAGATATAACGACCTTTGCAAAATGTATTTAATCCCTAGATAACATGACCCATGAATTCCCAGAAAACACATATGAGCCATTATAAAAGGTGGAACCCTTGCAAAACATATTGAACAGGACTGGTCATGGTCATTGAGTAAATAATGTGACATGTGAAACATTTATTGAAGTCACTAGAAACAGGCGTACAAAACTGGTCTTAGAGCTCCAAGACAATATGATACTCGATACTTGGATCATAAAACCATACTTAAAGTGATATCTGACACCTGATATAGGCTGTAGGCTAGATAACAAGGAATAGGTTATGGAATAATGCGGCACACTAAACAGTACATCGTACACCAAACAGTTCGTCAAAACCCTTGATATCATGACACTTGATATAGATCTTCGAGACCGTGTGTAATGTGGTATATGGAACAAGTCTTGGATAACATGGCATATCACACAGGTTTAACCAAAACAATTACCAGTGTAACCATTTTAAGAAGATTATTTTAAATCTATTGTGGCGCCGTTTTAGTCATACTCAGTAAGTATAGCCGATATAAATCGATACAAGTATGGAATATGCCAGCACTCAGTTATGAAAACTACAACCAATGTATGGTACGTATATATACAAAAACGAATGACCTCGAAGAAGTTATTATTAACAGACCAACAATTAGATAATTCGGCTCTTTATACTTACACGGCGTGCCAGGTTTGAATTTAATTTGATGATAGGGGGTTGTTCAAGCATAAGAGCCCACTAAGTGAAATGTTAAAAGAGATGATCTGATGCCTGCAATTTGCATGAGGCCTTTTAAAACAACGGTTATAGATAATCACCATAAATACAGCTAACGTGCACCCATTTTGTGTACAATGCATGTATTCAGAATGTTTCAAATACAAATATTTAACATATAAGGCACTTGATATTCACTATCCGTCATATTAGAAGTAATGTAGATGTAGTAAATGAAGAAGCAAATCGGCGATATTGAGTATCAATATTTTAACAATCACATAATGTATTACTAATTTTTCTAAGTTTCATTTCGTACAAATCGAACAAACAACATAGCAATAAGGACTTACCTCGTTCTCAATGCAAGAGCATATGAGCATATGTTATGTGTATGACTTCGAAAGTCATAAAACACACGCATAATCCGCAAATATGATACATTCACAACTTCTTTACGAATGACTAAGTGAACAAAATATTTGTTTATGTTCATGGAATCTTAAACTTAAATTAAGATAACACTTTGTAACAGAAAAACAATAGGAAATTATTGCATCTATAATTGATATAATGCTTGGGCTGTGTCCTATATAAACTACATCAATATTAACTTGTTTTATTTAATAGCATTTTCACTTGGAATTTGTTTTGTTCACACAAGGTGTGAACTAGTGCACATACCATCGCTGTTTGCACACAATTACATATTATATTTCGTAGTAATTCATAGTAAAAACGTCAGATAATCATGATCAAAAAAGTTACCATTGAGCGGATACTATTGGTCATTCCACAGAACGATCAGAACATATACTGGGAAGTTTCGAAAACCACTTTCCATGATGTCACTGTCAGCCTTACTTGTCGGACAGCTAGAGTATGGTAGATAAATAAGCAACGAACCCGCACAACATTAAATCTTGTCTAAATGGCGTATACTTTAGATCAACGCAGACCATGTTTTTCATTGATTCTAGTCAAAATAAAAGACAGATACGCTTTCAAAAACTCTTAATTATAAGATGCATAAGATGACCATATAGATAAGATGAACCCGTATGGAACATTCAGATAAACGATTGTATCTTAGTTGGCGCCTGCTTGCATGTATATACTGATAATGGTGAAATTCCTCATCTGAATTGATACTCTGCATAAGTCTGCTTTAGGAAATTTCAAAAAAGATGTATATATACATGTATTCAATTTCCGGTATTCAATGCACGTGTTGATTATATGATAGTATAAAAAACATATTTTAATTGGCGTGAGAGTGTAGAATAATTGCCATTTTTTATAGATTCACAGTTAATATCACATGCAATTATTCTGTGTTAAAGCCTCTATATTTCAGTGTATGGAAGACAATACTGAAAGTACTGAAAGGGCGGGTTTACAATGAATGCGTATTACCCCCACTCTCTCTCTATATATATTTGTATATTCAGTGGATCTAAATATGACAACCTTCAGAGGCTTGCGATTCAACTATTACCTGTACAATTAAGACTATAATGACTGAGCTATAAATGTAGAAAAGGGTTGTCAACTGGTCAAAGTATTTACTATCTTGACAACGATATGTATTCCAAACGTTGAACAATAAATAACTTACGTCAGCCCACGTGACAAACATTCCCTATCGAGATTCTCAGCCACAAATCGTTTAGCGAAAGTACAAATCTAAGAACAAAATCAATATCTAACTGTCAAATGATAGATATACATGTGCTACTCAATGTGAAACATGGTCGATGCATATGATGACACGCAAGACATACCTAAGAAGCGATGTACCAATATCTTTAATTAATAGCACAAATTAAGACCCGAAAAACAAAATAAAGTTTGTCGTTAAAATTCACGAAAAAGTTCATGAATAATGTAGAGAGCTACATTAATCAAGACATATAATTCAGCGGAAATAAATAAGGAATCCTGACATTTGTTGATTGAGAGACGGTATTGTAAAACATTGTGGAACACCATTTATGCATTACATTGGACAGTATCAGCATGTCTACAGTACCACGTGCTCATATATCTTTCTTGTTTTCATCAAAGAAAACCGACGTTACATCACATCGCATTAGAGCAAAACCTTGTTTTTAATCTACATATCATTGAGAAATCAATCTCGATTCTTTGTTGTCATCTGATGAAAGTAGATTTTGTAAAGAATTCGAAACGTGCCAGATTTGCAGATTTCGATTTGATGACTGAAAATATTAGAGTGTATTTTAACTTCGATGTGACATGAATATTGACAGGAATTATTTCTCGTCGAATTGTAAATATTTTGTGACTTATTTACTTGAATCAGCCCAATCACCACAAAAATAAGATTGAATGAAAACATTTTGTTTTTCCCCATATTACACGAATTGTTACACCAAATTATTGAAATATTTAGCCAGCCAAATGGTGCACAAGCCTTTCACAACATGCTATGGATGTGATTATTATGTTCGGTCTAGATGACCCCAATTCACAGTCAGCAAGGCCGCATAGTAATTACTCAATGGTGTAATTGCAACGGTAGTAATGAACACACTCGTTCAATAGCTCACACTTTATTGTTGCCAGGGTTTATTCCGGAACCTATCCATACATTTGGACTAATGAAAGCAACTTGCGACTTCTAGCATTTCAAAAGAACGCGCACGTTAACTAAAGATTAGGAATCCTTCACTTATATGAATGTAATCTTGCAAATTAAGTGCAAGAGAATACTGAAAACGTGTTAATGCGTTTTAGAAGGTTTTTTTCTCGTTCTCGGAGGATTGGTGACGTACGGGTTAGTGGGATTGATCAACGTGCATATATAGAAAATGTGGAGCTATTGTTGGCTTTTTAGTTCCAATAAACAGTGGAACTAATAGAAAATCATGAAATGCAACGTTTCTCCATTAACAGTTATTGAACCACATGTCGGATTTAATTCTCTTTGATGTCCGCCGTTACCAATGATCGCAATACAATCATTTGATGTGCTGGGCGGGAATGAAATAATTTGTTTAAAGAAACACAGCATGATATCGAATTTATTCAGAGCCTGAGGAAAAAAAACTAAACGAACTCAGTTATAATCGGTCCGTGTTATGAGAGTTTGTTGGTAATGAATATTGACACTTTACATAGGCACACCCACTACCATGACAGAAGAACCATTAACATATAATTAAATGTCGTAGAACTACAGCTGATGACGTAATTTTCATTTAGAAAACCTCTCTTTACAGCAGAACCTGGCTATCACCGCTAAGGGGTTTTATTGAGAATTGATATTCTATAGTATGGCATTTTGAAACAAAATATAGCACAATGATTTCTTCTTTTCTTTCAATTTGCAATTTTGTTTATCATTATTGCCCCCATTTATCTAGATCTACCTATTACATTAAATGCAGATATTCCAATGAAAAGAAGTGAAGAATAGTGTTTTTCAAATATTAGAAACAGAAAAGTTGTCTCTAATCTTCTTATGTGTTAGCGATTTCATCAAATTGCTTAGCTGTTTTCACACACCTAGGTTGGTTATTCCTGTTAACAAATACAATAAGATACACATTAGAGTGGTTGTAACTAACTACAAACCAAACTTGTCAATGTATCCATTTGAATTCAACACATATCCGTTTAATTCATTTAGACTTGGGACTTCACCTCTACCTGACCCCCATGAACAATGGTAGCGGTAAACACAGCACACTGCATACCAAAGCTTTTATGTGTACATTACCTATAACACGTTCCATTGTATTAGCTTCATATACACTTGAATGAACGAATTGACAAATTAATCATTATAATGAACACATTATCAAATTAAAACAATAATTTCGTGAACGTAATTTGGCTGATTGTTATCTGATGTGATATGGTTCGCAAATAAATTACTTTATTCATGCAGCCCTATACTGTAATGTCGTTTTAGGTTTAATCATGTAATTAGTCGAACCGGAATTATTCTTGATTATACAGAAGGCAGAACGAAATAGTTATAACTTTATAAGATTGTTTTTAACTTTATGTTAATTCAGATGAGAATTATATTTTTTTTTATTGCTTTCAGATTTCACTTTTTACTTTTCTTCGAGTAGGAACAAAGTGATCTTTTAGAAGTCTTTAAATATAAGTGTATAATAAGTGGGACATTCCATTATCTCATGTCATACACGTGTTTGTTGACGTGTAAATATTTAAATAAGGACATATTTTAGGTGTATTCTAAAGAATGCCAAAAATAAATATTTGGTTGATTCTATGATTGGTGTCTTGAAATGTCCGAACAACGGAGAACGACAACCCGACAAATGCGTGTCCGATCTGTGAAAGGAGGAGAACATTCGTTGAAGTCAAGTCACACAACTTGAAGAACTCGCGCTCACTTGCCAATCTATATATTACACTATCCAGTGAGCACTGTTCAATAGTACTGCACTCTTAATTTCTCTGTCCCCGAGAGGACATTATCTGTACGATTACATCCTTACCAGTTCACTATCAAGATATTGTACTGCCAGGGGCCATCTAGATATAAAGTAGTGACTGTACTTTTAGTGACCTTCACTCTTATTAATAAAATACCCAATTTTGAAGTGATGGTACAAAAAGCAGGGCCACTGGTTGAGTTCGCACTCTCAAATCCAAGCTCAAAGGCATTTGGTCTACCATTACTTTTATATAAAGTAGTCGGATTTCGTACCTTGTAATACTGTATATGCATGAGTTGATAATCAGTGTAACTCGTCCACCTGCGATAACCAAATATGTAAATATGCGTGAACAATTGAACAAAAACCCGAAGCACGTGTAAACATTGATATCGAACGTGATTGGTCAGTACAAACTGCAGGTGATAAGGAGAGGTACAAGAATGTTATTTTGTTGGTTCGTTTCTACGTAAAAAGGATTATTTGGGGGGTTCGTACTAACCAAATGTATTTGTCTCTGGTTGACATGTTGTATGCCGGATAAGGTCGTGCAAGAGTTCTGATATTTAACTTTCCTGGCCGCATCCCCACATTATCCAGTGATCACTATCCAGCTGGATCTCAACAACTTGAAGTAGTGATATACCACCTTTTTTGTAAAACACGTAGTCACGTGCGTGAAAAAAGATTCGTAGGTGCGGCGGCATGTCTTTCAAATAAAATATTTTTAATATTCACAATAACATTGCGTCGGCTATGCAGAGCATGAAACACCTCAACTTCGCGATGTGTGTTTACTTCGACCGTGCGATACATGTATTACTTCGATCGTGCATTACATGTATTACTTCGATCGTGCATTACATGTATTACTTCGATCGTGCATTACATGTATTACTTAGACCGTGCGATACATGTATTACTTCGACCGTGCGATACATGTATTACTTCGATCGTGCATTACATGTATTACTTCGATCGTGCATTACATATATTACTTCGATCGTGTGATACATGTATTACTTCGACCGTGCGATACATGTATTACTTCGATCGTGCACTACATGTATTACTTCGACTGTTCGATAGATGTATTGCGTCGACTAGGCGATACAAGTATTAGGTCAATAACTCATTTCATTAAATGATAAGCTAATATATTTTTATATATTTTTATATATATATTATGGATTATTTCATGTCCAGAGTACTTCACATGGGCCTTTAAACTACAAATGTTTGTCCGGGAGACGTTTTGTTTGTTATTAACACATTGCTGTCATCTATCCTGACGTTACATGTGAAGTGTGCACGGTAGTTTACGTTGAACGTGATTTACGTATCTGTGCGTGTTCATATAAATATAAACATTACCATTCCAGTTAATTTGCTGTTTATTAACCGGAAATGAAGTCAATATCTCGGAATTATGTTTGAGAAACAAATAATAATTGTATTGGGTTGCCAGTGTTGCCTCGTACGGGGTACGTTTTGGGCTGTTTAGAAAATAAGAGAAAGCAATAGATTTATACCTATTTTATTTATGTTTGCAGAAGCGTGTTTGGATGTCTATTGTTGTGCATATGACGTGGGCTGCTAGACTGGGCGGCGACGAGAAAACTTTAGTTCTGTCTCTCATTTCCGCCAGCTGATACAACCAACTAAATTGCCGTGACTATACACACACCAGTGAATATAACAATAATTATTCAAATCAAAGGGCGAACCCATTTCTTTATTTAAAATATTAAAGCATGCATCTCTTTGATAACAAATCTAATTTCATTTTAATCAGCACATGCGCAGTGGCAATGCAGTTGAATTGACATTAATTGCTTTCTACGGTAGAGAAGAAAGGCGTTTATTTGGATCTCAAACGTTATATAAATCATTCAGGGCAGTTTTAAAAACGGCAATTGTATTCTTCTTTTCAGTAAGCAGCCTAAATCACTTCTTTTTACAGCCAAATTGACGTATATTCTCCGTTAATAGATGTTTTTGAGATATTCATTGCTTTGAAGGCTTAAATAGCAAGAGAATAGGTGTGAAATATCTTTTTAATTGCTGTAGGCTGAAGTGCTTTCTAACGCGTTAGACTGATTCCTTCGCTAATTTCTTTTATTGTGCCCCCTGATAAATCAATGTCCTTATACGATATCCCCTCGAGGGGTTTACCTATTAGTGGAACGCCTTTCTCCGCAGAAACCCAGCGCAGATTATCAAAGGGTCCAATACTATACGACAACGTTCTACTACACGATTCACCCCTAAAGATAACGCAACTTTTCTCTTCAAATCTACGTTATTCATCAGTATTTCGGTCCAATTAACCTAAGTCGAAAAACATTAAGTGTGACATTTCGAAGTCAACTGCTCTCTTTACTTGTATAAGGGATGCCATGACCTACCACCCGAACAACAATGCTGTTAATAGGATTGCGTGTTAGCGTGCCATTTCTTTGAAGCGTGACACGAACGACTCACTCAGAGTCGTTTGTTTATTTTTTCTATTTATGAGATTTCATTTCATCAGAAATAAAAAAAAAATAATATGAGCTTTTGTCACATTTACAACTTGAACATTCCCACACAAGGAGACTTTTCCATTTTATATCCATTCGACCTCCTAAATCGATCATTTTCCTTCTAATATTTCTAGAATGGGAATGGGTGTGGGTATAGGTGCGTTTGTCTAACAGTAAACTCGATTGAATGTGAAAGGTCAAATTGAATCAGTTGTTGGTACAAACTTGTAAATATTAAATACCTTAACGTACATGTTATTCTACTTATTCTACTTTCAGTTAATTCCGTTTGTATCTTGACAACAACCAACATTTAAAAGTTACAGTTGCGCATGAGTGCGGTTCAATTACTAATACTCAAATTCATGCCATTATTTGATTCATTGTGATTGGTGATCATAAGTTATAAACCAGTGTATATGTGTAAGTAATGGTATAGTATGACTGTGTTATCTTTACATGGTAAGGTATAAATGTTTGTTGAAAGTCTTTTATAACTTGAAATCCATCCACAGCTGGGAGATTTGATAAAACTACTTTTCTGTCGTCGCTCACGGTTTTATTCCCGCCTAGAAATCCCTCTCATAATACGCAGTAAACATTGATGGGGGAATTCAACACAAAATCGAGTCTCTGCTACAAGGCCATTTCCCAAATAAAATAAAAACATAAAATTTACGAATCATTTTACAGCCTTATTTAGTTTTCTCCGTGAAACATTAATCGCTGAAACATAACGAATGTCCATGGATACGAAAAAAAGCTTCAGGGTATTACAGTGAGTATTCGTGCGCATGCGTGGATGAACTTTTTGAAACATGCGCACTGACTGGAATGATTTGAGTTTCATATCTGTGTAGGGTTAAACTTGCTGTATGATTATTGGTCCACTTATATCTATATCGCATACTAACAGCCTTTTATAAATCGTATTGTACTACATGAATAATAGCATTCATGAGCGATTCACAATGTACACACATGTAAGGGTCACGTTCGAATAAATTATATAAAGATGTATTATGCACAAAGATAGAAAATGTACACATACGATGTCAACGTAGTGTAATAAATATAGATCAAAACAATGGTAAGGTTACTTATAAATATTTCCCTCAAAATAATACGAATCGTTATAAAAAAAGTTATAAGTGGTAATATTGAAACACATGGTTTTTTAGTCCGCTGCAGCATCAGGCACGTCGCCCTCGAAAGGTTTATTGAGAGTATCATCCATACAGTTTCCATATACAAACATCATATTATTTCTCTGTTCAAGTCCTTCTAGTATCAAATAGGTACAATATGTTTGACAATGAATGCAATATATTTGTTGGTTGTCTGTCTACTCGGGAATCCCAAGTTTCAAAATGACTCACGATCCCAGAATATAGCGTCCAAGCACTGCACATCATAAAGTTTATGTCAGTTTTACTAAACCAACGATTAAATTAAGACATTAAATTTAACCACTTAACACTCACAAGAAGTATACGGTAGTCTTATCTTCTCAAGTGCATATTCCTTTAGTGATGGTAACATATAGAAAATTTCAACCCAAATCGTTATTTTACATTATTTACACAAATATTTGGTACTTCGACTCAAATAATAATAATAATAATGTTTATTTCAAAAGTACCATAGGCCACCGGCCCTAAGTACACTCAAAGATACATCATTAGTATATGTGGTCACAGGTTAGTATATTAGTGTACATGGTAAAGATTAAAGAAAGATTGAATTAAATACAGTTAACTATCATTAAGGGTTGCTTCCTCTAACAGCGTTTCTCTTTCACGAATGATGAACTGATGTTGCAGACGACGCTGCCTCAACTCATTATAGGCGGGGAAGACAAGTAAAAAGTGAAACTCATTTTCAACCCAACACCGACAAACTTGGCAAATTGTGTTTGGTCCAGGCATGTTCAGATGGCATCCCTCTTCAATTAATAGACTGTGTGATGATGTTCTGAATTTTAACATAGCAAGTCGAAAAGCTGTTTTATTTCAATTACAAAATTATATAGTTTTTATGATGTCGATCTTTCAAATGAATCGACACTCATAACTTTCCTCCATTTCTAAAAACTATTACATTGGTTTTGTCTAAAGTAACTCTCAAATGATAATTATCACAATATGATTTCAACCTATTAAGTGATCTTTGTAATTCAATTGCATTATAGGACATCAAAACTAAATCATCCGCAAAAATAAAATAACGTAACCCAATTAAAGCGCGGTGGTCGTCGCGCAGCGCGAGTTCGAATGTCATGTAGATAAACAACGTATTTTACACGCGTTGTATACGTCGCTATGAGTCCCATATCGAACAGGACGCGGCGCTACGACTGTCGCCCTTTAAACCAAAAGAGCAACCAACATTATCTATCACCTAGAAGTGCGTCTAACAAAAAAGGAGACAAATACATCCTTGCACACTCCAGCCGAACAGTTAAAGAAGCCTGTCAGACAATCGCTTGTGACGACACATGGCCGACTTAAATAACCAGCCCTTAGGTCATGGCTTCCACAAATTGCAAAACCTTGAACCCTTTCCTCGTCAAATACTGTGGAATACTTTATTTTCGTTGGAATTAATTTTCGCTGAAAATGCTTTTTGGGCGTTTTGTATGGAATTTATTTTAATGTGAAATATAGGAAAAAAAGTATATTCGATGGATTGTATTTTCACGGAATCTTCCTTTCAGCGAAAATAAATTCCAAGCGAAAATAAAGCATTCTGCAGTATTGTTTCAACATATTAATGCTGTATATCTTTAATTGACCACACCTTTTGATTCAAAAATCTACTAAACAACCCCATTCCATATATTTATATGACCCCTGCTACTACATTACCAACTTATTAGCTGTTGAGAGTAGAAATAATACCTGGCCACCCTCTCTTAGTGATCCAGCCTTCTTAACAAAATGCTTTTTATCAATTTATGTATTTTCTAAACGCAAATCGATCCCACAAGTGTTATTTTTTTTATTTTGCTTAAAGGAGCTGTTCTCTTACAAATGCTGCATGATTTACAATAACGTAGGATGTCACCAGGCACAGAGGGCTAGTAGACCCGGGAAAAGATTTTACCAGAAGTTCTTGATTCTCAAGTTTTTAGGCAAAATTGAATCATCTCCTAATTTTAAGAAATCCAAACGAAATGCTATTGGAACCACTAGCTGTGTGAACAGTTGCAGATTATACCGCCTGTGCATTACTCCCTTTTCAGGAGGATGTCGTGTACAGCAGACCATCCTGAGATGTGAGGTGGATCTTGCCATAGACACTTCAGGCACAGGACGTTTAGGAATGTTGCGCTCACCCCCTTTCCTGGTCAAACACAAGCTTCCTCATCTATCTCTTCTAAAACATCAATAATCCGATAATACAATGAATTCCCATCGGTACACTCAGTACCTCCACATGGAGCCTTCAAACTTGTTTGTTCATTAGTACAAAAACTTCCATGAGTGGGCGTCTTTTGAGAGAATGTCGTAATTCTCGTCACTGTTACAAAGACTTGAATCTTCCGTAAGTGGTGAGTCGTTTGTTAATGTAATCACCCGCTTATGTGTGTATAAGGACTTGAACCTTTCTTATATGTGTGGTCTTTACTCAGATATTGCTGTTACCACCATTTACTGATCCAGACCACTCTTCCCAGGCTTACCTGCTTTGAAGAGTCGGGATTCCGGGGTTCCCTTACACACTTATGATTAAATCATATAGCGGTTCTCCAATGCAGGCTGCATCTACACGATCTGTATAGTAAGGGGTGTCTATTTTAAGGTGTCCATATTTTGATATAAACATGTACCATTCTTAAGATACACTTGCGCTGTTCAGTAGTGTGCTCTTTAGGAAAGACCAAATAATCCCTGAGTACAACGCCACTACATCCAGAATCTCATGGGCGAACACACAGGCGTAGAAAGTTTTGCTTCAACACGACGTGGAACACAAATGTCAAATCAAAAATTAGCCACATGTAACATCAAAATTTCTGCTCCACAACATATACACCAGGTGTTTTTTTCATTCCACCAAACAACATCCTCCACACAGAGTTGCAGTTTAATCACTTGTTCGTATATACCAATCAATCAGTGGCCTCAACAAATTATTATCAGGTTACGTGCTGTAGGCATCAGCTCGTACCAACCATCCAATCAGTGGCCTCTGGCAATTTCGCATTTCGTAGATGTTATAGTTTCCATATACACTTGCAAAACAGAACAAACAGAGAATGGTGTCTTCAGTTATACACTAAAATAAACAGAACAGAGAATGGTGTCTTCACTTGTACCTCGAAACAAACAGAGAATGGTGTCTTCACTTGTACACCAAAACAAACAGAAAATGGTGTCTTCACTTGTACACCAAAACAAACAGAAAATGGTGTCTTCACTTGTACACCAAAACAAACAGAGAATGGTGTCTTCATTTGTACACCAAAACAAACAGAAAATGGTGTCTTCACTTGTACACCAAAACAAACAGAAAATGGTGTCTTCACTTGTACACCAAAACAAACAGAAAATGGTGTCTTCACTTGTACACCAAAACAAACAGAAAATGGTGTCTTCACTTGTACACCAAAACAAACAGAGAATGATGTCTTCACTTGTACCCCCAAAACATACAGAGAATAGTGTCTTCACTTGTACACCAAAACAAACAGAGAATAGTGTCTTCACTTGTACACCAAAACAAACAGAGAATGGTGTCTTCATTTGTACACCAAAACAAACAGAGAATGATGTCTTCACTTGTACACCAAAACAAACAGAAAATGGTGTCTTCACTTGTACACCAAAACAAACAGAGAATGGTGTCTTCATTTGTACACCAAAACAAACAGAGAATGATGTCTTCACTTGTACCCCAAAACAAACAGAGAATAGTGTCTTCACTTGTACCCCAAAACAAACAGAGAATGGTGTCTTCACTTGTACACCAAAACATACAGAACAAACAGAGAATGGTGTCGTCACTTGTACACCAAAACAAACAGAACCAACAGAAAATGGTGTCGTCACTTGTACCCCAAAACAAACAGAGAATGGTGTCGTCACTTGTACCCCAAAACAAACAGAGAATGATGTCGTCACTTGTAACCCCAAAACAAACAGAACCAACAGAAAATGGTGTCGTCACTTGTACACCAAAACAAACAGAGAATGGTGTCTTCACTTGTACACCAAAACAAACAGAGAATGGTGTCTTCACTTGTACACCAAAACAAACAGAGAATGGTGTCGTCACTTGTACCCCAAAACAAACAGAGAATGGTGTCTTCACTTGTACCCCAAAACAAACAGAGAATGGTGTCTTCACTTGTACCCCAAAACAAACAGAGAATGGTGTCGTCACTTGTACACCAAAACAAACAGAGAATGGTGTCGTCACTTGTACACCAAAACAAACAGAACCAACAGAAAATGGTGTCGTCACTTGTACCCCAAAACAAACAGAGAATGGTGTCGTCACTTGTACCCCAAAACAAACAGAGAATGATGTCGTCACTTGTAACCCCAAAACAAACAGAACCAACAGAAAATGGTGTCGTCACTTGTACACCAAAATAAACAGAGAATGGTGTCTTCACTTGTACACAATACAAACAGAACAAACAGAAAATGGTGTCTTCACTTGTACCCCAAAACAAACAGAGAATGATGTCTTCACTTGTACACAATACAAACAGAACAAACAGAAAATGATGTCTTCACTTGTACCCGAAAACAAACAGAGAATGATGTCCTCACTTGTACACAATACAAACAGAACAAACAGAAAATGGTGTCTTCACTTGTACCCCAAAACAAACAGAGAATGATGTCTTCACTTGTACACAATACAAACAGAACAAACAGAAAATGGTGTCTTCACTTGTACCCGAAAACAAACAGAGAATGATGTCCTCACTTGTACACAATACAAACAGAACAAACAGAAAATGGTGTCTTCACTTGTACCCGAAAACAAACTGAACAAAGAGAGAATGGTGTCGTCACTTGTACCCAAAACAAACACAACAAACAGAAAATGGTGTCTTCACTTGTACCCCAAAACAAACAGAGAATGGTGTCGTCACTTGTACACCAAAACAAACTGAACAAACAGAGAATAGTGTCTTCACTTGTACCCCAAAACATACAGAACAAACAGAGAATGGTGTCGTCACTTGTAACCCCAAAACAAACAGAGAATGGTGTCTTCACTTGTACACCAAAACATACAGAACAAACAGAGAATGGTGTCGTCACTTGTACACCAAAACAAACAGAACCAACAGAAAATGGTGTCGTCACTTATACCCCAAAACAAACAGAGAATGGTGTCGTCACTTGTACCCCAAAACAAACAGAGAATGATGTCGTCACTTGTAACCCCAAAACAAACAGAACCAACAGAAAATGGTGTCGTCACTTGTACACCAAAACAAACAGAGAATGGTGTCTTCACTTGTACACCAAAACAAAAAGAGAATGGTGTCGTCACTTGTACCCCAAAACAAACAGAGAATGGTTTTGTCACTTGTACACCAAAACAAACAGAGAATGGTGTCTTCACTTGTACCCCAAAACAAACAGAGAATGGTGTCGTCACTTGTACCCCAAAACAAACAGAGAATGGTGTCGTCACTTGTACACCAAAACAAACAGAGAATGGTGTCTTCACTTGTACCCCAAAACAAACAGAGAATGGTGTCGTCACTTGTACACCAAAACAAACAGAGAATGGTGTCGTCACTTGTACACCAAAACAAACAGAACCAACAGAAAATGGTGTCGTCACTTGTACCCCAAAACAAACAGAGAATGGTGTCTTCACTTGTACCCCCAAAACAAACAGAGAATGGTGTCTTCACTTGTACACCAAAACAAACAGAGAATGGTGTCGTCACTTGTACACCAAAACAAACAGAGAATGGTGTCGTCACTTGTACACCAAAACAAACAGAACCAACAGAAAATGGTGTCGTCACTTGTACCCCAAAACAAACAGAGAATGGTGTCGTCACTTGTACCCCAAAACAAACAGAGAATGATGTCGTCACTTGTAACCCCAAAACAAACAGAACCAACAGAAAATGGTGTCGTCACTTGTACACCAAAACAAACAGAGAATGGTGTCTTCACTTGTACACAATACAAACAGAACAAACAGAAAATGGTGTCTTCACTTGTACCCCAAAACAAACAGAGAATGATGTCTTCACTTGTACACAATACAAACAGAACAAACAGAAAATGGTGTCTTCACTTGTACCCGAAAACAAACAGAGAATGATGTCCTCACTTGTACACAATACAAACAGAACAAACAGAAAATGGTGTCTTCACTTGTACCCCAAAACAAACAGAGAATGATGTCTTCACTTGTACACAATACAAACAGAACAAACAGAAAATGGTGTCTTCACTTGTACCCGAAAACAAACAGAGAATGATGTCCTCACTTGTACACAATACAAACAGAACAAACAGAAAATGGTGTCTTCACTTGTACCCGAAAACAAACTGAACAAAGAGAGAATGGTGTCGTCACTTGTACCCAAAACAAACACAACAAACAGAAAATGGTGTCTTCACTTGTACCCCAAAACAAACAGAGAATGGTGTCGTCACTTGTACCCCCAAAACAAACAGAACAAACAGAAAATGGTGTCGTCACTTGTACACCAAAACAAACAGAGAATGATGTCTTCACTTGTACCCCAAAACAAACAGAGAATAGTGTCTTCACTTGTACCCCAAAACATACAGAACAAACAGAGAATGGTGTCGTCACTTGTAACCCCAAAACAAACAGAGAATGGTGTCTTCACTTGTACACCAAAACATACAGAACAAACAGAGAATGGTGTCGTCACTTGTACACCAAAACAAACAGAACCAACAGAAAATGGTGTCGTCACTTATACCCCAAAACAAACAGAGAATGGTGTTGTCACTTGTACCCCAAAACAAACAGAGAATGATGTCGTCACTTGTAACCCCAAAACAAACAGAACCAACAGAAAATGGTGTCGTCACTTGTACACCAAAACAAACAGAGAATGGTGTCTTCACTTGTACACCAAAACAAACAGAGAATGGTGTCGTCACTTGTACACCAAAACAAACAGAGAATGGTGTCGTCACTTGTACACCAAAACAAACAGAACCAACAGAAAATGGTGTCGTCACTTGTACCCCAAAACAAACAGAGAATGGTGTCTTCACTTGTACCCCCAAAACAAACAGAGAATGGTGTCTTCACTTGTACACCAAAACAAACAGAGAATGGTGTCGTCACTTGTACACCAAAACAAACAGAGAATGGTGTCGTCACTTGTACACCAAAACAAACAGAACCAACAGAAAATGGTGTCGTCACTTATACCCCAAAACAAACAGAGAATGGTGTCGTCACTTGTACCCCAAAACAAACAGAGAATGATGTCGTCACTTGTAACCCCAAAACAAACAGAACCAACAGAAAATGGTGTCGTCACTTGTACACCAAAACAAACAGAGAATGGTGTCTTCACTTGTACACCAAAACAAACAGAGAATGGTGTCGTCACTTGTACCCCAAAACAAACAGAGAATGGTTTTGTCACTTGTACACCAAAACAAACAGAGAATGGTGTCTTCACTTGTACCCCAAAACAAACAGAGAATGGTGTCGTCACTTGTACCCCAAAACAAACAGAGAATGGTGTCGTCACTTGTACACCAAAACAAACAGAGAATGGTGTCTTCACTTGTACCCCAAAACAAACAGAGAATGGTGTCGTCACTTGTACACCAAAACAAACAGAGAATGGTGTCGTCACTTGTACACCAAAACAAACAGAACCAACAGAAAATGGTGTCGTCACTTGTACCCCAAAACAAACAGAGAATGGTGTCTTCACTTGTACCCCCAAAACAAACAGAGAATGGTGTCTTCACTTGTACACCAAAACAAACAGAGAATGGTGTCGTCACTTGTACACCAAAACAAACAGAGAATGGTGTCGTCACTTGTACAGCAAAACAAACAGAACCAACAGAAAATGGTGTCGTCACTTGTACCCCAAAACAAACAGAGAATGGTGTCGTCACTTGTACCCCAAAACAAACAGAGAATGATGTCGTCACTTGTAACCCCAAAACAAACAGAACCAACAGAAAATGGTGTCGTCACTTGTACACCAAAACAAACAGAGAATGGTGTCTTCACTTGTACCCCAAAACAAACAGAGAATGATGTCTTCACTTGTACACAATACAAACAGAACAAACAGAAAATGGTGTCTTCACTTGTACCCGAAAACAAACAGAGAATGATGTCCTCACTTGTACACAATACAAACAGAACAAACAGAAAATGGTGTCTTCACTTGTACCCCAAAACAAACAGAGAATGATGTCTTCACTTGTACACAATACAAACAGAACAAACAGAAAATGGTGTCTTCACTTGTACCCGAAAACAAACAGAGAATGATGTCCTCACTTGTACACAATACAAACAGAACAAACAGAAAATGGTGTCTTCACTTGTACCCGAAAACAAACTGAACAAAGAGAGAATGGTGTCGTCACTTGTACCCAAAACAAACACAACAAACAGAAAATGGTGTCTTCACTTGTACCCCAAAACAAACAGAGAATGGTGTCGTCACTTGTACCCCCAAAACAAACAGAACAAACAGAAAATGGTGTCGTCACTTGTACACCAAAACAAACAGAGAATGATGTCTTCACTTGTACCCCAAAACAAACAGAGAATAGTGTCTTCACTTGTACCCCAAAACATACAGAACAAACAGAGAATGGTGTCGTCACTTGTAACCCCAAAACAAACAGAGAATGGTGTCTCCACTTGTACACCAAAACATACAGAACAAACAGAGAATGGTGTCGTCACTTGTACACCAAAACAAACAGAACCAACAGAAAATGGTGTCGTCACTTATACCCCAAAACAAACAGAGAATGGTGTCGTCACTTGTACCCCAAAACAAACAGAGAATGATGTCGTCACTTGTAACCCCAAAACAAACAGAACCAACAGAAAATGGTGTCGTCACTTGTACACCAAAACAAACAGAGAATGGTGTCTTCACTTGTACACCAAAACAAACAGAGAATGGTGTCGTCACTTGTACACCAAAACAAACAGAGAATGGTGTCGTCACTTGTACACCAAAACAAACAGAACCAACAGAAAATGGTGTCGTCACTTGTACGCCAAAACAAACAGAGAATGGTGTCTTCACTTGTACCCCCAAAACAAACAGAGAATGGTGTCTTCACTTGTACACCAAAACAAACAGAGAATGGTGTCGTCACTTGTACACCAAAACAAACAGAGAATGGTGTCGTCATTTGTACACCAAAACAAACAGAACCAACAGAAAATGGTGTCGTCACTTGTACCCCAAAACAAACAGAGAATGGTGTCGTCACTTGTACCCCAAAACAAACAGAGAATGATGTCGTCACTTGTAACCCCAAAACAAACAGAACCAACAGAAAATGGTGTCGTCACTTGTACACCAAAACAAACAGAGAATGGTGTCTTCACTTGTACCCCAAAACAAACAGAGAATGGTGTCGTCACTTGTACACCAAAACAAACAGAGAATGGTGTCGTCACTTGTACACCAAAACAAACAGAACCAACAGAAAATGGTGTCGTCACTTGTACCCCAAAACAAACAGAGAATGGTGTCGTCACTTGTACCCCAAAACAAACAGAGAATGATGTCGTCACTTGTAACCCCAAAACAAACAGAACCAACAGAAAATGGTGTCGTCACTTGTACACCAAAACAAACAGAGAATGGTGTCTTCACTTGTACACAATACAAACAGAACAAACAGAAAATGGTGTCTTCACTTGTACCCCAAAACAAACAGAGAATGATGTCTTCACTTGTACACAATACAAACAGAACAAACAGAAAATGGTGTCTTCACTTGTACCCGAAAACAAACAGAGAATGATGTCCTCACTTGTACACAATACAAACAGAACAAACAGAAAATGGTGTCTTCACTTGTACCCGAAAACAAACTGAACAAAGAGAGAATGGTGTCGTCACTTGTACCCAAAACAAACACAACAAACAGAAAATGGTGTCTTCACTTGTACCCCAAAACAAACAGAGAATGGTGTCGTCACTTGTACCCCAAAACAAACAGAACAAACAGAAAATGGTATCTTCACTTGTACCCCAAAATAAACAGAGAATGATGTCTTCACGAGTACACCAAAACAAACTGAACAGAGAATGGTGTCGTCACTTGTACCCCCAAAACAAACAGAACCAACAGAAAATGGTGTCTTCACTTGTACCCCAAAACAAACAGATAATGGTGTCTTCACTTGTACCCCAAAACAAACAGAGAATGATGTCTTCACTTGTACACCAAAACAAACAGAGAATGGTGTCTTACCTTGTACCCCAAAAAATACAGAGAATGTTGTCTTCACTTGTACCCCAGAACAAACAGAGAATGATGTCTTCACTTGTACCCCAAAACAAACAAAGAATGGTGTCGTCACTTGTACCCCCAAAACAAACAGAACCAACAGACAATGGTGTCTTCACTTGTACCCCAAAACAAACAGAGAATGGTGTCTTCATTTGTACACCAAAACAAACAGAGAATGGTGTCTTCACTTGTACCCCCAAAACAAACAGAGAATGGTGTCTTCATTTGTACACCAAAACAAACAAAGAATGGTGTCGTCACTTGTACCCCCAAAACAAACAGAACCAACAGAAAATGGTGTCTTCACTTGTACCCCAAAACAAACAGAGAATGGTGTCTTCACTTGTACACCAAAACAAACAGAGAATGGTGTCTTCACTTGTACCCCAAAACATACAGAACAAACAGAGAATGGTGTCTTCACTTGTACAACAAAACAAACAGAGAATGGTGTCTTCACTTGTACCCCAAAACATACAGAACAAACAGAGAATGGTGTCTTCACTTGTACAACAAAACAAACAGAGAATGGTGTCTTACCTTGTACCCCAAAAAATACAGAGAATGTTGTCTTCACTTGTACCCCAGAACAAACAGAGAATGATGTCTTCACTTGTACCCCAAAACAAACAAAGAATGGTGTCGTCACTTGTACCCCCAAAACAAACAGAACCAACAGACAATGGTGTCTTCACTTGTACCCCAAAACAAACAGAGAATGGTGTCTTCATTTGTACACCAAAACAAACAAAGAATGGTGTCGTCACTTGTACCCCCAAAACAAACAGAACCAACAGACAATGGTGTCTTCACTTGTACCCCAAAACAAACAGAGAATGGTGTCTTCACTTGTACACCAAAACAAACAGAGAATGGTGTCTTCACTTGTACACCAAAACAAACAGAGAATGGTGTCTTCACTTGTACCCCCAAAACAAACAGAACCAACAGAAAATGGTGTCTTCACTTGTAACCCCAAAACAAACAAGGAATGGTGTCTTCACTTGTACACCAAAACATACAGAACAAACAGAGAATGGTGTCGTCACTTGTAACCCCAAAACAAACAGAACCAACAGAGAATGGTGTCTTCACTTGTACAACAAAACAAACAAAGAATGGTGTCGTCACTTGTACACCAAAACAAACAGAGAATGGTGTCTTCACTTGTACCCCCAAAACAAACAGAACCAACAGAAAATGGTGTCTTCACTTGTACCCCAAAACAAACAGAGAATGGTGTCTTCACTTGTACCCCAAAACATACAGAACAAACAGAGAATGGTGTCGTCACTTGTACACCAAAACAAACAGAGAATGATGTCTTCACTTGTACCCCCAAAACAAACAGAACCAACAGAAAATGGTGTCTTCATTTGTACACCAAAACAAACAGAGAATGGTGTCTTCACTTGTACCCCCAAAACAAACAGAGAATGATGTCTTCACTTGTACCCCCAAAACAAACAGAACCAACAGAAAATGGTGTCTTCATTTGTACACCAAAACAAACAGAGAATGGTGTCTTCACTTGTACCCCAAAACAAACAGAGAATGGTGTCTTCACTTGTACCCCAAAACATACAGAACAAACAGAGAATGGTGTCTTCACTTGTACCCCCAAAACAAACAGAGAATGATGTCTTCACTTGTACCCCCAAAACAAACAGAACCAACAGAAAATGGTGTCTTCATTTGTACACCAAAACAAACAGAGAATGGTGTCGTCACTTGTACCCCAAAACATACAGAGAATGGTGTCTTCACTTGTACCCCAAAACAAACAGAGAATGGTGTCTTCACTTGTACACCAAAACAAACAGAGAATGGTGTCGTCACTTGTACCCCAAAACATACAGAACAAACAGAGAATGGTGTCTTCACTTGTACCCCAAAACAAACAGAGAATGGTGTCTTCACTTGTACACCAAAACAAACAGAGAATGGTGTCGTCACTTGTACCCCAAAACAAACAGAGAATGGTGTCGTCACTTGTACACCAAAACAAACAGAGAATGGTGTCTTCACTTGTACACCAAAACAAACAGAGAATGGTGTCTTCACTTGTACACCAAAACAAACAGAGAATGGTGTCGTCACTTGTACCCCAAAACAAACAGAGAATGGTGTCGTCACTTGTACACCAAAACAAACAGACAATGGTGTCTTCACTTGTACCCCAAAACAAACAGAGAATGGTGTCTTCACTTGTACCCCAAAACAAACAGACAATGGTGTCTTCACTTGTACCCCAAAACAAACAGAGAATGGTGTCTTCACTTGTACACCAAAACAAACAGAGAATGGTGTCTTCACTTGTACACCAAAACAAACAGAGAATGGTGTCTTCACTTGTACCCCCAAAACAAACAGAACCAACAGAAAATGGTGTCTTCACTTGTAACCCCAAAACAAACAAGGAATGGTGTCTTCACTTGTACACCAAAACATACAGAACAAACAGAGAATGGTGTCGTCACTTGTAACCCCAAAACAAACAGAACCAACAGAGAATGGTGTCTTCACTTGTACAACAAAACAAACAAAGAATGGTGTCGTCACTTGTACACCAAAACAAACAGAGAATGGTGTCTTCACTTGTACCCCCAAAACAAACAGAACCAACAGAAAATGGTGTCTTCACTTGTACCCCAAAACAAACAGAGAATGGTGTCTTCACTTGTACCCCAAAACATACAGAACAAACAGAGAATGGTGTCGTCACTTGTACACCAAAACAAACAGAGAATGATGTCTTCACTTGTACCCCCAAAACAAACAGAACCAACAGAAAATGGTGTCTTCATTTGTACACCAAAACAAACAGAGAATGGTGTCTTCACTTGTACCCCCAAAACAAACAGAGAATGATGTCTTCACTTGTACCCCCAAAACAAACAGAACCAACAGAAAATGGTGTCTTCATTTGTACACCAAAACAAACAGAGAATGGTGTCTTCACTTGTACCCCAAAACAAACAGAGAATGGTGTCTTCACTTGTACCCCAAAACATACGGAACAAACAGAGAATGGTGTCTTCACTTGTACCCCCAAAACAAACAGAGAATGATGTCTTCACTTGTACCCCCAAAACAAACAGAACCAACAGAAAATGGTGTCTTCATTTGTACACCAAAACAAACAGAGAATGGTGTCGTCACTTGTACCCCAAAACAAACAGAGAATGGTGTCTTCACTTGTACACCAAAACAAACAGAGAATGGTGTCGTCACTTGTACACCAAAACAAACAGAGAATGGTGTCTTCACTTGTACACCAAAACAAACAGAGAATGTTGTCTTCACTTGTACCCAAAAACAAACAGAGAATGGTGTCGTCACTTGTACACCAAAACAAACAGAGAATGGTGTCTTCACTTGTACACCAAAACAAACAGAGAATGGTGTCGTCACTTATACCCAAAACAAACAGAGAATAGTGTCTTCACTTGTACCCCAAAACAAACAGAGAATGGTGTCTTCACTTGTACACCAAAACAAACAGAGAATGGTGTCTTCACTTATACCCCAAAACAAACAAGGAATTGTGTCTTCACTTGTACCCCAAAGCAAACAGAGAATGATGTCTTTACTTGTACCCCAAAAAATACAGAGAATGATGTCTTCACTTGTACCCCAAAAAATACAGAGAATGATGTCTTCACTTGTACCCCAAAACAAACAGAGAATGATGTCTTCACTTGTACCCCAAAACAAACAAAGAATGGTGTCGTCACTTGTACCCCCAAAACAAACAGAACCAACAGAGAATGGTGTCTTCACTTGTACCCCAAAACAAACAGAGAATGGTGTCTTCACTTGTACCCCAAAACAAACAAGGAATGGTGTTTCACTTGTACCCCAAAGCAAACAGAGAATGATGTCTTTACTTGTACCCCAAAAAATACAGAGAATGATGTCTTCACTTGTACCCAAAAAAATACAGAGAATGATGTCTTCACTTGTACACCAAAACAAACAGAGAATGATGTCTTCACTTGAACCCCAAAACAAACAAAGAATGGTTTCGTCACTTGTACCCCCAAAACAAACAGAACCAACAGACAATGGTGTCGTCACTTGTACCCCAAAACATACAGAACAAACAGAGAATGGTGTCGTCACTTGTACCCCCAAAACAAACAGAACAAACAGAAAATGGTGTCTTCACTTGTACCCAAAACAAACAGAGAATGGTGTCTTCACTTGTACACCAAAACAAACAGAGAATGGTGTCTTCATTTGTACACCAAAACAAACAGAGAATGGTGTCTTCACTTGTACCCCCAAAACAAACAGAGAATAGTGTCTTCACTTGTACACCAAAACAAACAGAGAATGGTGTCGTCACTTGTACACCAAAACAAACAGAGAATGGTGTCTTCACTTGTACACCAAAACAAACAGAGAATGGTGTCTTCACTTGTACACCAAAACAAACAGAGAATGGTGTCGTCACTTGTACACCAAAACAAACAGAGAATGGTGTCTTCACTTGTACACCAAAACATACAGAGAATGGTGTCGTCACTTGTACCCCCAAAACAAACAGAGAATAGTGTCTTCACTTGTACACCAAAACAAACAGAGAATGGTGTCTTCACTTGTACACCAAAACAAACAGAGAATGGTGTCTTCACTTGTACACCAAAACATACAGAGAATGGTGTCTTCACTTGTACACCAAAACAAACAGAACAAACAGAGAATGGTGTCTTCACTTGTACCCCAAAACAAACAGAGAATGGTGTCTTCACTTGTACCCCAAAACAAACAGAGAATAGTGTCTTCACTTGTACACCAAAACAAACAGAGAATGGTGTCGTCACTTGTACACCAAAACAAACAGAGAATGGTGTCTTCACTTGTACACCAAAACAAACAGAGAATGGTGTCTTCACTTGTACACCAAAACAAACAGAGAATGGTGTCTTCATTTGTACACCAAAACAAACAGAGAATGATGTCTTCACTTGTACCCCAAAACAAACAGAGAATAGTGTCTTCACTTGTACCCCAAAACAAACAGAGAATGGTGTCTTCACTTGTACACCAAAACAAACAGAGAATAGTGTCTTCACTTGTACACCAAAACAAACAGAGAATGGTGTCTTCACTTGTACACCAAAACAAACAGAGAATAGTGTCTTCACTTGTACACCAAAACAAACAGAGAATGGTGTCTTCACTTGTACACCAAAACAAACAGAGAATAGTGTCTTCACTTGTACACCAAAACAAACAGAGAATGGTGTCTTCACTTGTACACCAAAACAAACAGAGAATGGTGTCTTCACTTGTACCCCAAAACAAACAGAGAATAGTGTCGTCACTTGTACACCAAAACAAACAGAGAATGGTGTCGTCACTTGTACACCAAAACAAACAGAGAATGGTGTCTTCACTTGTACACCAAAACAAACTGAACAAACAGAGAATGGTGTCTTCACTTGTACACCAAAACAAACAGAGAATGGTGTCTTCACTTATACCCCAAAACAAACAAGGAATTGTGTCTTCACTTGTACCCCAAAGCAAACAGAGAATGATGTCTTTACTTGTACCCCAAAAAATACAGAGAATGATGTCTTCACTTGTACCCCAAAAAATACAGAGAATGATGTCTTCACTTGTACCCCAAAAAATACAGAGAATGATGTCTTCACTTGTACCCCAAAAAATACAGAGAATGATGTCTTCACTTGTACCCCAAAACAAACAGAGAATGATGTCTTCACTTGTACCCCAAAAAATACAGAGAATGATGTCTTCACTTGTACCCCAAAACAAACAGAGAATGATGTCTTCACTTGTACCCCAAAACAAACAAAGAATGGTGTCTTCACTTGTACCCCCAAAACAAACAGAACCAACAGAAAATGGTGTCTTCACTTGTACACCAAAACAAACAGAGAATGGTGTCTTCACTTGTACACCAAAACAAACAGAACAAACAGAGAATGGTGTTCTCACTTGTACACCAAAACAAATAATGATGACATCAAATGCGTTGTTCAGTAAATATTTTCATCTTTGATCACTCAATTGTTTACGGGCGTGAGATTTATCATGGGATTTCCACAATGCACACTGTGGTTCGTTTATTAAAGTAGAAGGAGTAGAGGGAGTACCTATATATGTCACTATTACATTTCCAGTGTGCAATTACCTACACTGACAAATCTTAACAGTTGCATTGCCATTTGAATGTAACTTTTAAAATTATTACTCAATTAAAACATATTGACATTTTTGTAAAGTTATTGCTAGTAGATAACAATGACTGAAAAAATAAAATCTACTTGTTTCACATACACACGCACATGCCATGCGGATTTTAACTACGTAGTTTTGGGAATGGACTTCTTTATCACTAGTGTTGCATCATTTGATGCATTTCTATGATTTATTGTGATTATAATTCAAACTTTATGAGTATTTTTAGATACAGTACCTAATTGATTGCAGTTTTCACATATATCTCAGAAACATATAATAGATATAAAAACGTACAAAGTAGATACCCCCCCCCCTCCACGGCTGAAAGTAATACCATTCCTAAAATAACAATCGTTATTCATAAACAATTATCCCATAATGCAATGCGGAATTTGTATCATAGTTGTAAATCCCCTTCTAGCAGAACTTCCAGTATCCTTCCCAGTGGTTCTATAACGGTTTAGTACATACATGCACATACGCTCATTGACCCAGACACACCACGAACTAAAACGAAATTAATCCTTTATAGTGTCTGTCAGTTGCTCGTATGTACCGCTGTGTTTTACGGCTTAGAATTTCCTGCCAAGGGAATATCCAAAGCCGATACTTGACAAAATATGAATGAGCGGGGAATCTGCCATGCGATAACCTTTGACAATCTTTGACCTGTTACTGTACTCTATTGATGTCAGTAACATCACCTATGACTAATACAATTCACGGCCAAGAACACCAAGACGATGGGAAATTCTAACACCCGGGACTTAATTCACCCAGAATTCACCGCGAGTTTGAATACTTCCGGTTTAAAAATAATGTCGGGGAAATGAAATATGAACAGTGGTTAACCCTGGCATGTTTTAAAACCGAAACTGTTCCCAAATTGTCACCCGGGATTAGGGTACAGACATTAATATGTCTCATTTCGACAATTCATTGATATCTACTTGTCAAAACAGAATTTGATGCAGTGTGATGTGTTGACGAACTTGATAAAAAACAAATCTGGTTCATGTCGCAGTTGAAGGAACGGATTCATCTCAATAAAATATTGATTAGTGGTGACTCATTCCCTCTCCGAGAGTCGTCACTGCTCGATTTGCATAAACGCTGTCTTCTAAGCTGCAGGAAATTTTGGCGCGAATCGTGGGTCGTCTGTCAGCCATGGCGACGCTAGATATATCAACTCCATTTCGCGTCAATTTTCCTGAGAGTATATTTGCAACGACAGCATCGAATACCCATTAACAATTATGTTACAATGCCAAAGTGTTTCATTATCCGTGACAGTCTTAAAGAGCTGAAACAATTGTGTCTTTGGGAGGAGTCGCGAGTGGCGCCGAGCTTATCTTTGATGTCGCCGACTACCTATTGCGCTGTCTACACAAATAAGCACTTGCACAAGGAAACAAGATATTTAAGTCGGATTCTCGTAGTTTTATCAGAAGAATCTGAATGTTGATAAAACTAGCAAAACGTGGAATAGAATATTATCTTTTCAGTTCAGACTTGCTCGATAACATAGCAACATCGAACCAATATTACATATACACGTTCTCGACGTCCATTTAGTCACGTGATACATCAATTAGCTGGAGAGGTTACGTCAGAACGTTTATTCAAGAGATGTCATACATTGAGCGAAAGCCGCCTTAAGGGGGTTACCCATTAGAAACTCTAGGAGTGGAAATAGAAGTAAAACTGAGCAAATTATATTTTTCCTTCACTTAGCTTGAATTTTCATGATGATTTTCCAGTGCTGTAATTATGTTTTTTCTTTCCTATACCATTTGCGTGTATATTTTTTAAATATATATATATATTTTTTTAATTTTCTTTTATAGAATTTGTTGAATATAGAACAATTTGCCCGGTGTAGATTTCTTTTTCCAAACCTACCCCCTCCAGAGTTTCCAATTGGTCAACCACTAACGAAGTAATGGTACCGCCTATCGGTATTACCGTTTTTTTTTAATATTAGAAGAACACAGCTCTGTTCACTGAAGCCACTATTTGTGTAATGGCGCGTTGGGCAACAAATTTCCACCATGCACAATTAACGAGGTTTAGAAATTAAATTCCGTGTCGTGCATGCCACAAGTGTAGATAAGTATCAAGCAATGATAAAATGAATATAGTTACAAGTCGCCATTATGTCTCGTTTTTAAAAAAACATGCCCTGGACATTACAACGTGATATCAAAATGCTTGCACTTGAAATAACATTCCGTAGCTTCAGGTCAGATTGCAGATAGCTTTACGTCAAATGTATTCCATATATGTGTTATTGCAGAACTACACATACATGCATTGTTACAGTATCAAACGTATGTACTAGACGACTAAAACAGAGGTAGTCCCTAATCAATAAAGAACCATCGGTATAAAGTATTCATCAATTCAATTCGTTATTGTTGCCGTCAGGGCAGAATAAAAATAGACTTGGTCATTGCTACAAAAGACACGCTGACATTGATTGGATAACTGAAATATACAATGGATAACCATCAAAACACTCAAAATAAATGTCCGCAGTGTTCAAGTGGAGTGCAACGCGCCCAAGTAACCATAGGAATGAGGTGTCATTGTACATAGTCATCATCATCTATGACGGTCACCATCTGAAGAACACAGAAATGCTTTATTGAAAATGTGAGCACAGAAATGCTTTATTAAAAATGTGAGCTGTTTTTATGACAGTCACCAAATTATATGAAAAAGTCAGTGAAATCTCTGTCAATTTGTCCCAAATGAGTCATATATTCACAATAGATTCGCTTTGACAATACACTGAACGCCGAAGATGCGTCTCGTCTTCTACATTAAATGAGTTTGACCTCCACCTCTCGACTTGACACAAAAAGCTTGACAGATTAGTTCAGAATGTGAGATGCCACCGAGCATACCAATGATAGTGGGGCTACCACGACACTGATTTAATATTCACTGGAGCCACCGCCGATTGGCCAGCTAACTATTCATAGCAGCCAATCAAATATTCAATTTCAAACGCGAACACATTCAATGCATACTGCTTCATTTCGCCGAGTGACTTTAGCATGGCCAGGGACACCGAGATACAGGTGCATTATTGACCTGTATGTATAAGATAATGATTACAAATGCAAGGAGTATCAGTATAGTCTGACTTACAACGTAAACACCTGGGGCTGGTCTTGACGAAACATGTTTCATTGAGTATCTGGGTATCCGCATATCACTGTTTCAACGTGCGCACCTGTATATAATACGCTTTTATTGGCTGGTCGTAAACAAGTGCATTTCACGCGCCATGCAGTACACAGGCGGATGGAATATATAACGTACAATGACCGAATGAAAATGTATAGTAAAATTAAAAGTCACTGAGCTGAATCGGGGTATTTTCTATAATTATGTAAATAAAACCTGACAGTGACGTCGCGGGTTCTAGTATCGGCAGACTCAGATAACCACCGAAATCATGAGGGGGGGGGGGGGCAATACAGTGCATATTGGACGCAATGCTCCGTGAGGAGGTGCTGTAATGCCCGCTAAACTAATGAAAACAAGAGGGTCGTTGAAACTCCTGAAATGAGTACGTCATTTCCACACACACCGACTTTTCTGGATCAAGCTTTGCAGGCGAAGATTTTGAAAACGATTCATAGTTGAGTAAGATATGACAACTGCAAACAAGTGTTGCTAACAATGACAAGCGTAATGAATACAGTTGACGCCCCATCTCCTCTATAAATTGAAAAGATAATGTAGAAACACATCAGCACTATCTTCATTATGGTCTAGCGCCGTGTTGCTTTGTGCATGAATGAGACGCGTGAGTCACCGAGTCGGAGTTCATTTTTAGTATATTCAACTAAAAGACACGTTAAGTCTCAGGTTAAGTAGCAGGGATAGTCATTAGGTCGCGATTGAACCGCATAATGGCCGTTTGATGAGATGAAATCAAAAACTCCAATAAAAAGTGGCCGTCTCCCAAAGACTGTAGACATGTCGCTCGGGAACTATATGTGACTGACTACCTGGTGCCCGCATATCGCTATTAAGAATAATTACCACGTTCTCATTATTTGTTATATGCACAGACAAAAGACGAGACTTATAATGGCAGTAGTGGCGATGTGTGAAAGGCAACTTAACCGATCTAAAATCAAGACAAAATGTGTAGTGCAGGCATTTTGAATAGTGTATCATTTATATATTCATTTATATATCTACTACGACGATGTACGTTGATTAATTCAAATTTATTGCTATATTCGGTCATCCGTAATTGGAGGTACTCTGTCCGACTACGTTTTACCCTTCCCTGACCCTTTGCGTTTGAGGGATATATCGAGTAAAATGTAGTTTCCGCAGAGCTATAATTGGTATTCATACTAAAACATACACTTTAAAGTATGCTTATTTATCTCAACTACTGTACACATATTGTATACATGACGTGTGAAGGGGTCCATAATTACGCCAATTACTCATTTCCGCACCACAAGAGAGGGAAAAAACTTTATATAGCTTAAATTTCAAATTTCCTTTCAAAGAATCCATTGATATAAATGGCCGTTTCGATGAAACGCAGTATATCAAAGGTCGCTGGATGGACGAGTTACCGCATGATACAACACAGTGAATATTTAAGTTCCATTGCAAATGTAGAAGCAATATATTTCCGACTTTCGACAGAATGTAAAATTATGACGTAGACATTATGGGTAGCTGAAAAAGGATAATATACCACACCACTAAGATGATATACCACATCACTAAAGTGATATACCACATTAGTAGGGTGATATACCACATCACTAAAGTGATATACCACACCAGTAAGTCAAGACGCCTTATATAACAAGTAATGCATCTCAGCGTAATCAACGCTAAGGAAAATGGCCAAACATTGTTAAATTAAATTAAATTGTTAAATTAGTTTTGGTATATCATGTGTATATTTGTGCATATTAGAGAAAATACCATTAATGAATGAATAAGTGATCATATGAAAATTTATGCTTACATCACTTTCAAGGGAGATTTGGATTATCGCACCTAATGAATGCAGAGATGGTCGCCACATCACCACAAATAACGCCACATGTATGAACGCAACTATTTATTACATGAATTGCAATGTTTTTACATCCTATAGATACAACATATAATTAAGGTCGTATGACTTTCTCCAACTTTTGAAGAAAAATAACAAAAAGAAATCCAGATTATATAGGGGTTTAGAATATCCACATATGTGCACAAAATCCACATTTATCCACATCGCAATGTCGTTTTTATTATTAATAATTTAGTAGAAAATAGGGCTAAAAATATATGAACGTAACATTATTCCTGTAGAAGATTTTATATCATAAAGTTGTGTTTATATGTAAGCGTATTATGACAAATATATTTACTTTTACATTCCTTGAGATGTCAAAACTGCTCATTCACAAACTCAACATAATTGTCGTCATTGCTTTTGTATGGTCAGTTTTGCACTTACATGTGAAATGTGTAAAGTTTGTTAGTCAACCATATCAAAACACCTTCTTTATATCCACGACATATTTCGTTTTTGTAATCGATTTCATCATTGTTTTAAATCGTATTGTACTGATATTGAGATTGAAACTGATAACGGATGCCACCTGTTTCATTGGGTGAAAGAATAAATCGACGACACAGACTTTGAAATCGTGGGATCTCATTTGTCAAATTTCCTGTTTTCTCAAATGACAATAGTCAGCTTATTATTATTTTTATAAAAGGTCACCGCGCTTCGCAGTTTATCCAATGTCTGGTTCAGTGAGGGTTGCTAGGAGACGACCACGTTCATACCTTCATCACTTCTGACACTCGATGTCAACGTTAAAAGATATGAAATATCTGTCCAAACGTAACCAGGACGTGTATGTGTTGCTACGCAACGAATCGACCTCCGCGACTCAGTGATGCGGGATTCGGAGCACGTCTCCACTATGCAAACTAGGACAAATAATGAACGGAAACAGATGGTCCGAGCAAATTCTCTGTTGAAATCAGTTTTGTATAGTTATGCTTTGTCGCGATTACCATCGACAACCAGCATGTATTGTCGTCTTTATTTTGGAAATAAATGAAATTTATCGCAACATATCGCGCCACCTTCTCATCACCGACTGACATGCGGTAATGAAAGAAAAAAAAAACTGTCTTTCTTTGCGGCAACAGCGCGGCGACACCTTTGATAAGTCCACCGCAACAAAAGAGGTAATTTCCAATAGGCAGTGTTTTTGCATTTATCACTAACGAGTTCGATTATCGTCGATTTAATTGAAAAGTCGGCAATTGAATCTAGATTTGATTGACAGTTATGAAATTGCTAAATAACATTTCCACCCCACAAAAAATTAAACGTGATATGGCATCGACTGCTGTATGTAATATTAGCATATGTGAAGAGTGGGTAGTAACGGATACGTATTTCTACAATGTGCCATTCCCTTAGACTGCTAAAACAATATTGACCAAATGAAATGAGTGACATATATCATTACGCAAGTAATCACGTGGTTTAATAACAGTCAAAATATGGATAAAAATATTTACTAATCAAGAATATAATTTCTTAATAAACAGCTGAAATACTGTTGCGATATTAATAGTTTGTCCTTGGTCGTAAGAGTGAGATTTACATATACAGTTCTTGATGTCATTAATTTATTGAACGAGTGAAGACAATGAAAGCTTAATTTGGTATCTAAATGCTGTATATTAACACATACTAACCAACCAAATATTTTGAAGGATGTTAGAAGAAATTGAAAATAGTAGACGTTTCATACTTTCAAACCCTTCGATAAGTTAAACATGTAATCTACATATTGGCTGAGAAGGGCCATTTCCAATGAACCATATGCCAGATATTATGGTGCAATTTTTGTGTTTAAGTTATCACCTTTTTTTGAATAAAAAAAATAGAATCGCTCAACGTTCGGATGACGTCACCCTAAATGACCTAAACTGCGTATTTTGATTAGAAGGGTTGAAGCACTCAATTCATCCTATTGAACAGAAGAAAAAATGTGCTTTGAAAACTGATCTCGTATCGTCGACAATAAAATATAAGGAACCAATAGCGAACAGATAAACATATTTTATAAGTCGTAACACCAAATATGAACAAATTGATGAATGCGAAAATCTATAAGCAGTACAGGATGGTGCAATGTGTTGCTATTGATTAGTTTTGGTTTTGTTCCCCTCTATTCAAGAACAATGCAATCCAGCGACACGTTGATGGGATTACATGAGTTAGTCGTTCTCTTTATCCTTGTTGAATTGATCCACTTATTTCATATCACGCGCTGTATGATGCCGCCAAAAGGATTGCAACAGAAGTGACAAAAATACTTGGGGTAATCAAAACATAAAGGCCGCTATATTTTATTTTCCCAGCATTCAACGGCGATCATATGTGATGCGTCTAATTGTATTGCAAGGCAGATCACTGATCATTCGTCATAGACGATAATCATATTGTTTATGTGCATTTACAAATTTATAAAACAAAATATATGTCAAAATATTCCGCTTTGAATCATACACGTGCATCCAAAAATCAAAATATATTTTAGTTTTCATTTTAAAAATCAAACAAGATTAACTCTATATGATTCTGAATGCATTAGGTCAGAGGTCAGAAAACAATAACAGTCGATACTGATCCCACTTACAACGTGTACATATTCTCATGTCGTATTTGCCGACGTCGTGTTGTAACCTGGCGACGTGTGAGCGACATAAAAAACTTGATCTGAAGACAATGCAGCTACACATTATGTAAAAATGCGGTAACAACATACGGCCTGTGTGTATGTATTATATAGGGCTATGTAATGAATATGTTCGAATGAATTACTCAAGATTGTTAATTCATAATATCAGCGCAGACAGCAATATTGGTTCCTCGCTAAAATATCGTAAGCTACCTCTCAATGTAAAACAGATCAAAATAACCGACTATAAGAGATGTTTTCGTTTCGAAATAGATAACCAAATTATTGAAAATTAAAATTAACATAATTGCTCGGCTGACCGTACTGCGCGCCATCAGATTACATTTACATGGAAAGAAACATACGGTGCTCGGTGAATATCCAACGAATAACTAAATTAAAATCAATCTGCAAAATCTCTATTTTATTATTTTGCTGACCTTTGAATGTTCCCAGAATTAAAAACTGCACTTGTGAGGAAGATTTATTTTTAATCTTATTTATTTAATAATAGAAATAACGAACTAGATTGCCTCGCCTTGATGGGAGAAAATAAATGGAAGACCAGATCTGAGCAATGCGTGCAATGGTTTTAGCAAAATTGCCACGATTCTATGGGTCCAGCCGAGGTTGTGATCACTTTGATAGCATGAACAAATAAACAAACGGATAGAATCGAGAAACATATTTATTTTACTGGGCCGTTAAACAAGTAAATTTAAAGGTATACGTCACTATGTTACACTTTGCCGTTAAACAAGTAAAATTAAAAATAAGTCCACATTGTCCATATATCTGATGAAATCTACGCCAACGATCTAACACGCAAAGCAACACCAGAGTCAAGCGGAATAGGGGAACACAGGAAATTGCGTTATGATATCTATTATTAAAATCAAAAAAAGAAAGAATGAAAAAACGTGAGAAAAAGTGAGTTGTATGCGGTTCATTTATTGTTGGCATGTACTCAATGAAATATCGATCTAATAACCTGGAAGTCGTGCCAAGGTGTGTGCGGGTGGACAATATAACGGCGTGCATCATGCGTTCGTTCACTGCTGGAATGTGAGAAGAAAACACGAAAGCACAGCTGTGACCGTTCTATTTATCGTATGTGTTGAACACATTACTACACACAGATTGATAACATGGATTTTATACGCACACACATCTCGATCACCGCGTAGTAGACTTACGCGGTAGAGACAAGACCTGAGGGACAGGAACAAAATTATTTGCAATATACATATTGGCCAATCACATATTGGTTTGTAAATGTGAGTTTCAGGATGTTTTTATTGTGCTTTTTCCCCCCAATATCTAAAAGCATATTCTTGTTTTGTTTAGCATTTTTGTATTTTGATCCCGGGATTGTGTCCTACATTGATTGGAAATCTGACATATGTAAGAATGTACTATAATTGAATACATATATAACATGTACCAATTAGTTCTATGTTTATAAGCAATATCTGCATACGGTATTCATTGCATGTTCTTGTACGAGACTTTCTACCGAGAAACAACAACAACATACAGGCAGAATTTTCCCAATAAAAAAAAACATCAACATCACAGAAGTACAGAATAAACTATTGTTTAAATATGGGAACGATGTCAATTATTACCACGTGTTATGTAAATTTAGTTGAACCACCATGATCACGTGATCAACCAGCAGTGCAGATACACTTTATAACCAGGATCTCTACTATATTATATTATAAGTGGTATAAAACGTACCGCCAGTATATTACATATGAAAAAATTGTTTTACATATCAATGATTATATTTTAACTGGACAAGGATCATTCTCATTGACCAAGTATCCCCCTGAACTTTTAACCTTCCCCGATCGACAAAGGATGTGAACAGTAGTTTACCGATTCACTCTATATATGAATAGAATAGAATAGAATAGAATAGAATAGAATAGAACATTGCTTTATTACGTTAAGAAAATTTGACAATCCTTTTTGGGTTCTACGCATGTAGAAGAGAATATGTGTATTTGAATGGAGATCAAAGCGCGTGACTGGAAGGCGGTTTATTAGATGACGTGTACATGGGGTAGTTGGATAGTCATGGTTGAAGTAATAATATTCAAATCCCGATGTCATTGTGTGAGATTAAATAAAGTCCACATAATGCAGGGAATATTTAACGTATAAATCGTACTCAGACCACGTGGTATGGGAATCATGGCATAGCTAGTCATAGGAAAGTTAAAGAAATCTACAATGCTATATTGTTGTAACAATATCTTTGTCAAAACCAATAAACAAATACGTGGAATTATTAAATAAACTGTTTTCGTGGTAATGCGTCCCAGCTCTACAATACGTATTATTCAAATTTATCCGTGAACTGTGATGGGGATTATTACTATGGGAACGACCTTGAGTCTATTTTGAACAAAGGCGACAATTGTGCGGTCTTCAGAGCAGTATTTAGATTTCGGATATAACCAGGACATAGTTTAGTCCCACTGGCATGTGCCATATTGGCGATTCATTGATATGATAATGAACTGCCAGTACCAGTGTCACACTATCTGAAATTAGTAACAATACCAATTTGACCCGATTAGCTTTTATCAATTTCACGCCCCTTAGAATATGAACAAGCAGTCAAGCTGTTGTATGTCCAATATATATCAAGGCGGACCAATGTAGCATTGGATCGTCGGTTTACGCCGATCATTACAAACCAATGTGCTACGAGTGAATAATTTAATGACGAAAATAAAGTTATTTTTCGTACTCAATTATCTGGAATAATATCCATAAAATTACTGATTGATCAGAAACTTTCTAAAACTAAAACTACTCCTACCTTATGATTTATTAAGGTTTTTATTCGGTAAAATTCAGTATGTTACATGGACACCTATGTTAAAAGTATTTTACTAAAACTGCTATGGGTTCGTTAATTATGAGTGATGTGTTTTTACCAGGACACAGAGAGGCAGAAAAAGCATGAAATCTAAATACAGGCTGCTGTGAAACACATAACACAGAATGAATAAATAGGAATGTAGACGCGTATATTGAACCATTTATATGCAATAATGCATTATTACACCCAGATCCGACCAATGCATGCGTACTCGTACATAAACATATTTATCGCCACTCCAACATACAGACATACTATGTCGCAAAACCATGTCCAGTATTATTACCGATGCGTAAAAAAATTGGGCATCTACATACTGCCACAGCAAATCCCCTTACTCGGTTAAAATACATATTCATATTAAACATGCTGTGAACAACGCGACGCAATCCGGCGAAATAGGTAGGTAGTCAGTCGTTCGCCCCTCACACTATAATGGTTTTAGTTATAATTGTCGACATACACGTCACGGTTCCAGTAGCAAGTTGAAAATACAAACAAGACTAACGTTTATTGCAATATAAAGCTCAACACGCTCCCCAAACATCATCCCCAGCTCAATTCAACCCCACGAGAAGAAAGGCGACGTATTTTCTTCCTTGAATAACAAAGAAATCCATATTTTGATATAAGGCGTCATTATTACAGTTGCCCGGGTAACGATGGGAATGTGTATACCACCAGAGGGCAGTAAGTCGCATCTGTAAATCTAGTGAAGTTTCCATTCGAACAATATATATATATAATCTATTACACACATCTATCACAGGAATAGAATCTCTGGAACAGGAAGAGCAACTCTTGGTAGTAATAAATAAACCGTACATCGCATTACATATAGGGATACATTTACTAATGATTAGTACCATACAATGAGTATTCAATGATTACCCAAAACAAAAACGCACACATCAAGAAATGTTCGTGCCAATATAATAAATATTTTGGTCGTGAATACAAAAAGTACTTTAATTAACAGGAACATTCGCGGCTTGCATTGGTCATGTGGTCAATGAAATTTCACCAACCGGGCTTCACTATAACAGTGATTAAGAACGGACACATATCCCAAGCTATATTCTGATGCAGGTATTTGAAATCTGATATTTAAAAACAAAAACAAAATGTTTCACCACTTTGCAAAAGCACACGTTTATGAAAGTAATAAGTCTTAAGTGCACGTTTGAGATATAAATTCTTTCCCCAGATAAGCCACAAAGCTGCGTATGTGGGTTTTATCAGACTTGAAATCAGCTCCTCAAATCATCTATATATATTTGGGAGGGGGGGGGTCATACGTTTGAAGACATTGAGTCCTGATAACAAGTTGGCACGAATTACGTAACATGACAAGGGAATTATGACTATTATTTCAAATGCAATGTACAACAAATTTTCAGTTTCATACCTACATCAGACTGCATATCGGACAAACGCACGTGTATTTCTATCACCATCAAATCAAGTTTAAACTTCACTCATAAATCATGTAACCCATTAACTATTTGAATTCAAACCTTGTTCATACACTAAACATCAGGGACCTGGAGGCATGTCATTTTGTTTCCCGTTTCCATAACTCTGACATGTATTTAAATGTGCACATTGTATCAATTTACATTAATTTTGATATGGCTGTTGGCCGTTTTTGTGGACAGATTTTGTTCATGAAAGTATGTGTTTTGCATTTTGACCGAATGGTGGCCATTTCTTTCTTTTTATGTTTCTAAAGCATATCTGAGCTGATTTCATTCAAACGTGGTATGCACACACATGGTTTTATTTTGCCATTTGATTCAAAATGTTCAACTGGCTTATATGTGGATTATACAATTTTGTGCGATATGCGAAAAAAGTTAATTTGATCGAACAAAAATAGTGGCGGCGGCATCGGGAGGGAGCAATCACCCGCTCGATAAAAATGTTGGGGCGTCACTTTGTGTCAGCAAAAATTGTCCCTCAAAATACAGGAAATAGCGTTTCAGAGGGTCTAGATTTCCAAATTTGTTATGGGGCATGCTCCTATCAGGGGTAAATTCTCTTCTCTCTCGGGTTCTCCACACTTGCCAGGGGGGAATCTCGTCTCGTTTCTCTATCTCGTCCCCTTGAGGTACGGAATCGGGAAAGTCACTTATACTTTACAGTCAAATAAGACGCACACAACGAAATACGTTTCAGCTCTCGTCTTAGTCGGTCTGTCGAGCACTCTGTAAGACACAGCGCCCTGGGGAAAAAATCCCCAAGACTCTCGCAAGGCTGAACCAAGACTCGCCCAAGACTGGACTCCTCAAGGCTCGCCCCTGGACTCTCTCGGACTCTCCAGGACTCTCGACTCTCTAGGACTGCACCCTCTCTCTACTGCGTCTATCGTGCTGTATTCGCCAAGACCAACTCAAACTCTCTTTATTCATTTTCAAAACTCTAACCAATTACAAAACAGTAAAAGACTCTAGGGCGTAACCTTCAATCATTAAGCCAATCACACTAAGTACTGAATACGTCATATCTTTTGATTAATCGTTCACTACATTAATAACTACGGATGTCAGAATAGCGACGGTATCTTGTAATTAGTTCCAAATCACTGAGCCAAGTTCCGTCCAAAACTTCAAATAGACCTGAACGATGACAGACATAACACAGCAATTCAGCTAATAATCAACTAATTAAGTCGGTCAACAGATACGCGAAAACAAATTCATGACACTCCTGCAAGGTAGTGCCTTCGGCGCAAGGTTGGTGTGCAGATCTCGCCCCTCCTCCCTCGCCCACCGCCTCTGAAAACTAGATAAGGTGCCATATGGAGTACGACCATATTTTAACATGCTGAATACTTCCCTTATCAAAATCTATCTGGATCGTTCGTTGTTTATAATTTACAGAGTACTTTACTTGTTCTCATACAATTTGCATACTCAAATTGTGGCAGGTAGATCATCCAGACAAGTGCTGTACAATTATCAACTTATCAATATTTGCACTCTAACACAAATCATCATACAGCCAAATAAGTAAATGAAAAACACTGTATTCCAGACAGTGTTCATGACATATAGTGACATGCTTATTTGCAAACCACTGCCTAGCGATCCGCGTTTGCACTATATAGTCACATGCATATTTGCAAACCATTGATTAGTTGGCCATCAGTGTTGTGATGTACAGTGACATTCTTATTTGCAAATTATTGATTGACCATCAGTGTTTGTTACACATTTATTTGTAAACCATTTGTTGACCATCATTGTTTGCGTCATGCAGTGACATGCTTATTTGTAAACTATTAGTTGACCATCACTGATTTACAGTGACATGCTTATTTGCAAACTATTTATTGACCGTCAGTATTTGCATCAAAGTTGTATTATTGTGTGTACTAGTAGAATTAGCTATGCCTGTAAAAACAAAGACATTGTCACAGTGCAAGGCCTGCTTATCGCAATTGAGAGGGCCACCCACAGAACTCATACTGGACAAGGGGTTCTTTCACTACTAGAATGGGATAGACAAGACAATAGTACTGAAAATGAAATGCACATACACCACAATATCGAGTTAAAGCTCCTGGCTTTAATACCTCTGAAAATAATTACAAGAAATAAAGCACAGAAAAATACAATGAATAAAGTCACTAAAATAAGGGATTGCTTAGGGAAGCGTGCATTGATGATAACTCACAGTTCCAGGATGTATTAATGGACGACAGTCAATGGCTTCTGCAACACAACAACGAAGAAATACGGGAGTCTGGCTTGCAGAGGAACGCTGGTATTCTGGAGGGCACAGCTGAAAGCAGGAGATCGCAGAGCAGTTTATACAAGTCTCACAGAATGATGGTTGTAGCCTGTTATTCACACCTGGAAGATTCCAATTCTCCTTCCAAAGTTGTAAACACCTTTTGTTATGTAAATTACAAGAACACCTGGTAGAACCCACTGTCTTTCCGAAGATGAAAACAAGTATGACCTGTCAATCACCTTTATGACAGTTATCACAATGCACACAGTTTCTTCCCATGATTCCGTGCACAATTCTATTTGCAGGGTTTGAGGTAATATGACAAAACATGAAATAAAGGATGCTGACAGACATGCAGGTTTTACCTTTCGGTTTTATTTTATTCACAACGTTAATATAATTCCAATAAGGTTATAGTCAATGAATACAAAACCAAAACTGGAAATATAAGATTACAGAACCATCATTTTCAAAAATAATACACAAGCTGGAAAAAGTATCATAACCACATATCTAGTATTGATGCAGATACCGTTTACCTTTGTTCAGACAACTAAATGTGATAACACCAATAATATTACTTTATTCAGGCAGAAAGACCACATTATATATAGCTGGATGACGTATTTGACGAGAAACATGATGGAGGAGGATTTTTGACAGATTCACGTCATAGCATGTTGGGAAAAGTAGAAATAATCTGAAAATCAATCGATGAAACAAATGGCAATCACAGTATGATATTATACATGTAAGCTCATGCCACTTCTGAGGAGACTAATTCATCATTGTAAAAAAGTTACTGTGGTCAATCAATAGTTTGCAAATAAGCATGTCAATGTACATCACAAACACTGATGGTCAATCAATAGTTTGCCAAAGCACGCGGCTGTACAATGCAAACACTGATGGTCAAAATAGTTTGCAAATAAGCATGTCACTATATGTCACGATTACTGTTGTACATTTAGCATTGGTGAACAGTTATTGTTGTACATTTAGCATTGGTGAACAGTTACTGTTGTACATTTAGCATTGGTGAACAATTACTGTTGTACATTTAGCATTGGTGAACAATTACTGTTGTACATTTAGCATTGGTGAACAGTTATTCTTGTACATTTAGCATTGGTAAACAGTTACTGTTGTACATTTAGCATTGGTGAACAATTACTGTTGTACATTTAGCATTGGTGAACAATTACTGTTGTACATTTAGCATTGGTGAAAATTACTGTTGTACATTTAGCATTGGTGAACAGTTACTGTTGTACATTTAGCATTGGTAAACAGTTACTGTTGTACATGTAGCATTGGTGGACAGTTACCATTGTACATTTAGCATTGGTAAACAGTTATTATACATTTAGCATTGGTGAACAGTTACTGTTGTACATTTAGCATTGGTGAACAGTTACTGTTGTACATTTAGCATTGGTGAACAGTTACTGTTGTACATTTAGCATTGGTGAACAGTTACTGTTGTACATGTAGCATTGGTGAACAGTTATACATTTAGCATTGGTGAACAGTTACTGTTGTACATTTAGCATTGGTGAACAGTTACTGTTGTACCGGTACATTTAGCATTGGTGAACAGTTACTGTTGTACATTTAGCATTGGTGAACAATTACTGTTGTACATTTAGCATTGGTGAACAGTTACTGTTGTACATTTAGCATTGGTGAACAGTTACTGTTGTACATTTAGCATTGGTGAACAGTTACTGTTGTACATTTAGCATTGGTGAACGGTTACTGTTGTACATTTAGCATTGGTGAACAGTTACTGTTGTACATTTAGCATTGGTGAACAGTTACTGTTGTACATTTAGCATTGGTGAACAGTTACTGTTGTACATGTAGCATTGGTGAACAATTACTGTTGTACATTTAGCATTGGTGAACAATTACTGTTGTACATTTAGCATTGGTGAACGGTTATTGTTGTACATTTAGCATTGGTGAACGGTTATTGTTGTACATTTAGCATTGGTGAACAGTTACTGTTGTACATTTAGCATTGGTGAACAATTACTGTTGTACATGTAGCAATAGTGAACAATTACTGTTGTACATTTAGCATTGGTGAACAGTTACTGTTGTACATTTAGCATTGGTGAACGGTTATTGTTGTACATTTAGCATTGGTGAACAGTTACTGTTGTACATTTAGCATTGGTGAACAGTTACTGTTGTACATTTAGCATTGGTGAACAGTTACTGTTGTACATTTAGCATTGGTGAACAGTTACTGTTGTACATTTAGCATTGGTGAACAGTTACTGTTGTACATGTAGCATTGGTGAACAATTACTGTTGTACATTTAGCATTGGTGAACAGTTACTGTTGTACATTTAGCATTGGTGAACGGTTATTGTTGTACATTTAGCATTGGTGAACAGTTACTGTTGTACATTTAGCATTGGTGAACAATTACTGTTGTACATTTAGCATTGGTGAACAATTACTGTTGTACATTTAGCATTGGTGACCAGTTACTGTTGTACATTTAGCATTGGTGAACAATTACTGTTGTACATTCAGCATTGGTGAACAGCTACTGTTGTACATTTAGCATTGGTGACCAGTTACTGTTGTACATTTAGCATTGGTGAACAGTTATTGTTGTACATTTAGCATTGGTGAACAGTTACTGCTGTACATTCAGCATTGGTGAACAGTTACTGTTGTACATTTAGCATTGGTGACCAGTTACTGTTGTACATTTAGCATTGGTGAACAGTTATTGTTGTACATTTAGCATTGGTGAACAGTTATTGTTGTACATTTAGCATTGGTGAACAGTTACTGCTGTACATTCAGCATTGGTGAACAGTTACTGTTGTACATTTAGCATTGGTGAACAGTTACTGTTGTACATTTAGCATTGGTGAACAGTTACTGTTGTACATTTAGCATTGGTGAACAGTTACTGCTGTACATTCAGCATTGGTGAACAGTTACTGTTGTACATTTAGCATTGGTGAACAGTTACTGTTGTACATTTAGCATTGGTGAACAGTTACTGCTGTACATTCAGCATTGGTGAACAATTACTGTTGTACATTTAGCATTGGTGAACAGTTACTGTTGTACATTTAGCATTGGTGAACAGTTACTGTTGTACATTTAGCATTGGTGAACAATTACTATTGTACATTTAGCATTGGTGAACAGTTACTGTTGTACATTCAGCATTGGTGAAAAGTTACCATTGGTGGTAACATGCGAACTGTCTTTGATAAAGCCTATTTGCCTGAGCAAGTGTGGATACTATGTTCACCAACATAATGATAGCACAGTAACTTACTTTAATGAAGTGTTTTGCTCAAACTAACTTAATGATACATATTAATAACTTAAATTAGCAAATGATACTTTTATTCAAAACAGTTAACAAAAAAATTAGTTCAAGTGAGTACAAGAATTACTGAATGACAAATTACTTTACTTACAATTACTTACTAAATCAAATTAGCACATTTCAACATGCTATACGAGTGTGAGTGAGTTTGTAATTATCAGGTCATACAATATGAATTGATGATTTATTTATTTTAATAGTAGCATGATCATCAATGTCGTTTAAATAGGACAATGTACTAATTCGTTCCCTAAAACTTTTAAAAAACTACTATGTTAAATGACCATGAACTGATAAAAGTCCATAAAAGGTTCTGTTAGGAAGTACATGAACTACTGTTTTGAGGAGTTTATAAATTACTGTGTTTGGGAGTTTTATGCACTACTTGTCAGATAGTCCATAAAAGATTATGTTAGGTAGTACATGAACTGCTGTCTCTGGTAATTCATAAGCTACTGTGTTAAGGAGTCTATGGGAGGTTCTGTTAGGAAGTACATGAACTGCTGTGTCTGAGAGTTCATAAGCTTCTGTGTTAAGGAGTCTATGGAAGGTTCTGTTAGGAAGTACATGAACTGCTGTGTCAGGGAGTTCATAAGCTTCTGTGTTAAGGAGTCTATGGAAGGTTCTGCTAGGACGTACATGGACTGGTGTGTCTGGGAGTTCATAAGCTACTGTGTTAAGGAGTCTATGGAAGGTTCTGTTAGGAAGTACATGAACTGGTGTGTCTGGGAGTTCATAAGCTACTGTGTTAAGGAGTCTATGGAAGGTTCTGTTAGGAAGTACATGAACTGCTGTGTCTGAGAGTTCATAAGCTACTGTGTTAAGGAGTCTATGGAAGGTTCTGTTAGGAAGTACATGAACTGCTGTGTCTGAGAGTTCATAAGCTACTGTGTTAAGGAGTCTATGGAAGGTTCTGTTAGGAAGTACATGAACTGCTGTGTCTGAGAGTTCATAAGCTACTGTGTTAAGGAGTCTATGGAAGGTTCTGTTAGGAAGTACATGAACTGCTGTGTCTGGTAGTTCATAAGCTACTGTGTTAAGGAGTCTATGGAAGGATCTGTTAGGAAGTACATGAACTGCTGTGTCTGAGAGTTCATAAGCTACTGTGTTAAGGAGTCTATGGAAGGTTCTGTTAGGAAGTACATGAACTGCTGTGTCTGAGAGTTCATAAGCTACTGTGTTAAGGAGTCTATGGAAGGTTCTGTTAGGAAGTACATGAACTGCTGTGTCTGAGAGTTCATAAGCTACTGTGTTAAGGAGTCTATGGAAGGTTCTGTTAGGAAGTACATGAACTGCTGTGTCTGGTAGTTCATAAGCTACTGTGTTAAGGAGTCTATGGAAGGATCTGTTAGGAACTACATGAACTGCTGTGTCTGAGAGTTCATAAGCTACTGTGTTAAGGAGTCTATGGAAGGTTCTGTTAGGAAGTACATGAACTGCTGTCTCTGGAATTCATAAGCTACTGTATTAAGAAGTCTATGAAAGGTTCTGTTAGGAAGTACATGAACTGCTGTCTCTGGGAATTCATAAGCTACTGTGTTAAGGAGTCTATGGAAGGTTCTGTTAGGAAGTACATGAACTGCTGTGTCTGGTAGTTCATAAGCTACTGTGTTAAGGAGTCTATGGAAGGTTCTGTTAGGAAGTACATGAACTGCTGTCTCTGGGAATTCATAAGCTACTGTGTTAAGGAGTCTATGGAAGGTTCTGTTAGGAAGTACATGAACTGCTGTGTCTGGGAATTCATAAGCTACTGTATTAAGGAGTCTATGGAAGGTTCTGTTAGAAAGTACATGAACTGCTGTCTCTGGGAATTCATAAGCTACTGTGTTAAGGAGTCTATGAAAGGTTCTGCTAGGAAGTACATGAACTTCTGTTTCTGGGAGTTCATAAGCTACTTTGTTAAGGAGTCTATGAAAGGTTCTGTTAGGAAGTGCATGAACTGCTGTGTCTGGCTATTTCTAAGTTGGCAATCAAAGACATTTCACACTGGAGACCATCAAAATTCACTGGAGTTAAATTCCTCTTCGTAAAACAGTCTGTAACTGTATGTGGAAACAACTGCCAAGACCTGCCACACTCGGGACATTGTAATATTCTCTGACATATTAGATACAATGCCTTTTCCAAGAGCATCAACCGAACTATAACTCTCTATATTGTAGACAACAAGTTGAGTGTAGACAAAAATCAGGGTGAGTTTTATCAAGAGAGGAGATTTCCAATTGAATAGAGAAGAAGTGGGTGTAGTAAGGTCATCATCGATAACTGTTGATTCACGATCATTCTGAAAAATAAAACACAAACATAATTAAACAAGACACAAGGAATTTATTTTGCAAACCAATTTTAATATAGCAAATATTTTCTGTTCTATATCAAAAGGTAAAACTCTTGAATAACCTCTCTCACAGGATGACATGCATTTAATTACATAATGTTTGTTCATTTTCGATAGCTGACAATGTTTTACTAAAAATACAGAGAAGAGACTCATCATGATGCATGTACTAGTAAAAAAGACTAACATTTGTAAGTTGCACATGAGATATTGCAAATTAAAAACACTCACACTGCCAACACTTCCCAATTGGATTCAACAATTTGATGGAAATTAGGTATGCACATAATCAATTAATCCAGTTTAACAGTGTAAAATCAATTGTTATACATCTATCATTGTAATGCCATAAGTTAGAGTGTGTCGTAATTTTGCGTTAATGCACTGGGTGTTTTCACCCAACTATATTAGAAAACGCGAATTCCAAATAAGGAACAATTACATGTGTAAGTCCTCTACTAATAAAAAAAACAATCATGGCTGCCCCCTGGGTTTGACCGGACCCCACACAAAGCAGTTCGCTAAATCTGTTTTAAATGTTTTGTATTTCGTCATTTACATGATGTATTCCTGAGAGGAAAAGATATATAATAATAAAGTTATTATGAGGATACTGCAAAGTATGCACTAGGACAGTATGTGGTCACATAGACCCCTGCTGCGCATCAGTTGACACTTATGCTTTACAGTCTTTGTGCATACTTTGCAGTATCCTCTTAATAACCTCATAATCATACAAGACTTTTGGTCTTGTTATACGTTTACTGTATGTACCAAAATGGACAACAGCTGTCTTAGCATGATGCAATAGACAATGGTGGCACACTGGTAGTGGTTAAGCTAATTAGTTAGTCTTAACATGATGTAATAGGCAATGGAGACACACTGGTTGTGGTTAAGCTAATTAGTTAGTCTTAACATGATGTAATAGGCAATGGAGACACACTGGTTGTGGTTAAGCTAATTAGTTAGTCTTAACATGATGTAATAGGCAATGGAGACACACTGGTTGTGGTTAAGCTAATTAGTTAGTCTTAACATGATGTAATAGGCAATGGAGACACACTGGTAGTGGTTAAGCTAGATAGTTAGTCTTAACATGATGTAATAGGCAATGGAGACACACTGGTAGTGGTTAAGCTAGATAGTTAGTCTTAACATGATGTAATAGACAATGGTGACACACTGGTTGTGGTTAAGCTAGATAGTTAGTCTCAACATGATGTAATAGGCAATGGTGACACACTGGTTGTGGTTAAGCTAGATAGTTAGTCTTAACATGATGTAATAGGCAATGGAGACACACTGGTTGTGGTTAAGCTAATTAGTTAGTCTTAACATGATGTAATAGGCAATGGTGACACACTGGTTGTGGTTAAGCTAATTAGTTAGTCTTAACATGATGTAATAGGCAATGGTGACACACTGGTAGTGGTTAAGCTAGATAGTTATTCTTAACATGATGTAATAGACAATGGTGACACACTGGTTGTGGTTAAGCTAGATAGTTAGTCTCAACATGATGTAATAGGCAATGGTGACACACTGGTTGTGGTTAAGCTAGATAGTTAGTCTTAACATGATGTAATAGGCAATGGTGACACACTGGTTGTGGTAAAGCTAATTAGTTAGTCTTAACATGATGTAATAGGCAATGGTGACACACTGGTTGTGGTTAAGCTAATTAGTTAGTCTTAACATGATGTAATAGGCAATGGTGACACACTGGTCGTGGTTAAGCTAGATAATTAGTCTTAACATGATGTAATAGACAATGGTGACACACTGGTTGTGGTTAAGCTAGATAGTTAGTCTTAACATGATGTAATAGGCAATGGTGACACACTGGTTGTGGTTAAGCTAGATAGTTAGTCTTAACATGATGTAATAGGCAATGGTGACACACTGGTAGTGGTAAAGCTAATTAGTTAGTCTTAACATGATGTAATAGGCAATGGTGACACACTGGTTGTGGTTAAGCTAGATAGTTAGTCTTAACATGATGTAATAGGCAATGGTGACACACTGGTTGTGGTAAAGCTAATTAGTTAGTCTTAACATGATGTAATAGGCAATGGTGACACACTGGTTGTGGTTAAGCTAATTAGTTAGTCTTAACATGATGTAATAGGCAATGGAGACACACTGGTTGTGGTTAAGCTAGATAGTTAGTCTTAACATGATGTAATAGGCAATGGTGACACACTGGTTGTGGTTAAGCTAGATATTTAGTCTTAACATGATGTAATAGACAATGGAGACACACTGGTAGTGGTTAAGCTAGATAGTTAGTCTTAGCATGATGTAATAGACAATAGTGACACACTGGTTGTGGTTAAGCTAGATAGTTAGTCTTAACATGATGTAATAGGCAATGGTGACACACTGGTTGTGGTTAAGCGAGATAATTAGTCTTAACATGATGTAATAGACAATGGTGACACACTGGTTGTGGTTAAGCTAGATAGTTAGTCTTAACATGATGTAATAGGCAATGGAGACGCACTGGTTGTGGTTAAGCTAATTAGTTAGTCTTAACATGATGTAATAGGTAATGGAGACACACTGGTTGTGGTTAAGCTAGATAGTTAGTCTTAACATGATGTAATAGGCAATGGAGACACACTGGTTGTGGTTAAGCTAGATAGTTAGTCTTAACATGATGTAATAGACAATGGAGACACACTGGTTGTGGTTAAGCTAATTAGTTAGTCTTAACATGATGTAATAGGCAATGGAGACACACTGGTTGTGGTTAAGCTAGATAGTTAGTCTTAACATGATGTAATAGGCAATGGTGACACACTGGTTGTGGTTAAGCTAGATAGTTAGTCTTAACATGATGTAATAGGCAATGGTGACACACTGGTAGTGGTTAAGCTAGATAGTTAGTCTTAACATGATGTAATAGGCAATGGAGACACACTGGTTGTGGTTAAGCTAATTAGTTAGTCTTAACATGATGTAATAGGCAATGGTGACACACTGGTTGTGGTTAAGCTAGATAGTTAGTCTTAACATGATGTAATAGGTAATGGAGACACACTGGTTGTGGTTAAGCTAGATAGTTAGTCTTAACATGATGTAATATGCAATGGAGACATACTGGTTGTGGTTAAGCTAGATTTATTTATTTATTAACACACAACATCCCCCGGAGGGGATGAAAAGGGTTACAAAACAGCTATTAGTAAAAGAAAAAAAACTACATAAAAAGTAAGGGAACAAAAAGGCATAAAAAAAAAAAAAAAAAAAAAAGATAATAATTTGAATACAAGGAATGTATTACTGGCTTAGTTTATGTAGGTGCTGCTGTCTTGTATTAAAACAGTTTTTTAAATATTGTGCTAAAGGAATAGACATTTTCTCGTCACTTAGTAATGATATGAATTTATTTTCATTACTAAATTTGTCAAAATTTGGTATACGTTTATTAGCTACAATGTAAAGTTTTAATCTTATTTCATTGTAATGAGGACAATTTGTGACAAAATGTTGTTCATCTTCAACATGGTCATTGTCGCACATATTGCAGACTCTGTCTTTAAAATCCAATCCTGTATGCCGGCCTGTTTCAATTTTCAGACAGTGGTTGCCAAGTCTAAATTTTGTTAAGGATTTGCGAAGTTCACTGTTTTTCATAATTGTTAAGTAGTTTTCTTGTTCTATTTTGGTTTTAAAAAGTTTGTAGGTTCTTAGTTTATTTTTAGAATTTGATTTTTTCCTATTGTCATTATTTATTTCATTTTTCCACTCAGTTGTAAACTCTTCTTTTAATTTCTCATCAATTGTCTTAATTTTGATAATGAGATAATATTTGTTTCATTTAAAAGATAAGAATGGTTAATAGATAGTTAGTCTTAACATGATGTAATAGGCAATGGTGACACACTGGTTGTGGTTAAGCTAGATAGTTAGTCTTAACATGATGTAATAGGCAATGGAGACACACTGGTTGTGGTTAAGCTAGATAGTTAGTCTTAACATGATGTAATAGGCAATGGTGACACACTGGTTGTGGTTAAGCTAGATAGTTAGTCTTAACATGATGTAATAGGCAATGGAGACACACTGGTTGTGGTTAAGCTAGATAGTTAGTCTTAACATGATGTAATAGGCAATGGTGACACACTGGTTGTGGTTAAGCTAGATAGTTAGTCTTAACATGATGTAATAGGCAATGGAGACACACTGGTTGTGGTTAAGCTAGATAGTTAGTCTTAACATGATGTAATAGGCAATGGAGACACACTGGTTGTGGTTAAGCTAGATAGTTAGTCTTAACATGATGTAATAGGCAATGGAGACACACTGGTTGTGGTTAAGCTAGATAGTTAGTCTTAACATGATGTAATAGGCAATGGAGACACACTGGTTGTGGTTAAGCTAGATAGTTAGTCTTAACATGATGTAATAGGCAATGGAGACACACTGGTAGTGGTTAAGCTAATTAGTTAGTCTTAACATGATGTAATAGGCAATGGAGACACACTGGTTGTGGTTAAGCTAGATAGTTAGTCTTAACATGATGTAATAGGCAATGGTGACACACTGGTTGTGGTTAAGCTAATTAGTTAGTCTTAACATGATGTAATAGGCACTGGAGACACACTGGTTGTGGTTAAGCTAGATAGTTAGTCTTAACATGATGTAATAGGCAATGGTGACACACTGGTTGTGGTTAAGCTAGATAGTTAGTCTTAACATGATGTAATAGGCAATGGTGACACACTGGTTGTGGTTAAGCTAGATAGTAAGTCTTAACATGATGTAATATACAATGGAGACACACTGGTTGTGGTTAAGCTAGATAGTTAGTCTTAACATGATGTAATAGGCAATGGTGACACACTGGTTGTGGTTAAGCTAGATAGTTAGTCTTAACATGATGTAATAGGCAATGGAGACACACTGGTTGTGGTTAAGCTAGATAGTTAGTCTTAACATGATGTAATAAGCAATAGAGACACACTGGTTGTGGTTAAGCTAATTAGTCTTAACATGATGTAATAGGCAATGGTGACACACTGGTTGTGGTTAAGCTAGATAGTTAGTCTTAACATGATGTAATAGGCAATGGAGACACACTGGTTGTGGTTAAGCTAATTAGTCTTAACATGATGTAATAGGCAATGGTGACACACTGGTTGTGGTTAAGCTAGATAGTTAGTCTTAACATGATGTAATAGGCAATGGTGACACACTGGTTGTGGTTAAGCTAGATAGTTAGTCTTAACATGATGTAATAGGCAATGGAGACACACTGGTTGTGGTTAAGCTAGATAGTTAGTCTTAACATGATGTAATAGGCAATGGAGACGCACTGGTTGTGGTTAAGCTAATTAGTTAGTCTTAACATGATGTAATAGGCAATGGAGACGCACTGGTTGTGGTTAAGCTAATTAGTTAGTCTTAACATGATGTAATAGGTAATGGAGACACACTGGTTGTGGTTAAGCTAGATAGTTAGTCTTAACATGATGTAATAGGCAATGGAGACACACTGGTTGTGGTTAAGCTAGATAGTTAGTCTTAACATGATGTAATAGACAATGGAGACACACTGGTTGTGGTTAAGCTAATTAGTTAGTCTTAACATGATGTAATAGGCAATGGAGACACACTGGTTGTGGTTAAGCTAGATAGTTAGTCTTAACATGATGTAATAGGCAATGGTGACACACTGGTTGTGGTTAAGCTAATTAGTTAGTCTTAACATGATGTAATAGGCACTGGAGACACACTGGTTGTGGTTAAGCTAGATAGTTAGTCTTAACATGATGTAATAGGCAATGGTGACACACTGGTTGTGGTTAAGCTAGATAGTTAGTCTTAACATGATGTAATAGGCAATGGAGACACACTGGTTGTGGTTAAGCTAATTAGTTAGTCTTAACATGATGTAATAGGCAATGGTGACACACTGGTTGTGGTTAAGCTAATTAGTTAGTATTAATATGATGTAATAGGCAATGGAGACACACTGGTTGTGGTTAAGCTAGATAGTTAGTCTTAACATGATGTAATAGGCAATGGAGACACACTGGTTGTGGTTAAGCTAATTAGTTAGTCGTAACATGATGTAATAGGCAATGGTGACACACTGGTTGTGGTTAAGCTAGATAGTTAGTCTTAACATGATGTAATAGGCAATGGTGACACACTGGTTGTGGTTAAGCTAGATAGTTAGTCTTAACATGATGTAATAGGCAATGGAGACACACTGGTTGTGGTTAAGCTAATTAGTTAGTCTTAACATGATGTAATAGGCAATGGAGACACACTGGTTGTGGTTAAGCTAGATAGTTAGTCTTAACATGATGTAATAGGCAATGGTGACACACTGGTTGTGGTTAAGCTAATTAGTTAGTCTTAACATGATGTAATAGGCAATGGTGACACACTGGTTGTGGTTAAGCTAGATAGTTAGTCTTAACATGATGTAATAGGCAATGGTGACACACTGGTTGTGGTTAAGCTAATTAGTTAGTCTTAACATGATGTAATAGACAATGGTGACACACTGGTTGTGGTTAAGCTAGATAGTTAGTCTTAACATGATGTAATAGGCAATGGTGACACACTGGTTGTGGTTAAGCTAATTAGTTAGTCTTAACATGATGTAATAGGCAATGGTGACACACTGGTTGTGGTTAAGCTAGATAGTTAGTCTTAACATGATGTAATAGGCAATGGAGACACACTGGTTGTGGTTAAGCTAGATAGTTAGTCTTAACATGATGTAATAGGCAATGGAGACACACTGGTTGTGGTTAAGCTAATTAGTTAGTCTTAACATGATGTAATAGGCAATGGAGACACACTGGTTGTGGTTAAGCTAGATAGTTAGTCTTAACATGATGTAATAGGCAATGGAGACACACTGGTTGTGGTTAAGCTAGATAGTTAGTCTTAACATGATGTAATAGGCAATGGTGACACACTGGTTGTGGTTAAGCTAGATAGTTAGTCTTAACATGATGTAATAGGCAATGGAGACACACTGGTTGTGGTTAAGCTAGATAGTTAGTCTTAACATGATGTAATAGGCAATGGAGACACACTGGTTGTGGTTAAGCTAGATAGTTAGTCTTAACATGATGCAATAGGCAATGGTGACACACTGGTTGTGGTTAAGCTAATTAGTTAGTCTTAACATGATGTAATAGGCACTGGAGACACACTGGTTGTGGTTAAGCTAATTAGTTAGTCTTAACATGATGTAATAGGCACTGGAGACACACTGGTTGTGGTTAAGCTAATTAGTTAGTCTTAACATGATGTAATAGGCACTGGAGACACACTGGTTGTGGTTTAGCTAGATAGTTAGTCTTAACATGATGTAATAGGCAATGGAGACACACTGGTTGTGGTTAAGCTAGATAGTTAGTCTTAACATGATGTAATAGGCAATGGAGACACACTGGTTGTGGTTAAGCTAGATAGTTAGTCTTAACATGATGTAATAGGCAATGGTGACACACTGGTTGTGGTTAAGCTAGATAGTTAGTCTTAACATGATGTAATAGGCAATGGAGACACACTGGTTGTGGTTAAGCTAGATAGTTAGTCTTAACATGATGTAATAGGCAATGGTGACACACTGGTTGTGGTTAAGCTAGATAGTTAGTCTTAACATGATGTAATAGGCAATGGAGACACACTGGTTGTGGTTAAGCTAATTAGTTAGTCTTAACATGATGTAATAGGCACTGGAGACACACTGGTTGTGGTTAAGCTAGATAGTTAGTCTTAACATGATGTAATAGGCAATGGAGACACACTGGTTGTGGTTAAGCTAGATAGTTAGTCTTAACATGATGTAATAGGCAATGGAGACACACTGGTTGTGGTTAAGCTAGATAGTTAGTCTTAACATGATGCAATAGGCAATGGTGACACACTGGTTGTGATTAAGCTAATTAGTTAGTCTTAACATGATGTAATAGGCACTGGAGACACACTGGTTGTGGTTAAGCTAATTAGTTAGTCTTAACATGATGTAATAGGCAATGGTGACACACTGGTTGTGGTAAAGCTAATTAGTTAGTCTTAACATGATGTAATAGGCAATGGAGACACACTGGTTGTGGTTAAGCTAATTAGTTAGTCTTAACATGATGTAATAGGCAATGGAGACACACTGGTAGTGGTTAAGCTAGATAGTTAGTCTTAACATGATGTAATAGGCAATGGTGACACACTGGTAGTGGTTAAGCTAATTAGTTAGTCTTAACATGATGTAATAGGCAATAGAGACACACTGGTTGTGGTTAAGCTAATTAGTTAGTCTTAACATGATGTAATAGGCAATGGAGACACACTGGTTGTGGTTAAGCTAGATAGTTAGTCTTAACATGATGTAATAGGCAATGGAGACACACTGGTAGTGGTTAAGCTAGATAGTTAGTCTTAACATGATGTAATAGGCAATAGAGACACACTGGTTGTGGTTAAGCTAATTAGTTAGTCTTAACATGATGTAATAGGCAATGGAGACACACTGGTTGTGGTTAACCTAATTAGTTAGTATTAACATGATGTAATAGGCAATAGAGACACACTGGTTGTGGTTAAGCTAGATAGTTAGTCTTAACATGATGTAATAGGCAATGGTGACACACTGGTTGTGGTTAACCTAATTAGTTAGTATTAACATGATGTAATAGGCAATAGAGACACACTGGTTGTGGTTAAGCTAGATAGTTAGTCTTAACATGATGTAATAGGCAATAGAGACACACTGGTTGTGGTTAAGCTAGATAGTTAGTCTTAACATGATGTAATAGGCAATGGTGACACACTGGTAGTGGTTAAGCTAGATAGTTAGTCTTAACATGATGTAATAGGCAATGGAGACACACTGGTTGTGGTTAAGCTAATTAGTTAGTCTTAACATGATGTAATAGGCAATGGTGACACACTGGTTGTGGTTAAGCTAGATAGTTAGTCTTAACATGATGTAATAGGTAATGGAGACACACTGGTTGTGGTTAAGCTAGATAGTTAGTCTTAACATGATGTAATATGCAATGGAGACATACTGGTTGTGGTTAAGCTAGATTTATTTATTTATTAACACACAACAACCCCCGGAGGGGATGAAAAGGGTTACAAAACAGCTATTAGTAAAAGAAAAAAAACTACATAAAAAGTAAGGGAACAAAAAGGCATAAAAAAAAAAAAAAAAAAAAGATAATAATTTGAATACAAGGAATGTATTACTGGCTTAGTTTATGTAGGTGCTGCTGTCTTGTATTAAAACAGTTTTTTAAATATTGCGCTAAAGGAATAGACATTTTCTCGTCACTTAGTAATGATATGAATTTATTTTCATTACTAAATTTGTCAAAATTTGGTATACGTTTATTAGCTACAATGTAAAGTTTTAATCTTATTTCATTGTAATGAGGACAATTTGTGACAAAATGTTGTTCATCTTCAACATGGTCATTGTCGCACATATTGCAGACTCTGTCTTTAAAATCCAATCCTGTATGCCGGCCTGTTTCAATTTTCAGACAGTGGTTGCCAAGTCTAAATTTTGTTAAAGATTTGCGAAGTTCACTGTTTTTCATAATTGTTAAGTAGTTTTCTTGTTCTATTTTGGTTTTAAAAAGTTTGTAGGTTCTTAGTTTATTTTTAGAATTTGATTTTTTCCTATTGTCATTATTTATTTCATTTTTCCACTCAGTTGTAAACTCTTCTTTTAATTTCTCATCAATTGTCTTAATTTTGATAATGAGATAATATTTGTTTCATTTAAAAGATAAGAATGGTTAATAGATAGTTAGTCTTAACATGATGTAATAGGCAATGGTGACACACTGGTTGTGGTTAAGCTAGATAGTTAGTCTTAACATGATGTAATAGGCAATGGAGACACACTGGTTGTGGTTAAGCTAGATAGTTAGTCTTAACATGATGTAATAGGCAATAGAGACACACTGGTTGTGGTTAAGCTAGATAGTTAGTCTTAACATGATGTAATAGGCAATGGAGACACACTGGTTGTGGTTAAGCTAGATAGTTAGTCTTAACATGATGTAATAGGCAATGGAGACACACTGGTAGTGGTTAAGCTAATTAGTTAGTCTTAACATGATGTAATAGGCAATGGAGACACACTACACTGGTTGTGGTTAAGCTAGATAGTTAGTCTTAACATGATGTAATAGGCAATGGTGACACACTGGTTGTGGTTAAGCTAGATAGTTAGTCTTAACATGATGTAATAGGCAATGGAGACACACTGGTTGTGGTTAAGCTAGATAGTTAGTCTTAACATGATGTAATAGGCAATGGAGACGCACTGGTTGTGGTTAAGCTAATTAGTTAGTCTTAACATGATGTAATAGGCAATGGAGACGCACTGGTTGTGGTTAAGCTAATTAGTTAGTCTTAACATGATGTAATAGGTAATGGAGACACACTGGTTGTGGTTAAGCTAGATAGTTAGTCTTAACATGATGTAATAGGCAATGGAGACACACTGGTTGTGGTTAAGCTAATTAGTTAGTCTTAACATGATGTAATAGGCAATGGAGACACACTGGTTGTGGTTAAGCTAGATAGTTAGTCTTAACATGATGTAATAGACAATGGAGACACACTGGTTGTGGTTAAGCTAATTAGTTAGTCTTAACATGATGTAATAGGCAATGGAGACACACTGGTTGTGGTTAAGCTAGATAGTTAGTCTTAACATGATGTAATAGGCAATGGTGACACACTGGTTGTGGTTAAGCTAATTAGTTAGTCTTAACATGATGTAATAGGCAATGGAGACACACTGGTTGTGGTTAAGCTAATTAGTTAGTCTTAACATGATGTAATAGGCACTGGAGACACACTGGTTGTGGTTAAGCTAGATAGTTAGTCTTAACATGATGTAATAGGCAATGGTGACACACTGGTTGTGGTTAAGCTAGATAGTTAGTCTTAACATGATGTAATAGGCAATGGAGACACACTGGTTGTGGTTAAGCTAATTAGTTAGTCTTAACATGATGTAATAGGCAATGGTGACACACTGGTTGTGGTTAAGCTAATTAGTTAGTATTAATATGATGTAATAGGCACTAGAGACACACTGGTTGTGGTTAAGCTAGATAGTTAGTCTTAACATGATGTAATAGGCAATGGAGACACACTGGTTGTGGTTAAGCTAATTAGTTAGTCGTAACATGATGTAATAGGCAATGGTGACACACTGGTTGTGGTTAAGCTAGATAGTTAGTCTTAACATGATGTAATAGGCAATGGTGACACACTGGTTGTGGTTAAGCTAGATAGTTAGTCTTAACATGATGTAATAGGCAATGGAGACACACTGGTTGTGGTTAAGCTAGATAGTTAGTCTTAACATGATGTAATAGGCAATGGAGACACACTGGTTGTGGTTAAGCTAATTAGTTAGTCTTAACATGATGTAATAGGCAATGGAGACACACTGGTTGTGGTTAAGCTAGATAGTTAGTCTTAACATGATGTAATAGGCAATGGAGACACACTGGTTGTGGTTAAGCTAGATAGTTAGTCTTAACATGATGTAATAGGCAATGGAGACACACTGGTTGTGGTTAAGCTAGATAGTTAGTCTTAACATGATGTAATAGGCAATGGAGACACACTGGTTGTGGTTAAGCTAATTAGTTAGTCTTAACATGATGTAATAGGCAATGGAGACACACTGGTTGTGGTTAAGCTAGATAGTTAGTCTTAACATGATGTAATAGGCAATGGAGACACACTGGTTGTGGTTAAGCTAGATAGTTAGTCTTAACATGATGTAATAGGCAATGGAGACACACTGGTTGTGGTTAAGCTAGATAGTTAGTCTTAACATGATGTAATAGGCAATGGAGACACACTGGTTGTGGTTAAGCTAGATAGTTAGTCTTAACATGATGTAATAGGCAATGGAGACACACTGGTTGTGGTTAAGCTAATTAGTTAGTCTTAACATGATGTAATAGGCAATGGAGACACACTGGTTGTGGTTAAGCTAGATAGTTAGTCTTAACATGATGTAATAGGCAATGGTGACACACTGGTTGTGGTTAAGCTAATTAGTTAGTCTTAACATGATGTAATAGGCAATGGTGACACACTGGTTGTGGTTAAGCTAGATAGTTAGTCTTAACATGATGTAATAGGCAATGGTGACACACTGGTTGTGGTTAAGCTAATTAGTTAGTCTTAACATGATGTAATAGACAATGGTGACACACTGGTTGTGGTTAAGCTAGATAGTTAGTCTTAACATGATGTAATAGGCAATGGTGACACACTGGTTGTGGTTAAGCTAATTAGTTAGTCTTAACATGATGTAATAGGCAATGGTGACACACTGGTTGTGGTTAAGCTAGATAGTTAGTCTTAACATGATGTAATAGGCAATGGAGACACACTGGTTGTGGTTAAGCTAATTAGTTAGTCTTAACATGATGTAATAGGCAATGGAGACACACTGGTTGTGGTTAAGCTAGATAGTTAGTCTTAACATGATGTAATAGGCAATGGAGACACACTGGTTGTGGTTAAGCTAATTAGTTAGTCTTAACATGATGTAATAGGCAATGGTGACACACTGGTTGTGGTTAAGCTAATTAGTTAGTCTTAACATGATGTAATAGGCAATGGTGACACACTGGTTGTGGTTAAGCTAGATAGTTAGTCTTAACATGATGCAATAGGCAATGGTGACACACTGGTTGTGGTTAAGCTAATTAGTTAGTCTTAACATGATGTAATAGGCACTGGAGACACACTGGTTGTGGTTAAGCTAATTAGTTAGTCTTAACATGATGTAATAGGCACTGGAGACACACTGGTTGTGGTTAAGCTAATTAGTTAGTCTTAACATGATGTAATAGGCACTGGAGACACACTGGTTGTGGTTTAGCTAGATAGTTAGTCTTAACATGATGTAATAGGCAATGGAGACACACTGGTTGTGGTTAAGCTAATTAGTTAGTCTTAACATGATGTAATAGGCAATGGAGACACACTGGTTGTGGTTAAGCTAGATAGTTAGTCTTAACATGATGTAATAGGCAATGGAGACACACTGGTTGTGGTTAAGCTAGATAGTTAGTCTTAACATGATGTAATAGGCAATGGTGACACACTGGTTGTGGTTAAGCTAGATAGTTAGTCTTAACATGATGTAATAGGCAATGGAGACACACTGGTTGTGGGTAAGCTAGATAGTTAGTCTTAACATGATGCAATAGGCAATGGTGACACACTGGTTGTGGTTAAGCTAATTAGTTAGTCTTAACATGATGTAATAGGCACTGGAGACACACTGGTTGTGGTTAAGCTAATTAGTTAGTCTTAACATGATGTAATAGGCACTGGAGACACACTGGTTGTGGTTAAGCTAATTAGTTAGTCTTAACATGATGTAATAGACAATAGAGACACACTGGTTGTGGTTAAGCTAATTAGTTAGTCTTAACATGATGTAATAGGCACTGGAGACACACTGGTTGTGGTTTAGCTAGATAGTTTATAATAGTCTTAAAATGATGCAACAGGGACACATGCAACAGCTGTAAACTTAATAGTTCAATCAATAGTGAATAGTTTCTCTCATTAAAATCATGTACCTCATAATTCATGATGACAATTGACATATATTGAAAAAAAACTTTGTGTTTCAATCATCAAAATCATCAGGAGATGACGTACAAACAAGAACTGTAGGATATATGGCAATACTTTTCATCTTGAAGGACCCCTTACTGATGACTCTAATATAGTGGTTATATTAAATGTTTAAATACTAGTGTACCAAGTAAAATAAAAACATTGTATCAAGTTATGTATAGCCACTTGACAGAATTAACAACGGAAATGAAGGCTGGGGATTGACCAATTTAATTCTTTAGGTACCTGGCAACCACTTCAGGGGTTAACTCATCATTTGTGGCACATTAAATGAGTGATAAATATTTGGTTAAATCCACTCCTGGCAGTCACTACTATATATTTTATTGGTATTCATGTTATTTTGTACTTCATCAGTGATCATTGTCAAAATACATGCAGTAAGTTTCTGGCTTAACCCCTATCCTGCCAGCCCCATGTACATGTACTTTTACATTGACTTGACCAGATAAGGGTTAATTTTTCACCTGGAAACTATCTATATGCAGATTTGCAGTGATGACTCAGAAATACTCAGATATGGTAAAAACAGTTTGGATATAAATCCTAGAAATAACTTTACATTTTAATAGGATAAACAGAGTAAACAAAATAAAGAAACTGGCTGCCTAATAAGATTAGTGATTTATTACGGAATGGTAAAAATCATTAAAAAGCTCACATCAGGTAGTTAATATACTCAGCCCTTAATTTCCAATTTTATTAATATAACAATAATGAACTCCCTCCACAGTGCCTTATTGGACGAGGATCAAGTGAATTCTGCATGAAATATTTACCATATCGTCACTATTTACCATATTATCGTATGTTTAATCTGCAGTGATGTCGCCTAATTTAGCTTGTTTTATGTTTAAAACCTGACTATGCTGAAACACAAAGACGACACGCTGAGTTGGTCATTCATGTGAAGTGTGTTGGGTTCATTTATATTAATATGCTTTTATTGATGCTAAAAACAAGATGGCTGTAGTTAGTTTCCTTTTTTCTGATCAAGTATCAAAGCATTGAGCAGATAGTTTTCAAGAAAAATTCAAAATTTTCACCAAAAATGACAAAAAATATTTTCTAACAATTGACCTGACAGTCGAAATTGCTCTGCTGTCTTACCCGTCATCTAACAAATTGTTAAAAATTTGTTCCTACTAAATATTACATGGCTAGATTAGATCTGAACGTATTCGGCTACACTTGAATGACATTACGAAAATACACAAAGAAACTAAATGCAAGTACAGTATGTGTGAAAGATTTTGGGTAGGCTCATGTCAATAAACAAACAGAAAGGTCCGTTGTGCCATGCTTTTACTTTCTTGTGTTCGTAATGTTTGAAACTAATAGCTGAAGATGGTCGACAATCCGATTACTTGTATATCGGTACTTTGTGTCCTTTAGAAAATGCTACCATGGGTCAAACACTATGTTTATTGATCTCTGATAATCTTAAAAAGGTGAAAAACAATTCAGGGATCAGTCGAAGAGTGCACAAGTTACATTGCTTTGAACGCTGTCAATGTTCAAATTCGGCGTAAATGATTTCATTAGCTAATGTTATGTAATAATTTATCTGTGTCTTTCAGTCAACAGTATTAACTTATGTGCCACTTTCCTCATTGCTGTGGCAGTGTACATATTGTATTGTGCAATGGGGAACTTAAATGAATTCCTGCGTGAAAACACCACAGACGTACATCACGTACATCGCTTGCATTAATTTTTTTAATTTTGTATTTGTTCAAGCTTCATCACATAAACAAAAGTGGAACGCATTAGATAAATGAGAAAACCTCTCCGTCTATTACTAGTCTGGCAATTTTGAAAAGAATCTTTAATTTTATAATCTTTTAACCTATCAGGACCTATGAAAAAAGTACATTAAACTGCCATGAGATGACAAATATAATAAAAGCCTGTCACAAAGCTCCAGAAGGATTATTTTTGTATGTACAATAACAAACACTGTTTTTAAAGACATGTACAGAATTTATAATGCCAGTTTTGTTTAGGGTAACCCCTTTTGATAAATTTTTGAATTTGCAACCAGATGAAACATTACATTAAATGGCCATTGTTTGCAGGGTCAAATATTAAAGTAAGTTCTAATACCTTCAAGAGCACAGTTTGTGTAGTAAACACATTGATGTTACCATCTGCTTCATAAGCTATTTACCCAAAAATATGATGGGGAAAAAAAAGGGATAATATTTTACAAAAATGGAAGAACAATAACAGTATTATCAGGATATGATGCCTAGAGGACATTTAAAAGAACTGTATTTTGTATTCTGCTTGATTATCATCGCAATATTGTTTTTTGTGAAGCTTCAACATTTGAACACAGTGTGGACATGACATGGTGTTAAAATGCTGAAGGGGGGCTTTGTGAAATGTACTGCTAACTCAATAGACTTTCACACCCACTGATTACAACAAGGGTATGTATTGTGATTTGGATCTCAGCTTTAAAATCTGTAAAACTGACAATCTTATTGTACCATAATAGATATTCACTTCAAACAATTCAAACACAGTCATACGGTAGGTATTTATTTTGCTAAGAATGGACAAACACCATAGAACTGTATTCCTTTTCATATACTGATTAATATTAATTTAAACTGCATTAGAAAGTATTAAACTGAAAACTAACTAAGTGTAAAAAAAAAAAAGTGCTTCTCAATGAATGCAGCTAGAACTAATGATCCCATGAAAGATGTAAATATTGAATTTTAACTCAGGTGCCGCGGTGACGTCAACAAAACCCAGTGTCAGGTTCCGTTTGGTTGTGAAACACTGACCACGTGAGTGGCAGATTCTAAACACGGAAATTCAACTTGTATTGAAACAGCGACTTTATATATATATAGTGGGGGAAAATGTACTATTAGCAGCCTGCAGTTATTAAGAACTCAGTGAGGTGAGAATTCAATCTGAATAAATAGCAATCGTCAAGCGATCACACTAATAGCCATTAAATACAACCATGCTGCCTTCAACAGGGTCTGGCCAAAGATATGGCAACAATCACGAAAGGTGTTTGCACAATGCATATCCTAGACAAAAATGAAACCTTATACTTGAGAAATATCAAAATCAAAAATACGATTTTGTTTTAATAGTTTTGAAGGTATTTATATTATTAATACCAATAATAGTATTACAACATGTACATTATAATAGACATAGTTACTTAAAAAATACATATGCATTGTGTTTAATATGGATACCATGTGACATTTACAGTGCATGTAGGACACATTGGGTATGTAAATTCTAATACGTCCCATATGACCACAACCAGCATCCTTCAATTAAGTTTATTTCATGTGAGGAAATTTTGTAGCACTCAACATATCACATAAAGCACTTATGGCCACAGACATTTACCAAATTTTGTCTGTGTGATGACGACCAGTGAAATAATAGATTCTATTTTACTATAATGGTATTTGCAGTTTCTATAAATTTATCTGATCTGCTTCAAAATGTATTAGATAAAAGCTAAGGCTGTTACATGATTATACTTTAATGTTTATTCTGACTATAAAGCTATAAATTCAAGGTTCATGTAATGGTGCATTACAATTTCAATATAAAAATATGAATTTCACAAATATATGACACCAAAGTATTATACATTTACATACATTTAAAGGGGAATTATAAACACTGACACTAGCCTACATCTGTTTATCAGGGTCAAGTTAAAGGCCTTCGCAAAGCACTGTGGGTAGAATTATGTAGGAGTAAATATTAAAATAGACAATTTTTCTGTTCATAATTACAAGCTCCTGCATTATGCATGAAATCAAACGTAAAAATTGAACAAACAAAATTCATCGTAGTGTCAACAAAACATCACATAGAATTCGAGAAACGTAAAAGTATTTTCGATGTATACCACGATTAAAATTGTGCTTTAATATACACATTTAAAGATGGACAATTTTGATGAAGTAAGGATATGTAAATGCAAAAATTATCGACTTCAATGACCAGGATTTCAACACTGAGCTATAAAAAAAAAAAAAAATTCAAAATCAAATCTTTCAATTTTTGCGGCAGGTCCTCGCCTTGCAGTAAAAAAAAAAAAAAAAAAAATTCAGAGTGTTAGTTGGCTGTCTGTTGAGGTGTTAGGAGAGTGAATAAGTTTAATAACAAAACATAACCCATGGATAACAATAAATTGAGACAAAAACCAAGCATAAACTAAACATAGTTTAGTAATATTGGAACATTAATAATCTCCAAACCAAAAAATGGTCAAAATCAAATTTTTATTCGACATGCTTTTGATATTTTGATGTTATATTTCTGGCATGGAGAACTATTGATGACACGTTTTTTTCATAGTGACATTATTTCAGTGATACACAAGAAAAAGACATGGTACTCTCTATGCTAATACTGTGAATAGGCTTACTCCCACAACTAAGTATACACAGTATTTATTATTTATTTAGATGAAATAACTACCCTCAATAAACAAAGATTAGATATTGAAATAAACAAAATATTCTATATCTGACCACTATACACTGGTATCACAGTTATTTCTGTATATACATATACCATAAAAAAAAATAGTCAAAACGTTTAATTTTAACATTGTTATTCACCAGCTTATGAAATCATGGTTGTTAAAGGAAACAATTGTTATAGTTAACATTACATATTTATTAGACTTAAATTTAACACATTCATAAATAATAAAAAATAAACCAAAGCGAATAATTAATTTGACAGTCTTCTGGAAGAGATCAAAATAATAGTTTAATTTAACTTTTTTAAAGTGCTATTTTTATTTGCAATGCTGATAGTTAAATATACTAAATTAAAAATCTGTGAATATGCAATTTGCAAACCTAGATATTATCCATGTAACAGCAAAATAAGTTAAATTAAAATCAGACCCAGTGATCATTTTTCTTTTTATAGTGAGACACAGTGCTGTCATTAATGTGTGCTGTGGTCATCATGTGGTCATCATGTGGTCATCATGTGGTCATCATTTGATGACATCAAATGCACCACGTGCAAACGTTATTACATACGTACAATAATAGTTTTCCATATGTGACATGGAAAATAAAAATGATTCAACTTATTTCATTTCCTGAATATTCACTGTAATTAATATTTGTCATTCAATAACACTGTTTTCAAACCGCCCACTGATGATTAGTAAGCAGCACAAAATGCAGTTTTTGAAAATTTACCCTAAAACACAGTTTTGTAATATGATTTACAAAAACAATTTTATGAAGAGTGATTGGCAAGCCAATTTAATTAACCCATGATGTTAATTTTTAAAATAAACACAAAAACTTTCAGAAAATAATTTTTGAAAAAAAAAAGAAATCAATTAATTTACTTTGTGGACATCATGTTACATCATGATGAAGCGAGGTTTGTGTGATTAGGCATGTTTTTTTTACAGCTGTATTGGTACAGCTGTCACACCAACACAGTCTTCTGATCAGCCTGATGGAGTCTTGTCACTCTGAGGTCAAAGTTCACATGGATATCGATTATGGATATCCGGAAATCAATATACTGATTTTTTATTTTTTTTTTACAAATGTTTTCCAATATAATTTAGAAAGTAGAAATATTTATATAGACATCAACTAACTTTTTGCCTAACTTTTCTTATTTGTGCATTCTGCCTAACTTTTCAATGTAGGGTTTTGCCTAACTTTGTGTAAAATATCCTAGTATTAGTCATTGTTCGTTATTGGTATCATGATTAGCAATCAATAATGCAATGTTACTTTTTTGAGAAATTAAATTGTTAGAAATGTTAGTAATTTGAGAGTGTGTGCAACTCCCTGTCTTAACTCCTGTGCAATTTATTATTTATATACATAGAAATCTCTTTTTTTCTGGGTGCAACATGGATGTCATTTTTTATACGTTTTAATAATATTCTATTTACTTGACAAGAATGTGATTAGGAAGTTCAGTTAAGTTTGTCATTTCTTCTCAGCTAGATGAGTAGCTGCAGAAGGGAAAACCATTTAAGTTTCCTCAGATGATGAAGAGTTGGTACTGTTCTGTTAATTCCATTCACTCTGTTCTAGCTTAACAGTTAAATAGGATGGTCTATTGCCTGAGAAAAGAGCAATGTATCTTGGTGTCTGAATGTAAAATCTTCAACCTTAAACATTTTACTTTATAATACACATTTGTTAATTATTAATCCCAAAAACATAACATTAAATCCAAGTTTAATATAAATTGTTTTCATAATTATGTTTCGAAATTTTTCAATATTATTCATAACAAATACTCACAGTTAGGGATTACTCATGAGAGGGGATTTGAAAATTCTAAGAAAGGGGAAGAAGGGGAAAACAAATATGCACACTAATTATATGGAATTTTCCTTGTACCAATGTTCTCTATACTACCCCAGTTTTTAAAGGAGGAAACCCCTTCTAGTTCTAGATGATGACACGTGTTGAAAGTATAGAACTGATTCCTGTCTGATGTAAGCATGAATGTTTAAAGAGCTCCCAGCAACTGCTTTTGGTGCTGATCAATGTCTGTCTCAACTAAGAGTCCAGTAAGCAGGAACAATTAACACTGCTTCTAACCGCACATATATCTCAATTGAATTAATGAAAGGGACCTAAATATGCAATGTTATACAGTTTTATGTGGCACAAAGTATTTTGAAATGGACATTAATTAAACCATTCAGTGAGTGACACATAAATTGTGTTGCTAGGCAGTTTAAGCACTCTTCTAAAGATCAAACGGAAATCGGTCAATAAAGTTAACCATTAATTTTCAGGTTTTTAACAATATTAACACATGTCTTCATGAATGGTGACTACATGATATTCATGATCAAAGTTCAACCAAAGTTAGTCATGACCAAAAAGAACTGACTGCTTGTGTGATAGTTCCAAGTGACTTAGACAGAGATGTACGGGCATGGTGAAATGACACTATGCAATTCACTCCAAAATCATCATAGAGTCAGTTGAAATGCATTATTGCTTTTTGTCACTTCATTTGAGTCTGGGTCATTGGAGGTTAAATCCGCTTAAAACATAATACCTGAGTTGTAATTGCATAGCGTGGCAACTAAATTACAACATCAAGCAGAGTGACTGGGAGTCAACTTTTAAGTGGATTACATTGATTGCGCCATGCATGGGGGAGATTACAGACCACAACAACATCAATAGACAGACATAGTTTTATCTTTACTTCAACAAATGATATCCGGAAACAACACTTCTGTTGATAGTGTGGATTGTAAAAATCAATAATATTACTCTACTCGTTCGCCTCAGCATTTCTGACGTCCAATCAGGTAGTTGCAATCAATGGCATTTGTCAGCCAGACTAAGAGTGAACAGTTGATTTGTTGGTAGGTGGGCGTGGCGGCGGTTATACTACAGTATGTCATCCTAACATGCATTTGAGTTTTCATTGTACTTCAAGTTATAGATTGAAATATGATAAAATATATCTTTACTGATTGCTCAGTAAACCCAATATTTTTGTGACTGATGGCAGATCATCTGAAGTACCAATATTTCTTTTTGTGAGTGAAGTGTGGTGAATAGAAGTGAAGTCTGAGTACATATGCACAGCCTGTAACAATATATCCAACCATTTTAACAATGGAAAACTAAGCTGTGGCTGACATATGAAATAACAGAAGCTGTCTGTTTGTTTGTTTGTTGTGTCTCTCCTGTATGTGTGTGTATTGGGTCAGCCATAGGAGATGGGAAAGAGTAGGGATAGCATTACTAAAAAATACAAACATTCACAGGAGCAGTCAGCGAGCATACAGTTCACAATTTTATTGATTTCAAATTCATGAATTTGAGTCCAATAAATCTCACGGCCAATATACTGATAAATATCATGGCATATGTACCACACATGAGAGTAGTGTTATAGATACACAACTTTACATGAGTGTACAACCGAAAATGAATAGATACTTTAATACATATAATACCACAACACATGTATTTCTTATACATTGATACAGCAGACATTGAAGACCACTGGAATCACAGCAAGTGAAACAGCAGGGTTGAAAGTGTAATAACATTGATTATGAATGTCATTGTGCGCACCGAGTAAGCTAATTTTGTTCTATTTCACACAACTACCACACATTGTCAGAGGATTTTGCTCATTTGTAATATATGCATATATGCTCAAATTCACTAGGATTTTTTTTTTAATTTCTATTGAATTTTTGGACCGGCTGTATAATTATTCCGAAAATAAATAATGAGCTTGCCAACATGTAGCTTTTTTACCCCAATCTGTAGTAATCGTATATAAACGTAAAAGCTCTAGACAACCTACAGGTAACATGTTAATTATGAAAAATACCATATATAAAACACCGCCTATGTAAACCCCTGAGTAGGGAGAACCTTTACTTTGATTTACTTACTGTATTTTTATTACTTTTGTAGTTATTAGAACTTTTAAATTTGTAGTTATTTTTAGTTGCCTTATTTTACACTATTTTTACCTTACTGTATCCACAGCAGATTACAGTTGTGTAATAAACTATTATGTTAAATGAAAAAAAGTTTAGTAGTATGGGATGTCAAACTATGTGATATGCATTTTCGATTTGTCCTGTATTACATCACACTGTGGAGATATGCATGTTATGTCTGTGATAAACTGTACAATCGAATCTGGTTCTGTTCCTGATTTAGACAAACATACAAAAATGATATATTACGACAACACCACATTGCCAATGCACATTGGTCTTTCAACAGTGACAACTCAATCTCCATAGTATGTTATACATACACCTCTGAATCGCCAGGGCTATATTAGTTCGTGACGACTCATAATTTATATGGTTTAACTGCATCAAATTAATATATCGCACGGATGGCAAGAACACAATCAACAGAATCTATTTAGGAAATAACGACATAAGTTAGGTAATGTCTGAAACATCACAGCTTTATGGCAATTTATGATCACTGGCACCTTTATAAGATTGCATACTGTGCACACAAGTACATGATGAATACATCAGTGTATACAGGTATGAACTTTTAAACTGTTAAAAGCAATAACGATTTCTTTGTATTCTCAAAACGTGTAAATAATGAATGCCAGTTTTCCTTCCTCTTCAAAACTACCTGTAAATATTGGTTAAAATCCAACATTTCCTTTCAGTAACACGTTTTTATTGTATTCTAAATCAAATTAAAATTTAAGATTCCTTTCAACTATGCTAGTCTCTAAGCATTCATTTTGATTTATATTGAACAACTGATTCAAAGTCATATCGAATTTTAATGGAAACTGAACATATGTACCTTATTGTGTAATTATTCAATAAAATATTAATCATGACTCAAGTGTTAAAATGGCTGCTACTTATAGATATCCATGCAGTTTTCAGCACTTAAACAATGAAGTCACAAATTATATTATGTATGTATAACGGCCACAAGTTAGTTGAAATATGCCATCAAAGGTGCATATTCTGACCCTCCAGCACTTCGCTGAATTCATCTTTTATACTTTCCTGCATTTATACTTTTATATTTTTTATTTATAACATTGAACTGCCATCTTCTCAAATGGTGGTTTAATGTGACATCTATGAGAGATGAAAAATACCTTGCCCTGACATGTGTGTGATATGTGGACCTTACTGCAAGTGGTGTAACCCCACAGATGTTTTCACAAGCATACATCATCGGTGAAATACAGCAACAAATTTATGAAAAATCAAGCTTTATTTAGTATTTTTTACATCTTTGTACTAAGGTACAAGGATAAATGGCCTAAAATATCAATGTTGTCCGCTGATTGGTTATGAGCCGTGTTTTTGTTAATTTATTGCAAATGTTTTTTACATGCATTTGGTCTGTTTAACTTTGCAGTGCTTTACAGCAAAGATTGAATTACAATCCCTAACAACAAAGATGTTTCCCACATAATTCTAAAATGTATTGTGGAATACTTTATTTTCGCTTGGAATGTTTCAGAGAAAATAAAATCCTGTGAATATACCTTTTTTCCTATATTTTACATTAAACTTGTCCAAAAATCAGTGATAATAAATACCATACAAACACCAAAAAAACGTCTATTCAACGAAAATTAAATCCACCTAAAATAAAGTATTTTACAGTGCATAGCATGATTTTCATGGCGTTTTGAGTAGACTGGAAGCACAAATTAACACATCAGCCAGACTAGCTGGCATCAAAGCAGGCTACTGAATTCAGTAATAGCTTGCATCAACATCTGATGATTTCCTCGATTAATATTCTAGAATATCTGTTTCAGATGCTTGTTTGTGATGCCTGTCAACGCTGAAGTGGCATAACTTACCATGGTACTGTGTAACCAAGGATTTTTATCAGTGTGTAAACATCCGGGGCATTATTTAACTGTATGTCTAGGTCATTAAGTACATGTCAATATTGACACACTGTCCACACAATGTCCAATCTATAAAACATGTTTATGAGGTCAAAGTTTACTCGTAGGTACTGGCATCTGGGATCAGTATGTTTCGGTGTTTTTACATGGTGGTAGCAGAGACTGCCCTCTAAGTTAATACACTAATAAATAGCAACCAAAAAGAAGTTTGTTTTTTATAATGTACAAGTATATACAGTGGTTTCCATTTATCTATGATATTGTAAACACAACGATAAACATTAATCAATCTTTATAAAGACCTAGCTACTTCCTAATAATACTATGATGCAGTCATTGAAAATAAATTATCAAGGTTTGTAAATAATGCAGATGAAATGAGAACAACAGGAGGTAAAAAAACATATATATATCCGCTCTACATATACTTTGTATTGAGCACTCTTGTTTTGGAATAATCGACTCCAACATCTAGATTATATATATATATATTAAAATAAGTATACATAGATTATGTGAATATTTTTATAAATAAAATGTGAAACGTTTTCAAGAATGATTCAACATTTAAGTTTATTTATTTAAAATCTGATTTTATGTTTACTGTCATTTTTTTTGAACAATTTTAAATATAATCATTATTCATATAGTTTCAATTTAATTCCTAATTTACGCAATAGTCACATTATTATTGAGTTGAAACTTTCATTAGTGTTGAAATGGATAGGAAGAATGATTGTGTGAAGTGGATAATGGTAATTTTGACTAATTTGGGAAATTATAGTCACTATGTAAAAGAACTGTATTAATGATTTAAGTCTGACAGTCAATGTCAATGTCAGTTGCCAACTTCTTGCTCATTTCATTAAATAGAAGTATATATGATACCTTCTGTGTTAATCCAAACTTTGTACATTGTACAGTACAACATGTCAGTATGTTTTCAAAATGTATTTACAAAAAAAAAAGGAAAAGAAAATACAAATAAAATGTGAAAATGTTTGTTGCAAATAAATTGCTACAAGGATAACCCTTATCAGTATGCAGAGCAGGACATATAGTTACAAAGTCTAGTACAAATTACACCTGTATTTGGCCATGCACACAAAATGTTTTGATTACCAAATATATGATTATAACATGGAATGAATAAGTGTGGAACATGTACTAAAAATGCAGAAAATTTTAAAAAATCTAATTTTTTCTGTTCATAGAAATGTTATGATATGTATATATCAGCTATATAATCAACTGAGTATAATTTGGTTAACAAAATAACGCAAAATTAAAATGCAAACAATTCTATGTACTTTTTTGTCAGAAAGCTTCAAATACACCAATATACTGGTATCACGAGTCCAGGGACAATATTTCAACTCAAAACCAGAATTATATCTGAAATGTTTAGAGAAACATCAAATAAAAGTGGTATTTCCAAGTCCAAGGTCATGAGCAAGCACAGGTCTTGACCTGAGAGATCGAAGCCATTAAAGAAAACAAGATAGAATACTTGAGTAATGGATAGATGCTTATAATACAAATTGAGTACTTTATTATAAAGCTGATAGTCATCCAATACTCAGACATGAATACTAATTAATATGAAAGCACTGCTTTAAAAATGACTGCAAGGAATAAACACAAATCCAAGTATAAGGAAGAGATTTCATGATATTTGATGAGAATCCAAACAATTACACATTAATTAAAGTTGTATTGTCAGCAGTTGAAGTCACAGTCTTTCAAGTCTGAATAACTTAAAATAAAAAATAACAAACATTTATCAATGCATAGTCTCTGTTGCTTATTTAATGTTTAAGACCATAAGCATATTAAATTCTGCTGTGTACGTGTTATAAATTGAGTAATAAAAGTAGTTTTGATGTGTGACATTGAATATACCAGCAGAGTGAAAACCTGTATCACATGGTATTTTTCACTATGGATATACACATGCATATGTGACAATAAATAATATCACATTTATAGCAAGAAAACAAATGTCAACATCATAGCACAAATTATTAGAATAAAGGTAATAATCTTTGTGACGCATAAAATGACCAAAGCACACACTTTATTTGTGTTCAATCTAAAAAATATACATATTTAAAGATAATGTACTTCCTATGTATAAAGTGAATTGGTCAAAGCATGTATGACATATGAAATTTGTCAGAAACAAAATGGCCACCAGTTGGCCATTTTGAACAAAATTTTCAAATTAAGGGCTTGAATTAAATAGGGCTAATAATACCAAATAATAAACACAACTAAGCTAAGAACAAATGTTTGATGTTTTCTTGCAAATAAAATAAAATAGTTATGTTACAAATTCAGAACGGGAAGATATAATAATTCACATTACATCACATCAAGCACAACACAGCAGCCATTTTGAATAAATGAAATCTAAAAAAAAATAAAGATTTGCTTCTGAGACAAAGCGATCAAAAAAATGGTCTGATTTACAGAAAAAAAAAAAAAAATTTTGTGGGAAAATCTGAACTATGTGTGAAGTCTTAACATGAAAAACAAATCAAAGTAGCATACTTTCCAAATATATTTATGTGAATACACATTTGACTAGAAACCTGATATTCTATATACTAGTATTTAGATATTTCTGCCCACAATGATTTTCAAAAATAGGTTGTTTTTTGCCTAAAATAGTTAATGTGTAAATTTTGCAGGTTGGATCAATTCGTCAACAGAGGGTGCTATACCGTGGCAAAAATGAGTGGAAAGATTGGCATACACTTTTTAGCTATTGTGCATGCTGACCTGAGATATAATATTTTTTAGGTTTAAGGTAATTATATTTCAATTCAATTTATCTTTCAATGAACATATTAATAATATTGTAAGTTTTTTTTACACAGGATTTAATACAGAATTAATTTCAATCGACAGTTAAAAACATGTGTAACATATTTTAACAAATACAAGTGAGTCCATGACAAAGCCAATCCTTCAACAGGTGTAAACATATCATGAGTAACAGGTTTGATCCAAGTTAGTCAGATACTAGCTAAGAGTCAGAATGGTACATGAACAATTTCTGAAAAAACTTTACAACGTGTAATAATGAAAAATGAAGTGTTATTTTGTAGTGACACACACTGAGTGCATATCCAAACACATTGATAGCTTGGTGATATTGTCATTGGACAGAGTAAGCGAAGTACTTCACACTATTCAGTGAAATCATAATTTGTTAGTGACCTTGGCCTCATAAATCAACCAGAGGGAAAATACATACAAATTGGTTGACTATGATACACCATCCTAGTTACTACATTCTCATTCCCAGCATAAAATACCCATAAAAGTCATCTATTTTACACCTTTACTCCTTGAAAAACAAGCATTTTGAACCGCATAGTCCCTGTTGTGTATTTAATGGTTAAACTATAAGCATATAGAATTCTGTTGTCTGTTATAAAGTGAGAAATAACAGTAGTTTTGATGTGTGACATGGAATATAACTTACAGCAGAATAAGAACCTGTATTTCATGGGATTTTTCCATTATGGAGATACACATGTTATACATGTGACAATGAATGATGTCCCATTCATGGCAAGAAAACAGCAACAGTATAGCACTCACTATTAGTATAAAATCAATGTTAAAACAATACACATTGAAGGATAATTTAGCTATTAGTCCTGTCCATAGTAAACATTTTTTATACATTGCTATTTTATAACTTCAAGAATTGTGCATATGCAAAAAAGCATATAAGGATACAGTGTTTGAAGGACCTGACAGATAGGTCAAGTCAGCCATTTTGAGTTGACTTTACAAATCAAAATATGACTTGCATCAACCTCTGGTAACACCTACTCTTTCCACCAAGTTAAAATCAAACACATTCCCAAGTCATTCCCTGATTTAGTGTAATTTTACAACAAAAATGGCCGCCAGTCAGCCATCTTTGACCTTCTCACAAAATCATCTGTTGTGTCTATATATCCCACTAGACGTTAAATATATGCAAGGTTTGAAGAGTGTTAGTCATGGTATGATAGATACAGCTCCTGATTCATGGAGACTAAACTATAATTTCCTGTGTCGAACACGGACTGAAAGGGGACCAAAAAAAATGTGTCAATACTGATCTCATTATAGTGAAATCTGTTAGTTATCAGTATTTTTTGCTTATCCAAACCAAACAATTCAATGAAAAGAATAATTTTTATATTTATGTATTGGTATGACTATATGACGTTTTTATTCATAAATGACATTGGATTTTCAGACACAAAAAAGTGTTTATGATGTCATAGTTTGACATCGTTTGCACAGACTGAATTTCACAAAACTTATTGACTCAAACCTAAAAAAACCTCATGAAATTAAATCTGCTAACATTATTAACGACAATATATTACACGATAGAATTTACAAAAACTGTACATTGAAAAGCAGTAATATATTACGCATTATATTCAGCCTCAGACAGAGTTGCATCAGTGAACAGCAAGATATACAATATTAAAGTCGATAAATCTTTCTCTATTTAACTACAAGTATCATATCACTCATAATTAAATCATATATGGAATAGGAATGTTTGAATACTACACTCAAATCACTCGCACATCCGACTCCATTTGTCTATTTACCAAATCAATTATTCAATTTAGTCATTAAGAACTCACTGCTTGGTTAAGTGGAATGACTGACCTCTTTTACGGGGCTAAAAGCAATTTTCCATATATTTTCTTTATTTATAATAGGTTGATATCAATCACAAATCATGTGAATTGGATGAAATTATTGCCTTGGTTCCGATGAATGATTTTAATGGATCTGCTATGAAAATACAGTTTTTGAAGACTGAAGAGCTCATCAACCATTTTTTTTATATATATATATGACTACTATTTTCTTTTCTTTCTGATCAAGAATTGTGGGCACCATCTGCACATACAACTCTCAGAGAAACTGATGAACCTTGTGTTGTGGCATGTATGTACTCTAAGTTTTGGGCATTATTGTTTACCGCGCTCTCAAGAGGCACCCACTCTATGTACCCACCATCCTCAATAGACTCAATTATGAAATGTATTCTATGTATATTCCAAGTTGTTCCATCGATTTGTCAGATTACGAATGTTAGAAAATTTCCACAGCTATAAGTACAATTACAGAAACAAAACAGCATCTACTAGACCTGACTGAACATAAGAAACATGATCATAAAGGGTGTGAGTCGACCAATCTGTGATGTATTTACTCTCAAAAGCGATTTGAACTTTTATGTACATGGCAGAATTTAAGTTATTTGAGCCAAAGTAGTTTCATTCATACTGTGATGGAGTTGGATACCCCGGATTGGATAACTAGCCTCATGTTCACAATGGTTACTCAGTTATTCTATCCTCTGTGGGTACAGACAAATTTTCTCATGTGTTTGGCGTTCCCAGCACATGCATACATTGGGTTTCTTACACGATTCATCATCATCACCTATGCATTCAATACAATATGATTCAAAATACATTTGGTATAACTCTAATCTACTACATACATATCTTCCCACTTTCATAGTTGGGCCAGCCCTGATCTCAAGCATGACTTCACCTGCATCTGGTGGGTACTTGAAAACAGTTTAAGAGTATCAATGTTCTATTATATTGATACAAAGTTACAATTACTGTTGACACTGTATTTCAAGCTTCATTAACCATCAATTAGTTCCACCTCTTAATGTTGCACAGACTCCTTTCACTTCCTGTCAATAATACACCTTTTTAAATAAAACACTCACACTAATGCAATATTTCAACAAAAAATACATTATGCAGCAATTTTATAGCTCATTAATAAATTAACTGGAAGTCTACATTGTCAGTTTTTCAGTGTTCAATAGTGAATAATATTCAATATTTAAAATTTAATGGTAGGCTTAAAGTACAAGAGTAACAGCAGGAAACCATTCCATCAAAAGAGAATTTGATACTGCAGAGTTAACCAGAATCATTCATATTGCCATGGCATTTGTGTTTAGTCATGTAATTTGATATCCATATATAGTGGGGTTCCGATCAGAACTGCTCAAATTTGACTGTTCATGAAAAATGAAGTACACTGTAACCTCAGTATAATGAACACCGTTATAATGAACTTCCTGATATAATGAACACATAGCGTGTCTCCCGCTCACAACAAACCCAATGTATTATGTACTTCATTATAGTGAACATTTCACTATAACAAACTAATTGTATGTCCCCCAAAGAGTTCGTTATAGCGAGGCTACAGTGTACTTTGTAAATTATAAGTGATTCCAAAAAAGCTAAAAGAGGTTAACCAGCTCTGACAATAATACCTAGAAATGTTTCTAACTTTTGCGTACTAAGTATCAAAAGAAATCCAAAGACAATGGACATTAAAATTATGAACTAGATGTCATATGATTTTGAATCAATGTCAACAGCAATGGAAAGATGCTCAAAAGTGTTTCAATCTGTAAAAAGTACATTAAATATCTTTGTCAAGAACCAATCTCAGGATTGGTTACTAACCAGTTGAGTGAGGCTAACAGAGTTGTAAGCTGTCTTGTGGTTGGTTCTTGACAAATTCTGAATAGGTCACGTCCCCTACTATGTTGAGCTGTGCAGTGCTTCCAGTATAACCATTAATTGTTTATAAATGGAGTCAATTTGTGTAGTTTTCTGAATTTATTCTACCAGCTGATAGCGGCTGATGGTATGCAAATTAGCTAATTAAAATGCACAGAAATATACAACTACACAAACAGTATTCTTGTACAGAATTGTAATCCATTTGAAAAAACAGTTGTTAAAGGGACACTTCCAGTTAAGCCTATTCTCACAACAAATTTACATTCTGGATTAAAATGACAATCCACATTATTGAAGTTTATAATACTTACAGAAAATAAATACGATTTTACATCTGTGTATTAGAAATCGGCTAATAATATAATTAAATAATCAACATGCAAGTGTTCAATATTAAACTAATCATGTCTGTGGATTACTCCAGAACACATTATGCAAATTGGGCAATTAGTATGCACAAATTTCAAACCAAAAGTAATCAAGTCTTTAGCATTCTTCCCAGGCACTTATATACCAAGTTTTATTGAAATGCAATAATTGGTTTTTGAGATATAGGTAGAAAATTTAGCAATTATTAGCAAATTAAGCAATTATTATGCATAGATTTCAATCCCAAACTAATTAGCTCTGTTTATTATTCCAGGGCACACATGTACTAACTTTCATTATAATGTGATGATTAATTCTTAAACAAGCAACCTCTCGGCTGAGATAGCTCTGCTGTTAACATTTCAAATAAAGAACTGAAGATATCATGAGAACAAGTCATTGTCAATGACACGTCCCCGTTCCGTTCATATTTGAGTGACATATACACCAAAATCTCAGACCACTTTCAGTGATCTGATCCGAAATGCACCCAAATATGTACAACACATTGTACTAAATTTGAACAAAATCCATCCATGCATGACTGAGATCCAGTTCCGGAATTGTGAAAATACGTGATTTTGATGCATTTTCGACCTTAAAATGGCCATCATTCATATTTGTGACATGATGTACCTTGTGTGTGTGAAGTTTGAACTCGATCAATTCAGGCATGTCTCAGATACGGATCCAGAACTGAATTCTTTAAAACAAAATGGCCGCCAGTTGGCCATTTCAACCTAATCCAAAAAAAAATGACGTGCATCAAGGTCCCATTATGTTTAATGTATGTACCAAATTTGAACAAAATCCGTCCATGCATAACTGAGATCCGGGTCTGGAATGGTGAAAATGTGCGATTTTGATGCATTTTCGGCCTTAAAATGGCCGCTATTCGGCTATTGTTAATCGGATCATGAAAAAAATGCATGTGCATATCTCCCATATAATGTGTAATGTATGAGTGAAGTTTGAACTTAATCGGCCCATGCATGTTTGAGATACAGGTGATCACAGACGCACGGATGCACGGACGCACACAGGGCAAAACATAAGTCCCCGTTTTCGGACTGTGTCCGAACGGGGACTAAAAAGGAACAAATCAGAGAGAGAACCACCTGTAGTAATTGTATGTATTGTATGTCAAAGCAATCAGACTAGCGGTTTTTTATGAAGTCAAAAATATCACTTTTTACCAAAAATATTCATCAAAATTAGAGAATGAAAAATATCATCAGTTCTACCTGAGGTATCTATATGTATAGTATCAAAGCAATCAGACTTGTAGTTTTCAAGAAGTCAAAAAAGTAAAGAGTTGACAAAGACAGCAGACAATCACTCATATGATAGCTCTGCCTGACAAAGTCGACAGCAGAGCTAAAACATAGTTGAACCCTGGTGACCTTGCCCTTTGTTATATAATATAATTTCCTTTATCATAGTTTGTTTCAATATAAATATGCATTGTCATAATTAATTTTGAATACAAACAAGTTTTGGGGTTGAACCAACAGTGGGGAATCAGTCTACCGAATGTCCTTAAAAGATGTATTACTAAATATCTTACAAAAACATTGGTGCCTTATTTATTTAATTATTTTAAGGAACATAATTTCCAGCTTTCTTCAAAGTAATTCAGATATTTTAGTATAAAAACAAATGTCTCATTGAAAAAAAAAAAGTGCTGCATTTAGATGTGAATAGATTCATAAAACATGCAAGATAACAGAAAATTTTAGCTGGCTTTAGTCCAAGTATTTTGTACAGGTGTCTGTCAAAAATTAATGATTCATTGAGACAAATATGAACTGCCTCATTGTGTGACTACTGTATTATATGAAAAGTAAAAAAAACACCCTTTATGAATAGCTATCATGTTGCAAGCTCTGCTTTGTATGCAAATCAACTTAAATAGTTAGTTGGTGTCCAGTGGAGGGAGAAGTCAACAGTACTGTTGCCTCCTAAGAATCTACATTTTCAAACACTGCAATCTTTGAAGTGCGTTTTTAAACTAGTATTATAAAAACTCTATCATTCTGTTCTAATAGCTGAAACATATTCCTGTGAGTTTTCATTTGTCAAATGAACTGTTTGTCAAATACAGAATACATATATTTTAGAATAATTTTCTTTTTAAAATGTGGATGAAATGTTTTACTTTTAATGTATTTTTTATGTATTGTTTTTGATTTGATAACTTTGAACTAAACAGATTTTCTATTAGCTTCAGATCTTGATCAAAGTTAGGCACCCAGTTCATAGGAGTGTTTATATTGATTTTCTGACATCTTGTTTTCTGTAAAGATTTTATTGGTAGGTTTGCAAATGTCTATCAGACTGTGCAATCTCTCCATGAGTTGGTTTTGAAACCCAGTATGGGATTCTGAGATACATTACCAAGGATATTATTACAAGATAAATCATTTGCTTCATTGAACACATACAACAATGCATATTTCCACTGAGATCAGTGACCTTTGATGTGTATCACCAGTGATCAGTCAAGTAGAAACAGTCAAAATATTTTATCAGATTTTCTCAATTTTTGCATGATATTTTCATACAGGACATCTGTTATTCAAACTCAGGGAAGACTTTATACTGATGAATAAGGTGACCAAGTTTGATAAAGTTTGGAATAGAATTAGTAAAGTTATTATGCACACACCAACAATTATTAACGACGACAACGACAACAACAACAACGACAACAACGACAACGCCGGACAACATTTTTCCCTTAATATACCTTTCCCTTCCATCTTTGATGGTACGGGCAAGGTAAAAACAATAGAAAGCCTTGATTTAAATTATTATACAAATTAGGTAATTAATATGCAGATATGTATTCAAAACTAATTAGGTCTGTGCATAGTCAGCGGAAAAGCCGAAAATGTACAAATTATGCAATTAATATGCACACATATTATCATTCAAAACCTATCAGGCCTGTGCATTTTTCCAGAGCATCTATGCACAACTTTCATAAAAATCCAATGAGAACATGGCATTTTCGATATCAGTGGAACTGTCATGAAACAGCTAAAAATTGCTACATGTAATTATCATGCAAAATAGGTAATTAATATGCATGATGTAAACCAAAACCTAATCAAATCTGCATGAGCCCAGAGCATCAACGCAAGTTTCAACACATGGTTCTTGCGATATCAGTGGGACAGACATAAATACAAACAGACACACTAACTGCAAAGACTCAGGAGTCAAAAAGATGAGGTGGAGGTGGCGGTGGTGGCGGTGGTGGTGGCGGTGGTGGCGGCGGTGGTGGCGGTGGCAGTGGCGGTGGCGGTGGCAGTGGCGGTGGTGGTGGTGGTGGTGGCGGTGGTGGTGGCAGTGGCAGTGGCAGTGGCAGTGGCGGTGGTGGTGGTGGTGGCGGTGGCGGTGGTGGTGGCGGTGGCGGTGGCAGTGGCAGTGGCAGTGGCAGTGGCAGCATGGAGGTCAATGTCATCAGTAAGTACAGCAGTGACTGTATGTCTTTGAATGTCGAAGACAAGTACAATGCAAATGTCTGTAAAAATGAAATTAATGACACTAACGAACTTGAGTATAGAAACCAAGCTCATAATTAACATCATTAAAAGCAGAATTACACTGTACGAACTTCAATATGAAGGTCAAGCTCAATGCTATCAACAAATAAGGCATATTGACAGCCAATTCTTTATAACACATGTACAACCCCCTAAATGCTATGACATCCAGGAATATATATGCCCAATTTTCGGTAATTTCTGGTGAGTCTGATTATGGCCATTATCATTATTGAAATTACTGAAAATGGTTAAAATTCTGTCAGTTAAGTACCAAAAAATGGCAAGAATTTTGACCATCGGACTAATGATCGGTAGACCCAAGTTCAAATCCTACCTTAGGCTGAACATCAAAAGGGTCGACCCCTACCCTGGATGAGTGTGCCACAGACACAATGGGAAGGCCAATTCCACTGGCGGAGATTCATTCACTAACGAATGCGACTTGGGGGAACTTTGGTTAAGGTGCTTGTGTTTGACTAAGCATGGTTGACGCCAGGATAGATTAAAATTGCCCTTTCAATTGATAGGGAGATGGCCACATAGCCCTGTCATGTACGTATTCCCAAATGAATTTTTCCCGAAAAAAGGAATTTACCGGTATTTAAATGGCACAACAAATAATTGGGTGGTAATTATTTCTGTTTATAACAACTACAATTACAAAGAATAAGCAAATAAAGGATGCATCAGGAAATGACCACCACTCTGTTTGAATCTTGCGACAGTCAAAGGAAAAGAAAACAGATCCAATATGAACAATTCACTGACCATGAGAAAATCAAAGAAATGAAGCCTGTGGCGGTTTCACACTGCTGTCATTTCTAATCATTCAATCAAATTCTCAACCTAATTAATTGCAAATTGGAGGAACTAGGTGAGACAAGGTATGTACTTCCAATTCACTTAAATTAGATGACATATGAACTGGGCTGCTGGCGGAAATGAAACTGAAGTAAATTCCTTGGAAATTTGGTGTACTTTGGTAATTGTGTCCTTGAGGTAAATTTAGCTTTGAGAAATTGAATACATATTAACACAACATTTCTACATCATTTGCACTTTGTTGGTAAAGCAATATGGATATATTACGAGTAATGTATGTATCTCTAGCATGGTAGCGAGAGGGGGACAAATCTTTGTTTCTAGTATTTAGTATATAGTTTTTAGTACATGACGATGTTTATTTAAACTATGATAAATCACTACTTAAATGGGTGTATGAAATATTAAAGATACTAGCATTCCCATGTTCTTGCATAAAGTTTCTTTTTTGAGAAGCTTTGATAAAGTACATATTTGATTGTTCATTTTGTCTTACCAAATGCACTTGAACTAGCCTAATTGTATGTGAATAGTGTGGAACAGTAAAATTTCACAATTGGTTATCCCTTGATTTATATATTTACATGAATACTAACATGTCATTGGCAACAAGCACAAAGTTTTCCCCCTAATTTGCCACATCTTGTATGAAATTATTCTTACCAACATGAAAAATATGTTCTACAGTGCATATCAATAAATTGTCTGATCATTCTTTCTGTCTCAATAATCTCCTAAAATATCATGGTCTATTCAAGATGTGTTAGAATTAAGTCAACATTTGACCACAAAACATTGCAACTGGCACATTTTCAAAAAAACACAGCCATGACTGGCTTGGGTCAGTTTAGCATACTAATTTCTACCCATGATTCAACTTTAAATAAGTAGTGAATTACTGTGCTTGAAAACAGTTTTATGCAAATACTTAAAACAGTCAGGATACATTTAAATCAAAGAAAGCTTAGAAAGAACTCCCATGTGCTGAGAGTATTGGAGACACATTAAATATAATTCAAAATTACATGTCAGAGATAGTGATGGAAAAGCCGAAAACTAATAATGCAAATCAGAAAATTAATATGAACAGATTTTAATGGAAAACTAATGAGGTCTTCGCAATGTAACAGACCATCTATGTACCAAGTTTTATTGAAATGTGATTGGAACCAAAAAAATTTATAAATTATTATGCTAATTAGGGAATTAATATAAACAGATTTTAACCCCAAACTAATCAGGTTTGTACATTGTCGTAGAGCATCTTTGCACTAAGTTTCATTGAAATGGAATAATTAGTACTTTAGATATCAGTGTGATAGCTTAAAAGTGGTTAATTATGTAAATTAGTAATTAATATGTACAGATTTTAACCCACAATTATCCAGGTCTGTCTATTGTCCTACAGCATCCATGTACAAAGTTTCATTGAAATGTGATGATTAGTACTTGAGAAATCAGTGTGAAAGCTGAAAATTAATTAATTATGCAAATTAGGTAATTAATATACACAATTATTTACCCTAAAACTAATCAGGTCTCTGGATAGTCTTAAAGAATCTATGTACCAAGTTTCATTTCATTAGTACTTGAGATATCTGTGGAAAAGCTGAAAATTAACTAATTATGCAAATTAGATAATTAATATTCAGTGACATTACCCTAAAAACTACCAGGTCTGTGCAGTGTCCTATGACATCTATGTACCAAGTTTCATTGAAACGTGATGATTGGTACTTGAGATATTAGTGGAAAAACCGAAATTTGACTAATCATTATGCAAATTAGGTAATTAGAAATTAGATAATTTTTACCAAAAACTAATCAAAACCAAGCATTAGTTCAGAGCAACCATGTACCAAGTTTCATCAAAATCTATTAAGTGGTTCTTTAGATATCAATGGAACAGTCATGGAACAGCTAAAAATTAGCCTATTATCATGCAAATTAGGTAATTAATATGCATGAAATTTTACCAAAACCTAATCAAATCTGCGCATCAGCCCAGAGCATCTATGCACCAAGTTCCATCAAAAAATGATGTATAGTTCTTGAGATATCAGTGGGACAGACGGACACACATACATACATACACACACACACGCACCCCCCCCCACACACACTCACACACACACACACCCACCCACCCACACAGACACACTAACCGCAAAGACTCCCATTTTGTGCTTCGCACATGGGAGTCAACAAACTTCGTAATAATCTGTTTATCCTGTAAATTTCAGCCAAAAATCAAAGAAAGCTTAGAAAGAACTCCCATGTGCTGAGAGTATTGGAGACACATTAAATATAATTCGAAATTACTTAGCTGAAAACTAATTATGCAAATCAGAAAATTAATATGACCAGATTTGAGTGTAAAACTAATGAGGTCTGCGCAATGTAACAGAAAATCTATGTCTCCAAGTTTAATTGAAATGTGATTAGAACCAAAAAATTATGAATTATTATGCTTATTAGGGAATTCATATGAACAGATTTTTACCCCAAACTAATTAGGTTTGTACATTGTCCTAGAGCATCTTTATACTAAGTTTCATTGAAATGGAATAATTAGTACCGTGAAAACTCCAAAATTTCGACCCCTCTAAAAATTCGGGCGCCTATTTATTTGCCGGTTTCTGTGTTTTATTTACCTACAAATTTTCGACTCCACTAAAAATTGCCGACTCATTCTTATTCGAAAATTGCGACCAGTTTTAGTTTTCCCCCAAACGAAAAAAACACACGATGTGAGCGTTCAAACGGGACCTTCCTCGAAGGCATGAATCCGGGTTTCTGATTGACTGAGAGATTTTTATTTTATTGGTAACGAAAATATATTCTAAATAAACGAAGTTTGAAATAAAAACGAACGGCATGCTGCGTTTCTGAATTGTTGATTATTACTGTACTCAGTAGTGATTATAATAATGTACACAAAATAAATTTGTTGAATGGTTATGAAATACAAATAAAAGTCAACTTAGTTTCATCGTAAGCGAATGATTCCGGTCTCGTATAAACGTTTGATGCTGTAGGATATCCGCCATGTTCTCTTAGGTCAAATAGGTCAAATCGCTAATTAACCAATCAAAAAGCTGGATGATGCCAACGTGTTCAAATTACCATAGCTTATTTAAATATGTTAATGTTATTGAACGCAATGCGGAAGAGATTGGTGTTGTAGTACGATATTTTGGCTTGGATTTTGATGCGAAAACGGCATGATTTTTTTTAAATAAAAAAATTAGTTGTTTTTAAAAAATAAACTGGTCATCTGAAGAATAATTTAACATTGTTCACAGTGATAACAGCTCATTCTCGAAAGGAAGCTTACCCGCTCACGCTAGTCACGATAAAAATCATACACGTGTACTCTTGAATAGACAAACGTCAATGACTACGGTAAAACTTAGACTCTATTTTAGCCGGCAGGATTGATTGAAATGTCCGAAAAATGACGCCAAAATACACCTTAAAAGTCCCATTTTATTTTCTTAAATCCCATTTTATTTTTTAATCCAAGGGCGAATTTACGGCAGAATTTGGTCCCTCAAATAAGGGACACGTGAGCTTTGATTCTAACCGGATACATTGCACTGGGTCGGGGAGATAGTTTGCTAAACTTCCATGCATCTTTTGTCCAATGGGTACCTGTACTTCGAACATTCGCAAGTTTTTCTAGGTAGTGCGAGACAGCTTTGTCTTTTGACCTATTAGTTTTGTGCTGACCTCTTCTCCGCGTCTTGATGTTTTGTTTTGCTTGTCATAATACTCACTGATTGATGACTTTGTTTAGATTTTGAGTTACAACTCGGCCACGACCTTTGCTTTTACCGTGAAACATGAGGAAGTTTACGTCAATTGACGGACATTGCATTTTTTAAAAACTAATGAAGCACACTGTCTATCATCCCCATTTTTTCATTTGCTGATTTCTATTCTGAAAAATTCGACCGTCCGAAAATGCACCTTAATTTTGACTATAAAAACACGTCACATATCGAACACCAATTATTTAAAACCGGTCGAAATTTTGGAGTTTTTACGGTACTTTAGATATCAGTGTGAAAGCTTAAAATTGGTTAATTATGCAAATTAGGTAATTAATTTGTACAGATTTTAACCCACAATTATTCAGGTCTGTCTATTGTTCTACAGCATCCATGTACATTCATTGATATGTGATGTATAGTACCTGAGATATCAGTGTGAAAGTTGGTTAATTATGCAAATTAGGTGATTAATATGCACAAATATTTACCGGAAACTAATTGGGTCTGCATAATTCTAGATTCATTGAAATGTGATGATTAGTACTTTAGATATCAGTAGAAAAGCTGAAAATTAATTATGCAAATTAGGTAATTAATATGCACAATTATTTACCCTAAAACTAATCAGGTCTCTGCATAGTCCTAAAGGATCTATGTACCAAGTTTCATTGAAATGCGATGATTAGTACTTGAGATACCTGTGGAAAAGCTGAAAATTAACTAATTATGCAAATTAGGTGATTAATATGCACAAATATTTATCGAAAACAATCAATCTCTGCATAGTCCTTGAGTATGTAAGTACCAAGTTTCATTGAAATGTAATGCTAACTACTTATATCAAATGCTGAAAATTAATTAATTATGCAAATTAGGTAATTAATATGTACTGATATTACCATAAAAACTATCAGGTCTGTGCAGTGTCGTATGACATCTATGTACCAAGTTTCATTGAAATGTGATGATTAGTACTTGAGATATCAGTGGAAAAACCGAAAATTGACTAATCATTATGCAAATTAGGTAATTAGTATCCACGGATTATTACCAAAAACTAATCAAAACCTAGCATTAGTTCAGAGCATCTATGTACCAAGTTTCATCAAAATCCAATGAGTGGTTGTTTAGATATCAGTGGAACAGTCATGGAACCACTAAAAAATAGCTAATTATCATGCAAATTAGGTAATTAATATGCACGGATTTTTACCAAAAATTAATCAAATCTGCGCATATGTACAGAGCATCTATGTACCAAGTTTCATCAAAATCCAATGAGTGGTTCTTTAGATATCAGTGGAACAGTCATAGAACAGCTAAAAATTAGCTAATTATCATGCAAATTAGGTAATTAACGAGCATGGATTTTTACCAAAACCTAATCAAATCTGCGCATTGGCCCAGAGCATCTATGCACCAAGTTTCATCAAAAACCGATGTATGGTTCTTGAGATAGCAGTGGAACAGTCGGACACACATACACACACACACACATACACACATACACACATACACACATACACACATACACACACACATACAGACACACTAACTGCAAAGACTCCCATTTTGTGCTTCGCACATGGGAGTCAAAAATGCAGTGGTTTCTAAAAATTGCTGGTTTAGATATTTTGACAATGCATATAATCAGTCACATGATACTTATGTAAATAAATTACTTCCTTCTATATGTTCACACGTGCTCCGTACCAAAGATTTCAAACAGCTAGAGTGTAAACCAAGACCTCTGGTGAGTGTGCCAGAAACATGATCAATACGTGTAGGTCTAGGATTCAGATAAGGTTTTTATTATTAGTTATTTACATTATTGAAGCACAACAGCCTGGGGAGGATGGTGGATATTTTATGGTATTACCAGATAAACTGCAGCATGGTATGTGATGGCATCAGAATATCCCAATAAATGCAGACATTCTGATGAGAGAAACACTCACAGCCAAACTATTATGTAAGACATAATAACCAAGTTGGCATTGACATCCAGAGCAGTAATGGGATGTTGACATAGAAGCCAAACATTAATTCTCTCCCACTAAGACAGGCCATCTTAAAATGGGCAATAGAGCAAGGCGAACAGGTAAGAATTGTTCTTAACAAAACTTTGTCACACTCACACAGATCCTAACAATGGCATACTAATGAAAATGTTTACTAAATAAATTACTTTCACAGCACTCAAATTTCCAGCTAGTGTTACTGTCAGAAAAGCGAAAAACCAAAGATTTTGCAGGTACATGTATATTACCCAGAATTCCCAGGGGTGTCATGCACCAAGTGGGTAATATAATTATATTTTCAGGGTTAACCACTCTGGCAGCATGTCAAACCGACTTTTATTTAGACAAATGTCTAACTAAAAACAATACGGTAGTGATGACATAAACTAATAAACATTAAATACAAATGGCCATTGAATCACCGCTCTGACTGTTCCAAATATGATGGATACAAAGATCAGGGAAAAAAAGAGCACATAATAATGGAAACGAATGGAACGGTATGTGTAAAGCAAAAACAAATCCAAGACTTTCTCACTCTCAAGACGATCTCAGAGGCTATTTGCTATTTCATAAAGGCAGGAATTTGTTTTACATATTCATAATTTTCGTTTTTATAAATTTAAAAACAACTAGACCATTCACCATTTGTTTAGAGTGCTGGCCATAAATCAGCCAATGACCGAAGGAAACCTACAAAGAGTTGTGGGTAATGACCATTACAAAATGGCTACTATAGCCAGTGGGAGCCAATGGTCTTCTTCAGATTTGAATGCGCACAGAACATCAAAGGCAAATGTTTTTTAGGTCTTGTTCGTCCTCCATTTCTCAGAAATGCTATGACCGATAACATTCAAACTTAACACAGACCATTTACCCAAAGTATGATGCACATGCACATCAATTTTCATTGCCATTTGATGGCAGACTGGCGGCCATTTAGGTCTTAATTTCTGATACTTAAACTGTTCAGGACTACTGCCCAAAGATGAACAGAGTGATTTCATTCAAACTTTGTATCCTGATCATGCATATTAGGTTAAAAGTGCACCTCATAAATGTTTTTGAGATTTGAACAAAAAGGGGCTGACTAGCATCCATTTTGTTGTATTCGTGTTCATTCTGTACATGTATGTATGTTCAGGATCATTCCTACTGGGTTACATGTATAGTCATATTGTTTGTTAAATTCAAACAAGAATAATTGACAAGGAAACATTTTTTTCTGTCTGTATGTATGATCATAATCACCACATTTTGTCAGTCTGTGCATTGTCAATGCTTGTTTATAAATATCAATAAAAAGAAATTCATGCTCTTATGAAATACACAGTAACTGTAAAAAATACAATTCTTCTTTGATTTGTTACCAAAAACAGTTTTTCTGACATAAAATATCAAGACAGATGACCAAAGTAATGGTTTACTTGAATGATCAAGTACTGAGCATTTGTGTACGAGTCAGAGCATTCAAAATTGAATCACAGTAAAGGCAGACATACAAACAGCAAATATCTTAGTTACAGATCTAAACTCAGAGGCTTTACCCTCAAAGCTGTCAATCACATTCTTTAAGTCAGTCAGCGAGATACACAGACAGTGAATCTATAAAGATGTACATTACGAATTCAAATACAATGTATGCATTATACAATGAACATAATACCTTTATATCACACAAAACAAGCTACATGAGACATTTCGCTGTGAATCGACCCACCTCTCTTTCAATCTCAAACACAAATAGGTAACCTTGAACAGTCTATTCAATCTATTACAGCTTGACATCTGTTATTTTTAATAGAACGATAAAAATTAAATGACAATCACCTGTTAGCGAATCACAAGAGCAATGACAGGTACAATATAACCATTTTATTTTGACAATAATTAACTGTAAATGCTGATGAAAACAAAAATAAAGACATACATCATAATTCAGTACAGATGTATCGATCACATGCCAGTATCTAAAAGGGTCTACTCTAAAATTACCAGCAAAAAGCTACAAAATAATTTCAATATTATACAAAGTGGCTATATAAGGAATGTGACATTTTATTTAGAAAAGGACACAATGTAGCTTTATACTAGCAACATATTAACAAAGACTTATAATAATGTAATGTTCCTAAAAGCAGTGGCTGAATCACATATACAGACCACACATAGAGCAGGCAGATCTACGAGTGAAAACAGTTGCCTATGGTTTAATAATTGAAATTCATCAATAGTGACAGAAGTGAGTAAATTGCATCAACTGTGGGTGCTTACAATAATCACAAGGATCTATAAAGAGATTGGTTAATACAACATTTTAAAAGCGTGATTGATTGCGTTAAAATGGAGCTGCAGGGGTGGTGTAAATTTCCTAATTTACAGTCAATATTTAACAACGCACAGGTCGTACGGTTAATCAAACAGGAGAGATTTCATGACTTGGAGTTCATTAGTCTGTTTATTCAGGTTACTAATATGCATGGATGGTTTAAAGTCACCTACCATGGTGGGTGGGGTGTTTTATTTTCCGATAGAGGTACTGTACTAAATGCAATCAAATATTGAAAATGTAATTATGCACATCTGATCGTATTGATACCTTGAGATACAGCTACAAAAAACGACACCACCACCAACAATACAGACAGATTTTGTAAGATGCAATCAACGGCTATAACAGACTATTTAGTGAAACCATCAATCAGAATAAGTTTCTGCATCAGTGGTTTTATAAAGCCTTTGTGCACTTACTTTGAGGTAAAACATCACAACCTTGAAGACAAATCATGCTCCACAAAGTACTCTGCTTTCAGGAACATCTAATTTACCCATATTTCATGTTCTAAAGAAATCTTTCAAATGATTCAAATGTTATATTAATTTACATATTAAAAACCTCAGAGTTCAATTAAACATCCGATTGATAACAAAATAACTGTTTAAATATCTAAGCAATATTCAGTGCTAAGATACTATGCAAATCATATGCAGATTTACTTCTATATGCAAATGATATGTAGATGTAATCGTATATATGCTAATCATATGTAGATTTATTCCTATATGCAAATGATATGTAGATTTACTTGTATATATGTAAATCATACGTAGATTTACTTCTATATGCAAATGATATGTAGATGTAATCGTATATATGCTAATCATATGTAGATTTACTCTTATATGCAAATGATATGTAGATTTACTCGTATATATGTAAATCATACGTAGATTTACTCCTATATGCAAATGATATATAGATTTAATCACATATATGCTAATCATATGTAGATTTACTCCTATATGCAAATGATATGTAGATTTACTCCTATATATGCAAATCATATGTAGATTCACTCAAATATATATACAATACTTTACAAATGTTTGCATTACACCATTGTTTTTATTTGAATATTGCTACTGTGAGTCACAGAAGAGATGAATGTCAGCATCAGAGAAAGTCATTGGTCATTTTTATATTACATTGCTATTTTGATTCATTTTAAATAACATAAGAATCTGAATGATCATTGAGTAAACACCCAGTCATAGACCTAGCAAGAACACTCACAATAACAATAAAGACACCTTGAAATATCACACTGACAGTGTCATGACAGATATGTAAATGAGGTAATTAAATATTCACACATGCCATTATTAGTCTGATTAGCGGTTTCAGGGGTCAACCATTGTTCAGAGTAGATAAACTCCGATTGTTGTTATATCTTATTGAGAGTAACTGAGGTAGTCCTCATTTAGGACCAAGTTTAACTGTAGAAAGATAGCGATGTATGGAAAAACTGCTGAAAATGGATTTCTATCTCTGATGGCTATAACATTTTATATGCAGAAAATAAATTGATCATAACTACATGTAATCAATACATCAGCCGCACAAATTACAAAAATAGTATCGATAATAAAATGTATCAGAAACCACAAGTTTAACATTTTCGTTCAATTAATATATTTTGTATAATGTAGCAGTACGCAGTAATCTGATTAAAATACTATGTACATTACTTAACTACAAAGATATCTTTTAGGCTGATTTAATTCCATTCTATTGTCGCACAAAACCATAGGAGCTCCTGATTAAAATGCTTTCATCACAGCAATTACATTATTTTGTATTACCTGCAGCAAATAATGATCGTCTTTTGATAGAAAAACTACCATAAAAAGACCTTGGGGCAAATAAGACAGGAATTCCGTCCATAAGATTATGCAACTTTATTGAAAGTATCAAGCTCGCTTTAGGGAACTGTAATTCGAGTACAGTTTGTTGACTCTACCCAGGCAATATTGACGATGGAAACAAGACCTACATGTGAGCTGTATTATTAAAAAGTCATTTGATTGGCAGCTTTTTGTAGACTGCAATACTGTATATAGTCTATTGGAAGTAAGCATGGTGTGATATCATTCTGGCCACTGATGAGTTCATTGATGAGAAGAAAACTATTCTACCAAAAACAGAAAGTAGTAAATTTAATTTAGTTTAATTTAATGCAGTGCCAGATTCCCTTCCATCTTTCCTGAGTTTTAGTAGGGGTTGAGCTCCATCCATCTTTTTCATTAATTCAGGGAGAATTGACACACTTTTGCATTTCAAATCATTGCAGTTAGAATAAGTATGGTCAATATTAAATCAATTCAATGTACATTTATACTTCTATGGTATGATGTATGGGATGTTTTAGTGATTTTTCCAGACTGTCTGAACTACAGTCAAATTTTAACTAATTTTTCCCCATGTTGATAACATACATTCTTTTACTTGTATGGTTTACAGGGTTCACACCACTAATTAGATATCCATAGATGACAATGTTAGCGTTTGGGTGAATTTCTCCAAAAAACCACATTACAAAGATCAAAATTTTGTTTTAATTTGTTGAAACCAAAAGTATTATAATTCTGGCTAGAAAAAAACAACAGAAAATCAGGCAGTTTTCAAGTGTCTAATAGACAGTTGCCCAGATCCACAGGTCACCGGTACTCGTTAATAAATAAAGCTTCACACATGAGTCTAACAGCTGACGTAGTTGAAGTCTGCCCTCACAAATTGCAGTTTCAGATAAAACATTGTAAAAAAAAAAACATTGGCTAACAACAACTATATGATTTGATGCTATGAACGTTGATAAGCTTATTGGGAGTATCAGACTTTACAATGACAATTCGTTTGAGTAGCTGGAGATGCAAGCTAAGTATACAAAAGTTTACATGAACAAACACAAGTTTTATGTACACAACCAAAATACATTGGTATAGTGAATTCTGATAACATGACAAAACCTGAAAGACTTTACTGTATTTAAATAATTAGTTCATCTATTCTAAAAATGCTAAATGTAAATTAAATTGAGTTTGATGTAGTCAGGTACAGTATTTTCTCTATTAGAAGTGTCAGTGCTAGATGGAAATTAATTGAGTAAATCGAACAATTTTTATCTGCTCATCTTAAAACATTATAATAAGTTCAAGTTCAAATTTTGGTGTTACTAGGAAGTACAATTTTCACAATATGGATTAAAATTTGGTTAAAATAAAACATTTGTTAGACATAAGAATAAGTACACAGAGTGAAGACATTTATACTACTTGTCATGATAACCAGATGTTAGTAATATGCTTCATCAGATCTGTTAATATAATAATACAGTAACACAATTTTCCTGATGTAGTATAAATCTTTATTCCCACCAAAAAAATTGACAAGTTCTTTTCCGACAAAAAATTTGCCAATATTTTTTGTGTACTAAAATGATGAAAGTAAATCAATTTTACATATATTTCATGCATAGTCATGACTGAATAACACGTAATGCTGGTAGAACCTCAAAAAGTAAGTTATTTGTGTGTGTATGTGTACTGCCTGGATGATAATTTGTTGGCAATGTTTCTTCTCTATCCCTCAATGGTGTCTGTTATAAATTAGTGATGTACCTCAGGTCCAAGCAAATTTGTTCCCATATCTCTTGGCTTATCATAATCTGTCATTGTGTCACCACTGTTCACTCAATCACATTAAACCACTGCCCAGCCTATCACATTCCACCACTGCCCAGCCTATCACATTCCACCACTGCCCAGCCTATCACATTCCACCACTGTTCACCCAATCACATTAAACCACTGCCCAGCCTATCACATTCCACCACTGCCCAGCCTATCACATTCCACCACTGCCCGGCCTATCACATTCCACCACTGCCCAGCCTATCACATTCCACCACTGTTCACCCAATCACATTAAACCACTGCCCGGCCTATCACATTCCACCACTGCCCAGCCTATCACATTCCACCACTGCCCAGCCTATCACATTCCACCACTGCCTAGCCTATCACATTCCACCACTGCCCAGCCTATCACATTCCACCACTGCCCAGCCTATCACATTCCACCACTGCCCAGCCTATCACATTACACCACTGTTCACCCAATCACATTCCACCACTGCCCAGCCTATCACATTCCACCACTGCCCAGCCTATCACATTCCACCACTGCCCGGCCTATCACATTCCACCACTGCCCAGCCTATCACATTCCACCACTGTTCACCCAATCACATTAAACCACTGCCCGGCCTATCACATTCCACCACTTCCCAGCCAATCACATTCCACCACTGCCCAGCCTATCACATTCCACCACTGCCCAGCCTATCACATTCCACTACTGCCCAGCCTATCACATTCCACCACTGCCCAGCCTATCACATTCCACCACTGTTCACCCAATCACATTAAACCACTGCCCGGCCTATCACATTCCACCATTTCTCAGCCAATCACATTCCACCACTGCCCAGCCTATCACATTCCACTACTGCCCAGCCTATCACATTCCACCACTGCCCGGCCTATCACATTAAACCACTGCCCGGCCTATCACATTAAACCACTGCCCGGCCTATCACATTCCACCACTTCCCAGCCAATCACATTCCACCACTGCCCAGCCTATCACATTCCACCACTGCCCAGCCTATCACATTCCACCACTGCCCAGCCTATCACATTCCACTACCGGTACTGCCCAGCCTATCACATTCCACCACTGCCCGGCCTATCACATTAAACCACTGCCCGGCCTATCACATTAAACCACTGCCCGGCCTATCACATTCCACCACTTCCCAGCCAATCACATTCCACCACTGCCCAGCCTATCACATTCTACCACTGCCCAGCCTATCACATTCCACCACTGCCCAGCCTATCACATTCCACCACTGCCCGGCCTATCACATTCCATCACTGCCCAGCCTATCACATTCCACCACTGCCCAGCCTATCACATTCCACTACTGCCCAGCCTATCACATTCCACCACTGCCCAGCCTATCACATTCCACCACTGCCCAGCCTATCACATTCCACCACTGCCCAGCCTATCACATTTCACCACTGCCCAGCCTATCACATTTCACCACTGCCCGGCCTATCACATTCTACCATTTCTCAGCCATTACAACTCTGACGAATTCTCCTAGTGTGGGAGATTCTTTGGATAATGCCCTGCTCACCATCAAGATACAAAGTGCACATTCATGTCAACTTTAGAGAATGTGACTACCATATATTTATAGACAGAGCGTCTCTGATTTGGTTTGAACTCAAAACCCAATATCATGTCATTTGGCAAGGAATTCGAATAAGTGGTCAGTTTTTGAACCATATCACATTCAAAATGTAGTCATAAATATTCATATAACACGCTAGCTAAAAAGACATGTTTTACAGTACAGTACTAGTATACATTTACACCAGTAGTCAGTTGATTAGCCAGTACAAACTCCAGGTGTGATTGATGTGACACAAGTCAGATAATACATTCATTCACATATCTAACCAACATAAGGGTTGCTGTATTATCCATTTCATCATATATTTCACTTCTTATTTCCCCCCTACAGTATTGTACTATAGTTGCCCTGAAAGATGAATTAGTCTTACCTGCTCACACCCTCTGGGAATCAAAGACACAGCATGCAATATGGTAGTGATTCGAATTCCCACCAGTAGGAGAAATGGTGGTGATATTAAGTTGTATAGAAAGAGGAAAGCCTGTGACACGTTGTTCACATGCACTGAAAATTATAAAAAAACAGTTGAATATTACTTATCAAAATCTCAAATAAAATTTTAAACAAGTCTGATTTTCCACAGAGAAAAATAAGTAGGTGTGCCCTCTAGTGGTATAGCAGAGAAAGTATTGAGGAAGCAAAACAAAAAATGCCCCTTTGACTGGTACACCTGCATTTGTTCATAATTCATTTATATTCATTAAAAAATTATCATTGGTAATTTTGGATACTAAAAATGATTAGATTGCTATTAGAAGTAACATGTATATAATATTTATGATGTTTTTGGATTAATTCAATGCAGGCTGACATGTCTCAGTGTTGAACATGTGAAAATAAAAAATGGCTACCAGTCGGACATCTAATCTGAGGTCAAATTACAACATTACAATAAAATTTATGCTTATGAATTTTATCAAGCATGCAAAAAACCCAACAGATCTTGTTATAGATACTGTCAAAACAATGAACACATACATACCTATACTGGCAATGATCATGGAATAAAATAGATGCAGAAAGGATCTTCTATCCAGTGATTCACTGCAAATATAAAGAATGAATGGCATTGAGACATATTTTGAAACAGGAATATGTCAGTTGCATGAAGCCTAAAGATTATACAACCCAACACTATCAGGGTGAAGTGTTGTCATATACAGTAATAATATATACAAATTTTGTCATGTTTTTTTAAACTTTTCTGTAAAAAAAAAATGAAAAATTCTCAATAATAGAAAATTTGTCATCCACAAAAGTATCAGGACGCTAAAAGGTTGTGCAATATAGTTATTTTCCAGGATATATTTATAGTTCGAAGACTAGTTACGACAGTTGAAATTTATTTCAATCCAAATAGTTGTGGTTTCTATGGAAACAAGCATACGAATGTGCTCTTTCCACTCTATTGTGTTACACACATGATTTGCTCAGAAAATACAAAGAATGTTTATTTCTCTCTATTATTGCACAAATCTAAAAGTTCAGAAAGTTATATTTCAAATTATGTACAAATATCTTAACATGTTTTTACCTGACATATTTATGCATTTTTTTTATAATTCCTCAGTTAATTTTGAAGCAAATGGATTGCTGCCATGTTGATTACAGGGTATAAATTTGCCAGTGTAAGTTGCAATAGTTAATACAAGCTTCATTGCATCACAGAATACTTGTGTAAAACCATGTATCATGTTTGCGTGATGTGATAAAAGTTTAAATAGTTTTTTTTTTTAATGAAGGTTTGAGGAGCTCCAATTTCACTCCAATTGCAAGTGATCCTGAAATCTGGACCTTCTCCCATCCTGCTGCTCACAGTAATAAAAATCAGAGTTTTTAAGTAGACAGTCAAATTTGGAAAGTAGCCAGAAAAGTCTTTCTACCTCATAATGTGTGTCTATTATGCATGACTTAAGTAGGTGACTAGACATTGCAAGTATAGACTGCTATATATTGCCACCTGTCACCTCATTTTAACATGTGCTTCATTGTTAACCCCATAAAAGACAAATGTGAACAGCGCCACCACTGGCAAAACTATTGTGATCTGCTTATTTTCTGATAATTGTAATAATGCATACTGTGTTTTTTTTCTTTTCTTTTTTCACATGAAATTTAGTTTCCATTGAAGTAATTAATCCAAAAAAACTATATCCAGTGAAAATACCAAGCCTGATATATTGTACGGTGTTCATTTTGTAATTAATTTGAATGACCCAATAGACAATAAATACAATGTTTGGTTTACATAAGCATCTATTGGAGATAATAAGTGATAATAAGTAATAATAATAATAATAAGTAATAATAATATGAGGTTATTACGAGAATACCACAGCAAAGGTCGATGCGCAACGTACAGTTTGAGTGCATACTTTGAGGTATTCTCATAATAACATTATTATTATACATCTTTTCCTTCCAAGGATACATCATGCGAATGCCATAATCCAAAATGTTTAGAACAGAATCAGCGAACTTCATTGTGTGGAGTCTGGTCAAACCCCGATGGCATGTTTGTTTTTATTATTAGAGGACGCTTACGCGTGGAATCATTCCATATTTGGAATTCGTATTTCCTAATATGGTAGGATGAAAATATACGTAAAATACCGCAAAATTACGGCACGCTGTAACTTATGGTGTTACGATGACAGATGTATAATAATAAGTAATATTCAACTTTTTTATAATTTGTATTGCATACATCTTATTTTTTGTTATTTTTAATGATTGCACAGATTTCACAAAAGCAACAAAACTTTCAGTATAAATATTGTGAAAATAAAATAAAAATATGAAAAAAATAATTAAATGCATATTTAAAAATAAAATAAAATAAGCCCATACTAAATTCTTATTTTAATCAGATTGCATATTAAAACGCATTGTACATTTATGATGTTACACTAAAACTCATCTTCACTCAGTATTCTATGCAACGTACTGAAATTAACTCTACTAAATTGAAAATTGAGTTTTCTACGGTATCAGGAAGCACCATATAGTCTTACCTGAACCACGTATCAGGGGTTGAAATCGGTTGTTTACTGATGATCACCTCTTGCTGCATAGCCCATAATATTACAAACATGACTAACGTAATAACAGACACGTCTAATATATTACCTGCCAAACAAAAATGAAACAAAATAGTAGCAGCACAATAAGTATGGAGATAAAATTCATTTAGTTAATGTTTCGGCATAGATGGTTTAAACAACTTTATCAATCCTACAAATAAATTACCGGTACATTAAAATCAAATACAGATGTTAGGTAAAAGATTAGCGTCATGATAGTCAAATATAGTACTGCAAGAAGATGATATTGGAAAGCAACAATTTTACTGCATTCTATTACTTTTCCATACCATTAACAGCATCAATCAATGCTAGTTATCCAACCACAACTTGATTTTTTTATTATAAAACAAATACAGATAAATTATATATTGTTGACCACGAGAGGGCGATATGCAATAAAAGCAATGTTTTGGCTCCCAAATAATGCATTTATTACGAGGGTCATTAATTAAAATGCAAGCTATTTTTACGAAAGATGCACATTTACGTCAACACAAACACTAATATAGCAAATACAGCGATGCTAAAATAATGGAACAAACAAAGATGTTTTTATTTGCACAAGGTGAATTAAACAAGCTCTGCTACACTAAATGAATTAATCTGTTAGAGGAAAGAATCATATCAGTCTGACAGTGATTCATCCAAGAAACCTACATGTAAATTATCAGAAGTGGATTGGTGATTTTTAAAAAATGTCAGAAATTACCAAAAATTAAAAAAAAAAATTAAGAGAACTAAATTATCACCATGAAAATCAACAAATCTTACCTAAAGCACCTACATATAAAGTATCAAGGCTAACAGACAAGTTGTTTAAAAGTTAAAACAGCATTTTTCACCAAAATTTACAGAAATATTGACTAAAATAAGGGACTAGAGGGTATCATCACAAAAGAAACGAAACTGAATCAGTGAACTGTAAATCCGTGAGGCCAAAAATATTTATAAAAATATGAGATTTGAAGATATCGTCATGGAATGAACAAAACTGATAACTATATATCAAATATCAAAGCAATTGAACTTGGAGTTTTCAAGGAGAAGGTGAAAATATCACTTTTTTACTAAAATATTCATTAAAATTAGAGATTTGTAGATATTTGTCATGAAATGAACAAATCTGAGAAAGGCCACCTGCGGTAACTACATGGGTATTTAACAAGAAGTTGAAAATATCACTTTTTACCAAAAATCACAAAAATGTTCATTAAAATTAGAGAATTAAAAATATCTGCATCAAACAAATCTGAGAGAGGTCCACACAAGGTACATGTAGATATATACTAAGTATCAATCAATCAAACCAGCAGTTATCGAAGAGCATTTTCGGCCAAAAATGACAAAAATATTTGCTTAAAATACAGTATATAGTATAAGATATCATTATGAAATATTCAAATCTAGTTGATGTGAGATGACAGCGGACAATCACCCATACCAACAGCTCCATTGACACAGACCGTTGTCACCAATGACAAACAACAATGGACAATCAGTAATATGACTAGATCTATTCAATGCCGTCAACAGCGGAGATAAATACAACACCAAATAAATTATGAAACAAAAATTGTTCCACATAACTGTGCATGTCAATATCCTAGTACACCCTTGTAGAGCTGAATGCATACAAATATAAAAGAGTTCAAAAACAGTGATGGACTTCTATTCAGCTTTATTATGAATGGCTTTTTTATCTTCAGTTTTATGCACAAATAATTTCAACAGGATCATCTTGATAAAAAAGTACTTTTACAGACACACCTGTAACCATATGCCAAATGATGCCCTAGTTCAAATCAGAATGCTGAACAGAGATGCACAATGCTTTATTATATTAGGCTTATGTCAATACTATTCTCTTCCAACAAATACATACAAAATTTCTAAAACATCTTCCTCTCTGATAAAATAGTCAAACAGTGAAATCAATCATATTAAACTACTTATTTACTGAATACAATCACTTATCATGTCTTCTTGAAAAGTTATTGTACCAAAATGGAGTTAGATGTAAGAATATGTCTACCAGTATAAGAATATGTCTACCAGAAATGCGTGAATCTGATTGGCTGTCATTGTCAAGAAGTGTCTACCTGTAATGTGTGAATCTGATTGGCTGTCATGGGAGCACAGAAAAATATTCCCTTTACTGCTCACCTAAGGTTGTTTGTGGGAATTCAAAATACGTGATGACAGAGGATAACACCTTTCATGAAATATGATCTTGTACTTACCGATTTCACTAATAATTCCAGCAATAAGTATAGACATCGCAATCAACCATACCATCACTATCAACCTGGAATGAAATGACTTTTGAACTTTGACACTGTAGTACAATGGCCAAGTACAAGTAGTAGTTCATTTAACTTTAAACCAATACTAAAAACTACAGTACTACATATTCAACTTACCAGGTGGGCACAGTGTATGATGAAGATGACTTAATCGTTAGTGTCAGCGATACTGAGAATGCGTAACAAGCAGCGGCAACTCCTAGAATAAAGGACTGAAATAACATAGTGAAATAATATGCATGAATAAAACAAGACAAGAATAGGAATAAACATTCTGTTCGAATGCAAAACAGTACAATTTAAAAAGAGATGAAATGATACAAAAACACAACACACCAAAACTCTGGCAACATATCAACACTGAGCTGGTACATCATGCTTTTACAAAAAAGGTAGAATATGAATGAGGTACATGCTTTGTAAGATACGAATATGTACTGAGGTCTTGTCATATTGTTTTCATTCACCATAACTTTGTAGATGTCTTACCTTTATAAAAGATGGTTCTTCTTCAATTCTTTCTATCAGTTTAGAACTTTGATACATGATAAATCTTACAACTTGTATTGCTTCTATGGTAAGTAATACTGGCTCAGATAGCCATATTAACTTATCATACATCCATACAACAGGATAAGGCGATAAGCTTACTGGTAAGGATAGCAGAACACACATCAGACCTACTTGTAGTAATGGTATAGTAGATACCTAGAGAGAAATACACAGAATCAAGTGATAGATTTACTGGTAAGGATAGCAGAACAGGGTAAATGACTTCTAGCTTACTTTTTGCACGTCTTCACTTCACATTTTCTTGGTCACTTTGTATATAGTCAGACATTGACAAGTGAGTTAAACTGTTTGAAGCTTAGACATAGTCTTTCAAAATTACTCTTTACTTGTAGACTTTTAGGAAATAGCAATCGGAAGTCAAACATTGGATAGAAAATTCCAAAATGAATGGATGGAAATGAAATGCATGACTTTGATTTTTAAAAAGATTTGGTTGAGACATGCACAAGTTTTGTCTTATGCTGTACAGCTTATATGTCATGTCTATACCTTTCTATTAAAACAAACAAGTTCATTACAATTCTGAACACTCAAGGTATACACCTGATCAGACAGGTAATACATTATTTAAAACTTCATTCAATAAACATGGAAATCTTCCTCAGATTTGCTGTGTTTATTTTCTTTTATTCTTTTGTATACTGTATTAATTACTTTAAACTGTCACTATTCATTAAAATGTAATAAAGATATAATAATAATTATTATTATTAAATATGTATTTGTCATGAGACTGATCAAAATATTGTGGAATACTTTTCACTATAATATTCGTTTATTATTAAATTCAGTACTCACCAGTACAGCTGGGAGGAGTGAGGAGACAGACGAATGCACTCCCATCAATATGGAAAGCCGGAGTACTGAATCTGGTCCGCAAAATGCTGCATAAAATGGCAGTGCAACAATCCATAGTAACGGAATCAACGATGAACAATCCAAGCACATAAACGGCAATAACCAGAACATATTGTCTCAACTTTGTGCGTGTCTTTGTTTGTAAACAAATTTAACCTCGACCTGGAATGTCGTGTCAATGTACAAGACTGTGTCAGGCTGGTAATCCTGTTCTATCTTTCTTGTTTATGTGGAGAGTTACATTTATCATGCTACGTCAAACTCTTAATTTCCTATATGTGTGTTCGGCCACTCGTGTCTGCGTTGCATGGTGCCTCGGACCACGTAAAGAATGATGGTCCACACAAGTCACAAGTTGAGTGACTTCAAAGCGTTGTTGCTTTCAGTTCCCTGTGTACAGCCAAATGTATCCTGAATCAACGTGAATGCATCTGCACGGAAAGTTACCCCAGCTATGTTATTGAGTTCCATCCGTAATATCCGTGCAACATCCGAACACGGTTACTAAAAAAGTTACCGTGATCCGAATCATAATTTATACTTCAAAATTTGTTCCCGCTGTAGACCCACAATTCCGTTCTACTTCCGTGTTTATGTCAAAGGTTAAAAAATGGCGACCACCATGAAAGACATCAAATTTGAAATGTTTGCTGAATATGTTTGAATATATCCGACGTCGCACAACCGACAACTTTTAGGATGGAGGGACTGCTGTTGACAGACGATCAATGGGTAGATAGGGGTGTGTTAGAGTGTAAAGCTGAAAAGGCAGGTTTCTGGAAAGCGATTGAACTCTGGCTACAAAAACCACATGTTGTCAATCGACGACTCAGCGGCGCTGTTTTGTTTCTCAGAATGGATCTCCCACCGGAATCCGTACTGGCATTAATACGACAACATTCAGAATTACTCTGCCGTGAAGATTTCTCAACAAAAAGCCTAAAAGACCATACAGGTTTCGAAAGTAATGCCGTTGGTTCCTCTCCCGGTGCTGCCGATGATGAAGATACTGTTGGTTGCCATGGAAACATTGTCACTTTTTGCATCAGAAAGATACTCCCCAAGCAGCTGGACAGAAATAAGTCTGTCAACGAGTGTGTGGTATTAGGTAAATTGTTAAATTTACATTTAATCTAATGAAGGCGCAAACATTTTTTTTTAAATGTTATATAAATTTCAAATGATGTTCAGAAAAATAACTTCACTATAGACTATCATTCATATGTATGGCTAGAAACTGACCAATGATATGTAATGAGCTACCATAAAATAGTATAGCTTCTGTAATATATTTGTTTTTACATTAAACCTCTCAATAATATGTCCCGCAAAATTGCACATCCATAGCCTAGGTCTGAAAAAAATAAAGATTATAGAATCAAGTTTTATTTTAGAGGGTCGAAATCAATTTTTATGAAAGAATAAAAACATGATTTTTATGACAGTTTCAATATTAAAATATAACTAATCATGTCTAATGCCTATCATTCATAAAGAAATTTTCCACTCATATCATGTTTGCTTTGATTATTAAAATTTAAATTCTATTATGGGTGTGTTTTCTGTTCTTACAGACAAATTTCATGGATATGCTACTTTTCTAACATACCCTAATAATAATGAACATAAAGATGGACGTGATTGTCCAATTATGTCTGCATATAGGATTGGCTTCCAACAAAATGAATCCAGGTACAGTAACAAACCAAAATATTTCGAAACATTACTTATGTCAAAAAGTGTTACCGGTAGTTTCTATTCAATTGGTTCCCCTACTTATTTAGCCATTGGTTCACCCCCTTATTGGGCCATTGTGCCCGCCAGGCTAAATTTTCAACCCGTGGAGAACACTGCTTATCTTTATACCTTCTCCTCTTCATTTTCCGCATTGGCTGCTCTTTTTTGGCTGCCTTCCCCTTCCTGGCTATACATATATGATTTCACCCTGAGCCCATTCAGGGTCAGACAGCCTCTTGTCATTCATGGAGGGCTTTTGGATTCAGTTTCAAATTGTCAAGATCTCATTTTTCCAACAAGGTCAGTGTCATCATTGGTGGTGTTTTTGACTCCCGTGTGCAAAGCACACAATGGGAGTCTTTGCAGTTACCCTGTCTGTATGTGTGTGTGTGTGTGTGTGTGTGTACTTGGATTGCTATATGTTCCGAAGACGAAAATACAGATATATACCAACTTTCGAGGACATGCACACCTTCCTTTTTCATAGTCCTCGGAAAACATAATTTATATTAATAGTTAATTCGATTATTAATTAATACGTTTTGTGTAGCTTAGGTTTAGTATCGAGGGAAGGTATGGTTCAGTTTATATTAATATTAATATAATTGTACCATACCTTCCCTCAATACTAAACCTAAGCTTTGCAAACATTTCTATGTTCAGTCACGGGATATTCAACTCTTGTTTAATTAAACTTAATTAAAATGCAATTCTACATTGTATTGCATTGTAATTGAGTTTAATTAAAATGCAACCCTATATAGGAACGTGTTTTAATCAAGTTCATATCGCAACTATATTAAAAGTTAATTCAACTATATTAAAAGTTAATCCAATGAAGTCCTCGGAACATATAGCAATACAAGTATGTGTGTGTGTGTGGGTCTGATTAGGTTTTGGTTGAAATCCATGCATATTAATTACCTAATTTGCATGATAATTAGCTAATTTTTAGCTGTTCCACTGATATCTAAAGAGCCATTTATTAGATTTTGATGAAACTTGCTAAATAGATGCTCTGGACTAATGCACAGATGTGATTAGTTTTGGGTAAAAATCCATGCTTATAATTAACCTAATTTGCATAATGATTAGTCAATTTTCAGCTTTTCCACTGATATCTCAGGTACTAATCATCACATTTCAATGAAACTCACATAGATACATACATGTAGGACGATGAACAGACAGATATGTGAAATATTAATTACCTAATTTGCATAATTAATCAATTTTCAGCTTTTGATATTCCAAGTACTATTACTTCATCACTTTTCAATGAAACTTGGTACATAGATGCTCTAGAACGATCCAAAGACCTGATTAATTTTAAGTAAAAATATGTGCATATTAATCAACTAATTTGCATAATTAGTTAATTTTTGCCTTTTACACTGATATCGCAAGTACTAATTATCCCATTTCAATGAATGCACAGACCTGATTAGTTTTAGGTTAAAATAAGTGCATATTAATTACCTAATTTGCATAATTACCCAATTTTCAGCTTTTACACTGATATCACATGTATTAATTATTCCATTTCAATGAAACTTAGTACATTGATGCTTCAGAACAATGCACAGACCCGCTCAGATCATATTAATTACCTAATTTGCATAATAAATCGTCATTTTTGGTTCTAATCACATTTCAATAAAACTTGGTACAATGTACATAGATGGTCTGTGACAGTACTCATCTTAATTCAATGAATCTTGGTACATATGTACTCTAACTCAATGTGATGATCAAATTAGTCTGATATCTAAAGAAATTAGATTTAAATTAAATTCATTGCAGAGGTGCTCTGGAATAAATTAGACAAAGAACTATGGATGAAAAATCAAATGTATTTTCTGTATGTAATATAAATTTTGATAATGTGAATCACATTTTTTCATGTTATGCATCTCAAATAGCAGACTAAAATTAGTTGCCAAGCTTCTCGATTGAAAAGCAAGTCTTGTATTTTGAATTAATTTGAATGCGTCTTCAATACTCTCAGCACACAGGAGTTCTTTCTAAGTTTTCTTTGATTCTTTTTTGTTGCTGCATTGTTTTGTTTTTTGTGAGCTAGTGCAGATTTTTTTTTATATGCAGTCTTTTCTGATTTTTATTGAGTCTCTATTAACTCTCAGTTAGTTTGTTTGGTATTTGTGTTTCTCAGTTTTGCTTACTTGTGGAGTGTTTTCACAAATGAAGATCTTTTCTTCCACATATATTATCAATTAATTGATCCCCAACTGCAAAATATGATCATGACAATAAAATATGTTTTGTTTTCAGGATAAATCTTCAGACACCAGCAGTTAGTGATGTGTTATCGCATCCTAGCGATGGTGTAACCAATCCTCATTTGGACTGGTTGCTAAGCTTTTTACTCCCTAAGATTGTCAAGTGGTCTGCAGAAAGTGATTCTCAACAATCTGTCCAATATAAATCACTTGTACCAATAGATAATTACACAGTTTTGTATCAGAAACTCAAACAGAAATACGGAGCCAAGATGGTCGAGGTAAAAACAATGAATAAATGTTTTTAGTTTTTATTTGGTTCAGCTCTAGCAATAGTACTTGAAGGGCGACAGTCGTTGTGCCGCATCCTGTTCAACATGGGACTCATAGCGACGTATACAACGCGTGTAAAATACATTTTTTATTTACATGAAATTCGAACACGCGCTGCGCGACGACCACCAAGCTTTAACTTGTCTGAAAAATAACATAAAATAAACCCAAATATTCAAAGAAATGGTTGATATTTTCTCAGTGTTGTGAAATCTTTATTGCTGAGGTCATTTAATTTGTTCATCATAATAATAGTTCAGCCTGGTAATGAATTATTGAATAAAGGCACTCCATAATGCACAGCTTTTGATTAAATCGTTTTAAATCGCTACTAAAAGAAAGGAAGAAGTCAATGAAAGGGTGACACAGCTGTTAAAGGCAACTTTGACACGGTTTTTGTAAAACAGAACTCATGTGAACAGCTTAGTTATTTTATTGTGACTTCAATATCAGACTAAAATGTACATAACAAACGAGGAAGTCACAATGCAATGAGAGCATTCCAACTACCGTATGGGTGGGTAGCCTAATTTTAATCAAGTGAAAAGTGCATGAGAAGTAATTTTAATAACACTTATTTTTAATCATTACTTTATTTTGTCTCAGATTTGGCCAGAAAATACTGATCCTCTGAAATTTGTTTATGAAGACATCGCCATAGCAACCTACCTTTTGTTGCTGTGGGAAGCAGAAAGAGAGGAAAAAGCTCTTGTTGAAAAACAAACATTTATAGATCTGGGATGTGGTAATGGTCTCTTAGTGTATATTCTTGTTTCAGAAGGGGTGAGTGACAATAAGGAATTATTTGTTAGGGTGAGGGTAGAGTGTCCCTCATAGAAAATTGTTTATATGCATTGCCACTTTTTCACCTGGTATATTCTTGCCTAGAAGTTTTTTTGTTTTTTTTTTGTATACATACTATTGCCAAGTAATCGGACCACAATGCAACAGAACAATAGCAGATATGTCCAGACAATCAGTTGCATGATGTGAGCGGCAACCAACAAATACTTTCTCAGTAACTAGTCAATAGTTCAAAACATAATCATTCTAGGAGCAGTTTTAATTTCATTTCACAGAATGTTTTTTATTACCATTTACATGACCATGACTAGCATCGTATCTTTTCCTTAGCATGCAGGTAAAGGCATAGATGTGCGTAAAAGAAAGATCTGGGATTTATTTGGTGATGACATTGACCTTCAGGAAGTTACAATAACACCATCAGATAAAGCACTCTTCCCTGATACTGATTGGATAATTGGTAATCACTCTGATGAGCTAACACCATGGATACCAGTCATTGCAGCCAGGTATGTTTGCATGAAATATTACGTCAATTGTATTTTAACTTTGAGCTTACTGGGGGTTCTGTCATAATCCATGTTATTTTTCATATCTTAGGTCCAGCTACACGACGCGGTATTTTGTCTTGCCATGCTGCTTTTACGATTTTAACTGTAAATTCAGGAGAAAAAATTCAAAGATTCCTCAGTATTTGACATACCTGGAGTATGTTATGCATATAGGCGAGGTTTGTGGATTTGATGTGCAAGAAGATAGAATGAGAATACCATCAACAAAACGAGTAAGCAACTGCTTTAATATAATCTATGCCACTGTAGAACAGTGGGCAGTGACAGGCTTTATGATACTTCTCTAATCTGCATAATGCATGACAGTTGAATAATTTGCATAATATTAATAATAATCTAATTAGATTAATTAGTACTTTTTCTATCCATAAGTTTGCATTGTTTTCAAAAAACATTTGAAACTTTGCACAACAAAATTCAATTTAATCAAAACTAGTAGCCAATAGAAAACCATATCTATTTCCCCCCAAATTAACAGGGGTTCAAGGATTAATCAAAATCAGCAAGCACAAGTTTTGTTTTTATCCAAGAAATATTCAAAAACTGTCCACCAAACATTTTGCAGGAATTGACAATCTTATGGAGAAAAGTAATACAAATAATGCAATGTTGAAATAAATAACTATTATTTAGAAGAACAATGGTGGAACTGCATGTCTGTCTGTCTGTCTGTCTGTCTGTCTGTACAAATATTAATTGTTAGCCTGTTGTTACATGTGTGTAAATTGGTGGCTTGCCATGTTAAGATATATTGATATCTATATGTAGTAGATGGTGGAATAAACTTACTATGAAACAATATTATAAGAAAAAACATTATCATTTTTTAAAGGTTTGTCAAGTTGGAAGTTCCAGGATATATCCTGTAGAAGAACACATAGACAGAGAAACATTGATACAAGGGTTCATTGATGATAGATGTCAACAAAACTGTCTAACAAAGATGGTGTCCAGTGGTGGCACTGAGGTCACTGAGCATGCTCAGTATGATCACTCTGCATCTGATGGTGATCATTCATTAGATACCCAAAGTGCTACACCAGCATGGGTGCACCACTTTGAACCAAGAGCTCAAACAGAAGCTGTCAGGAACTGTTCGAAAGTTGATTATTTCCTGAGAAAGCACATTACAAAGACTATAGGTGATGTTCTGATCAGTAAAGGCAGTGATAATGATTATATAGACATTGAATATGCAAATGGTTCTGGAAAACAATGGAACACAGGAGGTAACATCTTATTAACAGATTATAATTTTCATTACCCCCTGTACTATGTTACATTTTGTGATATTTTGTCATGATAAAGATACAAGTTTATTATATAGTTATGTTTTGTTTAAAATTAGTCAGCTTTCAGTTTTACTGATATTCAATGTGCTTGGTATATTGTGTTTATTTATGTTTATCAGTACTCTACGGTTTTTACACGTATTTGTTTTTACCTAAACAGGTAAAATACCATTGCCAGAGGTAGCCAAGTTATTTGACAGTAATATATTAAAACAACTCAAGAATGAATGTGGTGGTCTGCAAACTTTGCTAAGAAATAGTCACCAAGTATTCCAAGGTAATTAAAGTTTTTCACAAGTGATGCACGCAACATAGCAGCCTGGTATTAACTAGTGTATATCCATCCATTTCATTCAATCACACATCCAGATATAGGTACGGCATTAGCTTCCTTATAATATAGTCATTCAATTGTTTTATTCATTTTTAGTTTATGGAGGTGAAGTCAGACTCAGAGATTGGTCAAAAATTGGACCTATCAGAAAAGGGACTGCAAGTTCAAATCAGGTGCCAGATGCTTCTTCACCAACCAGGAAACTACTCGGAAAGTCTCACGATGCTAGTCAACTTCGGAAAACAAAACTGTGTTGGTTTCATAGCAACCACCCAGATGGCTGTCCAAGGATGGCAATGGATTGTACATTTGCCCACGGGGAGGAGGAAATGAAACAGCGACCAACATTTCAAAAATAATTTACATATCTAGTCAGTTATTGGAATTTGCAAGCTAATTACAGTAATATTTACACACAAAATACATTTTATAGGTCAAAATTTATTATTTATTGTATCCATCATAGGAGTTGATCAATTTCATGATAAGATAAATATCATTTTGTTACCATGGCAATTTGTATAGTATACTTCTGAGCTTATATGACAGTGTGTTAATGATGCAAAACAGATGTATTACATTCTAGAAGACTTTGTATCAATTATGACATCACCAACTACTAGTGAGTTTTGTCTATACCTTACTCGCTCAATAATACACCACATGTATACAAGAGTTATCAGTGTAGTCATGCAGCCACCAAATGAAATTATGATTTACCAACAAATCTGTTATAATACAAGGATACAACAATAGTGACAGTATTAATAATTCAGATAACCCATAAATAGTGAAAAAGCTGTTTAGGAAAAACCAGAGATGAAAACTCACTAAATTCAGAATAAAAATTTCAGGAATGCTGCCACATGTATTTACCGGTATATATACAACTGCAAATAAAAGATGCATGTCACTTGAGTGAAGAATATGTCGAGGATTATACGTTTATTATGTTCACAGACAATACCGTAAAATTCGTTTTAGAAGCTGCATCCCTAATAGAAGTCACACCCATTTTTTTTAATAATTGAGAACAAAAAAAAACAATTTCTCATGTGTAGATGTTCTAGTAGAAACTACATTTCCTCTGTTGCATTGTGCCACTTTAATAAAATCTTAAGCTTCTAATACAGACTTTACAGTACTACCAAAGTTTGCATTTAGCTGGATGTATTTATTTATTTATTTTAACACATTAAAGGAATATTTCAAAATTATCACTGTTGTTGTTGCAATAATATTTTCATGTTTGTAGATAACTATGGGCAACCAATGCCAAATGCTGGCCATTGAGGCTTAATGAATAACGTTATATCATCTTGTATCTTTCTGTTCAAGTTCAACTTTCAATTATCTGTGCTCCTGGAACCTCAGCGAGTTGCATGAATGTAAATAAAGAGACAAGAGCAATGAAAATTTATTGACTGAAATGAAACAACGGTATTGAAAATTAACAGATTCTACAAGTGTCCCATCACATGATTATTACAGATTGTATTATAGGAATATGGTAGTGGTGCTTATATTTTTGGGGGAAAATGGGGTATATAAGATGAGGGTATGCAACTTGTGTGATGAAGATCACAAAATTGCTAAACAATCATGCATTTCAAGAAATTTTAATGCAAATGAGTTGTTCATTTCATTAGCTTCACTGTCATTGTAGATGACAGAGCCGAGCTGTTCATTTTCGTCTTCTAGAAAATTATCTGCAAGATTACTTTGATATGTTATATGTACCGTGGGGAACGTATATCAGACGAGTTCTCTAGTTTTAGTGAAAATATTCGGTAAAAAATTATATTTTCAACTTCTTGGAAACTACTAGCTCAATTGCTGTTATACTTAGTAGGTACCTAGGGTAGACCCATGTCAGATTTGTTTATTTTTTGGCAATATTTTCAAATTCTTCTTGTACCCTGCCAATTATTTTGGTGAACAATTTGATGAAGTTAAGTTGACATCTTCTCAACAGCCAAAACCAAACTACTTTTTTTGGCTAAATTCGGTCTCTGTGCGTCCGTCCGGAGTCATATCTCAGAATCCCTTGGACCGATTCCGTTCATTCTTTGCATGTGCCTAGTACTTTATGTGGGACACATGCAGTGGTTTAGCGATTCGATTCAAAATGGCCGACTGGCAGCCATCTTGTTTTTTGAAAATGTACTAATATATTTGACATGCTTTTTGATACACCACATATTACCTTTTGGAAACTATGCTATTGCAGTACATGCTACCTTTGGAGAACAGAATATGTTAGCAGTATTTCATTTTCAAAATAAGACACAATATCAAGTGAATTATGAAGGATATATCTTTATTTTTGGTAACAGATGCCAATTTTACAATTACAAATGTATAGTAATATGGCAGGAATGTTACCACATTTCCTGTGTCTATATCTATCCTTAGTAATGCTTTATTTTCCAGTGACTTGTGGTCAGAAATCAGGAATCATTAAAAATGCAAAATGAGGTATAAATCTCAACATTATTATAGGGGTGTGAAGGTAAATCATCTTTCTATGTCTCCAATCAAGCCCCATATGCAATAAAACATCTCCTGCATAAAAATATTTTTGCCAAATACTTGTAAATGTACATTTTGCTGAAATCAATAGAAATATTACGCTATCACAGTAATAATCTCTTACATTCAACTAGTGTAAACAAAGGAACATTCTTGAATTAGGATTTTCAATTAAATTTTCCATGATATGTAGACTAGAGGTATTCCTATACTGCAACAAAAAAAGTAGAATTGAAAGCTTCAGTAAGCAATTGCTTTGCCCTATGCACTCTGCTCAACTAGATTGTTTTATATAAATACAAAGTCTATTGTACTCTTTATTATTTGCTCATAGATAATACAATAATAATGATGGAATAACATGAGAGTACATTAATGTTGATGAACCATCCAAATTCCCATTAGTTTCGATGTTGGAGGCACTGCATAGATGTGCTGTGAAAACTGTCCAATTATCCTGGTTCCATGGAGTGCAATGTGTCACATTTCCTCTCTTTGTCATTCCTGCATTGACAGACTGGTCCACACAGATTCAATCTGGCTTGTGTTTAGAGAATGTTCAGCTGCGAGAATGTTCAACTTCAATGGTGCCATCACATGATGCTAACCACAGCAGTTGACTTCTTCTTTTTCTTTTTTAATGTTGGTGCTCCTTTAATTTTGAAGGCAGTACTAGGGGGGAAATTTTGCACAAATATGAGTTAACAAATTTGAATCAAAGATCAACATTTGCAAAAGATGACAGGCTGATGGTTACCGGGGGATACTATATAGGCATTGATTATTCACTTGTTTTTAATTTCGCTATTTACATTGATACGTAAAATCCACTAAATAGGTGATTTTCCGTACAATTGCGAGATCTCGCGAGATGCATGAAAGACGCGCGTCGAACGTCTGCCGCAAAAATCGAACGATTTGATTTTGAACTAGAATTTCTTTATTTCGTAGCTTACATTGACCGACCGATCTTCGACAGAGGAATATTGCTTCCGAATACCCTTACTTAATCGAAATTGCCTATCATCAAATGTGGACAGCACATTATTAAGCATGGAAATGTCCCCGAAATACTTTCGCGTTTGTCGAATCCCACGCGATGTTTGACGCGACTACGACGCTATGACCTTTGTTTGTCCTGTTTTTACGTTTGATTTCACGCATAACGCGTGATTCTCGCAGTGTACGGAAAATGGTCTATTGAATCCATGTGAATATGTGAAATAACAATAGAACTCATTGTTTCCCTGCCAAGTTTATGAAATTAAAACCCAGTAAAATAGCTCAAAATATCAGTGAAAATAAATGGTTTTACAGTATGTAAAATTGCATCTCTGTCACTAGAGGGCACTGTACAATAATGGATAGCAATTTAATGCATGGAATGTAAAATCAGGATACTTACTGACATGTAGAGCATATTGGACTAAAAGCACAGAAAACTGAAATAAAAGAAAAATAATTAAATGTACACACTGTATTTTAAAGAAATCACTCACAATGATAATTCACTGTCAGGGGTTCTTCCAAACAGGGAAACAGAGGCACAGCGCCCTCATACCCCGGGCTTGTGCCCTCTTACAGAACCTGGAACAGTCAGTAGATTATGATCAGTTATAACAAATACCAACGATAACAAAGATGTGCTACCTCTTAAAAATTTGTTTTTAGAAAAAACCCTGCACTGTAGTTTTGTCAATGTTTTGATGTTATATCCAACATCAATCAGTGTTCTATGACAGAAACACCACAGTATTTTATCCATAGTTGTACTTACTTGACAGGCACACAGAACAGACATATCCAACATCAATCAGTGTTCTATGACAGAAACACCACAGTATTACATCCATAGTTGTACTTACTTGATAGACACACAGAACAGACATATCCAACATCAATCAGTGTTCTATTACAGAAACACCACAGTATTTTATCCATGGTTGTACTTACTTGATAGACACACAGAACAGACATATCCAACATCAATCAGTGTTCTATTACAGAAACACCAAAGTATTTTATCCATAGTTGTACTTACTTGATAAACACACAGAACAGACATATCCAACATCAATCAGTGTTCTATTATAGAAACACCAAAGTATTTTATCCATAGTTGTACTTACTTGATAAACACACAGAACAGACATATCCAACATCAATCGGTGTTCTATTACAGAAACACCAAAGTATTTTATCCATAGTTGTACTTACTTGATAGACACACAGAACAGACATATCCAACATCAATCAGTGTTCTATTACAGAAGCACCAAAGTATTTTATCCATAGTTGTACTTACTTGACAGGCACACAGAACAGACATATCCAACATCAATCAGTGTTCTATTACAGAAACACCACAGTATTTTATCCATAGTTGTACTTACTTGATAGACACACAGAACAGACATATCCAACATCAATCAGTGTTCTATGACAGAAACACCACAGTATTTTATCCATGGTTGTACTTACTTGATAGACACACAGAACAGACATATCCAACATCAATCAGTGTTCTATGACAGAAACACCACAGTATTTTATCCATGGTTGTACTTACTTGATAGACACACAGAACAGACATATCCAACATCAATCAGTGTTCTATGACAGAAACACCACAGTATTTTATCCATAGTTGTACTTACTTGACAGGCACACAGAACAGACATATCCAACATCAATCAGTGTTCTATTACAGAAACACCACAGTATTTTATCCATAGTTGTACTTACTTGACAGGCACACAGAACAGACATATCCAACATCAATCAGTGTTCTATGACAGAAATGCCAGAGTATTACATCCATAGTTGTACTTACTTGATAGACACACAGAACAGACGTATCCAACATCAATCAGTGTTCTATGACAGAAACACCACAGTATTTTATCCATGGTTGTACTTACTTGATAGACACACAGAACAGACGTATCCAACATCAATCAGTGTTCTATGACAGAAACAGGCAGCTCTGTAATCCACATGTATGGCTGGTGGTAGAACTAACTTATCTCGCATACTAGATGAGGGTAAGAACACCCACTGAAAAAAGAATACAAAGCATTTTTTAATCTCATCTCAATAATGGATAGAACCTGTTTTATTTTCCATTGAGCTATCAATCTATCGCAGTATTTTTCACATGCCAAATAGATATTAGGGCACGTACCTCTTCGTCAAGCCAGAAATTAGAGGAAATTACAAACAATGTTGTCTTGGTCATAGTTGAAATGAGGGGTACTATACTTGAAGAAGATGATTGAGGGCGTGACTTCGACCGGATAGTTAGGCCCTAAGGCCAAATCCCAACCCCATCATCATCATCCAAATTACATTATGCAGTATATAGCGCATACAGAGTTGGAAGATTGATGTAAAAATATGTTTTGGCATTACATATTCAGAACTGAATAACTCAATAAGAAATTTTAATTTTAATGAAAACAAAACAAAACAAAACAAAGCTACCTTGCATATACTATTGTGCAGTGACTACATTTATGAGGGTACAAGTATGCAAATTAGTCTCAGCAAGATAGTTGTACTGAAGAACAAGTGAGGACAGAAATGGGCTAATGGGTTCTGGTTGTTTTTAATGAACTTTGACATGGTAACAATGTTGAAACAAAGTATCAGTGAGAGTGGCAATGGGTATTGGCTTTTAATAGAGAATCAGTGTTCTATTACAGAAACACCACAGTATTTTATCCATAGTTGTACTTACTTGATAAACACACTGAACAGACATATCCAACTGAAGAACAAGTGAGGACAGAAATGGGCTAATGGGTTCTGGTTTTAATGAATTTTGACATGGTAACAATGTTGAAACAAAGTATCAGTGAGAGTGGCAATGGGTATTGGCTTTTAATAAAGGATCAGTGTTCTATTACAGAAACACCACAGTATTTTATCCATAGTTGTACTTACTTTATAAACACACTGAACAGACATATCCAACTGAAGAACAAGTGAGGACAGAAATGGGCTAATGGGTTCTGGTTTTAATGAATTTTGACATGGTAACAATGTTGAAACAAAGTATCAGTGAGAGTGGCAATGGGTATTGGCTTTTAATAAAGGATCAGTGTTCTATTACAGAAACACCACAGTATTTTATCCATAGTTGTACTTACTTGATAAACACACTGAACAGACATATCCAACTGAAGAACAAGTGACGACAGAAATGGGCTAATGGGTTCTGGTTTTAATGAATTTTGACATGGTAACAATGTTGAAACAAAGTATCAGTGAGAGTGGCAATGGGTATTGGCTTTTAATAGAGGATTTTGGGAGAAGTTATTAATGCTGTATATCATGACCCACAAAAAGATTGAAAAGCCATTTAAAAACATTATTCTCCACCAACAAGCCATGTTTGATCAATATGTGATCAATTATTTTTGAGAAAACGTTTATAATGCAAATAAGAATGAATGGACTCTGAATAAATTATAACTGTGCTCTTTTCAGGCTCTGCCTCAACATGAACTGAACATATATATTGAATTATGTCAAAATGATGGCATTCAAAAAGAGTACATCAACCACTTATTTGATATTATCAGTTTTTACTATTTTCTGAACTTACCAACAAATATTGTAAAAGTCCTGTCCTTTGAGGAATTTTAAGATAAATACCACCGGTAATGTCACATGCCTGAAATGGAATAAGATGATTGGTTCTGAACAACTAGTATGTGATGATGAGGTTCACATCCAATTTGTTGACTACATCATTTGACCTGGATAGTATGGATTATAGTTATGTATTTGATTTCATTAAAAGTACATTGATTCTAGATTATTAGATTTGTATACAAAGTGTATTCTTAATTATCCAACAAAACTTGTTGGTCATCGGTAATTTTTTCTGGCGTGTTTGAATTTGTGGTGGTAAAATGCTAGTCAAACCTGTGTATAGCGACTACTCAAGCAACTTCATTAAAACGGTCTTTGTGGGCAGGTGGTCTTTATATGGAGGTTGAAGTATTTTTTATGGATCCCCAACTCGTATATTTGACATAATATTGTATATATTGCCCAGAAAAAAATGAGAATGTACTGCTGCAACAAAAACCTTAGTTTGAGTTGATCAAATTCAACTATTTATAATTTGAAGGAATTCAAAATTGTTTTAGAAACAGAATGCAGTGGTAATTATTATTTTGGCATCTAATCAAAGGCGAATCCGCAAAAATTTTGCTGAATATGGTTGAAAAGATTGCTCATACATCACTACGCAATACCCCACCAAAAAGTTTGGTAAACCCCTCGACATTGGACATTTCACTTCATACATTGTATATGTACTCCTCTGTGGCTCATCAATATACGTTGTCAATTGTGAGAGGTTATTGCTTAATTTTCTCACCTGTTGAAGCAGACCTGAATCTTTGTCTAATACACAGGCATCAATTAAGATATTCTGAAATTAATATATGTGTGTATGACAATATGAAATGAAATTGAAACATAAATGATGGTTTCTAATCTTCAAAGCTGCCACTTTTAATGTGTAAAAAATATGTTGTTTTGCCAAAAAAAAGGAAATATTAAAAGCAGATATCCTGCTCACACATTTCCTTTTGAGAGTACTGGAGGTTCTTATCCCTTATATATATATATATATATACCTACATTATAACTGATCTCCAAAGATAAACAACTCAGTATCGTTAACAAATCTAAATTAATTTAAATTTCATATTCTGCAGCCAAGTTCTAATTACTCATTAACAATCAACATTTTATGAAATATACCTCACATATTTGCAAAGTGTGAATGCTATTATACCTGTTTCTGTGCTGTAAATATAATATTCATGAAGTCCATGTACTGAGAGGCACTGTCATCTGATGCCTTGATTACCTGTGTTTATAAATAGATATCACTAATCATTACAATATGGTATTCAGCCAATGAAAACAAAGATGACATCACTAGTTATTCGAAAGATTCAGATATTTTTGTAGGATTGAATTCACTCACCAGAATTCTTGGTTTCAATTTTTCACCAGCTGAAGAAAAAGAAAAGTAAAATAAATACTTGACATGCAGTTTTATGTAATTGCTGATATCAGTAAAGCACTTATATTCACTTGGAATTTATTATCGCTAGTTTCACTTTTAAATCAGTGAAAATACCTTACATTACTTATACCAAAATAGAGAAAATAAACTTCATACAAAACAACCAAAAGGTCTTTTTAGCGAAATTTAATTCCTGTCAAAATAAAGTAGTTAACAGTAGTATGCCCATATGCTAATGCATGGGTAATTAACGCTTTACTATAAATACAACTCTATTTCAAACTCATCTTGCACTGTTGTGATGGACACTAAAGGTTGAGACTTTTCACAACCTGATTAACACTTGCTCGTGATTGATCTGTGACAACATTGCCAATAAGTTGTTTTATTAACAAGAACATACATGTATATTTAATAACAGTAGTAAACTACACCATTACTTTGTTTTTAAATGATTGGTTCTCACTGACCAGTCACTAAAGCACACAAATGTAATAAAACATAAATAACTGGTAGAAAGTTCTACTCACCAATGCATTCCTTTTCAAGTCTATGTATATCTGATAATTGCATTGGAAACATCAACGGCAATCAAATTATTATTATACATCTGTCACCGTAACACCATAAGTTACAGCGTGCCGTAATTTTGTGGTATTTTACAGGGTATTTTCATCCTACCATATAAGGAAATGCGAATTCCAAATATGGAATGATTACGCACGTAAGCGTCCTCTAATAATAAAAACAAACATGGCTGCCATCAGGGTTTGACCGCTGAGTTCGCTGATTCTGTTCTAAACTTTTTGGATTTTGGCATTCCCATAATGTATCCTTGGAAGGAAAAGAGGTATAATAATAAGGTTATTACGAGAATACCTCAAAGTATATATTGATGTATTCTCGTAATAACCTCATATTATTCACACTGAACCATTAATCACCATTATTAACTACCGGTATTGGTATTTGACAGGGAATTCAAAGGCGGATAACGAATAAGGATGATGCTACAACTAAGAATAATGTGCAGTGAAGTTCCCACTGATCATTGGCTGTAGAACTTGACCCAATCACAGAAAACATGAATTCCATACCTTCTCATAAGTGTGATACAAATTTATCAAGATGCATAAATTAAAATTTTGAATTGAAGAAATCTTAGCTACATGTAGTACAGGGATTGTGTTTCGTCCCCTTGATTCACAACAAGTTGAAGAAAATGACCATCATGAAAAGGATACAACATAGTGCCATGGCAAGTGATCCAGTTAGAAGCGTATCGATGTGCAATTCAGCTGTATGTGCTGTAATGAAATATGACATGATTTTGTTAGATAGAATTAAATATAAAATCAAACATCATAATGAATTGCATGTCTTTCTAGTGAACAAAAATCAAAATACATGTACATGCACATTTTTTGTGTGCTTTTTTTCAATTTTCATGGAATTTTTTCAAAAAAGCTGCAAAATGTTAACTAATGTGCATGATAATTAGAAACACGACAATATTTTTTCTGTTACTTTTTAGTATTTATAACCCATACATCTTCTAGACAGTCATGTAAATTCAACATTGTATCCAGAATTTTACCTTCAAAACAACTGTGAATGTGGTTTTGTCAAATGTTTGTATTTATACAAGTTACCCCGGTAGTAGATGACTTGTTTCCTTTTAATATCTCAATCCACATTGCTGCTATACACACAATGTCAAAAGGTCTCACCTGTCATAAGCTTCTTGACTTCTTTAAAAATAGTATCATCAATTTTAGCAAAATGTTCATATTTTCCATCTCTTAGGAAGTCTTCCTCCTCCTCAGTGGTGGGTGTCGCAGTAGGGTATAAAAAACAGCTGAAAAACAAATATTGCTATGTAATATACAATTATTATGTAAATAATTGAAATAAAGATAAACTTTTATTCAAAATACATGACGTTGTATTCCTATAAATTTATAGAATTATTCATACCATAGAGCACACGTTGTATACATCTCATGGGACCCATATATCAACTCTGGTTGCCATGACAACCACCATCCTTTAATATATGAATAGTAGATCCTCCCACTCATTCATTCTTACCTGCTATTTGTATGACTGGCTATAATGGCTACTTTATTACTGCGATGCATCATGAGATGTGAATTGACATATACCAATATACTCTCCATACACTGTGTAAACTTTAACTGCAGTCAAGGAATGCATAATAAAGAGAACAATGACAAGGTATTCTTAATGAAACTGCACCAATATGCTTATGTACGCTAAAAGGTCACATACCCTGGGAGTATTCTGGTGGTATTGGTATCACAAAACGTCAATACCGGTACCCCCCCCCCCCCCCCAAGTTTCTGTTTTCCCAAACTTATGGACATGTGCAGCTTTTCACTTTTTCAATTTTAAAATTGTTATGAAAAATTATGCTTTCATTTTGCTTTTGCCTGAAAATTGAATTTTGAAACCCTGACAAAAACCAAGATGCATTTTTTACCTGATTTTTGTAGTGCATAGTAACACATTTTTGTTGACTTTATACATCAAATCAGATGAAAACTATTTGCATTTTTGAGCAAACTAATTGTGTAATGAATATTTGTACCAGGCCATACATATAGCCTATTATAAATATTAGTCCAGCTATTTATACATTTAAATAGCAGGATACAAGAAGTCTTGAACCCTGGTCTTGAACCTCATACCACACTGCTACACTGGCTTCAAAGTCCAAACAAGTATTGAGAATCAAGTTTACTGAGAAATTGATTTTTTTGAAGATATTTTTGTATGGGATGAAACAAATATCACTAAATAACACCAGATCAGTACTAAATGTTAGTTTAAAATGTTTAACTGTGGGATTTAACTCACAACTTTCAGTATGAAGAATCAATATGCTGACCACTGCACCAACCAGCTGACTCCATTGGAAAGGTTACACACTTGGTACAGAAGGGTGTCCAATGTGTAGTCTTCCCATGTATCCCAGCTAGTTTGCTTCACAGCCAATGGAGTCACCTGGTTGGTTGGTTAGCGAGCAGTCCAGCATACTGAAGACTGAGTTCAAATCCTGCACTGCACACAGGAATACTTGTAATGTTCACCATTCATGTAGTGATTTGATAATATTTGGTAATGTTTATTTACACCCCAATCTCGTTATCCTCAACATTCTACCAACATTCCTTTCTTGGATCCATCAGACGTATTTCGTGGTAACATTGGTGAAATACTCTATCTAATTGATACCCAATTAATTAATTATATTCAATTCTCCCCCAAAATAAAACAGAATTATTTCTTTATACTTCTAGTGAAGTTCATGGACAAATATTTGCAATGAGGATGTTTAACCTAAATATCATGATGTTTTCTGTATAATATAAACAGTGATATATCAGATTAAATATCACAACTATAAATTATAGTCACAGTACATGTATGTTTCCCTGGTTATTTGCATATTGTTGTTTTTCATATTTGCATATTGTTGTTTTTCATATTTGAATATATTGTTATCATCAACTCACATCATTTTCATCTTGGATTCTCATCTTTCCCCACCATATCGGGTTTACATCAACAATTACAACCAATAAACTACTTTCTTCCTCTGTTTATAAAATGAATAAATAAACGAATGAATGAATATTTGATTTACATATGAAATACTATGTTTACAGAAAACTAAATAATATATACATGTATATTTATTTATGGAAATTTATAAAATACTTATTCTGGAATACTCTTGTGTTACATTCAAAGCTGATACTTTTGTAATGCTCATTACCCATAAGTCTCTGTGGCTTCCGTTAATCATGGCAGATTTCCATGGGGATCGCATCAAATTCATTGAAAACTGTTCATTCATAGAAAAGTATTTTAAATAGAACAGAACATTTAAATTGTAAAACACCAATTTTAAGGTAGCAGGAAAATTGTCTTCATAGGTCAATAATCACATCCACCATTGTGGAATTTTATACTGGTTATTAATCCCTCCACACAGGCATTGTGATTGTTTTCAACCATAACTAAAAAAATTTAAATGTTTTAAATATTTCTTATAAAATACATTCACAGCTTTCTGAAATGTTGTGAATGTTTAAGTAAAGATTCTTGTTATTAAGACGATACAAAAAAAAAAGATAATAAAAAACTTTTTCCTTCACTTTGAAAAGTCACATGCTGTAACAATAGCAATATACTTTATACAATATATTATTTTAAACCATGTGCAGTCAACGGCAGTAACCTGGGAACATTATAACGTTTTTTAACTTTAATTTGTTTATAAAATGCCTTAGATTTCAAAATTGACTAATTGAGAAAGGATATCAGCGTTAGTTCTAATTAATAATACCGGTTGTTAATATTAATTTTCTGTCTTTCACTGTATCAAATCGCCTCGTAACTAATAAATTAAATAGCGCCTCCAATGGTTCATTGTTATATTCCTTCGTATACACGGACACATTGTCAGTGCAAGGAGGTAGGTCAATGTATAGGTCGATGCAATTTACTGTTCTGTTGTGCGGATGTGGTTTAAATTCGATAACATTGCCGAGTGCCAGTAATTTACGTTCTGCTCGGAACTCGTGTGGACATTTTAGCTCCATGTTACTGTAAAAGGGGTAATTATTCACTGGGTTTTAATTTAAGCAAATAACACCGAATAAACGGCAAGGTAAAGACTATGTCTAATTATAGTAAATACGTACTGCGTGCGTGACTCGAACCGGCGCTCGCGTACGGCACCTAATCGCCTAGCTTCACGCCACTACACGTCTTCCCCTCGGCCACCGGGCATCCCCAAAAAAGGATGCTTAATAACCGAGCTTATTACGTGCAGAGAACGTGAAACCCGTCCACGCGATACGCGCCACACAGCATGGCCAGAATGCGGCAAAGGCCTTCAGATCTGGCTGTAGTAGGATGGTGAAAGTAATGGTACAGCATTTTAACAGTGAATAAGTACTGAGAAATAATTTCTAAACTCATAGTTGCTGTCGACATAGGAAGTAAAGTAAGCAAATAACACCGAATAAACGGCAAGGTAAAGACTATGTCTAATTATAGTAAATACGTACTGCGTGCGTGACTCGAACCGGCGCTCGCGTACGGCACCTAATCGCCTAGCTTCACGCCACTACACGTCTTCCCCTCGGCCACCGGGCATCCCCAAAAAAGGATGCTTAATAACCGAGCTTATTACGTGCAGAGAACGTGAAACCCGTCCACGCGATACGCGCCACACAGCATGGCCAGAATGCGGCAAAGGCCTTCAGATCTGGCTGTAGTAGGATGGTGAAAGTAATGGTACAGCATTTTAACAGTGAATAAGTACTGAGAAATAATTTCTAAACTCATAGTTGCTGTCGACATAGGAAGTAAAGTAAGCAAATAACACCGAATAAACGGCAAGGTAAAGACTATGTCTAATTATAGTAAATACGTACTGCGTGCGTGACTCGAACCGGCGCTCGCGTACGGCACCTAATCGCCTAGCTTCACGCCACTACACGTCTTCCCGTCGGCCACCGGGCATCCCCAAAAAAGGATGCTTAATAACCGAGCTTATTACGTGCAGAGAACGTGAAACCCGTCCACGCGATACGCGCCACACAGCATGGCCAGAATGCGGCAAAGGCCTTCAGATCTGGCTGTAGTAGGATGGTGAAAGTAATGGTACAGCATTTTAACAGTGAATAAGTACTGAGAAATAATTTCTAAACTCATAGTTGCTGTCGACATAGGAAGTAAAGTAAGCAAATAACACCGAATAAACGGCAAGGTAAAGACTATGTCTAATTATAGTAAATACGTACTGCGTGCGTGACTCGAACCGGCGCTCGCGTACGGCACCTAATCGCCTAGCTTCACGCCACTACACGTCTTCCCCTCGGCCACCGGGCATCCCCAAAAAAGGATGCTTAATAACCGAGCTTATTACGTGCAGAGAACGTGAAACCCGTCCACGCGATACGCGCCACACAGCATGGCCAGAATGCGGCAAAGGCCTTCAGATCTGGCTGTAGTAGGATGGTGAAAGTAATAGTACAGCATTTTAACAGTGAATAAGTACTGAGAAATAATTTCTAAACTCATAGTTGCTGTCGACATAGGAAGTAAAGTAAGCAAATAACACCGAATAAACGGCAAGGTAAAGACTATGTCTAATTATAGTAAATACGTACTGCGTGCGTGACTCGAACCGGCGCTCGCGTACGGCACCTAATCGCCTAGCTTCACGCCACTACACGTCTTCCCCTCGGCCACCGGGCATCCCCAAAAAAGGATGCTTAATAACCGAGCTTATTACGTGCAGAGAACGTGAAACCCGTCCACGCGATACGCGCCACACAGCATGGCCAGAATGCGGCAAAGGCCTTCAGATCTGGCTGTAGTAGGATGGTGAAAGTAATGGTACAGCATTTTAACAGTGAATAAGTACTGAGAAATAATTTCTAAACTCATAGTTGCTGTCGACATAGGAAGTAAAGTAAGCAAATAACACCGAATAAACGGCAAGGTAAAGACTATGTCTAATTATAGTAAATACGTATTGCGTGCGTGACTCGAACCGGCGCTCGCGTACGGCACCTAATCGCCTAGCTTCACGCCACTACACGTCTTCCCGTCGGCCACCGGGCATCCCCAAAAAAGGATGCTTAATAACCGAGCTTATTACGTGCAGAGAACGTGAAACCCGTCCACGCGATACGCGCCACACAGCATGGCCAGAATGCGGCAAAGGCCTTCAGATCTGGCTGTAGTAGGATGGTGAAAGTAATGGTACAGCATTTTAACAGTGAATAAGTACTGAGAAATAATTTCTAAACTCATAGTTGCTGTCGACATAGGAAGTAAAGTAAGCAAATAACACCGAATAAACGGCAAGGTAAAGACTATGTCTAATTATAGTAAATACGTACTGCGTGCGTGACTCGAACCGGCGCTCGCGTACGGCACCTAATCGCCTAGCTTCACGCCACTACACGTCTTCCCCTCGGCCACCGGGCATCCCCAAAAAAGGATGCTTAATAACCGAGCTTATTACGTGCAGAGAACGTGAAACCCGTCCACGCGATACGCGCCACACAGCATGGCCAGAATGCGGCAAAGGCCTTCAGATCTGGCTGTAGTAGGATGGTGAAAGTAATGGTACAGCATTTTAACAGTGAATAAGTACTGAGAAATAATTTCTAAACTCATAGTTGCTGTCGACATAGGAAGTAAAGTAAGCAAATAACACCGAATAAACGGCAAGGTAAAGACTATGTCTAATTATAGTAAATACGTACTGCGTGCGTGACTCGAACCTTTAATTTAGCTTATTTCGCTGACTGGAAAAATGCGCTAAATTAAAACACAGTGAATATGTAAAATTTAGCATAAAACACATTATCTAAATGACGAAACCGTGAATATAAAACCCACTGAATATGCCTGAAATGGTAAATCAGTGAAATTTAAACCCAGTGAAAATTAGTCATTTTACAGTATTGATTTAATATAACGATCAAAACCAACAATTCAAAAAAACGTCTAATATACACAACCACTTATACACACTGTTGTTTCATATTCATTCTATAATTAATCTGGTTTTTCCTAAATTACACAGAATGGCGTTATTGATTCATTGATGAGAAACGGTGACAGATAAAACACGTGTGGACTTACCTTCAGCCATCTTGCATCAAAACAATGTATGGAATGTAACAGCAAATCTTATTGGTTTAACTTTAACCTGCGGCCAATCACAGACGTTTTTGTTTGCAGAGTGATTTCATCAGCTGTGTTCGAGACGATGAGTGTATGAGACAGCCTGTATGAGTGGGCTCAGTTTTATGATCTAATTTTAATGGTTGTATATTGACACTTCCTTGATTTTTTAATCGGAAGACATAGTGTATATCATGGATGAAACAGGTACATTGATTACATCGTAAATCACATTTCTGCTGACAGACGAAATTGTACATTTGTACGATATAGGATAAGGGGTCAAGCATTTTAAATCATGGGGGGGGGGGGGGCTTGCATTTTTTTCGCCGTTTCGATCTTATGTGCATTTTCATTTTCTTGGGCGTGAAAAACCTGGCATGCTTTTTGTTTCCATTTGGTGTCTAATGACTATGTTTTTTTTAAACAAATTTTCCTGTCAACCTACACGATGTTCAACACCTAACATCATAATATTAGCAGACATATGTCACCACTTTAAGTTAACGATAGATCATAAGGCCAGTCATTAATAACAGACAGTTGTTATTTTATTTTGTTTATTGTATGTGTTTATTATTTTCGGGCTGTTAGACTCTCATGTGCAAAGCACACAATGGGAGTCTATGCAGTTAGTGTGTCTGTATGTGTGTGTGTACTTAATAGTCTACGGAAAACATAATGTATATAATAATAGTTGATTTATCTTATTAATATTTTTTGCTTAGCTTAGTAAAGGGGTAAGGTAAAGTTTATATTACCAGTAACATCAATATAATTGTACCAAAACTAAAATAACTTACAACATATTTTAGAAGCTATTCAGCAACGGTCTTACAGTTGGATGGCGATTTCGCTTTCAAATATACCAGGGAAAGTGTTCTATGCTCTTCGTGTCCACACAAAAATGACAAATGAGGTCGATATTTCCAGCGGTTGGCTTAATGTTACCCCAATGGGTCGTTTGAGTGTGAAAATTTGTTATTTTCTCCCTGATTTGTAGGAAACTGTTTCTCAATTTATCTATTTAGTTTCAAGCAGTGTTCAAGATGGTTACCCTCATATAATAAATATTGGTGGATTAATCGCATTTATCATATCATCACTTGTACGCCAGCTGACTGTGACCAGTTTTGGGCTCAAATCATTCAGGGGAATCCAGACATGTACCAGGCTGCGTAAAAACATTCTATGTCCCCTAATGCATTATAGACTCTCCAAGAGTGGACGCGATCACAAGCCGGCGCCAGCGAGATTCGAAAGCCAACCATTTAGTCAAAACCAAAGCATTTAGCCAATTCGCTACTGAGTTTGCAAATTGGCTGCCCCAATACTTCTGAGACTTGCTGTAAACAGTTTTTATCCAGTTTCTTTCAAACTTGGATATTAATCTTGTCCAATTTTGGTTTGTGTTTTTTGTATATTTTTCAAGATGTTGATTAAATTCCACTTAAAATCATCTTCTTGTAGTTACAATAACTATTTGTATCTGATCCCCCAATTTAATGATAGCATAACATTGATATTTGACAATACCAGTATTGTCTAATATTGTATATCTCATATTCAATGGTTTTGAAGTACATTTTGGGTGGACTATTTAAAATCTGGCGGAAGGTTTATAAAATACAATTTTATTTTTTAGTACATCTATGAAGGATGTACTATTATTTTTATTCATCTTCATATCAAGATTTTCACCCAAAGTTTTAAAATGTCTACCTCTTACATACCAAACACACACTCAGAAAAATGTAATTTTTTAAATTTCAGAAGTAACCACTTTTTTTACAAAATGTATGGCAGAAGATCCTGACATGTCATCAGCAGTGGCGGCTATACACACACTGATAGAATATATGAAACTCAATACAGGTAATTTACTTTGAATATACTGTGAATACTTTTATATTGTGCAATCAATAAAATTATGAGAAGGTAAACATATCTTTGCTAGAATCTGATCAGAATTTCCCATGAAGAAGAAATAAAATGAAAGATTCTTGCTAGAATGCAGCGATAGAAAGTCATACAGGTGTTTTTTTAAAGTTGCACCCTGAGGTCATTCATGGAGCTTTATTCAGATCTTGGGATTATTATAGTGCCATATTTGATGATATGATGCATCAGGGGAAAAAATTACAGATTCTCCACCAATTCTGCCTTGTATCAATTTGTGAATTCATGTGTGTTAATTGGATCAAAACCGTCAAGGGGCTGCGATATGTTTGACAGTGTTTGAACAGCTGAAACACTTAAAATATTTTCCACAATTGCCAAATTGAGACCTTTGAATATTTCCAAGATCCCATGCTGTAACACATTGTTGTTTCTTGTTTTAAAGCTGAGACGTTAGCTGGTTTAAGAGCCATGTTAAAGGAATGTATTGAAAGACTGACGCATACTGACTGTACAATGGTGACATCTGTCTCTTCAGGATGTGAACTCTTCCTTAGATTCATTACATTAGCATCATTAGAACATTCAGTAAGTTTTTACTAATCATAATTAATAACTGCATTACCATATTTATTCCTTCTGAATATTCTAAGTTCTAATACTCTATTAGAATAACCATTTCATGATAACTTTATGTTCTCAGTTTTTGTCAAAGTACATAAATGATGACTTCTATGTGCACATCAATTTTCATTACCGTTTGATAGAGTATGGCTGACTGGCGGCCATTTTGGTTCTCAAAATTGTTAAATTCTGATAATCGTTTGGTACATCTCCTCGTATTTTTTTTAGATTCGCGGACATTTTTTTAATCATGTCCATGCCGACTCCTTACTAATATATTGCCTGAGTCAGTAGAATTTTGCATACAAGTACAAGACTTTTAGGTTGTGCTATTTTGTTATTTGATCAAATGCACTATTCATGTTCATATTAAAAACAGTTTGCTTGAGTACAACTGTAAAAAGGATAGTAGGGTAATGTGACATGGGCACCCACTCCATATTATGGGAAATTCAAGTGTGTTAGTGCAGCGACCAGGATTGTGGAATCTTACTAATAAACTTTCATGATTCTTGGCTTCCTCTAGTGCTTATAAATATACCTGTGTATAGAGTAATACATTGTATATACACATATTTCAATTCACTAAATTAATGTGAATAATGTCAGGTTTTTCCTTATCTAATTTTGCCATTGCAGTGTTCTCTAAGTGGCTTAAAACTGGCATTAACTCCACTGACTGGTAAATTAGCTTATATCACAATATTAATTTAAAAGAATATTTACTACTTTCCACAGAATTTCCAAGAGTGCAAGAAAATACTGATTGAACGTGGGCAGCTATTTCTGAATAATGTTGCTAATGCAAGACAGAAGATTGCAAAGTTAGGAAATCCCTTCATACAAGACGGCAGTGTGAGTAGATAGAAAACATACAATTAAAGTTTTATAGTATTGTTGTTATCATCTTTTATAAGTGCCCCTCCCATTCCCAGACCTTGTGGTAGGAGATGACTGTAGTGTGAAGTGACTGCATAGGATGAACTGGCCATCTGGTACGTACTGGTAGTGACTTCGTCGTAGTGACCATCCCCCATATTGCAGACATGTTCACAGCTAGCTGTGAATTAAGACAGATAATGAGGCAAACATATCCAAGTAAATGGACTTCTCTTTTTAGCTCCGCTGTCGACTTTGTCGAGCGGAGCTTATCATATGAGTGATTGTCCGTCGTCGTCGTCCGTGTCAATGTTTTACTTTTTCGACTTCTTCTTGAAAACTACAAGCCTAAATGCTTTGATACTTGGTGTATATGTACCTTGAGTAGACCTCTCTTAGGTTTGTTCATTTCATGTTGATATCTTTAATTCTCTAATTTTGGTGAATATTTTTGTCATTTTTGGTAAAAACTGATATTTTCGACTTCTTGTTAAAAACCGCAAGTACAATTGCTTTGATATTACATCTATAGGTACTACATGTGGACCTCTCTCAGATTTGTTAATTTTGTAATGATATCTTTAATTCTTTAATTTTGGTGAATATTTTTGTCATTTTTGGTAAAAACTGATATTTTCGACTTCTTGTTAAAAACCGCAAGTCTAATTGCTTTGATACTACATATATAGGTACTACATGTGGACCTCTCTCAGATTTGTTCATTTTGTAATGATATCTTTAATTCTCTAATTTTGGTGAATATTTTTGTAATTTTTGGTAAAAAGTGATATTTTTGACTTCTTGTTAAAAACCGCAAATGCAAATGCTTTGATATTACATATATAGGTACTACATGTGGACCTCTCTCAGATTTGTTCATTTTGTAATGATATCTTTAATTCTTTAATTTTGGTGAATATTTTTGTCATTTTTGGTAAAAACTGATATTTTCGACTTCTTGTTAAAAACCGCAAGTGCAATTGCTTTGATATTACATATATAGGTACTACATGTGGACCTCTCTCAGATTTGTTCATTTTGTAATGATATCTTTAATTCTCTAATTTTGGTGAATATTTTTGTCATTATTGGTAAAAACTGATATTTTCGACTTCTTGTTAAAAACCGCAAGTGCAATTGCTTTGATATTACATATATAGGTACTACATGTGGACCTCTCTCAGATTTGTTCATTTTGTAATGATATCTTTAATTCTCTAATTTTGGTGAATATTTTTTGTAATTTTTGGTAAAAAGTGATATTTTCGACTTCTTGTTAAAAACCGCAAATGCAAATGCTTTGATATTACATATATAGGTACTACATGTGGACCTCTCTCAGATTTGTTCATTTTGTAATGATATCTTTAATTCTCTAATTTTGGTGAATATTTTTGTCATTTTTTGGTGAAAAGTGATATTTTCGACTTTTGTTAAAAACCGCAAGTGCAATTGCTTTGATATTACATATATATGTACTACATGTGGACCTCTCTCAGATTTGTTCATTTTGTAATGATATCTTTAATTCTCTAATTTTGGTGAATATTTTTGTCATTTTTGGTAAAAAGTGATATTTTTGACTTCTTGTTAAAAACCGCAAGTCCGATTGCTTTGATATTACATATATAGGTACTACATGTTGACCTCTCTCAGATTTGTTCATTTTGTGATGATATCTTCAATTCTCTAGTTTTGGTGAATATTTTTGTCATTTTTGGTAAAAAGTGATATTTTCGACTTCTTGTTGAAAACTGTAAGTCCGACTGCTTTGATATTACATATATAGGTACTACATGTGGACCTCTCTCAGATTTGTTCGTTTTGTGATGATATCTTCAATTCTCTAATTAATTTATTTTGGTGAACATTTTTGTAATTTTTGGTAAAAAGTGATATTTTCGACTTCTTGTTAAAAACTGTAAGTCCGATTGCTTTGATACTATTCATATTGTTCATTTTCTAATGATGTCTTCAGTTCTTTAATTGAAATGTGCATTGCTAACAGCGGAGCTATCTCAGCCGATAGGCTGCTTGTTTTAATTAGAATGCAAAATATACAAGCTCTCCTAATATTTCACCAATTGTATGTTGTTGGAGATGGGTTATATTAGGAAATATCTTTGCTGGAATTTGAATTGTTTTTTCATTGTCATGAAGTTCACAAATCCAGTTTGGGTGATTATTTAAACCAGACATTGGTGGCACTGTTCTGTGATACAGGTGTTTGTTATGTTGGCAAAATACAGATATTGAAGTTCTGAAGTCAGTATCAAGTAGAACTGAGGCACAAAAAATTCTCACTTTGTAAAAAAAAAAATGTTGCTTGCTGCTCTTTTGGTGTGGTAACATCAGAGTCTATAGGTCTAATTGAAATACAATTTTAATATTTCTGGTTATCACAGATTTTTTCAGGCTTTTGTCAGAATTTGAAAAAATAATTAAAAAATAATGTTTTTCATGAAGTACCAGTAGTTATATGATGCTGTGGAGGATTGATTATTGTTATATATCACAACTATCAGAATTAAGCAAATTTAGTTAAATTGGAAGGGTTTTTGTTGAAAAGAATTCAATTGCTAATGCAGGTTTATATTTCCATACATGTATGATAATGTAAAACATTATTGTCATAAAAACCTCATTACTTTCAATAATGTCTAGTGTATAAGTAGTTATTATCATTATTCATTATGATTTCAGACAATACTGACACATTCGCATTCAAGAGTGGTTTTAAAAGTTCTTAAAGAAGCTGCTGCTGCAAAAAAACGATTCAATGTCTTTGTCACTGAGTCCTGTCCTGATAAATCAGGGTGAGTCATGTCATGTGATTCAAGTAATTAACATACTGGTACATCTCATTATCACATGTACAGGCCAAGTAATCTAGCTCAACCAATCACTGATTATTACATGGATACATGATCCATATTCCCAAATTTCAAATCCTACCAGGGGTTTAACATTAAAAAAGAAGAGCCCCCTAAATTGCAATGACGCCATTACAACACAGCCTTGTCTCAACATAGACCTCGGTTCTAGGGTCTGTGGTCATACCAATAGAGCTAAATTCCATCATGAGTTCTTCCTAATACCACTGTATTGGGTAATAATCTTCTGTCAATTATTGTTTGAATGTATATTAATGATTGATTTTTTTGTTGAAATGCATGATGTGGAATTTTCACCACTTTGCATTTGCACATAAAAAAAGTTGCGAGAAAAAACGGTGGTATTGTTTTATTCAATAATTTGGAGTTGTTTTTGTCTGCAGTGTTATACTCATTCATTCAAATTCCATCGTGTCTTAGGACCTCAGTAAAAGTTACGTAAAATTGTTATTCCTACAAAAATTTTTAATTTTCACTGAAATGTTTTCCTGAAATAAATGTGGTTTCCAGTAAGTTGTTGATTTTCATTCGTTTGTAGTTGTAAATGCCTACTGCTTGCAAGATCCTTACAAAGCTTGCAATTTTCGCAGAGAGCTCATCAAATGTATGCATTTTACAACTATGAAAACATTTTGTAAATTCCTAAACTATTTTATATCTGTATTTTGTTTCATTCAAGATTGAAGATGGCTAATGATCTCAGAGAGGTTGGAATACCAGTAACTGTAATATTGGATGCTGCAGCAGGGTATGTAATGTGTGGTTAGTCCCCTCAGTGGAGCTATTTTCCACTCCCACAAGTTGAATGGGCTGAACTCCCTTACATTGGCCAATCATGTTAAAGAATTATTCAGTCATTTACATAAACTTTCTGTTTGATATATCATTGTCTGATTTTGGAAGAGAGAAGGGTCACCCATTTACTAACTTGGAGGTAGTCATAGTAATCTCATAGTAACCATGAACACAAAACTATTACTGAAGTGTAATTGCATGTTAGTTTGGAAACTATATTTTACTAGTGTCTGATGATGTATTATAATAGTAGATTCAGGCAGTGAATTTATTGGCTAAGATCTGATGGAAAAACGTCATAAATTTATTGAAGAAATATTTCATTATATGGATTATAGCAATATCTGTACACCTACATTACATGGTTTCCTGTCAGAAAGTCTAACACCTTTCAACATGACTGAAAAAAAATAGTAGGCCATGCATGCAGGACATGTAAGGTTGAATGTCTACATCTGAAATAGTGTTCCAGATACGATAGTTATGCATTTAATGAGGTCAGATAACCATATATAATCATTAAATATCTAATCAGATCTAGTATACAATGTCTTTAATATAACAATGTGAATGTCTCTATCTGCAATAGCATTCCTGATACCCGGTATCACCTGCACTACAAATTAGGGGATAATATGAGGTGATTACAAAGATACCTCAAAGTATACAGAAAGACAGTACAGCGAGAGTATCGACCGACACAACGACGACTGTCTGAGTGCATACTTTGAGGTATCTTTGTAATAACCTTATTATTATACATTTTTCCTGCAAAGGATACATCATGGGAATGCTGAAATACAACAAGTTTAAAAGAGAATCAGCGAACTTCTTTGTGTGGAGTCCGGTCAAACCCTGGTGGTAGCCATGTTTGTTTTTATCATTAGAGAACGCTTACACGCATAATCATTCCATATTTGGAATTTGCATTTCCTAATATGGTAGGATGAAAATACCCCGTAAAATACTGCAAAATTACGGCACGCTGTAACTTATGGCGTTACGGTGACAGAAGTATAATACCCCCTGGTAATAAAAGTTATTTTTTGTATTTTGTTGGATACAGGTATGTGATGGAGAAAGTTGATATGGTGTTAGTTGGTGCAGAGGGTGTGGTGGAGAGTGGTGGCATTATAAATAAGGTAAGTTGATATGTTGATCAGATCATGCAAATATTGGGTAAGCTATTGAGCAATAAATATGAGTTGGTTGCAAGCTTACATACTATAAAAAGCTGACTGCTTTGATCCTCAGTACTCATTGGCGAAACTCTGATACAATGGATGATAATTTATGTTGTATTATCACACTTAAGAAACACTGTTAAGCTTTTTTCAAAAAATTAATGATGAAAATTAACTGAAGTAACATACGGATAAAGTGGGGAAGACTACAAACTAATATTGAATGTTCAGTGGTCCACTCTATCATTTGTTTTATTGTATAAATTGCTGTATAAGTATTGTTTTATTTCATGTAGGTCGGTACATATCAGATAGCTATATGCACCAAGGCAGCAAACAAGCCACTCTATGTCGTAGCAGAGAGTTTTAAATTTGTCAGACTTTATCCACTCAACCAACAAGATGTACCAAATGAATTTAGGGTAAGTCATTATTAGAAACCGTGTGCTTAAAATTAGACAGAATATTTAGTTATTTGAACACATCAGCCGCTGATGCCATTTCATTCCATTCATATCAGGTATCTGTGGCTAACTGCAAAAGCTTTTAACAGGTGATTTGTTGCATTTTAGTTTGTCTTTGTGGAAATTGCTGTACACGTACTAGCAAAATACCAACTTGTTATCTACAAACCAGAATTAATAAATTCATTTATTCGCTATTACTTCTTCTCACAAACTGTTAATTTGATTACCCCGGTAGTCAAAATAGGACCATGTGACCATCAATGAATGATTATTATGACCAGTGCTTGCATCTCATATTACTATATTTTAAATAGTGCTGATATAAAATCAGCAAACGGCAATATATCTTGCAGCATATCCTGTCAATACATCTGTCAGCGCAAACTGTCGGTATGTCTTGCCAGCTTACACTGTCAATGTGCCTGCCAACTCACACTGTCAGTACGTCTGCCAACGTACAGTCAATGCGCCTGCCAACGTACCCAGTCAATATGTCTGGAAGCACACACTGTCAATACTTCTACCAGCACACACTGTCAATATTTATGCCAGCACACGCTGTCAATACGTCTGCCAGCACACGCTGTCAATATGATTATGATAATTTAGCTTTTGTTCTCATTTTCAGTACCGTGCATCTACCCTTGGCAGTAAAAGTAACCTTCAAGATGAACACCCAATCACTGATTACACACCGCCATCATATATTACACTATTATTCACTGATTTGGGCGTATTAACACCATCAGCAGTTAGCGACGAACTCATTAAGTTGTATCTTTGACGAAGAAAAAATAAAAGCACTCATGCTGTAGATTTTCTAAAAATCACATAACGTTTTGGCCTGTGTATGTGCAGCTCAACAAAGAGCCAGTGACAGTTGATGTGTACGTTTTACTTTCATAACTTATATTTTTACCTCAAAACATGGCAGTCATATTGGTAACCCCAAAGTCTTGGAGTGATTGGGTTTTAAATTGCACACTTCATACATACAAAGACAACACAAGATTGTTGGCTTTACAATTGTCACATACATGTAAATGTGATTGGTTCAAATGGATGTGGAGCAGTTACAGTCTCCAATGAATAAAATTTGTGGTTTACCCGATAGTCTTTCCATATGAACAAATGTGTTGGGTTTGAGGACCACACGTAAACATGTGGGTTTTCCCACATTTCAGTAGTGTATATTAGTTGAATTATCACATGTACTTTATGTTGATATTAGTTTCTGATTGATCTACATGTAGTTAATTAGTGCATTTATGGTGCATCTTTGCAACAATTTGCTTGAATGGATTGAAACTTAGTACATGCATACTGTTAGTGAAGATAAATGTCTAACAGTAATCAGTGTATATTAATTAACTAATTTACATACATGTATTTAGTTTTTATTTTGTATTGTACTTTTCTCAATTGGAAAGAAACTTGACATGTTGTACTAGTCTATTTGATTGAAGGCAGGTATACCACAAGATTATGTTTTGAGGATCAACAAAACTTCAGATTCACAAGCTAGCAATATATTTTTGTTAATTCTGAACATATTAATGACCTAATTTGCATACATTTATCAAGTATTGCAGATTTGACTGGAACTTGCTGCATAGATGCTCTAGGGTAATGAAATTCATGCATATTAATAGCCATTGGGCAGAGTACAAAGCATACCAGGTGATCTGGCAAAGATTTTTGAACAGAACAAAGGGACTGTGACAACTCATAAGCCAGTATGAGCCATCAAAGCACAATTGCCCATATTTACTCCATGAATAAATAGATTGTCAATACATTAATTTATGTTGTCTTTTCTGGTGTTGGACCACCTCTAATCTACATAGTAATGATTTATTACAATATCGCAAAATAAATCACGAGATCTACCGGTAGGTCTACAATTACCTATGAATTTATTGCTATGAGATGTCATTCAACAAAAATCATGATTGAGATTGTACATCGTGAAATTGCAAAGCATGTGTATAACGGAAGAAATAAACATTCAAATCAGGCCTTTGCACATATTACAACAAAGTGAAGAGACAAAAAACATGTCCAATGGTTTTGTGAATTCTTTAATATGACAGACTGGTGGTCTTCCAATACTTGCACATGTCTGCTGTCAGGTTTGATACAGTCATGGATCTTTGTCATTCACTACAAATCACTGAAACGCCATAATGAAAGTACTAAACTTCATCGTCTACAATGTTGTCTGCGTTTTGCATACACATGGTATGTCACATATTTTTAGTAGCATATACACATTTGTAGGTTGGTTTACAAAGACGTCATTCTGTTTTTCTTTCAAATCCAAAATGGCACTCTGATATTGATAGTACATTCCTTGATATTATCAAACAAACTAACTATACGAGTGAATGAATCATATGTCATTTATAGTCGAGTTTTTCAATTCTATTCCCAGTTAATCTTCAGATTTTTCGGCAAATCTTGTTGACTGAGTTCATCAAACTTGTTTGTATCTTTGACTTCAGTTTGGTAGAATGTGATAACATCATTTATGGTTTGGAGTTCATTCAATTGGTAATTTGTCGGTGTGTGATGAAGCGTTTCTTGACACGCTGTGAGAACCTGTGAAGTAGAATTAATTAAGCTTCTCATCAAATATAAATAATGAAAAAAGTATTAGCTATAGGAATGTAACCAATATGCTGAGGGCTTTAAGGGTTGTATCAATTGAAATAAAGGCTGTACCAATGTAGGAATCACACAGACTGGTTATGACAGGAAAGTAGTCACACAGCCCTGTTATTTATTCCCAAACATGCAATATGGTTTCTGTTGCTACTGTCAGCACTTGCACAGGCACAGTCAGTGCCTTTTAATGTAGCACAAAAATATATTTTAATATTCACGATCCATGAAGGCAGACTTGACGCTTTTGTAAAAATCAACTCAAAATCAAAATTTTATACCAGAAATATGGCACACTGGAGATAAGTTTATTCGGCCAAGCCTCTAAACAGACCTTGGCAGAACGACCATCAAATATGCGTATTCTAACAGCGCCCCCAGTAGTCAGTTGCTGCTAATCATTGTTCAATCAGTTTGTGTGTTACAAATCATTGGCGTTTCATTTTAAACAAAATGGTGGCGCCCATGAATCGTGATATTTGTGAGGATAAAATTGCGAAAGTTTTCGGTGCTGGTGCCCTCAAGCCTCATCAGGTACAGGCAATCGACGCAGTTTTGTGTGGGAAGGATGTCTTCATAGCAACAAAAACAAGAAGTGGAATTTTGTTTTATAATTTGGTACGTCCAAGCTGATTGGGCACCTTGTTTCGAGGCGTGCCCAATCAGATCTCACTGCTTAAGATACGCAATTAGCTTATCGTGTAGAGGCCTATAGGTCGAAGACAATTCGGACAATGGGATATTATTGATTAGGTTTTTCTTCAAATTTGATACACATTATTTAAAATGGTCACACAGATGAGCTGTTAATAAGGGTATTTCAATTTTTCCCAAAAAATTGATTGTTGTAGACAAATGCATCAAGTCCAGCAAAACTAGAATAGTTTCGTACCTTGTATTTGAGAGTTGAATCAAGGAGACTGACTGTTCTCCAATCCTCACTATCTGGACACAATTTTTTTGAAATGGATTTCATTTGTTCCATCAAATTATCTGGTGGTCTGTATGCCCTTTTTAAAGACTGTGGGCTGTAAGAGATAAAGATGTTCAAACTTTCAACATTGAATGGCTTCACTTGTGTACAAAGCAAATGGGATTTTACAGCAGAACAACTGATAATTGTAATTCAGAAAGAAATTATTATTATGAAAGTTTATTAATGAATGTAGAAAGCAAAGTAAAGGTAACAAGTCATGTCAGGACTAGTTATCATGTTAGTTCAATAGTAGACAAATCAGATCATGAAACAAATGACATGTATAATGTAGTTTGTTTTTGATAAGTCAATGTATGTTTGAGACATGGCTCTAAAACAGCATTTGCATTCAGCCATTTTGAATCTGATATGAAATAAATTATGGTCCTCTAATATACAATGTACATGTGCAATGTATGTATCAAGATGAACCATAGCTGTCCATGTATGTATCAAGATGAACCATAGCTGTCCATGTATGTATCAAGATGAACCATAGCTGTCCATGTATGTATCAAGATGGAACATAGCTGTCCATGTATGTATCAAGATGAACCATAGCTGTCAATGTATGTATCAAGATGAACCATAGCTGTCCATGTATGTATCAAGATGAACCATAGCTGTCCATGTATGTATCATGATGAACCATAGCTGTCCATGTATGTATCAAGATGAACCATAGCTGTCCATGTATGTATCAAGATGAACCATAGCTGTCCATGTATGTATCAAGATGAACCATAGCTGTCAATGTATGTATCAAGATGAACCATAGCTGTCAATGTATGTATCAAGATGAACCATAGCTGTCAATGTATGTATCAAGATGAACCATAGCTGTCCATGTATGTATCAAGATGAACCATAGCTGTCAATGTATGTATCAAGATGAACCATAGCTGTCAATGTATGTATCAAGATGAACCATAGCTGTCAATGTATGTATCAAGATGAACCATAGCTGTCCATGTATGTATCAAGATGAACCATAGCTGTCAATGTATGTATCAAGATGAACCATAGCTGTCAATGTATGTATCAAGATGAACCATAGCTGTCCATGTATGTATCAAGATGAACCATAGCTGTCAATGTATGTATCAAGATGAACCATAGCTGTCAATGTATGTATCAAGATGAACCATAGCTGTCAATGTATGTATCAAGATGAACCATAGCTGTCAATGTATGTATCAAGATGAACCATAGCTGTCCATGTATGTATCAAGATGAACCATAGCTGTCAATGTATGTATCAATATGAACCATAGCTGTCAATGTATGTATCAAGATGAACCATAGCTGTCCATGTATGTATCAAGATGAACCATAGCTGTCCATGTATGTATCAAGATGAACCATAGCTGTCCATGTATGTATCAAGATGAACCATAGCTGTCCATGTATGTATCAAGATGCACCATAGCTGTCAATGTATATATCAAGATGAACCATAGCTGTCAATGTATGTATCAAGATGAACCATAGCTGTCAATGTATCAAGATGAACCATAGCTGTCAATGTATGTATCAAGATGAACCATAGCTGTCCATGTATGTATCAAGATGAACCATAGCTGTCAATGTATGTATCAAGATGAACCATAGCTGTCCATGTATGTATCAAGATGAACCATAGCTGTCAATGTATGTATCAAGATGAACCATAGCTGTCCATGTATGTATCAAGATGAACCATAGCTGTCCATGTATGTATCAAGATGAACCATAGCTGTCCATGTATGTATCAAGATGAACCATAGCTGTCCATGTATGTATCAAGATGAACCATAGCTGTCCATGTATGTATCAAGATGAACCATAGCTGTCCATGTATGTATCATGATGAACCATAGCTGTCCATGTATGTATCAAGATGAACCATAGCTGTCCATGTATGTATCAAAATGAACCATAGCTGTCAATGTATGTATCAAGATGAACCATAGCTGTCAATGTATGTATCAAGATGAACCATAGCTGTCAATGTATGTATCAAGATGAACCATAGCTGTCCATGTATGTATCAAGATGAACCATATCTGTCAATGTATGTATCAAGATGAACCATAGCTGTCAATGTATGTATCAAGATGAACCATAGCTGTCAATGTATGTATCAAGATGAACCATAGCTGTCCATGTATGTATCAAGATGAACCATAGCTGTCAATGTATGTATCAAGATGAACCATAGCTGTCAATGTATGTATCAAGATGAACCATAGCTGTCCATGTATGTATCAAGATGAACCATAGCTGTCAATGTATGTATCAAGATGAACCATAGCTGTCAATGTATGTATCAAGATGAACCATAGCTGTCAATGTATGTATCAAGATGAACCATAGCTGTCAATGTATGTATCAAGATGAACCATAGCTGTCCATGTATGTATCAAGATGAACCATAGCTGTCCATGTATGTATCAATATGAACCATAGCTGTCAATGTATGTATCAAGATGAACCATAGCTGTCCATGTATGTATCAAGATGAACCATAGCTGTCCATGTATGTATCAAGATGAACCATAGCTGTCAATGTATGTATCAAGATGAACCATAGCTGTCAATGTATCAAGATGAACCATAGCTGTCAATGTATGTATCAAGATGAACCATAGCTGTCCATGTATGTATCAAGATGAACCATAGCTGTCAATGTATGTATCAAGATGAACCATAGCTGTCAATGTATGTATCAAGATGAACCATAGCTGTCCATGTATGTATCAAGATGAACCATAGCTGTCAATGTATGTATCAATATGAACCATAGCTGTCCATGTATGTATCAAGATGAACCATAGCTGTCAATGTATGTATCAAGATGAACCATAGCTGTCAATGTATGTATCAAGATGAACCATAGCTGTCCATGTATGTATCACGATGAACCATAGCTGTCAATGTATGTATCAAGATGAACCATAGCTGTCAATGTATGTATCAAGATGAACCATAGCTGTCCATGTATGTATCAAGATGAACCATAGCTGTCAATGTATGTATCAATATGAACCATAGCTGTCAATGTATGTATCAAGATGAACCATAGCTGTCCATGTATGTATCAAGATGAACCATAGCTGTCAATGTATGTATCAAGATGAACCATAGCTGTCAATGTATGTATCAAGATGAACCATAGCTGTCAATGTATGTATCAAGATGAACCATAGCTGTCAATGTATGTATCAAGATGAACCATAGCTGTCAATGTATGTATCAAGATGAACCATAGCTGTCCATGTATGTATCAAGATGAACCATAGCTGTCAATGTATGTATCAATATGAACCATAGCTGTCAATGTATGTATCAAGATGAACCATAGCTGTCCATGTATGTATCAAGATGAACCATAGCTGTCCATGTATGTATCAAGATGAACCATAGCTGTCCATGTATGTATCAAGATGAACCATAGCTGTCCATGTATGTATCAAGATGAACCATAGCTGTCAATGTATATATCAAGATGAACCATAGCTGTCAATGTATGTATCAAGATGAACCATAGCTGTCAATGTATCAAGATGAACCATAGCTGTCAATGTATGTATCAAGATGAACCATAGCTGTCCATGTATGTATCAAGATGAACCATAGCTGTCAATGTATGTATCAAGATGAACCATAGCTGTCCATGTATGTATCAAGATGAACCATAGCTGTCAATGTATGTATCAAGATGAACCATAGCTGTCCATGTATGTATCAAGATGAACCATAGCTGTCCATGTATGTATCAAGATGAACCATAGCTGTCCATGTATGTATCAAGATGAACCATAGCTGTCCATGTATGTATCAAGATGAACCATAGCTGTCCATGTATGTATCAAGATGAACCATAGCTGTCCATGTATGTATCATGATGAACCATAGCTGTCCATGTATGTATCAAGATGAACCATAGCTGTCCATGTATGTATCAAGATGAACCATAGCTGTCAATGTATGTATCAAGATGAACCATAGCTGTCAATGTATGTATCAAGATGAACCATAGCTGTCAATGTATGTATCAAGATGAACCATAGCTGTCAATGTATGTATCAAGATGAACCATAGCTGTCAATGTATGTATCAAGATGAACCATAGCTGTCAATGTATGTATCAAGATGAACCATAGCTGTCCATGTATGTATCAAGATGAACCATAGCTGTCCATGTATGTATCAAGATGAACCATAGCTGTCAATGTATGTATCAAGATGAACCATAGCTGTCAATGTATGTATCAAGATGAACCATAGCTGTCCATGTATGTATCAAGATGAACCATAGCTGTCAATGTATGTATCAAGATGAACCATAGCTGTCAATGTATGTATCAAGATGAACCATAGCTGTCAATGTATGTATCAAGATGAACCATAGCTGTCCATGTATGTATCAAGATGAACCATAGCTGTCAATGTATGTATCAATATGAACCATAGCTGTCAATGTATGTATCAAGATGAACCATAGCTGTCCATGTATGTATCAAGATGAACCATAGCTGTCCATGTATGTATCAAGATGAACCATAGCTGTCAATGTATGTATCAAGATGAACCATAGCTGTCAATGTATCAAGATGAACCATAGCTGTCAATGTATGTATCAAGATGAACCATAGCTGTCCATGTATGTATCAAGATGAACCATAGCTGTCAATGTATGTATCAAGATGAACCATAGCTGTCAATGTATGTATCAAGATGAACCATAGCTGTCCATGTATGTATCAAGATGAACCATAGCTGTCAATGTATGTATCAATATGAACCATAGCTGTCCATGTATGTATCAAGATGAACCATAGCTGTCAATGTATGTATCAAGATGAACCATAGCTGTCAATGTATGTATCAAGATGAACCATAGCTGTCCATGTATGTATCACGATGAACCATAGCTGTCAATGTATGTATCAAGATGAACCATAGCTGTCAATGTATGTATCAAGATGAACCATAGCTGTCCATGTATGTATCAAGATGAACCATAGCTGTCAATGTATGTATCAAGATGAACCATAGCTGTCAATGTATGTATCAAGATGAACCATAGCTGTCAATGTATGTATCAAGATGAACCATAGCTGTCCATGTATGTATCAAGATGAACCATAGCTGTCAATGTATATATCAAGATGAACCATAGCTGTCAATGTATGTATCAAGATGAACCATAGCTGTCAATGTATGTATCAAGATGAACCATAGCTGTCCATGTATGTATCAAGATGAACCATAGCTGTCAATGTATGTATCAAGATGAACCATAGCTGTCAATGTATGTATCAAGATGAACCATAGCTGTCAATGTATGTATCAAGATGAACCATAGCTGTCAATGTATGTATCAAGATGAACCATAGCTGTCCATGTATGTATCAAGATGAACCATAGCTGTCAATGTATGTATCAAGATGAACCATAGCTGTCCATGTATGTATCAAGATGAACCATAGCTGTCCATGTATGTATCAAGATGAACCATAGCTGTCCATGTATGTATCAAGATGAACCATAGCTGTCAATGTATGTATCAAGATGAACCATAGCTGTCCATGTATGAATCAAGATGAACCATAGCTGTCAATGTATGTATCAAGATGAACCATAGCTGTCAATGTATGTCGAGATCTGGGTCCAAAATGGCAAAGTTTTGATGCATTTGAAATAATTTTGATTTGATTTTGGCTATCTTGGATCACAAACAAATTAATGTGCATATGTCTGACATGATTTATAATGTATCTATAAATTTGAACATGATCAAAATCATGGCTCTGGAACAGTGACTGCGTTCATTCAAACAAAATGGCTGGCAGTTGGTCATTTTAAATCTGATCTAGAAAAAAAATGATGTGCATCAAGGTCTTATTATAAAAAAAGTGTGTACCAAGTTTGAACAAAAAACATCCATCCACAACGAATGGTAGATATGCTTAATTTTGATGAATTTTAAGCTTGAAAATGGCCACCATTCAGCCATCAGATTGAATCAGATTGTTAAACTAATAAATGTGCATATGTATCCCAGAATGTATATGCAAAGTTTGTATGTGATTGGCCCAGGCTTGTGTGCACACAGACATGCAGAGTTTAATTCATAAGTCATCATTTGGACTGACTGTGACTGAATGGGAACTAAAAAAGTCTCCAGCACAAGTCTCGGATGAATAGAGACATCACTCCTGGCTATTGTTTAAGCCATTTCCAGATTCCTGAAGAAACCAAAATAATAACAAGCCATGCATGGCACAGTCCCTGTTAGTTATCAAATTTAAGATATATACCGGTAGTTTTGTTTATAGTCATAAGCTGATGCTTACTTGTGATGATTTTTTAACATTAAAGTTCATTAAAACAAAATGGCCGCCAGTCAGCCATTTTGAATCTGATCTGAAAAACAAAATGTGCATCAAGAACCAATAATGTCTAATGAATGTATCATTTTTGAACGAAATACATCCATAAGTGACCGAGATCCGGTTCTGGAATGCCAGAAATGCTTGATTTTTGATGATTTTCTTGCAGAGAAATGCCCACCATTCAGCCATTTTGAATCAGAAGGTCAAATCAATAAATTTGAATAGCTATTACATGATGTATAATTATTTATAAAATTTCAACATAATCAGTCAAAGCATGTCAGAGATATGGCACTAGAACTGCACTGAGTAATTGAGATATTGAAAAGCTGAAAACTGATGAATTATTATGCAAATCAGGTAATTAATATGAACAGATGTTAAGATCTGGTCTGTGCATAGTCCGAAAGCATCTATGTATCAAGTTTCATTGAAATGTAACGATTAGTATATCAGCAGAAAGCCCAAAAATGGACCAATCATTATACAAATTAGGTAATTGATATGCATGGGATTTTACCTAAAACTAATCAGGTCTGCGCATTGTACCAGAGCGTCTATGTACCAAGATTCATACATATTCCATTAAGCGGTTCCTTAGATTTCAGTGGAACTAACACACACACAAAAACTTGCATTGTGTGCGTCACACACTGGAGTAAAAAAAAATAGAGATTATGAAATTATACCTTTTAATTACAAATGGCTTTTCTTCTACAGTGGGTATTGCCATATATTCACCTGCATCAACCTCAGATTGAGGTAAATCTACATCAGCAGCTGGTCCACTGCCATGCAGGATCTTTTTTAGCCACGACTTATCCTCATAGCTCACACTAGAGTCAGCGTAGTGTCTGGACTGCAAGTAGACAACAGTAAACGCCTAGAAAAACATGCAGAATAATTAAGAGGTTACATAAAGTAAATACTGTAGTCAAACACAGACAACGGATCCACCATTTTCAGACTAAGTGACACCTCTAAAATATCTGAAACTGTCTCACACGCTACTTACTGAACACATGAAAAAATGGAATGACAACAAAGATCCTACACTGGATGAAATAAAAAATACTCTTAGGAAATTGAAGACAGGAAAATCATCTGGACTTGATGGTATCCCAGCAGAATTACTTAAATACAGCAGTTCAAATTTTGTCAAAGCACTTCAAAAACTCTTCAATATTTACAACAAGTAGTACCATGATCTTCACCATAATTCAAACAAAACAACTGGCAGTTGGTCATTTTAAATCTGATCTTAAAAACAAAATGATGTGCATGAAGGTCTCATTATATACAAAGTGTGTACCAAGTTTAAACAAAATCCATCCATCCACAATGAATGGTAGATATATTAATTTTGATGAATTTTAAGCATGAAAATGGCCACCATTCAGCCATCAGATTGAATCAGATTGTTAAACTAATAGATGTGCATATGTATCCCAGGATGTATGATGTATGTGCAAACTCCAAAACTCCAATCCATAAATAAAGACAATGCTTTCAAATCCTTGAAACTATAGAAGTATTTACAACAAGTAGTACTTAGCCCTGCGTACAGTGCTGTGTGTACGGGGACGCGTTTGGTTGATAGATGTCCCCACCACAGCCCTGCGTACCTCCATAGACAAAGTCCGGGAGCGCACCGTAATTGGTGCGCAAGTTAAAAATAACTTTTAATAAGTAGTTTCCCAGCCTAAATCGGTTGAAATGGCAATAGTTATCCGTAACAAGCATTACAAAGTTATCTGAGACTGAAATGTCTTTAAATAACAACTAGTAAAGACAGACAAATTGTAAACCGGAGGAATTATCCACCAAACGCCGCCATTTTTAATTTCATTCACGCGAGAGAATGCGTTTGTTTTAGGGCAAAGTAGCCGATTTCATCCACAACTGGACTCCGAACTGGTAGTTCTAGATATATCTGGTAATCGATCATCATTTTTGGTACCTGGGCATGTTATTTCATTAAAAAAGTTATATTTTTCAAAGTCCCGGACTTTGTCTATGGAGGTACGCAGGGCTGTGGTGGGGACATCTATCAACCAAACGCGTCCCCTTACACACAGCACTGTACGCAGGGCTAAAGTAGTACTATGATCTTCACCATAATCATAAACAAAGGAATAACTAGGCATATAAGGCTTTCAAGTTCTAACCCAGGATCATATCCAGTCAACTGATTTTCAAATCAATAACGTATACTTTCGATAGTCAGGCACACTGTGACAAATTAGTTTTCTTTTCAAGTGAAATTTATTCAATCAAGTTGTTGCAAAATAGGGTAAACGATGATAATTTTGTAATTGCTAGTAATTGTGAACGTAAACGAAAATTACCCTGATGCCACGAATTATCCGAAAATAACACGGGTGAAAATCGATGTCATGGTTTGGATGTCAAGGTTGAAAGATTTCCTAACTTTTGTTATTATATGAGTGGTCGGCGAAATTACCGGCGACTGATTAAGTATTGACCCTACTTTAGGTTCTTTTTATTATCCAAGAAACGTTCCGAGCGACGCCAATTATATTCACACAACATTACACATATATTCCAGATTGTATGAGTTTTACTGTATTAACATTCAAACACGCACATGAATACGTTTACCTTTGGTGAAACCTCTGTCCAATTCCAGGGTTTCCTTATTAACGTGTTTCTCAGTCCCCGGCAAACTCTGCACATGTATGTCGCCATTTTAACCCCTTGTAAATGTTGCGGTCAGAGGTTAAATAGATCTACCATTTATAACTATGGGTGATCCTTTTCCAAAGGTCCACGGGTTTCTGGACAATTATTCTATTCCGGTCATACAAAATATAATACATTTTTCTCAGTTGAAAATTAATAATTAGTACAGAAATATCATAAAATAATTGACATTATTTGTGTGTTTTTGTGCATTTTTTATCTTCGCTGAAACCCTTCACGTGTAATACAAGGAGTCCGCTGTCGTGTCAAAATAACGCGAAAACCTGAAACTTCTCGCGAGATTTGCGTAGGTGGACATCGGCGATTTCGAGGGGTTTCCCCGTGTTAGTGTTTAAATTACTTGCAATTTTGCGGTCAACGCCAAGATTTAACTAACCAAATATAGTAGCAAAAGGTGAGTATGAATTGTAGACAGCATTTGTTTCTAATTTTTACCGAAAAAACTGCAAACTATTTGTTAAAATGTCAGCCTGTGTGAAATTAATCAGTAGTGCAGCAACCCTGATCAGGAAAAAAGGCAGACAAATGGTATGACAACAAGCCGCCTACGCGGCCGATGACTTCCTTGTCTAATAACGTTCTGCATTGGTGATATCGCCAGGTGATATTTATCTTGTATACTCCGGCCAACTTCCGTTGGCTCTTATATACATAAAATTCTATTTTTTTCCCTGGAAACACACATGAACAGTACGGATGCTTGTAAATCATGCTATATAACTATTTTACGCAGACGCTTAAATCATTATAAGAACTCCTCCCACAACAGACTTCGATGTCGAAATAAGTCGCCCCCCCCCCCTAAAAAAAAATTGTGGAGGGGGCCATTAAAAATTAGTATTCGCTGGGCACATTAATGAGACGTGCAAGTCTAATAGTCTGGATAAGGGTATGAAACTAGGGTGATGAAGATGGCAGACTTGGCAGTGTTCACAACAAATCATGAAGCGGTCACAGATTTCTAAACAGTGAAAATATTAAATTACAAAATTCTGAAAAAAGAAATTATCTGTTTTCGTTTCCAATTGTTTTTAATTTGCCCTTCAGAGTATGTATACATGTCATCTTGAATAGAATCGCATGTTAAATAACCTGCAGCAATTTTTTTATTATAATTTTTGTTTTGTATCAAGATTATTCAAATACCACTACAAGAAATATGTTTAACATTTATTAATTGGTGCTTTCAAATACATAAATTAAAAGGTTTATATTGGGTCAACAAAAACAGGGAAAAAACAACCCCAATTCTACTACATGTATATGTGGGGAAAAAATGAATATTTCAATTGTAAATGCATTTTTTTTTCAATTAAATAACACTTTCAGCAGTGAGAAAAGTTAATAGGTTCAAGTCAATGTAACAAGTTTGTCTCTTCAATTATCCAGGGTGACCTGTATACAATTAGCAAGCCAATCATATGAGACATGTGACAGTCAATTGGCCTGACACCCACCCAACCCCCTGCACCACGATCATTATAATTTGTTGGCCAGTCAGTTCTATTCTACAATAAAAAATAGAATTTGCATACAAAATGTACTCTATTTCTTTATGATTGGTGTGGAAAATTTGCCAAACAAATGAGACAAATTTATATAACATTAGTGCTTAAAGAATAATAATGATGACGATATTATAAGAAGTATTAATATAAGTACATATAACTTTAAATTCATATGAAGTTGTAACACTGTCCTTGTTATGTGCATTCTACAGTACTCAAAATTGTTAATGTCATAAATCATTATTATTATTATTATATGACAAGGACGCAGTTATAATTTCCCAAGAGAAACAAGACTAGTTCTAAACATACTTTGAGTGATCATCATCATAATCTCAGAAAATTCATTCTGAACCATGCTTTTATGATACCTTCCAATTTTGTAATGTAGTTATGACCATGGAGCTCCATGTTATGACTAACCTTCCCTTGTCCTAAATTAGTGTCCCCTTCAGAGATCTGTATATGTTTTATTCCCTGGTTGCTCTCTATTATGGAAAGCAATGTTATTTACCTTTTCCTATTTTTCATGACTTTTTTGTGTCCATACTGAAAAATTAGTTTTGAATTACCACTGCCATTCTTCAATCTGTGAAAATCGAAGGATGATGGTACAATGTTTGCTCCATTAGAAGTACATCTTTAATAAAAGCCCATATAAATCAAATGTTATATTTATTGTATGCTTGTATTAAAATACAACTCATTTTTAACATCAACACCTTCACATAAGTACATTTGCTACTAATAGAGCAATTAAGATGTTATTTGCATTTGTTCAATGTAACATTCTTGGCCACTATCAATCACCACCACAACTTTTAATTTTTTAATTTTTATTCTTTTAACATGTAATAATTCGTTTTTAACTGCAGGGTCCCTGATCGATTGTTAAGCTGAACACTTGCCTGAACACTTAAAAGTCGACCGACTGTACTGTTGTTTCCAATATCGAAGACAGTGTTTCATATGCAGTGTCTGTCTTTGTTAATGAAAAGCATAGTACAATCGGCCGTACTCAACGATCAGCAAGACACAAGAGGTCATCATGTATATTTTGTTTAGTTTGTCTCTACCACAATAATCTAATAACTAGTTCACAGTGATAATTTTACAATATATTTTAAATCTTATCACAGATAGCTCACCTAAAATTCACAGACATATATATATATAAATAGCTGTCAAACCTCTGTCCCCATATGTTGCAGTCAGTGTTGTTCGTAAAAGACTCCAACGATGTATGAACCAGTCAATTCAGAACTAACCAGGTGAAAGTAACCTAATATGGCTGATAAAGAATCAGTAGTTGTCTCGTCCACTATTTCTCTATCTCCACCGCTACCCCAGCCTCAGTCCAGTAAAAATGCAATAATGGCTGATAGCTCTGGTAGTGATGGTAATGAACAAAGCCAAAGTACTGAGAATTGGCATCCAAAGTTAGATGAAAATTTTGATCTGGAGACTGTTTCATTGAATCCGTATCAGACCATAGACAGTCTTGACAACTCTGAACACTCGTCTCTCGAAACCTCTATACATGATTTGACTGAGAACATCGGAGATATCAACCATCATCATCTCTGGGCTGAAGAACAGGACAGGTCTGAAGAGAATTCAGTAGATGATTTTGTATCAGTTAGATCTCTATTCACTAATATCACTGATTTTGAGGAAAACCCGCTCACCCTAAACATGGATGTAGTGTCGGCAGAAAAAATGAATCACCCTGGAGATGGTATCTTCAAAGGACATCCTCAGAAACGAAAAGTAGATAGTGATTCTAAAAACATGTTGGATAAGGATGTTATTGTGACAAGTGTTGCGAGGCAAAATATTAAAACTGTTGAACAAGATATGAGCAGCAAATCTGATTTCCCTGAAAGGCAGTGGAAGAAGCAAAAAGTTGATTCTGATTTTGGCAAAACTGAATTATCGCAAATAAAGATTAGTTTTAAAACTGAAATGGAAAAACTTGGCAACCGAGAAGTATTCTTTCATGGAAAGCATGGAAGTGCAGGACAGGGGGCAAATAAATTAGCAGCCGAGAATGATGCAGGAACTGCAAAACCTGTTGAAAATGAACAAGAAGATGGAGAATTAGAATTTGACATTGTTGATGAGATCGAAGATGAGCCAATAGACAGAGGAGAAGATGAGGTAATCATGGCAACAGATGAAGAAGATAATGATAGTTTCACTGAAGAAATTGATGCAATGTTGGACGAAGGGATGTCTTTTTATAATAAAGAGAAAAGAAATCGGAAGAAAGCTAATTTCACTGAGAACTATGATGATTCAAGAGATTCTGATACACCTGAAGGACTGATTGGCATAACACACAAGACAGTACTGAAAGGTAATGTGACTGTTTTATTATGTTGCAGTCTCTTGTAATTTTGGTGAATATTTTTGGTAAAAAGTGATATTTTTGACTTCTTGTTAAAAACTGCAAGTCTGATTGCTTTGATATTATACATATACCCCTCGTAGGTACTACAGGTATAGCTCTCTCAGATTTGTTCACTTTGTGATGATATCTTCAATTATCTAATTTTGATGAATATTTTTGTCAATTTTGGGTGAAGAGTGATATTTTACGAACTCTTGTTGAAATCAGCATATTGTTCATTTTCTAATGATATCTTTAGTTCTTTAATTGCAATGTGCATTGCTAACTCAGCCGACAGGCTGCTTGCTAGCCCCCATTCGGACGTAGTCCGAAAACGGGGACTTATGTTTTGCCCTGTGTGCGTCCGTGCATCCATGCGTCCGTGATCACCTGTATTTCGAACATGCATGGACTGATTAAGTTCAAACTTCACTCATACATCACACATTATATGGGACATATGCACATGCATTTTTTTTCATGATCCGATTAACGATAGCCGAATAGCGGCCATTTTAAGGCTGAAAATGCATTGAAATCGCACATTTTCATCATTCCGGACCCGGATCTCAGTTATGCGTGGACGGATTTTGTTCAAATTTGGTACATACATTAAACATAACAGGACCTTGATGCACGTCATTTTTTTTTTCGGATCAAGTTCGAAATGGACGACTGGCGGCCATTTTGTTTTAAAGAATTCAGTTCTGGATCCGTATCCGAGACATGTCTGAATTGATCAAGTTCAAACTTCACACACACATGGTACATCATGTCACAAATAGATATGTGCATTTTTTTCATGATCCGCTTAACAATAGCTGAATGATGGCCATTTTAAGGCCGAAAATGCATCAAAATCACGTATTTTCACAATTCCGGAACCGGATCTCAGTCATGCATGGATGGATTTTGTTCAGATTTAGTACAATGTGTTGTACATATGCAGGTGCATTTCGGATGAGATTTCGGTCATGATCTGCTTTGAATGTATATGTCACTCAAATATGAACGGAACGGGGACGTGTCATTGACAATGACTTGTTTGCTTGTATTTTGATGCTTCTATGAAAAAACGTGGATAATATCTCAGATTGTGACTCTCCTCTCCTGCTTTTTATGCTTTGTGTGCACAGTATGTATTCTAGCTTAACCAGAAAAAGGTTGCCATGATTGTCAGTATAACATATGGCTAAAACATTTGACAGTTCAGGTTATATGTATTGTGTAATCTATTACAGCAAGAGGGCGTGCACCACTAGAACCTCTACCAGAAGGTTGGGTTGTGATAACGCATGGATCTGGTATGCCGTTATATTTACATAGATCTTCTAGAGTTGTGACCTGGTCAAGACCTTATTTTCTTGGTATTGGAAGTGCAAGGGTAAGACTGTTTAGATGTCCCACATGTTGGCTTACAATCAGAAATGCATACACATACCTGTGTTCCATGAAAAATCAAAGACCCTAGAATCTATGGAAAAACAAATTACTATTATTATAGAGCGAGTATCATGCTATGAAATCTATTCCATATAACAGTATTTTTAGATCATTTCAGGGTTTCAAAGTTATTTAGAAATGATTGCTTATTATGATTGTATCTTAGACATGATTATTTGTTATTCCAGATATATGTGGCTAAGTTAGTTTTTCTTCTTTTTTTTTTGATTAGCTAGTGTCATTTGTACGTAGTTTATTTTGTATTACCATAGTTTTCTTGTTCTAGTTTTTCATTGTCATTCTTGTGTGTAACTTATTTAACTTCTTCCATAGAATTCTACACGTTTCAATAAACTGAATCTCTTGCCTTGGTCAAGTCAGTATTGAAATATTGACATATTTTGTAATTTTCACAGAAACACAAAGTTCCAGTTTTGAGTATTCCATGTATGCATTACAAGCGAGAGACAGAGAAAAACGATGTTTTGGCAACAGAAGACAATGCAGGTAAATTGATCTTCATCCTAATGCTGTGCTTATCTATGCATAACATTTGTTGTCATATATTTACATGCTGGTTGGCGAAAATGGCAAACAAATGTCCACCCAATCGCATTTTAATGGAGCCAAATCAATCATTTTGGTCATAAATCTGATGAGCTTCGATTCTATTACAGTTGATATTGTAAACATATGACCACAGTGTTTCTACAGTGTTCTCCCCAAAGCATTTTAGGGTAGTGAGCCAATACTCTGTGATTTATACCGATACTCCGACAGTGTGCCCGCAATTCTGATCACAACTCTGAAGTCATTCCACCTTGACTGATTCAATCTTAAATTTTATTTTCAACTTATTATGCACATTTACTATTTCTGATGTTCTTAAATTAGTATTAGAACACCAAAAAAATGTGTGGTTTACTGATATAAACCCACTGTTTTGGTCAGAGTCAAGTAAATTGCACAGCACTGAACATAATGTGACCGGTTTACAATTAGCATGAAGACAAGAAAACCTGCGTGGACAGCCCTCTAGATTGTGACCATTTTGGATGCCATGGTGATTATTAAAGTTTAATGAGTGGCGAATAGGTGTCCATTTAGCAACTAAAAAAAATCTAGCTGATGACAAAACTTTCTGTAATGTAAAACAGATTTTACAGCTTGTCAGCTCTTGGTGGCGCTTTTCTACCCACAATTCAAAATTTGCACATCCGCATTTTATTATCCGCCATAATAACATCTGACGATGGTTGCATGTTTTGCAAGTCAGAGCAATAAACCATGAATAATGCAATTAAAAGCAAAACTCATTTGTTAGTGAATTAGTGTCAGACTATAATGTTACATGGAACGTCGCTTCTGATTTTTAAATTGGGTTCAGTGGCAACTAGGAAAACAATTTAAATTTGAACAATAATCACATACTGGTAATCAAAAGTAGTATAAACACATTAAACTAAACAAAAAGACAGCATTGACACTTGCTAGCTGAATGAAACAAAAGTGTGAAGGTTGGTTTGTGTTGGGTGCAAAAGTTGAAACATGATAACACACTAGGCCAGAATTCCTGGTAATAGCGTACTCACTGACTGTTTGAAGGCAATGATAAAATTAATTTAAAAAGTAATTCAGTATCAATGCATCTATCGTCACTTTTACTATTAGTTTTGAAGTAAATCAAATAATATCTGAGTAGTGCCACAGAGGTGATGACATTCATTATCAACCTTTGATGACATGCACAAAGCTATTAGAGCAGCAGTAAAACAATATTTGTTGAGGGGGGGGGGCTATTTTTCATGATTTAAATGTCAATTTTTATTGATAATTTTATAGTAACAACTAGATATAATTTGTATATATTAAAAACTATAACTGAATATTAGCAGCAACCCTGAGACAACACGGTTGTTTCGGATTTTTCTTGCATCATGGTATGTAATATTTTTGCCAAATCAATGAGAACAACAAAACAGTAAAAATAACTGCTAAAGTTTATGATTTGGTGGAATTTTGCACATTTAAAAATAAACTGCTAGTTTAGTTCTATCTTCTTTCAATAAAACATTACTGTACCCATGTATTTATATTTCTGTGAATGTCTCTGATTTCAGAAGACGTAACAAACTCTAGTAGCTGCACTGAAATCACACAACTACCTCTAGAGGGCAGTATACCACAGGGTGCAGACGAAACGAAAGATGAGATGAAATCTAAAATAGAAGTGTGTAAAGATGAATCTGTCAGTAAGTTAATTCACTTTCATTCAGCACAGTAAGATACACTGTTACCCTCTAATTTTATTGAAGATATGCTTTATTTAAAAGATTATTGTACTTGTCTATTACTGTAAAATATTGGAATTTTCGCTGAAAACACTTTTCGAATGTTTTGTATGGAATTTATTTTTCACTGATTTTTGAAAAGTTGAATGTGAAATATAGGAAAAAAGGTATATTTGCTCGATTTTATTTTCACTGAATCATCCCTTCAGTGAAAATAGCGAAAATTTATTCCAAGCGAAAATAAAGTATTTTACAGTACTATTACCAATATATATGTGATATTAAATTTGGGGAATCATGGAAAAATATGTTTATATATATATTAGTATTTTATTAAGATTTTTGTATTTTAACATAAAGTGTTGAAAATAAGATTATGCATTCCATGATGTGGATATAAAAATATCCACTAAAATCTGTTGTGGTGAATTGATGTTTACTTAACAACTACCAACCAGACATGGAGTCTATTGAAAGACAAATTGAGAACAAATTTATTAGAAACTTTAGTTATTTTCAACATCAAAATGCCAATTTCACAATAAAATGCATGAAAACTTGTGTTGAGTACTTGTCAATGTTATCTGATAAAACTTGGAGTTGTAGACAATTTTATTCTAAAAACACACCATATTTTCCTGCAGCAATGGAAGAATTTGGAGAGTATGTTGGGAAGCTATTTGAATTTGAAAATATATCAATAAAGAAGTTCAAGTAAGTTGTTATTTAAATACAAAAGTTTTTTGAGATTGAGTTTACAGAACAGTAATATACCATGGATTATTGCTGCTATCACGATGATTGCATCTACTATGTAAAGCAGCTAAACAAGTATATTGCGCATTGTGTACTACATGACAACCTTCATACTCCAAGGACCGCAAAATGTTCATATTTACCAAAGGTTTTATTATTGTGACCTAATTAAATTTTAAAATAGATGTATTTTTTGTTGTAACTTTCTCTTAAATTTAGCTCAATGTCTAGTTGCAGTATATTCACCATGTATTTGTATGTAACCATGTGTCCTGTGTTTATTGCAGCTCGTGGTCTGCCAGAAGAAAACACAACAGAGAACAGAGAAGAAAACGAGCTACTGAACGTCCACAGTTCGTAAGTTACAAGTAGAAAAGAATACATTTGAATTATTCCTTTTTTACCACTAGGTGGATGTTTAGAAAAAAAAACATCATTACTTTTCTGGTTGGGGCAGATATGTGCATCAATACTTCTCTTGGCCATGTGTCTCAGTAGTGAATTAAAGCTTTAAAATTAAAAAGTTTTAAAAATGTATGTTATGAGCTGTAAGAAAAATGGTTCAAAAGTTGCATTATACCATTTGTACGAGTAATATTATTATTTATTTCTCTATGGTAGCCTGGAATTTCAAATGTGGTGTCCTTGAAATTACCTGAAAATGGTCCAACGCACAAAGGAAAAAAAGGTATTAAACTTATTTGAAAAACTCAATTTGATTTCAATATAAAACAATTATGATTTACAGAAACGTGATTAGCTTCTTACTTCTTACTTAATTCGAACATTATGCATCTTCAATACAATGAGGGAATTCTGTTACAGAAATATGTGAAAGAAAAGCCATTCAAAGCATCTGTAGTATCTATTCATAAATAATTATTTTGAGAGATTAAATATAATCTAAATGATGGGCTACTACAAACACTGCTTTCACTTTGATAGCTTTCACCCATAAACATCATTTTAACATCACAGATGTGATTTGCCATTGGAGTGCATGACATGTTGGTAACCCATACTAAGCACCAAAAAAATAAACTTCATCTTCCACCTCAAAGCTGATGTTTTATTTCTGTTTTATTTCAGAAATTACTCTAAATCTTCATAATAAAACTAATGTGTGTCTCCTACATGAATATTCCCAAAGAGTTTTAAAAGCACATCCTAAGTATATATTTAATGAAAATGGTAAGTAGTATGGGCAGGACTGCCCTCTAGAGGCAAAATAACACCTTGCAAAGTGGACGTTTGTTGTCTACTTCACAGCTCGTTTTTATATACTCAATATTTAGGGCATTTCGCAGCACATACAAGTTGTTTTTATCACCACAATTCATTCATAGATTGCAAATTTCATGTACTGAGTGACAAAAGCCAGACCTCTGCTCCTCTTTAAGTTAGATTAATGTTTTATTGTGGAAACTTTGTTATTAAAACTATTTCATGAGGAATTCTTATGGTGCATTCAAATAAACACTTTTTTTAATTTCAACTGATTTTTTATATAAACCCAATTATTTTACTATCATAGAATCAAATGAGCAAATAACATTCTGTAAGTGGTTAAAACCTACATTTTTGGTTTACACTGTTAATATTTCAGAGAACGCTAGTGCTCCATTCCAGGCAGTGATTGAAATTAACAATGTAAAGTATGGTTCAGGATTTGCTAGCAATAAAAAACTTGCCAAAGAAGAAGCAGGTAATGTAATTAACATTTGAATATTTTTGAGATTGATATCAAGCAGTTCAGATCAGCATTAGCATTGGAGCTTATGAGCTGAGGGTTTATCATTTGAATAATTTTGAGATTGATATCAAGCAGTTCAGATCCGCATTAGCATTGGAGCTATAAGCTGAGGGTTTATCATTTGAATAATTTTGAGATTGATATCAAGCAGTTCAGATCAGCATTAGCATTGGAGCTTATAAGCTGAGGGTTTATCATTTGAATAATTCTAAGATTGATATCAAGCAGTTCAGATCAGCTTTATCAAATACCTTATGTATACATAGGGCTATAAGCTGAGGGAAGTGGGTTATCATTCTGAAAACAATGTTATTGAAAAGTTTATGAAGGAGATTTTTTTCCCCTTGATGTCCAACTACTTAGTTATAGCCTAGTTATAAGGAATGCAATAACGTTTTGCATAATTATTAGATGCAGATCACATAAATTATTATTGTATTGAAATTTCATAGGTTACAGTAGTGAATGTATATTAATAAAGGTTACTCGCCAGTTATGGAGTGATCACGCACTCAGAAATATGTAATTGACTGCAGCTAGACCACATATATGATTGAGAATATGATAGTCTCGTATAGAACTGTATTTTACACATGGAATAGTTATCAATTTTAGCTGTTAACAGTTTTGTTTGTCTTGAGTAGAAATGTTTTGATTCTCCAATTACTTTATTGCTAATATCAAAATAACGTTGTTTGTTGCATTGTAGCCAAGAGTACATTAGAAATTTTAGTTCCTGAATTGATTGCTCAAAAAGAGGAGCAGAAATCGGAGCCTAACAACTTAGAGGTAGGTTATATGAATAAGACTCTAGGTCACTTCTGAACAACTCACGAGTTGTTTTACTTTGTTACTATTTTGAGGGTGTGAGGCCTTTTAAATTTAACTGGCATATCAATAGTACTCCACTCGCCATGCGCATGATATACCGTACTTCCCCGAATATAAGTCCAGGGGCCTGAACATGTAAAAAAATTAGGGGGTGGGCTCATACTCGAGGACCACCTCAAAAAATTGCGACCATCTTCCCAACCTCGAAAAATTATCCAAACTACATTCTTTGTTTACAGCACTGGTCTCGGAGGAATTTTACGTCTTTTTGAGAGAAAAAATGCAAAACGAGTTGTCATTGATTTTAACGACACTTTTTACAATGAAGAAATAAACATGTTCATAAAAATACACACATTTTATTACAAAATGGTTTACATACCCTTTGAATTTACAGTACAAAAAGGGGTAGGATCTGTGGGAAAACGGTCAAATGCAAGATCTTTATCATTATCTTTGTTGTGGAAAAATGGTAAAATTTGATCTGTTAACACTGATTTCGATAACAAATCAGCGATTCTTTTCTCCTAAAAGCTGTTGATTCACAATTTGCGAAGGGTAAACTGAGGGTGGGGGAAGTATTTAAACCTTTCACGGCCGCCAACAAGTCATGCCAAAGAATAGTTTGCTCGTTCACACCGTGACCCCAGTCATGATAGACTCAATGAACATGTTTATTCGGAAAAGTAAAACGATGTTCCATACCAGGTTTCATGGCTTGACAATCACATTTTTCTGTTTGGAAAACTAATACTCAAAAGAAATATGGATTATTTCAGTATTGCAACATCAGAGTTCATCCTGAGTAAATAACAGAATAGAAAAGGTGCGAACTATTTTCTGTACTCTGCCATGCACTCTGAAATTAATTGAGTTTTCTCGTAAAAGCTGCAACCAAACTACCGTACCAATCATGATTTTTATGCAATGAAATACACTTATTACATGCATATTTTAATAAATGTCGTTGACACCCGGTAAAAACACTGTGGGCCTATACTCAGGGATGCCCTCAACTCGTTAAATCTTTAAAAACAGAGGGTGGGCTTATACTCGGGGAGGGGCTTATAATGGGGAAGTACGGTAGTTTTGATATCATTCTTCAAATTGAGAGATAAGATCCCAATTTTTCCTGTCACTTTCAAATCACAGAGAAGTTTTAGTGTACCAGCTTGTATTGCCTTGGAAACATCTAGTAGTTTTCATATAATTTGTTAACCGAATTTGTTTTCAATGTACACTGATAAAACTGTACAGAATTATTGTGTGTGTCATCTTTGTAGTCCAAGATAGTCAACATCAAAGTCAAATAAGTGATTATTATAAAATTACACCACTTTCTCAGTAACATATGAATTAGAACATGCTACTGGTTACCATGGTAACATGATTTATCTTCATCTTTCAGTACTTTGATCACATTGCAATAGAAGATTCTAGAGTTTATGATTTATGTCACAAAGCGGGACAGCTGTCACCATGGCAGATATTACAAGAGTGCCTTAAAAGGTATGTTCAATTCCATGTCATTCTTGTTGATCTGTCACTGAATTGTTCATCAAAACACTTTCTCATCATTTTTTGAAGGTATTTCATCATATACAAACACCTTTGATTTGTCACTGTGTAATGCAACTGGACCACTTAAACAGGTGAAAGAAAAAAATGTTAATTTCAAGCCCAGACCACAACATACACTCAGATTTGCACTTGTTGCCTTTGCTTTAATCAACAGAAACCATGGTATGGGAGATACAAGTGTTAAGTTTGATGTGAAAGTCAGTAAAAATCAGAAAAGTGAATATACCATGACATGTGGCAAACATGTAGCTATGGTAAGTCTAAAATAAATGCTATTATTGTATTACTGTATGTATGTATGTACGTAGTGGGTCCAATGCTATGACAATGTACTTCTAGCAATCAAAAGTAGATTGGTGCTCTTGACATATATGCTAGTGATGTTTTCATTTCAAAGTGCATTAATTCATTGATGCTTTATTTGTTGTGAATTCTGAGAAAAGGTTAAATATGTCTGTCACTTTTCCAGTTTTCATTGATTTTTTTTGTTTGTCCGAATAGAACATCTTCATGAAATAATAAATTAAACTTTTAAATTCTTCAATTAATTAACAATATTTTCTACATTAATTCTACATTTAATTTTATTTTTCAGGGTTTCTGCAAGAACAAGATAATTGGCAAACAATTGGCATCCCAGACTATACTACAGGTAATTGTTAACTGGGGTGTCTCATTATCAGAAACCTATATCAAAACTGTTGACATTGAACACATAAATGTTAATATTAGGGAAGTTATACTGGAACACCTAGTTAATAAAATTGAACACCTCACTGTTGACATTGAACACATAAATGTTAACATTAGGGAAGTTATACTGGAACACCTAGTTAATAAAATTAAACACTGCACTGTTGACATTGAACACAAAAATGTTAACGTTAGGGAAGTTATACTGGAACACCTAGTTAATAAAATTGAACACCTCACTGTTGACATTGAACACATAAATGTTAACATTAGGGAAGTTATACTGGAACACCTAGTTAATAAAATTGAACACCTCACTGTTGACATTGAACACATAAATATTAACATTAGGGAAGTTATACTTGGAACACCTAGTTAATAAAATTGAACACCTCACTGTTGACATTGAACACATAAATGTTAACATTAGGTAAGTTATACTGGAACACCTAGTTAATAAAATTGAACACCTCACTGTTGACATTGAACACTCAGTTATTATTATTAATATTGGACACCTCACAATTAACATAGAACATATAGCTGTTAACATTTAACATTAAAGCATACCTGTTAAATTTGAACACATAAATGTTAACATTGAATTCAATCCTTCCTTCAGAAACTGCACCCTCAGATACATTGCTGGGGTTCTTTAATTAGAATGTATGGGAAAGGGGTATGTCTGTTGGATAAAGAGAAACAACAAGCTGAGCAGAGTGTAATGGAACTGCAGCAGCATGGCAAGAAAAACAGACCTAATCTTCATATATTGGCAAAATTGCAAGAAGAGATGAGAAAAATGTATTCAGAGGAGCAGGTAGAAAATTTCACCTCACTTTCAAGTTCTGCATTCTTTATTTTGGATACCCTAAATCAGACTATTCACTATGGATATGTGAACCTTATAACATCAAAAACCCATCATGATTTGACTAATTGTACTGTCTTTTGAATCAATTTGTTTTCCAGGATAAGAAAAAGAAAGTCAAGAAATTCCATCCAGGTAATATCGAGAAGCCTTCCACAGCACTTTGTACATTAGATGTCTGAACGCACAATGTAATAAGTTGACCTACCTGAATTACAGAATGGTTTCTAATAAGACAAAGACATTCTAAACTTTTTAAATTGGGTTGGGCTGGTAGGCAGTTGAGAGGAGTTTGATATTTACTTTTTGTATGTTTTTTTAAATAAGTGTACGTAATGAGATTGATACTGATTAATTCACAGCATACTTGTATTTTTGAAATATGAACCTATTCAGTATCCTGCCTCATTAGTATACTAGTAATCTTTATTTATGTAAATTTTAGTCTTGCTTGTTATGTAAGGCAATAGATAAAATACAAGAAGGATTAATTTAATATTTACAAAGAAAATAATTTTGACTCAATTTTATGTGGGTTGATGAAAATAACTGAAGTATGCATATACCCTGTATCACCCTGAATTTAATGGATTTTTACTGACCCATAATAGTATTAAAGTACTAAACAAGTATTTGTTTTATCAATAAAATTTGTAACTGTACTCATAAATGAACTGACTAACTTGTGACTAGTGTAAAAGGATTAATTAGTCACTGAGTTTTAATTTTGCTTATTTCGCTAACTGGAAAATGCGCTAAATTAAAACCCAGTGAATATGTAAAATTTAGCATAGAATACATTATCTAAATGGTAAAACCGTGAATTGAAAACCCACTGAATATGCGTGAAATGGTAAATCAGTGAAATTTAAAACCAGTGAAAATTAGTCATTTTACAGTATAGCCATACAAGTCTAGCTGCCTGATTCTGAGATAAACTAAACCCTAGTTGAGACCTGGTTTGTTCACACATATTTTTCATCAGTAGGTTAAAATTTTGCTACAGGTGAGAACATCCTGGGAATTTTGTTTCTCTGTTGGGTAACAATTTTAAATTAAAAATGAGAGATTTATATTAATAACGAATTGATTTGTTTATTTCTGGTCATTACTTATCCACATGCGACATTAAATAAATTACTGTCTGCATGTATTTAAGCTTAGTAATGGCAAGGTTAACAAGTGTTTCTCCCTCAGAATCAAACAAGGATATAGAAACACCACTTGTAGAAATATATTACAGTACTTCCTTGGTGTCCTAGTGGGCTAATGATATCCTATGTGTAAATTGTGTAAGTTTGTTTTCTGCTCGTCTGTGGCTAGGTTCACGGTAGGGTTGTTATATCAATGTTGATGTATTTACTACAACTAGTACATTGTACAATGTATTGGTTCATATATTCTAGCCAACTTTTCCTTCAATCCAATGTCACTCCCACTACCATATTTTCCCTATTAGAAGCACATGTACTAAAAACATAAATGAGTTGGGAGTACACATAAATCCCACTAAAATACAATTGACTTGCATGCTCCATAGATATACGCTTCTAATGAATCAAATTTGGTGTAGTGCTTGATGCTGTAATATTTAAACCATTTCTTCACCTACCGTACATGTGTGTATAACCAAACTTGAATACAAGGGAGATGTTCATTTGTCATGTGTAGTAGCTGCTATAAACTTTGATACCTTTTAATGTGTTCACAAATAATGAGTGAATGTAGCACTATATAAACTAAGCTTTTGAAGCACTGTCAGTTCATAGAACAACCTGTCTTAAATCCTATCTGCTTTACTTTAGTATAATTTATGTACCAGCATTGTTTTAATCAAGATATTATTTTAACTTGAATCATTTTTGATATTTATTTTCTGTGAGTGCATGTCCATATTTTTCTTATGTTATGATGCTCAGATTTTTAGTCATTATATTCTTGTGTCATTTGTATACTACGGTATTATCTGAACATTCAATTGTTTAATCTAAAAACAATTTACCTGAATTTAATGTCGAAAATGAGTGTTTTTATTAATGCTTAATAAAAACAAAAATATTGCTGTCTAAATTGTTCTTTGACTTGTGTTTTATCTTTGAATTGTATGTGATTTTTTTTTTTCAAACAATCAACTTTTTACCTCTTCATTTTGTCCATAATTTGAATGCAAATTTTGCTATTTGGGGGTATTTTTTTCTGTATTTAAGCTGAATTTTGGACTACATGTATGATTTCAAATTTACCATTCCTTGCATTGAGCAGTTGTCAATATGATAATGCTGAAAATTACTTTTTGTATTTAAGTGGAATACTTAGGTTGATCTTTTTGTAAAACAAACCCCTTAGCTTACTGTTCTATGGTACCTTGACAATATTGATAACTGTATTATTAATAAAGTTTTAATTTCAGTTTTCATGTCATACCTGTAGTTTTCTGAGGGGACAGGTTTATTATTTTGTAAATCACTGTGTAAACATTGGGTCTGTTTCACTAATCATAATGTTTCTTGTACTTTTTGTACATTTTTTTCTCTTATTACCGTAAAATCTGTATTAGGAGTCACATCCCAAATAATTCAGAACTATAAAATTCACAATTTTTCATGTGTGTAGATGCTCCTATAGCAGAGGCTTCTAATACAGATATTATAGTACTTCAACAAACATGCATTGTGATTTTAATGAAATATATTCTGATTTATTTTGTGTGACATTTTAAGAAGTATACTTATATTTTACAGATTCAACCCAATTATGTAATATTACTGTTGAATGAAATGTTCCACTCTGCCTCAGTGACAAATTTTTCATTAATTACCTTAAAGTTAAGCACACAGAACACAATAATGTAATGAGTAGGAGGAGTAATTGTATTGCCTTATATGGAGAATATTTTCATTGGAATAAATTTTATGGTATTGTATCATATTTGGACATGCTGTATTTCTCAGATATGTGAAATGAATTTTAATATTGCTATTTACTGCTTTTTGTAAGCCAAACACTTTTGATGTGAGTACATTATTTTATGTAATGTCAGATTCATTTTCATTATATGATTATATGTATGATACATTTAATTATCACATGAATATATGATATTTCACCATGTCCACAGTTGACTGCACATGTTTGAATACTGTATCACAAGAATAAATAACCTAGTCTTATAATATGAGGTTATTATGAGTATACACGAAGATAGTACAGCCTTGGGTATTGACCGGCGTGCAGCGGAGGTCAATGGGCGGTGTACTGTCTGACTGCATACTTTGAGGTATCCTCGTAATAACCTTATTATAAATCTTTAATAGGTATTATTATACATCTGTCACTGTAACGCCATAAGTTACAGCGTGCTGTAATCTTTCAGTATTTTACAGGGTATTTTCATCATACTATATTAGGAAATGCGAATTCCAAATATTGGAATGATTACGCGCGTAAGCGTCCTCTAATAATAATAATAAAACCAAACATGGCTTTAACCAGGGTTTAACCAGACTCCAAGTTCGCTGATTCTGTTCTAAACATTTTGGATTTTGTATTCTTGGAAGGAAATATGTATAATAATAAGGTTATTATGAAGATACCTCAAAGTATGCACTCAGACAGTACAACGTCGCATCGACCTCCACTGCGTGTTGGTCGATACTCCTGATGTACTGTCTTCGTGCATACTTTAAGGTATCCTCGTAATAACCTCATATTATTATACATCCAGAACTGAAAACAATAGAATGTACCAATTAATAGAAAGATCAGTATATTTGCATTTGATTGACACTTGCATTTTACATGGTGAACTCATTGTTTTGTTTTCATTGGACACACATGGTCTATGATGAAAGTAGAATTCTGTCTCTAAGCACAAATATTTGCACAGAGTAAAATGTTTTTCGCTGCAATTTTGGGCTGTTATTCCTTATTAAATTATTAGTACCAGTACAAGCTTGAAACAATATATAATAATAAGTTATCACAAAAATACAGTTGTGCATTACAAGATTTTATCAACCTGTGCTACTCATCAGTCAATATGATCACAGTACTGATTTCTTGCATACTTTGTAGTATTCTTGTGATCACTTTGTAATTTAACTATACTGCATGAACTCTTTTAAACTCAATATTTTCGTTGTGAATTCTAGTGTTATATCATTTAAGATAGGGATAGAGTGTGGCAAGAACTCTTTATTTCATTTTACTCCTTACAATTTCATTTCAAGATATGTAAATATTATTACAGTTGATTTCAAGAAATTCCATTAGTTTAGTATGAAATGAATTGAAACTTTTACTCTGAGAGCATTCTTTTCAATACACTATATCTCCCACAATTGCTGTTGGTATTATTCAACACTCAGCGGAAATAGGTAACCTATTTTCACATAGAAGCTACATTAAAGCAGCAGCTTATGAGAACAGTAAAATATAATTAAACTGATCATTATATTAGAATCAAACTGTTTGAATGAATATTGGCTACAAAATGTTATGAGCCATGCTATATTGGGTGAAACTTGATCTGTTCTCAACCCAGAACACACCCCATGTTTGTCAAGTTTAAGTGCCAAATGCAGAACAACAATATTACTGTATCGTATGGGTTCTGTTGTAATAGCAACTTCTCTGGAACATGCCTTTTACTGAACTACTAAATATACACAATAATTTAATATTGCAATTGCAAAATCAAGTTTGCCACCATCTACATAACCCGGTTCAACGTGGTGATGTGAATACTATTTGTTGGAGTCTGGTTGAATACAATGTCTTCAATACTTACCTGAATATAGTAAATGCAATATTTGTAATTGTCTAAGTGGGGTTATATTTTTTAAATGTTGGTATGTTAGTGAATGTAATAAAAACAACTTCATAAAGGTTTTAATGCTATTTGTTTTATGTGCGCGGTAATTAAGATCATATCTACAAGGTATGCCATTAGTGAAAAAAAGACTTCAATATTTTCGACCATAGTATTTTTAGTTGCTGGGTTGTCATTATTACCTTGCCCGTATCATGGAAGGAAAGGTATGTTAAGTGGAAAATGTCTGTCATCGTTGTTATTGTCATCGTCGTCGTTGTTAATAATTGTTATTGTGTGCACAATTTTTCAAACTTGGTCACCTAATTCATCAGTATGAAATCTTCCCTTTGTATGAACAACAGATGTGAAAATATGCAAAAATTGAGAAAATCTGATAAAATATTTTGACTGTTTCTACTTGACTGATCACTGGTGATGCACGTTCAAAGGTCACTGATCCCAGTGGCAATATGCATTCTTGTATGTGTTCAATGAAGCAAATCAATTATCTTGTAATATCATTGATAATGTATCTCCCAAATCCCATAGGAATAATAGACTGGGTTTCAATGCCAATTCATGGAGTGAGAGTTGCTGCAGTCTGATACACATTTGCAAACCTACCAATAAAATCCTAAAAAGATATCAGATACAGAAAAATTAACCTAGGCAAGCTAAAGGCCCCCAGGGTAAAAAAGTAATCTACTTGTGTCCTGGTGAATTCCTAAGCCCAACTCCACAACATGAAGTTACTGTGTGTGTGAGTTTGTAACATTCTGACCCACAATGGTCAGATCAAGCCTGAGTTCTCTTTCAAGAACCGGCGCAGCCTGGAAAGAGGGCCCTGTGGTAATGAGAAATGGATGTGTTACATAATGTCTAAGACCCAAATGTCAGCACATAGTCTAATACTTCACCACCATAAAATTCATGGTAACTTAGAGCTCTCAGATCATGGAGATTATGCATCTTGGCTCTAATTCATCCTGTTGGGTATCTGCATTTGAGTATGCAATGCTGATTGTATCCAGAACCTGCCAGGAAAGTGTCGTACAACTCTCTGGCTACTGCTGTTTACCCTCTGTGTGGCAGTTGAATACGAGTTTGGACCCTGGATGCTGGTGCTCTTTCCCAGCAATGCCTGAATGCACACTAGGCACAAGTTCCTTCCTGTGTACCAGGTGGTGAATTCAACCATGGATGAAAATAGGGGAGGCTGGTGTTTAGAGTCTTTGGTTTTTTAACCCTGTAGAGGTGGTTTTCAGGCTGACTGACTGTTAAATTATCAGCAAAAGTTTGAGCTTGTAACTCCTGCCTTAAGCCAAGATGACTAGGATTGAGACTTCTTTGGCTTTAGTTGCAACTTCCTGCATGATGTTCCTAACCAAACTGATAGACAACCCACTGGGGATGTTTTCTATCATGGATGGGGCCTTCTACGAGTTGGGGCATAGAGAGATAGAAAGAATATGTCCAGTACACTTTTCCTTCATCGATTTTGCAGGACACCAAGGAATATAAGCACCACAACCATGACAACCATTTTTTCTCAGCCAATTCTTACTGATCGCTATCCAGCTTCTAGGCAACGGAATCCAATTTAACACAAAATTCACATGATGTATGTCGTCATCTTTACACATATATTGTTGATAGTCAGAACATCAATATGGCATCTTCATTGATTTCAAAGCCGGAACCTCCAAACTTCCATTTTCTCTCAATAAACCTGATGGTTGCTACTATTATATTATTTCCGGGGTTCAACTGGCTGGCAGTAATGAGTCACTACATTATAGAACTTAAAAATACTTAACTTAAACAATAGTGGTAGTAATTGAATTAGTGCTATAAACAAAACATATTATGCTTTTCCTCTCCCCAAGGACATCCTTCACAAATTGCTGGGGACTTCATTTCTACAGTTCCTCTACATCCTCATCTGTTTAGTTATGAATTAAAAGATGCATTATCTTCCATTGGCAGTTATCATCCATTCAGTCATTGATGTAACTGTATTGTACTCCTTCCAGAGTTTTGTGCTTGTACCCGTATGGATATACCATTCAGACATTTCATTCATTAGATTCATGCTCTGTTATTTGAGGGACAACGGATATATCCACTAATGCTACTCAATCTTCGTTTATTACATTATCTGGTCACTCAAGTTTGCTAACCAGACCACACAAGAAAGGAGATCAACGATTGTTGTTAAAGGTGGACGATTGTCTCTACTGGATTAACTAACGTGAATATTTTTCAAGATGTATTTGGATAGTGGGAATAACGAAAAAACGAGAATATCATCCTGTCAGTTATGTACATATAATGATTGTGGTACACATACTGTTTACAATGGTATTCTGGTCTACGGTAATTAATGCACTGATACACTGATACTAGTTCATCATTAGTGATCTGAGTGCATACCAACTTTTCAATCTTTGAGTATGATCAGTAATCCAGTGGATACTTTATTTAGTTCCACCTGCCAAATGAATCAGAAAGCATACAAGGTATATGAACAGCATTGACAAGTGTGTTAAAAAGTGTGTTCAAGGCATCGTATACATGTCAATTTGAATGCATATTCAGCATATATGTCTACAGAAACTAAATGATCGCCCATCGGTCATTATTGTTCGAATCTGAAAAACAAGATGTGCACCTGTAACCAAGTATGCCTGGTCCCGATACAAAAGTTTGAAAAACTGGTACATCTGCAAAAAAAAAGTTTTTTTTTGTCTTTTTAAAGAATATGACATGATTTTGAACAAAATGGCTATTCGAAATATTTGTCAATTCCCAAACATAACACAAACCACAGTGTCATATATGATTGTAAACGTTCAACCCCATGAGAAGATATATTAATAATGAGGAATCAGCATAGACATGAATGAAAAATAAAATGGCCGCCAGTTGGCTATTTTTGTTCGAATTTCAGAATTTCAGAAACATTATGACCATACTATATAAAGTATGAAAAATAAAATGGCCGTTAGTTGGCTATTTTATGACAATATGACATGTGCCTGTAAAACGAATATGCATGACCATACTATATAAAGTTTGAATACAATTGACCTGTTCCTCTCCGGGAAACGGTTGCAGATGGTTTAAGTATCACAATTTAGGTCGCTATTCAGCCATATTTGATCAAAAGGTAATGAAAATCGACATACAAATGTAAGTCATCATTCATGGCATTTATGTTAAATTAGAATGAGATTAGTGAAAACATATCTGAGAAATGGCAATGAACAAACGAGCGGACATACAGAACTAATTACAGACTAATAGTCATCAAATGTACACGGCCTTATAGAAATGGTCATTGTTTTGCATTTCATTTTTCCGTTGCCCAGGAAGTTTCAAACCAAATAGCCTCAAGAATAAAACTAAACTAAGCTAAACCGAAGAAAAGCCAATTGGGTCAATTTCATTAAACTTTGTACCTCCCTCACCTATGTCCTTATGTTCACGTGCACTCGAGGTCATGTTGGTAATTAAAATTTAAGAAAAAATAATAACTATTGGGTGTTCATTTCATGTATCGCTCACTATATCTAACTATATGAACTATGTATGACGGACAATGACTTGTAATATAATGCTCAGTTCCCAAATCAATTTGCCTAATTTGCATAAACATTCAGGAGGCTGAACAATCTGTTTTTATGCTACCTAAAACCCTGCATAATAATAATAAACTTTATTGATATCGTATCCTTTATAGGATCTTGAGTTAAATTACAATAAAGTGTGGATGAAAGAAAAAAAACAAGAAAGACAATAAGATAAAATATCATAAAAATGATGATAACAGAAAACTTGCAGATATGCCTTGATATTAATGTTGTTGTTTATTTGTATATACAAGTTTATGCCTTTCACTGTATGTTTTTCGACCTCCAAATGGTCTCAAAAGTTGGTCTGGCACATTTGCCGTCCGGATGACACCTGCCCCTTGTCATCTTGGTCTATTATTGTTGAATGTGCATTGTTATTCTAAAGTAAAGTACCCGGATTGAGGAAATATTGTGATTGGACTTGATGAGCCTGTATTCTACTTTGTTTTAGTGGATTAACGAGTTGCTACATTGAGTACGATGGCATATTTACAATGTGTGTTATCGATATTAGTTCTACTGGTGCATGGAGCAATGTGTGGATATGAGTATTATAACGTGAGTGTTATTGAGGGTGGTCATATTACACTGCAAGCCGTCTTTAACAGAACCGACGTGTCATACGTATGGGTTGATTGGTATTCTGATCATCAATACATCGGCAATTTGGATTGTTATGCTATAAATGAGGGTAACAATCCGTCATCCTGCGATTTGTATTATAGCGGATCCAATCCCCGCTATTCGTTTCCATCCAATGACCAAATTATCACGGACACAACTATTAATGTTTCTTTGACAATTAATAATGTTTCCAAAAGTGACGAAGGATTGTTTACGTTGTACGATATCAACTTTGGCGATAACAAGTATTTCGATTTAACTGTTGTCGAGGGATATCCACGATGTTCACAGACACCGACTTTACAAATCCTGTCGGGGAACGACGAAACCCAGGTAATGTGTGAGAGTATGGGAGGTGACCCCGAGGTCACACTGAGCCTGTATTCACGTATGGATATCATTGAACAAACAATTGGACAGGTGAATGAAAGTATAATTATAACACATGAATTTGCGTCGGTAATGGATGGCAAAGTTTTCACATGTATAACTACCCAGGCTGGATTGGAGAGTGGCCGGTGTGACACGCCATCATTAACATTTATCAAGCCACCATGGGTGTATATCAACACACATACGAAATATACAAGCGAGTCTGACATGATTATGTGGTGCACCTGCGCAGTTGATTCAAGGTTACCGTTTACTCAGTTTAAATGGTATTACAATGAAACTGAACTACAGCATGGCTCGATGGAAGACAGATTTCAGATTCTTGGACAGGGTGAGATAATCAGAATTCGGAACATTTCGCTTAACGAAAAGGGAGTAGGCGTTGTCTGTGAAGCCTCCAATGAGATAGGCACTGCTATGGCTAAAGTGTATGTGGAATTCCCCGAGTCTCTGTCTGTTCCAAAATCTCAGTCATCAACATCGACTACATCACAGAGTTCTGGAATTGTTGGCGGATTCCTTGGAGGCATATTGATAACAATTCTCTGTGTTGGAATATGTTTCCTTGTTTACTTTTATCGTAATGGTAAGCTACAATCGTTCATCCATAAGCATGTACGTAAAGACGAGACACGAAATTCAACAGTTACTCGCAATGATGGTTATGCCAATAATAAGGATAAGAATATTAAAATGAACATCGCAAGTAAATCAGAAGAAAGCGATGTTTCCTATCAAATTACCGATGAGACCAGCCCTGAGGATGACCGGTATATGACACTTACGAGAAACGGTACCGAGAACGCTACATACGAGGGAATACAAGAAGAAGATCAGTCGGAGGATATGTATGAACAATTTTAAGTTTTTCTTCTTTATTTAACGATTAACCCCAATTAACATTCTAACATCGACAATGAAACGCCGTAATTGAGAAACAATATATATTGTAAGAGTTGATTCATATATGTACATGACACACTGCAGTCTCTAAAGGACATTCCTTACGAATATAACGGTTTATACTTTTATACATATATAGGCAAGAAATTTAACTTTTTTTCACATATTTCCAGAAAACAAATTTAATACTAAATGCTAAATTTGGTTTTAATTACCTTTAGAATATTTAAAGCGAAATTGAAACTTATATATCACCAAGTGACGAGTTTACGTGCGTTGTTTATCCCTGGTAATGTATTCGATTCTTTGTGAACCAGTGGGTGACTAAATAATGAGATTAAACAACCTACTGTGGCAGGGGTGATGGGGTCATTTCACTCGGTTCGACCTATTGTCTGTTTAGTATTTTCTATATGTTTACGGGTGTGTGCAAATTTTCTGATTGCATACAGTGGACATTTTATTACGTGTTAATTTAGAATCAGTGGGAATACATGTTCATATTTTTCTTATGTTATGATGCTCAGATTTTTAGTCATTATATTCTTGTGTCATTTGTATACTATTATCTGAACATTTAATTGTTTAAGGGTGTAAAAACAATTCACCTGAATTTAATGTCGAAAATGAGTGTTTTTATTAATGCTTAATAAAAACAAAAATATTGCTGTCTAAATTGTTCTTTGACGCGTGTTTTATCTTTGACTTGTATGTAATTTGTTTTCAAACAATCAACTTTTTACCTCTTCATTTTGTCCATAATTTGAATGAAACTTTTGCCTTCTGAGGTATTTTTTTCTGTATTTAAACTGAATTTTGGACTACATGTATGATTTCAAATTTACCATTCCTTGCATTGAGCAGTTGTCAATATGATAATGCTGAAAATTACTTTTTGCAGTTAAGTGGAATACTTAGGTTGATCTTTTTGTAAAACAAACCCCTTAGCTTACTGTTCTATGGTACCTTGACAATATTGATAACTGCATTAATAAAGTTTTAATTTCAGTTTTCATGTCATACCTGTAGTTATCTGAGGGGACAGGTTTATTATTTTGTAAATCACTGTGTAAACATTGGGTCTGTTTCACTAATCATAATGTTTCTTGTACTTTTTGTACATTTTTTTTCTCTTATTACCGTAAAATCTGTATTAGGAGCCACATCCCAAATAATTCAGAACTATAAAATTCACAATTTCTCATATGTGTAGATGCTTCTAATAGCAGAAGCTTCTAATACAGATATTACAGTACTTCAACATACATGCATTATGATTTTAATGAAATATTATATTCTGATTTATTTTGTGTGACATTTATATTTTACAGATTCAACCCAATTATGTAATATTACTGTTGAATGAAATATTCCACTCTGCCTCAGTGACAAATTTTTCATTAATTACTTTAAAGTAAGCGCACAGAACACAATAATGTAATGATTCTGTAGGAGTAATTGCATTGCCTTATATGGAGAATATTTTCATTGGAATAAATTGTATGGTATTGTATCATATTTGGACATGCTGTATTTCTCAGATATGTGAAATGAATTTTAATATTGCTATTTTCCGCTTTTTGTAAGCCAACACTTACGGTTTAATGTCAGATTCATTTTCATTATATGTATGAAACAGTTTATCACATGAATATATGATATTTCACCATGTCCACAGTTAACTGCAAATGTTTGAATCCTGTATCACAAAGATAAATAACTATTCTTATAATAGGTTTTATTATACATCTGTCACCTTGCCGTAATTTTACAGGGTATTTTCATTCTACCATATAAAGAAATGCAAATTCCAAATATGGAATTACGCGCATAAGCGTCCTCTAATAATGAAAACAAACATTGCTGCCACCAGGGTTTGACCGGACTCCACACAAAGAAGTTCGGTGATTCTGTTCTAAACCTTTGGATTTTGACATTCCCATGATGTATCCTTGGAAGGAAAAGATGTATAATAATAAGGTTTTTATGAGGATACCTCAAAGTATGCACTCGGACAGTACAATGTCGCATCGACCTCCACTGCGTGTTTGTCGATACTCCCGATGTACTGTCTTCGTGCATACTTTAAGGTGTCCTCGTAATAACCTCATATTATTATATATCCAGAACTGAAAACAATAGAATGTACCAATTAATAGAAAGACCAGTATTTGCATTTGATTGACACTTGCATTTTACATGGTGAACTCATTGTTTTGTTTTCATCGGACACACAAGGTCTATGATGAAAGTAGAATTCTGTCTCTAAGCACAAATATTTGCACAGAGTAAAATGTTTTTCGCTGCAATTTTGGGCTGTTATTCCTTATTAAATTATTAGTACCAGTACAAGCTTGAAACAATATATAATAATAAGTTATCACAAAAATACAGTTGTGCATTACAAGATTTTATCAACCTGTGCTACTCATCAGTCAATATGATCACAGTACTGATTTCTTGCATACTATGTAGTATTTTTGTGATCACCTTGTAATTTAACTATACTGCATGAACTCTTTTAAACTCAATATTTTTTGTGTGAATTCTAGTGTTATATCATTTAGGATAGGGATAGAGTGTGGCAAAATCTCTTTATTTCATTTTACTCCTTACAATTTCATTTCAAGATATGTAAATATTATTACAGTTGATTTCAAGAAATTCCATTAGTTTAGTATGAAATGAATTGAAACTTTTACTCTGAGAGCATTCTTTTCAATACACTATATCTCCCACAATTGCTGTTGGTATTATTCAACACTCAGCGGAAATAGGTAACCTATTTTCACATAGAAGCTACATTAAAGCAGCAGCTTATGAGAACAGTAAAATATAATTAAACTGATCATTATATTAGAATCAAACTGTTTGAATGAATATTGGCTACAAAATGTTATGAGCCATGCTATATTGGGTGAAACTTGATCTGTTCTCAACCCAGAACACACCCCATGTTTGTCAAGTTTAAGTGCCAAATGCAGAACAACAATATTACTGTATCGTATGGGTTCTGTTGTAATAGCAACTTCTCTGGAACATGCCTTTTACTGAACTACTAAATATACACAATAATTTAATATTGCAATTGCAAAATCAAGTTTGCCACCATCTACATAACCCGGTTCAACGTGGTGATGTGAATACTATTTGTTGGAGTCTGGTTGAATACAATGTCTTCAATACTTACCTGAATATAGTAAATGCAATATTTGTAATTGTCTAAGTGGGGTTATATTTTTTAAATGTTGGTATGTTAGTGAATGTAATAAAAACAACTTCATAAAGGTTTTAATGCTATTTGTTTTATGTGCGCGGTAATTAAGATCATATCTACAAGGTATGCCATTAGTGAAAAAAAGACTTCAATATTTTCGACCATAGTATTTTTAGTTGCTGGGTTGTCATTATTACCTTGCCCGTATCATGGAAGGAAAGGTATGTTAAGTGGAAAATGTCTGTCATCGTTGTTATTGTTGTCGTCGTCGTCGTTGTTAATAATTGTTATTGTGTGCACAATAACTTCACAAATTCTATTCCAAAATTTTTCAAACTTGGTCACCTAATTCATCAGTATGAAATCTTCCCTTTGTATGAACAACAGATGTGAAAATATCATGCAAAAATTGAGAAAATCTGATAAAATATTTTGACTGTTTCTACTTGACTGATCACTGGTGATGCACGTTCAAAGGTCACTGATCCCAGTGGCAATATGCATTCTTGTATGTGTTCAATGAAGCAAATCATTTATCTTGTAATATCATTGGTAATGTATCTCCCAAATCCCATGGGAATACTAGACTGGGTTTCAATGCCAATTCATGGAGTGAGAGTTGCTGCAGTCTGATACACATTTGCAAACCTACCAATAAAATCCTAAAAAGATATCAGATACAGAAAAATTAACCTAGGCAAGCTAAAGGCCCCCAGGGTGAAAAAAGTAAGCTACTTGTGTCCTGGTGAATTCCTAAGTTACTGTGTGTGTGAGTTTGTAACATTCTGACCCACAATGGTCAGATCAAGCCCGAGTTCTCTTTCAAGAACCGGCGCAGCCTGAAAAGAGGGCTCTGTGGTAATGAGAAATGGATGTGTTACATAATGTCCAAGACCCAAATGACAGCACATAGTCTAATACTTCACCACCATAAAATTCATGGTAACTTAGAGCTCTCAGATCATGGAGATTATGCATCTTGGCTCTAATTCATCCTGTTGGGTATCTGCATTTGAGTATGCAATGCTGATTGTATCCAGAACCTGCCAGGAAAGTGTCGTACAACTCTCTGGCTACTGCTGTTTACCCTCTGTGTGGCAGTTGAATACGAGTTTGGATGCTGGTGCTCTTTTTCCAGCAATGCCTGAATGCACACTAGGCACAAGTTCCTTCCTGTGTACCAGGAGATGAATTCAACCATGGATGAAAATAGGGGGGGACTGGTTTTTCGAGTCTTTGGTTTTTATCCCAGTAGAGGTGGTTTTCAGGCTGACTGACTGTTAAATTATCAGCAAAAGTTTGAGCTTGTAACTCCTGCCTTAAGCCAAGATGACTAGCATTGAGACTTCTTTGGCTTTAGTTGCAAATTCCTGCATGATGTTCCTAACCAAACTGATCGACAACCCACTGGGGATGTTTTCTATCATGGACTGGGCCTTCTACGAGTTGGGGCATAGAGAGATAGAAAGAATATGTCCAGTACACTTTTCCTTCATCGATTTTGCAGGACACCAAGGAATATAGGCGTAAAATCATCAACTTCCATGTTAGAGAGCTCACCTGGAAGTAGAGTCTTTACCGCTGAAGCCAGAAGTGGAACAATGTGTAAACTGCTTCAATGACACAAAATTTACATTTGGAGCATCAAGGAGTCCTCTGCCCAAATGACTGACAATTGGTCACATGACCTGGAGGTAGACATTTCAATCAAGTCAAAATCTAACCTAGTTACTGTGTCATGTTCTACAAAACTACTGGTGGAATATCTTTTAGAGTCTCCCTTTTAGACTTGCCATGAAATTAATGGTTAGTAGCAATTAAACAGTCAAAATCATAATCAGACAATAAACAATGCCCCTGTGGCGATAAATCAGGCAATGCATGTTCTTTCCAATGGCACCACAACCATGACAACCATTTTTTCTCAGCCAAATCTTACTGATCGCTATCCAGCTTCTAGGCAACGGAATCCAATTTAACACAAAATTCACATGATGTATGTCGTCATCTTTACACATATATTGTTGACAGTCAGAACATCAATATGGCATCTTCATTGATTTCAAAGCTGGAACCTCCATACTTCCATTTTCTCTCAATAAACCTGATGGGTGCTACTATTATATTATTTCCGGGGTTCAACTGGCTGGCAGTAATGAGTCACTGCATTATAGAACTTAAAAATACTTAACTTAAACAATAGTTGTAGTAATTGAATTAGTGCTATAAACAAAACATATTATGCTTTTCCTCTCCCAAAGGACATTCTACACAAATTGCTGGGGACTTCATTTCTACAGTTCCTCTACATCCTCATCTGTTTAGTTATGAATTAAAAGATGCATTATCTTCCATTGGCAGTTATCATCCATTCAGTCATTGATGTAACTGTATTGTACTCCTTCCACAGTTTTGTGCTTGTACTCCGTATGGATATACCCAAAGACATTCCATTCACTAGATTCATGCTGTTATTTGAGGCACAACGGATATATCCACTAATGCTACTCTATCTTCGTTTATTACATTATATGGTCACTCAAGTTTGCTAACCAGACCACCAAGAAAGGAAATCAACGATTGTTGTAAAAGGTGGACGATTGTCTCTACTGGATTAACTAAAGTGAATATTTTTCAAGATGTATTTGGGTGGTGAGAATAACGAAAAAACGAGAATATCATCCTGTCAGATATGTACATATAATGGTTGTGGTACACATACTGTTTACAATGGTCTTCTGGTCTCCGGTAATTAATGCACTGATACACTGATACTATATTAGTTCATCATTAGTGATCTGAGTACATACCAACTTTTCAATCTGTGAGTATGATCAGTAATCCAGTGGATACTTTATTTAGTTCCACCTGCCAAATGAATCAGAAAGCATACAAGGTATATGAACAGCATTGACACGTGTGTTAAAAAGTGTGTTCAAGGCATCGTATACATGTCAATTTGAATGCATATTTAGCATATATGTCCAGAGAAACCAAATGGTCGCCCATCGGTCATTATTGTTCGAATCTGAAAAACAAGATGTGCACCTGTAACCAAGTATGCCTGATCACGATACACAAGTTTGAAAAACTGGTATATCTGCAAAAAAAAGGGTTTTGAACAAAATGGCTATTCGAAATATTTGTCAATTGCTAAACATAATACAAATCACAGTGTTACATATGATTGTAAACGTTCAACCACATGAGAAGATATATTAATGAGGAATCAGCATGGACATGAATGAAAAATAAAATGGCTGCCAGTTGGCTATTTTATGACAATATGACATGTGCCTGTAAAACGAATATGCATGACCATACTATATAAAGTTTGAATACAATTGGCCTGTTCCTCTCCGGGAAACGGTTGCAGATGGTTTAAGTATCACAATTTAGGTCGCTATTCAGCCATATTTGATCAAAGGGTAATGAAAATCGACATACACATGTAAGTCATCATTTATGGCATTTATGTTAAATTTGAATGAAATTAGTAAAAACATATCAGAGAAATGGCAATGAACAAACGAGCAGACATACAGAACTCATTACAGACTAATAGTCATCAAATGTAACACGGCCTTATAGAAATGGTCATTGTTTTGCATTTCATTCTTCCGTTGCCCAGGAAGTTTCAAACCAAATAGCCTTAAGAATAAAACTAAACTAAGCTAAACCGAAGAAAAGCCAATTGGGCCAATTTCATTAAACTTTGTACCTCCCTCACCTATGTCCTTATGTTCACGTGCACTGGAGGTCATGTTGGTATTTAAAATTTAAGAACAAATAATAACTATTGGGTGTTCATTTCATGTATCGCTCACTATATAACCATGTATGACGGGCAATGACTTGTTATACAATACTCAGTTCTCAAATCAATTTGCCTAATTTGCATAATCATTTAGGAGACTGAACAATCTGTTTTTTTATACTACCTAAAACCCTGCAAATAAAAGTGTGCATGGAACCATGGCAAGAAACGATGTGTGTAAACATGGGGTCGGTTTGATGTGAGCACATTATTTTATGTAATGTCAGATTTATTTTCATTATACGTCATGTGAATTAAGTCTTGCGCGAATATTATGACAATGTTGAGCTTTTGAGCAAAGCACTATTAAATATTCGAATTTGAATAAAAGCTGATGATCGGTATATACAAGTTTATTATGTATGTTTTTCGACCTCGAAATGGTCTAAAAAGTTAGTCTGGTACATTTGCCCTCCGGATGACACCTGCCCCTTGTCATCTTGGTCTATTATTGTTGAATGTGCATTGTTATTCTAAAGTAAAGTACCCGGATTGAGGAAATATTGTGATCGGGCTTGGTGGGTCTGCATTCTACTTTGTTTTAGTGGAGTAACGAGTTGCTACATTGAGTACGATGGCATATTTACAATGTGTGTTATCGATATTAGTTCTACTGGTGCATGGAGCAATGTGTGGATATGAGTATTATAATGTGAGTGTTATTGAGGGTGGTCATATTACACTGCCAGTCGTCTTTAACAGAACCGGCGTGTTAACCTTATTGATTGAGTGGGAATCTGATCAAGGAAACATCGGCTATTTGGAATGTTATGATATAAATGAGGGTAACAATGCGTCATTCTGCGATTGGTATAATAGCGGATCCAAACCCCGCTATTCGTTTCCATCCAATGACCAAATTATCACGGACACAACTATTAATGTTTCTTTGACAATTAATAATGTTTCCAAAAGTGACGAAGGGTGGTATTATACATTTAACTATTACAACGTTGGCGTTAGCACGTATTTCGATTTAACTGTTGTTGTTCCTCCCATCGAGGGATATCCACGATGTTCACTGACACCGACTTTACAAATCCTGTCGGGGAACGATGAAACCCAGGTTATGTGTGAGAGTATGGGAGGTGACCCCGAGGTCACACTGAGCCTGTATTCACGTATGGATATCATTGAACAAACAATTGGGCAGGTGAATGAAAGTATAATTATAACACATGAGTTTGCGTCGGCAATGGATGGCAAAGTTTTCACATGTATAACTACCCAGGCTGGATTGGAGAGTGGCCGGTGTGACACACCATCATTAACATTTATCAAGCCGCCATGGGTGTATATCAACACACATGCGAAATATACAAGCGAGTCTGACATGATTATGTGGTGCACCTGCGCAGTTGATTCAAGGTTACCGTTTACTCAGTTTAAATGGTATTACAATGAAACTGAAATACAGCATGGCTCGATGGAAGACAGATTTCAGATTCTTGGACAGGGTGAGATATTCAGAATTCGGAACATTTCGCTTAACGAAAACGGAGTATGCGTTGTCTGTGAAGCCTCCAATGAGATAGGCACTGCTATGGCTAAAGTGTATGTAGAATTCCCAGAGTCTCTGTCTGTTCCAAAATCACAGTCATCAACATCGACTACATCACAGAGTTCTGGAATTGTTGGCGGATTCCTTGGAGGCATATTGATAACAATTCTCTGTGTGGGAATATGTTTCCTTGTTTACTTTTATCGTAATGGTAAGCTACAATCGTTCATCCATAAGCATGTACGTAAAGACGAGACACGAAATTCAACAGTTACTCGCAATGATGGTTATGCCAATAATAAGGATAAGAATATTAAAATGAACATCGCAAGTAAATCAGAAGAAAGCGATGTTTCCTATCAAATTACCGATGAGACCAGCCCTGAGGACGACCGGTATATGACACTTACGAAAAACGGTACCGAGAACGCTACATACGAGGGAATACAAGAAGAAGATCAGTCGGAGGATATGTATGAACAATTTTAAGTTTTTCGTCTTTATTTAACGATTAACCCCAATTAACATTCTAACATCGACAATGAAACGCCGTAATTGAGAAACAATATATATTGTAAGAGTTGATTCATATATGTACATGACACACTGCAGTCTTTAGAGGACATTCCTTACGAATATAAGGGTTTATACTTTTATACATATATAGGCAAGAAATTTAACTTTTCTTCACATATTTCCAGAAAACAAATTTAATACTAAATGCTAAATTTATTTTTAATTACCTTTAGAATATTTAAAGCGAAATTGAAACTTATATATCCCCCAAGTGACGTGTTTACGAGTGTTGTTTACCTCTGGTAATGCATTCGATTCTTTGTGAACCAGTGGGTGACTAAATAATGAGATTAAACAACCTACTGTGGCAGGGGTGATGGGGTCATTTCACTCGGTTCGAACTATTGTCTGTTTAGTATGTTCTATATGTTTACGAGTGTGTTCAAATATTCTGATTGCATACAGTGGACATTTTATTACGTGTTAATTTAAAATCAATTATAGAGTAGAATCCTCTAAGCAGCCTTTTTAAATATTATTGTAACGATTGGTAAATAACATAAAACTTGGTTGCTATGTTAAGCTATGTGAGATATACACACCGGTCACATAACAAATGGCTTTTCCAATTATTACAACTGTAATTTGTTAATCCTTTTAGATAACAAAGCGTAATTCTTTTTTTTTTTTATTGTATCATCATCATTTGTTAATTAATTAAATAAAATATAATTTAAACAAGTAATTTTGCACAATTTTATACCCATACAATAATCCATACAAATACACGTGTGATTCAATTAAAATTATTTCTGAAAATCCAATACTTACTGGTCGTGGTGTATTTTGAGATAGATTTTACAGTTGTACGTCGACTGGTATATTTGCCGAATACGTTATGCAGCTTACGTCCTCGTTGTTGAAAAAGAGTCCATAACACGTCTTTTGGCTGCCTAAAATAGACATGTATGATTCAATTAAAATTATATATGAATACCCAATATATAGGGTGTATTTTGAGATAGATTTCATAATTGTACGTCCACCGGTTTATTTGCCGATTACTATGTTATGTAGCTTACGCCCTCGTTTTTTTTTGGCTTCTTAAAATGGACATGTATGGTTGAACTAAAATTATTTCCGAAGAATCAATATATCAATCAGTGCTTTTATACAAAATCTAGAATTGTACGTTCCCTGGCAATTCGAAAAAAATCTGCTCCTAAGTCTGGGTAATGTGAAAGGTTACATTGCGTTCGATCGTCATTACAAAACAAACTCATGCGTATGTTTACACATATGCATTCAAGTATCACGTGATTGCTAAGTTTGAACAAAATCAGTCCACACATAAATGTAACGCACATTTCAGTAGTTGGACGGTCTAGATCCAATGCCAAGGCCCACATTGTCGGACAAAGTCTGAACAAAATCCGAAAGTGTTGCAATTTGTCCGAGTATTATGTCATTTATCATTTTATAGTGGGTGTTAGTGAAACGTCATCAGTACACAAGCCTTCGAAGCTTGATCAAACGTACAACATACTGTGTATTCAAGTAAGCTGTGTTCTAAAATACCTGAGTGTCTTGATATGTAACAGTTGTTGATGCGATGATTTCTTTCAAGCAATTGATATTGATGATCTCAGTACTAGGCTGCAAAAGGCAGGTGTTAGAGCCATTTAGCTGGTAAAATAATGATGAATAATGATGATAATTTGTTTCACCTTCTGTCAAATCATTGAAAAAGCTCATTGAGATCTACGAGTGTTATGGCGAGGAGTTTAACATTCGTTTCCACACAACTAAGACAGAATGCATGTCATTCATTCCGAAAACGTGGGGACCGACAAGGTCCCAAGCGTGTACCTGTATGGTAAACCTCTGATTTTTGTCTCAGTGAAAAACTACCTTATATGAAACGACAATTGCGGTGTATTTATGCTAGGGCAAATTTTATTTTACGAAAATTTATAAAAAGTTCAGTGTACGTTAAAGTGCCTGTGCAATGCCCACCCTCTCGTTTCCCATTTTAGACCTGTGCCCCACTGAAATGGGCAGTTATTGATTTTTTTTGCTGAAAATGATTACTCGTATCCAAGTAAATTTGGGATACTAGTATTTCTCGTGTTATAGCCACGCCCACCTATCCTGAAACGGTCGACTGTTTCCGGATTTCCGACTCTCACCGAAAGTGCACCACCAAATGCCAAAATGTGAGAGGAAGTCATACCCCTGAGCCGTAATAACACTGGTCATTCAGTATACTTTTAAACGATATACATTTTTCGGTCGGCGTTTTTTTCCCTTTTTTTTGTCTATATATTTTTTTTTTTTTTTTTTTTTTTTTTTGAGAGAGAGAGAGTTTTTAGATGTTGTGTTACGGGCAGTTGCAGTGAAACGTATAGTCATAGTGTAAGTATTCACACGTTTCTAATCGATCCGAAAGTGCGACATCAGTGGACGAAAGCCACTTAACCTCAGCTTCTTTTGTTTTGAAAAACTGTCCTCGTCCATGAAAAAAACAACTAGGTTTAAAGAAAAACGCCGACAACATAAACCTGGCGCAACACTTTTGAAAGAAATAGATTCCGGACCATAATCACCAAGGTGGATTTCAGAAGAGAGAGAGAGAGACGGCAAGTGTTTCAAATAAGAGTTGACTTTTTTTGCGATCTTGATTATCGTTTTATAGAGACCATTTAGTCCCTGTTAAGTAAAGAGTAGCAATAATTTTGACAGTGACACGAAAACGAAGCGTCGGACAAACAGGAAATTACACAGCCCTTACACACTGCTAATTGTTTTCATTTTCGAAGGCTAAAAGTTTCTGAATTGTTTGGTGATTGGTGTTGAATGTCGAATCCACACCTCTTCTTTTTTTACCTCCATGCTTGCAGCTTGATCTGCATAATAATTTATGAAATAAGAATCCGGGCTTGGTCAATGTGTTTCCACCAAATAAATTTTTAATATGTTATAATTATGACAATCACTCCATGGATCACGCTAACTCGAATCCACTCTGAATTTATATGTACGTGTGCCGATCTCGATTATTTTTGTTATCCAATTAAACGCCGCTTTTAACGCACTTGCCCTCGTCGTGGCCCGACGCGTTCACCTATTTCAACAAAATTTCAATTTATTTCCACGCGGCTGTCATTTATTTAGTAACTGTGATTTGTCATTTTTTAATTATTTTATAGTGATCACTATAGTCTAATGTTTAGAATGTCAAAATATGTTCTCTTTTATTTTAATTTTGAAAGTTTTACTCAGACGATCGATGAAATAAAACAGTGTAGTGACGTGCCTAGTAACCTATTTTGTCTAGCGACAGTGTACAAACGTGTGCCGGTGACATCACGGTGACCAGCTACACCAGAACGGACACATTTCGCATCTAACTCAACCCCATGCAACAAAAATTGATAATATGTGTTCATTATGGTCCATTCCTCCTCGACGAACAAGTACATAAGTGAAAATTTAGTCAAAGACGAGAAAACTGCACAAGAAATTTGCCTTATTTACACGTATCGGCAATGCAAGCTGCCATGCGACTTCCCCTTCTGACGTCACAAGGGGAATTTCTGTATGCAAATAAGAAGCTAATGAGGAGCCTCGTTTTAAAATAAACAATAAAGTTGCCGTAGATTGAGTTGAAAACGCACGTTTTTCACTCAAAAAAATAATTCATGCTTAGAAACATAAAAATTAATAATATTTATGTATCAATGGATAATTTTAGGCGTGAAAATAGCAGCCATTTCACAGGCACTTTAAGTGTATTTATACGGTATCTATTGTTTGAATGTTTGGTGTGATTATCGTACACAAATTGTGAATACAATGCGAGTGGCTTATAGCATGGAACTAAGGGTTTATAGTTCCATGCTTATAGTAACGCCATAAGATTGATCTTTAGTCTTCAGCGCAAAGAATTGTATAACTTCAGTCAGCGTCTATACTTACGAGCGATAATGCTTTAATTCGTACTTGTGTCAATTATGACAGTTTTTTCTTATCCACGTTTTGACGAATTTTAGACGTTGTATTTATTAGTGTTGGTGTTTGTTATGTATTGAATATGGCTCTTTTTAGCTTAAAATAATAATAATAATAATACTCATACTAAATTATTTGATATATCGGTTTGTAAATATCCAGTGTCATTCATTGTAAATAATTTAGTTGATTCTGCCCGCGTGTTGCGGGTTTTTTGGTGTTGTTCTGGTCCTTGGTGAGTGGTGTCGAGCGCAGGGCAAGATGGCCGCTGCACAAACAAAGCAATTCCATACACCATCTGGCAGACTCACTCGCAACCACGCGATTAGATGTGAGAATATTGAAGGCGTGCCTGTCAACACATATGTGGAAGCCGTGGCTGAAATGATCGAGGGAAACCATCATTGTAGCAGCATCTCGCATGAACAGGTCTGTCATTGTTTTCTTGTCTGATCAAATCTGGATCAAAATTGAATCCTTCTAATTACAGGGGAATAGCAATTTCAAGTTGTTTAGGTAAATTATTTAATAGTATTTTAAACACAAGACTAGTTTCATATCTAGAAAAAAATAATATCCTCTCTAATAAACAATTTGGATTCAGGAAAGACTGTCGGACAACAGACAATCTGTTTATCCTGAAAACTATTATTAATAAATACCTCCATCAGGACAAGGAGATCATCCATCAGGCAAATGATAAAAATAAATTGAAAACATCAAATAAAATTTATGCCTGCTTTGTAGACCTCAAAAAAGCCTTTGATAGTGTTTGGCATGAAGGTCTTTTTTATAAATTGTTGAAAAATGGTGTAAACGGTAATATGTACAAAATTATAAAAGATATGTGTGGTGATGTGAAATATAAGGTAAAAACAAGAAATGGTTTAGCAGAATCATTTTGTTCAAATATCGGAGTAAAACAAGGATGCAACCTTAGCCCAAGTCTGTTTAATTTATTTATTAATGACCTGCCTGATATTTTTGATGATGATCATTGTGACCCTACACTGTTACACAACACACCCATTAATTGCCTTCTTTATGCAGATGATATTGTGATTCTTTCAAAATCCAAAAGGGGATTACAAAACTGTTTGGATAAACTATCAGCCTACACATCAAAATGGCAGTTGTCTGTCAACACAGATAAAACAAAAATAATGATATTCAATAAGTGTAACAGACTCCTTAACAAGGAAATATTCTTTTATGAAGGAAAAGAAATCAATATAGTTAAAGATTTCAATTATCTTGGCTTAACTATGAGTCCAAATGGTAAATTTAAAGATGCAATGAAAAACCTAAAAAGAAAAGGAATAAAAGCCTTATTCTCATTAAAGACCAAAATTGGATCTGGTAATCTGGACATGTCCATACTACTGTCACTATTTGATAAACTTATCAGACCAGTTATTGTGTATGGGAGTGACATTTGGGGAGAAGAAAGCTCTACAAAATCAATTGTAGAGGATGTTCAGCTTACATACTATCGGTACATTCTTGGTATCTCAAAAAATACACCAATCATGGCAATATATAGTGAATTGGGAAAATTACCTCTTGACTCTTTTATTAAGAAACAAATGATAAAATATGCCAATCGTATTGCAAATTCCACAAATACTCTACTTCAAGAAGCATACTATGTCAATAAAATTATTAAAAGTAAATGGTTTAAAAAACTTGATCTGATATTAAATAATATTAACCATTCTTATCTTTTAAATGAAACAAATATTATCTCATTATCAAAATTAAAAACAATTGATGAGAAATTAAAAGAAGAGTTTACAACTGAGTGGAAAAATGAAATAAATAATGACAATAGGAAAAAATCAAATTCTAAAAATAAACTAAGAACCTACAAACTTTTTAAAACCAAAATAGAAAAAGAAAACTACTTAACAATTATGAAAAACAGTGAACTTCGCAAATCCTTAACAAAATTTAGACTTGGCAACCACTGTCTGAAAATTGAAACAGGCCGGCATACAGGATTGGATTTTAAAGACAGAGTCTGCAATATGTGCGACAATGACCATGTTGAAGATGAACAACATTTTGTCACAAATTGTCCTCATTACAATGAAATAAGATTAAAACTTTACATTGTAGCTAATAAACGTATACCAAATTTTGACAAATTTAGTAATGAAAATAAATTCATATCATTACTAAGTGACGAGAAAATGTCTATTCCTTTAGCGCAATATTTAAAAAACTGTTTTAATACAAGACAGCAGCACCTACATAAACTAAGCCAGTAATACATTCCTTGTATTCAAATTATTATCTTTTTTTTATGCCTTTTTGTTCCCTTACTCTTTATGTGGTTATTTTTCTTTTACTAATATCTGATTTGTAACCCTTTTCATCCCCTCCGGGGGATGTTGTGTGTTAATAAATAGATAGATAGATAGATAGATAGATAGATAGATAGATAGATAGATAGATAGATAGATAGATAGATAGATAGATAGATAGATAGATAGATAGATAGATAGATAGATAGATCCTTTTTGATTCTACGGGTAAATAATAAATCAATAACGACTGGACAGTGAGAAATAAAACCAAGAAAACCCCGCGGGCAGGCCAACACCAAGTGGCACGGACAATGGGGGAATCGAACCCCCCTGCCCTGTGCCATCGGGATAACAGTCATCCGTTTGACACATTTCTCGGTTCAAAATAAAAACGATTAAACGATTACAAGTGATTAGTGGAGGTTACAAACAGGTAAACAAGTGACGAGAGGTGAGTAAAAGACATGTACGACATTGAACAATAAAAATAACAAACGGTTGTACACTCAAATAATTACAATTCTAAAAATACTTAAAAGTACAATAAATCTAATAAAAAGCAATTGAAAAGGCGGGTTTGTACAATTAAAAAGGATATTATTCAGCCATTGTCTAAGATATCGGGGATTATCAGAGAGTTGTCATCCAGGATTGCAATGGCGTCATTAATACACCACTGTGTTTCAAAAACATCTAGAGACTTTGTGAGCAGGTGATAGTTGTATTCATTAGTTACCCGATACCTAATTTGGGATTTAAAACACTGTAATACATTTGTTTGTACCCGATCGTTTAACCTTTTATATCGTGTTACGTGAGTTGACACTTTCATAGTTGCAATTATGTGACAGAGCAAACGATGTGTAGCGGTTCTTTTGCTTGGTGGGCCTAGTACGTACCAAGAAAGTGGTATAGTGTCAATATTTATAAGCTTATTGGTAATTAATTTCAGCAAGTTGAAAAGTGGTGCGAGCCTTGAGCATTCAACAAAAATGTGGGCAAGGTCGTCCCTTTCGTCACAGAAGGGACAAGTATCAGTGGGTTGGGCTTTGGTTTTTAAAAGAAACCCGCCAGTTGGGTAGGCGCCGTGGAGCATGCGCCAATTGAGATCGCCGTCTTTCTCTGTGATTGGGGTCATATAACAATCTCTAAATACGGGTTTAGAGTTGGGAGAGAGAGAAAGCAAGTCGTGCCATATAGTGTTAAACTGTGAGTTATGGTTGGAAAAATACTGCGACTTTATCAGGAATTTGTAAATTTCACCCCTCTCGAATTTGTAGAGCGGAGTGTTCAGAAGGACGTCATTATCGTCGTCTCTATAGGAAAGTTCGATGTGATATTTGATTTCAGTTGACTCATCGGTCACTTTTTGATTGAGTATAATTCGTTGCCACTCTACCGGTATGGCCCGGTGTATCACATCGAGTGCCATCCCCGCTAGCCGCCTCGAATACACATTTATTTTATTATGAATGGCGTCAACGCCTAACCATGTACCATTATTTAAAAGGTCACCGACCTTTGTGAGGCCAGCCTCACGAAAGTGTAAAAGATTCAAAGGTGTGTTTTGAATTGGGTGAATAATTAAAGGATTAAAAAATAACGGCTCTTGGGCAATCTCGTGCAGTGCAGTCGGTCTGTCTTTCCTGATTGTTGAAAGGGAAGACCAGACCGTCAGCAACTCAGAATAAAACTGTGGTAAGTGAACACTGGGTGCCGGAACGTCGACAACAAATAGCTGTTTATCATAGTTTAAATGGTTGAATTCTTGTAAAAAGTGATCAGTAAAAGCAAAACAAGGATGATTAACATTGGAATAGAGGTAATGTTGAATATAGTGAATGCGAAAAGACGCAATACGACTAGGCAAATGTACCAGGCCATGGCCGCCATCAGTAGCTGGTAGATAAACTGTTTCAGCCGGGATCCAGTGCCGTCCCTGCCAGAAAAAGTTCAAAAATAGTTTCTGTAAACTGTTAACAATATGTTTGGGTGGACTAGTGCACATGCAAGAGTGGAGAAGTTTGGACGCAATGAGTTGATTAATTACAATAGTGCGCCCTCTATAGGTCATTGCAGGCGCATAGCGTGACCACCAATCCAGCTTGGCCTCAACGTTTCCAACAACACCATCCCAGTTTTGACTGACAAAAGTGGCGCTATTGCCGAGGTAGGTACCAAGAATTTTTAAACCTTTATTGTTCCACGCTATATTTAAAGGATTGTCAGTCCTATCTTTCCACTTGCCTACCCACAGTCCCTTTGATTTGCCATAGTTTATTCTAGAGTTACTCGCAGACTCGTACACACGCAACCAGTGTTCAAGCTTGTTAAAGTCATTGTTTTGGGTTAAAAAGAAACTAATGTCGTCTGCATAAGCAGATAGATTAACAGGTTTGTGAGTATACACCCCATGTATTTGACTTTCAGTTCTTACTTTGTGTAGAAGTGGTTCAATAGCCAGTGTATATAGCTGACCAGATAAGGAACAACCCTGACGAATACCACGTTGGAACAAGACTGGACTGGTTATAGTGTTATTAACACGAACAAGACTTTGCGTACTAGAGTAGATTAGTTGAATGTACTTACAAAATTGATCTCCATAGCCGAACGCTTCTAGGGTTTTGAAAAGGTAGTCGTGGTTGATGCGATCGAAAGCCTTTTCCTGGTCTAGGGCGACGATCCCAAGTGGCAGTTGGTTGATATTACAGTAATCTATGACGTCACGCACCAGATGGATGTTGTCAAAAATCTGCCGCCCCGGAACACAGTAGGTTTGGTCGGGGTGAATTATGTCAGGTAGGGTAGATTTAAGCCTCATGGAGAGCGCTTTAGTGAGTATTTTATAATCGGAGCAGAGCAAGCTGACTGGTCTCCAGTTTTTCAACAAACTGTTGTCACCCTTTTTGGGGAGTAAAGTGATGACGGCGCGTCGACACGACAATGGGAGTTGGCCGTCCTCAACTGAGGCGTTGAGGACATCGTGAAGATCGGGGCCCAACAAAGACCAAAAATGACGAAAAAATTCACCAGGCAGACCGTCAATGCCAGGAGACGTACCTTTAGATAATAGTTTAACAGCGCAAGTCAATTCATCAAAAGACAGAGGGGCGTCACACATGTTTTTAAGCGTTTCGTCAAGTTGGGGAAGTCCCTTGTGTAGACGGACTTGACATTCAGTTGATACGGGGTCAGGTGAGAACAAGTTAGAGTAAAAGTTTTTTGTGAGAGTTCGCATTTCAGCCAGTGACTCAGTCGTAGTGGAATTTGGGCGTTGTAACTGGGTCATGACCTTTTTACTTCCCCTCTGTTTTTCGATAGCTGAGAAAAAAGAGGTAGGCGCATTAGTTTCATTAAGCATTTTATGCCGCGATCTTATAGCAGCTCCTTTTGATTCGTTGTGCATTACAGTTTGCAATAATGCCCTTTTTTCGTTTAATTGCGTTGTGAGTGCATCAGTGGGTTGAACGATTTGTTCAAGGGTATGTATGTCGTCACAAATAGTTTGTTTAATGCGCTTGTAGTTGTTGCTGAGTTTCGCGCTATATTGTTTTGTTAGTTCCTTTATTTTAAGTTTGCCCATATCCCACCACATTTGGACGGAGTCAAAGCGATCTCTTTCTCTACGCCATAGCAACCAGAAGTCATTAAAAATATGGCAATACTCTTCGTCATGGAGTAAACTGGTATTGAAGTGCCATATTGGGTTTCTGTTTGTGACAACTTTCAATTGTATGCATAATTTAACAGGTGCATGATCAGAGAGGTTACAGTGAGTTTCGATAGAGATACGTTTGATTTTAGATGAGAAACCTTTAGAGATGTAAAAGGTGTCGATGCGAGACTTGCTGTCATTCCTGACCCATGTATAGTTTCGCAAGTTAGAATTAAAATGGCGCCAAGAGTCAATAAGTTTAAAACGCGCAATAATGTTAGATAAAAGCATAGTTGACTGTACATGTGGTTCAGGGTTTTCAGCTCTGTCTAAGTTGGGGTTAAGGGTGCAGTTAAAATCACCGCCAATGATAATTGGATCTTGATTAAGGTCATTGAGCGTTTTCTTGAGAGTTTTGAAAAAATCAAGCCGGTCCACCCCAACGGTGGGCGCATAAACATTAACCAGATGAACTGGCGAGCCGTGTACCTCCAGATGTACGTGTAGCAGACGACCCGGTACAACATCAGTCACCTTCAAAACCTTGATGTTTTTATTTGTATTTTTATTTACCAAAATAGCCACACCAGCAGACTGTGAGTTGCCATGGGAAAATAAAATAGATGAGCGCCATACAATTTGCCATTGAGCTTCATCGGCTTGAACAGTGTGAGTTTCCTGGAGAAAGTAGAAATCACTGGAATGGTTAAGTTTAAGGAACTCAAAAAGTTGGTATCGCTTCATTGAATCGCGACAACCGCGCACATTCCATGTAATAGCAGAGAAACTCATTATTGATGTGAAAAGTAATAAACAAATGATACGTTGAGAGAAAATTATAGTAAGCATGATAAACGATAAATTAAAACTGTAATGCAGTGAAAAGATCACAGATCTATTTTGTATTAGTGACATCGGTATCTGCCTGTGGTTGTATACCACGCTTTTTCTTCAAAATTTCCTCTTTTAACGTTTCGCGATTTTCAACCACGAAAAGAGGATCATTGATTTTTCTAATGTGTTTAATTATTTTCATGGTGACCCGTTGTATTCGCATTTTTTCGTTACTTGATATGTCTGGGGATTTTCGTACCTCATTCAGTGAGCGTGCCAACAACCTGAGATCGGGACAAAACCGTGTAGCTACTTCAACTATTTTTCTTGAGTTGAATGACTCAACTAAAAAAGGATTCAGGGCATCACGAGAGAGCAGTTTTGCTTTCTCGCTCGAAACAGTAAGCTCCATGGCCTCGGCAGATAGCGTTGAGATTTCAGAACAATCTGACACAATCGACTCAGTATCATCCCTGTCCTCAGACAAACCCACAGGGATAGGAGTCTTTGTTGGGTCAAGCGGGTCATTCGACTCACTTGGTAAAAAAGGGGGGGTAAAGGGGTGGGTTTCTACCACCTCCTCATCATTTGCATTTAGTGTTTTCGCACCAGTTAACATTGAGCTATTTACAACAGATTTGCTCACTCTAGTATCGTGTGTGTTTTCATTTTCATTTATTTCGTTATTATCATTTAAATCAGAGTCAGTCACATCGTTTTTGTCACGCGCTTTGCTATCATCATCATTACTATTTAACACATTGACACCTATTACGTTATCGTCGCCTTTATCATTTAAAACATGGTCAGGCACATCGTTTTTATCACAGGCTTTGCTATCATCATCATTGCTATTTAACACATTGACACCTATTACGTTATCGTCACCTTTATCATTCAAGTCATTGTTAGTCACATTGTTTTTGTCACGCGCTTTGCCATCATCATCATTGCTATTTAACACATTGACACCTATTACGTTATCGTCACCTTTATCATTTATAGTATTGTTTCCGTCACCTTTGTTATTCTCTACATTTTCGGGCGTGTTGTCAACTTCCATCGTTTGACTATTGTTGTCATTATCACCATTTTCATTAATATCGTTTGCTTTATCAGTTTTATTAAGAGTAGCAATAGTAGACTGATCAACAAGTATTGGTTCAGGGTCGGGGCGGGTTTTACTATTTGGAAGAGAATGATCGTTTGAAGTTTGCTGTTGGCTTACTGGGCAGTTTCTCATGATATGTCCCTTTTTTAGACACCTGTGACAAACAATATCATCAGTTGATAAATAGATCCGATGTTGCCGCTCCTCATGAGTGACATTAATGACACCGTCAAGTTTATTATTGTCACACAACATATAAACTTGACGGCGAAAGGATTTGACGTGTTTCAGCTCGGGTTGTTTGCACCCGAGTGGAATTAAGCGCAAATTGCTGACAACGCGGCCATATTTTGACAGTTCAGTTTGAATAATATGATTTGGTATATATGGGGGTACACCTGAGAGAATTACTTTAGTGGCAGGTTTAACAAGGGGTTGCACATGGGTAAAGCAGTCTCCCACTGACAGACCAGTTGTACAAACAGTCTCCACAGCGTTGACAGAGTCGAGAAAAACAATAACACTTCCGCTCACTCGGGAAGCGGCAATAATATTTACAGGTTTGAGAATAGCAGAAATACTTTTTACATACGCTTCAATTGGTATCCCATCAATTGACTCGCATTTTAGACCATGTTTACGTGTTAGCCCTGCAAAATGGTTAACACGTGTACTCGCCGTGGAAGCCGCCATCTTGGAAAGGCCCCACGACGAGCGAACTGAAAGTGAAAATCAAAATCAAACTAAAACACGGTAGACTTATACCGTAAAGTCAAAATAAATAGGCGTACGTATGAAGTAAGTATTAACAAAAAAGATAGTACAAAAATAGTAGTAACTTACTAACTATTTGAGGCAAAAAACCGTGTTTTTTGAGGAGCACTCGCAACGCGTGGCAGACATGCGCAGATAGATAGATAGATAGATAGATATCACCTCCATTGAATTCTTGTCGGCATGTGGTCTTAATATTGGCGATCAACACATTGCTGTTGAACCGCTAGTACGTCCTTCAACAAAATTGATACTCTCCAATGTCCCTCCGTTTTTACCAAATGAAGCCATTACACACGCACTGGCACCTTATGGCCGTGTTATTAGCTCTGTTCGAGCGATCCCGCTTGGTTGTAGGAAACCAGAACTAAAGCACGTAAAATCCTTTAGGCGGCAAGTGTACGTGCACTTGAAAGAGGTTGATATAAACGGTTTATTGCCAATAACATATGAAGGAATTAAATACAACGTTTACGTTTCAACCGATGAATTGGTGTGTTTTGGTTGCCATGAAAAAGGTCACACGCGACGAAACTGTCCTGGCACGCGCCCCATTGTTATGCAAAAACCGTCAAACAATGAAAGCAATCATGATAAAATTACTGAATTGAATGAGACACATAGCAACACGTGCGAGCAAAACGAACAACAACAAACAGGTAAACAAAGCAGTGTAAATAATGCTGATGTTGAACTGACAAACGATGATGGTATACCAGGTGGGAATCTAGAGAATATGAATTTAACTCAACAAAATATCCCTAAAAAGCGTAGTAGATCAAAATCACCGGATAACAGAAATAACACTGGTAAATCTAAAAAAGTGCAAACTGAAAATGATGTAAATAATGGTTCTAAAATAATTGAATTAACTGATAAACATGTTGATATTATACCAATAGATGAAGAGAGGGTACTAACCCCTCCTTCACATACTTTACTGCCGGAAGATAAAAACATACCGGCAGTAGAGCCCCTTTCTTCATCAGAGGACATTCAAGTTGTTCCTCCCCATATTTATGCTAATGTGAATACAACTAAGGAGCCCATCATTACCCCTGACGCCGTAGATAATGCGTCTTCGTCGCCAGGTAAGGCTTGTTCTGAGACTGCTATGGATAGTAGTCCTCCTCTGACAAAGTCTCCTTTTTTCACCCTTGTCGACCGTTTCGCTCTCATTATCAGGTCAGTCCAGATTTGATGATTCGTCACAAGACATGTTTGCTGTCCCTTTAACGCCAGTTGACGAAATACGAGCAAATGAAGACACCTGTGACAATGATGATACAACCTCTGTTGCATCCGAGATGTCAGATATGTCGGATGTCTCGGTCACCGCTGATTCTGAGACAGTATTTTCAAATGAGTCTATCAAGGAATTTCTAACATCAACTATGCACTCAAAAAAGTTTATTGAAAACTGTATCGATTTTCACCCTAATCTCAAAAGTTTGGCCAATAAACTCATGAATTATCGACGAACGCAGGCACTAAACACGTCGCAAAAAGCACGCATACAAAAACTTGTCAATAAAATAAAAGCATATATTAAAGCAACTGGTCGTACTGTAGTCAGTTTGTAAATGTTTTATTATTCATAATTTTACAATGGAGTCATCAATCACATGCAGTACATTGAATGTTAATGGTTGTCGAGATTCGTTTAAGAGATATAAAACGTTTGAATTTTTGAAACGTAATCATCCTTGTGATTTTTACCTGCTCCAAGAGACACATTCACTCCCCCAAGACGAGAATACTTGGAGGCTCATTTGGCGAGGTGATGGCGTTTTTTCTCATGGCACGTCTAACAGTGCAGGAGTTGCTATCCTTTTCAAACCTAAAACGAAAGTAGACATTATTGCTAAACATGATGTGCAACCAGGTCGTCTAATACATGTTCATGCTCGGGTTAATAATACACCTATCCATATCATTAATGTGTATGCGCCTACTAACGGTCCTGAGAGGCTTGATTCGTTCCAGATGTTAAAACGCCATCTAAACACATTAAGTGATGATCCTATTATTGGAGGTGACTTCAATTGTACTATTGCGCCCGACGTTGATCGCAATGGAGGTTCAGAGCCGGATGTGCGGACTTCAAACTTACTGAGCACTATCATGCGACGGTTTAAACTTGTTGACAGTTGGCGCCATTACCATGGTGATACAAAACAGTATTCCTGGGGCCGTGGTAATACACTGGTTCGCTTAGATAGATTTTATATCAATAAACATCTATGTAATAAAGTTAAAACCGTTGAAATTCATAATTCATCTCTTGCACTCTCTGACCATTCTTTGGTTTTTATTAATATATCACATAATAACTCCGATCGCCGCAATCCACTTTGGTGCTTGAATACCAGTGTTTTAGAAGACGAAGATTATGTTGGTTTAATTTCCGATTTTTGGTTGAGTTGGCAAAAGGAACGTGATAGATTTGATAAAATCCAGATTTGGTGGGATGTTGGGAAACATAAAGTTAAACTTTTGACACAACAGTATTGTTATCATAAACATAACAACTACAAACTATGCACTAATGATCTGAAATCTGAAATACGATCACTCGAGAAAAAATTAAAACACAACACTATACTGAGAAAAAAGAATTACTTGCGCGCTTAGTAAATCACGCAGCCAAAGGTGCCGCAACTCGCGCGCGCCATAAGTTTCTTAATGAAACTGATATTTGTAATTCTTTCTTTTCAAGTTTAGAAAAACAAAATGGGAAAAAGAAAGCCATTGTTCATCTTTCACGACACGATGGCACCATTACTGAAAACTCGAGTGAAATTCAAAGGCTTACTCGATCTTTTTACCAAAATCTGTATAGCCCGGATCCAATTGACACCAATGCACAAAATATCATTCTTGCAGGGTTACCCCAAGTCGCTGCAGAAGACCGCGAGGACCTCGATAGTGAAATTACTTTCGATGAATTGAATAAAACACTTAAGCTGCTACCACGGGGTCGCACGCCGGGGTTGGATGGCCTGCCAAACGAATTCTATCAAACGTTTTGGCATGTTATAGGCAGAGATCTGCATGCGGTCATTATTACCAAACGCTTCAGCGTGGTATTAAGATTTTGTTTTCAGGCTTGGGTGGTACCAAGGTGGAAAATGGTTGCACATATGGGGGGTAATTCCTGGAATTGCAATAGAGAGGGTTCAGGCCGAAATACATATATATAGTGTTTCCATGTTTCGTCTGATATTTCTGTGGTATTCTGCTGCTGTAAATAATGCAAGATTTGTTCCGAAATTCAGTGTGTTGTGTGCACTCCAGGGTTATTCGTTTTTTTGCTCAAAACACCCCTATTTTTTAATGGTAGAGTCGAATAGTTTCACTCCCACTGGGAAATCTGCATTGTTACTTGAATGAGAGCTAACTAAACACATTTTCCAGACCGGCGAAAGTGTATGCAACAGCCAATTTTAACAGCCTGTCACGTGATTTTAGTCTGAATGTCAACCTCAAAAGAGGCTAATCCATTTACGCAGGTATAACTGGGAATAGAATATGTGAGGGATTGTATCAACAGAGATGTGTATAATGAAAAGTAACATCTATCCTTCTTTTGAATCGCTGAGCATTTTTGTTTTAGTATACTGGTATGAAAATGTTGAATTTGCATGATTTGCAATGTATTTTTTTACTGAAACTCCCCTATTGATCGAATCCCGGGTTTGAAAGAGAACGGCACACCACGTGATTCGTCTGAATACAATGGTGAAGGCACGCAAGCATGACTTACGTTGTCAGCAGTAGTCGCTGAGCTTCACGCTACAACTTCACTTGTGATGTTGCTTGTTAGCCGTGGATTGAATTAATCTTGATTACCGGTTAAAATGTTGCTTATTTGGCGTTGGTGATCTTTATTTGGAACTGGGTAACGTCGCCAGCAGAAACCTCCTGGGATTTTGATGTTGATGGTTGCGCCTCCATGGCAATCGCTAATTTTACTGCGGGTGGATCTTCCAAGAGCCCTTCGGGGTTTATAAAACTCATTCAACATACATAAAGTTCTCTCAATCGTAGTAGTCCATGTGATGTACACCTAATATGCCAAACATGTTACTGAACGATTTTGCCAATGAAAACAAGCCGGTTGGCGATCCACTCCACTAAAAAAAAAAACTAGCAATATGTTTTCGGCTGTTGCCATGGTAGGACATGAACGTGAAGCTAACGTCGGTTTATAACTAAAACTGGGCACCGTATACAAAGTTCGCAAAAAAACATTCAATCCTTAGAAGTCATTTTATTTTATTGCTAGAACATATGCTGTTAGGGATTGGTCAGTTACTTCGGCCTGGGGGTGGATCAGTAGGGGGGTTACCCTGTTTTTGATTTTGCGAATGGGGGGGGGTCACCCTGTTTTCCACAATTCACACACGCGCTTATGTATATATTTTTTTAAATTTTATTTCAGAACAATAGATTAAAAAGTTAATCGTACAAATGTGTTCTTAATAATAACTATTACCCATATTGCCTATAAATTTGTTGATGCAAAAAATGTTATAGGCTAAATATTTTGGGGTTGAAGTTGACAAATAACAGATTATGCAATGCGGCAGAGCCCCATGCAATTATACAGTTAAGTTTTGAACACATCCCAAGTCCACGTGATATCAGATTATTTTATTTAAAGTCTGAAGTCACCATTGTATAAGATATTTACTGGATTTATCCAATTGTAGCTGGAGACGGAAAAACACAGCAATTAGTACAAAGAGCAGTGACAGTTTTTGTTCAGCAAATCAAAAAAGTTAAATGGATTCATGTATATAAATAAATAGTTTTTTTGTTTTTTTTAACTTTTAATTATGCATATTTTGCTCTGTAAAATACCAAAATCCAACACAAATTTATACAAAAATCAAAGTGTCCTTTGTTTTCATAAGCACAGACTGTGCTTCAGGTGTAAAGCTTTCCTGGTCTATAAGATATGAAAGATATATTAAATCCAAATTAGTTTTCGAACCGCCTAGATTCAAATCCTCTTTTCCTATCTTATAAGGGCGTTTATCAAGTGAGTACTCCACAGCTTTGTTTTTATTTACTATCTTTAGCAGCATAGATTTCCCTACTTCCTGCAGCTTTTTCTGTAGTCGTTTTTTGGCTTTATGCTTCCCCTCCCCTCCTAAGGTGACTGGTCTATTAAATGCAAACACTAAAAATTACGGCAAACCACGATATTTTCAATGCACATCATACATTTTGTAATCATGTCAGAGCCAAAACTGTTAATGTTTCTTTGTTTTTCGGGGGGGGGGGGTCAGCATGTTTTAAAATATAATGTTAGGGGTCGCCCACTTTTTTGTTGTTGATAAGGGTGGGTCAACTGAGATTTACAGCTGACAAAATGGAATCTGCCGACCCCCAGGCCAAAGGAACTGAACAATCCCTTAAATTTATTATTTCCAACTGATATTATTTTCTAGATTGCAGGCAGCATTTACAGTTCATTCAAAGTTCAAAGTTGCGTCGGGGTTACGTTGATACAGTGTAACAATGTCGGCGTCGGTGATCTCTTACCGGTGTGCAACGTAGCCAAAATAAAAGGCATGAATACAAGACTAGTGGGAGGTAATAAATTTGGGGTCGAAAGTATTCAAAAAACAGTTTTTGGCTGTTGCCATGGTAGCTGTGGACCAGGATTGTTTTGCCAATTAGTGACGGTACGACCTGCCTGTCAATTATAAACAAAATTAGCCAAGCCAAAAAAAATCTCAGTAAATTGTTGCCCACACTCAAGCGGATTAGAATGAGCTACGTCCATGCTTTTTAATCATAGAAATGTAGGGTGTGATACATTTGACGTGAAGGTATTAAAACATTCAGTTGTTGGCTGTTTCCATGGAAACTGTTGTCAGAATTTGTTTTCAGATTTTACCAATAGTAACTTTGTGCCCACACTCAAGCTGAGCAAAATGAGCTATGTCTGAGGTGTTGCATCCAAAATTTGTAGGAGATACATTTCCTGATAACTAGGGTGAAGGTGTGACCTACCTGCTAAGTTTGAGCGAAATCGGCCAAGCCAAACAAATCACAGAAGAATTAATACGTGAAAACACTAGAAATCACACACACACACATACACAAAATTAAAGTGATTTTAAGGGCAATCCAAGTGGAGCGAATCGCCAATAACATGTTCATTTGCATATTGACCGTGAAAATATCAAAAACATCATTGCATGGGTGATATGCAAATTAGTTTTAGTCAAAATAAGTTACTGCTTAGAAGTACCATTACTGTTGTTCAAATTTCATTTCACTCGGCAAATATATTCATGTACCCAAACGTAAAGTATCGTACTTCTAAATAATGTTTATTTCTGCTATGTTTCGAAAAACGCTACTCTTGAACGGACTACTTTATTCGCTCTCAGACCTCATTTGCATATGGGGTGTGGAAGTACAGATTGATTTCAGGGACGAATCAAAATAAATTGCAGTATATATGTAATAATGTGGAATACTTCCTTCACTGTGAACATTTTTCCGCTAAAATAAATTCCAGTGAAAATGCCATTTCCCTCATACTCTATTGAGACTTGACACGGCACAGTGAAAATTTGATTCACACCGTATGCTTGAAAACTTTTCATTGAAAATAAATTAAGTGAAATTCTGTGTGATTTCATGAGAGTTGAAAATGAAAAAATTATATGACACCCAACCCTACCACTCCATACACAATGTAACCACACCTCAAAAACATCCTTTCACCAGTGTATTCTATTTGAATTCAGGAGAAATTTAAATAAACAAATTATATGACAACGAACTTAATTATAATTTCAACCTCTAGTACAGCACTGATTAAATAAACTACCTCGTCTTTATGCCAACTTGAAGTTATTCAATGCCTACACCAGTGACTTCAAAATCTATGTTTCAATTCCAGGAATTTCACTTGCTATTAATTGTATGGGAGTGCCAATCTTTCATGAATTTCCATTGTCATGTCAATTTCTTGTGATTACTCGGAAAATGAAGCTGTAACCACAGACCACAGTGCTGCAACTAAATCCTGGTATAAGCACCGGTTAGGCAGTCTTGAACTATGCATGTGAAGCCAGCTGAGAGGTATATCCAATCCTATAGATTTCTCATTGTTTGGTAACTATTTGCTGCAAATGCAACAAAAATCAATATAAAAAAAAATATTACCCACACAGCATTCTACAGGTTACTTGTAACATCTATTGATGACGGCGTGTTACCACTCTCGTTCTCGCGTGCAGTCGTAACTCTCCTCCCCAAAAAGGGTGATAACACCAAGCTCAAAAATTGGCGCCCTGTTAGTCTGCTCGGTAGCGACTATAAACTATTCACTAAAACGCTTTCACTGCGTCTCTGCCCGGTTATGGGCACTATTGTTCATCCCGACCAAAGTTGTAGTATACCTAATCGACGTATTCACGATAACATAAACCTCCTACGGGATTCCATTGACTACACTAATACATCTAATATCCCACTTGGCATCGTAGCTCTGAACCAAGAAAAGGCTTTCGATAGAGTACATCACTCGTACCTCTCGTGTGCTCAGTCAGCCTTTGGCTTTGGTTCACGGTTTATTGCGTATATCAAACTTGTGTATGGCAATGCTCAGTCACTTGTTCGTGTAAATGGTGCGCTCACGTCTCCTGTTATGTTTTCCAGAGGGATTAGACAAGGCTGTTCATTGTCATCTCAACTTTATGTCTTAGCGATTGAACCCCTTCTAGACAAAATTAGAAATGACGATGGTATTCTTGGCCTTCAAATACCTGAAAGTAACTGCTACCGGTGCAAATTAACCGCCTACGCTGATGATGTTGAATTCCTTATGACACGTGATCAAGATTTCAATAAGCTCGCATACTGGCTTCGTGTCTATGAACAAGCATCTAATTCAAGAATAAATTACGAAAAATCCAAAGGGCTTTGGGCTGGCGGGTGGCGCAATCGTAACGAGTCGCCACTAGGTATTAAATGGAATAATGTGGGACTAAAATTGCTTGGCGTATATCTGGGTAATACGAAATCATACGAGGACAAAAACTGGCCAGAACTAGTACAAAAAGTTGAAGGCAAAATCGCCTTCTGGTCTAAATTCGCCGCAGGAATGTCCTATAGAGGGCGTGTTCTCGTCGTAAATCAACTTGTTTCATCACAACTTTTACACCGGCTCATCAGTCTTGCTCCTCCCTCTGAAACGATAAGTTATATCCAGTCAATATTTATTGAGTTCTTGTGGCAAGGTCGTCACTGGATAACTGCTGAGACGCTCTATCTGCCACTTGAGAACGGAGGACAATTTGATTCACCTACAATCTCGTATTAATGCTAATCGTGTTCAATATATTCAAAGATATTTGTATAGTGATTATGATCATCCCAGTTTCAAATTCACAGATTACTATTTCAGTAAAGTAGGCAATTTGATGCTCACCAAGCGTCTGCTTGCAACTAATAACATTACCACTTCCAAACTTACCTGGAGTTTACGCTGGGCTGTTACACTGCTGGAATTCGCTTGCAAAAAGGCGTAAAATCAATGATACTAATCCGGTCAGTCTCCTCAATGAACCACTTTTTAATAATCCTTTACTTTGTCTTCTTACCTTTAATGAGACTTTTTTGATGAAATTTCTCCCGGCGGCCGGGATCACCAAGATACAAGACCTAGTCGATAAACAGAGTAAAGCATGGTCTTCGAGTACGGAGATATACAACAAACTTAATATCCGATCGGAACGCACACTTCATCTCCATTTAAAATCATTACATCAAAGTATTCCTGAAAAATGGAAAGTAACAATCAACACTTACCTGAATAGTAACGAGATTAAATCACCCCAACCCTGGAATGACTACTACCAACTTCATCATTCTAATGAAATAAACTTGCCCCTATATAAACTAGAAAAAGGGACAGTGTATAAATACATGATTACATTGCTTCATATTAAACGGCATCCGGATAAATGTGACACAGTGTGGCGGGAAATCTTGAATCTCTCTGACGAAGATAAACCAAACTTCAAAGCTTGCTATGCTTCCCCGGTTACTAAGTTAGAAGGGGACTTACAGTGGCGCATTATACATGGAGCATACACTACTGGCAGATTTCTGGTTCATGCCAATTTTTCGCAATCGAACACGTGCCCACTTTGCGGGGACAACGACTCTTTACGTCACTTATTTCTTGATTGTCCTGTTATTGTTCCTCTGTACAACTGTATAAAAACAATAATAAAAAATCTTGTTGTATCCGATGCTGACATACCTGTGTGGTGGTTTATATTATTGCCTCCTGGTAGATCTGGTTTATTCGTATCTCGTCAAGCACGCAACTTATTTAATTATATTGCCTGTACTGCTAAGATTTCGATCCACATCAGTAGGCGCAACAAACGCCAAGAAAATGGCGTAATCGAACCACTTGAAATCTTTAAGCAGCGCTTCATTTCAAGGTTAAAAGCCGAATTTGATTTTTTCAAAATAAGTAATAAATTACAGGTTTTTATCAATAAGTGGGCTATATGCGATGCGTTATGTACTGTGCACAATGACGAGCTTGCTGTTTGCTTAGAAGTACGCTTGTAGTCTGCTACAAGTTAATATTCCTGGACCAGTCTGTTGTATTGGTATTGTTTTCACGGGTAAGGTCGTCACAGTTGAGAAGACCCATAGGTGCTGGTGTAACCGGCTTTAAGTCGGCTTCGTGGGGTGACATACTTTATGTATATCACGTTGATTTTCACTTCAAGTTTTGGTCGGTTTCTATAAACACCAAGCTTCCAGTTAGCTACGTTGGGTGGCCCGAGTACGCTCTGCCACGTCGTGTCACGGGTGACTGTCAAATCTCAAATAAAGTATTGTTTTTTCACACACTGAACCCGCCTACTGTCATTTTAAATCATGTCCACTTTTCATCACGAATAAATCAACTGGTAGTATTATCACGTAGTTTTTAAACTTTGTTGTGTGTTTTATTTCTGTTTTGGGACTGGTAGGGGGGATCGTAACTCCTTGTGGTGAGAACCAGTGAGACTGGCGTACTTGCAGGGTTCCAAAGCTTAACGTTGTACGTTTTATTGCTTTCATTTACGTTACTTGTGCTTGTCAAACTGCTTATTAAAAATTGCTGCTGCTGCTGCTGCTTTAAATAATCTAATGAATGAAACCAAACAGTTGGAGGACAGATGCATGGATTCACATAAGTTGTAAAAAGTATAGTAGCGTTGCACGACATAATTTTGTAAAAGAATTAAGATTAATTTGTGAATTTAATAGAGTCCTATAAATCAAATCGTATACTAAAATCTCTCTATAGGTCTGCTTATATTTAAAGATGTTATATTCCAAATTGCCCGACAAGGTTTCTAGCATGGTGCAGTAATGAAGTTTAAAGGGACAAGGCTGTAACAGTATCGATTTGTTTCTCCGATTTTTAGTTTCAATGTTATCTTTAACGGTCATTGCCTAAATGTGGAAAGTGAAAGCATAACATATACGCTCTATACCGACATTGACATCACTTGAAAGTGAAAAACGATGGCCGCCGAGGATGTTCCCTGGTCCCCAGGGGGCGCCATCTATTGAAATCCAATTTTGTCAAGCAAACCTCAGGTGATTACAGTCCAAGATGACAACTTACCGGATGCACTGGGCGAAATGTCAAATATGTTGCAATTTTGAGAGGTTAATCTGTCGATTCATCATTGAAGATTTCATGTGTCATTTCCCATAAAATTACTAAGTTGATTGATATGGAATTTGCGTCTTGCGTCACAATTTTATATGACATGGCCAATTTCAACAAAATGGCGACTACTCGACCCGAGTTTTCACATCGCATTTTATGGTCTGTGTGCGGTTACTTTATCCATTTCTGTATAAAAAAATATTTTGGTAAGATTTAATCATCTTTATATGCAGTATTAGTGTTAAACCAAAACAACCAGTGCATATGATCACTTAAGGTATAGATGCAGCTTCGTGGGCACTTGAGAGTGAATTTTCTTTTTTTTTTGCTTTTTATTATCCAAACAGTCTTGGCTATAGACTGCTAAAATTTCACAGCATTGTGAATAGTGGAACATACTTAAAAGACGATTTTAAAATATAGAAAACTGGTACAAACATTCTCTTTTTTGAATGCTTAGCAAGATTTAGCAAGACTGTACATAAATAATCAAACACGGTGAAAAAAAGTAATGACCGGATCTCCATATTATGCACTATATTTAACTTTTTACAAAACGATAATAGGTTTAAATTTGGAACTGTTGCAGCCATTTTAATTATGAGCATTAGCAAACTTCTTACTGATTGAATGGTTATGTAAATTGGCCATTATCTTCACTTGTGTTTTTCAGTTTAGCATGGAAGTTCAAATCTAAATAGCTCGCACAATTCTTGTTTATTTTGAGTAAAACTTTCATACAAGGTTTATCAGTTGTTTATTAGCAAAGGGGCGTCCAGGCGTATATATAGTATGTTTTGTTTTCATATTACAAAGTTGTCAAGCAGGATGAGTGCCGTATAGTCAATCCCGGTCAGTATTTCACACTTCGAATGTCATTGTCCGAGAATGCAAAGCTTTAAAAATAAGCCCAGACGTCCTTTTGTTCGTAGAGACGTTGTCAAAATAGTGTGAAAATGTCAAGACAAACTGACAAAAACTGTGGGAGTTAATTAATTTTCAATCTCTCTGACCAACCAGAAAACACGAACGGAGATAATGGCCGTTTTATGAAAGTGACGTTAATCGTCCACGAAAATGGCTATTGCATCACGACGACATGCCAAAATCCATCATACACCGACGCTTGCTGGTGTTCAATCGTCAGATAAAAAATAAAATAAAAATATTTAGAATACTAGGGAAACTGACGTAAAATCGTCCGCGGAGTCAAAACCTTGCGTGAAAACTGTCATGGCGTCGTGTTATCTTTTCCACTTAGGGAGGGGCACAATGGATTACGTAAAGCCGATGAGATATTCATACAGTTATACAAACATAGCGATCCCCATTGGGTGGGTTGAGTCCAAAATTACCTTTCCTCAAACCTTTAACAAATACTCTGTATGACGCAGTTTTTCACGATCTCCGGTGAAATGGATCGTGCGAAGTTAGACGGCCAGGTTGAAATGGGCCGTAATATTTTGCTCACAACGGCTATTCACAGTTTTTGTACTCAATCGCTCAAACGCCGGTGAGAAAAAGTCGAAATGGAAGACAACTATAGTAAATCGAAACAGGTTTTATTCAACTACGAGCAGACGCGATGGGTCGATAAAAATTAAAACGAACCCTGACCTCTGGAAATACCTCATTCTTAGAGTGCCATAGTACCAGAGGTCGCCGAGCACGGCCGTACAACGTACTTTGCGACATCGCCACAGATGCAGGCTAGCTAACAAGGGGGTTTCCGATTAAGGTAACCAAGATGGCATCGCAGAGTGCGTGATTTTTCCGCGGTGTTTAAAAACAGCATCTCGTTGCCGATGTTTCTGTAATTTTCGGGATATTTTTTTTATTTTAGTAACCGAGCATTTCACGTTTGTGTATTTTGCCACTGAAAAGTTAGTTATCGATGACAGCACAGCAATGGTCTGAATGGTGTTTATCCACTACTACATCGCAATGCTATCAGCACGATGATCGTTACAGCGAAACGACAAATGTAAAATTAGTCAGTTTTATAATGCCTTCGGAAAAAAAAATGCGTGAAAAAAATATTTAACAGTACTCCACTGGAAGCTGCCAGGCTAGAAGTTGTCGACACGTTGCGAGATAAGGGTGAAAAAGTTTACTTATCATTTACAACTGTATGCTTTTTGTATTCCGCTTGCATGCTGGAAGCGTCTACGTCTTGTCTTTTTTTTGTAGTTTGCAAGACTAGTTGGTAGCGCTTGAGGTAAGTTAAACAGGGTCGCGGACAGGAAGTTACACATCGCCGCACCGTAACTGAGGCCAGCAACTCGTTTGCATATAACGTGAAATCAGTCAGTTTAATATCTGCCAGATATACATAGTACATGTTCCCTGGATGCGTTTTTTTTTTGGGGGGGGGGATTGCATTATACATTTACCCGATCTTAATAACTATTTAAATATATAATTCGAACAATTTACTGATGACAAGGATGAGTTACCCATGTTAAGATTGTTTATTGTCATACCTCAGAATGACCAATACACGACAGCCCTTCTATCATAGTAACAAGTCATCTGAACATGACACAGCCCCCACTTGTCAGATGTGATTATAGTTGGCTATGAATTATAAAGTTTGAATGTATATGTATAAAATCGCGTAGGAAGATTAAGTTGAAAATCAACATTACAAGGCACATACCCTATATCGACATATCAAGTAAGTCTATACTAAGTATGGTCTTATTTGGACTAATAATTCACAAGATATTAACAAAAAATAAAAATTAATTAAACATGCAAATGAGCCTATCTAATAAGTTGAAACTCAATATTGCATAGCACATATCTTATATTGACAGACAAAGTAAGTCTATAAAAAGTTTGGTCTTATTTGGACTATTAGTTCACAAGATATTAACAAAAATTCAAAATAAATTAAATATTCCAATTGTCTCATTAATTAAGTTGAAAGTCAATATTGCATATCACACATCTTATATTGACAGATCAATTAAGTCTATACCAAGTTTGGTCTCATTCGGACAATTAGTTCACAAGATATTAAGAAAAATTAATTAAATATGCAAATGAGCTTGTTAATTAAGTTGAAAATCAATATTGCATAGCACATATTGTATATTGACAGATAAAGTAAGTATATACCAACTTTGGTCTCATTTGGACTATTAGTTCACAAGATATCAACAAAAATTCAAATTAATTAAATATGCAAATGAGCTTGTTAATTAAGTTGAAAGTCAATATTGCATAGCACATATCGTATATTGACAGATCAAGTAAGTCTATACCAACGTTGGTCTCATTTGGACTATTAGTTCACATGATATCAACAAAAATTCAAAATGAAATATGCAAATGAGCTCGTTAATTAAATTGAAATTCAATATTGCGTACCATATATCTTATATAGACAAATCAAGTCTCTACCAAGTTTGGTCTGATTTGGACCTTTGGTTCACAAGATATTAACAAGAATTCAAATTAATAATTAAATATGCAAATGAGCTCATTAATTGATTCCTTGAAAACAAAATCAATGTGCATTGTGTACCAGTGGTCACCCTGTTTTCAGTTGTACCAAGTCTCGGCAAAATCGGTCCAGGCATCTCCGGGAAATGATGATGGACACACCCAAAAAACTGAATTTTAAGGGTTTTGGCATTCAAAATGGCCGCCAGGCAGTCATATTTGATCAAATCAGGAAATAAATCCATGTGAATATGTATCACTGTGTCTTTGTACCTAGTATCATTGAAATCAGTCAAGGCATCTGGAAATATCAGTGGTCAGACAAAAGCCATGATTAACAATCAAAATGGCTGCCAATTAGCCATATTTTATCATTTCAAAAAAGTAAAACAACGTGCATCTGTTTAGGTGGTCCTTTTGTTTTTGTATCAAGTCTCAACGAAATCGGTCAAGCCATCTCCGAGAAATGACGATGGACACACAAAGACCGAATTTGACTGAATTTTGGCATTAAAAATGACTGCCAGTCGGCTACCCCAGGCGTTGGAGGTTGTAATGTTCCGTCCGCCCGAATGCTAGTATTATCCTACCGGGCGGGCAAAACATTACAACCTCCAGCGCCTGGGATACCAGTCGGCCATGATATTTGATCGAATCGGAAAATAAATTGACATGTACATTGTCACGAGGTCACTGGATCAAATATTAGCCAAAATACCAAATAGTATGCAATACGTTTACTACCTCGTGTGCGGGTTCTTAACCAATATAAAATTACACAATTTGTGTAACACAAGTACAATTTAGACTGATGGGCTCCAGTCACCGTCCAGTAGAGTTCAATATAACTATATGCACATAAGCAGCAATAATGCACACCGGCCAATCTTACACATACGACACTACACATGAATTACGTGAAACCATAGTTTATTAGGTACACAAAACATATATTTGCTACAGTTCTCTCCGTCGGTATCGCCCGCCCTTGCAGAGGTTCAGCACTACACGCGGCCCTCACCACGCACCAACGCAACTATGTTATTGGTAAGAGGTGGGGGTTACGGAATTTCGCACTGTAGACACCACTGCAAAGTTGGTAACTACCCTACGACCAGGGGACGAATGGCGTACCCTACTAGTCACGTTTATCAGTGCCGTGCACTATTAAAATGTTACATAAATAAGCTGGCCAGGACAATAACAATTCTAGTAATTAACAAGGTAATATAATAACTTAAGGTAGCGGGACTATTATTTGCATACTTGTTTTCATCTTCTAATTGTGACCAAATGACTACAAATAGACCCAGGAAAGTATATATTTTTAGAATCGCCAGACTTCAAGCTTTACAAAGGTGTGTTTGCCATGCCCGTATCTGCATTCTATGACCCCTCAAAGGTGAAAAATTACTTTTTCTGTAAAAAAAAATAATTACGCATTTATGCTGGCGATAAGAAGTATTTTTTTCACTTTTCCTAGTTGTTCAATAGTCTGGTAAATTTAATGTGTCTGGTCAGTTTTATTCAAGCAGCGCGTTTTGAAAAGTAGTGTCCTGAATTTTAATTTCTGTTTTAGTCGCATTGCCCCCAACTCAAACCACAACACATTGGTAAATAATCCATGAAATAGTTTGTCTGGACACATTCAAGTTCCTCTCACTGTCACCTTAAAGCTGTGAAAATTTGGTGTTAATCCGACGACAATAAGTATACGTTATTTTTTGTTAAAGACCTTGTATTTTGAAAAACATAAACTCCTAGAAAACGTCCATGAAGTAACAGCAAAGATTTTCAAGCTTGTTTATCGGCACAATCAATTTGTTTTCCCATCAAGGTCTGCTTTAACATGTGTAGGGACATCCAAATGTGCAAGGCTATTGGAAACCAAAAAAATAAAGGAATGGGATAGCTATAATTGGATAAATTCGGCATATGAAAATACCAAAATCAATGATTTTTTTCAGTGGCTGTGTGACCTTGTGTCTGACACATTCACATGCAAATGACTAATCTGTGAAACAAACAGGGGCGGAGACAAACCACTCAAATGTTTGGAAACACTCATTGTGTGTCAGATAGCTACTGATAACACATCCTAACATTGCATTGTCTTGAGTTTATCTTTGAAACTTATAGGCACACAGATTAAACCCGTGTTGTTGATTTTGGAAAACACTACTGAGGCTGCCTTGCTTCCCTTCAGAAAATCTACATTTTAACCAACTTACATGACATTCTATGTTATGTTGACTTTATCACATGAAAGTTTATAGTGCATTTCATCAATTAATAAATAAATGTGAAAATCGTAATTTTCAACACAAATAATAGTCTCGCTACCTTAAAGCCCAAGACTAACTAGTGTGTGTGTAGGAATGTTCGGTACCTGACGTTTCCCGACGTGCGTCGAACAGTGTCAGTCGGCAGCGTCGCCCGGTGAATTATAAGAAGCCAGCGACGGTAATTAGCGACTTGAACTCTCCCTTCTCGTCCACAGCGCCAAGGCTTCCTTCCCAGTTAGACTTCAGACTGGTGTTCAACGCCGGGTTCGACTATGGTAGTATGTGGTGGTACTGCTCGCCGCTTCTAGGGTCGTACCAAGCGTAGATGTTGGTCAAGATCTCCAGCAGCAACAACCGAGCACCACGCTGTCCCAGTCTTTAAATACCCTGCCATCATATGGCTAATTGTGTCAATCGCTAATTGGTCCGCGACACCTGTTCATTCATCACACGGATACTCGTCCAGCAGTGTCCAAGTGCGATCTCGAGGTCACATAATAGGTACTTTCTGTACGTGTAGTGACAATGCGGCTACCTACTGGGCTACAAAACCTACCTCTGGGCTGTTATCAATTTATACTATTACAATAAATTAATAAATACAAAATTACATAATAACAACCGTGTCCTTTTAATAATACAGTTTCTGATATGATTCAAACACCTCGTGACATACCCCCATGCTAAGATGTAACCATGCCATTAAAGATGGTATTATAGTTACGTCAACAATACAATTCATTGAAGTCACGGATCAGGGAAACTACATAAAACAACCATTCTTTACTATATTACATTCAACACCATATTGGTTATTGTACTAAAACCTCAGGATTTCTGCTTAAATAATCTGCCCCTAGATTATGATTACCCTTTATACTAATTATTCGATAGGAAAATGATTGAAGATATATGGCCCATCGCATAATTCGACTATTAGAAAATTTAGCGGTTTTCATATAGACTAGAGGTTTGTGGTCGGTTTCAATCCAAAATTCACGAAGATATAGATATGGCTGAAACCTTTTTATTCCCCAAACTATGGCCAGGCATTCCTTTTCAATCACCGCATAATGCGACTCTGCGTGGCTCACCTTCCGGCTAGCATACGCCATTGGAAATGCGACATCATCATAATATTGCAACAAGACCGCTCCAAGGCCCGTTTCCGAGGCGTCTGTCCGTAGAACGAAAGTTCGCTCAAAATCGGGAAGTCGCAATACAGGGGCATTACTCAAAATATTTTTCAGCTGTTCAAATGCCAACTGATGGCAAGACTCCCACTCGACTTTCCTGGGTTTACCCTTCTTTGTAAGTTCGTGTAGAGGTGCAGCAATGGCAGCAAAATTTGCAACAAATTTGCGATAATAACCCGCTAGGCCCACAAATGATCTAACGTTAATTACTATCAGGGGTCGCGGAGCATTCTGCAATGCACGAACCTTTCCTGGGACTAGACTCAATTGGCCTCGCCCCACCACATGGCCAAGAAATTCAAGCTGAGTGAAACCAATATAGCATTTTGATGGTTTAGCTGTTAAGCCTGCCTTCTGGAGGCGATTCAATACATCTTTGAATCGCTTCAGATGGGATTGCCAAGTCTTGCTATATATCAAAATGTCATCCACTAAACTAACAACCTCTCCTTCGGTACCCATCAGAACTGTTCGCATAGTGCGATTGAACGTACTGGGACTATTTACAAGTCCAAATGGAAGGTAACGATATTGGAAAAGACCCAGTGGGGTAAGAAAAGCAGTTTTGGCTTTCAGATCAAGTTTGGTCAGGTAATTACCATCAGCCAATTGTGCAAATAATTCCTCTGGATTAGACACTGGCTCAGCATCGAATATTGTGATCTTATTGAGCTTTCGGAAGTCTGTACAAAACCGAAGACTTCCATCAGGCTTCTTAATTAGCACAATGGGTGAGCAATAAGGTGAATCAGACCGTTCAATGATTCCCAGTTCTATCATATCACGTACTTCTTTAATCACAGCGTTAGGTGTTGCAAAAGGGGTACTGTATGGTTTAGAACGTATAGGGTCATTTGAGGTCAGTTGTATGTCATGGCACCCGATGTTCGACTTTCCTGGTATGTCTGTAAGTGTAGCAGTATATTCTCTCAATATCCCTTGTACCTCTTTAATCTGGGAATCGCTAAGTTCAGGGCCCAAATGCACATCTTGAACGTTTTCTTTACCGTGCAGGGAGACTAATTCTATCAAGTCCCCATTAATGTGCTCTGGACCTTCTATGCCATGATTGTTAGATGGGACTTCAATCAGGCCAGTAGACACGCACATAGGAGTGTCCTTTGGCACAGACGAAGAATTAGTGTGTATGTTCGTGTTTGCATTATCATCCGTAGAGTCTCTTACCTCGTACTTCTTCAACAGATTGGCATGGTACAGTTTATCTATACCATCCTTTTCTATACGATAATCATTCCGCCCGATTCGTTCTTTAACACGGTAGGGTCCTTGCCATTGCATCCGCAGCTTATCATGAGCTGTAGGAAGCAGTAACAGTACCATCTCGCCTGTGTTGAAAGATACCGATCACTGGACTTGCTCAGTTCTGTCTGTGCCACTTTGCAAGTGTCCTCCAATCGATTTCGTAGGTCAATGACGTACTCATATGTACCCTTAATTTCTGGGTTGGTGATCTCTTTTGTCCATAGCTCCCGCAAGATGGTCATTGGACCCCTTACTGTTCTCCCGTACAACAGTTCGAATGGGGAGAACCCCAAACTGGCTTGCGGAGCTTCTCTGTATGCAAACAATAATGGTGCTATGTAACGGTCCCAGTCCTTTGGTCGTTCTCTACACATGCGTTTGAGCATGGACTTCAGGACGCCATTAAAACGTTCACATAGGCCATTTGTTTGTGGGTGATATGGAGTCGTGATGAGCCGTTTAATTGACAGAAGTCTACTAACTTCTTGCATAACATCACCAACAAACTGGCGACCTTGGTCAGTGAGAACTTGTTCAGGTATACCAACACGACTATAAATAGTAACCAGTGCTTCTGCTACTACTTCAGTAGAGATCCTTTTTAGAGGTGTAGCTTCAGGATAACGGGTTGCATAATCAACCACTGTAAGTATATATTGGCACCCACTAGTAGTAATCGGTTGGATTGGCCCCACCAAGTCCATGGCAACCCGTTTGAATGGAATATCAATCATAGGCATAGCACTAAGTGGAACCTTTCCGACTCGACCTTTGGGTACAGTACGCTGGCAGGAGTCACATGACCGACAATATCGTTTAATGTCATCATGCATCGCTGGCCAGTAAAATTGGGAAAATATTTTATCTTGTGTTTTCTGTACACCCAAATGTCCCCCCAAGATTGAGTCATGGCCTAATCTCATGACATCAGATCGAAATGTAGAAGGAACTACCAACTGACTGATAATGCGCACAAAATCAAAATTAGGTGATCGAAATTTTCGGTACAACAGACCTTTTTTTACATGAAAACTAGTTATATTTGATTTTCCAGTAGCTACCTCTGTTTTCTCAGCTGCATACCTAAATAATCGCTTTAAACTAGAGTAATTTTGTTGTAATTCACGCAAACTGTCAGGGGTCACCACAAGGTCATGAGTCTTGAATTCTGGTACCACCAACTTTTGCGTATGCTTTTTGGTCCGAGACTGTGCTCTAGTCTCAACACCTTGTGTAACCTCAAGTATATCCAGCCCACTAGACTGGTCATTGGCACCATCTTGGACAGTGGTCGAGGAGTTTGCTAGCTTACCTTCTGCCACCTGTCCCTCAGGATTGCCACCCGTGTTCACCATGTCAAGAACATGGCCAGGACTTGCACCTACATAATTGGTGCCATATTGGACAGGGGTTAGGGAATCTCCCTCAATCCTCTGCCCCTCAGGCAAACCAGCCGTATTCATCACACCAACTGTTAATTTAAAAGTTATCATGATTAGTATTCAATCGGGATTATGTGTGAAAATGCGTATATGATGCGTCTATGATGAGTAGATATGTGCCCTGAGAACAACAAAAAAATGATTCACGCAATATAGACATAAAAGTAATTCTTATTAAATAAAAGTAATTAATTAAAGAGACACATAGAACTGTGCTAAACACTACAAATAAACAAATTAGCTTAGCAATATTAAATAATACTGACAGTGCAACAGTCGCAAACAGGAAAGAACAAAAAACATTTCAAAATTACCAGTTGCCTCATAATAAGAACAAATATTTCACTTTATTTTTATTTTTGCTCCTGTATTTATTTATTTTATGACCATTTTGTTATTTCAATGGCGTCCTTCATTGTACTTCTCAAGTCAATATCCTAATAAGGATACGATTACAATAAAGTTATTGGAAGGGGCAGGGTGATGGGGAGAGTAGCTGGTACAGGTTACAGGAAATAAAAAAGGCATTATACGTTTTTACAGGAAATAAAATGAAAGTTCCATGATTCACAGTAAAAAATAGGTTTTTACACTTTACAGATATGGCAAAATCCATTTTACAATTTAATAATATATTTTATAATTTGCGTACGAATTACGACATTTAATGTTGAAAATGCTTTATACGCTTACAAAAAATAAGATCTTTTTGTACAAATTACGGACGAATGAAATAGCTGATTACATTTTACATTTTGTCTGTGTCTACGATTTCAAGTTTTTTATTTGTTTTAATTACATTATTACGGAAAGAAATACAATTGATTGCGGCTAACGAAGATACCACTGTCTTATCTATTTATTACCAGGGTACTAAGGAGCGGACCAGTTGATATCCTGGTGGCAGAAAGATTGAAATGAAGCCTACTTTTTTCCCCTATCTGATATGGAGATTTTTTTCAGCAGACCTTGTCTCGATTTTTTTTTTTTTTTTGCGCTCAACAGTTGTTTTTATTTTTTTTCAGTATTTTAAAGCAGGAGGGTCGTCACCTGCGCACGCGCGGGAGTTGAGTCCCAAGCGACGATAACAACACACGGTAAAACGCAAAGGCTCATGGGTAGACGCTTGTTTGTAAACAATTACACGCTATGGCCATCTGACGCATGCGCAGGTGGCGACTCCCTCGCTTTAAGTAAAGTATCTAACTTGTATAATAGCCCTCTTTAACATCATGAAATGGTTTTGCTATCAGTCCACCTCCTGGATGTTTTCTCTCTTCCAAACCACGATCTTCCAAACCAGGCTTCTAAACAGTACACTAAACTACTTGACATTTATTTACGGACCCACCTGAAAATATTCCAGACCATTCTGGTAAAGGGGGAGAAGGACGCGTTTGCAGATATCAAATGCCTGGCTGAAAAAGAACATCAGGCAATTCCTCAAACAATCGAGGAAAAGAGTGCAGAACCCCTGAAAGGACAGGAAACGCACTTCTAGCATTAAATAACCAGTGCTTCGGCACACAAACCAAACGGCTCTTTTCAGGGCCAGCACATCCTTCCAAAAGGGAACTACCATTATTACTATGGTCCATACAATAAATAACACAAAACGCAATAGACATTTCTCACGTAAAAAAACACATTGCAAGATGCAAACGAATAAAGAATTACAATGCAATACTGGCTAAAAATAAACGGTTGGCTGATCAAGCTCAGTTGGTTTCAAATTTTATTCAGAATTTTTCGAGTAAAATCCTAACCCCAACAGAGATCATTGCCCTTGGCAACGGACTCAAATTTATACCAACCCCACCTAAGCCAACCTATCACACTTTGCTCAGAGACATCATGTCTATGCTTTTTAGGAGAATGCGTATCAAATACCTAATTCGCAATAAACAATCTCAACAACATCCTTTCAAAATGAAATCAACATGGAACCCACCAGACTCGTATAACTCGAAAATTACATTGAGGCAACCAAAGTTGAGATATCCAAAATTACTACCAATAAACCCAAACAAAACATGAATTTTGCCGAAAGCGCAGCGATAAATGATAACACAATTGTAATAAAACCATTGCAATCACGAATACAACTGACTATATATATGAAAGCCTTCGTCAACGAGCAATACTATACTAAAACAAGTAACCTGTAGAATACTGTGTGGGTAATATTTTTTATATTGATTTTTGTTGCATTTGCAGCAAATAGTTACCAAACAATGAGAAATCTATAGGATTGAATATACCCCACAGCTGGCTTCACATGCATTGTTCATAGTTCATATGGTGCTTACACCAGGATTTAATTACAGCACCTAGGCGGTATGTGGTTACAGCTAAATGTTCGAGTAATCGCAAGAAATTGACATGACAATAGAAATTAATTAAAGACTGCCACTCCCATGCAATTAACAGCGAGTGAAATTCCTGGGATTGAAACATATATTTTGAAGTCACTGATGTAGGCAACGAATAACTGCAAGTTGACATAAAGACGAGGTAGTTTATTTAATCAGTGGTCAACTAGAGGCTGAAATTATAATTAATTTGTTTATTTCAATTTCTCCTGACGTCAAATAGAATACACTGGTGAAACACGGTAGTAACTGTGGGTGAAAGGATGTTTTGGGGTGTAGTTTACATTGTATATGGAGTGGTAGGGTCGGGTGTAATGTGTTCATTTCCAACTATTATGAAGTCACGTAGAATTTCACTTAATTTATTTTTTCTGACATGTTTTCAAGCATTACATGTGAATCCAATTTTCACTGCGCTGTGTCTCAATAGAGTATGAGGGAAATGGCATATTCACTGGAATTTATTTCAGGGGAAAAATGTTTTCAGTGATAATGAAGTATTATCCGTGGCTTTCATTGCGTATGGAAGTTATTTTCACGAGTGATGCGGTGTATCCTGCTGCCGTACATTCACGAGCGAAGCCACGGGGAGGGTGTGGGGTTCTGTTATTATACACATGTCCCATATTTGATTATTTCATATTAAAAAAAGAACGTGCAACAAACCGGGATAGAAATTTAGATCGGGGAACCCAATTGCCATTAATATGCTCCAAGACAGTGCTGCGACCTAGCAACGCTTGTCAGTGTAGAACGCGTGTCGCTGTACGTGTGAAAATAAAATAATCAGACGTCTAATTTGAGTCATTGTCCGAATAAATAACTCGTGGATGTTTAAGCGCGGTGGTCGTAGCGCAGCGCGTGTTCGAATATCATGTAAATAAACAATGTATTTTACACGCGTTGTATACGTCGCTATGAGTCCCATATCGAACAGGACGCGACACGACGACTGTCGCCCTTTAGTTGGGACCACGTCAGAACCAGAACTTAAACTGGGCGACTACGATACACGGTTGATGTTGAAGTTAATAGTTCCTCCACAGATCTGTGCATTGGCAAACATGCCGTGCAACTGCGGTACTCCACTGACGGAATGACTTTCGTTGAAATCGGTCGTCGCTGACTCGTGAGCTGCACACTACAACCTCGTTTGTGATGTTACTTGCTTGTCGTGGATAGACTGAGTCATGGTTACCGGTTAAATTTTGCTAATTTGGCGTTGGTAATCTTTATTTAGAACTGAGTAACGCCGCAACGTCGCCAGCAGAAACCTTATGGTATATCGATGTTGATGGTTGCGGCTCCATATTAATCGGAGATTTTACTGCGGGTCCAGGCAGCGGGTGGATCTTCCGAGAGCCCTTCAAGATTTATAAAACTCAGATTCCAGGTGGTCAACAAACATTAAGTTCTCCCAATCCTAGTATTCTATGTGATGTACATCTAACATGCCAAAAATGCTGGTGAACGATTTGAACCTGACAAAAATACTTGAAATAGATACCAGGAAGGGGAGGGGGGTAAAAGAAAAGTTATATAACATTTTATTATTCAATAATTTATTAAAATACATAAGTTTGTCCAACTCCCTGTGATACAACACCTCAGACATAGCTCATTGTACTCGGCTTGAGTGTGGGCAAAAAGTTACTATTTGAATTTTTGATATCTTTTTTTTTCATTAATGAGAAAGTTGACCCCGAAGTTAGAGTAACTGTTCAGCAGGAATGGCTTTTTAACTCTTCTGTGATTTTTTTTGGCTTGGCTGATTTTGTCACGGTTCATACTTGACAGGCAGGTCGTACCATCACTAATTGGAAAAACAATCCTGACCCACCGCTACCATGGCAACAGCCAAAGTCTTGTAATAGCAGTGCCCAAATGATCATGCCTTTTATTTTGGCTACGTTGCGCACTGGTAAGAGATCACCGGCGCCGACATTGTTACCACTGTCAACGGAATCCCAACGCAGCTTTGAACTTTGAATAAAATGTAAATGCTGCCTCCAATCTAGAAAATACTATCGCAAAACGGTTGGAAATAATACATTTAACGGCTGAATACGTCCTAACAATAAAATAAAGTGACTTCTAATGACTGCCATGTTATTTTGCGAACCTCGTATAAGGTGCCCGGTTTTAGTTATAAACAGACGTTAGCTTCACGTTCATGTCCCTTCCATGATAACAGCCGAAAACATATTGCTTGTTTTTTTTACCGGTTTTCATTGGCAACCGAAGTATTTTTATTTTGTAAACAAATTTTCGTCTGCTATTTTTATTCAGTTTAAATCGTTCAGCAAAATTTTTGGCATATTAGGTGTACATCACATGGAATACTACGATTGAGAGAACTTGATGTATGTTGACGGATTTTTATCATAGTACGAAGTACCAGAAAGTTACTCAGTTCCAAATAAAGATTACCAACGTCAAATGAGCAACATTTGACTGGTAATCAAGATTCATGTAATCCATGGCTAACAAGCAACATCACAAGCGAAGTTGTAGCATGCAGTACTAGTAAGTCATCCCGTCAGTGGAGTACCGCAGTAACACGGCATGTTTGCCATCAGCATTGTATTCAAACGAATCACGTGGTGTGCCGTTCTCGTTCAAACCCGGGATTCGATCAATAGGGGAGTCCCATTAAAAAAACACATTGCAAATCATGTAAGTTCAACATTTTCAAACCAATATACTAAAACAGAAATGCTCAGAGATGCAAATGAAGGATAGATATTACTTTTCACTATACACATCTCTGTTGATACTATCCCTCACATATTCTACTCCCAATTACTCCTGCGTAAAATGGACTAGCCTCTTTTCATGTTGACATTCAGACTAAAATCACGTGACAGGCTGTTAAAATTAGCTGTTGCATACTCTTTCGCCGGTCTGGAAAATGTGTTTAATTAACTCACATTCAAGCAACAATGCAGATTTCCCAGTGGGAGTGAGACTATTCGACTCTGCCACTAAAAAATAGGGGTGTTTTCAGCAAAAAACGAATAACCCTGGAATACACACAATATACTGAATTTCGGAACAAATCGTGCATTACTTACAGCAGCAGAATACCACAGAAATATCAGACGAAACATGAAAACACTATATATTGTATTTCAGCCTGAACCCTCTATATTGCAATTCAAGGAATTAACCCCATATGTGCATCCATTTCCCACCTTGGTATCACCCACCCCTGAAAACAAACTCTTAATACCATGCTGAAGCGTTTGGTAATTAGTGGTAACGATACCATAGTTACAACGAATTTGATCCATGAGCTCGTTACAGAAATGTACAATCTGGAATTTATCAATTTTTATACTAAATTGTATAATGAAAGTAATAACGTCGAACATTCTGAAAGCTAAATAAATCGAACAAGTACTGTTCCGACTGATGAAGGGTTCAACATAGAACCCGAAACAGCACCATCACACTAGTGAATGGTCGAATTACGGATGAATTTGAGTGTTGCATCGACACAGGCTTTCTTCGTATTCAGTTTCGTATTCCAATATTGTTTCCGTGTTTACTTCTATCAGGATCACACCTGAAATATTTTAACACGGAATAATACGTCTGTTACGTATTTAGTTACCTAATGCAATACTGCCCTCAGTCGATGAGATGTTCGTCATCCACCACCCCCATCGATAAAAAATGAATTGTTGGAGACAGTTTATACAGAAATACAGCAGAAAGTCATTGTGAAAGAACTGTTAAACAACATAGTGGAAATTGTTGAGGAAAAGGACTAATAAAAATCATTCTTTAAACATTTGATTTTTTGTCCTGTCTTCTTTTGATTTTTTTTTCAGGGGGTCTGAAAGTTTCAGATTTTTTTTTACATGCATATATTGTAGGATTTTTTTGTTCAAGCATAGTCATAGAATTTTTTTTTTCACAAAATCCCCCCCAGGATATCAAATGGTCCTCCCCTAACTACTATTCTTACATTTGAACTTTGTACCTATGTGCAAGTATCACCTGACCAACAACGTGATCACAAGATGGCCGCGCCCTCCGTCAACAAAACCAGCGTGTTCTGAAATTCAGGATCTTTAATCACTGACAACGAAGACAACCTACAAGCAACGAAGACAACCTACAGGCAACGAACGATCATGGCGGGCAAGAAGGAGCTTGAAGAACTCATACCATTTCTCACTTTGAATGAGCGAATCGATGTGTTGTCCGTGGCCTTACACCACATAGTAGGTCTCACTGGTACTGTGGATGGTATCCTGTTGATGGCGTCTGATAAACGATACATCGAGACACTATTTCCACTAACTCGCCATCCACAGGATGCGATTGCAACGGACTCGTATTTAACACTCGTAAATCTTTCTTCGAATAAAACAGTCGCGTCCAGCATCGTGGCCGATTACGACATCGTCCCCCATTTTTTGGAGTACGTCACGAAAAGCGACAGCCTTCACGCCGACTATGTATGTATGATACTGTCAAACCTCTCAAGAAATAACGAATGTTGCGTCAAAGTCACGCAGTATCTGCAGAAAATCGACGGCGGATTCAATCAAATCGTGGAGGCGTTTTGTAAAGAAAAATTCAACCCAAAAAACAATCTTCATTATCTTGGACCATTTCTATCGAATTTAACCCAATTACACGAAGGAAGAAAAGCTGTGTTAGACAAAGATAGATGTATTATTCAAAGATTGATACCGTTCACTCAGTATGAAGCATCAGACATAAGAAGAGGTGGAATTGTGGCTACTCTAAAAAATGCCTGTTTTGAGTCAGGTACGTGGGTTTTACCGTGGTCAAACATTGCCAGGGAAAACTATTTATAATCAGAGGAATTAAACACAATTGTTGTGATGGTGATTTTTATTTGCAATATGTCCGTAAAACAGTGACACCTTCCCTAAATATTTAATGGTTAACCCCTTATTAGGGATAAAGGTATACAAACATAGTTCTAGGTGTTGTATGGATGGGCCAGGTAATCTGGTGACCAATCACACACAGCCCTGATATCACATGATTATGTAAACATCTACTAGTATTTGCACATAAATTCATTTCAACAAAAAGCCTCCAAATTGACCTAAATTTGTTTAATTTTGATGGTGGAGATTTATAATTGCAATAATGACCCCTCCCTCCCCCCACAGTGTTATCCTGCCATCCAATAGGACACTGTGGATAATTCATTATTGTTCAAATACCAGGACTGTATTGCAAATATACGTAATAATGTATGAGACATTATCACATAGTTAAGTAGAATGTCTGCTAACCATGCTGCATTTGATATTAACCAATGGCAACATGCTGTGCACAGTATTGTTATTATGATACTGTGATAATTCTGTGATATTATGTTTTGTACATCTGTCATATTGCCATAAATTACAGTCTGTCTTATTTTTGTGCAGGCTATCTGCATCCTACCATGTTATTATAATGCTAAATCCAAATATGGAGTTACTTTGCAGTATTTATAATATGGTGGACATTTTTGAAAACAAAGTTCATAGTTAATTTTCATCATTTTGCTTTTGGGCATCCTACATCAAGCAGTCTGAAAGATGTATAATATGAGGTTATTTCAAGGATACTGCAAAGTATGCATTAAGACAGTACAGCAGGATTATTGACGAATGCACAGCGGAGGTCAATCCAACCATGTGCTGTCTGAAAAAAAAAATGATTGTTTTAAGAATCTGAATTTGATCTGTTGTTTGACGGGTTTGCAAAATCTTGCCTGGTTTATATTTATTGTTTAATTTTCTAATGAATAGTGTGCTTATCTGTTATTAACAGTACAAAATCACATTCTATTTTACTTTTGTTTCTACTCTTTTTAATATTGAGATCAATGAGTGTGAATATGATTTTTTATTGAGATTCAAATTGTCACAATATGGAGTTTAAGATTTGTGTACATAATGGGAACGTAACATGTTGTTCTAATTTTGTTTGCGTTATGTTCACGGTTGTCAGATTAAGTACAAGCACCCACAACAGGAACGTAACTGAATTAGAACCATGTCAATCCATAACTATCCAATAAAATTTGTTATGTCATTTCACGTCCGGAATCTGAATAGTAGTTAGTTCCCAGACATTTGACAGAGCTCACGCTATTTCCATCCACTCTACTGATGTCCCAGGTCTGTTTGCCGAAACCTCTTTCAGCAGATCAATGTGATGCATTACCATCCATATAAATACATGTCTCTTCGCGGAAATGGCCAGTTTGAAATGTTTAAGAATAATTCATTTCGTTAGGTTTAAACTTTAGTAACTGGTTAGTACACGTCGCCTTTCGAGAAAGTGAACATAAATGCCCGGTGTCGTATGCTTTGTTTACATAATGAGCTGACCAGTTGTGTTTGTTTTCAGTGGGTATAAATATCAGCTAAAATGCATCCAATATTTCTTATTTCATCATATATATACAAAATTACTCTAATATAAAACGTTTTATCAATGTCGAGAAAAGCTCTCGGAAATCAACTATGAGTCGGTCACCTTGATCACGTTCAAAACGATTGCCATACGACCAAACAACCGATGTCATCATCGTGCACAAAGCAGTGATGTTCTTGTTCCGTTCTCGTATGCGCATCTTAATGTCTCTAATACCTTTGTAGTCCAGTCATAACATTGTCTTGTTCTTTAGATGCACCATTGTATTTTTGTAAGATCCATGCTAATTGTCCATTTGAAAAAATAATGTTGATGAAAACACAAATCATTCACTATACGAACAGCATGAATATATCACAAACATGACAACCTGTTTATGATGTTTAAAAATACTCTACAAGTTTTCTTTTTCTTTTTAATTTTATACTTTGGCTTCTTGTTTCAGTGAGGTCAACATAGCATTTTAGGACATTCCACTTATCTGGAGGGAGAGTAATTTTTGACAAAGAAAATCACTTTTTAACTGCATTCCTGTTTTATTTTTCAAATGGTATCCAATCATTAGGATTTTCAATATTTCATTGGCTCCATTTAAAAGAAATGTAAAGAAAGTGTGTTTTTTATTACGCTTGTAAATATTATATCACTAAAACCCTTAGTTCTGTATTTTAATCGTTCTTAATAAATAAATATTAATAAATAACATTTTTTATTAAAGGCCTAATTAACATATAATTGTTGCCATGGTGACATGTGACATATAACATTTTCATCTTTCTCTCCTCATATGCAGATTATCACTCATGGTTGCTAAGCGACAGTGTTGATATTTTACCTCGTCTTCTTCTTCCACTGGCTGGACCAGAAGAGTTAACTGAGGACGAAATGGATGGGATGCCGTTTGATTTGCAGTATCTAGAAGAAGACAAGAAAAGAGAACCAGATCCTGATATCAGACAGATGCTGATAGAAGCAGTCTTTCAGGTATAGTCTAGTAGTTTTGTATATCGCCCTCTATAACAATCTTCCTTCAATTTCCAATTACTGTCACTAGTGGGCGCTGTTTACAATAACTGGCTGCAGAAGGCTTTTACATCTAATCCCCAGTAAGTCTTATTTTTGAACTTGGTCAGAAAATGAAGTGTATTAATGTTTTTATGATCATTCTTTAGTCCAGCCAGTCATCAATGTGACCAATATATTCAAAATTTACTCACAATGGTTTACAATGCACACAGTCAATTTCATTCAAACTAAGATTGTACATTAGGGTATGATTTGTTCATTTCATAATGATCAATTCAATTTTTTTCTACTTCTTGTTTATTTCATGTGTATTTCCTCATTTCAGCTATGTACAACCAAAGAAGGGAGAGACATCGTGAAGGCTAAGAAGACATACATTATACTCAGAGAGTTAGATAGATGGGAAAAAGACCCCAAGGTGAAATCTACATGTCAGAAATTGATTTCACTTCTTATAGGAGATGATCCGCCGGATGATTTGTCAGATCTTAAAAAGGTTAAGATTCCGGAAGATGTTCAGAAACAACTTGACGAAGCAGACAAGCAGGAAGAAGAAGAGTTTGCAAATGCAGAAATTTAAATATGAATATTTTAATCTATGTCAATGAGCCTAAAATTACATTTATTGTATACTGGTTTATTAAAACATGACTAAGTTTGACCAGACGCTATTCTCTCAATGTGTGCATTTTACAGAATGCCTTGGATTTACTTGTATGTCTGCCCACTCAGTGGTGATGGGGGTTAAAAGGCATGTCAAACTACATAAATGATCCCTAATGAAAGAGCTCCACAAATGTAGGAGAATGCAATTTACAGCTTTTTTTATATCACTTTTCCTTTTCTAGATATTCAACTTTTCTTGTATAGTCCACCATCTTGATTCTCTAACAAAGGATTGTGGGTAGAGTATGACATCATAGCCACTAAAAAAATGATGTCAGAAATAATTGCTCTTCACTATCCTAGTTGGTGGAATTGCTTCCTGTAATAGAGGTGTAATAAGATCTGTCCCTGTCATTAGTACACATGTGTGCATACATATACTATCTTGTGAGCTGGTGTATGCCTCCAAATGAACCAGACAGATATAATCCTGGATATACACAGATCTACTATCCAGTTTTTGACAAGATGCATGTTGGGATACTTGATTCTGTGTGACCAGGAAATGCATATTTGACAAGATGCATGATGGGATACTTGATTCTGTGAGCAGGAAATGCATGATTGACAAGATGCATGATGGGATACTTGATTCTGTGAGCAGGAAATGCATGATTGACAAGATGCATGATGGGATACTTGATTCTGTGTGAGCAGGAAATGCATATTTGGCAAGATGCATGATGGGATACTTGATTCTGTGAGCAGGAAATGCATGATTGACAAGATGCATGGTGGGATACTTGATTCTGTAAGTAGAAAATGCATGATTGACAAGATGCATGATGGGATACTTGATTCTGTGTGAGCAAGAAATGCATATTTGGCAAGATGCTGATGGGATACTTGATTCTGTGAGTAGAAAATGCATGATTGACAAGATGCATGATGGGATACTTGATTCTGTGTGAGCAAGAAATGCATATTTGGCAAGATGCATGATGGGATACTTGATTCTGTGAGCAGGAAATGCATGATTGACAAGATGCATGGTGGGATACTTGATTCTGTAAGTAGAAAATGCATGATTGAGAAGATGCATGATGGAATACTTGATTCTGTGTAAGCAGGAAATGCATGATTGACAAGATGTATGATGGGGTACTTGATTCTGTGTGAGCAGGAATGCATAATTGACAAGATCCATAATGGGATACTTGATTCTGTGAGTAGAAAATGCATGATTGACAAGATGCATGATGGGATATTTGATTCTGTGTGAGCAAGAAATGCATATTTGGCAAGATGCTGATGGGATACTTGATTCTGTGAGTAGAAAATGCATGATTGACAAGATGCATGATGGGATATTTGATTCTGTGTGAGCAAGAAATGCATATTTGGCAAGATGCATGATGGGATACTTGATTCTGTGAGCAGGAAATGCATGATTGACAAGATGCATGGTGGGATACTTGATTCTGTAAGTAGAAAATGCATGATTGAGAAGATGCATGATGGAATACTTGATTCTGTGTAAGCAGGAAATGCATGATTGACAAGATGTATGATGGGGTACTTGATTCTGTGTGAGCAGGAATGCATAATTGACAAGATGCATAATGGGATACTTGATTCTGTGTAAGTAGAAAATGCATGACTGACAGATGCCTGATGGGATACTTGATTCTGTGAGCAGGAAATGCATGATTGACAAGATGCATGATTTGATACTTGGCTCTGTGATCAGGAAATGCATAATTGACAAGATGCATGATGGGATACTTGATTCTGTGAGCAGGAAATGCATGATTGACAAGATGCATGATGGGATACTTGATTCTGTGAGTAGGAAATGCATGATTGACAAGATGCATGATGGTATACTTGATTCTGTGTGAGCAGGAAATGCATAATTGGCAAGATGCATGATGGGATACTTGATTCTGTGTAAGCAGGAAATGCATAATTGACAAGATGCATGATGGGATACTTGATTCTGTGTGAGCAGGAAATGCATAATTGACAAGATGCTTGATGGAATACTTGATTCTGAGCAGGAAATGCATGATTGACAAGATGCATGATGGTATCCTTGGTTCTGTGTAAGCACGAAATGTATAATTGACAAGATGCATGATTGGATACTTGGGGCTAATCTGCACTGGCTTGGAAGGTTGTAAATGATTAGCTAGTTTGAATTTCTAATTTGCATAACATTACTGAGAATGAACGTGCATTCAACGCCACAAGTCTTGTTTTTTTAGCCAATCAGAATTCATCTTCCGAGCCAGTGCAGATCAGCAGGATACTTGAATTTGTGTGAGCAGGAAATGTGCGTTTGACGAGATGCATGATGAGTAATTTGATTTTTGGTCATCTTGGAAAGAAGCAAAACATATCATTTGCAGTATTAAAATTTCTCACAAATTAAGTGTAAATATTGTTTATAATACTGTAAATACTATTGCTAATTGTGACGAGAAATCAAATTATAATTGATCATGAAATTATTACCTATTATGGTTTTATAGATACCTTGATGCAAGACCAGAATATGTTTCAAGTGGTCCACAATTAAACTATATCATTTAAAAATATATATATATTTGTCAATAGAACACAGCAACAGATACAGCAATAGCATAATGACTTATAAGGTGAACCTGTATAGACTTTGATGAACCAGAGGTCAACACAAAAGTCGGATGATTTTCTGCCACAAAATCCAAAGGAATAGATTTGTGCTATGTTCAATTCCTTGGAGTGGACGTCTGGAGTGAATGGCATCCATTTTCATAGCGTAGTGTAGATTGTTCTCATTTTTCTATTGGAGGTGCCTTTATTGAGCTCCAGCTATTTCCGCTCATTACACACACGATAGCAACCATTTAAAACAATCGTCAATTATATATTCTGGTACGTAATACGGAAGGATATTCGGTTATTATCCACGTGTACAGTGTCCAGAGAAGCTTTGCATTAAACTTGTCGCTAAAGCTAATTGGCTTTAAAAGGGTTGTTTATGTACACTTAAATTAATGATGTTCGTTTTTTTGTGATTATTTTAACGCAGATCATACAATAAAGTGTTAAAATTTCACTATTTACTATCTACGCGTGCTTCGGTGTTAATCAAATAGTTGTTCCAATATTTTCTGAGTTTCATTACTAAGATCACGCTTTTCCGGTTCCTCACTGACGCACGTGTCTATAAAACATGATAGACAACTTCTAAGACTATATTACCACGTGAGAATCACAGTCAATCTCTCTTCGCTTTCATCACCATCTCTTTCAAGAAGCGATGCTCTTCATTATTTTTACTCCTTACATTACTGCACAATACTGACTGAATAGAAAGGATGGATTAGGCGTGGCCCAACCTCCCACTTCTCAGACACCCTAATTCATCGAATTGTCTCTCGTCAGAAACCAATATCCATCGGTCCATCTCCTTTATACCCGATCGCTTTCACGTTTTTGATCGAATCGGAAGTCCTGGGAGGGCATCTCTGAAATCGTTTAGATGTTTTTTGTTTGTTTGTTTTTTCGTTTACAAGGCTGCGATTTTCGTACAGCGTGACTACGATCTACATAGAATGCAATTGACTGGCACTGTGAGAATCTGATGCTATTGAAACTATTCTACGGCGCATTTTTGCACACAGAAATTCTGGAAAACACGCATATCAATGTTTACATTTTCAAAAGATGTTATATCCGACGCGGGGCAGTGATGTGAGTGTTTCCGTTCAGACATGGAGAAATATACCTCTATGGTTCAGACGACTTGTTCACTTGAAGGATAAGAGAAAGTGGAAACAAATTTTTAAAAAACAAATGAATAAACAATCTCTTTGAATTGTCAGATTGTGGTGCTAGAAGTAAACCCTTCTAGTTTACACTAGGCACGTTTATTTCATACACACACCAATCAACGTGTCCCTCAGTGGGTTTCAGCTGCTTATGACGTTTACAAACATTGAATGGCATCCATCTAACAAAACGAGACATTTTTTAACTCAACCCCCGGACTTAACCTTTACTGATTGAGGCTCATTTCCGTAGTTTCTTTAAACCTGATAACAAAATCCCATCATCCTTCAGGTCTTTGTACTTCACCTTTGGATTCTAGTTTGACAAGAAACCTTCCGGCTTATATAAAGATCACACTGTGAAATGTCTGCTTTGCAAACATGAATTGAAAGGTGTAGATTTAAGATTTGTCTGTCTTGTTTTTTGTTCGACTTTTAGTCTCAAAACAACTCTCATTGAAGTTCACTTTGTCGTCAAGTTTTCGAGGGTTAGATAAATCCTCGATAATTCAAAGACTCACCACGGTTACTAAAAATGACGGTTAGGAAACTCTATTGTTAAAAGGTGTGAATCTGCCTAATCCCTCAAGGATGCGTGTCGCGCTGTGTATGCCCTCTATTGCTTGGGATTTCAAGGCCCACCATTTTTTTCATTTTTGTGTCTATCACTTGATGTCCCGCGAATTTGAAATTTTAAGCTCGTTTTCGATAGAATATCCACGTTTAGTGCACAAGCTCTACGAAGAACCACACGTACATTTCGGATGAGTACTCTTTGTGACTGTGAAAACATTCAGAATCGAGAATCGTCATTTATCGTTTTCACTGTTGTCATGAGAGTAAGCTTGGGTCCCGGAAGAAAAAGTGACAACAATTCTAACCCCTAAGTCACTATTTTAAAATACATTATATTGTAAAAAATACTACCAAATGAATTTTTAGTATACTACTGTGTGTACTTATGAAGGTTGTGTGCGATTTGGGGGCTTATCAGAGTAAATTTTATCGTTTTGCTTTCGCGTCACTGTATCAGCCATTTTGTTTAAAGTCGTAACACTTTTTTTGTAGACGCCGTAGAAATTGTTGAAAATGTATTCAACATTTTCCGCCAGTTTCATAAAATGCCTGTTTAATTGTTCTTGTCTGTCCTTGTTTCAGTTTTTTGGAAAATGTTTCATGTTGCAATATTCAGCGTGCCGTTAAATGTGGTTTTAGTCAACGCTACAATTTTTGAACACATTGAACTGTCGGTACAACTTTCTAGCAGTCTCTTCGCCAAATAAATTTTTCGAACCCTTTTTAACCGTTCTTAATTTCATTGGAACTGGCTGTTGTTGCATATTTGGTCTGCTTACATGCATTTTGTAGAGCATGGGCGGGTCACGTTCTTAAACAATGCGTCTAATTTGCCATAATGTGCGGTTTTTTGACTGTCGTGAAAACAAGAGCCTCCCGACGGGGCCTCCGTCTATCGATCGTAATGACATGTTGTTAACGCCACAGCATTGCTTTTTTCAACAATGCCAGCAATTATCACCCAATTTAGATCAATGTTTACGACAAATCAAGTGGAAACTCCCTAATTTCCACTTAGTAACAAACAATTAGTTAAAAGCCGACGATATGTAAAAAACTAATGAAGGATTGGAAACCTGTACGATTTCTATGTTGTGTTAGCTTGTAGAACCGTCGAGGTGAGGAGACGGGAGAATCATCAAACAGTACACGTGCCAGCATAAATGATTGAATGATGTCCATTTTTATTTATAAGAAATTCGAAAGTAGTTTTATTTGGAACCAGAGTTGGATAACATGGTGATACCGCAAATAAATATTATGTGTACATATATTGTCGTTAACGTTTACAAAACCTAAATAACATTTCACTACGCGAAATATGAAATCATGCACTTGCATACGACTGACACTATTAAGACCAGTATTTCCATGTTATATCACCGTGACTGGTCGTGTACATGAGCTAGAGAATGGTAACCATCGTGTGACTCAGTTACAGTCTTAATTGCTATAATTCGCGATCGGCTATCAAGTTCAATTATATTAATATTTTCACATATACGATGAGTACATAATCCTCCAACAAACCCGACACGTAGCAGCCGACCAACTAGACATTCATTATGAAGGTCACATTTTGCTAGTGCTAGTAATAGAATTATTACTTCTAAAAAGTAGACCTCCAACTTTAACTTCCCGCGTTCTCTATTCAAACAAATCAATCTATTAAATTTTGATTTTCCATCATAGGAATTCATCGCATATCAAGCAACGTTGCTAGGCGACATAGACTGTACACAGTTTTATTATTGATTTGGTTCCTGATATTTATTTATTATTGTTTAAAACATATTAGTGTTCTATTAATGTGATACTATTTTTCGTTTCCCATGATCGGAACCCCTCGAAAAATTCTCTTATTTTGGCTTTGTTTACACAATTTATTAAAATGCCCGTATGTAGTCGTACTAAATCTGAGCTAGTCACGTGATATTTGATTTGTACTTTTGATTGATGACTTCTTCTAACAAGTAACATTTAAAAACAAATTATCTGTTCTTTCGACGTTAAATATTTTTGTTCGATATTGTTGTTGTCCCATACCATATACCAAATCGAATTATGATTCACTATAAACAATAGTCACAGGACTCGATAGATTCAATAGATGTATCCGTAGCATGGAATCCATGTCAGAGACTGTCCTTTAAATCACGTTTTCACGTACCAAAATTACTCATGGTACAAATGTATGCCCCTATTCAACCACGTGAGTCCGCTTTAAAGCGTGGTGGTCGTCGCGCTGCGCATGTGCGACATTTGTGTTGATAAACATTGATTTTCCCACAATCCAATGCGCTCTTAAAATGGAAATCACAAGTATGAGGTTAACCTGGGGTCGACTTGCACTAAAAACCGCAGGTGACTCTTTCGATACCTTACAATCACCTAAAAATTACCCAATTACAGCTTGGAAACGTCTCAGTTTGTACTCGTTGATCTGCGCAACAGTCGAAGTCGTCATCTTTATTTATATGAGACCCATATACAACTGTATCTCGCGCATGCGTGGCACGACTAGTTACACTATATTATACACAAAACGTTCAGTCAGTCAAACTTCAGGGTTCTCAGTCTGTATTTTTTATGTTGTATACGTATCAATGCGCCGTCGTAAACAAGCCCTCGATTCATTGTATTATTCTTCCATTTTGTTACAACTGTTTTCTTCAAATTATCAATATGTGGTGTTCGAACTATGAACAATAGGACACTTCTTGTTAAATTTAGCGATTGACTTAATACCAGCATAAAAGGTGCTATGACGTCGATGTTTTCGCACTGTTTTTTAATTAACTCGTCGTGAATTCTTTGGGTGAAATTTGACTACACAAGAAACTGACAAAGAATATCGTCATGCAAAGCCTATCCTTTGACGAAGCTAATGCCTCGCCCAGCATGTTTTGGCAGATATATAACGAAAACAACGATGGCCCATTGGGTGTTCTTCGACGAATCCTTGGTATGCAAATCAAATGGTATATTTGGTAGATATATAATACTATTGCTTTCGTATACGTAGTTTGAATGATCAAGCAATACAGATGTGAGAAAAGAGCCAAAAAAGAAATTAACTTCAAAATAAACGTAATTTCGCAGTGGACATTGTTTGCAATAATTGGTGAAATATTATTCAGTTAATAATGATTGTATGCTACACGATGTCTTTATTTTTGGCATCTGTGTCCGGTGTTTTCAAATTGTCTTCTCGAATTTCATAACAATCATTTATTTATACTCATTTAGGTAAAATTTACCATTATTATAGACTAGGTAGTATATTGCGATATATTACAGTATATTTCATTCGAAGTGAGGTTTGGCTCTGGTCCGAGAAATCCAGTCCCTGCTCTGACCCTAGGAAATAACATTCATAAAATCTGTTCACGCTATATTGACAATGACAACGTTTCGTACTTGAAATATATACTTGTACATTACGTACGTTTAATTTCAAAGTGGAATTCTAGTACGGATTTATAAAGATTTTTACAATACAGAATCGACAACGAAAATGTTATATTTCATTCAATCTAGATGCTTTATTTATTATATAAATGTATATGATTATATTATAAAACACATTGAAATAGCTGCATTTGATTTTAGTAAATTTGACTCAATGCAAGAATTAACAGAATCTTAATTTAGCTAAATAAGCAACAATATCATTGTGAGAATATACTTTATTTTAAATAACATGCTAGTTAAAAGACATGTTTTAAGGTTTTATATACGCGAGTATTTCGCTAAATAGCGGTTTGTAACCATAACGAATCCTCCAGTACACTTAGCTTCGTCAGATCTACCGTCACAGTAAAACGTTCTCTAACTCGATGGAGTTAACACTATTTTTTTAATCCCAAGGTCTAACATTCAAATGATGGGCGGTAAGTTGTACTGTATTGATTTTATTGATTAAAATAGAATTGAGAATTGGTTGGCAATTATGTGTCTTCCATATATACAATAATTATATTGACCTTGAAAGAAGCCACAAAACTAGCGACCCCGTATATGTTTTACGTGATACTAGACTAACTCTAGTTTCTATTTATATTCCTTTACTTCGTCTGTCGGTTTATTTAATCGCAGCGGTCAACATATCCCATGTTGATCACCCATGGTCTGCCATGTCAGCTGACTTACACCAGGACTTTCGGTTCTCTGCATGGCACGATACATGCTGAGAAGCGAACATTTCTCACGATACTGACTCTGGGTTTCCACTTCATCAAATCACAATAAGACTTCAAACACCGGCGTCTTACAGGCAATTAGCTGATTGGTTTTGGCCAATTAATATTTCGTAAACGTCATTTCTACGATCCGCACAGTGAAAATCCATTTCCTATATTCCCTCTGGCTAAAATTGGAGTCTGGTTATTAGTTTGTTTAAAAAGGACCATTATCTTGGAGAAAATTAGTGACGTTTATCGGCAACCGCTGATCTTCTTGTTAAACAAATACACTTCCGCATACACTTCAATGCCGACTGCGTTGCCGTGGTGATTCGTTGTTTTCAATTTCATTATTCTCGTGCATGTAACCATGGTAATGTTTTTAGGTGTCCTGATAGTGAAAGCTCTTTGTAAATTCTATTTTAAGCTTTGAAAATAACCACGACGAAAATGGTCGATTGTTGCTACTGGCTACATCTTGGTGTTGATTAGTTCGGCAAACAGTTGAATTATTATTAGAATACAATACAATACAATGCAATGCAAAATTGAATAAAATTACAATACCCCACGGTAACGTGTTACTCAAACTTTTGTTCCCATCTGTCGCGCGATATTGTAAACCATATACTAGTATTTATAAAAAAAAAATATCAATATATAAATATTTCCAAATACAAAGTAGACCATGTGACATCACATCCGGACACAACTCTGTCATTTTGAATAATGTTTATAATATTGCAGATGAATGAGAAATAATATATTCAGCTGAAAAATAGGTTACACTTAGTGGATGTATTGAGACTGGATAGTCTCATTACGTGTTCATGTTCATATTTTACATAATAATATGTGGAATTTGGAATAATCAGGAATTAACATGTAATTTCGTTGTTCGTCAATTTCTTTGTGTATGCCATTGAACTGGTAAAGCCGGGACTTCATAAAACGTGTATTTCACAAAAAGTCACTAGTTGCCACGATGTCACGATGCAAAATATGCTAAACATATGAAAAACTATCACTGTGGTTTTCATTATGAAAATCTGCAGCGACTCCGTGGGATTGAAACTCATGATTTTGAACAATGTAGAATGATGTAGAGATGATCGTGATGATATCCGATTTCCCAACGAAATGTCATTGCGAGTATGCCACATAATGAACCGGGGAAAACAAATCGGTCGGCAAATATAGAACTAGGAATGTTTGGATAATGTAAACACTGTCTCAGTACAGTTGATATAAGATGTCATCTGAATCCATACGAGTCTAGTTTACAACAATCTTTTTGTCGTTATTATCGTGTTCTTATGGACATATTTGGTTTCAAATTAACCTAATACCCGGAGCTGAATCTAGATTGATTGTTGACCTTTCTGTTAGTGTTTTCCGGGATGCCAATCATTAAATTAAACTCTTGTCACAGTGTGTATTTTTACTATGTGCCGCGTATCATATTATTTCGACATTTAACCCCATGTTTACAACCTACTTATTTCGCTCTGCAAGTAAGTGTTCAACAGAATAACTGTTTATAAGTGTTCGATGTCCCCCTGTGTCATCGTCACTGTTTTAATAATGGTCTATCTATGTCCTAATATACTTTCTCTGTTGAACGTGACCATTTACGGACGTTTCTAATCATATTACTTCGATTTCACAATGTTATTTATTGTCGAATCTAGACTCAAATGTATCCATTTCAGCAACCCTTCAAGTGAACTGAAAGCGACACAGAACATTTCTACATGAATGTCTAGTGATAGAAATTCCAGTAATTTCACGGTCAATTTTACGTCAAATTCGTATAATTGTGCGCACGTAGACTCCTCTTTCCCTGACTTCGCGTCTCGCGATGGGGTTATAAGCGCCCCTCCAGCAACTGTATATTGATACACATACAACCTCCCACATGAAATGCATCTATTGTTGACATCATATTTTTCTATCGATGCGTAGAGATAGTAATACGACATATGGTGTTTTGTTTGTCGGTCGGATTCCCTTTGTACAATTGTCATCGTGGCAGGTGAAACCCCATGGTGGGGGAGATATAATTGGATTTCGCTTTATTTGCTTTTGTAAAAACTTTAAGTGTATCACCGTCGTGTCTTTTACGTGCACTAAAACATAGAAGGTACTAGTACCTTCCATGACTCAAACAAAGAGAAAATTCTACGTTTTCAATTTTCCAAATTATTTAAATGATAGTTACAACAATAATAATAAAAGAAGTACCAGGTACCCACGCTAACCTTATGAAATTTCTACAGAAATTAGAATAATTAAAATTGCTTGCGTTTGGTACGAATATAATTGACTAATCTTCTTCGAATCAACCCATCAGAATATAGAATAAGTAGTAATTTAATCACACTCCCTCAGGATACGAAATCGGCCGGTGTACAAGAAAGAAGTGGTCACATCGGGCTTGGATTATCAGATGTTTATTTTAGAGTCTGATAATTAGCCTCGCCTATTAATTAACTCGACTACATAAACACATTACGGATTCAGTGACTTGAGATCAATATACCATATAAGGCATTGTAAAGACCAGGCGCTCGCGCGACCACGCGGCGTCAAACAATGGATGGTGAAACGTTCAGTGGAGTACATAATTAGGGTCGGTCCGACTTCAAAGGTATGATGCCGCATGGAACGCTGGTTGGACGTGCCTTATGCGACGTAGAGGATATAGATCGATACGCCCAATTAACAGCATTGAACTCGGTGTCATCAAAGAGAGAGTTTCGTTAAGCCTCTTGGGTAACAATTTCAATACCATGTGCACAATAGCGACCAAGTTCACAATCGCCATCTTCAACTTCTTCGACGATAAACTGATAGTTTCCCCGTCAAGATGTTTAAACACGATAACTATATCAGGGTTTCTTTTCAGAGTGTTGAAACGAAAATTTCCGTTTGAACTGCGGATTATCTAGCTTATTTTTCACAGGATATATGTTATTTGCTTGTAAATGAAAGTCGCAGTATTTCCAGACATGTATTCAGTCTGTTTGTTAACCATATGTCACTATGTGTGTTAAAGAATACATCTAACCAAGTGGGGTACGATGAATGTATCTTGAAACTAGTAGGTTCGCTATGTGAATTAAGGCCGATTGTACCAAAAGCTTCAGTAACGTGTTCAAAGGTCATAGCCGTTAATATGTACATAAAGTCGCGGTTGTTAATTTACTGTCAGTTAATTTGTAAAAAATGAATCTCAATTATTGGGATGAAGCTCACACAAATTGACGACCTGACACTCCGCGTAACGGTTTTCTTGCATATATATTCGATTGTCACCAAAAATGGGATAGAAATTACTGTAAAAGGGTTAAATATTCACAGGGTTTTAATTTTACTTATTTCGCTGACTGGAAAATGCGCTAAATTGAAACCCAGTGAATATGAAAAAATAGCATAGAACACATCATCTAAATGATAACACCATGAACCCACGGAATATGCCGGAAATGCTAAATCAGCAAAATTTGAATCCAGTGAAAATTAATCATTTTAGTATGTTGCAGTAAAGTTAAACAATTAGTTGTTAAATAGTCAGATCCAGGAGTTCATCCCTTTATTCCCGTTTTTATTTTTAATCTACGGCACAGTAAGTGGCAGTAATGTAGAATATAGATGAGGCACCGTTTCTTACACTTATAAAAGTTTATATTGCGGCTTTGATATTTTCTATTTTCATTTCCTCAAACATAAATCCAGTCGTTGTACGTGGAATCGTGTACAATATGTTCAGAAAAAAAAACACCTACCTCTAAAAAAAATAATGAATGGAATACTACTACTCTCCCCGACAGCATCAGTCCACGACACCCACCCCACTCTTATCACACCGGTGGAAAACAAAGTCCATAAAATATTCTTTTATATAAGAAATATTTAAATCAGTAAATTTTGCCCTAATACACCACAATGTCGCTAGTTTGATGAATACTTCTACGGACCATATGTTCACAATGGGTAATATTGCAAAAACGTGTATACGAATATCATATCGCCACGAGCACCATATATTTAAAATTTTTCATAACATGATTTTTTTGTTATAAAATGTATAATGTTTATTTCATTCATGAACGTATGTTGAATTGATTATTCCCGTCTAGACGGTAGAGGTATCAACCTTGTCTAGGGTTACCAGTCTATTTTATTTTCAAAAAATGGTGGTTATATTGTTGTTAATGGCAGCCATTTGGTCTGTATACATGTCCCTATGATGGAGATATATATTATGGTTTATGTGGCACTTGTTGTCATCCTGGAGTTTAAAAGTAATAACTTTAACAGTGTGATTATAAAATATTCAAAAATAAAAAAAGTCAATATTATTTGCTTATTTTCTCAAAATATGGTATTGTAACACACAATGCAGTGCTGCATGTTCCGTGTTGCCATGGAACTATAGTTCTTGTTTGTACACAATAATACAATGAGCATTGTCATACTAAATATAATCGGCTGTGTCACTAATTATGCGTAGGTCTGCGATTTAATCAAAGCGCAGCATCTGTTTTGTGGAGGAACTGTTATTTATTTGTCGCCTAATATCAAAGTGCTGGTTTGTTTTATCTGGGAATAAAGCTGGAATCCGAAAATAATAACCCACTTCTAACCGCAAAAGCCTTCGTTCTATCCCCGGGGAGAGCTTAACAGTGTCACCGTACATAACCCGTACACGCGCATCGTCGATGTCCCTCCCATCCTCAATCTTACGTGCAAAATTTATGACCGGGCCCGCATCCATACTCTCCCTTAATCTCCATGGCACTGTCTCCGAACCCCACGTGTCAAGTAAAACAAAACATGTATCTGACATGTGCAAACGAGTCGTTGCAATGTACGCGACTCTCCTCTTTTTGAAGAACTTCATCGATGACATAAATTCTTCGATTACACATATTGTTTTCAATGATTTCAACTAACGTAAATCATTTCACTTGGACTTAACACGTTGTCGGTGAGCATCTAGTGACAACGATGATGCTTCGTCAGTATCTCCGACACAGGCAGTTGTGAATAATGAATGGTGTATTCTAATTCGTGATTGGTCGTTAAAATTTAACGGGGTCCAGATGTTTACACCTCCTCAAATAACAACAATCAATGCATTTTCAAAAACACTTGGTAGTAATAAATCGGTGAATGCTTATCTCAAGCCTTCGTCTCTTTATGTAAGTTTGTATATAATCATGTCAATTGGTCGGTTTTTTTATTTGAAACACGTGTAAACTTATTGCGATTTTATTATTATTATTTTTATTTTGCGTTTTTATCGGCCAATAATATTTTGTTTCTATTTTGATCGCAGTTGAATAAAATAAAGCTTGCATAACAACGTTTTTAATAATTTTGATATGACATCGTTTTAGATATTACAAATAAAAACCCGAAAACACACGTAGTGGCATTCTGGTACATTAAATTGACAATAAAACAAATAATTCTAGAAAATGACGGATGGAATACTTGCAGTACAACAGTTGAAATGTGAAAATAACAATATTTGTTACTATCATGAAAACTTTAAATATATATATATATTTGGCACATCTATTATAAGAATAACTTCATATATATTAATTATATTAATTCATGTACATATTATTAGTTATTAATTTCGGTCTACAGTGCATACAAACAATGTAGGTAGTATTGTTTTTTTTACCAGGTTGACGATGCACTAGTACGCGACGTAGCCTAGATGAGCGCTCTACACATTCGTCACAGTATAACGGTTTTTGGAATGATTGATTGTGTACTATCAAAACAATCTGTATGCATAAAGTGTGACTTTGTCGTCTCCGCCCACCTTCCCGTATTTATAGCCCAGTGGGTACCAGCTCCTCTGGGATGAGTGTTGGTGTGGCACAGTTACCTGGAAAGTACGGGGAACTGTCAGTATTATGCGTTCTCATGCCATCAATCACAGGTGGAATTCACCGAGGGAATGGCCATTAAACGAATGACAGTGAGTGTTTAAATCCAGACCACTAATTATGTACGAGACCACATTGAACGCCAATAACGGTATCGAGTATGACTGTCGTATGACATCATGTTCACCTATTTAGGGGAAAATCGTAAGATGTATATAAAACTGCATTTTTCAGTATGTATGTTAATCTCTTGGCCCAGTCCAGCTCTCGGACGAGTGAACCGTTATATATCTAACGGTGAGAACGACCAATGACTAGCCGAGTGATTTAAAACACTCGTGCCACTAACAGAGAGTACATGTAAGATCATGACGTCTTTTCATAACATAGAAACCTTCAATGAAATCCGTTCGACGTATGTAAAATTTACGACCCACGCTCTTTAACGCATATTGCTCAAAGAATGTAACTCTTACACAGTGGGCATGTTGCCCCTGGCACTCCTCATCTAGATGTATTATAAAGTTTGTTTTTGTTGTTCAGCCGTATCTTTTCTTATTTTACAAGTACGCTGAACCGATATATATACACAACTCCTTGACCCCCAGGCCCATATATCGACATTTCCAGTGTTTTCCCACACTAGTATGTAGTATTTGTAGCGTTTCATTATAACTACACGTTTTTGTATTTGGTCGCGGCTGCCATATATGGGCCACTTTAAAGGGAGACGACGTGCATCGAATGTTAAAATCCGCGTTGGAGGAAAACAAAACAAAAAATACCCAGTCCATGAAAATATGCAATTCATGAAAATATATAATTCTAGACGTATAAATCGCAAATTCATCTTGAATAAAAATAATTCGTTTTTGTTTTATAAGAGCATCTTTGTATAATTTGAAATTAATTAGATTAATATTTTTTTTTTCAATAATAACTCTGAATTTCCCAGTGGAAGTCAAAAGAATACTATCTTGGAAGACTGGGCATAACTAAATAAGTCGTATTTCGTACAGTACAACAATCATGCAATACCAAACGCCCATTAGAATACCCCCCCCCCATGCGTTGAGTTAATAACGTTAAAATGGACAACAGTTGTATGATCTTGGTAAGGTCATTGTATGAAGTAATCATTTATATGTTCACAAACTTCGTGTGTAGTTAGTTATAAGAGAACATACTCGTACACCCCAAGACCACGTGAAGAAAAGCCATATTTCTAGACTTGTCAAGGCGAGTTATACATGTATATCATGTTCAACTGATATTTCTGCGAGTCGGATTTTATGAGCATCAGTTGGCGAGGTGGTATATATTGTTTTTATGAGTAGATGTGGGCCATAAAGCACTCTCTATCGCACCAGTCATCGGCTCATTGCCGGAGGAGATTCACGAACATTTCCAGGCACGAGCCATAAATCTAGTACTTACCGGGAGGCGATATGGTTCTGTGAGTGTTCAAGTATCTATATGCTTATAAAATGTTGACAAAATCGAAAAGATTATTCCCATCTATGATATGGAAACTTTAAGCACGGTTGAAGTTGAATGAATTTATTGTATTTAATTCCTAGTCAGTAAAAGTAAATACAATTTCAGCAAAAATGTCCACCCTCATGATTCATTTTATTTATACCCGCACTTATCCCTGTATTTGGCATCGTGGTCACCGAGGCGCCCGGGCGATGACCACAGACACTAGCCAAGACAATTAATGGACAACTTTTCTTACTGGTTTCGGCGAATAACAAAGTGAAATAAATTAATGACCTTATAACCCAATCTTTAGACCATTTAAGAACAGAGAAAAAGGTTTGATTTCCAATCGACGTCACTGTGCATGAATTCAATAAACCAATGGAGCTATACCTGTCCTGACACGCGCCTCAAATTACACATCATGAAATAATTTAACTTTACCCACAGAATGTAATATAACATATTGGTGTTATGAATAATTATGCGCACGTTGCATTCACTCGACTAAATCTGACATACCTTGACAGAGTCTTTCAAACATGCAGTTCAAACGCTTACTGAACAAGGATGCGGGATTAATTTAATAAACAAGCGCGTTCTACATTTCGCATTTTAATATACTGTTTTATATATACTCCAGCGAATATGTTGTTTTTAACGAGCATTAGTTATTTATATAATGTTGCGTATTTCGATTTAACGAGATCGATAAGAAAACAAACGGCTGTAGTAAATTTAAATCAGCTACATGTAGTATGAAACGAACGCAGCTAATTCTGACAGAATGGTAAAACAGTATCGTTGTTTTCACAGAGAAATGTTCCATTTCAGTTCACATAATCGATTGTCATATACGACTAGTGTATGAACAGCTTTTTGTTAATGGCTATGATTCTGTATATAATATCTAGTTTCTCCCATTAATTCTTAATTCTCAGTTACCGGAACTGTGTTCATTTTGACGTGTTTCAGTTCTAGAATTACGCCTGTTCATTCCCGTGTTTAAGCATACAATATCGCCAATGGTTATTTAATCAATACAATAAAACTCTACATTTTCTTTATAGTTTTTTCTCTTCAAAAAATTGAATGATTGATTTGGCGAATATGTTCAGGTTATAACTAATGGTTTTTAGAAGGTTTTTTTAATTTCCTTTTTCTCACCGTGTGTTTCGTTTGGGTTACCGAATTGTGGGTTTAATTTATTGAAATTATTCGATGTCGACAGTTTTGCTTTTTTATGAGGATCGGCGGATTCGATTGGAATGGAAAGTCTGTTATCTATGATGTGATGGCAATCTATTTGTGATGAGCGCAACGTTCCCTGTGAGTAGAGACCTACGATTGGGAGGGGATGGGCAGTACGTAGATACCTCAGTCTCAGTCCTTATCTTCAGGTGAACGATGGACACGGATCACCACCATAACATACCATTCCCAGGCGCGCGTTTGACCTCTCGTGTGTAAATGTCTCACACGCAAAAATGATACACAAATTCAAAATTTCTTCAAATTGTGTAATTTTCCAGCACGAGCCGAGCATATCAAAGGAAGCACCGACCTTGCGTGTAAACAAATAATTCTTCACGTTTAATTAATTTCAGTAATTGCATTGGATTGAAAATGTAAGATGTAATCAATTTATTTTGAATAATTTGATGCGGTTCAAATGAAGTTATTTTAATGCTTATATCGCATGACGTCATGGCGTTTCATACTAGCCATTCCGAGGCAATGTGTGGCATGCCACCCTTCTTAGTACAATAATGATATTTTTAACAAGCGACAGACGGACATAAAATAGTTGTAAATAACCAACCATATGAATTAGTGTCGCTTACTGATGTTTTATTTATTTATTTTTTTACCAAGACAATGTTTGAATTATTGTTAGCATTCAAACATTTCTCGATACAAGTGTAAGTTAACTTGATACTTCGCTACTCCACTAAATCCGGGATCCTGATTTGTGTTAAAACGCTTAAACATTTCAAGAATCCTTATTACAACAGATTATATCACAGTTTCATGCGCCAATTTGATTACAATGTGGTCAATGTTTTAAGCTCTGTTTTGTTTTGTTTCGGTTTGATTTTATTTGCGGCTGACATAAGATACAGAGGAAATATGGCAAAACGACGAGCCAAACGATCGCGATGATTTTAACAAATTGTTATCACGCCCTCCAGTGCGAACGAGTTCGTCCTAATGAATGTGATTTGTGGTCAGATACTTGAACTGCCACGTGCCTGACCAGTTCACAGCTCGTAATATTATTTGATTTGCCCTAAAAGACGTACTATCTCAACTAAAGATGTTATCACATCCTGTCCACGTATTTCGTTCGTCGTCGAATCGACTTCGATGACAACTGCTCTTAATGAAATAAACATATTGCATAACAACTCTATAAATATGCATATTATAAATATTATTAATATAAATATTATATATAATGGTGAGCCCATGCGTTAGCAATCACGAGTAAGCAGTGGATACATATATTCATATTTTTTTAAAAAAATGTTTCGCCTGTAGTATTTACACTATTATGGCAATTTTCAAATATTCTCCGGTTTTAGAAAAGGCCGTCACGGTGTTGGAGCGGTTACACTATGAATATCTATGATGATGTAACGTCAACGAGTGATGCATGTCACGGTGCAATGATTTATCATTTGGTGCATGGATCCAACTTTTAGCACCCAGGCTCGAATTGACTGATAATCTACTAACAACTTGGGAAAACTCACACTCAGCATATCGTGTCCATACTTGCCTTCGCTTGACGAGCGATGTCAATTCGTATGGTTTCCACGGATCCACAGTGGCGGACAGGTATTTAACAGGGTTTGTTTATAACGTTTTATCGGTCATCCATTGTTTTGACCTTTGTCTAAGAAAGGTCTCGTGGGGTTTGGACTTTTCTCACAGGTATTAACGGACACTTCAAAACAAATCAATGTTCCCCCAGGGTAAAATTTCGACTGGTGTCGCGAATTCGCGTGATCGTAGTGTATTTCAGTTAATACGAAAATAATAAAAACATACGTGTTCCATATTAAAAATGAAACAAGAAATATTGCATATTTATTTGTTAGATGAACTCATTTCATATATTATTACAATGTGTGTCATTATAAGTACAATTTATCCTGCTTTTGACTGAATTATAAGGTTTTTAAAAAAATATATCGTATTGTTCGCCCTTGTCAACAGCTGTGCTGGATTATCGTAGATCCTCCAATCAAATTAAAGAACCATTTGCCGGTTCACATAGTATCGTTTGGTTGGTTGGAAAAGTGGGCGGGGACTACGGCACAGTTCATACTGTTCGGGTATATCGTAAACACTGATGTCCAGCGACCACGCATGGACTGAATGGACTGGGACTCAGAACTCATAAGGGGTAGGGTTACGCTGCTTTATGGAGGCCTGGTCGTTGGCATCAAGTTGTTACATTGACAAATGCACGTATAAAGTGTGTCAACATCTCGCATTCGGGGGTTATTGTTGCGGGCCGCGCCGTGTGTACAGAACTACTGATTCACAATAGTGGCTTTTTAATAGACTCCAACAGACTGTCAAGTACGCATTGATCATCACATAAAAGCAACTGTCGACATCACAGTATGGGATACAGCAACACGGGGGAGATTTAGACGGATTTCCATCATACCTTCGCATGCTGGCACGTAAAGAGTGTTGGAAGGGAGCTCCATCGACGTAATCAACCAGTGTGGGCGGTCTATGTCGTCACTCGAGATCGTATAGTGAGAGTTACTCGGTGCTCCGAATAGCAGCTTTTCGGAACTATGTTGAAGTTTGTAGTAAGAAACCCGTCTCCGACACGGAAGACACAGCAGAGGAGTTACCGTGGTTGGGACTCGGATTCCGGTACGTATTGCCAGCTGGGCTTTATTATATTTTATTTCATAGCTACCACCGTGACAACAACGATACTATCTGATACGGTGAGCAGCCAACGCAGTTCAGGGCAGCAATTGTCGTTTCTATAGTAATTCGTATCACCGTCACGGTTGTATAGATCAATTTGGGTGGTGTACTCCGTTTGGCGACGTGAAGCACAATATTGACTTTTCTGAATAGTCGTGCGTTTTTAGAACATCAAATATACCTAGTTCCCCATATCGTGTATGTTTCATGTCACTTTCACTAGTGCATTCTTGTTTTCAGCCCGAAACCTTTTTCTGAGTTAATTCAACTCAATAACAACCGGTGACACGCGCGCATTCAATCTCCATCCGTGGTGTTTTTGTGTAGATCTTGACCATAATAAACGCATACCTCCTCGGAAACTGGGCATGACCCCCTAGCTCTATTGACCTGTCAGTCACGACTTGTTAATTTCGAAAAAGAAAACAAATCTCGATGTTTTTGAGTCTTGTTACAATAATGAGTGGAAATAATTTAAATTGTCAGAGACCCCATGCTCATTTCTTCATCTGTCATATACTGCACCAATCTGCCCATCTCGTGGAGAATGAAACCCAGGTGACAACTAATGTCCGGCATGGGGTCATTTCGGTCACTAATTTTCACATGCGTTTTAATTTCTCTATATTGAAATCGACTGTTCACTTTTTGTAGCACGACTGTCAGTGAGAGCTCTCAATAATTGAACATCCATTCTCTCACTCTCCCTTTCCGGCTTTGACCTCGTACCTCGACCAAGATCAAATCAAACCCACTAAATTTAATCGGGTTTTGTTTGTTTCTCAGCGACAATAGTCAATACGTACGTTGTACATCACCTGCATGGCCGGCACACAACAACAATTTCTGCTGTGTATGCTTTGTAACATGAACATAACGTTACTCTTTTAATACCGAACACTCGTACATCTTTTGTACCGTCAGTAAGATATTTAAATTTATTTTACTCACTCTCCTTGTCTGTTCCGTTTATTTTCTCATAAAAAATAAGAAACACGATACCTGGATGTCCTTAATATTATCGATTTCAGTAACAACATCGTGTTTATGACCTCCTCAAATGTAATGGGTCACGAAGTCACCGGATCGCCAAGTTTACTGTGATCGGTGCTCGTACCCGGGTGCACTCAAATCACAGCTGTTCAATTTTTTGGCAGGTAATGCGGGCATTCGCAGTAGTATACTGCAATTTCTATTGAAAATTGGTTCAAAACAGAACAGTCCTTTAAATATCTCGCCCAAAATGGTGTAATAAATACCCTCCTTCCAGTGAGAATCATTTAACACTTAAAATGACGATATTACGATTTCAAAAACGCTATCAATAAACCAGTTGCCACGTCCACGTGATCTGAATAATTAATTCTGTCGCGGAGACAGATATTCAGCGACTCAAATACCGTGGTCACATGATAGCTTGTTTTTTTTTGTTTTTTGTTTTTGACAAAGGCCTACACGTATTGCCTATAAAATAACCATACACACACATGTGTAATAATCTCTCAATTGTTGGAAATGAAGTAAAAAATGTTCTTTTCAGTAAAACAACAAGAAAAACTGAACACACCATATACAGCTCTGTGATCTAGCATTTATGTGTGTTTGTTACATTATGTTCATTTTGGTAATTACATGTATTTTTTGTTCTATAACAATAATTAACAAAAGCAATTCACGCGATGAGCCGACATCTCAGTCGCCACGTGACTGGCTACACAGAAATACAAATTAATTATCCAGCAAACAAAAGAACAATCAATTCTTGCAACGACGCAATCAACACTTTTGAGACGGTCGCTACCGGTCTAGTCATCACAGGCCTTAGTATGTGTGTGATCACAGGATGTCACGTGATAGAATGTATTTTAGATATAACGCAAAACAAACGGTGGAGTTGAATTGAATTGAATTGAATTGAATTGAATTAACAAATTCAATTCGCAACACACATTATTGTATTTAACTAGAACGCCACAATGGGAACTTTCAATTTCCATGGCAACGTAGTAAGTGGAAAATGGGATTTTTGTGTTGCATGGAAGTTGATGTAGTTGGTAATGGGATTCGGTACATTGGCATCTAAACACGGATATATAATTCAATTCTCCGTACATAATCTAAAGTCCATCTAAATACCAGACACATTGATGGTTAAATTTCTGTTCAATCCACATCAGATGGTAGGTTCTGCACCTCCACGTTGTATTGTATATAGTGGTATTAGAATCAAACCTCCTCAACTGCAATCAGCAGAGCACGGACGTTCCAGTAAAGTAAACAAGTATTTTTTTAGTAGAAAAGGAAATTTACTAGTTAATAACTAGTTGAGTATCATAATCATTTCAAATTTCAAATGCCCGTCACTGGAAGCATCCGTACCTATACCAGTACTTTTATTTTATAAATACGGAGTTCAGTAAGATTTGGGCCATGTATTACTGACACACTCTGAACCGTAAATCATTTCTACTCGTTGCCCTGGGCATGGTGACTTCGCTACTCCACCCAGCATAGCGGGGAATGTTATCTAACGAAAGGGACCCGATGCTTTGTCAATCATAAGGCTCGATTCACTCAATAGTAGTATTGATTTTCTCCCTAGCAATGCCAACTTGATGAATCGCCACACTATAGTACACATCTTTACATGGTCGTGTCTTTCCCATGATCGTAATCATTCTTTTCAGAACGCCGCTAAATAAATTACAGGGTCCGCAAAGGGTGTACAAAACGAAATGTACAAATGCCGTGTGAAATGTAGCACCATCGCACATGCCTCGCTTGTTCATGTCAGGTTTCTTTCATATGCAGTCGCCTCTCTTAATGCATTAGGGCTTGTCAGACGGCGCTACATAGTGTTCGAATTAAGCTTCGCTTCACTGGTCAGGACTAACTTGCTCACGACCAATAGTCTCGCAAATATATCTGCAAATCGCTTATTCTTACTTTATTTGTATGGTATGTTAGTCATGTGTTTAAAATATTAACGAATATAAAATTAGAATCCAAGATTAATATTAATAACATATCCGCGATATTCTATTACTCAATCTCCGCATTGCAGAGAAGTATTGTCAGTAATTACTGACCAAGAAAAGCAAACTCCCCGATCAGCGAATCGGCCATGTCGAGCATTAGTATTCCCTTCTACAGAGACACCACGATATAAAGGGGACATACTATACTTACGTTATGATACAATGCACAATACAGTTGCCATGGGAAACGAATTATGATTGATTGTTTCTGGCATGATTGTTAGTGACGGTTATTTTCTCTCTTGAACTGATAGATGTAAAGTCAATGACTGTCGGTTGCTGGTTTCGTTTACCCAAATTTTCATCAGTATGTGCCAAGTACCACGCCTGCTCCCTTAGGGCAGTTACCCATGTCACATACATTATTCATAGTGGTTTTACCATTCCATCGTAGACAGGTTCGTCAATTGGGAAATCACGCAATTTCATAAAATGTGTGTTATGATACACCGTCATTTCACAGAATTAAAAATATTACTTTTGTCGGCGAAATGATACCATTGAAGAACATTAATCAAAATATAGTTTGTATTTACTGAAAATATTAATTTATATTTCTATGAACAAAGTCGATTTTCGGCACTTTTGAACGCATTGTTCTGTGGATTTGATCAGCTGTAACCCGATAAAACCCTGTTATAATAATATTCTGAGTAAACCTTGGTATTAGAAAATGTGATATTAAGAAATGAATTTACAATTGTTATCTGCATTGATCCATATTAAAAGCAGTGTTTGGATTTAGAAAATGTCAGCTTTCGAGATAAATCCGTAAATAGGTGATGGTTTATTTATTAATAATGACGGGAATGACAAACGTTCACAAGCTTTTGCGTTTATTTGGTTGCAAGATGTTACCCGTGTATAGGTGTATGTATAGTGTACCACCAGTGAAATCATCCTCCGGGGACCAGTGGTCAGAACCAGATGTCGACTACCGGTACGCTGTGTATCTTGAATGTCACACGTGGTATGGTCATCGGAGTGTATGATAGTTACCCAACACATGTGTTTAAAACCCAGATAATTAAATAGTATCCATTTCATCAAAGGCTGCTACCCTTTCCGTTCATTAGCGGCATGTATGGCAACGCAAATGTGAATTTAAAATATAACAAAGCAGCATAGAACAAAAAAACTCTTTTATTATCTCGCAAATTATAGGTTGCCATTGAACGTTAAGAACCGCGTGTTCAAATTAGGAAGTACAGAAAAGGGATGTGATTGGGTAATAATTGGTCATTGGATTTAATTGGGAGGAGTGATTGGCTATTCGCCGGATCTTTTTGGGATACGTGGTTGGCCTTACATGTTTACGATTCAACAGGTGGTTCCGATGTCAACTAGTTAAGATACTGCAAAACAGTATTGATACTATCAATGTGTACTAGATTAGACTCCACTCTATTTGTCAGCGATGTTACTATAATAATTTACAAGATGAGATGTATGTACATTTGGATTACTATGAGAGGCTGGTAACGACTCGCAATCCCGATCAGTCTTTTTATCGCCTACGTCTTTTATTCACAGATTGAACCTAGTAACAGCGACCAGCCCAGCAACTTGTTTTAGTGACCCTGGCACGCGACAATCAGTCCCGTTACTTCAGTCATTATGCGCTGCGTTCAAGTATACGGATTACATGCCACAATTGAGTTTGCATTCTCAAAAGTAAATTGACATTGTAGATTTTCTTGCATGTAGCATTGACCTTTGTACAGCGTGTACACAATTCGCTATGTTCTAGTATTGATTTCAAACCCCCAATTCTCTTGTAGCTTTATGTTTTGTGCTCCATTTCACGCATGCGTGGCTGCTTCTCACGCTTGAAAAACGACCCGTCCCGTTAGGTAGAGACCATACACAGATACTCAATAACCTACGCTTTGTACTTTGATGATGATGATAATGTAAAAACTTGGCAAACAATAACAACGTTGAAATGTCGTATACACTGAAAGCCATCGATGATGGAAACCTTAGTTTCCAGATCGCAGATTGTTTTCATGCTTTCACAGATTCGTGTTTGTGTTTTTGCTCGGCGAATACTTTCCCAGGACCGCGTTGTCGATGCCTGGTGTACGTAAATATCGCACTGTTAGTCCCGTATGGCGACTTGATACATAACAACAACACATGGCAGATATTCCTGTGTGAAATACAAAAAAAAAATACAATAAGCTTAAAATACCATTGCCGATAACACAGGATTGCTCGGTAAACTCGGATGCCCGTATTGTGTTGTAAACCCCATTGTCATTCTGCACAACTTATACACTCGCTCACATATTTAAAATATTTGGATTTCAGCAACTTATCTGAGACGAACCGCTCAACCTTTCAACGTAGCTTTGCATCGCCATTTTTTACATTCTCAGCGATAATTGTAAATTAAATAGTTCAAAGAATGGTCTGCCTTTTATGGGAAGCTGAAAACAACAAGGTCTACTTAGAATGTATAAAAAAACCTGCAAGCATTTGACCCAGGCACGACCATTACGAGTTTAATAACCAGTTGTACGAGTCTACAAAACCCTACAAAACCCCGCCTTCAATTGCGGCTAACAGTCACCATAACATCTGATTATCTACAATTAACACACATTAAGTGCATATTGAAGGTCTTTTATTTTAAAATACACAAAACAATATACATTGTAAGAGTATCGCTGGATGATTTAAATTTCTTCTCTTCTTCTTCTTTAAATTTCTTTTTTCAACAACTTTCACCACACTAATTAGTCATCTGCCGCACACGTGGCGGCGCGATTACTTTACGATGTACGAGACTGGCTCTAAGTCGGTATGTAAACACTCGTTAGGAAGTGATCGTTCAATGTTCAAACCAATGTGTTTATATAAGTAAAGTATTGGAATAGCGCGATTCAAACACTTGAATTGACCGATCTAAGCGTCCGGTCCGGCGAGTGGTTACAATTGAAATGCATCCAAAACTAAACTATAGATCCGTTTGTACAGCTGTATACCGACTAGTATTTACTGGTATGGGAAAGATTCAAGTCGATTGCGCATGCGTGTTTTCGTCATGCTGTGACTGAATCGTCCGTAAATTGAGAAATTCGAAAATAATTCAATTGAAACAGCAGAAACAAACATCACTGGGAAATAAATCTAAGTCTGTTTGCAATTAGTCTGAGACGTCTTAAGAATAGGGATAAAGCATTACATAGCTCGCCTTTGCCTCGAGTCGCACAGTATACTATTTGTGTCACATAGAATTCGACATCACAGACTTTTTTGAATAACAATATTCTTTGTAGTTTTTTTAAAAACAATAATAACAATTATAAATTAGCAGTCAGTTGTGTGCCTTCGACGGCAATATTCACATCGATAGCCATACTTTGGAAGCCGTATTGCTGCGTGTCGTGCACAGCAGCGGCCTGCGCCGTATGACGACTATATTCCCTCGGGATAGGCGGCATTGCTTTGTAGGCTTTCAAAATTATCGTACCGTAGACCTGATGGGATTTGATGTTGCATGTCGGGATTAAAACTAATCAAGCAACGACCAGCTCGAACTTGGAATTCTATTTGAAATTCGGATGAGAAATAATTACTTATTGTGTTTATCAATTTATGTATATCGACCTGATAACAGTCAACGATATAGTATTCACAATTATGGTTAAAGTTAATTTCACTATTTTATATGTTTTTGAATGATACAAGAAAATATATAAGATTAGTATCGATAGAATATCAAGAACAAGAGAAATAACGCGATATCTAAATTAAGTGAGATATTAAAAATAAACAGTCAGTGTTAAGGCGAAAATGACACGTGAATAATATACTAGTATATAGTTAAACTATTGGTTGAAGTTTGGAGTGCGATTAGTGAATCATATATTTCTGGGTTATTTCAAATTTCCTGTGCTGCTCATTTCAGTCAGTGTGATAAATATATTAAGGTGAAAAACTGAATAATTACAATACAGACTTGAACTTGAATCTGACATCGCGACTTTACAAGCTTCCGGATATTATGGTCATAAACCACGTAGTGCGTTGTAGAGCTAGGTCCATGAACACTAATGATGACATCCAAGGTGTATAGGTCTTGCCCGGGGATAAAATCACAGCATAGTGTCACGTGGCTTGGGTTTCATCGCGTCTTGACTAATTGGTTTTCACGACAAGAGCAGCGAAGCGTAGCGTGGAGTGTGAAGTTATTAATACGTACGGAGTATCGACTTCAATCGATGGCAGCACTTTGCGTTCGTTCGGTTTCCGATTGAACTCGGTGTAACTTTTACAGTCAGTGTATTGAATAATGTTTATATTGTAACGTAACTGTCGACAGCTTTACTGGACTCTCCTATTCTACTTTGAGATCCGTGTTAAGCATTTTCTGTCGCAAGTTATGTTGTTAGCTTATATTCCCTGGCTGGCTTGCTGGCTGGTTCTAGTTGGTTGGATACTACGCACAAAATTAAAAAAAATATGAATACACTAGATCTTTTATTGGTAATAAAAATAATATATATATTCACGCAATTTTATCGTTGCCAACTATACACCTCATATATTTTAATTTAACTCGGTTTGTCTTTTATTATACATAATGTATTATATACTATTATAATAATATGTAGTTAAATCTTTGGTAGAAAGCACTCCGGAGAAACACCGTCAAATGCATTCGCCGGGTTTCCTTTTGTTAGTCCATTACCAAGCCGCTGCAGTCCTATAGGCCCCTGCATATATAATAGTTTTAATGCGACGTGTTAGCAGATTGTGTCACTTGCAATGTCTAGAAAAGGTCTTAATATCACACCTATTACATTCAGAATAGTACACTCGCGTGGAAGAAATAGTAATTTACACGTCTCATTAGGCCAGTCAATTTAAGTCTACAAAGTCTCTATAAATACTAAAATAAAATCAGTTTATATGTGATAGGCTTTCGTTTTTTTTGTTCAATAATGACGTCAAAGGCGTATTTCCAAAATATTGGTTCTATAACCATGGGCGTTTGTTACACACTGGGTCATAATCATAGAAGTTATTAATCATTATACGCCGAAAATATCTGCGCCTAAATCAAAGACTCCCGATACCAATTTGTTTTACTTTGCCCGAGGCTAGAACGTAGACGTGTAAAAGCCGTCACTTGCAAGATATGAAGACACCGCTGGGTATACGATGCTTACATGGTTTTAATGATGCCAATTATTTGCACACGGCACATTCACTTTTTCTTCTTCTTCAACATAAGATTTCAGAGAATGAGCGCGGCGCGTTTATAGTCTATTGGTACATTGTCTTCTATCCACATCTCACGTTCACTAGATCAATACAAATTACTCGCCTTATGTTACGAGGATTTAAAAGTCAGTTCATGTATCGAGGCTGCCATTTCCAGATACTTCAGATAGAATAGCCGTTTAATGACAGCAAGAGTTCTTTTTCGAAGCGCAACGATTACTGGATATTAAAGGGCGGTGGTCGTCGTGCCGCGTCGTGTTCGACATGGGACTCATAGCGACGTATAGAACGCGTGTAAAATACATTGTTTATTTACATGAAATTCGAACACGCGCTGCGCGACGACCACCGCGCTTTATATTCTTTCGAGATGAAGTTATAAAGTTTATTCTAATTCTAAGACAGAAACTATTAAATAACATCATTGTTTTAGGTACACCTATTTATTTACTCTCATTTCGCGTTATACGTTGATATACACATATATTTCCAGCCGGTTCAACTCAGAATGCACGTGTCACCGGCTACGTCCAGTGCGGTATATGTTCGGCAACATCAAAGCATCACAACTACAGGGCACAGCATTGAAATCGATATTCAAATTGAAAACTCTTTCTCGATCAATCGATATCTCGATAGCCGTCGCCGAGAGCAGCTGACAATAGAATGGTTTCAAGCAAAACAATGGCTTCATTGTTATATATTCAAGTCACGTTATTAAAGTATTGTGTGACGGTGATTGGGAACGCGAGCATGACGTCACGCTTATATTTATGAGATTTCTACGGGTTATATTGGTCGCTTGTAATCTTGATTATGACGATAGAAAATCACGTGTTTGGCATAAAATCGATTAGGACGTAAAACAGACATACTACTCATTTTGACGGCTTCTTGTTGAAAACAGTATTAGGCCCTGGATCGATCACCAAGTGAATGTTGTACGAGCGAAGGTTGGTAGTCGGCAGTTCCTATCTCATGGAGGGATTGTTAACAATCACGTGATAGCTTAATATGCGCTTCAGAACTTAATGATGTTAATGACTTGCGAATAACGTTAATAACTTCCGTCACGTAATAACAATATTTCACGTGAAAACGCCTTATTCCACGATTATTAGACATGTGTCGGTTGTATTTGATAACAGTTTCCTGCAATTTCTAGTCTGTTCCGAGTTCTAACGACTCGTTCCAGATTCTTAATTAAAATCGTTGAAGTAAAAAATAATCTAGTTTTAGGTGTATTTTTTTTTTATAATCCCTTTTTACACTTTCATGCTTCCTGCACCTGTTTTGATTTACTGATGTGTTTTGACGTTGAAAGAAACCCAATAAGTCGGTAATAATTGTGGCTCAGGCTCATATTTTTCAGCAGTTTCTGCTTTTGATGTTTTCAAGTAAGACATATGCTTCTGAATAATATTCAACATTTAGACAATAAGAATTTAATTTTACACTTCAATTTACACGGAATTAATGTTATAAAAACAACTTTGTATTGAAATGCATCCATATTTGCACGATAAAGGCAATATCGGTTAATCTGTGTTAGTCGTGTAGATTCGGTACGATTGGCGTGCAGTTTCGCTTCGTGAGACCCACACCGAACGCGACGCGACGCGAGGACTGTGGCACGCCATAGACCTTAGAAACGGTCTACAAGTACATGACGAATGTCGCATAGAATCTATGCGTCATTTCACTCACTCTTCTTCGGCGAAAGTTAAAGCTGCTCGTTGGAAATTGTAGGTCACCTATTTATTAAATGAATTATAAAAAATGACATAAAAGTCAATGATGTTCATATTGTTTCCTTTGTCTTGTCGTGGTGTGTTGTTATTGTTGACCACGTTTAAGATGTACGACGCTACCTTCACGTTACACCGCACCAGCATACATCTCCGACGGATAAGCGAGTATGGAATTGATGGCAGTAACACTCTCGGTTTCTCAGACGTATTTCTGAGGGATATACTGTTTTAAAGTATAACATTTCACTCGTTTTCTAGAAGCAGCGTCTAAACTTATAAAGAGCTGAAGGGAAATTATGCGATCAAATTACGTAGAATGTTTAGTCCGTTGCCATGGTATCACAGATGTTGTCTATTGCACAACCCACCTAAACATGTAGACCTGAAGTAGGTCCACCGGCGTCGAATTTCTTTTACACTAACAATCGAACGAGCTAACACTGGCATTTAATTTAAATACAGTTGCTATGTACGTCCGATCATAATAGTTATATTTTTTATGTAGTTTGCCGTGACGGTGATTCTCTTAAGGAATTTCGTGGATTTCTATACTAGTATGTCATTGTGTTTGTGTACATTATGCGGAACGGTTCCGGTCTGCAGACGGCCCGGGAGTTGCACGTGTATTTGCGGAATTAAAAAACAGCTGTCTGCCAAAACAAAATTGATGCTATATTCTTCGACCATAAAACGCTAGACTACAAAGCATGATAGAGGGACATTTCTAACTCGTGATTAATTTGAAATTTGCATATTGGGTGAAAAAAAAATAGACTCGGCGAACACAAGCACTAGTCATTTTGACCCAATAGAACTAGTGAGTTGACCCTGTACTTCGGAAGCGGTCGCATTAAACATGTTTCGGGATCGTGTTTTACAAACAAGATTCGAATAACAACTGCTGCAACTAAAAAAACAGGACCTGTCAGAATTTATGGTTACTATGACGTGCAATCAGTATATACCGGAAACAATGGACACGTGACCTCTGGCCCATTTCAACCTTAGAATACAGAAATGGACTTGGCATACTGGACACTCAGATACCAGTCTCAAAAATAACAAGAAATTATCAATTTGTCGTCGACCCAGGTGGTGTATTCTTAAACACTTAGTGAACCATTTATCATTCAAATACACTCACAATTGGTCAATTCTTGGTCGTCATGGAGATCTTGTATTGGTATCAAAATTGCTTATAGGACGTTTTGTGGTCGAACCAAAATGACACATTTTATGTTTTTCATATTGTCAAGTTCAAAGTACCGACTCAATCCTTGATGTCACTGTGATGTCAACGCTTAACGACGTGTTTCGGCAATTTGGAATGTCACGGTGTTTGTACGGGGATCCAATGATACCTAATTTGAATGGCGAGCACCAGTCTGATAATACGTATTTTTTTACTTCTATAAAACATCAGTGCAAATAATAGAAATCGTAAATTTGCTAACTTGAATATTCCTTGATGCATTGAATGGAAATGCGACACGATAAAGTGATATTGAAGTTTTATACTATGATGTCGTTATGGTAACTACTCTCAAACTAGAAAAAAATACGAGCGTTGCCACTTCTTGTTAGTTGGTGGACACGTGTATTAAATGGATTTGTGGTTGAAAGATCCCCGCTAAGTAAAATACCAATATTTAAAATGTGGTAGTGCTATATACGCTCGTGAACTTTGACGATATAAGCATACTGACACAAGTCTCAAGAATATATGTAGCGCCATCTACGGCGAACTTTCAGTTTCGTTCCCAGTTCTTGCATGACCTTCTCAAGAACTTGTTAATTTGTCTTACAGTGTATAATTGTATACTCCACAACAGTATTGTCAAGGCCATGGTGTAATCTTGCCGTTCTTACAATATTTATATATATATATATCCGCCAGTATTATACCATGGAAGTAAGATAGATGTACTTTATTTCAACAATAATACAAAGTGCCTAACCACAGCAGCAACGTTTCGCTCAACCATCGTGGTGATGATACCACCAACGAAGTCACAATACAAACTATTATCGGTTGTTTTTATGTCTAAATTTACATAGTAATTACACCATAGACGGAAGGATGCGTACTTAAATAAATGTTTTTAATTGGAACGATCTTTTAATCAAATTGGTGAATGGCCTAGAGGTCATTGACACGTCTGTGCCTGAAATAAACATTGTTCGCGTAATCTCAATTACGTGTTGTCTTTAAAAGGAAGAATACAAACTCAACCGCGTTCTGTGTTATTTGTTGTATCGCTTTCTCAGTTTGGTCTGTTCGGTGTAATGAGTCACTTTCTCCCACTGAGAGCAAATTAGAGTTTTTTTGTATTTTAATGGCACATTTAATTTTTAGAGTTAAATTATTTCGCGTGGGAACCGTGCGTCCATATAAAATGAAATGTGTTGAATGCGTTCCTGGACCAATATTTAAAAGTAACTTTTTAAACAACATAATCTCCTATTGTTTGGACCGCCATAACCAAGTATATGTAGAATATGCATGTAGTTATGCGTTGAGTTCTTCACTTTCTGTACACCGTAAAGTTTAAGTTGAAATAAGCTCATGTAAGGGTTTGGTTGTGTTAGTATAAAAAGTGTTTTTTTAATTGCCATTTATTAGTAATAAACCAATATGTATACTAAAATAGTTTTGCGGTACACCGATTCTCAAAGCTTCAGTGATTTTGTAACATACTTCTCTATTGGTCAGCATCAGGAAATGTTGACCAGGTTGACTATTCTGCACCAATAACAACCAATGTCACTTCAATCAAACATACTTAGTAAGTCCTACTAAATAATCGAGAGGTGCGATATTGGGCGTGAACTGATTAATGGCAGGTCAAGGACCACGTTTTATCTTAAAGGAATGCCAATTGTCATTTATATGTTTCTCTTCTAGATTCCAACGAAAGAAGTATTTCTTTTTAATGAGTTATTGCGTCCCCCGGGGTTACAATAATATATCCCAAGGGTACAGTGCGATTTTAATTCGCGATAATGAATTAGGCTCTGAAGGTCGCGATGTACCCCGTTGTTATTTATGTCATAGTGTTTGGAAGATTTTATACGATTTATATGAATAAAATAAATATAACATTGATTTCAATAGTGACGTTATTTACTTTAGGTTGTTATCCGACATCGTTTGTTCCACGCCGCCGAGCAGCACGTAAACACCTGACCGTTGAAATCTTGCTTTGTTTCCTATGCATAACACGAATATATGTCATTGCGTCAAAATGGTTACTTTATTTGACGAACAGTCTAGAGTTACTTACACTTCATAAAAGTTGTTTAAACCTGTCTGCTTTCCACCTGTTTAAAGTTGCCGATGACCGGGGGCGTTAAAGTGATATGCGAGTTTTTAACAAATAACGTTTGTCTCCTCAAGGGAGAAACGCATGATTTCATACCTGTCGGGGTTGCTAGCCAATCAGATAAAGTAGCCACCCTGTTCAAAACTGTGATCAGCCCAACAGTCCGGTATATTGTGCGGCCGTTGCTAGTAGATCCAGACCCTACTCACAACTACTTGACTTGTGAAGCTGTCTTCTACCGTTTCTAAAGTACTTTCCCTATTCAAGTACACCGCTAGTGTCAATATAAGTGTTTGCTCTAATTATTTAACGGTTCGTGTTTACCCACTTGGTCACATTACCAATATTATTTGCACCTACTTCACAAATGTTGTGCTCGTCATCTCACCCACGTAGTCAGCCATTACTTGTTTACTTTTTAAGGTAACGTGGATTTCTTTTTTTTTTGTCATTGTAGTGGACGAGGAACATTGCGACGTGTGTCGGACGCGTCGACGATCACTGAGTAACAGCCGACGGAGGCACAAGTCGAAACCACGAATGGCTGACTCGGATACAGTACAAACCGAATCTGTTGATTTGATGGATAGTTTAAGAGGACATTCGTTGAAGAGACCAGCCAATGTGCGGGCTACAGTGCTCTATGACTTTGAACCGGACGAGAAGAACGAAGTACGAGTTATCAAGGGACAGAATGTAAGGGTCATGCATGAAGAGAGTGGGTGGGCTTTTGTTAGGGTGGAAAGCGGCAAAGTCGGATTCATACCCATGAGATATTGCGGCCAGCCTCATATTCGTCGGAGAGACAACTGCCGAAAAGCAAGATCGAAGTCTCCCCCCTCGCCGTTTAGAGGCAGGGACGAACGTAGATTGAAAGAGCGAAGCAAAAGTTTAGAAAACCTGAGGCGCTCGAGGAGACTTCCCGCTTCTCGACATAAGTTGAGTGACTTCACAGAAAGTGACGATTGTGAATACAGCCCACGGGATGTTGCGGACACAGCGAGGTTTAATTCTCGCAGTAGCCTTGTCGAGAAAACAGTAAACAAAACCAAGTATTCATCGCATTGTAAGACTGAGGCTAAACTACTAAAATCTATTGAACTAAGTTTGAAAAGGAGCGCTAGTGTCGATTTAAAACAGAAAATAGCATGTCTATTGAGCCAACCTGATGTAAACAACACAAATAATGCCTTAGCTGGGAATGTGGTTAATTCCACCCTGGAGGATAAAAACAACGACAAAGAACTTATGATTAAAAGCGACAAAATACAACCGGCCATATCGTCGTCGTCATCCCAGCGTTCGAGTATGTCAGTAAATACAGACAGCGAGAGCATGTCCACGCCAAATATGATCGCTCCACAGTCACCGACAACGTCGACTAGCACTGATTCGGACTACGGCACTTCCATTGATAGCGATACCGACTCATTTGGTAGCGTTAAGATGAAGGCTTGGAAACAGCGAATGCTTGAACAAAAACGCTGCATCGAAGGAAACACCGTTGAGGAAAAAATGTCAATAGAAAATTTTTGCGTATCGACGAAAGTGTCTGATGGCTCGGATGGTTCACTGGACAACGAAACCTTGTGTATAAGTAGTAGGGGTTCCCGTCTTAACGAAATCGTGACGAATGGCGTAGGGATAACAGACGCAAAGACTGTGAAAGCAGTCGTCAAAGACAGTGGTTACTCGAAAGAAAATGTTGTAGGGCTTTGTCAAACTATACACGAGTTAGAAAGTTTAATAAAAAACAGTTGCTTTGGAGAATATGAAGCGTGTACGAACGAAGAGTGCAATTCGGAAGGATACGGCTCGGACTGTAGCGAACCGCCGGAACTGCCACCGAAAACTTTATGCCGTGCTCCGGAATTAACCGAACCACCAAAACTGCCACCAAAGACTTTAAGACCTGAATCGTTTTACAATAAAACAACCGAATCAGACTCTTCTCGGACGCAATTGTGTGGTCAAATTTCAATCACAACTCCTGCTGAGACTCTGAAGACAAAATGTGAGCTCGACTCTAAGAAAACTGCCATTCAATCCCAGAACGCGGAAAGGGCTAAATTAGACTCATCCGAAAAGCAGTCGCATATCTTTAAAAAATCTGACCGCGAAACTTTGATAATATTGTTCGACTTTGTGGCCCATGACGAGGGTGATTTAACCGTACGACAAGGAGAAACAGTAACTCTACTGAACCACGAAGACTACGATTGGTGCTTTGTAAGAAACGAACTTGGAATCGAGGGATTTATACCATTCTCTTACGTCATATCCCAAAAAGGTGAGTCAATATCAACTGGTGATAAGTAACACGTCAGAAATGACCCCCCTTCTGAAAATCTGGTCGATGTGTTAAAACCCAAAAGTTAAGATTTCTGGTAATATTTCACCGATTTCAGAACAATTTGTTTAACAAATTGTCCCTAAAACTGGTATATAGCCCCAATCATTCAGCAACTAGACAACCTTGACAATAAAGCGTAGTCTCGTTTTGCTGCTGGCTCTGTACACCAGATCTTTTCAGAGCGCCCAGAGGTAGAGATTTTCAATCATGCATTTAGTTCTTTGCAGTTTGCCGAATACAGCAGTTAGCTAGAGATCAGAAGTCAGCGATATTCACGGGTTATTTTGCTTCTTAACTATTTGACACCTTGCCAAATGCTATGTAATAATACTGATCCAATGTTCTTGTATTTATTTAGTTTACAATGGGAAATTTACAAGAAATGACAACTACGCCATTGGGTGGAAGCACGAAGTCAAAATAGCATCAACACGAAAGGTACGAATCAGCTGTCACAGCCAAGGGACAAATGCAACCCATAATTTCAGCGAAGACGCAGTGCGCATGCCCAGTAGTACACCCTGCCGAGATATAGAGGAGGACTTTGACGTGACTGATCTAACAACGCGGACGGTCCTGACGCACAACCATAAAGCAATGACAGCCAGTGAACTGAGTGTGCGGAGAGGAGAAACTGTGTACTTTAACAGGAAAGACTTAGAAAGCAATGCATTATGGGTGATGGTATACTCCCCGATGAAACAATGCAGGGGGTACATACCGACGGTTTATTTAGCATATAAGATGGAGGATTTAGTGTAAACTCACGTGACGTCACAATTAGTGCATATATCTGTCTCAGGCCAAAGTAATCGAATTTAAAGTTTTACGTCCCCTAATGTTATATGTTTATATGTTTACACATGAAATTCTGAGAAATTCAATGAAATACTACATTGCCAAAAATCGGAATATTTCTAAAGTGACAATCAACCGATCATAGACATCGTTCTTTGTACATTGTAAAGTGCTGCATGACAAAACATGATGTTGTCATGACGATCTGTTAGATTACGATTATTCAACCGTGATCAGTGACGTCGAATACCTCAGGAACATTTGTTATTCCTCGTTTTTCCAGGCAAGTTAAAAATCATCAGAAACCTGAAATAACCATTTGCATATTTTTCACAAGAAACATAACAATTTCCACTGCAAACCAGCCACTGTATTTTATATCATATCCAATCCCGCGAATCGACCAAACAAACTCCATATTAGGAAAGACGGTCATACCACAAGTTATCAAATACTTTTTTTAGGAATACACTAAACACGTGACGTCGTGCCATTTTGCATGTTATGAAATGAACACACTCCAATACCGAATAAAATATAAATATATTTTAATTATTATATGATGAAAATACTACAAATGACGGCTTTATTTAACTGTTTTAACATTCGAAGACGCCATCAATTTGTATAAATGACGTCATGCCAAACATTATTTGTATGAAAATCTTATATGCCTCTTGTAACTAAACAACTCGTGTTGTGTCGCAATTAAAATATCTATATTATATATTAATGTTATTTATATTGTATATTTTGCTGTAGCAGTGTTTTGTACAGGGTTAACCACTATGTGGTGTCTTCATCGATGTATCTCAGAAATAAAGGAATTAAGATTATAATAATAATTTATTCTTTATAGTGACTTATTGAAAAATGTTGTGCCACGATCATAGTTTGTTTGTAATGCTCGCCGTTTTATGATAATGGCCTCCTGCTTCTTTTTGAAAGAACAATCGCCGATTTGTGCAATGTATGTCCACACTCGGTTATTTGGGTTTAGGCTATTTCAAGTTGTTGGATCATATTGGGTATGATGAACTAGACAGAACCAAATGGCACGTCACCCACCGAATAGCATTGTCATAGTTGACTGTGAAGAGACGGGGTTCATGTCTCGGTGACCATACGTCTTAATTTTAACCTTCAACGTGTCAATTTAGCTATGACCGGTATAAATCAATATGACACCACGAGAACGGACGTTCAACTAACTGTGACCCCGCTGACCTGTGGTGAACACTTGGCATATTTAGAGGGGGGATTTCAATGATCGATCTGATGATGATAAAGCGATGTCCTACAATTGACAACCATTAAATCAGTCCCACGGGTAAATATGTCAACCACTACATTATGACTGGGTAAACGACTTAACCGCCATATCGGACAGTTTGTCAGAGAATAGGTGATCAAGAAAACAATATTTGACAATAGACATTATAGCGAATGACCGCTGAAATCTCGTTGAGACGTACGAAGAAGTATCGCCACGAAACATGTTTTTGTCCCTCAAATACATACAGTTTTCCATTCTCTCCCACAATCACGTGCACTGTTTCCACGATCCATGGCAAACACAAATCTCGCGGCTTTCTCACTCTCAACGAGATCTAGGCAGCCATTTTAGACTAAGGTCTACGTTGTGTATTTACTAACGTTGATGAGGTCTACAACTTGTAGCATCATCAACCTGGTTAAGGCAAATGCTATTGGTTGTCCTGTGTCTTAGATAAAAATAGCGTTACTTGACGCAGTAAATGGGTCTATAGATACAGCTGCGATATTCATTTTAACTTGAAACACAAAATGGCCGCCAATCAACCCCCCCCCCGAGTATGCAATAATATGTGACGTATTAATGTTGCTTTCAGGTACTGAGTTTCAAGCAAGTCGGTCCACCGCCTCTTTTGAACACAATTTGAATCACACAAATGGCCGCCAGGCGGCGATAGTTTGCTATAGTACTGTTTGTCATAATAGCACATACCCATAAATGTTACTATTGTCTATTGGTTGTCCTGTGTCTTAGATAAAAATAGCGTTACTTGACGCAGTAAATGGGTCTATAGATACAGCTGCGATATTCATTTTAACTTGAAACACAAAATGGCCGCCAATCAACCCCCCCCCCCCCGAGTATGCAATAATATGTGACGTATTAATGTTGCTTTCAGGTACTGAGTTTCAAGCAAGTCGGTCCACCGCCTCTTTTGAACACAATTTGAATCACACAAATGGCCGCCAGGCGGCGATAGTTTGCTATAGTACTGTTTGTCATAATAGCACATACCCATAAATGTTACTATTGTCGAATATTTCTGCTGAGCTATTCACGTGTGTGATACTTGTTACTCATCAACATGTAAAATATTAAATTTCCGAACAAAGCATACTATGGCAGGGGATTAAAATATTTTCATACATAAATTACACATCGTATAAACATATAATACGATAGCATTATTATAATAATAATACCGCAATTACATGACATGGCGGCCATCGTAGTTAATATTATGATATTTTGAAAAACAGCTGCTTGGCAATGCAAGTGTCCGTTGGTATTTCGACTTAGTTGTATACTGTCAATGTTCCTGATAAGTCACATCAAATCTGGCAACATATTTCGAAAAGGGTCGCTGGCAAATGAATTCGAGAGGGCTTTGGCAACTGAATTAGAGGGGAGAGAAACTCCGGCAACTGAATTTTGGGAGGGGGCCTCTAGCAACTAAATTCGAAGGAGATCTCTGGCAACTAAATTCGAAAGGGGAGAGAAACTCTTGCAACTAAATTCGGAGGGGAGATAGTCACTCACATATACTTATGCCCATAAGTGACAAAACACGTTAACTGTATGAGGTAAATAACAAGACATAGTATCTTATTAATTAAATCATTAGTACTGTTAAATTGTTTTGTCAGCGAGAAAAAAAAAACTTTTACCAAGTAATGGGCACGAATATCCGAATATTACCGTGTCCGCCAATACCCTCGGCATTCACTTCCATTGGAAATGTATACATGATGGGACCCGTTTTTGAACCAGGAAGAAAGCAGATCTACTATCAGCATTCACTACTTTCAAAATGTACCAAATCTTAATTAGTCTCCAATTTTATTTAGTGCGAAGATTTTCCCAGTGCTCTTTTTCAGTGAAACTGCCACTTTTCAGTTTTTTTGTTTTTTGCTTTTCCGAGATCAATCTCTTTTTATGTTTCTTTATTGTATGTAATTCCCTTAACTGCGCCCGTTTTCAAAATAAAATATTATTATTGCTATTATTATTTCATAATTTAGGAATGTGTAATAAGCACCTGAAAATTAAAAGAATATCGCATTTAGAGTATAAAGTCGTCATTTCTCTCGAAACAAAACAAATTACAAAAAGGAATAATATGCAAAATGTTGTTGCATGGGGCGAGCCACTAACATACGAGCCTAGGGTACGCCTTCGTCTGCACATTTATATAATAAAAACTCACTGTGTTCACACGTAACACCATATGATACCAAATAATGATTCAATATAACCTGTCAGAATGAATGCCAGCCGTTTCATTTCCACTTATATTAGCTGTTAAGATAATGACATTATTATATGACACCATTAATAATACTTCTATGAAAAATTATCATAGTGATACAACAGTCTATTAATAGTAACTATTCAGTACGATAGTTTCGATTGAGTACGAGTGAGAAACCTGTTTGCGTGGTTGATTGCACGCACTTTAACGCACATGGCACCGAGTCACTGGAAGAGTACATTCAGATCAAAACTATTTACGGAAATAATGTCAGCCTACCCCCAGGCTACACACATCTGGTCGTTCAAGCTTTGTTCGGTTGATTCACATTATAACAAGTAGGGCAGAGCTGCAATTATTACAATGGTTTTAAAATAATTGAACAAAACTTTCAAGTCATGATATGTCACGTATACGTTAGGTCACTTATTGTCATGCCTAGTCTCTTAAACACGGGACAAGGGTGTTAGTGTGTATGCACTCCACCTTATTCTTCAACTCCTTCTTACTAATCCTGTGTTTTACAATTAGGGGTAGACTGTTATTTGGACTATGGAAACCACGATGTATTCTTATTAGGTGATTCTATAATAGATTATTGTCATAGTGCCATCAGGTCAATAGATGGAGTGCCATTTGGGTCAATGGACGGAGTGCCATCGGGACATGGATGGAGTGCCATTTTGGGTCAATGGACGGAGTGCCATCGGGACAATAGACTGAGTGCCATCGGGACAATGGACGGAGTGCCATCGCGACAATAGACAGAGTGCAATCGGGACAATGGACGGAGTGCCATCGGGACAATGGATGGAGTGCTATTCGGGTCAATGGACGGAGTGCCATCGGGACAATGAATGGAGTGCCATTTTGGGGTCAATGGACGGAGTGCCATCGGGACAATGGACGGAGTGCCATCTGGACAAGGGATGGAGTGCCATTTGGGTCAATGGACGGAGTGCCATCGGGACAATGGACGTAATGCCATCGGGACAATGGACGGAGTGCCATCGGGCAATAGACGGAGTGCCATTTGGGTCAATGGACGGAGTGCCATCGGGACAATGGACGTAGTGCCATCGGGACAATGGACGTAGTGCCATCGGGCAATAGACGGAGTGCCATCGGGACAATGGACGGAGTGCCATCGGGACAATGGACGTAATGCCATCGGGACAATGGACGGAGTGCCATCGGGCAATAGACGGAGTGCCATCGGGACAATGGACGTAATGCCATCGGGCAATAGACGGAGTGCCATTTGGGTCAATGGACGGAATGCCATTGGGACAATGGACGGAGTGCCATCGGGACAATGGACGTAATGCCATCGGGACAATGGACGGAGTGCCATTTGGCAATAGACGGAGTGCCATTTGGGTCAATGGACGGAGTGCCATCAGGACAAAGGACGGAGTGCCATCGGGACAATGGACGGAGTGCCATCGGGACAATGGACGTAATACCATCGGGACAATGGACGGAGTGCCATCGGGCAATAGACGGAGTGCCATTTGGGTCAATGGACGGAGTGCCATCGGGACAATGGACGTAATGCCATCGGGACAATGGACGGAGTGCCATTTGGGTCAATGGACTGAGTGCCATCGGGACAATGGACGGAGTGCCATTTGGGTCAATGGACGGAGTGCCATCGGGACAATGGACGGAGTGCCATCAGGCAACAGACGGAGTGCCATTTGGGTCAATGGACGGAGTGCCATCGGGACAATGGACGGAGTGCCATCGGGACAATGGACGTAATGCCATCGGGCAATAGACGGAGTGCCATTTGGGTCAATGGACGGAGTGTCATCGGGACATGGATGGAGTGCCATTTTGGGTCAATGGACAGAGTGCCATCGCGACAATAGACAGAGTGCAATCGGGACAATGGACGGAGTGCCATCGGGACAATGGATGGAGTGCTATTCAGGTCAATGGACGGAGTGCCATCGGGACAATGAATGGAGTGCCATTTTGGGGTCAATGGACGGAGTGCCATCGGGACAATGGACGGAGTGCCATCTGGACAAGGGATGGAGTGCCATTTGGGTCAATGGACGGAGTGCCATCGGGACAATGGACGTAATGCCATCGGGACAATGGACGGAGTGCCATCGGGCAATAGACGGAGTGCCATTTGGGTCAATGGACGGAGTGCCATCGGGACAATGGACGTAGTGCCATCGGGACAATGGACGGAGTGCCATCAGGCAATAGACGGAGTGCCATCGGGACAATGGACGGAGTGCCATCGGGACAATTGACGTGATGCCATCGGGACAATGGACGGAGTGCCATCGGGCAATAGACGGAGTGCCATCGGGACAATGGACATAATGCCATCGGGCAATAGACGGAATGCCATTTGGGTCAATGGAAGGAGTGCCATTGGGACAATGGACGGAGTGCCATCGGGACAATGGACGTAATGCCATCGGGACAATGGACGGAGTGCCATCGGGCAATAGACGGAGTGCCATTTGGGTCAATGGACGGAGTGCCATCAGGACAAAGGACGGAGTGCCATCGGGACAATGGACGGAGTGCCATCGGGCAATAGACGGAGTGCCATTTCGGTTAATGGACGGAGTGCCATCGGGATAATGGACGGAGTGCCATCGGGACAATGGACGTAATGCCATCGGGACAATGGACGGAGTGCCATTTGGGTCAATGGACGGAGTGCCATCGGGACAATGGACGGAGTGCCATTTGGGTCAATGGACGGAGTGCCATCGGGACAATGGACGGAGTGCCATCGGGCAATAGACGGAGTGCCATTTGGGTCAATGGACGGAGTGCCATCGAAACAATGGACGTAATGCCATCGGGCAATAGACGGAGTGCCATTTGGGTCAATGGACGGAGTGCCATCGGGACAATGGACGGAGTGCCATCGGGACAATAGACGTAATGCCATCGGGACAATGGACGGAGTGCCATCGGGCAATAGACGGAGTACCATTTGGGTCAATGGACGGAGTGCCATCGAGACAATGACTGATCCACAATCTCACTCTATCCACCACCACCCCGACTAAAGAATACGTTACGTACACGTTAGTCTGGCTGTTTAACTTTCACTTGGTCGCCAATACGAGTATTTGGGGCATATAGTCCTTCCGGGCCTAGTCTGATTATATTTACAACAAATCCCAAAGGTATTTCAATCAATTATGACTTTCAGTAATTGCCATATTCCATGTCTGTTTTCTCACAATGTCATTTTCATACAACGACAGTCACGTTTCTAATCAAAGCACATCCCGCGAAGCCTTGCATCCAGCCACTCACTGGGTCTAATATCATTAAAAATGGCAGTTGTAAAAATTTACATTATTTATAGTGATTACTTTGTATATACGTCGTAACCGATAAACTTATACCTAACTGTAGACATGCTCTACCGAAGTGGTGACAGTCCACAGTCCTTTCATTGTTGGGGACTCTCTCATGGAGCCAAGTGAGTAAACGACCATTAAGAGCAAACAACACAGCGAAATATTTTAAAATTAACGACATAGTCACAACATTCATTAGAAAGTTCGAATATAGTCAATCTCATCCTATTGTTTTTTACCTTTTCACATTCACAATAATGTTATCTATTTGTCTATCAAGTTTTAAAGATGCCTTTTTACCAATGAATTTTAATTGAGATAACTGATGATGAATAATACATGTACATGTCATGTTAAATATCATATTCAGAAAATCGAATATCGCAGTTATTTTTTCTGTGATTCAGTTATGTAGTGTAAACTGTGCCGATACATCTTTCATATAAATAAATACTTGTTTTGGAGCCTAAAGTCACAAATGTCCAACAAATTTACAGAAATATAGTTTCAGACGGTCATAGCGTGTCATTGTTTATAAACAAGCGTCTACCCATGAGCCTGCGCGTTTTTAGCGTGTGTTGTTATCGTCGCTTGGGACGTGCGCAGGTGACGGCCCTCCCGCTTTAATATTATGATAATCGTAAAAATGCATGTGGCGATACACGAAATATGATATATATAATAAAAGCAACAACAAATACAAAATAATAAAGGATAATGGAAATAAAATATATAAAATAAATAAATAAATAAATAAATATAGCCAGTGTTCAAAAATGCAATAGAAAGAGATAAGTACAGTGGATCGTGATTGCGTGTTTAGTAGAAAGCATACTATATATCGGTAGCATATGCTCCACTCCAACCCCACAGATTGTATTTTTTGTTTATTATTTGGTTAGTGGGACAAAATAAATTAATATAATATAATTATTAATTTATAGCCTATGCAAAAACAACTGAAATGTATTAGATTTCTCCACGTTTACCATTTCCATAACACGATTTGACAGTAATAGTAGAAAAAGCTCACGGACGTTTGTGAAATATACATGCAACAGTCGAATCGAGTGCCCTCTAGCGACGAGGCGCTTCAGTGACGTTAATGGGTGACACGAAGGTCGTTCAAAGATTCAATATCGTTTTGATTTGTAGTCATTCAGATTAAGTTTTTGAGAGATTTTATTATATTCTAGATGAAAAAGACTAGACAACCACACACGATTGTCGGATTGAATGACATTGCTTTCAGTTATATACGTCATTTTGACGTCACGGTATCTCTTGTACCAGTGGAAATTGGCATAATCTAGCACAAGAAGGCAATACTTGTGCACTTTGGGGTAGAAGTATGCAATTTGGCACACGCTTCTGTCGGTCATGTTCTAATATAGTGCAACTAAACGTCCTCTATACATCTCGATATGGCCCAGTAACGTAGCAACCATGGAACGAACCCAGATAACTCGAAACTCGTCCACAGTCACCGCATCTTGCTGTGTTCGATATGGGGTTTACATGCTACGCGTGTAAAATGCATTGTTTGTTTACAAGTTTTTATTCAACAACTGTGACGCATGTACATAAATATACTATTCTGTGTTTATTTGTTTCTACACAGACACGGCGTGTTATTAGTTGGCAAGTTCCTGGTAAAATTGAATGATCTTAGCTTTTCGAACGGGAATATAAACAGCAAAATAAATGAAAAGTAATCAATATAGATACATGTATATTGAATTTGATGTTCATGGTAGACCTTTTATTGTTCTAATAAAGTGTATTTCTTTCCTCAGAATCCTTGGCTGAGTAGAAGACGGCTTGACACTATTTCATCACCAATTCTAATAACTTTAAAAGCAAACCCAACACCGATTGGTACCAGCGTCTTTCCCATCACGCAATGTAGCATATTAGTTACATATATACCGTATAACGTGAATATATAAACAACGAAATAACGAGACGCTCTCACGCACAGGAAAAGTAAATTTTACGACTACCGCTCTGCATTGTTCGTCTGTCTGTTCCGCTGATCACGAACAATGAAGTCATTCGTACGCTACGAAACTTGAACCAACTGTTCAAATGAAGTTCTTTCTTCAAACAATTTTATAAAATTGTGTATTGTTGCGAGTGTCATGCTGGTGTGTAATTACACCACTTTCAATCATTTTATGTCGTTATCACGTTAGAGATAGCAGTATATTGCGACATTGTAACCATGGCTACCTAACGATATTCACAAATTCTCAATATTTCACCGTACGCCTAATTCTTTGTAATAATTAACAAGCCCAAACTTTTCACGAGCAAAAATACAATCGTAATCATGATTAACAGATTGAGAGACGAATTATTAATCATACTAATATTTAAATATTACTAAACTAAAGCTGAATGAGTCACAGTCACTTGGGGGCTGAAAATCAATAAATACTAATTTTCAATAAAAATCATCCGCTGTACGTATATAAATAAACAAGTTGTGAAACACGGCACCGAGTAAATCGACACCCTGTCGGTTTCAAATGTCGATTTCTTACCTTAAAATGCGAAACAAAATTTTTAGAGGGGATCAGGTGTTACGTTAATAACCATGGATCATAATTGCTAACTTGGTTTTATTCAAAACTGCACAAATCGCGAGTTTTCTGGTGATATCCGACAATTTCATGATCGAAAATGGCCAGCAGCCAGAATCAAGGGGGATTCGCACGGAGTTCTGGGTGTGACATTCAACAGGTTTAATTCTGTGAAATTCCCATCCAACAGGTTTAATTCTGTGAAATACCCAACCAACAGGTTTAATTCTGTGAAATTCCCAACCAACAGGTTTAATTCTGTGAAATTCCCAACCAACAGGTTTAATTCTGTGAAATTCCCATCCAACAGGTTTATTTATGTGAAATTTCCACCCAACAGATTTAATTCTGTAAAAATTCCCAACCAACAGGTTTAATTCTGTGAAATTCCCATCCAACAGGTTTAATTCTGTGAAATTCCCAACCAATAGGTATAATTCTGTGAAATTCCCAACCATCAGGTTTAATTCTGTGAAATTCCCAACCAACAGGTATAATTCTGTGAAATTCCCAACCAACAGGTTTAATTTTGTGAAATTCCCATCCAACAGGTTTAATTCTGTGAAATTCCCAACCAACAGGTTTAATTCTGTGAAATTCCCAACCAACAGGTTTAATTTTGTGAAATTCCCAACCAACAGGTTTAATTCTGTGAAATTCCCAACCAACAGGTATAATTCTGTGAAATTCCCATCCAACAGGTTTAATTCTGTGAAATTCCTAACCAACGGGTTTAATTCTGTGAAATTCCCAACCAACAGGTTTAATTCTGTGAAATTCCCAACCAACAGGTATAATTCTGTGAAATTCCCAACCAACAGGTTTAATTCTGTGAAATTCCCAACCAACAGGTTTAATTCTGTGAAATTCCCAACCAACAGGTTTAATTCTGTGAAATTCCCATCCAACAGGTTTAATTCTGTGAAATTCCCAACCAACAGGTTTAATTCTGTGAAATTCCCAACCAACAGGTATAATTCTGTGAAATTCCCATCCAACAGGTTTAATTCTGTGAAATTCCCAACCAACAGGTATAATTCTGTGAAATTCCCAACCAACAGGTTTAATTCTGTGAAATTCCCAACCAACAGGTTTAATTCAGTGAAATTCCCAACCAACAGGTATAATTCTGTGAAATTCCCATCCAACAGGTTTAATTTTGTGAAATTCCCAACCAACAGGTTTAATTCTGTGAAATTCCCAACCAACAGGTTTAATTCTGTGAAATTCCCAACCAACAGGTTTAATTCTGTGAAATTCCCAACCAACAGGTTTAATTCTGTGAAATTCCCAACCAACAGGTTTAATTCAGTGAAATTCCCATCCAACAGGTTTAATTCTGTGGAATTCCCATCCAACAGGTTTAATTCTGTGAAATTCCCAACCAATAGGTTTATTTATGTGAAATTTCCACCCAACAGGTTTAATTCTGTGAAATTTCCATCCAACAGGTTTAACTCTGTGAAATTCCCATCCAACAGGTTTAATTCTGTGAAATTCCCAACCAACAGGTTTAATTCTGTGAAATTCCCAACCAACAGGTTTAATTCTGTGAAATTCCCAACCAACAGGTATAATTCTGTGAAATTCCCAACCAACAGGTTTAATTCTGTGAAATTCCCAGCCAACAGGTTTAATTCTGTGAAATTCCCAACCAACAGGTTTAATTCTGTGAAATTCCCAACCAACAGGTTTAATTCTGTGAAATTCCCAACCAACAGGTTTAATTCTGTGTAATTCCCAACCAACAGGTTTAATTCTGTGAAATTCCAACCAACAGGTTTAATTCTGTGTAATTCCCAACCAACAGGTTTAATTCTGTGAAATTCCCAACCAACAGGTTTAATTCAGTGAAATTCCCAACCAACAGGTTTAATTCAGTGAAATTCCCAACCAACAGGTTTAATTCTGTGAAATTCCCAACCAACAGGTTTAATTCTGTGAAATTCCCAACCAACAGGTTTAATTTTGTGAAATTCCCATCCAACAGTTTTAATTCAGTGAAATTCCCATCCAACAGGTTTAATTTTGTGAAATTCCCATCCAACAGGTTTAATTTTGTGAAATTCCCATCCAACAGGTTTAATTTTGTGAAATTCCCATCCAACAGGTTTAATTCTGTGAAATTCCCAACCAACAGGTTTAATTCTGTGAAATTCCCAACCAACAGGTTTAATTCTGTGAAATTCCCAACCAACAGGTTTAATTCTGTGAAATTCCCAACCAACAGGTTTATTTATGTGAAATTTCCACCCAACAGGTTTAATTCTGTAAAAATTCCCAACCAACAGGTATAATTCTGTGAAATTCCTAACCAACAGGTTTAATTCTGTGAAATTCCCAACAGGTTTAATTCTGTGAAATTCCCAACCAACAGGTTTAATTCTGTGAAATTCCCAACCAACAGGTTTAATTCTGTGAAATTCCCATCCAACAAATTTAATTCTGTGTAATTCCCAACCAACAGGTATAATTCTGTGAAATTCCCATCCAACAGGTTTAATTCTGTGAAATTCCCAACCAACAGGTTTAATTCTGTGAAATTCCCAACCAACAGGTTTAATTCTGTGAAATTCCCAACCAACAGGTTTAATTCTGTGAAATTCCCATCCAATTCTGTGAAATTCCCAACCAACAGGTTTAATTCTGTGAAATTCCCAACCAACAGGTTTAATTCTGTGAAATTCCCAACCAACAGGTTTAATTCTGTGAAATTCCCAACCAACAGGTTTAATTCTGTGTAATTCCCAACCAACAGGTTTAATTCTGTGTAATTCCCAACCAACAGGTTTAATTCTGTGAAATTCCCAACCGACAGGTTTAATTCTGTGAAATTCCCAACCAACAGGTTTAATTCTGTGAAATTCCCAACCAACAGGTTTAATTCTGTGAAATTCCCAACCAACAGGTTTAATTCTGTGTAATTCCCAACCAACAGGTTTAATTCTGTGAAATTCCCAACCAACAGGTTTAATTCTGTGAAATTCCCAACCAACAGGTTTAATTCTGTGAAATTCCCAACCAACAGGTTTATTTATGTGAAATTTCCACCCAACAGGTTTAATTCTGTAAAAAATCCCAACCAACAGGTTTAATTCTGTGAAATTCCCAACCAACAGGTTTAATTCTGTGAAATTCCCAACCAACAGGTTTAATTCTGTGAAATTCCCAACCAACAGGTTTAATTCTGTGAAATTTCCACCCAACAGGTTTAATTCTATGAAATTCCCAACCAACAGGTTTAATTCTGTGAAATTCCCAACCAACAGGTTTAATTCTGTGAAATTTCCACCCAACAGGTTTAATTCTGTGAAATTCCCAACCAACAGGTTTAATTCTGTGAAATTCCCAACCAACAGGTTTAATTCTGTGAAATTCCCAACCGACAGGTTTAATTCAGTGAAATTCCCATCCAACAGGTTTAATTCTGTGAAATTCCCAACCAACAGGTTTAATTCTGTGAAATTCCCAGCCAACAGGTTTAATTCTGTGAAATTCCCAACCAACAGGTTTAATTCAGTGAAATTCCCATCCAACAGGTTTAATTTTGTGAAATTCCCATCCAACAGGTTTAATTTTGTGAAATTCCCATCCAACAGGTTTAATTCTGTGAAATTCCCAACCAACAGGTTTAATTCTGTGAAATTCCCAACCAACAGGTTTAATTCTGTGAAATTCCCAACCAACAGGTTTATTTATGTGAAATTTCCACCCAACAGGTTTAATTCTGTAAAAATTCCCAACCAACAGGTATAATTCTGTGAAATTCCTAACCAACAGGTTTAATTCTGTGAAATTCCCAACAGGTTTAATTCTGTGAAATTCCCAACCAACAGGTTTAATTCTGTGAAATTCCCAACCAACAGGTTTAATTCTGTGAAATTCCCATCCAACAAATTTAATTCTGTGTAATTCCCAACCAACAGGTATAATTCTGTGAAATTCCCATCCAACAGGTTTAATTCTGTGAAATTCCCAACCAACAGGTTTAATTCTGTGAAATTCCCAACCAACAGGTTTAATTCTGTGAAATTCCCAACCAACAGGTTTAATTCTGTGAAATTCCCAACCAACAGGTTTAATTCTGTGAAATTTCCACCCAACAGGTTTAATTCTGTGAAATTCCCAACCAACAGGTTTAATTCTGTGAAATTCCCAACCAACAGGTTTAATTCTGTGAAATTCCCAACCGACAGGTTTAATTCAGTGAAATTCCCATCCAACAGGTTTAATTCTGTGAAATTCCCAACCAACAGGTTTAATTCTGTGAAATTCCCAGCCAACAGGTTTAATTCTGTGAAATTCCCAACCAACAGGTTTAATTCAGTGAAATTCCCATCCAACAGGTTTAATTTTGTGAAATTCCCATCCAACAGGTTTAATTTTGTGAAATTCCCATCCAACAGGTTTAATTCTGTGAAATTCCCAACCAACAGGTTTAATTCTGTGAAATTCCCAACCAACAGGTTTAATTCTGTGAAATTCCCAACCAACAGGTTTATTTATGTGAAATTTCCACCCAACAGGTTTAATTCTGTAAAAATTCCCAACCAACAGGTATAATTCTGTGAAATTCCTAACCAACAGGTTTAATTCTGTGAAATTCCCAACAGGTTTAATTCTGTGAAATTCCCAACCAACAGGTTTAATTCTGTGAAATTCCCATCCAACAAATTTAATTCTGTGTAATTCCCAACCAACAGGTATAATTCTGTGAAATTCCCATCCAACAGGTTTAATTCTGTGAAATTCCCAACCAACAGGTTTAATTCTGTGAAATTCCCAACCAACAGGTTTAATTCTGTGAAATTCCCAACCAACAGGTTTAATTCTGTGAAATTCCCAACCAACAGGTTTAATTCTGTGAAATTCCCATCCAATTCTGTGAAATTCCCAACCAACAGGTTTAATTCTGTGAAATTCCCAACCAACAGGTTTAATTCTGTGAAATTCCCAACCAACAGGTTTAATTCTGTGAAATTCCCAACCAACAGGTTTAATTCTGTGTAATTCCCAACCAACAGGTTTAATTCTGTGTAATTCCCAACCAACAGGTTTAATTCTGTGAAATTCCCAACCGACAGGTTTAATTCTGTGAAATTCCCAACCAACAGGTTTAATTCTGTGAAATTCCCAACCAACAGGTTTAATTCTGTGAAATTCCCAACCAACAGGTTTAATTCTGTGTAATTCCCAACCAACAGGTTTAATTCTGTGAAATTCCCAACCAACAGGTTTAATTCTGTGAAATTCCCAACCAACAGGTTTAATTCTGTGAAATTCCCAACCAACAGGTTTAATTCTGTGAAATTTCCACCCAACAGGTTTAATTCTGTAAAAAATCCCAACCAACAGGTTTAATTCTGTGAAATTCCCAACCAACAGGTTTAATTCTGTGAAATTCCCAACCAACAGGTTTAATTCTGTGAAATTCCCAACCAACAGGTTTAATTCTGTGAAATTTCCACCCAACAGGTTTAATTCTATGAAATTCCCAACCAACAGGTTTAATTCTGTGAAATTCCCAACCAACAGGTTTAATTCTGTGAAATTCCCAACCAACAGGTTTAATTCTGTGAAATTTCCACCCAACAGGTTTAATTCTGTGAAATTCCCAACCAACAGGTATAATTCTGTGAAATTCCCATCCAACAGATTTAATTCTGTGAAATTCCCAACCAACAGGTTTAATTCAGTGAAATTCCCATCCAACAGGTTTAATTTTGTGAAATTCCCATCCAACAGGTTTAATTTTGTGAAATTCCCATCCAACAGGTTTAATTCTGTGAAATTCCCAACCAACAGGTTTAATTCTGTGAAATTCCCAACCAACAGGTTTAATTCTGTGAAATTCCCAACCAACAGGTTTATTTATGTGAAATTTCCACCCAACAGGTTTAATTCTGTAAAAATTCCCAACCAACAGGTATAATTCTGTGAAATTCCTAACCAACAGGTTTAATTCTGTGAAATTCCCAACAGGTTTAATTCTGTGAAATTCCCAACCAACAGGTTTATAAATTCTGTGAAATTCCCAACCAACAGGTTTAATTCTGTGAAATTCCCAACCAACAGGTTTAATTCTGTGAAATTCCCAACCAACAGGTTTAATTCTGTGAAATTCCCAACCAACAGGTTTAATTCTGTGAAATTCCCAACCAACAGGTTTAATTCTGTGTAATTCCCAACCAACAGGTTTAATTCTGTGTAATTCCCAACCAACAGGTTTAATTCTGTGAAATTCCCAACCGACAGGTTTAATTCTGTGAAATTCCCAACCAACAGGTTTAATTCTGTGAAATTCCCAACCAACAGGTTTAATTCTGTGAAATTCCCAACCAACAGGTTTAATTCTGTGTAATTCCCAACCAACAGGTTTAATTCTGTGAAATTCCCAACCAACAGGTTTAATTCTGTGAAATTCCCAACCAACAGGTTTAATTCTGTGAAATTCCCAACCAACAGGTTTAATTCTGTGAAATTTCCACCCAACAGGTTTAATTCTGTAAAAAATCCCAACCAACAGGTTTAATTCTGTGAAATTCCCAACCAACAGGTTTAATTCTGTGAAATTCCCAACCAACAGGTTTAATTCTGTGAAATTCCCAACCAACAGGTTTAATTCTGTGAAATTTCCACCCAACAGGTTTAATTCTATGAAATTCCCAACCAACAGGTTTAATTCTGTGAAATTCCCAACCAACAGGTTTAATTCTGTGAAATTCCCAACCAACAGGTTTAATTCTGTGAAATTTCCACCCAACAGGTTTAATTCTGTGAAATTCCCAACCAACAGGTATAATTCTGTGAAATTCCCATCCAACAGATTTAATTCTGTGAAATTCCCAACCAACAGGTTTAATTCTGTGAAATTCCCAACCAACAGGTTTAATTCTGTGAAATTCCCAACCAACAGGTTTAATTCTGTGAAATTCCCAACCAACAGGTTTAATTCTGTGAAATTCCCAACCAACAGGTTTATTTATGTGAAATTTCCATCCAACAGGTTTATTTATGTGAAATTTCCAACCAACAGGTTTAATTCAGTGAAATGCTCACCAGCACATTTATTTCTGTGAAATACCCAACAGCAGATATTTTTGTTGTTCTATGCTGATCTGAAATGGACATTTGTTGATAGCGATTGAGTAAAAGTAACATATATGATATGCTTAAATTTGTTTTTACTCAGAATCGGCAGTACCCGGTACATCACAAAAACAAATGCAGACAATTTCTCAGCTATTTCTACATAATAACAATTATCAGAGATAGAGCACAAGCACAAGTACATATCATGCAGAAGCACAAACAGTAAAATAATTTATTGTTCACTACAGTATTTTATACAGGATTCTCCATCACATAACCTCTTGCAAATAAAGTTTATAAAACTTTAGTGTTCTATATCTAAGCTTTCAGAAAATATATAGATTTTCGCAGATACATGTTAAGTAATGGACAGAATGATTTAATTAAAGATCAGATTATTAAATTGCATTACCACTTTGCACATCACTCCAGGAACAAGCTAAGAACTTAAAATGTATTCAAACACTGTTTTACCTAAACAATATATTAAGAAGTAGATATCCTTCCCTCACTTCCCCTTCTCGCTTATTTTATTCTAAGAGTAATGGAGAGTCTAATCTTTTAGACAAACATATCTATATTTTAACTGACCTTTGAAGGCAATCAAAGCTTAATTTGGGAAAGAAAACTTAGGGCAACAAATTTATGACAATTTCTTTTTTTAAAAGACCATATAATCATAAACTTTTCATCTTTTTTTTTCCAAAATGACAATTTTTTTGGGGGAAAAAAATGACTAAAAAATGCACACTTTAGAATAATTCCCCTAGAAGTGATTTTTATGTTGATGGCAGCCAACAAAACGTAAATTCTGCACAATCGCAATATTTAATGGTGTATTGATCACGGAATGGTACTTCACAAATTTGCAAAGTAGGAATGCAACGTTTAGATTTTTCCAGGTAACTGGCTTACTGACAACATACCCAATTAGTAGTAACTATGACAACTAAGTTTTGGTTAACTCAACTGTATAACAGATGATGTCGGATATCAGAATAACACATTAAAACTGTAATAGTTAAAAAGCAAACTTATTATTAACCACTTATTATGACATTGCAGTGGTCAATGTTCTTTTGCAATCTGAAATATATTCTGGCTGCATGCTGGGTAATGTCATTTCACCAAGGCTTTCATGATGCTTATAGACTGCCCTCTATAGCCAGATCCAAAGTGATTCCTAAAAAAAAGAATAATAATGGTAATTTATAATGACGATTACATTTCGAAAAACAGCTTCTTTACAATAATGAACATCAAAATTTAACACTTAGCCATTCAAGTTTTCATAATTTATTCAAGAAAAGATGAATTCAAGGGCACAGCACAAAGGATATACCATTCAAGATATGGTAACAATTCTCATAATCACAACAGAACCACAGTAAACAAAAGCACAGAGTAAATGCCCTCTGGAGAGCGCTGTTGAAAAAAATATCTTACCAATGGTTCAAATAGTGAAATAGTTGATAAAGCTGACTCCTTTTGTTAAACCCTGGTTGTTTAGGAATGAGGGAATGGTAGGCAGAATAGAATGAACTTCCAAATCCACCAAACATTCCTGCTATTCCGAGGTCATACTCGTGATGTCCATAGAAGGTGGCGGGGTCAAATATAACTGCAATGTATTACAATTAGAGTCAGTACAAAGTTCGTAAAATATATAATGACAATAATTATATTATTTTTGAGAAGGAATGGCGGGTGGGCTGGGGTGTGTCATGGTTGGTGAACTGAAGGTAATTTTCATTAAGCAAGTTCACAATTGAAACATTTTGATTTGACATTGGAGTATATAGAGGAAGCAAATTAGTGTATTTTGCGCTACACAGTGCTTTGATGATAATTGAGGCAGACACCAACAATTAAATGTACCACTATTGATATCAATCCAAAAGTATAAAAGGTGATGGTCGTCGTGTTCCATCCTGTTGATATGGGACTGAAAAAGTAATGTACACAACATATGTAAAATAGATTATTTACATAAAATTTAAATACCCACTGCAGAATGACCATGCAAAACCCTTTAACATAATATTGCACTTGAAACCAAATGAATTCTTGCCGTCTGAACAAGCAAGCTATTTTTCATAATATACAGGTTTTTGATGTTAGGTTTTAGTGGTAGCAGGCTCATTTAGTGGTTACTGGAGGTTGGGGTGGTCGTGGGTTCATTTAGGGGTTACCGAAGGTTGTCGTAGTAGCAATAGGGTTTATTTAGTGGTTACTGGAGGTTGGGGTGGTAGTGGGTTCATTTAGGGGTTACCGAAGGTTGTCGTAGTAGCAATAGGGTTTATTTAGTGGTTACTGGAGGTTGGGGTGGTCGTGGGTTCATTTAGGGGTTACCGAAGGTTGTCGTAGTAGCAATAGGGTTTATTTAGTGGTTACTGGAGGTTGGGGTGGTCGTGGGTTCATTTAGGGGTTACCGAAGGTTGTCGTAGTAGCAATAGGGTTTATTTAGTGGTTACTGAAGGTTGGGGTGGTCGTGGGTTCATTTAGGGGTTACCAAAGGTTGTCGTAGTAGCAATAGGGTTTATTTAGTGGTTACTGGAGGTTGGGGTGGTCGTGGGTTCATTTAGGGGTTACCGAAGGTTGTCGTAGTAGCAATATGGTTTATTTAGTGGTTACTGGAGGTTGGGGTGGTCGTGAGTTCATTTAGGGGTTACCGAAGGTTGTCGTAGTAGCAATAGGGTTTATTTAGTGGTTACTGAGGGTGGTGGTGGGGTTAAATTTTAATAGGGGTTTTTGAGGGTGGTAGTGAGGTTTATTACAGGGTTACTGAGGCAGGTAGCGAGGTTCATTATGGGGTTACTGAGGGCAGTGGTGGTACTGGTCGGAGTTTATTTAGGAGATAATGAGGATGGTGGTGGTACTGGCTAAGGTTTATATCATCGTTACTGAGTGTGGTTGTGGTATAAGTGGGGTTCATTGAGTGGAATAATGGTTTGCTAGATACAACTCACGTGGACCATTTTTATTTCCAGATGCATTCCCACTCCACAGATCACCATGTAATAACGCTGGTTTGATATCAAGTCCTTGGAACATTTCTGGTAATTTTAACTGAAGATTAGACCAAAGTTCATTAGCTTCCCGGTCTCCAGACTTTTTGTTAAGCAGGTTTAATTGCTGTTCCAGCTTCTTGGCATAAAATGTCTTTGAAAAAAACAAAACCAGAAATTGTGTTTTTACTTATTTATTAAGCATGTTGCTATGAGATTAGCAACATTAGAATTAATGAGACCAAAATAAACTTCAATGTATACCGCCCTCTCTGGTATAAAACACTTTCTATAATACTTACCACCCAATCATCTTGCCAGTCGTTAACTTGAGGTATATAACCGCAACATGTTGTTGTATGAAAGCCGAATTGACTGACATAAGCGCCGTCATCACCACTGCCGACAATACTGGCATCTTCAGCATTCTTTTTTCCCATCTCCTCATTATACAGATGCATTCTGGGAAATAATTTTAAATGCCTTTAATTCATGTAATCTTTTCAACTAATGACCTATTTTATTATAATCCATGAAAAATATAAAAAAATAGTAAGTTGATTTGAATCTCCAAATAATGAATAATATTAAAAAAACAAAACAAATTTTTTTACATTTGTGTGTTGAGAATTGGCAGTATATGAAGGTAACAGAGAATATTTAAAATTAATTTTAAACAAAAAGCCTGGTAACTAATATAGCTCTGCAACTTGATCCACAGAATTGAAGTATATAATGATAACAAAACTTTTATTAGGACAAAATAAATTATTGTTTTATTGTATACATTTCTGGTTTGCTGTCTGATTTATTCCAGAGAACCTATTAATTTAAATTCTGTAAAGAGTTGAAATAATTGAAAATTGTCTAATTTATTAACAAGCATGGAATTGAACTTTTTATCAAATGCATAATTTGTGTATCTCCTCAGTGTGATGTGGTCAGGACAGATCAAAATGCATATTACATAGTTTGACGTCAAACTTTTTCCCATGGTACTTGCTGCCTGAAATTTGAGCAAAGATTTCTGGGGGTATAACTAAGGCGCTATAACTAAGGACTAATGATTCATTTCGGCAAGCTCGATCAAGTTGGTATTTTAGGAATTATTATTCACTCCCTCCAAACAATTGGTTAAAATTAAAGAGAAATTGTATTTGGTGTTATTTTAGCAATATACATGTAGTACTACATTCAACACTCCACTATTTCAATTTTTCAGAATATGTACATCTGCAGGTGGTAAATATAATCCCACGATATTTTCTTTTAGGCTGATGTCAGCAGACACTCATGATTACCGTCAGAGTAGCATCAATCCTCGTCTGCCGCTCAAATTGATACAAAACTCTGATGGAAATACAGGGGGATTATATATATAAAATCTAAATGCATCTGTGTATTACCCAAGAGCATTTATGTATGAAGTTTCATTGAAATCTATGATAGTACTTAAGATGTGGGACAACAAAATTTGGCTAATTTATGTAAATAAGTTAATTATCATGCAAAGATTTCAGCCAAAAACTAATCATGTCTGTCTATAATTCCAAAGAATCAGTGAACAAAATTTCATTGAAATTGGTTCCTAATATATAAGAGGTAACATAAAAAAGATTATAATTTTTTTTTTTAATTTATCAATATTCGGTTAAAAAATTGACCCTCTAGGGACACTGTGGTTTGCATATTTTCATTGTCTCATTCAAAATAATAGGATCAAGAATAAAAAATAAATTACTAGAATTTTGGATAATTATTAATATATTAATATTTTTGTTATAACAAAGCCCTTTCTTACTTGGCTAATAATTCTCCTAATTTAGCGGCATGACTTCCAAGTCCCTGCATGTCTGTATGCTCCATTATCAATACTGCACCAGAACCATGATCAACCACTTTATAAGGTTTAGGAACTCTGACAGTACCCGTAGCAATGATAGCATTCAGTCCAGCTAGTTCACCGTCAAACATTAATCTTGCCTTGGAAGAAAAAAAATTGTAGTAAAAATAGATAAATAAATAGATTTTCAGAGTACTACTTGAATTACTCAGATTCTTTTGAACACAAAATAGAAACATGCATGCAAATAACTTCATACATTATTAAGTGTATACACAGTTGGGGTTTGTACTTCAAGATGGTTACCACTGTTGACTATCTATATGTGGAGGCAATTTAGTATTAAAAGAAAACAATTAAATGATTATTAGACAACTATTAGATGACTTTCAAATTTAATTTAATGAAGTCTGAAATAATAAAACTTTGTGAGACACTTAACTAAATAACCCCAGTTATATTTGTCAATAAAGTAAATAACCTATATTATTACTATTATTATTATTATTATTATTACCAATCTGTCACCGTAACGCAATAAGTTAGTGTGCCGTAATTTTGCAGTATTTTACAGGGTATTTTCATCGTACCATATAAGGAAACGTGAATTCCAAATATGGAATGATGACGCGCATAAGCGTTCTCTACTAATAAAAACAAATATGGCTGCCATCAGGGTTTGACGGGACTCAACACAACTTTTTGGATTTTGGCATTCCCATGATGTATCCTTGGAAGGAAAAGATGTATAATAATAGAAGGTTATTACAAGAATACCTCAAAGTATGCCCTCAGACAGTGTGATGCGCATCTGACCTTTGCTGCGCGTCGGTCGATACTGAGCTGTACTGTCTTCGTGCATACTTTGAGGTATTCTCGTAATAACCTTATAGTATCAGTATTTATTGAATAATTGATACATACCCCACTCTCTGAATTTATCTTAACGAAGACTTTCCCATAGTTGTCCGTCTCATAACTCTGTCCGCTACTTATACACCCCCCACCTCCGTAACCAAAGGACTTCACACGAGTGCATCCCAACTGTTTCTTCAAAAGGGATTCCATTATCACCTTTTTCATTAACTGATTCTACGTTTATTCAAACAGAAAGAATATCAGATTATTATGAGAATATCGCAAAGTATGCACAAAGGCAGTACAGTGGCCGTATTGACCGACTTGCAGTAGAGGTTGATGAGTCACCGTACTGCCATTATTCCTTGCTGTAGTGATATAAGTTAATGACAGATGACAGCCCAAAAATGGCAACAAAGAATGTATCACACTGTGTGAATGTTTACACTCAGTGTCTAGATTCTATTTCCATCATCCAATGATAGTGCCTCGATCTGTGTCTGAAGTAGACTTTCTTGCAGTCGTGCGATTCCGATTCTTGAAAAATAAATATAAATTGCGTAAACAAAGGGATGAACGCGAAAGTCATGTGACCGCGAAATCCCAACAGACTTGCCATCAGTGTAAGCGGCCTCACATTACCGGCCAGATTCTGGCTTGTAATGATTGCTTAAGTGAAGCTAAATGAAGCCGAGGTGGACATCTAGTCAGGAATCTAGTATGTGAAACACGCCCACACTCAACAAAAGCAGTAGTAAACACTAAATCTTACCTACGCACGTTACACTTGAGATTCAGTCAGCTATTCATATGTAACAATCCGCACAGCGACTCTAGTTACTTACCTCATAGCTCTTCAACGTGTTCCTGGCACTTCTGTCACCTCATTACCCCCCACCCCCACCCCTACCCAACCCCCACAAATGACATTTTAAACTCACACTGCTTGATATAAATAGCCAACAAAGCCAAATTGGATGATAAATATAGATATACACATTTATTATACTGGTATTAACAAAATTTATTATCGTTATATGTGACAAGAAAATTAGACCACTATTTCTATTTATTTATTTATTTATTCATTCATTCTACAATTAAATTACCAGTACAATTAGAGTGACTTAGTATAATTAAAAAGCAAAATACACCACTCTAGAACAGTTATAACGATAATGAACTTAAAATTGAGAATGGAAGTAACGTAAATGCATCCAAGCAACCTATTTACTAGTATGTTTGTGCTGTGTTTTGGGTGGGGGCTATGCAACTAATGAATCCGGAAATTCAGAAACTTACTTTTTAAAATATGGATACAACTGTCAAGACAGTTAACTGTTAATCATTCTACAAAATTCAGAATAAATAAACTGGCAAACATAAATACTAATGAAATGAAAGAAATGAAAGAAACATGAAGAAAAAAAGCTTATTATAAACATGCATAATTTTATTTAATTTTATACAATATACTATTTCATATTTAAGTATAACTTCAATATTGAGTTCATGAAATAGGGGTAATGTTGTAAATGTTATTTGTTTGGGGATTTGTTATCATAAATTGTGCACATATCTATATTTGCAATAAGGTTGCTTAAATTTGATATTTTGAAAAATATGTTATTCCCTCTGTGACAATGGTATTTTAAGGTCATTACTCACAATAGCAACTGTGATTACTCACATTCACATTATGTGGTTTGTACTGGCATACATTTGTTGGTAAAAGTTTGGTAAATGTTACCAGTACACAACCAACCATGGATATGCCTATGTGCATTCTGAATATCAGTACATACATTTTTTTCAAAACTTCTTTTCTCCAAATTGCTGAATAGTTAATAATAAATAAAACCGTATAACAAGACTATATAATTAACTGAAGAAAGATTTTGAGATAAATTTGACATTGAGCTCACACATGTCAAAACAAACTTTTAAAAAAACAAAAACAGCAGAATCCCTAAAAAAATTAATAGGGTCGGCCAAATCAATGTCCAACCACACTGAAACACACAATGATAACAAATCGTAGAGGATTCTGGATAATTTATAGTTTACACATTTAGGTTGCTCAATACAGTCTCCAGAACATGGTAGGTTTGACATGGATCCGCAGACATTTTGTGTGAGAACATGTTCTAATGATTAAAATATGGAAAATTATTTCCATTGTCATATCTTTACAAATAGATCCATACTCCAATTTATATTTCAGAGTCATGTTCTACCCCCCCCCATATAGTTACATGTATCAACTCTGAAAAACATGACACAGTAGAACCATGTTTACCTCAAAAAAATATGAACTTGTATAGCAATAAGCAAACTATTTGCAAAATATCAAAAAATTCTAAAAACTTTCGTTAAATTGTAAAGAGCCATCCTAATGCATAGTTGTATTTAGTGGCCATACTGCAGTATTGTACTATATCGGTGTTGTGTCAATAAATTATTATTATTATTATTATTATCTAAACAGAATATAAATCTTGTATAATTGGCAGGTATCATTTCCTTAATCTCACTACACATGTTTTTATGAAGACAGAAATAAAGTAATATCGACTCCATAATTCAATCCCATGTATTGACAAAATGCCATTTGATGCATACGTGTAATTTTGAAATCGAGTCAGTTGACGAATTATACAAATGTGGTGTGTGGCCTACATGGAGTGAGATAAATGAAGCCAAGGACAGCTGGTGAAACTAACCCCGAAACTATCATCTGAAACACGCCCACTTTCAACGAAGGCAGTAGTAAACACTAAATCTTACCTACGCACGTTACACTTGAGATTCAGTCAGCTATTCAGATATAACAATCGGCACAGCGACGCTAGTTATACTTACCTCATAGCTCTTCAACGTTCCTGGCTGTTCTGTCACCAGTCATTACAGACGTGACCTGGTGTCAAAGGTCGTTAAAGAGCGTTTGTTGGCGCGTCGCAAGTGTTCGATTTTCATGCATTTACGAGTAAAACTATGTATTTTACGCGCGTTGCGTAAGTCGCTATGAATCCATTTAGGGGACAGGAGAGGTACAGTGTATGTACGGGTACCTCAAAAGCGTATCTGAGGGTGAGTTGTGCGGGCACGCAGAAGCCACGCAAGACAAGTCTGCGTGCAATACCGATTCTTTTGTTTTTAATAATACTATAAATAAAATCCATTAACCTAGCAGTAAAACTGGTTTTCAGTAGGGACTATTTGGAGATGTCGATAGAACGAATTAAGGGAGAAGCTAGGTCCAAGTTCAAAGTTGTCAGGGTCAATTCAATCTGTCGTTCAGTATACTTTAATATCGTTTGAACATCGTGTTTGAACGTACACACTTAGTGTGACCGTGAGATGGAGAATGATGAATACAACCGAACTCGGCCAGATTTCAACTCGGCCAAGAAAAAAATGCACAACTCGGCCAGTTGTGAATGTCGAGGTGTAAACTGGTCATTGGTCAACAATTGTCACCTTCTTTCACGTCTGTTGCCGTGGCGGCATTTTATTTCCAGATGTTATATGCTACACAACACACCCAGTGACGCATCCGTTTCACTGACTGTTTTTGACTAACTCCCGTGACTGTTTTATTGTCGATTTCAACAACGCAAGTTTACATACATACACACACAAACGCTACTGGTTCTCCGACACGTTCAAGTTGTTGATTTCAACATTGGCTGAACATTGTCGATTTCAGTGACGCAAATTTTCTTTTCAAAGAAAAAACACAGACATTACATCGGAATCACAGACATCACATCGGCGACCGTCTGGCTACGCTGTGTAACAACACAACACACAAAAAAAGAAACGCTTCTGTTTCCCCGACTGTTGTCGATTTCAGTGACGCAAGTTTTCAAAGAAAAAGCTCTGCAATGTAAAAACACTAAAACTAATGTTTCAATTTGTAGCAGTTTTGTATGGCGCAACATTTTATTGTGTGATCCTTAATGCATTTTATTTTTCAGATCCATTACAAAATATTGTGAAGATTTACGAGTTGCATTTAATAAATCACTTCTGTTATAGATAAACTCTATGTTACGGTAAAATAAACTACTAGTATATATAATAATGGACTATGCTTGAGTACGATTCACATGCGTCTTGACTCATGTCACCGTGATAATAAACCATTTGACAAGGCTACAAGTGTGATTCACAATCGGCCCTAACCCATGGTGTGTTTAAATGAACTAATGCAGCAGTGTTTTAGATCTATTCACGGGTGGCTTTGTAGTGGGTAGTTGTTTATTAAACAAGATTTATGCAAGATTTACTCACCAAAAGTTATTTATTTTTAACTTGTCACTGTGCTTGGCAAACAGGAAAAGGCTACAATGCTTCATGCGCGGAACCAAGCTATGTATACATTGCTTATATATTTAAAAACACAACGCGGTTACTACCAGATTATTACATCATCTATACCATTTTTCTCACCCAGTGTGATTACACTCACACATATATATTGTCTGTAGCTGGGGGAGCAGTATATATGAATGAAAATAAAAATAATAAGAACATAACGGTTAATCACTGGAAAAAAACCATGGATTTAATAAGATACCTCCAAGGAATAACAAAAACATTTTGGCAAAGCGTCCCGGTTTTATTGGAACGTTCACAGCCATGGCTGCGCCCTCTAGCGGCTGATAGCCATAAGCATAATTCTTTGCCAAATTCTGCTAGGAATGAAAACACCTTTACACGACTTGTTACTTTCAAAAAAATAGTTTTATTTGGGAAAAGTACAGACCAATTTGAACACTGCAATTGGTAAATAAATGCAAATACACCGTTCTTGTAAGATACGAGTTATTGGTGAATAAATGCAAATACATTGTTCTTGTAAGGTACGAGTTATTGGTAAATAAATGCAAATACATCGTTCTTGTAAGATACGAGTTATTGGTAAACAAATGCAAATACATCGTTCTTGTAAAATACGAGTTATTGGTAAATAAATGTAAATATATCTTTCTTGTAAGGTACGAGTTATTGGTGAATAAGAGCAAATACATCGTTCTTGTAAGATTCGAGTTATTCGTAAATAAGTGCAAATACATCGTTCTTGTAAGATTTGAGTTATTGGTAAATAAGTGCAATTACGCCGCGCTTATAAGGTACAAGTTGTTGTACATAGGGGAAATTCTATTTTAGTTGTTGAAAGTCACGGGGCAACCTGGCAATATCATGAGTGCTTGTGTTTAATGTTTGTGCGTATCTTGAGAGATCGACGCAACCCATAAAATATAAACCAGCAGTAATAAGTTGTGTGTTTCAATAAAAGAATGGACATATTTGGCATAAAAATCACAATGGAAATACTGTTGATAACTACACGTGGTCACACCTTTTACCGACTTGTTAAAGAAGAGCTCCCCTGTCGTATGCCACCAGTCAAATCGCGCCTCGCACGAGGTGTTTATTCATCCATGTCTGTCGATTACAAGTTAGTATGCCCACGCTTGTAGCTATGAAGTATTTTACGCACCGATCACGCGAACTCCAATGTTTTTGTGACCACAAAGTTGAAAAAAAAAAAAAACATGACACAAATTGATAATATACATGGAAATATGAAAACAGTGAAAACTATTATTTCGAATAACGATTGCGCCATATTTAAAAAATAAATTAAGAAACATAATGTGAATTAAAAAACAATTTTGCTTTAGAAACCTACCTTGTTACCCTGCAACATATTGAGATGCGCGAAAATCTAACTAAATTCTACCTCAGTGACCATAACTTGAAAATTGAGACACAAAGAAACACCCCCGAAAGAAATGTCCTATTTGAAATGGCAAAAACCAAAATCCAAAACTTTGCCACCAAAGACACAATTCATAGCTTTGCTAAACAACAGTGGTCTAACACTCCCTGTGGCGAGGTACCCGGAAAGAAATATTTTGAAAAAAGACACCAACCCCAGTGACAATTTTAGTTTGTTTTATTTTATTTATTTGTTGTAACCTTTTCTATTGCAAACTATGCCTCGAAAGCGACAGGCGGTACAGGCGGTATCTTCAACTACGTACTCGCTTCTATTCATGTTGTTAACACCTTATTTAAGCCGTGATTTTTTTATTTAAACAATGATCTGCCGCCAACCGAAAGGTCATTGTTTGCAATTTAGCGTATAAAGTACAGGAAGTCGGGCATTTAAAGGCCCAGGTATACTATAAATACGCTCCAAAACAATAGGGATTATTTCCTTGCTTGTTACGCTGTAGTAAACAGCTCCAGCCAAGCTCCAGTAAAAACGCGTTTTCTCGAACTTACATGTCTATTATGTCGTGCCAAAGTGGATGCATTGTGACTATGAATATCACAGCAGTGACTGTGTGTAGTATTTATGACAATAAATAGTGTACGAGCTGAGATTTTGGCGGATAAAAGTAAAAAACATGAACCGGGGAAAGGGATGCGCGACTAATCTTGAATAATTACTATTGTCAATCAAAGTCACGTGATGTTGGACCGCTGGAACAGGATGCGTCATAGGCTATGCAAGTGTTTAATACCATGCATTAAAATAGCCACACCTCCAATTCACACTTGCCCGGGGCAAGTGAATTGGGCCTTTAATAACTTGGCGACAGAGTGGGACATCTTGCTACATTGTTACATTCCGACTTCAATTCTTAATTTATTCAAGTAATTCCCCATGAAAACACATCCTAACAAACCACAAAAATGCGGATCCTGAGATGTATTGCTCAACAACCAGAAGAAACAGTTTATTTGTTTATTCACTGATAGACCAATACAGACTATTTTGTCTGCCTACATAAACTGCTACACTCTTTTCCTCTTTCCTTCGTTTCAACGTTCTCAATTCATCACGCGACAAACCACACATGAGCATTCGAGCCCTGACTGAAACAGATTTGTATTAGATGTATATTCTAGTTATCTGTCTGCAAGCCACACAGGCCCACTGCACAGTGTCAATCACTCAGGACCATATGGTGTCTAGTACAAAGGCGGTGGCGAGTAAATAAAAAAAAAACATCTGCTGCATTGTGTAAAATAGGGTGTTAAATCGTGAAAATGCCCTGCAAAAGACGAAAAATAAGCTGTGAGTAAGATAGTCATACATTCGCTGTGCATTTAATATATTAACATTAGATATGAACGCATATCGAATATAATTTATACCCAATCTGTTTTGGATCGTCATGGCAACATGTTGCTTGTTTGAGTGGAGTGGATCGCCAACAGCCTACCGGTTTGTATATACAATAACATGGCATAGTTTCAAAACTCTTGTATTTCATTTCCACTGAAGATTACTACATGCCTCTCACCATTCTTGATTCAACCCTTGCCGTCCGTGCAGTATTTATTTTTTACATAAATAACACGGCGCTCGTTGCTGCCGCTTGTGACACGGAAACAATAACAAGCGTCTAACAAAAGAATCACACCTTGCACGATGTGTTAATTACACAACCCCCAACGTTTTTGTAACCATAAAGCACTGCGTCACTGAAACCGATAACCCTTGTGGCCATATTTTATTTTTTAACAATCGACAACCCTTTTTTATTAACAAAGCTTGATAAGCATCACTGAAATCGACACCCTTTGACGCCCGTACATTTTTTTATATTTTATTGTGATATGACTCTGGCAGTCTGTAATACAGCGCTCGCTGTTGCGTCACTGAAATCGACAACCCTTTTTTTGTTATTAACAAAGCACATAGGCATCACTGAAATCAACACCCTTTACATTTTATTGTGATATGACTCTGGCAGTCTGTAATACAGCGCTCGCTGTTGCGTCACTGAAATCGACAACCCTTTTTTTGTTATTAACAAAGCACATAGGCATCACTGAAATCAACACCCTTTACATTTTATTGTGATATGACTCTGGCAGTCTGCAATACAGCGCTCGCTGTTGCATCACTGAGATCGACACCCTTTGACAAACCATTAACATATATGCTGGCCGAGTGCGGTCACTGGCCGTGACCGGTCACCGGCCGAGTAGAAATCTGGCCGAGTTCGGTGGTCACCTGAATAGGTAATCACTCAATTCAACTCTGAGGATAGAAATCTAAATAAGTTTGATTGCAGTCTGTATTTTACAAACTCAAACCATTTCTTGGTGCGATCATGTGTTAATCATTGTTATTGAAGAGGGAAGGCAAGGGGGTAGCTGGTACGGTTTTACGGGAAACAAAAAGGGCTTTTTACAATTTACAAGGGAAAAAAAGACGTTTTTACAGTTTACAATGTTAAATCAAAGAAAGCTTAGAAAGAACTCCCATGTGCTGAGAGTATTGGAGACACATTAAATATAATTCGAAATTACTTAGCTGAAAACTAATTATGCAAATCAGAAAATTAATATGACCAGATTTGAGTGTAAAACTAATGAGGTCTGCGCAATGTAACAGAAAATCTATGTCTCCAAGTTTAATTGAAATGTGATTAGAACCAAAAAAATATGAATTATTATGCTTATTAGGGAATTAATATGAACAGATTTTTACCCCAAACTAATTAGGTTTGTACATTGTCCTAGAGCATCTTTGTACTACGTTTCATTGAAATGGAATAATTAGTACCGTGAAAACTCCAAAATTTCGACCCCTCTAAAAATTCGAACGCCTATTTATTTGCCGGGTTTCGGTGTTTTATTTACCTCCAAATTTTCGACTCCACTAAAAATTGCCGACTCATTCTTATTCGAAAATTGCGACCAGTTTTAGTTTTCCCCCAAACGAAAAAAAAAACGATGTGAGCGTTCAAACGGGACCTTCCTCGAAGGCATGAATCCGGGTTTCTGATTGACTGAGAGATTTTTATTTTATTGGTAACGAAAATATATTCTAAATAAACGAAGTTTCAAATAAAAACGAACACAAAAATCTCGGCATGCTGCGTTTCTGAATTGTTGATTATTACTGTACTCAGTAGTGATTATAATAATGTACACAAAATAAATTTGTTGAATGGTTATGAAATACAAATAAAAGTCAACTTAGTTTCATCGTAAGCGAATGATTCCGGTCTCGTATAAACGTTTGATGCTGTAGGATATCCGCCATGTTCTCTTAGGTCAAATAGGTCAAATCGCTAATTAACCAATCAAAAAGCTGGATGATGCCAACGTGTTCAAATTACCATAGCTTATTTAAATATGTTAATGTTATTGAACGCAATGCGGAAGAGATTGATGTTGTAGTACGATATTTTGGCTTGGATTTTGATGCGAAAACGGCATGATTTTTTTTAAATAAAAAAATTAGTTGTTTTTAAAAATTAAACTGGTCATCTGAAGAATAATTTAACATTGTTCACAGTGATAACAGCTCATTCTCGAAAGGAAGCTTACCCGCTCACGCTAGTCACGATAAAAATCATACACGTGTACTCTTGAATAGACAGACGTCAATGACTACGGTAAAACTTACTCTATTTTAGCCGGCAGGATTGATTGAAATGTCCGAAAAATGACGCCAAAATACACCTTAAAAGTCCCATTTTATTTTCTTAAATCCCATTTTATTTTTTAATCCAAGGGCGAATTTACGGCAGAATTTGGTCCCTCAAATAAGGGACACGTGAGCTTTGATTCTAACCGGATACATTGCACTGGGTCGGGGAGATAGTTTGCTAAACTTCCATGTATCTTTTGTCCAATGGGTACCTGTACTTCGAACATTCGCAAGTTTTCCTAGGTAGTGCGAGACAGCTTTGTCTTTTGACCTATTAGTTTTGTGCTGACCTCTTCTCCGCGTCTTGATGTTTTGTTTTGCTTGTCATAATACTCACTGATTGATGACTTTGTTTAGATTTTGAGTTACAACTCGGCCACGACCTTTGCTTTTACCGTGAAACATGAGGAAGTTTACGTCAATTGACGGACATTGCATTTTTTAAAAACTAATGAAGCACACTGTCTATCATCCCCATTTTTTCATTTGCTGATTTCTATTCTGGAAAATTCGACCGTCCGAAAATGCACCTTAATTTTGACTCTAAAAACACGTCACATTTCTAACACCAATTATGTAAACCAGTCGAAATTTTGGAGTTTTTACGGTACTTTAGATATCAGTGTGAAAGCTTAAAATTGATTAATTATGCAAATTAGGTAATTAATATGTACAGATTGTAACCCACAATTATTCAGGTCTGTCTATTGTCCTACAGCATCCATGTACATTCATTGATATGTGATGTATAGTACCTGAGATATCAGTGTGAAAGTTGGTTAATTATGCAAATTAGGTGATTAATATGCACAAATATTTACTGGAAACTAATTGGGTCTGCATAATTCTAGATTCATTGAAATGTGATGATTAGTACTTTAGATATCAGTAGAAAAGCTGAAAATTAATTATGCAAATTAGGTAATTAACATGCACAATTATTTACCCTAAAACTAATCAGGTCTCTGCATAGTCCTAAAGGATCTATGTACCAAGTTTCATTGAAATGCGATGATTAGTACTTGAGATACCCATGGAAAAGCTGAAAATTAACTAATTATGCAAATTAGGTGATTAATATGCACAAATATTTATCGAAAACAATCAATCTCTGTATAGTCCTTGAGTATGTAAGTACCAAGTTTCATTGAAATGTAATGCTAACTACTTATATCAAATGCTGAAAATTAATTAATTATGCAAATTAGGTAATTAATATGTACTGATATTACCATAAAAACTATCAGGTTTGTGCAGTGTCGTATGACATCTATGTACCAAGTTTCATTGAAATGTGATGATTAGTACTTGAGATATCAGTGGAAAAACCGAAAATTGACTAATCATTATGCAAATTAGGTAATTAGTATCCACGGATTATTACCAAAAACTAACCAAATCTGCGCATATGTTCAGAGCATCTATGTACCAAGTTTCATCAAAATCCAATGAGTGGTTCTTTAGATATCAGTGGAACAGTCATAGAACAGCTAAAAATTAGCTAATTATCATGCAAATTAGGTAATTAACGAGCATGGATTTTTACCAAAACCTAATCAAATCTGCGCATTGGCCCAGAGCATCTATGCACCAAGTTTCATCAAAAACCGATGTATGGTTCTTGAGATAGCAGTGGAACAGTCGGACACACATACACACATACACACACACATACACACATACACACATACAGACACACTAACTGCAAAGACTCCCATTTTGTGCTTCGCACATGGGAGTCAAAAATGGAACATTGAATGGTCCAAAGAGCTCTCCGACTCAAATGCTCCGCCATTACTGCGCCGTGTGTAGAGACGCATGCGCATATTACCCTCGTAATGCTCTTCATTCGGTTAGAGGGCCTTTTACGTCTTGGACATTCAATTTTGTAGTGAATTGTGTCATCTAGTCGTTTTACAGTTTCTGAAATGTAATTTCCCTAGATTTTTTTTTTACGATTTTTTTATTTGGATGTAAATTCTTGTACTTACCGAGAAAAATGACACATTTTTACAGTGTACGAAACAATATTTGATTGATTACGTTGTACGTCTAGCCTGTGATTACAGAATTACGGAATATATTGTTTCTATTTACGTTGTACGAACAAAAAAATATTGCAATTACGTTGAACGAAAATAATCCTTGCCCCCCCTAATTGAAAGACCACAGGGAGCCCAGGAACTATAATCAACTGTACGAACTCCCTATGCGTGGGGGAGGGGGGTTCTTCTGGTATCTAGTGTAAGAAATATTTTTTTTTTATGACAAAGTATTTTCCCCTGGTGAACGGATCAAGGGGATATTGCTGAAACAATTTGCTAGCAGATTTAAGTTCATTTCGAATTTCCCAGCATTCTCTATCAAACCATAATTTGGTTTCTCTTTTTTTCTTTTTTCTAATTTTGGGTGTTATTTTTTTGACAGTTTTGTCCGCGACTGATGACAACAAAGCACTAAATTCTGTAACAACATCATCACAATTGTTTGAATCAATTTTGTTTATAATGTCGCTAATTTCGTTTTCTTTAGCAATTTCAAGAAGTTGCCTATATTTTAGTTTTGCTTCACTGTCCCAGATGTATTTTGCTGGTAGTGGTTTCATGTTCATTTTGACTTCACGTTTTTTTATGTTAATATTGTTAATATCAATTTTAAAAGACAGAGACAGAGAAATAGACGAGGAAGGAAGGCTCCAGCGAGCTCATATTTATTTAAACTAGAAAAAGCAGACGAACAGAACGAAAAATAAAATCTATAAAAAATACCAAGTTGAAGAGTATTAGTTGCTCTTTCAAATTTCGCCAAAGCTTTACCTATATTTTACCTATATCTGCAGAATAAATCAAGAAAACTACACACACAAATTGACTCCATTTATGAAGAACTAACGGTGGGCCCGAACGCACGGCACAGTTGGAGACGAAGAACCAACCACAAGACTGGTTACGAACCAGTTGAGCAAGGCTAACCGAGTCGTAACCTCGATGTGGTTCGTAACCAGCCTTATGATTGGTTGTTGACAAATTCTGAACAGGCCACGCCCCAACTGTGCTACTGTGTTACTGCAATATTTATTTTGGAGGTGGTGCTGAGTTCGATAAAAAGATAAAATAAACAGTCAGAACAATAGTAAAGTATGAAAATGACAAGTGAGCTGCTGGCATAGCTGATTTTTACAGCGGGCACAAAAAAGTTGCATACATCCAACGCCGTGCCTGGTAGACAGCTACCAAGGGCTTTCCCCAACTTTGGACTATTCCATTGCCTTTGTAGGTACATAAACATTGTAGTTGGAAGAAACCTAGCATGAACATGAAACTGAGAACGAATAGGCAATAGTAGTTGTAAAATCCGTTGATTGGTAGATTGTTTTAGTTCTATGGGTGTACATGTATGCACAGTCCCTCTATAGAGGGACTGTGATGTATGTAAATATTTTGCGCCCGCTGTGAGAACATTGCTTCACACCTTCTTCCACTGACCGCGTCGTCCCACAGGGGGCCCAGGAACTATAATCAACGGTAGTACGCAGTCTCTATGAGCGGGGGGGGGGGGTATCGGCTGGTATCTAGTGTAAGAAATGTCTATTTCTATTTCTTACACTAGATACCAGCCGATACCCCCCCCTCCCCGCTCATAGAGACTGCGTATTGCAGTTGATTATAGTTCCTGGGCTCCCTGTGGTGTTTATATGATAATATGGTAATGCCAGTTTGTTTATATGGCAGTGAAGTTTGGGGAGCCTATAACATTAAAGCAAACTGGGTCAAAATGGTATCTTAAAGTCATTATTCAACGACAGCCTAGATTATGAGAAAATGCATTTGAAATTCGGCAAAAATTCTCTGGGGGTTAATAAAAAAGTACAAATATAGCTGTACAAGGTGAGTTGGGTAGATACCCCATACAGTTAAATATTATATGCAATGTCTTTTCATATTAGACTAGATTTCAAAATGATAAAACCCCTGCCTTAACAAAACTTGCACTACAAAATGAAGCTGAACTCCATTAGATGGGGCAAAAAACGTTTATTAGAGAATGGTCGAAAATACTCTGGGAAGCTAAAGATAATAAGCCAAAAAATTAAAAAAGGAAATCAAAACAAAATTACAAGTTATTTATATTAAAGCGGGGGAGTAGTCACCTGCGCATGCGTCAGATGGCCATAGCGTGTTGTTTACAAACAAGTGTCTGCCCATGAGCCTTTGCGTTTTTAGCCTAGGTTGTTATCGTCGCTTGGGACTCAATTCCCGCGCGTGTGCACAGGTGACGACCCTCCCGTTTTAAAGAATGGAAGACACAGTTAAATAAAGACAATAATCAAAATATTAGTAATAAACTGAAAACCTATAAACAGGTTAAAAAGAATTACAAATATGAAAACTATCTTAAATTTATTGTAAACTATAAAATTCGATCAGCAATAACAAAATTAAGGATATCAAGTCACAGCTTACCAATAGAACAAGGGCGCTACAAAAACATTCCACAAACTGAACGAATATGCAAATTGTGTAATGCATCAGAAATTAGTGACGAAAAGAATTACATAGTGCATTGCACTAATGCTAATATTGTCTCATATAGAGTACATTTATTTGACAAAATTAGCTTTTCAGAGTTTCATATATTTATTAAGTGCTTTAGACACATATTCTATTATACCTTTAGCCAAGTATTCGGGAAGGGCATATCGCTGCGTTTCGAGCGATCATACCACTTTGTGTGTTAATAGTTTAGTATGGGTAGTCTGAGATTAAACATTGTCAGCGGGAATTTATTTTAGCTCGACAGTTCAAAATAAGCAGTGTACAACTTATTGTGTTGTTTTATTTTGATGCATTCAAAAATACGAACGATGTCACTTTCCAAAACTGCATTTTTTTGTCCTTGGCTTACTTCATAATGATAACGTACAAAAGAATCGGTATTTTAATACACGCAGACTTGATCAAAACGGCTTCTGCGCGCCCTCATAACGTACACGCAACATCAGTGTAGACTGGCAAAGTCGGGACTTTGTTTTTGTTATACATAAAAATCTATTGTCAATTTAGTCTTTTTAACGCGATCGCGAAATTTCTTTAGCGGTCAGGTTAGTTTTCGCGATCACGGACTAAAACAACAATTATTTCTTTCTTTTTGTAAAACAAAGAAGAAGTCCCGACTTTGCCAGTATAACATCAGTGTTATGGCTTCTGCGTGCCCGCACAACTCACCCTCAGATACGCGTTTGATGCAAATAAATGGACAGGACACCGCCCTTCAACGACATTGACCTTTGGGTTCCGTCTCGTCTACGTGATATACCGGGGTTTTATATAACATTACTTTACATACGGAACAGACTACAGTGCTAGCCAACTTCGAAACATCGGTATACTAAACGTTTTAGTAAAATCATAGTCACTCTATACATAGAAAGTTTTAAGTTCAAGTTTCACTGGGGAGGATTGATCGAGGGCGCTATTTAAGTACTTGTGAACCGTACTTGTCTCACTATGCCTTACAGGAAAATTACTAGAAATAAATGCTGAAATGTAAACATAATATACATCTGAGAATTCCTTACGCCATATTGACTCACTAGAACGATATTCAACGTTGTTGATTTGGTGTTTTACAGTAATATCAGAAACGAGGGCGATCTTACATTTGTAATTGACGGACAGGATCCCCTCCCCGTTGTTGGCTTGCATGTGCTTCTATTGGAGATGCTCTTCTAATAGAGCAAATACGGTAACTGTTTTATTTGGAATAAACAGTGATGACAGAAATGGTACTTTGGTATAAATATGGGACTAGATTTTGCCACTATCCAGGTATACAAATGGTCACACTTTTAAGCACTCAAGGGCACCTCCCTACCCAGCTATGTATCAACTCCCCCCTCCCCATCCCGGGACAGAATTCACACAAATCAAGTAAATTAAGAATACTGGGTCAAAAATACTATCATGTTTCGACCAATTACTGCTTTAAAAATTTCAACATTCTCTAGGCTATTTTGGGACGCAAAGAAAAAAATACAAATTATTGATACCCCAGAAATTTACAAAAAAAATACATTCGTCGAACATTGACGCAACTTCAATTAAACTTTCAAAAACGTGCTTGGACACAATTACAATTTTGAAACCTACTGTAGCTCTGTACGAGACGCGTTGTACATTCGTTTTAAACCATTGTCAATGGTTTAAAACGAATGTACAACGCGTCAATTTGACATTCATGTTGTCAAACCTGGTGAATTAACATTCATATACAGTGAATAACATCTGGAAAATGCACAAAGTACCTCCTCTCTGAAAGTTTGTGTAGTCTTTGCTGTTTGTGTTTTCGACAATGTCAACAATTTTCCAGTTTATGTCGAAACTTTCACACATTGAAAAAAAACTGTCATCAGACAAGCAGTTCGATGGTTGGTTCGACTGTTAGGTGTAAATGTTGGGTATCTTCACATCAACTAATTTTACCGGTTTTGATCAACCAAGGCAGGAGACCACTTTAAATCAGTGTGAGCAAGTTTCTGTGATTCGTGTTAGAGAAATAAAAGTAAAATACAGAGCCCATAATGTACATACTCCCAGAACAATGAGAACAGGCAAATTTATATACCTCGTTCAAATTAAAAATTCTTGTTTTAAATATTGTCAATGCAAAATATTCATTGCAGGTTATAAACGAAAACATAGAATCAATTAATTCAGTGACATAGCTGTGTTCAGCACATGCCTCTAGTATGGGCTAAAATTGACAGCTAGGTTCAGATGTTTTTACGCAGTTAGTACGTACAGAGAAATGATCAAATTTTCAATCTTTTCATCTTTGATTTCCTAGCACAGTAACCAGGGTGGTATTACTTTCAACTCTATGGATAAAACGATGACCATAAAACTGCAGAATAGTACACAATCAGTCGATTTGTTTTCTCGTCTCTGGATGTGCTGACATTGATTGTCACATCTTGATGAGCAGTACCATAATATGAATAGTAAATCTTCCAAATGAACAATGAATACAACATTTTTGGCATTTGGGCCAAGCTAACCATTTACTCAATTTGTTTGTCTGTTCCAAGGTTTTAGGGTTTAGGCCTGGCCTTAAAACTAGTTAGATTTAGTTCGTACTTACCTCTTAATAGCCCGTACTAAGTGTTCGCACAAGTTTTCTTACCCGTGTGTTAATGAAACCATTATAAAACACAAAGACACTATGTACCAGATTACATAAATAAGAGTGGAAATAATAAGGTATATTCTGTATATGTGATTTTATTACACCATGAAATAATACGTACAATACTGAATAAAAATAAAACATACAAATATAAACTGAGTAATAAACGTATACCTCTTAACATAACTGCACTAAATGGTTACAAGCAAGTTACTATTTATACATCTTTCTATCACTGATTACTGCGATTCAAGAACAGAGCCTACAAGATAGACATATCCAAGGGTTTCAAAAATTCAGAGCAGGCAGTCAAGATAAATGTTACAAACATCAGTCCCCATTTAGTGACAACCACGCAAATAGAAACCAAACTATTTACCACATACTACATGCAGACAAAGCGTGAAAACAAAATCAGCAAATTCAAAAATTTCATGGTTTATGTATTTCAATAAAAGATAGATTAGAGTGACATATTGGAAATGATTAGACTAGCAAATCTAGAAAGCATCAAGCAAATATTTCAGATCCTTTCATCAAAATCACCGGCCATTGTTACTGAATGAATAACTAGATCATAATACACAGGAAAGACTGGCACAACAAAACATGTATACAATGTCATCGCGACAGGCTTCAACATAAAAGTATGATACATATATAATTCATATATTGCAATTATAGGGTATACTGTTTAAAGGAAGATTGTTTGGTATAGCACCAATCCAAGGCATGATTAATCTTTTACTCTACACATGGATTTCAACATGGCTCTCAATACAAGTAATCACAATCAAATACCCTTTGAAATTTTTCTCCCAACACATTTTCTAGAAACTCTTGTCTTACTTTTAGACCTAATAGACAAAATTCACTAGTCGATGCAGGTTTTCAACATATTGGGAAAAACGGTGACAATATTAGGCTGGTTTATTCTGTTAAAGGTGACAAAATTTAACTGTTTTATCTACCTGCTGAGATACTGTGAGTTGCAATGGCATCTTCTCATTGGTCCATCAGCATTCCATGAATGAAGCCTCTGGTATTATTGGAAATTACTTTCTTAAAAACATTTTCATATTGTAGTAGGTCATGAAAATATTCTACCAGTGCCAGTTATATGTTTACTCCAACAGTAGGTACTTTTCTTATGCAAATTCATGCAAAAGCTTGCAATACCCTGAATTGAACCTGAAAAACTTGTTCTATTTTTTTGAGCGATAACACAACAGTTGAGCCACCATAACTAGCTGCTGCCGTCAATGTTCAGTCACACAATTTTATTTGTCCTAAGCCAATGCATAGTAAAATGTTCAAACAGAAAGGCATCCATATTACTCTTAAAGATATCTGTACAGATTTTCACAGACAACCAAAATCTAATGTTTTCACCATATTTGCTCCATTAGCAGTTACAAATAAAAAAAAAATAAGTCTTATTTTAATTGATCAAGGATACACAATTTTTCCGTTTATGTGCACTTTTCTTGAAGATGTGCTGCTAATGGAACAAAGACCGTACCAGATGTATAAACATTTTTATTATTATTAAGACGTGCATGTCTAGGTTTGGAAGTCTAAGGATGTGTGACAAGCCTGCATAATTTGCCAATTATTCATCGATTAATATTAGTTACAGATTGAGTGATAACATAAATGAGAATTGAGAAATCCTAGTCTATGTTATGATCTATATACAGTAAATGTAATCATGCAGTAGTGAATACAAATACAAATCAGTTATGAAGAATCAAATCAAATGATTGTTGAATCGCTGTCGCAACATCCACCGCTCTCGATTTTAATGATAACTGCAATAAAGAAAAAAAGAGAAAAGAAACAGTGAAATAAACAAGTCTAAATGCATAATATGTTTTTGTTTATTGGCTCTGTAGACATCAGCATGTACATTATATATATTTATATTTGAAAAGATTCATTTTTCTTTAATAACTTAGAAATTTCAATTTATTGGTGTGTATTTGGTGTATCATCTTTGCTGATAATATCTTGGTGAAGTTCTTAATCTTGCATCATTATTATAATTAATGCCATGTACATTTTTGGACTTTGAGCGAACCACTTCTTAAACACTATCAAATTATCTTGAATAAGACAATATGTGACTTTAAACAAAAACTCATTCATTACAGATGAATAAAGTCATTTGCATTTAACCCAAATTGACAACATTTTTCTTTGAAATCTACTACATGCATGTTCATCAGCTACTTGTGTATAATCCCATGATATTTTCTCTTATGTTGGTGTAGTAGATACATGTACAAGTGTAATATAAGTGGAACTATTGATGAAATAACACTGAAGTGTTCTCTACCATGGTCCACCAATCAAGTGTTAGTCGCCTAGTGACTCTCAGTACCTGTCAATACTCAAATTTGGATGAAATGGCTTTTAAAGAGCTGGCATTTCCGAAGACAACATGGATGGCACACAGTTCGTGTTAGTTATCAAATCTAAGTTATATAGTTTTGTTTATAGTAATTTAGTACGAGTACTTGTCCATATTGAGAGCTATTGCTCTGGAACAGCATTAATTAAAACAAAATGGCCGCCAAACATGCCAAGTATATGTATACGCCAAGTTTGAATGAAATCCAACAACCAAGATCCAGCTCCAGAATGCCAAGAATGGCCACTATTCGGCCATTTTGAATCAGATCACCAAAACAACATATCTGTAAATCTATGAGAGGATGTATAATGAACATTTAAAATTTGAACATAATCAGACAAAGCATGTCAGAGATATGGGATTAGAACCACATTCATTAAAACAAAATGGCTGCCAGTCGGCCATTTTGAATCGGACCTGAAAAACAAAATGGCCACAATTCAGTAAAAAAATGGCCACAATTCAGCCATATCGAATCAGATTGTGAAACAAATTGATGTGCATATGTATAATATGAGGTTATTATGAGGATACCTCAAAGTATGCATGAAGACAGTACAGCGGAAGTATCAACCGACGCACAGTGGAGGATGATGTGGCGGCTTACTGTCTGAGTGCATACTTTGAGGTATCCTCGTAATAACCTTATTATTATACATCTTTTCCTTCCAAGGATACATCATGGGAATGCCAAATCGAAAAGGTTTAGAACAGAATCAGCGAACTTCTTTGTGTCGTGGAGTCCGGTTTCATTATTAGAGGATGAAAATACCCCGTGAAATACCGCATGAAAATACGGCACACTGTAACTTATGGCATTACGGTCACAGATGTATAATAATACTATGTATGATGTAAGTACTCCGATGTTAATGGTAACAGTCATGGTGTATGCAAGATCTTTTTGAAAATCAGAATACATTCAATGACATGGAACAGACACACAAGTACTTACTGTGATTGATGTGTTTCCAGGCATAATTTTTAATTCCGTCAATACCCAGATTCCGTTTGTTAATTTTAAAGACTGGTACAACATATCTTGCCCTTCCACATTCCGTCTTGCTATCGTGAATATATTATTGGCCTGTAATTTTTGAGAAATGGTATCTGGAGAAAAAGATGAACACAATAGTCAGTTGTAAAGAGATGTTGCATTGTAACACTAAAACAAATAAATGTTCCAAAAAAAAGCTTTATGCAAACAAGGTATTTAAATATGCAACAACATCCCAGGCTCACTATATTGCGATTACACTGAATCTTTACTTGTTGTAGCATGCTATAACATTGGAAACTGCTCAACTCATCAAATTATACACAAACTAAGACAATTTTATTTTTAAATTATTATAATTCACTAAATCAAGCAATACATTTTTTGAAAAGAAAAATCGAGCAATGAATGTTTAAACTGAAACACTGCTCGATTTGTTTCCCGGCTAGTTTTACTATACTACTTGGTAGGTAGAAGTAGAATACAATAACGCATGATATACTCACCAGTGTTATATGTTACATTGGATATTTGATACTGGATTTCATTTGATGGTGAAATATCTTTCCATGTTGCAAGGTAAATTTTTTTATCTGAAAACAAAAACATTTTTTCAAATACAGTGAAACCGTTCTAAAGTGACTGCTAAAGAGACTGAGAAAACTCTTAGAAAGAAGAATACAGGTTTAGAATTTACACAGGTTTGTTCCAGACAGGTGTTAAATGCGAGATTCACTCGTAAACACAGTAGAGGTGACTGTGGAAGCAAGCAGTTCGTGAGAATGATTGCTTTGCTATCTTCAAGTTGTGAAATCTGTGGATGATATTCGCTCACATTCGATCAGGTTCAAACTGCATGCATTGGATCGTAGAGTTACAATAAAGGAAGCGTAATGTACATTTAAACAATACATGTACACTGTTTATTATGGAAATGTTACAACAAAGAAAGTACAATGTAACAAGAAGGCAACAGATGAATACACGATAGAATGCCCCTTTTATAGGGTTCAGTAGGATTCACACCTATGGATTTAAAATAGGAGGGAGACACAGTGATAGGTTTTCAATATTGATACATCAGCTTAAAATCGACCTTGCAACTGATTCCTATTGCGTTCGTCTATTGATTATTATTCAATGGCTTATGTAACTCGAATCTGCGTTAATTTATATTAGTGCAAAATCTTGACATGTAATAACTTCTACTGGCTATATCTCAGCTAATACTGCTTGTAATTGAACAAAATAAAGACGAATAGATAAAGCAAAACATGATCTAATAATACAACTAAATTTCGAGCAAGAATGAATAAATCTGAATAAACAAAAACAAATAGAATCAATGAGGAAAAACACAAGTGGATAAGCATCCACGACAAATTCTTGAACACTTGCGATCGAAGGATAATGAAGACAATGAGAATGATAGCTGAATGTTGCACAGAGTACAATGTAACAGAAAACAATGAAATCTTGCATACATATTTACTTTATTAGAATCAAATCTAATTATGAAAGGTACATTTCAACTGAACTGCCTCTTTGGAATATAACCAATTTTACTATTGAACATTTCAAAAATCACTTACCCATGACACCATCTTCAACAAATAAAGTATGTATTGGCATTATACAACTAAAATAGAAGACATCAATGTTGTTTTTAATTGCCACTTGTAGATTGGTTAAAGGATCCATTCGTTGAATTGGTCCAACCGGACTCAATGGCAATGATGTATCAAACGACTGATTGGGATTCAACGCTACCACATTGAGTTGTGCTCCAGGTATGATACCAAAGCTGAGAAGAAAACAGAAATAATAATTAACTAATTAGACAATTTAAGATGAGTTGGCATAATATAAAGTTCTGAATAAACTGTTGACTATGACCATTAAACTGTTCATTGAGGAGATAGACAAAACCTTCTAACTCACTGATACGAGATGAATGAAAAACACTACTGTAACCCAAGACTCACCTGTTTTTATTGAGCTGAATGGCAAAACCTGATAATTGTGTCAAAGCTCTATTTGTAAATGTCATATCCATGAAAATTTGATTTTGACGACGAGAGAAAGTACCAGCAATTTCTAAACCTTTTGCTTTGGCAGCGAGCAACCAGACCTACAAATATAAAAAATGTTAATATAAACAGCATAATTAATAAATCTTGACAAATTTATGACACGAGTCTGTTAAGTTCTTGTCTATATACAAGTTGCGTGCATCTGTAGTGGTTTTAATTATTTTCACAAACGACTACAAATTACCATATGTAAACTAAATGCTAATTGTATGTAAATTATATGCACATTTAAAAAAAAAAAACTGCATGGACCTCAGTCTGTGAAGAATACTGTAACCATTTTTATTATTTTAGTGTTTTGATGACTTAACTGAAAACGATATATAAAGTCTCATTTGATAAAATCTTGATTGATGTGCATTTATCGCACAAAAGACATTAAAATCTAATTAGTGTCAGTAAATCCAAATATATACAATATTAAAATATTGCAATATCAAACTTTTCCATTGATCCCAGTGATTAATTATAGTAACATGTGAAACTAACAGAGTAGTTAATATTGATACTTGTGTGTTTTACCTTATTGGATTCTCATCAAATTATGTATAAATTTGGGTCAATGGCTCATAGTATCTGAATAAATTATTATGTATTATGTTCTGACATATTATAATGAAGTGTAATCCCAAACTCACCTGTTTTGGAGGGACGTAACATCCGCCGCCAAGTCCAGGTGTACCGGCTAAATCAAAGATATCACCAAGACCACCAAGTCCTGATCCTGTTCCCATTGGAGGTTGGGCTGCTGGAGGGGGTGTGGGGGCACCCATTGGACCACCAAGCTATGTATAAAAGAAAAAGACATTTATTTTTAACATCTAGGACACCAATATTTAAAGTTAGTATTTAGTAGAAATAATGCTGACTTACCAGACTGTCCAAACCACCACCCAGCAAGTCCATTGCACCAGTATCCGGTTGCTGTGGAGGAGGGGCAGTTTGTGTTGTTGGCCCTAAATCCATACTTAACAAATCCCCAATAAGATCACCTTGTGAGGGGATAATTGTGGGCTGTGGTTGTTGTACAGCTGCTGGTGCTGACGGTGCTGCGGCCGGTGTGGCTGCTGCATCACTCAGCTGAGAACCAGCTCTGGAGGGAAAAACAGACACAAATACACATGTCAATATGTCTGACAAATGGAACACAATTTTAAAACTGGTACAAGTTACAGCCTTGAATTCAATTGAGTACAGAAGAAACATAAAAAAGAAGATGGAAAATCCAAATGGCATCTTTTTTACAAGCTCTAGTTGAATGTCTACATCTCCCAAAGGTTCCAGTTTTTCATTAGGTCACTGAATGAGTTTATTGAATATGTTGATGAGATCATGAGCCCAATATCTTCAATAAAGCACTGGTTGAATGTCTATCTGCAATAGCACTTCAGATATAATAGATTCACATTTCCAATGACGTAATCAAGATGGTGGTTTTCAAGAAATCGGAAATTGCATTTTTAAACTAAACCTAGAAAACTAACCCTACCTCAAAAAAACAAATCAATTGGACTGGTGCTTTTCAAGAAGTCAAATATAAATGTTGTTGAGGGAAAATTAAAAAAAAAACAGCTATGCTCTGTCATATTGTATAATATTAGTTATAAAACAGGTAATTTAAAAAAAAAAAAAATTAAAAATAATTTATTTCAGATATTTAACATTAATTTTTGTTATTTTCGTAGTGATACTAGTGAAGTGATACTTACGACTGTGATCTACTTGGTAGTGCTACTTTGGTCATTCCACCACGCCCTTCAACAAATGCACTAGGTGGTTTATGATATACTGATGCCAGACTAGCAATATGACATATCAATTCATCTAACAGTGTTGGTTCAATTAAATCAGTCTCTTCAGATATCAATGGTTTCTCTGCTAGTACAACTTCTTTAGCTGCAGCAGGGTCAGTTGAAAGTAATCGCCAATAAATATAACCTCTATCACGAAGATCAGGGTTGTCACTGTCCTGTAAAATAATGTATAGACCATGGTAATTTATGACATCTGGTTGCACATATCTAAGAAATCAGGATGCCTTCTGTCACAACCTTGGTTTCAGCCAGTAATTTCAGACAGGCACTCCAAAGACTTTGGATTTGATAGGCTAAATTTCAACAAACCTGTCAATTTTTTATTGAAAATTGCAGTTTTTACAAAATAGCTACAAATAATCAGCAAAATTAAGACTACTTAAGTGGCAACAGACAGCAGCTATTATCTTGCATTTCAAAATTGATTTTACATTCATACATCACTAAAATAAATCCATGTGATCAGTGATCAAGCAATATTAGTTTTATACTATCACAAAGAGGAGTAATTATTCACTGGATTTTAATTTTGCTTATTTCGCTGACAGAAAAATGCGCTAAATTAAAACCCAGTGAATATGTAAAATTGGGCATAGAACACATTACACTGTAACCTCAATATAATGAACACCTTTATAATGAATTTCCTGATATAATAAACACATAACATGTCTCCCGCTCACAACAAACCCAATGAATTATGTGCTTCATTATAGTGAACATTTCACTATAACAAACTAATTGTATGTCCCCCAAAGAGTTCGTTATAATGAGGCTACAGTGTATCTAAATAATAAAACCGTGAATTAAAAGCTATTGAATATGCCCGAAATGCTGAATCAGTGAAATTTAAACCCAGTAAAAAATTAGTCATTTTACAGTATCATGGATAGTACATACCTGGGTAGCCAGACTAAGCACCTGTTGTACCAGCTCTTGTGTATCAGTTGGTCTTTTCAGGAAAAGCTTAACAATGGCTGTGAGCAGCTGTAATTGCACTTGTGTATTCTCATCATGGAAACCTTCCAGGAAACTTTCAAGAAGTTCATCTGCATTGTCAATTCTCTCAGCATACTCACCAATGATCCAAACCATTGAAGCTCTGGGGAGGAAACAAGTTAAAGCCTCATGGTTAGTGAGCAAATTAGGTGTTATCAGCTGCAAAAATGTCCTCATTGCAAACTAGTCAACTCCTCTCATATTAATACAACGAGAACAATTTTCATGCAATTTTATGTGGTTTTCCCATGGTAAATGCAGCACACGTACAACTTGTATCAAGATTCAATCCCAAAGCAAATAGATTGTACAAACAATTCCACATTCACCCTAGGTCGACCAACCAACCAAAATTTATACTAGTAGAGATTATTAAATATACAAAACAAGTATTGCAATAATGCAATTTCAATACAATACTAAGTATGAAGGCAATTATTATTCAACTGTAATGGTCCCAATACCCAGCACGGCAACACCTATAAAGGAAGGCTGTAATGGTCCCAATACCCAGCACGGCAACACCTATAAAGGAAGGCTGTAATGGTCCCAATACCCAGCACGGCAACACCTATAAAGGAAGGCTGTAATGGTCCCAATACCTAGCACGGCAACACCTATAAAGGAAGGCTGTAATGGTCCCAATACCCAGCACGGCAACACCTATAAAGGAAGGCTGTAATGGTCCCAATACCCAGCACGGCAACACCTATAAAGGAAGGCTGTAATGGTAGGTACTCACCTTGCTTCAGGTTCATCCAATGTGTCTAAATTCTCACATAATATTGAGATAATACTCTCATATTTGTTGGGGTATTTACGGAAGATATCTTTGATTACTACAATGGCTTCTTGTACAACATAGTTGACTTTGGTCTGGATAAGGTCTAATAGGGTACTAACACATCTCTCGGCAGATTGCTGAAATCAACAATGGGCGATACATACAGTTATGGTAACCAATCAGATGTCACATTGTCTGCTGAAAGCCTCCACAAAAGCAGCTTCAGTACATAATGTGATAAAACACTACAATTACAATTAGTTTATTGTATTTTGTATACATATCTAAATTTATTGTGTAAACATTTTCATTAATGTTTCACTGTTTCTTAGTTTATATCAAAGTCTTCTGTCGTAAATTACAGCAAATTGCTTGTTCAGTAACTTTTTAGTTTAGTTTCAGTAGCATTTTACAAGTTTGAAAGTGGTACATATTATTCCAGTTTAATAACTATTAAGTGAGGCAACAATCATGTTTTCTAGGGCTCAGCATTGTACGTTAGTACTATATATTCACTCTTATACATTATCTAATCTCATCACCATAGACGTACCTCAACTTTGATGGCACACCTGCCAATAGCTCTGACAGATTTCCTGACAAAGTCCACATCTACCTCGGTAGCATACTCCTTTAATTCAGCCAGTACTTGTGCAATATTAGCCTGGGTTGCAAGACGTATCATAATGTCAAGCTTCTCTAATTTCACATAGATTGGATCATTGTATTTGACAAAGAATACCTTCATTTCGTGTTTCAGAATATCTGGTCTAGAAAACAAATCATAATATTAGTGAAACAATGTACTTCAAAGTGATGTTTTCTATCAACTAACACATTTCTCACATTGTATGCACAAAGAAAGTACAATAGATTATCCAGTGTGTAGCATGTAAATTGATATGCCTTTGTATTATCCAAATTGATAATTTGTGGTACGTCCTAATAACGTTATTAAACCTCGTTTCAAAGCACAATGAAGCCTTGAAATGTACACAGTTGTACATTTCTAGTAGGATTAGATGCAGATATACAGAGCCGATTGAAAAGCAGTTACCTTTTCTGTACAATTAGATTGATATTTCGTAAAGCTACGTATTGTATTTCAGGTTCAGCTGACAGCAGTGTTACCAATGGAGGCGACAACTTTTTAGTCAATGTATTTATGTAATCACTGTTTGGTTCAAGCATCTCCATAAACTTCATTAACACCTGAGAAATCATGTAATAAATGATATGTATAAGTAACCTGTGTAAAATCCAACACAGATATACAACAAGGAGAGATTTATGAGGTCATTTACTTTACACATCCATGTGGTGTGGTATCCAATATGCTCTATAATTAAGAAAGCTCGAACATTTTATTTACTTTTTTAAAAAATCCTGACAATCAGTGAAATACTAGAATAGATAACAAAACATAACAATACTCGACACAAACTAGCAGCTAGAACTGTCTGTGTGTAGCACACAACTACATGTATGTTGACTGGGAATTTATGGTTCTTCTCAACACAAATTACTTCATCTCTGGTTTTAAGGTAATCATATATGAATGACTGAGCGATGGTATAATAAAATATAAAAACTTACTTTAACAGCAGAGAGAACAACAGCAGCATTAGCATGGGCCAAACGTGGTGTTACTCTCTCACAAATACTCTGCCCTTCTCTCTCATCTTTTGGTGTGTAATTTGCTAGAGAATCCAAGATGAATATCTGACCCCATCTAAACATAGATAACACACATTAAAGTTAACAATTTCAACATTCTGATTCTCCAGACATGCCAAATTGGTACATACTGTTCAGCATGGATAAAGCAAATTTGCTCTATTAGCAACACACTTTCAATCAAAGTGATTTCATTGCCAAGCAGCCCACCTAAATATACCACCTATTCATTTTTGACAGGACATTTATGTAATTAAATGTACTTATAATATCCAGAATTGTTTCATATAGACTTTATCATACATTTCAAGATTTATGTTCAACCAGAAGGGCACTCCTCATAAAAGTTAATATTAACCCTACCTTAGGGAGTGGCAATGTCAATAATGATTTACCTAAGGTGTTTGATGATGTCATTACTTACTCAGTGCATTCATTCAAAGCAGTTAGTAGTTTGTTGATGGTTTGTGTATTCATGTCAATCAAAGCAGCAGCTGTAGGAGATGATTCATGTATTTCTGCTAAAGCAGCCACTGCATTAGCAACAACCTGTAACACATAAATAGATACAAATGGATACACAGGAAATCAACTTTCTTATCAACATTCTTGTGTATTCAAACTGAATTTCAATTATCATCTAGCCATGTCATGGAATTAAATTTAAAATCGTCACATTATTCCATATTTTAGTAGCTGTTTTAAGACCATACTTCTGGCTGTGTGAAGCAAGTCTACACTATAGTTTGTAGTGTTTTTGAAGAAGTTTATGTAGAATACAAATGTGCAATACCAAAACTAATTTTCTCATACATGTCACTGGATATGAAATGATTTTAGCTTGTATATGCTGACACTCACCATAGGGTTAGAATCCGAGAGTAAATCTCGAAGATGGTCAAGAAAACCCTGATCTTCCACTAATTGTGAATTAATATCATGTAGTTTGGCTACGCATACGGCAGCAGTCTTTCTGACGTATGGGTCTTCATCCTTCAGACATTTCCTCAGTGGTTCACAGAGATACTCTGTGATTTTATCCACTCTAATACATCCCATAGTTCTCACAGCTAAGGCTCTGATCAGAGGGTTAGCATCTTCACAGTCCTAAAATAAAATACAGCTTGGTAAGTAAATATTGAGATATGATGATAGTAATTAGCCTACTCAGCGTCTTCTCACCTTTGATAAATGATAATTAAAGCTTATAGGTCTCCACTCTCACTTGTACATAGCACAAATAAAGGTGGTCTAAAGAGGGCACTAGTTAATTGTATTTTGGATTTTAGGGCCAATTAGTTTACGATTGTTTTGGAGAATAAAACTTGACATTTAAACAGAGCAAATCCAAGTAACCTAGTCTGTCATATTTATAAGCATGACCAGTGTAATTCCAGAGAAATAATTTTAACTTCACTTTTCAAGTATTCAATGGTATACTTACCCTGACAAATGTATTGACTGCCATAATAGCCATATCTGGTTGAGTCTTGGCATAATTCATCAAATATAAATATACTAACTTCTTAAGTTCTAAATTATCAGTCTGCATACAATTAACAACATCTGGAAACAGTGCACTGTGAAAATAATTATACAAGTTTCAAATTATTTTTGTTTCAAGGCTAAAAAGTCACTAGCGGACCATGTGATATCAACACTGATGTTACCATTCATGAAATTATAGAGCATGAGCTGAATTCTAAATCCACTGCTAAAGATACATTTTGCAGTGATAATTAAGTAATTTCATGCTGATTTTCATAAAAAATGTCAACTGACTTGCAGTAAATTTTAGTATTGGCATTTGTGAACTTCCAAAACGATTTCATGTTGACAAAACTATATGTTGAACTTCCTATCATGGAACATGACCTGGTTGAGTATGCTACTTCAGCACTTCAACGAAGAAGGACATGATTTTGGCACATGTCAACCGGGTCTCCTTCCTGGTGGTGCAGGAAGGAAAGTGCAGCTCAAGTAAGTTCCTGTTGAGTTCTAAAAGGGAAGCCACAAATAAGGTAATGGTGGTGCAGGCAGTGTTCTCCCCAGAAAAATGTATCAGAGTGGCGGCTAATTTGCATATAATTTACATATCATTAGCATTTGTCTGAAGATAAAGAAAACAATAATGACAGGCTTGCATGGATGAAAATGTGTCTTTATTTTTTAACAAATTTATGTAGAAGATTAAATGAATCTGCTGCTGTGTGATTTCTATGTAATGTTGATTCTTCTGACTTTCATGGAAGCCCAGTGTGATCTGCAGCTTTTGAGAACGCCGTGATTTTCTTTGCTTCCCACTTCTATTAAATGACATGGCCTTCTTGTGCATCTCCGAGTGTGCGTGTTTATCGGAAGCATATTTCGTAATAGTTATACATGGCATAGAGTTCCATACCAAAGAACTATTTCTGGATGTTTTTAAGTTGAATTTTCCACATATGTGTCACAGCATTCCTAAAAGATAAGAAATAGGAGCAAATCAATACTTGTATTTAAAAAATATCGTCACGATCAACACGAAAATAAACAAATTGCCGCCATTTTGAAAAGTCGTTAAACTTAAAAATTGCCACGATAAACTTTACCCAACTATTTCAAAACACAATACTAGTATTAGTTACTTTGATAAATCGTAGCCAACAATTTTTGAACTTCCAGAAAGAAGGTCGTTTCCAAAAAAATGTTTCGACGATCGGCAAAAAATGAAGCCATACAAAAATTTACTAAACTAGGTCAAAACTCGCTTCCAAGTAAAACGCTACAAATAAATACTTTTTTTACCTTTGCCATCGGATGTTTCTCTCAGCCACGTATATTTTGTTGTCCATTGTGCATCAAATCTAGAGTTTATTTTTTTGCACTTTTCGTTGTAACATCATCTTGGACACGTTTAGTACCACTGCCGACAGGGGTACCGGTGACCGCGTTGCTGGTGGGTTTATCGCTCGCAACCAGGGGCCCAGCAGGGCGTTCTACGCGGAACCACAACGTAATATTTCTGCTGTTTGACATCGTTGCTTCTTCCAGCCAAATATGCTACTGAGAAAATACTCGCTATTACCCCAATTAAATAGAGCGAAAGTGTTTATTGTCGAAGTACGAAGCTGTATTAGTCCATTATCTTTGCGTAATCACTGACATGTTTCCATTCACACCTGATTTGGCTCACAGTACCGGACGCTGATGACGCTGACTAACAGATTCGCACATGTATTAACAAGCTAAAAGAAAGAGTAACAGGAAATGCCACAGAGTAGCGGGCAATCTCTCAGAGTAGCGGAATAGATAATGGAGTAGCAGCCCCGCTACGCTAAAACGCTTTGGGGAGAACACTGGGTGCAGGAAGACAAAGATCTAGAAGGCCTCCTATTAGATGTTCTTTATGACTAAATTTTTTTTAATTTTGGCCTGATGTTGCTTCAGGTATAAACTTTACAAAGTATTTTATTTAAAGTTAAAGAGCTGCTACAATTCTAGAAATAAACTATTTGTAATTTATTTACATCAAAGCCATTGCATGCTTGTAATAATGTATTGTCCACCTACCTAACATCTTTACCAACTGTCATACTAGCAATCACTTTCTTCACAGCTTCTTTCTTCCTGTCTTTTTTATCACTATTAAGCTCTGCTTTCAGTTCAAATATCTCACCTTTTTTGGTGGTAGTGAAATATTTAGAGTCCGTCATCCTCGGTTCCAATCAATTACGCTACAAAAAATATACAGTAATAAAAAACATTTATATCAATGTTATTAAAAATGTCTTTTGCATTAACGCAATACCTACTGAAAGCCTCCACGATATGAATTGTACATGTATATAACGAAATCAGCAGGAGATTATCATGGGTTGAAGTTCCTCACGCAGAGATGGGTGTTGCCACTAGCACTAAGTAGCAGTGTTTTTTTTTTAAATTGTGCACTCTTGAACTCAACGTGAGAGACGTTGTGCATTTATTAAAAACTCTTGAACATTATCAGAATTGAGAGTGATAATTAGCTTTTATTGATTTTGTGCATTACTTTCGAAATGACATGCACCTTTACTGCATTAAAGGCAAGTCCCAAATTTATCATTCACAATTTACTGCATTTCAACAATACGGTGATTTGGTTAGTTTTTGTTTCTTGTTCCAGCATTTTTGTTACTCTGCTCGGAATATACATTTCTATCAAATTCATGCATTTGATGCAGTAAAAATGGATGAACGGTGGTAGATGATGATGAATAATCGACGTGAACCACTCGACGCACCGGAAGTAGATAAAGAATACCCTTATAACACGATTTTCCACGATTTAATAAAAAATCGGTAGACCTAATATTACATTTTGTTCAATCGGGGTTTATCTTGTGAAATCATATACATATTATGGAAGCGTGATTTCATTTCATGAACGCTTCGAACTGAACTGAACGTGCAACTACATTGATAATTTTACGTGGCTAGAGGGCGGTTCCGGGAACAGCACAACTCCAGCACTAAAACCCGGTAGGTAGCGTAGCGTTGAGTTCAATGTCGTTTGTTGACATTTTCCCCGTGATTCGTGGAGTACAACCTTTCAAATAACACGGATACAAAAATATCACATTTTTTTGCATAATCTAAACTAACCTGCAAGCTCGTTTCAAGGTCGATGTTGTTTGATGAAAATATGAAGGCAAAACGAATACAGTAATTGTTCAAGATGGCGACGCCCGGCTACGTTCGAGCTCGGCACCGATACCCACAATGCTTTGAATGACCTTTGAACCCGTGCTAGCAAAAAAAGTAAATAACGTGTGAAAAAGCCACTCTCAGTCAAAACATATCTTGAATGGTTAAATTATGATATGATTATTGAATTCGGAACATTCTAAGGATTGATTCAACCAACAGGTAATTTCACAAGTCAACAATTAATTGTAAACAGTAATCACTATTCAACATGTGTTTGTCAATATCTAACTTTTACATGTAAGTTGTAACAAAGATTAAATACAAAAGATATGTTTGATCTCTGACCACTAATAATTTATTAGTGGTCTGTGGTTTGATAGAAATATATTCAAAATTGTTCAACAACACACAACACTAACTAGAATTAGTACAGCAGTATATGGTCTCAAGAATAACAATTATAAATGATCTTCTTGTAAGTTTCCTAGAGTTAGTTACAATTAAGTGTACTGGTAATTAACCACTTTGAGATGAATCTTGTCAATGTACTTTTTCTCTTTTGCTGTAATTTAGTCTCACTTTAATCAGCACAACATTATTTATTCAATGGTGTTTGGTTGCAGTGTTACTTTTTGCTCTTGCCCAGAATAAAAAATATCATCAGAGTTGTAGAAAGTACACTTCTAACAGCAATATTAAAATTTTTTTTTATTCACATCCAAGGGAATTTCCACAAAATTATAGATGAATTTGTTCATAATTGTCCAGTGAGCAAATTAAGGCACATCAAAATGCTTTATCTCATGAATATGGAATGAAGTATGTACAGCTGTGAATATTTAAACTTTTAATATTCATGTTGACAATTTTCCTCTTCATTTTAGATTTAGCATCATAATCTATCGGATTATCATGGCTGAGTTTGGAGCTCACTTGACTTCGGCCACTGCGGACGAAGACAAGCCCACAATATTTGAAGTACTTGCACAAGAAGGATTGATGTCAGCCATCAGACCTGCTATGAAATATGCATGTAAGGTAGGACATGATTGTTACATGGCAATCAGCACACATAGCTTGGAATCAGATGTATACTCTATCTCATTTCTTAATGAGTGTATTGTCACACTCACCCTCGAATGTCTCTAGGCCATATATCAATATTACGTACAGCAAGAGTAGTAGAATAGATTGGAGATTGATGTGTATTGTCTGAGTGAATATTCTATTGTTAACCTCATAATTATACGTCTTCTTAACCTAACCTAAGTATTCAGCGAGATGGTGAAAATTATACTTCATTTTGAACAAGTGACACTGCCATCTTATAAAATACTGCACAATCGATTCTTATTTGGAATTCATGTTTTCTAATATGATGTGAATAGCTGATTGATACCGCAGTATTACAACATGCTGTATTTATATAATAATAATATGAGGTTATTACCAGGATACCTCAAATTATGCATGAAGTCAGTATAGCAAAAATATCGACCGACGTGCAGCGGAGGTCGATGCGACGACGTACTGTCTGAGTACATACTTTGTATCCTCGTAATAACCTTATTATTATACATCTTTTCCTTCTAAGGATACATCATGGAAATGCCAAAATCCAAAAAGTCTAGAACAAAATCAGCAAACTTCTTTGATGTTTATGCGTCTTTTTTTATTATTAGAAGACGCTTATGCACGTAATTAATTTATATTTTGAATTCGCATTTCCTAATATAGAAGAATGAAAATACCCCGCAAAATACCTCAAAATTACGGCACACTGTAACTTATAATGGTGTTACAGTGATAGATGTATAATAATGTATAATAATAATAATCATTATGTGATTTTTTGTCATACTACACACCATAGATGGTAATTTCTTATTTTTATTACTCTATTTTAGGTCATAGCTGAACGCAATCCATCACGGTACAGCTGGCTGTACCAGTACAGTGATGAAGTCTATACAATAATAGATCTACTTTTACAGCAGCATTTCTTATCCACAACTTGTAAGTTTTAAAACGATACAAGCAGCTGCAATTTCTAGAAATCAAGAAATGTTTGCATTTTGTTATTTTGAGGATAAAATTTCACATATTCACTGTATTCCAAAATCAACTTTTGTAACCATTCACAAAATAAAACCCACATATTTTTTATCTTTTTTTCAAAATTATGATCAAAACTTGCTGCCAATAAAAAATGTTTATTTTGTCCAAAATTATTAATAATAATTATTAATAAAAATATAGACAAATACATAAAACTATGCAAATTGATGCACTAAACGTTTGGTGGGTCAAATTATGGTATTAAATGATGGTTTTTTGTTGAACATTTAGTTGAAGGTTCATTTTATTTTCATGATTGAATATTGAGTAGATATAGGTATAATCAGTGTTCTCTCCAGAAAATGTTCTCAGGGTTGCGGCTAATTTGCATATTCATTTGCATATTAATCAACATAATGTATAGTTATATTTTTTTAAATAAACAAGATTACTATATAAAGTGAAACACATTCAATTAAAGGGGAACCGCTCAATCCCATGGATTGCACCAAAGAACCATGGGACACTATTGTTTATGTTGTTTACAATGTTAAACTATCTTTTGTTATCCATTGTTATTTTAATCCAGAAAGTAAATTTGTTGTGAGATTAGGCTTAGCTGGAAGGTGCCCCTTTAAATAAAATGTATGGATTAATATTGTTAATTGGTCACAATTATAAAAAAATCATATCTGGAGTTTTGAAAAAAAAAATATAACTATGATATCATCATCATTAAAATTTAGAATTACGTTAATTTTACTCCCTCCCTCCCTAATACTACTTACTACTCCCTTAATAGCTTTGCACGTGTGCTGGTGACAGAGGATCGATTTACTGATAAACTTCCTTCGTTGTGTCTGGTCTTGTACAGCACGTTCAACGATAGAGGTCGGTGATGGATGTAGTCATTTTTCCTGCACTCGAGTAATACTTTTATGTCAAATATAATCTAAAATTGATGATAGATTTATTGACGGTGAATAACTTCTCAATTTCATCACTGCTTTCAAGCAGTCTCGGTTGGCTGTACTTGACTTGTGTTTTTCGATAATACTAGTCGAGTATGTCATGTTTATTTGCTTTCTAACTTTTGAACGCAACAGAAACAAAGCTTCAGTCTTTTCAGTCTGCTAGCAAGTGCCAATTCTGTTTTTTGTGTGTTATGTTTAATGTGTTCACAATAAAACTGGGATTTCTTCAGCATTGCGGTCAACCCATCAGTGTTGCAGACAATCTCTCAATAAATTATAGATTAGCTGCCTGCTACGCTAAAACGCTTTGGGGAGAACTCTGGGTATTATACAACTCTATAATACATACATCATTAACAAAATAATACAACTCTATAATGTACACAACACTAACATAAATATATTTTCAGACATTATTTTACAAACAACTATGAATAATTATGAGCAGATTCATTGTTAATATAACCAAATTGTGTTTTTTCTCAGGTGCTTCTTTTTCTGAAAACTTTTATGGTTTGAAAAGGGTGCCAATTATTCCTGGAAAACAGAAAGTTGGTTTACCTCGTAGTGAACATTTGAATTCAATTATGTTATTGGTAAGTACAACATAGTGATCACTGCATATTTACATTGTATAAATATATATACTATAAAGCTAAAATACAAAATCACATACAGGTAGCAGGTGGCTATTAGGTTTCCAATTTAAACTGGGCTGGTTTTCTAATGTCATATAATGCAATTGGCTGTCAATTTGATAATTTTTTTTTCTATTCAGGTGATTGTTCCGTACCTTAAAATCAAGTGTGATGCTTTGTTTGAGAGATGGAAGCATGAATGGCTGGACGGTATTGGAGTATCACAGTCACAGCGTGATTCATTGAAGAAATTTAGTCAGATTTATTTAGCAGTCTATCCATACCTTCATATGACATGGCAGGTGAGCTGTTATGAAATGCATGTATTAGAACTGAACTACATGTATATCCACTTGAGTGACATCTCAGTCTCAGTGACATATAGCTCAGTGACATCTGAGTGATAGCTACATCTAAGTGACAGTGATATCTCAGTCTCAGTGACATCTCAGTCTCAGTGACATTTCAGTGTCAGTGACATCTTAGCCTCAGAGACATTTCAGTGACATCTGAGTGACAGTGATATCTCAGTCACATTGACATCTTGATGTCATCTGGGTATCATTTTGGGGAAAATCATTGATATATTACATTGTGAAACCATGCAATAAAGGCACTGCATGAGAAATTTGTAATTATAGTTTTTACCTTGTCCTTAATAATGAAGGTAATAATGAAGGAGGTATAATGTCTGTCATTGTCATCATTGTTGCTGTTATTAACATTTTCTTGTCATCAAACAAATTTAACCCAATCTATCTCAGATTTGGTTATATTAGACAGGCACATATAGAGAATGTAGTGTAAATGTAATTAATTTTGAAAGGGTTTACCCTGTTTACAAGTGGCTGTTCTCCCTATGCCTAATACATTGATGGTCTGATGGAGTGGGTGGGTTAAGCTTGTATCCTATATAAAAACAGAAATTGTTTAATGAAATTATTTTCCTGAAGCACATCGCATATTTCAGCATTTTTATTTCACTTGTACTTTATTTTTGCAGGGATCTCATTTATCTTATCAGTTGGCATATCTTTTCAATAAATCATCGTACCATTCACCTTTAATTCGGATGGCAGGTAAGTATATTCGATTCATAAAATACATTGTGCAACTGGTCACAAATTTAGGGATACTTCCTGTGTACGTGATTACCGATAACCACAGATTTCTGGTTGTGTTCACTGTGTTTTTTTCACAGAAATTATGTTTCTTTTTTGGCTTGAATATTTTGGAATTCTTAAAACATGTTAGTATATAAATAATTAACTCATTCTAATCCAGATGACAGAGTGAGCAAACAGACTCATGTTTTATAATCAAACTAGACATCCACCTTGGTATATACCGTAAAAACCCTCAAATAAGAGCCACTTTGTAACACTTTCATTTCTGGGTGGTGCTTATTTGAGGTAACATGTTGACAACTTTGTAGCCAGTGGCTCTTAAACCAGGGTCATCAAACTTTTTCATTGTGAAATAGGGAAGGGGATAGGCAAACACACACACAACCAAAACAGACAAGTAATTATTAATGATGTATCATTGCAATTAATTTATTCTGTAAAAATACTGTTATGGGAATAACAAAAGTCAAATAAATACGACGATTCGACGTTTCATCGACAATGTGTAGCAATGCCTGAAGTCACATTTCACTGACAATGCGTAGCGATGCCTGAAGTCTGATTTGGTAGCACTCTCAGTGTCTGACCCAACACTCGAATCACTTGTACTTCCGTTGTACAATTGTTTACCAAGTTTGGTACGGCAAACTTTTTTCTTGAAAACTGGGAATAACTTGCGTGGCTGTGGCGGGCGTGGTGGTTGATTTGGTGACGATATAAAATAGTTTCGGATAGAATTGATCTGACACGCAGCGACAGGAGAAGACATACTTGCAAAGCAAGCATGGAACGAATGAAAAAAATGATGCCCAATCACTTGTATTTATGGCAAAACAATAAATAAAAACACGTTTTTCTATAGATTTTTACAGCTTGGGTACTTGGGCATTGTTTTAATTGCGCTAAAAGTCTGACAGTACAGCTTTGGTTTATATTTCCTGTTTCATAATCAAGCCAGCTTATAATGATGTGTTAATGATATTCACGTACTTCACAGTCCACGCAAACAGGGTCAAACTATAGCCCCACCCCTATATAACCAAATACGAGACGATACCGAGAAAGTAACAATTACATGTATTAAAAATAATTTCCTGTGACCAATCGGAGAGACGAAATCATTCACGAAAGCCCAGGCCTGTTACAAGGCATTTTCTGATTGGTACAAGTTCAGATTATTTTCAATTCTCACAAATAGCTAATTTAAATATTTGGGTCAGGCGGGTCACGTAGACTTCACTTTGCTGTAAGACAAGTTGATCGCGCAAGTTTGTGGGACTAATCATACCATTCGACTTCGATTTTGATTATTTTCGGCACGAGAGTCCTCTCCAAACTAATGCCAGTTATTTTGTTACTTCCCTGAACATTTGGTCTTGAATCACCCCAAAACGAACGTCTCAAATGAAATGCAAAAAATAACCCAAAATCACGATCAGCAAGAGTGGGCTGCGTAATCATTACATTCTCACAGTCGGAGCTACGTCACGATCCCTCAAACGTTCCGGATTAACACCTCTGTTTTCCCCCACGCTAACCAAATTTCCCCCACGCTAAGGAAAAAATCTTTTGTTTTCTGCTGACTTCCTGTTCCGGTCCGTCTGTGAGAATGCATTTTCGATACCTCCGATTTTCCGATAAAGGCGTTCTAAAATCGTGACGTTCTTTACTTGGTTATAAAGACAACATTGACAATGAATATCTCAACGTGTCCTTCGGTGTTTCGGCAAAAAACATACTAGTAGTTACTACTGAATAGTTTGTGAATTGGTCGATTGTGTGTCAGAAATATAAAATGGACAAGTTGACAGTCACATTCACGCTCTCAGTGCATTTCTTTCGTCTATCATTCTTCCGTTCTCAATTACATAGGACATCAGGCAAGTTATGGGGATAATCTTTATTTGTCTCACACCTTATGTGGGGCAATAAACAATGCAGGGTGGAAGTGAGGCACGACAAGCTCGGTGTCTGCCAGATTGTAAACAACCTGGCGGCTGGCGCTTATTTCAGGGTTCTTATTGACAAAACCACTCAACTCTTGGTGGCTCTTAATGGAGGGTCAAATGTAACAAATTTTCACTGAGTGGCTCTTAATTGAGGGTGGCGCTTATTTGCGGGTTTTTACGGTAGCTCATACCCCACTAGTGACTTAATTTAAGCAATACTGGTCTTGATCCAACTGACCTTAATTAAAATTAATATTGAGATGGTCATCTGTCTTTCAGCCTTGAGTTGATACTGGTATGATTTGAATTATCAAGATCTTATATAGCCTAGTCTGAGTCACTCAAAAACAAATTCTTTCTTTGTGTATTTACAAATATCTTTGGTTCTGCAGGTTTAACAATTTTGACATTATATTTGAATGTGTCTTTGTAGGTGTTAAACTGCAGCATCTTACAAAAGAAGATATTCTACAACAAATGCAACCATTAGGAAGTCCATTTACTGAACACAACAGGTAGGCAGTGAGTGGTGAAATAATTACCGTATTTGATCTGTTAGAAGCAGAACATAAATGGATGGGTTTGTGTCTCAATTGGATATGCACTTCTAAATCTTGGGGTGGACATCCTAACATTTCCACTGCGTGGCAACGAAGCAGTGAAAACAACAGTCAAAAACTCTCAGAAAATTATACTTTGAGCTAGATGTTGAGACTCTCCTGAACAGTGTAACAAGATTATCCCTACATGTGCAACATATATCAATTCAGTTGTTCAGGATTACCTCATAGTTGAGTTTGTGCTCAACTTTCTTGGTTTCACCAGCTCTTCGACAATTGTTCTGCAGCAGCTCGCACTGAGCCCATGAAATAAATGATACAGTGGTGTGTGTCTGAGCAACATAGAATGTGTTGCCTGTGCTGCTGATTTTTTGTAAATATATAAATAGATAGGGAAAATTCGGATTTAAGTATGAACCTCATTGCATCATTGACAACATATTGCAACATCAAACATAGTGGAATTTGAAACTGTTGTTTATCACTTCTGTACTTTAAAGTGATAAAATTGATTATTTGTGAGACCATGATGTGAATCAGTTATCTTCTCATTCCTATGGTTAGGTATGTCAATGTATGTATTAGTAGATGACTGGTGACCTACCAACGTGAGAGTCAGGTGATGGTTTGTTGCTTAGCAACTCTGATGTGTAATTGTAATCAGTGAATGGAGTAAGGACAGAGCCATTTCTTTCCATACAAGGATTATAAAATTATACTTATTTATGTATATTTAGTTACTGCCCTCTTCATTGGCTAGACTTTTTAGGCAGTTACGAGGAAATGTGAAATAGAATTACTATTTCTGTCCTAATAAGTGTCACTAATAATTGTATATCTGTATTTTTCAGTTTTTCTACTAAACTCAAAACTTTTAGTAAGTGGACTCTGGGGGTCATAGCTGTTGGAGTTTCCAGTGGTCTTTCTGTAGCAGTGTTTTTCCTACAGTTTTTGGAATGGTGGTACACAAATGAAAGTCACAGAAATAGCATGGCACTGACTGCCTTACCTGTACCAAGCCCACCACATGTTAGTACATATCTTTAAATTTCCATGATACTCATTTTAATTTGATGTAACATCCTCCAGCGTGTAGTGTGGGTGGAAGATATAGTGGTTACCAGCATCTTCAAGTCGGTTCGTACATACATAATAAGTCCTATCAGGAGCACCAATAGACATTGACACAGGGTTTTATTGAAGACATTAGCCATTCGCAAAGTGTTATAATTAAGCCATTGCATGAGACCTCATTCAAAATGCATAAATACCATATCTCAAGCACTAATACAGATACAGACATTCAACCAGTGCTTTATTGAAAACATTGGGCACAAGATCTGAACAACATATTCAATGAGCATATATGGTCATGTGACTTCATTAAATGCATAAATATCATATTTTAAGCACTATTACAGATAGAGACATTCAACCAGTGCTTTATTGTCAATGAACACATTGCACAGAAGATTTTATCAACACATTTAATAACCATATATGGTCATGTAACATTAAAAATGCTAGAATATCATCTGGAGTACTATTCAACCAGTGCTTGTAAAAAAGATTCAGGATCACCACTTGTGATGGCTTTCTTGTTTTTTATTTCAGAATAAAACTCAACTAGATTCTCTTCCACCAGACACTTTAGTGTGTCCTTTATGTCACAGAAGACGGACTAATGACACAACATTGTCAACGTCTGGGTGAGTAGTATCCATCATGTGCAAGAGAATTTGCCGAGATACAAATGTTTTTGTAGCTTAACTAGGGTAAAATGATAGATTCTGCAACTGTATGCCAATGATGAACTCAAATTGCATTTATGTTTTGGAGGTGCAGAAAAGTAAACTCATTATTTAAAACTGAAGTCATATCTATAAAACAAAGATAATGTTTAATATTGGATTAAAATTTCAGCTTTTTTGCTTTGGTTATGTTTTATGAATATTTGCTTATTTTTATTTGTTTCCAGGTATGTGTTTTGTTACCCTTGTATATATACCTATGTACAGTCTCATAAGTGCTGTCCTATTACAAGATATCCATCCAAGACGAACCACCTTATAAAACTTTACCTTCCCACATCATAACACTACATGCATACTTGACCAGCTTTTGTTTTAATAAATTCATTTATTCTCAGTAACAACTATCAAGGATTTATTGAATCAGAATAATTTCCCAATTCATTTTTGCTCTAGCAATAAAGCGAAGGACTTGTTTTAGCCCCACAAATCAGTGCAGATGCTTATCCAAATTCTATGGTTACATAGTTCAGTGAACCCGCTGATGGTTGAGAATGGCACACTATTTAGGGGTATAATTAAGTCTTGTGGCTCTCGCTCCCAACAAGATCCTGTAGCCATTTGCAGATATGGTTAAATGGCAGCTGACAAAATAGAATCTAATTTGCAGAAATACTCAAGCTGGAATCGGCTCATGGCAAAAATGTTTTAATCGAAAATCTGCATCAAGCAATACATACACACTGGAATTTATATCAACACAACCCCTCAATATATTACTATGTGAAAGCTGTGTTGGTTTACTTGATATAAATATATATAAAATTTATTTCTTAATATTTCAAGTTCCAATCTTTATGTTCATGAGCATTGTAACAAATAAATAAATCAATTCAACCAATAATCATACTGTGTATGCATTTTTGAAAACTTAGTATATGTATGAAATTATTGCAATCTAGTGGTAGTAGTATTATCCAAATCGAAACTGGATTTTCGTATACAGTAGATTTTGCAATATGTAGATACTAGTGAGCATGTATTTTGTTTTTTAATATGTTAATAACATTTATCATTGATTACCTTTGTCATTCTGTCTGGGGTAGAGTTCGCAAAACATCTAAATATAAATAGCACACGTTACAAGATCAAATTCTATAAAAGTAATTCAATTTTACCTGAAAGAATCCCAAATAAATCCATTGTGTTTGCACAGTCATATTTTTAGCAGATTTTGTCTGAAGCTGGCACAGAGGCAAGGTATGTACTATATTATTATTTGAATTGGTCCGAAAGTCTTGCTGGTTTTCATTGACATGTCTTATATTTCATATACCGGTAATCTTGGTAACAGAACCATAGGTAATAGGTTATTACTAGTGCACATATTTTGAGCCTAACTCTTCAAATTTAATGTTTAATGGTGGCAACAACGTAATGGACTAAATGTGCACCTTGCCATTGTTACTTTTTATTTTTTTATGAAATTATGCTTTAACACAAATTCTTAACATAAACATGGTAATTTATGCGAAGCTTATTAGAAACGATAATCTTTTTACTGACACTCCTGAATGTACGGAGATATGTGTGGTTGAATGCATGTAATCAAAATAGTGCTATTGATTTACTTAGGACAAGGGTTACTAAATACTGCCTGTTATATATCATAATATTGTGGATTCGTTAGTTCGTGTTCTACTACATATTGTCATCTAGACGAGATTGTCTACAAATGATGTGTTTAATTGTGAAGAAATTGTAAACAATATTGTCATATGATTTTGAGTTACAGGTGAACTTTAGTGGACGTTTAATGTTTAAATTTACTATCATAAAGGACCTCACAAAGTGACTAAATAACAGTTCAGATGTAGAATATGGGCGTTCAAGAAAAATATAATTCAACATCACAAAAAAGTGTTAGACATTACTTGTATATGTTACACAATCTAAACAATAGTCCTGAGATTTTGAAAACTTATTTTTTTATTTTTTTTGTTTGTTATTTAGATGAACCAGTCTTCAGACTTCAAACAAGTCTTCTCCATCATTGATGTCATTAGCGTCGCAGTAGAAGTAAAACCCGTAAAACATGCTAAATATTGCTGCTAAATTTTCAACACAATTGAACTTTTAACTAATAAGTCAAACTTAATATATTTTGGTCTCGGTATAGTAAAATAAAATAAAATATAATTGAATGTCAGTGCATAAACACTCATCTGGCTTGGCTCTGGACCGAGGATCTTGCAAATTCAAATGATATAGATACCTAAACCATCCACGAACTGTGAATGAATAACTTGAAAACAATTAGCGACGAAAAAAGAACTATATCATTTTAAGAGCCAATTAGTAAAATGACACACGAGACCACGGTGTCCAGTCTTTATAATGAGATTACAATAACAAGTTCCAATCTACTTTGAAATATCCATTTAACCAACAAGAAAACAATTAACGGAACACTGATGGAGATGCTCAGACAGACTTTGTTATGATTATTTATACAAAGCATGTAGAATATACAAATCATATCATTAGAGTGTCGAATTAGGACAATACATGGTAGATACAGAGTAATATTACAAAAATAATTAGAATTTAACTAATATGACATTTTTACCAACAAAGAGTATAAAAGATGAAACAAATATTATAAATAAATCGGATAATAAATTAATTAGTGTGTACAAACACTATAGTCAGATATGATATGATCACAACAGCATAATACACACGAATCTCCGTATCATTGGATGGTAAATTCAGTGGCAATCACTTCTGTAATTGTCCTTTGACCCCAGCGTGTGTAATTGATCTGTAGTATAGTATTTATTTATTTACCCAGTTCACTGACCCTAAAAAGTTAAATATTAAAATCTCTATAGTTCTGAAAATATCTAGGTGACAATAATAAAGCGATAAGTGATATTGTTAGTCTTGACTGAAATCAGTACTACCAAACAAACTTGGTGACCCCAGCCCCTTTGAACATACTAAACTGTCTAGTCCCTACTACGTCATCTGTCACTTTTGACATTTGAGAACACATATACGTATGTTAAAACCTGTGCATACCTAATTTACCCAACATAGACCCAGAGAGTATAATTCATTGACGTTATCATCAATTTAATATCCGAAACTATACACTATGCCTGGCTTAGTATATTTGTTAAACTGTTTTGATTTGTTACATGTCACGTTTCTTGCACAAAAATAAACTTGTTTGAATATATTACACATATATGGGAACACTTGACTGAAGCTACCAAGCATTAGCAGGAGAAAGTGAATACTAGAAGACACTAGTAACAACCATATCATATACCCCTCCATCAAATGATTACTACTTACGTATAATATATTCATTTGATTGGATAGAAATTATAAGCAATTATAACCAAGTTATGCATTCACAAAAAAACAAAATATGGTGCACACTATATTAATATTATTGCTAAACCTTAAACAATCATATACTGTAAACAACCACCTGTCATACGAAAATATAAATAACGTCATGTATATTCAATTTTTATTATTCATATATACTATTCTCAAGCAAGGTTACATAAAAATGGTCGCATTTAACTATTATCATGGAGATTCCAAATATTTTAATTATGTTCAAAATATTTCCTCATTCAAGTGTAGATATATTTCAATAATTTGAAATGTAAGTTAATTATTCAATGATGTCAATGTATTACACTGTAGTACTTGTGTAGCTTACTGTAAAATGACTAATTTTCACTAGGTTTAAATTTCACTGATTTGCCATTTCAGGCATATTCTTTGGGTTTTAAATTCACGGTTTTATCATTTAGATTATGTGTTCTATGCTAAATTTTACATATTCACTGGGTTTTAATTTAGCGCATTTTCCAGTCAGCGAAATAAGTAAAATTAAAACCCAGTGAATAATTAACCCCTTTACAGTATATACAATCTAATTAGTATTATTGCACAGTATATTGTTTTCAAATAATTGATGATTTATCGAGAGTATCTGCTGACAAATAATGGGAATGTATCGCAGCTAGTTATGATTTAAATATATGACACCTCACATCGATTTAACATTAGATTCAATTAATCGCGTGAAGGGACAAAGTGTTCAGTGTAACTGTTTTCCGGATGAAAAATACAGCGTCTATAGCAAGTTAAATATCATGAGGATGATATACTTGTATGTAAGTGGAAGCATTAAATAATATCGTTGTACATTTCTGCTACTTCTACTTTTACTAATCATGCTTGATTGATAAAGCTGTATACCTACCTGTTAGTTATTAGTACAATTGCATTTTTGAAATTAGGGTTGTTCTTGTAACTAATAAACAGATTAGAAATTATTAGCTAGTGATAGCCGTTAGTAAAGACCGGCACACCATTTAAAGGGTATTATTATTTTAATCAAATCAGCAACCACATTAGCATTGATTATGATGATGAAAATATAATTAAACAATATCCTAATAATATATCTGTATAAAGTTCCACAGAATTTGGACTACGTCACATACAAAATACAAGTGAAAACACAGTAGCTATGGCAGTAGCATAAGTGTTCCAATCTATATTGTCTATATTGTACATATGTGTTACCCCTCCCCCCCAAAAAAAAACATTTCAGGAATTGTTTTATAACAGGGTATCAAATTATATCCTATTTCACCTCAATATACATGTACATACATGGAATACGATTCCATACTACCATCTCAATATAAATGTAATATTTTTATGGGGAAATTAAAAACCCATTTTGAAGGTTATGTACCCAGCTTGATTTCTTAGGATTTATTTATTGATTATTTTTTGTCCAGGATGTTCATCATTTAAAAATATAGATCTATGTCATTGAGATATAGAAATAAGGAGATTGCATTGTGGCGTTATTTTTTGAATAAAAAATAATTATGGTTGATGTTTGCATTGGTCTCTATGGAGATAGTAGTAGGCATTGTCATATAATTTATTTCACTACACTAAAAAAATAACATACAACAATAAAAAATTGATAAATAGTACTGACTAATTTGAATGTCCATCATGGTCCAAACATATAGTCTGTGAGGTTGTGGAACCCTTATGCATTTTTGGGCATAATCTTAGTAATTTTCAGGAAATATTCATTTTATATCAGGGAATTCCAAAACATTGTTGCCATTTTGAATTTCAAAATGGCCGTCATTCATAATACATTGGTAATGGTATATCAAGATTCATTTTGCCTAGAAGATTCATTCTTATGGCTATGAAAAGAATAACTCCTACTTTTATTTTAGAAACCATGAACAAACGAAAATAACTACTATTTTGAATGTTAATGGATGGTACTCCCAATTTCCAGAAGAAATTGAAGTGAAGAACTAGATCCTGCTCCCATACAAAAGCTTGGCAATGAGCTTGATGAATATGTTCTCTCCAGGCCCCAAGTGTTGGTGGTAGTAGGTCAATCCCCTTTGCAGTACCCTGTTGCTCGAACAAATTCCACCTGAGTACATGTGGTTGCACAATATTAGTATTTTTCTTATGAAAGGAACTACACAGATGTGATAAACAACCATTAATAGTATCATTAGAGGGCTAATCTTTTATTCCCAAACTAGATATCGTCTTGGAGGCTGCTTCTAGGAAAGCCTCAAGACACGTTTTCTTTGATTTTCCTTTGATGTGACCAGTAGTGTCACAACTTGTTAGTGCATGCCATGTTCATAAGACACTAGCTTTTTCTGCTCCAAGCGTATTGAAATTTGTATATTGGCTGTAACAGGACATGTCTGCATCTGTCACCTGTGCCCATCAACATGATCACCTTTTTACCAAGTAATGGTGTACGCTACAGTGCAAGTAGGAAAACATCTGTGTCCTGACTGTAAATGTGAACAGTAAATCTAGCCTTTGCTGCTTCTACTGCATGCAAGATCAGTAGTGTGTCAGCTTCTTCCTCTGAGCTTACACTGGGAGTAACAGTTGTACCTCTATTTGTCATGACAATGTATTTGTTTAGCTTTTTCTATAAGTTTCTGTGCCAAAAACAAAGTGAGGAAATATTTTTTAGCAGTACTTCTCAGAAATGATATGGTAACTTTGATTTTGGTAATGTCTTCTACTTTATATCCCCTCACAGCTGCTTCTACGCTGTTCTCATGTAATTTCTTTTAGTGACCCCTTTATAGAATAATTATCAAAAACAATCTGTGTGACATCATAACTATGTGATTTTGCTTCCTTCTACGAGTGAAACATATTAATCTTGAAAGGACTTGAAATCCTTGAATGAATTAACTGCCATTAGTTCTTGTACAACTGCCATACCATCAACTATGAGACATTTAGATATGGTGGGACAATTTATTGGCAGATTGGCTAGTTCATCATGGTCATCTTGTCCTGGGAGATGCTCTAAAATTGTGATGATTCTACTTTTATCTAAAGTTGGAATGACAGAACCATCTCGTTTCATCAGTGTACGATTGTTGAAAATTCATACTTTCCAATTATGTCTTCCAATTCAACTTTATGAGCTTATCTTGCAACAATAAGCAATCATGACAAAAGCCCATTATTTGCACGAAGTGCAAGAATGTTGGATTTGGTTTTGAGTTTAATTTCTTTCATTGAAGAATTCCATGAAAGTGTTTTACATTTAGTCATTCTGTCTCACAGATTGGTTTTCCAACGTATCCTTTCTTCTATAAAAGTATTCAATGCAGACGATCCACGTTTACTAGTAGACAAAATGTTTTCCTCTAGCGGTTTATTTCTTTAGTTATGAGCTTGAATAGTTGTGTTTCTTCTGAATTGAGTATGTTGCAAGGTCTCAAAACTTGGGTCAGGTTTGTGATAACTACATCTTGCGTTTGAGTGTTGCCTGATTGAGGCAGTGATGTAAAGTTCTGTTCTGTTTGGAGGCTATTACCATTGTCTCAAACTCATTTGAAATTCTTGCTAATTCAGGAGCACATATGCAGAATTTAAGCAGGGTTGCTAGAGACTGTGTAATGTCGCTCACGGATCCTTGGCCTTTCAGCCTTTTGTTTGCCTGCTCCTGTGCCGGATCTATTCCAAGACGAATGAAAGGAATATGGTTTGATGTATTCACTGTAAATCCATGCGACAAAAAATCAAGCCAGATTTCAGGATCTTCAGTCTGAAGATGATACATGCGAGCAATATATTCTAGAATATTCTGTGCATGGTCCAGCCTGTTATAGGCAAAGAAGTAAACACACAATTCTGTAGACGAAAGGTGAAGGAATCGATCTCCTTATCTTGTAGCACATTTAAACTGAATCATTATTTGTCTCATATACATGCGGGCCCATTGGATTCTGGTGTCTAGTATCAAACTCTGCTAGCTGTTTCTTTAGATCGATATGCTTGTAGCCAGTATTGACGTGTGTGCTTCTCGAACACCTTCCTGAGCTGTACATTCATCTGACAAATGCTTAACATTGGTTTTGAGTGCCTCACATGCTGCAGGGTTTTGAGCAAAGAATGCTTTTATCCATAGATCGAACAATACCTGAGAACTTTAATGAGTAACCTCATGGAAATACCTCCTCATGGAAGCCTAATTTATAGGTACTATATGTTGCACTATATGTTGTACTATATGTTGCAGATCGATGCATGTATTTGGTACACCCACCAGAGCACCAGAAGTACCTTGAAGAGGTCAATTGATTCCACCAATTGCTCACCATCAGAGGTTGACTGACATATACACGATGCCATTGCATGGAAACTATACTTGCCATCAGGAGTATCAACTTTCTTGTCAATGTTATCACCAGGTGTACGTATTGTTCTTCCTTTCACAATATCAACTGGAACAAACACCCCATGTGATTGGATGTTCTGTAGTATAGCATTTGCTATTTGACTGGAGACATGTGTTACTCTGTTGTATGTTATACCAGCACATGCATTACTGAGTAGAGTTATCAGTTTTTGGCTACAAAAATGTTGATACATCAGTGATAGACCTACAGCAAATGGGCTTTCCAGTCGTTTGCGAAAAGTAGATGATGCTGACTCAGATTTGGCAGGCATGTGTCATTTGTTTCTTTGTCTTACATTCCTGCATCATGATTTCAGAAATAATTAAGCATGATCTATGCAATTCCTCATCTCATTTATTAGTTGTAGCCGCTTTAGAACCCTGTAATGTCCACCTTATCAATGTCATCAGTTCTACTGACACACCATATTCACTGGTGCCAACAAAAGACCCTGAAAAGACCTAAGGAAAAGACCTAAGGACATCCTTTCTTTGCATTGGTAATCAACCTTCTGATGATTTGTCCATACTTGAAGATCGCAGTAAAATCAGCAAATACATCGTGTTCTTCTCTGGCTATATCCACTGCCTCACGACCACTTTTCTTGGAATGTAAAACACCAGGTAAATTACCTCTGTATAGAGATATCACAACATCTGCTACATTCTCTGTAACTTTCACTATTAAAGCTCTGCGTGTAATTGATGTGTTAACTACCCCGTGATCGTGCATCATTCCTTTATATAGTGTTTCAGCCTTAACTGTAGTAATGTACTCTCCCGATTCAATTCGCTCTTGAAGCTCATCATAAAATTCCATTTCAGCAGCTATTAATCTTAAAGTGTCTTCCATATTCTTCACAGAAGCACTGTGTCTTTCTGGGCCTTGCACAAACTTTCGCCACAGTGTAGTTTTACAGTTGGTATGGTAAACTATGTCTCTTGCAAAAAAGTCACCATCTGCAATGATATCAGCTAACTGCACTTTCCATATTTTATTGTCACTTTGAATTACTAGTAGCTTCGTGGTGAGTGGCTTTCGCGGTGAGTGGGTGGTTTTGTATCTGGTGCGTTTCTCGGGGAGTAGGGGTTTGTCTCGGTAACTGGTCCATTCCTCCTTGTTGATAATAAAAATGTTATATTTCTTTAACAACTGGCGCTATTCTGGGAATACCATTCTGGCAGGAGTTCCAAAATAAGACCCATTTCCATTAAGCTTACCGGTGAATCTGTTAAGTTTTCTATTGGAAGACACATATACCATACGACCAGGTGGGCTGACTGAAGGGGTTTCAGCCTTCTACAATCTCTGCTCTGATATCAATCTCTATCTCATTGTCTGCTTCTCTAGTGTTGGCCAATGCTGCTTCAGTATCCTCTTCTTTTCTAGCTACTGTTGCTTTTAGAACAGCCATAGTCATTCTTGTTCAGTGACAATTGCATTTCATTCAGTGTCAGACAGTGGAACCTGAAAGGTACACTAAGGCGGCAATATATATCAAAACAGTAGACAGATACAACCTAAAGTAGCATACAAAAATATACAAGGCTACAAATGTATACAACTAGAGCTACAAAAATGCCTAATACCACCACTAAAAAATATTAATTATTGCATAAATGTCTACAGAAATTCATCCAGATAAGCATCCAGGAACAGTCAGGGTTTCAATGGAGAGCGTTGATGAGGTAATCCTGCCGACTACGCCATGTGTAACGCTGGGATATATGACACTTAGACAATGATGTAGAGTTCAATCATGATACACATATCCGGGTTCTATTATTTCCTAATTCAGTGTGTATATGACAAAGATTTACTACAGAAACCTGCATACAGAAGTATAGAAAACACTTTAAAAATAAATAATATCAGTTGGCCCTACAATGATGACATCATTCGTGGGATACAAAATACATTTCTATGAATAACTGAAACATTTCGAGTTAACAGTCAAATACACTCAAGCAACCCAAACAATTCACGATTTATAGCCTCTAAATATCAGATCTTAACACCTGTTTACTAATAAAGTAGTAGTGTATGAATCTCAGTGAATTGCAAACTTAAGTGCAGATAGGTACGACATTTACACATAATCAGTGCATAAAATAAAATGAGTAGAGAGACTTCTTTACAATTTGCAAAATGTCATGAAAATATCACGCACAGGATCACTATGACAAGGTGTCACTTCATGAGCAATCAACTCAATTTTTGTAAGCAATAAAGCACAAAATACTGAACTTTGTTTGAAATTTGTGATCATAAATGCAGTCGTCTGCTCAATACGCGAAATACAAAAATGTCTACAAAAGTTTAAACATCTTCAAAAATACTTACAAAATGGCAAATAAACTCAATATACACAAGAATCAAATCTTACCAGATACAAATTCAATAAGAACAAGGCAAAAATAAAGATAACAATCAGATTACAGTGGATGGAATCTTGCATAAAAGTTGGTAAAATCATAAGTAAACAAATATGGCGAAACACGAATGAAGGGTTTTTTTTGCTTATTGTAGGCTGGTACGACTCCAGCTGTTCTGGAAGTAATTGTAGTTGTTCACTTGAAAGTTCCACTGAAGCAGATGAAAGGAATGGATGGAAGAAAACTTTTAAGTGTATTGTATGGATGTTGCCAAAACCTTTCCTAAATTGCTTTGATCTAGCAGAAAGAAGAGAATGCAGTAATTTTGAGACTGATTTTTACAAAAAAACGCAGCTCAAAAAATTCACTTCATGGGCAGACATGAAAGAGGGCATATTTCAACAATATCCCCCCCCCCCAGTAGTAAGTATTCTTTAAAAGTATAACACAATCAAAATTCATTTAAACAAAATAAAAATAAAAAAAACATGAAAATTTCAAAGATGGCACATGAATACCAATACTTCTGCAAATTGTCAAGGTTTTACTGTATGAAAGTTACATTAAGAGCACCAAACATTATAATCATCAGATAAAGAATAACAAAATTATACTAACCACAAATCAAGGGTGTGACACTCATTGATGACTATTGCAGAGATGTCTATTTGGAATTGTTCACTATCCAGAAGGTTTCTACCCCTTGCAGTATTCAGTTGTGCTTCTCAAGTTGATGTCATACTTCCCATCAGCTATATCCGACATACTAACTTCAGTTGTTAATTTATAATTATATATTGCATTGCTATCTAAATAACTATCATCGTTGCTGTCATCCACTGCATCAGCACTAACATTACACTCTATATCAAGCTCACATGCCGTTATTGGTGTAGATTTTAATCTCTACAATTGATCCATTTGGATCAGATTTAAAGAACAATATTCTTGCCTGAACAGTTGCTACCAAATTTGCTCTTTAAAATTGCTGGTAATACCTAAACAGCAGAATAAAGACAACTTTGCTGTGTTTCCTTATATATCAATACACAATTACCGTAAACATCAAGTTCCATAATGTTTTGACAGTGCACTATGTAAAATAAATAATTTGGCAACTATTTATATATTATGTAATAATACTTTGCGATTGTGTAATAGGACATATTAAAGTAAATTAATAAAGTATCAAATAATATGTGAATAAACAATTAATTAATATAGTTTTGCACTATTTAAAGTCATACATAAAGTATGTAATTAATAGTATTTCTCACAGTCAGAAATAATCACATAAAATATATAAATAAATAATAAATTAATTACAACTATTAAAGTACATAAATAAATGCGCAAATAAACTATTATGACATGAAAAGTTATGTAATGCCAACGTCGTATAACAGTTATAGGTATACAGGTGTGCAGGTATACCGGGGAGCTCAGTGTTCTGGTATTTACACGGTATGACTTCCTTGGTAGATATCCTTGGTAGATATTTTACCATATCCTGTTGGTAAAATGGCTATTAAGTCATTTATATTTATATATAAGATGCTCCAAACATTGCCTTTGTTTGTCTCTAAGTTGTAGCTCCTGCAACAACTCCGAAACTATAATATCTACTGTTTTTGAAATGTTCATTACTGAAAAAATAGAGGCAGAGGTTTGCTTGGAGCGAGCGCCCTCTGTGTGGATGACCTATGGGACCTATGCTGAGCTGGGACTGTGACGTCACAGCTATAACGAACCATGCAGTAGTCGGAGCTGTCCGATGGTTAGGCAGGGAGTGTAATGTTTATATCATATCACCGACATGTTACCAGGATTCCAAGCATTATGAAGAAATTAGCATATTTGTGTGTGAGTATATTCGTCCGTGATTCTGTTTGTTGTATAACTTTGAAAACCACTATACCAACAAATACTTTATAAGGCCATCGTAGGTGATATAGTTTATGTCAATCTGTGGATTATACACATATTTTTGACTGTTATTTGCTATATGTTATGTTTCTAAAGTTATTGTGAATGTATAATAACTCCCTACATGGATGGTTATAGTAAAAAATGTCCCCCCTCGGGTTAGTTTTTGATAACTCCTCCCAGGAAATATACGACGGTGTTTCAGCACCCCGATAAACATTTTTTTTCGCCAATACCCCTTAGATGATCATTCCCCCAAATGTACCCCACATAATTAACAATCCAAAATGTACCCTTCAGAAGCCCATAGTAAAATCATCACCCTGTGGAATTCATTTACGCAGACTTCTCGGATTTGTACCATCCACATGGGAGTGTGGTGTGGATACAAACTGGAATGTTGCATAACTTTCTATATGCCGTGTCAGGCCACTTGACTGCTAGCACAGGCAGACACTTCAAGCAGACAATAGAAGCTAGCAGACACTCTAGCAGCTACATTATATCAAGCATAGCAATTCTTTAAATTAATGATTATCATATTCCTTTTTATCAAGGTTTTACCACATCATATTAATGAAAATGCATAATATTCATTTTATCAGAGCAATTATAACAAATGTATTCACTCCCCCAAAATGTGAATTTTTATGTGCGTGTATTTATGCATTTTTATCAGAGGAATTCTAACAAATGTATTCACTCCCCTCGAACGTGAAATTTTATGTGCGTTTATTTATACATTTTTCCTAATATTTTTATTGTAATTTATTGTGTCCTAAGGTAGAAGCCTAGTCATAAGTTTTGACAAAATTGGTCATAAATCGCATGACAATGTTATTAGTTTATTTTGTACAACTGAAGTTAATGTCCCATGGTACAATTAAATAGCATTATTTTGTCTGTTATAGTTAAGCTTTTCGAGAAACATGTGAAATATTTCTTGAAAATTGCTAGTTTTAGAATAATTCCATAGAACACAATGTTAAAGAAAAATTGCATTTTTGAAATTTTTTAAATAATTCAGAACAAAAATCAGGACTCCATCATCATCAACAATATATGATTTTTTCAGCCTACTTCACCAGGCTAGATTGTGAGATATTGCATAATATCTCTGCCATAGAAACATGTGGTAAAAGTCTTATAATAGTGTCAAAATTTCAACCATCAATTTCTTGAAAAAAAGGCAGGTGACCCCCAACTTTCAATATCCTTATATTGCCTTGGAGTACATTATATTGCAAAAAGAACAAATTTTGGGTATTTTAATTTATGAGTAGGCTTCTACCATAATTATTAAATGTCACCTATCACAAATTGTAGAATAAACACAAAAACTTTCAACAAAATCTAAGGAAAAGTGTATATATTCATGCACATAGAAATTCACTTTCAGGGGAGTGAATACATTCACTAGTATTGCTCTGTTATATTATGCATTTACATTGATATATTGAAGTCAAACCATAATTATTTGATGAAAAAGGATACGATAAACATTGATTCAAAGAATTGTTATTGCCTGATAGGCTTAAATACTAGCTTCCACTGTCTGCTGTTGTTGTCTGCTTACTTCAGCTGAGAGCCACTTGACTAGAGCAATGAGACAAGAACAGACAGTGTAAGTCAGTCAGTACATACATGTTCCATACATGATATTAGTACACACTCAATTATTTTATTCTAAAACTGTTGATTTGGTCAGAGAATGTCTGTTAACCACCAGACTTTATCATCAATTTTTTTCTGCACTTTTTACTTATATTCTTCAATATTTCTAGAAATGAACCCTAATTTTGGAGCCAACAGCCAAAATTTGAGTCAAGTTTTCACTTCAAAATTTTGGCTATTTTTGTCTTAATCTTCTGAAGGAAAGTACTAGAAATTAGTGATTTAGTCAGAGTGTGTACTAATGAATAAAGGTCAACTTTAACAATCATGATTTAATATTATCTGAAAGTAGTCAAAAGTATAAGGCATTGTTGAAAATGACATGGAAGAAAATGCAACATCAATATATGGATATAAACTGCATTATAATCAAGCTTGCTTCCAAATGCCCACGCATATCCTTACCTATGTGTAGATAGGTTTATAAATAATATTATACTTTCAGACGATTAGTTTGTTCCTTTGGTCTGCGTCTGAAGCAATATTACAGGATGTTCTAGACAAGTTCAAAGATGATGGCTATGAGCCAATTACTAACGGATTAGGCTGTACCTATATTTATATGGCAAATTCATTGCAGTTCAAGAAACCTGCATATAACGTAAGTACACAATTCTGAATTGTTATTATTTGCCATCACGTATTGAACAATACTGGATAATTATGAATGACTGGAATATATCAATCACATTTTTTTGACAATTGGAGGCAAGCCAATTGTTTAGGACCATGAAAAATGAAACAAAATGATCATGGTAAAATCCCCTGCTTGATAAGTTCATTTTTGAATTCAAACCGCCGTCTCATGTGATATAATTTTAAATTCACGAGTATATTGATTGCCTCTCAACACATTATTGATTCAACCAAACGGATAACAATGTCTTTTTATGAACTGAAATCTAGTGTAGGTCTAGTGTAGTGAAAGGCATAACTTGTCATATTGATTGTGCAGGTTTATATTATTAGGCAAAAGTAACTTCTAGTATCCAGCTAGTATTTTGTTTATATTTTATACAGTTTACAGATAATACAAAATTACAGGAGTTACAGAGTCAGTGTGAAAGTCTGGATAACAGTCACTGGAATGGTACACTTTGTGTCTGTAACCACGGTTGGTATAAGAATATATTGACTGCCCAATGTGATAAATGCGTACCATGTTGTGATAGTGATGTACAAACCGTTATTGCATGTGTTAACCAAAAGCTTGTGAAAGATGTGTGTAGTAAAGTAAAACCGTGTGATCATGAGGGTAAGTCAAACCACTGGTATTATTAGTCCCCGTTCGGACGAAGTCCGAAACGGGATCTTATATAATTCGGTCTCCGTCCGTTCATGCGTCTGTCCGGAGTCATATCTCAGAATCCCTTGGACCGATTTCGTTCATTCTTTGCATGTGCCTAGTGCTTTATGTAGGACATATGCACAAGCAGTGGTTTAGCGATTTGATTCAAAATAGCCGACTGGCAGCCATTTTGTTTTTTTGAAAATGTTGTATTTTGGACATGCTTTGTCAGTTGTCATTCAGACTTGGTACATAGATTATACATGTTAGGATACATGTCCATGACGATTTATTTTGCAATTGGATCAAAGATGGTCGACTGGCAGGCATCTTGTTTTTTGTTTTTTATGCGGTATCTTGAAGGTGCTCTGTCAGTTTTCATTCTAATTTGGCACATACGTATACTTTATACATGTTAGGATGCATGTCCATGACAATTTGTTTCAAAATCTGGTCAAGGATGGCCGATTGACAGCCATCTGACTTTTTGGCCTTACTACTATATTTCCACAATTTATGTACCATTTTCATTCGTATTTGGCACATACATCATACATATCAGTGTGTTTCATAATCAGATTAAAGATGGCCGAATAACGGCTGTTTTTATTTTTAGCCATATTACTACTACACGGAACACATGTTTTGATGTAAATATACAATCTGTTGTATACGCCACTACAACCCCTCCGCTTTAATATAACGAGCACAAGGAGAACTTTCAAAAATTTAACGGGGACTGTGTCATTTTCAATAACTTGTTCAATTTTGTGTTATAGTCATACTAATGTTTTGCTACACACTTACAATCACGTTTAATAAAAAAATGATGTATGGTAAGCAGACTGGTAACCATTAATACACATTAGCTAATTTACATACTACATTTGTAATTAACTGTTTCACAATGTTTTGTTTGTATCGTAACATTTTGCTCGAATTGATTAAATGTACAAATCAAAAATCTAATAATATTTTGCAATTTATTTGTACATACCGGTAATAATTAGCTTGTTTTCATTCTGTGGTATCCTGTCAGAGGTATGCGACTCTTGGCATGTACAAGAACAACTTTCTTCTTTTCATTGTTACACCCCAGAAAATTTAAATGTGGTTCTTTTGTTTTGTGTGATTTTAGGACCCACACCTAGAAGACAATTTTGGGATTGGAAAACTAAGCAACCATATCTTGTTATAGGCGGAGGAGTTCTTGTATTGACTGTGATAGCAATAGGTGGATGGAAACGACATAAAATCAAAAGAGCACTATGTATGTATTAAAATCGTTGCACTATATATATTAACTGCATAAAATATAGTTTGTGACTGTTTATGCCTTATACGATTTGATCACACAGTTTGAACTATCGGCATCTATAACATACCTGCCACATGCTAATACTTACAATATCAATATGCACCAGTACAAAAGTACTGTTCTCCATGTGCATATTTTTGTTTAATGTTCAGTGACTTTTTGCATGTTTATGATGTTGCTAGCCAATTACCACTAAATTGTAGTATTTAGATGTTATTTAAGTATGAGTTTTTATAGATAAATTCTGTCTACCTGATTTTTTCCCTCGGGGATCGCCGGAAACTGGCACCATCTAGTGGTCATCATGGCTGGAAACAACTGAATCAATCGAGAATCAATATGCTATTTCCCCAAATGAGTAAACAACTCATCCATGTGTCTTGTAACCTAGGCCGGTTTCTACAAACTTGCAGTAGTTGTGTGCTTCATCGCATTAGTGATAGAAACCTTAAAAAGAGAATCCTTAATAGTACTTGTACTTAAAATTTTGTGTTCGACATATTTGAGCTATTGTTGTAGGATGTACATATTACTAACAGATCTAAAAACCACACTCACCTAATAACGGAACTAGAAACCACTCCCACCTAATAACGGAACTAGAAACCACTCTCACCTAATAACGGAACTAGAAACCACTCCCACCTAATAACGGAACTAGAAACCACTCTCACCTAATAACGGAACTAGAAACCACTCTCACTTAATAACGGAACTAGAAACCACTCTCACCTAATAACGGAACTAGAAACCACTCTCACCTAATAACGTAACTAGAAACCACACTCACCTTATGACGGAACTAGAAACCACACTCACCTTATGACGGAACTAGAAACCACACTCACCTAATGACGGAACTAGAAACCACTCTCACCTAATAACGGAACTAGAAACCACTCCCACTTAATAACAGAACTAGAAACCACACTCACCTTATGACGGGACTAGAAACCACACTCACCTTATGACGGAACTAGAAACCACACTCACCTAATAACGGAACTAGAAACCACTCTCACCTAATAACGGAACTAGAAACCACACTCACCTAATAACGGAACTAAAAACCACACTCACCTAATAACGGAACTAAAAACCACACTCACCTAATAACGGAACTAAAAACCACACTCACCTAATAACGGAACTAAAAACCACACTCACCTTATGACGGAACTAGAAACCACTCTCACCTAATAACGGAACTAGAAACCACACTCACCTAATAACGGAACTAAAAACCACACTCACCTTATGACAGAACTAGAAACCACACTCACCTTATGACGGAACTAGAAACCACTCCCACTTAATAATGGAACTAGAAACCACACTCACCTAATAACGGAACTAGAAACCACTCTCACCTAATAACGGAACTAGAAACCACACTCACCTAATAACGGAACTAGAAACCACACTCACCTAATAACGGAACTAAAAACCACACTCACCTTATGACGGAACTAGAAACCACTCCCACTTAATAATGGAACTAGAAATCACACTCACTTAATAACGGAACTAAAAACCCCACTCACCTTATGACAGAACTAGAAACCACTCCCACTTAATAACGGAACTAGAAACCACTCTCACCTAATAACGGAACTAGAAACCACTCTCACCTAATAACGGAACTAGAAACCACTCTCACCTAATAACGGAACTAGAAACCACTCTCACCTAATAACGGAACTAGAAACCACTCTCACCTAATAACGGAACTAGAAACCACACTCACCTTATAACGGAACTAGAAACCACTCTCACCTAATAACGGAACTAGAAACCACTCTCACCTAATAACGGAACTAGAAACCACACTCACCTTATAACGGAACTAAAAACCACTCCCACTTAATAACGGAACTAGAAACCACACTCACCTAATAACGGAACTAGAAACCACTCTCACCTAATAACGAAACTAGAAACCACTCCCACCTAATAACGGAACTAAAAACCACACTCACCTTATGACAGAACTAGAAACTACACTCACCTAATAACGGAACTAAAAACCACACTCACCTTATGACAGAACTAGAAACCACTCTCACCTAATAACGGAACTAGAAACCACTCTCACCTAATAACGGAACTAAAAACCACACTCACCTTATGATAGAACTAGAAACCACTCCCACTTAATAACGGAACTAGAAACCACTCTCACCTAATAACGGAACTAAAAACCACACTCACCTTATGACAGAACTAGAAACCACTCTCACCTAATAACGGAACTAGAAACCACTCTCACCTAATAACGGAACTAAAAACCACACTCACCTTATGACAGAACTAGAAACCACTTCCACTTAATAACGGAACTAGAAACCACACTCACCTAATAACGGAACTAAAAACCACACTCACCTTATGACAGAACTAGAAACCACTCTCACCTAATAACGGAACTAGAAATCACTCTCACCTAATAACGGAACTAAAAACCACACTCACCTTATGACAGAACTAGAAACCACTCCCACTTAATAACGGAACTAGAAACCACTCTCACCTAATAACGGAACTAGAAACCACTCTCGCCTAATAACGGAACTAGAAACCACACTCACCTTATGACTGAACTAGAAACCACTCCCACTTAATAACGGAACTAGAAACCACACTCACCTAATAACGGAACTAGAAACCACTCTCACCTAATAACGGAACTAGAAACCACTCTCACCTAATAACGGAACTAGAAACCACTCTCACCTAATAACGGAACTAGAAACCACTCTCACCTAATAACGGAACCAGAAACCACACTCACCTAATAACGGAACTAAAAACCACACTCACCTTATGACAGAACTAGAAACCACTCTCACCTAATAACGGAACTAGAAATCACTCTCACCTAATAACGGAACTAAAAACCACACTCACCTTATGACAGAACTAGAAACCACTCCCACTTAATAACGGAACTAGAAACCACTCTCACCTAATAACGGAACTAGAAACCACTCTCGCCTAATAACGGAACTAGAAACCACACTCACCTTATGACGGAACTAGAAACTACTTCCACTTAATAACGGAACTAGAAACCACACTCACCTAATAACGGAACTAAAAACCACACTCACCTTATGACAGAACTAGAAACCACTCTCACCTAATAACGGAACTAGAAATCACTCTCACCTAATAACGGAACTAAAAACCACACTCACCTTATGACAGAACTAGAAACCACTCCCACTTAATAACGGAACTAGAAACCACTCTCACCTAATAACGGAACTAGAAACCACTCTCGCCTAATAACGGAACTAGAAACCACACTCACCTTATGACTGAACTAGAAACCACTCCCACTTAATAACGGAACTAGAAACCACACTCACCTAATAACGGAACTAGAAACCACTCTCACCTAATAACGGAACTAGAAACCACTCTCACCTAATAACGGAACTAGAAACCACTCTCACCTAATAACGGAACTAGAAACCACTCTCACCTAATAACGGAACTAGAAACCACACTCACCTAATAACGGAACTAAAAACCACACTCACCTTATGACAGAACTAGAAACCACACTCACCTAATAACGGAACTAGAAACCACTCTCACCTAATAACGGAACTAGAAACCACTCTCACCTAATAACGGAACTAGAAACCACTCTCACTTAATAACGGAACTAGAAACCACTCCCACTTAATAACGGAACTAGAAACCACTCTCACCTAATAACGGAACTAGAAACCACTCTCGCCTAATAACGGAACTAGAAACCACACTCACCTTATGACAGAACTAGAAACCACTCCCACTTAATAACGGAACTAGAAACCACTCTCACCTAATAACGGAACTAGAAACCACTCTCGCCTAATAACGGAACTAGAAACCACACTCACCTTATGACGGAACTAGAAACCACTCCCACTTAATAACGGAACTAGAAACCACACTCACCTAATAACGGAACTAGAAACCACACTCACCTAATAACGGAACTAGAAACCACTCTCACCTAATAACGGAACTAGAAACCACTTTCACTTAATAACGGAACTAGAAACCACTCTCACCTAATAACGGAACTAGAAACCACTCTCACCTAATAACGGAACTAGAAACCACTCTCACCTAATAACGTAACTAGAAACCACACTCACCTAATAACGGAACTAGAAACCACACTCACCTTATGACAGAACTAGAAACCACTCCCACCTAATAACGGAACTAGAAACCACACTCACCTAATAACGGAACTAGAAACCACACTCACCTAATAACGGAACTAGAAACCACACTCACCTAATAACGGAACTAAAAACCACTCTCACCTAATAACGGAACTAGAAACCACACTCACCTTATGACGGAACTAGAAACCACTCTCACTTAGTAACGGAACTAGAAACCACTCTCACCTAATAACGGAACTAGAAACCACACTCACCTAATAACGGAACTAGAAACCACTCTCACCTTATGACGTAACTAGAAACCACACTCACCTTATGACGGAACTAGAAACCACACTCACCTTATGACAGAACTAGAAACCACTCTCACCTTATGACGTAACTAGAAACCACACTCACCTTATGACGGAACTAGAAACCACTCTCACCTTATGACGTAACTAGAAACCACACTCACCTTATGACGGAACTAGAAACCACACTCACCTTATGACGGAACTAGAAACCACACTCACCTTATGACGGAACTAGAAACCACACTCACCTTATGACGGAACTAGAAACCACACTCACCTTATGACGGAACTAGAAACCACACTCACCTTATGACGGAACTAGAAACCACACTCACCTTATGACGGAACTAGAAACCACACTCACCTTATGACGGAACTAGAAACCACACTCACCTTATGACGGAACTAGAAATCACTCTCACCTAATGACGTAACTAGAAACCACACTCACCTTATGACGGAACTAGAAACCACTCCCACTAAAACTAAAACCATATTGCCATTTGAGTGTCCTACAGTTAGTAAACGCATTGTATAATGGAAACAAAGCTTACGTGTCCGTTTGTGGAGCAGTTTTTTTTCGTATCTGCATCAAATTGTGGTCTATTTGATGTCAAAATAACTTGTTTGTTTAACATTAAATAGTACCATATTGTATTATAAAGATGCAGTTTTAAAGTGTTTAAACATGCTTGAATATTCCACAAATTTAAATTGGATGTAAATATTTGATTTAAATTATTATAATCACAAATAATTTTAAAATGTCATTGATGAACGTCATTCTAGTGTTTAATTAAGATTGCTTTTTTTAGGTTGTACCAAATATGGTGTGGAAGTTGTTGATGGTGATGATAACCTGCTACCATAATCCATACAGTTCTACAGGGTAACCATTTCACCGCCATCAAGTACATCTCTATTGGTTTCATGTCCAAGTTTGGATAAATCTGTAAATAATGACATTTCTTGTAACGCTCTAAGTAGATGAAATGGTGGCATGATGGATGATATCTGTATATAAGGGTGTATCTGTTTATGTATATGTTGTTCTGTTATCATAATATACCGGGTGCAATCTATTATATTTAGTTTTTGGTAATGGCCAAAATCTGTTTTGCACTTTAGGGCATAGTTTACTGCATGGCATGACTGCATGTACGTTTTAAAACAAGTGAACTGATATATTTCAGGGATACATTGTCATAGCATCACATCGTCAATGATATGGATCACCTTATTATCATGCATTTTTAGAAGTAAGTATTAGTAATCTATGCAAACTCAAACTCGGGAATCAACTCTATTTGTTATAACAAAAAAGGAAGATTCATTAGAATCCTGTATGATGCTTTTTAGTCCCCGTTCGGACGCAGTCCGAAAACGGGGACTTATGTTTTGCCCTGTGTGCGTCCGTCCGTCCGTCCGTCCGTGCGTCTGTGCGTCCGTGATCACCTGTATCTCGAACATGCATGGACCGATTAAGTTCAAACTTCACTCATACATCACACCTTATATGGGACATATGCACATGCATTTTTTTCATGATCCGATTAACGATAGCCGAATAGCGGCCATTTTAAGGCCGAAAATGCATTGAAATCGCACATTTTCACCATTCCGGACCCGGATCTCAGTTATGCATGGACGGATTTCATTCAAATTTGGTACATACATTAAACATAATAGGACCTTGATGCACGTCATTTTTTTTTTTCGGATCAAGTTCGAAATAGCCGACTGGTGGCCATTTTGTTTTAAAGAATTCAGTTCTGGATCCGTATCCGAGACATGTCTGGATTGATCAAGTTCAAACTTCACACACACAAGGTACATCATGTCACAAATATGTATGTGCATTTGTTTCATGATCTCATTAATGATAGCCGAATAGCGGCCATTTTAAGGCCGAAAATGCATCAAAATCGCACATTTTCACCATTCCGGACCCGGATCTCAGTTATGCATGGACGGATTTTGTTCAAATTTGGTACATACATTAAACATAATAGGACCTTGATGCACGTCATTTTTTTTTTTGGATCGGGTTCGAAATGGCCGACTGGCGGCCATTTTGTTTTAAAGAATTCAGTTCTGGATCCGTATCTGAGACATGCTTGGATTGATCGAGTTCAAACTTCACACACACAAGGTACATCATGTCACAAATATGTATGTGCATTTGTTTCATGATCTCATTAACGATAGCCAAATGGCGGCCGCTTTAAGGCCGAAAATGCATTGAAATCGCACATTTTCACCATTCCGGACCCGGATCTCAGTTATGCATGGACGGATTTCATTCAAATTTGGTACATACATTAAACATAATAGGACCTTGATGCACGTCATTTTTTTTTTCGGATCAAGTTCGAAATAGCCGACTGGCGGCCATTTTGTTTTAAAGAATTCAGTTCTGGATCCGTATCCGAGACATGTCTGGATTGATCAAGTTCAAACTTCACACACACAAGGTACATCATGTCACAAATATGTATGTGCATTTGTTTCATGATCTCATTAACGATAGCCAAATGGGGGCCGCTTTAAGGCCGAAAATGCATTGAAATCGCACATTTTCACCATTCCGGACCCGTATCTCAGTTATGCATGGATGGATTTTGTTCAAATTTGGTACATACATTAAACATAATAGGACCTTGATGCACGTCTTTTTTTTTCGAATCAAGTTCGAAATGGCCGACTGGCGGCCATTTTGTTAAAGAATTCAGTTCTGGATCCGTATCCAAGACATGTCTGGATTGATCAAGTTCAAACTTCACACACACATGGTACATCATGTCACAAATAGATATGTGCATTTGTTTCATGATCTGCTTAACAATAGCGGAATGATGGCCATTTTAAGGCCGAAAATGCATCAAAATCACATATTTTCACAATTCCAGAACCGGATCTCAGTCATGCATGGATGGATTTTGTTCAGATTTAGCACAATGTGTTGTACATATGCAGGTGCATTTCGGTCATGATCTGCTTTGAATGTATATGTCACTCAAATATGAACGGAACGGGGACGTGTCATTGACAATGACTTGTTAAATAAGTTAGCTAGTATTAAATTATTTCAACTGTGCTTTGATGTCGGTAATAGTCTTACTACATGATGAAACGCTAGTATGCCAATCTCTTGGATGAATATTCTCTGTTGCCCTTAGTATACATCTGCAGTAAATATTTGCAACCATTAATTGGTTGCTTCTTTTTATTATTTTAGAGCATCAGTGTCACAATGTGTATTTTCATATTTTTATAATAATTAGAGGTTGATGTTGTGACAATAAATTTGCTAGTATTTGGTGAACAAGCTTGGTAGTCATACACGAACTTGAATAAATATATTGTCACTCTAAAGAAAGCATTTTCAGTTCTTTCAGTATTTTTCTTGTCAAACTTGGATTAGATATATTGTTGTACTAGGTTATATTACTCTATGAGGAATATTTAGATCATTAAAATACATGTACCGGTAGTATTTATCTGCTAACATGAATTGTTTACTACAATTACATCTTTTACAGCTATATTTTGTTTATTACTTGATAGGAGGGCTGATGAAATTAAAAACAACCTAGCGGCCAAGTTGTTGACATTTTGCATTAATATATTTACAAAGACAGACATGACAGATTATAGTAGCAAGCGTGTGTGTAAATACTTTATCAGATATTTGCACTTACTAACCCTGCTTTTCATGAAGTCAACATACTTGAAATGAAAATACTGTGAAGTCATGAAAATCATGTAAAGCTTTTAGTGAGAATCAAATCTACTCTTACAGAATTAAATGACGATGACATTTAAGTCAGTTAATACGCAGTTCATTCAGTATGTGTGATAGATGAACTACGTATTTGTTTCAATAGCTGATTGGCATTGACATTACAAGATCGGACATTATGGATTATTATGGATGAAGTTGTATGTATCATAGATCCTTCCAAACTGCGGCAGCATATCTACATCAGAGTATTTTATTAAAATATGGATCCAAGCCTTATTATGCTTATAAGTATATTCATAACTCGTCATATCAGCAACTTTGCAAGAAGTCTTTGCAAACAGTATGTTTGCAAATTTACAGCAAAGTTACTCTTCTTTGCAAGGAAATTCGACAGCAACTATTTGCAGGAAGACATGCATTTTCATAATATGTACTTTGCGTAGATCTCTTGTTAATATTCGTTGAAAATGATTTTTTCGAAATGTTCGTGAAAACTACCAGCCTAGTTGCTGTGATAATGATGTTTTCATGGGAGTCGATGTCTTGTGTATTTATCACAAAGATCTTCCCTTTCGCTGGCAGAGTTAAGAAGCGAGTGTTTTCCAGGCAAAATGTTTGTCACGCAAAAAGACTAATAAATCAAACTGCAGGCTGAAAACCGTATATTTTTTAAAATCGTTTGTTTTATTACTTGATTTCCTTGAGTCGTATAACTTCAATCATCTCAAATAGCAGACTTGTATCAGTTGCAAGGGGTTTTTGCTAAAAGGCTCGTATTCTAATTTAGGAATAATTTTAAATATTTCCTATTTTGTTTTGAGATGCCGCAAATACTCGAAGCTTTCTTTGAATATTACTCAATTAGAGCCCGCTTAATACATGGTTAAAAGTAGATAAAAAATTATAAGCTTTATATTTATGTATTCATTTTCCTCTCAGTGATTTCCAATGGAGTCGCAACAAATGATGTATGATGTAGGTAATGTAGGTTGAGTGCATGGAAGCTCGCCTAAAAGCAATCTCGTAATATATCTATAATTTCAAATAATCTCCCAACTTACCCTAGCACTAAGCCTACATTCGAGTTTTGGTTGTCCTCTGAAACGTACATATGCATTACATTTTCAGTATTTCCCATTTATAATTACGGAATACTTTTTTTGTACATGTACATGTACTGCCAAATCCATCTTTATGTGATAGGTATTTTTGATGGTTAAAAACCTTTCACTTAGGTAACCGGGATTCGGTCGTTTCCATGCTAGGCTGACAAAAGACACACACAAGCTTCGTTCATGTTCCCAAAACGATTCTCTGCCAAGTTTTCACCCGAGACAGCATTAAGTCAATCTTTATTTCTTGTCACCCCTTAACCAATTACAATCAGTATAAGAGACTCCAAGGCCTTGCCTTCCAACAAACAACCAATCACATGAAAGTTTTACACATCATAATCAATTAATTACTCGTCAAGCTGTCTAGAGAAAACATTTCTATATATTGTCAACGCTAACTAATATTGATGGGGTAATAGTCTCGCACTAACATTCCACAAAGATCCCACCTTAGTTAAAATCGCAAACAACATTGGTTTAGAATTACAGCTACTGTCTTGTATCTTAAAAACTGCAGAGTCATAAGATGTTTTTGGTTGATTTCGACCAGCTCGCCATCTGGTCTTGTCATTAACCTTTATCAGTATTTGTCATGGCAACCACTGTCAAACTGACTGAAATATAAATCATGATACAACCCCCTGTTTTACATTCTGCATGTTCTCCGAACATACCGTTCCAATACCAAGGATGTCATCACATTTATATTTCACACGTCAAATACATCAACAATTGTTAAGCAAGTAAAATACACACTAATATAACAAAATACATAGTTTCAAATGAGTAAATACAATGATTACATATGGTAATTATAATTTCAAATAAAAAGCTATAAATTTAAACACTACTGTTATGATTCTAAAATACAATAGTTATATATATTTAAATAAAAAGATTATGAGGTTAAATACATTGGTTATATTTTCGAATATCCTACTCTATCAAGGAGAGGTGCCAGCACTTCACTTGCTATCCCAATTATTCAGTATTGGGTTCCCTATCTACTACATACTAGTAATATCCCTGGGAATCTCTGTATATACTTCAGATAGACCTACCAATAATCTATAATGATTCCCCACCCCTTCCACAGCCATGCACTTACTATCTTTCCACTTTGGTATCTTAACGGCTTTGGGCAAAAGAATTACACGTTCTACACCATGAAATTTGTATTTTAAATCACCCCATTCGATATTCAACACGAACGAAATTATACCACGTTCAACTGTTAAATTCTCGATCACGAGTCGCTTTGCAAAGGCCAAATGACTCGGAGACACGTACAGGGTCATAACATTTACCAAGACATACAGCTTGTCATTGGATATCTCTAAAATTAACTTAGTACGGGGCAATTTAGGTGCACGATACATTATAGAGCGATTACGATAACACTTGCACAATCGAATAACCGCCAATATTAATAAGAATCCTGAACACATTAAAATCAGAATTAACGTTTCATTTCGAAGTTGGATCATGGAACTCTTCAAATCTCGCAAGGGGTGGTCCGTAATTAACTCGTCCACTGGCAAATATAACGTTTTAGCCCGGGCCCTGGGAAGGGTTGCAATCAATATGCTCAAAGTTCTCACCTTACAAACTGTATATACTGACAAAATCAGTGACCCTGTGCATATAATAGCCAGAATGGTTTCCATTATAGTAATAGTTTTGACTTCCAAAAACGGTAAGGCAGGGGTTTCATCCGTAATGTCGCTAAATAATTTGTCTGCTTTAGAATAATAAATTGGTTTATTTTTCCTTAATAAATCTGCCGTTCTGTTTAAATCTACCACCAAACGTGCGTCAGAACGTACAATTTCCTCGAAATTCCCTCTGTTAATGGTGATGTTAGGGAGTTGTACTCGCCAAGGATTTTCATACATCGATTCTCTCGTAATTTCTGTCAAATCATCTGGGTCATAAAAGGGTATTAAAAATGGCAAATTTACCGGATGCAGAAACGTGGGGGCCTCGTCTTCTGTGCAACTGGTTAACAATGGCGATATATAGTAATTGTCGGATTTTATAGCGCATCCACAGGGCAATTTAATTATACACATTGTACAACCTTCAATAGGCTCAGGGCTTTTATCCCCGCTTGCTATTAACCATTTTGTATCATTGCTATTCACCAAAATATTCCCCTGTCCGATTTCGAGAATCTTAGGATCGTATACTGGGTTGAGTATTAAATCTATTTTACATGTGTTATGAATTTCCTCTTTATTATCATAGAACAAGGCCTTCATTCACGACGACTTACGCATATTTATCATGGTAATTACAGAGGGACAATCTTTTACTGTCAGACCAGTACAAGACGAAATTTGGTCTGTACTCATTTCAATGTAGTAAGTCTCATCTTCATTAACCCCAAAATACTCTGCAACTGACGTTACCTTCGTGCGCCCGTTCTTTGCTGTATTATTGTTGAAATGCTGAGGTTTGTCACCTAAATCATAAGGGAGGGGCATAGGCATGACTATCACTTTATACACTTCGAATATGTCGTTTTTTATTGTAATGGGGATTCCAACCTTTATGTACACATTATTGTCTGTACGCCGAAATGTCACTCGCATTATGGTAATAATAATTCAAATTCGTGTATGCTATATCAAAATTAGGATATTTCTTTCGTAGTTTCTTTCGCACTGCCCTTAAAGCATCCCCTAACACTCTCGGTCCTACCAACTGCAAAGGTAACCTTTCTTGTAATAACACGTCAATCGAACTCACCCTACGTTGTGTCTCCCTTTCAAGTAACTGTAACGCTTGCAGCCGTTGAATAGCATATCGAAACATTAAATGTGTGGATCGCCGTTCATAATTTAATTCTTTTTCTAACGCCTCTTGATTTAGTTCCATTCTGTTCAAGCGCTTTCTCCATTGCGATAAATCAGATACGATCGAATAAATGGTCTCATGATTTTCCTTAATCCCATTCAGAGCATTCTCTATTCTTTTATTCGTTGTGAAAACATATGAATTCAAATCATCTTCGTACGCAACAATTTGATCTGTCATAACCTCGGTGGAACTTTCCAATGCCGCTACATGTCGTCTCAAAATATTTACGTCGTTCGACGTGGCCGTTCCGAACAAAGATTTCGATACCTTCCCTACAAAGTCTAATAATCCCCTTTTTTGTCGTTCATTTCCCAAATTCTTTTTCTCTATCTTTGGAAATAACACACGAATCGCTCGTTCATCTCTCGAAATATGATACATATAGAACTTATTCTGTTGTTCGACTAACTTTAAAGTTTCCCCGTATTCCTCACAAAACTTCAGAATGAGGTGAACTGTTTCGTTCGAACATAATGACCCATTCACACTCATCATAGGAATATCTAAATAAGGTATTGCGAACGTACATGTATGATGCCAGTATTGCTACCCGTTCAAACAATACTCCATAATTGGGGCGCAGAACATAATCTCTCATCTGCACAGACGGTTTCCATCGTACGACCAGTAATACACTAATAAATATCAACGCTATTCTCATCTTGACATCAATTTCTCGGGAGACGCACTATAAATTAGTAATGAAATGAAAAGAAAGGGGTATGACACATGATAAATGAAAAATTCGTGGCCAATTCTCAATTTGCGTGGTCGAATGGTAGAATTAAGTACCCACCTAAAGCGTTTCCTATGTTCTCATCAAATTGTCCATGGCGTCATCGCCCGGCGTCTTCATGAAAGTGTGACCCCCAACACCAAACCCGTACGTAGCTACATGTATAGTGTGGACATCACACCTCCATGTAATTTAAACTTAGGCTTTATCATGGATTCTTTCCACGCTCTTTGAGAAATGATCTCGTATGAATGAATTCGTTAAGTATTATCGTTAGTAATGAATGATGTGCGTCCCAGGGCCTAAATAACACTCGTCTTGTCACACACTAATCTCTTTTTACTTCTAAACCATTAATCAACTTTTCCCGCCTTCTTTTATTCGCTTTTGTCGACCCCATAAGGGGTATCGGATGGTCTTCTAAAAATAATCTCGCCTGTTCGTTTAAATTCTCATAACATTCCCAAGAAGATACTTTTTCGAACGTGCGATATGGGCCGTGCCACCGATGTTCTAGTTTTTTACTCAATCCCGATGTTGCTTTAGGCGTGTACAAATAAACAATATCCCCAACTTGGAACGTACTTTCTTTCGCTCTCCTGTCAAAATAATATTTCATTTTTTCTTGATTAGCCTCAATGCATTTTAAAGCAGTCTCATGGGCAACCTTTAATTTTTCTTTCAGTAATTCCGCATAATCTCGGGGTACCTTATTCTCTTGTTCTGGTTCTAATAACACTGTGTCTATTGGCAACGTCGCCCGTCTCCCATATGTTAAGTAAAACGGTGTTTCTTGAATCGTTTCCTGTTTAGTTACTCTATACGCAAATAACGCGGCCGGTATAAATACATCCCAATCTTCCTGTCTAGAGTCGCAAAACATACTTAATCCTCTTTCTCCCAAGGGGTATCTCTGTAGGTCTCCCAAAGCGTAATTTTATGTAATCCGTGATATGCCCGAGTGGTTTTGAGGCTCCTGCCCGACATAAAAAATGCGTATTGGGTTACAAGGTCAATTGCTTTTTAATGACCTGTGGTAAACTGATACTGCAGGAACATTACACTTGGTTGGCCCTAACTACTGTAGTGCTCCATCTGGATAGCCTGTACTACCATAAATTACAGCTTGGATAGCTGTGAGTGTTTGACAACTACTTAAATAAACTACTTGGCTGACCGTGAATACCATAGGATGCATGAGGGGTTTTCACCAACTACTAAAATATGCTGTTTGGCTGGCAGTAACTACCATGAGACAACTTTCAGATAACTGATACTACAAATATATCATATTTGCCTGCCCCATGTTCAAGTAGCTTCGCAATGGCTCTGACAGAATGCATATATTTTTGGTTAGGCTCTACATTATGACATCTAATTACCTGCAAAACACAGTACTGCAGGGGCTCTACAAACGTATAATTGTGTATAGTAGTGATATATATCTTGTATTCTGAGGCTTTATCTTCTATGCTGCAATAATAAAAAAAAACATGGTAAGCTTACATGTCATGTACATGTCTTCTCAGTCTCCTATCAAGACCCTCCACCCTGGGGCCCAATAATCTGTTCTTCAGACTTTTCTGATTCCTCCTCTTCTTCTTCCCCTTGTTCCAACTCTGCCGCCTCCTCTGCCACCTCTGACTGCTGTACCATCACTCCTGCCATGATCCCATCTTTTTCTGGACTCTTGAAGATCATTTTCACTGGTCTGTGTTGTCTTGGGTCTGTCTGGGCAACCTGTGGCCACATGGTGGTAGGGCAGAAAACAGCCCTTGCATAGGTTGATGCTACACTCCTGACATCTGAACACAGTCGATACAGGGCAACCTTTCCTTGTTTTTCTCCCTAACTGAATGCACCATCTGCAGGATGAGCCACGGGAGCGCTGACTATGTACTAAATGGTGGTTTTTGAATGAGCTGATCACAGGTTCAGAATTTCTGGTATGCTGTTTTCGGGATGAAAAACCACCAACCAGTGCCATGCCAACTTCAATTTGGAAGGCTTTGTGCATTTTCTTTGGATCCACTGATTCTTTGTACAGGATCCAGCTGTTGCATATAGCAGTATCCAGAAGGTAGAAAAAAAATATACTTCCACCATTTCTTTGACTGACGCTGGGCTGTATAATAGGACCTGAGTTGGTTTGACTTGTCAACTCCACCCATGTACAGATTGTAGTCATAAATTGCTTCTGGGGAAGGTAAAGAGTATGCTACTTTCCTGCCAGTATCTGGTGAGCGCACAAAACGGGTAACTCTTTGATTCTCGGTTCTATAGCCCTCATAGTATGTTGTCAGTATATTCAGGAGGTTGGAGTCCTTCCATGATATAGCCACCACTGTATCCTTTTGTCTGGATACAAACTGTCCCCTCTCTAAATTTGTTATTGCCTTGTGATTTGAATTTTTCTTGGGGTTGGTACGGAGGGCATTTGGAAATCCCACTCTATCTTGCCTAACGCTGCCAACCACATATATTTCATGATTTTCTAGCAGGTAACTCACCATGTCTACACTGGTATAATAACTGTCAGTGTACAGGACATGATGGCATCCCCTAATGTCAACGATAAGCCTTTCACACAGATCTCTTATTCTGGACACATCCCTTCTATACTTCTCATGACTACCAGTAATTGACATGATCTCAATCCTGTAGTTGTAGCCTGATTTGCTATCAGCCAAGGCATATATTTTGAATCCCTTAGCATGGGGTTTTCCCTGGATAAAAACTGTAGGTACTCCTCCATAACGACCCTTGTAGCCAACAATAGATTCATCTATGCTAACCTGGCGATGCATGTTGTAACATTCCCGGGAATTGGTGAAGACAGCATCCAGTACTGGCTGTACTTTATACAGAGGCGCTTCTTTTCTCCTTTCTCTGCGTTCTTCATCATTGACTATATTCATTGGGTCAGTTTCTGGGTTGTTACAGTGAAAATACTGCATCAGTTTTTGGTACCTGTTGCGGCTCATAACATTGGCAATGTAGTCATTTCTTATAGCTTGGTAGGTGGACCAGTAGTCTGCTATCTCTGGTTTTGAATCAACACCCATGATGGCAATTATTCCAATCAGTGCACTTATTTCTTCACTGCTAGCTGGAGACCAGAATCTATTCCCTCCATTCTTAGTGATGCACCAGGTTGCATAACTGTTGGTTTCTTTCCATAATCTTTTCACCAGGGATCTTGGAAAGATGGAATAGAAAGCATCAATGGGTTTTGCACCCTCACCCAAATCAATGCTTGGTCCAGGTGTGTTACCAGTGAAGGGCTGTGTATGGCGTTTTTTTAGCATTGTACTCCATCCATCATCATCTATCCTACTACTGTCGTCTTCAGACTCAGAGTAGTGTGCTGGTTCAGTATATACTGTTTTCCAGGTGTTTTCTATAAATTTGGCATTGTGGTTACGTAATCTTAACCGTGCCATCTCTTCATCTTCAGATGAAAAACCACCTATTTCACTCCCTGATGAGGAATCTACTGGAGGTGGTGGGGATGGTGAGGACATGTATGAACCATCATCATCGTCAGAAGTACTGCCATGTACCAGTGCATGGCTTACAATTATCCCCTGCATTTCTGGTAGTGGTTGCTCCCTACTTTCTGATGGTGGTGGGTCTATATTTTCTGGTGGCGGTGGGTCTACACTTTCTGCAGATGTGTCATTGCTTGTATCCATCTTTTCCTCATTTTCAATGTCACTAACAATTGCATCTTTTTCAATATCCCCTTTTTTCTGCTGTTTTTGTCGCACTTTCCCAGACCTGGTTGTTGAAGGCTCTGTAAGGAGAAGCTTTTCTGCATCAGTAAGCTGCAATGAGGACATGCTTCATGCAAGTGGCTCACAGTTGGACCAATTCCTGTAATAACAATGAATGAGAACCCACTGTTACTGACAGGAAACAGGTTTCCATGCATATAAGGGAGGGTGCAGAAGGAAGGGCACTTGGATAGAGAAATCAGCGTGTCCTCCTGCAACTCTCCTGGACACCATAAAATAAACGCCATGCAAAGGAATCACACATAAATGACAGTAGTGCATATCAAAAATATTTGCATTCTAGCAGAGCCAACATGTAGTTATCAATTTTTCATACCGCCCCAGTATGGATATTTTATAGTGTGGATGAACCAATGCTTTTATATGTGTACTTGCTACCAGCAGAGTTGAACTGGCATGCACTCAGGCCATGCTCAGTGGTATGAAACAGTAGCCTCGTGTATCCATTACGGTATTTTATGTAGTTAGCTTTGACTGATCAGCACTCAGGCTATGCTCAGCGGTATGAAACAGTAGCCTCGTGTATCCATTACGGTATTTTATGTAGTTAGCTTTGACTGATCAGCACTCAGGCTGTGCTCAGCGGTATGAAACAGTAGCCTCATGTATCCATTACGGTATTTTATGTAGTTAGCCTTGACTGATCAGCACTCAGGCTATGCTCAGCGGTATGAAACAGTAGCCTCCTGTATCCATTACGGTATTTTATGGAGTTAGCCTTGACCGATCAGCACTTAGGCTATGCTCTGTGGTATGAAACTGTAGGCTCGTGTATCCATTACAGTATTTTATGTAGTTAGCCTTGGCTGAACTGTACTTACCAGTTCTCAGCATGAGCTGTGTACGGGTTTCTTGCAATTCAATGTAGACAAAATTCAACGGGAGAGCTGACAAAAACACGTCCTGTTTTATCCTCAGGAATGCACCAAATAAACAGGATTAGTGAAAAATATTCCCTTGAGTCACCTCTATATGCTAACATGGTTGGCTGCAGGATATATGATATCCCTGACCCAGGGGTGCTGCCAGACCCCACATGTTCAAGACTGCATATTTCTGCAACTTGGGCAATGAACCAGTGATCACTCAATTACATTTTGCTGCACTGTGGGAGGTAATCTCAAATTAGGTTGGGCAAATCACCGGCTACTAAAAATTACATTACGGTGTTTCTTGAATCGTTTCCTGTTTAGTTACTCTATACGCAAATAACGCGGCCGGTATAAATACATCCCAATCTTCCTGTCTAGAGTCGCAAAACATACTTAATATTTGAATTAATGTTTGATTAAAACGTTCCGTATTCGCGTTACATTGTGGGTTATATGGCGTCGTGTTTGCTTTTCTGATTCCAAACATTTGGCAGGTCGCTTTGATTACTTCCGACAAGAAATTTTGACCCCTGTCTGACAAGAGACATCTTGGTGCTCCGTACCTGCATATAATTTCATCAAATAGAATCCTAGCTGTTGTTCGAGCATTCATGTTTTCCGTCGCGAACGCCTCAGCCCATTTCGTAAAATAATCAGTAAACACGATAATATACCGATTTCCCGCCCGAGTTTTATGCATGGGTCCAATAAAATCAACTCCGACCCTATGCCAAGGGGCTTCTATTTTTAACGGTATCAAGGGGGCCTTGGAGCGTAGTTTAGGAGATTTCCTAGTGGCGCAATCTACACACGTAGACACCCAACTATGGATTTCAGAAGCCATTTTTGGCCAATAATAACGCTGCCTGATTGAAGCATAAGTTCTTGCAAACCCAAAATGACCTGCCGTTACTTCATTGTGAAATTGTTCTAAAACGCGATTTCTTAATTTATGCGGAATGACTAACTGTTTTACGCAATCCTGTTCTTTACTAAATTTACCCTTGGGGAACCAGAGGTGATATAATTTTTCATTTTCCATAACATATTCGTCTCTAGTATATGCTAATATTCGCGCCTTGCGCGGTTCAGGCGGTAGGGTCCCGTTTATTAAATAATCTATTATTTGGCTTATCTCTGGGTCGGCTCGTTGCATTTCGCTAACATTACACCAGCCTGTGTCTGCAGGCGTTCCACCGACTACATTTACTGTTCCTTCATTATTAATTTCCGGTTGGACTTTATCAGTTACTAAGGATACTATTCCAATCAAATCATCGCCTTCCTCTAATTCTGTAATCGTTTGGGGCCCCTCATAGGTACGTCTAGACAATGCATCCGCGTTTTGGTGAATCTTACCGGGCCTATGTACAACTTCAAAATCATACTGTTGTAGGGCAATGACCCACCTTCCGATTCGGCCCTTAGGTCTTACTAACCCAAATATATACTTTAAACTTGAGTGATCTGTTATTACCTTGAACTTTGCGTGCCTTAAATACGGGTCGAAATATTTAATTCCTACCACTACGGCCAAAGACTCTAATTGTGTTATAGGATAATTACGCTCTGCCGGGGTCAACGCCCGCCCGCCATACGCAATAACTCTCTCACGTTCGTCTTGTATTTGCGATAAAATAAAACCGATGGCTTGGCCAGAGGCGTCGCAACTTAATATAAATGGCTTCTCAAAATCGGGGTATGCCAATATAGGCGGATTTGTTAGCGCTTCTTTCAGCTGTTTGAATGCCTGTTGACATTCTTCCGTCCATTCAAGCGCAATATTTTTGCAAGTCATTGTATTCAAAGGCCTGGCTATTTTCGCATATTGGAACACTAACTTTTTATAATAATTACAAATACCTAAGAATCCTCTCAAACTTCTTACATCACGTGGAACGGGGAAATCCCTTATGGCTGCACATTTTTCTGGATCTGCTCTGATACCGTCCTTACTTATCACGTGACCTAAATATTTAACCTCTCTACACGCAAAATTACATTTTGATAACTTCAGTTTTAAATTAGCCTTTCTTAACCTTTGGAATATTTGATTTAGGTCCCCCAAATGTTTCTCAAAAGTATCGGAAAATACGATTATATCATCTAGATAAACTAAACAACTCTTCCAATTCAATCCCCTAAGCACAATATTCATGAGCCGTTGAAATGAATGTCCACTCCCAGCGACCCCCATCGGACATCGGTTAAATTGATAATTCCCAGCATGGGTCGTAAATGTAGTGAGTTCACGACTATCTGGATGTAGGTCTAATTGGAAATATCCACTTTTTAGATCAAGCGTCGAAAAATATTTGGGTTTGGCTATTCCTAAGGAGTCAAAACAATCCACTATTAAGGGTAAGGGGTATGGTTCTAATTTTGTGATTGCATTCAACTTCCTATAGTCGACACAGAATCAATAAGCACCCCCAGGTTTCGTAACCAAGACAACCGGAAAACTCCATTCCGAAACAGAAGGTGAAATTATATCTTCAGATAACATATCATTAATTTGTTTTTCAATCTCCGATCTTTTTTGAGGAGTGACCCTGTATGGCCGACAACTAATTGGGTCGGGGTCGCCTACTAATCTTATTCTATGTTGGATTAATTTTGTGTGACCCATGTGTTCGGCAATTTCAGCAAATATATCTCCATTCATATTTAGGAATTTCCTTAACCTTTCTTTTTGTTCAGAGTTTAAATCTGCCCTCGCCATGTCAATATTGAAAGGGTTTACTGTTTCACTAGGGTGATCATCGTACTTGAACTCATTCAAACTTAAGTGCTCCCCCTCTGAGCCGACGTTAATTATGCCAGTATCCGGGGTCAAACATTGTATCATTCCAACTTTAATGCCTCGAGGAATTTAAATTTCTGTGTCTAACGGATTCATTACTCTAATTGGCACCTTATTTTTATGTATTTCAAAAATGCCTTTTGCAGTCAATAACCCGTACTTAGGTAAATTATTCACGCACTTATTTTCTGCAATTACCCTGTTTGGATAATGATATCGAGTTTTACAAGTCATAATTTGCTGTGTCTTGGGAGGAATTGTAATACTATTTTGTGTCCATATTGGCGACTTCGGTCTCAAATGAAACTTTCGGGATGAGAAATCAATAACTGCTTTATGTTCCGCTAGAAAGTCTGCACCAATTATCATATTACTTTTTGTATAGTCGACAATGTGGAAAGGAATAGTCACTTTTTGATCCGCTATTTCTGCCTTAACATAGATTCGACCTCTGAGCGGAACTATTTGACCGTTCACAGTACGTGCTGAACTTCGAAGGGAGGGGGTATATTTTACGATTTCTCAAGTTTGGAAAGTTTCGTATGAAACTTCTTGAAATAACTGAAATCTCAGCTCCCGTGTCTACCAATGCCCATACATAATCATTATCTAATTTCACTTTAATTAAACTATTTCTATAGATATCGGTTGATACTGAACACAAAAGAGGGCTGTCTACCATCCTTTTCTTATGGCTAGTCAGTCTATTCTCCGCCCTTACTAAAATAGACTTTTTGGGTTTAAATTACCCCCTTGTTTTTCGTTATCACAATTTTTAGCAATATGGCCTTTCGCTCCACAACTATAACAAATTATATCTCTCGAATTTCCTTTTGTGCCTCTCTTCGACACTCCCTTTCCCTATGACCCCTTTTGCCACAATTATAACAATTTCCACTGAAATAATTTCCACGGCTGTAACAGCCGGCTGCTGAATGACCCTGCTTATTACAAATGCCACATATCGGAATTGTATTGAATTGTCTACCTTGGTAAGTTAGGTTTGAACCAACCTGACTCTGGTCCCTGGAACTGCTGCGGGCTGTATACGTACTGCAGTCGATGTTGTTGTAATAATTGTTCAGTTTTCTGTGCTAACCTTTCCACGCTGAATTCAATCGCTGATAGATCTGCGCCATTCTTTTTTTTCTCGCCTTCCTGCATCTGACAAGCTATCTCACTCAGTCTGGCTCTTCGTCTCGCTTCATCAATGGTTTGAGGCTGATGGACAATCACCTGACTCTTGATGTCATTCCGTAGCCCGGCGCGAAAATAACGTAATTGTTCTTCGAGTGTTTTACGAAGTCGGGCACAACGCGACTTGATATTTGCCGCGTAATCTTCTATGGATTCGCCGGCCCCTTGTTTTCGCTCAGACAGTTCTTGTTCTAGTATCCAGTCTATATCGGCGTTTTCAAAATATGCAATAAAGGCCGCCGTTAAAGCTTCATAATCATCTCTTACTTGGGCTGGCAATTCATTTACCCACATCTCGGCTGGGCCAGTCATCAACATTCTGAATCCTGCCGCTTTTCTATCATTCGGCAGTTGGTTAAAGTCTGCGTACGCATTAAATCTCTGTAACCAGGATGTTGCGTTCTCTGATTGTTTACCTTTAAACAGAGCTGGCCCGATTCCCATGTTGACAGGCGTTGGACGATTTTGAAGATCTTCCACCACTTCCTGAATTCCTTCTACCGCTTGTTGTGTCATTCTTTGGTCTCCAGCAATGGCTTGTGTCATTTGTCCAAGATGTTCCGTTAAAACTTCACGAATCCCTTCCATCATGTATGTCTTTTGTCTTGTAATCATACAGTGTTCCCAGGATGATTTTTGTGTTGAACACAATGCCCAAGGGTTATCCACCACGTATCAGGGGTAAACTCTTTTCCTCGGGGTCTCCACACGCGTCAGGCGGGAAAACTCGTCTCGTCTCTCTATCGCGTCCCCTTGAGGTACGGGATCGGGGAAGTCACTTTAACTTTACAGTCAAATAAGGCACACACAACGAAATACGTTTCAGCTCTCGTCTTAGTCGGTCAATCGAGCACTCTATCAGACACAGCGCCCTGGGGAAAAAATCCCCAAGACTCTCGCAAGGCTGAACCAAGACTTGCCCAAGACTGGACTGCCTCAAGGCTCGCCCCTGGACTGGACTCTCGACTCTCCAGGACTGCACTCTCTCTCCACTACTGCGTCTATCGTGGAGTACTCTTCAAGACCAACTCAAACTCTCTTTATTCATTTTCAAAACTCTAACCAATTACAAAGCAGTAAAAGACTCTAGGGCGTAACCTTCAATCATAAAGCCAATCACACTAAGTACTGAATACGTCATATCTTTTGATTAATCGTTCACTACATTAATAACTATGAATATAAACTGTCAAAATCGCGACGGTTATCTTGTAATTAGTTCCAAACCACTGAGCCAAGTTCCGTCCAAAACTTCAAATAGACCTAAACGATGACAGACATAACACAGCAATTCGCTAATAATCAGTTAATTAAGTCGACCAACAGATACGCGAAAACAAATTCATGACACATCCCTTCACCCAAACTGAGATATGCCTCTCGGCATAACCCGTTCATAAATCAAAGATACCGTTTGCCACTCATCGTCATACGGGTTAAATACAATACTAATAATAAAAGGTATAAATCAAAAAGAGTAAAACACACTAATTAAGTACAATGATTATAAAGTCTAAATACAATGGTTATAAAGTCTCAAATATCAACGGTTATAAATCAAAAACAAGGGAAAGGCTACCAATCGACTCACTTTTCTCAAACAGTTCGCTGAGGGTAACCCTTCGCTGCACTGTCTCTGTTACTAAGGTTACAAACTCTATATCAAAAGGTCAAAAAAACTAAGGCGTGGCGGTGTAACCAAGCGATCAGCCAATCGCTGCAGTCGACAGCATGATCACGTGATTACCAGGGATGCGTCTCTGGTTAAAGCATTGTAAAGCGGTAACTAATAAACAATGAATAAAAAGCTATTAATCAAACTTCTGTCATATACGCTTACAAACTTCAACTGAACTCAAAAGTCGTTAATCTAAACAAAAGTCATACGGCGTGGAAACAGAATGCAAAGACAAAGTCGCTTTCATAACACATTACTCCTCTGGCAAAAAGACGGAGAATAGCAAAACGATAGAAACTACTGAGTCACATATAAACCTGTCAATCATGAAAAAAAACTTGCGTTATCAAACAATACGTATATAAGCGCACCAAACTCTCATCTCAAAAAGACATTAAAAAACGTTACTATCAGGTGCTATCAACTCAAAAAGCGTCAGAAGTATTCCGGAAACAACACATAAACAAAAACAACTCTTAAAACGTCGGTATCTCTGTACTCGACAAATCTCAAAACTCTTTAAAAAAACGCGTGGGGGCATCATTCCTCCCATCATAATCCGTACTCATAAACTCATAAAAACTCCATTAAACTTCACAACTCATAACACAGTGTTGCAAATACTTGTCCACTGAGGCGCGCTTAAATCGTTATAAAGGACCTCGCACGTCACTAAATATCAGTTCAAAACAAAGATCTGGGCGCTTACATACATACAATTCAACATCACAAAAAAACGGTAAAACAATAGGAAAAGCAAGCAATACATTACATTACTGAACAATAGGGTTAGGGTTCTGGAAAAGAGTTCAACGTCCTTGAGTTACACAGTGTCAGTTACAGTGTCCAGCGAGCAGTTCTCTAAGCAATACACAGATAGCTAAAGTTCTAATCAAAGTCTATAAGCGTCATCTCTCTTGTCGCGTTATTCCGGGTCGTTCTTTCATCTTCTTGTCTTTAATGTCGCTCAATTCTTAATTATACTGTCCTATCCGGTACTCATCCTTCGTAAGGGGTTCAGAAGTCTTCATCTCTTCAGCGTTGTACATTGGTGCCATACTGGTAAAGTCGTGAGTCGTCAAGCGCAGTTTTGTCTCTGCCATCGAGCCAGTTAGTTCGGTTCGCAAGAAAGACACACCTTCACCATTTACTTCTCTTCACAGGATGTCAATGTGTGTTAAACACCTGCTCGGATTCTCCACCACGTGTGATAGGTATTTTTGATGGTTAAAAACCTTTCACTTAGGTAACCGGGATTCGGTCGTTTCCACGCTAGGCTGACAAAAGACACACACAAGCTTCGTTCATGTTCCCAAAACGATTCTCTGCCAAGTCCCTGGTTTTCACCCGAGACAGCATTAAATCAATCTTTATTTCTTGTCACCCCTTAACCAATTACAATCAGTATAAGAGACTCCAAGGCCTTGCCTTCCAACAAACAACCAATCACATGAAAGTTTTACACATCATAATCAATTAATTACTCGTCAAGCTGTCTAGAGAAAACATTTCTATATATTGTCAACGCTAACTAATATTGATGGAGTAATAGTCTTGCACTAACATTCCACAAAGATACCACCTTAGTTAAAATCGCAAACAACATTGGTTTAGAATTACAGCTACTGTCTTGTATCTTAAAAACTGCATAAGAGTCATAAGATGTTTTTGGTTGATTTCGACCAGCTCGCCATCTGGTCTTGTCATTAACCTTTATCAGTATATGTCATGGCAACCACTGTCAAACTGACTGAAATATAAATCATGATATTTACATGTTATAAACAAGCTTCAATCAAACGCAAATTAAATAATAATTTTAAACTAAACTGCAAAATAAATGTGTAATCACATGCACTAAAACAAACAGACTTAAAAAATGTTATAAAAACTGTAGCAGTAGTAGTAAACGTACCAGTAGTAGATTTCTAAAGTAATTTTGTGACATGTAATAGGCAACAGTTCGGAGACGAAATATATGTATAGACTTTGCCCATACACTTATTACGTACACACATGGTCTTAGAGAATAGAGGCATACAATACATACAAAGCGGTATGTATGTTTAATTTAAAGGTATGTTTAATTAATATAATAAATATAATTTAAAATTTAAATGACATCTGTAGTGTCACCATATTCATTAAAACAGATGGTTTTTGGGTGAAGAATAAATGAAAATTTGCCTCGTTCAATAAACCTGATATTCAGATATGTTCTCTCTATATAGCAAGTTCATTTTAATTAACACATACATACACACAATAATTATAATTATATAAAATGAAAGAAAGTAGTATTTTACAATATCGTACAATTCATTTCCAAACGAAACATTTGAAAATTATTGGCTTTATAATGATGGGTTTAGTATTTTGACCTGTTATACCACTATTTTAGGTCAAATGTACTTTTAAATTAATTAAATATTCCTAATTTGTCGTTATATGATGTATGCGACATCTTTTTGGTTAATGATAATGGATTAAGTAATTTATACTTCTGTTGATCTTCTTGCCTACGTTAATCGATAAGTAAGGTACTCATAATAAAACAATTAAATGTAAATACATACCTGGATTGATTTAATTCAAAATTGACATATTCCTAATCGGTAACGGTAAACTGTTTAAGTTCAGCCTTTAATTCGACAATTTCAAAATCAAATCAATATAGCCAATTCTTGTATAGCTAATGAAAAATGGATCAACACGAATGATTTAGACACACCTTGAGGATATGTACATGCATAAACTTTATAATGTTATTGATCTATGTGTGTGTGCAAAATGTAGCCACTGAGAATGTACTGTTATATAAAGTTGGTTGTTGATGTGTGAAAAACAAGATATCATACAGTCAGATTGTATTTAAGAAATACAGAATTAATTAAATTGTCCTTAAACACATACAGGATATGTATAATTATAATGACATGCATTGCCGGATACCGAAATGGCGCGTTCTGATTGGTCAAACGATGCCACGTGAAGGTATATAACGCGATATATGACAGGGTTCATTGAACGCGCGCGATCAGCTGCTCGGACCATAACAAACAGCAGACGATAGTAGTTTAAACCTGTGTGCCTTGCGGTCGATAGATCAGTGGCGGAGGGGGGGGGGGTGAGCGCCCCCCATAAAGCTGAAACCCTTGTATGTCAGAAAAATTTGGCTCTCAAAATGCAGAAAATTGCGATTTTAACGGTCTTGATTTGAAAATTGAGCAGTTTCCCCACCTCATGAAAAATTTCGTGCCCCCGCCGCTGACAACAAATAACAATATGGTTGATTAAGAAATTATGCTGAAGCAAATTTTGATCCCAATTTTAATGCTGGCAACCCTTAGAAGACAGCTTGTCGGCATCGAGCAACAACGAAATGAGCGGGCAACGGTATAATAGACAATTGCAAAATGGGGAGTGACAGCTTTTAAAAGTAAGTTACGTCATTTACTACGTGTAGTCACCGGAATGAATCGTATTAACCGGTATTAACTCCAGTTGCTTATCGTCACAATCCATCACTTACTGGTTGCTCTCTGGCATGAATAGCCGTAAACGTAGTACAGCAAATGAAGAGAAAGCCAACTGGCACCGTTATTTAATAATCGTAATGTCACCATTCACTCTATTAACACAAGATCTACCTCACAAGAATAAAGTATCATCCGGACGAAATTGGAGATAGTCCGGGCGAAATTGAAGATAGTCCGGGCCACAGTCCCTCAACGAAAATGGACCGGGCGAAATTGTAGATAGTCCGGGCGAAATTGAAGTTAGTCCGGGCGAAATTGTAGATAGTCCGGAAGAAATTGAGGATTATTTTAAACTAATTATTTATTACACAGTTTTCTTTTTACAGCTTTTTATGTTTTTTTTTGTCAATTACAATAAAAAAAACCTGTTCTGAATAGTACTCTTGTGTTAAATTAAATTTCATGTTCAAGTTAATGTATGATTGTTGTGTCTTATTATTGTAACTGTGAGTATGTGTTTAAGATCGGGTTGCCACACAGTGACTGACTATATTATGAGGAGGTTGGCAGCCATTATAATGGAAATAATTGGCGGCGCGTCACTCATTATTCCCTTGAATTTACCAGGGATTTTAAAAACAACAACGGCACAGAAGGTTTTTGGCAATAATTTAATTTGAGGAATGTCAGGCCCACTTTTAAGTCTGTAATGGGGAATAACGGCGAGTAACACAATGGATTTTCTCTCGTTCTCTCGATATAGCAGGAAATCAGCAGCTGCAACATGGTCATTGATTGGCTACTCATTTAAGAATTGTATTTGTTAAGTTTATTTGGTTTATATTACTGTCCTGGTGTAGTATAGCTGGTGAATATGTTTCAATGAACTACAATATTGTGGCTCTGAAAAAATAATTGGATAATTGTTGAGATAATAGAAATTTGGTTTATCTGTGGAGTTAGTATATACATTCGATATGAGAACTTACTGAAAAATGACAACATTGCATTCTCTATGTATATTATACAAAACTAGCGGATAATTAACATACAGCCAATGCAAATTTTATACATACATACACATCTATATAGATCGGCGACCTGGCGGTCGAAAGAGTCCTTGTGTCCTATAAGAACATACAAGTAGATAGCGGCAACCAGAATCAACCAAAAAGATCTGAAACCTTGTCATATTCTCCGAAGACATGACCATTGATATTGATTCTTTGATTCAGTTTCCTTTTTCTTGTTCTCCTAAATGGTACTGTGAATACATTTCTAAGCTATAACACTCTGTTAAGCCAACTTGAAGGTTGGCATCTAACACTTTTAGCCAGTACAATTTGGATTTTGCACAAACTGATTTATTGCCAATTAATTCCAGGTTACAAGTTATAAAATAAATGCTTATATTATATGTACGTGTATTAACCCCTGTGTGTAGTCCGAGTAGAAAAGGTTCATTCATGCAGTAAACTCATTGACAAAGGTCGCGTTGTTCGGTTACCCGAACCCTTCTCATAAAGACGAATACAACCTCGTGTACAGCACGTCACATTACCGCCATTATACGTAATGTTAACATTTAACCTCATATTACGTGTCGTCATTTATTGTCCAATCATCAGCAATCAATGATCAATCACACAATAAAGTGTAATTATTAACTACACAACCATACACAGCCTTACGTTGTTCTTAGTTGACGCCATAGTGAGAATTTGATTGAGGTACTTTTGTGAGAGTTTCAAACTAGACGTCGCCATTCGCAGTAAGTATGTATGCAATAACGCATTGCTACTATCTGTATCGCAAATGGTACTGCACATCCAGAAACTTGTTTATTGCAAGGTCTTTTACCAGTTTATTGTAAAGAACTGGCTAGCCATTACATTGGAGATATTTGAAGTTAATCTTCAGTATACAAAATGAAATCTAAATCACTTGTAGGACATGTAACAGTTGGCTACAGTCACCAGTACTACATGTTGCATTTCAGTGTATTAACATTAGCATTAACATTCCTTCAATAGTTTATTTGACTTTAAGGAAAACACCTAGATATATATGAACAATAAAGCACGTAATTTAAGCGTGACTAGACTAGAGTACCATAAAACCGTAGGCTAAGATGAATTATTGACCATATATTGTTTGTTTTAAATTCTAGTTGCCAAAACACCATACAGTGTATAAAAGCATCTCATAAAACAATAATATGTCAGGTGGTGAACTCCTATGTGTGTTGTATTGCCTCATAACGCGTGATAAGACTGACACTGTGACGTATACACTGCCTTAGTTAGTCCATTGATACCTTCAACGTCCATCTAATGTCATTATTTATGGACATTCTTTAACCCATTTCATCTTGTATATCACATACACAGTGGCAAATGTTCCTACTAATTTGTGTTTCGATTGGTGATCCCAACAAATAACCCTTTATTATTTGTTTACTGTCGTGTTGCGTATATATTCCTCATTCGTATGAATCGATAAATGTAAATCTGAGATATACCAAGAAGTCCATTATTTAAAAGTGTTCAGCTGTTTTTATGTATTTTCTTTCAAACATCACATAATAACCGTATGCGGTATGCATCTTTTACTGTGTTGTGTATTAAACTAGAAGGTGACATTTTTGCAATACAGGTATTTTATATACATATTGTAAAAATACCAGATGTGTAATTTCGCAAGACTTGTGGAAATTTATATATGATAAATACGCCAGAAATAGTAAAAATAAAAATAAGATTCAATTTGAATTTTAACAGAAAATCATGTCAACATTCATCGTATCGTTGTTAGTGGCTACGGTATTTGGGCAGAATGAGAAGCAGCAAGCATTGTCAGACGAGACAAAGGCCTTTCACTTTAAGGTAAGCGTTTTTAAACCAAAAATATAAATTTAAGTAATTCATTTCATACTGGGATGCAGCGCTGTTATTATAGAGAGTTAACAGTACAATACATGTTTATATATTCAGAATTCTACAAATTTACAGTTACAACATTTCCAATCCAGGACAATGCATATAATATATAGAAAATAGCAGTTGGTAATCATAGTCATTGGTAATTAAATGCTGGTAAAGATGAACAATGGACTGATGGTCAGATCAGAATGTACACGATGCACCTGATATATACATGTGAAATCGCCAACCACTTGCCGCTTTCCCTCACCAATCCCCTGTTTAGCTCAGTCGGTAGACTGAGAAGTCGGGACTTCTTTTTTTGTTTTAGGCCAGACTTTTATTATCCCTTGTTTCGCGAACCCGCCGAATGAACTGGATCCGAAAATGAAATAAAAATTAAATTTTATTTAGGCGTAATTTCTCGCGCCCGCCGACTTGTAAGCGCAAAGAATTGCTGAAAAAATATTATTTTCATCTTAATTTTTTTACCGCCCGCCGCATAACAAATCCAAGTTGCATTTCGTGGGAATATCATGATCAAAGTACCGAAGTCTCACGCAGATGAGAAACAAGGTTATACATGGAATAAAATATTATTTCATTTCTTCTCACCGATCAATGATCTCACTTACAATTCCTTGAGAATCACACAAATCTAATGGAAATAAAGAATTAATTTTATTTTTTCCGCCCTCCTCAAAAAAATTGCCTTATAAAAACTCGTGAAACAGGAAATAAAAAAGTTTGGCCTTACATGAAAAATATAATTCCTTTCGCGGTCACGTTAGTTTTCGCGATCACGGGAAAAGGACTTAAAACATTATTTTTTTGTAAAACAAAAACGAAGTCCCGACTCTGCCAGTCTACTCAGTCGGTAGTGTGGCTACTGCACAGCTTAGCTAATCTAAATAAACGTGGTTTGAGTCACGTGTCAGTACAAAATAAGCCAATTTGTCTGCCGCTCATAGTCTTCGCCAAACCACGAAAGGCATTTCATTTGGAGGTAGGAAAATTAAGTGATATTTAACAGGTAATAATAATGATAACATGTATTTTTTTGTGTGTTTTTGTCTGGGTTGGCAATTCCATTTGTCACCTTGTTACAAATTCAGCTTGTAGTTTTCAACAAGAAGAACACATTTTTTTTACCAGAAAACAAGTTGGAAAGTGTCTCAAAACAAAGTTTTTCTACATGATGAGATATTAACTAATTGTCATGTTTAATAGTGTTCCCACAATGTTTTTGCCATATAACAACCATGGGACTTCTTTGGTTGTTGCCATGGCAATTACAATTGTTGTACTCTTGTTACCAATCTTGTCAACCTATGGTAGTTCATTTGTATAGTTTTTTGGCGGATTGACTTCTAAACAAATTTCCATCTACACCCATCGAGGCAGCTACACAACAAACATAAAGTCGAACGGTCTGGTTCTTTTTGAGAAGAAGCTGCCCACATCCATCCATCCATCCATCCAGACACCCAGCTTTCAAACGACAGTATCATCAGTATAGATCAGCGGACCTATGGTTCGTTGAACTAAACATGTTTCTTTTAAAATGTGAGAGAACAACTTTGATGCCTGATTAACCCGTAATGAAAGGCATAGCCAATTGTTCAATACAGTGTTCTGGTAGAGGATAGTATAATTAGTCAAGTATATTTTGTTAGCTTTTACTCAGAGTACCTTTTCTTTGTCAACATTTAATATGAAAGTATTCTGTCTTTGTTCTACAATTTATGTTTAGTAGTTTCTTTGTTCAAAACGATGACTGTTTACTAAGAAAGAAATGCTTCTTCGTCCACATTTACAAGCAAGCGGTCTGTGTTATAGAACTAGTTTGTTCCTGCATGATCCAGGTGGAGAGTACAACTTTCTCATTATGTAAAAGACACTTTTAAGTAGCAACCTCCTCCTGAATTTGATTTCTAGATCGAGGGGCGGGCGGATGCATGGTCAATGAATGAGCTAAGCAATTGATTTGTAATGGAATATGTGAGTTTATTTCACTATTCACTATGTCATCGTGGTAATCGTCATTAGAAACTCATGCCAAAGCTAAGTGGGTCGAACGCGTCTTTTAAGTTACAGTCCGTAAACCTGGTGATTTAAAATACGTTACTCAACTCGCTTTGTGGCCAAGGTGGTCTTTCCTGATCAATTGAGTGTTGAACATTATTTTCTACTCACATTTTTGGCATTAATCATTAAAGGGCGACAGTTGTCGCGCCACGTCCTGTTCGATATGGGACGCATAGCGACGTATACAACGCGTGTAAAATACATTGTTTACTTACATAAAATTCGAACATGCGCCGCGCGACGACCACCGCGCTTTAGTCATTTAATTATACCCCCAGCCTGTCAGACGCATAAAATATGGTACGTTTGTCACCGTGTTAACCAATTAGAATCTTGTATTGATATGTTATAACATATGCAGAAACATGCTAATTTCAACTGGCTTAATTTTAAAAGAGTTAAGGGGTAACAAAGATGAAGGGGATTGACAAATTGTATGCAGCGCGCGCCATATGACGATACGACCTTCAAGCGAGAAGTACATAGTAAGTTAGTTAGCTACCATTAAAACATAGAAATGTGATCATTTAATTTTAGCATGGATACAATAGCACAGGAATGATCTTAGCCGTGTTTTATGACAAAAATTAAAAGTGGAGACAGCTACAAATATCTCAATTGTTATTTAAACTTTTTTGCTATTTACGACTACCAGAATTACACTTGTAAGCAGCACACCTCCAGTTCTTCTCTGTGTTCCGACTATGGTAGCAGTATAATTCCTTTACGTATTTTCCCTGCGTCAATGTCAGAGGTGACAAAATGCAACTCGGAAGTTAAGTCGCGAATACAGTCATCAGTATCCATTTTTTTACTAGAATGATTTGTTTCACTAATGAAATGATTGACAAGTTTAAAAAGAGTTGTGACAGATTTTCTATTACTGTATACACATGTAACAGCATACTGGGTAATGTAAATGCATTCAGCTCACTGCTACAGTGATAGGTGTTATAACACAGTATCCGAGCAATAAATGTTTCAATTGCTGCGTCAGGTCGAATACGAGGTCTCTCTTACAATCTGAAATTAGTTCAGTTTTAATTTACAATTATTTCAACTAGGTTTGTACAAAACATAGTATTTTCATTGATGACCAAGCGTCTTATGATACAAAGCCTAATATTTATGTAAATTCATTGTATGAAGATTTTGAAAATATTTTCAGATGCTCGAGACTGGTAGGACGACTAAACAAAATTGCAGCCATGCTCCTAACACGCACTGGAATGCCACTGTTGATGAATGCGTGTGTGACCATGGGTGGTACTTGGATGAAGGAACTGCCCAATGCTCCCGATGTGTTGAGTGTTGCCCAGGCAACGAAATTAAAATTCCAGCTTGTGTTGCCCAAAATCTTGGCGACAAGATATGTACGGAAGTTAAACCGTGTGACTTGCCTGGTAAGTACTGTATAATATTGAATGTCGATAAATATTCCAGCAACCATCATACAAAACGATTTGGGGACATCTGCGAGGAATAAATTGTATATTACAATGGAAACATTTTTGCACACTTATTACCAACTTCCAAAATACCCCCAAAAAAATATTTTTAGAATCATCAGTTTTTTCATAAGGGTGATTGTTTAGACGATGTCTACATTGTGTGGTATATGAAATATATATATATTTCAGGTTAAAAAAAGAAAGCAGCTAAGTATGTGAATGGATGCGACTGCTACTACACGGCTATATAGTATGCATGCGCCAGTGTGTCAATTTAAAATACTGTTTTAGTCTCGTTGTCCCCACTAAACATCAGCGCAAGTCGAAAACTAATTTCTCAAATAGTTTGCCCGGACTCCAGATAATTATTGTTACCTAGAACCTGTGACAATTTGATTTTTATCTGATGACGTCAGATATATGATTTTTTTGCTATGACCGATTTTTTCAACGTTGATTGAGGTAGGCCAACATTTTTAAATTTGTCAACAAATGAGCATTTGTTTCACATGGCAACCTAATATAACCTTAGTAGAGCCATCAGTAAGTATGTAGTCTTTTAAAACAATCGATTTAAGGAAGTCTAATGAGCAATAATTTAATAAATCAACCACACAAACTTGATTATGATTGTGTTATTTGTGTATACTCGTTGACTTCAAAACGTATTTTTTCACAATCATTATAGTCCATTATTCCAAATTTTCAAAAGCACTTCATGTTAAATTTAAATTCATAAATTGGCCATTCTAAGAACTCGAGTCTCGTGAATGCTAAACTATTTTGTGTATTTCCACGCTTAATATACACATTTGATGGCAGTCAATTTTGATGAAGCCTTAGTATGTAAATGCCATTTTTTTATTTTGACATTGAACTATAAAAATATAATTTGAATTTCAAAATCAAATCATTTGATTTTTGTAGCAGACCTCCAGACCGCCCCTTTCAAGCATTATGCTAAATCATGCTGTAAATGGAAAATCACATATTGATTATACAAGGAATGAATTAGCGCCACTGGCATCCATGTTTATGGTGTTTTGTTTTTGACCTGGGTTTGTGACAACAAAATGTACTCTCTACAAATTGGGGGTCTCTAATCGTTTGTAAATAATCATCAGTGTGTATCATGGAGTAAAATAACTAAGATGCTGCTAAATGGCAGTGTAAGGACTTTACAACTGGAATTTACAATAATCAACTTTATAAAGAAAAAATATGTGCTTTAGTGTCATGACTATTTTTCTTTAATCTTTTATTAATGTCGACCATTGAATATAATGGAATTATTGAGTACACATTATCTTTATTGTAATTATAGAACCAACCACAGATTATGAATCAGCACTGCCTACCAGACTGAAGGTCGGAATTAGTATTGGTGTTGTAATTACTATAATATCCGTAGTATTAATATCATTATTTATTTATAATAAAGGTGGTAAATGCTGCAATAGAATCAGTAAGTACCTCGTACATATATGAGTGTAGTAATTTTCATTTGTTCCGAACCTTAGCTACGTCAAACCAAGTCACAATAAATGTCATTGTTATTCATAATAAATGCTATGTTGTTGTTTGTGTCAATATACCAAAATTATCATATAAAACAATATAGAAACAACCAATGGCAATGAATACATGTAAATCAACAAAGCTTAAAAATGGGATGATGCAGGCATGATATAAAATTCATAATTTCTGATTAGAAAATGACTGCAGGAGATTATTTGTTATTGGTGGGTCATACGAACATGCACATTGTCCCACTGATTGATTTGGAAATTTTTTGTAGTTTTAAATTCCGTGTATACGACCAGTCATATTTTATTTTATTTCAGGTTATTACTACACAAAACAAGGAGGAGAACAGCCAGATGATGAATAATTAGTGCCGCCAGATCAATAATATTTCTCGGGTTTGCATACAAGTTTGATTTGCGAACGCCATGAGTTGAATTCAGTGTTCATCTACTAATTTATTAAATAAAAGAAGCAAAATACACAAATTTTCCCCCAGAAATAATTTGACATTTTACGTAGAGAATCCATACATACCTTATACCCATTAGATAGATTTCGAATTGAGTACAAAAGTTGTATCTGGGCGTTGGCCCTACGGCCAAGCCCAGAGAGCAAACAAGTGAACTCAGGTCATGTGTGTACCAGTCTTCCCCTAAGTCTAAGGTAACATTATTTTTATATTTTTATGAGCTAAATCACGTGTTCCAAATTGACACATTACATTACTCAAAACACCTTTTATGATAGGACAGTGATTCAATACACCCGCATAGGTTTCCCGAAAATACATTGTATAAAAATACAATAGTGATTTTAACACCTCCACCTCGTGGGTAATTGCTTTACGGGCTGATTTGTCGCAGGTGATAATGTTTTACGAATTATATTATTACAAGTGGTGTCATACACTGTCAGCTGCCCATATGCCACATGCTTGCTAAAAGCGACACGGGTATTGTTTTAGAAAACACTCTGGTTGATAGCAATGTGAAGATACGCTTGATATTGTTTCAATACAAGAGTCACCCGTGGGAATCCTGACAAAGCCCATGACGGGTGTCCGTACGAGCGATATGACAGCAATATGAACGTTTTTTTAATGAAAATTTTAATTGGAGCTTCATTATGAAAGATACATTTCAGATCTTATGTAATATGGAAATTGTTAAATGTTAATACATTAAAGCACTGTTTTAAAAATGTCAAAAAGCTGGATGCTTTAGACGTAACAGTATAATAGACATATTACAGTATTAAGTGTACTCCGTTCTCTTGTAAATTACTCATGACAAGTAATTACCCATTTCTCTATATGGCTTTTTAATTTATTCCTTCTCAAAGCAATAATTTACTCAATTTTTTTTAATATGCTGTACATATTTTTTGTATATATAAAATCATGAATTTGTTTCTTTGATTCTTTGTTTGACAATTAGAATAAGAAAATTGGTATAATTGGTACTGGTATAATTTTTCATACCAGTTACATCTCGATCTAATTCTTACACTTTACAGCAAGTCTCAGAAGTATTGGGGCAGCCAATTTGCAAACTCGCTAGCGAATTGGCTAACTGCTTTGGTTTTGACTAAATGGTTGGCTTTCGAATCTCGCTGGCGCCGGTTTGTGATCGCGTCCACTCTTGGCGAGTCTATATTGCACTAGGGGACATAGAATGTTTTTTACGCATCCTCAGGCTGGTACATGTCTGGATTCCCCTGAATGATTTGAGCCCGAAAATGGTCACAGTCAGCTGGCGTGATAATATTATAAATGCGATTAATCTACCGATATTTATTATATGAGGTTAACCTTCTTGAACTCTGCTTGAAACTAAATAGACAAGTTGAGAAACAGTTTCCAACAAATCAGTGAGAAAATAACAAACTTTACCCCAGACCATTCGTCCCGGTGTTATCGCTATCGCCACACGAGACTCCAGCTTGTCTCCTATACAATTTTCCTTCCGCCCACTTAATTTTAATATTCATATGACCTTTGCACTGACATCGATAGCCAATCGCATTCGACCGCGGACGTCACTCTAAATAAACAACTGAATAAATTAATATACCATATTTGGAAGATAGCGGGTAAATTCAACGTTGTTGGTGTGTTCCTTCGGGTTCCGAAGTCGCACGAAACGAGTTCATGTTCCGTTATCTTTCGCAAGTAAAACAGGTCGATATGTATTAAACATGGCATTTGTTTTCTTGTTTTAACCCCCTTATTACGCAAGCTTCCGTCGAAGTGGTGTTTTTTTCGACGATTTGTGGCATGTTGCAAAACGAACGAAACATTGCGGCATTCTTAGCGGTGGATAAGGGATCGACTATGTCGTCACATTTATGTCTCGTTTGAAAGAGAATAAACAACCGCTCAGAAAAATATGTTGCTAATATTTAAGTGCGGTGCCTTGAAATCGCCTGCCCGACGTCCAAATTTCAAAAGGATGTTCGATTTGCAATGACGACCGTTCATATGTACTAGGCGACGTTACTAATTACTACTAGGGTCGGTGTTTGCATTAAGAATTATAGAACAAAAGATCAGCAAAGCGGTGCTTTTGTCGGCGATTTTGTCAAAGGGAATATTGATAAAATGTTGCAAAACAGAATCGCGAGTTGGGTGAAAAATTGCGCCGGCGGCATTCTCAGCGATGGCGACACCCGAGAAACACCGTGTCACGGTGCATTCGTGCTTCAGTACACCGAAGAAATACATACATATTGTTGCGGACGACTATTGTAGACTGTGTTCGTGTAGTCTTCGAGTTTGTGGACAGTTAAAGTCGTGTGTGAATTTATTCAAGCCAGGAAAAGCAGGAGGGATAACTTATGGAAATCGTCTTTCCAATTTGATCCAGTGCGACGTTGTGAAAGGAGCGACTCTGTCGTCTCATCTATGTCTAGTTTGTAAGAGAAAGATTGATAGCGCAGAAAAATCCGCCAATAATGTAAAACAGTGGCGTGAAATTGTCAGTCATTCTAATATCTCCCAACCTGTAAACGAAAGGGTTAAGCGTGCTGCCTTGAAATCGCCTGCCAAAACTAAAATGGCGCGTGTCACGTGACTTTGTTTACTAAAGATAGCGTGGGCGTTTGATTGACACTCAACTCATTAGTATTCCACCAATCACAGCTACATCTACTTTCTGGATGTGCGCAGTCAAATTGTATAGGAGACAAGCTGGAGTCTCGTGTGGCGATAGCGATAACACCGGGACGAATGGTCTGGGGTAAACAAACTTTCACACTCCGCTGAAAAAATCGACCTCATTCGTCGTTTTTGTGTGGGCACGAAGAGCATAGAAGACTTTCCCTGGTATATTCAAAGCAAAATCGCCATCCAACTGTAAACACCGTCGCTGATTAGCTCATAAAGTATGAGGATCGTCCCCTACTGTTACATAGATTAATCTTAAGTGGGCGTGACCGCAAGACGGCGCCAGCGAGATTCGAAAGCCAACCGTTTAGTCAAAACCCAAGCAGTTAGCCAATTCGCTAGTGAGTTTGCAAATTGGCTGCCCCAATACTTCTGAGACTTGCTGTAATGAATTTCTTACTGTAATTCTTCTTTTACTTTTTCATATCGTTGTATAATTTCCTGTGACGGATTAAAGTTTAGTTCTTGTTCTACTTTTTCAAGCTGTAATGTTACGTGCTTTATATTGAATTTCAACCAGTCCCATTTTATTCTACTCTCACTCATTTTCTATACCTATTTTTAACCTAGGAAGAGAAATTATCATGAATTAATACTAAGTAGTCTATGACGTTTAATAAACAATTGTTACACTTCCAGTAAGAACTGCCTTTTTTGCTTTCCTCCCTTACTAAATCTAAAATAATTGCTGAATGATCCGACAAGAAACATGGTTTCATGTATGTATCAGATACGGCAGACTGTAAACTATCACTGACCAGAAAATGATTAAGTCTGCTCTGAATTACTTTAGGATGTGCAATGCCTCTTTCCTCGGCCTAAAAGCCATGTATAAAAATTATGTCTGCGTCAGATTCAATAGAGAGATTGTAACTGGAGCAACATAACAGAGTAAACCCCTTTCGATGATCATTAATAAGCTTTTCTGGAATATATTTGTCAACGTTGTAAGCGAATGTTATTTGACAGTATACATTATGTAAGCGACTCGTATTTGAACACTCTTCCCACGATTCTTGTTGCCAAGCGTCCCGAATGTATTGACCAACTTACTGAAGATATAAATTCCATCCCCTCCCCCTGATTGAGCCAAGCATGGCCAAAACCATATCTATTTAGAATGGATCGAATATTCGTTGCTCACCCTTCCTGAGTAGAAGATCATACGCATGTTTAGCCATTTTGCTACCAATCATGGACAAGTCTTTGGGATACCATTTAATACAGTTCATGCAAGTTGTAACAAAGATGGGGTAACGCCTTAACTCCCAAATCACAACAGATCCAGTGATGCCACGAAATCATGCTTGTGTACCCGGCATTCCCATTTTGAAAAAGGTCTACCAGAATGTACTGATTGGCGTAAGTCGATTATCGGACACCCCCTCTAGATCGCCACTGCTCTTGTCCAGCAGAAATAAGGGAGAGTACGGCTCAAGAAGGTGATTGATCAGCCGATTGATCACTATTGTTATAGCGCCCTCTTTTGGCAACCAGTCTATCATCTTTAGTATCATCTCTGCCTTACTAGATCTGCCAGTAGACTCGTTTACACTGGTGTGGTGGTCAATTGACGATAACTGGGAAACTGAGTCTTGTAGCCGTGTTTGACTACAGATAGAGACCAGAGTTCTCGAATGTGATAAAAAAATTAGAAGACATGAGGCCCTGTGAGTGTGGGACACAAATTATGTATATTCATCTTGGCTTTTTTAGACTTGCACTGGGGAGGCAATGGGCCACAGGTTTAATTCAGTCTTGATCCACAACACACTCAACACGCTCAACATGGCAGTAAGTTTGATGAATGGAATAAAATGTTCAATACCAATGACACATCCATCAACTACAGCAACAACCACACATTCATATCCATTTGTAGATTGTAAACCACACGCATATATTCATATGTAGATTGCAAACCACACACGTATTCATATGTAGATTGAAAAATACACACATGTATTCACATGCAGATTGGAAAACACACATGTATTCATATGTAGATTGAAAACCACACACATGCATTCATGAGCAGATTGAAAACGCATACATACATATGTAGATTGCAAAACACACATGTATTTATATGTAGATTGCAAACACACATGTTCATATAGAGATTGTAAACTACGCATGTATTCATATGCAGATTGCAAAACACACGCATGTATATGGAGATGGCAAACCACACACATGTATTCATATGAAGATTTCAAAACACATGTATTCATATGCAGATTGCAAAACACATGCATATATTCAATTGTATATTGCATAACCACAGACATGTATTCATATGTAGATTGCAAACCACACACGTATTCATATGTAGATTGAAAAATACACACATGTATTCACATGCAGATTGGAAAACACACATGTATTCATATGTAGATTGAAAACCACACACATGCATTCATGAGCAGATTGAAAACGCATACATACATATGTAGATTGCAAAACACACATGTATTTATATGTAGATTGCAAAACACGTGTATTCAAATGTAGATTGCAAAACACACATGTTCTTATGGAGATTGAAAACCACACATGTATTCAAATACAGATTGGAAAACACACACATTAATTCATACGAATATAGCAAAACACATTCATATGGAGATTGTAAACTCACATGTATTCATATGTAGATTGTATAACCACACACATGTATTCATATGCAGATTGCAAACCACAGATGTATTCAAATGCAGATTGGAAAACACACATGTGTCCATATGCAGATTGCAAAACACATGTATTCAAATGTAGATTGCAAAACACATATGTTCTTATGGAGATTGTAAACCACACGTGTATTCATATATTCATATGCAAAACTCACGCATATATTCATTTGTAGATTGCATAACCACACACAAGTATTCATATGCAGATTTGAAAACACACATGTATTCATATGCAGATTTGAAAACACACACATTAATTCATACGAATATAGCAAAACACATTCATATGGAGATTGTAAACCACACATGTATTCATATGCAGAGTGCATAACCACACACATGTACTCATACGCAGATTGCAAATCACACATGTATTCATATGCAGATTAGAAAACACACATGTGTTCATATGCAGATTGCAAAACACACACATGTATTCATCGGAAGATTGCAAAACAAATGTATTCATATGTAGATTGCAAACCACACGTAATCATATGTAGATTGCAAACCACACACCTGTATTCATAGGAAGATTGCAAAACAAATGTATTCATATGTAGATTGCAAACCACACACATGTATCCATTTGCAGATTGCAAACCACACACATGTATTCATATGCAGATTTGAAAACACACACATTAATTCATACGAATATAGCAAAACACATTCATATGCAGATTGGAAAACACACATGTGTTCATATGCAGATTGCAAAACACACACATGTATTCATCGGAAAATTGCAAAACAAATGTATTCATATGTAGATTGCATACCACACGTAATCATATGTAGATTGCAAACCACACACATGTATTCATATGCAGATTGGAAAACACATGTAATTGTATGTAGATTGCAAACCACACACCTGTATTCATAGGAATATTGCAAAACAAATGTATTCATATGTAGATTGCAAACCACACACATGTATTCATATGCAGATTGGAAAACACACGTAATTATATGTAGATTGCAAACCACACACCTGTATTCATAGGAATATTGCAAAACAAATGTATTCATATGTAGATTGCAAACCGCACATGTATTCGTATGCAGATTGCAAACCACACATGTATTCAAACGTAGATTGCAAACCACACACATGTATTCATATGCAGATTGGGAAACACACATGTGTTCATATGCAGATTGCAAAACACACACATGTATTCAAACATAGATTGCAAACCACACACATGTATTCATATGCAGATTGCAAACCACACACATGTGTTCGTATGCAGATTGCAAACCACACACATGTACTCATGCAGATTGGAAAACACACATAATCATATGTAGACTGCGAACCACACTCTGTATTCATATGAAGATTGCAAAGCACACACATGTATTCATATGCAGATTGCAAAACAAATGTATTCATATGTAGATTGCAAACCACACACATGTATTCATATGCAGATTGCAAACGACACACAAGTATTCATATGTAGATTTGAAAACACACATGTATTCGTAAGCAGATTGAAAACACACATATTAATTCATACGAATATAGCAAAACACATTCATATGGAGATTGTAAACCACACATGTATTCATATGCAGATTGCATAACCACACACATGTATTCATACGCAGATTGCAAACCACACATGTATTCATATGCAGATTGGAAAACACACATGTGTTCATATGCAGATTGCAAAACACACACATGTATTCATCGGAAGATTGCAAAACAAATGTATTCATATGTAGATTGCAAACCACACGTAATCATATGTAGATTGCAAACCACACACCTGTATTCATAGGAAGATTGCAAAACAAATGTATTCATATGTAGATTGCAAACCACACACATGTATCCATATGCAGATTGCAAACCACACACATGTATTCATATGCAGATTTGAAAACACACACATTAATTCATACGAATATAGCAAAACACATTCATATGGAGATTGTAAACCACACATGTATTCATATGCAGATTGCATAACCACACACATGTATTCATACGCAGATTGCAAACCACACATGCATTCATATGCAGATTGGAAAACACACATGTGTTCATATGTAGATTGCAAATCACACACATGTATTCATCGGAAAAATGCAAAACAAATGTATTCATATGTAGATTGCATACCACACGTAATCATATGTAGATTGCAAACCACACACCTGTATTCATAGGAAGATTGCAAAACAAATGTATTCATATGTAGATTGCAAACCACACACATGTATCCATATGCAGATTGCAAACCACACACATGTATTCATATGCAGATTGGAAAACACACGTAATCATATGTAGATTGCAAACCACACACCTGTATTCATAGGAATATTGCAAAACAAATGTATTCATATGTAGATTGCAAACCACACATGTATTCGTATGCAGATTGCAAACCACACATGTATTCAAACATAGATTGCAAACCACACACATGTATTCATATGCAGATTGGGAAACACACATGTGTTCATATGCAGATTGCAAAACACACACATGTATTCAAACATAGATTGCAAACCACACACATGTATTCATATGCAGATTGGGAAACACACATGTGTTCATATGCAGATTGCAAACCACACACATGTACTCATGCAGATTGGAAAACAAATGTATTCATATGTAGATTGCAAACCACACACATGTATTCATATGCAGATTGCAAACGACACACAAGTATTCATATGTAGATTTGAAAACACACATGTATTCGTATGCAGATTTGAAAACACACATATTAATTCATACGAGTATAGCACATTCATATGGAGATTGTAAACCACACATGTATTCATATGCAGATTGCATAACCACACACATGTATTCATACGCAGATTGCAAACCACACATGCGTTCATATGCAGATTGCAAAACACACATGTGTTCATATGCAGATTGCAAAACACACATGTATTCATCGGAAAATTGCAAAACAAATGTATTCATATGTAGATTGCAAACCACACGTAATCATATGTACATTGCAAACCACACACCTGTATTCATAGGATGATTGCAAAACAAATGTATTCATATATTCATATGTAGATTGCAAACCACACACATGTATCCATATGCAGATTGCAAACCACACATGTATTCATATGCAGATTGGAAAAAACACGTAATCATATGTAGATTGCAAACCACACACCTGTATTCATAGGAAGATTGCAAAACAAATGTATTCATATGTAGATTGCAAACCACACACATGTATTCATATGCAGATTGGGAAACACACATGTGTTCATATGCAGATTGAAAAACACACACATGTATTCAAACATAGATTGCAAACCACACACATGTATTCATATGCAGATTGGGAAACACACATGTGTTCATATGCAGATTGCAAAACACACACATGTATTCAAACATAGATTGCAAACCACACACATGTATTCATATGCAGATTGGGAAACACACATGTGTTCATATGTAGATTGCAAACCACACACATGTATTTATATGCAGATTGCAAAACACACACATGTACTCATGCAGATTGGAAAACACACATAATCATATGTAGACTGCAAACCACACTCTGTATTCATATGAAGATTGCAAAACACACACCTGTATTTATATGCAGATTGCAAAACACACATGTATTCATGCAGATTGGAAAACACACATAATCATATGTAGATTGCAAAACACACACATGTATTCAAACATAGATTGCAAACCACACATGTATTCATATGCAGATTGGGAAACACACGTGTTCATATGCAGATTGCAAACCATACACCTGTATTTATATGCAGATTGCAAAACACACACATGTACTCATGCAGATTGGAAAACACACATAATCATATGTAGATTGCAAAACACACACATGTATTCAAACATAGATTGCAAACCACACATGTATTCATATGCAGATTGGGAAACACACGTGTTCATATGCAGATTGCAAACCATACACCTGTATTTATATGCAGATTGCAAAACACACACATGTATTCATGCAGATTGGAAAACACACATAATCGTATGTAGATTGCAAACCACACACATGTATTCATATGAAGATTGCAAAACACACACCTGTATTTATATGCAGATTGCAAAACACACACATGTATTCATGCAGATTGGAAAACACACATAATCATATGTAGATTGCAAACCACACATGTATTCATATGCAGATTGCAAAACACACACGTATTCATGCAGATTGGAAAACACACATAATCATATGTAGATTGCAAACCACACACATGTATTCATATGAAGATTGCAAACCACACACATGTATTCATATGTAGATTGCAAACCACACACATGTATTCATTTGTAGATTGCATAACCACACATGAATTTATATGCAGATTGGAAAACACACACACATATTCATATGCAGATTGCAAACCACACACATGTATTCATATGAAGATTGCAAACCACACACATGTATTCATATATGTAGATTGCAATAACCACACATGTATTTATATGCAGATTGAAAACATACGCATGTATTCGTATGCAGATTGGAAAACACACACATATATTCATATGTAGATTGCAAACCACACACATTAATTCATATGAAGATTGCAAAACATGTGTATTCATATGTAGATTGCAAAACACGCATGTTCATATGGAGATTGTAAACCACACACTTTTATTCACATGGACATACTTGTAGCAACATCTTAATTGTTTAAATTCAGGCATTATACTGGTACAAGGTAAAAAAGGTTATGGTAGTATATAATGTTAAAAAAATTAAAATCTTAAAAGCATTTGTTCTTCTATTTATCACAATTATTACAGCAAATCTCAAGATACGTGTGGTGTGTGAGCCACCATGTATTCCACACAATTTTAGGCTGCCATAACATTGTTTTTAAAATGTCTGTGGTAGGGGAGTTTAATTGTAGCAATAATAATAAGCTGTATACAATCATGTGTTCATTGAAATTGTGATGTACAATAAAGAAGACAATAAACACACAAACTAGAAAGTCACAGTCTTAGTTGGTAATTTTTCAATGTGATCTCTTATGAGCTAAACACCAGACACCCCAAATGAGAAGGGTGGATTATGGGGGAAAGGATACAAATTCATGCAATTGGTGATATGACAGCTGACACAAGACATTCATGTCTTTACTATCTATCATGACTGGCACTTGTATGACATAATACAAACTGGAACCACATTTTCAAAAAAAAATGTATCTGCCAAATATGAATGAAAATGAACCACAAGTTTGAGATACAGTAACATGGCTAAAAGGCAAGAAGACCACCATTTGGCTATGTTTGATCAGATTGTAAAAAAAAATGTCATGAACATGTATCCTAACATGTATAATGTATGTGCCAAATTTGAATAAAGATTAAAAAGCATGTCAAAGATTCCACATTATCAAAACAACAAAATGGCTGCTAGTTGGCCATCTTGGATTGAACCACATTATCCAGTTCTGGAATGGCAGAAATGCTTGATTTTGATGCTTTTGTTAACTAAAATGGCCGCTATTTGGCCATCTTGGATTGGAGAAACAAATGTGCTTATATATGATGTGATGTGCATGTGCAGTTTGAATGTAGTCAGCTCAGGCATGTCTGAGATACAGGTGCGGACAAACGGACCAAAACAGTTTTTGTTCAAAAGAGGACTAAAAAACTCAAAACATCAATGAAATATATATATATATATATATATATTACATGTTAATATAAAGATTTGTTTTGCAGGAGAAGACAATTTTATTTTATTTAGATTTTAAATTTAAACAGCACCTCTTCACTAGACATATCTATAATTTGTTATAATGAAATATTTGTAAATTGTTCTATTATTATGAGGGATTCTCAATAAAATATTACCATTCACAAATGAGGGCATGTAAATTTGCCTTTGTTGTTGGCCAGGTACATGCACTTTTGATTCATGGGTATAAACAAGAAAGAATTATTTTTAGCCTTAGGATGAAGACATTTAGAGATAATAAATTTGTGATTGATAACATTAACTGTATGTATATTTTATCATTAATCTTGAAATCATGATAGAAGTACTACTCCAATACTGAGGTTTATTTTCATGTCAAGTTCAAGACATTTTGTTTCAATCACAATAGGCGCCACTGAAGGTAGCTGTGGGACATTAATCAACGCTGAGCAACCAAACAAACCTCTTTGAGCTTGGTGGTTTTCAGGTTTTGCTCCGAACATTGGACCGCATACATTTGATGCTTGCTGACTGAAAGGTGATCTTCCTGATCCAAATGTGTAACTGAAACCGACAGATGCACTTGGCCCATGATGCTGAAATAAACCATGGTGCAGTTGTTCTTCACCTCGTTCTTCTACAAGACCAGATTTTCTATAAATACTCAGTATCTGTCCATCTTTTGATTCAAGAATGACATGGACTCTGTACTTCTTCCCAGCATGCTCTTTACCTGGATACAGCTTTATGCTTAGACTCAAGCAGTCTCTTTTGTGGCAGGAACCAAGCCACTTACTGCAGGACTGTACTTCTGAAGAGTTATTTTCAGGAAAACTGAAAAAGCCATCATTTGTAAATACATCCAAATACCAATGTGGGCACAGATGCTCCCTTACTGGGATTGTAGACACTTTGATGTTTTGCTCACGACAACAGTAAAGTGCTGAAGAATAACAACGAGGAAAGTATTTTTCCTCTTGAAACTCTTGCTTCATGGATCGTGCTAGCGTATAGAATCGATACGCTTCTCCGATTAATGGCTTCATCAAAATGGGAAATCGCTTTGCCAGCTCTGAGCATTCAATTACGTACAACTTTGTTGGTTCCAGTTGTGAGAAACGAATTAATGGCATTATGCGGTCAATGTTCTTTTCAATTTGTGTCGAATATTCAGACTGTAGCAACCATTTTTCCACGGCTTTGTACAGTACATATTCATCCTTGATGACTAAATCAGAACTTTGTAATATTTCGCACAAGAGTTGAATATCCAACTTCAACCACTCTGGGCTTTCAACTACTGAAGACAGCTGTGACACAATCACATCAAGACAGTTATCACTCATGCTTTTCAAGCCAAACCTTCTCGAATGTGGAAGCCATAGAAGTGCACCACTCACATTCTGCTGTTTTAGTACCTTCTCCCCCATATACACCGAGCAGATTGAACGTAACGACAGTACGTTATACTTATCCGCGAGACACAGCAATGGGAACGCAGTATGGATACTTAAAGTCACCTGACCAAAATACATATATTTAAGAAATTCTGAAAATACAGCGATACACTCTTGGGACTCTTCCAGTGGTACCTCATACTGGCTAGAATCTTTCCAATTACAGTTAGTCAACATAGTCTTCAGTACATCACTGGATTTCGCCAAGACAAATTTGTGAGCGTAGAAGCTTTGTTGCCCAACTTTTAGGACAACGTCACTCAGATCAGGGTTATTATAATATTCACCAACTGCAGAAACAAATTCCTCTAGGGATCCATGGGTTTCTGAGAAGTCAACTTCAGACATGGTTCCCATAGTATTAAATCTAGGGGAAAAGGAAATACAATTTATTGTTGAAATTATCTATGGGTGGGGAAACGGAATAGAATTTATTGGTTAACTTATCAAAGGGTGAAAGAATGGAAATGCAATTTATTGTTGAAATTACTTAGGGGTGAGAGAATAGAAATTATCTATGGGAGAGGGTAAAGGGAATATAATTTATTGTTGAAATTATCTATGGGTGGGGAAACGGAATAGAATTTATTGGTTAACTTATCCAGGGGTGAAAGATTGAAATGCAATTTATTGTTGAAATTATCTATGGGTGGGGAAACGGAATAGAATTTATTGGTTAACTTATCAAGGGGTGAAAGAATGGAAATGCAATTTATTGTTGAAATTACTTAGGGTGAGAGAATAGAAATTATCTATGGGAGAGGGTAAAGGGAATATAATTTATTGTTGAAATTATCTATGGGTGGGGAAACGGAATAGAATTTATTGGTTAACTTATCCAAGGGTGAAAGAATGGAAATTTAATTTATTGTTGAAATTATCTATGGGTGGGGAAACGGAATAGAATTTATTGGTTAACTTATCCAAGGGTGAAAGAATGGAAATTTAATTTATTGTTGAAATTATCTATGGGTGGGGAAACGGAATAGAATTTATTGGTTAACTTATCCAAGGGTGAAAGAATGGAAATTTAATTTATTGTTGAAATTATCTATGGGTGGGGAAACGGAATAGAATTTATTGGTTAACTTATCCAAGGGTGAAAGAATGGAAATTTAATTTATTGTTGAAATTACCTATGGGTGGGGAAACGGAATAGAATTTATTGGTTAACTTATCCAAGGGTGAAAGAATGGAAATTTAATTTATTGTTGAAATTACCTATGGGTGGGGAAACGGAATAGAATTTATTGGTTAACTTATCCAAGGGTGAAAGAATGGAAATTTAATTTATTGTTGAAATTACCTATGGGTGGGGAAACGGAATAGAATTTATTGGTTAACTTATCCAAGGGTGAAAGAATGGAAATTTAATTTATTGTTGAAATTACCTATGGGTGGGGAAACGGAATAGAATTTATTGGTTAACTTATCCAAGGGTGAAAGAATGGAAATATAATTTATTGTTGAAATTACCTATGGGTGGGGAAACGGAATAGAATTTATTGGTTAACTTATCCAAGGGTGAAAGAATGGAAATTTAATTTATTGTTGAAATTACCTATGGGTGGGGAAACGGAATAGAATTTATTGGTTAACTTATCCAAGGGTGAAAGAATGGAAATATAATTTATTGTTGAAATTACCTATGGGTGGGGAAACGGAATAGAATTTATTGGTTAACTTATCCAAGGGTGAAAGAATGGAAATATAATTTATTGTTGAAATTACCTATGGGTGGGGAAACGGAATAGAATTTATTGGTTAACTTATCCAAGGGTGAAAGAATGGAAATATAATTTATTGTTGAAATTACCTATGGGTGGGGAAACGGAATAGAATTTATTGGTTAACTTATCCAAGGGTGAAAGAATGGAAATATAATTTATTGTTGAAATTACCTATGGGTGGGGAAACGGAATAGAATTTATTGGTTAACTTATCCAAGGGTGAAAGAATGGAAATTTAATTTATTGTTGAAATTACCTATGGGTGGGGAAACGGAATAGAATTTATTGGTTAACTTATCCAAGGGTGAAAGAATGGAAATTTAATTTATTGTTGAAATTACTTAGGGGTGAGAGAATAGAAATTATCTATGGGAGAGGGTAAAGGGAATATAATTTATTGTTGAAATTATCTATGGGTGGGGAAACGGAATAGAATTTATTGGTTAACTTATCCAGGGGTGAAAGAATGGAAATGCAATTTATTGTTGAAATTACCTATGGGTGGGGAAACGGAATAGAATTTATTGGTTAACTTATCCAAGGGTGAAAGAATGGAAATATAATTTATTGTTGAAATTACCTATGGGTGGGGAAACGGAATAGAATTTATTGGTTAACTTATCCAAGGGTGAAAGAATGGAAATATAATTTATTGTTGAAATTACCTATGGGTGGGGAAACGGAATAGAATTTATTGGTTAACTTATCCAAGGGTGAAAGAATGGAAATATAATTTATTGTTGAAATTACCTATGGGTGGGGAAACGGAATAGAATTTATTGGTTAACTTATCCAAGGGTGAAAGAATGGAAATATAATTTATTGTTGAAATTACCTATGGGTGGGGAAACGGAATAGAATTTATTGGTTAACTTATCCAAGGGTGAAAGAATGGAAATATAATTTATTGTTGAAATTACCTATGGGTGGGGAAACGGAATAGAATTTATTGGTTAACTTATCCAAGGGTGAAAGAATGGAAATTTAATTTATTGTTGAAATTACCTATGGGTGGGGAAACGGAATAGAATTTATTGGTTAACTTATCCAAGGGTGAAAGAATGGAAATTTAATTTATTGTTGAAATTACCTATGGGTGGGGAAACGGAATAGAATTTATTGGTTAACTTATCCAAGGGTGAAAGAATGGAAATTTAATTTATTGTTGAAATTATCTATGGGTGGGGAAACGGAATAGAATTTATTGGTTAACTTATCCAAGGGTGAAAGAATGGAAATTTCATTTATTGTTGAAATTACCTATGGGTGGGGAAACGGAATAGAATTTATTGGTTAACTTATCCAAGGGTGAAAGAATGGAAATATAATTTATTGTTGAAATTACCTATGGGTGGGGAAACGGAATAGAATTTATTGGTTAACTTATCCAAGGGTGAAAGAATGGAAATATAATTTATTGTTGAAATTACCTATGGGTGGGGAAACGGAATAGAATTTATTGGTTAACTTATCCAAGGGTGAAAGAATGGAAATTTAATTTATTGTTGAAATTACCTATGGGTGGGGAAACGGAATAGAATTTATTGGTTAACTTATCCAAGGGTGAAAGAATGGAAATTTAATTTATTGTTGAAATTACCTATGGGTGGGGAAACGGAATAGAATTTATTGGTTAACTTATCCAAGGGTGAAAGAATGGAAATTTAATTTATTGTTGAAATTACCTATGGGTGGGGAAACGGAATAGAATTTATTGGTTAACTTATCCAAGGGTGAAAGAATGGAAATTTAATTTATTGTTGAAATTATCTATGGGTGGGGAAACGGAATAGAATTTATTGGTTAACTTATCCAAGGGTGAAAGAATGGAAATATAATTTATTGTTGAAATTACCTATGGGTGGGGAAACGGAATAGAATTTATTGGTTAACTTATCCAAGGGTGAAAGAATGGAAATATAATTTATTGTTGAAATTACCTATGGGTGGGGAAACGGAATAGAATTTATTGGTTAACTTATCCAAGGGTGAAAGAATGGAAATTTAATTTATTGTTGAAATTACCTATGGGTGGGGAAACGGAATAGAATTTATTGGTTAACTTATCCAAGGGTGAAAGAATGGAAATTTAATTTATTGTTGAAATTACCTATGGGTGGGGAAACGGAATAGAATTTATTGGTTAACTTATCCAAGGGTGAAAGAATGGAAATTTAATTTATTGTTGAAATTATCTATGGGTGGGGAAACGGAATAGAATTTATTGGTTAACTTATCCAAGGGTGAAAGAATGGAAATTTAATTTATTGTTGAAATTACCTATGGGTGGGGAAACGGAATAGAATTTATTGGTTAACTTATCCAAGGGTGAAAGAATGGAAATATAATTTATTGTTGAAATTACCTATGGGTGGGGAAACGGAATAGAATTTATTGGTTAACTTATCCAAGGGTGAAAGAATGGAAATATAATTTATTGTTGAAATTACCTATGGGTGGGGAAACGGAATAGAATTTTTTGGTTAACTTATCCAAGGGTGAAAGAATGGAAATTTAATTTATTGTTGAAATTACCTATGGGTGGGGAAACGGAATAGAATTTATTGGTTAACTTATCCAAGGGTGAAAGAATGGAAATTTAATTTATTGTTGAAATTGCCTATGGGTGGGGAAACGGAATAGAATTTATTGGTTAACTTATCCAAGGGTGAAAGAATGGAAATTTAATTTATTGTTGAAATTACCTATGGGTGGGGAAACGGAATAGAATTTATTGGTTAACTTATCCAAGGGTGAAAGAATGGAAATTTAATTTATTGTTGAAATTATCTATGGGTGGGGAAACGGAATAGAATTTATTGGTTAACTTATCCAAGGGTGAAAGAATGGAAATATAATTTATTGTTGAAATTACCTATGGGTGGGGAAACGGAATAGAATTTATTGGTTAACTTATCCAAGGGTGAAAGAATGGAAATTTAATTTATTGTTGAAATTACCTATGGGTGGGGAAACGGAATAGAATTTATTGGTTAACTTATCCAAGGGTGAAAGAATGGAAATTTAATTTATTGTTGAAATTACCTATGGGTGGGGAAACGGAATAGAATTTATTGGTTAACTTATCCAAGGGTGAAAGAATGGAAATTTCATTTATTGTTGAAATTACCTATGGGTGGGGAAACGGAATAGAATTTATTGGTTAACTTATCCAAGGGTGAAAGAATGGAAATATAATTTATTGTTGAAATTACCTATGGGTGGGGAAACGGAATAGAATTTATTGGTTAACTTATCCAAGGGTGAAAGAATGGAAATATAATTTATTGTTGAAATTACCTATGGGTGGGGAAACGGAATAGAATTTATTGGTTAACTTATCCAAGGGTGAAAGAATGGAAATTTAATTTATTGTTGAAATTACCTATGGGTGGGGAAACGGAATAGAATTTATTGGTTAACTTATCCAAGGGTGAAAGAATGGAAATTTAATTTATTGTTGAAATTACCTATGGGTGGGGAAACGGAATAGAATTTATTGGTTAACTTATCCAAGGGTGAAAGAATGGAAATATAATTTATTGTTAAAATTACCTATGGGTGGGGAAACGGAATAGAATTTATTGGTTAACTTATCCAAGGGTGAAAGAATGGAAATATAATTTATTGTTGAAATTACCTATGGGTGGGGAAACGGAATAGAATTTATTGGTTAACTTATCCAAGGGTGAAAGAATGGAAATTTAATTTATTGTTGAAATTACCTATGGGTGGGGAAACGGAATAGAATTTATTGGTTAACTTATCCAAGGGTGAAAGAATGGAAATTTAATTTATTGTTGAAATTACCTATGGGTGGGGAAACGGAATAGAATTTATTGGTTAACTTATCCAAGGGTGAAAGAATGGAAATTTAATTTATTGTTGAAATTATCTATGGGTGGGGAAACGAAATAGAATTTATAGGTTAACTTATCCAAGGGTGAAAGAATGGAAATATAATTTATTGTTGAAATTACCTATGGGTGGGGAAACGGAATAGAATTAATTGGTTAACTTATCCGAGGGTAAAAGAATGGAAATATAATTTATTGTTGAAATTACCTAGGGGTGAGAGAATAGAAATTATCTATGGGAGAGGGTAAAGGGAATATAATTTTTTGCAGAAATTATCTAGGGGATGGGAAAAGTATACAAATTATTGTTGGAATTATCTAGGGATGGGGGAAAGGGAATACAATTTATTGTTGAACTTATTTAGGAGTCGCAGAAAGAAAATACAATTTATTGTTGAAATTATCTAGGGGTGAGAAAATGGAATACAATTTATTGCGGAAATTATTTATGGATGGGGCAATTTGCATAAATTAACTTCAATATCACAAAACATGAGTAAGCACTAATATGGAGTAGACAAAAATGTTTATATTTGCACAGTTTGATCATGGACATGTTAACTTGGGGTGTCAGATGGCAAAGATGAATCAGAATAAAGAGAGAATTTTTTTTTATGATCTATAATTTATTTATAATTTTATACGCATAAACTAACTAAATAACACCCCTTTTACGCGTTTTATTTTACTTCAACTTGCGTACCATATTTTATTCAGATAAACCCCCCTCCCCGGGCCAATATATTGTTCCCAATATATGAAGTAAGTAACCCTGCAGTAAATCGTGTGCTAATCAAAAGCAATGGGACGAAAGTTAATTGGGACAAATCGACTTCTGGGACGAATGTGAATTGGGGCGAATTGAGTTGAATCGTTCGATATGGGACAATCTCCAGCCAGGTCATATAATGTAGAGCACATGTATGACCTTTAAACACACATACCACTGTCAGTTTACAACAGAAGCAACCCGAAACTCAATTTGCATATACGGTATAATATTAATAATTAATTCGCATCACCGCAGTCAACATAACATATGGTATATGACTTAATCCGAAACGATAAATTCACCCTGTTTAAAAAAGACTTATTACGACATCAAATTAGTCATTTCATAATCAATAGATCATCGCGTACGAGAGAAGGAAAGATAAAAGGTGAATCCCTGCAAAATGGCTGGAGAGCCGCAAATAGCTATTCGTCGTAAACATAAACTTTACAACTCACCGCAGTTTACACTGTCGGTTCTCCTTATATTATCCCTGTATTATGTGTTAGTTTCACACCTTGCACACTGATTGTCATATACATGTACAGCACTACAGTCACACAGCAACGATTCACAGAGGTCGAAGTACCCGGTGAAGCACCATAATGTAATGACAGTCCGAATATAAACTGTCCTTTCACCTTCGCGATAAACACCAGCGTTGGGGGCGCTATATATAATGAGGTTATTTCTTTATTAATTACATGTATCTTCAATAGTTGTAATTGCTGTTTGGCATTTCTTATACTTACATCAGGGTGAACATAAAAAAGCTAGAATCACGTTACTTATAGTTTTGAATGTGTGCACATGCTTATTGCATTAGACGGGTTTTTAATGGGCACTATGTGTTACAATGAATTAAATGTCATGTAGCAAGTCGGCGTCTATTATCTCTCTCTAGTGCGTACAGACTTTAACTTTAACGTATTTATTCATTGAGAAAGGATACGACGTCCGAAACGTCTAGTTATATTGTATAAATATCAACTGAATGACTACGATTACCAACTACTATTTGTTATATATATCGGTTATATCAGCTTTCATCAATTTTATAAACAGTGTCAGTAAAAAACAGAATGCATGGTAGCTCAGCTGATGGTTTTAGTTGGGGATTTTCAAATTATATACATAAACATACCGCCACTTTACAGCTAATAACTGGCTCAAAGATTGTTTACTAGTATTTGTCCAGATGACGAAAGAAAGCTTTCACCGAAATAACGGGCTATAGTATGCGTTCATCTCTGGAAGCAATTGCAATCTTCGGTTCGTTTTGTTCTTAATATCTCAGACTACTATATTAGTCTGAGCTAATAATGATAATGATATCGCCTCGCAAATTTCTTTGATAGTGTATGACATTCGCGATATGTTCTTCATATGATGAAAATACCCGGTAATTTGACACAGACAACTTCTCCAAAGTTATGTGGGATGACACGAACATTTAACTGGGGGGGGGGGGCGTAATAAAATGAAATTATTGTGATAATAACCAGTTAGTTTCAAACATGCATTGCAAAATGGCAGTTTTGACTGACATTGTATTATTTGGCCAATACCAAAGACGCTTTGAGACGGCTCATTTTTATGACCGGGGTTAGCCAACAGAATCTGTAGGAGGTTGTATGAAACAAATAGTGACCCATCCATTAGAACGGTAGAAAATATAAGACCGCACACGCAGCAAACATTACTTAGAATACAATAAATATGATTAAATGAAAAATAGTTTTGCAAGTGTTTCAAGATTTTTTAACTGGAACATTATATTTTTTTCATGAGCACCTATGTAAATGCGTAAAGCTGATTTAAGTAATAACATTTCTGATGGTGTGTATGTGTTTTATTCTACATGTATCTCGAGTAGAGGTGTGTGTGATGCTCGAAATCGGTACTCTGTGCCTCACACATACCCTCCATGATGGAGCATGGAGGTAAAAAGAGATCCCATTTTACCTCCATGGATAGAGGGACTGTGCTCTCGAGTAAGATAAGAAAGTCGCCCACCATGTTTACTCAGTAAACAATGGATACTTTCAGCTAAATGTTAATTTGTTATTCACACTAACCACCTATTGTACTAGGTTTAATAAACCATAGTGGTAATTAATTCATAAATTTTAAAGTCACCACTTTGAGCATATTTTGCATGGAAACATAGGCACACAGGCTAAAAGCCGGGAACAGTTGTTTTCAACCATTTGCACCAAATTTGAACAAGATATTTAAAGACAAAATTGGCTGACATTCAGCCATCTTGACTCGATTGTGAAATGAATGTGCCTATCTATCCCAAGATGCATTTATGAAGTTTGAGTGCGTTTGGTCCAGGCAAGTCAGAGGTTATAGGTGGAGAGGATCACAATATCTTGGCATTTATTGAGAAACAGTACAATGTAGCAATTTTTAAACCGTGTACAATTAGTTAACTAAAAATGAGTTTGTAAATAAGTTACCTTATTCTTAAGGATCTCTATGGTTTGTAATAGAAATTAGTTTAAATGTGTTTTTGCTAATGTGTTTAATAATGGTAATTAAACTAATGTCTGGCCTAGGTAAAGGGTCAGAATTTTGTATATATTATTCGGGGATGGGGACAGCATATTTCAGTAAATTTGTTTGTGGAGGGCAAGATAATTTTATGTACAAGACTTTACACCAGCCCCCCCTGTAATTTCTGTCCAGTCCCTAACTTGCACATACTCAAAATATTTTCATTTTACCAAAAATAATTAAATCTTTTGTCAAAACTTCTGGGTTTATTTCAACAAAATTCACGCAACTCTCTTCAATGCATCTTTTTATATAAGCAAAATATTTTGAAGCCCTCGCCTGTAATCTTGTCACTATCTCAGGTTGGATTTGAGCATGGGATTATATGATCACGTTTGTTTTGTATTGTGTAGTACTTATCTGGGAGAATAACTGCTAAATAAAGCTGTAACACTCAAGATTGATACACGCTACTTGATTTCTAGCAATCCTTTCAGTGATTCTCACCAATTTTGTTTTCCCCCCACATCTGCAAGTGCGACTTCAATTGTAAGAAAATATTTTTCCAGTAGCAAGACCTACCGGTACGTCTCAAACCTGGTTCCCAAGTTGATGACTGAGCTAAACAGGCAGGGCAAGGGTGGATAGATTTAGAAAATAACCAGTCAGGGAGAATAAATTTCAAGCATATTAAACTTGTAGCTTGAAAAGCATTGCAGCATTCAGTGCTGTAAAGTTCAGTAACTACTCTAGCTTGGCTTGTCTCTTCTCAACTGTTTTAGTTCAGCATTTACTAGAAATTACTCATCTTGTTCTCGCAAGAACCAAATGGAGAGTACAACATGTCCTCACTATTTAAAAATAACTTTCAGCAGCAACCTGTACATCTGAAACACAAATTTCCAGATCGACTAGTTGAGTGGGTGCATGATCCCTACTGAATGAGCCAGGGCGTCAATTTGTGGTTGAATGCAACATTATTAAGTTCCTATCTTATACATGCGTGTGTGTATATATATATATATATATATAAACAGTTAATTCTGCAGGTCATTGGCCCATTGTCCTACATAGTTGCACAACACTCTGGGGGGGGGGGGGGGGGACATCTAAAACTATTACTGGTACTTCATTTAAGTACAGCAATTCTGACATTAACGGTACTCAGCTGCCTGTTTGGAGTCTTTGTTCTAGTAACATACTTGACCTCTTGTTTATACCAGATACTCAAACAGGCTGTTAACTACCACTAACATGCTTGAAGCCATGCTTAAACTATCAGTTTCCTATCCTATCCTAACACAAAAGCAATCATCACAGTTACACTGAAATAATATTACATTCGGTCTTTTATTGAACCTATGATGTTATAAGGAACAAAAATAATGCAGCCTTTTTTGCTGAACTGAAGTTGCAAATTAATTTTTATAATCTAGTCAAATAGACCAAAGCCCATATCATCATCGGACTCCTCCTCGGATTCTTCTTTCTTTTTCTCTTCTTTCTCTTCCACTGAAAAAGGAAAAGAATGACTTTAATAAGCATCTAAACAGACCATTTGTAAATATTTGTTCAAACGCACTATACCCCCACTATTCTCAAACTTGTTCATTTTTTTGCACAACAAATCGCATACAACTACTCATTTTAAGAGACTGTAAAATAATTGTTGCATGGACCACAGAACACTGCCATTGAATGATATTTTAAGATTTCATAATTTTGAGGCAAGAGTTGTCAGATTTAAAGCATAATACATCAGCAAGTCAGCCGAAAGATGGTGAATGACTAAATCATCATACAAACTCTTGCGCCCAAACAAATTTCTTTTGAACCATTCAGACAAACTCTTCCACAATCAATTTTCTTTGCAATAGAGAAAATTAGTCATCAGGGCTTGTACAGATTACATCCCATCAAATTTCAGTAACATACACTCTGAAGTATTATATCAACATCAGAAACAAAATTGGCCAAATGATGCAACAATCAGATTATCTTGCCTAGGTTATTTAAGATAATGTTACTTAATGACACTATACCAGGGAGTTTTCTCTGAAAGTTACTAGGTTAAATTTTTGAAGCCAGAATTGTTAACTTGGAATTTCCCCTAAACCACTTAAACTTCCATTTCAAGAATCCCAGAGAGATTCACAACTGCAGAATTTCTCAGACTCAAATTTTGCCTCAGGCAAAAAAGCCGTTTACAGTGTGTGCCACTGCATACCATTTAAAGAGTGATCATGCTGAACATGAACCAAGGGCTGCAAAAGCTTATTGTCACTTGCAACTCAGATTTTAATAGGCTCTCTTATCACTGACTGGTGAAATGTGCACATGGAAATAGCTCAACTTGCACTTGCAAGAACGTTAGGATTCAATAAACTATGGTCCATTATAAGATTGATTTGGACTGGAAAATTTGATTTTCAGTAATTTCAACTTTCAGTAAATTCTGAATGATTTGAAGTTTCATCGGTACGTTTCTTCTAATATTATATAGGATACTAAATAAACCCTTTTTGTAAATAAGTGTATGTTTGCTATGCCTAGAAGTAAGTCCCCCCCAAACACTAAGTCAACATAGTAGTCTTGTAACTGGAAAATCTACACATTTATATAGCTGACTAACATGTGCATTTACCTTTTTCTTCTGCAGCAGCAGCAGCACCACCTCCAGCAACGGCACCACCAGACGGAACAGAAGCCAGCTTTTGCTTTCCTGTAGTAAAAGACAATATGTGACATTAACGACATGTGCAAGTTGTATTTACAGTCAGAAAGAAACTTCAACCAATAGTGAGGCAAGGTTTGTCAGATATAAAGCATAATACATCAGTGAGTCAGCCGAAAGATGGTGAATGACTAAATCATCATACAAACTCTTGCACCCCAAGAAATGGACAAGTTTCTTTTGAACCATTCAGCAAGTAGATATGGACCTATACAATTGTACGTAAATTGTTGCCAATCAACACCACCATGGGTAGTACTATAGCAAAATGCGGATATGCACCAAATTAGAGTGAACTGTTTGCGACTAAATAGGTGCAAAAAATTATTAATGACTAGAAACTTTATCAGCAAATAATCTGTCATCTATCTAATTTGAGCACAGAGAATTGTTGTACACATGCATATTGAGTATATTCGGTCTTGACAAATGTGGATTCAGGGCTACTTTATAGACATTTTGGCTCCATGGTGTTAAAATAAAATTGAAATTTGGCAACGAAGAATCTGTCAAATTTACCTTGTTCAAACTCAAACTTTGCAGTTCACGAAAAAAGTATTAACCCTCATCTGGTCGGGGTACAGTCACTTCACCCGAACTCCTTCGCCTGATTACCAGTTCGCCCAATTACCGGTTCGCCCGTTTTCCTTTTTGCCCGATTTACCGATGTTACACAGTAGGCCTACTGGGGGTTTCGATTCGAAATGTACATCTGGTAAAATGCATAAAATCTACCATATGATCGCATTTTAGTCAGGGTTTTCTTGCCGATGCAAACACTGCAACTGATGTGACTGTCCCTCAACTCATTGTTTCCTCCCGATACACAAATGGCATAAAACGCAACGCAACGGCATAAAATTACGTTACAACCCCGTTGTAAACTTCACGTTCGTCACCTTATAAAAACAAATTTCGACTTCTACGTTATCTTGTTTTGACTACACGTAAATACCAAACATACGACTCGGAGGAATCAGGCGAACTGGTAATCGGGCGAAATGGCGACCGAGCGAAACGGCGACCGGGCGAAATGGTGATCGGGCGAAATGGTGATCGGGCGAACAGGTAATCGGGCGAACAGGTAATCGGGCGAAATGCCCCCAATTCATCTGGTCAAGTTAATGTAAAAATACATAAGGACTGGCGGGATTACTGGCAAGGACTGAACACACAATACAGTAAACGCATACCTGCTGCTAGAACTTCCTGAACATCTTTCCCACTCAATTCACTAATAACTTTGTCCAACTTTTCATCATCTGCTTCAATGCCCACACTGTCCAATATCTTCTTTATATCTTTGGAAGTAGGGTTTGCGTTTCCACCGAGGACGGCGAGGAGATATGCGGCCACGTAACGCATTCTGTAAACAAAATGTTCAATCGCAAAATAAAATTTTTAACGTTATGGTCAAATGCAATATACAATAAAGTGGAAACTCGAGTGCACTGTCAGTATGCCAACTACAATATATTGCATAACGATATGCAAACTTGCATCTCCCAAATTGAACAGCAAGTTTCGTTATTATTTTTTTTTTTAATACTCTGTATAATCTGGTCGGCTTATTTTGTTTACACGTATACAACCTTAAACTACAGACCAAAAGACAAGCAAAGTTCGACGCCAACACAGCAGCCAAACACACGTGGGTAATGTGAAAACATGGGAAGGACTGCACGATGAAATATGTGCGATAATTTCTGTTAAATGTAGTTTCCGAGTGTAATATTCACGAAACCACTAAAACATGACTTTACTTAATGATATAAATCGTTGAAACACTATTTCTTTCCAGAAAACCACCTACTTTTAAGTCTTTCCTAGACACGAAACGTGATCACGCAAGTAATCGTGATTCTAAAATGGAGAAGAGGACTTTTATAGGGTTTCTAACACTGACCTCCAGGGGCACGACCAAAAATAAATACACACAAAGTTACGCCATCGTGTATTTACTTAGGTAACAATAATATATTAAATATTTTTGATATAGTGGAATCAATAATTTGATCTGAGTGATTTTAAACTTCTGTTATAACTAAATCTAAATCATAATTATTTGACCCCATGGAGGAACGTGCAACAGGACAGAGAACAAACATAGCTTCCAAAATTGACGCTGATAAAGTTAGAATTCGATTCAGATTGGTAACAAATTCACAACGTAAACATTATCTTCATTCCACCAGTGAAACCGTTATATTCACTGTCATCTTTCTAATAATGATATACGCTTGCATTACATTACATTCTATTTCTATAAGGTCATGTCATCTTTCTACAGAAACGTATACATAAAAGAATCCGAAAGTCTACTCGAATAGGAATTTGAAAACAACTCTAAGTCAGTTTAAAATGGCTGACCGATTGACGCAGCTTCAAGATGCTGTTAACCAGGTTTATTGATTTTATTGTTACTACCAAGTATTATGTATTTTTATTTTCTCCGAAATCAGTATATATCTCGTCAACAATGATATAACCGTTTCGTGCTCCGAATAACTAGCAAACGACCATTATGTGCCGTCGTCGCAGTGTAAACACTTCCGGGTTCTGTAGTTTCACGAACAGTGGATTGTCCAACTTCACAAATTCAAAACACGTTTTTGCAACAAAATTAATAGTCTGAAATGTTCCCTTTCTTATATATTTACTGTTCGTAATCACCCCAAACATTCAAACAATATATACTGTATAAATACGTTCTAAATAACAAACACTTAACGTACTCTGAACTTTTTATAAATTTGCGTAAAATAAAATTTGCCCTAGCATAAATACACCGCAATTGTCGCTTCATATCAGCTTCATCCTTGCCATCTGATGACACCATATAGCTTTATGCTTTGTTTCCCACTTGTGATTAGTGCAGTTCAGGCTGATCGACCAGAAACAAATGATTTTGGGGGTTTCATATTGTAGATGATTAAATTTAATGATATACGCTTGCATTACATTACATTACCAAACTGTTTCAAGGTTATAATTTCTATTTCTATAAGGTCATGTACTGGGAAATAGTTCAAGTCGTTGAACCCAAGTCGTTGAACCCCATATAAAAGGTCGACAAGGGGTATTTTCGTAAGCTGTAATCAATTGTTTTTATTTTAGTAATAATGTAATTGAAATAAATAAAAAACGTAAATTTGTAGACATGGGCAAGTGTAAAATGTAAAGATATTAATTTTTGTAAGTGTATAACGCATTTTCCAAATTAAATGTCGTAATTTTCATTTTTGATTCTTAAACTCAAATTATCAAAAAATATTATAAAAACATAAAATGTAATTAGGAATTTGCTTTATCTATAAAGTGTAAAAACCTATTTTTTACTGTAAATGAAACTTTCATTTTATTTCCTGTAAAAACGTAAAATGCCGTTTTTATTTCCTGTAACCTGTACCAGCAATCCCCTCTTGCCCCCTTTCATATACGCCCACATATTGACTTCAGCAACCAACCACACAAATAGATTGTAAGGCCCCTGTGATGCTAAAGTATATCAAGGAGAGATTGACTTATTTTCAAGAACAAATGCATACCAAAATGATCAACAAATTTGTTGTTCACACAACCCTCATGTAGCCGGTCTTACTAAAATCCTGCCTAGGACCCAAATACTCATTTATTCTAATTCAAATGATGCTATATTTTGATGTTCTGGTTTGTTATCTCTCATTTCTTTAGTACAAAAATATTCAGAAAGGCCTTGTTTAATGTTTTTTGGGGTTGTATATGACTTTACTGTAAATGTAAACACTATTCACTATTTGCTGGGGCATACCATTCATGGTAGGGGTGCCTAAGACTAGAATATTGTAGTACAGTTTTGATTAGAAGACATAAAAATGTTTTTCCCTTCACACACGAAAAATCTAAGAAACAAAAATTATAGCATAAACAACATTGCTTTTTCTGGTTTCAGCTTAATAAAAAGTGATGGTTTTCTCACTACTGAAACGCATGGAAGTGGTAACTGTATTGTATCTAATAAGTCATCTAAGATAATTGAACAAAATTTCAAGTTAACAAATTTAACATATTTTTATGTTATTTATTTAGTTAGCTGACCACTTTTGTAACAGTATAGGAGTGCTTCAGGAGTCATCTGTACCTGGAAAATTTTCAGGTTTTGATAAACAAGGTATGTAACATAAAGTATACTAAATCCACTTTGTGATCGCTAGACTTATGGTCAACATAAGCAAAGATGAAAATTGTTTAAAACAGTTTTTGTTTTTTTGTTTTTTGAAATAGCACATTATGACCCCAGCATTACAGCAAATGTTGATTTCAATTCAATGTGTATGCAGTTCTCCAAAATCTGGCAAAATATACATCTTTGGAATAAGTTCAAGTAGAAAATGTGTAGACTTGTATATGAGATAATATGAAGTGCCCAGGGAGTCTGGTAGAAATGCACAATTATCTTTGGGTTGTGTTTCCTATAAAAGTTCCTTCTCAAGGTGAAATTGTGTCTTTATTCTCAGTAAGTGCTTGACTGACTTGACTCTTTATTGAACTTGTTTAATTGGTTTTGAAATCTTCAGAGCAGCAGCAACAAGCTGAAGATAACTCATTACTGTTTGCCCAACTGATTGCAAGAACTGCCAAAGATATTGATGTACTTATAGATTCATTACCAAGTGAAGATGCTACAGTAGAATTACAGGTATGACTGTTTCTGAAATGTGAGTGTTCTCAATCTCTCAAATACTTTGAATACAGGTCAAGTTTAATCTAGACTTGGTTGATTAATACGGTTTATGTTTTATTTACTGCAACCATCTTTCAAATGTGCATGTGTATAGTACATAAATATAAATTCATATTTTCCTATAATTTTTTTATTAAATTTGGACGAAATAGACATAATTTTCCATTGTGTGCTGGTCTTATAAATATAAAAAAAGTTTATGTGGGTTTATTTTGTGACATGTAATGAAAGTTGGTTTTGGCATTGAAAGCATTTGTTTATGAATAACTTTAATTTGAGTCCTACTAATGTTGTAAGATGTTGCTTCAGTAATTAAATAATAATAAATGACATCTTTGTTTTGATTTCTTCCAGAATGCAAGTATACAGAGACTTGAAAATGAGAACGAGGAAGCAGCAAGGAAATTGAAAGACATTGTCAGGAAAGGAGAAATTCTCTTGGAGAGAATACAATCTGCGTTGAAAGAAATAGCAGATGCACAATTGAAATCTCAGAGTTCACAGAACACAACATAGCATAAGTGCATGAGCTACACATGCAAGAACCAGCATGAGATGGCATGGAAAGCAAAGATGTAATAATAATAAGGTATTCATCAATGCAAAACATTCTGGTGACAAGAGGGATTGAGACATTGTGGAACATGTTTTTCACACAGTAGACTTGGAGATGACCTGGTAACTGGATGATGTACTTTGAATGCTTATATTGACTCATGGGTTGTTAGCGAGTCAGGATATGACATACAGCATGTATAGAATGAGAACGAGGAAGTAAAACTACTGAAATAACATTATATAATCCAAAATAGGGACTTTTGTTTGTCCTCCTACATCACGTAGGTCTATTCACATGAGAAATCCTATTTGCAGCAAGTGGGACATATTGGGTGGGATATTGGAATTGTCTCAGTCAGTTTTCAGGTTATATCTCAGGACATCACTGACATTGCCAATGTAGAGATAATCAAACAATGTACTTTCGATAGTCTTCACTTTGTAAATCACGAAAAGTTACTAGTATTTTAATGGATTACATTCAGTTTAGTACAGAGTGTCCTCAAAGTAAACAGTAACTATCTCTGTTTCATATCTATCAATACATCTTATGAGATCACTTCATCAAACCATTATGACTGTGTTTCATGAGCAGGAGATCACAGGTCACTCAGTGGGCAACACGAATATCATGTACATCCAGTTATGAAGGATTTGCTGTATTACCTCAAAAAAGAAATACCTAATTATTTGTGTAATAATTTTATAAAATCATTACCGGTAACTGCCAATATGTATTTAAAATACTTCTCCAATAAAAGTGTAAATGTAAACTTGGAAGTGGAAGTCCATAACAAATACTAAGCTTATCAACCTCACTCAGCCTCTTATGTAAAATGTTTTGATGCAGTATTGAGCCAAGCATGGGTATTTAATAGAACCAACTTAAGTCACAATATTTCACATACTACAGCTGTTTTTTAGATATTGCGAAATGTTGAAATAATAACATATTACAATTTACGAAAGAAGCTTGGTGTGTTTGTGTCTTACCGATAATTCCTATGAAATTTTACCCCAACTGCTCAACAGTTTGTTTAATCTCAAAATTTTATTTAAATGTAACTTTATGTGTCTATGGACCACAGGAACATTCATTATGAAAATATAATGTTGAGTATTTGTCACCGCTGTCTGTTCTTCATCTTGATTTGTAGCTCTTCTTAATATGGAAGCACATAAAACAGAAACATGAATGTGGCCTAAGATTAAAACAGGAACACAAGTGTGGTCTAGGATTGAAAACAGGAATATTGCCCAAGATCTAACACATGAATGTAACTGAGGATCTACAAGTTCTCTGACCTCCATGGTCAATTAAATTTATTATTATTGACTTCCATAGATATGTATAAACCTGTATCTCGCACATGCCTACACTGATCAAGTTTAAACATCAGACATTTTATTGGACATGAGCACATGTATTTGTTTCATAATCTGATTCAAGATGGTCAATTGGAAGCCATTTTAAGGATAATCTAAGAAAGCTTAGAGAGAACTCCGGTGTGCTGAGTATTGAAGACACATTAAAAATTAATTCAAAATTACATGTACACGAGATATTGATGGAAAAGCTGAAAACTAATTATGTAAATCAGGTAACTAATATGAACAGAACACAGAACAAAAAAATTATGAATTATTATGCTAATTAGAGAATTAATATGAACAAATTTTAACCCAAAATTAATCAGACCCGTCTATTGTCCTAGAGCATTTATGTATCAAATTTTATTCAAATGTGATGATCAGTAATTGAGATATCAGTGTTAATAAGCATAAATATTTACCAAAAACTAATTAGGTCTCTGCATAGTTCTCTTGAAAAGTTTCATTAAAATCCAATTCGTGGTTCTTTATATATCAGTGGAACATTATGCAAATTAGGTAATTAATATCCAATTATAACTAATCAGGTCTCTGCATAGTCCTAGAAGATCTATGTAACAAGTCTCATTGAAATATGATGATTAGTACTTAAGATATCAGGCAAAAAGCTGAAAATTAACTAATTATGCTAGTAAGATGATTAATATGCACAAATATTACCCAAAAACTAATCAGGGGTCTGCACAGTCCTTAAGTAACTATGTACCAAGTGTCATTGAAATGTGATAATTACTACTTGAAATATCAAAAGCTGAAAATTAATTAATTATGCAAACTAGGTAATTAATATGTACTGATTACTACTTGAAATATCAAAAGCTGAAAATTAATTAATTATGCAAATTAGGTAATTAATATGTACTGATATTACCCTAAAAACTGTCAGGTTTGTGCAGTGTCCTATGACATCTATGTACCAAGTTTTATTGAAATGTGATGATTAGTACTTGAGATATCAGTGAAAAAACCGAGAATTGATTAATCATTATGCAAATTAGATAATTAATAAGCACAAATTTTCACCCAAAACTAATCAAATCTGCGCATTGGTCCAGAGCATCTATGCACCAAGTTTCATCAAAAATCAATGTATGGTTCTTGAGATATCAGTGGAACAGACACACTAACTGCAAAGACTTCGCATACAGGAGTCATAAATGCATCAATATCAAAAATTGTCACTATTCTGGAACCAGATCTCAGTTGTGAGTGGGTAGATTTTGTTTACACATGGTACAGACTTTGCTCAGAATTGGAATTTGATGCATGTCAATTTATTTTTTGTATCCCAAATATCCCAAAATATCAAATATATAGTTTTAAAGACAGCAGTTCCAGATCCATATCTTGACGTGTCTGGACCAATCAAGTTCAAACTACATCATGCATCATCTCATACATGCACATTTTTTTAGCATCAAAATGGCTGACTGACAGTCATCTTGTTTAAAAGAATGCAGTTCAAGGATATAGCAAACTTGTCTAAACTTCTAATATACGGGCATATACTGGAATTTAATTTAACTTATTTAATTGACAACCATTTTAATTCAATCTTGGTCGATACAAAAACATCTCGAAAGCATATAATTATTTTCCCTCAACTTAATTGCCACCATATTGTTTTATAGAAGGCTGTTCAATAGCACATAATTCTGACATGTCTTTTCTGTATGCATATTTCAGTTATTCAATAATCGATTTGGTCGAATCTGTTATTTTACAAACATATTGAGTCTTGTGGTAATAATAATAATAATAATATTTTATTAGCCTTTGGAGTGGCAAACTGCCTAGTGATTACTTAGATAGGGGATCAAACTTGAAACTACCCGAATGTGAGGAAAACAAGCTAACCGCTGCAGTACTGTATGGTACATCTTGTGTATGTCACCACTGTAATGCTATATATGATAGGGACCATACAATCTTTTATGGGACTCCCAATAGTAGAAATACAATTAAATTTTTATTACAAATGTGATTTTATTGAAATATAAAAATATTAAAACTGTTTCATTACAAACACTGTATAACAAGCAATTATTTTTAAATGGTAAATTGAGAATATTATTCCAAGTAAGTAAATGACAGATGTATTTTAAAAGTGAAATACAGACACTATCTTGTAAATGGTGTACAGGGGAGGGGATACATTTTTCCATTTTCAATTCTGATGTAACAAAACATGCTGTCTCACGACTTCACAACTCATCATTTGAAGTGATAGTAGTACCAGCGAAGGCAATATTTACACAGATACAACTTTCAGATTCTGTGGAAATTTCAGGTGACAATTTAACAGTATATAGTTATGACGTACAAGCAATATGTTAAAGACAAAATAAAACAAGGACTGTACTAGTATATCCTTTTTCCACGGAAACAAAGATGTTGCTTATCCATAATGTTCACTCTCACACTGATTGCAATTGTTGAATGAAAAACTGTACAGGAACCTTATTTGTCTTTTCCTCATTTTCAAATATTGAACTATTGATAATTGATAATTGTCCATCACGATATCTATCACATATATAAGTATTTTGGTAGGATCCATCTGTAAAGCCATATTACTGATGAATAAGCCTGGAGTATAGCACATGTGCTACTCCTGAAATTAGAGTCTGATTGGCAAATTCTAAAATCAACTGTACTAAGGGGTATCGACTGAATTTTTGTTTTGGTGGCTGATGTTGAGGCACCTTAAGTGAGTCTGTTCCAGCTTGACTATCATCAGATGCTGACGACTCCTGGTGTTCAGTCTGTTGCTGCCTTTCATTTTCTTTGATTCCAATCCATGATGAAAACAAAATCTTCATGCATCTCGGGAAGAGTGCGTCAATGACTTGCTCTGATGGCGGCAGATTGTCAATACTTGTAATGTGCTCAGATTTGAACTTGTCTACTTTATCACTGATGGAGTTTGACATTTTATGAAATTCTTTTCCAAGCCAAGAACTCGTGATATTCAAAGACAGTTCCTGCATAAATTCTGCAGCGTTAGTTTGGTCTAAGTTTTTCTGGAGAAGTTGAACTCCTTGGTGATACTCTTTCAATAATATCCATGGGAAATAGCTGTGATTTGAACTATCAGTACCAATTGTTTTACATTCTAAGTTTAAAATCTGCAACACAAGTATAATTATCTGCCCAACTCTGTAGCAATCAGTTTGATCTTTTGGTATATGTAAAATTATTTTATGAACACTTTCAAGTAATTCTGTTACTGTAGTTACAGTAGATAAAACTGTTTTAGAAACAGGAATCTGGGAAAATGAAGCTACGCAATCAGGATTAACTCTTGGATGATGAACATTCAATGTGCAGATGCTAGCTGTCGTATTTGGTACATCATGATCACGTACTTGCTTCCTGCTCAATGTGTCGATGCTAGCTGTTGTATTTGGTACATCATCCCGTACTTGTTTCCTGCTTGCTGTAAGTGGATCAACCAGCTTAGTAAACTGAGGTGAAGCTACTTGTTTGTTAACTTGATTTAAAATTGACGGTGAGCAAGAACTTTCAGAGCTTGATGGTATGATCATACTGTGGAGATTTGAGTTACTTGATTCGCTGTTATTTGTTTCGGACATACTTTCCCATGATTCTGAGTTCAGCACCTGATCCTCAGTGGTCTTGCCACTGCGATGCAAAAGATGCCGACCAATAGATGAACCTAGATGGACTTTATACAAGTCCTGTAATGGAGTGTCACAGAATCTTGCCTTCCAAAGCTTCTGTAAAATAAAAGAGTACTTTAGAGTTAGCTTTTAAGATGAAGGTCTTCTTCACATTCATTAGGCATACCTTATTCGTTTCATTAGCAGTGCACATAAACCAAAAAATTTCATTTATTATATCCTGGATCATCACAATTACATACTGAGAGTATCCATAGTGCTTTGCGGGTTCTTGGTACATTGTACTACTGGTATTTTGCAAAAAACAAGGCTTTGCTAGGATTAGACTTGAATTTTTACTGATTCACTCAATCAATAGTGAAAATAGATTCCAAGTGAAAAAAAAAAAAATTTAAAGTACATGTATCTGTATCAAATTTATTAACATTGGTAAATACTACAAAACACATGTTGAAATTATTGATAACATTGACACTGCTTTAAAAAATGTTTTTATGATAAGGCAATTTCAGCTGATAGCAAACTTGGATGTTAAGTTATGCCCCGACTGTACTGTACTATTATTGATATATTAGTTCATAATAATAGCTAATAATTGTAATAAATGAGAAAAAAAGTGTAGAAAACAATAAATTGTATCAAGAATGAATGGCTTGGGAAGAACAATTATTATTATACATTTGTCACTGTAATGCCATAAGTAACAGCGTGCCATAATTTTGCAGTATTTTACGGAGTATTTTCATCCTACCATATTAGGAAATGTGAATTCCAAATATGGAAGGATTGCGCGCATACGCGTCCTCTAATAATAAAAACAAACATGGCTGCCACCAGGGTTTGACCAGACTCCATACAAAGAATATATAAAATATACCATAATACCATAACTAAACTTTTACTTTTGTACAGCTAGTATTGTGAAATCCAGGAAAAGAATTTAATAGTGTGGCAAAAAACAAGAATATAGCATGTTCTCTGAAGAATCAATAAAGTGAGAAAGAAAAACTAAAATATGTATTTAAACACTTGCTCATAACACTTTTAGGAGAAAGCTAATCATAACAGCTATATTTTATGTTCGTACCACGTACCCACATTCCGTACAACAACACCCAGAATGCACCATCCCCATGTATGGTACTTGTATTAATTGTTACAGCGCAAACAGTGGTGTGTTGCTCTCAACGAGGTAGGACAAGAGGTCACTTATAGAAGCGAATCTCAAATAGTAAATTTACAATATTTCCTTACCCCAGACCATTCGTCCCGGTGTTATCGCTATCGCCACACGAGACTCCAGCTTGTCTCCTATACAATTTTCCTTCCGCCCACTTAATTTTAATATTCATATGACCTTTGCACTGACATCGATAGCCAATCGCATTCGACCGCGGACGTCACTCTAAATAAACAACTGAATAAATTAATATACCATATTTGGAAGATAGCGGGTAAATTCAACGTTGTTGGTGTGTTCCTTCGGGTTCCGAAGTCGCACGAAACGAGTTCATGTTCCGTTATCTTTCGCAAGTAAAACAGGTCGATATGTATTAAACATGGCATTTGTTTTCTTGTTTTAACCCCCTTATTACGCAAGCTTCCGTCGAAGTGGTGTTTTTTTCGACGATTTGTGGCATGTTGCAAAACGAACGAAACATTGCGGCATTCTTAGCGGTGGATAAGGGATCGATTATGTCGTCACATTTATGTCTCGCGTGAAAGAGAATAAACAACCGCTCAGAAAAATATGTTGCTAATATTTAAGTGCGGTGCCTTGAAATCACCTGCCCGACGTCCAAATTTCAAAAGGATGTTCGATTTGCAATGACGACCGTTCATATGTACTAGGCGACGTTACTAATTACTACTAGGGTCGGTGTTTGCATTAAGAATTATAGAACAAAAGATCAGCAAAGCGGTGCTTTTGTCGGCGATTTTGTCAAAGGGAATATTGATAAAATGTTGCAAAACAGAATCGCGAGTTGGGTGAAAAATTGCGCCGGCGGCATTCTCAGCGATGGCGACACCCGAGAAACACCGTGTCACGGTGCATTCGTGCATCAGTACACCGAAGAAATACATACATATTGTTGCGGACGACTATTGTAGACTGTGTTCGTGTAGTCTTCGAGTTTGTGGACAGTTAAAGTCGTGTGTGAATTTATTCAAGCCAGGAAAAGCAGGAGGGATAACTTATGGAAATCGTCTTTCCAATTTGATCCAGTGCGACGTTGTGAAAGGAGCGACTCTGTCGTCTCATCTATGTCTAGTTTGTAAGAGAAAGATTGATAGCGCAGAAAAATCCGCCAATAATGTAAAACAGTGGCGTGAAATTGTCAGTCATTCTAATATCTCCCAACCTGTGAACGAAAGGGTTAAGCGTGCTGCCTTGAAATCGCCTGCCCGACCACGTTCAAGTTCAAAATGACGTTCCATAACTTTCTCACATTCAATTTGCAATGATGACCGCAGTTCAAATGTACTTAGCGACAATTTCCTTAGAAATCATTTTGATTTGATTTATGGATGGCGAGCACCGACACTCCGATCCGATGAACTAATCAAAACTAAAATGGCGCGTGTCACGTGACTTTGTTTACTAAAGATAGCGTGGACGTTTGATTGACACTCAACTCATTAGTATTCCACCAATCACAGCTACATCTACTTTCTGGATGTGCGCAGTCAAATTGTATAGGAGACAAGCTGGAGTCTCGTGTGGCGATAGCGGTAACACCGGGACGAATGGTCTGGGGTAAATATTTCCTCTACTAGAAGCACCTTTCTAATGTGGTTGCACGTACCTGTAACTGAGTCAAGCAAGCCAACTGTTCTTCTTTACCAAGAATTTCAAAAGCCACCCTCATGACACCCTGTACGCTATAGAACCACACACCTTTGCCTATACCATGAATGCCATACAACTTTATTCCTGATAAACAATAAAAATATGTCAGCAATACATCTATGAATGAAACAAATACCACACCATAGAGGTAAAAAAGTGCAGGCAAGTATTGAAGATAAGATTACTGTGATTTTTTATTGTTTTACTTTAATTGGTAATTAGGCACTGAGCGGGGGACACACATTTGTGTATCAAACAATAAACTGCACATTCGTTAGCGACGACGTCAAAAGATCGATGTCGGATAAAAAACTTATTTCCTTTAGTTGGGGGGGGGGGGTTGACCTCAAAAAGTTTCCATCCTACAAAAACGATTTTATTTTTTAATGAAGTCAAAAAAATCTTGGAGTATTTGTAGTTCGTTTTTTTTTCTATCCAATCATGGACAGAAATAACCGAAAAGGGAAAAAAAACAGAAAAATGGTTTGGTTCGAGTGTAAATCTGTGCGTCAAATGAGGTGCATTTGTAAAATCTTTTTACACCCACCCGACAACCAACTGCTATGCAATACTACTGTCTGATTATCAATTTGTATTTAATGGTGAATGTAGTCTGACGCCATGACCAATATTTATCAATTAAGTTTCAGTGGGGGGTAGGGGGGTTTGGAAAAAAACTAAAGGAATTAATTTTTTTATCCGACATCGATCTTTTGACGTCGTCCCTTAGTCACTTGAAACATTGGGTAGAAATACTGTGCAAATATGTTTTGTGTAGATTTTTTTGTTATAAATACATTTTTTCTGTCAGTTTCTAATGATCCTCTCCACTTACAGTCCAATTTTCAGCTTTGTATGCCATTCTTACCTTCTTGGAAAGTCAGTTTTGTTGCTAGTCCTTTCTTGGCAAACCTGGCATGAACCCTTGGCTGATTCTCGGTGCCAACAGAACTACCAGACAGCACATCAGATGCTAAGAATAATGGTACAGCTGTATCCTGTAGAGTCAATAAAAACATATTTGAAAGCCTGTTAAGTTTGTCTCAGTAATCAGAAAAAGTGCAACTTGGAAAGGTGGTCAAAAATAGTGGACCATTTACGCCAATGTTATTTGTTTTCAACTGTGTTCAACTATCATTTCTTTTTCAAAAATATTGTTTCACAAAAAGGTAGGAGATAGATGCATGCTGTAACTTGAAAAATAAACAAATCAAGTATACATGTAATATCAATATTTATTTTCACATATGCATACTAATTAATATTTTAATATAATAATTATATTTCTGTTCAACTCATACTTAATACTATGCATTTCAGAAAAGTAGGAATGTTTTTTACATTCAAATCAGAAGAATAAACTTTTACTGTCTTGGAGAAGCCTTTTGGTAATACCCGTTTCCCATGAGTCTCTGCGTCTTTCCTATAATCATGACTACTTTATGGGAAGTACACATTCCATAAAATTCATTCACTACTTGAAATTATTCATTCACAGATATATTTTGAATAGTACAAATTGTATCGCCACTAAATGTTTAAACAGAATGTTTAAACTGTTAAATGTATTTCCAGGTAGCAGGAAATTTTTCATGATGGGTCAAAGGTCAAACTAATTCTATAGGCAGTATAACAGTATATCATTTGTTTACCATTTTGTCATCCAGCATGCAAATGTCAGATAATAAACACTAATAAACACTAGTTCACAATCTGCAGTGGCAATATTGCCCATAAGGTTGTTTTATTAACCGGGACACGGAAATGTTAATAACAGCAACAGTAAACAACGTTACGGTTTTATCTTTGCATTTTATCCGAATGCAAAAACGCAAACAAGTGTGACAACCTATACAGGGAGTATTCATCAACTATGGCATTGTGATTGGTTATTTTCACATTTCATTTGAGATTTACAAAATGTTTGTGCTGTTTTATATATAAACCAGACATTTCACAGCAGGCAGTATTCATGATCAGTGATTTTGGTCAAAATAATTATTTCCAATTTTATTTGACCTGTGATTCTCGAGCCCCATGTCAACTGTGTCAGTTTACTCATTTGTCAGTGTCTGACTGGCATATGCGATCAAGAAACCGACTAAAAGTCAATAGAGAATCACAAAATCACAGCTACTGTGATAATCAAGTCTTATGATGGGGCCAGAAATGACTGATTTTCAACAAAAATTCTATGAATTTTATATAAGAACATGATGTGCAGTGGTTGAGAATGTATGCAAAGTTCAAAAACAACTGTAGTTTTGAACCTTACTTTGCTACATTAAATACTAAAAAAAAAAAATTATGTCCAAATTTAGAAAAAAAGAACCACAGTTCAGAGAAAGACATACCCAAACAAAGACATCCTTTGAAAATAGAATTTGTAAACTACACTGTAGTTTAAATGAGATTAAAGTTGATTAATTTAGACTGATGATCCTGACAAATATTGAATTCCCTGCTAAAACCATTAAAATCATTCCAGAAAGATGCTGTACATATTATATTTGAAAATAGAGAGAATAAAATGATTAAAGTATTAGAAGTTTTGATTCCTATTTTTTCCGCACAAAAATATTGCTACAGTGGCCCAAATTGCTATATATAAACATTTGTATGGATTGAAGGTATTTCAATGGAGTATCAATCGGACGTGAATCGTATCATAGACGTACCATTGGTTTTCTAAGGTCTATGATCGTACGTACATGTAAATCGAACCGTACAGTCTTCACACTCGTGAAATATTGATTGATTCCATGATTTATTCAAGTTCATTATGCACTCACCGTCTCCGGCCATTCCAAGTAAGCAGACGAAGGAGCAAGAAAGTATACATATCTCATTCGCTTAGCACCTACATTCAGGAATGACAGAGGTAAAAACGAAGGAGGCGAGTTACTCTTGTTGACTACCGAGCTATGTGCCATACTCATTGGCTAAATAAGGTCTGAACCCGGATGACCCATTTCCTTCGCAGTGCTTTCTTGGAAATTACACAGCATTCTGGTGCATATTTTGCGGCATAACTATGTCGCAATTTAAAACCAAAACTCAATCATAATCACAAAAAACCTACTCACGTATATTTAGTAAGCAAATATTTGTTTTGAAAAGAAAACAGGCCACAGTCTGTTGATATACTAAATAGAAATGGTCATAATAACCGGTGTCGTAAAAGAGTAAACAACAGAACACAATCCAAGATGGCGGGTAATATGACCGAGGGTAATGTTTTCGGTGACGATTCTTTGTTCCAGCAGTTCGAGAAAAACGGTAATTCTAGTAGCGATGAGTCAGAAGAGGTAGCTGAAGCAGCAGAGAATTCACTGGGCACGTTGAACGAGGAAATAAACAGACTGCGTAAAGAAAATATCCTTTACTAATATGGCAGTTTGTTACGTGACTGACCCCAAGTTACACGTCCAATAATACACGAGTGTCGACTGCCTGCTTCTATTTTACCTCAATGGTTTAACAATACACATTTGACTTGTTTCTGCCTCAGAATCGTCAAAATGTTACGGTTGTATTTTGACATAGCTGGGAAATGTATCATTATCTATACAATGGGGGAATAATTTACATAGTGTCCTACTCAAATTATTAAGCAACATGTTTTCTGTTTTTTATCCTCTGTGGGTGATGACATGCGTTTAAATAATGATCATTTCGCCTGAAACTTAAACTATCAATTTAAAATGTGTTACATGTAGTTCCAGACTCAGATTTAAATATAATTTGTCGTATGTCCTCTGCTCAAAAAGAGTATACAATAGTTACAGGGCATAGTCTGACATATAGTCCTGCGTATGCTGTGTGTACAGGGACACGTTCAATTGATAGATGTCCACCACTACAGCCCTGCGTACCTCAACCCAACTGGCACCTGGAATTTAACCCACAACTTCCCTGGTGCCAGACCGACACATTTATCTTTATCTCCTTAACACTCCACACATCAGCAGTTGCATCAGAAATTACGATTGTTAATCAAAACCAGGTATTATTCATTTAATAAAATATATTATGAGATTTTCAATTCAATTCTCAACATGATGTATCTTAAATAGTGCACTTCTGTGCTGATAAGAATTTACATAAGAAATTATCATTGAATAACTGACACTATTGAGTTTCACCTTTGTTTGGTCCCTTATTTTTTAGTGGAATGGTAATCGGTGATGAAGGCTTAGATGGACCAGTAGCACAAGTTGTTTTTATGAATAATGACATCACCAAGTAAGCTATACAGAGTGCTGCAAAATGTAATATTCACTGGGTTGAAGTTGATTTAAAATAGATTTATCACTGATCTATTGAGCTGTAAATATAATTACTGCATTTGATCTATCAGAAGCACATGTGCTTATAAATGAGTTGTCTATGGTCAAAATAATGCAACGGAAATTACAAAAAAGTGATCTTTTCTTTAAAATGTACACATACATGTAACATAAATATAATTTGGTTTAGGTGCCTCTCCCTTCCTGGGGTTTACCTGTAGCAAAGTTTATAATTTTGTTTATACAAAACTTTGTCAAAACAAACTTAACCCTACCCTAAAGGGTTAAATACATTATTAATGCTTTAGCTACATATTTCGCTGGGAAGTTAGGAGACACCACTTTCATGATGATGGGGATTGTAGATGCTTAACTTGTGAGAATTTATCTGTAATATAACATTTTCTGTTTTTATACTATGCAGTAGACTGAGTAGTAAATATGTATTATGTGTAACATAACACAGTGTACATGCAAACTTAAAATATACAAAACACTGTGCGCACTCAACTTTGATCAACAACTGACAGATCTTTCATCTCAAAATTAACTGAATTAGTGGCTGAGTTAATATAAAAATTGTCTCTTTGTTCTGCTACAGAAAATATCAACAAGAACTGGAAAACTTCATAGTGGGACTTACATTTAATCCACCAAGGAGAGAAGGAGCCAGTTTTGATAAGACACAGCCGCATCCACAGGTATGTCAGATCATTGATTAGTAGAAAAGCTAACGATAGTGATTGGATTTTCAATTTAGAATCAAACCATTCATGCATTTTCTTGGCCTCCTGCAGGTCCACGTTGGCTTTGCCTATGCTGACGTATATGTACATTCTTGTTTTGACCAAAATTTAAAAACCATCTCGTGTGCGTTGAGAACTGTGTTGCTATTGTCAGTCATTGTGTTGTACATATACAATATATGGAATGTAAACTAACATCCTAAAAAGCATGCTTCTCTTTTTGCTTGTTAACAGACTTCTGCCATTGTGCTCGAGGAAGACCGCAAAACGTTGAAATCATCTGACATCAAGAGACGATCAGCATTTACAGCGGTGGGGAACGTGCAGTATTATAAAAATTTCTGTATTGATCAGCTTGGTAAACCTCTGATTGACTGGAATCCACAGCTTACTGAAGGTTGGGAGATACCTACGTATCCTCTTTGCTAACTACTCTATTTGATTTGAGCTCTGATCCAAGTCTCTGTTTTGCATTGCAGTCAGGACAAATTTGCATATTTTATGACAGTGTATGTAAGTGATAGAGGTGTGTCAATGCTATACTTATTAGTCCCCGTTCGGACGCAGTCCGAAAATGGGGACTTATGTTTTGACCTCCGTGCGTGCGTCTGTGCGTGCGTCCGGACCTGTATCTTAGAAATGCCTGGACCAATCACAATCAAACTTCACACATACATCATATATGATATTATACATATGCACGTCAATTTGTTTCACGTTCTGTTTCAAGATGGCCGAATGGTGGCCATTTTTGTGCTAAAAATCATCAAAATCAAGCATTTCTCAGGTGTTTACAGATGGATTTTGTTCAAACTTAGTATATACATTAGACATTATAGGACCTTGATGCACATCATTTTGTTTTATGATCTGATTCAAGATGGCCGAATGGCGGCCATTTTTGTGCTGAAAAATCCTAAAAATCAAGCATTTCTCGGCTGTTTACAAATGAATTTTGTTCAAACTCGATATATACATTAGACATTGTGGGACCTTGATGCAAATAATTTTGTTTTTCAGATAAGATTCAAAATGACCAACTGGCGGCCATTTGTTTCAATGAATGTGGTTCTCGTGCCATATCTCTGACTTGCTTTCACTGATTATGTTCAAATTTTAAATATTCATTATACATCATGTCATAGATAAACAGTTACATTGGTTTGACAATCCTATTCAAAATGGCCGAATGGTGGTCATTTTTGTGCTAAAAAATCATCAAATATCAAGCATTTCTGGCATTTATGGATGGATTTCGTTCAAACTTGCTATATACATTAGACATTACGGGTTCCTGATGCATGGCATTTTTTTTTTCAGATTGGATTCAAAATGGCTGACTGGCGGCCATTTTGTTTTAATGATTGGGCTTATAGAGCCTACTCTTAAATGCTTTGACTGATTATATTCAAATTTTATATATTCGTTATACATATTTCTTAAATTTAATATCTAACTGGGACTGTGCCATGCATGGCTTGTTTACTATGCCATATGTTTCAATTATCTAGTTTGTGCTCTTCTAGTTTTAATAGAGTAAATATAGAAAGAGGGTTATGGAAAACACTGGTATCCGAATCGCCATCTTAGGTGTGTGAATACTGTAAAAATACTTTTTTTTTAGCTGTAATAAATTTTCGTTTTGTATGGAACTTATTTTCGCTGATTTTTAACGAGTTGAATGTAAAATATAGGAAAACGGGTATATTTGCAGGATTTTATTTACACTGAATCATTCCTTCAGCGAAAATAGTGAAAATTAATTCTAAGCAAAAATACAGTATTTTACAGTAGCTAAAATTCTCTCTAGATCTGGATGCCTGTATTTTATAAGTTTGTTCTCTGAGTAGACACTATTATGTGTCAGATTGTCATAGATATTGCACTGGCATCGGTTACATTATCTGAAAGTACAACTATTGACAGACAAAATGTTTTTCTTCACTAAAAATTGTACCTCTCATATCACTTATCCCTCAGTGTTTTTTCCTGAATACATGTCAGTTATTCACAGGTGTTTACAGATGCCCTTCCATTTGATGATGATGGTTCAAAACCTAAAAAGAGATCAAGGTAGGATTGTCATTTTACAATATATTTTTTAATTTTTGTATTGTCTCCCTGCAAGGAACAGAATGAGAACAAGCCAACAATGTTCCATTAATTCCTTTAATATATAGATACTAAATGACATGTATGAGTTTCATTAATTCATTCACTCATCATGAAGATTATGTTCGTCCTTTGGTACCTCTTCCTCATCCAGGGACTCATCTCATACTGGTAGTATAAGCAATGTTTGTGCTTGCGTTTTGGTTTAGGTGCCCTCCTCTTGGGTTTACCTGTAGCAAAGTTCATGTTTGTCTTGTGGTTTAGATGCTCTCCCCCAAGATTTATCTGTAGCAAAGTTTGTTTGTCTTTTGGTTTAGCTATACCCTCCCCGGGGGTATGAACTAGGTGAATAGGCGGGTTGAAAACCCTCTGTCTAAGTTTATTTGTCTCATAGTTTAGGTGCTCTCTCTTGGGGTTCACCTGTAGCAAGGTTTGTTTGTCATTTTGTTTTAGGTGCCCTGCCCCAGGGTTCACCTGTAGCAAAGTTTATAATTTGGTTTAGGTGTATCTTCCTTCCTGGGGTTCACCTGTAGCAAAGTATATAATTTGGTTTAGGTGCCTCTCCCTTCCTGGGGTTCACCTGTAGCAAAGTTTATAATTTGGTTTAGGTGCCTCTCCCTTCCTGGGGTTCACCTGTAGCAAAGTTTATAATTTGGTTTAGGTGCCTCTCCCTTCCTGGGGTTCACCTGTAGCAAAGTTTATAATTTTGTTTAGGTGCCTCTCCCTTCCTGGGGTTCACCTGTAACAAAGTTTATAGTTTGGTTCATGTGCCTCTCCCTTCCTGGGGTTCACCTGTAGCAAAGTTTATAATTTGGTTTAGGTGTATCTTCCTTCCTGGGGTTCACCTGTAGCAAAGTATATAATTTGGTTTAGGTGCCTCTCCCTTCCTGGGGTTCACCTGTAGCAAAGTTTATAATTTGGTTTAGGTGCCTCTTCCTTACTGGGGTTCACCTGTAGCAAAGTTTATAATTTGGTTCATGTGCCTCTTCCTTCCTTCAGGTTCACCTGTAGCAAAGTCTATATTTTGGTTTAGATGCCTCTTCCTTCCTGGGGTTTACCTGTAGCAAAATTGTTAATTTAGTTTAGGTGCCTCTCGCTTCCTGGGGTTTACCTGTAGCAAAGTTTCAATATACATGCAAGTCTTTGTGGAATGCAAGTGTGTACTACGGTAGTTTAAATAACGAGATTACGATTAGTCTTTTCTCGTTTGTGGTACAATTATAGCTATAATTATATCACTAATGAGAGATATACTTGACAACTACTAACAAAGTGTTTGCTTGAAATTGTATATGTGTATATTTTGTTTTTACTCAGGCCGAAAGCCACATGCTGGAATTGTGACAGTGAATCTCACTCCCTCAGGGAGTGTACTCAGGTAATTTATTCTTAGTAAACTTTTATAGCATCAACCTGCTTGTAGTTGCTTTATTAAGTCCCTGCTCAGACAATGTTTGAAAACAGACTTTAAATTTACTCATGTGCATGCTAGGGTGCTATTGCTTATAAATATATCTCATACAAAGCTAGATCAATCAGTCAAATTGCATGTATATGTAATACTGCTTAGAAATAATCTATTTAGCAACTTGACTCAAGATGGCTGATTGGAAGCTATTTTTTATTCATTCCGGAATCATTATTTTGCACTTTCTTAGCTCTGCTATCAACTTATGATGATATGATGGTATTCATATTACTGATTCTTTGCCATTGCTGTCCGTTCAACTTTACATTTTCTATTTCTTTTTAAAAACCATCAGATGGCTAATAATTGTCATGACCCAGCGCTAAATGTGCTTTGATTTAATTTATGACCGGGAGAAGCTCAGGGCCAACAATCGTTCAAAGTTTTCAAATTATGTTGCGACTGGCATGTGTTTGACCTGCAATACACGGTGATTTCCGAAACAAGTTCACTTGGTTTGTTAGTTTGAATTGTAATACATGGAATCTGCGGTGGGGTGATAACAGGTTTTGGAACAGCACATATTCCTGCAAGTCAGCTGTATTTTGATAGTGTGTTAGTAAAATGCAATAAATTACTGATAGTGGACAGGAATTTTGAAACACATTTTTAGCTCAAGGAACCATAGGTGCAGTGTCCGCATTCTGGATGTCTTGATGGATGTGGGCGACTTCTTCTCAAAAACTGCTGAACTGTTTGACCTCATTTTTGTTGTGTAGCTGCCTTGATGAATGAGAAATCAATTTGCCATCATTTATGCAAATTCAATGCTTGAATGACTTCTACTACATGTGTATGACACTATTTTGTCTACATGGCTAATATTGATAGTGAACATGTATTGAGTTCTGTTAATGTGGTGACAAAATCTTTAACTCTCTATTTTTGGGAAATATTTTTGTAATTTTTGGTAAAAAATGCTATTTAGACTTCTTGAAAACTACCAGTTCAATTGCTTTGATACTTGGTATGTACAGTGTACCTGTAGGTTTCTTGGGTGGACCTCTGTCAGTTTTGTGCACCTATTTTTAGTCTCCGTTCGGACGCAGTCCGAAAACGGGGACTTATGTCTTGACCTCCGTGCGTGCGTGTGTGTGTGTCCGTGCGTGCGTCCGACCCTGTATCTTAGAAATGCGTGGACCAATCACAATCAAACTTCACACATACATGATAATATACATATGCACATCATTTTGTTTCACGATCTTATTCAAGATGGCCGAATGGCGGCCATTTTTGTGCTAAAAAATCCTATAAATCAACCATTTCTCGCTGTTTACAGATGGATTTTGTTCAAACTTGGTATATACATTAGACATTATGGGACCTTGATGCAAATAATTTTGTTTTTCAGATAGAATTCAAAATGGCCGACTGGCGGCCATTTTGTATTAATGAATGTGGTTCTCGTGCCATATCTATGACATGCTTTTACTGATTATGTTCAAATTTTAAATATTCATTATACATCATGTCATAGATAAACAGATATATTGGTTTGACTATCCTATTCAAAATGGCCGAATGGTGGTCATTTTTCTGCTAAAAAATCATCAAATATCAAGCATTTATGGGTGGATTTCGTTCAAACTTGGTACATACATTAGACATTACGGGTTCCTGATGCTCGTCATTTTATTTTTCAGATTGGATTCAAAATGGCTGACTGGCAGCCATTTTGTTTTAATGATTGGGCTTCTAGAGCCATATCTCTTAAATGCTTTGACTTATTATATTTAAATTTTATATATTCGTTATACATCACGTTACATATATATATGTATTCAAAATGGCTGATTTTGAATGCTGTTCCAGAGCAATATCTCTCTCTCAATATGGACAAGTACTTGTTTGACGATCAGATACAAATGTCAATCATTTTAATGTTAAAAAATCATATTCCTGACATGGTTATATTCCAGCTATATTACTATAAACAAAACTATATATCTTAAATTTGATAACTAACGGGGACTGTGCCATGCATGGCTTGTTCTTATTGAAATATTTATTTTATGCTTAAATTTATAAACTACAATACTATTCAATACAATAAGTGATTTTGGACATCAGACTAGCAAGCGATTCATAGGCTATTTAAACATCACTCATTTCTTTTGTTCAACACAGCCTCGTGATCTTGTTAAAATCAACCAAAATCGACAAGTTTTCATGGACAGCATGGGTACATCACCAAGGTCAGGGCGTTATCACAAGGATGATGAGGCAAAAGAAAGGTTGTCCAAGTTTAAACCAGGTGTTTTTAGGTGAGTCACTCTCTATTCTAATATTAGTATATTACATTTAATAATCCAAGGATTAGAAGGCTATAATACTGTGATGTAATTTTTTTACATTTTTGCCAACCAGCATGCAAATGTCAGTTGAGAAATGTTTCTCACCGATCAATGTGACAACATTACCCATTAATTTTTCTTTAAATGGTCACATACATTTATATTTAATAAAGATAGCAGTGAAAGACATCGTCATCAGGCGTGAACAATCGGTACTTACAATCAGTTACTGTGCTTGTACGCAAAGTGTGAAGGCCTTTAGCAAATGAATGTCCCAACAACTGCTATTGTTTTCAATAAATTAAATGTTTCTTGTTTTGCAGTGATACATTGAGAGAAGCTTTAAATATCACTCAAAATCAACTTCCTCCATTTATATACCAAATGAGAATCTATGGCTATCCTCCAGGATATCTTAAAGAAGCTGAAATAGAAACATCTGGACTTACAATGTACAACCATGAAGGGAAAGGTAAATGTGCTATGAACACTGAAATATAAAACATCTGGACTTACAATGTACAACCATGAAGGGAAAGGTAAGTATGCTATGAACACTGAAATAGAAACATCTGGACTTACAATGTACAACCATGAAGGGAAAGGTAAGTATGCTATGAACACTGAAATAGAAACATCTGGACTTAAAATGTACAACCATGAAGGGAAAGGTAAGTATGCCATGAACACTGAAACAGAAACATCTTGACTTAAAATGTACAACCATTAAGGGAAAGGTAAGTATGCTATGAACACTGAAATAGAAACATCTGGACTTACAATGTACAACCATGAAGGGAAAGGTAAGTATGCTATGAACACTGAAATAGAAACATCTGGACTTAAAATGTACAACCATTAAGGGAAAGGTAAGTATGCTATGAACACTGAAATAGAAACATCTGGACTTAAAATGTACAACCATTAAGGGAAAGGTAAGTATGCTATGAACACTGAAATAGAAACATCTGGACTTACAATGTACAACCATGAAGGGAAAGGTAAGTACATGTATGCTATGAACACTGAAATAGAAACATCTGGACTTAAAATGTACAACCATGAAGGGAAAGGTAAGTATGCTTGTTACGTTCAGATGCTGGTACTTGACTCGTATAACAAATAAAACGCCCAAACGCAAGCAGTGTGCAAGATAGTACGGTAGTATATTTTCAATGGCCTATTGAAATGTCACATAACTTTGTGTGCTACACCACACCTCAAACAAAAATGCTAGTAGTAACATACATCCAATATAGACTTCCGTTTAAAAACGGCAAAAAGAACAAACAGTCAAAATTAACAATACTTATCAAATCAAATCAAAGAGTTCGTTCTGTGCTGGCCTGTCACTCCGTCCTCTTCGAACTTTTGTCACGACTCCCAGGTGGTGTCAATCTTCCTTCATTCATCTTTGTCGAAGCGTACCAAGTTTCAGCTCACACGTGGACTTCTTCCAGCTTCTTCCAACACGTCACCGGAACGAAAACACAAGCCAGACCGGACAGCTATCAATGTTCAAGAACAATCCCCATTTCCTAATAAACTGATAAACCAGTCAGTGATACTTGTAAAAATTATAGTGCTATCAGTTCACCGTCTATTTGGAGTCTTCTTGCTATCAGTCTACCGTCTAATTGCCGTTTAACTCGTCAACGTAAAACAAAAGGCTTTTATAGCCAAAGCAGACTCCCTAACTCAGTACAAATAAATATGCAAAATAGGGATGAATTGACAAAAGAACACGACATAAAGCGACCGAGGACAATATGACGTTTCAATAAAACCCCAACTACAAATTACACAAATAATAAATACATAAAAATAAACTCAAACGCAACAATGCTATGAACTCTGAAATAGAAACATCTGGACTTAAAATGTACAACCATGAAGGGAAAGGTAAGTATGCTATGAACACTGAAATAGAAACATCTGGACTTACAATGTACAACCATGAAGGGAAAGGTAAGTACGTGTATGCAATGAACACTGAAATAGAAACATCTGGACTTAAAATGTACAACCATGAAGGGAAAGGTAAGTATGCTATGAACACTGAATAGAAACATCTGGACTTACAATGTACAACCATGAAGGGAAAGGTAAGTATGCTATGAACACTGAAATAGAAACATTTGGACTTAAAATGTACAACCATGAAGGGAAAGGTAAGTATGCTATGAACACTGAAATAGAAACATCTGGACTTAAAATGTACAACCAGGAAGGGAAAAGTAAGTATGCTAAGAACACTGAAATAGAAACATCTGGACTTACAATGTACAACCATGAAGGGAAAGGTAAGTATGCTATGAACACTGAAATAGAAACATCTGGACTTAAAATGTACAACCATTAAGGGAAAGGTAAGTATGTTATGAACACTGAAATAGAAACATCTGGACTTAAAATGTACAACCATTAAGGGAAAGATAAATATGCTATGAACACTGAAATAGAAACATCTGGACTTACCTTTCCCTTCATGGTTGTACATTGTAAGTATGCTATGAACACTGAAATAGAAACATCTTGGCTTTCTTTTTCCAGAGTTGATCCCACAATTACCCTGATGATGTGTGAACATGCTAATCATTATGCCACATATCAGGTGATCTTCTCTGTATTCATTTCAGCTACTGGAGAGGATGGTGAGGCTTTGGAAACTGGAGAACTGCATGGTGAAAAGAAAAGTTTGTATAACCCTGAGAAAATCATAGAGTATCCTGGATTTAATGTGAACCCAGATCCAGACGTTGTGGATGTAAGTGAATATGTGCAAACTGATTTCCTAATGGTACACAGTCTGCCATTGTCTATAATATTATATGATTTGTAACTTGAAGTGGTTTACAGCAAAAGTCATAGGCAGGTTTTTCATATGGCTTTTAAATATAAATGTCCTAGTGTCCTTATTTTTGTATACTTAAAACTGCTGAAGTTCTCTATTTATAGATGGTAGTGTTTTGCTTTATAACTCATCCAAAGACCTTATAGAACCATTGTTGCATGTCATTTTTTTCTGCAGACTGATTTTGTTTAATGAGTGCTGTTCAGGAGCTACATCTTGAACATGCCTTAACCAATCCCATTCAAACTTCGATCATATATGATATATTTTGGAATACATATGCATGTGCATTCGTTTCATGATCGGATTCAAGATGGCAGTATGGCAGTCATTTTACTGCTAAAATTTTCATCAAGCATTACTGCCATTCTGGATTCAATCTTGGTTATGTATGGGAATATTTTGTTTTAAGGAATGCTGTACCAAAGCCTTATCTCTAACTTTAAGCAATCATGTTTAAATTTCAAACATGTGTCATGGATCACATGCAATTGTTGACAACAAATTAAAATCTATCTAGTGCTTGTAACCCAATCAGATTGCTCATTTGCATTTACAGATTTACAAAATTAAAATTTTGCTGATTAGCATATTCGGTGTTTATAAATGAGTGGAGATCGTGTATTCATAATTAAAACTACATTTCTACATCACCATTACAATAAAAATATCACCATCTATAGAAGACACTGTTGCCATGCCCACAAAATTCTCAGCATATTGTCTACTTAAGCTTTGGTGCTTTTATCTCATATTATCACAATTCTCTCTAAATACAACACAAAAATCTGTTGCACTTGTCTGATTTTAATGTATTTCAATCTCATTATCTTTTTATTATGAAAGGAGCACAGACAGTTCAACATGCCTGCCATGCAATTACATCAGAGTAAAGAAGTCTTCAAGCTTTATTTGAGTCCAGCAAGCGAACAAGCCAGGAAAAGACACAGATCTGATGATGAAAGAACTCAACCGAGAAAGAAACAAAGAATTGAAGCAGATCGCCAAGTAGCTGAGATGGACATTTCACTTACCGCAACATCTAGTCAGTGTTTTTAAATTATTTCATACACATACCTATACATAGAGGTCATTATATGACAATCCTTATATTTTTTTGTATTTATGAGTATTCCTGTTTCTTGAATAGTGCGATATGAAGGGGTTATCGTGAAATAACCAATTTATCATACATTGTTTCATGTTCTATGTGCTGTAGGACAAATACAGATGATTTTGCAGCAGATTATAGTGAAGGACACGCAGGTTTACAAAACAGTTCATACTGTAAAAGTCCTAATATAAACCGCATACGTATAATAGTAACCAAACCCCCAATTCCGTTTTCAGAATTGAAGAGTTTTTGATAAAAATTGCAAACATGAAAAGTACTTATTACTAACCGCACCCCCAATTCAACATGGCCGTGACTGACTTCATTGTTTCAACCAGCTGGTCCAAAACGGCATTGTTCCTAACCTTATTTGTTTCAACGTGTCTAAAAAATATTCACACTTATTTATTGTGTGAAACTGCTTTTGTTCTTGAGGCAACATTATGAATACGTCCGGGTTTTTGTATGTTTTCGACAGTGAGCTGTTATCACCGTGAAAGTGTTAAATTCTTCATCAGTACTCAGTTTATCTTTTGAAAAAAACTAATTTCTTGATGTAAAAAAAAAAATCATACTGTTTTCCCATCTAAATCAAAGCCAAAAGATCGCATTACAATATAAGTAAATCTCTCCCGTGTTGCATTCACCATGAAGTCACTGAACTGTCATTAACATATTTAAATGCGCTATGGTAATTCTAACACATTGGCACCGTTCAACATTTTGATTGGTTAATTAGCGACTTGACCTATCTGGTCACTAAACACAGTTCGAGGTCTTGTGTGCACTGATAAAAAACATGGCAGATATTGTATTGCATCGAGCATTTACATGTGACTGAAATCATTTGCTTACATTGAAACTAAGTTGAATTTTCCTTGCATAACAATTTATTTTTCATACATTATTATAATTAACAAATTTAACACCTCGAAACTAGTAAGTATTCACTTGTGAAACGTAGCATGACCAGATTTTGCTACCGTACTGTAATCATTTTCTACTAAGCAATGCATTCATGTTTGTTTTTATTTGAAACTATTTCTTGAATATACTTCCTGACACCTATTCAAAATATTATACGGTGTAATTGTTTGTTTTGTGCTTGTGTTGTGGGAAAAATGACCACGCCCATTTAGTGATTGCAATGTGCACCGAATATAAACTGCACCCCGAACTTGAGATTTTGACCCCAATTTTTAAATTGACACATTGTAATAAACCGTGGTTTATATAAGGACTTTTACAGTAGTTTGTGGGGAAACCGTAATATTGCTTATGCTCAATTTAAATCTTATAACGTTATATTCTAGTATTGATTATGAAAAGTACTACAGCTCTTTCAGGTACAGCATCCGCATTGCAACCTTGACTGAGATAAAGTCTGGTAGGAGTAACTAGTAAAATATAGTAAAATAAACAAAACATGTACACACCAATGTGTACTTAATGACGCTTGTCTAAGAAGGGATTACGTTGAACGTGGAAGGTAGGCAGGGCTGTGGTGAGGGACATCTATCAACCGGACGCGTTCCCTTACACACAGCATTGTACGCAGGGCAAATATACCAGTACTACATAAACTCACACATAACCACCAAACAGACACAAACACAAGCAATGTATTACAGTAGTTCTCTTTTTTGAATATTTAGTGGCCCTGAAAAGGGCCGTTTGGTTTATGTCATAGACAAAGAAGTTAGACTTAGAGATATCCAGTCAGGTTATAATAACCAGCAATGTCTGTTGACATAATTTCGCCGACAGCATCATACACGGCGACCGCAATATTATCATGCAAGAGGCGGCGATAATGTTCCCTTTTGAGTATTTCTTTCATCTTACCGAAACAGTTTTCACAGGGATTGAAGTCTGGGGAATAAGTGGGTAAAAAAATATATTCGATGCCCATCGTTTCAAACCAGTTAGAAAGTATAACCTCAGCTTCATTATGGTGAATTGGGGCGTTGTCGAGGACAACAAAATCCCCAGGTTGTAAGATCTGTTGTCCGTCATCGGTATAATTTTCCACTGCTTCAACAAAAAAATTGATGAAACGGTTGGTATTCGACGGACCCTCGACAACGCTACAGTACTTGACGTCGTCAGCTCCAACTAGTAGGTTGACCGTGAAGTTGACACCACCTGCCGCATAGCGACTGACTTCAACGCAAGGTTCTCCTTTTCTCGAATGTCCGCAACTCACTTTCACGCCGGACTCATCCATAAATTTAATTCTGTATGGATCCTGGGTGTATCGCAAGTTTCGGTCCGTAAATCTCTCTCCTCGCGTGATTGCCATTTTTTTCCTTGACCAGCTACCGTCACTGAAATCGTTTTTCACAGTACTACAAACCGTTGCCAATGAGACGCTAGTCACCGGTGTGAATTGCAGCAGCTCGTCCCGGAGTTCATTGAGTGAAACAGACAGTCGTTCTCGCTTAAGGCCTTCGAGTAGCGCGATTTCTTGTCTTTCAAGAATTTTGTCCTTTCCACCTGAACGACGCTTAGCTTGGAAGGACCCAGTTTGCCAATATCTTGTCCAAAGTCGCTTCGCTGTACGTTCGTCTACTTTGAATTTCCTACCAACATGCGCCAATATTCCACGAGGGAGTTCACCGGACTCAACATGTCCTCCTCTGTTTTTTACTTCTTCGATGATCAAACTTCTCAAATCAGTACTCAAAAACTGCCCTGGTTCATACATTTGATTTTTGGCGTTTTGCTTAAGTGCCATAATATCTGATGATCACTTCGATTTGCAGTCAGAGCTAGAATAAGAAAGTAAATCACGTGTACACACAAAGGGGTCTCGGGACGCGTTTCCGACTTTGGAAAGTGGGCCATTCCATTACTTTGAAGGAGTAGTTAAATTTGAATTAATAGTACATTCTCAATACATGAACTATTTGTTCATTTTTGACTCCCATGTGCGAAGCACAAAATGGGAGTCTTTGCAGTTAGTGTGTCTGTATGTGTGTGTGTATGTGTGTATGTGTGTATGTGTGTGTGTGTGTATGTGTGTCCGACTGTTCCACTGCTATCTCAAGAACCATACATCGGTTTTTGATGAAACTTGGTGCATAGATGCTCTGGGCCAATGCGCAGATTTGATTAGGTTTTGGTAAAAATCCATGCTCGTTAATTACCTAATTTGCATGATAATTAGCTAATTTTTAGCTGTTCTATGACTGTTCCACTGATATCTAAAGAACCACTCATTGGATTTTGATGAAACTTGGTACATAGATGCTCTGAACATATGCGCAGATTTGATTAATTTTTGGTAAAAATCCGTGCATATTAATTACCTAATTTGCATAATAATTAGCTATTTTTTAGTGGTTCCATGACTGTTCCACTGATATCTAAACAACCACTCATTGGATTTTGATGAAACTTGGTACATAGATGCTCTGAACTAATGCTAGGTTTTGATTAGTTTTTGGTAATAATCCGTGGATACTAATTACCTAATTTGCATAATGATTAGTCAATTTTCGGTTTTTCCACTGATATCTCAAGTACTAATCATCACATTTCAATGAAACTTGGTACATAGATGTCATACGACACTGCACAGACCTGATAGTTTTTATGGTAATATCAGTACATATTAATTACCTAATTTGCATAATTAATTAATTTTCAGCATTTGATATAAGTAGTTAGCATTACATTTCAATGAAACTTGGTACTTACATACTCAAGGACTATGCAGAGATTGATTGTTTTCGATAAATATTTGTGCATATTAATCACCTAATTTGCATAATTAGTTAATTTTCAGCTTTTCCACGGGTATCTCAAGTACTAATCATCGCATTTCAATGAAACTTGGTACATAGATCCTTTAGGACTATGCAGAGACCTGATTAGTTTTAGGGTAAATAATTGTGCATATTAATTACCTAATTTGCATAATTAATTTTCAGCTTTTCTACTGATATCTAAAGTACTAATCATCACATTTCAATGAATCTAGAATTATGCAGACCCAATTAGTTTCCGGTAAATATTTGTGCATATTAATCACCTAATTTGCATAATTAACCAACTTTCACACTGATATCTCAGGTACTATACATCACATATCAATGAATGTACATGGATGCTGTAGGACCTGAATAATTGTGGGTTAAAATCTGTACATAATAATTACCTAATTTGCATAATTAACCAATTTTAAGCTTTCACACTGATATCTAAAGTACCGTAAAAACTCCAAAATTTCGACCGGTTTTAAATAATTGGTGTTAGATATGTGACGTGTTTTTAGAGTCAAAATTAAGGTGCATTTTCGGACGGTCAAATTTTTCAGAATAGAAATCAGCAAATGAAAAAATGGGGATGATAGACAGTGTGCTTCATTAGTTTTTAAAAAATGCAATGTCCGTCAATTGACGTAAACTTCCTCATGTTTCACGGTAAAAGCAAAGGTCGTGGCCGAGTTGTAACTCAAAATCTAAACAAAGTCATCAATCAGTGAGTATTATGACAAGCAAAACAAAACATCAAGACGCGGAGAAGAGGTCAGCACAAAACTAATAGGTCAAAAGACAAAGCTGTCTCGCACTACCTAGAAAAACTTGCGAATGTTCGAAGTACAGGTACCCATTGGACAAAAGATGCATGGAAGTTTAGCAAACTATCTCCCCGACCCAGTGCAATGTATCCGGTTAGAATCAAAGCTCACGTGTCCCTTATTTGAGGGACCAAATTCTGCCGTAAATTCGCCCTTGGATTAAAAAATAAAATGGGATTTAAGAAAATAAAATGGGACTTTTAAGGTGTATTTTGGCGTCATTTTTCGGACATTTCAATTAATCCTGCCGGCTAAAATAGAGTCTAAGTTTTACCGTAGTCATTGACGTTTGTCTATTCAAGAGTACACGTGTATGATTTTTATCGTGACTAGCGTGAGCGGGTAAGCTTCCTTTCGAGAATGAGCTGTTATCACTGTGAACAATGTTAAATTATTCTTCAGGTGACCAGTTTATTTTTTAAAAACAACTAATTTTTTTATTTAAAAAAAATCATGCCGTTTTCGCATCAAAATCCAAGGCAAAATATCGTACTACAACATCAATATCTTCCGCATTGCGTTCAATAACATTAACATATTTAAATAAGCTATGGTAATTTGAACACGTTGGCATCATCCAGCTTTTTGATTGGTTAATTAGCGATTTGACCTATTTGACCTAAGAGAACATGGCGGATATCCTACAGCATCAAACGTTTATACGAGACCGGAATCATTCGCTTACGATGAAACTAAGTTGACTTTTATTTGTATTTCATAACCATTCAACAAATTTATTTTGTGTACATTATTATAATCACTACTGAGTACAGTAATAATCAACAATTCAGAAACGCAGCATGCCGAGATTTTTGTGTTCGTTTTTATTTCAAACTTCGTTTATTTAGAATATATTTTCGTTACCAATAAAATAAAAATCTCTCAGTCAATCAGAAACCCGGATTCATGCCTTCGAGGAAGGTCCCGTTTGAACGCTCACATCGTGTGTTTTTTTCGTTTGGGGGAAAACTAAAACTGGTCGCAATTTTCGAATAAGAATGAGTCGGCAATTTTTAGTGGAGTCGAAAATTTGGAGGTAAATAAAACACCGAAACCCGGCAAATAAATAGCCAATCGAATTTTTAGAGGGGTCGAAATTTTGGAGTTTTCACGGTACTAATTATTCCATTTCAATGAAACTTAGTACAAAGATGCTCTAGGACAATGTACAAACCTAATTAGTTTGGGGTAAAAATCTGTTCATATTAATTCCCTAATAAGCATAATAATTCATAATTTTTTGGTTCTAATCACATTTCAATTAAACTTGGAGACGTAGATTTTCTGTTACATTGCGCAGACCTCATTAGTTTTACACTCAAATCTGGTCATATTAATTTTCTGATTTGCATAATTAGTTTTCAGCTAAGTAATTTCGAATTATATTTAATGTGTCTCCAATACTCTCAGCACATGGGAGTTCTTTCTAAGCTTTCTTTGATTTTAAACGTAATGTTTATGTTGTTGACCTCTAATGTTCATGACCTCAATTGATGGCATTTAAATTAAAAAAATCAGAGACAAGTGAATCTCCTTTTTAAGGGTTCATTCACCCTGTTGTATTGTGTTAACACATAGACCCTTCTGTCTATGGTTAACGTCAAACTGCTTTAATACTAGTACCACAAATGTACCATCACCGATGTGATGGATGGTGTTATTTATTGTCGTTATGTTATGTTTTTTTTTATTAAACTTGGTTATGTGAACACACTCATACTATTTTACACTTATATTGCACGGTGTTTCTCTTTTTGAAGGATGTGTTGGCCCTAATAATCCCGCCACCCCTTGCCCACATCCATGGCCATGGTTGTTCGCTTGGACGAGGCAACCCAGTAACTTCACTGTATACAGTAACATCGGGGTAGAGCTGTACTATCCTAGAAAACGCTGTACTGGATGGGTTTGGTACATGACCTGCCAACACGCCGTCATCATAAACTCCAACTGCGTTCACATCTTGCAGATTGAAATCTTCGATCCAACACTGGTAGTTTTTGCCCATGAACACTCCACTGTGATATGCATGGTGACCCTTGATGACTGAGTTTTCTAGAACGAAAAGGGCCATTTCTACAAATCTATGAAGCGCGTATACAAAGCAGTGGCGGTTCTATGTAAATCAGGTGTGCTGCTTCCTGCCCATGAGATGACAACCAGACTTTATCAAAATACATGGGATATTCCGTGATCCATTCACAATGGGGGTCCGCAATTTCGATTTCATAAGCAAAATAGTCACATCTCGTTTACAAACAGAACAAAACAAAACAAAAACATTATTTTTAAGTTTTTTCATCTTATAATAATTTTATTTTCCAAAACACTAATTTCCAGTGTTCAAATCAAAAGCGGAAAATAAGCGTTCCTGCTCTGTACACCCCTATTCAAAATTATACACATTTATTACGTAACGATTTTTCTGTAGATTAATTAACCACACTAATACTATCTATTCATTTCAATTTCGACAACATGGCAAGCAACACACCCAGTACTCCACAACGGCAAACCACATTTGAGTTTATCAAATCGATCGATAAGGGCTTACTTAGATATCTCAATGATTTTCTTCGCCATGACTTCACGAATGTCAACTGTTTGAAATACCTGAAGCCGAAAGACTTGGACCTGTTTTCCACCAAAATCAGCGCAGTTCATCGACGTATGATCGTCAACGCTGTAGCAAAGCTACAGACACCGACCTCACGCTTGGGTATTGAGAGTCCACATGATAACGAGCCAATAGAGAAAGTATCAACTCGGCGAAACGAAAGTGACACTCTCCAGCCCCGCACATTGTTCGCAGACTTAGAAGACGGCAGTCATACGCGGGAAGACACTGATGATTTTGTTGACACGTTTACGTACAGTTCACCAATCGAAAACTCTGCTCCGTGAACGTGAAAAAGAAGTTGACGAGATGGAAACTGAACTCCAAGATCTGGAGTCCCAGCACAGAAGTCTTACAAACAAATACTGCCAGCAAATAGAAAAAATCCCTGGCAGAATCCAATGTGGAAATTGCCACCTATATGCTGGTCATCGTGCCAACCGATGTCATAACGACAAATGCGTTACAGCGGAGCAGTGCGGTGATTTGAATGCCCGTGGTCACGAGGAAGAAAAAAAGGACGTCGCCAAACTAAATGGTAAAATTATTAACAGAAATCAAAGGGAAGAAAACGGCGTTAGACGTAAAAAACAGGCATACAAGTCATCGCAATCAACGTTTGGAGAAAAAATACTTGCTGCCTTGATTCGTAGCAACCAGAAAAAATATCTTTTTCAAACAGCAAGTGGAAGTTTGGCCACACGAATCGCCGTACTGAATGTCGACAAGGCAATTCTAGATAAACACTTCAAAGGGAAAGTGCCGACAAACGAGGAATCTGCGTTATTCCAAACAATTATTGACAATTTCAACAAAGAAAACAATCGGAAGAAAACGAAACCGGCACATGGCTAGAAATGAACTCGGTATTTCCCGTGAAATTTCCCGAAAAAAACCCCAAAGAAGCTAGCCGACCGAACACCGAGAAACAAAATATGCCCGAATGTGAAGTACCGACAACTTGTACTACAAGCATCATACCTCCATCGATCGCATCCGTACCTCTAGCAATAGGACCCGTACCTCCACCGATCGCACCCGTACCTCCATCGATAGGACCCGTACCTCCACCGATAGCACCACTGAACGATGGTTTGATGACGCAGTCGTATGGGATTACACCGACTTTAAATAACGTGTACAACCCGTATTACCCCATGTACTATCAGTACCCATACGCATATCCATATCCATGGGGAAGCATGATGCCACCGTCAACTACCGAACAGTCGTTGCCAAATCCGTCCGTAAACACTGAATACATGTTTCCATATCATGCTTTTTCATTAATTAATCTAACCTTTTTTTATATACTTGATAGTAACATTTCTTTTGTTTTTTGTTTTGTTTTTGCGTTCAATTGTACAATCACGATTTTTAAAAATAACCCTCTTTTGAAATAAATGGCTATTGCAAACATTCATTGTGTGTTTTAATCTAGGTTAATTGACAGTATGTTTACGTAAGTTAAGTCTCCTCAGACAAAACAAATCTCACTTGGTGCCATAGTGGTAATACCTCTTTTGTTGTAGAAGTAATCTACATGGTTAGATACATTGTATCAACATCAAAGTGTGAACTGTCTTGGTTGCAATGCGGATGCTGTTCCGGAAAGAGCTGTAAATTGGTCTGAAACAAAATAACACCGCACATTGGTTGAAATATAAGCAGGATTACCAAGAAGATTTGGGTTAGATTGAATAAAAAGTTGTAACATGACATTCCAAATCTATAATGTTCTATTTCTCTTGCATTGTAGGTGATGAAGAAATGGACAATGGTCTTGTTTTTAAACCACCTCTTCCTCCAGACTTTGCTGCAGCAACCCCTCCACCTTTACCGTCTGACACCCCTCCAAGTACCCCAGGAAACACACCCCGTCATATGCAGTCAAACACTTCAGATAGCGAGAACAGTGCAAGTAACTCGCGATGTACTACTCCTGAGCTAGATGAACTTGAAGAGAAGCAGAGACTACTATTGGCCGCTTTAGAAGAGGCAGAAGGCACCAGTACGGATACTGGTGGTCTAGATACCATGAATGAAGATGATGAGAACAATATCATTAAAGATGGGGACACAGTTGTCATTGGAGATGAAGAATTTATTACGACTGATAGCTATACTGATAACTCTGATAATGAAACCGTTAGTTCCACAATCAATGAGGAAATGTCTTCAAATGGCAGGACTGCTGAGTGTGAAAACAATGATAGTACATCTGAAAAAGGAATCAATATGTCTGTATCAATGTTGGATGAGCAGACAAGTAATAAACAAGACAGTACAGAAAGTGACCAAGACATAAACAATGGAACCAACTCACACTCAAAGACGCCAAGTCATTCAGATTCCGAGTCTAAAAATGGGATTCAAAAAAGCCTGAAGGGTATCCCTGATGCCAGCAAGTTTGCATCTGGGATATCCCCTTATCGCGCACATGATAATGAAACTCAGTCAACAGGAGTGTTTAAAAAAATACGTGGAATCATTAAGAAGATCCAGAAAAAGGGAAAGTAACCTCTAGATGTTTTTTTTTTACATTGCTGCAAAATTAATTTCTTTGATTGACAATAGAGGGTGCTGTTCTGATGTGTTTGAGTGTGCTCAAATCTACCATGGACCAATGACACAAAGCAAAGCCATGCACATATTTCTCATATGGCTCTGCATGGATGTAAAAATGGAATCATTGTTTAATTAATACATGCTAACACCTCCAAAATTTGCCATGCCATTGCCAATTATTCCCTTGGTGCATGTTAAACCAAGAAGTCAACAAAGAAAAGTGGTTCAAGGAAGGCAGTTTGGAAAGCAACTCAATCGCTTTCATATTCGATATTATGGAAATTACATCATACTTTTTCATTAATCTGAGACACTGCGGATTTACTTTCAGTGGACTGCGAGAAATCAAATTCAAATACCCACGTTAAGGTAAGATGACTTGACAATTTTAAGTCATTTTATAGCGGTTCAGTGACTTATCGTTCAAGATTGTGATTCGCATATTGCCACTTATACAACTCTTTCTGTTGCACACTATCAAATTCAAATTTGTCTAATGTAGTAAAAACCTTTTTTTTACAATATTTTGATGGATTGTAATGTCTTAATACATGTTGTCTTTGTAAATTTCATTCAGTGCACAATGGATAAAATGAATTGGAGCTCAAAAAAACCTAAGGGTCTAAATCATTTATGCAATTGAACATATTTTAGTGTTTTTAATAGTTTCTAGAATTGGCAACAATCTATGGTATTATCTCAGGTGTGACCCAATAATGAAAGTGCCAAAGGTTACAGGCATTAATTGGAAGTGTATAGATATGTTTTTACTGAAGTACTTTAATTGTATCTGTAAATAACAAAAAAAAAAAAAAATTTTTAAGAGGTTCAACAAATTAAAGTTAACTATTTCTGTATAATGACACTTATCATACCATGGCCAACATGATTGCTTTTTCATGCTTTGTTTTATTGCTACTTGTTTTGTATTCTCATCCTTAATGTACATGTATCTGAGACTTGTTTATATTCATACATTCAAATATTCTTGTACTAGATAACTAGACTAAGCTTTGCATGATTTCAGGATCTAGTGGAAAACCATTAGATGCTCAATAGCAATGCGGCTTGTAAAAAAATTTGTTTACATGATATTTAAATGTTGTGCTGTGAATGGCAATTTAACAGCATTTTCAAAAATGTGTCAGAAATTACATGATTATCCCCTTCTTTTTTAAAAAAAATCCTAAATTTGTTACACAAAGTGTTCATTTTCATCAGAATTGGTGACTGTTTGGTCCTCTGTCTTATTCTGTGTTGTGTATTTTGCAGGGCATTCACAGTACCACATTGGTTATACCATCAGCTATGCTGTATTTTACTTTTTAGCTCCGCTGTCGACTTTGTCGAGCGGAGCTTATCATATGAGTGATTGTCCGTCGTCGTCGTCCGTCGTCGTCGTCCGTGTCAATGTTTTACTTTTTCGACTTCTTCTTGAAAACTACAAGCCTGAATGCTTTGATACTTGGTGTATATGTACCTTGGGTAGACCTCTCTCAGATTTGTTCATTTCATGATGATATCTTCAATTCTCTAATTTTGGTGAATATTTTTGTCATTTTTAGTAAAAAGTGATATTTTCGACTTCTTGTTGAAAACCGCAAGTCCAATTGCTTTGATATTACATATATAGGTACTACATGTGGACCTCTCTCAGATTTGTTCATTTTGTAATGATATCTTTAATTCTCTAATTTTGGTGAATATTTTTGTCATTTTTGGTAAAAAGTGATATTTTCGACTTCTTGTTGAAAACCGCAAGTCCAATTGCTTTGATATTACATATATAGGTACTACATGTGGACCTCTCTCAGATTTGTTCATTTTGTAATGATATCTTCAATTCTCTAATTTTGGTGAATATTTTTGTAATTTTTGGTAAAAAGTGATATTTTCGACTTCTTGTTGAAAACCGCAAGTCCAATTGCTTTGATATTACATATATAGGTACTACATGTGGACCTCTCTCAGATTTGTTCATTTTGTAATGATATCTTTAATTCTCTAATTTTGGTGAATATTTTTGTAATTTTTGGTAAAAAGTGATATTTTCGACTTCTTGTTGAAAACCGCAAGTCCAATTGCTTTGATATTACGTATATAGGTACTACATGTCGACCTCTCTCAGATTTGTTCATTTTGTAATGATATCTTTAATTCTCTAATTTTGGTGAATATTTTTGTAATTTTTGGTAAAAAGTGATATTTTCGACTTCTTGTTGAAAACCGCAAGTCCAATTGCTTTGATATTACATATATAGGTACTACATGTGGACCTCTCTCAGATTTGTTCATTTTGTAATGATATCTTTAATTCTCTAATTTCGGTGAATATTTTTGTAATTTTTGGTAAAAAGTGATATTTTCGACTTATTGTTGAAAACCGCAAGTCCAATTGCTTTGATATTACATATATAGGTACTACATGTGGACCTCTCTCAGATTTGTTCATTTCATAATGATATCTTTAATTCTCTAATTTTGATGAATATTTTTGTAATTTTTGGTAAAAAGTGATATTTTCGACTTCTTGTTGAAAACCGCAAGTGCAATTGCTTTGATATTACATATATAGGTACTACATGTGGACCTCTCTCAGATTTGTTCATTTTGTAATGATATCTTTAATTCTCTAATTTTGGTGAATATTTTTGTCATTTTTGGTAAAAAGTGATATTTTCGACTTCTTGTTGAAAACCGCAAGTCCAATTGCTTTGATATTACATATATAGGTACTACATGTGGACCTCTCTCAGATTTGTTCATTTTGTAATGATATCTTCAATTCTCTAATTTTGGTGAATATTTTTGTAATTTTTGGTAAAAAGTGATATTTTCGACTTCTTGTTGAAAACCGCAAGTCCAATTGCTTTGATATTACATATATAGGTACTACATGTGGACCTCTCTCAGATTTGTTCATTTTGTAATGATATCTTTAATTCTCTAATTTTGGTGAATATTTTTGTAATTTTTGGTAAAAAGTGATATTTTCGACTTCTTGTTGAAAACCGCAAGTCCAATTGCTTTGATATTACGTATATAGGTACTACATGTCGACCTCTCTCAGATTTGTTCATTTTGTAATGATATCTTTAATTCTCTAATTTTGGTGAATATTTTTGTAATTTTTGGTAAAAAGTGATATTTTCGACTTCTTGTTGAAAACCGCAAGTCCAATTGCTTTGATATTACATATATAGGTACTACATGTGGACCTCTCTCAGATTTGTTCATTTTGTAATGATATCTTTAATTCTCTAATTTCGGTGAATATTTTTGTAATTTTTGGTAAAAAGTGATATTTTCGACTTATTGTTGAAAACCGCAAGTCCAATTGCTTTGATATTACATATATAGGTACTACATGTGGACCTCTCTCAGATTTGTTCATTTCATAATGATATCTTTAATTCTCTAATTTTGATGAATATTTTTGTAATTTTTGGTAAAAAGTGATATTTTCGACTTCTTGTTGAAAACCGCAAATCCAATTGCTTTGATATATTATACATATAGGTACTACATGTGGACCTCTCTCAGATTTGTTCATTTTCTAATGATATCTTCTGTTCTTTAATTGCCATGTGCATTGCTAACAGCGGAGCTATCTCAGCCGACAGGCTGCTTGTTTTAGATTTTGGCAGCAATATTCATGTGAGAAACCAAACCTATGTAACAATGAAGTGGCCAAGATCACTCGATGGAAGAATATTTAACTTTGTTTACTCTTGAAAGTCTTCTCAATTTTTAAAGTAATTCAAAATAACTATTTTTTTAAAATCAAAAAGAAAGGCAACTCTTTATGCTCTGTAATGTACGTCTAGTCGTTTTATAGTTTTACAGGTAGAAATTTTGGAGAAAAAAATAATTAAAAAAAATAGTTTGCAAATGGCTTTTCACGAACAATCAACCTTTTGCAACAAACCTTTCAGTCACTAAATTTCTAAAACATTAGCAAAATCAATAAAATGATGGATTATATGCAACTTTTATAGCTGGTCCATTGAGCAAGAAACGCTAAAGTTGAAGATGCAAATATGGAAAGTGTTTTTAAAATTTGAATTCATTACTTGGATAAACAAGCAATATTGTACATGCATCTTGTTGACAAGGGAAAATCAAATAAGATTAAAATAACTATGCACTGGATGGATGAGTCGCATGTTGTTTTTATCTGACAATTAGAATTCTCTCACTTCAATCAGCAAATGCAAACTGTGGACCAGACAAGCTGTCAAGTAAATACTGCATTGATACAAGAGTGAAAATGCTTGTGTGTTACCAAACTGACATGAACACCATCTGATGATTTAAAAAAAAAAAGTGTATTAAATCTTTTTTACATATCTCTGCTTTTGTTCTTTATTTGTATGTGTGTTTTTTTGTGTTCAAACCAACCACTGTTAATATAGTGGACCATATGCCATATACTTATTTGCGGGGCAATGTCCATAACAGTGTTATTCATAGCACCAGCTGATATGGCTTTTGAGAAACCTTGGTTAATGTCTGCAGATGCTAGTGTTTGACTGGACCTACTTGTAATTCCAAACATGGAATATGATTTCTACGTTCATTGAAATTTGCATCTAATAAACACTCCAACCTGACAGAAGTTACAATTCCTAACTGACAAAATAAATGAAAAACTTGATCAGCGCAATGGTTTCATTTGCATGAACACAAAGGAAAAATCAAAATGTGTGATATGTAATGCAGTGAATGCACTCTTGAAATTGTAGTGCAAGGTGGTGGGTCATATGTCCGACTATGGTATGTTTACACTCGAACATGCAACGACTGCAGTTTAGCATAGAAGTGCAAGAATAAGTGTTGAGCAAAAATCTGGTAGAGCTCAAGACATTTAGTTAGTAGTCAAGTTCCTTCTTACTGCAATTAATATGTACTGTTTTGTATTATATCCAAAGTTCTTGAAACTTGCCTTCAAAAAATATGTTGAATTGTATATAAACGTATTAGTTAATTATTTATTAGCTAATTGAAATTGTCAGGTATTGGCACTTTATGTCACTGACATCAAGATAATTCATGTTAGTTCAAATGCAATCTGGGTCTCTGTCACAAAGTTGACATTCATGTCATTTCAAATGCAATCTGGGTCTCTGTCACAAAGTTGACACTTTGTAGCACCAACATCAAGAAAATTCTTGTTCAAATGCAATCTGGGTCTTGGTCACAAAATTGACACTTTGTTGCATTGACATAATGAACATTCTTGTTAGTTCAAATGCAATCTAGGTCTCAGTCACAAAGTTGACACTTTGTAGCACCAACATCAAGAACATTCTTGTTCAAATGCAATCTGGGTCTTGGTCACAAAATTGACACTTTGTTGCATTGACATAATGAACATTCTTGTTAGTTCAAATGCAATCTAGGTCTCAGGCACGAAGTTGACACTTTGTGGCACTGACACCAAAAACATTCATGTTAGTTCAAATGCAATCTGGGTCTCAGTCACGAAGTTGACACTTTGTAGCACCAATATTCTTAGAAGACATCTCAAGAACACCATATATTAATTCTTGGAGGGAAAACAATTTCCCAACACCAAATGACATTTTTGCTGTATTAGTTCCAGAACACATACCCTGCCACAATCTTGGAGGACAGGTATATGTTAATACAATTTCTTATACAAGAGTCTTTTATTTTTCAAATATGTAGTCTCCATGGTGATTTCACTAAATTGATTGTTTAACTGAGATTATTAAAACGAGAATTCATAACCTCATTGCATATACATTCCCACTAATTATACTCAACAAATTATATATGTCTGCTTTGATGAAATCAATAAGACGACCCAAGAATAAAGAGAAAACTCTGTCTCTAAAATAGATATGTTATTGTCCCTGTCATCAATGATATGTTATTATGAGTGCCCTGATAAAAACAACTTTACATACAAATAACTTTTTGCAAAAATATAATGTAATCACAAGTAATTCATGGAATATACATTCATATCAGGGACGAAATTATGGTCGACATGGCAATGACTAGCTTGTATTGCAAACTCCAACGTGACAAGCAGAAATGTCATGTCAATTGCTATGAGCCGTTCAGCTACTTTTGAACCCAATGATAACATCATTCACCACCACCACCACCACCATCATTATTCATTTGAAAAACAAAATTCAAAACAGGATTCTAGGCAATGGAGGACGTGAGCAGATTATTATCCATGAATCCCAGATGGTTCCTAGGAAGTGCATTTTTTTCCTGAAAGGAGTATTGAACTTCTCTATGTCATTGAAGAAGACTTCAGAACAAAGATTGACCCGTGGCTTCAAATTTCAACTTGGACGGACTTCAGCGACAAAGATACAGATGGTTCATAACTCAACCAGAAGCATATCATGTAATACGAGAAATAACAAATTCAAGATTATCGCAACCTATCCCAGAAATACATGGACGAAAGAAGAGATTTTGTCATGAAGAAGATAATAATCATCTAATAAAATTTCTTTGATGTTTGGCTTTGATGTGCTATTTCACCTTAGAATTGCAACATGGATAGAGTAGAAACTTTGAGCATTATTAGTTGATCTTAACTGAATGTTTATGATAAGGAAGTCACATTGCTAAAAGACTTTAAAGATACAGATTATAAGATTATGTTTCAGGAAGACATGAAGTTTATGGAAATCATATCAAGTGGCACTCAGCAAAAAGTAGAAAGTTATCATGAGATGCCTCTACTATTTAGGGATGCACAGTTACCCAGCAATTGATAGGCAGCCATGTATCATGATGTAGACCTGTTAAAACAATTTGAGAAAAGACTGGATATTCGAAACTATTACACCAGTCATGAGATAAATTTTACAATTTGAAAGATGTGATGCAGTAATGGTTTCTCATAATGATTCATAGAGATCAAAACAGTTACATCAACACTATGGAATATACCATTCCGGAAGAGATAATAATGTCACAGTCGTTTGCGTTTGTAGTGCTAATTGATAGAGTTTATAATTAAATTACCACCTGGCACAGATTGGAACAGCGCTTTAATCGAATCACTCAATTAAAAATATTCCCCTAGTTTTGTGCAGAACATGTGTATTTACAATCTTTATCTGAAAGAACTGCAAACATTTTGGACAGAATACTTTAGAACTTTTGAGAAATAACTTCTGAGTTGACGATTGGTTAATTTCTGAACAGAGTGTGAAAGCTAAGAAGAATCTCAATTGCAATGTTGAGGCCTTTTAGAAAGGTAGCCCACGTCTACACAAGATAAATCAATTCTAAGGTAATGACACGTTTTCTAGTGTCAGAAAGAGCGTTTCTCACCAGAAAGGGTTCTAGGTCTACAGCGTTTCAGGTTTAATCGTCACGAGATTCTGTTGACAGATGCCCAGATTTACGACCATTTAGGTTTCATTTCTCCTCTATTCCTATTTGGGAAGACAATACAAAAATTGGGATTACCAAACGCCTCCTCATCTGCATACAAATTGAATATTCTGAAACGCTGATCTGTTGAAAAGTGTGATATCTACTACTTTTCCAACACGCCACCTTCTGGATATGAACAATGTTAGTACGTGCATCTGATGAATGAAGTCAAAGGGTGTACTGTGCTTTAGATTTGACATAGACGAGAGTTGTTTATTGTAAGCCAGTAATAAATAGACTGCAAACAGCTGCAATTTCAACAAAAGTTGTCTTCATGATCATAGGCTGTAAAGAAATATTTCAAGGTAGTTTTGGGATTTTTAAACGAGATGTTCTTACTAGATATTTGAAAGCAGATACGTCGACAGAAATGTTGAACACCCAGTACGTAACAGGAAAAGCACCAACATACAAATATAAAAGCAGCGCAAATTATATATATTATAGTTATACAGCAATAAGCATTCAAAGACAGTATACAGCATCTCAGAAAAACAATCCACTTCAACTTTTTCCTTCATGATGGTTTGCTATTAAGAAGAGTCATATTGAAAATGCCCGCCTTCTACGGAGTGATTTTTTTTTCAAAGAGAAGCCATTTCTCGAGGTTACTCGCCAGACAACCAAATCGGTCACCAAGGTTGACGTACTCACTAAAAGGAAGGACCACGAAAGACTTAATCAGGTGTAATGACTATAAATTGCGGATTTTTGTTATTATTCATTGTTGTTCTACAACCTTCCAGAAGACAGGCAGGGCAGCACCTTAACAACAATTTAACCATTGTAGTCTAAACTGTTGTGGACCATTTATGATTAAAGTATAATGAAGGAAACTGAAGAGGGTTAGATTAATCTTCACCTGCTTCACATCAAGAACTGCTCATATCAAAGTCCTAGATTACATGTCTATGAACTCATTCTTCAATAGAATGAGATGCTTTATTTCCATTTGAGGAAAGGTTTTTAAGATTAGTTGTTGAAAGACAACCTGTCATAACGATAGTTCAACAAATTGAACATTTATAATATAACAAGAATAAATGTCTTTCAAAATTGTGAGTTCAAATTTAACACCCATTTATCGAGCCACATGGACGCAGTACGGGAAAAAAGAAAGATTTGAACAAGGAAACTGAAAGAAAAACCAAGATACATTACTCTCTGAAAATATACATTGTTTAAGTAAAATAAACAGTTATTGTATTACTTGATGGGATGAGAAAAAAATACCACGCAACATATTCCCAACCGTGTTTCATTTTACAACTCAGAGCATAACATGACCAAATCACCACATAATATGAGAAACTTGAAATGGAAATGATGATCAAATACTACATGCAAGTTTACATATAATTTGTGAAATGAATAAAATGTTGATATAAAAACACAATTTACACTGTGCTTGATAACAAGTTTTTACACAAATGTTATTTATTATACAAATTTGTATTTATTTCAGAAATTCGACTTAAATACAGTTCATAGGGTATAGTAGTGGTAAGTGGACTCTTCGACGTACAATTGATGGTGAAGTGATAATTGCCCATTGAGAATCTTGATACAAAATAAAGAATAAACAAGTCAAGATGGATACACACTAGAATTATATAAATTAAACAGATGCTAGAGTAACATTGTGTATATTTTTAATAATAATATTCTCAAGGTTCTTTACAGCATAATAGAATTGGATAACATTTGCAAAATAATATAAAAAGCAGCTACGTTCCCACTGATTGTTCTGCATTGAATTGTATAAGGACATCAGATAATACAACAATATATCTCAGCACAATTTTGGTGGGGAATTATTTGATTAAAAATAACTTTGTCAACTTTTGCGAGAAAAAGATTTATGCCACATCAGGGAAAACAAATATTTCCAGTTACTGCACATTCAATTAACATGTCGTGGAAGGTATACTACTGGCGTCTGGTTCTCATCAGTGTGAATTAATTTCTTCATTCTTTGCAGTTATTTCAATGTCTAAACAATTTAAAATTATCGCAGAAATCTTAAAAATCAGACATGCTAGTCCGACCAAAATTTAACTTGGTTGGTATTTTATATTGATTGAATTATTGTAATTACGAGGAAAGAAATTTAAATTTCATTTTCAGAAATATCTTCAACAATAAACAAGCAAATCATAGAATAATCCAATTTAGACAGGATTTTATACTAAATATGATAAGCATGTTGGGATGATCGGATTTGAAATATTTGAGTTATTGTAACTACAGAAATCAAAGTGAACAATGAAGACGATTGCAACGACATCAATGACATAATTTTTCCCGTCATCATTCCCCTCGTTAACATTATTTATTGATAAGGTAAAAAGTCCCGTGTGGTGAAGGTATTGGGGCATACGTTTCTAGATGCATAATATGAAAACAATCTTTTTCAAAGTATTAAAGTTTACAAATACGGGTGCTAGTTAGTCGCTCAACCCTGATAACGCCGAGCTGTGTGACAAATGATGGCGAACACCAGCCAACAACATAAATTCAAGTTTTCAATGCATGAGAAGCAGTATGGTGAATGTGTGGCATTTCCGTGTAGTATACCCACAAAGTCCTAGGATTGGGAGATCCAGGGTTACAAATAAAATAGTTAATGGCTTCTAGGAAAATTAACATTTTGCTAATTCTATCAGAATCATTAACATGAATTTTAATAAAAATAATATTTTATTTGGAATTATTTGGAAGTCGTACCAATGATTTTTGTTAGTATTACCACTCTAATCTTTTAAAAATGCAAAATAAAATAAAATAAAATATTGTAATGACACATTCATTTATAACACAGGCCTCCATCGCCCAGACGTGTCTAGCTACATGTATGAATGTAAACAAACGCTAAATGTGGGGAAGAGATAGTTGTGTCGTCCACGATAACAATGGGAATAGGTAATAACATCTAAAACGACGTACATGCAAGAATTTAAATGAAAGGTAACAACAAATATTCGACTTAAGCGTTCAGACTGGGCATTAAACGTAATACTTCCTTTGAGGAATACAGTGTTGTGTCACAAGTAACAAATTAAATAACAAATACTTGTTCCTAGTTTTATACTTTGGATATAAATATAGAAGTGATTTTCCACCTTAGAGAGAAAGGAATTTGATCTGGTTGATCACAGAGGCGGCGGCACGAATTTTTGCATGGGGGGGGGGGGTCACCGTCCCTTGTTTTAAATCATATCTCGATAATCAGTCATAGTTGATTCAGATTACTATCGTTTCAGTCATTCTTTGAACGATATTATTTATGTAAATGTTACTGCACTGGAGTAAGTTATTATCAACATTGCTAGTAAATGCAATTGCTTTGAATGTTATTGAAGCTGTTTTGCTACAATGAAGATTGATGCATTCGAGACGCACCCAGACTTCAAGTCGCCGACATTGGTCACGCACTGAATGTGGCATTTACAGTCATCATGTTGCGAAGTGATTAAGGATTGCCCCCCCCCCTACACACACACCTGCGTTTCGCGAAAAAAAAGTTGGACGGAATGTATTTTGCTAACATAGCGAAAAATTTTAGTGTGACGAAATCAACTGCGTATAATATATACAATAAATTCACATCAACTGGTAATATTGAACGTGGTACTGGCGGTCCTTCGGAATGCGTCAAGCTTACTGACAACGTATTACAGTACATCGAATTATACAACACCAAGCCAAGTATTTATTTGAAGGGGATTAGAAAGAATTTGATCGCCGAAAATGTGTGTACCATCGATACTGTCCCGTGTTTATCAACCATTCATGGTACTATCGCTGATTTGATGTTTTGTTTAACGTTCAAATTTAATAACTCGAATTTTAATTAACTGTTAACCGAACTTCGAGTTACGGGAAACATAAAACGTTAAACAAAATAACACATTTATGTTGCCCGTAAATCGAAGTTTGATTAACAGGTGTTTTGCAAAAGTGGTATTCTAGTGGTAAATTGAATTAAGGTAACGTTATGATGAAATCGTTACGAGAAAACGCATGCATGTGTTAGTATCTGCATGGTGCTACAGGTGATCACCCATGGATCGTAACCAGACAAAGCGCATTGTGTTACACGCTTTTTCTTTCTACTGTTATTACTCTTGTCATAGCTGATTTCAGCGAGCAAACTCAATATGTACCCCAAGACACACCCATAAAACGCCCATTTTAAGACAAAAAGCGCCGTCAACGTCGATCTTTTTGGGTCCAGTTTTCAACTGGCCACGGAGCATTCCCACCCAAATTTCATATGTGCACCACACCGGAACATACCATTGTAAGCTACGATAACAGGTCGCGAAATTAATTTACGAGAAATGGGTCCGAACTCCAGTAAATGAATCAAATTAATCTAAGATTTGTTTGCTTGTTTGTTTTAAATTATTTAAAATTCATATACAATAAATTGGTCACAGTATCACTATCATTTCTACGCTGTGTAACAATGGTCCCGATGACGTCACCAGGGAATAATTAGTAGATAGTAACTTCGAAACTCATTTTAAAATATTTATTTTGTTCTCATATATATATACTATAATAATATTTACATACCAATAAGTGATTTTGAACATCAGGGTAGCAAGCGTTTCACAGGCTATTTAAAGTAATGTGTATCAATTAGAATATTTTACAAGAATGTATGTATGTATGTATGTATGTATGGTATGGTATGCAAATTAATTGGTGCTAAATTCTAACCAATTATTATAGGTTTCTGTTACCAATAAGGATTTTCACCGCATATATTTTTTTTTTATAAATAATGGAATAATGTTAATTTTGAGATAAAATAAAATCTAGTGGGCCTACGTGTAATTTTAAAACTTCATTCCAGAAGGCATATTGGATTTCTTTGTGGTTTTCTAATACGGCGAAGTTGGAAGTCGGCGAGAAACTTACATATCGCATACATACAAGGTTGCAAGTCGATTGTCACCATGGGAAATGTAGGTTTCCTACCCCCTCTGTATTCTTACATTCAAAGTCAATGTACCATCGGACTAGTTCAACTCGAATAGTCTATTTGTTTACTGGAGATGGCAGGTTCAGAGCTGGTACAAGATGTTCAGTTAGATGAGGTGCATCTCTACAATGACGTCAGGGCGCGCTGCACCTACTAACTTGGCCATCGAGATTTACTGTGTTCTCTCGCGATACGGTCGCGAGACTACAATATTACCCTGGGCCATGTTCATTGTGCGGCTGTACTCGACCATCTGTGATCCAGAAATTCGATTATATTGTGTAAGAGACTGTTTATTTACACTTACATGCACCGATTTTATACAGTTACCTCTATTTTCTACAACAGATAAGATATTATTATAGTTAACAGTTTTGTGTCCCGTCTATGTTTTTGCATGAACCTACTCGATGCCTGCCGTCCATGTACAATTGACCCAATACTTTCGCTTGTGTTCCCAGCGACTCTGTCCTACTACTCAATCACGTTCAAGTTTGATTGGTTTGTATTAATATGTAAGTACGTTATACCTCATTATACCTCACTGTACCTCATAGCTGGAGTGTATTAATATTAGTGGTTCATAGTTACCTACATTATTACGAGTCTGTGAACTAATGGCTTTCGATTTTACTGCCCGGAAGATAACAGTAACTCGATTGTGAGGTTACTACTTTACCTACTGTGCACATTGATTTTGTGGAATAATATGTCATGGCCATGACTTATGCAAAAAAAAGCGATTTTGAATAGACATCGTATGTGCCACTCCCATGATTTTTTTGGAATGTATGATTACTGTCTCATAACCTTTCCTGAACTCATAGAATACATTGAGAATGTGACGCCCCAATGAATCTATAGAAAGAATGAATACATACATTGTAATGTGATAGAGTGGTACCATACGTGTAATGACGAGAACGAGACAGACGAATAATTTATCGCCAGGCAGCAGTAGAATTTTAGTCAATAAGTCCGAACAAAAAACAGTTCAAAAATAAGCACAAAATACATTAATCAATCGGCTAAGTAGTAGTTCATATTCAAAATGTATTTACTCTTATTTTGTTTAATGTCAATCTTGTTTTCAACAAATTGGTCATAGTTGAGTGCATTTACAACTAAAAAGTCAGAAGATTGCTTCATTGCACTTAACGAAATGATTTACTATATCATAATGAGTGAAAGTCACCTTTTTTAGGAGCACACATATACATGTGAAATAAAAAATAATTACAGATGTGTTCATATGTATTATAATTGTAAAAGACCTGCTATGAATTATTCACTAACAAACAAAGTACCCAATCAGCCAGTAAGTGTTATGCCAATTAAAAATATTATTTTCCATTCTGACACAAACAGAATAATTATGTAAATAAACTGAAAGTCTCAAACGGCATTTTCACAACATTTTTAGATAATTTCTTACTTGTTGCTCTAAGATATTTATGGAGAAAAAACATTACAGACATTAAGATCTTGTCACCACTTTTGTGTTTTCACATCTATCTTTTGTGATGATTTTTATTACCAGTTATATATATTAAGATAGTACATTTTTCCATAACAGTCGTTATTGAGTAGGCACCAAATAATTTTACAAGTGAAAGAATGACGGCATGTAACAAGGCGGAAGCGAAAACAATATATACGAGTGCGAGATCGACCTTTGCTAGGCGTTTCACTGATCCAAACCCGGGGTGCGTGATCGAACTCTGCTAGGCGGCACTGAGCATAACCCAGAGAGTGAAAGACAGACTTCTGCTTGGCGTTGACTGTTGAGATCACCATAATGCTTTGCGGTATTCTCGTGATAACGAGAATATTATTTCACCAAGTAATCAAAACAGCTAACAATAAGGTAACAAAATATAGTAACGAAATGACATGAATCGAAATAAGGGTGGTTTGCGCCATTTGATGACCCTTCTAACCATGTGTTTGGATCACAATGCTTTGAATAATCACATTCAAGGCATTTCACTCTTTTTATGTGTGTTATTTATTACGAGTGAGAGATATCCTCCTCCTATCCACAGTTCCTCGATGACTGTGTTTACCTTCGCATACATACTGAGGGTTCTTATTCAATAGACAAACATACCTACAATGTGGCATTGAAGGACAAACAGCCTGCTAACTGAGAGAGTATATAATGTTTACAACTCGTTTAAATTCATATGCTAATTTATTTCTTGCCTCTGAATACATATTTTTGCATTGGCGTTTAAACGGCAACGCAAACACGACGACGAAATGCCATGAATCAAAATAACGGTGGTTAGCGCCATCTGATGACCCTTTTAACCACGTGCTTGCATCAAAGCTTTCTAACTTGGAGAGTGTATATTGTTTATAACTCGAACTTAATTTGATTGTCCCACTCAAATGACGATGCCAGCAATAGAGCTTTTTGTGTATATCAAAATAAAGGACGAATGTGAAGTAACATATCTTGCTATGTGTTCTCATGGCCGTCTGAGTCATCCCTAAGATGTGGGGTTTTGCGGAATATTAGTTATTAGTTATTTTAACAAGTTGATATAACTCAAGGAACGCTAATACAATGGCAACAAGATATTTCTGACCCACTGCGCTTTGCGACGCGCTGGATATCGACATGGTCGTCGTTCGGCGTTACCTATGGTAGCATATGTCATCACGGAAAATCTATAATATTTCTCGAAAACTGAATAACCCCCAAAAAAGATATTTTTGTGAAACTAGAGAAAGTTGGGTGCCTATGTATTGTGAAACAACAAGAAATGAAAATCGCCAATTGTTCTATTTTTCAGGGACCAACCTACTGGATATAGTCCTGGTTATGCTTATGGTTATGAGGGCCATGATCCCCAACAGAATGTGATCACCACCCAGCCACCTCCTATGAGTCAGATGCAACATTCCACGGTGAGTACACAATTACTTTGACATTCCATGAAACAAATTATATGATTACAGTTTTCTCTAATTGCTTATGTGTACGAGATTCAGTTTCTATCTTTGAAAGGGCATATTTCCACACAAGTTAAATAACTCTTAGATTCAAGGTTCGTTAAGTTAGAGGTTATATATTGTTTTTAGAACGTAGTTGTGGTTCAGCAACAGCCTACCAACACGACTATAATACAGCAGACAAATGAGTGGACTACGGGATTGTGTGGATGCTTTGAAGACTGTGCAGACTGTAAGTTATATCATGTTTAATATATGTCCTTTGCTTTGGTGTACATTGCGAATCAATCCTGAATTCACTGTAGCTCTGACGTGTGCCTGGTCACACAAGAAGGTAACAGTATGTTTTCGCGGCTTTATATTTTGGAACCTCTATGTGTTAAATCAATATACCGCATCACGTGTATCAAACTTTTTACATTAAATATTATAACATTTCTTCACAGGTGCGGCGGCTTGGTTTTGTTGTTGGTGTCACAGATGTTATCTGTCTGTAAAACTGAAAGAAAGTTGCTGCTTACCGGTGTGTTGTTGCTGTTGTGACCTGATGATACTCCGAATGAAAATACGTACCATGAGAAATATCCCGGTAGGTCGAACACTGGTGGTACATGTAATCATGTTACTAAGCAACTGGGTTATGTGATCGCCATTTCATATGCGGAGAACGGTAGATTCCTTTTTGTAAACGTCGGAAACACGATTATACCGATTACATGTAATTAAAAGTAAAAAAACACCAATACTCAATCCTTCAAAGTAATGTATCAGAAAGACCGAGTATTAGTGAAATGCGGCAAAACAATATAACAATTCAAACACTAAATCTCTTGAAAGAAGTTTTAAACACATATTTTAAACGCGTATTTGGGTGATGCGAATTTTTTTTGTCTTAATAAAATATAAGAAACGTATGGTTCGTCCATACAAGTTACAATGGTGCTTTTTACAACATGTTGCCATGCAAATTTATGTTTCGCTTGATGTTGTTGATGCTGGTGAATCTTTTAAATTCAAATTCTTCTGTACCTGAAGCATTTATTCTATTCTTGATTACCTAGTTTTGTTGTTACCTTTACGTAGATTTACATAGAATATTTCGGTGATATATCCTCTTGTTTATTTTGTTCACAGGGTGGCGCTATCAGTGACTGCTGTGCAACTTCCTTCTGTGGTTTTTGTGCCGCAACTCAAATGTCACGTGAGTGGGACAACAGCAACATGGGATGAAAAGTGCGCCATCTAGGGATATCTTGAATCAGACAAAATACATTGTACCTATATGTAATCAGAATTATTGATCCGAACTTAAATAATTTAGCAAGAAATCAATTCCACTAAGACAAACTGATTAAGCAAGTTGAATTCATTCATTCATTAATTCAGTCAGACAGACAGACAGTCAATCAATCATTCAGTAAGTCACCCAGTCCGTTATCAGTCTGACGAGTTACTGATTTCGAGTATTATGCCCGTCTTAATATTTAACCAAGTGACTGGTTTTGTTAGATTTATATTAATTGTGAACATAAGAAGATCACGTAACACGTTTTCTTCCATTACATTATCCGTGATATGACAAGTAGTTAACTGTGTTATGTAATTCGTCAAATGTTCCTACCAACAACTTGATATCATAGCAGAACCAGAACATTGGACACACACACATACACACGCACACACATTCGTAATACCGCCATTTAATTCTTATATAATGTTATGAATATTAATCGTACATTCAGAATTAAACTATATATATTAATGATATATGAGGTGTTGGAGCACAAATGTATCGTGACTATAAAACACAACGCCCCGAAATACCTAATCGGTGGGATTTAAAGTAAAAGCCGACGATATAAACGTATCACACTTCCCCCTAACCGAAATATTTTAGTGTAACTAACAAATATTGTTAGAGTTGAATGCAGGTCCAGTATTGCTTGAAATATTACACAAATGCTCATTGAGGACACATGACCATATGTTGTTGATATAGCTTATCCGATGTATTCAATATTGAACTAACTGCATTGTCCTATCTCCAACAGATATTAAAGTTTTGCGTATTAACGTTGTCACATGACCATATACATGTATGGTCATGTGTATGTTTGTAATTTATTTCGTCCAATACCTTTATTAAAGTATCCGTTGTATTATACCTTCAATAAATAAACCTATGGATATTCATGAGACCACACGATCAAATATGGCCGTGATTTGTTAGCCGCATCTCTCCATATATGCAATAGGTGAAAGGTAATTTAAATACCATTGACGCATTGACTGCCGAAAACGATGGCATAACAGATAAAAAAAAATGTTACAACACTACCTGATACTGCTATACAAAATAATGTGACCCATAATCTAACATTGATACAAATGATGAAAGTGGGACTCAACCAATTTTCAAAAAGCACAATGACGGAAATGAAATAGAAATTGTTAAAGAAAACAGTTCAATTGATTAAGAGAGGGTATAAACTCCTCCTTCACCTTCATGTACATCGCCATCAGTCACAAGCCCTTTTCAACACAGTAGCTCCACCAAATAGAACCTCTGTCGAAATGAAGAAACACTGTGACGATCACCGAAATTTCAACATTTACTGACAGTAATGTGACAACCATATCAAATGAAAATATCAAAGAGTTTTGGGTGTCCACGCTGCACTCTCGTAGATTTATAGAAAAGGGCTTTGACTTTTGCCCCAATCTCAAAATACAGGCTAGACACCGTATAAACTACCAACACTCCCAACAGTTGAACACCGACAAAGCGTGCATTCACAGACAACAAATCAGAACTGGTAATTTCATCCTCGATTTTTAAAATCTCACTTTCATTGTTAATGGCTACCGAGATGCTCTTAACAGATATAGTGTGTTTAAATATGCACTTCATATACTTCATATATGACACAAACAAGTTTCTGCTTCACTTACAACTTGTATTCAAAAAATTAAAAAAAACTTCTCTCTTCGCTTCCAACTTTTAGACACCAAAAAAATCGCCTCTCCAAGGTTTTTACAAGAAAAATCTAATGAACAAGAATTTGTTTTGGCCTGGTCTTATTACTGAATTTTCGGTGTGAAGGGACAAACAAGTATCGGAATATCCAGGCACAGTGGGACATCGGGAAAACAAAATTAAATTACTCCACTCAGAAATAATGCGCAATTAAACAAGATAAACACAAAACAGAAAAAAACAAATTCTGGAAATCGAAATCCAAGCCATTAATACCCACAATGCACCGCTCTTGAACAGCTGCACGCCACATTAAACACGATCATCTGAGGCGCCACACACACTGAATATCAAACTGAAATTTACAAAATAATACACAATGTTCGCAATAATCTGTATAATGACTCCCCTTCCTACAATAGTGATGTCACCAACCAACTGACGACCTGTGAGTCTGTTATGCTACGTCATAGCATTGACAATGCCAATTCAACTAACCCTCCTCTGGCCATTGTTGCTCTAGACCAACAAAAGATATTTGATATAATATATCACAGATATCTCTTTCAACAAACTTTATGCCTTTGTTTTTGATGACCGTATTCTACAGTCGCCTTACTTATTTATGCCCATGCCCAGTCTCTGGTTCGTTTTAATTGTACCCTCACTTCATCCATCACAGTAACTAGGGGTATTTGCCAAGACAGCTCAACGTCCACTGCCCTCCACTGTTTAGCCATTGAACCACTCCTCCATAAAATCGGGAATAATAATAGTCATACCACACAGCAATAAGTAGCACTGTTAAATGTACTGTCTATGCTGATGATGTAGAATTGTTCATGACTGGCAAAGAGGAATTTAGTTCACTTGCTTATGAACGGGCATCAAAGTCCAAAAATAAATCTTATAAACATCTACTCTCCTAAAAACAATTCGGTCCCAAGTGCCCACGAACCTGCATCTCTACCTTACTATCAAATAGAATAGCGTGGGGATGAAACTGTTTGGTGTTTATTTAGAACATAACCAAAGTTATACTGATCAGAACTGGGCTGAACAATCAACCTTTGGAATCACTTTATTCATAGCATGTCGTACAGAGGAGGCGCTTTTGTCATAAATAACCTGATTTTATCGCTGTTATTGTACCGTTTCGACAGCTTTACACCACCCATGGATGGTTTATTTATTGGTTGTTTATATGTGCCAGTGACTGCATAGATTCCTTTGTTTCACCTGTTTGACCTGTGGTGAAGTCTGGGCTAGGCTATTGTCTTCAGTTCTGTATGTGGTTCTGAATAGTGAAGATGTGTCTATGGGCATGCTATGAATTGTCCTGCAGTAGTAAGTTTTCTGTAAAATTTGCTAAGGTTTGCTAACCCTTGTACACTGGTCCGGGAATGTGCCTCTAAACGAGAACCGTATTCTGGAGTTTTACTACCGTATTCCGATTCTGCAACGAAACTAATTCTACATTTTCCACAATAAGCGATAGAATAAACCGAGCCGTCATTTGTGTGTTACTGTATAACATTTTGCTGAAATCTGTGTTGGAGTGAATATTTCTGATTATATGGTATAAATGTATCGCATATAACCACAGTACGCGTTTCTATTTGGTGGTTTAATATTTTGAGAGACTGTAACACCTGTGGGAGCTTGGATGTCTACAATGACATAGACTGGAAAAGTCGGGACTTTTATAATTAATTGTCAATTTAGCTATTTTAACGTGATCGCGAAAACTAGTGTGACTGCGAAAGAAATTACGACTGGACGCATCTGCTAGCGATTCCCTGCGTTGGAGTGAAAACCGGAGCGGATTTACTCCGGTGATTATGCTAACTAAAAATTGTTGACCAGCAATGACAACGAATCAGAGTGCAGCTGTATACGTCATATCGTATCTATGTTAATGTACATGACATTTCACTTCTGAGGTCCCGGCGATTTTGAAAGACTACTTATATACATTGGACATTTAAATCGACTTGTTTTCAGTAAACATGGATGAAATTATCGCCTTTGCACTGAGAAAGTATCCATCTCTGCGATGGAATGGAATCAACCTTTCACACACCCATTCATGAATAATCAATGACATCATGGAAATGTATAGCAGTCAAATTCCCGCAAATACGACTAGTCAGGATTTCTTTAGCGGTTAGGTTAGTTTTTGCGATCACACTGAAAGGACTAAAAGAACAATTAATTATTTCTTTTTGTAAAACAAAAAAAGTCTCGACTTTGCCAGTCTAACAATGACAGTGCTATCGATGAACTAAACTAAACTAAATTTTTAGAAGTGTAACAATGAAAAAATAAACTGAATCAGCATTGGACATATGGCAAAAAAGTCGTAATATTTGGAAAGCATACGTCACATTCGAATACTTTCCATCGCATGCAGTAGCAAATTGGTGCGTGACGGAAATATATTTCGTAACTGAGCGAAACCTAGTGTGTGGGATCGACCTCTGTCACTGAACAAACCTTGAAGCACCCCAACCCCTTGTTATGCGTGTTAGTTATTATGTTAGTGTAACTCCGGAAGTGACCTATGTAACACATGTACCATCAGGGAAGAAACCTCTAGTGTCTACAGAAGGTGTTTTAAAAAGTGTGAACACATCTCGCTCCACGAGTGGCACCGCCATAATTCTCATAATTAAATGGTTTGTGTTTGAAACCGGAGGTATGCATCAGACAAGTGACATTGACGCCATCTGTCACCATCTTTCTTATTGTATTTAACCACAAGCTTATCGTATTTGCTAATAAAACTCTTGAATGTCAAGACTAGTCGTTCACTACAAAACATTCGGTTTAATAATACAGTTAACTGCTAATGTACTACAAGGCTTGGGCATAGCGAAAGAGTTGACAAATATATATATATATATAGTGTTTAGAGAAATTGAGATAATTCTGTACAGTTGTGAAAAACTGATGATAGTAAAATTAAAATCATCTAATATTATCAAATTGAAAGCACAGATCTAAGTATGAAGCTGACGAAACAGAATGATGTTTTAGTCTCCTTAATCTCGAGTTCAATTGAATTTGTCATTGAAATAAAATCACTAAATTTCGGATTGTTGGTGGAAAGAAGGTCTGAGAAGTTATTAAATAAATATGAAATAATTAAAAGATTCTTTATTACTAACAAACATCGGTCAATGACCAAATATCTACCACCCCCAACAGTATTCAAACCAAAATAATCAAGCTCATATGTGCGACCAACAAGTCCAATTTGATCTTTACAAGAATACACCATCAGCCAATAAGCCAATAAATCTGTCCACTATGATCCAAAGATGGCGCAATTAAATATACAACAGACGGAAAGTTGGAAATACTGGACACCACCTGAAAATCGTCGACTAAAACTGCATTCAATGCACACGGAAGGTCACGATAGAATATTACTAAAACGTGGGGGCATCAAATCCTTAAAAGGAATGAATGATATCATCAAATTATAAGTGATCCCACCATCAAAAAATAATATTGCGAGTATGCGTACAGTTACGTAACTTGAGTTTATTAATCTAAGTTCAGCATGACAGTACATTTTTTCAAGTCAATCGTCAATTACTTGGGAAATACACTCATTTCAGCACCTCCACGTCATTGTCGATTGCGCACATCTTCAAAAAAGGCTCTTATTAAATTAAAATCTCTAAATTCATTGTAATATGCAAACTGTGCACAAGAAATGAGATGAGATTGTGGAGAAAATAACAAAACCTTGCAAACGTTAGCATCAACTCTGCCTATGTGACGTTAATCATTACACCGTGTTTAATTTTTTACAATAGACTAGGTAAACTATTTATGACAGACAGTTTATATCAGACGACACACAATTAGTATATCAGTAGCTGTCCGTGATACGTGTGCTACATCTACTACAAAGACAGCCACCCGTAACCGTAAGTTTTCCTTGTTTCTTTTAAGTATTGTTTCAAAGAATCACAATACGTATTGACAGACTGTAAGCACCTGGATAAGTATTACTATTATTGACATTCACATATCACTATATTATGTTACTAACACTTGGAATGACGATACCGTGACGTAAAGGATTGATAGAAAAAAAACGAATTATTTTTTTTTTTTTCAAAACTAGTTTTAATAGAAATACACTAAATAGGAAGAAAGGAAAAACGTCTGCATTCCTCCGTTGTGTTAATGTTTGAAACCCGACTGTTGTGTAAATAAACCTTGCACGCACATGATGTATACAGATATAAGGAACAGAGACAAAAGATATTCAATTTAAAATCTGAGGTCAGCGTCCATGATGGATTTGTCTTGAAATCAAAGTCCATTTTGTTTGGCATAGCTACTTCAGATAGAACCTTTGCTATGGTACACATAACAGTGTTGTGATGTGTTATACTGATTCATATCACTGAGTTCAGAATACATATAGATATGGAATTTGCAACCTTTCATATTGATAAATAAGGATAAACTTATTGTATAATGATAAACATATATATAAATATATGCATAATACAAAATATTAACTCATTTGGTGAAGCAGACGACATGCGACGGGCTGACACACAGTACAGTAATACGAATAGCTCTTCTCGACTCGTATCTAATTGTAGATAAACAGTCAAATGATTTACACCGTAAGATTGAGTCGTCGTGTTACCTGGAAAGTCTACTGCACATTACCATCATATCTACTTCCGGGTAAACAGTCAAATGACTTACACCGTATAATTGAGTCATCGTGTTACCTGGAAAGCCTACTGCACAATACAATCTTATCTGATCGCAAAATTGAAATGTCTTAGCTCCCGGAAGGCCTATATTTACCATGATATAAAATTGAGGGTTAACAGCCATGTGCAATGTAAATCGATAAAGCACTTAAGTTTTTAAATGTTTTTAATTGAATGCACAAATTTTGAAATGCGTATAATTTCAATCAAAACTGTAGTGTTTTTGAAAAAGTGTTTGTTAATTTAAATAGTATTTGAATTGTAGGTAAAGTATCTATTTGTAGGTAAACAGTCAAATGACTTACACCGTAAGATTGAGTCATCGTGTTACCTGGAAAGTCTACTGCACATTACCATCATATCTACTTCCGGGTAAACAGTCAAATGACTTACACCATATAATTGAGTCATCGTGTTACCTGGAAAGCCTACTGCACAATACAATCTTATCTGATCGCAAAATTGAACCGTCTTAGCTCCCGGAAGGCCTATTTTTTACCATGATATAAAATTAAATGTTAACAGCCATGTGCAATGTAAATCGATGAAGCACTTAAATTTTTTAATGGTTTTTATTTAATGCACACATTATTCGCATTTAAAAAATTTGAAATGCGTATAATTTCAATCAAAACTGTAGTGTTTTTGAAAAAGTGTTTGTCAATTAAAATAGTCATTGAAGGACATTTTCTGTGCATGTTTATTAAGTGTTTATTGATGAGACATGAGATATGTTACACGCGAGACTAAGTAAAGAAAAAAAGGCAACAATATTCCCTGACTCAAACTGTGAATTCGCGTGTAAACATCACACTGTATTATTTAAACCGTCTGTTATCACATACATGGCACAATTGCAATTGGTAACAGCCGAATAATGATTATTATAACGAAATGTGTGAAGCAAAGCAAATCTGGCAATTTTCAGGTACTTTCTGTTTGTGACGTCAGAGATCCATATAGTCATTCACTACACAGTATTTCGAGCTATATTTTTTGGGGGGGACAGTACGATGTAACAAAGTGCACGTCTACTTACAGCAGCGAGCCGCGACTTCGAATCTCGCGTTTCATGTTAATAAATAATCGTAAATGTGGCTCCAATGTTGCTTCTACTGCTAACTGACATTAGGAAACACGTCACAGCACATGATCAATTAGGTAGTGATATGAAAAAAAGAGAAAAAACAATTTACACTGCTGTATGTTGAGCTAGTACTATAAAACAACAAGAAGACAAGAAATACAAGCCATTTCTCGTTGGTGAATGACAATATAACAATAACGCTTACAATGCAGTGGAGCGCTCACATACAATAAGCATACGTTATATGCGGACACATGGATTACTTAGCTCGGAATATTTCTAGATACGAGTTTAAAAACTAAAAAAGTAGGTCGTTTGGACCAACTTTGGGCAAACTTTGCCGGAAATGACACGATTTTTAATTCAAAACCTCTTCCACGTTTTGTTTTTAAAAATACCTTTTTTGAGCACGCTCCTCGCGAGCTCACGTACATTCACGCCATGTTGACGTGATAGAGGCGATTCGTCGCTGGAGGGCGTTCTCTACATGTTGAATTCATATAAAAATAAAGAAACTCATCACATGTATACATATTTGTTCTTGCTGGATAGAACCTCGACTGTTATTAATGGCTGAAAACAAAGTATATGAACAATTTGGAGGTGGTCAAATCCCCCCTTGTCAATCGCAACCACCTGTGGGAACGGTGCAAATGCCGATAACCCAGGAACCAACTTGGCAATATCAACAGCCCAGCACTACCACGGTAAGAATACGATTGCTTGTACACATCGACAACAGTAAACGTACCACTTTCTCAGTTACATGTTGTTGTAGGTGACCTATATGTTATTTTTGTTATTGCCGCCAGGGTTTGACCGGACTCCATACAAAAAAGTTCGCTGATTCTGTTCAAAACTTTTTGGATTTTGGATTTCATGATGTATCCTAGGAAGAAAAAGGTGTATAATAGTATGGTTATTACGAGAATACCTCAAAGTATGTACTCGGACAGTACGCCGTCGCATCGACCTCCGCTGCGCGTCGGTCGATACACCCGCTGTACTGTCTTCGTGCATACTTTGAGGTACCCTCGTAATAAACTCATAGTATACTGAATGATCGTATTGTATATTTTTATTTTCTTATTTACTAGAACGTTGTCATTGTACAGAACAATGGCAGATGGTGGACAACCAGTCTGTTTGGCTGCTTCGAGGACATAGGAAGCTGCAAGTATAATTTGTTTATTCAAAAGTTTATTCACCACTGTGGCGTGCATCACATCACAATAAGCACACCTGCATTATTCAATTAGATAGTTTTTTTCTCGTACAAAAAATTGGAAAAAATTAAAGCATTACTATATTTTCCTGAATTCCAGTATAAAACATATTCATATTGAAATTCAAATTTAGTGATAAATCTGAACCAAATATACTGAATATGACATTAATCATAAAATTCAATTCATGGAGTCGTCACCTTCTATCACTGGTTCAGAATGCAATCGGCAATACTCGATAACATTCATTTTGTTTCACAGGCTTGGCGGCGTGCTTCTGTTTGCCATGTTATCGTTGCTACTTGTCGAACAAGATAGGCGAAAGCTGCTGTCTGCCTCTCTGCATCTGTCCTCCTAATGACTTGGTCACCATGAGAATGAAACTAAGAACAATGAAAAATATACCGGTAAGTTGAGATAAAGCATTGTTTTCGTTTAGATCATGGTTTCGCAGTTGAAATGTTGCATATCAAGACTGTTTATTCTTTGAATTAACCTTAACTTGAAGTGAGTACATTTTCTTAAGTTGATCTTCTGTTTCCAGAGCGATTAAGTGAAAGGCCTGAAGCTGGAAAGATCATTTTGTTTCATTAACTATTTACATTGACTTTAGGCGAGTTAAACCAGTTTTAAAATAACATTCACTTGCTTCACTAGGGTTAACTGAAACTAGAGTTGATAGCGTTCGCTAGCTTCACGTATATCAGTGGAAAGTTTGAGAGTGGATTAGATGTTTGCGTACATCTTTTGTTTCACATTAACAACGCGACAGTCTATGGTGAATGCAAGGGGATCGTAGATATGAACTTTTTAAAATAACTATAGTGTTATTTTCGGTCGAATCCGATACTTATCCGAAACAATAGCCACAACAAATTTTGGAATGAATCCAATGCTATGTCAGGATGCTATGATAATTCATGAATTACGACTTACATTTTAGCCAAATATTTTATTTATTGGCAATAATGAAGGTTATGATCAATTCTAGTTTAGCCTTGAATGTGAGAAAATTATTTTTGATATTTTTTGAATCTGACGCTAATCCGATCTTTATGCAATACCAATTAAGTCTGTTTCCGGAGGGGGGTTCGTCTTAGGGTCATTATAATTGAAATAAATGTAGTTATGTTTGTAAAGTTCACTTAGAGGCGCCTTCACTTCCTCAACCAGAAATATGTTATTTGACTTAAGGTCGCCTTTCTCTCTAAAGTAAACTGAAATAGCTACTTTCTGTATTCCGTTGGTGTCCCTTGAATTTACATTTAAATCGTTTAACATAATTGGCCGTTCTCGCATTATTACTGACTTCTTTTCTAAAATCAACAAGTCAAACTAAAACGAGTTATTTTCTTTTCATTTTTTCAGGGCGGCGCCATCACCGATTGTTGCGTTTCGTGTTGGTGTCCTGCGTGTGCGGCAGCTCAAATGTCACGTGAGTGGGATAATAGTCCACGCTATGATGTGACTTGATTGCATGACGTAAACCTGAATAATGAGCCTCATCGCTAGTAAAACGAGCCGTTTACACTACCCATGATAGTGACTTATATTGACTTCCATTTAAACAAGAAATTTCCTTGAAAGACGCAATATAGTAAACTTCGCTAATTCCTATAAGAACTAATTGTATAACGACCACGATTAATTGAAGCAAATTTAAATGAGTTTCATGTCATCTATCTTATCAGCTAGAAGGCGTCACTTATTTGCAATTTTTAATATTCCCATGCTCAAAAATTTACGTCTAAGAAAGTCTATCATCTGGACTTCTTTGATATACACGTCAAATCATCAAATCAATTCATCCCCGGACTTAATTGTCTCAATTTCAATTCAGTGATCATTTTATTTGTAATGCCTTCGGATATACTGACGGCCATTGTTTTCGACCTTGCTAAATGCATATAATATTTGAACGTATCCGACTTTTGTAATAACTTGATAAATCAACTGCGTTCAACCGTGAAATAAGGACCACGCGTCTACAAGAGGTCATTTATATTGATTTGGTGCTGCTGAGTGAACGCGTATTTGAACTGATACCTCCCCCCCCTCACCTAAGGAAAACGATTCAAGGAATGATTAGTTATCCACACGACATCGCATCTTTATGGAAAAGATAAATAAACACTACATTGTTTAAATTGTAAAATAAATAATATAAGATTTATCTGACAGACAATTGTCATGTGTATTTGTTTTTGAAACCATGGTAACACATAGCAACACCAGTTCAAATAAACGTGCCTGGTGTATTCATCTTAAATAGACTTTTATCAAAAGTCGGTCCCCTACAGTTGTCTGTGGGAGAGGAACTAAGAAAGAGGCTCCCGAGGGGTTAACTTCGCAGCTATGCTTGATCTTGCATTAAAGTAAACAAATAATTTTCATGGGGATTCCACCAAATGGCATAATTTTCAGAGGACTGAAAATGTCTCGTTCATCATCAGGCCAGGCCCATAGGTTTGAGAGGAGATCGGGGGGGGGGGGGTTCAGTCAAACCCCCTAAATTTTGGAAATGAATACAACTATGTACGGATATTAGTACATATTAAAACAAACGGTAATAATTATCATCGTTAAAATCACTTGACTCAGTGATTATGAGTCTCCGGGTGTTCTTTTAAATGGGCAAGCTTTTACTCAGCGTTCAAGCAGCAGATGTTAAACATTAAGACGGGTAAGTATATTTATACAAACAATAATGTAACAGTAGCCACTCTCTAAAGGATGTGGTGACCTAGAAATAGGCCGTTTGTTTGGTACAAGTGTTTGCTCAGTTAGTACAGTATGATGAAATTGTTTTTGCGTATCTGTTAATCGACTTAATTAGCTGATTGATAGCGAATGGCTGTGTTATGTCTGTCATCGTTTAGGCAGGCGAGGTCCTGGGCGGAACTTGGTTCAGTGATTTGGAACTAATTACGAGATAACCATCGCTATTCGGACTACTATTTCTGACAGTTGGTATTCGTAGTTATTAATGTAGTGAACGATTAATCAAAAGATATGACGTATTCAGTACTTAGTGTGATTGGCTTTATGATTGAAGGTTACGCCCTAGAGTCTTTTTTTCTGCTTTGTAATTGGTTAGAGTTTTGAAAATGAATAAAGTTGTTTTAGTTGGTCTTGGCGAGTACAGCACAACAGACGCAGCCCAGTCCTGGAGAGTCTTGGGGCGAGCCTTGAGGCAGTCCAGTCTTGGGCTAGTCTTGGGTCAGCCTTGCGATAGTCTTGGGGACTTTTTCCCCAGGGCGCTGTGTCTTATAGAGTGCTCTACTGATCGACTAAGACGAGAGTTGAACGTATTTCGTTGTGTGTGTCTTATTTGACTGTAAAACTTAAGTGACTTTCCTGATCCCTTACCTCAAGGGGACGAGATATAGAGACGAGACGAGATTCCCCCCTGACACGTGTGGAGAACCTCAAAGGAGAAGAATTTCCCCTGATAACAGTATGGGGATCAAACGGGTTGATCGGCCCTGTAATTTTTCTAGCACAGTCCAACACTGTTAATTATTGTATTGCACTCACTCACCCTAATAAATGTGGGTAACTTTTGAGTGTTGTGAGCATATTTAAATCGAGGAACGATATAATGTGATTTACGGTAAAAGCAGTATGCGTTCCGGCTGGATTTGCCGTTCCGGATTTGCCTATGCGAGCAACTAATTGCAAACTAATGTTTCCAGTACTTTTCTTTCAATACTGCTAAGTTTGCATTCAAAAGTTTATTTTAATTTTATGATATGTGATACCCTAATGTTTTATGTTTTATGTTAAGGCGAGTGGACGTGGTCACTCGTGATCAAAAATATAGCCGTCAATAACTCACTTGTTGCAGGGTGGTAAACATGCCATATTATTGGGCCATAAATGTTCATGGCAACCAAGGCGTGTTATATATTCATTTCAACAACAAAAACAGCAAACGTTGCATTATATTGTATTATCGACCACAGCTACACATAGATACTGCACTGTTACCAGAACTAGAACGTAAGTATTGAAATTTGTATTGTTTGTATGTGAGACGGTATCTCCCTCCCCAACACTTTCTTTCAATCTAAAAATGATATTCTGTCGCTGACGTGGTAACATATTTGAACTAATTTGTCAAGTTATTGGTAAAGTATTTATACAATGAGTGTATTTTATACGTGTAACATAATATAGACGATAATTATTTCCATGTTCTTTCCTGTGATTATGGTAGAACTATAACCAGTACTTTTCCCTGTCAACAACTCTCAAAATAAAAATGGTGGCTAAAATATACATACTTTCTACTTTTCTATGTTTTCAAATTGTGTCTCCTGCTTTTGATTATCGCTGAAACAAACCAGGTTGTCTCGTCATGATTTGAAAGTTCAGCGCTCAGGTTATTGTCATACCCGACGCAAAAATGCAATATTTTTTTTTAATTTGAATTTTGGTCAACGAATATTCGCACGCAATGTGCCGGGTGATTCCTACTCAAAAACACGGTATTGCAACTAAAAACAGATAGTAATGCAGTGTATATCATAATTATCCCTGGTTGATTCCGGATGAACAATCATCGTCTTTAGTTCCAATGTTTATTACACGCAGGATAGGACACATTTTATTCAGTAACTCAAACACACGAGTATGGTATTGTGAATTCTACAATGTAAGAACAGGGGCAATAAATTAAGAACCCACATCAACACGGACTACGCTATATCGCCTGAGTATCGCCTGTTAGGTGTCAAATGTTGTTTTGTAGATGGTGGCGGTGCTGTTTGTTGTGGTGAATTGGTTGGGTGCTGTTTGTTGTGGTGAATTGGTTGGGTGCTGTTTGTTGTGGTGAATTGGTTGGGTGCTGTTGGTTGTTGTTGGACTACAGGATACTTAAACCGTTGTGGCTCGTAGTGTTCGGTGTGGAACACATATGACGTATACATTTCATATAAAGTACAGAATTTGTTCACAAATTCGAACGTGCGCTATGTGATGTTTTAATACTCAACAAATGAACTCCTCCCTGTTATATTTTAAATTGTTTTTTTTTCAGTAATCACGTGACTTGCTTTGCGATGAACGAAACAGTAGATTCAGATTTTGGGAAAGTGACATCAATGCAAGTTGGTGAGGGAGAAGAACATGTACAGCCTCCCGGAGTACCAGCAATAAGTACAGCCCCATTGGTGCCACCACAATCAAATGTGATGACACAGCAACCCGTTTCCGCTTGGCAGGCGCCACAGGTAGGGGGAAATAACAGTTTCTAGGCTGCCTGTTGAAAAGATGAAAATAAAGCAATGAATAACGGAGGTCGTCGCGCCATGAGATTTGTGGCGAGCACACACACACTATTTTTAATGTGCACAAACGAGGGACTGTGGTACAAAATACCGTCTTTAACACCCTGGAATATTTGTAGATGCGTTTCAAGCTGAATTATCTAGTTAAACCACGGCAACCTTTCTGTTTGTACTCGTACTCGTTTTTGTCTGTATCACAAATAGACCGGCAACAATTTTCAGACCAATTTGTTTGAATAAGAATTAAGAATTGATTAAAACAGTTTACGGATGCGTTTAGTCTCGATTGAGTTTGAGAACTTCCTTTAGAAAGTGGACGGGTCACAGAGTCAGAATATATGCCAGGCCATTTATTCTGGTTCTCAGTGTTGCAGTGCTGATTCCGAAATGAGCGTTGTCCGAATTTAGTTTAGCCTCGATTTTGCTAATGTAAAACTCCTCATTTAGAATATTGGGAGTCAATTTTGTGGGGCGCTATTTCCGAAATTGACAGGTCAACTTTTTCTGGACAATCAGAAATCCATGTTGCGTAGCAACATATTTCAGCTTCTTAAACTATTACTAGTGAGGAGGGGTGATGTGTTATAAAATAGGGGTGTCAGATAAACTGTCTCTGAATAGTTGTGAGACGCTGCATCCGAAAATGCACGTTGTACAGGCGTACAAATCAAATTTTTTGGAAATTTGCCAGACAAATTTTATTTGATGCATTTTGAGAAGCTGATTTCACAATTTATCAGCCAAATTAAACATTTCACTAGGTCTCAATTGTGTCAAGTAAAATTGGGTGTGAGCAAAATTTATTGGAAATACAAGCACTTCAGACTGACTATATGGCCTAAAACCTGCATCGCACTGCATTATATTGTAGTCAAGTCAATCCGGTGGCCATTGCTTCCCAAATATGGTATTGTTTTTACGACGAGCTCCAAGTACAGCATAACAATCATTATTAATTATGGTTTTAGTGACTGCTGCTGTGCACCTCGGTTATTTACAGTCATAAATTTGCCAAATCTGTTGAATTAAAACCATTTAAACGAACCGAGTTTATGGTGTCGTAAACATAACGCGGTGAGTTACATTGCATCGTAGTCGAGTAGTTGCCATTCTGATACAGAACAGAACATATTCATGCATTGTTATTAACTAATTGCAGCAGATTTGCAGGAATATAAATAGAAGCATGCGAGTCTCAACTCCCCCAAATCACCCCGAGTGAAGTTAATGTTGCATTACAATGCTGCAGGCGTTCAGTATATTTGGGAAATGTCAAAGATTAGTTATTTGACTAACCTCAGATATCAAATAAATCCAATGAACTCTTATTGTCGTTTTTCTGTTGATACACGCAAATATGTTGAATGTTTTGAATATTAAAATGAATAAACGTATAATATTGTGGAGCCACTGTGAACATTTCAATAACCTAGCTTGAGAGAACCAAACATGTCCATATTAGTTTTCGTATATTTTAGCTTTTAGAATATGTATACAATGTACAGTATTTGGTTGTATAGAAACTAAGCAATTTTTGTAAGCCCTTATGTAAAACTGCTTTTCGGAGTTGACAGTGAACAATATTTTTCCTGTTATGTAAAGCTATTTTTAGACTTTAATATGCCAACAATTGCTATGTAGTGGTTGTATTCCAATGAATGTTGCTGCTATTACTGTGTTCAGATACAACATTTACTCAAAAAATATTGTGATTATCGCCAACTTTGTTCACATCATTATTCTTATACGAAACTAATACATAACCTAATTACAATATAATTTTGATGAATTCGGGGTATTTTTATTTAATACCGAGTCGTTCTCTAACTTAAAACAAAGATCAGATAATTACATCAAAATCATTTCTACGGAATTTCAGTGAACATCACTAATATCCTGATTGTAGTCGTTACCAAAAATTGGCTAATCAACATTGTCATCGTCTGAATCAGTGTCATACCGGATTCCAAAACGACCTTCCCCCTCACCTAATAAATGATTAATGAGCTAGTGTGATGTGTTAACTCAGGAACACACGAACATCAAAGAAATCAGAGAGTTCCCAAGTTTAACACCAACGGCACTACTATTTACATATCAATACACTCGAGTGATTAGGTGACATATAGCACCATTACAAAAGTATGTATTCTGATGCATGCAATAAAGTAGTCCCCAAAACGTCACACTCCTCCCTCTTACAAAGTCAGAAATTGGTTTCTGAATAACGTGGTAAGGTACAATACAGGTACACGGCTAATATAAATCATGTTATAAAATAACAGAATACATTTATCTCCAATAGTATCAAACTTACAATAGTCAAACTGTAACAAAACACTACAAATCTTTACGTTTGCTTTTCACACAACCTAATTTGCCCAAGCACTGGATTAACCATCGGCAATTTTGTTATCTGTGCATTTATGATATACAATATCAAAAGAGAATTCTTGTAATATCAGACTCTGATTGGTCAGTTTGAACAGTAAAATGCCTACCAAATACAAAATGGCGTAACAATTGTATGGCCCAAACGATACCTACACACCCCCTCTCTATAGTGGAATAGTTTATTTCTCTTGGAACCAGCTTTCTGCTCAGGTAAGTTATCGGATTTTCTTGGGCATCATTTTCCTGGTTTATCACATCACTAAGTACTGTGTTGTTTGCATCTGGATGATGACTGGTTTACCAAAGTCTGGATTTTGTAGTATTGGGTAGGTCGTTTGATCTTCTAGAATCATTTGCATAAAACTAACACATGTTACCGGTGCACTTGCCTTGCCGAACGGCATAACACTATATTAGTGGCCAAATGGGGTAACGAATGTGGACTTTGTACGTGCATCATTTTACAATGGTATATTTTATGGTTTATTGATTTCTCTATAGTCAACAGAGAATCCCCTGAGAGCAGCATATGGGTTAATACAATTTTCTATTATTCCAGCTGATAACATCGTGCTCGGTTCCGTTTTGACAGCTTCTTTTAGGGATTCCGGAATTCTATACAGTTTTTGATATATAGGTCATTCTTTTGTAGTGACCTCTTTGTGTTCTGTCAATGACGTTCTACCAGGTTGGTCTGTAAAGAGATCACTACATTTTTCTAACAGTGTATTTAATTCTTGTTTCTGTTCTGGTGTAAATCCTTTGTACAGCTCAACATATTTCCAAGTTTCTGTCTCAACTCAACTGGTGAACTTTCTGTAAATTTCTCATCTTCTTTTACTCTGACTTTTACCCTCCTTGAGAACCATTATCATAGAATATTCACATGATATATATTCTTTTTGCATCTTTTCTTGCCCATCTCTACTTCATAGTCTACTGGAGACACTGGTTATCTTGTATGGTCCTTGCCACTGCTTTTTTAATTTGTTTGTAGATGATGGTAACAAGATTAGCACTTTATTAAATTCTCTGTCTTTAGCATTGCTTACTGTTTTGCTGTGTTTTTGCGAGGTTCTGCTGAGCTAGACCTAAAATTAATTAGTGCTAACTTATCTCTTGTTTCAACTGAAAAATGCACTATATTTTTTCATAACTGCTAAGAGTCCTCTCTCTAGCCAAGCATAGAGCAGTTCAAACGCCTATGGATGCTTGTGGCACTTCTCTATAGGCAAACAACAATGTATGTATCTGTCCCAACTCTCTGGGTACTCGCGAAGTACCATTGAAATTCTCTACCAGACCATTTGCCATGGGATGATAAGGCGGACATATCATGTTTTTTATTTTCTGAATATCAAGCAACTTACACAAGTCTTTCATTAAATGTGATAGAAAGTTTCGTCATCTGTTTCCTCACTGTCATTTCCAAGTAGTTTGTCTTCAGGTAGAGTTTCCAATACAACAGCAACAATTTGTCCATCATAACAAACAATCTTTACACTAATAACAGCCATTGGTAGTACCTTGGAACTACTGTATGGATTTATTTCCATGTGTCTAGATACCGACTTGATAGCAGGTTTCATGTGGTGGGTGACATCATTCAACACTCTCCCATAACCTGTCATCATTCAGGGAACTAATTACGAAAAACGTCGCCAACGGTTTGTTATTCCTGACAATTTGGTATGTGTAGTTTCCTAATGTGCCGGACAATTAATCAAGTACATATGACGTGTTAAGTACTTCGTGTGAATGGCTGCATGTGAGTGAAATGTGTGGATGCCACGCCTCGAGCTTTTAAACTTCCATGTGATGGGTTAAGGTTTTGAGAAGTGGATAAAGCTAGTCTTGGTCAGTCTTGGGGAGTTCTCCGCGAGGCGGGTCAGCACTGGAGAGCTCTACATGTGGCGCGAAGACTAGAGGTTGACACGATTCCATCTCTGTGTTTGTCTTTGCTTGGTCGAGAGGGTTGGTGAACGTAACGATCCCCGGTTACCTGATGTAACGCTAATAAGAACACGAGAATCAAAGCTCTCATATTACCATCTGCAAATTCTATGTTAACAAACTGATCTACTAAATAAACTTCAGGGGATACAAAAGCAGTGTGAACAATCGTTTGATCACATCCAGTGTCTCCTAATATACTTATTGCTCGACCATCCACTTCTCCTGGGTGTCTATGTCAATTACCTCTCTGTTTTGTCTTTACATGATATTTGTAATTTGGAACTAACTTCTACAGATAACAACAAAAGGTTTTATGGTGTTCTGCACCTATTTTCTTATTAGGACATGTATTCGCTTTATGTCCTGGTTTATGACAAGCATAACGTGTAAGAATGAGCTTTTGTTTCGCTTGAGTTTGTTCTCAGTGGATATGTTGTTGTTTTTCTTTATCGTTAAAACGCCAATTACAACATTCTTGTTTCTTATGGGTTTCCAAAAGATTATTTGCCAACTCGACTCAGAATCAGTAGTTTTAGGTTTCTTTTCTCAAAGCCAAACTTGCAGGTATGTATGGGTCTGTTTCAACAGTCAGGATCCAGTCTTTCATTTTCTCAAGACTATCTACTCCCTGAGCATCCGAGCAATGATCCGAGTATCCAGAGCATACATTTCTCCATTCACCATATGAATATTTTTTCTGCTTTCCTCTCCAGTAAGTTCATATCGTTTCAAAATCGCTTTACAAACTTTTTGGATAAGAAATCTTAGAGTATGCATCAAGAGCCTTTCCTGACAGAAGTGCTGCCAGACGAGTAGCCCATGTGGCTTCTGGCTACTCAAATACATAACTTCATATAAAGATATACATCTATATACTCACCTTCTTCAAACTTGGGCACAGTTGGTCCTTTATACTCTGTTTTTGTTCTAGTTCTAGTTCTAGTTGAAATTCCTGTCTTTCTTCCAGCTGTCTGGTACGCAGATCACGCTCATGTCCTTGTTTGTTCTGTTCACCAGGTGGTACTACAGCTGGATCAGGATTAAGTTCACCAATCTGTATCATAGCTTCAGCCATATCCTTCTCACCGCCTTGACGTGCTGCCATCTTAGCTGTCAGTACACCTACAAGCTTACAAGGAAAATTTAACTAGTCCACTCAATAGCTAAAACTACATACAATACTAATTAGTATTAAATACTGAATATTTAAGAGTTTCCAAATGCTAACAGTATCAGTCTACACAGACTAAGTTCACAAAATCTTTGTTCACAATTGTTTCGTTTGTTTACATTTAAATTTAACACAAGGTTACACCTTATAGCAACCCAATAAACTACGTGCGGAGTCGATACGAATGAGCAGAAAGTACAATTCAAGTTATCAAATCATGAGGAAAGTACATGTAAAACATATGAAACTATACAAGGTCACTCAACTCTGCAATGTACATAATACCAATTCTGCAAAAATACGGAAAAAATTGCAATGACAATCAGTGAAAACAATTCAGTAAATAATCACTACTGAGTAAGTATAACAATTAAAACATGTATACACAAATATCACTGAAAGTAGTTATATAAGTAAAGTTATAATACTACTATCCTACCATTTATTTCAGCAAGCACACTAAAAATATATTTATAGTAACCTAATACGATTAATCACTGAAATAAGACTTAGTTATTTAGAAATTAGCAATGTGAATTCAAATGCGACAAAGAAACCAGAAAGCTTGCAGGTTTAACTTCTTGTTTATTCCGCCATTTGCAGTTAGATATTAATACATTCGGGAGATCAGTGACAAGCAATAAAGTAGTTCCAAAAACCTTACAGGTAGTCAACAACGACAGTAAATATTACCGAATACACGACCAGGTAATTAATATGTTAAATTAAAGTAAACATGCTTCTATTTTAGGAACTGATGGGGACTGACGGGAAGACACGTAATGACATATAGCTTGGCGATATTGTGTCGTACGGAAGCGTCGTTTAAAATCGCACATGCTGTATAGTAAATGTTTACTTTGAATTAACATAGTCAGAAAATTTAATCAAGTACAGGATTATTTACTTTGTTAAATTTGTCCCAGAAAATAGTGATTTGCATTGCACTGACTTCGGTTTCCAAAACAATAGAAACAATATGTACACTTTTTAAATCTGCCTGAAATGTTTTGTGTAACAGACAGATCCAATATCTTGCTTAATACTTTCGAAGATTAGTTTCGTTTATCAATCTTTTTTAAAAAGCGATTTTCTTTTCCAAAAAAACGAAAGCTCTAAACGCCAAACAGACAGCTTAGCGAAAATGGCGCGAAAGCATCCTGTAAAACTTTAACATATCAAAATAACATTGAGATAAAATGGGAACGATGTTCATTTTTTTCTTATGCGATGATAACTTTGATCCGCTTGCTTTGATATTTGATATGTCAGAATTGTTCATTTCGTGGCAGTAACGCCAATTTTTATATTTTAGTGACTATTTTTGTTATGTTTGGTGCAAAATACTATTTTACATTTTAACGGCTAGTCCGGTTGCTTTCATTTCCCTTTTACACTGTGTATCTCAAACAGATGATGATCTTAGCCAATAGGCTGCGTGTATATTGTAAGCCCATGAACATTATAGAACAAGTTATAATTTTTCCATGAAGTAGTTGGATTCTACTTACATCACATCGTAATATAACAAATATCAAAGTGGTATAATCCATATTGTCATAACTGAGGCAAAATCTAATTACAATGTAAGAAAATAAATTCACTCTCAATAAGTCTAAAATGAATGCATTCTACAATGATTTGACGAGGCTTCTAAATAAGATGAAGGCTGTATGCAGCATTGAAAACCTGTTTATCCTGCATTAACAGAATCGGCGCTTCAACATTCACCAGAAAATGCTTGTTTGGAGGTTCTCTACACACTGTCATCTCTTACCACTTAATGGTTAGTTTTTAGGATAATTTGACAAACACAAGCTGAAATCGGGTCTACACGCATCCCAGAACGCCCATATAAGGTACATTTTCAAAATCAGCACTGCCAAACTGACCAAAAATAGGTAGTCTAGCAGATTTCCTAAACGTATGACATCTCCTCTTATTATGGTAGGTGCTTTACCATAATATTACGAAAACTAGTCTGAAGAATTGAAAACGAAGTATTCGTAAACATCTGTATAAAATTCATTTTCTGAATCACCACCCCCACATTGACCGTCAAAAGTTGGTCTGGCAAATTCACACCTTCCTCCTCGTGTATGCGATATTAGATCAACTTTTATCAACATCCTCCTTTGTTTTCAGAACGTCGTTATTATTAAAGAGTACGGTGGATGGTCTACTGGTCTATTCGGATGTTTCGAAGACTGTGAAAGCTGTAAGTACGGTCTATGGTGAAACGAGCTCAATCAGGTCAAACTAATACTCATTTGCATATTCTATTGGGTGTTTTATTTTGAAAACATTGACCCCTACGTTCATTCTATATATCAATACAATTGGCTATATATTAAAATGTGGTGCTGGTCATTAAAACATACACTGGGACTGGGAGAGGGGGGTTATGTCTCGACTTTAAACTGATTTTGATTAATACAATGACTCATCATCCCAAGAAATAGCACCCCAAGACTGCACGTCGTAGAGCATGTCGGGTATCCTAAAATACGTATTGACAGAGATGTTCACGCTGAAAAACCGAAACACAGATTTTGACTGCATTCCCGATTCTGTACGATTCAATATATGCAGTTGAGGGTTGGGCTGGCATGTGAGGAGGGGGTTGCCATGAGAGACATATTTGAAGCATGAAATAATTATTGTGCATTATTCAAAAAATAATACAAATATTTTCACTCGATATGCGGTTCACTAATAAGACAAAATTAAGTGTCCTGCTGAGTTTGACACAGCGGTCTTGGTTTTTTAGTTATAAACGTTATTAGTACTGAAGTTTGTCCAACTATTACATGGGGGTGTACGTCAGTTGCCAAGGACGGAGGTGACAGAATATGAATAACCTTCCGCAATAATTAATTATTATGTTAATATCATCACTTGTAACGGAAATAAAATCTGTGTGTCAGTTAGTGATTTTTATATAGAGGATCTATTGATATCATGTCAACCTCTTCTGTGATATTCAGTCAATTGTTATTTATAAGACGTATCTATGGGAAGGGGTTGCGTTAATAGACAGTACTCAACTTAACATTTGGTGCAGATATGATATTATCGTATATATTATTTGTTAGAATCCAAGACAAGCAGTCTGCATACAGTGTTATTGGCACACACGTAATTGTCCATAGTTTACACAGATGACTATAAAATATGTATGTTATCATAAAAATGATAATAAAATGATTAAAATAGTTTATCTGACATGTAATGGTGTATATCTTTCAATAGGTATGGCGGCGTTCTGTTGTTTTGGCATTTATAGGTGTTTTTTGGCCAATAAACTGGGTGAAAGCTTTATGTATCCGTGCTGTGCCTGTTTCCCTACTGACCTAATGGTTCTACGAATGAAAGTCAGAACAATGAATCGTATAAATGTAAGTATACTAAAGTTGTGTTAATGTTAGTAGTATCCTCTCAGCAAATTTGAAATAAACATGTATTGTCCGGGTGTTGATTTGGTGCACAGGACACAGCATGTAGACATTTTTGACGCTTTTTATACAATCTAGCCATGCTGTCAACCATGCATATAACGTGTAATAACACTGCCTTACAATGGATATAACATGCCATTCATTCCACAGTACTAATGGGTGTTAGTGTGCTAAACGATTCCACGTTTAAACAAATCTGAATGTAACGTCTTCTTTTGTTTTTTTTTTGCTTTTAGGGCAGTGCCCTTGAAGACTGCTGTGTTTCTAGCTATTGCTCTGCATGCGTTGCCGCACAGCTGTCACGTGAATGGGATAATACTCATTGAGCATGTATAGATGACATGTCACACAACTTGGATAACGGTCTATAAACATACATAGATGACATCAGTATCAGCATTACACATATATATTCATGTAATGCCAGTTGTACTTGTTCAAAAAATATTTTTCACATATTCCCCCGAAAGCGTATATAGTGTTAGTGATAATAGTGATAACAACAAAGAAACATACAATAATAATCATACACCAAGTCATGCATTCAATTGTACGAAATTAACACGCTAAGCCAGTTGTTTGTTATAAGAATCGTCTCAAATAATTACATCTCTCAAATGTGTTTTAACAAAGAAACGCCTAACAAGCTACAACTCCCGATTTGCCTACAAGTAACACACATGTATTCGTTCACTGTCACTTTCTATAATGACGCTGTGTTTCTTCTAAACGGACTTTCCCACGCGATGGGCTTTTCATCCATGACCTAAACCAAATAAGGCTTAAAATCCAACCTGGACTGCGATCAATAAGTAAATGTAGTTACCAATGAAAGCAAGCAATGAATTAAGAATTATCTTAAACCTGTCATTAATTTTAAATTATTTATTAATTCATGTTTCTAATTCAGATATCACGCACCCCATTTCCTCACTGTTGACATTGTTTGAATTACTTTGTTGTTTATTAGTACCCTGCTCTAACTCAGTATTCATTGTTTCTCTTATATATTGAATATGAAACAGCGGTTGCCCTGACTCAAATGATTATTAAAATTTAAATTATGTAATTCATCCCCAGTAGCCAGGTTTGATAACATTCATAAATTCTTCAACTTTTGGTACATAACCAGTTATGCAGTATTCAATTTTCAAAAACTCTTTTTACTTTTATGTTGTAAAAAATACACAGTAGATAAATCTATGAATGGTCATATCTGTAACCATATGAGATTTTACAACTCAAAATATCAAGTAGTGGTATAATCTACTAAATTTTCCCGAATTTGTGGTTGTTATTTATAGGGGGAGTATGTTGGATATTTGAATTCACCAGATCGTATATGTTCCTACTCCTTGAATCGACTCCCATATCTGGTATTAGGTCCCAACAGGATTTCTCTCTACGTTTCTGATTTTAACATGTGGTGTTAAAGGATAACATTTTACAACGTGTCCATAGTGTAAAAGCATCCTTTTTTACTCTAACAGAAATTGGCAGCACAAAATAAATCGATAAATGTACAAAAAATACATCACACGAAATTATCAAAAACAAATAAAAAATTGACAATGTAACCAAACTACACTTTTCTCTTCATTTACATATGTAATTATACTGTTAATGTGTTTTGTTGTTTCCTTCTTTCTTTCAATTGCTCATTTTTTTAAATCAGCCTAGTTATGTATACACTTTAATTGTATATTTACATGTAGTAAAACACAAGACAACTCTACATATTACTTTCTACATGGTAGTTGCAAGTTATACATTTGATAACTCATACTCAAGAAGGTACTGTACCTTTATACCAAACCACTCAACATGATTACCTAGGTGTTTTCTACTAACAACTGCCGAGCAACTTCTTTAATTTCAAAGTATATACTTCATGCAGTTATTTTGACGTCCAAAATAAAGCATGAAAGATGTTCTATAGCCAACTGTTCTTCGCAACGATCATGATGTACAGTTGAAACAATGCACTAATAAGAAAATAGTAGACAATATGAAAAGTTAATCCCCATTACTACTCTCAACATAGGTCAACCGAAATAACATAATGGTAAACACAATTACCTGAACTGCAAGGTTGACCCACATGATGGAGAATGGTGTTAATTATATGTGCTTTAAATCACTTTTTTGTAGCAAGTAGATATGTCTTCCCTGATCTCTGGTCAATAGTCATAAAATTAAAAATACCTCAACCTAAGCTCAAGTCATGATATGACTGATGATAAATGAAAATTTACATATTTGATAAAAAATGTATACAAACAGCTAACTTGATAGTACAAGTTTATGTTTTATAATCTAATAATTTTATTCTGAATCGGGTTGGTAATGGTCATTGATATAATACAATAAATAATGAAAATTTATTAGAGGAGTGTGGATTGACTTACATAGTCAAGGTTGTTTCACTTACCCTAAATGCCTTGATTTTTTCTGAGCCTCAGAATTGGAAAAGCAGTTTCTTGCTGTGTTATTTAAGTGTGATCCACCAGTTGAACTAAATATGTTGGTTGACATGTTGACATTTTGATTTTGAGGTGCTCAACGTACAGCTTGTGATTCCATGTAGCGCCATAACTCACAAGTACATTCTAGGCAATTACTTTCAAAATAAGTGGGAACAAATTATCAGCACTACAGGCAATTGTAGGATAGTATGTAACAATTGTACGAAACTTGGCTGAAAAGCCACAGAATGTCTAGCCGACAAAGTCGACAGATTTTCAATTATTTTCCCCAAATTCAAAAGTCTTATTGTTTCCCTATGTATCAAAAACTAGATCCTGTTTGACTTTAACTTCATCATGAAGTAAAACCACATAGGTTTTAGGTTCTTCAAGGTCAGTGAATCCACTTTTAGTAAAATAGAAATAACAATCATACCAATTCAATATCCAATTCATATGTCTAACAGGGGAAAGTAGAAGTTCTGGACAAAAGATGCAGTACAAAAGACACAAACAACACAAACCTGTGAGTGAAAGAATGACATATGAATCCCAAGGCATACAGCCATGAAGTGATGTCAGGTGTTTCGAAAAGAGTGAGCACATCCTGCTCCACATGTGGAACCCGCCATATATATAAATCTAAGTCGTAACAAGGCCTTCATATAATTGGACAAATGACATGAACGTGAAATTAACGATCAATACCCTTCTTGAATAAGGACCTGTCTTTAATTTATGGGCTCCATCACTTGACGAAATTGTAATAAACTGCCTGGGATAGATCTGTTTTGATCTCTCTGGCTTATTTTCTTACTCCATGTTTCTTTCAGTCTATTTCTATGTGACATACACTTATGTAGTATTAGTACTATGTAACAGACATTTCCATAATTGTTTTATTTGTATAGTTATATTCATTTAAATGTGAAATAAATGGGGTTAATTGGGTTTACCTTTCCGACATACATACAGTCCATTGGCACACAATTCTGATCATCCTTATATGTGGGCAAAACAGGGTTCCCTTCTCCAGTCTTCCTATAAATATTTTCAATCACTTTCATTTAGGCTTGAAAACTCCTGAGATGAAATAATGTGTTTGTATGATTGCAGGCAGAACTATTAGTCACGTCTTGTGTGGTTTCAATGGAATATTTATTAACTTACCTGACACCAAGCGGTTTAAATTTGTTGAGATATTTAATTTTCTCCTTTATTTGATTAAGTGTTTTACCATATTTAATATCTTCAAGATTGGTGGTTCTGCTACTCGATAGCATGATGCACTTTGAAGGAGGGTAATTCCATGTCATCTTTCAGTGGATGACCAGTTGGTAAAAAACAGTCTAACGCTTTCATATGTTTACCTTCGAAGACAAATTGAAAAAAGAGTAGTTAAAATTTGTATTTGTAAAAACAAATTCACCTCGGATTCTGCAGTGAAGCATGTTGACAAAGATGTTGCCGATTTATACTTGAAGCATTCGGATTTAGCAGGCCAATTCATTTTATATATGGTTATAGCTGCTTTCAAAACAAAATTTATCCAAAATTTCAACACCTTGCCAACTACCCCTCAACTAACAGTTCATGGTACCCTTGGTGTCTGACAGCCTTGCCTGTAATATATAATCAAAACGTATTGAAACACTATATGATGTTTCAGGTATATGTTTATGTTCATATCAATTAAGTTAGCGAGGGAGGACATTTTTATTTTTTCTTGATTTTTCACAAATCGATAAACGTTTAAGTCAGATATTGACGCATTATCCCAGCTGTTTAAAAGATCAAAATGTCGGCAAGACGCTGCTAAAATTAGTGTTTTAATGCTAACACAAATAATTACGGCTGTCGTTTCGCGGATATTTGCAAAATGTGTATCTTTGGCACGGCTTACATGATATCATCTTAAGTGCATACTCTGTTGTTGACGATTCTGATATAACGGGTGATAAGCTTCCTGTCGCGAACAATGCATGTTTATCTACCGTCTATTGTAAATTCAAAAGTCTTATTGTTTCCCTATGTATCAAAAACTAGATCCTGTTCGACTTTAACTTCATGTAAGCATTATTTTCGGTCAAGACTTCGTTCGAGAAACACGGTCATAACTTTGCACAACATTCGTTTAAAAAAAAGAAGGAAAGCGGAGACGTCGATGACAGACGAGGCAAAGAAAATTCTGCGACTCAGTGGTGCGAAGTCATAAAACGACTAACAGCACCAGTAGTTTGAGTTCGACGATGAGGTTGAATTATACGCCTCCACGCAAACAATATATTTAATTACCTAACTGATGACTACACCAGACGACGACGAGGAAGCGAGTACGGGAAATCTGTTGCTCATCGATATCCGCCAGACAAACAAGGTCATCAGTAAAGTTTCCGTGTGCGAATGCAACGAGGGACACATGCGTATTGTCGAAGAAACAACTGCGCGACACGAATGGGGCAACAATTTGTACTGCAGCCGTCTGTCAGCAATGTTCCTGACTTCCCTCAAAACGGCCACATTAGAAGTGGCAAAAGCAAAGGAAGAGTTCCAAGATGCTGCTGAGGAAATCTATCAGCTGAAACTTGGTTTAGAGGAGAAAGAGGATTTAGAAAACCCCATAAATATTATAGCTGTCTCCGTAGATGGTTCGTGGTGTTCAAGTGGTTTAAGGGCAAAAGGAGGACTCGTGACGGCAATATCCATAGACACGGGTAAGTGCATTATCGCCGTATTTTATTACTGAAATGCGTTCCTAACTTATTGAAAATCTGACCGTTGATTTTCCGCCTGTTTGAGTTGTGTGAGAAAAAATAATATTATTAGTCAGTTTACCCAACACCAGAAAAAATAATCAAAATCCAAACCTCACATGAAAACACTATGTTTTGTGACACTAGGGTTAATTTAGTACTTGGTGGAAACACTTTATTTAAACTGCGTTTGTGTCGTAATTATTTTCTATAAGTATGTGTCATCGTTATGTTTGTGTTTTTTGTGGGAAAGGTCATAGATTCACATGTTATAGTGAATCATTGCAGTGAATATGAGAAATGGGATGGTCCTAAGTCGGGACCAGAATACATGGAACAGTATATATATATATAATCCGAATCACGAGCCCAAGTGTCAAGCGAATAACGAAGGATATTCAAATCAGATGGAACCTCATGGCAGCCGAACTCTATTTGAGAGGTCCCTAAACCAAATTAGTATAACTTCAGGTAGGAAATACAATGTCGACGTATCACAAACAAAAAACGAATGGGAACGAGACTTCGTAGACTACTAATAATTATTTATTTAAGGTAGAGATGTAGGTTCATGGGCACTTGAGAGTGAAATTGTTTTTCTTTTTGCTTGTTATTATCCAAACAGTCTTGGCTATAGACTTTTAAAATTTTGTAGAATTGGGAATAGTGGAACATACTCAAAAAACGATTTTAAAATATAGATAACAGGTGCAAACATTCTCTATTTTGAATACTTAGCAAGATTTAGCAAGGCTGTACATAAATAATAAAAAAGAAACACGGTGAAAAAAAGAAATGACGGGATCTCCATATTATGCACTACATTTAACTTTTAACAAAACGATAATACATTTAAATTTGGAACTGTTACAGCCATTTTAATTATGAGCATTAGCAAACTTCTTACTGAGTGAATTGTTATGCAAATCAGCAATTATCTCGGCTTCTTTTTAGTGCACATCCCAGAACTTAAAAAAATGCTCCTAGACGCTTTGACCTTTTGTTTTGTAATTTTCACAAATGATTGACAGTGTGTTTATCTTCAAAACGCCGTCGGGGCATTGTTTTTGGTTGAACACTGTTACAACAATCGTACAGACAACTAACCTGAGTGTTAATTTATGCATAAACTTGAAGTAGTGAAATTTGAGCTGCTGCCCTGCAAAATTGACAACTGGTAGACAGTTTTCAAGACGGCACTTTTTTCATAACGAACAGATGTACCCATAAACCAATTTTGACAGGAAACAGAAGCATGGTTTAGAAGCTAATTTATTTTACTTTACTTTATCACTTTTGACCAAAAAAGCACATTTTTGTGCATATTTCAAACTACAGTGTCCATAAAAAATACTAACAACATTTTAAAATCCATACAATAAGCTTTCCAAAAATATATAGTTTTGTGGACAAGGGAGGTCATATTGGTTTCCTAATTAACTAATTAAAATACCTGAAAGGTAAACCGCATCTCTACCTTAAAATGAGTTGATGGTATATGTCGAGTAGTATTGTTTTAGATCTGATACTTCACTATGAAACCAATAAGACGAATTGACTTACTTTTGGTGTATGATTCTGTGTGGTTTGTTTGAATGTGTTTGATTGTAAGAGAAACTTTCAGATGGAAAGTCGGTTATAAATTCCATCTAAACATTTTATGAAATGGCTTTACGACATAACAAAGGTAAGAATTTAGGGCTACAGTCTCGAAATAATGTACACACAATGACAGTATATTATCACATACTATGATATAATAATATTCAATCTTTGGGTTATTCATTTTTCAGGGAATGCAGAGGCGATGAGTGAAAACACCAAAACAATACTGGCCCACTATAGTAGTACATATGAATCACCAATACATCAGCACTACCCTACGGGTGCCAAGTCATGGTGTAAATTCCAATCAGATTAGGCAACCTTTCTCCAAACCTGTCGTATAAGTCCTTCAACCGTAAATTGACGTCTTGTCAAACGTACATCTGCTTAAGGGCACTGAAATTTCTTTGACCCAAAACTCAAACGAGTCATTGCATCACGTGATGTGAAATATAGTGCCAAATGGACGGCACTACGGAATTTCAAGTATCATAACGTCGGCATTTGTATGACAGTGCTACATTATAACAGCGGCATGGAAAAATTCAACTATCGACTCTACGAAGGGTTCAACGTTCCGGTCTCCGAATTTAGAACGACACGACTGTGGAGCAAAATCTACCAGTTCGGCAGAATGTTCAAATATACAAACACCTCAAAATGGTAGACATACTCTAACATCAAGAAGGGCCATCATATTCATCAGGACAGTTCGTCCGGGTCTACGCGGCATCGACGGCAACGAGAATACTCCAGGCGTGTTGTGTATGTAAGAAACCTCGAAACGGCCATCCAAGGAAGAGATGCACGCCCGAAAATTAATATTATTATGGTGCTAACTGCACTTGTTATATACAACTACATATTATCGTTAATGTTTATCTTAAATAGCTGTACATACCTGATGTAATGATTTTAATATTGCATATTAATAAAATAGTTTACAACATTATAGGAAATAATGAATGTGTTTATTTTATTTTATTTTATTATATAATTCAAATCCCTCCGATGCTTTCTACTTCTACTTTTTTGTTTTTTTCATTCCTGATCAGACTGGGTTCTGCAGTAACTTCTGATATAAATAATTTGAGAGAAAACAGAATTGTTCTACTACCCTATCAACAATACAGTCTTCCACAGAGAACATGTCACGCATAAATTATATAACCAAGTATAACAAAGAAATAATGCATACACATTCGGGCTCGTTGTGGAGTTGAATCGTTAATTTTGTCAGCATTTTTGTGTGTGCAAATCTCGCATTTGTAAACATTTGTGTCACTTTTTATAGACTGGCCATAAACAGGAATTCCTGCACGTTTTCCTGACGCTTCCCAACTGTGGCAAAGCGATTATAATCAGGCCACAAGATTCATTCAGTTTGTTGTATTTACCAATTGTCATCTCGCGTTTGTTGCCAGGTAACATAAATGAGAAGACATAAAAGACATTAATTTCAATATTGAAATCAAAATCACTGTAAAAAAAAAAAACATTTTGGAAAGTCTGTGACGTCAACATACTATCACATACAGCAGTACAAAGCTCTTAAATGGTTACGGGGTATGCCTCCGGCAAAATGTAATAATAAATTGTCATAGTTACTAAGAGGCATGACATCCATCGTATGATTGACAAATATTACACACTATGCAAAACGTTATATTATTATGGTTCAATAAAGCATGTTCTGAGTTCAACAGTGCAACCACCACTACGGACAGATTTGTAAAGGCATCCATACGGGTTGCCACACATTCCTTTTAATCCTCCATACTACTATCGACACTCACTACCCAGGTCTACAAACCAATACAATTATCCTACACCAGCAGCCGAAAGATCTATGCAACTTAGACTAAAAAGACCCAGACCATGCCCAACATTCTGTGGAATGTTGGAGTGGAGGCTAGAAACTAAGGTAAGCGTTTTTATCTTTTTCATATCAAATCGTTTGAGCCGATCCTGTTTGCCGCAAATTAATTTGTACAGAATAAATTCCTAAGCGCAGTTGAGCTAAAGCTTCATTCACAAAACCTCCGCACAATAATTAACACATAACCCCTTTGTTTATGTCACAGAAAAGAATTGTGGACTCATGTCGGCCAGAGATGAAGCTATTTGAATCAAAGATCGATTATTCAAGAGGTATGCAAGTCCTATTTCAAGTTGGTGTGAATTAGTTATACAGTAGTTATTTTCCTCACCACACCCCTGCTTTGTGGTTTTTAAACACCGAGACAGCACTGTCATCTAGAAGCTTTTCACCAAATTGTACACTATAAAGCTGAAATTCTGAGATAGTTTAGAAGAGACAATGCTTTTGTTTTACTGAAAGAAAAGGTATGGATTGTTTTGAAGAGCTTTTATTATTTTAATCGTGAAAGATGTAAATAAAGTAAATGTCAACTTTTAATTTTGTCTTTACAGGAAGATAATTAAGACAAATTCATGGATTATGGGCCCAAGCAATTAAAATGTCCTGACACGGGGCCTGATTCGGTACATTGTTATTCATTAATGTGGCAGCACTATTCTTCCTAGGAAATTGGAAGAGGATAATTTAACACAAAAGAGTACAACTAGGAGGAGAAAAAAAACCGCCATACTGATATAGTAATTATTTAACCCAATACTGAAAAAAACGCATATATTTATTTAGCCAATGTCATCCAAGTTAAGAACTCGATGGGACATCATATTGTTACTTATCTTCGAAAGTCCTCAAAATAACATCATGGCATAATTCACTCTTTGATAGTATTACCTGTAGTGGAAACGCAGATTTGGACCATAAATTGGGTATATATATTACTAATATCATTCATCATGGTTGCCAAGAATTGTGTACACAGGGTTTGACTTTAGAAGTAGGCCTTGGTACTTTTTGTGCATATACATGTAAAATCACATGAGCATTTGCCTTATTAGCAGAACTTTTCTGTTTGGGAATGTTTTTCATATTCAGATTAAGGACAATGTTACTTGGCCAAGAAAACTGATAAGTGATTATGACATAATCGAAGATGCCGACTTTAAGTGGGACATACAATGACATATTTGAGAGGAGTGCCAGAAAATGTGAGCAAGGGGATTGCCGCAGTTTTCAAAGACAAATTTTCCATTGGACAAATAGTGAAGCCAGTGTGTTTGTAGAATATACAACCTGCTATGTCTTTAGAAATCTTAGGACCCTGGACATATTTTGTACCAAATTAACGTACATTATACAAACCAATGGGACAGAGAGGTAGGTACTCAGTACTTGGAATAAGTCCGAAGTAACAAAAGTACTAAAAAGTAAGAATAGGTAATAATTTTCGTTACGGTATGACTGGTAACTTGTATAGTACTGGTGATGTCCTTATTAATTTTGGAATGTTTCTATAATTTCTTTTGAACTTTTTTAGTGCAGGCGTGTTCTTGCTCGGATATTTTTTTGGTCATGTCTCGTGATTTCATCAGTGCAATATAAGCCTGAACAACCACCAAATCAAAGTAGAAAATATAAAATTTAATCAAGAATCTCTGCTTATGCTTTGACTGTACGTATGTACATGAACTATCTTTAAGGATGCTGTATAGGTTTTCCTGCTTTGTAACCCAAAATTCAACTTTTTTGTATTGTTCAATGCTGAACTATAAGAAACAAACACACAGTAGGGAAAATTGAATTGAGTGTTTTTATAGGGTGTAAAACACCATTTTTATTAATTAAAAACAAGAGCATATGGCTTTGGTTGTCCAATTAAAACATGGCTTTCAAAACAAAAACATAACAGACAGCATAATAATATATAATTTGCATAATACTAGTAGTCACCACCCACAGCAAATATAAACAGTCTCTCGCATTCAGTACAAGTTACGCTTCAATGATACACGCATTCCATTTACGATCATCGTCTACGAATTTAATTCGCTCTTCAACACTAAAGTCTTCCATGAGACGGAGACGAAAGAAAACGAATCCAAAGAAGTTTGGAGAAAAACGTCGGCAGTAGAGATTTCGCCGAGGAAGTATGCAACAGTTTAATCAATCGGCCGACGAGAAAGTAGCGACGTTCCGGAGATTGAAGACGATACAATGGAAAACCCACAATTTGTGCAACCTGAAGAAAGTGTCAGTATATCAGGATTGAAAGTCGCAATTTGCGAAACAGATGAGGATGACGAAGCTGAACTTGACACCATGACCGGCACAATTCGAATTGTTGACTTGGACATCATAAACGAACAAATCGCGGAAACAGCTGCGTGCGAACAATGTACAAACGACTCCTTCCGTATAGTAGAAATACTACAGCATGGTTTGGGATCGCATTTGTTATTGCTTGCAGTAATGAAACGCGCCATGTTCAAAAGCCGAAACAATTTGCGTCAACAAAAAAGATCGGTAGTCACTTTGAAACAGGAAGCTTGCAATCGGTGGTCGCGCGACTGGAAAAGGGTACCAAAGTTTGGCAAAATCGTCATCGTACATTGGTTAACCTCCACCAGTAACTCGCAGACCAGTTCTTGCCCACATCAAGGAACGGCAAATTCAGCCAAAACTATTTTGGACGAGGAATTTAAGTTGGCTGCTAATAAAGTCCGAAATTGTTCGAGATACGGGTGGATTGCAAGATGACGGCACAGCGAAAATCACTGTGTCTCTCGATGGGTCGTGCAGCAATCGAGGATTTTCTGCCAAAAACGGCGTGGAGTCAATAGTTTTATTGGATACAGGTAAATCAAACGATTTATTGTTTGACTCGCCTTTACTACGACGATCATTTTATTTCTCGAGTGGTGCCCGCCCTAGCAACATGACAGTGGCATGTTTATTATGATGGTTTTACGCGTGATTACGTTTCATGCTTCTGCATTTTGTAAATACAAATCGTTTTGTGCTTTTAATCTTGATCAGAGCATAATTTTTGATACATTTTCATTGTCACCATTAGGCAAGATTTTAGACAGTGTACATTTGTGCATCTACTGCTAACATTGCCAGAAATGGGAGGGCAAAGAGACGCAAGCTATGAGGATTGGTACATGGACCATCTTCCCGACTAGCACTGTCAATCATGAGGGCAGTTCAAAGAGCATGGAACAGGAGGGAGCGGCTGCATTGTTCAGTCGATCATTAGAGGTACATAAATTCAGGTACCTGTCTATTATACACTATATAGATATTAGTTATGTATTTATTGTCGCACTTGGCATATAACAATCGGGGTCACGTATTTTTGTCTTTTCGTTTTTTTATTTATGTATTTTTTCTTCATATTATTCATTCAGATATACAACATTTATTTGAGACGGGGATAGCTCTGCATATCACACAGTGAAGTACACGTATGGAGATGAATTTCCTGTTGTAAAAGAGGAATACGTGCAGAAAAGAATGGGAACGCGGCTGAGAAGCTTGGATGGAAAAATTAAAGGCATGTTCAACACCGTTATCATTTTAGAATAGTTCGTTCTATATTCAACCCTAAAACGTACATTATGTTCATTTTATTTTTATATTTACACGGTTGGACAAAAATTAGGAGACGACAAATCATTGACAGGCCAGGGCCGGCTGAAACAAAAAAACATCAAAAACATTTTATGTCATTGCCATAAGGAATAACCGTGGTAAATATATATTATTATAATTACATAGTGTTGTACTACATGTCTCAAGCACCACATTAATTAATTCATAGAATAAATGGAGTAATCTCACTAACTGAACCATATTGAACAATGTTATATTATAATTTTGTTTCTCCAAATTTTGACTTTATTTTCAGGGGATGTTGAAGACATGACCAAGGCAACTATCATGCACTATGATTGCACCTGGGAAGAACCACTGCACGAGTTCTGTCCAGAAGGTCCTAATACATGGTGCAAATGGCAGAGCGACAAATCTACCGGCAAATCCACTTACTTACTGTCTGTAGTGAAAGCAATATGGCCCATTGTAGAAAAACTTTTAAACAGAGATTTTCTGGAAGAGGCCAAACATGGATACACCCAGAATGCTAATGAGTCATTCCACCATTATCTTTTGGGGTTCCTTCCAAAGGAAACGTACAATGGCTATGATGTAATTCGCCTAGGCACTTGCTTCACAATCGCACATTTTAATTCCGGAATGTTCAAATTTAATAAAGATTTGTAGCTTCAATTATGATTGCAAATACCTATCACTTCGTTGTCAGCATGTAAAGCTCAAACGAGTCATTACATCACGTGATCTGGAATATAGTACCAAAGGAGCAGAACCACGGAGTGTCAAGTATTGACGTCAGCATTTGTATGGCAGTGGCACATTTCAACAGCGGCATGGAAAAGTTCCCTTTGCGTTCCATGGACCAAGAACGACGCGAATGTGAGGCAAAATCTATCAGTTCGACAGAAAGTTCAAATATACAAAAAACCTCAGAATGGTAGAACATGGATGTACTAACAGTACAGGGGCAGCTCGTAACCGGGTCTATCGCGACATCGACGGCAACAAGAACACCCCCCAACGTGTTGTGTGTGTAAGAAACCGCGAAAAGGTCATCCAAGAAAGAGATGCACGCCCGTAAATTAATATTATGCTGTTACTACATTTGATATATGCGAATACATATTATCGATTATGTTTATCATAAAATAGCTGTAATTTTAATATTGCATATTAATAAAATAGTTTACAACATTATAGAAAATATTTTATTATACAATTTAAATCCCTTCGATGCTCTCTACTAGACTGGCTAAGTTGGAAATTTTTGTTTTTTAATCTCGCACAATTCCTGATCAGGCTGGGTTTTGCCGTAGCTTCTGATCAATATAAATTGAAAGAAAACAAACTCCAGACTTTGTCAGTCTACATTTCCTCCATCAACAATACAGTCTTCCACAGAAAACGTGTCATGCATAAATTATGCAACCAAATATAATAACAATAGTATGTAGGCAGGAAGTTTGATTCGTGTACTTTATTCACACTGTATATTATTGATTGAGATTATTGTTAAAAGTATTCCTACTCTATTATGGGATATCACCGAGTTATGTTTAGCTTGTTGGGGCTATATAAAGACTTCTACTCTATTATGGGATATCACCGAGTTATGTTTAGCTTGTTGGGGCTATATAAAGACTTTAGTATACAATTTATCAGCTTGATTCATGACTCTAGTTCTGAACATCCTCTTGGCTATGGTGATCTGTATGCACATGTTCCTGAGTTCACTACAACTTTTGGTACAAGTTCAGCACTGCCACCACCACTACGGACAGATTTGTAAAGACATCCATACGGGTTTCAACACATTTATTATAATACTTACCTCAATACTACCACGGACACCCACTACCCAGGTCATGATCTACAAACAATACAATTATCCTACACCAGCAGCTGAAAGATCTATGCAACTTTGAGCAAAAAGACCTAGCCATGCCTTTCTGTCGTTCCATCACATCACCCAACACTCTTATTAATAGTGAATGCTGGAAATTAAGGTAAGCATTTTTATTTTGCTCATCTTCTTCATATCAAACCGTTTGGCCGATCATATTTGCCGCAAATTATTCTGTACATAATACATTCCTGTGAAGTAAGCGCAATTGCTTTTATACTTGAGTTTCATTCACAATAACACATAACCCTCTTTTGTCATGTCACAAATAAATTGTGAACTCGTGTCTGACAAGGATGAAGCTATTTAAACTAAAAATCATATCAAATAGCGATTATTCAAGAGGTGTGTAAACAAGTACTGTTTTAGACATTGTGTCATATCATTTCATTTCATTTACTTTTATGCACATGACAGAGTGAAAAGGTAAACTCACAAAGCTTATGTGTCTAGTGTCTTTGTTCCTTCATAAGTTGGTGTGAATTGGTATACAACAGTTATCTTCCTAACCACACCTCTGCTTTGTGGCTTTTAAACATTGGGACAGAACAGCACTGTCATCTAGAAATGTGTCACCAAATTGTACATATTAACAAATATTTATCAAAGATCTTTTAGTTGTTAACTACATACCCAACTAGTAAACTTAAATTCTTTGAAATTAAGTTGAGAAGAAAGATTGCTTTTGTTGAGCTTTACAGAAAGAAAGGGTATGGATTATTTTACCTAGTAAACAATTGGCATTTTTTTTATTGTGAAAGATGCAAGTAAATGTCAACTTTTAATTTTGTCTTTACAGGAAGATAATTAAGACAAATTCATGGACCAATTAAACTTACAAGAATGTCCTGTCGAGGAGCCTGATTCGGTACATTGTTATTCATTAATGTGGCAACACTATTCTTCATAGGAAATTGGAAGAGGATAATTTAAGCAACAATTTCATGAAAGGATTACTGCAAAAGAAAAAGTAAATTAACAATTATAGTTATGTGTCACAAAAGAGTACAACTCAGTGATTTTTTTTAAATCGCCATACTGATCTAGTAATTATTTATTTAGCCTAACAATGTCACTCGATGGGACATCATATTGTTAATTTTCTTCAAAGGTTCTCAAAATAACATCATGGCATAATTGACTCTTTGATAGCTATTACCTGTAGTGGAAAACGCAGATTTGGACCATGACAACAAGAATGATGATATATATGTTATATCTGGTTAATGTTTATATTATGACTTAGTAGTTTGATAAATCTTTTGTTGTAACAAATTGCATTTATTCATATTGTTAATTATTATATTAACACACCATATTTATTGATACCAATCTGAATGAAATTAACATTAATATTCTATTCTTCTTTTTAATTCCAGCCTGTAATACATTGTCTGTCAATAAGATGATGAATATTGCAGCTAAAGGTTGGTGTTTGTTCTTTTATTAATATTGATGAAGAGTTTAAATAATGGTATGGCATTATTCTTTTCTTTTCTCTTTTCATTTATTGTTGACTGTGACTGAAGCAATATATCTATATTTCAGGAGGACATTTCTCCTTTGTACAAATAAATAAAATATTACTTGAAACATGGATGAATGTCACATTAATTGGGCACACGTACAGGTGAGACGAATTTGGTTTTATATCCATAAAAATACCCTTTTAAATTCACCAATGTTTGTCTATATATTTAAATTCATAAACTATAAAAAAAAATACATTATGTTTACCACTCACACAATGCCAATAGCTCAGTTGTATTTAGCTGATACATTGTGAATTGGGTATATATATTAATAATAACACCCATCATGGTTGCTGTGAATTGTGTACACAGGGTTTACTATGACTTTAGAAGTAGGTCTTGGTACATTATACATGACCCACCTATATTACTCTATGTTGTAAAGTATGTGCTTTGTCTATTTGGCTGTCATGTATCTAAAAGCTATATTATTTATATTGACTTTTTGTGCATTTACATGTGAAATCACACAGGCTTTTACCTTATTATTTTCATATTCAGATTAAAGACAATGTTACTTGGCCAAGAAAACTGATAAGTGATTATGACATAACCGAAGATGCCGACTTTAAGTGGGACATACAATGACATATTTGAGAGGAGTGCCAGCAAATGTGGGCATGTGATTGACACAGCTTTCAACGACAAATCTTACATTGAACAAGTCCGAGGTAACAAAAGTACTAAAAAGTCTGAATAATTTTCATTACGGTATGACTGGTAACTTGTATAGTACTGGTGATGTTCTTATTAATTTTGGAAAGTTTCTGTTTCTTTTGTAATTTTTTTAGTGCAGGCGTGTTCTTGCTCGGGTAGTTTTTTTGGTCATGTCTCGTGACTTCATCAGTACAATATAAGCCTGAACAACCAAATCAAAGCAAAAATATAAAAAATCCTCAAGAATCTCTGTGTATGTGTTGATTCTGTTTGAATCTTTTACTATAATTGTAATTTACAGGAATGTAAATCTCAATGTCACCAACATTTCCCAAATACTGCATATGAGGCAAAATTGGTTATTTAACTGAGTTTCATGCAAATGAAAAGGAACACCAATTTAGCAGAATACCGAATTTCCAGGACGATTTACAATATATCATGGAAGAAAAAATCCAAGGACTTTGCAAACAGTTGATAATGAATACCTCAACCTAAGATCAAAACAAGACAAGACTTGTATACTTGATAAATATGTATACAAAAGGCTATCTTTGTACTATCAAGATATAAGTTGTTATTACCTAATAATGTTATTCTGAATTGAATTGATAGTGGATATAAAATAATTCATCAGTTGAACTAAATATGTTGGTTGACTTGTGGACAATATGGTCTTTTGGTGCTCCATGTACACATTGTGATTCGAAGTAGCGCCGTCACCTGTGAGCTAAAAGTAATTGCTTCAACAAGTATATTCTAGGTAATAACTTTCCAAATAAGTGGGAACAAATTATCAACAGTGCGGCCAGTTGTAGGATAGTGTCGCAAAATCTGGATTAGACTTTTTGCTGCTCACAGAATGTCTTGCCAGAGTTGACAGATCTACAATTATTTTCCGAAATTCAAAAATAAAACAACACGTACGTTTGATTCTCTTCAAAGTTAGTGAATCCATCGCAGTAATTAATTCTTCAAGTACTTGAAAGCAAATTACAAAATAATCAAAGCCATCTAATTATTTTTCTGAAATTGGTACATTATGCTTGTTTCAACTTCTGGAAATGAATTTGCAACGTCCTTGGATTTTCTCTTCCATGATAGTTTTCAGATCAAGACCCTTCTTAAATAATGATCTTTCTCTCTGTGTTTCATAGGCTCTATTACTTGGTTATGAAACACTCAGAAATTCTGATTTTGTGAAACTTCGCAGCTAGAGAACATCAGATCAGAGAGATCCTTTTTTGTTGGATTACATTCATCGTGCTAAAATTGGGAAGCCATTGTTTTACATAATTCATTATATTGAAGAAAAATGCATCAACACATATTTTTCTTCTGTTTCAAAAATGAAAAAAATTCCAATAGACTATATTTAAAAATTAATTTAATTTTAAATGCATATGCTCAACCCAGATTCTCAAAAAAAAAGAGATGCAACAAAAAGTACACTTAATCACAGCATAAACTGTTTTACCATGTTGAGAACATCAGATCAGAGAGATCCTTTTTTGTTGGATTACATGCATCGTGCTAAAATTGGGAAGCCATTGTTTTACATAATTCATTATATTGAAGAAAAATGCATCAACACATATTTTTCTTCTGTTTCAAAAATGAAAAAAATTCCAATAGACTATATTTAAAAATTAATTTAATTTTAAATGCATATGCTCAACCCAGATTCTCAAAAAAAAGAGATGCAACAAAAAGTACACTTAATCACAGCATAAACGCCCAACATCAGTGGCATTTAATGACCTCGATTTGTTTTACTTTAAATGATATGTTGACTCCATTTTTTCTTTACACCAACATTATATTCCAGGTCCTTTACATGTTGAGTTCTCCTTGTTCTACCTAAAGCATTCAACCAAAAACAATATTTTGTTTTTACTCTGAAAAGAATGGAATTGAAATGGAAAATCGTATTTGTAATCTATTTCTCTTATTTTGTTTAATAATACACAGTTGATTTCAGATGGATTTTGTTTGGTTTGGCTAATGGAGTTGATTGCTGAATATGTTGGTGATAGTTCACACACAATAGTAGTTAACCCATGAAAATAATTGAATGAAGTCTGCAATTGGGTAAATACCGAAGACTACTTAAGCAGTGTGTCTAGGTTAGGGGACCAGTAATGGAATTATTCATTGGAGTTACTTCATTGATCAACATACAGCGGTTTCGTATCAACTTCACGATTTAAAAACAAGTCATTGATAATTCTAGCCTGATATTGGGTGTCTGATAGAGGTCCAACATGGGGGCGTGGCACATGTGATTGTAGTCCCTTTTCATCCGACTAAGAAGTAACAAAAACCAATGGAGGACAATATCAAAACCCCGTAACAAGGAAGGTAACAGTATATATTCACCTTTGAGAACATCACAATGAACTTGTTTGACATGTCCCCGAAAACCACTCGCCCTGTTGTGTGTCTTGTAGCATGAAGGCAATTGTACACAATTCAATATTAATATCTCGATCAATGAAATCAAGTCACTTTAAGTCTTCCAAATAGCTTGTTTTGATTCGTCAAACAATGACAACAACAACAACTGATTCGAATTGGGTATATACCCCTCATGGTTACTCTGTGCTGTGAATTGTGTACACAGGGTTTACTATAATGTTTTAACAAAACCCCTTGATACATTAAAATAACCTACCAATGTTGTGTAGTCTGTGGGTATAATTTGGCTGACATGCATCTAAAAACTATTATTTTTTTGTGCATTTACATGTAGAATCACACATGATTTTACCTTAATAGCAGAATTTTTTTGTTGAGAAAAAATAAAATTTTAAACTATGTTTAAAACGAAGCAGTTTCTGATGAGACCGACAGTAAATTCACATATTGTGGCATGAATAACAGCAACAGAAACTTCAAAAATGTGGATTGACACAGCTTTCAAAGACAGATTTTCCATTTGACAAATAGTGAACCCAGGGCATGGCGACAGAGTGTTTGCAGGCTGTCTATTCTTTGAAGTCTACAATGTCAATGTGTACCAGTATATATATATTATTTATATTATTATCTATTGTGTATTTTTATTTAGTATATTTGTTATTATATTCCAAGATGATATATATATATATCAACTTGGAATATGATAACAAAAATACTAAATAAAAAAGACAATAGATATTTTTTTTGTTATCATATGGCTGGTAGCTTATGTAGTACTGGTGATGTTTTCATAAATTTTCGAAAGTTTACATTTTAGGTGCAGGCGTTTTTTTCAAACTGTACACAATTCACGACAACCAAAACAATTCAAAACTAAATATAAAAATGCTCAAGAATCTGTAACTTTCCATCCAGAGAACATTAAATGACTACACTAATTACTTCAGACCACAACACGGTATAAGCCATAAAGAACTTGCAAAATTGATTATTGAAAGTGGAATCACCAACATTGAAGAGAATCAAACCTATGTGGTTTTACTTCATACTGAAGCTAAAATCAAACACGATCTAGTTTTTGATAAACACACAATTGATTGGATTTGTGAATTTGGGGAAACTCAACTCTGGCTAGACTTTCTGTGAGCTGCAAAAATTCTAATCCAGATTCGGTGACACATGCACTAGTCTTGATTACCAACCAGGTGTTGTGCAAGTGTTGTATACTAGCCCACAATTTGTTTGTGGTAACAAATTATCAACAGTACAGCCATTATATACAACAAGTGATGATGATACTTTGAATCGCAAGCTGTACAAAATGCACGCAATAAATGAAGCACCACAAATCAAATCAACATATTTAGTTCAACCGATGGGATGATCTACTTTTTCTCTGATGAGCCAGTCATAAGGACTGACAATGACAATGGCTATATAAATACTTTAGAACTATGATGAGACAAAACAACTGTCATAATAAAGGTGAATAAAGTACATGAAAATAAAGTTTCCTATGAACTCTAGATCACTATATTTTGTGGTAGTATTTACAATGTAACAAGGCAACGCTGACACTGTACTGGTGTAATTTTACCAGTGTATGCAGCAATATTTGCAATATGCTGATGTACCTTTAATTTGCATTTTGATTTTCATAGTGATCTCTTTTAGAGAAGCTTGATCAATGAGTACAGTTCATCTTAATTTTGCCAGGATTCTCACAACATTGTCACAGAGAAGGTGTGAACAATGACCCTACTTTACACAAGTGTTTGGCTACCAAGAAAACAAGATTAGACTTGATCGCTTGTCAACATAGAAGACCAGCTTTGGGGAAAGTGGTCGACAACTCGCCCTACCAAAATAGAGTCAACGAATTACTGCATTAATACAACTCAAAATAGCTATCAACATGTTTCCATATCTAATTTTTGTTTAATAAAATATTTCCACTGCACCGCACTGCACTCTTGTAATTGATTAATGTGAAAAAAGTATAGCATAAAGCCAGATTACAAAATGCAGAATCAAGAACCAACAAGCAGTTGGAGAATTGGCACAACCAGTATTTCGGCTTCCAATCTCGAGAAATTTGATGGATCGACAGGACCAAAACAAGCAGAATTGTGGCATAAATGGTGATAATGTTTTGAAAGATTAAGAACAGAACGTGAACAGGTCCGTACACTGGGAGAATGTGCAGATGATATTATTACTACTCTCCATATTGATCAGGAAACTGTTACATATGACAATGTGAAAAACTCTCTCAATGATTACTATGAAGTTCGTCACAACATAATTGTAGAACGAATTCTATTCTACAAATGCCAGGGGAAACAATTGATGGACTTGTACAGGTTAGCTGAAAATGCGAATATGGTGCCTTATAAGGACAGAATCGTTGTTGGGGTTTCAGATATTTCGCTGTCAGACCACCTCCTAACGACTTCATATTTAACGCTTCAATAGTTATGCAAACATGTCTACAGACAAAAGCCAGAAAACAAAGTCGAGAAGTAGTTTGTGGGGACTCTAAGCTAAGTAATGTGGATTCCGTAAAACGCACATAGCCAAGAAGTAATCAGTAATACAAGTCTTAGTTCAGGAAATTTTACAAGCAAGGTTACAACCGTACCAGTAATCAAAGACACATTAGCTGTAACTGGTGTGGTGGACAGTGTCACAAACGTTGAATATGTCCTGCCAGAGAAGCAACATGTCACAAATGTCAGAAAAACGGACACTGTAACAAGTTTGTCGTAGTTCTATGCAAAGCAGTAAAGTAAACACAATTCAAAATCTTGAAGAAATCGATATGCCATTAATCAGAGAAATAAATAGAGGCAATGAATAGTGGAGTGCAGAAATAAAGGTAAATGGCCATGATACACACTTCAAGTTAATACCAGTGTTTCAGTCATTGGTGACAAAGTTCCATGGCTGCAAAAGAATAAATTTAGTCAGACCCAGCAATCTCTTCGAGGACCGTCTGTTACCAAACTTTCGGTCATCGGTACATTTCAAGCTATGCTACAATAACACTATGAAACTTTTGAGAATGACACCTTGCATACTACGTTTTTGCATCAGAATGATGCAATTTAGCCCAAATGTGTAATACATTCCAGGGAAACCTCAAATTTCAGCGCATACTTTATCGCACACCAGTCAGTGGGTGCATCCAGCTGACACAGCATTCAGCGTAGATATTCAGAGTGAAGTCGAACACGTCGTTAGTCACTCAGTAAATGTAATGTAATGAATTTTTTGGTAAGAGGACAGCCATGACAATACAGTACAGGCAGAATATTGCACCTATGGTTGTATTATCAATGGCTTTACAGGTCGATTCTCATGTTCGGCACTCGAGTAGTGACTGCTGCATCATGTTCTTTTCGTAGCTTTCACTGTGGATAAGGTTCCGAATTAACTTTGTTGTTCGACACATATTGCTACCACAATGCAACAATAATACAATTTTCTAATTTAGCAATTACAATATGAAAAGTGCAGTCAAATAGCTTATACATGCATTCAACGAGTCGATTGTTTACCAAGGCACGTTTCGCTATGAACACTACATCCAGTATCAAGCTGAATGTAGATTATGCATGACAGTTTGTTACATACACACGGTTTTCACATGTAATCAGTAATGCTGAATACCTACAGTCACCTGGATATTCAGAAATAGTGAAGAGAAACTTCTAAAACAGAGTGGGAAAGATCCTTATTGAACCTTCACAATATGCTTAGTAATATGACATTGAGATCTCTATCTCAAAAACAGAAAAAGCACTTTGGTAATAATTTGTAAAAGGCTGCCATCAAAACTGAGTAACGGTTGATCTGACAGTTTACAAACTACAGATGGTAATAATGGCTTAGGCTTAGTCAATGATATTTCAAAATATGAAACAAAGCAGTCATTGAAATATACTACCAGTTGTTAAAAGTGACAAGAGTAAATTACCTGATGAAACAGTCCTACCTAATTAAAAAATTAATTAGTTAATCAATTGAGAAGCAACACCATCCAAATAATAATCATGTTTGAGAACTACCTGACCAAACAATAAAAAAAAACTAGATAACTGATCAAGACGTGGTACAATAGTTTTGTCAGACCAAACAATGCAAAAGAATTTGCAACAAATTTGAACCAAGCTAAATGGCTTAAGAGGCAGGAAAAACATCAGCTTTTGGATCCGAGGAAGAGTGGGTAGTTCTTCACGCCACGAAAGAAAAAAAACAATTTTCATTTGCTTGCCAAAAATGGCCTTCTTAATAGAAGAACCATTCTCCGGAGTTTTTTTTGTTTTCCGGATATATTAGTTAGTCAAAATTTGTGAAAAATGTGTCAGATTGTCTTTTCACCAACTTAGAGGGGTCATTATTTTAATTGTTCATAAACTCAATTTGGAACCGGTCAGATATATATATAATTCAAGTTGGCCATAGATCTGAAATACGTGTCGAGAAAAGAGAACATATATTGAATGACTAATGTACATAAGAGGGAGGCAAAATAGTACTGTCCCTAACCAAAATACACGCTCACAAAACGTTACAAAGCAAGAAGAAAACAAAAAATTCCAAATATAACTTAGAATCATGAAAATCAGCTGTATATTATGAACAGTACAAATATTGTTGGTGGTTTGTAAAGACTATTTTCTCCTTTGAAGACATTTGCTTAAACCATGGTTAAATGTCCATTCTATTGTATGGTTTCCACAGAGTAAAGTTTTGAGTAATTTAAAATATTTGAAATCAATACGTTTCTGGTCAGACCTGTGCATAATAATTGGCTATTTTGCATATTAGTTCTCAAGAACCAGTTTTGGAATAATTCACTGACCGAGCTAGTTCTTGACTGAACACCGTGAATATTGAATATGATTTTCGCAATATTCAGTACATTTTATTCCCACCGATATATCATTAATGCTTTGGGGTAATCCACAGAATACGTGTATGCAAAAAATAGTTCATCATTAGACGTACATATAAACTTATGTATAATGAATCACAGGATGAGGAAACATCTCAGTTCCCACATGTCTGTCAAAGAGTCATGAGTCAAAAAGTGTAAAGCCATCATTCCTCTTGAATTATACAAACATCTGCATGGGATGGCAATGTTGAAATGCTGGAGCAGGTTACAGAACTATACATGTGTTTGCCCTGGGTTTAAATTGGAATTTTGGACATTTGCATCTGTCTTCGACAGGTACGTCCTTCAGCACTTCATTAATATGTCGACCAGAGCCTGCAAGTCGAGAAGAAAAGCCTGTTGTGATATTGAAGAGCTTGAGAATGCGGCTTGGTTTCGTGAAGATCAAGTATATATAATATATAAGAATATAAATATAAAAATATATAAAAACAAATTTAATAAATCGCGCCCTCTAGTGACAATGTCGTTTAATGGGGGTAGAGAAAACGCAGACATCATCGATATTATAACTGATTATTATACTTCATGGTTACAATACTAAACCGCCTGCAGAACTGAATCAATCGGTCTATAATAATCATAACTTGTATTTCTGTCATACATTCTGAACGTTTTTCTTCGACAGTTATAGATTTAGACAGATTGTCCTGTACATTCAAACCTCTTTGGCTGAAAAAAAAACGTTTGGCCTACCCAAAGTTGTATACCGTAGAAGAATCACATCATGATTTATACTAGTGTTGGTGCGTCTGGTGTCACTCAGCACATCATTAGCTTTCCTAACATGTGTAGCTTGTTCAGAAATCATTAGGTCACTTGAGCCAACCATTGGATCCTTCTAATCAGTGACCTGCTACAGTAAGTGCCACGCAACTTGTGTTTGATTGTTAGTATGATCAAAATGTGCGACTTTGCACTTGTCTTTATTAAAGAACACTAGGAAAACAGCAGGCCAAGACCTGACCTCTGTGCGACTCCACTATTTACAGTGGACCAACAAGAAGCTATAGCATTCAGCATAACACGCTGAACACTGATGTAACCACAGGAGAGAGCCACTAATGCCATGGCCAAGTGTAATGTCTAAGAAGCTTTGTGAAAGTCCAAATAAATAACATCAAATGCTAAACCCGGTTCAATACATTACACTTTGTGAATAATTGGGTCAGACAAGACGAAACCCATGTGTGAAACAATAAATTATTATGTTCAACATGTTCTAGAGTTGTTCTTTGCATAATAGACTCCATCACCTTGAAGACTACAAAGGTCAAATTTATTGGTCAGTAGTTATAGTCTGTAGAGACGGTTTTGTGTGATAGCATTACGCCTGTCTGTCTTTGCTCAGCAGGAATCGATCTTTCACTAATACAATGTTGCATATCGGTATGGACAATTCAAGGTTTGCAAAACATGGGATTCATTTTGTATCTCTAGAAGATATTAGCAATATCAGAAGCACTGAAACATATTGTTCAATATTGAAAAATTAACAAATCATGTCTTTGTTTTTTGTTTGACTTCCGATGTAAGCATTGTCTTTTTTGATGTTACATGTAAATTTATGATTGTTTTGTTTCCTGACCTTCCGTGAAGTTATTCAAATTTGTTTTTTTATTTATCAAAGTCACGGCTGTCGTTCCTAATGCGAATATGGCTCACTATTTACGCTGCAGCTGTAATAACTTGAGAATTTTGCATATCATCCATTTGGGTTAAATATTATTTTTGTGTCCGATACATATCGGCATATAATTCCGACATTGGTTGTCTTTAAAATTTTGGGCATATTAAATATTCCCAGATTTGTCTGCATGGCTGACGACACATTGCATTTAAATGACAGCAAAACATAATCACTAACAATACTGAAGGAAACAAGGCTAGGGAATCTACTATGGTACCATCGCTTGTGAACTCAAGATCAAGATAAGTTACATAGATAGACAGTAGGTAGACAGGTTCAATCAATATCTGGAAATAAAAATCCCTGATGATCAAAACATTTTCTTCTAATCAGATTGTTCAGCTTGATAAGGTCCTCGTCACAAAGTAGAACAGAATTAGACCACTGGATAGTGACTCAAATGTAGTCCTCAACATCTTCAATATTTACATCCTTGATAACATGAACTTTTAACTTGTCATTAATATAAAATGTCAGAAATGTATCTGACAAGCCGCACAGGTAATGTATATTACAGGCAGAAAACACACCAAAGTGCAGTATAGAATTACTGCACTTTATTAAGCTGATTGTGATTTGTTCACATAGGTGATCCTATGGAAAATTTTACCAGTTAAATCAAAACTGGTCGCAACTCCATAAAAGGGCATACAATTATAACACCAACCAGACTACACGCTCATCAATTACAATAATGCGTGAAGCATATACGTTTTAAGTATGAGCAGTAAAATAAGATCTAGCATTACAAGTTGGTAATGCAACAAATTAGGCCTCAAGAACACATCACAAATTAACACGTTCAGACGGTCACTATCTTAGGTAAGTTCAATTGTTCACTTTTCAGCTTCACTATCAATAGTCCACAATTTGAATTCACAGTATTTCACTCTGACTGCTCTCCGTGCACCATGCGTTACGATGGCTCACCACTCACTGGTCATCTGGACAAGTTTGCATTCCATAATCCCTGCCGTTTTTAACACAACTGAAGTGACAATATATGAATGTCTTCAACCTGGCTACCATTCACATTACAGTTGAATGAGCTACTCAGAAACGATTACACTGAAATCTCAACTGCAAGACCAATTTGAAATACCTCTACTCTATACACTTGGCTGACCTAATACAGTTATCACAGACTCTCACCAACTTAAAGCATGAACACCTTGCTAGTTGACAGAATGAGTTGAGTAAAATTGCAGGAGATGCTCTCTCTGGACAACTGCCCACATCACACTGTCGAATTGCCCAGCACACTGATCTACTTTGCATCACAAAAGCAGTTCCATTCATCACTCCAAGCTACACTAGTAAAATTCTATACACCCACATGTAATTACATACCACCTGTACACTAGTTGCCACTGGGCACCATTAAGTAGATGTGAATTGGGTTTATTCAATTAAATTACATTGCTTTTGCAGTACTGTAATCTACATACACAAATTATTAGTCAATATAACAAATAACACCAGACTAGTGAATTTTCTGAATGGCATCCATTTAAGCATAGTTCAGATCAATATGCTTCTAGTTTGGCCAATGTTTTTGTTACTGCAAGAATATCGGGCTTATTTAGTCCAACCGAAGAATCCAAATTAACAAACTTGTTCATCAAACTTCCAGCGTTTATGAGAAAAGTGGTAAGATACTTCGTACTCCCAGGTTGGTATTTTTAAAGGTGGATGGCGTCTCTTGTTGATTTCAAAGCATTGAATTTATTTAGCCTTCATCCTGTATTTGCTTGATTTCTCTCAGTCTTCCGTCAATCTTCCTTTCTGGACGAATCATGTCTGATTTGATGACAATGGCTTTTAATTTTGGATTTTCCATTGAATTTAGTTTCCGATTTCTCAAAATTTGCATTCTTGATCTGCTGCTTAATACTGCTACTCCTAATGATCTTGGTCCTCCTCTTTTTTGAATCATTGCCATCTATGTCAGTTGCTCTCTCTCTCCAATTCGCCTTGCTTTCTCAGGAACTAATCCGCTACTATCAACACAACTTATTTGAGAACATTAGCAACGTGTGCACTGTCTTGCTCTACCCTGACTCTAACATCATTATCGTACGATTCTTCAATGCCAAATGAAACTAAATTAACCTTTCTTTTTTCTCTAACTTCAACACAAACTTCTTCAACTTCATTGCAAACATTCACAGTACCCATGCTATGATGCAGATTAACCATTCTATGATGCAACCATATCAATGGCATAGAGATCTGCTTATTATTTTTGACTACTGATTGTAGCTAACCCTTTGTTTATTTCTGTTTGTTCCCTTTCCAGCTTGTCAATAGATGGAAATGGAAAATGTCGCATTACATTTCTTGCTATGCAAGCATTTCCTTTGACTAGCAAATCGTACATTTAAGCATCTATTGATTCGCATGTTCTGTACCAAAAAACTACACATTTCGCACTGCATCGGTGTTTTGGGGGTACCATTGTCCATATTAGAATCTTATGTAGTTTTTACAAATGCGCCCCCTCCCTCAAGGTACTGTAATCCTTAACAGTCATCTTAAATTATTTTCAGTTTCCCCCACAATACTTGAACAATATCAGAAATCTTGAAAATCAGTATGTTCATGTCACTATATAAAACCATAGGATCATATTTAACAAATATAAATTTTCTACACAGTGAAGTTCCTCTTCCATTCGTCTTACTCAACATACATAACATTATACGCCACCATGAAAATCCATCAAACTCACTAGAGAAATACCGCAAAACGCTCAAATTACGCGATGACAAAAACACAGATTCAAAGCAGGCAGTAACTCTCTGTACATAATAGACCAGTAGCGTCGCTAGTGAAGCGAATTAATCCATAATTCGGTTAAAATACGTTGAACGAAAGCTGAGTAGACAGTGGATTATTGTAAAATGCATGAACACATTGTTTCCATATCTTGTCGTTCAGTCAATAATACACAACCGAACACAGTTATGGCTGTAATCTCGTCCACGTAATTTGTACGTCATAAGAACGTGTCGACATATAAGGGTGCGACATAATAAAAAGGTGCATTTCAGGCTATTTTTCTGCCCATTGTAAAACATTGTTCCTACAGTGAATTGAGTTAGAACCACAATTAAATCGCATGTAAGAAGCATAAACAGTAATGATCCCTCAATCAATTCAGTACTGGTTTCGGGCCCCATAATGCACACACGCTGGTCCCTTATAAATATTAATAATCCTCTGGGAATACATCATGGTATATAAATAGATGGACTGTTAAATTTACTGTCCAACTGAGTGGTCCAATATTACTGGTATAGTAAAAACACTGCTGTTCATACACTTCTTTAAATTATCAACAATGAATTATTTATCTCTCCATCTAAAAGTAATATCACTACTCATATAAAATGCAATCAATATCGATATGTTCTACGTCTACATGATTCATTTTGAATTCCCACTGTTCAGTGCATCGATTAATGGGTTATCAATATCGATATCGCCATCTTGCATTGGTCTGCTGTGGATTATTTAGTTTGTATATGCTTTTCCAAATCCTTTACTCGTCAGGTAAAAACATTTACTTTTGTAATGGTATATATATTACAATGTGTTATGTGATGTTTTCCAATACCACGAACACCCCCTCCTATCCCACCCCGAGAGTATTGTCTGCAAATGTATTTTGAGGAATGAAACAACTCGTAACGAATGTATCGCCGTAAAATGAAATAAATCACATCATATGCAGTAAATACTTACCCTTGTAACTAGGTTTTTGGCACTTCTCACAAATTATTCTCTCGCACATATTGATGTATTGGTGTGTCGGTGCTTGTAGTAATGCGGTGATCATGTGATGTTGAATGCACTTTCCAGTACGCCCTCACATGTCATTTTTGAAAAATAAAGGTTTAAGGACATTAAACCTGCTCATAAATGACATTTTGTAATAAATTATATTCCCAGTCAATATATGGATATTGACTTAAATGAGTCTTCATCATCGATCAAAGTTTTTTGGACGTCATATGCTATTGATAAATACTCGACCATTTTACTCAAGGTACTGTGTCATACAACAGAAGACCAGTTGTTCCATGTTACCATGGACCTTCATTGTACACAATAATCATTTATTTTAGACCAATTTTCTTTTACCACAACTGATGTCCAGACCATACTAGTATATGTAATTAATACTAGTTATGTAAAGTCTGCGAAGTAAGCGAACGCTATCACCATCATAGCAAACCAGCGAACATGTTTATATTAAATAGATGTAGATTTCAATAAATTTGGAAAACAGCGTTCAAAAATTACACAGATTAGAAACAAAATAGCTCTCAACATAGATGATTGTTGATAGGGTCTTCGTGATATATTTATGTTTATTGTTACAGTAATCTATTTATACTAAGCCAACTAGATCAACAACATAGTAAGTAGATCTACGATTCCCGGCGGATACAAACTACATATACTGTATGTGGAGCCATACACAAACAAACTGACAACATGCTTAATTCTATAGGTGGCCACATTAGTACAGAAAATAAAACATATACAGTGAGAAAATAATAAATACATAAGGCACAGACATGCTACGGTGTCGAATGAGTCTGGGAAGAAGTGTGCAAAATAATATCGTAAATACAATACCAACATCTCACTAATTGAATATGTATTCACTCAGTGGTTTTCAGCACATCTGAGTAAATGTATGTACAATTAGTTCTAGTGCTACAAAATGATATTCAGACGCAAAATAAATGAATGTAGTATCACATATTGATTGGATTGATAACAAAGATCCATGAAAATACTAAAGAATAGTTCATAAATTGTAAGCATCAAATATGCCGCCAATAGGTCAGGTGCGGGTTAGGGTCACGTGGTATTTTTGTCGTCCTTGTTCGACAATCCTCCAAGTATTTATTTGAAATAACGCCAACTGTAAAAGTTCGACTCATAGCACCGTGTACTGATTAGGCCTGTTACATTTCGCTTGGCACAGGCACACAAAATGTAAACAAGTCTGATCTATTGCGTGTTTCGTTGTTTTAAAGAGTGACAAATCACATTAGGCACGAATTAAACAGCTATTTAATTCAATGGTTTTACCATCACGTAAGTTAGTAGGTTTGTTTCCCATAGTTTTACCAGGTCAGTGCTGTTAGAAAGTACCATGTAACAAAGATCATTAGACGAGTTACTAAGGTGAGAAGGCCATGGTTGCAGTGCCATAGGTAGTGGAAGTAGTATTACACCAGTCCTCATAAAGATCGTCTTGAACGAGGTTACATTACTGAACATTTATCTCCTTTCATCTTTAAGTTACGGCATTTACATCTTTCATCCACCGGTACATCCTTTAACACAATTTCAACATGGCATCCACAACCTACAACAAAATAAACAGTGTTTTCAAAGCAGAGAGTTGGGAAACGGAAAAGCCATAACCTTATTTTAAGCACGGATGTGGCAGGCTAAAATTGGACAAACAATCTGACATAAGAAATCCACAAAAAATGGCTTAATCTTATACGAATAGTACAAAAACGTATGCGAGTCAACAGAAAAGCTCAAACATTACATAAAGAGAACAGCGAGGTCGATATTCACATATGGTAGACATCTATATTGCATACAGAGCTGATCTTGGTCGGTATCTACAAATGATGGACAACTATATATTGCATACAGAGTTGAGATAGGTCGGTATCTACGTATGTCGGACATATGCATTGCACACAAAGCAGAGCTTGGTCGGTATCTACGTATGGAGGACAACTATATTGCAGATAGATCCACACAGTCCTGCAGTCCACAGTCCAGACGTCCAGTAGTAGTACAGCTCCTTTCATACTCAACGTACAAAACATTAGGCGCCATAATGAAAGTCCACCAAACTCACTAGCGAACATGAAGTACCGCACAAAACAGCCTCAAAGCAGGCAGTAACTCCCGTAAATAATAGACCAGTAGCATTACTACTGAAGAAAAACAATCCATAATTCGGTGGTGAAATTACATTGAATTACACTAAAACAGGACGGTGCTAGATGAGCAGTGGATGATTGTAAAATGCATGAACAAATTGTTTCTGTGTCTTTACGTTCAGTCAATAATACACAACCAAGCAATGTATATTCACTAAATTATCAACAATGAATTATATATCTCTCCATCTAAAAGTATTATCACTACTCATAGAAAATGCTATCAATATCGATATTTTCTACGTCTATGTGATTCATTTTGAATTCCCACTGTTCAGTGCATCGTTTCATGGGTTATCAATACTGATATCGCCATCTTGCATTGGACTGCTGTGGACTATTTAAGGGACCCAATATTGTAAACTAATGCAAATTCGGCTGTATATACGTTTCCCGAGCATTTACTCGTCATGTAAAAAAAAAAAAACATTTCTTTTTCTAATGATATATTTATTACAATATGTAATGAGGTTTTTCACCACCACGCTCCCATCCGACCACACCCTGACATATGCCTGCATATGCAGTTCGAGGGATGGGACAACTCAGAAATTAATACTTACCCTTGTAACTGGGTTTTTGGCATTTCTCACAAATTATTCTCTCGCACATATTGATGTATTGGTGTGTCGGTGCTTGTAGTAATGCGGTGATCATGTGATGTTAAATGCACTGTCCAATACACCTACACATGGCATTATTGAAAATTAAAGGTTTAACCACAGACCCCCAACACATTAAACCTGCTCATGAATGACATTTTGTAATACATTATATGAATAATGAATTAAATAAGTCTGGGGTCATCGGTCGAATTTACTTTCACCTCGTATTGCATAGATAAATATTCGACCAGTTTTCTCAAGGTACTGTGTCACATCGCAGAAGGTTAGTTGTTCCATGTTACCATTGTACATAAAAGTCATTTTTTTTAGATCAATTCACTTCTACTCTAACTGATGTCCAGGCCATATATCGCATGTAAATTTTCACTAATACTAGCTTATGTAAAGTCAAAAAATGGCAGCGTTCTAATAAGTATACTCGTGTTCGAAGTGAGCGAACGTTATCACCATCATGGAAAAACAGCGAACATGTTTATTCTAAATAGATGCAAGTTTCAATAAAATTGACAAACAGCGTTTGGAAATGTTCACAGATTAAAAACAAAACAACTCCTAACATAGATGATCGTTGACCGGGTCTCCGTGATATATTTATGTTTATTGTTACAGTAATCTATTTATACTAAGCCAAGTAGATCAACAACATATTAAGCAGATCTACGATTGCCGGTGGATATACACTGGATAGACTGTATGTAACGCCATACACAAACAAACTGACAAAATGCTTAATTCTTAGTGCAGAAAACAACACATATACAGAAGGACAATAATAAATACATAAAGCACAAATACGCTGCGGTGTCAAATTTTAGATTGAGAAGAAGTGTGCACACAATACCAACACCTCACTATTAGAATATGTATTCACTCAATGGTTTTCAGCTACAAAATTATATTCAGAGGCAAAATAACATGGCAATAATTATTCGATTACTGTATTCGTCATTTTCATATAGTGCATGTCGTTATCAATATAGTCATACTGTATACCTGTTTTATGAATGTAGTGTCACACATTGATTGGATATGTTAGTAACAGAGATACATTAAAAAAAATAAAAAAATCATGAATAGTAAATTGTAAGTATTAAACATGCCGCCAATAGGCCACGTCCTCGTCCTTGCTCTATCATCCAAGTATTCTTTTGAAATAACGGCAACTCATAGCACCGCAAACTTTTTAGGTTTGTTACATTCCACCGGATTTCTTGAAAATAAAAATTGCCTGAGCTATTGCGTGGTTCGTTGTTTTCAAGACAGAAAAATCACATAAGGCACGATTTAAACAGATATTTAAATGATTGGTTAGTTGAATGATTGATTGATTGATTGATTTTACTATCACTTTAATAAATTGGTAAGTATCGATGGCTGTATTTTTGAAGAGGACGATATGCATGTATTCTAGTACAACAAACAACTGCTTTACAAGTTTCCCATAGTTTAACCAGGTCAGTGCTGTTAGAAAGTACGATCGTTAGACGAGCTGCCAAGGTGGGAAGGCCATGGTTGCAGTGCCACGGCTAGTGGAAGCTACGCCAGTCTTCATAAAAATGGCCTTGACCGGGGTTACATTACTGAACATCTAGCTCCTTTCATCTCGCGACATTTACATCTTTCATCTACCGGTACATCCTTTAACACAATTTCAACATGACGTCCACAACCTGCAACAAAATAGTAATAAAAAAGAAATTTTAAAGCAGAGAATTGGGAAACCGAAAATTCTGAATAATATTTTAACCAGGGATGTGGTAAGCTAGAATTAGACAAACAATCTGACGTAAGCACCCCACATATAATATGGCCTAACCCTATATGAATATTACAAAAACTTATGCGAGTCAACAGAAAATCATTGCATACAGAGACCAGCGAGGTCCATATTCAGGTATGGTATATTCGCTGGGCTAAGTTTGTATCTACCGTGACGCATGGGGGGGGGGGGGGGACTGTATTGCATACAGAGCTAACCTTGGTCGGTATCTACGAATGGTGGACAACTATATTGCATACAGAGCTAACCTTGGTCGGTACTACAAATGGGGACAACTATATTGCAACAGCTTAGCTTGTGTAACCTCAGACAACCAATACAATTCTATTATATTCCGTTCTGTTCTCTGTCCAGTATTGTACTATAGAACGACTTAGATTGTATCATGAACCTATTTTGCTATTCTATCGTATGTATGACGTGCTTGTGAGAAAACGTAATAATCAAATAATGACTGTATACATGCGTGCATTCACACTTGGTCCTTTACTACGCTATATCTATATGTGGACCAGGATTCTGGCTTCCCTGCAATACTCACCCCAGTATGTCGGCTTTTTGCAAGTTCCACAGCTGGTTCTATGACACATTGTACCCGTTTGCAGGTGGGAAATATTGCGCGTATACAACCTCTGGTCTGACCTCTACGAGTATAGTTATGCAAAGCATGCTGGGAGTCAACAATAAACCGCTGCACTTCCGGGTTCACGTGAAGTTCATGGAGATACAACCGGCAGTCTAGCTTCGTAAGTAAAGTAAGTAAATAACTTTATTGATTTCGTATCCTTATTGGAATCTTGAAAATAATACAATAAAGAATGTTGTTTAAATAAACAACAGCTAGCTAAAAAAGTAACTAAAGTAAACAATTAGAAAATTAGATCAATAAGTAAAACAAAAATATAAAATACAAGAAATGTAAAATTGAATGATTCTTTTGGGGCAGCTGGTGGTTTTTTCAGTGCACTATCTCTGCGGTTAAAGCAGTTTTCGGTAATCTGTAGGTTTTAAGTGTGTTTTTATGACTTTTTAGATTTATTGTCATCATACATGCTGTTTTCAGCGACTGTTTAATGAGTCTATCTAAAATTAGATGAAGGAGACTGTAATTGCTGTTATGTTTACATTGTGTCCATGCGTCACCAAGGTCTAGAAAGTTTAGAATGGTTTTTATTCCTGTTACCCAATTTTGTACGCCTGCATCATCTAGCTGTATGCCCAGCTGGTAAGCTTCATGAACTAATGTATTATGATCCATGTCATTTAATCGCATCCAATATTTCAGCATTTGCTTTATACTTGAGATGGCAAGTGGAAGTCTACCAAGCTCAAGCAAGCTTGCTAAATTTGTTGCTGTTTACTTTTAATAAGGACTTGCTGAATTTAATATGTAATTTTTCAATGGGTGATTTGAGATTTGTCAAGAAGCTTCCTTTGTTAATAATGCAATCGGACCAAATTTCACTACAGTACAGCAGAATTGGTTTGATCATTGCATTTCTACTAGAATTTAGTTTTCGGAGAACAGCATTTGGTTCATTTTGAAGCATGCTTTCATGGCTCTATTTTTGAGATCTTCTTCGGCTTTATCAAGTTTGCCTGTTGTGTTTAATTTCATTCCCAAATATGTATAAGAGGGTGTTATTTCCAGCTCTGCCCCATTAAGAATGAAGTCAGATTTGTTAATTTTTTTCCAGACTCATTGAAAATCATAATTTTGGATTTATTTATATTAATGTCTAATTTTCATTTTCGGCAGTATACTTCCATGGACTGAATGGCATTTTTTGGTTTGGTCTCTGAGAGAAGCAGAAGATCATCTGCAAACATCAGACATGGTAGACTTTTGTTGAGTAAAGTTGGTGGTTCGTTGCCAGAGTTGTTTATGTGATTTTTTATGTCATTAACATATATATTAAACAACACTGGACACTCCCATCACCCTGTCGTATGCCTTTTTGAATTGGAAAGGTGTTTGTTATATTATGATTTATCTTTACTGCACCTAATGAGTTTTGGTACATAGAATTAATTATTTTATAGAATTTACCTGTAATGCCGTTCATGATGAGTTTTTGTAACAGACCTTCATGCCAAACAGAATCGAAAGCTTTCTGAAAGTCAATAAAGCATGCATATATTTTTTTTCCTTGACTGAAATATTTTTTAAGGAGTTGTTTTAGAACAAATATGTGATCTTCTGGTCTAAACGTGGGCATAAAGCCAATTTGTTCTTTAATAATTATATCTTTTTCTTGTAGGTGATTTGCTAATCTTTGTTTTAATACAGAAATGAACAATTTGTTTAATGTATTCAGAAGGGTAATACCTCGATAGTTACCAGGATCATTTTTATCTCCCTTCTTGAAGACCGGAGTAATAATTCCCAAATTCCAGCTACTAGGGAAGTGACCAGATGACAAGATCATGTTGAACAGTTTTTGAATAGACTGGACTAATGTATTATAAGCAGGTTGTAGCACTGTCGGCTGACGTTAAGTCGACCGATATAGTTGCCAATATGCTAATTGATGAAATCTAGAAATACTAGTTAGACATTTACTATTTCAACCTCAATCAACTGGAAACGCATGTAGAGATGTGTATGTGTGAATATTTATTTACACCAAGCACTGCGCTTACAGTCGACTCAACATCAGAGCACATATGTGGTTAGAAGAACATTACCCTCATCAGTTCGATAGTTAAAGGCGCCCTATAACTGACCGGAGTATTGTTGCACGGGTCTGTTGAACATCTATTTTCTAAACAGTGGAAATATCACGATTCGACTCAGAAGATCCCTCTGCCTATTTTAGAACATAATAAAAATGCTTGTTTAGAAAATAATTCACAAATAAAAGAGTGTTTACCTGTGTACCTGTTCTGTAGACAACAACATTGTGTAGTGCATGTATCATATATGATGCATTTACCTTGTCATGTGCATTTACCTTATGTAAGGCATTATCATATTATGCAGTGTATTTATCATGTTGTGTGGTGCATTTACCTTGTTATGTAGTGTGTTCATCATATTATGTAGTGCATTTATCGTATTATGTAGTACATTCATCATATTATGTAGTGAATTCATCATGCTATGTAGTACATTTATCATATTAGGTGATGCATTTATCTTGGTATGTATTGCATTCATCATATTATGTGGTGCAGTTACCTTATTATGTAGTGCAATTACGTGATCATGTAGTTCATTTATCATATTTGGTGCATTTACCTTGTTATGTAGTGCATTTATCATGTTATGAGGTACATTTATCTTATGTAGTACATTATCATATTATGTGGTGCATTTGTCGTATTATGTGGTGCATTTACCTTGCTTTGTAGTTCATTCATCATATCATGTGGTGCATTTACCTTGTTATGTCGTGTATTCATCATATTATGTAGTGCATTTATCGTATTATGTAGTACATTTACCTTGCTTTGTAGTGCATTTATCTTGGTATGTATTGCATTCATCATATTATGTGGTGCATTTGCCTTATGTGGTGCATTCATCATATTACGTAGTGCATTCATCATATTATGTAGTGCATTCATCATATTATGTAGTGCATTCATCATGTTATGTAGTGCATTCATCATATTATGTAGTGCATTCATCATATTATGTAGTGCATGTACATGATTGTGTAGTGTATTTATCATATTATGTACTGCATCCATCATATTATGTGCTGCACTTACCTTGTTATGTATTGCATTCATCATATTATGTTGTGCATGTACATTGTTATATAGTGAATTCGTCATGTTATGTTTTGCATTTATCATTGTTAGTGGCTATTCAAAAGTTGTTTAGTTGTGTATATCAATGAATTATCGAGGGAAATGAAGCCAGAGTGAATGATAAAACTGTGCAATGACATGATAGGAATGAAGACCCAAACGTAGAGTGGAGCGATAGGGACCAAGAGATAAGGTGTGAATGGTGGTGAAGCAATGCAGGAGAGATGTGAAGATAAAAGGGTCAAGAGATAAGGTACTAATGGGGTTGACGGGATACAGGAGGAGAGTCAAGTGGACGGGTCATAAGATAAGGTACCAATGGGGTTTAAGCGATACAAGATCGAAGTAAAGAGGTCAGGAGATAAGGTAATAATGGGGATAAGGCGATACATGAGGGGAGTGAAAAGAAAGAGGTCAAGAGATAAGGTACCAATGGGGTTTAAGCGATACAGGATGGGAGTGAAGAGAAAGGTGTCGGGAGATAAGGTACTAATGGAGGTGCAGCAATACAGGATGGTAGTGAAGAGAAAGAGGTCAAGAGGTAAAGTACTAATGGGAGTGAAGCAATACAGGAAGAGAGTGAGCAGAAAGGGACAAAATATAAGGAACTAATAGGGTTGACATAATACCAGATGAAAGTGAAGAGAAAGGTGTCAGGAGATAAGGTACCAATGGGGTTTAAGCGATACAATATGGAAGTAAAGAGGTCGAGAGATACTGTACTAATTGGGTTTAAGCGAGGGGAAGAAAGGGTCAAAAGATAAGGTACGGTAAATTTGGCTGAAGTGATGCAGAAAGGGAGTGAAGGGAAAGAGGTAAATAGATAAGGTACTAATGGGAGTGAAGCAATATAGGAGGGAAGTAAAGAGAGAGAGAGAGAGAGAGAGAGATAAGGTACTAATGGGAGTGAAGCAATACAGGCTGGAAGTAAAGAAAGAGAGGTCAAAAGATGATGTACTAATGGGGTTGAAGTAATACAGGATGGTGGTGAAGAGAAAGAGGTCAAGAGGTAAGGTACTAATGGGGTTTAAGCGATACAGGGTGGAAGAGGTCAAGAGATAAGGTACTAATGGGAGTAAAACGTTACAGGATGGAAGTGAAAAGAAAGGGGTTAAGAGATAAGGTATTAATGGGGTTGAAGCAATACAGGAAGGGAGTGAAGAGAAAGGGGTGAAGAAATAAGGTATTAATAGGGTTGAAGCAATACAGGAAAAGAGTGAAGAGAAAGGGGTGAAGAGATAAGGTACTAATGGGGTTGAAGTGATACATGAGGGGAGTGAAGAGAAAGGGGTCAAGAGATAAGGAACTAATGGGGTTGAAGTGATGCAGGAGGGGAGTGAAGAGAAAGGGGTGAAGAGATCAGATACTAACTGGGTTGAAGTGATGCAGAAGGGGAGTGAAGCGAAAGGGGTGAAGAGACCAGGTACTAACAGGGATGAAGTGATGCAGGAGGAGAGTGAAGATAAAGGGGTCAAGAGATAAGGTACTAATGGGGTTGAAGTGATGCAGGAGGGGAGTGAAGAGAAAGGGGTCAAGAGATAAGGTACTAATGGGGTTGAAGTGATGCAGGAGGGGAGTGAAGAGAAAGGGGTGAAGAGATCAGATACTAACTGGGTTGAAGTGATGCAGAAGGGGAGTGAAGCGAAAGGGGTGAAGAGACCAGGTACTAACTGGGTTGAAGTGATGCAGAAGGGGAGTGAAGAGAAAGGAGTGAAAAGACCAGGTACTAATGGGGTTGAAGTGATGCAGAAGGGGAGTGAAGAGAAAGGGGTCAAGAGATAAGGAACTAATGGGGTTGAAGTGATGCAGAAGGGGAGTGAAGCGAAAAGGGTGAAGAGACCAGGTACTAACGGGGATGAAGTGATGCAGGAGGAGAGTGAAGATAAAGGGGGTCAAAAGGTAAGGTATTAATAATAGTATTGCCGATATTGCCTGGCTTGTAATGTGAAAAGTGCGCCCTCACATCAGGGAAATAATTTCCTGCATCATGCCCAGCAGCTGGGTTTTCATTAATCAAAGCTAAATGCATCATTTTGTTGCCTGTTTGAGGTGACGCAGTGGTATAAGTGGCAAAAGTCTTATCCAGTCCATAATATTAATGAGAGTGAAACGATACAGGAGCGAAGTGAAAAGGAAGAATGAATAATAAATTCCTTAATATTTAAAACTTAATAGTAATTTATTTTCCAATAAACTTTAAAAAAAAAATCAAAACATTACTAATACTGAAGACTAAATCTCACAAAAGTTAATGGGACTCCCTGCCTAAATAACCCCAGTAAATACAGACAGGAGATTGAAGGATGAATAATTTGATACTGCGAAGAGTCAAGAAACCAAATGGATAAATTGACTATATGAACATTTTTATTTTTCAAACAATTGTTATTGCACTGTGAAAGTCAGCTTGAAAATTGTTGTGACCCCTCCCCTCCCCAGTTCAAATGGTCCACTCCTCAGTTATTTAGTGCAACCTGAGTACAGCATGGAATAAACAGCATAGTAAATACTACGTCAAATCAAAGTTTACATGTACGATGGCCAAAGAGGAGACGAGCTGTGACATAAAGCTCTGTGATTAGGTGCAGTATTAAAGCAAGCATCGGTTCAAGTCATGCATGTAGTATGTGTTTACTTTGATTTGAGATAGTATTTACCATGTCATTTATTTGGTGTTATTTACTTGCTTTAATTTATATGTCAGCAGCTACTGAGAATACAACATGTAGCTTTCATTGAACATGCAAGATATGATTTATAGGCAAGTACTATATATAAGCATCCTATATTATAAATTGTCATTGACTTTTCATTTTGCCATTTTGAGTGATATTATCATGGAAAATACTTAATACATCATCCAGCCAGCAAGGTGATATCCACACACAATATGGTTATATAAAAACAAATATGAATAAAAACAAAAACGAAATTTCTTTTTTCTCTGTACACTTTTGGCAAAAACAAAAACACAAACTAAGCTGTGATATATTTTAATAAAACAAAGACTGATTTCGTAAATGAAAAAAAACAACAAAGGAAACGTATTTAGCTGAATTTTGAATAAAAACAAAAGCACACCATTGACGTGATGTGAGGGCGCTGTGAAGATCTTAAATGCACAACGCAGGTTAGAGATCTAACAACTATTGGTATTATTTGTTTTCATAAATATAACTTCATGAAATATTTAACTTGATGATCCACCACCCACTGATGTACCCAGTGTCTCGGCACGCTTGATTTCTTGTGTAATCTGGGTGAGATCCATTATGAAAACTTGAATCTGTAAAAACAAAGACAGAACAGAATTAATAGTTTTGACAACAAATCATTGCATTGTTTAAGTGTACTAGACAAAAATGCACGTTTATTACACTTTTAATTTCACAAAAACTCTATATATGGTTTAGAATAGCTTTTTTCTAGAGTTTTTCTTTCAGTCCAGTGAACTAGCCATTGACTGTTGTCATGTGTATGAACCGCTCCTATGCAGAGAACGCTTGTTCAAGACAGGGGCAATCACAAAAGTTATGAAGATGATATTAATCTCCTTCTTATTTATAATTTAAATTTATAAATATTTCCATGACGAATAGTGGGAATACATTCATAATATAAATGGATATAGTTGTTTGCAGTTCATTGTAGTTATATATAAACTAACATGCAAGAATGTGGTAAAAATTACTATTATCGATTTTTTCTTGAAAACTACCAGCCTAATTGCTTCAAGTGTTTAGCAATTTTCAGTGGACCTCTATCAGGTTTATTCATTTCACGTTAATTGTTTATCCAAAATGTTGCATTTTAAACCCAAATATCAGAAGTGAGAGGAAAAGCCTTCATTGCTTAGTTTTATGAGAACAATAAACTGTACATATCTCATGCTTTTATCATAATTTGAACAATTACTTTGATGGCTTATCTGCTGGACAATTCAAGATTGTCAATACAGTGTCCCGAGCTTGGTGTTCCATATGAGTGTACTGGTAGGATTTTATAATCAAAGTCAACAACCTAAGTTTGTTTTAGACATCCACAATTTTACTGTATTGTCAAAACTGTAGCAGTGTACGAGACGTCAAAATAATGCTAAGCATACCTTGCTAAGTTGTTCTGTTGTATCTTCCACCAACTGTTGCTGTTTAAGATGCCTATTTACCAGCATAAACAAGTTATGTGCTGCCCTGTATGAAAAGAACAAAAGTAAAAATGTTTCTTTGTACATAATAATCATCTGAATGGGTTTTAATTTGAGGAAAGCTGGCAGTTCATTCACCTGCAGTAGATGATAACAAGACTTACATTTTAATTCTTCCAAGTACAAGAGTCTTTTCGGCAGCTGTATTCTTGATGTGAGTCCATACTGACTCCCTATATGCCAAAAAAAAGATTTAAGTGACTTATTGGTATCAAGAAGTAGTAGCGACATGAAAGAAATGACACAGAACAGAATATACCAAGGTCATAGTTACAACTACACTTTTATGCTGTATTCAGGGAAGCAAACACGATTAACTCTAGCTAATTTATGTGCCAGCAATACTGCTTCAATTCATGTTTACTTGCATCGTGTCTCTTATGACACAACTTTTGTCATAAGTAGTAGTGATATTGTTACTAATAGAGCAAATACGATATGTTTTTAGCATGTCCAAATATTGCCAATCACTTTCCATTTGTTTGTTCGTGTTTCATTTGCTAGTGATTTTGAATAATGTTTTAACTAATGTTGATTTACTGAGATTCCCCACTGTCCAATTATATCGCAGCACACAGACATTCAAAGCAAATCAAGACAAATCCTTAAATTAAATTCTTGCATATTTATAGAATCAAATATTTCATGTAATAATCCCAATACCCCAATATAACTTTAAGAATGAGCTCAGAGCTTTACAATTAAACAGAAATTTAAATAATGTCGTTGTGTTTTGTATTTTTTTTAATAAAATTGTGCTTTTAATTTGATTCTTTTTTTTCTTCCTTATATTCTATAAAAGAAACTGAGCAAACATGTCAGTAACCCTTTATTGTGATAACCTGGAGTCACACACGATACTATATACAATCTGTGGAATGCAACTCCCTCACAAAGAGGCAGTGAGTATTATACTCTTACCAAGTATACACCATATGAATACACACAGCTTACATATAATAACACTCACCACTTGACTGCTTCACTCTGTGCTTTGTCAAGCTGTGTTTGAAGATTTGCTAACTGGTTATTGAATTCTAAAATTTCATTGTTTCTGTCCTCTGTAAATTTATGAAGTTTTGCTCTTTCTGCTTCCACTGCTTCTTGGTTTTCATGGTCCTTCTCAATAAGATCCTAAACAAAACCAATAGAATAAACATTATAAATAAATGTAACTGGTCAATTTTTGCAATTTGTCGTTTTCAAGTGCTCTCTCTCTCTTTGAGTTCATTCAGTTGGGAATTGCTGTTATTATTCATTTTTGTGTTGATTTGATATACTCTCGCCTACTGTACATTTTTACTATATATCATATAGTATTGACATTTACTAGCATATCAAAGTCATGTTTAATAAAAGTACAATGTTACATATACAAATACTACTGCAACGCTTTGAGGTACCCATCAGACAAGGAACGTTTGTTTCGAGTCACCCCTCCAAACTAACCCTTGGCAGATTGAACCAATACAGTGTGTATTTAATAGGTGCTCTTAACATCAAGGAGGGGGAGATGCCACAAAAATTCACAGCCAATCAGCTATCTTGTATCAAAATACAGAAAAGCATTTTTTTTAAATGAGACCCAAGCAGAACAGATCACGCAGTTTTTCAAGATAAAAAGCCCCACGATCACCAAAACCATGCAATTGAGGCATTACTAGCTGAAAGAAAAATGAGTGTGTTGCAAAGAGGACAAGGAGTGGCAAATGGCATTTTACCTTAACATATATGTACCACCAACTTACCTCATTTGTGGCAACTAAGGTATCATATCTAGCTATGATCTCCCTGATTTCATGAAATTCATCAGCTGTCTCTAATACTTTTTCTAAATATCGATGGAATATTGTATGCTTAGATAACTTCTTAGCTAATTTATCTCTCTGCTGTTCTAGTTGTCGCTTCTCATCTAAAAACTTGGCTATCTCAGTATCTTTAGATAACTTCAATTTTCTTTCATCTTCAGCTTTTTTCACAGCTCTTGCTCTCTTAGAATCATTTTCCTAAAATAAAGTGTTTTAAAAACCCATTAACGTAATATCTTTATTAGAAATGCACATAAACTAAAAATTGCATTTATTGTATACCAGATTATCAAGACATATTTTGACACACATCTGTCATTTGCATAACTTTTGATTTTATGTGCACTTCTGATAGAGCAATTACAGTACACATTTTTCAATAAAAAATCCATTATTCACTTAAAATTATATCCATAAGACTGTACAAGATATATTATAAATCTTACAATGACTACTTTCAAAAATTGGTAGTTAGGATTGGTGAAAATAATACAATTGTCAATTATATTACTGGTACATATGAAGATATTCAGATGATAATAATGTAGGTTTATTTGGATTTTTTTTTTTTTTTGCTTTTATTTTTCAATTTGCTGTGATTACGGTATCTTCAAATTATTTAATACAATATTCACACAATATTACCTTCAAAAATTTATCAAATTTTAAAAGTGACTCCTTCAACTGGTATTCTTTCCTTTCAAGTTCCTCTCTTCTTTGTTGTAAGCTTTCCATTTTCATTTGAAATTCCTGGAAAAGAAGTAATTTACAAATTGTGTTTGATGTTCTGCATAATTTGACAGTTAGCAAGAATGTAAGGCACTGACATCTTTAAATTTCATTTCAGCTCTTATTCTGGTAACATACCATTTCATGTGTCCAGTGTCATTGGCTCAAATGAGTGTATGGGTATACATTTATCAAAGTGTGTAATCCCTGTTGTGATGGGGACTGATTTACACCCAAACATGTCAAAGGTAGGAGGTAAGATGTTACATGAAAAACAATATTCTGGTAATAATATTATGGTCTGATTAATATTACAATATAAAAACTGACCTCTTTCTGAGCTGCTAAGGCTTGTTCCACTTCTGCCATTTCTCGTCTCTTCTCCAGGAGCCTGGTTGCGGGAGTGAGATGATCATCTTCCCTTTCCGGCATCTTCCTATATAGACACAAAAATTAAATTCATATATTATATAGATTTGTTTTCCTTACTTGGAATTAAACTAATGCTTTATGTGCAAGTAAAAACAATTTTTGCAACGTCATCCTTTAGAAATTCATTTAAAATTATTATAGTTCTTCATTAGTAGCATATGCACTTATATCAAAAAATTCCATATTTTGAGCTTAAAATAAATGTAATTATGTGCACTTCTATTGGAGATTTGCTTCTAATAGAACAAATATTGTAAACATATATCAACATAAAGAGGCATGTTTAGTTCAAAATACAGTGTGTTTCTATCTATCATTTTCATCCCTCATTACATGGCACACAACCAGTAGCCATGTAATTTGCCAGATGATTCCAAATGACCATTTACAATTTATAAATGTTGATAACTATTGTATGACTTTACAAAAGGGGTAATAAAAGTTATAAAATATATTGAGTATACTTACCTACAGTTGATTTTGAGTAATTTTTGATCTACAATAGACCCAGTGTGTTAGAAGTCACCATGACACCACCATGATACGTTCAATATGTCATTTTTCAATGCAGATCTTTTGGCAAGGCTCCAAAATATATTAGGCACTTACGTTCAAAATATTTAATGTATATTGTTTAGGACATAGATCATGAAAGGTTAGTGGAAGTTGAATGCATTTATTTTTTTCAAGTAATCATAAAATTGAACAAAAGACCATAGGTGGGGGCCACTTGTTGAGCAGTCTGCTTGTCTATTTCATATTGTGAAGATATGCTGATAATAGTGCCTGTTATTAACACATCGTCGATTGAAAGCTTCAACGGATAGCCAAAATAAATAGGAAAAAACAATGTCAACAGGGAATGCATTACTGACATTTATTTTATTTTTTTTTGCTGGTTAGGTTACATTATATGTCAGGGGATTTTGCAACCAATCCATGGACGTAACGGTAATGATGTAGAGTGAAGAACTATAGAACTGTTTCTAGTTCTCCTCTGTCTGTGATATTTATATAAAACATAATTATTTTTAAACTTTCGATGTTTAAAAATTACAATTTTAAAATTGGGCATGCAGAGTCATGTTATCCAGACATCTTCATTGGACTATGTATTGATAGACATGTACCAGGAGTAAATGTATATAGGGTAATAATAATTTAATGTAGATAGATGGGAAAGTAAACAAAGATGCAATAAAATGGAAACACACTCAAATGGTTTCGAGCTGAGGTAAACTGAGTTTCAACAACTGGCAGTGAGTTTATTGTGGTGTGGACACACGGCAGTTTTTATTATTCAACACATGTAACAATGTCAGTTGTTATCAATGGACTTGGACATCAAAATAAAGTTCAAGATCTGAGTTGATACTGACAGGGAGATGGAGATATTTTATTGCATTGTTGGCATTCAATGAATGCATTATAAACTACATATAGATAATGCTCAAAATGCCATATTCTTATTTATACTGTAAATTGTCTCATCTTCAATATTCACGGGTAGTTTTATGATTGCTCAATCATGTAAAGACGTTATTAACTTGTTAACCACAAAAGAAATGTCACATTATCTTTACGGTATTAATAAAGAATTCTGTTCTATTGTACTTACACGAGGAGCTTGTCCTCAAAGGTAGTCCTGAAATATTCTTCTAAAGTAACCGTCCCCATGATGACGTCCTTAATCTCTTGTCGACGACGAATGCAGTAAACAACTCGATGAAGCCACACGAAAATTTACCAAGATGGTCAGACTAAAAACAATATGGCGGTGTTGCCAAGAAACGCAAATTTGCAAAAAGTTGCCGTATGCTGGCGCTATTTACTTAGCGAGACCGAGGCTACAGAAATTTCGCCGAGTACTAGTATTCAATCATGGCGGCTATCATCCGACGATTTCCCGTGCATTTGCGTTCGAATGCCAGACTTTTGGCACCGCTTGTCTGCAGGTAAGACATTCTCCAGTCTATCCCTTAGTTTACAGATTTTAACATCATATTACAATGCAGCACAGAATGCGTCACATTGCTCGTTTTTTTTTTCTGGAAGACGTATTTATTAAAGTTTCCGAGGTGATATCGACACTTTCATGTTCGGGTCGACGACCTTGTTGTCTGGCATTCCAAATCCACTACATTTATTTTTAGAAAACAGACAACTGCATTACTATAAGCTGTATTTTGAGTTGCAGCATTCAGTTTTCTTATTCACGACTGGATAATAATTTAAATAAAGCATTTTTATAAATACAGTAGCTCCATGCACGATCTAGAGTGCCGTTGACATGAACTTTTTGTGGATGACATTTGCGTATCATTGACACTATAAGATAAAATGACAGTCAGACCATGGCTGATATCGAACCACCATTGCCAGACGTGCTCTCTTTATCACATTATTTGTCGCTTTCAAAAGTACAGTGTAGCTGAAACCTTGACACACTGACTAACGGGGTTATGAGCGAGTTAGCATACATAGACGAAAGGACCCTGGAGCTAAATTAGTTTTGATGTAAATCATACATATTAATTATCTAATTTGCATAATTAAATAATTAAAAGTTTTGTCAACTTTGGTCTTTTCTTTGATGTCTTTGAATTCAAATTTGATTGCTAACGTTCAACAATTACATGCTACAACTACACATGCAAATCCCAAAAAATATTAATTACATTATTCAGTAAATAGATTTTAAAACATAAACATGTCTATGTAAAACATTAAGCGCAGTAGGGAACAAACTTGTCTATTGTGAACCTTTTTTTGCGTTACATGTTTTTATGGAATGTTTACATAAACTAGTGTTGAAAAGGGATCAAAGATGCCCACGATAATGAAAGAGATGCCCAGTACATGTAGCCGATAGAGACAGTGTCTAAAATTACCAATAGATAAGAAAAAAGAAACAGAAAGAAAGCCATATTGACCATAAAAGGGAATCGTATAATAATAAAAAAATCCAAAATTACAAGTAATTAATACCCATAAAAATGTCCACAAGGCATAAAATCTTGCAAAACAAGGGAAGCATGTTGCTCTGACAAGGTAGTCAATGAATTCATTGAAAGTGGTAGGGAATCAATAGTTCAGTCTTTAACAGTTCTATTTCAATCATGTCTGAGAGAGAGCAAGATGATTTAAAACAAGTACCTGTAGTTGTAAAACCTATTCATAGAAAAATTAGACAAAGAAGACCTAAACAACTAAATTGTATTGTTAAATCATTACGCATCATACAACAAAAACACATTTGCTCATGTCGCAGCATGGTGTTCTGAAAATGCATGTCAATAAATCTAAATGTTAAGCAATGTTGATAACTACGAGTTAAAAATGCCACAAACATCAACAATTGCATTTCTTCTTGAAAACTACCAGTGCAATTGCTTTGATATTTAGTATGTAGGTTCCTTGGGAGGACATCTGTCAGATTTGTTCATTTTGCGTTCATTTCTTCACTTCTCTATTTTTGTCAAATATTTTTGGTAATAATACTATTTTTGACTTCTTGAAAACCACCAGCGCAATTGCTTTGATACTTAATACCGGTATGTACCGGGTAGGTACATTGGGTGGACTTCTGTCGGATTTGTTCATTTCATTACTATGACATTAATTATTTACGGTGATTTTTTTTTGTAATTTTCTGTAAAAAATTATATTTTCAAATACTTTATGAACACTACTAATCCGATTGCTTTGATATTTGAGGTGCACATTATTTTCATGAACAATTTGTTTGATGAAGTTAAGTTGATATGTTCTCAACAGCCAGAACCAAACTACCGTACTTTTTGTGGGTTAACTGCGTTTTGTCATATGGGTGTTCGTTGCTTGACTTGCCTACCTCAATGTTCTTGTAGGACAGCAGAGTTATTTCAACTGGCTTGTTACTTATTACCTGTTAATAAAAGTAAAATGTGGTAAATATTTCATGTCGTATTCAGTTTACCTATCAAAAATTGCTAGTTACCAGTTTTTTTAAAAAAACATGCCATTTATTTGTTGAAATCTATTCTAACAGATCGATCTTCAACATCAATAATTCACTCCTGTATTGCATTACCAGAAAGTCTTTGGAATTTCCGAAGAAATATGTTCGTACAACACCGCATTCTGATTAGTTGATAAAAGACTTGACCCATTAGGTAAAAGGACGTTGTTGCAGGTCAAATCGTGGTCAAAACATCATGGCGGAAAGTGCTTTTCATCAAGAGTTTGTTTATTATCCAACAGATTCGACAATGTAGATAATGATGAAGATTTTGACTTTAACTGTGCTCCAACAGACTCTTAATATTTTTAATCTCATAAATTCAAGTGGTGCGTAATTAATATTGTAATAAAATGTGCATATTTTTTGTGACCATTTTTGTTTCTTCTTTGTAAATGTCAATGATGACGCAACTAATTTTGTAATTTTATTTTCCCTCAAAGATGTAATATCCCCTCAATCTGTCACATGGTGGATTAAAATTGTCATTTACACTCTTTTTTGAGGGGGGTGCTCAGGTAAGTGCCCACCTCTAACAAAAAATCATTTTTGAGTTGAGGACCCTGAGGACCCTGAGTGCTAACGTGGTCGAATACGGTAATAATAAATGGGAAACACCAACACAGTGAAAATTCACCTTAAATGTATTAAGATATTACTTGGTATCAAAAAATACACGGCAAAATATAGCTGCATTGAAGCAATGATGGGTCTTGAGCACAGCGTGACTTATCAGCAATGTTCCAAATTTAACGCTATTAACAAGACTATATTTAAGGGAAGTGACCAAAATCAAACTGGTCGGTTTCCTGTGAGGTACCGCCAATGCCCGAACCGGCACGACATGGCCCGGGAATACCGTAGTTTCCTCACACTTAATTTTTAGGTGTCAATTACTCCCAGGTCTAGTAAGTGCGACAGTTCCTCGCCAACACAGGCAGTTCCCCGGCAAGACCGGCGGTTCCCCGTCCGAAAGAATGAGAAATGCATCAGAATTGAACAACAGAAAATCGCTAGATGATGCATTTTCATGTAACATTGTTGCCAAGAAATATTATTTGGTGTAATGTAGCCATAATAAAACTTTTTTGTGAAAAATGACTACTCATTGGAACAGCGAAAAGGTGGATTGTCAACTATTTCAAGGTGGATGGTTGCCCCGAACAAAAAGTCAGTGAAGTGTTATACTGGCCAGATAGACACAAAACTTGTCGGTTTGGATGTAGTAGTAGTAGTAGTGATAGTAGCAGCAGTTGCTGGACACGATATGTGTGGAGTTGTGGACTTACTGTCCGTCAAAACTTGTCTGGGCACGGGAGCTGTTGGGTGACGTGCCGATGAATGAACTGTGTCTGGTTGCAAAATCTGACGGTGCTGCTGATGTTGGTGGTTGATGTGAAATTGTTTTTGTTTGTCCAGTTGATCAGTGATGTGTCTAACGTTTGTTTCCATTGCTTGCCGAATGTCGATCTGCTCTTTCCAACTGATCTCGTCGAATGGCATGCAAAAATTAAAGAATAGAACTAAGTGTTGTTTGACCACCTGTATGTGTTGGTGATGGCAGGTTTGCCATGATGTTATCCTCGCTGAGGACAGGCAAATCCCCTGACTTCGTAACCGTTGCTTGTACGGCGTCTTGCAGGTCGGTTAATCGTGATGCGACCGAAACGACCTTATTTCTTGTGTTTTTCGTCGAAGGAAGGTCTTCGTCACTGCTTCTGTCATTCAGATCTCCTGTGTAGAAATAAACAAACTGAATAAATAAATAAATAAATACTTAAAGTCCCGAGCTGTGGATAATGGTAAAATACATTAGTCATATTTAGTAATGTAACTTACCACTTAGTATTCTTTTGACTAGGGCCTTATAAAAAGAACTCGTCTCCTACTGTATAATGTTTGGACTTGATCCTGGAAACGAACACTTCTTCATATTTTCTGCAGTCACGTTCTGGTTGTAACCAAGTAAACTTTTGCTGATATTTTTGAATATATATAAAGAGCTGGAATACGACAGCGATGTGTGATACGATACTGTGACTAACCACGAATGAATTAATAATGGTTGCTCTTGCTCTTCTATATACAGTAAAACCTGTCAAAACCGACCATGACTGGGACTGGGATCTATGGTCGGTTTTCAGAGGGAGTCGGTTTATTCAGGGTGGGCGTGACTTTGATTGAAACAACAATTACATGTGCTGTAAACACGGGACAAATGAAAGACATCGGAGTTTGCCTCCGGTGATTCTACATGTATTTACAATGTGCATTTATTGTATTGTTTCAATAAAATAATTTACCAAACAAGACAAAAATATTATGGTATGTACATGACATCAATTAACATTAAAATAACTATTCGAACAGACCGGGTAAGTATTGCGTATCGTAACTGAAGGCGTCCATTTTGGATGACATCACTACGTAAGTTCACGTGAGCTACATGTAATTATCATAATTTATGCAGACAGTCGATTTTGCTGTTAAGTCAATCACAGTCCCTCAACTGTGAGTCAATGAATCAAATTATGATGTAAAAAATCATCAAGTTTTGACTACTTTAAAGAACATCTTTTTTTTCAACGATTTTGTTTTCCGTTCGAATTATGAAATTTTGGATATCTGTCAAGTAACTGGAGTCTTTGTTCTGTAATCTTGTCAACATGTCTAGCACATCGCCATGCGTCAAGTCACTGTCGTTGTGGGGGTCAATAATTTGACTGTCGTTGCAATTTATGTCATTGTTGTCTATAGATTCATGGTTTTCTTTGTCTGCAATAAAATTCTCAACAATCTGTTGCTCCCACTCGCCATCATACATTGCTTCAGTCAGTATACGTTCATCAAAGTGGAGGTATTCTACAACGCTACACTGTGTTTGCGGGTCTGCAACTTGCTAAATAAGGTTTCCGAATTCTTTGTTGTCGTCTGCTTCTTCGTCATCATAAATTTCAATCTTGAAGCCCCCTTTACGGAAACATTCGAAAGCACAAAATTGTCGATCAGAATCGTTATGGAAAGAAGAAAACTCAATGTCTTTTGAGCGTTGAAAAAGTGATAATGCAGTGTGCTTCACCGCAATTGAAGGTGATGACCCCGATCATTTGTTTATATCCGGGGTCATTATACTGTCCAGACACCACGCGATGCGTGGGCGTGTGGTGTGAAAAATGTAATCAGTTGCCATTGTTTTACACGGGACGTTACTTGTAGTGTGAGATTTGGTATTGTTTCTGTGACGTTTGCGGAATTTGGACACAATGCACACTTTTTAGGTCGGGCAGACCGAATTACTAGACAGCGGATGTGGTGCAACTGGTCGGATGGTCGATGTATTCAGTGTGAATATTGGACTTGGGACCGATCAATGCGGTCGGTGTTCGGAGTAAACAGTGGTCGGATTTCACAGGTTGTTTTAACATAGGCGTCTATGGAGAAATTTCTGGGCTACATAAATCGGTCGGTTCTGACAGTAGGTCGGTTTATCCAGGGGTCGGTTTTGACAGGTTTTACTGTATACTATTTATTGTCGGAAAACTTCAGACAGACAACTTCCAATATTGGCCGTTCATGCCATCCATTGAATTCGGTACATCACAACACTTAACAAGTATATTTATTCATATTCAAATAGTTGAATACTAATAACACATGAATACTAATTTCACTAAAACCCTTGAATACTATTTCAAAGTAAAACAAAATTCTCTTGATTTGTAATACTGACTTTTTCTTTTACTATTACATTCATTCTATATGCATTCGTATATTTCACCCGCGAAGAAGAAACATGTTTTCGGCTGTTGCCATGGTGGAACATGAACGTGAAGCTAACTTCAATTATAACTAAAACATTTGGCGCAAAGGTATTCGTAAAATCTGATGTTTGGCTGTTGCTTTGGCAACATTGGGCCAAAAAAAATTTCAGATTTTACCTAATAACTATGGTAAAAGTGTGACCTGCCTGCTAAGTTTGAGCGAAAATTACAGAAGAATTAATACGTGAAAACACTGGCAATCACACACACATACACAAAAGTGATTTTAAGGGCATTCCTAGCGGAGTGGAGTGCCAATTATAGAAAAATACATAAAAGTGTGCAAAAACGTTTTCAAGAGAAGGATTGTGGTGTTTATAGGATTAATAATTTCATTGTGGTAGCACTGTCATTCAAACCCAAAAATGGAATACAGTTTCTGTGGTAAAATGCACTTCATTTAATTTTACACATAAAAAAATTGTCAGGAGCGGCAGTTGTGAACTGTTGCCTTGAACCAAAATTTTTTTTTTTAAATGATATCCCACAGAGAACATAGTTTTTTATAATCATAATGTTGTGTAAATGTGTGCTTTTAGAATTAATAATATAATTAATTAATAATAGCACTCTACTGACCTTTGACAGATTTATATATGCTAATGTCATCATCACAACACCCATCACACACCTCCTAGTCTGTGCATTTTGATTGGTTGACTCTAAATTGCCAGCCTGTGTAACTGATGTCTAGCACTTGCGCAGTACACAGGATTTATGAGCTCATGTGACCTGAGAGGAAAACACTGTATTATTGTAATTCACATCATGGCGAATTTATGGAGGAGAGAGTGTTCATTACTCCTAAAATCAAGATGTCTGTGCAGAAATTTAATTTTTTTTAGACAAATGTCAATATTTGGATACTTGTAAGTTGCTTTGTTCTTCATATTCAATTATGGTATTTATACAATTTTCCATTTATGATTCAGGATTCATTTCGAGTTGTTTACATTTTGGTTTCAAACATTTCATATTTAATGGCTTCTTTGAATGTGTATCTGTGTTCTCATGATATCTCTTTGCATGCATTCCCATTGATTTGACCATTAGTGACCTTTGCATTGTGAGGTTATTGTGCTTGAAACCTAGTTTTGATGTCGGTTATATAAAGAAAGGCTTTAGATTGGAATATTACTGCAAATTACTGTACAACTAATGTTCCAATTAGTTTTGTGCTATGTTGTGTTTTTAATAATTTCTCTGTGCAGATTTTGTTTTTCCAAAACTACTGTTTCTTTTCCATTGTAATGGTTACCTACCGGTTATGTACAATTGTCAAATAAAAACATGTAGACAATAGAAGTGTATTTTCGGAGTGAGCGAGACATACATTTATGTCTTATTGTTCCTAGTCAGTCTGGAGAACTGTGGGGTCACCTTACTGAATTAGAAAATAAGTACAACTAGTAATTCAAATGTTGAATGGTCTAAATATTTTGTAAATTTAATGTTATTTTCCTTGTGCACAATAAATAATAGTGCTAGCCCTTGACTACAAAGTTTCTCTTAATTTTTTGGTATATTAATCGTCTCTGATATTTTCTACTGTAAATTTTGTATTGCCCTTAAACTTGATTAAAAAATGCATTTTGTAAATGGATGAAACAAAAGCATTTTTTTTTTTTATCTTCAGCGTCAATACATGGTAATAAAAATAAACGTAATCCAATACAACACTTAATTATGTAGTCTATTATCAGGACATTATTTGAGATTGCCTTGGTAGATATTTCTGTACATTTGTAGTTCTGAAGCCTTGCATGTTCCTGTTCAGACGAATACTTAGTAGACAAAATTTCTGTGCTCACTTATCACATTTATTAACACTCAATAAAAAAAATAAGCACCCACCGTTAGAATTTTCTAATTTGCATACAAATTTTTCTGTATCATAATACTTTCTTAAAATAGATTGAAACATGTATAGTGTGTATATACTGTAGTTGAATATTTAACGCCAGTTTAAAATCATTTTGTGAATACAAATTAACTAATTTACGCAGCAATTTGGTCTAATGAATTGAAACAATTCCGAATTACGCACATCATGAACATTTCTTTGTGGTCCCATGTCATTGGAATGCCATCAAATTCAAGAATGACGAAAACTTAAACAGTTTACAGTGTATACAGCTGCATGAGGTGTATGGTTGTCTGTTAGTTGTTCGCTGTAAACTGTAAACAAAGAATATTCATTTCACTTCACACAGGAACACGTACTGTCTTGCATCATTTGTAGATAATGTGATGTAGTATAACAAATATTATACCTAGTTTGGTTATGTAACCACTGCTTCCCTTGATAACATTGGGTAAATTGAGCGTTTATGTGCTTTACTTTTCCATTTTTTGGGTCAGCATTGACCTCATGTAAATGTCAAAATACTACCAGCTGTGGATTTGATTCATCTGCAGATTTCACCAAGGATTATCATTTATTAATATGTTTGCATGACATCATGTGTGACAAATTGCTTGGTCAATTTTTTTCCAATTTCCAACGTTTTTCTAGTAGATGCGATTTTGGGAAAACCTTGATTAATGTCCGTAGTTGCCGGTGTTAAACTTGGCTTAGCTGACAGTGTAGTAGTAGTCCAGAGTTTTAAATCCGGTTTGATCCCCGAAGACGAGGGTGGCCGGATTCACCTTAAACTAGTGGCAATCGTTCTTACCCCCTCCCTCCACTTTGCACGATTTAAAGCATCCCTCATCCTCATCCCAACCTTCCCACTCTCCTCCTCCACTTGCATCTTCCACGTCTTCTTTGGCCTTCCCCTTTTCCTTGGACCACTCACCTCTAAATCAAGGGCCCTTCTTAATACATGCCCATCCTCCCTCCTCAGCACATGCCCATACCAACGTACCCCATTTGCCTTCGCCAACCGATCTACCGCTTCCTTCAAACCCAACATCTGCATCAAGTCCTCAGTTAACTTTCTGTCCATCAACTTCACCCCACACATCACTCTCACCATCGCTCTCTCTGTCCTCCTTAAAATACCCAGCTCATTTTCACTCAAACACCATGTCTCGCTCCCATACAGCAATGCTGAACTCACACAACTCTTATAAACTATTCCTTTCATCTCCAAGGGAAATCTCTTCTCATATAGTAGCTCTCCACATTCCCTAAACTTCACCCAAGCAAACTTTGCTCTAGCTGTCACAGCCGCCTCCCACCCACACTTACCTTGTCCCCCAGGTATGTAAACTCCTTCACTGACTCAACCTCATCACACAACTTTTCTTCCTGTTCCACCACCCTTCCAACTCCATTCTTACATCTTCCACACGCAAAATCCCTTGCCAATCTTTGGGTCACCCTCTTTATCTTTGCACATCTCCCATGTATCCACTTCACCCATTTCACACACCGCACTGAATTTGCCTTTACCCTCTTTCCACACATGCCACATGGGTCAACCTTACTCACCAAGGCTTTCTCCTCCGTGCCACTCACCATCACTTTTGTCTTTCCCAGATTTACCTTCAAACCCTTACTCTCAAATGCTTTTTTCCATTTCACAAACTTCTCCCTCAATCCCTCCATTTTGTCATCCATCAAGACCAAGTCATCAGCATACAACATCTCTCTCATCAGCCCTGGAATAGAGAATTAAATTTACATAATGCCATTATGATTTGAAGATGGTTATGGAGCCCTGTCGTGTACATGTAATCCCACACATAAACCACATCACAATATCAAATCATAGTGAACTGTGTGATAGTTTTGACCTGATTCAATCACAATGTGCTCATGCAACCTGGCAAAACTATCCCACAATGCACTACAATTTGAAATAGCATTTTGAATGACATCACTATGAAAAGCTTCAAGTATTATGTGATTAATCATTCATTTTTGATGAAGACAAACAAATAAGTAAACAAAAACTGGAATAATTTGTCATATTTATAACAGCTGTGGTGTTAGTAGTGGCACAAGTCAAAGCATGGTAATGGGGGTTGGGGGTGAAATTATCGCTATTGTATTTTACAGTAAAAACAGTGTTTTACAGTAGGAATACTTGACGCTTTAAATTTTTGTGATTTCCTAATTTGACAGGAATCAGAGATGAATTTTAACAAACATCAGTGTGAAATGTTCCTCTTGCTTACAACATTTGTCTTGCATAAAAATAAAGAGTTCACTAAAAGTTTCTTTTACGTGTTCAGTTATATTGTTCAACAATTTTTGTTTTCATTTTTAGGAATTTTAATACATCTGAGAGTGATGGAGCTGGTCAAAGCATGTTGAGTAAACTTTTTGTGAAGCAAGTGGAACCAGCAACAGCTGCTCATTCTAGACTTCTTGCCACAAAAGAATATGTTTATGAACTACAAAGTAAGTATTAGTATTACACATCTGGCAGTGAAAAAAATAGAATTCATTCGTTTTGGAAAACACAGTATAGATGTGTTCAAAAGTATTACCGTAAAATCTGTATTAGAAGCCGCATCCCTAATAGAAGCCGCACCCATTCTTTATGAACAATTCAGACACCAAAATTTACCATTTCTCATGTGTGTAGATGCTCTAATAGAAGCCGCATTCCCTCTGTTGCATTGTACGGCTTTTAATATACAGATTTTACAAATAAGTATTAATGGTGTTATGGATCACATTTGAACACTTCCCTTTCCAACCATTGGATGTGACAGCAATATAGCATGACTTAACTAAAATCACATCGCACTAATGCATTGATTGCGCATGAACACTGGGTGGGCACAAATGTTTTAACTGGCATATTTAGGGTGTTATATTCTCACTAAAGCAGGGAAAGATGTATATTAAAGCGAACCTAAATGCGGCCTTAATTTATAGTTGTGTATATTCTAAACTGTATTCGAAATAATATTGCAGTGATTTAATTTTGTTTTAATTATAACTGTAGCTTGGATAGGCATTTGAAGTGCTTGCAATTAAACACCATGGAGGCCATTCATGGAGGGGAATAAATAACGAACGAACATATTTAACATCCGGGTACTTTTCAAAGCTATGACGTTTTAGTATCTGATAGCATTCGTATACGCCATTGTACATAGCCGTTCATGCTGCCAAGCATTGTGTACTACTAGTATAAACTCAACTTCTATATGCACAATGTGCTTTTTAAAACTTGGGTTAGAGCCTTATGCGTTTGAACCACAGTATTCTGAGAGTGGAAGCCCAATTGCGTTAAAGTACCGTACTTCCCCAATCGTAAGCCCCTCCCGAGTATGAAGCCCATTCCTATATTTTTACTAGGTATTTATCGAGTTGAGAGCATTCACGATTATAAGCCCAGAGTGTTTTTACTGGGCGTTGACGATATTATTTAAAATATGCGTGTAAAAGGTGTGTTTCATTTCATAATAATCGTGATTGGCATGGCAGTTTGGTTTGTGTTGTTTTTATGAGAAAACTCGCATTATTTTCAGAGTACATGGCGAACGTACACAACGTGGTTCGCATCCTTTCTATTCTGTCATTTACTCAGGATGAACCCCGATGTTGTAATACTGGAGTAATCCATATTTCTTGAGTAGTAGCTTTCGAAAAGCCAAAAATGTGATCGTTAAGTCGTGTACCTGGTTATTGGGCATGGTTTACTTTGAGACTATCATGAAAGGCCTAGGGTTTGAACGATGTGACATGATGTTGGCGACCGTGAAATTCATCCTCCACGCTAAGTTTACCCACGGTTACTATTAACCGTCGTTTATATTTCGGAAATTGCGAATCGCCAGTTTTTAGGGAAAAAATCATCGTTTTTTCGTTGCAATCAGTGCTACAGATCGCATTTTAACATTGTGGTAATTCACTTCCGCATTGCGTTAAAAAATCATCGTCAATAATCGGAAAATTTCATCATTGCGACACATCATTTTGATTGGTTAATGAAAGACATGACCTGTTATGTCAAAGGAAGTTGTTCCAGGTCAAATCGTGCTGAAAAACCTCATGGTGGAAAATTGCTTTGCGTTGAGTTTGCGTACGATCGAAAACATACCAAAACAACTCAAGATAATGATAAATGCCTTCGTCCACTGTGTCCTCACAGATCCTACCCATTATTTCACCGTAAATTCTGACGGTATGTAAATCGTATTGTAATAAAATGTGTGTGTTTTTTTATGAGCATGTTTGTTTCTTCAATTGTAAGTGTCGTGGAAATCAATGACGCATTTTTTTTCCCCAAAATAATATTATTTTCCCAAGCTCGGCGTGGTGAACGAATAATTGTTTTGGATAATTTTTCGTTGTTAGCAAGATGGTTACAGTGTTTAACCCCAAAACAAAATCATCTTTTCTGAGCTGGTCCTCGAGTATAAGCTCATCCCTTACTTTTCCCTTACGTGTTCATGCCTCCGGGCTTATGATCAGGGAAGTACGGTATACTGTGAAGTTTCAGATCAGTCCAGTGTGAGTGATGAGAGTATATCGTCGACAATGCCCCTTGTTCGGATAATAGTTTTATTTCAAATTACACGGGAGGTCTGTGAACAATCTGCTTGGTGTTCCTGTGACGCTTGTCCCATGATTTGCCAGTGCAGCCCCGTGAATACATGGACGAAAATGTTTCCATCACCACCCTACAAACTCAAGATTGCATACTCCAGCATCCATACTTTGAATAATTTGCACGCCACACAGTGCAATACTGGAAACAGCATTTATTAGGCAGTTAGACAAAAAACAAAACAAAATGCCTGTCTCGATCAATTGCACATCCATAATGTTTGTATGTTGATACGCTTGTAATAACATTAACGTAAAAGTCGAAACAACAGAGACTAAAAGTCAATTCACCAGTCCAGCCAACTATGGCTCCCTAAGTTGCTTATATTTAATCAGATACTATTTCGTCGTCATGCTTTGTTACCTTACCTGTTTATACCTCATGAGGGCGTTTTTTTATGGCAAGATGGCGCAAACGGAAGTCCTTCGCAGGTTTATGGTTTCTCATATTTAAATCATCATAACTCTGAAGATAATCATTTTTTTTTTATTTTTTTTTTCAAATTTATAATCACTATACATAACTTGATAAATACAAACACCAAAATAGGCTCTATTTAGTTCCCCTTTAATTAACGCACTGAATTGCATTGATCTCTGCTATGCAAACTGTTCAGTCTTCCTGTGATAGCCTCATAATATACATGTAACACAAGATTATGTTTGAAAGAAATATTTTCATTTAATAGGTTTGAAATTATATTATATGACCAAAAAAATTTTTATAATAATTTTACTGGGCCCCATGCCATCAACTGTCATGGTTGGAATTACAAACACAGTTTATAAAATAATTACAAACATCAAGTGTGCTTGATTTTTGCTTTAATTTACTCAATTAAACAATGTCAGACCTGCATTTTTAACAGACACAGATGATCAGAACATGGATATTTTATCTGGGCCCAAGTCTACCAAATCTTTATAGCGTGATTAGCCTAGGTATACATACTGTAACCCAGTATTCAAGTGACAGTATTACATGTATTCATATCTCTGCTAAAGTATTTTTCCATCATGGTGGTGTTTTGCCGGATAACCACAATAATATTGTCATGTTAGCACTCAAATTCTGGTTTAAAAAAAATGCTGTGTTCAGTGATGATCACCAAATTATGTCATGAGCATTACAATTGATTCACTGAAATAATCACAGAGAATTCAAAACAATTTGTGAAACTTAGTGATGTTTCAAATATCGCTGAATATCTCTGCCATCAGTCATTTGTAAATATTGTTCTTATCTCGGCTTCGCTATACAAATCCTCATTCATTACAACAACAAAAGATCGACAAGCAGGATAATGACAACATACTAGTGAACAGCACAGCTGATAGGGACATGTGCAAATTATCGGTAGTAACATGTATTTCTTACAGCATTTTCTTAATAAAACACTATTAGAATTTCTTAATTTAAAAAATATTATAACAATATTTTTGTTATGCTTTTCAGTTCATGATGTAAAACCAGACTGTTTTGAAGATTATAAAGCAGCTGCGTAAGTATTTTCGTATTAAAAAAATGAAAAAACAAATATTATTACTAGTTAGTGTTTTAATTATTACTGCATACTAAATATATATGGATATTTCCATGTCATGTCAAAATCTACCTTCAGTGTCTCATGGATGAATTTCAATATTATTGTCTTTCTTTTTGGAATCTGATTGCTTGACCTGTTAATATTAAAATAATACATTAATATTAAAATAAATCTTGGTGAATGCCAAATGAGAATACTGGTTTTCAGAGAAAAGCAGGAATGTGACTTACTGTTTAATATGCAATAATGATTGTTTTTTTTCAGAGAGCAACATTTAAAAAACAGACACGAAGATGGCAATATCCCCAGTAAATTATTTGGTAGTTGGATCACAACATTTGGACATCAGGACCAAGCAGGTTAGAATTCTGATTTTATTCATTTCATTTTCAAGTTCCCCAGTGCCATGTCAGTGATAAGTAACCCTTATATTTTGGGCAATGAACCGGGGAAAGTATTCAATCAAGTGCAGACACCATTTCTTGGTATTGGACACCACCATGGATACTTATTACACGAGTGTACCATTATTCAACCATCCATTACACTAATGCTTTATTTGGTAAATAACACATTGAGTTTATTACCACATCCATCATGTGGTTTATGTTCAAAACTCTTGTTGAAGAATAAATATAGAATTTCTTTTTATTCTGTTCAAACCTTACAGTTCATATATGGTTGTATGAAAATGGATACAAAGATATTATGCAGACCAGAGCAATGTTACTAGAAGACCCTGTAAGTTGCCCTCACCATTGTTGTCAACTTGTTGACACTTTTTTTTTGACCTTATGGATAATTCATGTTGTAAAAGGTAAAATTAAAAATATCAGGATTACTTCAAAGTTCAAGATTGTTTCAATTGAACTTTCATTTTCCCAGTACACAATTTTATCAAAAATAAAATCACATTTGTTCGTTATGAAAAATTGCTTATCACTACATTACATACAAAGTAGTAAAAGAAACAGGAAATCTGAAAAGTTCCTAGTTTGGTGGATGTATGGATGGATGGATGAATGAATGAATGAATGAATGAATGAATGAATGAATGAATGGATGGATGGATGGATGGATGGATCACATACCATGGACTTAACAGTTTTGAGCTAAAACATAGTGAAGAGCTAGGAGTCTGTTAATAATTACACTAACAGTGAATTTTCTGTGCCATTTAAATCATGGCATTTACAGCAATAATGTGTGTCGTGAATATTTTATTTTAAATACCAATAAAAGGGGATAATACAATGTCTGATTATTTCTTTCCCATTTCTTGGCAGGAATATGTCAAATACAAGAAAGAGAGATTGAAAATGCTGGTGTCACGGAGAAATCAATTACTTCAAGCATTTAGTTTTTGGGGTGAACCTGATCCAAGGGAGCCTGGGAATATTTATGAAATGCGCAGTTACCATCTGAAGGTAGGCTTGTCTGTTTGTTAGTTCAGAAAACTGGGATTTGTGTTTTGACCTGTAATCTCATGCCTGGGTCGATTACATTCAAAATTCATACATGCATCCTGGAATACATATACATGTATGCACGGTTTCATGGTTTCTATTGGTTTCAAGACTGAATCAATATCTTCGTTATTGTCTTGGTTGTGTATAGACAGATTTTGTTCAAACTTGGTACAACATTAGAAATTAGGGGACTTTGATACATGTCGTTTAGTTTTTCAGATTGGATTCAAAATGACTGCCTGCCAGCTATTATACTTTCAATATATTTAATTCCAGAGCTATATCTCCAGCATGCCTGATCAAGTAAAAACTTATATATACATCATAAATCATATTACAAATAAATTCATTTCGTGATCTGATTCCAGATGGCCAAATTGCAAATTGTTTTAATGTTAAAAATTTGTCAAAATCATGCAGATCTGGATCTCACTGGAATTGTTCAAATTTAATGTTTTATTTTATTTTATTTTTTATTATTTTCAAATTTAATGTTAATGGACCTTGATGCATTTCACTTTGTCAGATTTGACTCAAAATGGTTGACTGGTGGCCATTTTGTATTAGTGAATGCAGTGCTAGAGCCATATCTCCGACACGCTCTGAATGTTCAAACCTTACATATTTATTAATGTAATTACGTATTTGTAAACAATGTAGCAGATTCAGATGTTAGATTCTGATTGTGAACAGCTAAAATTACACACATGAAATTGAATATCAAAATCAAATCAGCTATGATTTCTAATTTGTTAAACTTGTATCATAATTTGGATGTTTTTTTCTCCCCAAAGAAACATGTTTAAAATCTGATATCATGGGTCATTCATTAGATGTCCTCAATGACATCAATCTAACTTTTGAAGATTCAGTGTCATGTCAATATAAATAATTGTATTATTAAAATTTTGTTTTTCTATTTTCAGCCTGGTACAATGATTGAATGGGGCAACAATTGGTGAGTATTTTCTATTTATTTATGCGATAGACATGAAAAGTACTTACTAGTACCGGTAGGTTACTAAAGAGTTATACTGAAGATTACATTGCGTTTATATTCATATTTTTTTTGAGTATGGTAGCATAAAGACAAATATCAATATTGTTTTTAGTATTGCCACACATAATCGCCAGTATTAGCCAAAAAATCCCTTTTTATCATATTTGCAACTGTATCAAAACAAAAGAGAGTAAGTTTGAGAAGTGGCAGCCAAAACTTGTGAGAGTGGTGAAGAGCACAGTGCATGTACTTCAGAGCACGTACCGGTACTCTTTATTGTTCTGGAATATACAAATATGCAAGGAAAGGATCACTGTCAAACGTCAGACTTTTTGCTTTGTCAAATTATTTTTTCTTGTGAAGTAAAGTGAATTTGAATCTGTAATTTTGAATTTTCAAACAATTCTGAATGTGCACATAACTAGAATATCCGCATTTAGAGATGAAATTGATCAAGAATGTTGTTATAGAATGTTTTAATGCATTGGTTATTTGGCAAAAACAAGTAAAACATCAGTTTCATTGTTAATATTGACAATAATCACGGATATTACTGAAAAATGATCCACACAGGCAAGGTTGTGAAAAAGTGACATTATCTCTAGATTCAGAGTAGGGATATGTGTGCCATTGTTATAAAATAAAAAAACACAAGGATCAAGAAATAAAATAGGGACAAAATATAATGCATGGTGTGGATCAAATGCAGCAGAATATTACTGTTACTAAGACAATAGCACATCATGGATATTACAGTTGTGCATATGATAAAGAGTGTTATCATTCCAAACTACATTGAATTGTGACGCATCAGTCAATCATAGTGCCAAGTTTTAGGGCATTTATGGAAGAATCTGAAGAATGCTCATCAACATAATATGTGTACAATAGAGTAAAATGTGCATTTACCACCAAGTGAGTCCCTTTCAGATTTTTCTGTGTATGAATTGTGACGGCATAGTTTTTACATTTCTATTTTTTTTCTTCTGAAGGAGACGAGGTATAGAATGTCGTCGGGCTAAAAATGAGAATATTGCTGGCCTCTTTACTCAGATCGGTGACTTGTATTTGGTACATCACATATTTGGTAAGTTTCTATGATTGATGTTAGTTACATATCTGACTTGGTCATTACCTTTTTTGACTTTTACCCAGAATTTTTGTGCTAAACTTTTTTGAGAAATCAAAGGAATCTGATTAGCCGAAAACACCATTAGGTGGAATTTGGATGCACTGAGACGATGAATCAGTGTCTGATCGGTCGACCAGTGTCTGGCTGCTCCCAAATAGTGGCCATTCAGATGAAATAAATGACAAGTTGTTTGTTTGTTACTTGACAATCCTGGGTCGATTTTACCATAACTTACTTTGCTTCACCATCGAACCCATTATGGGTGATCAGTGATCATTTTTTCCATTTAGGTACTATTAAGGTTACAAGCAAAGCCTGTAGCCCTTTTGTTTGATTTAGTTATTTAAATCAAACACTCATAAAAATTGTCAGCTTATAGGCCTTGATAGGTGTGCTGTGAAAAACCTTGAACAGTTCCCTCCACTTCCATGTCGGCCATCTTGAAATGAAGTTAAAACGAAATTGGCCATTTTGAACAGTTTCTGAGGTTCTAGAAATTCTGATTTTTTTTATGCAATATTATAAAGTGTGAAAATCTTCTTCTTCAAAACTACATTGATGAATTTGAATTCTGACATCTATGTATAAATGAACATTAAAATTTGAGATGCTGATCTGAATGTATTGATAAACGAAATGCAATTACCGTACTCGACCGCGTTAGCGCCCATGCCCGGGCAAGCGCCCACCCCCCACTTTTGCGCAATTTTTATATTTGGGGTCACATTCGGCAAATCGCCCACCCATTCAAAATGCAACTAATTTAAAACTTGGTCTTGCGTAACGAATCTTGGTAATCGTTTTTATATGATACAGCGTGGATATCGACCGTTGTGAACATGTTGTGAATGCGTAGAACACGGCAACCGTGCGTAAACTACGCTTCGACAATGACCTGTTAATAAAAGTAAAATGCGGTAAATATTTCATCCCATATACAGTTTACCTCTCAAAAATGGCTAGTTACTAGTTTTTTTGGAAAAACCATGTCGTTTATTCGCTGAAATCAATTCCAACAGATCGTACTTCGACATCGATAATTCACTTCCGCATTGCGTTACCGGAAAGTCTTCAGGAATTTCCGAAGATTTGCGTCAGTACAACACAGCATTGTGATTGGTTAATAACCAACTTGACCCATTAGGTCAAAGGACGCCGCTGCAGGTGAAATCTGCAAATGCATCATGGCGGAAAGTGATTTTCATCGAGAGTTTGCGTACGATCCAACACCTTCGTCAGTGGAGATAATATGACAATTTTGACTTTGACTGTGTTCCAACAGACTCAAATGTTTTTAATTTCGTAAATTCTGGTGGTACGTAATTAATATTGTAATAAAATGTGCATATTTTTTGTGATCATTTCTGTTTCTTCATTGTGAAAATCAATGACGACTCAACTAATTTCGTAATTTGATTTTCCTCAAAGATGTAATCTGTTACTTGATGAATCAAATTTTTCATTTGCACTCTTTTTCGAGGGGGGTGCTCGGGTAAGCGCCCACCCCTAAAAAAAATCGTGATTTTCTGAGTTGAGGCCCCTGGGCGCTAACGCGGTCAAGTACGGTACATTGAAATTGCTGAAAAGTAATGATGTGGTTTCACTCCAACTCATGAATAATCTTGTATATTGTTATGCTGTAAGTGACGGAAGCCATGAAAACCAGACAGGAAACCACCAGTATGATAATATTATGATATTTTCAACTCCTTTGAAGCGACAACTCAAAATGCTTTTATATTTGGTATGCAGGTACCTTTGGTTGACATCTCTCAGATTTGTTTATGTCAATATTTTTAAATTCTCCATTTTTAAGGTTATTTAGGGTATAAACCATTTCAGCATTCTGGTACACCATAATATATGTATGTTGCACAATTCATAACATACAAATAATTATCTAATTATTACCTTCAATTATCCAATTTTAGTGAATATTTCTGTCCTTTTTGGTAAAAATGTTGCTATTTTTAACTTATTCTCAAAAATGGCAAGCCCCATTGCTTCGATGTTTTAGAGGTTAACCTATAATCTGTTGATTGTTTGTAAACATTGATTTGTTTTGTCTCTTTATAGCCTATGAGAATTTACAGACTCGTAAAGAAGTTCGTGAAAATGCATGGCAAAAACCAGGATGGGATCAAACTGTAGCTTATACAGGTAGACAAAACAAATATTTGAGCAATGTAGCTTATGTCACTTCTGAACCCAGTATGTCACTTCTGAACCGAGTATGTCACTTCTGAATCAAGTATGTCACTTCTGAACCGAGTATGTCACTTCTGAACCCAGTGTGTCACTTCTGAATCCAGTGTGTCACTTCTGAACCCAGTATGTCACTTCTGAATCCAGTATGTCACTTCTGAACCGAGTATGTCACTTCTGAACCGAGTATGTCACTTCTGAATCAAGTATGTCACTTCTGAATCAAGTATGTCACTTCTGAACCGAGTATGTCACTTCTGAACCCAGTATGTCACTTCTGAACCCAGTGTGTCACTTCTGAATCAAGTGTGTCACTTCTGAATCAAGTATGTCACTTCTGAATCAAGTATGTCACTTCTGAACCCAGTGTGTCACTTCTGAACCCAGTGTGTCACTTCTGAACCCAGTGTGTCACTTCTGAACCCAGTATGTCACTTCTGAATCCAGTATGTCACTTCTGAATCCAGTATGTCACTTCTGAACCCAGTGTGTCACTTCTGAACCCAGTGTGTCACTTCTGAACCCAGTGTGTCACTTCTGAACCCAGTATGTCACTTCTGAATCCAGTATGTCACTTCTGAACCGAGTATGTCACTTCTGAACCGAGTATGTCACTTCTGAACCGAGTATGTCACTTCTGAACCGAGTATGTCACTTCTGAACCGAGTATGTCACTTCTGAACCGAGTATGTCACTTCTGAACCGAGTATGTCACTTCTGAACCGAGTATGTCACTTCTGAACCGAGTATGTCACTTCTGAACCCAGTATGTCACTTCTGAACCCTGTATGTCACTTCTGAACCCAGTATGTCACTTCTGAATCCAGTATGTCACTTCTGAACCCAGTATGTCACTTCTGAACCCAGTATGTCACTTCTGAACCCAGTATGTCACTTCTGAACCCCGGTTCTGAACCCAGTATGTCACTTCTAAGTATATAACTTTTGAACTGAGTATGCATTTAATAATGGTATAGTATCATAGAAATTAACATTTTGTTTTTTTATATTTCTTTCTCCAGTTCCTCTGATTCGTAAAATGGAGTCTCGTATTATGCGACCATTTGCTCACTCTCCTTTGAAATAAATCTGTCTGGGAAATGACGTGAAGTGAAGTGATGCACATCGGCAGAAATTTGAACATTAAATCTTTACCCATAAAAATATAATTTTGTAAAACCCCATTTGTTGACAAGTAAGCACTATTTAATTGTGGGATTTACTACTGTTACCTGATTATGTGTGGGTGTCAATTTCCTGACGCTCTGCATTGGAATTTTGTTCCTTGTCTCATCTGTATTAAAGTGATTTATCTTCTAACAGTTTGATACCAGTACTCAGTTCCAGCATCAAAGCTGACATTAAATGCCAAAGTTCTTACACATCCTATATTTGAATGTATTATAAACATTAAGTAATGTAATTTTCATGCATTGTATTCTGTAAAAGTGTGAAATTTTCACTACAAGAAATGTTTCAGATTTCATAATTTAAGAGGACAGAATTTTGCGAAAGTCACTTGCACTCTCTTCATTCAACCCTTTGAGCATCAGTCATTTTTTGTTATCAATTTTGATAACTACCTATACCCAATAAAAAAACTGATATCCATTTGATTCAAAATAAACAAAGAAATTACACACACAAATGTTGTGCTTTTGACAGGAAAAATCATGGTGCTCAAAATGTAGGTAATAAAGGACCCCAATGAAATTACCATTGCTACAGTATTGTATTATATCGGTATTGGCTTACAGTACATTACATGGGACCTTTGGAGGTAATTCTCTCGTTTTTAATGATGTACACAACCTTTGTGAAATCTCCACAGCTAGTACCTAGAACTTATTTGCTTGTAGGATGATTACAATCACCTTTTTTTCTTAGAAAACTAGTGTATATACGTCTTTATTTGTACTTGCTTGAGGTAATGTGTTTCTCATGAAATTGTATTGATTCAGTGTATTGTACAGTACCACTTGTGTGATGCTTAGTACGAGACAAGTATACAAATTATATGGTTTGTTTACATAAAAATTGATACACCGAATTGTCGCTTTTACATTTTTCCACACCACCACCCTTCATAGGTAAATGTTAGTCATTGCATAAACTGGTCACTTTAATTCAGGTAAGTTCAAGGTTTAAGGGACAAAAGAATACGTACCATTAGGCCTGGAAAAAAAATCAGATTTTTTTGTGAAATCCTTGGGGCAGCCAAAAAGTTTAAACATGTTTATGCATCTTGAATGTGCTTTAAATTATAACTAAAACACAGATACTGCAAAGAAAATATTGCAAACATTAAAGAAGACTATTCTCAGCTGTGTACAATGGCTATGAGTGTGGTTGAGAAGACTCGCAGTTTGAAATTTGAAGAAAACAAAAATATGACTAGATAATGGCTGCAATATATCACAGATGGGTGATCTGTTAATAATGTGAGATGCTTTTAAAGTTATGAAAAAGTTAAATTGGTTTTGAGGATCATGTAAGGCACCTGTTGTATATAACCTATCTGGAGTATGATTAGAATTTGTTTATTTTCAATTATTGTCATATTGTGTTGGATTGATTGACACTTAGTTTTGACCAAAAGTTTTAACAAATGATGCATTTTATGGGTTTAGTATATATTGACAACAAAAAATGATGATAAATTAATAACTATCTGGTACTGATTGAACTCGTTGCAGGACTATTCTGGCAATGATTCACAATACTATTCTACAAGTTGGAATTTTTGAGAACTAGAAGAAATTCTATTTTGTTATTCGTCTTTGTTTCATCAAAGTTGATTTGTAAACAACTAGAAGAAAACAAATTTATTTATTTTTTCCAAAAATCAGTAAAGGTCAGGCAATGCAGTGAGATGAATCGGAAAGTACTAATAAGTAAGTAATAAATAAATATCTGGTATAGCCTGGCGGGTTCGATTATTAGTGCGCCCTCTATTGACAGTTATCACATTGCTATTTGTTTTTACTTTGTAACTTATTTTTATGTTTGAGCTTTGGAATGTTGCATTGTCAGAGCTAATAAATCATTAGATGAACTCTGTTACAAAAGTTTTGTAATTTTGTAGTTCATTATTTATTAAAAAATATGTAATATTTTGAATACCATACCAACAATATCACGCTCTGTATCGACAATTTTAATTGGTCCTTGCACGCAAGTTCAAATTGACGTCACCGACTAACAATACATAGGAGACAAAAACGTGGCTCGTTTGCAGACTACAAAATGTGTTTTGGTAATAACTGAATGGTAAATTCGAATGTTTCTGCAAAATGGTGACAATTTCAGTGACCCATCAAAAGAATGTTTTCGCTTTAATGTCTAATGTGTGGATATCACCATTTCTAATTCTCCTAACCCTATCTTGGCAACGCACGGGATTTGTTTTTAACTTGTTTCCTCCAACTGTACTTTTGCTGATCTCTCGTTGAAATGTGTGATACCGCTGAATAAATTACTGCAATATTGCACGAAATGTTGCCAATGTGTGCGATGAATAAAGGTCAGTGGTCAATGAATTTCACAATGTATTTTACACGAGTTTTGTACGTCGCTATAACTTCCGTATCAGACAGGACGCGGCGTGACGGCCACTGCCCTTAAAGTGTAGGTCAACGTGGCAAAAATTGTGGGCTGTATAGATCTTAATAACCATTTCCAACAGTTTTACATCCATGTTAATTTTTCCTCATTATTATTGTGGTTGTGGGTGACTTTTAAACATGTCCCGATTTAGCTCATGGAGGCTGTTTATGGAGATAAGAAACAACGAACAATAGCTACGAATTAACACACTAACATACTCCATCCGGGCATTTCTATGACGTTTTAGGCTAGGTTCATTTGCGGGTTAACCATACTAAGTTCATTGAGTACTGCAGTGTACGTTGTATATTTTCAAAGAGCGTTGTCGTTTCTCGCGTTTTTTTTCTATGGATTACCTAGAACTTGGGTTGGTGCCGTACGCATTTGAGCCTGAGTATTCTGAGAGTGAAATTCCCGATTTGCCTAATCTAGATTCCGAGTTTAGCGATAATTCCAATACGACTTCTGACAACGAACATTACAGCGACAACGATTCCACCGACGACGGCAGTTCATTTTCTTGTGATGTCAATACAAGTAGACCCGAGTTGTGTATTTGCGGAAGATGTCCAGACTACTCTACATTGCCGCTAAATGAGCGACTTTGTTGCTGTTCAACAGAATATTTGTCGAACAAGTCCCCAATTAATAACACTTGCGTGACACAACACCCGGACTTCAATGTCATTTGCATGCACCGTGGAGTGTTAGAAACTGCGTACGCAAGAAACCAACTGGATAGAAAGAGGACCTACAATCTTGGAGCAAGTATGTCAAACAGGTGAAACTTTTTCAATGATTATTATTGTAAAAATTGCTACAGCTCTGATTGTACGTATTGTTTGTCAAAGAACTCTCGAACTCGAGCAGAAATTTTGTGTGGTATCTGTGTGATCCGAATTTGTTGATCGCTGATTGGCAATGTTTACGTTTGCGTCACGGTTCTTCCGTTAGTTTTCCGTTGCTAATGACAGGTCAAATTTCACATTACTTTTAGTAAAAATGTCGTTACTTTCAGTATAAATGTCGAGTATTCATACTAGAGAAGATCGATAAAAATACCAGATGCGTTAAATTATTGAATGCAACCGATAGCTGCAGTTTTGTAGCTCTGGATTTCGCCGGTGTCTGTTTTTGTCACTTTCAGTAGTCTCGGTAGTCTGATTCGTTCGTCTATTAGTAATTGCAAAACCCTAGATATATTTGTAGTAGTTGATCGTTGTCACAAAGTTGGGCGACAGACATGACCAAATGAGGTCACCGTGACCAAACCTACTCAAGCTGCCGAGGTACTTCACCGCCAGCCGACATGTCTCGCTCATCGGCAGTGTAAAAAATACGCTTAAATGTACAATTCTATTTTCCCATTCTAACAAAACTTAGTACAGACAGTTAAGTTAATGGCGTGTATATGACAGTTTTCGTTGAAATGTAAGTATGTCGATCGACCGGGTGGAACGGTCGATCGGTAACCACAAAGATGGCCGCCATTTGTGTCAACGATCGTCTACAAGTATATCTTCTTTTTTTGCTGTACACCGTGTATTTAATGTTTATAACTATTTTCACCACTTTTGGGCTAGGTTTTACTTATTGTTTTATTATGATTTTGTTGCCAGTTATGCCAAATTTTGAACGACGCCTTATTTTCTCTCTTTGTAGGATGTACCGTTTTACTGCTTACAGACAGGTTATTGCTTGGGGACACTCCTGGAAGCGGATCGGTAAAGGTGTTAGGAAAGTCATACCAGCGTGTGTGGTGCATTCAATAAGAGCCCAATACCCAAGAGGAGAAGAAGAAGCAGATTATGTTGGTTTTAAAGAAAATTCTATTTGATATACACACTGTATCACGCTATTTTTTTTATTAAATTTTTGTTTGTGAATAACATCCAGTGTAAGCATGACTATTTTAGCAATATGCTAAGAGTACATCTTGTTGGGGGGGGGGGGGGGGGTAAAAATTAAAATCTTACCCATTATTGTTTAAAGGCAAGTTTAAGCCAGGAAGTTCAAATTTTGACAGAAAAAAACTATGCAAAATATATTTTCCTGTTGACATTTTTATTTTCAATTTAATCATTCCTCAGATTTGTTGGTGAAATAAAGAAGCATTTTTTAAATAATTAAAATCATTTTGTTTAGGGGACTTCAGGATATTTTTTTGTGCCAGGCGACAGACTTGACCGTCAACGTTGCATAATTAACCCTTTGAATGCCATAGTTCCATTACCAAGTGAATAAAGATATGATAAATTGATATAAATTCCCATCACCACAATATCTTGATTGAATGAATGTCTTCACTCTGGTATGGTATAGTAGCACCACTTTGCGTTCACATGGTTAACAAAAAGCCTTCCCAGTTTATACTATTGATTCTATATAGCAATTCCAGAGACATATGGTGTCAGCACAAACATTATTTATTGTATTATGTGAGCTATGTTTTGGTCCCCTTAGGAGATTGTCAATAAAGTGTGTGGTGAAACAAAACATATTCCATGGTTTTTACACATTACATAAAAATTATTTATAAACTGTTAAAGCTGCACATCTTGAGATGTTGACATTATCAACTGTTTTAATATTATATAACTGAAAATTACAAATTTTGTAGCAACATAGGCAATTAAAATTTTAAAATGTCAAAATTATAGTCATGCTTGAATTACATAATTAACACGTGCTGAAAGCCTCCACAGATATATTGAAAAAATATTTTGAAAAAAATGGTGGTGGCATGCAATGTGTTGTAATGTCTGATACTGTAAAAGGGTTAATTATTCACTGGGTTTTAATTTTGCTTACTGTAAAATGACTAATTTTCACTAGGTCTAAATTTCGCTGATTTGCCATTTCAGATATATTCAGTGGGTTTTAAATTTACGGTTTTGTCATTTAGATAATGTGTTCTATGCTAATTTTACATGTTCACTGCGTTTTAATTTAATACATTTTCCAGTCAGCGAAATAAGCAAAATTAAAACCCAGTGAATAATTAATCCTTTTACAGTATTTCGCTGACTGGAAAATGCGCTAAATTAAAACCCAATGAATATGTAAAATTTAGCATAGGACACATTATCTAAATGAAAAAAACTGTAAATTTAAAACCCACTGAATATGCCTGAAATGGCAAATCAGCGAAATTTAAACTCAGTGAAAATTAGTTATTTTACTGTAGTTGCCAGGCTGTCCAATCAGTGAAAGCGAGAACGGTAGCTGTCAATGAGTTCCTTTTTGGATGGGGCTGGTTCAGGTGCGATATTCTTGGGGTAATTCGTTGTACCGCTGTACTTATACACTGATTTCCCCATATCCTCATCAACTTTTCTTTGCAGTGTAGCTGTCATCATATTCATGGCCCACTTGTTTGATTTTTCCACGTATTGCTTTCTAACAATCCACTGTCGTGTAGCTTTTGGACATGCCGCAGTCCACTGAAGATTGCCTGTTGCTGTTCTACGCTGTTCACGGCCAATGTTGTTGTTGTGGTCCAGTGCAGCAAGCTGGGTTCTGGCAATCATTTGGTCATGGTCAAATTCCTGCCGTTTTGGGCAGTACTTTAACATCATGCTGTGATATGTTTCGAGCTGCCCCGTATGGCAAAACAAAGTAAGATACTTTAAGTCGCGTAGTATCAACTTGTTTAGTATGACTGTTTCCAGTGCTTTGTGTGCTGGGCTTCCCCATTTCAGCCATTTCTTTCTCCTTTCTTCACACACCGAGATTTGTGGATGTGAGCAACTTGTGACCTTTATGCCAGGGAATTTGTGTTGATTACATGTGTGGTAGACAAGTGACTTCCATCTTTCAACAAGTAAATCTGGATCCTCTTCGCAATGGCGAGCAGACCACCATAGATGGTTGGTAATAGCTTTTATCCATGGCAGCAATTCTTCGCATCCTTTCTTGTTAGCAGCTGTGGTTAATTTTTTTTTAATACTTTTGCTGAAGTGCCATACATCAAATTGGTGTTGGATTTCAGGATATTCTTTCGATATCATTGAACGTATCTGCACATGCCTGTCAGTTGCTAGTGTGGCAACTGGTATAGGAACTTCCTTCATTACTTCCAGTGATCTCTTGCACCCTTCTTTTTCCATCCTGACGGAGCTACCTGTCTCAGTACTTTGGACCACTTGAAAGTCAAGAATACTGCCACTTTCTTGCTCCATGATAGTGTATGTACCATACTTGGCGGAGTACCCTGGTGAGTCACACCTTCCATCACCTGCAAGTTGTACACTTCTTCCTTTATACTTTGCGAAAGCTTCCTCTTGATGTTGTTTCCAAGTTTCATCTATTGTAGGAAGTAGATATTTTCTCTGGTTGATGTAAAATGTCTGTTTGGAAAAAAACTGTAAATTGAGAAGGCTCGCAAAGTTTCTAATATGTGTATAAGTCTCACCGCAATAAAGTATAGCTGCTGAGGCAAGGAGATTAGTTACAGGCATCTGACCAATAACAGGTTGAGAAAGCCACTGAAGGATGGAGTGTCCATTGAAACAAAAGAGAGTCACAGATAAGTGGGATCCATTGATTACTTTCTTTGTTTCATCAGGACACGATGGTTGCCCACAACTAGTACAGCAAATAAATGAGAAAAGAATGTCTAGTGCAGACTCGTGTACAATAAACTTCTTTTCACCAACAAGTGTCTGTGCCAACTCATCTTTTGTAGTCTCGTCTTCTATTTCACTGTCAGACTCTGGAACATATAATTCATCTTTTTCTTGAGACTCGTGAGACAGCTCGGAGTTCATGGATATGTCCAATAGATTGTCATCAACCTGTTCTGCACCTGATTGTGAGACTGTTGCTGGTGAGACATGATGTACTGCATCTTCCTCTTTCTTTTTTACATATGTATGGTCATGATGAATATGAGAGCCGTCACCATTACCACATTTTTGACATGCATATATATATTCATAATCTGAAGCTAGATTAACTTGACAGGCCATGTCACGACATTCCGGTATAACCTATAAACATAGTAAAAAAGTAAAATAATGATCAGTATGACAATACAGTAAGCATGACGACACAGGTAAACTAAAATAGCTATGCCGTCTTCGTAGAATGTTACTGTAACCAATGGTGCTTTGTTTTTTTGGAAATAACAATTGTTATTGTCTTGTTACAAACAATACAAAGTATTAAATTAATTGAGCTAAAAATAGAGAATTGAAAATATCACTACAAAAAGACATGTCAAGTATCCTGGTAACTGGCCTGGTATATTTCAAGGATAAGTAAAAAAATAGAATTGTTGACAAATGACGATAATAAATCACCTATAAGAATAGCTTTGCTCTGTTAGACCAGACTTTTATTATCCTTTGTTTTGCGAACCCGCCGAATGAACAGGAGCCGAAAATGAAAAAAAAAAAAAAATTATTTCAGCGTAATTTCTCGCGACTTGTAAGTGCAAAAAAATGCTAAAAAAATATTTTTATTTTTTTTCCGCACGCCGCATAACAAATCCAAGTTGCATTTAAGTGGGAATATCAAGAACAAAGTACCGAAGTCTCGCGCAGATGAGAAACCAGGTCATACATGGAATAACATTTTATTTCATTTCTTCTCTCCGATCAATGATCTCACTTACAATTCTCTGAGAATCACACAAATCTAGTAGGGGGAAAAAAAGAATTAATTTTTTTTTTTTTCGCCCTCCTCAAAAAAAACTATAAAAACTCGAGAAACAAGGAATAAAAAAAAAAGTCTGGCCTTATCGAAAGGAATTCCATTTTGACCCAATATCCCAGAAAAATCAGTCTTGTTAGGGGGTTAAAAACCGTGGGTGAATTGAAAACATAACTTCACAGGAAAAAAATCGTGATGAAATCTTAGGGGGAAAACAATAAACAAAGTTAAATCACAATAATTTTATCATAGAAAAAATTAACACAGAACTATAAAATTTTGCACAATTTTTCTGCCATCACCCCACTCACAGCTATCAATGGTCCTTCCCTTAGAGTTTCACTACAACCAAGCTATCAACATATGGCTTATTCTTGGTGGCTGTGATCCTTAAATTTTAAAGAAAAACAATGACAAGTTAATCACACTGTACCTGTATATTCTTATCCTGCGCAACATAAGGCACATCAGTCTGGATACAGGCATTCCTAATTTTTGGTGTCAGATCTTCGGTTTGAACATTTTTATCCTTTGAAAGAGTTAGAGGTGTCTGTGTTTCATTTTCACAGGAACCAATCAGCTAAATCCACAACAAAAACAAAAAAATTACAATATTATATATCGGTGTAATGCAGTTTTATAATGATGACAGGCTAGGGGAAAAGTTGTACACTAATGGTCTTGAAAATATAAAAATACATATTTGTATATTTATATGTAGAATAAACTTTTAATACATTTACATAATCTAATTCAGAATAAAGAATATAGTTTACCTTTATTTTTTTCACTCCTGTATCTTTCTGCTTCATTTGTCTTTTTTTCCCAATACTATTCATATCTAGAGTGAAAAATATACCAAAAAATTATACAACTTAATTCTGAATAATAAGCTGTCCATAATCATATTTATTTTGGTCTGTGAATGACAATCTACCAATTTATAATTTAAATTCATTTTTAATAGCATTGCTCGTTCATTTAATAAGAAGCACAGGTGCATAGTGGGAGGGCTTACCTGGGTACTCATTTTTCGGGACTAGAACAGTGGGATCAGCATTAATAAGTTTCCGCACCTGTGTAAATAAAATTAAATAATAGAGCGGAAAATTAATTATGACTCATAAATTATAGATTGAACATACCAAACACAAATTTTAGAGTAATAATATAAAAATGTGCACTGAGCACAATACAATATTGTTCGATACTCGTTGGCCCGAAGTCATGATTGTCAGCTCATTTAATAACGCAAACTTAAATTTATAATAGTTAGATCGTGTACCGAGTATGATGGACCGGAAGGGAAAGCTTGGAAACAGCGAGGCGCTCACCGTGACTGTAAACCGGCACGGGTGTTACAAGCTAAAACGAATAATGTCGATAACCAGATCGAGTCATCGAGTCACTAATTTAAAAACTACTGCTAACTGCGTATAAATTTGGTCGTTAAGCGATGCAAAGGGCGAAAACGGCTTCCAAATGCACACAAACTTCAGACACCTTCGGCGCCTTGGTATTTTACAAAGACTGGCTCATTTGCATACGAATCATAACACGCAGACGACAAGATTCATGACGAGGATTCACAGTAGAACTGCTCAACATTCGCATGTTTATAAAAATGATAATCTATATTTTTTTTTAGTAATTAACACATTCGCGATCTATCCTTTTATTTCGGGGAGAATCATTGCCGATAACAGGAAAACGCGTTACCCGCCAGAGGTTTCCCCCAGGGATTCGTTCGTAAAAATGTTTTGGCGCGGCACAATCAAACGCAAAATCACGGGATGTTTTTTTTTTACGTTCTTGGCGTTTGTGATTCATTCCAAACTAAAATAATGATAAAATATTATACCTGACATAGTGAACAATAAATAATTGACCGACGAATAAAGGCTGTAATTTTGAAATCCCGGCGGATGTATTGCGGGCGGGCAGTGGGGTACTAATAAACAGCAACAATACAAACATTTGTTAGCAGTCCGGCGTACACGTCAACATAAACAAGCAAAACACAACATAATGTCGCCTTCCGGTGTCACCAAATCTCATCAGACTATCAGGAAACTACTTTAGTTTCAGCCAAATAATTAGTTGTCTGGGGTTTAAGTGTTGTTTTCCCGGCAAAAGAAAAAAAAAACACTGACATACGTCAAACATTTCCACGATTTGCACATTGCTCTTTTTAAAAAAAATGTTTCCAACATTTACACTCGCGGTGTCGAGTTTACTATCACTCGAACAAAGTAACATCTACAAATTTAGAAAGTTTTCTTGGTAATATTACCTCACATTTTGCTCTTCGATTGCGTCTGTCGAGTACTGCTTTACTTTCATTTTTCGCAGTACGAATGTACTTAACGGGGACTGCATCAGGTTTCAGTCGTTTTCGTGTATATCCAAGCTGTGCCAGGATCGTCTGATTTCCTTGGTAATCATCTTCTGTGAAATGATTTTCACACACAACATAATTGTGGCTGTATGACTTTGGCTTAAAATCTGTACCAATATTAGCTAGCCATTCCTTGTGTAGACATCTTTTTTTCTTCGGACAAGGGAATGTGAAAAAAGACATCCCCGAATTTCGGTCGCGGTCATTTGAGCATCCATAGTATTTGCAGACAGCCATCACTCTTGAAAGTAGCGCAATGAATTATGACTCTCTAAGTGATTATATTTCTCTCTCATTATAACCCCCTAAGTTGGACACTAATTAACCTAGCCTTTGACGTCACAGTGCATAAACGAATTCCGCTCGCATTCTCGCCTGACCCAATAGAGGGCGCTTGAAAATTGCCAAGATGGCGGCGACCATATGGCATAATATATGGGATTATAACTATACTAATTTTTTTTTTATTTCAATTTTTTTTTTCATTATTCAAATAAGTGTACACAACTGCTGCTATGTGGCCAACAATATTGACAGGATTGACCTTTCCTGTGCACAGCAAACTTATGTGCCACTCGGTTTGACCCCCGGGTCACTGACTGTCGATTCAAATCATACCTTGCATCACGTCTCGTGATCAGCCTGTCTATTACAGTGGGTCAGGTAAAAAAATGACACGTGCGCTTCTTTCCACATGTATTCTGAGTATTATGACCAGTCTGCGTTTTTGAAAATTGGCTGGTTGATTTTGAAAGATGGTCTTTAGCCTGAGAGGGCGTACGTTAGATTATGGTGGATTGAACTAAGAAAGTTTCCATGAACTTATCGGATGCTGTGGCCATCGGTTCGGAAGAAAGTATACACTGTTCTAAAGATATTTAATTTGACATTACAATCAAAACATAAATTCAAGTCAGTAAGTTACAGTTGTGGGGAATTTCAAAATCCAAGAAAGGTTTACTACTTGTATGTTTTTTTTCAAGATAATGATATACTAGTACCATGATTTCACTGGAAGGTGGGGGGGGGGGGTTTATGACAAAACTAGACGATATAAATACCGGCTATTTTGGTGTAATCAGCTTGAAAACGTATATTAAGCTTATAGTTTTATTTATGATTGGTGTGTGGCGTTATAGATTACAGTGGATGGTAGAAGGTGTGTTATATTTAATGTATCAGTGTCCTGAACATGAGAACCGTGACTTAGGAGAAATCAGCAATTTGTATGGCTATTTTAGATGAACTGAACCCTACCTGTTATGCTGTAATTGGACATTACACAAATCTTGGCAATGAAAAAGCTCCTTATTTCTAAAACATGTGATACGCTTTTGTAATATGATAAACAGGTATATATGCATATTGTCGTTTATTACTTCCCATGGACAGCTATGCATATATTAGGGGGTCACGGTGTTGTGAATCGGGCGTTGATCACACCCCATTTGCTAGCGGGTCATGGTGTAGTGAATCGGGCGTTGATCACACCCTATTTGCTGTGAATTTAGTGATTAATGATTTCCCACTGCTGTCGGAACTTAACAATGATTATTCTCTAGTTACACTAGAAAAACTTTCATTCCTAGTTTGGGCTTTATGTTGTATTTCAATGTGTTTAATACATGTATATATTTATTTATTTGCAGGTTGGCTGATCACGAAAGCTCACAAGAGTCTGTTTATGGCGATAGTTAAAATAATAAAAAATATATAGCATTGGTAAAATATATAAATTGATAACAAATAAACGCCGTACGATACATCAGATTTCAATCAGGCTGACCCAACTGCTAATGAAATACAATACAGTAAATATACAGAAGCTATGATGTTAAACAATAAAATGTAAGCTGTAGTGGCGGCACGGGGACCCATTGCATCAGCAAAATTTTCCCCTCTCAAAATGCAGGAAATAGAGTTTCTAGAGATTCAAAATTGTTAAGGGGGAGCATACCTCCGGACGCCCTAGAAAGGTCGCGTGGTTGGTGAGCAGACCCCCCCCCCCCCCACCGCCCTGAAAAATGTTGCCGCCTCTGTGTAAGCTGTAGCTATTTGCATTGCAAAACGGGTGATTAATGTATTACCACCTTTCATGATAATAGTATCGGGTGTCTTAATGATTCTCCTGAGAACGTTTTTGTGCGGCCAAGTAAACTTAATTTCCCCCATGCCTGGCACAAATGTTATGTATGTAATATTTCGTGTAATCTAAATACAATTCTATTACAGTTTTGCAACTCTCAATACATGCGCCATTATTCGTGATACTTCGTTGGCACAAACCCTTTAGATCGACATTCCTATATGACTGACACGATTTAGGAAAGAAATTTTGCACGGACGAGTGGAACTGGGAGCATTTCGTGACAGGAACTTATTTATTATAAATTACCCCAAACGCTCTAACATGTGCGGATGCAAGAGTGGTGCCTGGATGCGTGGTTGGTGCAGAGAAATGAGGACAAGAACAATGGTTGGCACAGAATCTCACCTTTGCGTCGAACTCTCATGTGCACATCGCGTGGAAAAACTTATAACACTAAACTATCAACGTCCGGTTTCTTTCAAGAGGACACAACCCGAAATTTTTTTTATCGTCATTCTTACAAAATTGTTTAAATTTGCAGCACCTTTAAATCCATGGTTAAGTGTGGTTGTAGAGATGTGAAGTGTGCGTAAATGTGAGTGGTGGCTGACTCCATGGTTAAGTGTGGTTGTAGAGATGTGATGTGTGCTTACATGTGAGTGGTGGCTGACTCCATGGTTGAGTGTGGTTGTAGAGATGTGATGTGTGCGTATGTGTGAGTGGTGCCTGACTCCATGGTTGTGTGTGGTTGTAGAGATGTGATGTGTGCGTACGTGTGAGTGGTGGCTGAATCCATGGTTGAGTGTGGTTGTAGAGATGTGAAGTGTATACGTACATGTGAGTGCTGCCTAAATCCATGGTTGAGTGTGGTTGTAGAGATGTGATGTGTGCGTACGTGTGAGTGGTGCCTGAATCCATGGTTGAGTGTGGTTGTAGAGATATGATTAGTGTGTACGTGTGAGTGGTGGATGAATCCATGGTTGAGTGTGGTTGTAGAGATGTGATATGTGCGTACGTGTGAGTGGTGGCTGAATCCATGGTTCAGCGATGGTTGAGTGTAGTTGTAGAGATGTGATGTGTGCGTACGTGTGAGTGGTGCCTGAATCCATGGTTGAGTGTGGTTGTCGAGATGTGATGTGTGCGTAAATGTGAGTGGTGGCTGACTCCATGGTTGAGTGTGGTTGTAGAGATGTGATGTGTGCGTACGTGTGAGTGGTGCCTGAATCCATGGTTGAGTGTGGTTGTAGAGATATGATTAGTGTGTACGTGTGAGTGGTGGCTGACTCCATGGTTGAGTGTGGTTGTAGAGATGTGATGTGTGCGTACGTGTGAGTGGTGGCTGACTCCATGGTTGAGTGTGGTTGTAGAGATGTGATGTGTGCGTACGTGTGAGTGGTGCCTAAATCCATGGTTGAGTGTGGTTATAGAGATGTGATGTGTGCGTACGTGTGAGTGGTGGCTGAATCCATGGTTGAGTCTGATTGTAGAGATGTGATGTGTGCGTATGTGTGAGTGGTGGCTGAATCCATGGTTAAGTGTGGTTGTCGAGATGTGATGTGTGCGTAAATGTGAGTGGTGCCTGAATCCATGGTTGAGTGTGGTTGTGGAGATGTGATGTGTGCGTAAATGTGAGTGGTGGCTGACTCCATGGTTAAGTGTGGTTGTAGAGATGTGATGTGTGCTTACATGTGAGTGGTGGCTGACTCCATGGTTGAGTGTGGTTGTAGAGATGTGATGTGTGCGTACGTGTGAGTGGTGGCTGAATCCATGGTTGAGTGTGGTTGTAGAAATGTGATGTGTGTGTACGTGTAAGTGGTGGCTGAATCCATGGTTGTGTGTGGTTGCAGAGATGTGATGTGTGCGTACGTGTGAGTGGTGCCTGAATCCATGGTTGAGTGTGGTTGTAGAGATGTGATGTGTGTGTACGTGTAAGTGGTGGCTGAATCCATGGTTGTGTGTGGTTGTAGAGATGTGATGTGTGGTGTGCGTACGTGTGAGTGGTGCCTGACTCCATGGTTGAGTGTGGTTGTAGAGATGTGATGTGTGCGTACGTGTGAGTGGTGGCTGACTCCATGGTTGAGTGTGGTTGTAGAGATACCGGGGGGGCAGTTGATACTATAGCTTGGTAGGGAGGTGCCCCTGAGCGCTCAAAAGATTGGATTGTGGCACAATCTATACCCATATTTATACCAAGTACCATTTCTGTCATCACTGTTTATTCAAAATAAAATAGTTACCGTATTTGCTCTATGAGAAGAGCATCTCCAATAGAAGCACATGTAAGTCAACAGTTGCATTGTATATTGATTTATTAAGATTTTGACCATAGAACCACCTCTGTCACTTACATAAGAGCATATTATTAACACAATGTTCAGGTTATTTAGGTTGTTAAATTAGAAACAACAGTTCGCTTTCTCTATGATCTCCTTAGGGGTCAGCTGTCAGAAACTGGGGGTTGAACAAATATACCAAATCGGAAAAATATTACCGATATTTATACCTATCTTGACCAGAAATGAGACTGATACTTAAAATCCAAAAAACGAGACCCATTTCAGAGGCTCGTTCCTATTAGGCAAGTTCTATGTATTTCCCCCCGGGGTAGAGATGTGATGTGTGCGTACGTATGAGTGGTGCCTGAATCCATGGTTGATGAAGAGAAATGAAGACAAGAACAATGGATGATACAGAACCTCAACACGTGTCTTTCCTAACGTGATATACTATTATCCTTCATCTGACGTCACACTGTTGTCGGCATGACGTCAACAGCCTAGTAAATTAAGTTAACATTGTGAAACGTATTGTGTCCAATTCAATTGAATTTTATATATTAACATCATTAAGTATAATTACACCAACTCAGAAGTCACCCTCACGTGAACCCGAGTAGCTGACCAATCACATTGCACAGACTCGTGTTGCGGAATGTATGCGATAAAAAAAATTTATTTTCTGTTCATTCAAACTCATTCATTCAGTACTTTCATGAGTACAAACACAATTCAAGCGTGATACGTTTTATGGGTATAATATATTACAAAACCAAATCTCGTCACCAAAATATCAGTCACACATCGGACACACATAAACAAATTGTTACCTTTTTTTACGTTATTGGCTCTATCACATTATGTTAGGCATAATTGATTATAACATTCAATAACATCCTATCATTAACAGAAAACAAAACACGCTATGGAGCCCATACTTACCGTATGTATCTCTCTCAGCATTGAAGCTCTCCCAGTACACCGCGTTGAAAAACTTATAGCGCCCTCAACCATCAACGTCCGTCCGTTTGAGGAGTACTTGAATGACTCAACTTTGTATTGTATCTATATGCTAGATGTTCACGAAAAATACAGGCCGTGCTTAATCTCAGTAGTAGAGACTTCTGCATTTCGGACCATTTTAACCACAGCCGTCTTCATCAACTTGAAGTTTAAGACGCTAAGGTAGACGCCTACTCACGAATTCAAAACCCAGAATTTATTCATTTTCCAATACATTGTACTTATGAAAGTATAAAAGATAATGACTTAACAAATGGGGGTCACCAGGTTAATTTTCGAAAAAAATGATAGTTGTATTTCAGTGGATAGTGGGCCTTTTGGCCGCGGCAGTATTATAATGTTTTTACCATAGGTTCCCATGGCACAGATATAATGCCGTATCTCAAATTGTAGGCTGATGATATAGACTGAAAAAATCCCATATTGTGAATCATGGGGTACTTTTTCTTGTTCTCAATTGTTTCAGAAATCAGGGTTTTGAAAAGTGAAAAAAAATTCAATTTGTATTTAACATTGTGCTCTATGGTATTGTTCTAAAAATAGCGATTTTTGGAAAATATTAGGACAAGTTTCTCAAAATATGTCACTGTATGAATTCTGCTTCATGGTGACATGAGATAATAACTTCATGTTTTTACACAATAAATCAGTGAACATTGTCATGCGATTTATGACCATAGCTTTCTCAAAATTTATGAGTAAGCATCTACCTTAATGCCCTGCTTTAATGAGCGTGTAGAAATTGTCGTGGACACGCGCCACTCATTGCTAACCCTGCGACATGGGGTAAGTCTGTAATCGATATATTTCGGCTCTATAAATATGTGTTCGCTCAACATCTTTGAAAGAGGATATCTTTATTCTATCTTTGTGAATAAATAGTGACGAATTAACACAGCAAATGAAAAACGAATTCGCATGATTATCGGAACGTATCGTAACTTCGCTCCATGTTTGTTTCCTATCCCCAGTAAACTAAGCAATGCGGATCTATCGTATAGTAATGACCATACTGTAGTTGTAGTTGAAAACATGTTTTGTTGAATTCCGGTTGTAAGTTTTGCCCATAGAAATCTATCGATGGGACGTCAGCAGCCTAGCGAATTAAGTTGAAGATGTGAATCTTCGTAAAGCTATCTTTGTGGTGGTGATAGATACGCAGTATCATTGAGGGCGCAACTTATTGCCTTTTTGCTAGTTAGCATTTTCGAAAATATTGGTTTAAAAGTGGTTGAGATAACAAATTCTAAAAACAAAATGATAAAAAATATCCTAAATTATTGACCTTTCCCGTGTAATAAGCAGAAGTCTAAACTTCTAGATGACCAACGATTTCAGAACAAAACGTATGTTTAATAGTCATTTTGTTCCCATGGTCGCTCGAGGGCGCTACGTATTGAAATGTATATTACGTGATGACTTATTCCGTGGACGACCGTTTGCAATAGTTTCAAGCTGTACTGTTTTATAACTATTGTTGATTTAGACATATGTGGGAATAAAACCTGTAAATAGGTTATTATAATATTGAAAATCATCCAACGCTCACATCAAGTCGATGTTTTAGAGTTATATTACAATGTATATATTATATATGATTGCTTCCGTTGTAGAATTGTCGAAACGTTTCAGTCATAGTTCTTTTTCTTTCATGAAATAATGTGTAGCCCAATACTTCATCCATCTATGATCTGTATTGCTTATAAACACACAGGTTTCTAGAAAATGTCCAAGCTAAGGGTTTTTATCTCTAGTTTTCTGGGCGGCGTACATCAGGTTAACGGGATATCATCACGTGAGTTTTGACCACTCTGGCATGATTTGCAATGTAACTTACAATTTACTTTGACACTCTGTAATAAACCTGTCCCCTCCATTTTTATTAAATGAATGTAGTAAAATGAAATTTATTTAATGGAATAGGATTATAGTGAAAACATTTCTGGCCACAGATATTCAATTGAATAAGATTATATGGAGGACATTTCTGGCCATAGTTAAATACCCCACTTATCGTACCCGGTTGTAAGTATATATATATCCCAATCAAGGAGTATTTTGTGGACAACTAAAGTACGTCGGTATAAATGTGAAGGACTTTTTGCATAGGCTTGACTCGTGGGGAATAGTAATTCATTAGAATGTTCTCAATTTGGGCACTTGTTAATATGCATTCAACACAGTCAATGAATGAATACGTCTAGACATGTAGGCATGTTTATTGTCCTCTACTAGTAGGAGTTTTGTGAAATGTACGTTACTTACGTCAATGTTTATAACGAGTTATTGGCTAAATGTTTACCTCAACATGTTGTTTTCTATTATTCGGTTTACGTATGATGGTAGGTTTGCCCGGAAAACCTGAAACTCTGTTTCATGTATTGAGTTTTACTTTTGAATGAATGTATATGTGATAATAATCTCGCATTGTGAGTTTACTCACTAAGAAGAGATATTTATGTAGTTCCGGCAGTAAAGATCACTCATTTCGGCATTTTATTGAACTATTGGTCCACTTTTTTCAGAATTACCTAGAGCTATTAATGCCGCCTTTTCAGGGTCTTGAGAACTTTAGGTGAAATGTAGCACGTACGAGCACATGTGGAAAATAAATTAAAAGTTTTTAAAATTTAAAATATTTATTGAGTTGTAATTTTATAATGAATTTCATAGTTATAATCAAACTTTTCAACGTTATGAGTACGCAATTAAGTTGTAGCTATTTACTGTTATTTTTTAATAAAATGAATTAAAATATATTAGAATGCAATTTTTAAATGTTATTACTTTTTTTCGATTTTAAACATTATTAAACATTATTATTATAGCGTAATGTATGAAGGTATCAGTTGTCCTTTTCTCCAGTCTGTATTCAGACTGTATTTTCATATTCTGTTTAATTTGTAATGTGAGTGTAAACGGCGATTTTGCATTTTCAAATAAAGCAAAATACGTTATATTACTGACGTTAATGAAATTACGTACTTTGCATTACTGAAAAACGTAATTAAGACATAATGTATATTCTGAAGTCTCATACGTCGTGTATTCACTTCCTATATGTATAACTGAGCACACAAAGACTTCCCATACGCACCTTGCCCACGTGTGGCAATGTGACTGTTCCTGTACCACGTGCACTCACTCCCGACATTGGAATATAACTGCGCGCACAGAAAACGCTTCATAGACACCCCGATCGTGTGTGAACATGTGACAGTAAGACCCTTCTTATGGGAGAAGGATTTATTTAATGTAATTTATTTGCTGGTAGTCATGGAGTAGGCGAATCTCGCGTGTCGCACGTAACCCTGCTTTCAGCGTTTCCGATGCCAGGATATATAATACACCTACACTATGGATGGTGAAACAATTAATAAAGATATCTAAATCGAGAACGGATGACGTCAGCATGATCACGTGAGGTAAACGTGCGTGATGTAGTGATGTAATTACGCTATGATAATGATGACGACATCATCGGCGGTAACGACCCGGATGTAAGATGTTATATTTGTACTGTCGGTACTCTCCAGTCTAAATATAGAATTACATTAATAAGTTAATGGATGTTTTAATGTTTGCCTTTTGAATTTGTTAATATAAATGTTTCTTCATTAATTAATTATATATCAATACAACACGCGTGGTGAACTTTTCGTAATTGCCCTCCCACACAGAATTTAGGGAAGTATTCTATTGAAAATTCCAATTCAATATTTATCTAGTAATAGCCTACCCCACGCAGTTGCATTTTGTGAAATCATAAAATGTTAACACTTGTTTTAATATATGTGTGCTTGACAACCGTTCCGACATTGACAGCAACTGGTGTTCAATAAATAAGTAAGAAAATAAGTAAATAATTGAATATATAGCTCTCGCTTTTTTATTAAATTAATTAATTTGCTTGTTTGTTTGTTTGTTTACTCATTCTTTGAAATGTTTCTATTTGTTATGGAGGTAATACTCATATCGTTGTTATATCAATGATAATGCTTAAATATACTTGAACTGCGGGAATTCACATTCCTAGGTGTATCCTGCATTGATACAAGCAAACCTGTATCTATGGCGACATAGTTAACGTATAAGATATGGTTGATGGCACCCATTAACAACTGGACAGGTATCACCGAGTTGTTATCTGATCATTGTAGGCAGAAAATATAATTGACCTAAACGTTGAAAAACATTTTAGAAATAAAACCAATTAAACATGCAAATGACGGACATAATTATGTAACATGGAGTGAATGCGATCAATAATAAAATTGATTCTTGTAAACAAAGACAGTGACTCTTGAGATGCAATTACCACAAACAGGGATGAATGGTTTCTCAATTATGCAAATTAGCTCATTCAAATAAGAACATTTGTTGGCAATATATCCCCTTACCCGCTACAAAGATTGTAATAGTGAACCTGTACTCAAAAATGTCAGCGGACAAATCATCAAAGTTAAATCTGTATTAGATGTCTGACCAGGCACTAAGTACGAGCCATTTGTCAATACTTGATTGTGTTCCATTCCACTATATATATATTGTAAAAATAACCCATTTTCCTCAAATGCGGAGAGAGATAATGTTTTGAGGGCTTTTGTTTAATATGGCCAAAACTACTGAACTTTGAGCAGATCTCAGAATTCACATTAGCAATATCATGTTCACGTGTTCTCAGAAACCATACACACATATTTACTTTGTATTGACTGTACGAATGCATAAATTACAGTACGCCAACTGACTACCCCTTTCTTATTCAAATGTAAAACATTCACTGAGAAATGAAATGAATATATAATTAAAATATTAAAATGAAATTCAAAATTTATGCTGATTATTTTTGGGAATACGCAATTTTTCAGCCAAATATCTTGCCAGAATGTCATCCGCGGAGCTATTATAATTATCTTTTAAATGTATTTTTATTTAACACAAGCTAATTATCTTGTATGCCTCTTGCAATTTTTTCGCTAATTCGCTTGAGTATTTCATTTTGTTTCACCTTTTGAACTTTCCGCGTTTTCTTATCAAAATTACAGATCAACTAGAAAATGTCACGATATCGCGCCTCGCCTGCGCAATTTTAGCGCCAAAAACAAATCTCTGTGGGAGTTCGATCGAATGCATATATATTAGTTATGTTTATTTCCTGTTCCACGAAATGTTCATTCCGCCGTCTTTGGTTATACAGAGTGATGCTAAATATATCCGCATAACAAATACATCCGGTTTATATAAAAGATAAACTCGCCGCTGAGAGTTTTACCTTGTTGAATACAAGCTTAGAATAATTTCACGAAAGGTTATTCCAGTCATAGAGAAGGTTAATGTGTCGTAAAGAGGAATAAAATATCCGTCGTAAACTACTAGTATCACCTTTAAGTTCGGGCCACATAAATTAATTTTTTTGTTTCATGTCTTCGGAAACTCGAATTGCATCCGTGGAAACACGTCGGCGTGTGCTTGCTTTCAATTTCCGAAAACCTGCTCATGTGAAACAGTGAACATAATAATCATTTGCTGTGGCCTGTGCCAAATAATAGTAACAATTGATCAGTTAATAATAAATATGCGGCTTTCAAAGGTTACAGGGTATTTCACATGTGTATACTAATATAAGCTAATAAATCACCATTTCCATTTCGACCACAAAAATCAACTTTTAAAATATTTTCTAAAAACGCATATACACTCAGAGATAACGTAATATATGAACAACAGAGAAGTGAGTCACCATGTACTATCGAACAATTACAAATTTAAAAAAAAACAAGACATTTACAAAATGACCACGCCTGAGCAGTTGCCAAGGAACTCTCCGTGATTCAATACTGGCAACGTGGCTGAATTGATAGCACATCCAGGCGGGCGGCCCGATTGCGACATTATCTGGTACCCCTATTCGCCCGATTTGGCACAGACGAACATCGCTAGGTCGGGGGATCCTCGTATCCTCTTGATTAGACTCGAAAGTGTGTTCCTTTTCACCCGAACATGATTTGGTCACCCGATTTGCATATGTGTACGTGACAAAAAATGAGTAAATCCTCATCAACCCGAATCCATATTTTACCGGAAGCAGGCGATAGTATACTTTTTACAGAACAAAAACAAAGAGACTGTTAATTTTCACGCATTTGTAATCGATCGTGTTAACGACCATTGCTATGGCCAATAAATCGATGTTCCAGACATTTGTTTATGATAATTGGCGACCCAGCACGTTAAAGGATTACATCATGCTGATTCGTGGGGTCACCATGCTTTGCGCATGCCCGAAATCCGTCCGTTGCCGACTTCCGCTAATCTTTTTTTGTCGACAGAGCACTTGGACATAGAACTTGATCAAAATTGGTATTAATAATTGATCAAAATAATTAAACAATAAAATTAGAATCCTTAGAAAAAGAAAAATACGACCCCCAATTTGAAGCCGGTGTTCGTGGCAACCACGACAAATGTGATGAGGGTGCACGTGACAGTCACGCCAAAGATGACGACGGTACGCGTGATAAAACGACGTACATGACCGACGATACACGTGACAGCCACGATAAACTGAAAGTTTGAAGCACACGACAATCACGACTCAAGATCGTTGACGCACGGGATTCTAAATTATAATAACGAAAATGACAAACTAATTATTCCCTTACATCGACTCATACGCCTACTACATCACAGCAAAGTAGGTACAATGTGTACATTTCTTGCGATTACCGCGTCATAATAGTGACCATATATTATACGCAAATTATCAGATTTGCATTACAAATCTCCATGACATACATTTCTCAATACTATGTTATAAATAAGCGAAAACAAATCCGGGTCAGTGGTCACGAAATGGCCACTATTTGTAAACCTATGATGGGAAGACCCCTACTCTACATTCACTTCCACAGTCTTGGTCTCTTGTCACATATTTTGAAATCCTATTATCCTGTATCGAGTGAAACCTTTCAAAAGTAACCATTTATGTCGGATCGTCATGGGAACGTGAAAATTGGGATTGAGAGTATTCAGTCAGGCGTTTTATACACAAACACAATCATGTTAAGGTGGATTGAATTTGCCATGGGTTGAAAATGTAGCGTTGCTTGGTCGCAATATATGGGTAGATACAACGAACAAAACACAAACAAATAACATGAACATTTGGATTACGGCATATATGCGTCACTAGTGTAGGCCCCTTCAGACTGACACATGTTATTGTCACTACTAAACGAAACTTTAAACGCTATTGTTTTCTATGTGAACAAAGACGTAATGTTCTTAAAATTATGAAAAATATTATTGCTTTTTCACTATATCTTTTAAAATACCATCTACAAAGCACCGCCTGTGTAAACCCCTGGGTAGATAGAACCTTTACCTTCACTTATTTACTGTATTTGTATTACTTTCTTATTTTATTTTTTTTTTGTAGTTATTAGACCTTTTAAATTAATTTTGTGGTTTATCTTTAGTTGCTTTATTTTTACCTTACTGTATCTACAGCAGATTACAGTTGCGTAATAAACTATTATTATTATATTATTATTATATTTAGTAGTCTGAAAAACCACGGTATGTCGAGTCTGCATTTGCCGAGTATATGCGAATCTGTCACGTACTCGCTCTTTCCGCTTCCACATAACGCTTACTCGTATCATTACATAATTACTCATTGTAAGACATTATACCTTCCACTTTGAAACCGTAACATGCTTTTATCATACACATTTTAAACAAACATACACATTTTAAACAAACATTTTTTTTTCAAAATAAAACACTAATTGTTTTACTGTAACATAAATGTTATATAATATTGTTTGACAAAACATATAATGGGTTATCGCAGTCTATAACATGCCACCAGAACTACTAAAATTTAGATTAAAACGTGGTAGGTATTAAAGATAAACAATAGATTGGGAGTCTAAACATAGACCCTCTACTGATCTAACTGAGGTCTGCCATGCAGCTAAACGTCACAGTATATATGTAGTCACTGATCTACCTAGCCGACCACCAAAAGTGATGAGATTGAGTGATTAGTCAATGACTGGTTGTCATGACATCACCTTATTCTGGACATTATATTGTTTTATGATGTTCCGACTTTATTTAATTCCGACTAGATTAAATACTTCACAAGAGAGGCAGTCATCAACACATCAATGTCATTCTACGGCATAAAGAGTTTGTACTCTTACATTGCCTTCCCAGCCTATTGCTACAAACACCCAACACGTGGTAGTGCACGTCTTTGGCAGAGTCTCGTCGTGGAGTCCCTTCGTTGCATTCAATTATGCTAAATATATGTTGAAATGTTGTTTAAAGTTGTGTAACTCTATTTGTAATGTGATCACTGAAACTGTTCAATTTGAAGCACACCAGAAAGGAAAAAAAATACAAATAGAAAGTGCCTAAGTATGAAACACATTTGAATTTCAAGTACTTCGAGAAACATCACATACAAATGTTTCATGAAGTGTTTATGTACAGGGTACAAAATGCCCGAAAACCAATTTGGCCACCAGTCGGCCATTTTAATCAAAATTTAAAACAAACTGTCTGTCGGCTGATATAGCTCAGATGCATAATGTAAAAGGAATACCAAAAAAATCAGTCTGGCCATTTTAAAGATAACAAGAATATTCACTATAATAAGAAAATTTGTCTATATTTAATGAATTAAATCAATCAGAAAGTGGTCCATCCAAGTTACCTATACATAAAATATTAAAACAATCGGGCAGGCGATTTTCAAAAAGATTTTTTTTAACCAAAAATGACACAAATATTCACAAAATCAGAGAATTGAAGGTATCATCAAAAATTTAACAAATTTACCATAGAAAACTATATATGTAATATAAACTTGAAGGCAATCATACTAGCCATTTTCAATGGTTACTAGTTATTTCTAAATATGATTTTTTCAACAGATACATGTCTGATCCACCTTACTGATCTGAAACTCCAGGAGCCTTTTTACGGGCATGCTTTTACTTAACCGAGGTATGGTTTTACTTAACCGACAAAAGACCTTTGGCACGGTCGACCATTCAATTTTATGTAGTAAATTGAAATTAATGAGAGTCAAGTCGATTAAGTGGTTCGAGTCATATCTATGTAATATAAAATAAATTTGAAGGTTAATGTATTGGTGTCAGAATTGTGAGATGTTACGTGGGGTGCCCTCTTCCCATTTTTATGTTAAACACAAAAATCTCCACGTCAGCGTAAATTGTAAAGCGTTACTAAATGCTGATGATACTAATGGACTAATGGTTTCTATTTCAACTATTCTAAAGCCAGACACTCGAACTGTCATAAATGACTCAGTGATAATCGATAGATACCATGTCTTGGCAACACGGAATCTATTGTATTTGGACCGAAAGTTAAAAAAGTCATGGATTTCAAAATAAGCTCAGAAAATCAAAATGTTCTAGCTAAAACCTCAGTTAAATATTTTGGTATGCATCTGGCCTGCTTTATGGGGAAATTGTTTAGCAAATATCAGGTGAAATCAATGTAAAATAATATTTTTTACATAGACAAGGGGTATCTCTAAATAAATTACTTCTGAAAATGTTATGGTCAGTCCTAATTGAACCTGATGTTGATTCTGGATGCGAGTAAGATGTGGGTTACAAAACTTCGTTAATTTATGGGTTTTTTTTATATGTCTAACGGCTGTATCCAACATAACTTCAAACTCAACTTAATAAAACAACTCATTTACATTCATACATCGATAGGGGAGCAATTCAAATCTGTATGACCACAAGATATAAGGCAGAGAACGACATTTTCTATACCCGAATTAAAAATGGAATAAATTACCACCCATAGTTTAACATATGAGTGATAAATTCCATATTAAACAGACAGCGGAGAAATAAATTTACTAGGTAATTTTCGATTTCATATTTGAAATGTGTCTTTAACAAATTATATTATCGTGTTTTTGTCAGGAATTGAATGCCTTGCGATTTTATTGTATTTTTGGTTTAGTATATTTGTTTTTTTTGGCTGGTGGTTGAGGTTGAGTGGATAGTGTCATACTGGAAATAAGTTGCTTTCGCGACTTTTGGGGCAATCTGATTAAAATAAGATCCTTGTGGGGATATGTTTATATTTCATTCATTTTATTAAAATTATTGTTTGTTTATTGTTTTATTTGTTAATATATTTGTTTTCATTCCTTTCTACGAGTTTTTTTTTTTTCGTTCACGAAATCCCCACTGGGGATGTATGTACGGCGGAATTACAAAAAACCACAAAATCAAAATCAAAGTAAAATAATGAAATAAAAAGGCATTAATAACAAAAGTAATAAAAAATAAAATAAAAATAAATGTATAGCCAAAATAATTAAAGCCCGTACACTACATCAGATTTTAATCAGATTGCTTTTGGGGCTATTCTAGTTTATATAGACATCGTTGGGGTCTATAATTTTGTGTTTCTAAGTTCTTTTCTTCTCGTCAGTATTTTCACACCGAATAGTCGATGTGATGATGTGGACTCGAGCGAAATTCGCGAAAATTTAAGTTATCTTCCGGAAAATTGAGGTAGAACGTTACACAAGAATGTCATTTTCGTTATTTTTTATATTGAATTAAACAATCTGGGTTTCCGTACCACGTTTTGTCTGTTTTAAGGCACGTTACCATTATTAAATTGAGACTGGCAGACACAAAGGAATATCCCTTGCTAATAGATTATGCAACCTTTGTGATCAAAATGAAGTAGAAGATGAGTATCACCTCATGATGTTATGTATAAGATATACCCCCGAAAGAAATGTCCTATTCGAAATGGCAAAAACCAAAATCCAAAACTTTAAATATTTGCCACCAAAGACACAATTCATAGCCTTGCTAAACAACAGTGGCCCAACACTCCCTGTAGCAAGGTATCTAAAGAAGTGTTTTGAAATAAGACAGCCACCCCAGTGACAACCTTCTTTCACAATTTAAGTTTTGCATTGTGTTTTCTATCTATTGTAGTATCATAATTGTATACTTGTTATTCTCTGTAATGTATTAGCTTAGTTTGTTTTATTTTATTTTATCTATTTACTTTTTTGTAACCTTTTATTCCTTCTTACACGTTTGTAACCATTGCCAATTCTTCCGGGGAATGTGTATGTGTTAATAAAATTATTATTATTATTACCATTATTTCACGGCAAAATAATATATCTCAGTGTCTCAAATTGTGCTCGGTGACATATAGCGAAATAAGATATATAAAGTCTTACAAGAAAATGTTTGATGTTTTTGTTAATGTGAAATGTGTTTTCTTTGTGGTCTAAAGTTCTAAGAATCTAAAAAGCTCAAATATGTTGGCTGATGTTAACACGATTAATTGTAAACCGATTTTGACATGGAAGAATATTGTCGCTTCTATACACGCCAAAATATGCACACATTTAAAAAAATGTTACTTTATACGGCAATTTATATAACCGGTTTTTCAATCTTAATTTCGTTTTCACTACGGATTATCCACCTCTCCTCTTTCTACAGACTCATTCAGTTAGGATGTGATGACTCCAATGAGTGTTCGGTATGATTCGGCATGATTCGGTCGACCTTCGGCACAGCCCGACGTGAGCGGAAACTTAACCAGGATCCCACCACGGGAGTCGCGTTGAGTTCCGGCAATCGCCCACAACCGCTTTGATGATTGAACTTAAATTTGGTTTGCATTTACTCGATGAAATAAAGTGCTGAGTCATACATATACAAGGGGTTTTCTCCTAAACTCCAAATCAGCGTAAAGAGTTGGGAAAACCGCATAAAACCGTGGTGTGGGTGGAAAGTTAATATCTCCGGAAGTTGTAATGAGCGAATAGAATAGACATATTAACGATGGACACGTGAATGTCACGCTCAACAATTGAGTTTTAATCCAATACAATACAAGTTGCTTCTAGCTGTGCCACTGGTAGTTAGTGGTGACAAGGTCGCCTTGATACAGTTACTGGAGTATTTACCGCATCACTGAACACATATCTATCGAGACACATGCGCAATGGATCCCACAAAGCTACCACACCGACAAAAAAGTGAATGTGGTATATAATAGCTGGTAGAGCTAAAAAAAATCTAATTTTAGCTCCACGGTTTACACGACAGATGACAAACTGTCAACTATTTAGAAATAGTAAAAGTAAGTAAATAAAATACTGGAATTCTTTGCACTCGAAGCACAAATCAAGTCAACAGCGGAGTAGTATGGCCTGTGAGAGGTGAAATTACCACAAAAACGCAATATTTTGCGAATAAAAAAGACATATTGAAATTGTGAGCGTTTGAATCCAACCACGCCTGACAGAAGTCATGCTTTCATCCAGACACTTACGTCGATTAACATTAAAAACTGCAATATAATTTTTTTTTAGAATTTAATTTTATTACACCGTAATGAAAACTTATATTTCAAACAGGAACGTAATACAATTACAGTGAACAAGCAACAGCAAGTACGAAAACATCAAGAAAAAAAGTTTTAAAAGTCGATATTTTGATATCAAAATAGTAAAAGAGAACTTACACATAACGTAGTTTCCAGTAACGAGTGAAAACAGTAATAGTTCATTCACTTCCCTCCAATTGTGATAATAAACATGTGCGTGCTCCACTGGATTTAGGCACATGTGAATAAACGTGACGGATCTGGTGATCAATTTGGATTGCTGTGTTTTCATTGTACAAATCTAAAACGGTTTCACGCGAATGACTGAGACGTCGAGAAGTTGAGCCCTGTTGTTCTGTTTCACAATAAGAATTACAGCGTGTGCTAACCACAGCACGTGTTAAGCACATGCTTCTCTGTGTGCGTGATCCGTGGCTGGAATCATCGAAGGTAGTGATCCGTGGCTGGAAACATGAAACGTAGTAGACGTTGTTAATGACAAACTGGTTCACCTTTTTAGTACGTCCTGTAACGCTGCGTTAAATATCCCTATGGTGTCTCACATTTAAAATAGTATAATCGGAAACATGTCGCGTAATTGTGTACTGTAATATATATAGCAGCTATGGTATTCGAACATCACCGAGCAGTTTTACCCGTGGTTTTGGATGTGATTAAGTGTTCGGCTTCTTATCACCGAACCACAGGATTCTCTGTTCCACGCTCGAAAATGAACTACATAAATAATATTCGAAGTGAACATTTTTCATTAGTTGAGATGCACACCAGACTCTTCAGTTGTTTCCTGTATATATCCCTTCTATTTGAATTTATAGGACGAATCTTTTTCTGGTGTTACCACTGTGTGCTAGCGAATTTTCAATATCGAACGTTGCGTACTTCCTAGGTTAGTCCTGTCTAGAGATACACGGTGCAATGTGTCAGTATAACTCACGAACGCTGCGGCGTAACTTCCAGATTTGATTTCCGGCCAAGTTATTAACGAATGAAAGAGCTTTTGCCTATGTTTTGCCGATAATACAACTTCTATGATAAAAAATAATTATACGACATGGTTGACCTTTGACTATTCATCGTACGACACGACATCCATTGTGATCAACAATTTCATGACCGTATTAGAACAGAATTCTTATCTATGTGGGTTTGCATTATCACCCATACGTCTCATCAAGAAATGAAAACAATTCAAACTAGTTTTTTTTCATTTTATTTATCTTTCCATGAAATTTAAAGCTTCAATTTATTACCTTTATCAGTGTATATAACTCACTATTAATAATAATTAAATAACATTTTATTTTCTCTTTGGGCCAACGCCAATGTATTTCGAATTAAAATTAACAGCCGAAATCCCGCAATGGTATATATACAATGACTTTATCCCATCACAATAGATTTGCATGCAGTCTCTTGTTTTTTGGTGTGTTTTTTTTTTCAATAAAATAAAGTAATACTTGAGTGTATAAAAGCTGGAAGCCGGGTTACCGCGGGTTTTGCGGTCTACCGGGCTTTCGTTATAACCCGACTTCCGGCATTAATTTTATATACTCAAATAATATTGTATTTCATTGAAAAACAAACAAGAGACTCATATGCAAGTCTGCCATCATAGCAACAACCCAACACAATGGCGATATGAGAAGGATAACTCCGAGTCTACCATGCTAGGATATCATGGCTATATCTCACAGTGGGAAGATCCAATACACTCCGGCGAATTACCCAGTCATGTACGATTCAGGGAGTATATAAGACGAAACCAACGTCACTGCAATAAAAAAATTACAAAATTCAAGCGAACGATTTATTCAACATTAACGACATTCAAGTACGGTTTATTTGTTTACCCCGATGTGCAGTAGTACAGTGATTAAAAATCAAATGAATGGAGACTAGTGCTTTTCAACAAGAAGAATGTGTTACAAGTTCAATGTCGTGTCGCACAACTTGTGCTTTCCGAGCTATTCTAAACTGTCAAAATGCACGTTGTCCTTGAGTGCCAGTTGTACTTGTGTGAACTTGGGTCACGGAAAATAAAACATCCTGGTGCTAAAATTAGCAACTCTTCGATAATAGTAAACTGATTATTAATTTATAGCTATGTTTTTCCCGTCTCTGTCTCGAGAGTGTTAGTATGTTTGTAACCTATCTGTTTATTATCATTATGTATGACGTCTTAAACGGATGTACTATCAGTTATTATCGGAAGTCGAATTCGTGTATATTTATCAATGTGTGAATTTATCTGGAGTATTTGGTGGTTATTTGTGTCCTTTTATCTTATTATTACTTGCTAACATTATTTGTTTATCGTACTTGATTCGAGCCCCCCCCCCCCGGTGTATGTGGATGACTGGCCCTGTATATCATGAGTTCTTCTTTTTTTTTGGTTAACCTCGGACGCCGAATCTTACGATCCCGATATAAGAGAAAAATATCATTGGTGACTGACTGAAATTGACTTGACTTGACTACCACATGAATAAGTAAATTCTGATATCCAATATCTCCCATGCCCTAAATGGTACGTTTACTGTCGTGAATGGAGACTCGCGTGTCAATTGCATTCCTCAATCTTTTATCTCAGGAGCAACCGTCGGTACGGCCACAACAAAGTAGCCAGACGGCACACCTACAAATTTATTCCGATTTAAATTATTTCTAATCTGAGCGTGTGTATTTTGAAAAGAAAAACCCACCCATAGTTCCCATATTGAGTTGGGAATGCCACACCTCCAGAGAAGATCGTATCGTAGCGATCGACAGCCGCACCTATCTCTAGTATCCCGCCAAGAACCGTGCATTCCGCAGAGACACGTAGACCCGAAATTATTGCGAAATCAGTACAAGCCAGTGGGAAGCACGATCGTAAACATATAAACTAGGGCTAAGTCAGGAAAAGTGAGTTAAAAAGTACATTTAGATATTTAGATATTGTTTAATTTCTAATTATTTGTAGTGTCTGAAAATACACAGATAATTTCAAATGAAAGTAGCACATTTTTTTCGGCCACGAAGAAACAAATATCGACGAACAGACGTACATTTTCTGCTGAACTTGAAGCTGTTAATATACTCTTGGTTGATCCATAAAAGCAGCTGAGTAAAGGATTGATCATGAACAAAAATGTAATTGTTGGGAAGATGGGAAAATTGAAATCAAATTTGCTTTCCAGAGAAAAAACAAACTGAATTACAGCAATTTCATTCTCGAAAAACATAATTCACAAGATTGAGTGAAAGGAAAAATAATTTACACAGTTTGTTCTGTTTTAGCGAAGATAATATACAGTCAGCGAGACATCATTCTAATCGATCTGAGGCAATGTGTTTATAACAGACTCAGGCAAACTAAGAATTTTTGTTTGCATTATCTTACAACGATAAGACGAATAGTTTAATGGCAGTTCTGTGACGGTTATCGAAGTCACCTTTCACGTGCCAGCAATACAATAGCTTTGTGGGTAGTTTTGTTTCTCATTGATGTGGTCGTTGCCGCATGGTGTGCGGAACCAACCGGAAGAAGTCAGTGTTTATTGTTTGTTTTGTCCACGGTTGTAATGAAGCAAGTAAAAACATCCATGGACGCGTACGATACTGTCTATAACGGAAATAGCATCAGAATCTTGGGGATAACCCTCCATACCTTACTTGACCCCAGGGTCTGTATAATCACTTGGTCTGTAGATTCGTGGTATATTTATATAAATATTGTGAAAGATTCCATCGAGGATTTAGTATTAATTGAGCCCAAGTTTGCCATTTAATGACATCGTTAGTTTTATCAACACAGTTTTGGTAATATTAACCTGCTAAATTAATTCTTGTTGAAAGCCGCACAGTCGTCACACAGTCCGAATTCGAATGTTATATAAACAAACAATTTATGTCACACCGGTGGCATGGGACTCATGCCAAACATGGACGGAACGACTTCGACTATTTTTAATGAGTCTATAAACTTGTTGACAGATGTATAATTGACAGACACACACTTTTCTAAAAACAAAATATCACACGAAATAAATCAATCAATCAAATAAATCAAATCAAACAACCAAGCACGCCACATACTAAGCTGTAACACGAATGTCATTTCTCAAACTAGTGGTCAGACCAGACCTTAGTAATCATATTAGAATGTGATAATTTTCTACAAAACAAAACATCATTATCGTGAGAAGTTCATGTATAGACATGCTTTTCTTTCATATTATCTTAAATCATAGATTCCATAGAATGCTTAATATGTGACGTCATCGCACGTGCCAATCGCATGTTTTCATTAGTTAAAATTCCTTTACCGCGTACTTCCTTGTGTTTTGTTTCTATAAATACACCACCTGTATTGAAATAATTGTGAGTTCATTACGGATGTATCAGACTCACTGAAATCATACTGGATGATACTGAAAAGCCAGGAAAGCGTTTCACGAACTCTTTTGTCGCTGATATGCCTGGAATTTTCTTATCGAAGTTTTAAAAATATTCTTAGTCGGTGGGTTTCCGGCTGGGCGGAAAACTTCACTCACAAATACTAAGAGCACTATGATTTGTATTGTTTACACAACAATGGCATAAGTGGCTTAGTAAACAATACTTAGTGATCCAATGTAAACGTAAGAATGATCATATTGACGGAAGTCTCTAACAAAACATTTCGAAAATAATGTATAGAAAACACACATAGATATAAGATCATTCTGTTTGGTTATTTTTGTGGGGTTTAATAATGTAATATTATTATGATTACGTATATTATTTATAAGACAAACTTTAAAACCCCACTTGTATTAGTAGAAAAACTGTTTACGAAAAAACGCTAAATGACAATTACCATATGCCATAGTACTATCGATACAACAAACTCATTTCCTTCATTTTCTTAATCTTTGATAGTATATAATTCCAATTGGACGAAAAACTAATATTGGAATATGTTCAAATGGCCTCATTGTGCGCTTTGAATGGCCGGTTGTCATCGGAATGTAGAAATATTTATACAAATACAGAGAATGGGTTTGTTTTGTCGATATTCGTATAAATTCGAAAGACATTCAGAACGAGGGGATATTTCTCACGCCATCAGAAATGGGGTGCTCATCTCAGTACACAGTGTACGGGAAAGTCGCCGGAGATCGTCTGGATCAGTAAATATTTACATTCGAAATCCCGACACTAATATCCGACTTCAGATTACCGATGCGTGTATGGTTGGGATTATCCGTGCTATGAAAAGGAACATATCATTTATCGGAAGTTGATTTTGTCGGCACGTATTGTGTCGTCAAAGTTAAATTGAATGGGCATGCCCCAAAGTGTCGGAAACCACAAGAGAAGGACACTGAGCCAGGCCACGTGAGAAAGAACGCGTGATTATTTGCACACCAGCGGCCAGGCCGGCAGGAACCAAGGTTATGCTATCGATGAATCTGCGGTCGGTGTCGGACATACCTCCTCTTTCTTATGACAAAGATGATTTTTGATAATAAATTGTCGTGATGAAAAACTGAAAGTTTTCACTTCCATGATCTGTAGATTTATTTAAACTTGCTACTCGACTGTCTCCGAGACGGGAAGTTTTCTTCCTACTTTCCTTGTAACTGTGTCAGAAATCAGAAATCAGTGAACTCAGATATTTGTTTCATGCCTAGACGTTAAAACTAACCAGCACACACGCGCCAACTTCATATTTAAATGCCAAAGCAGTTGTTTGCCAATTTCTTCAATATCCTTCACCCATTTGACACGTTGTGAGATGTATACCATTGGAATATCAATGAGTATAATGACGAATACTGCAAAGTGGCAATATGACAAAACTACACTACATTGCAATACTGCCAATGAAAATCGGAAATAATTAACAACGCATCCATTACTGCTGTCGATTCCAGGTAGCGACGGTGAAATAAAATCTATTTCGCTCAACCAGTGACGTCACATTACATTTTATTTCAAATACCAAGTATTACTAATAGTCCCCTGGTTACGAAAAACATTTGTTATTGTATAATAATAACGGCGAAGTCTTCGGCCTTCACAGCTCACTCTCATGGATCGGCAAGGTTTACATAGTTGTTTGTTATATGTTTACTCATTTGAAACTCAAGTTCAAAATATGAGTAGAAATTATGGAAGCAGTGTAGTAGACTAGGCGATTCTTGCGTCGTGTAGAACATCCTACGCCCGGATCTTATTTATACACCCAACAACGAGAAACGAATAATAACTCGTATAATTACCGGGTCTTACCCGCCAATTGTCTGCCTGGGTATCTACTTCATAACTTCATAGGTGGGCTTTTTATTGATAGGAGGAAATTCGCATTATTTATGCTCTGGTCAACCTTGTCTGTGCTACCTGTAGTTAGTCATACGTCTCAATGTATGAATTTTCAGCGTCGAAATACATTTCTATCGCAATTTTGTTCTCAGCATCACATGTGATTGTGTGGTTGTTTGCTTTGGGCAATAATATGTGCACGCAAAGAGTACCATAATATGTATTATGGTACTTGTTCTATATACTAAGCGGTATACATTTCAAAGCGTGCGGGCTGGAGTAATTTCTGTAAATGTTGTATTCACATATTGCATGATTTGTTTCCCGTTCTCATCCAGGCCCACAGTTTTAAGACAGGTAGTCCTAACTGGTATAACTCTGTCTGTAACTCTGTCTGTAACGTAAATTACAGTAAAATAAACAAAACAATAATGTATTTCGAATACGCATTATGTTACACTGATTTATACTAAACTGGCAAGACTGTCATATAATATGGTAGTGGAACACGGAGTCAGGGTTTTCGCGTCAAATGTGGTTTTATAGAAAAATAGGTCTTGGCAGCGCCGTTAAATTTGAGACAGAATATGGTTACGCGTGCCACTACGGATCGGTTTTCAAACTGACGGTGACCTCTGGCCAATGATAAAAAGTACTGACAGTCGTCAACAGCTATTGTGTCGTCACAATAGAAAAAAATAGTGTGGGAATCTCAAAACTTCCGTTCGCCTTTTGCGGATTTGTTGTTATTTCTAATATTTTACAACTATGTTAATGAGCTCTGTTCTTCCGTTACTCAACGATTAAAGGGTGGAGCGGTATCGATTCAGACACGGGAGGTCCGGACGCCGTGTTCCGCACAGACAGCATGAGAGGATCGGTCAGGTAGACCACCATGGATGACAATCACATGCAATATCCATATTAAGTAAGTAGAACGATATAACAGACCCCGCAGTTCTGGCATGACGAAGCGGATTACACAGCAGGGAGTGACCTGATTCAGGCCGCCCGCCGGAAGTGCTATGATATTAAGTTGCCGGCGAAGATACACAACGTGGCGCCATTAAAACCAATATCGTAGAGAGAAGATGTCGCCGTGACCTTCGTGTAGTCTACGTGGCGACCGCCACGTAAGCCGAGGTCCTCGTTATGTCCCGACTCACTTCCGAGAAGATGTATTATATGCCAGCATTTAGGACGCACAGCCTAGTAATTACGTCACGCAACCAGTGGCAAGTGAAACCAGATCTCACCAATGGAATCGCCCCCGCTGACGTCAATGTGGATTCGTTGAATAGGTTTATTTGCATTCGATGACTCATGGGAGAGTATAAATGGAGCGGAGAAACCACTCTCAGTTAGTTGCGAAACATCTAAGCTACTGTATAGTTACGTTTTATAGACGTCTGAAACTAGCACGCAAGCATGGTACTTAACGTAGTCTTCATGGGGGTTGTATTCGCTGTATGCTTCGCCATCTATTATTACATCGCTAAAACTTCCGATAAATGCATGTGCCCAGACAGACTGGATGGAAAAACAGTCATCATCACTGGTAAGTTTGCTTCTTATTTTTTTTTTTAATATTGGTTTTGTAATTATATTGCGCTCATACATTATTCTGGTACATGTGCGACTGATTGGGGCAGTAGTCTGCCAACGTTAATGCCACAACGAACTTGTTGGAAGATTCGCAAACATCATCAAGGGTGGACGTTAAGGTTTCTCCTAAGCACAGAGCTCGCAAAATTTTACAAGAAAGAACAGAGAATGCGTGTACTCCATACTTGAAAATGAAAAGCATTCGATTGAATTAATTTTTGTTCAAAAATTATGTGAGTTCTTGCAAGTTGAACCTGTCGTATTTTTTTTTTTAATATTGGTTTTGTAATTATATTGCGCTCATACATTATTCTGGTACATGTGCGACCGATTGGGGCAGTAGTCTGCCAACGTTAATGCCACAACGAACTTGTTGGAAGATTCGCAAACATCATCAAGGGTGGACGTTAAGGTTTCTCCTAAGCACAGAGCTCGAAACATTTTACAAGAAAGAACAGGGAATGCGTGTACTCCATACTTGAAAATGAAAAGCATTCGATTGATTTAATTTTGGTTCAAAAATTATGTGAGTTCTTGCAAGTTGAACCTGTCGTATAAACCCACTGTCCTAGAAACTGACCAGGCACTTGGACGCAAAACAATGCCGTGTTTTTCAGTTCTTTTATCTTTTGCGTAGCCCGGATAAATTGTGCAGAGAACAATCGTTTTATGGGGTCCTCAAGGCTGTTTTTTTCTTTCTTAAAACTTCACACAAGACTTAAGATCACTTTGAAGTGAAAAGTCCTTGCGATCACCAAATTTGGCGATGTTTTATAATATAACAATGCAAGACTCGCATTGATTCTTCGCAAATTGTTTCTTTTAAAAAGGGGGTCGATAACTTATAAATTGCGAATGCTCGTCACAATAAAAATCCAGGGGCCTGAATAAAATAATCAAGGATTTCCAATCAAGGATATTTTGGAAGCCTAAACAAGATAAACAACACGTCCTTGAATTGTTCTCTTAACAATGAGCACTTTTTTTTGAAAGACAATGATCTGTTCGTGAATTGATAAAAGGAAATAGAAAACTATGTCTTGCCAACTTGAATCAAATGCACATTTTAAGAATTTGCTCCCTAAAATTGCACTTTGTGATAAGTAACGAAAAGACGAAACAATTTCTAAACGCCCAGGTATTTGGCTTCAGAATAGAATGCAATGTTTAACGAGGCAGCTCACCACAAGCCACCGATTAATTTGATGAGTTTGCACCTGCACATCCAAAAGAGAAACTTTGGAGTTTGAATCAACACGATTGTACTATGCAAACAATAATTATTCCAATTTTTCGAATATTTTGAGTAATTTGTATTCCTGATCAAAATGGTATTCATTGGTTGCAATTTGGAGCCACGTGTTATGCTCAATCTCTTTTCCTCTAAAAGGGTGGAATATTTTGTCTGGAGGTTCTTTTTCTGAAAGGATGTTTTCTAGTTTATCTTCTTTTGGCCTGCGAGTAATTACGATGCATTGATTCCGGTGGTCACTGAGCGAGGATATCCCTGAGAATACAGAACACCAAAGGGGCGTGTCTACTTACAACTAAGGCAACAAAAAGAAACCTGTTCATCTGTGAACATCTTATTATACAAATGAGTTCGATGACGTCAATCGTGACTCCCGTGCGTCACTTATCCCAGAAGGATTGCTTACCCGAAGGGGACAATTTCAGTGGAGCGGCAAGCCAGCTGTTTTTTCTCTATAGCCGACCAGCGTCCTATTTAACCAATCAAAAAAACAGTATACTTCCGTTGGTTGCGTGACAATACTTCAGAAAATAAGCCTGGACCCCTTGAAAACAAGTCTGAGACAGTGTTTTGTCTAAATTCGAATACCGGTTTACGAATTGGTTCTCGCGTCGTATGATCTTTACGAGATAATACAGACTATCAAACCCACACACAAGAGAAGTAAAATATGCGAGCATTTCTAGCACCTAAGTATAAACTTTGGGCTGGTCATTAGATTTTATCATTTCATCATTTATGAGCGTAATATTTATTTATTGACAGGAGTTAGTAAAACATGGTTAACATTTTTGATGGTTTTGAACAGCGATACAGGGAATAGAACATGTTGGATGTTGAATGAATGACTACTAATATAAAGCCGTTATTTCCCATGAATAGTGCCAAACGTCGTGTTAAGGCAGACGGACCTTTGTACAGCTCGACAATGATGGCAATGGGACGTAAAAATAACACAATTTCAAATCAGCGTGAAGTTTACTTATCTGTTTACTCATTTTGTTCGCTTCTGTAGGTGGTAATTCGGGAATTGGGAAACAGACTGCACTGGAATTAGCAAAACGTGGCGCTAGAGTGATCCTAGCGTGCCGTAACAAAGATAAAGGGACCATGGCAGCCAATGAAATTACTGCTATCACAGACAATGAAGATGTCCTCTGCATGCATTGCGATCTAGCCAGTTTGCAGAGCGTTCGAATGTTTGCTCAAGAATTCTGTAACACTGAAGATCGACTGGATATCATAATTAACAACGCCGGTAAGCAGACGAAACAGTTCTTTTAAACGGATTCGTCGATTTTCATGCACAATGTATTCAAACTTTCACATTGTTCTCGTGTTTTAATCATTCGATTATCCGACATTACGTTACAGGTCTGTTAAAAGAGCATGAGCTGACAGAAGACGGCTACGATATCGTCTTCAGCAGCAACCACCTTGGTCACTTTCTACTCACCAACCTGTTGATGGACAAATTGAGGGAAAACGGCGGGGGCCGTGTTATCAACATCGCGTCAGACATGTACATGTTTGGAAAAATCAACTTAGAAAATCTCAACCACAATTCCGACAGAACTCAAGCCTACAGCAACACAAAGCTATGCAACGTCCTATTCACTCACCATTTGTCAAAAATAACGAAGGGGACCGGCGTCTCGACATTCTCATTGCATCCCGGTAAGCAGGCGACTTCATTTTGCCGCCAAAATTACATTCAGATAATATAACATGCTTTGTAAAATTGTTTACTTTGTACGAAGTCACCATCATATCTCACGTACCTGTTTTGGTCTTTTTTTTATTTCATAGGCATGATTAACTCAGATATGAAGCGGAATTGGTACGGTTGGTTGCGAGCCATCGAACCCATGGTCTCAATTCTGTTCATGAAACCGGTCGAACATAGTATTCACACTCCCGTACATTGTTGCGTTGCTCCAAATTTAGAACAATACTCAGGCAGTTACTTCAAAGGATGTACACCAAGATGGGTTCTTCCGTTTGCCAGGGACGACGTGGTTGCCAAGGGATTGTGGGAGAAAAGTGAGAGAATGGTTGGACTCGCGAGAAGGAAGTCTTACGTTGAAAATGTCAGGGCAGTCCGCGAATCTTCTTCGAGGCAAAGGAGCTTCGGTATGATGTAAAGCGGTACGCTTGGGATCACTTCTGATCTACACGAGCATTAAAGTGACATTTTTATGAGAACCGGGATGAAAATGTTTTACAGTCAATTAATCAAATTATTGTATTTATTATCAAATCTGCAGGTTTGCCAAAAATGGCACATTTTCTGAAATATTATTCACTTTTTTTAAAAGAGGACTTATTGAATTCCATCATATACAATAGTCGGACAGAGTGACAGGCAGACGGTTAGATAACCGACAGACAGCAAACATGCAGGTAGAACAACTCTCTTGAAGTGGATAATCAGAAGAAGGCAATCGTCATCTGCGCATGAGGAAGACCGCCATGTGTCGTTATTTAAACAAAGCGTCTGTCTTTGCAATTTTAGCGTGAGTTGATTTCGTCGCTTAGACGTCAATAATTTCTGCGCGTGCGCAGATGACGACCTCCCCTGCTTTAGACAAGTAGAGTACAGGTGTTCGGTTGGGTTATTTGGAAAAAGAAAACAATTTCCCATAACATGTGAACAAAACAAAGTACTTATAAGAACTTTACATTCCATTGTATTGCAACATAGATGTAACTTGCTTGAATGCAAGAACTTGTCGGGTAAAGAATACGCCCGGCAAGACACAATGCAGCATTGTTTCATTGAGTAACTGCACAGTTTATTATACATTCCACGCAGTTTAAAAATGAAAAAAAAGTATTTTTAATTGAACTTCAAACATTCCAACATTTTGAGATCGATTTATGATCCAGAATGGTATTGCGTTATAATTTATATAAGTTAAAAATTGATATTCCAACAATTTCTGGCCAAATTGTAGTAGTTGTTTATATTGCTTGAAATGTGCGCATGCGTACAGTGAATTTTGCTCATATACCAGATGAGTTACTTTTGAGTTCGGGGTGTGGACGCCCCTAGTAATTTACTGCAAACTACAGTCGCTGGACGCGAAATAATGACAGCAAGTTTGTTATATATATGCAAGAAATGAGAAAAATGTGATACACACTGAAATGTTGACCAATTAGGATGGACTACAAGACCGTTCACTTTGATTGACTCAGAAATCTATTTTTGTATATATTATATATTTCTATATCATATAATTATATTTTTCAAGTATTTTAATAAAGAACAAACATTAAATGTGTATATATGTGTGTATTTGTATTTATTCTGTGACCCTCATATCACGTGGCACTGTATTGCGAGAATGTCGACAATATAAAGACTACTGAACCGATGCCTCTTTCTCAAGTTATAAAACCCCGAAATGAAAAAAAGTCAGTGGTTATTTGTCTAACTGACATCATTTCCCGTCTACAAGTGTTGTGTTTTTTCACTGCATCCAAACACTCGTGGCCCCTGCAAATTGGCAGTGGTTTACGTGGAAGATGCCCACTACGCCATGCGTTCGTCATAACCCGGATGTTAATATGTTACCGCCAAAGACAACCTTTGTCTCCTTTCACAAAATAAGCCTGCACTATTTTGTTCCATAATTTTGATCGAGGCCAAATGGACAACCTGCCTGACTACCAAACATGTTGTGGCAATGGATCATGTATGGACCAGACAGACTTATCGTCAGATCACTGCACATGTGCAGCGGAGACTGGCCTGACTACCAAACATGCTACGACAACGGACAGACAGACAGACATATCGACAGACACACCCCAATATCACCGCACACTCGCAACGGGGACTGGCTTGACTACCAAACATGATGTGACAACAGACAGACATACCTACAGATCACTTGCACACGTGCAGCGGAGACTGGCCTGACTACCAAACATGCTGAGACAAAGGACAGACAGACATACCGACAGACATATCCCAATATCACCGCACACGTGCAACGGGGACTGGCTTGACTACCAAACATGCTACGACAACGGACAGACAGACATATCGACAGACACACCCCAATATCACCGCACACTCGCAACGGGGGCTGGCTTGACTACCAAACATGATGTGACAACAGACAGACATACCTGCAGATCACTTGCACACGTACAGCGGAGACTGGTCTGACTACTAACATGCTATGACAAAGGACAGACAGGCAGACACACCGACAGACATACCCCAATATCACTGCACACGTGCAGCGAAACTGACCTGACTACCAAACATGCTGAGACAAAGGACAGACAGACATACCGACAGACATACCCCAATATCACCGCACACGTGCAACGGGGACTGGCCTGACTACCAAGCATGGTGTGACAAAGAACAGACAGACAGACGTACGTACCGACAGACATACCCCAATATCACCGCACACGTGCAACGGGGACTGGCCTGACTACCAAACATGGTGTGACAAAGGACAGACAGACAGATCACCACAATGTGGGAAGCTGAATAGATGAGATTGTCGTGATACCGGTAGATCCATACCAATCGCGAGACAGCCAACAGTTTGAACGAAATACCTTTCTTTTGCAGCACAACGTTTTTGTAGACTTTCGAGAAATATTTTCAGATATAACCGTGTTGAATAGACTGAGTCTGCCCTAAATACTGAAATGGTACGTCCCTTTACATATATATGTGGGTTTATCCATATAGTTGTAATGTACCCATCTATGAATGTCCACGTTTATTTTATTTACCACACTACAACGCCATAAATAAAATAAAGCAAATAAAAAAAATTTCTTGACAATCGTAAGGCCAACAATAGGCACCAAAAACCTCGTATGCTGGCAATTTCTATTAGAATTATGCAATGTAACATCGATGATTTCCGTTCTTATACCAGTATTTTTGAACTTCAATGACAACAATAATTGAGAAATTTTCATTTTGCCAGGACGTGTGACATTCGTGACGCATATGACGCCAAGTTATTACGATACATACTGAAGTATATGTATATATCCATTTGTAATGCAGATAAATTGTTTTGAAGCATTTTTTAACACATGGAGAATGTGTACTGTAATAAATGCACCAAGTACGATATTCACAAGATATCAGCATCAGCGAACAGCTGAACATCGCCTACCAGTCTCTAATGGAATTGTTTAATACATCTTAATAGATGTCATCATGGACGTACTAACGTACGTGCCAGTACGTCCATGATGTCATGAATTCGCTGTAAATAGAGACAAAGTTTTATATCGTTATCGTTGTCAACATAACTTACGTATACTGATAATAAATCAAGTCTGACTCTGAGCGCGTTAGCTGATGTCAAGTCAAACTTATTTTTTAAAAATCTTTTTTTAGGATCTGAGCAGAACATGGTCACTGGCATTAAGGGGAAAATTAACAACATAAACAAACCACCACAGCCAACATATCACTCTTCTTTTGTCGCAATCATTTGAATCAGCGGAGCTCGCTCACGTCAATTTTTAACATTTTGCTTCATCCTAGATATAAATCATGAACGGTGAACCCTGCTATTCACTGGAGGACACACAGAGCACACAAACAAACAACATACCACATCCGGGCTGCGGGATAATAACTCCATTATATTGCAACGAGAGGAAGTTGTTATTAAGACATTTTAATGATGAACGATTTCAAGTTGTCTCATTTAACAATATATTTGAAAAATAATAATAAAAAAAGACAATCGTTGTAGTGTTGAGTGAGGACAATAAACAATAAATCTCCAGCACGACAACAATCAAAGGTGATTTTATGGCCACTAGTCCAACGGAAGAACGATCAGGTCATAATAGCAGAACGGAACAGGTGTATGACGTCACAAAGGAAATTTCTATCCAGTACGATAGCACTTGCCTTTGAATAAATATGTCACTTGATGTACAACATCTCATTTCCGATGACATTTGAAAAGTGGAATGATTAACTTATTTTTACGTGTTGGCCTTCGACAGGATGGCCCACTGCCAGCGATTGCCTCATGCATTTAAGGCCTTGTTGTTGTGTTATTCTTCGACCAATTTAAGGAAGACATGAAACCAGACGAAACTCTCTCTACGATCTACATCTACAGTAGACACTGTTGTTATATTATGGGAGATGGTTCTGAGGGTCGTGACGTAGGTCCCTCAACACAACACCACGAGATGTATCATGGGAAACTATGTCCACGCGTGTTTTATAAGTTTCAACAGTTGAGCACGGGTACTAAATTAAACAGCGGTTGAGCACATTTTGAAAAACTCATTCGAAACTAAGACTATCATTCACAAAACAAGAATTTGTAGTTCCAATCTCGGACTATTCAACTGATATATACTATTTTTACATATAATTGGTTTAACATATCAGGCCTATGCCATTATTCGCAGACTTCAAGAAAAAAACACAGTAAATACGTTACCAAAAAGCTTTATGACTGTACCAAAGTAGGGGCACTCACATGTAAAGTAAAAAAGTCTCTCAAAATTATAGTAATGAACAGTTATTAATACATATTTCAATCAATAATGATGAAAACATTCTGTATGATGTGGCGAAACACATTTATAACTGTTTTAATATACGAGTGAAATGTTTAAACCAGCTGCTTAAGCAAATACATATTAACCAGTTTTTTTATGTTTAGAAATACGAGCGTTTTGTTTGATTTTTCCTGTATTGCTAGCGTTAGTTTTTTTTTTATGTTTTCAGAATTTATTATTTTATCGTACTTTTTATCAAAACCTAAAATATGGGGTACGATAACAATAAAGATTCTATTTACAAACCAAAAGAACAAATGACATTGAAACGTTGTTATGGCAATGGAATAGATCTTTAAACTGAAATGGGGCATGGTCTGTGTTTTTGCTAAAAAATGACCCTATGATGTGGTGATACGCACGAGGAAAATATTCATTCAAACATCACCCAAAAATATGTTTAATTTACTAGCAATTTGCAATATCAATACATGCCATGCCGTTCGACAAACAAGACAGACTACTTTGTGTTTAGGGCTCAACCATTTGAAATTATGAGGGTGGCTGGAAGAGCGTGACCAGCGCAATTTTTCGCCGTGTCTTGTCTGTACATTTTCATTTGTTCTTGCAGTTTGACAATATCTGTAACACCTTTGTTTCTATTCGGTTTCTAGATTAAATTTGTTTTTAACAAATCTTCCAGCTATCCGACACGAGAGTATGACAATGATAAAGTTGTCTCTGTGTCGCACCCATGTCCCGGTACCACTTCTTTAGTGGTCTGAGTTTAAACGCTCTTTTGTTTGGGGGTTGAAATGCGAAGTTTAGTTTCAAGCATACCGCGTACTATATGCATCGGCGGTGTCCCGGATGGACGACGTATTTTGCGTCTTAGCATACCTTTTGGCACATCGTCAAGACTTTTGTTATTGTGAGATTGCTCTTCTATAAAATCGACAGCGACTTTACTGCCTCTATTATTGGCGGACTTCTGGTAAACTGGCTCAGACTTGACGACTCCAAGTGATTTCCTACCTGGGACTTCCTTGGGTATGCGATGAATCTGTACAGCGGTTGCCACGGGAACAGCCGCTTGTATATCTGGTTCTAGTGACGCTTCCGCTGCGGGTGCTCGCTTTGAGCTGGCCGATCGCTGCAGCATTTGGTGTAGCAAAATATGCATTGGTGGTTTTCCGACTGACTTCCGCTGTCTTTTTGGCACGTTTTTGCGAAGAGCCGCTTGAACTTGGTTCGTGGGTCGACCCTGTAATGACCGCTGATTTGGTAAGACTGGCAAAGCGATGCCTTGCACTAGCGTGATTTGTCCGATGTAGTCACGTGATTTATGCATCTTCTCGGATTCTTGAGCGGGGCGCCTGACTGTCTGGTTCGCGCAATCCTATGAAAATAAAGTTTATTGGATTATTATAATACTGAAACAAAAACTGTTTATTTGGTTGATTATTCTTCTCTTGTGCGCTTCAAACGAATAAACAACCACGCCTGTACTGTAATCACACTGGCGCCGACCGTCTGGCGTGATATTAAAACACAATTGTATTTTTAGCATTACGTTATTTTTAATAAGCCTCCTGATTTCTACAATGATTACATAGATTTCATGATCAGCAAGGTGTTAATTACAAATGGCGAAAGAAAAGCGACGAGCCATTCTTTTTTTTTCAAAGTTTTGGGCCTGGGCTCAAAACTTGAATAGACTAATAAAATTTATAAATTACTGTAACCATCCAACATTGTAAAACAATTGTTCTAAATGATACATAGAATTGCGTCTGATCAATGTGACGCTGAATATCGATAACTGAAGCTCTTAACTTTGTTCTTATCGACGTGGTTCGTAAATGTGGATGCTTGAAATGTAAGAAGTTACTACTTTCAATAAATTAAACACAAAATGAATAAATACTATAAATGTTTTACCTGGAGTGATGATGACAGATGCGTTTCCGGAAAAGAGTTAGAACTCTGTGACAATCTTGCACCACATTCGCCGCACAGTGGATTCATTTTCTTCCGAGAATCTTGACAATATTTATGTGCGGAATGAGGTGAAGATGAAATCTCGCGCTGTAACAGTCTCATCTCGGTAGCGATTTCATCATTACGCAATTTCCTTGCGTGTTCCAGCTTTCGTATAGTCTCGCGAAGTTTTAGTTGCTCTCGTAGGAATTCTTTCTTCACCGATCCGGATACCATTGGATCCATACAAAGTTTGTCGTACATTTCCCTGGACATATTGGTATGTGTGTATTAGGGTCACGTAGTTCTTCAGCTACAAGATTACAGTCCAAGATTCTGAAGTAGGATCTGAGAGACAGTGTGGTTTATATGACGTCACTGAGTATAATAATGACGAAACCCAAATCTGACCGAATCGGTGCCAGGTTATGCATATTTTGTTTGACTTCCAAATGACAGTTTGCATTTCATTGGTCCACGTTAATCGTTGCAACAAACACTTGCGAACGTCATAACTGTTCTACCGCAGGGTGGAGATACAAGACACTTCTTCTTGCTAGCTCTATATGGTGTTTAATTGCACGTTATTTGTATGGTATGGTATATAATGCAATCTGACAATTTTTTATTAACAAATATAAATTGTCAAGATAAAAAAAATCACCAAAACTCGGTCATGTAGGTAAAACTACAGTCAGACAATCTCTTTCAAAATGAGGTCGTTTTGTGTAGGGACTGTGGTTTGTGGAGGGACTGTGGCGAAACCACTTTTGGTAAAACCATTTTTAGCTCCATGGTAAAACTTGTTCCGCTTGATATAATAATACCCCGGATGTTGACCCACATTTTGAGATGTCAGCGGATGGGTTAGTTACAATAGCGCTCTGTAAAAGCCCATGCGGGAACCCTCGCTTGAAGGACACTGTTAAAGCTAAACACGTGCCACTGGCCACATAAAATGCAATAAATGTAAATTTAAATCACTCTGCATAAGTTGTATTATTCGGGCATGGGGATTGTAAGTCCATGTTTGAAGTAACAAACTTCATGAGGCAGGATACGAGTGAAATGGTGACCAAGTGGTGCGGGCAATATTGAGGTCAGTGTCATCACACACTGCACGAGAAAAAACACAATATGTGACAGTTTTAGTTGGTGATGCAATTTTAAATGTAGCCACGCTGTGAGCACGTGGAGATCACGTGGAGATCACGTGGAGATCATGATTTTTAAACTGAATTCCATGAACTATTGCTTGCCACATTGAAGTTAATATTATCATGCATTTACCAGTAACGTTATATCGATCGTGGACCCAGGTGTATAAAATGGAGAAATGAAGAACTGTTAGTACAAATCACAAATTTGGTCCGAAAATGCAGCAACGAAACCAACAATGAGAATGTGTGAGAATATTCAACAAACAAACTGAAAAGTTTTAAAATGTGACGAACATAATTTTCCCAGCTTTTATCACTCGTGTCCTTGAATGAAACATACTTTCTTTAAAAATTTTCATTTTAAAAATTAAATAAAAGCAATGTGCCAAATGATTACCATATACTAGTAGTGTAGTACATCATACTGTAATTCTAAAACGTTCCCGTTTCCGAAGCGTATATTTGCCATGAATACTTTAAATTAATTTATATTCTGCATATTGGTCTGATTTACTCTAAATCTCAATCTAGTTACAAGTAATGGGCCACTAGTCCCATACTTTGAGAGAATTCGGAATGAACCACGCACGTCGGTACGCAATTATAGCTGTACTGAATAGCCATGACTATGGTACGTATCGAGGTCAAGGTTTGACACCAGACGCCTATTTGTCTTCTATGACAACCACGCTAAGTATGTTCTTTTGATACGCGTTTTAAGAAATTCGAACTTCATCCAGCTTCTTTTTTGAAAAGGATAGTTTGAACCGTATTTCCCGCGCCACGTCACGTGGTGGTGATCCACGAACCACACAGCAATAACGAAATACTATAATAATTAACTGAAAACGTTACATATTATGTCGGATTTTGAACGCGGCTGCTGCTCACAGAGTTGGCACAAGTAAAAGGTCAAAAAGTTTGTCTTCTTGCCCAGTTTTTAGTCATCTTTTTTATCAACTTTTTCTCTGGCTACTAAAATTGTTCCAGAAATGTCAAAATGTCTGCTGTTACGTGATCACCGTGACCTTCCTTGTTACTACCAGCCCTATTTCAATGTCAATGGAGTCTGCATCACATTCGAAAACCTATAGGCGTTGCCGAATAAAGTGAAGAATTAGTCTTCCACTGCAACTTATACCTGAACTCAGGATGTGGACCAATCTCCTGTCCGTGCAATCATTTTTCTCACTCAAAATATTGTTACTACATTTTCTTATTAAACCATAACTTAATAATTATCTTGGATTGCCTGAAGGTCTTGGTCAACATTTTTGAAAATATATGAAAACAAAATTATGAAGGTTTGCTTTGCAGATGTTGACAAAGGGTGAATGAAGCAAGTCAACAACTCTGCCGAACTCTGAGTATGAGATATTTTTTTACATGTGGCAAGTTATTTTTCATTCCAAATCGTATAGCAGTTGTTTATACAACCACCGTCCCTCAACAGGGGCGGTGATACAGCCAACCATTTGAGGCTGACCGACCTACTTTTTCGAACGAATTAGTATGGATTCCACGTCTGTTCCGTTTCGCTTACGAGAAATCTTCTTTAGTGAAAAGAACATTATTTATGGGTGTCCATTGTTGGCAATTCAGTCAATATTTGTATTTTACTGCGCAAAATCATAAAATATTGACGATTCTGTTAAAATTAGAATAAATCACGACTTTTCATATCAGGAGGTATAGATAATGGTCGTGCTACCAAGAAAATGCATTCGGGCGAAACAAAGTCATATACGCGTCGTGTTAGATATGAGTCCCATGCAACATACATGCACAGATTACATGTCATCTCAGATCTATATAAATATGAATTCGTTGATACGACCACCTAGCTCTTGAGAAAATATGAATTCGTTGATACGACCACCTAGCTCTTGAGAAAATATGAATTCGTTGATACGACCACCTAGCTCTTGAAAAAATATGACAGATTCTATGGCCGATAAATTTACAGAAAGTTCTAGATGCTAATGATAGTTATCCGCAGGCATTTAGTAGTTCTAGTCTGAACCAGACGTTTTGAACAATGACCATTGACAGCCTGGTTCTGTTTAATGGTAATATATAACGCCAGTCACGTGTTATCGGACATGCAGTGTACATATGACAGATGTCAGGTAGGCGTGTACCACGTGTAGTCATTTTCCCAGGGTAGTTTGTCTAACATTATTGAATGCTTCAAGGATTTAAACTACATTTACGATTTACATCAATATGCGAGACTACATGGCATTGGGTAACTGTTTATTTTCTACAGAACTTTTTACAAGGGATGTCAATTAACTGTAAATGTAAGAAGACTCATATTAGACATCATTATGACGGCAAGCTGCTCACATCATTTTTAAATGAGTCTCGATGCGGTAAAATCGGCTTATTCTAGAGACACTCAAGTAGTGTGTTAAACTATCTTGTTTCGCGATGCATCGCCTTAATACGTGTAATATTATCCTGCGTTTATACTGTCTCATATAATTGTAGTGTGAAACCTTTACTGCCTGATTTTGAGTTGCGCCCTCTATTAATTTGTAGTCACCTATAGATGGCGCAACTCACACAAACTTTGACATTCGCCTGCGACTGTCATTGTTATTACCAAACGCTTCAGCGTGGTTTGTTTTCAGGGGTTGGTGATACCAAGGTGGAAAATGGATGCACATATGGGGGTAATTCCTGGAATTGCAATAGAAAGGGTTCAGGCCGAAATACAATACGTGTATATAGTGTTTCCATGTTTCGTCTGATATTTCTGTAGTATTCTGCTACTGTAAATAATGCAAGATTTGTTCCGAAATTCAGTGTGTTGTGTGCACACCAGGGTTATTCGTTTTTTGCTGAAAACACCCCTATTTTTTAATGGTAGACTTGAATAGTTTTACTCCCACTGGGAAATCTGTATTGTTGCTTGAATGAGAGCTAATTAAACACATTTTTCAGACCGGCGAAAGAGTATGCAACAGCCAATTTTAACAGCCTGTCACGTGATTTTACTCTGAATGTCAACATGAAAAGAGGCTCGTCCATTTTACGCAGGAATAATTGGGAGTAGAATATGTGAGGGATAGTATCAACAGAGATGTGTATACTGGAAAGTAATATCAATCCTTCTTTTGCCTCGCTTAGCATTGCTGTTTTAGTATACTGGTTTGAAAATGTTGAATGTGCATGATTTGCGATGTTTTTTTTTTATGAAACTCCCCTATTGATCGAATCCCGGGTTTGAAAGAGAACGGCACACCACGTGATTCGTTTGAATACAATGGTGAAGGCACGCAAGCATGACTTACGTTGTCAGCAGTAGTCGCTGAGCTGCACGCTACAACTTCACTTGTGATGTTGCTTGTTAGCCGTGGATTGAATGAATCTTGATTACCGGTTAAAATGTTGCTTATTTGGCGTTGGTGATCTTTATTTGGAACTGGGTAACGTCGCAACGTCGCCAGCAGAAACCCCCTGGTACTTTGATCTTGATGGTTGCGCTTCCATGGCAATCGCTAATTTTATTGCGGGGGGGGGGGTCTTCCGAGAGCCCTTCAGGGTTTATAAAACTCATTCAACATACATAAAGTTCTCTCAATCGTAGTATTCCATGTGATGTACACCTAATATGCCAAAAATGTTGCTGAACGATTTTGCCAATGAAAACAAGCCGGTAGGCTGGTTGGCGATCCACTCCACTAAAAAAACAAACAAGCAATATGTTTTCGGCTGTTGCCATGGTAGGACATCAACGTGAAGCTAACGTCGGTTTATAACTAAAACCGGGCACCGTACACAAAGTTCGCAAAAAACATTCAGTCTTTAGAAGTCATTTTATTTTATTGCTAGGACGTATTCTGTTGTTAGTGGTTGGTCAGTGTATCAGTAGGGGGGTTACCCTGTTTTTGATTTTGCGAATGGGTGGGTCACCCTGTTTTTGATATGAATGTTTTCCACAATTCTCACACGCGCTTATGCATATATTTTTTTAAACTTTATTTCAGAACAAAAGATACAAAAGTTAATCGTACAAATGTGTTCTTAATAATAACTATTACCCATATTGCCTATAAATTTGTTGATGCGAAAAATGTTATAGGCTGAATATTTTGGGGTTGAAGTTGACAAATAACTAACAGATTATGCAATGTGGCAGAGCCCCATGCAATTATACAGTTAAGTTTTGAACACATCCCAAGCCCATGTGATATCAGATTATTTTATTTAAAGTCTGAAGTCACCATTATATAAGATATTTACTGGATTTATCTAATTGCAGCTGGAGACGGAAAAACACAGCAATTAGTACAAAGAGCAGTGACAGTTTTTGTTCAGCAAATCAAAAAAGTCAAATTTGTGAAAATGCTGATTCATGTATATAAATAAATAGTTTTTTTTGTTTTTTTAACTTTTAAATATGCATATTTTGCTCTGTCAAATACCAAAATCCAACACAAATTTACACAAAAATCAAAGTTTTCTTCATGTGTGTAAAGCATTCCTGGTCTATAAGAGATGAAAGATATATTAAATCAAAATTAAATTAGTTTTCAAACCGCTTAGATTCAAATCCTCTTTTCCTATCTTATAAGGGCGTTTATCAAGTGAGTACTCCACAGCTTTGCTTTTATTTACTATCTTTACCTGCATAGATTTCCCTCCTTCCTGCAGCCTTTTCTGTAGTCGTTTTTTGGCTTCATGCTTCCTCTCCCCTCCTAAGGTATATTAAATGCAAACACTAAAAATTACGGCAAACCACGATATTTTCAATGCACATCATACATTTTGTAATCATGTCAGAGCCAAAACTGTTAATGTTTCTTTGTTTTTCGGGGGGGTCCAGCATGTTGTAAAATATAATGTTGGGGGGTCCGCCCACTTTTTTTGATAGGGGTGGGTCAACTGAGATTTACAGCTGGCAAAATGGAATCTGCCGGGGACCCCCCCCCCCAGGCCGGAGTAACTGAACAATCCCTTAAATTTATTATTTCCAACAAATAGTATTTTCTAGATTGGAGGCAGCATTTACAGTTCATTCAAAGTTCAAAGTTGCGTCGGGATTACGTTGATACAGTGTAACAATGTCGGCGTCAGTGATCTCTTACTGGTGTGCAACGTAGCCAAAATAAAAAGTATGAATACAAGACTGGTAGGAGGTAATAAATTTGGGGTCGAAAGTATTCAAAAAACAGTTTTTGGCTGTTGCCATGGTAGCTGTGGACCAGGATTGTTTTTCCAATTAGTGACGGTACGACCTGCCTGACAAGTATAAACAAAATTAGCCAAGCCAAAAAAAAATCTCAGTAAATTGTTGCCCACACTCAAGCGGATTAGAATGAGCTACGTCCATGCTTTTTAATCATAGAAATGTAGGGTGTGATACATTTGGCGTGAAGGTATTAAATAATTCAGTTGTTGGCTGTTTCCATGGAAACGGTGGTCAGACTTTGTTTTCAGATTTTACCAATAGTAACTTTGTGGCCACACTCAAGCTGAGCAGAATGAGCTAGGTCTGAGGTGTTGTATCCAAAATTTGTAGGAGATACATTTCCTGATAACTAGGGTGAAGGTGTGACCTACCTGCTAAGTTTGAGCGAAATCGGCCAAGCCAAACAAATCACAGAAGAATTAATACGTGAAAACACTAGAAATCACACACACACACAGGACAATTCAAGTGGAGTGAATCGCCAATACCATGTTCATTTGCATATTGACCGTGAAAATACCAAAAACATCATTGCATGGGTGATATGCAAATTAGTTTTAGTCAAAATAAATTACTGCTTAGAAGTACCATTACTGTTGTTCAAATTTCATTTCACTCGGCAAATATATTCATGTACCCATACGTAAAGTATCGTACTTCTAAATATTGTTTATTTCTGCTATGTTTCGAAAAACGCTACTCTTGAACGGACTAATTTATTTGCTCTCAGACCTCATTTGCATATGGGGTGTGGAAGTACCGATTTTGATTTCAAGGACGAATCAAAATAAACTGCAGTATATATGTAATAATGTGGAATACTTCCTTTCACTGTGAACATTTTTCCGCTAAAATAAATTCCAGTGAAAATGCCATTTCCCTCATACTCTATTGAGACTTGACACGGCACAGTAAAAATTCGATTCACACCATACTAGTGCTTGAAAACTTTTCATCGAAAATAAATTAAGTGAAATTCTGTGTAATTTCATGAGAGTTGAAAATGAACAAATTATATGACACCCAACCCTACCACTCCATACACAATGTAAACCACACTTCCAAAACATCCTTTCACCAGTGTATTCTATTTGACTCCAGGAGAAATTTAAATAAACAAATTATATGACAAGGAACTTAATTATAATTTCAACCTCTAGTTCAGCACTGATTAAATAAACTACCTCGTCTTTATGCCAACTTGAAGTTATTCAATGCCTACATCAGTGACTTCAAAATCTATGTTTCAATTCTAAGAATTTCACTTGCTATTAATTGCATGGGAGTGCCAGTCTTTTATTCCTCAGCTCCTGAGAGCGAGGTTATTTGTAGATATGTTGGCAATCGCAACTGTGTCTGCGGAAGCACTATGGGAGATTGCATGATGGGAGTGAACAGTCTTTTCATCAGTAAGATAATTTTAGAAAAGTGGAAACAAGAGTGACTGTGAAATAAAGTTGGTTTTAAATATAAAATATCATGGAATCTGGATGAAATAATGAAAGGAAATTGAACGGGTATGAAAAGGCAGTAAATGTGGCAAGAATGCAAGGTCAGAATCCGGGGGTCAAAATACGTCACAATACATCCATCGTCATCCATCGGCTGTCAACAACTATGGATGCGGTAAAAGTCTTGGTTTGCAGTTTGCGTGAATGGCCGGGGAAATAATTCATGCCAATTCTGTGCTTCGGTAACAGTATTTGCTGCTTTTTTGTGCAATGGAAATTAATTCAAGAAATGGACATTTCCTTCTAGTAAACAAAACAACCCATGGACGTTTATCTTGAGAAATTGACAGTCGTTGTTGTGAAACAATGGACATACTTCTTCGGGGTATCACGGGTAGTTTTGATTATTAGAAGAGGGAAACTGCTGCTTTATGGAAGAGCAAAATTCAATGACATTGGCCACAGTAGTTATAAATCGATGTTGGTTTTAATTGGTGTCACCTGGTGTAGAAGTAATAACATTACGATGTTTTCAAGTTTAATAGTAAATTATTAATATTAAGAAATTAATAGTAAATGGTAGACTCCCTTTTGAATAACATCAACCTGTCTAACCTGGTTGACAACAATGAAATTCTAACAGCAAGGCAATTAGGACAAATTAAAAAAAATATACAAACATCATTTATATCAACTTGGAAAAGTGAATTACAAAACGACAATCAATCAAAACAAAATTAAATATAAATAAATTAAGAACATACAGAGAATTAAAAAACAAATTTGCTTTTGAAACCTACCTTATTACCCTGCAAAATATTGAGATGTGCGAAAATTTAAATAATTCCGCCTCAGTGACCATAACATGAAAACTGAGACTGACAGACATAACGGAATACCCCTTGCTAGATTATGTAACCTTTGTGATCAGAATCAAGTAGAAGATGAGTATCACCTAATGATGTCATGCAAAAGTTATACCCCCGATAGAAATGTCTTATTTGAAATGGCAAAAACCAAAATTTGTTATCAAAGACACAATTCATAGTCTTGCTTTGTTTAGCAATTCATAGTCTTGCTAAACAACAGTGGTCTAACACTCCCTGTAGCAAGGTACCTAAAGAAGTGTTCTGAAATATGACAGCAACCCCAGTGACAATTTTCTTTCCCAGTTAAGTTTTGCATTTTTTCTATCTTTTTATTGTATAATAATTTAGTCTTAATATACAGTAATGTATTAGCTTAGTTTTTTGTATGTATGTTTTTATTTTATTTTATTTATTCAATTTGTTTAACCTTTTATTCTTTCTTAAACATTTGTAGCCATTGCCAATCCCTCCGGGGAATGTGTAAGTGTTAATAAAATTAATATTATTTAATAAATGACCCCGCACATTAGTGATTGGCCTTGGATAGTTGAAGAGATTTTTAAATGGGCTACTCGATAGAAGTATTCGCCGTGACTCAAGACTTTTCATTCGGGTTTATAGAACGCTTACATTTTACTGTCAGGAAGGTTTAATATCTTCAAGTTGTTTGTATTTGCACAATGTGAAAGAGGGGTTTATTGTCAAAAAGTACTAGTATATGGGTGGTGGTATGCATATTGAACTATACAACATTTGAATTATGTCACCAAACTGTACGTTTTGACGACTCGTATGCAATTGTAAGATTATAGTTCTGATATACTCGAAGTGAATCTCAACACTGTGCTTTTTATAAATGTTATGGTTCGGTTAATAATATCCTGGAAACTGTACAGAAAATCAAAGACTTTCATTATTTTTTGTTCATAGTTTTTCTAAATTTCAGTTTTTATTGTTCATAATTATTTACAGCAATAACACTTTATTTCTATTGTGAAACCAGACATGCATGGATATGTGCGAGTATGTTTCATGAGTTAATAGGCCACTTCTTTATATCCCACAATGTCTGGTAATTCTAACTAACTACTATTTCGCAAAATTTGCGTAGCCTTGCTTCTACTCCCATATTGTCCTTAATAGTGAAGGTTAATGCAGATATATTGTAAATTACACAGAGGTAACATTACAATACATTTCCCTTCACATTCCCCCTGTATTACATAACAATCTTTGAGCTGAGGCAGTTATGGTTCTACAACCATCACCAGTTCTCTTGTTTTCTATTGTAATGTCAATTTCTTGTGATTACTCGGAAAATGAAACTGTAACCACAGACCAGAGTGCTGCAACTAAATCCTGGTATAAGCACCGGTTAGGCAGTCTTGAACTATGCATGTGAAACCAGCTGAGAGGTATATCCAATCCAATAGATTTCTCATTGTTTGGTAACTATTTGCTGCAAATGCAACAAAAATCCAATATTGAATATAGAAATATTACCCACACAGCATTCTACAGGTTACTTGTCTAGATAGTGTTGATGATCAGTGTAGCACATAAAAGACCAAAAAAAGGAAGCTGATAAAATAACCCATGCGGGTTATAATTTTCTATAACGTAGATTTGAAAAAAAATGTATAATTTTCCGGTCTCCTGAAAAAATGGTGCAATTAGTTTTTGGTAACTCAAGTACTCATTGAAGTTCTTCCGTCCACGAGGTTACAACCAATATTAAATATGTCACTGTATGAAGTGATAATGAGGGCCAGTTATTCATTTTTATGGTTTTTAAGTCACCGTTGTGCCTGGTTCAAGGACTTTCAGAAGCCTTTTAGAAGTGTCGCAGTTGCCACCAACTCAGAATTACTAGTATGTGTTGTAATTGAAGACCGTCGCATTAACCCAACATTGAATCTTTACTACAAAGTTGACACGAACAAATTGCATCGCTCGCTTAGGAACACCATGTCCTCGGGGGCGGAGCTACGTCACGGACGTTCTACGTTGCTAAGACGCGCACCACTGTACCACGTATTTCTATGGGCTTTGTGCGCGCTGCCGGTGAAGCCGGTGAAAACTCGAGAAAACAACACAAACTCAACTTTGAAGTAATCCTGAACAACCAAATTCATATATGTTACACACGTAGGGCTAATCTTGTTACACTGTTCAGAGGACTCTCAACAACCATCGCAAAGTACCGTTTTCTGCGAGTTTTTGGTCTTTGTTTTCACCGCGAGGGTTGTCAGGCGGTAGAAAATGCCCGGATGTCCGCCCCGAGGTGTTGCTCAAAATGGGGCAATTTCATTTCTTTGAGAAATGTATGACCAGTGAATGGAGTGAGTTAGTGTTTGCGTCGATATTGTTTTCATTGGTCTCTCAATAAAAATTATATTCTTTTGCTGTGTGTCAAAAGATGATAAGGTTACAACTAAACGGATGTTGCTTACGTCATTTACGTCGCTTTGACGTCAAAGAAAGCAACTTATAGAAAAAAGTGTATTATAAGGTCAAAAAGAAACTTATGTTGTCCTCAAGTCGGAAAATTGAAAAATTGGGTCGGTCGGTTGGATTTTTTTTAAACTCGTGAAAACTAAGGGTATCGTAAATAGCCGAGGTATATGGACTTCATAGTATTCGGAACATGTCAGAGAAATACAGATCAACCCGAGTTTTTTTTTTTTTTTTTTTTTTTTGCGTAAATGCAATTCAATAGTATTTGTATTTTAGTTACTTTGATATGTAAATAAGTAAACAAATTAAAAAAGAAAAGAAATTTTAAAAAGTAGATTGCATTGTAACTACTTACAAGTGAACAGACGCAGTAGAGAAACAGTATCACAATTCCTTATTGAAAATGCAAATATAATCCTGTATATCTGGGGGTACTGTCGGCATACGCACAGAATGTGGTCTATGCTGAGTACAACATAAAGCACGAGTTGAAAAAACATGGCACCCTTCAAACGTCGTGGCCACACCTAATCATGAATTTCACCAGTTACGTTGTTGTCAGTTGTGTTGTATATCATTGGTTTGGAAAATGGATATCATACTTAGTATTATTTGTTCTTATCTCCGACTAAGCCTGCATTCATGCATTATCACACCGTCACATTCTTCACAACGTTAGAATAAATGTTAATGAACAAAATCGAGACAATATTTTCACATGGAGAGGAGAAGTTGGAGAGAATCGACGGATCAACGGAATCATAGAAATGTAACCAGGCTAACACATACACGGCACACAAGCGCGTCGATTCTGGGGAAGCCGCGACTTACTGTACGGGGAATATTGTAGTACACTGCGGTCATTTAAACAAAATAAAATGCAGATATACAAAATATGCCACGTAACATAAGCGCTTCGTTGCTAGGGGCCATGTAGATTCGATTTCCAGTCTCTGTCCCTGCCCATGTGTATATATATATATATATAGTTTCCATTATTGCCATATGATTACACTGCCCTCATCGGTGCTTGTTAATATTATGACGGCAAGCTGCTCACATGACGTCAGAGGCCGAGTCACAGTAGCGCAGTTAGTGAGATATGATGCCGTTTGGCCTACTCACGCCTACATATCAGGCTACGCAGTGAAAAAAACTGGAAGCGAGTCTAGGTTTATTGTAAAGATGCACCGTGATGTACGCATGCGCTTAACCTATACAGAAATACTAGTAAGGGTACATTCGAAGAATAAGAAATCTTAAAAATCACCACAAAGTGTTTTCCAGTTCTCAAAAATATATATTAAATTGATTCACCAGCTTCATTTGTATGGAAACGGGTTTGTATTTCTTTTATTTTACCAACTGGTATCAAACAAATGTCAAACTTAAGGCATTCTCTTTCACAAATGATAGCTTATTTTTTGGAGTTGGAGTGCGTCACAAAACTAAGAATTAAATTATTTTAGTGGTTTGAGTATAAACGATTACCTGGTTTAGGTTTTGTACACAGGGTCTGGTCAAACGTAATAACAAAAAAACTCACATTATAAAACTAGTGTGTTCACTTTATGTTTTACCATGAAGAGCTCTTTGTGTTATATATATAAGTGTTCGGGCAGGATCAATCGGATGTAATAACATAATTACCAGCAAATTCAATCCATACTCCTCTCTACAGTTGAACACAATCGCATCTTGCGCACACCCATTTTGCCACCGTTCATTAATGCATCTTGCAATTAGCCGGATTCAGGGTTGTACAATCTGAGTGACAACTGTAGTAATACCGTGACGGTAGAAATCATGAGTTATTCGGAACCAGTTTGCCGGCTTATTATACCTCAAGATGACAGACAACATGCAAGCAGCTAAAATACAGGACAATACTTGGTCAACAGAGGGGTCTATTTAGTATCATTTTTAATTAAAATTGTGAATCTATGCAACCGTAAATAATAATAGACTCAATGATGGACCGTTTAAATGATGTGTGAAAAGAAATAACAGAGACGAGAGTGACACCAGGGAGCTACAAAGTTTGTATCTTCCTGGTTATATACTTTTAAACTGTGAAGGTTGTGATTAGGTGTGAACGTAGCCTGACGAAGTCGGCGATAGTTAACCATTTGCCCGGAAATAGCGAGACTGGGTGCAGAAGGACGCCTGCTTTTGTTATAACGGCAAATGCAAACATGTCAGTCTGTAATATTCGGTAACAGGAAATTTGATTGTTTTGACATCGATTGGTCCATCATCAAGCACAATATCACGCATGCGTGTTCAAGTCACACCCCAATATATATAGTATGCGCATGCGTGTTCAAGTCACACCCCAATATATATAGTATGCGCATGCATACGAGACGTCGTATCATCGACTTTCGGGAAAGTAGTCTGAATCATCCGGCGAGGGCGCAATAATTATCGCCGACCATGTCAGGCTAGTGTGAATGTGGAATACTTCCTTTCACTGTGAACATTTTTCCGCTAAAATAAATTCCAGTGAAAATGCCATTTCCCTCGTACTCTATTGAGACTTGACACGCCACAGTGAAAATTCGATTCACACCATACTAGTGCTTAAAAACTTTTCATCGAAAATAAATTAAGTGAAATTCTGTGTGATTTCATGAGAGTTGAAAATAAACAAATTACAGTATATGACACCCAACCCTACCACTCCATACACAATGTAAACCACACTTCCAAAACATCCTTTCACCAGTGTGTTCTATTTGACTTCAGGAGAAATTTAAATAAACAAATTATATGACAACGAACTTAATTATAATTTCAACCTTTAGTTCAGCACTGATTAAATAAACTACCTCGTCTTTATGCCAACTTGAAGTTATTCAATGCCTACATCAGTGACTTCAAAATCTATGTTTCAATTCTAAGAATTTCACTTGCTATTAATTGCATGGGAGTGCCAGTCTTTTATTTTCTATTGTAATGTCAATTTCTTGTGATTACTCGGAAAATGAAGCTGTAACCACAGACCACAGTGCTGCAACTAAATCCTGGTATAAGCACCGGTTAGGCAGTCTTGAACTATGCATGTAAAGCCAGCTGAGAGATATATCCAATCCTATAGATTTCTCATTGTTTGGTAACTATTTGCTGCAAATGCAACAAAAATCCAATATTGAATATAGAAATATTACCCACACAGCATTCTACAGGTTACTTGTCTAGATAGTGTTGATGATCAGTGTAGCACATAAAAGACCAAAAAAAGGAAGCTGATAAAATAACCCATGCGGGTTATAATTTCCTATAACGTAGATTTGAAAAAATGTATAATTTTCCGGTCTCCTGAAAAAATGGTGCAATTAGTTTTTTGGTAACTCAAGTACTCATTGAAGTTCTTCCGTCCACGAGGTTACAACCAATATTAAATAGTTCACTGTATGAAGTGATAATGAGGGCCAGTTATTCATTTTTATGGTTTTTAAGTCACCGTTGTGCCTGGTTCAAGGACTTTCAGAAGCCTTTTAGAAGTTTCGCAGTTGCCACCAACTCAGAATTACTAGTATGTGTTGTAATTGAAGACCGTCGCATTAACCCAACATTGAATCTTTACTACAAAGTTGACACGAACAAATTGCATCGCTCGCTTAGGGACACCATGTCCTCGGGGGCGGAGCTACGTCACGGACGTTCTACGTTGCTAAGACGCGCACCACTGTACCACGTATTTCTATTTGTGCGCGCTGCCGGTGGAGCCGGTGAAAACTCGAGAAAACAACACAAACTCAACTTTGAAGTAATCCTGAACAACCAAATTCATATATGTTACACACGTAGGGCTAATCTTATTACACTGTTCAGAGGTCTCTCAACAACCATCGCAAAGTACCGTTTTCTGCGAGTTTTTGGTCTTTGTTTTCACCGTGAGGGTTGTCAGGCGGTAGAAAATGCCCGGATGTCCGCCCCGAGGTATCGCTCAAAATGGGGCAATTTCATTTCTTTGTAAAATGTATGACCAGTGAATGGAGTGAGTTAGTGTATGCGTCGATATTGTTTTCATTGGTCTCTCAATAAAAATTATATTCTTTTGCTGTGTGCCAAAAGATAATAAGGTTACAACTAAACGGATGTTGCTTACGTCATTTACGTCGCTTTGACGTCAAAGAAAGCAACTTATAGAAAAAAGTGTATTGTAAGGTCAAAAAGAAACTTATGTTGCCCTCAAGTCGGAAAATTGAAAAATTGGGTCGGTCGGTTGGATTTTTTTTAAACTCGTGAAAACTAAGGGTATCGTAAATAGCCGAGGTATATGGACTTCATAGTATTCGGAACATGTCAGAGAAATACAGATCAACCCGAGGTTTTTTTTTCTTGTTTTTTTTTGCGTAAATGCAATTCAATAGTATTTGTATTTTAGTTACTTTGATATGTAAATAAGTAAACAAATTAAAAAAGAAAAGAAATTTTAAAAAGTAGATTGCATTGTAACTACTTACAAGTGAACAGACGCAGTAGAGAAACAGTATCAGAATTCCTTATTGAAAATGCAAATATAATCCTGTATATCTGGGGGTACTGTCGGCATACGCACAGAATGTGGTCTATGCTGAGTACAACATAAAGCACGAGTTGAAAAAACATGGCACCCTTCAAACGTCGTGGCCACACCTAATCATGAATTTCACCAGTTATGTTGTTGTCAGTTGTGTTGTATATCATTGGTTTGGAAAATGGATATCATACTTAGTATTATTTGTTCTTATCTCCGACTAAGCCTGCATTCATGCATTATCCGACCGTCACATTCTTCACAACGTTAGAATAAATGTTAATGAACAAAATCGAGACAATATTTTCACATGGAGAGGAGAAGTTGGAGAGAATCGACGGATCAACGGCATCATAGAAATGTAACCAGGCTAACACATACACGGCTTACAAGCGCGTCGATTCTGGGGAAGCCGCGACTTACTGTACGGGGAATATTGTAGTACACTGCGGTCATTTAAACAAAATAAAATGCAGATATACAAAATATGCCACGTAACATAAGCGCTTCGTTGCTAGGGGCCATGTAGACTCGATTTCCAGTCTCTGTCCCTGCCCATGCATATATATATATAGTTTCCATTACTGCCATATGATTACACTGCCCTCATCGGTGCTTGTTAATATTATGACGGCAAGCTGCTCACATGACGTCAGAGGCCGAGTCACAGTAGCGCAGTGAGATATGATGCCGTTTGGCCTACTCACGCCTACATATCAGGCTACGCAGTGAAAAAAACTGGAAGCGAGTCTAGGTTTATTGTAAAGATGCACCGTGATGTACGCATGCGCTTAACCTATACAGAAATACTAGTAAGGGTACATTCGAAGAATAAGAAATCTTAAAAATAACCACAAAGTGTTTTCCAGTTCTCAAAAATATATATTAAATTGATTCACCAGCTTCATTTGTATGGAAACGGGTTTGTATTTCTTTTATTTTACCAACTGGTATCAAACAAATGTCAAACTTAAGGCATTCTCTTTCACAAATGATAGCTTATTTTTTGGAGTTGGAGTGCGTCACAAAACTAAGAATTAAATTCTTTTAGTGGTTTGAGTATAAACAATTACCTGCTTTAGGTTTTGTACACAGGGTCTGGTCAAACGTAATAACAAAAAAACTCACATTATAAAACTAGTGTGTTCACTTTATGTTTTGCCATGAAGAGCTCTTTGTGTTATTACCAAACGCTTCAGCGTGGTATTAAGATTTTGTTTTCAGGCTTGGGTGGTACCAAGGTGGAAAATGGTTGCACATATGGGGGGTAATTCCTGGAATTGCAATAGAGAGGGTTCAGGCCGAAATACATATATATAGTGTTTTCATTTTTCGTCTGATATTTCTGTGGTATTCTGCTGCTGTAAATAATGCAAGATTTGTTCCGAAATTCAGTGTGTTGTGTGCACTCCAGGGTTATTCGTTTTTTGCTCAAAACACCCCTATTTTTTAATGGCCGAGTCGAATAGTTTCACTCTCACTGGGAAATCTGCATTGTTACTTGAATGAGAGCTAACTTAACACATTTTCCAGACCGGCGAAAGTGTATGCAACAGCCAATTTTAACAGCCTGTCACGTGATTTTAGTCTGAATGTCAACATCAAAAGAGGCTAATTCATTTACGCAGGTATAACTGGGAATAGAATATGTGAGGGATTGTATCAACAGAGATGTGTATAATGAAAAGTAACATCTATCCTTCTTTTGCATCGCTGAGCATTTCTGTTTTAGTATACTGGTTTGAAAATGTTGAATTTGCATGATTTGCAATGTGTTTTTTTTACTGAAACTCCCCTATTGATCGAATCCCGGGTTTGAAAGAGAACGGCACACCACGTGATTCGTTTGATTACAATGGTGAAGGCACGCAAGCATGACTTACGTTGTCAGCAGTAGTCGCTGAGCTTCACGCTACAACTTCAGTTGTGATGTTGCTTGTTAGCCGTGGATTGAATTAATCTTGATTACCGGTTAAAATGTTGCTTATTTGGCGTTGGTGATCTTTATTTGGAACTGGGTAACGTCGCCAGCAGAAACCTCCTGGGATTTTGATGTTGATGGTTGCGCCTCCATGGCAATCGCTAATTTTACTGTGGGTGGATCTTCCAAGAGCCCTTCGGGGTTTATAAAACTCATTCAACATACATAAAGTTGTCTCAATCGTAGTAGTCCATGTGATGTACACCTAATATGCCAAACATGTTGCTGAACGATTTTGCCAATGAAAACAAGCCGGTTGGCGATCCACTCCACTAAAAAAAACTAGCAATATGTTTTCGGCTGTTGCCATGGTAGGACATGAACGTGAAGCTAACGTCGGTTTATAACTAAAACCGGGCACCCTATACAAAGTTCGCAAAAAAACATTCAGTCCTTAGAAGTCATTTTATTTTATTGCTAGGACGTATGCTGTTGTTAGGGATTGGTCAGTTACTTCGGCCTGGGGGTGGATCAGTAGGGGGTTACCCTGTTTTTGATTTTGCGAATGGGGGGGGGGGGTCACCCTGTTTTCCACAATTCACACACGCGCTTATGCATATATTCTTTTAAATTTTACTTCAGAACAATAGATTAAAAAGTTAATCGTACAAATGTGTTCTTAATAATAACTATTACCCATATTGCCTATAAATTTGTTGATGCAAAAAATGTTATAGGCTAAATATTTTGGGGTTGAAGTTGACAAATAACTAACAGATTATGCAATGCGGCAGAGCCCCATGCAATTATACAGTTAAGTTTTGAACACATCCCAAGTCCATGTGATATCAGATTATTTTATTTAAAGTCTGAAGTCACCATTGTATAAGATATTTACTGGATTTATCCAATTGTAGCTGGAGACGGAAAAACACAGCAATTAGTACAAAGAGCAGTGACAGTTTTTGTTCAGCAAATCAAAAAAGTTAAATGGATTCATGTATATAAATAAATAGTTTTTTTGTTTTTTTAACTTTTAAATATGCATATTTTGCTCTGTAAAATACCAAAATCCAACACAAATTTATACAAAAATCAAAGTGTCCTTTGTTTTCATAAGCACAGACTGTGCTTCAGGTGTAAAGCTTTCCTGGTCTATAAGATATGAAAGATATATTAAATCCAAATTAGTTTTCAAATCGCCTAGATTCAAATCCTCTTTTCCTATCTTATAAGGGCGTTTATCAAGTGAGTACTCCACAGCTTTGTTTTTATTTACTATCTTTAGCAGCATAGATTTCCCTACTTCCTGCAGCCTTTTCTGTAGTCGTTTTTTGGCTTTATGCTAACCCTCCCCTCCTAAGGTGACTGGTCTATTAAATGCAAACACTAAAAATTACGGCAAACCACGATATTTTCAATGCACATCATACATTTTGTAATCATGTCAGAGCCAAAACTGTTAATGTTTCTTTGTTTTTCGGGGGGGGGGGGTCAGCATGTTTTAAAATATAATGTTAGGGGGTCGCCCACTCTTTTTTTTTTGATAGGGGTGGCTCAACTGAGATTTACAGCTGACAAAATGGAATCTGCCGACCCCCCCAGGCCAGAGTAACTGAACAATCCCTTAAATTTATTATTTCCAACCGATAGTATTTTCTAGATTGCAGGCAGCATTTACAGTTCATTCAAAGTTCAAAGTTGTGTCGGGATTACGTTGATACAATGTAACAATGTCGGCGTCCGTGATCTCTTACCGGTGTGCAACGTAGACAAAATAAAAGGCATGAATACAAGACTTGTGGGAGGTAATAAATTTGGGGTCGAAAGTATTCAAAAACAGTTTTTGGCTGTTGCCATGGTAGCTGTGGACCAGGATTGTTTTGCCAATTAGTGACGGTACGACCTGCCTGTCAATTATAAACAAAATTAGCCAAGCCAAAAAAAATGTCAGTAAATTGTTGCCCACACTCAAGCGGATTATAATGAGCTACGTCCATGCTTTTTAATCATAGAAATGTAGGGTGTGATACATTTGGCGTGAAAGTATTAAAAAATTCAGTTGTTGGCTGTTTCCATGGAAACGGTGGTCAGAATTTGTTTTCAGATTTTACCAATAGTAACTTTGTGCCCACACTCAAGCTGAGCAAAATGAGCTATGTCTGAGGTGTTGTATCCAAAATTTGTAGGAGATACATTTCCTGATAACTAGGGTGAAGGTGTGACCTACCTGCTAAGTTTGAGCGAAATCGGCCAAGCCAAACAAATCACAGAAGAATTAATACGTGAAAACACTAGAAATCACACACAGATACACAAAATTAAAGTGATTTTAAGGGCAATCCAAGTGGAGCGAATCGCCATAACCATGTTCATTTGCATATTGACCGTGAAAATACCAAAAACATCATTGCATGGGTGATATGCAAATTAGTTTTAGTCAAAATAAGTTACTGCTTAGAAGTACCATTACTGTTGTTCAAATTTCATTTCACTCGGCAAATATATTCATGTACCCAAACGTAAAGTATCGTACTTCTAAATATTATTTATTTCTGCTATGTTTCGAAAAACGCTACTCTTGAACGGACTACTTTATTCGCTCTCAGACCTCATTTGCATATGGGGTGTGGAAGTACCGATTTTGATTTCAGGGACGAAACAAAATAAACTGCAGTATATATGTAATAATGTGGAATACTTCCTTTCACTGTGAACATTTTTCCGCTAAAATAAATTCCAGTGAAAATGCCATTTCCCTCATACTCTATTGAGACTTGACACAGCACAGTGAAAATTTGATTCACACCGTATGCTTGAAAACTTTTCATCGAAAATAAATTAAGTGAAATTCTGTGTGATTTCATGAGAGTTGAAAATGAAAAAAATATATGACACCCAACCCTACCACTCCATACACAATGTAACCACACCTCAAAAACATCCTTTCACCAGTGTATTCTATTTGAATTCAGGAGAAATTTAAATAAACAAATTATATGACAACGAACTTAATTATAATTTCAACCTCTAGTTCAGCACTGATTAAATAAACTACCTCGTCTTTATGCCAACTTGAAGTTATTCAATGCCTACACCAGTGACTTCAAAATCTCTGTTTCAATTCCAGGAATTTCACTTGCTATTAATTGTATGGGAGTGCCAGTCTTTTATTTTCTATTGTAATGTCAATTTCTTGTGATTACTCGGAAAATGAAGCTGTAACCACAGACCAGAGTGCTGCAACTAAATCCTGGTATAAGCACCGGTTAGGCAGTCTTGAACTATGCATGTGAAGCCAGCTGAGAGGTATATCCAATCCTATAGATTTCTCATTGTTTGGTAACTATTTGTTGCAAATGCAACAAAAATCAATATAAAAATATTACCCACACAGCATTCTACAGATTACTTGTATATATAAGTGTTCGGGCGGGATCAATCGGATGTAATAACATAATTACCAGCAAATTCAACCCATACCCCTCTCTACAGTTGAACACAATCGCATCTTACGCACACGCATTTTGCCACCGTTCATTAATGCATCTTGCAATTAGCCGGATTCAGGGTTGTACAATCTGAGTGACAACTGAAGTAATACCGTGACGGTAGAAATCATGAGTTATTCGGAACCAGTTTGCCGGCTTATTATACTACAAGATGACAGACAACATGCAAGCAGCTAAAATACAGGACAATACTTGGTCAACAGAGGGGTCTATTTAGTATCATTTTTAATTAAAATTGTGAATCTACGCAACCGTAAATAATAATAGACTCAATGATGGACCGTTTAAATGATGTGTGAAAAGAAATAACAGAGACGAGAGTGACACCAGGGAGCTACAAAGTTTGTAGCTTCCTGGTTATATACTTTTAAACTGTGAAGGGTGTGATTAGGTGTGAACGTAGCCTGACGAAGTTGCCGATAGTTAACCATTTGCCCGGAAATAGCGAGACTGGGTGCAGAAGGACTCCTGCTTTTGTTATAACGGCAAATGCAAACATGTCAGTCTGTAATATTCGGTAACAGGAAATTTGATTGTGTTGACATCGATTGGTCCATCATCAAGCACAATATCACGCATGCGTGTTCAAATCACACCCCAATATATAGTATGCGCATGCATACGAGACGTCGTATCATCGACTTTCGGGAAAGTAGTCTGAATCATCCGGCGAGGGCGCAATAATTATCGCCGACCATGTCAGGCTAGTGTGAACGCCGAGTTAAAATATACACAGCTTTAATCTACTAATAAGGAATATACATGTAATTACAAAGCGCTCGAATCCTTCATTTTTCGACACGTTTGAACAAGACTTAGCCGTCCCATGGGAATCGGGTTATCAGATCGATTGCTTTCATTGTTCTTATAACACCGTATCTCACATTTTAGGCAGGTTGACCTCGAAAACAACGTGTTTGAGTTATACAGCTGATGCGATATCTCCGGTCAGACAGGTCGACTATTACCTACTGTATTGATAATTTAAAACTCGTGCTATAAAACAATAAATCATACGTAGTACGACCCAAGTTGTTTATTTTTGTCTCCTTCAATTGTTTTGAAAAGTCAAACTTTGCAAACCCCAGAACAAATATTCGGCCATCATAAAGAATTTAGAGTCAAAATACTCGTCAACTTAAAAAAGCGCATTTTTTTATATAAAAGTTCATAAACTGTTATCAAACTTGAAAACTAATGTTTTCTTGGGTTTCGATTTGAGGGCGTACTTTCGGACGTCCCACTGTTTAAATCTCTTAAAGTCACATGACCCGACTTTTGTTTAAAGTTGCATGTAAAATGAGACGGGGTGACCCAGTTCAAGACAATTGAATGTTGGATATACTCGTTAACTTGTTAACTTTCACTCGGTACATTGGAACTTAAGAACCGATCGACTCTGATTCAGGCGAAAATTCGCCGTCATCGTAGGTCAACACCACAGCGTAGTCCGAGACAGAAAACGTTTGATTGTCGACTCGGGGTGGTGTTCCGATCCATTGAGCAGAAACACAACACGATGATTCTTTATAGACTTCACCACAGTCTTAAAGATCGCGGACAATTAATGAGAATATTGATATTATTTATATTTCTTGGGTTTTTATCAACGGACGGCTCTGCGATGGGGCACCACAATCGAAGGTAAGTCGCCGTTATGGAACAGCTATAACAGTGTACGGTCACAGTTACAGTGGTCGACTTGCCACGAAGTGTACACCCGCTGTACACCATTAGCAAGTATGTTGTTATTTAATGGTCTTCCGTACGCTCCATTGCGGTCGAGTTAATATGTGTATAATCGGACATACCCCATGTGCCATGCATATGTGTATCAATACAACACTGCTGAGTTTTTTGTCGTAAAATTTCTAATAGGACGCTGAAGAACGTCGATACGTGCATATTCTTGACAATATAAAACATGTTATTCAATGACATTTAAACATTTTGACAGCAGTATTGACGTTTTGTGAACGTTGACCCAAAGCAATAAGCGGCCGTGGTGACTTCTTCCTGACCACCCCAACGTTTGCGTGCCGAGATGATGTCTTCGCGTGCCTGTCACGAACATAGTATACTAGTAGGCTCATTTAAACAGACGTACATATAACGGATTGTATGTTATCAGTTATTTATGGGGTTGATTTTACTATATTATTATGGCTTATGTCTGGTTAATATCAGATTAGCATTAATCATACTTGAAAGCACATTAATTACATTATATTCTGAGAATCGTGACTCTAATGGGCTGTACCACTTATGTAGAGTGTAGTCGGTAAACAACGTCAATGTCTTTGAAATACAACTAGAATGTTTCTCAGTAAAAAAAAAAATACGTGCCTACACGCGCACACCGTGTGTCCAGTATAACGACTCTTGAGTATGTAGCCTTCCACCTTGCCCCATCACTAATATTGGTCAAGACCCAATTATTAAGTTATGTCAGGTGCAATATTTACATGTGTGTCCCCCACGTATATTTAGCATCCATCGTTGAGATAAAAACGAAGCGACTCAGTATGGTAAGTGAAGTCTTATGCAACAATATTCTATCGCGGTTTGCACATGTCACTTTTTTTCTGAATACGATATGTTTAAATTGAATGAGTACTTTGAATTGGGTTAAATAGACTGTCGTCTTCAGTACAACATCTTCTCTTTATGCTCTTTGTCAAATTGTATAGGATAGTTATATATCGGTCTTGGCTTTATTCGTGTTTCCTATCTTTGAGTGGAAAATTGTAAAACTGTGGAATAATAAATCCCGCCCACCGCACTTCCGTTGACAGATAAAAGTCTGGTCTAGCATCAATGAGTATATACCTCTTACTGGTACGTCGATTGTACAATTCCTTCTCGAACAAATATGTCGCTTCCCCTCAATCACATACTTACGCCCGACCTTACATCGACCCCTGATCACGAAATACCAAACCGCGATATAAAAGGGGAAGCGAATCCCTTTTGGTCTATTCAGACTTACAGTGTAAGCTCCAGTAGATGATCTCCTTTCATGGCTGAACCCTACTCGGGACATGTTTTTACCCTGTGGGCACAGCAGCGTAATTAGTGTTGGTAGTTGACCGAGCTAGCAAAAAACAGGTATAACGAGTTCATCAGCACGTTGCGGAAACAAGTCAGCCGTACGCTAGTTCATGATTGACATCGCCATGGTTACACCATTTTTTCACCATCGTTGTACAAGTTACCTCGTGAATGGAATAAAGTCAACACAAAATACAATCACGTGATAAATTGTATCCACACGCGCCTTGGCGTGTAAATATCAGTGCCAACATAAAGTGGCCGTAAACAGACTAAATGTACTCTGTGTTGCGCAGTTTAAATATCCATACATCGTGAATACGTGGGACAAAAGATAAAATTGCCAGACACATATTTTGAAACTGTTAAGCCCTTAAAGTGAGAAAGATGCGGTTTTTTTTGTCATATTTTAATTACCTGCTTTATTTGTTTAATAATATGCGATTTCAAAATAGAGGATTTCAAGGTAGAAATGATATCGACACACCTTACCTAAAGTGAACTATAACAATAGTCACCCTACATAAATAATGGTTCACCCCTAACAAGTTTGCGCCCGGTCCAATCTGATTGAAATAAGATCTGTTTTGGGCTATCTAGCATTTTCTCAGTCTAATTTGTTATTTGAACGAACGGTTTCACTTAATACAATGCAATTACGCTAAAATTCGAATTTTATGTAAACAAACAATGTATTTTACACGCGTTGTATACGTCGCTATGAGTCCCATATCGAACACGACGCGGCGCGACGACCAACGCCCTTTGAAGGCCGGAGGTCGTCGCGCCGCGTGACGTATTCGAACACGCACTGCGCAACGACCACCGCCCTTAAACGTGGTCACATCGCCTGGTTTGCTATATGAAAACGGTCAAATTGTCCAGTTTGAGCACTGTTTCTCGTTGAACTGTATAAGTTACAGTGGTCACACGCAATGGTAGTCCCCCCTGTGGGTGGGCGTCAAGGTCCACACCATTGACACAAGTGAACGTGAGTTCATACTGGTCGCTAAACCTCTATCACCATATTCTGTGTGTATGTACATTAAGATTACATTAAGGTTCTAGTAAAAGCAATATTGTGTATTTGTGTATGTATATAATTGGACAGGGAAACTATATACAGGATTGAGATGGTAGGATAATTCAGATACATAGCTATGAAATCTCACAAACAGAGCCCCCCAACAAACACACACACACAGTATTGGGCACCTCAGTGAAATTATTTAGTACGGGTTAGATTTTTGAACCCGCTAGAATAAAGCCCTGCTACTAGACCGATATTTAACCATGTATAGCATGGCCTTTGGTTCATTTATTTATTCAAGAGTTATGTTGTTGTGACAGTCAGTCTGTTCAATTTACCGATAATTCGTTGGAATAAATCTGCTTATGTTGGGATGTATTTCAATACCCGGTATAAACGAACTTGGTATTTATGTAAGTGGCAAACTATGGCAGGGCCCGGCTAGCGCAAAACCTACCGTGTTCTACTGTGCGAATTTCTTTGCCATTCAAGTTCCTGCATTATATGTTACTGGTCACGGCAAAAGTATGTGCTACGAAAATGAAACTTTAATTTTTTTAAATAAAACGCCTCTAAGATAATAGGATTTAGGAAAACGGGTCTTAAAAAACAATATAATTACTAGTTTGTATATCCGAATTTAAAATTCATCTTCAGCCTTTCCAGAATATTGACCCGAAACTCTGTTTTGTCATGGTTCACAAATCCGTGTAAGCCAATTAATCAGTCTGGCTTGGAGTGCTGTCCATTATATTCCAATGAAAGACAATCCGTAAACTACTAGCTGAGAATTTTATTTTTCGAATTCTGACTGAATCCATAATTCTGTAATGACTCAAGATATTCCCTCACAAACACATGTACGTAACAGCGGAACTGGGTTGAAATTATTGACCGGGAATGTGAAATAAACGAAGTTTGGTGATAATGGATTTGTAGGAAAATATTTACCGAATACGTAGGGGGAATGCAGGTAGATATACAATGAATAATTCAATATAAATAAACTAGTATATTCTGTTACTTTTTGCAACGTGTGCGATAAAACATGGAGATGTGTGCAAAACTGCAAAACTTCAGATGTTAAAACTCACACGAGGTGTTTTATGGTGCTCTCAGTGATTGCAGAGTAGACGCCGCGTTTCCTCCCATTGCGCGAGTAAAGTTCATTTGTGGGTCAAACGATAATAAGTTTACTGTATGAAGTGTGTGTAAAGTGTTTTTTTTCCAAAAGAGCATATGCATGTGAGTTGTCAAAATGGTACTAATCGTATGTAGCTGCAACTTGTCAAAATGTGGTGCTATTCTACGACAACGCTTTGTATACACAGCGAACGAGCTTTATAATTCTCTCTCCCACTTCTTTGAAAGAAACCGGCTGTCATAACTTGAAAAAAAAAAACAAGTATTGAAATTACATTTATATCAAATCCCGCGAGATGTCAAGGATTAATTGCAACGAAACTTTCTGACGTGTATCCGCCGTCTTCGTCAGCCAAGGATCAAGGTTTGTTTTGCCCCCCCCCCCCCTCACAACTTTCATGGCGGCACGAAACTGCGGTTCGGACGACATGTATTATGATAAATCATATTTAAATAGTTTAAATGTCACGTTACGTATATAGGGCACAACTCGCGTGGGAAAGTAAGGTTTGAGAACGTCGCAATACGTACATTTGTTTCTGACACTGAAGAAAAACTTGAGAAGACAATCACGTGACTGAATTACAGATAACCTCTTACCATTCCTAACTGATATTTGTTTTCTTCAAAATTGTTATATCTGTTAGTATAATCGCAACTCGAAATAACACTTACAAATCTAGTCTAGTGGGTGTAGTAAGCCATGTTGCAGTACTCCAACTGATCGTTGTCTCAATGTTTGCAAAACAACTTCGAGGGGCAACAACCCTTGCCCCGAGGAGATATCGATGTCTCCAGTGCTATTTATTGTTAATTGTGACGTCAGTAACCCTGAGCACTGTGACCCCCGAGACAGCCGAGCTGTAAAAGAAGTCCCTGTGAGATGGGAAGTCGTAGTTGTGATTATTTTTCATTATTCCCATCCTTCTTTCACTGACACAATACCCAGTCGCAATGACAATTGAAAGGTCATTGACATTGTCAGGACGTGTGCACTTTAGATTTGTCTTTTGCTTTCCATTCAATTTCAAAAGTATATTTTCTCCATGCATAGAAGACAACCCAGAAGCGGCAGACTAGCTAAATGTGTGCGCTACAAAATCTTTATGTCTGGGGGGGGGGTCTTAACTTGTTACCATAAAATTTAAAGTGGAAGGGCCGTCACCTGCGCACGCGCGAGAATTGAGTCCCAAGCGACGATAGCAACACACGCTAAAACGCAAAGCCTCATGGTAGACGCTTGTTCGTAAACAATGACACGCCATAACCATCTGGCGCAGGTGACGACTCCCCCACTTTAATAACTTTGTGGTTTCCTCATAGCGTTAAACCATAATGTGGCGGCCATTTTAAATAAACATTGATTAAAATAAATACAACTAAATACATTATCATAATTCTAAATCTAGAACGGTCACCCCAAATTTTGTATCTAAAGTGTGCTAGCTGAAATGTGATTCCGACTCTTGACAAAATAAAATGCATGTCAGAACAACACAGAACAGAGAAAACTATAAATTACTAAATAACCACGAAGAATGGAAAAGTACAAATATATTCAAGACCCCGTACTTGTTTCGATATCACGTGATATTTGTTGTTTGGGTACGTCATCAATATTTGATATGAAGTAGCATGCAGTCTTGAACTTGAAGAGTAAGTGCTGCTATAACGTTTGGTGGAATGTCTAATCACTATTGCGTTATCAGGCTTGTGGATGAAGTGATTACCAGATCTCGACAATATTGACTCTAGTAATGGGAGAACTATTTATAAGATAAATATTTACAATATACGACTTCTTGTTCAATCCATAGAAATGACGCAAAACACGCAATGGTTCATCACATCCAGTCTGATTTAGGGGCCGTCTCAGATTGTCGCAGAATGACATTAATGAACTGAACAGACCATTTAATACGTGGTAGCTTGTCCGAGTACTTCATCCAACCTGCCATTTTGTTCACTATAGCTCGTAGCTACAAGTCGTCTACTAATATGTATCTGTCTCGCCACGAATTGACGTGTAAATGCGAGAAACATCAACAATCAAGCAACATTTGTAGTTCATTTGAGTGCGGACATCCCTATGACCATGTGGGTCAACAACTTCGAACAGTCAGAACCGCTGTCGACTTTGTCCAGTGGAGCTTATCATATATGTGATTGTAAGATACATATTGACGTTGGCAATGGCGGTTTAAACATGCTGAACTTGTCTGAGTTGTTAAAAATGTTTATGATAAAATGTGTGCAAAATGTTAGACACCCCTGAAAATTACTTTTAAATGGGTATTTGAAGAAGTCGAAAGGGATTGGCTTTTAATATGCAATTATACAATCGTATATTTGGCCACTACATTATCCGGATATTTATAAATCAGTGCAAAGTTATGAGGAGAAATTTCTGATATAGAACAACACTAAGATAAACAAACAAAATATATATGACTATTTTCTATCTTTGAACATAATTTCCGTGTCCAACCGCCTTCTTTCACAGTGATGATAAAATTAGAACGTGCGAGGATATGCAAAACCAAGGATGCACTGTAAACGTATTGGTAACATTGGCTGGTTGGCCCAGCTGAGTACATACTGTAAACATACTGGTAACATTGGCTGGTTGGCCCAGCTGAATACATACTGTAAACATACTGGTAACATTGGCTGGTTGGCCCAGCTGAATACATACTGTAAACGTACTGGTAACATTGGCTGGTTGGCCCAGCTGAGTACATACTGTAAACGTACTGGTAACATTGGCTGGTTCGCCCAGCTGAATACATACTGTAAACGTACTGGTAACATTGGCTGGTTGGCCCAGCTGAGTACATACTGTAAACGTACTGGTAACATTGGCTGGTTGGCCCAGCTGAGTACATACTGTAAACGTACTGGTAACATTGGCTGGTTCGCCCAGCTGAATACATACTGTAAACGTACTGGTAACATTGGCTGGTTGGCCCAGCTGAGTACATACTGTAAACGTACTGGTAACATTGGCTGGTTCGCCCAGCTGAATACATACTGTAAACGTACTGGTAACATTGGCTGGTTGGCCCAGCTGAGTACATACTGTAAACGTACTGGTAGCATTGGCTGGTTGGCCCAGCTGAGTACATACTGTAAACGTACTGGTAATATTGGTTGCTTGGCCCAGCTGAGAACATACTTAAACGTACTGGTAACATTGGCTGGTTGGCCCAGCTGAGTACATACTGTAAACGTACTGGTAACATTGGCTGGTTGGCCCAGCTGAGTACATACTGTAAACCTACTGGTAACATTGGTTGGTTAGCCTAGCTGAGTACATACTGTAAACGTACTGGTAACATTGGCTGGTTGGCCCAGCTAAGTACATACTGTAAACGTACTGGTAACATTGGTTGGTTGGCCCAGCTGAGTATATGCTGTAAACCTACTGTTAACATTGGCTGGTTGGTTCAGCTGAGAACATACTTAAACGTACTGGTAACATTGGCTGGTTGGCCCAGCTGAGTACATACTGTAAACGTACTGGTAACATTGGTTGGTTGGCCCAGCTGAGTATATGCTGTAAACCTACTGTTAACATTGGCTGGTTGGCCCAGCTAAGTACATACTGTAAACGTACTGGTAACATTGGTTGGTTGGCCTAGCTGAGTACATACTGTAAACGTACTGGTAACATTGGTTGGTTTGCCTAGCTGAGTACATACTGTAAACGTACTGGTAACATTGGTTGGTTGGCTTAGCTGAGTATATACTGTAAACTTACTGGTAACATTGGCTGATTGGCCCAGCTGAATACATACTGTAAACGTACTGGTAACATTGGCTGGTTGGCCTAGCTGAGTATATACTGTAAACCTACTGGTAACATTGGTTGGTTGGCCCAGCTGAGTACATACTGTAAACGTAGTGGTAAACTTGGCTGGTTGGCCTAGCTCAGTACATACTGTAAACGTACTGGTAACATGGCTGGTTGGTCCAGCTGAGTACATACTGTAAACGTACTGGTAACATTGGCTGGTTGGCCCAGCTGAGAACATACTTAAACGTACTGGTAATATTGGCTGCTTGGCCTAGCTGAGTACATACTGTAAACGTACTGGTAACCTTGGCTGGTTGGCCCAGCTGAGAACATACTGTAAACGTACTGGTAGCATTGGCTGGTTGGCCAAGCTGAGTACATACTGTAAACGTACTGGTAACATTGGCTGGTTGGACTAGCTGAGTACATACTGTAAACGTACTGGTAACATGGCTGGTTGGTCCAGCTGAGTACATACTGTAAACGTACTGGTAGCATTGGCTGGTTGGCCCAGCTGAGTACATACTGTAAACGTACTGGTAATATTGGTTGCTTGGCCCAGCTGAGAACATACTTAAACGTACTGGTAACATTGGCTGGTTGGCCCAGCTGAATACATACTGTAAACCTACTGGTAACATTGGTTGGTTAGCCTAGCTGAGTACATACTTAAACGTACTGGTAACATTGGCTGGTTGGCCCAGCTAAGTACATACTGTAAACGTACTGGTAACATTGGTTGGTTGGCCCAGCTGAGTATATGCTGTAAACCTACTGTTAACATTGGCTGGTTGGTTCAGCTGAGAACATACTTAACCGTACTGGTAACATTGGCTGGTTGATCCAGCTGAGTACATACTGTAAACGTACTGGTAACATTGGCTGGTTGGCCAAGCTGAGTACATACTGTAAACGTACTGGTAACATTGGTTGGTTAGCCCAGCTGAGAACATACTTAAACGTACTGGTAACATTGGCTGGTTGGCCTAGCTGAGTACATACTGTAAACGTACTGGTAATATTGGCTGGTTGGCCCAGCTGAGAACGTACTTAAACATACTGGTAACATTGGTTGGTTGGCCCAGCTGAGTATATACTGTAAACGTACTGGTAACAATGGCTGGTTGGCCTAGCTGAGTACATAATGTAAACGTACTGGTAACATTGACTGGTTGGTTCAGCTGAGTACATACTGTAAACGTACTGGTAACCTTGGCTGGTTGGCCTAGCTGAGTACATACTGTAAACGTACTGGTAACACTGGCTGGTTGGCCCAGCTGAGTACATACTGTAAACGTACTGGTAACATTGGCTGGTTGGCCCAGCTGAGTACATACTGTAAACTTACTAGTAACATTGGCTGGTTGGCCTAGCTGAGTACATACTGTAAACGTACTGGTAACATTGGCTGGTTGGCCCAGCTGAGTATATACTGTAAACGTACTGGTAACAATGGCTGGTTGGCCTAGCTGAGTACATAATGTAAACGTACTGGTAACATTGGCTGGTTGGTTCAGCTGAGTACATACTGTAAACGTACTGGTAACATTGGCTGGTTGGCCTAGCTGAGTACATACTGTAAACGTACTGGTAACATTGGCTGGTTGGCCCAGCTGAGTACATACTGTAAACGTACTGGTAACATTGGCTGGTTGGCCCAGTTGAGTACATACTGTAAACTTACTAGTAACATTGGCTGGTTGGCCTAGATGAGTACATACTGTAAACGTACTGGTAACATTGGCTGGTTGGCCCAGTTGAGTACATACTGTAAACGTAATGGTAACATTGGCTGGTTGGCCCAGCTGAGTACATACTGTAAAGGTACTGGTAACATTGGCTGGTTGGTCCAGCTGAGTACATACTGTAAAGGTACTGGTAACATTGGCTGGTTGGCCCAGCTGAGTACATACTGTAAACGTACTAGTAAAATTGGCTGGTTGGCCCAGCTGAGAACATACTTAAACGTACTGGTAACATTGGCTGGTTGGCCCAGCTGAGTACATACTGTAAACGTACTGGTAACATTGGTTGGTTGGCCCAGCTGAGTATATACTGTAAACGTACTAGTAAAATTGGCTGGTTGGCCCAGCTGAGAACATACTTAAACGTACTGGTAATATTGGCTGGTTAGCCCAGCTGAGTACATACTTAAACGTACTGGTAACATTGGTTGGTTAGCCCAGCTGAGAACATACTTAAACGTACTGGTAATATTGGCTGGTTGGCCTAGCTGAGTACATACTGTAAACGTACTGGTAACATTGGCTGGTTGGCCCAGCTGAGTACATAATGTAAACGTACTGGTAACATTGGTTGGTTAGCCCAGCTGAGAACATACTTAAACGTACTGGTAATATTGGCTGGTTGGCCTAGCTGAGTACATACTGTAAACGTACTGGTAACATTGGCTGGTTGGCCTAGCTGAGTACATACTGTAAACGTGCTGGTAACATTGGCTGGTTGGCCAAGCTGAGTACATACTGTAAACGTACTGGTAATATTGGTTGCTTGGCCCAGCTGAGAACATACTTAAACGTACTGGTAACATTGGCTGGTTGGCCAAGCTGAGTACATACTGTAAACGTACTGGTAACATTGGTTGGTTGGCCCAGCTGAGTACATACTGTAAACGTACTGGTAGCATTGGCTGGTTGGCCCAGCTGAGTACATACTGTAAACGTACTGGTAATATTGGTTGCTTGGCCCAGCTGAGAACATACTTAAACGTACTGGTAACATTGGCTGGTTGGCCCAGCTGAATACATACTGTAAACCTACTGGTAACATTGGTTGGTTAGCCTAGCTGAGTACATACTGTAAACGTACTGGTAGCATTGGCTGGTTGGCCCAGCTGAGTACATACTGTAAACGTACTGGTAATATTGGCTGGTTCGCCCAGCTGAATACATACTGTAAACGTACTGGTAACATTGGCTGGTTGGCCCAGCTGAGTACATACTGTAAACGTACTGGTAGCATTGGCTGGTTGGCCCAGCTGAGTACATACTGTAAACGTACTGGTAATATTGGTTGCTTGGCCCAGCTGAGAACATACTTAAACGTACTGGTACTAATGGCTGGTTGGCCGAACTGAGTACATACTGTAAACGTACTGGTAACATTGGCTGGTTCGCCCAGCTGAATACATACTGTAAACGTACTGGTAATATTGGTTGCTTGGCCCAGCTGAGAACATACTTAAACGTACTGGTAACATTGGCTGGTTGGCCCAGCTGAATACATACTGTAAACCTACTGGTAACATTGGTTGGTTAGCCTAGCTGAGTACATACTGTAAACGTACTGGTAACATTGGCTGGTTGGCCCAGCTAAGTACATACTGTAAACGTACTGGTAACATTGGTTGGTTGGCCCAGCTGAGTATATGCTGTAAACCTACTGTTAACATTGGCTGGTTGGTTCAGCTGAGAACATACTTAACCGTACTGGTAACATTGGCTGGTTGATCCAGCTGAGTACATACTGTAAACGTACTGGTAACATTGGCTGGTTGGCCAAGCTGAGTACATACTGTAAACGTACTGGTAACATTGGTTGGTTAGCCCAGCTGAGAACATACTTAAACGTACTGGTAACATTGGCTGGTTGGCCTAGCTGAGTACATACTGTAAACGTACTGGTAATATTGGCTGGTTGGCCCAGCTGAGAACGTACTTAAACATACTGGTAACATTGGTTGGTTGGCCCAGCTGAGTATATACTGTAAACGTACTGGTAACAATGGCTGGTTGGCCTAGCTGAGTACATAATGTAAACGTACTGGTAACATTGACTGGTTGGTTCAGCTGAGTACATACTGTAAACGTACTGGTAACCTTGGCTGGTTGGCCTAGCTGAGTACATACTGTAAACGTACTGGTAACACTAGCTGGTTGGCCCAGCTGAGTACATACTGTAAACGTACTGGTAACATTGGCTGGTTGGCCCAGCTGAGTACATACTGTAAACTTACTAGTAACATTGGCTGGTTGGCCTAGCTGAGTACATACTGTAAACGTACTGGTAACATTGGCTGGTTGGCCCAGCTGAGTATATACTGTAAACGTACTGGTAACAATGGCTGGTTGGCCTAGCTGAGTACATAATGTAAACGTACTGGTAACATTGGCTGGTTGGTTCAGCTGAGTACATACTGTAAACGTACTGGTAACATTGGCTGGTTGGCCTAGCTGAGTACATACTGTAAACGTACTGGTAACATTGGCTGGTTGGCCCAGCTGAGTACATACTGTAAACGTACTGGTAACATTGGCTGGTTGGCCCAGTTGAGTACATACTGTAAACTTACTAGTAACATTGGCTGGTTGGCCTAGATGAGTACATACTGTAAACGTACTGGTAACATTGGCTGGTTGGCCCAGTTGAGTACATACTGTAAACGTACTGGTAACATTGGCTGGTTGGCCCAGCTGAGTACATACTGTAAAGGTACTGGTAACATTGGCTGGTTGGTCCAGCTGAGTACATACTGTAAAGGTACTGGTAACATTGGCTGGTTGGCCCAGCTGAGTACATACTGTAAACGTACTAGTAAAATTGGCTGGTTGGCCCAGCTGAGAACATACTTAAACGTACTGGTAACATTGGCTGGTTGGCCCAGCTGAGTACATACTGTAAACGTACTGGTAACATTGGTTGGTTGGCCCAGCTGAGTATATACTGTAAACGTACTAGTAAAATTGGCTGGTTGGCCCAGCTGAGAACATACTTAAACGTACTGGTAATATTGGCTGGTTAGCCCAGCTGAGTACATACTTAAACGTACTGGTAACATTGGTTGGTTAGCCCAGCTGAGAACATACTTAAACGTACTGGTAATATTGGCTGGTTGGCCTAGCTGAGTACATACTGTAAACGTACTGGTAACATTGGCTGGTTGGCCCAGCTGAGTACATAATGTAAACGTACTGGTAACATTGGTTGGTTAGCCCAGCTGAGAACATACTTAAACGTACTGGTAATATTGGCTGGTTGGCCTAGCTGAGTACATACTGTAAACGTACTGGTAACATTGGCTGGTTGGCCTAGCTGAGTACATACTGTAAACGTGCTGGTAACATTGGCTGGTTGGCCAAGCTGAGTACATACTGTAAACGTACTGGTAACATTGGTTGGTTAGCCCAGCTGAGAACATACTTAAACGTACTGGTACTAATGGCTGGTTGGCCTAGCTGAGTAGATACTGTAAACGTACTGGTAACATTGGCTGGTTGGCCCAGCTGAGTACATACTGTAAACGTACTGGTAACAATGGCTGGTTGGCCTAGCTGAGTAGATACTGTAAACGTACTGGTAACAATGGCTGGTTGGCCTAGCTGAGTATATACTGTAAACGTACTGGTAGCAATGGCTGGTTGGCCTAGCTGAGTACATAATGTAAACGTACTGGTAACATTGGCTGGTTGGTTCAGCTGAGTACATACTGTAAACGTACTGGTAACATTGGCTGGTTGGCCCAGCTGAGTACAAACTGTAAACGTACTAGTAACATTGGCTGGTTGGCCCAGCTGAGTACATACTGTAAACTTACTAGTAACATTGGCTGGTTGGCCTAGCTGAGTACATACTGTAAACGTTCTGGTAATATTGGCTGGTTGGCCTAGCTGAGTACATACTGTAAACGTACTGGTAACATTGGCTGGTTGGCCCAGCTGAGTACATACTGTAAACGTTCTGGTAACATTGGCTGGTTGGCCTAGCTGAGTACATACTGGAAAGGTACTGGTAACATTGGCTGGTTGGCCTAGCTGAGTACATACTGTAAACGTACTGGTAACATTGGCTGTTTGGTTCAGCTGAGTACATACTGTAAACGTACTGGTAACATTGGCTGATTGGCCCAGCTGAGTACATACTGTAAACGTACTGGTAACATTGGCTGGTTGGCCCAGCTGAGTACATACTGTAAACTTACTAGTAACATTGGCTGGTTGGCCTAGCTGAGTACATACTGTAAACGTACTGGTAACATTGGCTGGTTGGCCTAGCTGAATACATACTGTAAACGTGCTGGTAACATTGGCTGGTTGGTCCAGCTGAGTACATACTGTAAACGTACTGGTAACATTGGCTGGTTGGCCCAGCTGAATACATACTGTAAACGTGCTGGCAACATTGGCTGGTTGGTCCAGCTGAGTACATACTGTAAACGTGCTGGTAACATTGGCTGGTTGGTCCAGCTGTGTATATACTGTAAACGTACTGGTAACATTGGCTGGTTGGCCCGGCTGAGCACATACTGTAAACGTACTGGTAACATTGGCTGGTTGGCCCAGCTGAATACATACTGTAAACGTACTGGTAACATTGGCTGGTTGGTCCAGCTGAGTACATACTGTAAACGTACTGGTAACATTGGCTGGTTGGCCCAGCTGAATACATACTGTAAACGTACTGGTAACATTGGCTGGTTGGCCCAGCTGAGTACATACTGTAAACGTACTGGTAACATTGGCTGGTTGGCCCAGCTGAGAACATACTTAAACGTACGGGTAACACTGGCTGGTTGGCCCAGCTGAGTATATACTGTAAACGTACTGGTAACATTGGCTGGTTGGCCCAGCTGAGAACATACTTAAACGTACTGGTAACATTGGCTGGTTGGCCCAGCTGAGTATATACTGTAAACGTACTGGTAACATTGGCTGGTTGGCCCAGCTGAGTACATACTGTAAACTTACTAGTAACATTGGCTGGTTGGCCTAGCTGAGTACATACTGTAAACGTACTGGTAACATTGGCTGGTTGGCCTAGCTGAATACATACTGTAAACTTACTAGTAACATTGGCTGGTTGGCCTAGCTGAGTACATACTGTAAACGTACTGGTAACATTAGCTGGTTGGCCTAGCTGAATACATACTGTAAACGTGCTGGTAACATTGGCTGGTTGGTCGAGCTGAGTACATACTGTAAACGTACTGGTAACATTGGCTGGTTGGCCCAGCTGAATACATACTGTAAACGTACTGGCAACATTGGCTGGTTGGTCCAGCTGAGTACATACTGTAAACGTGCTGGTAACATTGGCTGGTTGGTCCAGCTGAGTACATACTGTAAACGTACTGGTAATATTGGCTGGTTGGCCCAGCTGAGTACATACTGTAAACGTACTGGTAACATTGGCTGGTTGGCCCAGCTGAGAACATACTTAAACGTACTGGTAAAACTGGCTGGTTGGTCCAGCTGAGTATATACTGTAAACGTACTGGTAACATTGGCTGGTTGGCCCAGCTGAGAACATACTGTAAACGTACTGGTAGCATTGGCTGGTTGGCCCAGCTGAGAACATACTTAAACGTACTGGTAACATTGGCTGGTTGGCCCAGCTGAGTATATACTGTAAACGTACTGGTAACATTGGCTGGTTGGCCCAGCTGAGTACATACTGTAAACGTACTGGTAACATTGGCTGGTTGGCCCAGCTGAGTACATACTGTAAACTTACTAGTAACATTGGCTGGTTGGCCTAGCTGAGTACATACTGTAAACGTACTGGTAACATTGGCTGGTTGGCCTAGCTGAATACATACTGTAAACGTGCTGGTAACATTGGCTGGTTGGTCCAGCTGAGTACATACTGTAAACGTACTGGTAACATTGGCTGGTTGGCCCAGCTGAATACATACTGTAAACGTACTGGCAACATTGGCTGGTTGGTCCAGCTGAGTACATACTGTAAACGTGCTGGTAACATTGGCTGGTTGGTCCAGCTGAGTACATACTGTAAACGTGCTGGTAACATTGGCTGGTTGGTCCAGCTGAGTACATACTGTAAACGTACTGGTAATATTGGCTGGTTGGCCCAGCTGAGTACATACTGTAAACGTACTGGTAACATTGGCTGGTTGGCCCAGCTGAGAACATACTTAAACGTACTAGTAACATTGGCTGGTTGGCCTAGCTGAGTACATACTGTAAACGTACTGGTAATATTGGCTGGTTGGCCTAGCTGAATACATACTGTAAACTTACTAGTAACATTGGCTGGTTGGCCTAGCTGAGTACATACTGTAAACGTACTGGTAACATTGGCTGGTTGGCCTAGCTGAATACATACTGTAAACGTGCTGGTAACATTGGCTGGTTGGTCGAGCTGAGTACATACTGTAAACGTACTGGTAACATTGGCTGGTTGGCCCAGCTGAATACATACTGTAAACGTACTGGCAACATTGGCTGGTTGGTCCAGCTGAGTACATACTGTAAACGTGCTGGTAACATTGGCTGGTTGGTCCAGCTGAGTACATACTGTAAACGTACTGGTAATATTGGCTGGTTGGCCCAGCTGAGTACATACTGTAAACGTACTGGTAACATTGGCTGGTTGGCCCAGCTGAGAACATACTTAAACGTACTGGTAAAACTGGCTGGTTGGCCCAGCTGAGTATATACTGTAAACGTACTGGTAACATTGGCTGGTTGGCCCAGCTGAGAACATACTGTAAACGTACTGGTAGCATTGGCTGGTTGGCCCAGCTGAGAACATACTTAAACGTACTGGTAACATTGGCTGGTTGGCCCAGCTGAGTATATACTGTAAACGTACTGGTAACATTGGCTGGTTGGCCCAGCTGAGTACATACTGTAAACGTACTGGTAACATTGGCTGGTTGGCCCAGCTGAGTACATACTGTAAACTTACTAGTAACATTGGCTGGTTGGCCTAGCTGAGTACATACTGTAAACGTACTGGTAACATTGGCTGGTTGGCCTAGCTGAATACATACTGTAAACGTGCTGGTAACATTGGCTGGTTGGTCCAGCTGAGTACATACTGTAAACGTACTGGTAACATTGGCTGGTTGGCCCAGCTGAATACATACTGTAAACGTACTGGCAACATTGGCTGGTTGGTCCAGCTGAGTACATACTGTAAACGTGCTGGTAACATTGGCTGGTTGGTCCAGCTGAGTACATACTGTAAACGTACTGGTAACATTGGCTGGTTGGCCCAGCTGCGCACATACTGTAAACGTACTGGTAACATTGGCTGGTTGGCCTAGCTGAGTACATACTGTAAACGTACTGGTAACATTGGCTGGTTGGTCCAGCTGAGTACATACTGTAAACGTACTGGTATCATTGGCTGGTTGGCCCAGCTGAATACATACTGTAAACGTACTGGTAACATTGGCTGGTTGGCCCAGCTGAGTACATACTGTAAACGTACTGGTAACATTGGCTGGTTGGCCCAGCTGAGAACATACTTAAACGTACTGGTAACACTGGCTGGTTGGCCCAGCTGAGTATATACTGTAAACGTACTGGTAACATTGGCTGGTTGGCCCAGCTGAGAACATACTGTAAACGTACTGGTAGCATTGGCTGTTTGGCCCAGCTGAGAACATACTTAAACATACTGGTAACATTGGCTGGTTGGCCCAGCTGAGTATATACTGTAAACGTACTGGTAACATTGGCTGGTTGGCCCAGCTGAATACATACTGTAAACGTACTGGTAACACTGGCTGGTTGGCCTAGCTGAGTACATACTGTAAACGTACTGGTAACATTGGCTGGTTGGCCCAGCTGAGTACATACTGTAAGCGTACTGGTAACATTGGCTGGTTGGTTCAGCTGAGTACATACTGTAAACGTACTGGTAACATTGGCTGGTTGGTCCAGCTGAGTACATACTGTAAACGTACTGGTAACATTGGCTGGTTGGCCCAGCTGCGCACATACTGTAAACGTACTGGTAACATTGGCTGGTTGGCCTAGCTGAATACATACTGTAAACGTACTGGTAACATTGGCTGGTTGGTCCAGCTGAGTACACACTGTAAACGTACTGGTATCATTGGCTGGTTGGCCCAGCTGAATACATACTGTAAACGTACTGGTAACATTGGCTGGTTGGCCCAGCTGAGTACATACTGTAAACGTACTGGTAACATTGGCTGGTTGGCCCAGCTGAGAACATACTTAAACGTACTGGTAACACTGGCTGGTTGGCCCAGCTGAGTATATACTGTAAACGTACTGGTAACATTGGCTGGTTGGCCCAGCTGAGAACATACTGTAAACGTACTGGTAGCATTGGCTGGTTGGCCCAGCTGAGAACATACTTAAACGTACTGGTAACATTGGCTGGTTGGCCCAGCTGAGTATATACTGTAAACGTACTGGTAACATTGGCTGGTTGGCCCAGCTGAATACATACTGTAAACGTATTGGTAACATTGGTTGGTTAGCCCAGCTGAGAACATACTTAAACGTACTGGTAACACTGGCTGGTTGGCCTAGCTGAGTACATACTGTAAACGTACTGGTAACATTGGCTGGTTGGCCCAGCTGAGTACATACTGTAAGCGTACTGGTAACATTGGCTGGTTGGTTCAGCTGAGTACATACTGTAAACGTACTGGTAACATTGGCTGGTTGGTCCAGCTGAGTGCATACTTAAACGTACTGGCATCATTGGTTTGTTGGCCCAGCTCATTGTAACTAATAATGCTAATCGAAAACCACTTGAGGATTTTTTTTGAATGAATAGGTGCTTATATGACTGGCGTAAGTAACAAGATCTAACTGTCGTGGGAAAACCTTTACATTCGAATGATTTGCAGCATTTGAATATCTTTATAACAGTGTGTGTATAGCTATTAACAACCTGGTATTATTTGTATGTCGGTATTCACGCCAATATGCCAAATTTCTCATATAGTTTCTTATTATTCGGAAAACTGATGATCTTAATAACTAAATCGTCGTATTTTGTGTGTCAAATAAATGTGATATTTATTCCAAATATAGATGTGTTTTTATTTTCCCATCGCTTAAAATCACACTCCCGTCATGCAATTACGGGTGCGGTTTTCATATTCCAAAGCACAATCAAAATCATACGTTGTATATTGTGCACAAATAATAAACGCCATTTTCTCAGATTGTATTATACACCGTCCTGTTTGTTTTAATCTTCTTAAAATCCATCCATAGTACGTATTTATAGATTGTGTTTATTTTAAAAAAATCATTCTGCCTTTTCCGCCCGGTCATTTAAATAAAACGCGTCACTCCCCAAATATGGTCAGATTATGCATTTCGCGTATATATCACGATTTGACCTGATATCCTGGATCAACATGGCCGATACGATAACAGAAGAACAAATTGCAGAATTCAAGGAAGCGTTTTCGTTATTCGACAAAGATAACGATGGCACCATAACAACCAAAGAACTGGGCACAGTCATGCGGTCGTTAGGACAGAACCCGACAGATAGCGAAGTACAAGACATGGTAAACGAGGTGGATGCGGACGGAAACGGGACCATCGACTTCTCTGAATTCATCACTATGATGGCCCGTAAAATGCACGAAACAGACGCTGAAGAAGAGATCCGCGAATCATTCCGCGTCTTTGACAAAAATGGCGACGGTTACATCTGCAAGGCGGAGTTACGTCACGTTATGACGAACCTGGGTGAAAAATTGACCGACGAAGAAGTGGACGAAATGATTCGTGAAGCCGACATCGATGGTGATGGGAAGGTAAATTATGAAGAATTCGTTAAAATGATGACCTCTAAGTAATCATGATGATTCGTACTGAATCCCCGTAAGCATCTGAAGAAGTCTTCCGATATAACAATAGTTATAGTTACTTGTGAGCCAATACGGTATTGAGTTGGGGAAATGTTCGGCTATGATCTGACATCCGGGACTATAGGAAACGCACATGAAATGCACACAAATGGTTATATATAGTATTTGTGTCGTAAACAATCAATCTATCTTTATTTAATTTTATTCTAAATAGTTATTGGATTATTAGATGATGAAAATTAGTTCCAAAGACAAACGAAATAAAAATGGCGAATGATAATATTATTTTATTTGTATGCACGAAGTAAGTCACAAACCAAATCTTTATTTCATTATTGATGCTTTTCCCATGCACACACATGACTTAACGATTACCGACCAAATAACTTCTTGTCCCATTTTATTGCTGATACACCTAGTCACTATTTCAGTGTATTAACCGCCACATTCCCCCGCCGTGTAAAACGTTATAATTTGTTGGTCGAATGTTGAGGGTGATTGGTCAAAAGATATCACGTGTTATTGATCACGTGACACTATTGATAGTTACTTCAGAGAGAATCGGTTCTGTAGAGCATACACAAAGAGAATGGCTTCAGTTTCTTCTCAAATGACCCTTTTTTCCAGAAAAGAGAAAGCACTTGTTGTTCAAATGAAAGACGAGAACTGAGAAGTCCTCAAAATCGAAATGGATGAAGTACTTTAACGTTTCAATATAATGTGAGTCCCGTATTGTATGAATTGTATTGACGGTGTCACCGTGATCAGCCAACCACAAATGTAGCATATCTAAGGTTTTATGGCATAGATTGAAACCCAGACTTAGAAAAACAAACAGTTGTCACCTAAGCATGCTAGTGCCATAAGTCATGTTGGTTTTTATTCTATTTCACTCACAGCTGCAATCGGTATAAAACCGACCTACTAGTACATAAAAAAAGTCTGCCACGTACGCGTTTACAGTAATTATACCGAACAAACGGTGTACAGACAAAGCATTGCCGTCCGCTGCACTCCAAATATATGTAGACTCGGTCCTTTAATATATCATGGCTGCGTACTATCAATATATAACAACACTGCATATACTTAGAAAACTGTGATTTGACGTTTATGAGTGAACGTTACGAAACAATAACCAATCGACGTTTGTTTGATAATGAACGCACATAACTTTTTATGTTTGTTAACTTGTGTGTGGTGTTGAAACAAGGAAGTTTAACTTAAAAGTAATTCGTCCTGACCATTTGGTGAAGTGACGCAACCCTCAAAGCAGAAGAGCTCTGATACATATCCTTGTTGCCGAAGTTCTAACACATTGTTGTCATGTTTACGCATTATTAGATGTTACAAACGCAATAGAGAGGCTCAATCCCAAATAAATACCATCTGTATTTGATTTGGGATCTGGAGAAAATTAGCATCTTTATCAGATAACTTCAGCGTGCAAAATGGATCAAGCTGAACTTATCCATGGAGCTAAAAAGAATGCTTACCCCACGTTTTATAAACATTTAAAGGGCGGCAGTCGTTGCGCCGCGTCCTGTTCGATATGGGACTCATAGTGACGTATACAACGCGTGTAAAATACATTGTTTATTTACATGAACTTCGAACACGCGCTGCGCGACGACCATCGCGCTTTAAGATTTAATCTTCATCACCTAGGCGCCATATCAACGGTTACATGGTTAAAATGTGTGAATGGCGACAAACACTATATCGTGTATTTTAGTTGCAGCATGATTCCAGGGCTGCATTTTTTTTCAGACCTATGTGAAATACCCAAACATTTTTTTGTTAATGAAAATCTGTTTATTAAAATTTCCTCTAGTAATGACATATAGTGAATTCCGTCCAAACTTGATAGCAATGAGTCACATTGTTGAAAAATACCAGTACTTGTAAATGGTTACCATAGTAACCACGAACTTTTCTGATAACTGTATAGTCACATATCATAGAGTATGTGCATATGACGTCACAAGTGTTCCACTACGAGCCGTTCTACACGTTACTTGTATAGAAAACTTTTGACGTTAATCTATCATGCCCGCCAATACAATTCAATCAAGACAGCGACGTTCTAAATACCGAACATTGAATCAATTGATAAAAATGGCGTCGCTAAATACTTCACCGGATAAAGGCGAACACGATAAAGTGCCCATCATGTACTCATTTATCGGTGAAGTCTGTTAGTAATCAGGGTCACGGTCAGGGGTAGACAGGGATCGACATTCAAGTTCAATCTGAACAATCAGAGTATTAACATATTAATGGTTTACACATGTTGTTGTGAATTGAATGAATACTACCGTCAACTCTGCTGAATTGAATAATTCAGGCGTGGTTCAGGTTAATTTCATGATTGTTGCTAGTCAGTGAAAATGGCACAATGAGGTAGAGACAACCCATGCGGATTTTTTTTTTAATTTGTCGCTGTGCATATGATTTTTCTCACCCCGAGTTTCTCATGCTATCTATCGTCGTATCGCCGCTAACATATATGTGGATTTAATTTTCAAAGACAAATAAACGAAACGAGACATGTTAGGCCTTGGACGGTACAATCTACACACAGAGTACTACTTGCAAACGTTAATTTGGAACCCGGGATCAACATCATCATGATATTTGCGAAGAACAAGTTTGTACATCAACGTTTATTTTTGGCTATGATGTAGAGGTTACATGTTTCCTGGATGTGAGAGAGACTATATTGTTGCCGTGGCAGCCAAGTTCAGACAGTCTCAGATTCAGAAAAGAGAGATGTTTATTCGCTGACGTCATGCCACCAGTCACGACTTTCTTCACTTAATTTGCATATACTAATGATACTACTGAGGGCGTGTTCATGTTAGATTTGTCATCGTTCAGTTAAAGCGGGGGAGTCGCCACCTGCGCATGCGTCTACCCATGAGCCTTTGCGTTTTTAGCGTGTGTTGTTGTCGCCAAACTATGAGATCGGCCTATAGACCAGTCAGATATGGGAGAGGCTTCACCCTATAAATCTGAAACTAACATAACTTGAACGATTTAAATAGTCTGTCGCACATAATTAATATTTCCTCCACTGAGCTATGTTTTTTTGAATAATGTAATCATGCCTGCAAACCCTAGTTTCTAATGGTCAATCCATAACGCACGTCAACACTGCCAGTGTGAAATATTTTGCACAGCAGCTTACTGCATTAAATATACTGCAATAACACATAATGGTGTCTGAATTGAAATAAAGATGTCAGAGCGAGACAACACCCTCATAAAGCATTGTAATTTGACCGTGAACATGAGTTTCAGGTATTAAAGCGGGGAGTCGTCACCTACGCATGCGTCAGGTGGCAATATCGTGTCATTGTTTACAAACAAGCGTCTACCCATGAACCTTTGTGTACTTAGTGTGTGTTGTTATCATTGCTTGGGACCTGCGTGCGCAGGTGACGACCCTCCCGCTTTAAAAAGCCGGATTCGGCCTCTCCTAACATTTTCATGAAGTACGTTGTTTTATTGTCGGAATTCTAAAATAATGCATCCGATTCATGGAGGACAAAACGGTTTAATAGAAGTTCTATTTTCTACAGAAAATGTAATTTTTTTAGAATCAATATAGTGAGAAAAAAAATTCGCGTGCTAAACATTGTCTACTTTTATAATGCGCGCACAAGCCTTCACATGACATAATAATTGAGATCGCGGACATATTCAAAATCTCTTTAATATTAATTAGAACTAACGATGATGTCACGCTGTCTTTACTGGATTGGTCAATTTGGTTTTGAACGCCCAATTTTAATTATAAAAATGCAAATTTATACATGTATATATTTATAAGAACCCAGCTTTACGCTTTTCAATTTCAAGCGGGAGGGTCATCACCTGCGCACGCGCGGGAATTGAGTCCCAAGCGACGATAACAACACAGGCTAAAAACACAAAGGTTTATGGGTAGACGTTTGTTTGTAAACAATGACACGCCATGGCCATCTGACGCATGCGTAGGTGACGACTCCCCCGCTTTAAAATTAGACTGTGTTACATAGCTATATCTGACAGAGACGACAACCATGCGTAACATCCCTTCCAGGCCAATGTTGACGTTCTAGTGTCACCTCACCAAAAGCACCTTATTGCCGCTTCGTGTCTTGTTTATTTAAATATCTAACTCCTCCCTTGATGAACTAAACAAAGTTATACGCGTTAATGACCCGGTTGAGATTCATCAATCCACAGTCCTGGCTAGATGGCACTTAGTGGCCGTATTGGATGTACACTAGGGTGTAACATTCAGTGTTTTCATATAATGTTTTCGCAGTCTCCCTAGATGTAAGATAATCTCCACTATTCATTCATTCCTTCACGACTTGGATTTGGGACAAACACTGATCTTATTCCATTAGTAACTGAGAATATGTCTCACGGGTGCTGGCCTTATTTATACATGCTTTACCCAGCATGCTTGGAATTCATTTCCCCGTGAACGTTGCATCGGAACACAGTTTATGTGGACATAAGGGACTTATTTGTTGATATTCGACAAACTTGAAATCTGACAAATCGCCGACACTATTAACTTTACAGTGACAAATAACTGGTATCCATGGTAACATTGTTAAGATTTTTAGAAAGCATAGTAATACTAAAACACGTAAATGTACACACGTAAAATTGTACTAAAGTCCGTATCATCACCCGGCCATTCTCTGATTCTATGTTACAAATCGTCGTTGATGGCGCTTGTTCATACGCATATCTTGTATTTGTATATTTTCATCGTCAGATATACCAATGGTATTATGCTACTAGGACCACCGTGCAAACTGAGTAGATATCTCCCCTGGTATATATCAGTATGAATGTACTGATAAAGAAATGATCGGATGTTTGCTACTGGAAACCGTTGGAAATGTTTTTCTTTTAGGAAACATCGTTATCTAAATGAGTTTAATACGCCTATATTAATCACATGTAGCTGTTTATGCAGACTTTTATCTAGCATTAAGTGACTGGTTGGTATACGGTGCTTCTGGGTGTATCTGTAAATAAATAAAGTGATGGACATACAGTCGGTATAACAGTATAGCAAGCAATAAACGCAATCCTACTACAGAAATTCGAGATTTCCGGTACGCCACGCTACTATATTAATATTTTCTTGGCTCTCTGTGTTAAAACAACAATGTTAAATCCCTAAGATTAAGTGCATAAAAACCAACATTTCGCAAATTGACCAATACGATTGAACCAGAGATATGTTAGACTGGTCAAATGTCAATTTTTCTTTAATATGACATAATGAATGCCACCTCCAATGATCAGTGAACCCATGACTGTGCACTCAGGCTGCCGGCCATGTTGTTGTGCAGAAACACTACGCCTGGCGAATCCTATTCACAAGTAGTGAAAAGTCTATACTCGGAAAGTAAATAATACTATTTTCCTATCGGGTCATTCTTATATATGCTTCGCTCGATGTTAAATGTATGTTGTCAATGACAGTTTTGGAGCACTTACAAACCAACAATCCTAAAATGCGTGCCAGCAAACTGTTTTTGTTTTAACACCATGATATGAAAATATGAACAGTATTTCCTAAACGCACATTGTATAATATAACTCGCTTCATGTTTTTGACTATTTCTATCACTACCACAACCCTCTCCCAACAAACCATCACACGAGCTTGATGAAACGATATTGACAAATTGATATCACAATGTTTGGTATCTGCCTGATTGAGTCCAATTAGGTTTTCTGAAACTCCCATTTACGCATATTTCTAACATATCAAAAACAAATCTATACCTTTAGCAAAACTAGTAGCTGCAATGTACAAAGTGCTACACGACAAAATGTGGATTCAAAGCTGTATCGTGACGAAAAATTTTGTTTTTGTGTGTGATCAATTTCAGCCATTTGGGATGACATATGATATCTTTGATAGTAAATCCCCTCTCATAATTCAAACTTAATATGGCCGACGTGCATTCAAGTCGACTTAAATGTCCGTATTAAGCTTGTAAACAGTGTTTCGGCGTCTTCGAGCTCAACTGATCACTTCTAGAAACTGGTCTGTCTACTTTTGTCAAGACGGTGTAGCATTATCTTGGGCGCCTGCAGACCATTTCGATACGCCAGGCATTATTTGTAGCTTTAAATAAAATACCCCTTATGGCAATACGTCAATGTGTGCGGTCTACAGATCGTGCCATGTACGGATCATTTCTAGTATGTGACGCAGTTTTAAAAGCCATATTCGAGTTTTACATCTACTGAGGAAGTTACTGAGCATATACACAATGCATTGTGGGATGGTTAATTTTTTCTCTACATAGCATGTGAGCATTCATTATTGCAGACTATGTATACAAAATGTTTAAAATATATTAAAGATGTTTAAAATATATTAAAATGGGATCTGGGATAAGAGAATGTCACTAACATACTTTTTAAAATAAAAATTGTATTTCACTTTTCATAAGCTGAATATTGATAATTATTTTAATACTCCAGACTCTGGATTTCAGTGCATGACCCTTTCCCTTTCCTTGGTTTAAAAATTGGTTAATTTTGGATTCTAAGATCAGAAAAATGTATTGTTGTTCTAGTTTGAATTTGTACCATCTATTCAGTGACGTAACCCCTCAACTGCAGTAATGGAGATAGAAGATGGATACACGCTTGGTAAAATGTACCTGTTCACTCAGAAAAATGAATTAATACATATATTGCTACAAATGTCGAAAACAATTAGGACTCAAATATCGTATTTGCATGAAACCATGTTATTGAATAAATAGGAACAAACGAAATTTTATTTTCAATTCGGTAACTTATTCCTTACTCGTGTGAGTTATGCCATCCACCGTCTGATGGTTCTGTTTTAGGCTGTCGGTAGAGGGCGCATACAATTGGCTCCTAATTATATCAAGAACATATAAGATATTAAAAATGTATGAGTGAATCCAACGGTTATAAAGCGTGGTAAATGTGTGCACTGTTTACTGGAGTATCACAAACCCCATCTTCCAAGCCATTACCAATTAAATTATTCCAGGAAATTGATACCATAACCGAAGTAGACTGCTTGAAGTGCGGCAGCTTTATCTCCTTCTTGTTTCAAGATTTAACAAACATGTTAGGTATGGTTCTACTCAAAGTCCTAATATTTGCCAGTAATTACGTCATACAGGCATTTATAATGTTTACCACTGAAAGACAAGAAAGTATTGTGTTCAGCGTGTTAACGAGCATCAGGTCAAAGGTTATTTCGCATATTTACAAATCATAAACGAGATGGTGAAAGGAAATTTCGAACGAGGCGATGACGAAAAGCATATAACATATAATTGGATGACACTTACCCACTCTGGTTATAAATATGCGTGGAATATGCCAATTGAAATACCTATGATGTCCAGAATGCTTAAGCTGTGTTATGCCATGTTGTCAAATTTCTATATTCTAATCCTGTTATCTAGGAATGGTAATTGGTGTGAACATACTGTCACAAAACACGTCTCGTGTCGAGTACGTAACGGAACCGAGATGTACGTGGAGAAAGTTAAACAAGCTTGGTGCAATTATAAACTCAAACAGCCATTCTCGTCACGTGACAGAAATTGTGGACATTCCTTCAGGTAAAAACATTTATACAAGCAAATTCTCGCGGGTTGTGTTACTTTTTCGTCACTTGGTAGCGGCGTAGAAAAACCCGATGTTCTCGCGAGAGTTTCTTGCAAAATGACAGCTAGCTGTGTGTATAACGTCACGTCCCATCCTCCAAAACATATACAATGATAGACTGGTTTTCGATACATTTGTGGTTGTAGAAATCTATGAACATCGTAGTCGGAAAATGTATTGCGGATATTTGTATATATATTCTCAGTTATATATTACAGGGGCAACTACGCAAACTAAGGTCCGTTATTCGGCCATTTCATCACCACTATATCTTGATAGAGGATGTGCAGACATACCAAAGATCCAAATTCATACTTTTTTGACGTTGTCACATTTGTAAAGACGTGTCCAAGGAATATTGTTTTCAAATAATTCTTGAAAATATATAGTACTTGATCGGGGTTTCGACTAATTCCCATGACCACGTCTTTTTTAGAACATCAAATCTTTAAGAAGCCCTCCTCGGGCTAAACCGTTCACCTGCGATGGCGCTGATTCATAGTAACATATATCGCTAGAATACTGTAATATCGCTGGATTACGTCATCTGTCAACCATGTCTTGGCGTGTTTCATATTAGTATCATGTAGTGGTGCAATGACCCGGCAATCAGGTACAGAGGTCATTGATTCGATAACCCTAATTTGTTTTGAGACTGAAAACAAGACGAAGACAGCCTCCGAGTCCCCGTTGATGGGTTCGCAGTATTCGTTCACAGTACATTGATTTGACAGTTTACTTTCGCAGGCATACAACTTATAGGAAGCAAACACTTTGGTACAATTGTACTGGATTCTGACGACATGTTTCTGTTCTCAAGAGAGTCATTGCGCCCCGTACTCACGACCTAGCCAATCAATTAACAAATTGCCTTTACATTACCCGGGGAATTGTTAGAAACTATAGTCAGCATAGTCTTGTAGCAATCAACGTGTAACTAAACGATTGCACGTTTACTTAGCTTCCGACACTGGGTTAGATAAATAACGAACAAATCAATTGCACGTTCGTTTGAAATCTGCTCCTTTCCGGCGCCATTACAGTCGTACTGGATACTGTTTACAAAAATATTAATGGATGTAAGATTTTCGAAAGTTAAAACTATAAGCACAGTTGGCGATATTTTCTTACAAGTGACACCCATGCATTTCCGCCGTTTCAGTTTCATTGCTATGAATGCATTTGTAGATCATAGCGGCAACAAACTTGCCGGTCATGAGACAATGACTTCCATTGTGTACCTATCCACGTACTAGGGTGAAAACAGAATTAAAGCCTGGTATACTTTTCTCCAGTCTTTTTTGGTTCTACTTCATGGTTGCTTCAGCCACTTAATACATGATACTGGGGTCCGGCAAATTTCCCGTATTGCCAATGACAGACCACCAGTGCTGTAATTTTCCATCATGTCTGACTCATACTAGATTGTTTCCTGTAATGGCCAGTTGGATTGTTGTCATGGAAACATTGATTTAAATCACCTGTATTGATTACGTGAATAAATATAAAGATAAATTCTTATTTTTTCCCCCAGAGTTATGTTTCGTCCAATTTATAGAATAGATTTTCAAACAGTGCACACAACCGAAATGAAATGTTGTCCGGGATTCACTGGATCAAATTGTCAAAAAGGTGAGTGTTATATAAGCAATTCTCTTATTGGCTGCTCACCTCTGACATCCAACACTCTAACCAACCAAATGGTGGCTGTATAGACATGCGAGTTAAAGCGTCCACGTGAAAATTATGATATGAATTATCTCGAACAGTTCCAGTTATCCCATATTTTAAAAGGACCATATTCATTTGTGAACAATAACAGAACACCCCCATATATGGAATATATTTATTTATATTAGTTATGTTCTCGTTTCTCTACAGAATGTTTTAATTGCACGAGGCTACAATCGTTAGAAGATAAAATTAATCTGTTGGTAAGAATATACTTTTTATAATATGATCTTGAACTTTAAAAAATGAATTGGGGCGGATGATTTTCAATGGCGGATTTAGAGGGCGCGTGAATTCAGTTTCTCAGAAATGTGAAAATTGTTTTCTATTATGTATACATTATTTCCCATCCAGATAGAAACATCGTCTTCTAGGGACAACATTCCAGCTCCTATAGACATTCCAGGAATGACCAGCTCACCCACACCGGGATCACCCAGGAAGGTACCATTTGGAAGTGGTGGAATGGGACCCCCTGGATCTCCAGGCATGCCGGGGTTACCGGGTCCAGTGGGACCCCCAGGTGCACCAGGACCTCAGGGAATACCGGGAACAGCAATACCAGGTATGACAATTAATTTAGTTTTTATGGTAAATTAATCATGTTTACGTCGAAATACAAAATACATTTTTGGCTTAAAACGTTTCTATTATAAATAACAAATAAAATATTGGCGTTTTTGACAAAGACTCCGGGACAATGATCCCTTCAATTGATTGAATTGATTCATCTGTTATCTTCTCATGATATTATTGCTTAGGTAGGCCAGGTGATGACGGTCTGCCGGGAATAAAAGGAGAAAAGGGAGACAGCGGAGAATCAGGAATAACGGTAAAGTTTAACATTAAATAATATAATTGTACATTTTTGTTCAATTAAGTTCTCATCGTACAAGAATCTGCCAGTTTATATATTTAGTGTTTCAATCACGTGATATGGGTTTACAATGGATCTCAATTCATGCGTATAATTATTCAGGTAATTGAGTTGACGTCACTACTAGAAGAAATACATAGACTTCGAGAGCGAGTAATTGGAGTCGAACAAGAGCTAGTCAGACTCAAAGGTAGGTACAATTGTGTATTTATAATATTACATGATTATTTGTTGCATCTCGATGCCTTCCTGGAAGATTACTAGTATGCCAAACACATCAGGAAAGCCAGCTAAGTCACTGGCTGTCATACGGATAGGAAGGTAGTGACACAGTACTGTAAATGCAGTTGCAAATATGAATAATATGGAATATCCAATTTTATATCTGCGTTTTTGCCAATTATAATTAAACAAACTTTTTGTCAACAGAATGTTGATGTCCAAATTTACATAATTTGCATACAAGACTTGATAACCATTATGAAAAATTTCGTTAATTTGTTACAATATTCACCAAGTACTGTGCAATCTAAATATTCTAATGTACCTTACAGAAATTGGCACATTTCCAAGTGGGCCTGGCATAAATGTTGGCGATATGTTCGAAGGATCATCAGATGGAATGTTTGGAAAGGACAGAGAAGGAGAAGCCCCGGGAATACCTACAAATGTTGACATTGATGCCATGTCACCTGGCATACCACCAAATATGGGCATAGATGAGGATACTGGGTCACCAGGGTCATCACCGAGGTCACAACCAACTTTAGGCGCACCTGACGTAATAAGTTAATCTCAAGATTGTGTAATCCCGCAGACTATTCCATTTTGATATAAGGATATCTTTCAATGTGTTGGAAGCCGTTTCAAGAAGATAATTTGCCATTAAAGTCACTTGTTTCATTTTGATATTCGAAACAGATGGTTGTACGGAACATTAAAATATTCCGATTGAAGGCTCCTGATGTGCATTATGAGGTTATGATATTTTGGAATAAATTCCCCCTCCCTAAAATGCGTTACACTCTACAAAGCTGCTTTAACTGCCATTTCTCAGTTCAAGCTCGATCCGTCTGCAAACACATCTCATCTCACGTTGCTGAGCTGCTATCAATTGGATTGTCCGTGCACATCAACTTCTACTTGCAATTGAAAATCTTTTTTTTTTATAATTTCTTATTACTGTTTGTATTTAAACTATCGTCAATAGCCTTTTGTCACCTGAAATCTTAACCGTGAACCCGATTTCAATATTGATGGAATACCAATCGAATATGTTGATCAATTTATACCATGGTGATATTTCTTCATAAAGTTTTTTTATATATGTAATAAATGTATCTTATAATAAATACTATAATTTGAATACCAATTACAGCATTAAGGGAAAACACACACAATATTTACCACCGGATTCTAAATCTACAACCCAGTAACATTTCCATGCCATAATTTAATAATACATTGCATTAGAATAAAATAAAAATGTATTTATTTCAGCAAGGAAAAAAGTTTTAACTGTTGCCACTAGGTGGCGCTATTCAAATTATACATATCGACATCGAACAGAAACTGATTTCATCTGTGCAATTGTTTCAAGGCAAACTACATTAAAATAAAATATAAATGTTGTATATCTTTTAGGGCTAATTCCAATTGTGCATTACTAAAAGCATGAATACCGAGAAATGTCAACATCTTCTTAGGGCTCTATACTGGAATATATTTAGTTACGAAAGGATTACGAACGGCAGTATAGTGTAATGACTGGATTCACTTAAAATGATACTATCACTGTAACTGTATGTACATGCGCTATAGTCTCATCTAACGTCGTCGTATTTTGGCAACCATATACAAAAACCGATCGTCTAATAGAACAACCATGAACATAACCAACAGCAGGCGATGTGTTTGTTTGGTATTGTAGCCGGCAACAATTATTCAGCTTTAATTTGTGGAAGGTAACTAGGTGCTTCCTGGTGTAATCACCATCTTGAAGATCAATTTTAGCTACACTGCTACACTCCACTCGTGGCAAAAATAATGGATTAACGTTACCTTGTATTGTGCTTTGAATTGGATCAGGAAAGACATTATGAACATGGTTTAATCACCGATTTCTCGATCCCATTTATAAAGTAAATAATGGTCACGATGGCTATGTTTTGACTATGGTCAAGAACACATTAAAACACGTGCTCGTGGCCCTTCCCAACTATCAGGGATATCGGTAACGATTACTAGAAGTTATCACAATGAATCATGGCACCCCTCTCCTCAAATTCATTTCACTCGAAGCAGAAATTATAGTGCTATCACAGGGAGCCCAGGAACTATAATCAACTGTAATACGCAGTCTCTATGAGCGGGGGGGGGGGGTGTTATCGGCTGGTATCTAGTGTAAGAAATAGACAAGGGATGAAGGCTCCAGCCAGCTCACATTTTTTAAACTCGAAAAAACAGACGAAAAGAATGAAAAATAAAATCTAAAAAAAATACCAGGTTGAAGAATATTAGTTGCTCCTTCAAATTTCGCCAAAGCCTTGTCTACATTTTACCGATATCTGCAGAATAAATCAAGAAAACTACACAAATTGACTCCATTTACGAATTCCTAACGGTTTGCCCGAACGCACGGCAAAGTTTGGAGGCGTGGCCTGTAAGCATTTGGCAACAACCAATCACAAAACTGGTTACGAACCACATCGAGGTCACGACTCGGTTAGCCTTGCTCACCTGGTTCGTAACCAGTCTTGTGATTGGTTGTTGACAAATGCTGAAAAGGCCACGCCTCCAACGGTGTCGTGCGTTCGGACTAACCGTTAGGTTACAACGCGTGTAAAATACATTGTTTATTTACGTGAAATTCGAACACGCTCTGCGCGACGACCACCACACTTCAAGTCCAAAAGCCAAAACAAAGCAGCGGACCATGACGTATCTATACAAGAATCATGACGTATCTATACATGAAGTAATACGTTGGTCCCAACATAGGTACCGACATTTATATCTAGAAAGTAAATATTCACGCGACCACAGCAGAATACACACTAACAGACAGCATTTATTCACACACTGCCAGCATGCGTTCACAAACTGCCACCGCATGTTTACTTACTGCCAGCATGTGTTCACAAACTGTCACCGCATGTTTACTTACTACCACCATGTGTTCACACACTGTCACCGCATGTTTACTTACTACCACCATGTGTTCACGCACTGTCACCGCATGTTTACTTACTGCCACCATGTGTTCACACACTGTCACCACATGTTTACTTACTACCACCATGTGTTCACACACTGTCACCACATGTTTACTTACTACCACCATGTGTTCACGCACTGTCACCACATGTTTACTTACTACCACCATGTGTTCACACACTGTCACCGCATGTTTACTTACTACCACCATGTGTTTACACACTGTCACCACATGTTTACTTACTACCACCATGTGTTCACACACTGTCACCGCATGTTTACTTACCACCACCATGTGTTCACACACTGTCACCGCATGTTTACTTACTACCACCATGTGTTCACACACTGTCACCACATGTTTACTTACTACCACCACGTGTTCACACACTATCACCGCATGTTTACTTACTACCACCATGTGTTCACACAGTCACCGCATGTTTACTTACTACCACCATGTGTTCACACAGTCACCGCATGTTTACTTACTACCACCATGTGTTCACACACTGTCACCGCATGTTTACTTACTACCACCATGTGTTTACAAACTGTCACCACATGTTTACTTACTACCACCATGTGTTTACACACTGTCACCACATGTTTACTTACTACCACTATGTGTTCACACACTGTCACCGCATGTTTACTTACCACCACCATGTGTTCACACACTGTCACCGCATGTTTACTTACTACCACCATGTGTTCACACAGTCACCGCATGTTTACTTACTACCACCATGTGTTCACACACCGTCACCGCATGTTTACTTACTACCACCATGTGTTTACACACTGTCACCACATGTTAACTTACTACCACCATGTGTTCACACACTGTCACTGCACGTTTACTTACTACCACCATGTGTTCACACACTGTCACCGAACGTTTACTTACTACCACCATGTGTTCACACACTGTCACCGCATGTTTACTTACTACCACCATGTGTTCACACACTGTCACCACATGTTTACTTACTACCACCATGTGTTCACACACTGTCACCACATGTTTACTTACTACCACCATGTGTTCACACTGTCACCACATGTTTACTTACTACCACCATGTGTTCACACACTGTCACCGCATGTTTACTTACTACCACCATGTGTTTACAAACTGTCACCACATGTTTACTTACTACCACCATGTGTTTACACACTGTCACCACATGTTTACTTACTACCACTATGTGTTCACACACTGTCACCGCATGTTTACTTACCACCACCATGTGTTCACACACTGTCACCGCATGTTTACTTACTACCACCATGTGTTCACACAGTCACCGCATGTTTACTTACTACCACCATGTGTTCACACACCGTCACCGCATGTTTACTTACTACCACCATGTGTTTACACACTGTCACCACATGTTAACTTACTACCACCATGTGTTCACACACTGTCACTGCACGTTTACTTACTACCACCATGTGTTCACACACTGTCACCGAACGTTTACTTACTACCACCATGTGTTCACACACTGTCACCGCATGTTTACTTACTACCACCATGTGTTCACACACTGTCACCACATGTTTACTTACTACCACCATGTGTTCACACACTGTCACCACATGTTTACTTACTACCACCATGTGTTCACACTGTCACCACATGTTTACTTACTACCACCATGTGTTCACACACTGTCACCACATGTTTACTTACTTACCACCATGTGTTTACACACTGTCACTGCATGTTTATTTACCACCATTCACAAACTGCCACTGCACGTTTACTTATTACAACCATGTGTTCACACACTGCCAGCATGTGTTTACACACTGCCACCACGTATCAACTTTCTTTCACTACGCTCACTGACTACCATGTCCACTTACTTCCACATGTTACTTCCACCACGTGTTCACTCACTTCCACCAAGTGTTCACACACTGTCACCGCATGTTTACTTACTACCACCATGTGTTCACACACTGTCACCGCATGTTTACTTACTACCACCATGTGTTTACACACTGTTACCGCATGTTTACTTACTACTAGCATGTGTTTACACACTGCCACCACATATCAACTTTCTTTCACTACGCTCACTGGCTACCATGTCCACTTACTTCCACATGTTACTTCCACCACATGTTCGCTCACTTCCACCATGTGTTCACTCACTTCCACCACGTGTTCACTCACTTCCACCACGTGTTCACTCACTTCCACCACGTGTTCACTCACTTCCACCACGTGTTCACTCACTTCCACCACGTGTTCACTCACTTCCACCACTTCCTAAAAGTGATCTTTGTATAGAGGAGGTCACTAACGCAGGTTTCTATAATTTCATTAATTTTGGACCAAATAATAAATATGGAAATAATTGATGGAGGTTTGAGAAGTCCAACAAGTTGACTTCGGGTTACAAAGGCAGCAACATTTTCAGTCGCTGTATCTGCAGAAGTAAACACACTTATTAGGGTCTGCTTTAATAAATATTTAACAATAAACTTTTAATGAACAGATATAGGATTCATTCCATATATTGGCTTAGGGGGTCTGCTTAAAGGCACCCTAGCAAAAAATGAGAATAGACATGGTTGATGTGAAATTTGTAATAATTAAGCAAGTATTACATTTTACTACTATTGTCAAGTCAATCATCACTTTGTACAAAACGTCAGAATACAAATAACATTTTCAATATCAACAACAAAAATTGTTTACATTTAATTTAGTTTTCTATGATTTTGTTGTTAATTTTAAACCAAATAGAGATAATTTCCTAACAGATCTTTGTGAAAATATCAAAATAATGTACAGGTTTATTTAGTGAAAGTGACAAAAGCTGACGTTGGCATTCAACATATTAACACTATTAAAAGTAGTCGATCAGTGTGCCAACATAACACAGAAATATATTATGAAAGTGAAACATTTTTTTTCTCAACAAATTGGTGACATTAAGTACATTAAGACTGATTCTTCATGTTTTCACTGAGTACTGATGATGTTTTCGTTTTCAATAAAATGCTGATTTAAGTGAAAATTAATTAATTAATTAATACAAGAACATTCATCAGGTGAAAACAATAAAAAAAGATGCATGTCAATGAGATGTCGGCCAAATATCAAATCTTAGTTTTACCTTCGCTGTTTGCTATTACATCTCAAATTCCTTCAAAACTTGTACATTTCACAAAGCAGATTAAAAATACAAGTTTGCTGTATATGTAAGAATGTGTGCTTGTCTTTGTGCCTTGTCAAAATAATTAGGTCTGTAAACTTGAACAGGCAGCTTTTTATCTTCTACATTGTATATACATTTCTATTTAATACTCATTTCTAATACAGAGTAAACATGATATTATAAGACAGCATGTAGAGAAAAAAGTTGTTGTGAAAAGTAGAGTGACCTTCCCCAGCTAAAAAGTGGTATATTCCTGGAGAACAGGATGCACCATGGGAGCATCATTAACTGGTGATGGGAAATTCATTTCCCCAAAATCTTTTGAAATTTCTTCACTTAAATAAATGGAATGACTGTCGACATTTGAATCACTGATTGTTCGGTCGCTTGTTTCTTTGCATCGAGTAGCGGTAGTTTCACCCCCATTAGTGGAAATGGGATTAACATTGTATTTTGGCATCGGCTCCAAGAGAACCTGCTTGAGTAAAGAGTTATGCTCATCTACTTTTCTATTTGATTTCTTTTGTGGTGTTTTATCCTCTTTGCCATTAATCACATCATTAGACTCTTCGTTGTCACTATTATCATCATCCTCCAAATCTTCATCCTCATTCTCACTTTCTTCATCTTTACTCACAGAATTGTCTAATGAAGACGATGATACACTCATTGATGGAGAACTGACAGCTGACTCATCCTTGATATCCATGGCAACTGCATCAGCCATCATATTTTGATTTCCGGAGGCATAAAACGATGAAATTTTGTGATCATCAGAAGAAGAGCAGTCATGTTCTTTCACCATATGGTACTTCATTCCAGAACGCTGTGAGAAGGCTTTACTACACACATTACACTTGAATGGTTTCTCACCAGTATGAATCCTCAGGTGGTCCTTATAATGACCAATTCTACCAAACTGTTTTCCACAAACCTCACATCGATGCTTCTTTTCACCTAGAAATAACAAGACATAGTTCAGGTTTTATTAGTGACATTATGAATCTGGTCATATTGAGTATAGGTTTGACACCAGCAATTAATAACCTAATAAAGCACATAAATGTAGAAGCACTTTAAAAACAAGCAGCCTGTCGGCTGAGATAGCTCCGCTGTTAGCAATGCACATGGCAATTAAAGAACAGAAGATGTCATTACAAAATGAACAAATCTGAGAGGTCCACATGTAGTACCTATATAGGTAATATCAAAGCAATTGGACTTGCGGTTTTTAACAAGAAGTTGAAAATATCACTTTTTACCAAAAATGACAAAAATATTCACCAAAATTAGAGAACTGAATATATCATTATGAAATGAACAAATCTGAGAGGACCACATGTAGTACCTATATATGTAATATCAAAGCAATTGGACTTGCGGTTTTCAACAAGAAGTCGAAAATATCACTTTTTACCAAAAATGACAAAAATATTCACCAAAATTAGAGAATTAAAGATATCATTACAAAATGAACAAATCTGAGAGAGGACCACATATAGTACCTATATATGTAATATCAAAGCAATTGGACTTGCGGTTTTTAACAAGAAGTTGAAAATATCATTTTTTACCAAAAATGACAAAAATATTCACCAAAATTAGAGAATTGATGATATCATAATGAAATGAACAAATCTGAGAGAGGTCTACCCAAGGTACATATACACCAATTATCAAAGCATTCAGGCTTGTAGTTTTCAAGAAGAAGTCGAAAAAGTAAAACATTGACATGGACGACAGACGACGGACGACGACGACGGACGACGAACAATCACTCATATGATAAGCTCCGCTTGACAAAGTCGACAGCAGAGCTAAAAATGGTTAACAGCGTGCCATTTTGAATCAAATCTCAAAAAACAAAATTCTAAGCACCAGTACCTAATTACCGATCTATTGTCATACTAAGTTACATTGACTTAGACTCAGTCATCTTTGTGAACTGGTAGTGTTCAAGTATTAGCATATATACCCGGTAGACAAGATTTACAATCCAAAATGGCCACCAGTTTGCCATATTTGATTGAATCAAAATTAAAACAGAGTCCGATCAATGACAAATAAAAATAAAATTTAGCAGTTTGAGCATACTCCAGCAATGTACTACTCTATATTGGCTTAAACTATACACACTCATTTGTCCAAAAACAGAAGCCTAGTTAGGGATGGCGGAGTGAGTCAATAGCTCTTCTGAAACCAGGTGAGGAATGGAGGAGTGAGTCAATATCTGGTTCGAAATCTGTCAGGTGAGGTAAAAATCTACGATTCAATTGCTCCATTGAAATCTGTCAGGAGAGAGATGAGGAGTGATTCAATAGGTCCTCTGTTATTAGTCAGGAAAAGGATGAGGAGCAAGTTGATAGCCCTATTGAAATCAGTCAGGATGAGGATGAAGCGCGAGTCAATAGCTCCCCTAAAACAAGTCAGGTGAGGAATGATTAGTGAGTCATCCCTTGAAAACAGTCGGGCAGGGATGAAGAGTGAGTAAATAGCTCCCCTGAAATTATTCAGGCAAAGGATGGGGAGTGAATCAATAGCTGTGCATATTGAAATCCATCAGGAGAGGAATGAGTCGATCAATACCCCCCCTGACATCACTGAATATATCTTTTCTTAATTTTAAATGGAAATACTCAGTCTTAGACATGTTTAACAGATCTCTGTGCTAATAAGTTCATAGGTTAAAATTCAAGCACCTTTATATTTGATGTTTTGTCCAAAAATAATTTTCAGATTTAGATTTCACTGAGCTGTAAGGCAAGTGGGGCTGAGACACGTACTGTAAAATAAGCAGACTGTCAGCTGATATAGTTAAAAATAGCAATTTTTACCAAAAATATTCACTAAATTCAAAGCATTTAACTATCATAACAAAATGAGCTAATCTGACTTAGACTCTGACTCAAGAGTGGAGGTGTAGACATATTAAAAATTTAAGCAATCATGCTATCCGTTTATAAAATAGTACTTTTACCAAAAATATTCATCAAAATAGAGATTTGAAGATGTCTTCATGATATAAACAAATGAAAAGTTGATGCAGACGACTGGCTGACAATAAACAATTAGTAATATGAACAGCTTCAATCCATATACTAAGTTTACAGCAGAGCTAAAAAAACGTCTGAAAAAGAGATGCTGTATGGAAAGTATGGAATATCCCGACTGCCCTGAAATTCTTTTGATATTTTCCTCATTTTTAAATGCATAAATTGCAGTAAAATTTTTTATTATGACTGCCTATCAACAATCGTTGAATAGTATCCTGATTAGCTAGATCAAAGGGTGCGGCTTGGGATCTTGGCATAGTACCCTGATTAGCTAGATCATAGAGTGTACGTGGTATAGGATCTTGGAATAGTATCCCGATTAGCTAAATCATAGGGTATGGTTTGGGATCTTGGTATAGTATCCCGATTAGTTAGATCATTGGGTATGGTTTGGGATCTTGACATAGTACCCTGATTAGATCAAAGGGTGTGGTTTGGGATCTTGGTATAGTACCCAGATTAGCTAGATCATTGGGTGTGGTTTGGGATCTTGGCATAGTATCTTGATTAGATAGATCATAAGGTGTGGTTTGGGATCTTGGCATAGTACCCTGACTAGCTAGATCATTGGGTGTGGTTTGGGATCTTGGCATAGTATCTTGATTAGATAAATCATAAGGTGTGGTTTGGGATCTTGGCATAGTACCCTGATTAACTCGATCATAGGGTGTGGTTTGGGATCTTGGCATAGTACCCTGATTAGCTAGATCATTGGTGTAATTTGAAATCTTGACATAGTACCCTGATTAGATAGATCATTGGGTGTAGTTTGAAATCTTGGCATAGTACCCTGATAAGCTAGATCATAGGGTGTGGTTTGGGATCTTGGCATAGTACCCTGATTAGATAGATCATTGGGTGTGGTTTCAAATCTTGGCATAGTACCCTGATAAGCTAGATCATAGGGTGTGGTTTGGGATCTTGGCATAGTACCCTGATTAGCTAAATCATAGGGTGTGGTTTTAAATCTTAGCATAGTACCCTGATTAACTAGATCATTGGTGTAATTTGAAATCTTGGCATAGTACCTTGATTAGATAGATTATTGGGTGTGGTTTGCGATCTTGGCATAGTACCCTGATTAGCAAGATCATAGGGTGTGGTTTGGGATTTTCAGTCTTGCCAACATAGATACGTCTCAGTTTTTGCTTCAATCATTTGACGATGATTCTTCCAAAATAAACTATAAACAAGGATTCCATCAAGGCTTTGTTACCAATCCCTACATTGTTCATCCAATGGTTGCAGATGGGGTTACATGTCCAGTCATAGTTATTTTCTCCTACCTTCCACATCTAAACATCAATCTATTAATTAAAATGTCCAGGAAATGCATTTAATTGCCATTGTCACAAATTCCTGTATTTTCTTGTCTTTTACTGGTAGTTCATCATAATTTAATGACTAATAATTAAATAAATTAACTAATTTAATACTAGTATAGAATTTATGAAGCAAACTGCCAAGGATGGTAACCATGGAGATGGTGTCATCTTTGTGTCCATAAATCTATTCTGATAATTATCAAAGTATAGCTGTAATATTAAAAATAATGTATATACAAAATTCACCTGAGTCTCTATGGAAATAAATCTGCAGTAAACCTCATTTTTTTTCATCTTTTGTTAATGTCTCATTGTAACCATGGCAACAACAATTGTGCAATGTCAATTTAGCATGAATATGAATGGTTGGTTTATGTGCTTGGATGTTTAATGCCTAGCAGCCCATTTCCATTGCAATAGTTTCTGAATACCATATTAAAAGTCATCTTAAAGAACTGCTCATAGGCCATGCAAGGTAATATGACTGTAGGTATCTCATTATAGAATTTTACATTGTAGTTATCTGTCAATTTGTTAAAAACTTTTTTAAATAGAAACCCATTTCTTGAAAATCATGACCAAGTGCACTTTGCATACTAACTAGTGAAATTACTTTGTTATTATAATTAACAAAAAAAAAATCAATAATAGGACTATAGCAAAAATCTGCTCATGATTTCCACAATGGAAAGTCAAATGGTGAACTTGAAAGCAGTTTGGATATTTCCAGTGATTATGATTCAGCAAATAATTGGTTACAGATCTTGATTTTTGAAAGAATATAGAAAGAAAATATGCAGGTTTATTTTGGGAGTAGTGACAAAAGATTAAAGGTCATCTAAGGTAAACAAGACTGACTGTTTGCTCCCTGCACTAAAAACCTGCATGCAGTCATGTCATGTCTTGGTGTGTGTTGTTTGATTGGCAAGGAGGTAGTTGTCATGACAACATGCATTATCTGTTTTAATCATTACATTCTATCATCCTTTTTGATTAATTTAAATTCTTTGTTTACAAAAAAATTTACCATAATTTCTTGTTATATCAATCACTTTTGACGACTGCATATTCAATGTAACATATTTCCCAAAACAACAAATTTGGATAATAGACTTTCAAAACTCTAATACTGAAGTATTTGTATTAACTCTGTTACCATAGTAAGAAGTATGACAACCTTATTTTAAATGGATTTGTAATAATCTATAACAAAGTAATTTTCCAACCACCAGAGTAAATGACATAACTGTTGAAGAAGATATTTCATAGGATTCAAACAAGATTTAATCTTGATTAAATATTGTTACCATCTAATTCATTTGAACTATGAACTTTGCACTTTGATCCTCCTTACCAGAATGAATCCTGGAGTGGTCTTTGTAATGACTCAAATGCCGGAATTGTTTACTGCAAACATCACATTTATATTTGGTCTCTCCTGTAATGAAAAAAAAAAGGATAAAAACTAATGTTTATATTATATATATTTAGTGACATTAGTCACATTAAAAATACAAACAAAGTGATTGCATTGACTAAGCAAGTATTCCACTCTATTCGATGATTCGCTCACATTATATTTATTTATTTATTAAACTTTTCACCACCAGTTCCCTATTTTCATCACAAATTCACAAAATAGTCCCGTTTATAGTCTGCACTTTCCTTCAGAAGATTGAAGCAAAAATAGCCAATTTGTTTTAGTAAAAACTGAAAATTGACTCAAATTTTGTCTGTTGGCTCCAAAATTAGGGTTCATTTCCAGAAATATTGTAGAAAAATTGAGAAAAAGTCACAAAAAAATGGGCGAGAAAGTCTGGTGCTGAAGAGGTTAGAGTGCGGTAGTCAACGCACTGCGCATGTTCTACATTTGTGATTTTCCCACAATCCAATGCACTCTTCAAATGGAAATCCCAAGTATGAGGTTTGACCTGGGCACGACTTGCACTGATTACCGCCGGTGACTCCTTCGATATCTTCCAATCACATTAAAATTACCTAATTAAAGCTTGGAAACGTGTCAGTTTGTACTCATTGATCTGGGCAACAGTCAAAGTCGCCATCTTTGTATATATGAGTCCCATACATCTCGCCCATGCGCGACAACTACAGCTCTGACTGATATTTCAAAAATAATTTTCAAATGTACATGAGTTTGAGCCCTCCGTATATTTAACCTCATTATATGTCAAATCAATTAGAAAGAAATCGACAATAACATTAAAGTTTTCATCTTATTTTATTGTTTAAACTCTTGCAAATAATATTTTCACAATTCTTTAATATTTCTTTGTTGATTTTCGTAACCTTGTTGAATACTACATTTCTTTTGATGATACTCATCCCGAGGCTACGAGTTGATAGGACGTTACAGGTTTGGACTTGCTTTGTAGTGCCTCATATAAATGTACACACATTGATAAGTGATAGGAATCTCTCAACAATGTGCATATATGGTAGTACAATGTAGATGGGAGGTCTGTAAATCTGATCCTGGTTTGGACACAATTTTTTTTTAACCTGAGGATGCAGATACCCTAGATTTTGAAGTGAAATTACTTATAAGACACAGACCTATATTTCAGTTTTTCTGGCAGAATTTCAGCAAAAAAGCATTGTGATGAAAAGCACTATTATAAAAAAACAATTAGATAATAACATTGTCTGTGACATGGGCCCCATTCATTTTTTTAGTGACTGTCAATTATGTACGATTATAAATAAATGTTTATTCAGCATGTTAAAAATACAGTGTTATTTCAAATGGCACTTATCCATTTATGTTCCATAAAATTGATAACTCTTAGATTCTGATATTGCACAAAAGTGTATAATCCACACATTAACCAGTCGGACATCTTGAATCAAATAGCAAACCAAAACATCCTGCCTTTGTACAAAATTTGCACCAAATCTGTGAAAAATCTCTGTTTGTCATCTTTTATCTGATCACAAATTGAATTGTTATCGACATGTATTGCAACATGCATATTATATGCAATCACATCGGATATAAAATCACTGATCATGTGACCTGGTAATTTTTTTCAGAAGTTTGCAATCTAATATATTTATATTTGTATTTGCTATTTCTCATATTTATGCAATTTTTTTATTCAAGCTAAAGTAAAGTCCTTGTTTCTAGTAAGGAAACTTTTGCCATCTTAATTGTTATGTTGTTAACAAATGATACCCTTTCTAACAATGTTTTCATGGCAGAAAATTAAGGTACCTCACAATTTAATGAGAATGAAGCATAACTCAAACATGAACATGTGACTAACAGAGAATCTATGTTTGACAATATATACAACTTGGAGTATTCAGTTAAAGTTTACTCACACTCATAGTTTTATGAGCTAATATGCATCTTAGAAGGAAATTTTGTCATTTATTAATTAATCCTAAATGATCTATGTGTACATTTTTTTTTTATTCAGAATAGAATCTTTATTGCTATTGTACCTCATATTTGAGATTTTGATGAAAAGTACAATAAAGTAAAAAACTCAGAAAACATAAATAATAACTAACACTAACAAGACACTCAAATTTCTAGACATAAAAAAATGGTTAATTTGTATTTTCTGAAGCAGCTGGTTTAAACATTTTACTTTTAATTGAATTTTCTTGTATATTAAAACAGTTATAGATTTGTTTCACCACATCTATTAATATTTTCATTATTTTGATTTTTTGACTATCAACATTTAACAACCTTTGGAAATTATTCCTATAAATAAATATAGGCATGTATTATGATGTGGGACTGTACATGGGTATCAGAGATATAGTTGTATGGCCAAAAGGTAAGATTACTGGCAGTAGACCATCTTTGATCCGGTCATAAAATGAATCATCATGCACAAGTCATGTATCTCTACAAGACAGACGGCCATCTTTAATCAAATCCTAAAATGAACATGTATCCATTTATGACACATGTTTGAAAAATATCAATGAAAACAATACATAGGTGAAAGAGATGGCCATAAATAGATATGGCTGCCAGTCGTCCATCTTTGATCTGATTGTAATTGGATTGGATTGGACATGTATCCTAACATAATTTGAAGGAGAAGAAAAAGCATGTCAATGATAGATTTTCAAAAAACAAGATGGCTGTCAATAAACCATTTTGGATCCGATTGTGAACATGCATCACAAGATGTATAATATACATGTATATACCAAATTTGAACAAAAAAAGATGGCTGCCAGTCGATCATATTTGATGTGATTGAAAAAACACCATGCAGTCAGCCATCTTGCATTGAATAGCTAAACCACTGCATGTCCAATATGTAAAGAATGAACGGATTCGGTCCAGAAGTTTCTGAAATACGACTCCAGACAGACAGAGAGCAAATTATAAGTCTCTGTTTTGAATGGAGACTAAAAACAAGTCAACATACACATGTATCCAATTATGGCTTGTCTTTGTAACAAATTTGAACAAAATCTGTCCATGCATGTCCAAGATATGACGATTGACGGAGGCACACATGGATGGACAGAACCAAAAACACAAGTCCATCAAAAAATGTATTTTTGACAACAAATTGAAATTTATTGCTTTTCGTTCTTGGCCAAATCAGTAAAACTATCGACCTAAAACAAGTTTTATCAGTTTACTTCAGGAACTTTGCACTGATAAGTGTTATTGAGTTATGACCCAGGGATTAAGTAACATGTTATATATGTGTGCAGGTGACCTATCTGATACTAAGGAATGCACAAACAGGCAATTCTATTTTGGCTCAAGGCAATTTATTCACTGAAGAAAGACTTCAGGGTTAGTAATGTATTGGAAAAACCAGACATCTTGACAACACAAACAAACCAATACAGACTTCATGATGTGCCAGAGCAGCAAAAAAGTACAAGAAATATGAGAAAAATTATCTATCAAATTTATCTAACTTTGAACCTAAATTCAACTTTTGACACCTGCCACAAAATAAATTTGCAGAATTTTCCATATTTTTTATTCAAAATTTTTTAACGAGGCTCAAGAAATTTACATTTGAGCCAGAATTAACAGAGAATTCTAGAAAAATACAAGCTATATCAAAATGTGACACCAAAATGTTGGTCTAAAAGTTCTGGTAATGAAAGAGTTAAAGAGAGATGTATAAGATATGATAAGATCTCACCTTTATGCACCATCATGTGGTACTTGAGAGTTGATAGACGACTAAATTTGGCGCAACATAACTCGCAACCAAATGGTTTCTCTCCTGAAACAGCATATATACACAACAATTATTTTTATGCAATTTGCAATATGAATAATGATACAGAATTAAGAAACAATTGAATTGCTACCATTATTGAATACGCAGACCTGCCCATAATGCCAACTTCCCATAGTGAACATCGGCTCATAATGCCTACTGCCCATAGTGAACACCTGCACATAATGCCTACTGCCCATAGTGAACACCTGTTCATAATGTCTACTGCCCATAGTGAACACCTGCTCATAATGTCTACTGCCCATAGTGAACACCTGCTCATAATGCCTACTGCCCATAGTGACCAGCTGCTCATAATGCCAACTGCCTATAGTGAACACCTGCCCACAATGCAAACTGCCTATAGTGAACACCTGCTCATGATGCCTACTGCCCATAGTAAACACCTGCTCATAATGCCAACTGCCCACAGTGACCAACTGCCCACAGTGACCAACAGCCCACAGTGACCAACAGCCCACAGTGACCAACTGCCCACAGTGACCAACTGCTTATAATGCCCACTGCCCATAATGAACACCTGCTCATAATGCCCACTGCCCATAATGAACACCTGCTCATAATGCCTACTGCCCATAGTGACCAGCTGCTCACAATGCAAACTGCCTATAGTGAACACCTGCTCATAATGCCTACTGCCCATAGTGAACAGCAGCTCACAATGCAAACTGCCTATAATGAACACCTGCTCATAATGCCTACTGCCTATAGTGAACACCTGCTCACAATGCCTACTGCCCATAGTGACCAGCTGCTCATAATGCCTACTGCCTATAGTGAACACCTGCTCATAATGCCAACTTCCCATAGTGAACACCTGCTCATAATGCCTACTGCCCATAGTGAACACCTGCTCATAATGTCTACTGCCCATAGTGAACACATGCTCATAATGCCTACTGCCCACAGAGAACACCTGCTCATAATGCCTACTGCCCATAGTGACCAGCTGCTCATAATGCCTACTGCCATAGTGACCAGCTGCTCATAATGCCTACTGCCCATAGTGACCAGCTGCTCACAATGCAAACTGCCTATAGTGAACACCTGCTCATAATGCCTACTGCCCATAGTGAACAGCAGCTCACAATGCAAACTGCCTATAGCGAACATCTGCTCATAATGCCTACTGCCTATAGTGAACACCTGCTCATAATGCCCACTGCCCATAGTGACCAGCTGCTCATAATGCCTACTGCCCATAGTGAACACCTGCTCATAATGCCAACTTCCCATAGTGAACACCTGCCCATAGTGAACACCTGCCCATAATGCCAACTGCCCATAGTGCACACCTGCCCATAGTGAAAACCTGCCCATAATGCCAACTGCCCATAGTGAACACCTGCTCATAATGCCTACTGCCCATAGTGAACACCTGCTCATAATGCCTACTGCCGATAGTGACCAGCTGCTCATAATGCCTACTGCCCATAGTGACCAGCTGCTCACAATGCAAACTGCCTATAGTGAACACCTGCTCATAATGCCTACTGCCCATAGTGAACACCTGCTCATAATGCCTACTGCCCATAGTGACCAGCTGCTCACAATGCCAACTGCCTATAGTGAAGACCTGCTTATAATGCCAACTGCCCATAATGCACACCTGCCCATAGTGAACACCTGCCCATAATGCCAACTGCCCATAGTGAACACCTGCTCATAATGCCTACTGCCCATAGTGACCAGCTGCTCATAATGCCTACTGCCCATAGTGACCAGCTGCTCATAATGCCTACTGCCCATAGTGAACACCTGCTCATAATGCCAACTGCCCATAGTGAACACCTGCTCACAATGTCTACTGCCCATAGTGAAAACCTGCTCATAATGTCTACTGCCCAGTGACCAACTGCCCACAGTGACCAACTTCCCACAGTGACCAACTGCCCACAGTGACCAACAGCCCACAGTGACCAACTGCCCACAGTGACCAACTGCTTATAATGCCCACTGCCCATAGTGAACACCTGCTCATAATGCCTACTGCCCATAGTGAACACCTGCTCATAATGCCTACTGCCCATAGTGACCAGCTGCTCATAATGCCTACTGCCCATAGTGACCAGCTGCTCATAATGCCTACTGCCCATAGTGAACACCTGCTCATAATGCCAACTGCCCATAGTGAACACCTGCTCACAATGTCTACTGCCCATAGTGAAAACCTGCTCATAATGTCTACTGCCCAGTGACCAACTGCCCACAGTGACCAACTGCCCACAGTGACCAACTGCCCACAGTGACCAACAGCCCACAGTGACCAACAGCCCACAGTGACCAACAGCCCACAGTGACCAACAGCCCACAGTGACCAACAGCCCACAGTGACCAACTGCCCACAGTGACCAACTGCTTATAATGCCCACTGCCCATAGTGAACACCTGCTCATAATGCCTACTGCCCATAGTGAACACCTGCTCATAATGCCTACTGCCCATAGTGACCAGCTGCTCACAATGCAAACTGCCTATAGTGAACACCTGCTCATAATGCCTACTGCCCATAGTGAACAGCAAATCACAATGCAAACTGCCTATAGTGAACACCTGCTCATAATGCCTACTGCCTATAGTGAACACCGGCTCATTATGCCTACTGCCCATAGTGACCAGCTGCTCATAATGCCTACTGCCCATAGTGACCAGCTGCTCATAATGCCTACTGCACATAGTGACCAGCTGCTCACAATGCAAACTGCCTATAGTGAACACCTGCTCATAATGCCTACTGCCCATAGTGAACAGCAGCTCACAATGCAAACTGCCTATAGCGAACATCTGCTCATAATGCCCACTGCCTATAGTGAACACCTGCTCATAATGCCTACTGCCCATAGTGACCAGCTGCTCATAATGCCTACTGCCCATAGTGGACACCTGCTCATAATGCCAACTTCCCATAGTGAACACCTGCTCATAATGCCTACTGCCCATAGTGAACACCTGCTCATAATGCCTACTGCCCATAGTGACCAGCTGCTCATAATGCCTACTGCCCATAGTGACCAGCTGCTCATAATGCCTACTGCCCATAGTGACCAGCTGCTCACAATGCAAACTGCCTATAGTGAACACCTGCTCACAATGCAAACTGCCTATAGCGAACATCTGCTCATAATGCCTACTGCCTATAGTGAACACCTGCTCATAATGCCCACTGCCCATAGTGACCAGCTGCTCATAATGCCTACTGCCCATAGTGAACACCTGCTCATAATGCCAACTTCCCATAGTGAACACCTGCTCATAATGCCTACTGCCCATAGTGAACACCTGCCCATAGTGAACACCTGCCCATAATGCCAACTGCCCATAGTGCACACCTGCCCATAATGCCAACTGCCCATAGTGAACACCTGCTCATAATGCCTACTGCCCATAGTTACCAGCTGCTCATAATGCCTACTGCCCATAGTGACCAGCTGCTCACAATGCAAACTGCCTATAGTGAACACCTGCTCATAATGCCTACTGCCCATAGTGAACACCTGCTCATAATGCCTACTGCCCATAGTGAACACCTGCTCATAATGCCTACTGCCCATAGTGACCAGCTGCTCACAATGCCAACTGCCTATAGTGAAGACCTGCTTATAATGCCAACTGCCCATAATGCACACCTGCCCATAGTGAACACCTGCCCATAATGCCAACTGCCCATAGTGAACACCTGCTCATAATGCCTACTGCCCATAGTGACCAGCTGCTCACAATGCAAACTGCCTATAGTGAACACCTGATCATAATGCCTACTGCCCATAGTGAACAGCAGCTCACAATGCAAACTGCCTATAGTGAACACCTGCTCATAATGCCTACTGCCTATAGTGAACACCTGCTCATAATGCCTACTGCCCATAGTGACCAGCTGCTCATAATGCCTACTGCCCATAGTGAACACCTGATCATAATGCCAACTTCCCATAGTGAACACCTGCTCATAATGCCTACTGCCCATAGTGAACACCTGCTCATAATGTCTACTGCCCATAGTGAACACCTGCTCATAATGCCTACTGCCCACAGTGAACACCTGCTCATAATGCCTACTGCCCATAGTGACCAGCTGCTCATAATGCCTACTGCCCATAGTGACCAGCTGCTCACAATGCAAACTGCCTATAGTGAACACCTGCTCATAATGCCTACTGCCCATAGTGAACAGCAGCTCACAATGCAAACTGCCTATAGCGAACATCTGCTCATAATGCCTACTGCCTATAGTGAACACCTGCTCATAATGCCCACTGCCCATAGTGACCAGCTGCTCATAATGCCTACTGCCCATAGTGAACACCTGCTCATAATGCCAACTTCCCATAGTGAACACCTGCTCATAATGCCTACTGCCCATAGTGAACACCTGCCCATAGTGAACACCTGCCCATAATGCCAACTGCCCATAGTGAAAACCTGCCCATAGTGAAAACCTGCCCATAATGCCAACTGCCCATAGTGAACACCTGCTCATAATGCCTACTGCCCATAGTGAACACCTGCTCATAATGCTTACTGCCCATAGTGACCAGCTGCTCATAATGCCTACTGCACATAGTGACCAGCTGCTCATAATGCCTACTGCACATAGTGACCAGCTGCTCACAATGCAAACTGCCTATAGTGAACACCTGCTCATAATGCCTACTGCCCATAGTGAACACCTGCTCATAATGCCTACTGCCCATAGTGACCAGCTGCTCACAATGCCAACTGCCTATAGTGAATGCCAAACTGCATATAGTGAACACCTGCTTATAATGCCTACTGCCTATAGTGAACACCGGCTCATTATGCCTACTGCCCATAGTGACCAGCTGCTCATAATGCCTACTGCCCATAGTGATTAGCTGCTCATAATGCCTACTGCCCATAGTGACCAGCTGCTCACAATGCAAACTGCCTATAGTGAACACCTGCTCATAATGCCTACTGCCCATAGTGAACAGCAGCTCACAATGCAAACCTCCTATAGCGAACATCTGCTCATAATGCCTACTGCCTATAGTGAACACCTGCTCATAATGCCTACTGCCCATAGTGACCAGCTGCTCATAATGCCTACTGCCCATAGTGGACACCTGCTCATAATGCCAACTTCCCATAGTGAACACCTGCTCATATTGCCTACTGCCCATAGTGACCAGCTGCTCATAATGCCTACTGCCCATAGTGACCAGCTGCTCATAATGCCTACTGCCCATAGTGAACACCTGCTCATAATGCCAACTGCCCATAGTGAACACCTGCTCACAATGTCTACTGCCAATAGTGAAAACCTGCTCATAATGTCTACTGCCCATAGTGACCAGCTGCTCATAATGCCTACTGCCCATAGTGACCAGCTGCTCACAATGCAAACTGCCTATAGTGAACACCTGCTCATAATGCCTACTGCCCATAGTGAACACCTGCTCATAATGCCTACTGCCCATAGTGACCAGCTGCTCACAATGCCAACTGCCTATAGTGAAGACCTGCTTATAATGCCAACTGCCCATAATGCACACCTGCCCATAGTGAACACCTGCCCATAATGCCAACTGCCCATAGTGAACACCTGCTCATAATGCCTACTGCCCATAGTGACCAGCTGCTCATAATGCCTACTGCCCATAGTGACCAGCTGCTCATAATGCCTACTGCCCATAATGAACACCTGCTCATAATGCCAACTGCCCATAGTGAACACCTGCTCACAATGTCTACTGCCCATAGTGAAAACCTGCTCATAATGTCTACTGCCCATAGTGAAAACCTGCTCATAATGTCTACTGCCCAGTGACCAACTGCCCACAGTGACCAACTGCCCACAGTGACCAACAGCCCACAGTGACCAACAGCCCACAGTGACCAACTGCCCACAGTGACCAACTGCTTATAATGCCCACTGCCCACAGTGAACACCTGCTCATAATGCCTACTGCCCATAGTGAACACCTGCTCATAATGCCTACTGCCCATAGTGACCAGCTGCTCACAATGCAAATTGCCTATAGTGAACACCTGCTCATAATGCCTACTGCCCATAGTGAACAGCAGCTCACAATGCAAACTGCCTATAGCGAACATCTGCTCATAATGCCTACTGCCTATAGTGAACACCTGCTCATAATGCCTACTGCCCATAGTGACCAGCTGCTCATAATGCCTACTGCCCATAGTGGACACCTGCTCATAATGCCAACTTCCCATAGTGAACACCTGCTCATATTGCCTACTGCCCATAGTGACCAGCTGCTCATAATGCCTACTGCCCATAGTGAACACCTGCTCATAATGCCTACTGCCCATAGTGAACACCTGCTCATAATGCCAACTGCCCATAGTGAACACCTGCTCACAATGTCTACTGCCCATAGTGAAAACCTGCTCATAATGTCTACTGCCCATAGTGTAAACCTGCTCATAATGTCTACTGCCCACAGTGACCAACTGCCCATAGTGACCAGCTGCCCATAATTCCAACTGCCCATAGTGAACACCTGCCCACAGTGACCATCTGCCTTCAGTGACCATCTGCCTTCAATGACCATCTGCCTTCAGTGACCATCTGCCTTCAGTGACCAACTGCTTTCAGTGACCACCTGCCCTCAGTGACCAACTGCCCACAGTGAACACCTGCTCATAATGCCTACTGCCCATAGTGACCAGCTGCTCAAAATGCAAACTGCCTATAGTGAACACCTGCTCATAATGCCTACTGCCCATAGTGAACACCTGCTCATAATGCCTACTGCCCATAGTGACCAGCTGCTCATAATGCCTACTGCCCATAGTGACCAGCTGCTCATAATGCCTACTGCCCATAGGGAACACCTGCTCATAATGCCTACTGCCCATAGTGACCAGCTGCTCACAATGCAAACTGCCTATAGTGAACACCTGCTCATAATGCCTACTGCCCATAGTGAACAGCAAATCACAATGCAAACTGCCTATAGTGAACACCTGCTCATAATGCCTACTGCCTATAGTGAACACCGGCTCATTATGCCTACTGCACATAGTGACCAGCTGATCATAATGCCTACTGCCCATAGTGACCAGCTGCTCATAATGCCTACTGCCCATAGTGACCAGCTGCTCACAATGCAAACTGCCTATAGTGAACACCTGCTCATAATGCCTACTGCCCATAGTGAACAGCAGCTCACAATGCAAACTGCCTATAGCGAACATCTGCTCATAATGCCCACTGCCTATAGTGAACACCTGCTCATAATGCCTACTGCCCATAGTGACCAGCTGCTCATAATGCCTACTGCCCATAGTGGACACCTGCTCATAATGCCAACTTCCCATAGTGAACACCTGCTCATAATGCCTACTGCCCATAGTGAACACCTGCTCATAATGCCTACTGCCCATAGTGACCAGCTGCTCATAATGCCTACTGCCCATAGTGACCAGCTGCTCATAATGCCTACTGCCCATAGTGACCAGCAGCTCACAATGCAAACTGCTTATAGTGAACACCTGCTCATAATACCTACTGCCCATAGTGAACAGCAGCTCACAATGCAAACTGCATATAGTGAACACCTGCTCATAATGCCTACTGCCTATAGTGAACACCTGCTCATAATGCCTACTGCCCATAGTGACCAGCTGCTCATAATGCCTACTGCCCATAGTGACCAGCTGCTCATAATGCCTACTGCCCATAGTGACCAGCTGCTCACAATGCAAACTGCCTATAGTGAACACCTGCTCACAATGCAAACTGCCTATAGCGAACATCTGCTCATAATGCCTACTGCCTATAGTGAACACCTGCTCATAATGCCCACTGCCCATAGTGACCAGCTGCTCATAATGCCTACTGCCCATAGTGAACACCTACTCATAATGCCAACTTCCCATAGTGAACACCTGCTCATAATGCCTACTGCCCATAGTGAACACCTGCCCATAATGCCAACTGCCCATAGTGCACACCTGCCCATAATGCCAACTGCCCATAGTGAACACCTGCTCATAATGCCTACTGCCCATAGTGAACACCTGCTCATAATGCCTACTGCCCATAGTTACCAGCTGCTCATAATGCCTACTGCCCATAGTTACCAGCTGCTCATAATGCCTACTGCCCATAGTGACCAGCTGCTCACAATGCAAACTGCCTATAGTGAACACCTGCTCATAATGCCTACTGCCCATAGTGAACACCTGCTCATAATGCCTACTGCCCATAGTGACCAGCTGCTCACAATGCCAACTGCCTATAGTGAAGACCTGCTTATAATGCCAACTGCCCATAATGCACACCTGCCCATAGTGAACACCTGCCCATAATGCCAACTGCCCATAGTGAACACCTGCTCATAATGCCTACTGCCCATAGTGACCAGCTGCTCACAATGCAAACTGCCTATAGTGAACACCTGATCATAATGCCTACTGCCCATAGTGAACAGCAGCTCACAATGCAAACTGCCTATAATGAACACCTGCTCATAATGCCTACTGCCTATAGTGAACACCTGCTCACAATGCCTACTGCCCATAGTGACCAGCTGCTCATAATGCCTACTGCCCATAGTGAACACCTGATCATAATGCCAACTTCCCATAGTGAACACCTGCTCATAATGCCTACTGCCCATAGTGAACACCTGCTCATAATGTCTACTGCCCATAGTGAACACCTGCTCATAATGCCTACTGCCCACAGTGAACACCTGCTCATAATGCCTACTGCCCATAGTGACCAGCTGCTCATAATGCCTACTGCCCATAGTGACCAGCTGCTCACAATGCAAACTGCCTATAGTGAACACCTGCTCATAATGCCTACTGCCCATAGTGAACAGCAGCTCACAATGCAAACTGCCTATAGCGAACATCTGCTCATAATGCCTACTGCCTATAGTGAACACCTGCTCATAATGCCCACTGCCCATAGTGACCAGCTGCTCATAATGCCTACTGCCCATAGTGAACACCTGCTCATAATGCCAACTTCCCATAGTGAACATCTGCTCATAATGCCTACTGCCCATAGTGAACACCTGCCCATAGTGAACACCTGCCCATAATGCCAACTGCCCATAGTGAAAACCTGCCCATAGTGAAAACCTGCCCATAATGCCAACTGCCCATAGTGAACACCTGCTCATAATGCCTACTGCCCATAGTGAACACCTGCTCATAATGCCTACTGCCCATAGTGACCAGCTGCTCATAATGCCTACTGCACATAGTGACCAGCTGCTCATAATGCCTACTGCACATAGTGACCAGCTGCTCACAATGCAAACTGCCTATAGTGAACACATGCTCATAATGCCTACTGCCCATGGTGAACACCTGCTCATAATGCCTACTGCCCATAGTGACCAGCTGCTCACAATGCCAACTGCCTATAGTGAATGCCAAACTGCATATAGTGAACACCTGCTTATAATGCCTACTGCCTATAGTGAACACCGGCTCATTATGCCTACTGCCCATAGTGACCAGCTGCTCATAATGCCTACTGCCCATAGTGATTAGCTGCTCATAATGCCTACTGCCCATAGTGACCAGCTGCTCACAATGCAAACTGCCTATAGCGAACACCTGCTCATAATGCCTACTGCCCATAGTGAACAGCAGCTCACAATGCAAACCTCCTATAGCGAACATCTGCTCATAATGCCTACTGCCTATAGTGAACACCTGCTCATTATGCCTACTGCCCATAGTGACCAGCTGCTCATAATGCCTACTGCCCATAGTGACCAGCTGCTCATAATGCCTACTGCCCATAGTGGACACCTGCTCATAATGCCAACTTCCCATAGTGAACACCTGCTCATATTGCCTACTGCCCATAGTGACCAGCTGCTCATAATGCCTACTGCCCATAGTGACCAGCTGCTCATAATGCCTACTGCCCATAGTGAACACCTGCTCATAATGCCAACTGCCCATAGTGAACACCTGCTCACAATGTCTACTGCCAATAGTGAAAACCTGCTCATAATGTCTACTGCCCATAGTGTAAACCTGCTCATAATGTCTACTGCCCACAGTGACCAACTGCCCATAGTGACCAGCTGCCCATAATTCCAACTGCCCATAGTGAACACCTGCCCACAGTGACCATCTGCCTTCAGTGACCATCTGCCTTCAGTGACCACCTGCTTTCAGTGACCACCTGCCCTCAGTGACCAACTGCCCACAGTGAACACCTGCTCATAATGCCTACTGCCCATAGTGACCAGCTGCTCAAAATGCAAACTACCTATAGTGAACACCTGCTCATAATGCCTACTGCCCATAGTGAACAGCAGCTCACAATGCAAACTGCCTATAGTGAACACCTGCCCATAGTGAACACCTGCCCATAATGCCAACTGCCCATAGTGAAAACCTGCCCATAGTGAAAACCTGCCCATAATGCCAACTGCCCATAGTGAACACCTGCTCATAATGCCTACTGCCCATAGTGAACACCTGCTCATAATGCCTACTGCCCATAGTGACCAGCTGCTCATAATGCCTACTGCCCATAGTGACCAGCTGCTCACAATGCAAACTGCCTATAGTGAACACCTGCTCATAATGCCTACTGCCCATAGTGAACACCTGCTCATAATGCCTACTGCCCATAGTGACCAGCTGCTCACAATGCCAACTGCCTATAGTGAAGACCTGCTTATAATGCCAACTGCCCATAATGCACACCTGCCCATAGTGAACACCTGCCCATAATGCCAACTGCCCATAGTGAACACCTGCTCATAATGCCTACTGCCCATAGTGATCAGCTGCTCATAATGCCTACTGCCCATAGTGACCAGCTGCTCATAATGCCTACTGCCCATAATGAACACCTGCTCATAATGCCAACTGCCCATAGTGAACACCTGCTCACAATGTCTACTGCCCATAGTGAAAACCTGCTCATAATGTCTACTGCCCATAGTGAAAACCTGCTCATAATGTCTACTGCCCAGTGACCAACTGCCCACAGTGACCAACTGCCCACAGTGACCAACAGCCAACAGTGACCAACAGCCCACAGTGACCAACTGCTTATAATGCCCACTGCCCACAGTGAACACCTGCTCATAATGCCTACTGCCCATAGTGAACACCTGCTCATAATGCCTACTGCCCATAGTGACCAGCTGCTCACAATGCAAATTGCCTATAGTGAACACCTGCTCATAATGCCTACTGCCCATAGTGAACAGCAGCTCACAATGCAAACTGCCTATAGCGAACATCTGCTCATAATGCCTACTGCCTATAGTGAACACCTGCTCATAATGCCTACTGCCCATAGTGACCAGCTGCTCATAATGCCTACTGCCCATAGTGGACACCTGCTCATAATGCCAACTTCCCATAGTGAACACCTGCTCATATTGCCTACTGCCCATAGTGACCAGCTGCTCATAATGCCTACTGCCCATAGTGACCAGCTGCTCATAATGCCTACTGCCCATAGTGAACACCTGCTCATAATGCCAACTGCCCATAGTGAACACCTGCTCACAATGTCTACTGCCCATAGTGAAAACCTGCTCATAATGTCTACTGCCCATAGTGTAAACCTGCTCATAATGTCTACTGCCTTCAGTGACCATCTGCCTTCAGTGACCACCTGCCCTCAGTGACCAACTGCCCACAGTGAACACCTGCTCATAATGCCTACTGCCCATAGTGACCAGCTGCTCAAAATGCAAACTGCCTATAGTGAACACCTGCTCATAATGCCTACTGCCCATAGTGAACAGCAGCTCACAATGCAAACTGCCTATAGTGAACACCTGCCCATAGTGAACACCTGCCCATAATGCCAACTGCCCATAGTGAAAACCTGCCCATAGTGAAAACCTGCCCATAATGCCAACTGCCCATAGTGAACACCTGCTCATAATGCCTACTGCCCATAGTGAACACCTGCTCATAATTCCAACTGCCCATAGTGAACACCTGCCCAGTGACCATCTGCCTTCAGTGACCATCTGCCTTCAGTGACCACCTGCTTTCAGTGACCACCTGCCCTCAGTGACCAACTGCCCACAGTGAACACCTGCTCATAATGCCTACTGCCCATAGTGACCAGCTGCTCAAAATGCAAACTGCCTATAGTGAACACCTGCTCATAATGCCTACTGCCCATAGTGAACAGCAGCTCACAATGCAAACTGCCTATAGTGAACACCTGCCCATAGTGAACACCTGCCCATAATGCCAACTGCCCATAGTGAAAACCTGCCCATAGTGAAAACCTGCCCATAATGCCAACTGCCCATAGTGAACACCTGCTCATAATGCCTACTGCCCATAGTGAACACCTGCTCATAATGCCTACTGCCCATAGTGACCAGCTGCTCATAATGCCTACTGCCCATAGTGACCAGCTGCTCATAATGCCTACTGCCCATAGTGAACACCTGCTCATAATGCCAACTGCCCATAGTGAACACCTGCTCACAATGTCTACTGCCCATAGTGAAAACCTGCTCATAATGTCTACTGCCCATAGTGAAAACCTGCTCATAATGTCTACTGCCCAGTGACCAACTGCCCACAGTGACCAACAGCCCACAGTGACCAACAGCCCACAGTGACCAACTGCCCACAGTGACCAACTGCTTATAATGCCCACTGCCCACAGTGAACACCTGCTCATAATGCCTACTGCCCATAGTGAACACCTGATCATAATGCCAACTTCCCATAGTGAACACCTGCTCATAATGCCTACTGCCCATAGTGAACACCTGCTCATAATGTCTACTGCCCATAGTGAACACCTGCTCATAATGCCTACTGCCCACAGTGAACACCTGCTCATAATGCCTACTGCCCATAGTGACCAGCTGCTCATAATGCCTACTGCCCATAGTGACCAGCTGCTCACAATGCAAACTGCCTATAGTGAACACCTGCTCATAATGCCTACTGCCCATAGTGAACAGCAGCTCACAATGCAAACTGCCTATAGCGAACATCTGCTCATAATGCCTACTGCCTATAGTGAACACCTGCTCATAATGCCCACTGCCCATAGTGACCAGCTGCTCATAATGCCTACTGCCCATAGTGAACACCTGCTCATAATGCCAACTTCCCATAGTGAACACCTGCTCATAATGCCTACTGCCCATAGTGAACACCTGCCCATAGTGAACACCTGCCCATAATGCCAACTGCCCATAGTGAAAACCTGCCCATAGTGAAAACCTGCCCATAATGCCAACTGCCCATAGTGAACACCTGCTCATAATGCCTACTGCCCATAGTGAACACCTGCTCATAATGCTTACTGCCCATAGTGACCAGCTGCTCATAATGCCTACTGCACATAGTGACCAGCTGCTCATAATGCCTACTGCACATAGTGACCAGCTGCTCACAATGCAAACTGCCTATAGTGAACACCTGCTCATAATGCCTACTGCCCATAGTGAACACCTGCTCATAATGCCTACTGCCCATAGTGACCAGCTGCTCACAATGCCAACTGCCTATAGTGAATGCCAAACTGCATATAGTGAACACCTGCTTATAATGCCTACTGCCTATAGTGAACACCGGCTCATTATGCCTACTGCCCATAGTGACCAGCTGCTCATAATGCCTACTGCCCATAGTGATTAGCTGCTCATAATGCCTACTGCCCATAGTGACCAGCTGCTCACAATGCAAACTGCCTATAGTGAACACCTGCTCATAATGCCTACTGCCCATAGTGAACAGCAGCTCACAATGCAAACCTCCTATAGCGAACATCTGCTCATAATGCCTACTGCCTATAGTGAACACCTGCTCATAATGCCTACTGCCCATAGTGACCAGCTGCTCATAATGCCTACTGCCCATAGTGGACACCTGCTCATAATGCCAACTTCCCATAGTGAACACCTGCTCATATTGCCTACTGCCCATAGTGACCAGCTGCTCATAATGCCTACTGCCCATAGTGACCAGCTGCTCATAATGCCTACTGCCCATAGTGAACACCTGCTCATAATGCCAACTGCCCATAGTGAACACCTGCTCACAATGTCTACTGCCAATAGTGAAAACCTGCTCATAATGTCTACTGCCCATAGTGTAAACCTGCTCATAATGTCTACTGCCCAGTGACCAACTGCCCATAGTGACCAGCTGCCCATAATTCCAACTGCCCATAGTGAACACCTGCCCACAGTGACCATCTGCCTTCAGTGACCATCTGCCTTCAGTGACCACCTGCTTTCAGTGACCACCTGCCCTCAGTGACCAACTGCCCACAGTGAACACCTGCTCATAATGCCTACTGCCCATAGTGACCAGCTGCTCAAAATGCAAACTACCTATAGTGAACACCTGCTCATAATGCCTACTGCCCATAGTGAACAGCAGCTCACAATGCAAACTGCCTATAGTGAACACCTGCCCATAGTGAACACCTGCCCATAATGCCAACTGCCCATAGTGAAAACCTGCCCATAGTGAAAACCTGCCCATAATGCCAACTGCCCATAGTGAACACCTGCTCATAATGCCTACTGCCCATAGTGAACACCTGCTCATAATGCCTACTGCCCATAGTGACCAGCTGCTCATAATGCCTACTGCCCATAGTGACCAGCTGCTCACAATGCAAACTGCCTATAGTGAACACCTGCTCATAATGCCTACTGCCCATAGTGAACACCTGCTCATAATGCCTACTGCCCATAGTGACCAGCTGCTCACAATGCCAACTGCCTATAGTGAAGACCTGCTTATAATGCCAACTGCCCATAATGCACACCTGCCCATAGTGAACACCTGCCCATAATGCCAACTGCCCATAGTGAACACCTGCTCATAATGCCTACTGCCCATAGTGACCAGCTGCTCATAATGCCTACTGCCCATAGTGACCAGCTGCTCATAATGCCTACTGCCCATAATGAACACCTGCTCATAATGCCAACTGCCCATAGTGAACACCTGCTCACAATGTCTACTGCCCATAGTGAAAACCTGCTCATAATGTCTACTGCCCATAGTGAAAACCTGCTCATAATGTCTACTGCCCAGTGACCAACTGCCCACAGTGACCAACTGCCCACAGTGACCAACTGCCCACAGTGACCAACAGCCCACAGTGACCAACTGCCCACAGTGACCAACTGCTTATAATGCCCACTGCCCACAGTGAACACCTGCTCATAATGCCTACTGCCCATAGTGAACACCTGCTCATAATGCCTACTGCCCATAGTGACCAGCTGCTCACAATGCAAATTGCCTATAGTGAACACCTGCTCATAATGCCTACTGCCCATAGTGAACAGCAGCTCACAATGCAAACTGCCTATAGCGAACATCTGCTCATAATGCCTACTGCCTATAGTGAACACCTGCTCATAATGCCTACTGCCCATAGTGACCAGCTGCTCATAATGCCTACTGCCCATAGTGGACACCTGCTCATAATGCCAACTTCCCATAGTGAACACCTGCTCATATTGCCTACTGCCCATAGTGACCAGCTGCTCATAATGCCTACTGCCCATAGTGAACACCTGCTCATAATGCCTACTGCCCATAGTGAACACCTGCTCATAATGCCAACTGCCCATAGTGAACACCTGCTCACAATGTCTACTGCCCATAGTGAAAACCTGCTCATAATGTCTACTGCCCATAGTGTAAACCTGCTCATAATGTCTACTGCCCACAGTGACCAACTGCCCATAGTGACCAGCTGCCCATAATTCCAACTGCCCATAGTGAACACCTGCCCACAGTGACCATCTGCCTTCAGTGACCATCTGCCTTCAGTGACCATCTGCCTTCAGTGACCACCTGCTTTCAGTGACCACCTGCCCTCAGTGACCAACTGCCCACAGTGAACACCTGCTCATAATGCCTACTGCCCATAGTGACCAGCTGCTCAAAATGCAAACTGCCTATAGTGAACACCTGCTCATAATGCCTACTGCCCATAGTGAACACCTGCTCATAATGCCTACTGCCCATAGTGACCAGCTGCTCATAATGCCTACTGCCCATAGTGACCAGCTGCTCATAATGCCTACTGCCCATAGTGAACACCTGCTCATAATGCCTACTGCCCATAGTGACCAGCTGCTCACAATGCAAACTGCCTATAGTGAACACCTGCTCATAATGCCTACTGCCCATAGTGAACAGCAAATCACAATGCAAACTGCCTATAGTGAACACCTGCTCATAATGCCTACTGCCTATAGTGAACACCGGCTCATTATGCCTACTGCACATAGTGACCAGCTGATCATAATGCCTACTGCCCATAGTGACCAGCTGCTCATAATGCCTACTGCCCATAGTGACCAGCTGCTCACAATGCAAACTGCCTATAGTGAACACCTGCTCATAATGCCTACTGCCCATAGTGAACAGCAGCTCACAATGCAAACTGCCTATAGCGAACATCTGCTCATAATGCCCACTGCCTATAGTGAACACCTGCTCATAATGCCTACTGCCCATAGTGACCAGCTGCTCATAATGCCTACTGCCCATAGTGGACACCTGCTCATAATGCCAACTTCCCATAGTGAACACCTGCTCATAATGCCTACTGCCCATAGTGACCAGCTGCTCATAATGCCTACTGCCCATAGTGGACACCTGCTCATAATGCCAACTTCCCATAGTGAACACCTGCTCATATTGCCTACTGCCCATAGTGACCAGCTGCTCATAATGCCTACTGCCCATAGTGAACACCTGCTCATAATGCCTACTGCCCATAGTGAACACCTGCTCATAATGCCAACTGCCCATAGTGAACACCTGCTCACAATGTCTACTGCCCATAGTGAAAACCTGCTCATAATGTCTACTGCCCATAGTGTAAACCTGCTCATAATGTCTACTGCCCACAGTGACCAACTGCCCATAGTGACCAGCTGCCCATAATTCCAACTGCCCATAGTGAACACCTGCCCACAGTGACCATCTGCCTTCAGTGACCATCTGCCTTCAATGACCATCTGCCTTCAGTGACCATCTGCCTTCAGTGACCACCTGCTTTCAGTGACCACCTGCCCTCAGTGACCAACTGCCCACAGTGAACACCTGCTCATAATGCCTACTGCCCATAGTGACCAGCTGCTCAAAATGCAAACTGCCTATAGTGAACACCTGCTCATAATGCCTACTGCCCATAGTGAACACCTGCTCATAATGCCTACTGCCCATAGTGACCAGCTGCTCATAATGCCTACTGCCCATAGTGACCAGCTGCTCATAATGCCTACTGCCCATAGTGAACACCTGCTCATAATGCCTACTGCCCATAGTGACCAGCTGCTCACAATGCAAACTGCCTATAGTGAACACCTGCTCATAATGCCTACTGCCCATAGTGAACAGCAAATCACAATGCAAACTGCCTATAGTGAACACCTGCTCATAATGCCTACTGCCTATAGTGAACACCGGCTCATTATGCCTACTGCACATAGTGACCAGCTGATCATAATGCCTACTGCCCATAGTGACCAGCTGCTCATAATGCCTACTGCCCATAGTGACCAGCTGCTCACAATGCAAACTGCCTATAGTGAACACCTGCTCATAATGCCTACTGCCCATAGTGAACAGCAGCTCACAATGCAAACTGCCTATAGCGAACATCTGCTCATAATGCCCACTGCCTATAGTGAACACCTGCTCATAATGCCTACTGCCCATAGTGACCAGCTGCTCATAATGCCTACTGCCCATAGTGGACACCTGCTCATAATGCCAACTTCCCATAGTGAACACCTGCTCATAATGCCTACTGCCCATAGTGAACACCTGCTCATAATGCCTACTGCCCATAGTGACCAGCTGCTCATAATGCCTACTGCCCATAGTGACCAGCTGCTCATAATGCCTACTGCCCATAGTGACCAGCAGCTCACAATGCAAACTGCTTATAGTGAACACCTGCTCATAATACCTACTGCCCATAGTGAACAGCAGCTCACAATGCAAACTGCATATAGTGAACACCTGCTCATAATGCCTACTGCCTATAGTGAACACCTGCTCATAATGCCTACTGCCCATAGTGACCAGCTGCTCATAATGCCTACTGCCCATAGTGACCAGCTGCTCATAATGCCTACTGCCCATAGTGACCAGCTGCTCACAATGCAAACTGCCTATAGTGAACACCTGCTCACAATGCAAACTGCCTATAGCGAACATCTGCTCATAATGCCTACTGCCTATAGTGAACACCTGCTCATAATGCCCACTGCCCATAGTGAACAGCAGCTCACAATGCAAACTGCCTATAGTGAACACCTGATCATAATGCCTACTGCCCATAGTGAACAGCAGCTCACAATGCAAACTGCCTATAGTGAACACCTGCTCATAATGCCTACTGCCTATAGTGAACACCTGCTCATAATGCCTACTGCCCATAGTGACCAGCTGCTCATAATGCCTACTGCCCATAGTGAACACCTGATCATAATGCCAACTTCCCATAGTGAACACCTGCTCATAATGCCTACTGCCCATAGTGAACACCTGCTCATAATGTCTACTGCCCATAGTGAACACCTGCTCATAATGCCTACTGCCCACAGTGAACACCTGCTCATAATGCCTACTGCCCATAGTGACCAGCTGCTCATAATGCCTACTGCCCATAGTGACCAGCTGCTCACAATGCAAACTGCCTATAGTGAACACCTGCTCATAATGCCTACTGCCCATAGTGAACAGCAGCTCACAATGCAAACTGCCTATAGCGAACATCTGCTCATAATGCCTACTGCCTATAGTGAACACCTGCTCATAATGCCCACTGCCCATAGTGACCAGCTGCTCATAATGCCTACTGCCCATAGTGAACACCTGCTCATAATGCCAACTTCCCATAGTGAACACCTGCTCATAATGCCTACTGCCCATAGTGAACACCTGCCCATAGTGAACACCTGCCCATAATGCCAACTGCCCATAGTGAAAACCTGCCCATAGTGAAAACCTGCCCATAATGCCAACTGCCCATAGTGAACACCTGCTCATAATGCCTACTGCCCATAGTGAACACCTGCTCATAATGCCTACTGCCCATAGTGACCAGCTGCTCATAATGCCTACTGCACATAGTGACCAGCTGCTCATAATGCCTACTGCACATAGTGACCAGCTGCTCACAATGCAAACTGCCTATAGTGAACACATGCTCATAATGCCTACTGCCCATGGTGAAAACCTGCTCATAATGCCTACTGCCCATAGTGACCAGCTGCTCACAATGCCAACTGCCTATAGTGAATGCCAAACTGCATATAGTGAACACCTGCTTATAATGCCTACTGCCTATAGTGAACACCGGCTCATTATGCCTACTGCCCATAGTGACCAGCTGCTCATAATGCCTACTGCCCATAGTGATTAGCTGCTCATAATGCCTACTGCCCATAGTGACCAGCTGCTCACAATGCAAACTGCCTATAGCGAACACCTGCTCATAATGCCTACTGCCCATAGTGAACAGCAGCTCACAATGCAAACCTCCTATAGCGAACATCTGCTCATAATGCCTACTGCCTATAGTGAACACCTGCTCATTATGCCTACTGCCCATAGTGACCAGCTGCTCATAATGCCTACTGCCCATAGTGACCAGCTGCTCATAATGCCTACTGCCCATAGTGGACACCTGCTCATAATGCCAACTTCCCATAGTGAACACCTGCTCATATTGCCTACTGCCCATAGTGACCAGCTGCTCATAATGCCTACTGCCCATAGTGACCAGCTGCTCATAATGCCTACTGCCCATAGTGAACACCTGCTCATAATGCCAACTGCCCATAGTGAACACCTGCTCACAATGTCTACTGCCAATAGTGAAAACCTGCTCATAATGTCTACTGCCCATAGTGTAAACCTGCTCATAATGTCTACTGCCCACAGTGACCAACTGCCCATAGTGACCAGCTGCCCATAATTCCAACTGCCCATAGTGAACACCTGCCCACAGTGACCATCTGCCTTCAGTGACCATCTGCCTTCAGTGACCACCTGCTTTCAGTGACCACCTGCCCTCAGTGACCAACTGCCCACAGTGAACACCTGCTCATAATGCCTACTGCCCATAGTGACCAGCTGCTCAAAATGCAAACTACCTATAGTGAACACCTGCTCATAATGCCTACTGCCCATAGTGAACAGCAGCTCACAATGCAAACTGCCTATAGTGAACACCTGCCCATAGTGAACACCTGCCCATAATGCCAACTGCCCATAGTGAAAACCTGCCCATAGTGAAAACCTGCCCATAATGCCAACTGCCCATAGTGAACACCTGCTCATAATGCCTACTGCCCATAGTGAACACCTGCTCATAATGCCTACTGCCCATAGTGACCAGCTGCTCATAATGCCTACTGCCCATAGTGACCAGCTGCTCACAATGCAAACTGCCTATAGTGAACACCTGCTCATAATGCCTACTGCCCATAGTGAACACCTGCTCATAATGCCTACTGCCCATAGTGACCAGCTGCTCACAATGCCAACTGCCTATAGTGAAGACCTGCTTATAATGCCAACTGCCCATAATGCACACCTGCCCATAATGCCAACTGCCCATAGTGAACACCTGCTCATAATGCCTACTGCCCATAGTGATCAGCTGCACATAATGCCTACTGCCCATAGTGACCAGCTGCTCATAATGCCTACTGCCCATAATGAACACCTGCTCATAATGCCAACTGCCCATAGTGAACACCTGCTCACAATGTCTACGGCCCATAGTGAAAACCTGCTCATAATGTCTACTGCCCATAGTGAAAACCTGCTCATAATGTCTACTGCCCAGTGACCAACTGCCCACAGTGACCAACTGCCCACAGTGACCAACAGCCAACAGTGACCAACAGCCCACAGTGACCAACTGCTTATAATGCCCACTGCCCACAGTGAACACCTGCTCATAATGCCTACTGCCCATAGTGAACACCTGCTCATAATGCCTACTGCCCATAGTGACCAGCTGCTCACAATGCAAATTGCCTATAGTGAACACCTGCTCATAATGCCTACTGCCCATAGTGAACAGCAGCTCACAATGCAAACTGCCTATAGCGAACATCTGCTCATAATGCCTACTGCCTATAGTGAACACCTGCTCATAATGCCTACTGCCCATAGTGACCAGCTGCTCATAATGCCTACTGCCCATAGTGGATACCTGCTCATAATGCCAACTTCCCATAGTGAACACCTGCTCATATTGCCTACTGCCCATAGTGACCAGCTGCTCATAATGCCTACTGCCCATAGTGACCAGCTGCTCATAATGCCTACTGCCCATAGTGAACACCTGCTCATAATGCCAACTGCCCATAGTGAACACCTGCTCACAATGTCTACTGCCCATAGTGAAAACCTGCTCATAATGTCTACTGCCCATAGTGTAAACCTGCTCATAATGTCTACTGCCCACAGTGACCAACTGCCCATAGTGACCAGCTGCCCATAATTCCAACTGCCCATAGTGAACACCTGCCCACAGTGACCATCTGCCTTCAGTGACCATCTGCCTTCAGTGACCACCTGCCCTCAGTGACCAACTGCCCACAGTGAACACCTGCTCATAATGCCTACTGCCCATAGTGACCAGCTGCTCAAAATGCAAACTGCCTATAGTGAACACCTGCTCATAATGCCTACTGCCCATAGTGAACAGCAGCTCACAATGCAAACTGCCTATAGTGAACACCTGCCCATAGTGAACACCTGCCCATAATGCCAACTGCCCATAGTGAAAACCTGCCCATAGTGAAAACCTGCCCATAATGCCAACTGCCCATAGTGAACACCTGCTCATAATGCCTACTGCCCATAGTGAACACCTGCTCATAATTCCAACTGCCCATAGTGAACACCTGCCCAGTGACCATCTGCCTTCAGTGACCATCTGCCTTCAGTGACCACCTGCTTTCAGTGACCACCTGCCCTCAGTGACCAACTGCCCACAGTGAACACCTGCTCATAATGCCTACTGCCCATAGTGACCAGCTGCTCAAAATGCAAACTGCCTATAGTGAACACCTGCTCATAATGCCTACTGCCCATAGTGAACAGCAGCTCACAATGCAAACTGCCTATAGTGAACACCTGCCCATAGTGAACACCTGCCCATAATGCCAACTGCCCATAGTGAAAACCTGCCCATAGTGAAAACCTGCCCATAATGCCAACTGCCCATAGTGAACACCTGCTCATAATGCCTACTGCCCATAGTGAACACCTGCTCATAATGCCTACTGCCCATAGTGACCAGCTGCTCATAATGCCTACTGCCCATAGTGACCAGCTGCTCATAATGCCTACTGCCCATAGTGAACACCTGCTCATAATGCCAACTGCCCATAGTGAACACCTGCTCACAATGTCTACTGCCCATAGTGAAAACCTGCTCATAATGTCTACTGCCCATAGTGAAAACCTGCTCATAATGTCTACTGCCCAGTGACCAACTGCCCACAGTGACCAACAGCCCACAGTGACCAACAGCCCACAGTGACCAACTGCCCACAGTGACCAACTGCTTATAATGCCCACTGCCCACAGTGAACACCTGCTCATAATGCCTACTGCCCATAGTGAACACCTGCTCATAATGCCTACTGCCCATAGTGACCAGCTGCTCACAATGCAAATTGCCTATAGTGAACACATGCTCATAATGCCTACTGCCCATAGTGAACAGCAGCTCACAATGCAAACTGCCTATAGTGAACACCTGCTCATAATGCCTACTGCCTATAGTGAACACCGGCTCATTATGCCTACTGCCCATAGTGACCAGCTGCTCATAATGCCTACTACCCATAGTAACCAGCTCCTCATAATGCCTACTGCCCATAGTGACCAGCTGCTCACAATGCAAACTGCATATAGGAACACCTGCTCATAATGCCTACTGCCCATAGTGAACAGCAGCTCACAATGCAAACTGCCTATAGCGAACATCTGCTCATAATGCCTACTGCCTATAGTGAACACCTGCTCATAATGCCTACTGCCCATAATGACCATCTGCTCATAATGCCTACTGCCCATAGTGGACACCTGCTCATAATGCCAACTTCCCATAGTGAACACCTGCTCATATTGCCTACTGCCCATAGTGACCAGCTGCTCATAATGCCTACTGCCCATAGTGACCAGCTGCTCATAATGCCTACTGCCCATAGTGAACACCTGCTCATAATGCCAACTGCCCATAGTGAACACCTGCTCACAATGTCTACTGCCCATAGTGAAAACCTGCTCATAATGTCTACTGCCCATAGTGAAAACCTGCTCATAATGTCTACTGCCCAGTGACCAACTGCCCACAGTGACCAACAGCCCACAGTGACCAACAGCCCACAGTGACCAACTGCCCACAGTGACCAACTGCTTATAATGCCCACTGCCCACAGTGAACACCTGCTCATAATGCCTACTGCCCATAGTGACCAGCTGCTCATAATGCCTACTGCCCATAGTGGACACCTGCTCATAATGCCAACTTCCCATAGTGAACACCTGCTCATATTGCCTACTGCCCATAGTGACCAGCTGCTCATAATGCCTACTGCCCATAGTGACCAGCTGCTCATAATGCCTACTGCCCATAGTGAACACCTGCTCATAATGCCAACTGCCCATAGTGAACACCTGCTCACAATGTCTACTGCCCATAGTGAACACCTGCTCATAATGTCTACTGCCCATAGTGTAAACCTGCTCATAATGTCTACTGCCCACAGTGACCAACTGCCCATAGTGACCAGCTGCCCATAATTCCAACTGCCCATAGTGAACACCTGCCCACAGTGACCATCTGCCTTCAGTGACCAACTGCCCACAGTGAACACCTGCTCATAATGCCTACTGCCCATAGTGACCAGCTGCTCAAAATGCAAACTGCCTATAGTGAACACCTGCTCATAATGCCTACTGCCCATAGTGAACAGCAGCTCACAATGCAAACTGCCTATAGTGAACACCTGCTCATAATGCCTACTGCTCATAGTGACCAGCTGCTCATAATGCCTATTGCCTATGGTGAACACCTGCTCATAATGCCAACTTCCCATAGTGAACGCCTGCTCATAATGCCTACTGCCCATAGTGAACACCTGCTCATAATGTCTACTGCTCATAGTGAACACATGCTCATAATGCCTACTGCCCACAGTGAACACCGGCTCATTATGCCTACTGCCCATAGTGACCATCTGCTCATAATGCCTACTGCCCATAGTGGACACCTGCTCATAATGCCAACTTCCCATAGTGAACACCTGCTCATATTGCCTACTGCCCATAGTGACCAGCTGCTCATAATGCCTACTGCCCATAGTGACCAGCTGCTCATAATGCCTACTGCCCATAGTGAACACCTGCTCATAATGCCAACTGCCCATAGTGAACACCTGCTCACAATGTCTACTGCCCATAGTGAAAACCTGCTCATAATGTCTACTGCCCATAGTGAAAACCTGCTCATAATGTCTACTGCCCAGTGACCAACTGCCCACAGTGACCAACAGCCCACAGTGACCAACAGCCCACAGTGACCAACTGCCCACAGTGACCAACTGCTTATAATGCCCACTGCCCACAGTGAACACCTGCTCATAATGCCTACTGCCCATAGTGAACACCTGCTCATAATGCCTACTGCCCATAGTGACCAGCTGCTCACAATGCAAATTGCCTATAGTGAACACCTGCTCATAATGCCTACTGCCCATAGTGAACAGCAGCTCACAATGCAAACTGCCTATAGTGAACACCTGCTCATAATGCCTACTGCCTATAGTGAACACCGGCTCATTATGCCTACTGCCCATAGTGACCAGCTGCTCATAATGCCTACTGCCCATAGTGACCAGCTGCTCATAATGCCTACTGCCCATAGTGACCAGCTGCTCACAATGCAAACTGCCTATAGTGAACACCTGCTCATAATGCCTACTGCATATAGTGAACAGCAGCTCACAATGCAAACTGCCTATAGCGATCATCTGCTCATAATGCCTACTGCCTATAGTGAACACCTGCTCATAATGCCTACTGCCCATAGTGACCAGCTGCTCATAATGCCTACTGCCCATAGTGGACACCTGCTCATAATGCCAACTTCCCATAGTGAACACCTGCTCATATTGCCTACTGCCCATAGTGACCAGCTGCTCATAATGCCTACTGCCCATAGTGACCAGCTGCTCATAATGCCTACTGTCCATAGTGAACACCTGCTCATAATGCCAACTGCCCATAGTGAACACCTGCTCAAAATGTCTACTGCCCATAGTGAAAACCTGCTCATAATGTCTACTGCCCATAGTGTAAACCTGCTCATAATGTCTACTGCCCACAGTGACCAACTGCCCATAGTGACCAGCTGCCCATAATTCCAACTGCCCATAGTGAACACCTGCCCACAGTGACCATCTGCCTTCAGTGACCAACTGCCCACAGTGAACACCTGCTCATAATGCCTACTGCCCATAGTGACCAGCTGCTCAAAATGCAAACTGTCTATAGTGAACACCTGCTCATAATGCCTACTGCCCATAGTGAACAGCAGCTCACAATGCAAACTGCCTATAGTGAACACCTGCCCATAGTGAACACCTGCCCATAATGCCAACTGCCCATAGTGAAAACCTGCCCATAGTGAAAACCTGCCCATAATGCCAACTGCCCATAGTGAACACCTGCTCATAATGCCTACTGCCCATAGTGAACACCTGCTCATAATGCCTACTGCCCATAGTGACCAGCTGCTCATAATGCCTACTGCCCATAGTGACCAGCTGCTCATAATGCCTACTGCCCATAGTGAACACCTGCTCATAATGCCAACTGCCCATAGTGAACACCTGCTCACAATGTCTACTGCCCATAGTGAAAACCTGCTCATAATGTCTACTGCCCATAGTGAAAACCTGCTCATAATGTCTACTGCCCAGTGACCAACTGCCCACAGTGACCAACAGCCCACAGTGACCAACAGCCCACAGTGACCAACTGCCCACAGTGACCAACTGCTTATAATGCCCACTGCCCACAGTGAACACCTGCTCATAATGCCTACTGCCCATAGTGAACACCTGCTCATAATGCCTACTGCCCATAGTGACCAGCTGCTCACAATGCAAATTGCCTATAGTGAACACCTGCTCATAATGCCTACTGCCCATAGTGAACAGCAGCTCACAATGCAAACTGCCTATAGTGAACACCTGCTCATAATGCCTACTGCCTATAGTGAACACCGGCTCATTATGCCTACTGCCCATAGTGACCAGCTGCTCATAATGCCTACTACCCATAGTGACCAGCTCCTCATAATGCCTACTGCCCATAGTGACCAGCTGCTCACAATGCAAACTGCATATAGGAACACCTGCTCATATTGCCTACTGCCCATAGTGAACAGCAGCTCACAATGCAAACTGCCTATAGCGAACATCTGCTCATAATGCCTACTGCCTATAGTGAACACCTGCTCATAATGCCTACTGCCCATAATGACCATCTGCTCATAATGCCTACTGCCCATAGTGGACACCTGCTCATAATGCCAACTTCCCATAGTGAACACCTGCTCATATTGCCTACTGCCCATAGTGACCAGCTGCTCATAATGCCTACTGCCCATAGTGACCAGCTGCTCATAATGCCTACTGCCCATAGTGAACACCTGCTCATAATGCCAACTGCCCATAGTGAACACCTGCTCACAATGTCTACTGCCCATAGTGAAAACCTACTCATAATGTCTACTGCCCATAGTGAAAACCTGCTCATAATGTCTACTGCCCAGTGACCAACTGCCCACAGTGACCAACAGCCCACAGTGACCAACAGCCCACAGTGACCAACTGCCCACAGTGACCAACTGCTTATAATGCCCACTGCCCACAGTGAACACCTGCTCATAATGCCTACTGCCCATAGTGACCAGCTGCTCATAATGCCTACTGCCCATAGTGGACACCTGCTCATAATGCCAACTTCCCATAGTGAACACCTGCTCATATTGCCTACTGCCCATAGTGACCAGCTGCTCATAATGCCTACTGCCCATAGTGACCAGCTGCTCATAATGCCTACTGCCCATAGTGAACACCTGCTCATAATGCCAACTGCCCATAGTGAACACCTGCTCACAATGTCTACTGCCCATAGTGAAAACCTGCTCATAATGTCTACTGCCCATAGTGTAAACCTGCTCATAATGTCTACTGCCCACAGTGACCAACTGCCCATAGTGACCAGCTGCCCATAATTCCAACTGCCCATAGTGAACACCTGCCCACAGTGACCATCTGCCTTCAGTGACCAACTGCCCACAGTGAACACCTGCTCATAATGCCTACTGCCCATAGTGACCAGCTGCTCAAAATGCAAACTGCCTATAGTGAACACCTGCTCATAATGCCTACTGCCCACAGTGAACAGCAGCTCACAATGCAAACTGCCTATAGTGAACACCTGCTCATAATGCCTACTGCTCATAGTGACCAGCTGCTCATAATGCCTATTGCCTATGGTGAACACCTGCTCATAATGCCAACTTCCCATAGTGAACGCCTGCTCATAATGCCTACTGCCCATAGTGAACACCTGCTCATAATGTCTACTGCTCATAGTGAACACATGCTCATAATGCCTACTGCCCACAGTGAACACCGGCTCATTATGCCTACTGCCCATAGTGACCATCTGCTCATAATGCCTACTGCCCATAGTGGACACCTGCTCATAATGCCAACTTCCCATAGTGAACACCTGCTCATATTGCCTACTGCCCATAGTGACCAGCTGCTCATAATGCCTACTGCCCATAGTGACCAGCTGCTCATAATGCCTACTGCCCATAGTGAACACCTGCTCATAATGCCAACTGCCCATAGTGAACACCTGCTCACAATGTCTACTGCCCATAGTGAAAACCTGCTCATAATGTCTACTGCCCATAGTGAAAACCTGCTCATAATGTCTACTGCCCAGTGACCAACTGCCCACAGTGACCAACAGCCCACAGTGACCAACAGCCCACAGTGACCAACTGCCCACAGTGACCAACTGCCCACAGTGACCACTGCCCACAGTGAACACCTGCTCATAATGCCTACTGCCCATAGTGAACACCTGCTCATAATGCCTACTGCCCATAGTGACCAGCTGCTCACAATGCAAATTGCCTATAGTGAACACCTGCTCATAATGCCTACTGCCCATAGTGAACAGCAGCTCACAATGCAAACTGCCTATAGTGAACACCTGCTCATAATGCCTACTGCCTATAGTGAACACCGGCTCATTATGCCTACTGCCCATAGTGACCAGCTGCTCATAATGCCTACTGCCCATAGTGACCAGCTGCTCATAATGCCTACTGCCCATAGTGACCAGCTGCTCACAATGCAAACTGCCTATAGTGAACACCTGCTCATAATGCCTACTGCATATAGTGAACAGCAGCTCACAATGCAAACTGCCTATAGCGATCATCTGCTCATAATGCCTACTGCCTATAGTGAACACCTGCTCATAATGCCTACTGCCCATAGTGACCAGCTGCTCATAATGCCTACTGCCCATAGTGGACACCTGCTCATAATGCCAACTTCCCATAGTGAACACCTGCTCATATTGCCTACTGCCCATAGTGACCAGCTGCTCATAATGCCTACTGCCCATAGTGACCAGCTGCTCATAATGCCTACTGCCCATAGTGAACACCTGCTCATAATGCCAACTGCCCATAGTGAACACCTGCTCAAAATGTCTACTGCCCATAGTGAAAACCTGCTCATAATGTCTACTGCCCATAGTGTAAACCTGCTCATAATGTCTACTGCCCACAGTGACCAACTGCCCATAGTGACCAGCTGCCCATAATTCCAACTGCCCATAGTGAACACCTGCCCACAGTGAACACCTGCTCATAATGCCTACTGCCCATAGTGACCAGCTGCTCAAAATGCAAACTGCCTATAGTGAACACCTGCTCATAATGCCTACTGCCCATAGTGAACAGCAGCTCACAATGCAAACTGCCTATAGTGAACACCTGCTCATAATGCCTACTGCTCATAGTGACCAGCTGCTCATAATGCCTATTGCCTATGGTGAACACCTGCTCATAATGCCAACTTCCCATAGTGAACGCCTGCTCATAATGCCTACTGCCCATAGTGAACACCTGCTCATAATGTCTACTGCTCATAGTGAACACATGCTCATAATGCCTACTGCCCACAGTGAACACCGGCTCATTATGCCTACTGCCCATAGTGACCAGCTGCTCATAATGCCTACTGCCCATAGTGACCAGCTGCTCACAATGCAAACTGCCTATAGTGAACACCTGCTCATAATGCCTACTGCTCATAGTGAACAGCAGCTCACAATGCAAACTGCCTATAGCGAACATCTGCTCATAATGCCTACTGCCTATAGTGAACACCTGCTCATAATGCCTACTGCCCATAGTGACCAGCTGCTCATAATGCCTACTGCCCATAGTGGACACCTGCTCATAATGCCAACTTCCCATAGTGAACACCTGCTCATAATGCCTACTGCCCATAGTGAACACCTGCTCATAATGCCTACTGCCCATAGTGACCAGCTGCTCATAATGCCTACTGCCCATAGTGACCAGCTGCTCATAATGCCTACTGCCCATAGTGACCAGCAGCTCACAATGCAAACTGCCTATAGTGAACACCTGCTCATAATGCCTACTGCCCATAGTGAACAGCAGCTCACAATGCAAACTGCATATAGTGAACACCTGCTCATAATGCCTACTGCCTATAGTGAACACCTGCTCATAATGCCTACTGCCCATAGTGACCAGCTGCTCATAATGCTTACTGCCCATAGTGACCAGCTGCTCATAATGCCTACTGCCCATAGTGACCAGCTGCTCACAATGCAAACTGCCTATAGTGAACACCTGCTCACAATGCAAACTGCCTATAGTGAACACCTGCTCACAATGCAAACTGCCTATAGCGAACATCTGCTCATAATGCCTACTGCCTATAGTGAACACCTGCTCATAATGCCCACTGCCCATAGTGACCAGCTGCTCATAATGCCTACTGCCCATAGTGAACACCTGCTCATAATGCCAACTTCCCATAGTGAACACCTGCTCATAATGCCTACTGCCCATAGTGAACACCTGCCCATAGTGAACACCTGCCCATAATGCCAACTGCCCATAGTGCACACCTGCCCATAATGCCAACTGCCCATAGTGAACACCTGCTCATAATGCCTACTGCCCATAGTGAACACCTGCTCATAATGCCTACTGCCCATAGTGACCAGCTGCTCATAATGCCTACTGCCCATAGTGACCAGCTGCTCACAATGCAAACTGCCTATAGTGAACACCTGCTCATAATGCCTACTGCCCATAGTGAACAGCAGCTCACAATGCAAACTGCCTATAGCGAACATCTGCTCATAATGCCTACTGCCTATAGTGAACATCTGCTCATAATGCCTACTGCCCATAGTGAACACCTGCCCATAATGCCAACTGCCCATAGTGCACACCTGCCCATAATGCCAACTGCCCATAGTGAACACCTGCTCATAATGCCTACTGCCCATAGTGAACACCTGCTCATAATGCCTACTGCCCATAGTGACCAGCTGCTCATAATGCCTACTGCCCATAGTGACCAGCTGCTCATAATGCCTACTGCCCATAGTGAACACCTGCTCATAATGCCTACTGCCCATAGTGAACAGCAGCTCACAATGCAAACTGCCTATAGCGAACATCTGCTCATAATGCCTACTGCCTATAGTGAACACCTGCTCATAATGCCTACTGCCCATAGTGACCAGCTGCTCATAATGCCTACTGCCCATAGTGGACACCTGCTCATAATGCCAACTTCCCATAGTGAACACCTGCTCATAATGCCTACTGCCCATAGTGAACACCTGCTCATAATGCCTACTGCCCATAGTGACCAGCTGCTCATAATGCCTACTGCCCATTGTGACCAGCTGCTCATAATGCCTACTGCCCATAGTGACCAGCTGCTCATAATGCCTACTGCCCATAGTGACCAGCAGCTCACAATGCAAACTGCCTATAGTGAACACCTGCTCATAATGCCTACTGCCCATAGTGAACAGCAGCTCACAATGCAAACTGCATATAGTGAACACCTGCTCATAATGCCTACTGCCTATAGTGAACACCTGCTCATAATGCCTACTGCCCATAGTGACCAGCTGCTCATAATGCCTACTGCCCATAGTGACCAGCTGCTCATAATGCCTACTGCCCATAGTGACCAGCTGCTCACAATGCAAACTGCCTATAGTGAACACCTGCTCACAATGCAAACTGCCTATAGCGAACATCTGCTCATAATGCCTACTGCCTATAGTGAACACCTGCTCATAATGCCCACTGCCCATAGTGACCAGCTGCCCATAGTGACCAGCTGCTCATAATGCCTACTGCCCATAGTGAACACCTGCTCATAATGCCAACTTCCCATAGTGACCAGCTGCTCATAATGCCTACTGCCCATAGTGAACACCTGCTCATAATGCCAACTTCCCATAGTGAACACCTGCTCATAATGCCTACTGCCCATAGTGAACACCTGCTCATAATGCCTACTGCCCATAGTGAACACCTGCTCATAATGCCTACTGCCCATAGTGACCAGCTGCTCACAATGCAAACTGCCTATAGTGAACACCTGCTCATAATGCCTACTGCCCATAGTGAACACCTGCTCATAATGCCTACTGCCCATAGTGACCAGCTGCTCACAATGCCAACTGCCTATAGTGAAGACCTGCTTATAATGCCAACTGCCCATAATGCAGACCTGCTTATAATGCCAACTGCCCATAATGCACACCTGCCCATAATGCCAACTGCCCATAGTGAACACCTGCTCATAATGCCTACTGCCCATAGTGATCAGCTGCTCATAATGCCTACTGCCCATAGTGACCAGCTGCTCATAATGCCTACTGCCCATAATGAACACCTGCTCATAATGCCAACTGCCCATAGTGAACACCTGCTCACAATGTCTACTGCCCATAGTGAAAACCTGCTCATAATGTCTACTGCCCATAGTGAAAACCTGCTCATAATGTCTACTGCCCAGTGACCAACTGCCCACAGTGACCAACAGCCCACAGTGACCAACAGCCCACAGTGACCAACTGCCCACAGTGACCAACTGCTTATAATGCCCACTGCCCACAGTGAACACCTGCTCATAATGCCTACTGCCCATAGTGAACACCTGCTCATAATGCCTACTGCCCATAGTGACCAGCTGCTCACAATGCAAATTGCCTATAGTGAACACCTGCTCATAATGCCTACTGCCCATAGTGAACAGCAGCTCACAATGCAAACTGCCTATAGTGAACACCTGCTCATAATGCCTACTGCCTATAGTGAACACCGGCTCATTATGCCTACTGCCCATAGTGACCAGCTGCTCATAATGCCTACTGCCCATAGTGACCAGCTGCTCATAATGCCTACTGCCCATAGTGACCAGCTGCTCACAATGCAAACTGCCTATAGTGAACACCTGCTCATAATGCCTACTGCATATAGTGAACAGCAGCTCACAATGCAAACTGCCTATAGCGATCATCTGCTCATAATGCCTACTGCCTATAGTGAACACCTGCTCATAATGCCTACTGCCCATAGTGACCAGCTGCTCATAATGCCTACTGCCCATAGTGGACACCTGCTCATAATGCCAACTTCCCATAGTGAACACCTGCTCATATTGCCTACTGCCCATAGTGACCAGCTGCTCATAATGCCTACTGCCCATAGTGACCAGCTGCTCATAATGCCTACTGCCCATAGTGAACACCTGCTCATAATGCCAACTGCCCATAGTGAACACCTGCTCAAAATGTCTACTGCCCATAGTGAAAACCTGCTCATAATGTCTACTGCCCATAGTGTAAACCTGCTCATAATGTCTACTGCCCACAGTGACCAACTGCCCATAGTGACCAGCTGCCCATAATTCCAACTGCCCATAGTGAACACCTGCCCACAGTGAACACCTGCTCATAATGCCTACTGCCCATAGTGACCAGCTGCTCAAAATGCAAACTGCCTATAGTGAACACCTGCTCATAATGCCTACTGCCCATAGTGAACAGCAGCTCACAATGCAAACTGCCTATAGTGAACACCTGCTCATAATGCCTACTGCTCATAGTGACCAGCTGCTCATAATGCCTATTGCCTATGGTGAACACCTGCTCATAATGCCAACTTCCCATAGTGAACGCCTGCTCATAATGCCTACTGCCCATAGTGAACACCTGCTCATAATGTCTACTGCTCATAGTGAACACATGCTCATAATGCCTACTGCCCACAGTGAACACCGGCTCATTATGCCTACTGCCCATAGTGACCAGCTGCTCATAATGCCTACTGCCCATAGTGACCAGCTGCTCACAATGCAAACTGCCTATAGTGAACACCTGCTCATAATGCCTACTGCTCATAGTGAACAGCAGCTCACAATGCAAACTGCCTATAGCGAACATCTGCTCATAATGCCTACTGCCTATAGTGAACACCTGCTCATAATGCCTACTGCCCATAGTGACCAGCTGCTCATAATGCCTACTGCCCATAGTGGACACCTGCTCATAATGCCAACTTCCCATAGTGAACACCTGCTCATAATGCCTACTGCCCATAGTGAACACCTGCTCATAATGCCTACTGCCCATAGTGACCAGCTGCTCATAATGCCTACTGCCCATAGTGACCAGCTGCTCATAATGCCTACTGCCCATAGTGACCAGCAGCTCACAATGCAAACTGCCTATAGTGAACACCTGCTCATAATGCCTACTGCCCATAGTGAACAGCAGCTCACAATGCAAACTGCATATAGTGAACACCTGCTCATAATGCCTACTGCCTATAGTGAACACCTGCTCATAATGCCTACTGCCCATAGTGACCAGCTGCTCATAATGCTTACTGCCCATAGTGACCAGCTGCTCATAATGCCTACTGCCCATAGTGACCAGCTGCTCACAATGCAAACTGCCTATAGTGAACACCTGCTCACAATGCAAACTGCCTATAGTGAACACCTGCTCACAATGCAAACTGCCTATAGCGAACATCTGCTCATAATGCCTACTGCCTATAGTGAACACCTGCTCATAATGCCCACTGCCCATAGTGACCAGCTGCTCATAATGCCTACTGCCCATAGTGAACACCTGCTCATAATGCCAACTTCCCATAGTGAACACCTGCTCATAATGCCTACTGCCCATAGTGAACACCTGCCCATAGTGAACACCTGCCCATAATGCCAACTGCCCATAGTGCACACCTGCCCATAATGCCAACTGCCCATAGTGAACACCTGCTCATAATGCCTACTGCCCATAGTGAACACCTGCTCATAATGCCTACTGCCCATAGTGACCAGCTGCTCATAATGCCTACTGCCCATAGTGACCAGCTGCTCACAATGCAAACTGCCTATAGTGAACACCTGCTCATAATGCCTACTGCCCATAGTGAACAGCAGCTCACAATGCAAACTGCCTATAGCGAACATCTGCTCATAATGCCTACTGCCTATAGTGAACATCTGCTCATAATGCCTACTGCCCATAGTGAACACCTGCCCATAATGCCAACTGCCCATAGTGCACACCTGCCCATAATGCCAACTGCCCATAGTGAACACCTGCTCATAATGCCTACTGCCCATAGTGAACACCTGCTCATAATGCCTACTGCCCATAGTGACCAGCTGCTCATAATGTCTACTGCCCATAGTGACCAGCTGCTCATAATGCCTACTGCCCATAGTGAACACCTGCTCATAATGCCTACTGCCCATAGTGAACAGCAGCTCACAATGCAAACTGCCTATAGCGAACATCTGCTCATAATGCCTACTGCCTATAGTGAACACCTGCTCATAATGCCTACTGCCCATAGTGACCAGCTGCTCATAATGCCTACTGCCCATAGTGGACACCTGCTCATAATGCCAACTTCCCATAGTGAACACCTGCTCATAATGCCTACTGCCCATAGTGAACACCTGCTCATAATGCCTACTGCCCATAGTGACCAGCTGCTCATAATGCCTACTGCCCATTGTGACCAGCTGCTCATAATGCCTACTGCCCATAGTGACCAGCTGCTCATAATGCCTACTGCCCATAGTGACCAGCAGCTCACAATGCAAACTGCCTATAGTGAACACCTGCTCATAATGCCTACTGCCCATAGTGAACAGCAGCTCACAATGCAAACTGCATATAGTGAACACCTGCTCATAATGACTACTGCCTATAGTGAACACCTGCTCATAATGCCTACTGCCCATAGTGACCAGCTGCTCATAATGCCTACTGCCCATAGTGACCAGCTGCTCATAATGCCTACTGCTCATAGTGACCAGCTGCTCATAATGCCTATTGCCTATGGTGAACACCTGCTCATAATGCCAACTTCCCATAGTGAACGCCTGCTCATAATGCCTACTGCCCATAGTGAACACCTGCTCATAATGTCTACTGCTCATAGTGAACACATGCTCATAATGCCTACTGCCCACAGTGAACACCGGCTCATTATGCCTACTGCCCATAGTGACCAGCTGCTCATAATGCCTACTGCCCATAGTGACCAGCTGCTCACAATGCAAACTGCCTATAGTGAACACCTGCTCATAATGCCTACTGCTCATAGTGAACAGCAGCTCACAATGCAAACTGCCTATAGCGAACATCTGCTCATAATGCCTACTGCCTATAGTGAACACCTGCTCATAATGCCTACTGCCCATAGTGACCAGCTGCTCATAATGCCTACTGCCCATAGTGGACACCTGCTCATAATGCCAACTTCCCATAGTGAACACCTGCTCATAATGCCTACTGCCCATAGTGAACACCTGCTCATAATGCCTACTGCCCATAGTGACCAGCTGCTCATAATGCCTACTGCCCATAGTGACCAGCTGCTCATAATGCCTACTGCCCATAGTGACCAGCAGCTCACAATGCAAACTGCCTATAGTGAACACCTGCTCATAATGCCTACTGCCCATAGTGAACAGCAGCTCACAATGCAAACTGCATATAGTGAACACCTGCTCATAATGCCTACTGCCTATAGTGAACACCTGCTCATAATGCCTACTGCCCATAGTGACCAGCTGCTCATAATGCTTACTGCCCATAGTGACCAGCTGCTCATAATGCCTACTGCCCATAGTGACCAGCTGCTCACAATGCAAACTGCCTATAGTGAACACCTGCTCACAATGCAAACTGCCTATAGTGAACACCTGCTCACAATGCAAACTGCCTATAGCGAACATCTGCTCATAATGCCTACTGCCTATAGTGAACACCTGCTCATAATGCCCACTGCCCATAGTGACCAGCTGCTCATAATGCCTACTGCCCATAGTGAACACCTGCTCATAATGCCAACTTCCCATAGTGAACACCTGCTCATAATGCCTACTGCCCATAGTGAACACCTGCCCATAGTGAACACCTGCCCATAATGCCAACTGCCCATAGTGCACACCTGCCCATAATGCCAACTGCCCATAGTGAACACCTGCTCATAATGCCTACTGCCCATAGTGAACACCTGCTCATAATGCCTACTGCCCATAGTGACCAGCTGCTCATAATGCCTACTGCCCATAGTGACCAGCTGCTCACAATGCAAACTGCCTATAGTGAACACCTGCTCATAATGCCTACTGCCCATAGTGAACAGCAGCTCACAATGCAAACTGCCTATAGCGAACATCTGCTCATAATGCCTACTGCCTATAGTGAACATCTGCTCATAATGCCTACTGCCCATAGTGAACACCTGCCCATAATGCCAACTGCCCATAGTGCACACCTGCCCATAATGCCAACTGCCCATAGTGAACACCTGCTCATAATGCCTACTGCCCATAGTGAACACCTGCTCATAATGCCTACTGCCCATAGTGACCAGCTGCTCATAATGTCTACTGCCCATAGTGACCAGCTGCTCATAATGCCTACTGCCCATAGTGAACACCTGCTCATAATGCCTACTGCCCATAGTGAACAGCAGCTCACAATGCAAACTGCCTATAGCGAACATCTGCTCATAATGCCTACTGCCTATAGTGAACACCTGCTCATAATGCCTACTGCCCATAGTGACCAGCTGCTCATAATGCCTACTGCCCATAGTGGACACCTGCTCATAATGCCAACTTCCCATAGTGAACACCTGCTCATAATGCCTACTGCCCATAGTGAACACCTGCTCATAATGCCTACTGCCCATAGTGACCAGCTGCTCATAATGCCTACTGCCCATTGTGACCAGCTGCTCATAATGCCTACTGCCCATAGTGACCAGCTGCTCATAATGCCTACTGCCCATAGTGACCAGCAGCTCACAATGCAAACTGCCTATAGTGAACACCTGCTCATAATGCCTACTGCCCATAGTGAACAGCAGCTCACAATGCAAACTGCATATAGTGAACACCTGCTCATAATGACTACTGCCTATAGTGAACACCTGCTCATAATGCCTACTGCCCATAGTGACCAGCTGCTCATAATGCCTACTGCCCATAGTGACCAGCTGCTCATAATGCCTACTGCCCATAGTGACCAGCTGCTCACAATGCAAACTGCCTATAGTGAACACCTGCTCACAATGCAAACTGCCTATAGCGAACATCTGCTCATAATGCCTACTGCCTATAGTGAACACCTGCTCATTATGCCCACTGCCCATAGTGACCAGCTGCCCATAGTGACCAGCTGCTCATAATGCCTACTGCCCATAGTGAACACCTGCTCATAATGCCAACTTCCCATAGTGACCAGCTGCTCATAATGCCTACTGCCCATAGTGAACACCTGCTCATAATGCCAACTTCCCATAGTGAACACCTGCTCATAATGCCTACTGCCCATAGTGAACACCTGCTCATAATGCCTACTGCCCATAGTGAACACCTGCTCATAATGCCTACTGCCCATAGTGACCAGCTGCTCACAATGCAAACTGCCTATAGTGAACACCTGCTCATAATGCCTACTGCCCATAGTGACCAGCTGCTCACAATGCCAACTGCCTATAGTGAAGACCTGCTTATAATGCCAACTGCCCATAATGCAGACCTGCTTATAATGCCAACTGCCCATAATGCACACCTGCCCATAATGCCAACTGCCCATAGTGAACACCTGCTCATAATGCCTACTGCCCATAGTGACCAGCTGCTAATAATGCCTACTGCCCATAGTGACCAGCTGCTCATAATGCCTACTGCCCATAGTGAACACCTGCTCATAATGCCAACTGCCCATAGTGAACACCTGCTCATAATGTCTACTGCCCACAGTGACAAAACTGCCCACAGTGACCAACTGCCCACAGGGACCAACAGCCCACAGTGACCAACAGCCCACAGTGACCAACAGCCCACAGTGACCAACTGCCCACAGTGACCAACTGCTTATAATGCCCACTGCCCATAGTGAACACCTGCTCATAATGCCTACTGCCCATAGTGAACACCTGCTCATAATGCCTACTGCCCATAGTGACCAGCTGCTCACAATGCAAACTGCCTATAGTGAACACCTGCTCATAATGCCTACTGCCCATAGTGAACAGCAGCTCACAATGCAAACTGCCTATAGTGAACACCTGCTCATAATGCCTACTGCCTATAGTGAACACCGGCTCATTATGCCTACTGCCCATAGTGACCAGCTGCTCATAATGCCTACTGCCCATAGTGACCAGCTGCTCATAATGCCTACTGCCCATAGTGACCAGCTGCTCACAATGCAAACTGCCTATAGTGAACAGCAGCTCACAATGCAAACTGCCTATAGCGAACATCTGCTCATAATGCCTACTGCCTATAGTGAACACCTGCTCATAATGCCTACTGCCCATAGTGACCAGCTGCTCATAATGCCTACTGCCCATAGTGGATACCTGCTCATAATGCCAACTTCCCATAGTGAACACCTGCTCATATTGCCTACTGCCCATAGTGACCAGCTGCTCATAATGCCTACTGCACATAGTGACCAGCTGCTCATAATGCCTACTGCCCATAGTGAACACCTGCTCATAATGCCTACTGCCCATAGTGAACACCTGCTCATAATGCCTACTGCCTATAGTGAACACCTGCTCATAATGCCTACTGCCCATAGTGACCAGCTGCTCATAATGCCTACTGCCCATAGTGGATACCTGCTCATAATGCCAACTTCCCATAGTGAACACCTGCTCATATTGCCTACTGCCCATAGTGACCAGCTGCTCATAATGCCTACTGCCCATAGTGACCAGCTGCTCATAATGCCAACTGCCCATAGTGAACACCTGCTCACAATGTCTACTGCCCATAGTGTAAACCTGCTCATAATGTCTACTGCCCACAGTGACCAACTGCCCATAGTGACCAGCTGCCCATAATTCCAACTACCCATAGTGAGCACCTGCCCACAGTGACCATCTGCCTTCAGTAACCATCTGCCTTCAGTGACCACCTGCTTTCAGTGACCACCTGCCCTCAGCGACCAACTGCCCACAGAGAATACCTGCTCATAATGCCTACTGCCCATAGTGACCAGCTGCTCACAATGCAAACTGCCTATAGTGAACACCTGCTTATAATGCCTACTGCCCATAGTGAAGAGCAGCTCACAATGCAAACTGCCTATAGTGAACACCTGCTCATAATGCCTACTGCCTATAGTGAACACCTGCTCACAATGCCTACTGCCCATAGTGACCAGCTGCTCATAATGCCTACTGCCTATGGTGAACACCTGCTCACAATGTCTACTGCCCATAGTGACCAACTGCCCACAGTGACCAACTGCCCACAGGGACCAACAGCCCACAGTGACCAACTGCCCACAGTGACCAACTGCCCACAGTGACCAACTGCCCACAGTGACCAACTGCTTATAATGCCCACTGCCCATAGTGAACACCTGCTCATAATGCCTACTGCCCATAGTGAACACCTGCTCATAATGCCTACTGCCCATAGTGACCAGCTGCTCACAATGCAAACTGCCTATAGTGAACACCTGCTCATAATGCCTACTGCCCATAGTGAACAGCAGCTCACAATGCAAACTGCCTATAGTGAACACCTGCTCATAATGCCTACTGCCTATAGTGAACACCGGCTCATTATGCCTACTGCCCATAGTGACCAGCTGCTCATAATGCCTACTGCCCATAGTGACCAGCTGCTCATAATGCCTACTGCCCATAGTGACCAGCTGCTCACAATGCAAACTGCCTATAGTGAACAGCAGCTCACAATGCAAACTGCCTATAGCGAACATCTGCTCATAATGCCTACTGCCTATAGTGAACACCTGCTCATAATGCCTACTGCCCATAGTGACCAGCTGCTCATAATGCCTACTGCCCATAGTGGATACCTGCTCGCATAATGCCAACTTCCCATAGTGAACACCTGCTCATATTGCCTACTGCCCATAGTGACCAGCTGCTCATAATGCCTACTGCCCATAGTGACCAGCTGCTCATAATGCCTACTGCCCATAGTGAACACCTGCTCATAATGCCAACTGCCCATAGTGAACACCTGCTCACAATGTCTACTGCCCATAGTGAACACCTGCTCATAATGCCAACTGCCCATAGTGAACACCTGCTCATAATGTCTACTGCCCATAGTGTAAACCTGCTCATAATGTCTACTGCCCACAGTGACCAACTGCCCATAGTGACCAGCTGCCCACAGTGACCATCTGCCTTCAGTGACCATCTGCCTTCAGTGACCACCTGCTTTCAGTGACCACCTGCCCTCAGCGACCAACTGCCCACAGAGAACACCTGCTCATAATGCCTACTGCCCATAGTGACCAGCTGCTCACAATGCAAACTGCCTATAATGAACACCTGCTTATAATGCCTACTGCCCATAGTGAACAGCAGCTCACAATGCAAACTGCCTATAGTGAACACCTGCTCATAATGCCTACTGCCTATAGTGAACACCTGCTCACAATGCCTACTGCCTATAGTGAACACCTGCTCACAATGCCTACTGCCCATGGTGAACACCTGCTCATAATGCCAACTTCCCATAGTGAACACCTGCTCATAATGCCTACTGCCCATAGTGAACACCTGCTCATAATGTCTACTGCCCATAGTGAACACATGCTCATAATGCCTACTGCCCACAGTGAACACCGGCTCATAATGCCTACTGCCCACAGTGAACACCGGCTCATTATGCCTACTGCCCATAGTGACCAGCTGCTCATAATGCCTACTACCCATAGTGACCAGCTCCTCATAATGCCTACTGCCCATAGTGACCAGCTGCTCACAATGCAAACTGCCTATAGTGAACACCTGCTCATAATGCCTACTGCCCATAGTGAACAGCAGCTCACAATGCAAACTGCCTATAGCGAACATCTGCTCATAATGCCTACTGCCTATAGTGAACACCTGCTCATAATGCCTACTGCCCATAGTGACCATCTGCTCATAATGCCTACTGCCCATAGTGGACACCTGCTCATAATGCCAACTTCCCATAGTGAACACCTGCTCATATTGCCTACTGCCCATAGTGACCAGCTGCTCATAATGCCTACTGCCCATAGTGACCAGCTGCTCATAATGCCTACTGCCCATAGTGAACACCTGCTCATAATGCCAACTGCCCATAGTGAACACCTGCTCATAATGTCTACTGCCCATAGTGAAAACCTGCTCATAATGTCTACTGCCCATAGTGTAAACCTGCTCATAATGTCTACTGCCCACAGTGACCAACTGCCCATAGTGACCAGCTGCCCATAATTCCAACTGCCCATAGTGAACACCTGCCCACAGTGACCACCTGCCTTCAGTGACCACCTGCTTTCAGTGACCACCTGCCCTCAGCGACCAACTGCCCACAGTGAACACCTGCTCATAATGCCTACTGCCCATAGTGACCAGCTGCTCACAATGCAAACTGCCTATAGTGAACACCTGCTCATAATGCCTACTGCCCATAGTGAACAGCAGCTCACAATGCAAACTGCCTATAGTGAACACCTGCTCATAATGCCTACTGCCTATAGTGAACACCTGCTCACAATGCCTACTGCCCATAGTGACCAGCTGCTCATAATGCCTACTGCCTATGGTGAACACCTGCTCATAATGCCAACTTCCCATAGTGAACACCTGCTCATAATGCCTACTGCCCATAGTGAACACCTGCTCATAATGTCTACTGCCCATAGTGAACACATGCTCATAATGCCTACTGCCCACAGTGAACACCGGCTCATTATGCCTACTGCCCATAGTGACCAGCTGCTCATAATACCTACTGCCCATAGTGACCAGCTGCTCATAATGCCTACTGCCCATAGTGACCAGCTGCTCACAATGCAAACTGCCTATAGTGAACACCTGCTCATAATGCCTACTGCCCATAGTGAACAGCAGCTCACAATGCAAACTGCCTATAGCGAACATCTGCTCATAATGCCTACTGCCTATAGTGAACACCTGCTCATAATGCCTACTGCCCATAGTGACCAGCTGCTCATAATGCCTACTGCCCATAGTGGACACCTGCTCATAAGGCCAACTTCCCATAGTGAACACCTGATCATAATGCCTACTGCCCATAGTGAACACCTGCTCATAATGCCTACTGCCCATAGTGACCAGCTGCTCATAATGCCTACTGCCCATAGTGACCAGCTGCTCATAATGCCTACTGCCCATAGTGACCAGCAGCTCACAATGCAAACTGCCTATAGTGAACACCTGCTCATAATGCCTACTGCCCATAGTGAACAGCAGCTCACAATGCAAACTGCATATAGTGAACACCTGCTCATAATGCCTACTGCCTATAGTGAACACCTGCTCATAATGCCTACTGCCCATAGTGACCAGCTGCTCATAATGCCTACTGCCCATAGTGACCAGCTGCTCATAATGCCTACTGCCCATAGTGACCAGCTGCTCACAATGCAAACTGCCTATAGTGAACACCTGCTCATAATGCCAACTGCCCATAGTGAACACCTGCCCATAATGCCAACTGCCCATAGTGAACACCTGCTCATAATGCCAACTGCCCACAGTGACCAACTGCCCAGTGACCAACTGCCCACAGTGACCACCTGCCCACAGTGACCACCTGCTCATAATGTCTACTGCCCATAGTGAACACCTGCTCATAATGCCTACTGCCCATAGTGACCAGCTGCTCACAATGCAAACTGCCTATAGTGAACACCTGCTCATAATGCCTACTGCCCGTAGTGAACACCTGCTCATAATGCCTACTGCCCGTAGTGACAAGCTGCTCATAATGCCTACTGCCCGTAGTGACCAGCTGCTCATAATGCCTACTGCCCATAGTGAGCAGCTGCCCATAATTCCACCTGCCCACAGTGACCACCTGCTCATAATGTCTACTGCCCATAGTGAACACCTGCTCATGATGTCTACTGCCCATAGTGAACACCTGCTCATGATGACTACTGCCCATAGTGACCAGCTGCTCACAATGCAAACTGCCTATAGTGAACACCTGCTCATAATGCCTACTGCCCATAGTGAACAGTTGCTCACAATGCAAACTGCCTATAGTGAACACCTGCTCATAATGTCTACTGCCCATAGTGTAAACCTGCTCATAATGTCTACTGCCCACAGTGACCAACTGCCCATAGTGACCAGCTGCCCATAATTCCAACTGCCCATAGTGAACACCTGCCCACAGTGACCATCTGCCTTCAGTGACCATCTGCCTTCAGTGACCACCTGCTTTCAGTGACCACCTGCCCTCAGTGACCAACTGCCCACAGTGACCAACTTCCCTAAGTGGCCATCTGCCCACAGTGACCATCTGCCCTCAGTGACCATCTGCCCTCAGTGACCACCTGCCCATAGTGAACACCTGCTCATAATGCCTACTGCCCATAGTGACCAGCTGCTCACAATGCCAACTGCCTATAGTGAAGACCTGCTTATAATGCCAACTGCCCATAGTGCACACCTGCCCATAGTGCACACCTGCCCATAGTGAACACCTGCCCATAATGCCAACTGCCCATAGTGAACACCTGCTCATAATGCCTACAGCCCATAGTGACCAGCTGCTCATAATGCCTACTGCCCATAGTGACCAGCTGCTCATAATGCCTACTGCCCATAGTGAACACCTGCTCATAATGCCAACTGCCCATAGTGAACACCTGCTCACAATGCAAACTGCCTATAGTGAACACCTGCTCATAATGCCTACTGCCCACAGTGAACACCTGCTCATGATGACTACTGCCCATAGTGACCAGCTACTCACAATGCAAACTGCCTATAGTGAACACCTGCTCATAATGCCTACTGCCCATAGTGAACAGTTGCTCACAATGCAAACTGCCTATAGTGAACACCTGCTCATAATGCCTACTGCCCGTAGTGACCAGCTGCTCATAATGCCTACTGCCCATAGTGACCAGCTGCCCTTAATTCCAACTGCCCATAGTGACCACCTGCCCACAGTGACCATCTGTCTTCAGTGACCACCTGCTTTCAGTGACCACCTGCCCTCAGTGACCACCTGCCCTCAGTGACCAACTGCCCTCAGTGACCATCTGCCCTCAGTGACCACCTGCCCATAGTGAACACCTGCTCATAATGCCTACTGCCCATAGTGACCAGCTGCTCACAATGCCAACTGCCTATAGTGAAGACCTGCTTATAATGCCAACTGCCCATAGTGCACACCTGCCCATAGTGCACACCTGCCCATAGTGAACACCTGCCCATAATGCCAACTGCCCATAGTGAACACCTGCTCATAATGCCTACAGCCCATAGTGACCAGCTGCTCATAATGCCTACTGCCCATAGTGACCAGCTGCTCATAATGCCTACTGCCCATAGTGAACACCTGCTCATAATGCCATCTGCCCACAGTGACCATCTGCCCTCAGTGACCACCTGCCCATAGTGAACACCTGCTCATAATGCCTACTGCCCATAGTGACCAGCTGCTCACAATGCCAACTGCCTATAGTGAAGACCTGCTTATAATGCCAACTGCCCATAGTGCACACCTGCCCATAGTGCACACCTGCCCATAGTGAACACCTGCCCATAATGCCAACTGCCCATAGTGAACACCTGCTCATAATGCCTACAGCCCATAGTGACCAGCTGCTCATAATGCCTACTGCCCATAGTGACCAGCTGCTCATAATGCCTACTGCCCATAGTGAACACCTGCTCATAATGCCAACTGCCCATAGTGAACACCTGCTCACAATGCAAACTGCCTATAGTGAACACCTGCTCATAATGCCTACTGCCCACAGTGAACACCTGCTCATGATGACTACTGCCCATAGTGACCAGCTACTCACAATGCAAACTGCCTATAGTGAACACCTGCTCATAATGCCTACTGCCCATAGTGAACAGTTGCTCACAATGCAAACTGCCTATAGTGAACACCTGCTCATAATGCCTACTGCCCGTAGTGACCAGCTGCTCATAATGCCTACTGCCCATAGTGACCAGCTGCCCTTAATTCCAACTGCCCATAGTGACCACCTGCCCACAGTGACCATCTGTCTTCAGTGACCACCTGCTTTCAGTGACCACCTGCCCTCAGTGACCACCTGCCCTCAGTGACCAACTGCCTACAGTGACCAAGTTCCCTAAGTGGCCATCTGCCCACAGTGACCATCTGCCCTCAGTGACCACCTGCCCATAGTGAACACCTGCTCATAATGCCTACTGCCCATAGTGACCAGCTGCTCACAATGCCAACTGCCTATAGTGAAGACCTGCTTATAATGCCAACAGCCCATAGTGAACACCTGCCCATAGTGAACACCTGCCCATAATGCCAACTGCCCATAGTGAACACCTGCTCATAATGCCTACTGCCCATAGTGACCAGCTGCTCATAATGCCTACTGCCCATAGTGACCAGCTGCTCATAATGCCTACTGCCCACAGTGAACACCTGCTCATAATGCCTACTGCCCATAGTGACCAGCTGCTCATAATGCCTACTGCCCACAGTGAACACCTGCTCATAATGCCTACTGCCCATAGTGAACACCTGCTCACAATGCAAACTGCCTATAGTGAACACCTGCTCATAATGCCTACTGCCCACAGTGAACACCTGCTCATAATGCCTACTGCCCACAATGACCACCTGCCCACAGTGACCACCTGCTCATAATGCCTACTGCCCATAGTGAACACCTGCTCATAATGCCTACTGCCCATAGTGACCAGCTGCTCATAATGCCTACTGCCCATAGTGAACACCTGCTCATGATGCCTACTACCATAGTGACCAGCTGCTCACAATGCAAACTGCCTATAGTGAACACCTGCTCATAATGCCTACTGCCCATAGTGACCAGCTGCTCATAATGCCTACTGCCCATAGTGACCAGCTGCCCATAATGCCAACTGCCCATAGTGAACACCTGCTCATAATGCAAACTGCCTATAGTGAACACCTGCTCATAATGCCTACTGCCCATAGTGAACAGCAGCTCACAATGCAAACTGCCTATAGCGAACATCTGCTCATAATGCCTACTGTCTATAGTGAACACCTGCTCATAATGCCTACTGCCCATAGTGACCATCTGCTCATAATGCCTACTGCCCATAGTGGACACCTGCTCATAATGCCTACTGCCCACAGTGACCATCTGCCTTCAGTGACCATCTGCCTTCAGTGACCACCTGCTTTCAGTGACCACCTGCCTTCAGTGACCACCTGCTTTCAGTGACCACCTGCCCTCAGTGACCGCCTGCCCTCAGTGACCGCCTGCCCTCAGTGACCACCTGCCCACAGTGACCAACTTCCCTAAGTGGCCATCTGCCCACAGTGACCATCTGCCCTCAGTGACCACCTGCCCATAGTGAACACCTGTTCATAATGCCTACTGCCCATAGTGACCAGCTGCTCACAATGCCAACTGCCTATAGTGAAGACCTGCTTATAATGCCAACTGCCCATAGTGAACACCTGCCCATAATGCCAACTGCCCATAGTGACCAGCTGCTCATGCCTACTGCCCATAGTGACCAGCTGCTCATAATGCCTACTGCCCATAGAGACCAGCTGCTCATAATGCCTACTGCCCACAGTGACCATCTGCCCACAGTGACCACCTGCCCACAGTGACCACCTGCCCACAGTGACCATCTGCCCTCAGTGACCACCTGCCAATAGTGGAAAAGATCAAGCATTCCCAATGCAATTTATATGTAGTGATCACATTTAATAAATTCTGGATCTCAAAAACTGAAATGGGGCAGCCAAAATAGTGAGAGCACAAGTTCAAACATTTGAGTACCATAGTTTTTTATTTATTTTCATATATATTTTCACAATATTTTTGTTTATATTTCGAACTATATATACCAAATTTCCTATTGACTACAAATCTGGCATATCACAATAAAATTCTGTCAGGAGGATGGTCACATAGCTCTGCCATTTTGATTCAAATATGGGACATGGTTTCTATTGCGAAATGCACTATATAAAAAAAAAAACATTGTATTTTATAATGTCCTGTTTTATGTTGTTTATTTCTTTATATATAGCAGATATTTCATTTTGTTTCAAATTAAATATTCTGTTCTGTTCTATTCGATGAAAAAAAAATTTGTAAACAAAAACAAGTTTGGTCAATTTAAATAAAAATAAAACATAAAATTTGCATGGTTACCCACCTGTGTGTATTCTTATATGGGATGTCAAAGTACTGCTCTTAGCAAAAGCCTTCCCACAGATATTACACACATGGTTTTTAGGTTTGGTTGGTGGTGACGATGATGATGACGAAGATGGCAATAGTGGTGGTGAGGATGGCAGTGGTGGTGATGAAGATCCTTGAACACCAATAGGATGACTCGTATAAGATGAAGAAGAAGTCGTGCCATCATCAATGCTGTCCTGAAAAAAAACCAATTCGTATCAATTTTTTCTGGATTTTTGTAAATAAATTGTATCTATTATTGCTTTAAAAAATACAATTTATTATATATTTTTATGCATTTGTCAGGTAATCGCAATCATAGCAGAAAACCATGGATGACTGAGCGTTTAGATATTAATCTTGCCACAGCGGGCGCAGTTTCTGTTGTCTTGAACTTGATGGATGAAAACCAGAAGTTATCTCAGCCTGCAGGATGTAATGGAGAATGTTTTGATAGAAGAAACTTTGATAAAACATTAAAGGCTATGTGTTTGTTTGGTCCAGAAGTAATATCAAAATGTTTGAATCTATTAAGAGCTTCAATGTGATTACTTCTTTGCTTGCAGGCTAAAAAAAAAAACTTATGTGGCTTTCAAGTCGGAAAATTGGGTCGGTTGTCGTGACTACTTAGGGTATCGTAAATAGCTGAGGTATACGGGGAAAAAAACGCGACCCGATATTTCATATTTTTCAGTCGGTCGCTGAGGCCAACAAAACAATTTTTTATTTTGGCCTAATAATTATTCACAAATGATATGGCTAATTATGTGATTTATTAATAAGTGATTTTTTGTTAGCACATAATGCATGAAAGGAGGGAACCAAATTTTTGCTGCAAAAATCAATTGATTCGATTTTGAACTTGAATTTCATTTTTTATAGTTCATTGTCATATTGCAGATCTTTTGGAGGTTAATATGGCATTGAGATACACTTCATCAAAATTGACCATCATAGCACATTATTAAGCATGGAAATTTGCAATCTGATTAAAATAAGATCCTGGTTGGCTTAATTTTTTTTTTTATTTTTTTTATATAATTACTTTCACGAACAAAGCCATTCTTGCAGCAAAATAATTGTAACGTCAAAAAATAATTAAAATAAATAATAATTATACTAATTATATAAAAAAAAAGATCTTATTTTAATCAGATTGGGAAATGTGATGTCATGCAAAGTTCAAACATCACTCTGATGCTGTGACCAATACACATAATGTAGGATCTTGCAGTGAATGGAAAATGATCTACTATGGAGTCACGTGATTAAGAGTAACAGATAAGTTAACAAAAAATGAAAATACAACAGACATACTTGTAACTGCATTTTGGTGTAAACAAATGTTCAGTAACAGAGTTTGCTTTATCCATATCACATTTTTATTGGGAAGAATCTTTTTTGGTGTAAATACTTTCTTACTTGTTTACATGTGGTTTTAATACATGTATGCAGATTATATAAAAATTATTTCAATCCAATTTGCTGTTTTTTTCAGCAAAAAAAGTTATGCTTGAATAAAGTCATCCACAGTAATGAGTAATTTTCTGCTAAAATAAAATAATCCACAGTACTGAATAATTTTATGCAACTAGTATATGGTATCTGGAAAGAACAATTGTTGGAGCAATGATACGCTTTAAATTATTTATGTTAATTTTATGGATAGTAACTATGATACAAGAGTAGTGGTACAAACAGAACAATAAATCGGTTTGAAAGGTGATAATGTTCTAGCAATCACGGAAATAATTTTTGAAATATTGTGCAAAGATGAATGCAATTTTAATTAAAATTCAACAGCATTCATCTTTCATCAAAACAGGCTTTGTTTTCAAAGTTTATTTAAAATTTTGAATGCCATATTTTTTTTCGCCACAAACTTGGTACATTATTTGTATTTTTTTATGTATTTTCCTAATTTTTCTTTCATAACTTTGAATCAAATGGATAAAAATTCTGCTTGCCTGTGGATCTTCATCCAAACTTGTAAAAAATAAGAAAAAAATTTACGAGGGTTTAAGACAAAACACTATTTAGCTAGCAGGTGAAAATTGAAAACATTTTTTGTCTACTGAACAAAAAAAGAGAGTTGCAGACAGAGAAACCCAAGGTTTTGAAGAGAAGAAAAATCAGCAGAACAATTTCAATTCTAATTTCTCGACTGAGCAACTCTGAACGTAACAGGATTAACAAAACAAGAAATTAGAATCTGTATCCGCAAAACACATATCGACAACAAAAATCTTCTCTTACTAGAACTTCAAACTAACTTTGGGCGTCCAGAACAAACAGCGCCGACTGTGTCCCGAGGGCGTGTCTGATAGAGTTTCATTAAACCAGATGCACACAATTTAGCGCCCTATTCAGTTATTGCAGCGACACTAAAGGTGTATATATCTTGTGAATAACCTACAACAGTCCTTCAAGTATTCACTATTGTGTGCTTCGTTTCACAGCAAACCATGCCTGAAATTACATCTTAACAGTTATAAAGAAGAGTGTTTCAAATCAAAGAGAGGGATTATCAGGGCATTTTTACCCAAGGGGTGGAATTATTACGGTTTTGCACCACTATTTCTATAATGCAACCACTGCACAGTCAGTATTTTCAAACAAGCCTGTTTGGGAAAGATTTATAACAAAGTTAACCTCATGCTCAAAGTTCCTCTTTCCCCACTAACTTCAGTGATGTATATTTTCTGTACATGTTTACAACAATTTTAAATAATATTAAAAATTATGCTACTTCATAAGATTCTATTACAATAATAAACTTTGTAACATCAAATGAACAGAGACAAATACAATATATTTGATAAAAAAAAACATCAATTACATTGGCTCAGTTTACAGTAAGATCTTATAATCATGACAAACACAATATTGTCAAATGTTGACTTGGAATCTGAATCTTTTTAATAATTCAAGATTTTAATTGATTGCAGACAACACATGTCACAGATTTGAGTTTTGTGACCCATACTTATAGACTAAAGATAGATTGTAAAGTTGACATGTTAAAGAGCCAGTCACAGTGTAACATGTCTTTGACATTATGTGAACATGTTTATATAAATTTATGCATGTGTCAAAATAATACTTTGCAAATACTATCGTAATATTTAGAATATTTCAGTTGAGATACGACCTTGAACTTATCAATGAATGAAGACATAAAATTGAAGATTGTATTATTTAAGTTTTATTTTTTTATGTATTCTTATTAGAATAGTTTTATTAACAATGCTGTAAAAATATAATAAGATTTTTATATGGCAGATGTTCTGTTATCTTGAATATTGTGTGACCATGGTAACATTCCACAAAACGGGAAGATTGAGAGCAAGAACTGAAGAGAACAAGAAGATCTAATACAAATGGATGCATCACTGTTCGCATGCACTAGTTTTCATTCATGCATTTCATTCTCTATTAGACATGCAATGATAATACTTCGATATCAATCATAAGGTCAAAGTTCATAGCCGATACCTAATTGTAAAATTTCTAAATGACAACACCAAATGTCATACTATATAGTGTTTTCTTTGAATACAAAATAGGGTGTTTGAATGAGAAGTCATTAATTTAGAACAAGTTCAAGTATGAATCTAAAAGTAAAAGCTCTCTAATTGCATTGTTTCTTTCAAAACTCTTTGATTTTTAACGACTTTTACCTTCTTTCAATGGTTACAATTGCAAAAAGTAAAAAAAAAAATATACATCTGACTCCAAAAGGAATAAAGAAAACATCATAGCCTCTAAAGAAAAATCATTTTGCCCACACTATTAACACATTGATTGCTGGAAGCCTCCGCAGAAAGCTGAAATGTATCGAAAAAAATGGCGTTCAAGTGACGAGCTGAAACAAGATGCAGAGTGATTTTTGAAATGCACAATTATAGCGTTATTGCTCGGGTAACATATACAAGTCAGAAATAAAAACAAAGCCGATCAGCAGATAATCCACCTTATATTACCAAGGCAACAGATATGGTAGATTTCCATGGCAACATGATGGTGAATTATGACACTAATGGGGAAGACTACCTGTGGAGTGAAGGGAATCAATGATGGTTTAAGTGCTATCAGGTAACATCCTGACTTTCATTTACACTACAATATCAGACAGGTATCACGTCATTACGCTCAAAGGCATGCACATCAAAAAGTGGGGGAATATGTAGTTCTCATCTTCATTTATATTTACCGTGTGTTTAAACACTTTTGTACCAACAAAAAAATTGGATATCTAAATGTAATCAGAAATACCTGCCTTGTTATGCCTTATCAAGATTCCACATGGTTAGTGTAATACCCACCAAGTAAGAAATGAACACTGATCACAAACACCTGTGATAAACAGCCATCTTAGAAGCATTCCAGCCCAACTTAAATAGAACACCATTGTAAACATCAATCAGACACCATGATTGGTTTTAACACTTAGTGTAAAATAAATAGAACGCCATTGTAAACATCAATCAGACACCATGATTGGTTTTAACACTTAGTGTAAAATAAATAGAACGCCATTGTAAACATCAATCAGACACCGTGATTGGTTTAACACTTAGTGAAAAATAAATAAAACACTATTGTAAACATCAATCAGACACCATGATTGGTTTTAACACTTAGTGTAAAATAAATAGGACGCCATTGTAAACATCAATCAGACACCATGATTGGTTTAACACTTAGTGTAAAATAAATAGAACGCCATTGTAAACATCAATTAGACACCATGATTGGTTTAACACATAGTGTAAAATAAATAAAACACCATTGTAAACATCAATCAGACACCATGATTGGTTTAACACTTAGTTTAAAATAAATAGAACACCATTGTAAACATCAATCAGACACCATGATTGGTTTAACACTTAGTGTAAAATAAATAGAACACCATTGTAAACATCAATCAGACACCATGATTGGTTTAACACTTAGTGTAAAATAAATAAAACACCATTGTAAACATCAATCAGACATCATGATTGGTTTAACAATTAGTGTAAAATAAATAGAACATGTGCAAAATAGCTACTTAATATGCACAGACATGGCTCCAAAGTTAATCATGACTTTGCATTATCAAAAAATTCATCTAAAAGTTTTCAAGATTTTGCTTCCTCAGACAGACCCCCCCAATTCATAACTGCTCTTGTAAACTTCTCGCACACTGAAATCACACATTGTTAAATACATTAATGAGATTTGGAAAAAGTGGTCAATAATAAAAAAACGACACTGGTAACTGTATTGTAATTCGCAGAGGTGCTGAGAGCTTACACAAAACAACCTTGCTACAAAACCATGCACTAACCAGACATAGACACACATTGTAGTAGATATATTTTATTTTTAGATTAAATTAATTTCTTTGATTGAGTCAACAGTGTACTCATGCACATAATCATGACAGTATTATATCAGCGAGGTCTGTTATATAAAAAAAAATTGATATAAAATTGTTCATCAAGGACAATTTATTCAGTATCATTTAAAATTCCAAAATCTTGTTTTTTTGCTGAAACCCAGTAATATATTGCAGTGCAGTGGAAGATCTTGATTGCGAAAATCAATAAGCAAGCACACTAATAGCACCGACCCCAGGACTTCCTTGGAGAGATGATTTTACTTGGTAAAAAGGCATGTAACTATATGCACTCAGAAGCTCACTGATAATGGATCTTAGATTGGCCCCAGGCACCAGATGTTCTCTTCTCCACCACAGTGCTCAACTTTCCTAGTTTGATCATTTTTTCATGCAGCAACTTACAACATGGTGAGTTGCCATGACAAGTGACACTGCAATTAATCTGGTATATTGGTTTTAAGTCTTAATTCACTTTTACAATCTACTAAAAAATTTAAAACCACATGACACAAGTCTCAGAGGAAATGAATATCTTTAACTCCACAGACCTACCAGATAATTTTCTTTGATTTATAAATTATGAAATAGATTATGCGTAATCTTTAATCTCTATAGCGTACAAATAGAAGATATTTTACACAAGATATAAATAATAAAACAAGGTGTGTACATGTGTCTTCTAACTTTCAAGTCATCTTACTTAGCATATAAGATACAGATCTAAGTGATCCATATGGATTCACTATATTGGGTGTCACCTTACATCCAGTGCAAATCTAAGTGCTAGGGACCTTTATGGATCACTATATTGGGTGCCACCTTGCATCCAATGCAGATCTAAGTGCTAGGGACCTTTATGGATCACTATATTGGGTGTCACCTTGTACCCAGTGCAGATCTAAGTGCTAGGGACCTTTATGGATCACTATATTGGGTGTCACCTTGTACCCAGTGCAGATCTAAGTGCTAGGGACCTTTATGGATCACTATATTAAGTGTCACCTTGCATCCAATGCAGATCTAAGTGCTAGGGATCTTTATGGGTCACTATATTGGGTGCCACCTTGCATCCAATGCAGATCTAAGTGCCAGGGACCTTTATGGATCACTATATTGGGTGTCACCATGCATCCAATGCAGATCTAAGTGCTAGGGACCTTTATGGATCATTATATTGGGTGTCACCTTGCATCCTGTGCAAATCTAAGTACTAGGGACCTTTATGGATCACTATATTGGGTGCCACCTTGCATTCAATGCAGATCAAAGTGCTAGGGACCTTTATGGGTCACTATATTGGGTGCCACCTTGCATCCAGTGCAGATCTAAGTGCCAGGGACCTTTATGGGTCACTAAATTGGGTGCCACCTTGCATCCAGTGCAGATCTAAGTGCTAGGATCCTTTATGGATCACTATATTGGGTGCCACCTTGCATCCAGTGCAGATCTAAGTACTAGGGACCTTTATGGATCACTATATTAAGTGTCACCTTGCATCCAATGCAGATCTAAGTGCTAGGGACCTTTATGGATCACTATATTGCGTATCACCTTGCATCCAGTGCAGATCTAAGAGCTAGGGACCTTTATGGGTCACTATATTGGGTGCCACCTTGCATCCAGTGCAGATCGAAGTGCTAGGGACCTTTATGGATCACTATATTGGGTGTCACCTTGCATCCAGTGCAAATCTAAGTGCTAGGATCCTTTATGGATCACTATATTAAGTGTCACCTTGCATCCAATGCAGATCTAAGTGCTAGGGACCTTTATGGATCACTATATTGGGTATCACCTTGCATCCAGTGCAGATCTAAGAGCTAGGGACCTTTATGGGTCACTATATTGGGTGCCACCTTGCATCCAGTGCAGATCTAAGTGCTAGGGACCTTTATGGATCACTATATTGGGTGTCACCTTGCATCCAGTGCAAATCTAAGTGCTAGGGACCTTTATGGGTCACTATATTGGGTGCCACCTTGCATCCAATGCAGATCTAAGTGCTAGGGACCTTTATGGATCACTATATTGGGTGCCACCTTGCATCCTGTGCAAATCTAAGTGCTAGGGACCTTTATGGATTACTATATTGGGTGTCACCTTGCATCCATTGCATAGCTAAGTGCCAGGGACCTTTATGGATCACTATATTGGGTGCCACCTTGCATCCTGTGCAAATCTAAGTGCTAGGGACCTTTATGGATCACTATATTGGGTGTCACCTTGCATCCATTGCATATCTAAGTGCTAGGGACCTTTATGGATCACTAAATTGGGTGTCACCTTGCATCCAGAGCAGATCTAAGAGCTAGGGACCTTTATGGGTCACTATATTGGGTGCCACCTTGCATCCAGTGCAGATCTAAGTGCTAGGGACCTTTATGGATCACTATATTGGGTGTCACCTTGCATCCAGTGCAAATCTAAGTGCTAGGGACCTTTATGGATCACTATATTAAGTGTCACCTTGCATCCTGTGCAAATCTAAGTGCCAGGGACCTTTATGGATCACTATATTCAGTGTCACCTTGCATCCAATGCAGATCTAAGTACTAGGGACCTTTATGGATCACTAAATTGGGTGTCACCTTGCATCCAGTGCAGATCTAAGAGCTAGGGACCTTTATGGGTCACTATATTGGGTGCCACCTTGCATCCAGTGCAGATCTAAGTGCTAGGGACCTTTATGGATCACTATATTGGGTGTCACCTTGCATCCAGTGCAAATCTAAGTGCTAGGGACCTTTATGGATCACTATATTAAGTGTCACCTTGCATCCTGTGCAAATCTAAGTGCCAGGGACCTTTATGGATCACTATATTCAGTGTCACCTTGCATCCAATGCAGATCTAAGTACTAGGGACCTTTATGGATCACTATATTGGGTGTCACCTTGCATCCAGTGCAAATCTAAGTGCTTGGGACCTTTATGGATCACTATATTAAGTGTCACCTTGCATCCAATGCAGATCTAAGTGCTAGGGACCTTTATGGATCACTATATTGGGTATCACCTTGCATCCAGTGCAGATCTAAGAGCTAGGGACCTTTATGGGTCACTATATTGGGTGCCACCTTGCATCCAGTGCAGATCTAAGTGCTAGGGACCTTTATGGATCACTATATTGGGTGTCACCTTGCATCCAGTGCAAATCTAAGTGCTAGGGACCTTTATGGGTCACTATATTGGGTGCCACCTTGCATCCAATGCAGATCTAAGTGCCAGGGACCTTTATGGGTCACTATATTGGGTGCCACCTTGCATCCAATGCAGATCTAAGTGCTAGGAACCTTTATGGATCACTATATTGGGTGCCACCTTGCATCCTGTGCAAATCTAAGTGCTAGGGACCTTTATAGATTACTATATTGGGTGTCACCTTGCATCCATTGCATATCTAAGTGCCAGGGACCTTTATAAATCACTATATTGGGTGCCACCTTGCATCCAGTGCAGATCTAAGTGCTAGGGACCTTTATGGATCACTATATTGGGTGCCACCTTGCATCCTGTGCAAATCTAAGTGCTAGGGACCTTTATGGATCACTATATTGGGTGTCACCTTGCATCCATTGCATATCTAAGTGCTAGGGACCTTTATGGATCACTATATTGGGTGTCACCTTGCATCCAGTGCAGATCCAAGAGCTAGGGACCTTTATGGGTCACTATATTGGGTGCCACCTTGCATCCAGTGCAGATCTAAGTGCTAGGGACCTTTATGGATCACTATATTGGGTGTCACCTTGCATCCAGTGCAAATCTAAGTGCTAGGGACCTTTATGGATCACTATATTAAGTGTCACCTTGCATCCTGTGCAAATCTAAGTGCCAGGGACCTTTATGGATCACTATATTCAGTGTCACCTTGCATCCAATGCAGATCTAAGTACTAGGGACCTTTATGGATCACTATATTGGGTGTCACCTTGCATCCAGTGCAAATCTAAGTGCTAGGGACCTTTATGGATCACTATATTAAGTGTCACCTTGCATCCTGTGCAAATCTAAGTGCTAGGGATCTTTATGGATCACTATATTAAGTGTCACCTTGCATCCTGTGCAAATCTAAGTGCCAGGGACCTTTATGGATCACTATATTCAGTGTCACCTTGCATCCAATGCAGATCTAAGTACTAGGGACCTTTATGGATCACTAAATTGGGTGTCACCTTGCATCCAGTGCAGATCTAAGAGCTAGGGACCTTTATGGGTCACTATATTGGGTGCCACCTTGCATCCAGTGCAGATCTAAGTGCTAGGGACCTTTATGGATCACTATATTGGGTGTCACCTTGCATCCAGTGCAAATCTAAGTGCTAGGGACCTTTATGGATCACTATATTAAGTGTCACCTTGCATCCTGTGCAAATCTAAGTGCCAGGGACCTTTATGGATCACTATATTCAGTGTCACCTTGCATCCAATGCAGATCTAAGTACTAGGGACCTTTATGGATCACTATATTGGGTGTCACCTTGCATCCAGTGCAAATCTAAGTGCTAGGGACCTTTATGGATCACTATATTAAGTGTCACCTTGCATCCAATGCAGATCTAAGTGCTAGGGACCTTTATGGATCACTATATTGGGTATCACCTTGCATCCAGTGCAGATCTAAGAGCTAGGGACCTTTATGGGTCACTATATTGGGTGCCACCTTGCATCCAGTGCAGATCTAAGTGCTAGGGACCTTTATGGATCACTATATTGGGTGTCACCTTGCATCCAGTGCAAATCTAAGTGCTAGGGACCTTTATGGGTCACTATATTGGGTGCCACCTTGCATCCAATGCAGATCTAAGTGCCAGGGACCTTTATGGGTCACTATATTGGGTGCCACCTTGCATCCAATGCAGATCTAAGTGCTAGGAACCTTTATGGATCACTATATTGGGTGCCACCTTGCATCCTGTGCAAATCTAAGTGCTAGGGACCTTTATGGATTACTATATTGGGTGTCACCTTGCATCCATTGCATATCTAAGTGCCAGGGACCTTTATAAATCACTATATTGGGTGCCACCTTGCATCCAGTGCAGATCTAAGTGCTAGGGACCTTTATGGATCACTATATTGGGTGCCACCTTGCATCCTGTGCAAATCTAAGTGCTAGGGACCTTTATGGATCACTATATTGGGTGTCACCTTGCATCCATTGCATATCTAAGTGCTAGGGACCTTTATGGATCACTATATTGGGTGTCACCTTGCATCCAGTGCAGATCTAAGAGCTAGGGACCTTTATGGGTCACTATATTGGGTGCCACCTTGCATCCAGTGCAGATCTAAGTGCTAGGGACCTTTATGGATCACTATATTGGGTGTCACCTTGCATCCAGTGCAAATCTAAGTGCTAGGGACCTTTATGGATCACTATATTAAGTGTCACCTTGCATCCTGTGCAAATCTAAGTGCCAGGGACCTTTATGGATCACTATATTCAGTGTCACCTTGCATCCAATGCAGATCTAAGTACTAGGGACCTTTATGGATCACTATATTGGGTGTCACCTTGCATCCAGTGCAAATCTAAGTGCTAGGGACCTTTATGGATCACTATATTAAGTGTCACCTTGCATCCTGTGCAAATCTAAGTGCTAGGGACCTTTATGGATCACTATATTAAGTGTCACCTTGCATCCTGTGCAAATCTAAGTGCCAGGGACCTTTATGGATCACTATATTGGGTGTCACCTTGCATCCAATGCAGATCTAAGTACTAGGGACCTTTATGGGTCACTATATTGGGTGTCACCTTGCATCCAGTGCAGATCTAAGTGCCAGGGACCTTTATGGGTCACTATATTGGGCGCCACCTTGCATCCAATGCAGATCTAAGTGCTAGGGACCTTTATGGATCACTATATTGGGTGCCACCTTGCATCCTGTGCAAATCTAAGTGCTAGGGACCTTTATGGATCACTATATTGGGTGTCACCTTGCATCCATTGCATATCTAAGTGCTAGGGACCTTTATGGATCACTATATTGGGTGTCACCTTGCATCCAATGCAGATCTATGTGCCAGGGACCTTTATGGGTCACTATATTGGGTGCCACCTTGCATCCAGTGCAGATCTAAGTGCTATGGACCTTTATGGATCACTATATTGGGTGCCACCTTGCATCCTGTGCAAATCTAAGTGCTAGGGACCTTTATGGATCACTATATTAAGTGTCACCTTGCATCCTGTGCAAATCTAAGTGCCAGGGACCTTTATGGATCACTATATTCGGTGTCACCTTGCATCCAATGCAGATCTAAGTACTAGGGACCTTTATGGATCACTATATTGGGTGTCACCTTGCATCCAGTGCAAATCTAAGTGCTAGGGACCTTTATGGATCACTATATTAAGTGTCACCTTGCATCCTGTGCAAATCTAAGTGCTAGGGACCTTTATGGATCACTATATTAAGTGTCACCTTGCATCCTGTGCAAATCTAAGTGCCAGGGACCTTTATGGATCACTATATTGGGTGTCACCTTGCATCCAATGCAGATCTAAGTACTAGGGACCTTTATGGGTCACTATATTGGGTGTCACCTTGCATCCAGTGCAGATCTAAGTGCTAGGGACCTTTATGGATCACTTTATTGGGTGTCACCTTGCATCCAGTGCAGATCTAAGTGCTAGGGACCTTTATGGATCACTTTATTGGGTGTCACCTTGCATCCAGTGCAAATCTAAGTGCTAGGGACCTTCATGGATCACTATATTAAGTGTCACCTTGCATCCTGTGCAAATCTAAGTGCTAGGGACCTTTATGGATCACTATACTGGGTGTCACCTTGCATCCAGTGCAAATCTAAGTGCTAGGGACCTTTATGGGTCACTATATTGGGTGCCACCTTGCATCCATTGCATAGCTAAGTGCCAGGGACCTTTATAAATCACTATATTGGGTGCCACCTTGCATCCAGTGCAGATCTAAGTGCTAGGGACCTTTATGGATCACTATATTGGGTGTCACCTTGCATCCAGTGCAAATCCAAGTGCTAGGGACCTTTATGGGTCACTATATTGGGTGCCACCTTGCATCCAATGCATATCTAAGTGCTAGGGACCTTTATGGATCACTATATTAAGTGTCACCTTGCATCCTGTGCAAATCTAAGTGCTAGGGACCTTTATGGATCACTATATTAAGTGTCACCTTGCATCCTGTGCAAATCTAAGTGCCAGGGACCTTTATGGATCACTATATTGGGTGTCACCTTGCATCCAATGCAGATCTAAGTGCTAGGGACCTTTATGGATCACTTTATTGGGTGTCACCTTGCATCCAGTGCAAATCTAAGTGCTAGGGACCTTCATGGATCACTATATTAAGTGTCACCTTGCATCCTGTGCAAATCTAAGTGCTAGGGACCTTTATGGATCACTATATTGGGTGTCACCTTGCATCCAGTGCAAATCTAAGTGCTAGGGACCTTTATGGGTCACTATATTGGGTGCCACCTTGCATCCAATGCAGATCTAAGTGCCAGGGACCTTTATGGGTCACTATATTGGGTGCCACCTTGCATCCAATGCAGATCTAAGTGCCAGGGACCTTTATGGATCACTATATTGGGTGTCACCTTGCATCCAATGCAGATCTAAGTGCCAGGGACCTTTATGGATCACTATATTGGGTGTCACCTTGCATCCAGTGCAAATCTAAGTGCTAGGGACCTTTATGGGTCACTATATTGGGTGCCACCTTGCATCCAATGCATATCTAAGTGCTAGGGACCTTTATGGATCACTATATTAAGTGTCACCTTGCATCCAATGCAGATCTAAGTGCTAGGGACCTTTATGGATCACTATATTAAGTGTCACCTTGCATCCTGTGCAAATCTAAGTGCCAGGGACCTTTATGGATCACTATATTGGGTGTCACCTTGCATCCAATGCAGATCTAAGTGCCAGGGACCTTTATGGGTCACTATATTGGGTGTCACCTTGCATCAAGTGCAGATCTAAGTGCTAGGGACCTTTATTTATCACTATATTGGGTGCCACCTTGCATCCAATGCAGATCTAAGTGCTAGAGACCTTTATGGGTCACTATATTGGGTGCCACCTTGCATCCAGTGCAAATCTAAGTGCTAGGGACCTTTATGGATCACTATATTAAGTGTCACCGTGCATCCAGTGCAGATCTAAGTGCGAGGGACCTTTATGGATCACTATATTAAGTGTCACCTTGCATCCAATGCAGATCTAAGTGCTAGGGACCTTTATGGATCACTATATTAAGTGCCACCTTGCATCCAATGCAGATCTAAGTGCTAGGGACCTTTATGGATCACTATATTGGGTGTCACCTTGCATCCAGTGCAGATCTAAGTGCTAGGGACCTTTATGGATCATTATATTAAGTGTCACCTTGCATCCAATGCAGATCTAAGTGCCAGGGACCTTTATGGATCACTATATTGGGTGTCACCTTGCATCCAATGCAGATCTAAGTGCCAGGGACCTTTATGGATCACTATATTGGGTGTCACCTTGCATCCAGTGCAAATCTAAGTGCTAGGGACCTTTATGGGTCACTATATTGGGTGCCACCTTGCATCCAATGCATATCTAAGTGCTAGGGACCTTTATGGATCACTATATTAAGTGTCACCTTGCATCCAATGCAGATCTAAGTGCTAGGGACCTTTATGGATCACTATATTAAGTGTCACCTTGCATCCTGTGCAAATCTAAGTGCCAGGGACCTTTATGGATCACTATATTGGGTGTCACCTTGCATCCAATGCAGATCTAAGTGCTAGGGACTTTTATGGATCATTATATTGGGTGTCACCTTGCATCCAGTGCAGATCTAAGTGCTAGGGACCTTTATGTATCACTATATTGGGTGCCACCTTGCATCCAATGCAGATCTAAGTGCTAGAGACCTTTATGGGTCACTATATTGGGTGCCACCTTGCATCCAGTGCAAATCTAAGTGCTAGGGACCTTTATGGATCACTATATTAAGTGTCACCTTGCATCCAGTGCAGATCTAAGTGCGAGGGACCTTTATGGATCACTATATTAAGTGTCACCTTGCATCCAATGCAGATCTAAGTGCTAGGGACCTTTATGGGTCACTATATTAAGTGCCACCTTGCATCCAATGCAGATCTAAGTGCTAGGGACCTTTATGGATCACTATATTGGGTGTCACCTTGCATCCAGTGCAGATCTAAGTGCTAGGGACCTTTATGGATCATTATATTAAGTGTCACCTTGCATCCAATGCAGATCTAAGTGCTAGGGACCTTTATGGATCACTATATTAGGTGCCACCTTGCATCCAGTGCAAATCTAAGTGCTAGGGACCTTTATGTATCACTATATTGGGTGCCACCTTGCATCCAATGCAGATCTAAGTGCCAGGGACCTTTATGGATCACTATATTGGGTGCCACCTTGCATCCAGTGCAAATCTAAGTGCTAGGGACCTTTATGGATCACTATATTAAGTGTCACCTTGCATCCAATGCAGATCTAAGTGCTAGGGACCTTTATGGATCACTATATTAAGTGTCACCTTGCATCCAATGCAGATCTAAGTGCTAGGGACCTTTATGGATCACTATATTGGGTGTCACCTTGCATCCAGTGCAGATCTAAGTGCTAGGGACCTTTATGGATCACTATATTGGGTGCCACCTTGCATCCAATGCAGATCTAAGTGCTAGGGACCTTTATGGATCACTATATTAAGTGTCACCTTGCATCCAGTGCAGATCTAAGTGCTAGGGACCTTTATGGATCACTATATTTGGTGCCACCTTGCATCCAATGCAGATCTAAGTGCTAGGGACCTTTATGGATCACTATATTGGGTGTCACCTTGCATCCTGTGCAAATCTAAGTGCCAGGGACCTTTATGGATCACTTTATTGGGTGTCACCTTGCATCCAGTGCAGATCTAAGTACTAGGGACCTTTATAGGTCACTATATTGGGTGCCACCTTGCATCCAATGCAGATCTAAGTGCTAGGGACCTTTATAAATCACTATATTGGGTGGCACCTTGCATCCAATGCAGATCTAAGTGCTAGGGACCTTAATGGATCACTGTATTGGGTGTCACCTTGCATCCAGTGCAGATCTAAGTGCTAGGGACCTTTATGGGTCACTATATTGGGTGCCACCTTGCATCCAATGCAGATCTAAGTGCTAGGGACCTTTATAAATCACTATATTGGGTGGCACCTTGCATCCAGTGCAGATCTAAGTACTAGGGACCTTTATAGGTCACTATATTGGGTGCCACCTTGCATCCAATGCAGATCTAAGTGCTAGGGACCTTTATAAATCACTATATTGGGTGGCACCTTGCATCCAATGCAGATCTAAGTGCTAGGGACCTTTATGGATCACTGTATTGGGTGTCACCTTGCATCCAGTGCAGATCTAAGTGCTAGGGACCTTTATGGGTCACTATATTGGGTGCCACCTTGCATCCAATGCAGATCTAAGTGCTAGGGACCTTTATAAATCACTATATTGGGTGGCACCTTGCATCCAATGCAGATCTAAGTGCTAGGGACCTTTATGGATCACTATATTGGGTGTCACCTTGCATCCAGTGCAGATCTAAGTGCTAGAGACCTTTATGGATCACTATATTGGGTGCCACCTTGCATCCAGTGCAGATCTAAGTGCTAGGGAACTTTATGGATCACTGTATTGGGTGCCACCTTGCATCCAATGCAGATCTAAGTGCCAGGGACCTTTATGGATCACTATATTGGGTGCCACCTTGCATCCAGTGCAAATCTAAGTGCTAGGGACCTTTATGGATCACTATATTAAGTGTCACCTTGCATCCAATGCAGATCTAAGTGCTAGGGACCTTTATGGATCACTATATTAAGTGTCACCTTGCATCCAATGCAGATCTAAGTGCTAGGGACCTTTATGGATCACTATATTGGGTGTCACCTTGCATCCAGTACAGATCTAAGTGCTAGGGACCTTTATGGATCACTATATTGGGTGCCACCTTGCATCCAATGCAGATCTAAGTGCTAGGGACCTTTATGGATCACTATATTAAGTGTCACCTTGCATCCAGTGCAGATCTAAGTGCTAGGGACCTTTATGGATCACTATATTTGGTGCCACCTTGCATCCAATGCAGATCTAAGTGCTAGGGACCTTTATGGATCACTATATTGGGTGTCACCTTGCATCCTGTGCAAATCTAAGTGCCAGGGACCTTTATGGATCACTTTATTGGGTGTCACCTTGCATCCAGTGCAGATCTAAGTACTAGGGACCTTTATAGGTCACTATATTGGGTGCCACCTTGCATCCAATGCAGATCTAAGTGCTAGGGACCTTTATAAATCACTATATTGGGTGGCACCTTGCATCAAATGCAGATCTAAGTGCTAGGGACCTTTATGGATCACTGTATTGGGTGTCACCTTGCATCCAGTGCAGATCTAAGTGCTAGGGACCTTTATGTATCACTATATTGGGTGCCACCTTGCATCCAATGCAGATCTAAGTGCTAGAGACCTTTATGGGTCACTATATTGGGTGCCACCTTGCATCCAGTGCAGATCTAAGTGCTAGGGACCTTTATGGATTACTATATTAAGTGTCACCTTGCATCCAATGCAGATCTAAGTGCTAGGGACCTTTATGGATCACTATATTAAGTGTCACCTTGCATCCAATGCAGATCTAAGTGCTAGGGACCTTTATGGATCACTATATTAAGTGTCACCTTGCATCCAATGCAGATCAACGTGCTAGGGACCTTTATGGATCACTATATTGGGTGTCACCTTGCATCCAGTGCAGATCTAAGTGCCAGGGACCTTTATGGATCACTATATAGGGTGTCACCTTGCATCCAATGCAGATCTAAGTGCCAGAGACCTTTATGGATCACTATATTGGGTGTCACCTTGCATCCAGTGCAGATCTAAGTGCCAGGGACCTTTATGGATCACTGTATTGGGTGTCACCTTGCATCCAGTGCAGATCTAAGTACTAGGGACCTTTATGGGTCACTATATTGGGTGCCACCTTGCATCCAATGCAGATCTAAGTGCTAGGGACCTTTATAAATCACTATATTGGGTGGCACCTTGCATCCAATGCAGATCTAAGTGCTAGGGACCTTTATGGATCACTATATTGGGTGCCACCTTGCATCCAATGCAGATCTAAGTGCTAGGGAACTTTATGGATCACTGTATTGGGTGCCACCTTGCATCCAATGCAGATCTAAGTGCTAGGGACCTTTATAAATCACTATATTGGGTGGCACCTTGCATCCAATGCAGATCTAAGTGCTAGGGACGTTTATGGATCACTGTATTGGGTGCCACCTTGCATCCAATGCAGATCTAAGTGCTAGCGACCTTTATAAATCACTATATTGGGTGTCACCTTGCATCCAGTGCAGATCTAAGTGCTAGGGACCTTTATGGGTCACTATATTGGGTGCCACCTTGCATCCAATGCAGATCTAAGTGCCAGGGACCTTTATGGGTCACTATATTGGGTGCCACCTTGCATCCAATGCAGATCTAAGTGCCAGGGACCTTTATGGATCACTATATTGGGTGTCACCTTGCATCCAATGCAGATCTAAGTGCCAGGGACCTTTATGGATCACTATATTGGGTGTCACCTTGCATCCAGTGCAAATCTAAGTGCTAGGGACCTTTATGGGTCACTATATTGGGTGCCACCTTGCATCCAATGCATATCTAAGTGCTAGGGACCTTTATGGATCACTATATTAAGTGTCACCTTGCATCCAATGCAGATCTAAGTGCTAGGGACCTTTATGGATCACTATATTAAGTGTCACCTTGCATCCTGTGCAAATCTAAGTGCCAGGGACCTTTATGGATCACTATATTGGGTGTCACCTTGCATCCAATGCAGATCTAAGTGCCAGGGACCTTTATGGGTCACTATATTGGGTGTCACCTTGCATCAAGTGCAGATCTAAGTGCTAGGGACCTTTATTTATCACTATATTGGGTGCCACCTTGCATCCAATGCAGATCTAAGTGCTAGAGACCTTTATGGGTCACTATATTGGGTGCCACCTTGCATCCAGTGCAAATCTAAGTGCTAGGGACCTTTATGGATCACTATATTAAGTGTCACCGTGCATCCAGTGCAGATCTAAGTGCGAGGGACCTTTATGGATCACTATATTAAGTGTCACCTTGCATCCAATGCAGATCTAAGTGCTAGGGACCTTTATGGATCACTATATTAAGTGCCACCTTGCATCCAATGCAGATCTAAGTGCTAGGGACCTTTATGGATCACTATATTGGGTGTCACCTTGCATCCAGTGCAGATCTAAGTGCTAGGGACCTTTATGGATCATTATATTAAGTGTCACCTTGCATCCAATGCAGATCTAAGTGCCAGGGACCTTTATGGATCACTATATTGGGTGTCACCTTGCATCCAATGCAGATCTAAGTGCCAGGGACCTTTATGGATCACTATATTGGGTGTCACCTTGCATCCAGTGCAAATCTAAGTGCTAGGGACCTTTATGGGTCACTATATTGGGTGCCACCTTGCATCCAATGCATATCTAAGTGCTAGGGACCTTTATGGATCACTATATTAAGTGTCACCTTGCATCCAATGCAGATCTAAGTGCTAGGGACCTTTATGGATCACTATATTAAGTGTCACCTTGCATCCTGTGCAAATCTAAGTGCCAGGGACCTTTATGGATCACTATATTGGGTGTCACCTTGCATCCAATGCAGATCTAAGTGCTAGGGACTTTTATGGATCATTATATTGGGTGTCACCTTGCATCCAGTGCAGATCTAAGTGCTAGGGACCTTTATGTATCACTATATTGGGTGCCACCTTGCATCCAATGCAGATCTAAGTGCTAGAGACCTTTATGGGTCACTATATTGGGTGCCACCTTGCATCCAGTGCAAATCTAAGTGCTAGGGACCTTTATGGATCACTATATTAAGTGTCACCTTGCATCCAGTGCAGATCTAAGTGCGAGGGACCTTTATGGATCACTATATTAAGTGTCACCTTGCATCCAATGCAGATCTAAGTGCTAGGGACCTTTATGGGTCACTATATTAAGTGCCACCTTGCATCCAATGCAGATCTAAGTGCTAGGGACCTTTATGGATCACTATATTGGGTGTCACCTTGCATCCAGTGCAGATCTAAGTGCTAGGGACCTTTATGGATCATTATATTAAGTGTCACCTTGCATCCAATGCAGATCTAAGTGCTAGGGACCTTTATGGATCACTATATTAGGTGCCACCTTGCATCCAGTGCAAATCTAAGTGCTAGGGACCTTTATGTATCACTATATTGGGTGCCACCTTGCATCCAATGCAGATCTAAGTGCCAGGGACCTTTATGGATCACTATATTGGGTGCCACCTTGCATCCAGTGCAAATCTAAGTGCTAGGGACCTTTATGGATCACTATATTAAGTGTCACCTTGCATCCAATGCAGATCTAAGTGCTAGGGACCTTTATGGATCACTATATTAAGTGTCACCTTGCATCCAATGCAGATCTAAGTGCTAGGGACCTTTATGGATCACTATATTGGGTGTCACCTTGCATCCAGTGCAGATCTAAGTGCTAGGGACCTTTATGGATCACTATATTGGGTGCCACCTTGCATCCAATGCAGATCTAAGTGCTAGGGACCTTTATGGATCACTATATTAAGTGTCACCTTGCATCCAGTGCAGATCTAAGTGCTAGGGACCTTTATGGATCACTATATTTGGTGCCACCTTGCATCCAATGCAGATCTAAGTGCTAGGGACCTTTATGGATCACTATATTGGGTGTCACCTTGCATCCTGTGCAAATCTAAGTGCCAGGGACCTTTATGGATCACTTTATTGGGTGTCACCTTGCATCCAGTGCAGATCTAAGTACTAGGGACCTTTATAGGTCACTATATTGGGTGCCACCTTGCATCCAATGCAGATCTAAGTGCTAGGGACCTTTATAAATCACTATATTGGGTGGCACCTTGCATCCAATGCAGATCTAAGTGCTAGGGACCTTAATGGATCACTGTATTGGGTGTCACCTTGCATCCAGTGCAGATCTAAGTGCTAGGGACCTTTATGGGTCACTATATTGGGTGCCACCTTGCATCCAATGCAGATCTAAGTGCTAGGGACCTTTATAAATCACTATATTGGGTGGCACCTTGCATCCAGTGCAGATCTAAGTACTAGGGACCTTTATAGGTCACTATATTGGGTGCCACCTTGCATCCAATGCAGATCTAAGTGCTAGGGACCTTTATAAATCACTATATTGGGTGGCACCTTGCATCCAATGCAGATCTAAGTGCTAGGGACCTTTATGGATCACTGTATTGGGTGTCACCTTGCATCCAGTGCAGATCTAAGTGCTAGGGACCTTTATGGGTCACTATATTGGGTGCCACCTTGCATCCAATGCAGATCTAAGTGCTAGGGACCTTTATAAATCACTATATTGGGTGGCACCTTGCATCCAATGCAGATCTAAGTGCTAGGGACCTTTATGAATCACTATATTGGGTGTCACCTTGCATCCAGTGCAGATCTAAGTGCTAGAGACCTTTATGGATCACTATATTGGGTGCCACCTTGCATCCAGTGCAGATCTAAGTGCTAGGGAACTTTATGGATCACTGTATTGGGTGCCACCTTGCATCCAATGCAGATCTAAGTGCCAGGGACCTTTATGGATCACTATATTGGGTGCCACCTTGCATCCAGTGCAAATCTAAGTGCTAGGGACCTTTATGGATCACTATATTAAGTGTCACCTTGCATCCAATGCAGATCTAAGTGCTAGGGACCTTTATGGATCACTATATTAAGTGTCACCTTGCATCCAATGCAGATCTAAGTGCTAGGGACCTTTATGGATCACTATATTGGGTGTCACCTTGCATCCAGTACAGATCTAAGTGCTAGGGACCTTTATGGATCACTATATTGGGTGCCACCTTGCATCCAATGCAGATCTAAGTGCTAGGGACCTTTATGGATCACTATATTAAGTGTCACCTTGCATCCAGTGCAGATCTAAGTGCTAGGGACCTTTATGGATCACTATATTTGGTGCCACCTTGCATCCAATGCAGATCTAAGTGCTAGGGACCTTTATGGATCACTATATTGGGTGTCACCTTGCATCCTGTGCAAATCTAAGTGCCAGGGACCTTTATGGATCACTTTATTGGGTGTCACCTTGCATCCAGTGCAGATCTAAGTACTAGGGACCTTTATAGGTCACTATATTGGGTGCCACCTTGCATCCAATGCAGATCTAAGTGCTAGGGACCTTTATAAATCACTATATTGGGTGGCACCTTGCATCAAATGCAGATCTAAGTGCTAGGGACCTTTATGGATCACTGTATTGGGTGTCACCTTGCATCCAGTGCAGATCTAAGTGCTAGGGACCTTTATGTATCACTATATTGGGTGCCACCTTGCATCCAATGCAGATCTAAGTGCTAGAGACCTTTATGGGTCACTATATTGGGTGCCACCTTGCATCCAGTGCAGATCTAAGTGCTAGGGACCTTTATGGATTACTATATTAAGTGTCACCTTGCATCCAATGCAGATCTAAGTGCTAGGGACCTTTATGGATCACTATATTAAGTGTCACCTTGCATCCAATGCAGATCTAAGTGCTAGGGACCTTTATGGATCACTATATTAAGTGTCACCTTGCATCCAATGCAGATCAAAGTGCTAGGGACCTTTATGGATCACTATATTGGGTGTCACCTTGCATCCAGTGCAGATCTAAGTGCCAGGGACCTTTATGGATCACTATATAGGGTGTCACCTTGCATCCAATGCAGATCTAAGTGCCAGAGACCTTTATGGATCACTATATTGGGTGTCACCTTGCATCCAGTGCAGATCTAAGTGCCAGGGACCTTTATGGATCACTGTATTGGGTGTCACCTTGCATCCAGTGCAGATCTAAGTACTAGGGACCTTTATGGGTCACTATATTGGGTGCCACCTTGCATCCAATGCAGATCTAAGTGCTAGGGACCTTTATAAATCACTATATTGGGTGGCACCTTGCATCCAATGCAGATCTAAGTGCTAGGGACCTTTATGGATCACTATATTGGGTGCCACCTTGCATCCAATGCAGATCTAAGTGCTAGGGAACTTTATGGATCACTGTATTGGGTGCCACCTTGCATCCAATGCAGATCTAAGTGCTAGGGACCTTTATAAATCACTATATTGGGTGGCACCTTGCATCCAATGCAGATCTAAGTGCTAGGGACGTTTATGGATCACTGTATTGGGTGCCACCTTGCATCCAATGCAGATCTAAGTGCTAGCGACCTTTATAAATCACTATATTGGGTGTCACCTTGCATCCAGTGCAGATCTAAGTACTAGGGACCTTTATGGGTCACTATATTGGGTGCCACCTTGGATCCAATGCAGATCTAAGTGCTAGGGACCTTTATGGATCACTATATTAAGTGTCACCTTGCATCCAATGCAGATCTAAGTGCTAGGGACCTTTATGGATCACTATATTAAGTGTCACCTTGCATTCAATGCAGATCTAAGTGCTAGGGACCGTTATGGATCACTATATTGGGTGCCACCTTGCATTCAATGCAGATCTAAGTGCTAGGGACCTTTATGAATCACTATATTGGGTGTCACCTTGCATCCAGTGCAGATCTAAGTGCGCGGGACCTTTATGGATCACTATATTGGGTGTCACCTTGTACCCAGTGCAGATCTAAGTATTGGGTACCTTTATGAATCACTATATTGGGTGTCACCTTGCATCCAATGCAGATCTAAGTGCTAGGGACCTTTATGGATCATTATATTGGGTGTCACCTTGTACCCAGTGCAGATCTAAGTGCTAGGGACCTTTATGGATCACTTTATTGGGTGTTACCTTGCATCCAATGCAGATCTAAGTGCTAGGGACCTTTATGAATCACTATATTTGGTGTCACCTTGCATCCAATGCAGATCTAAGTGCTAGGGACGTTTATGGATCACTGTATTGGGTGCCACCTTGCATCCAATGCAGATCTAAGTGCTAGGGACCTTTATGGATCACTATATTGGGTGCCACCTTGCATCCAATGCAGATCTAAGTGCTAGGGAACTTTATGGATCACTGTATTGGGTGCCACCTTGCATCCAATGCAGATCTAAGTGTTAGGGACCTTTATAAATCACTATATTGGGTGGCACCTTGCATCCAATGCAGATCTAAGTGCTAGGGACGTTTATGGATCACTGTATTGGGTGCCACCTTGCATCCAATGCAGATCTAAGTGCTAGCGACCTTTATAAATCACTATATTGGGTGTCACCTTGCATCCAGTGCAGATCTAAGTACTAGGGACCTTTATGGGTCACTATATTGGGTGCCACCTTGGATCCAATGCAGATCTAAGTGCTAGGGACCTTTATGGATCACTATATTAAGTGTCACCTTGCATCCAATGCAGATCTAAGTGCTAGGGACCTTTATGGATCACTATATTAAGTGTCACCTTGCATTCAATGCAGATCTAAGTGCTAGGGACCGTTATGGATCACTATATTGGGTGCCACCTTGCATTCAATGCAGATCTAAGTGCTAGGGACCTTTATGAATCACTATATTGGGTGTCACCTTGCATCCAGTGCAGATCTAAGTGCGAGGGACCTTTATGGATCACTATATTGGGTGTCACCTTGTACCCAGTGCAGATCTAAGTATTGGGTACCTTTATGAATCACTATATTGGGTGTCACCTTGCATCCAATGCAGATCTAAGTGCTAGGGACCTTTATGGATCACTTTATTGGGTGTTACCTTGCATCCAATGCAGATCTAAGTGCTAGGGACCTTTATGAATCACTATATTTGGTGTCACCTTGCATCCAGTGCAGATCTAAGTGCTAGGGACCTTTATGGATCACTATATTTGGTGCCAGCTTGCATCCAATGCAGATCTAAGTGCTAGGGACCTTCATGGATCACTATATTAAGTGTCATCTTGCATCCAGTGCAGATCTAAGTGCTAGGGACCTTTATGGATCACTATATTTGGTGCCACCTTGCATCCAATGCAGATCTAAGTGCTAGGGACCTTTATGGATCACTATATTGGGTGTCACCTTGCATCCTGTGCAAATCTAAGTACTAGGGACCTTTATGGATCACTATATTAAGTGTCATCTTGCATCCAGTGCAGATCTAAGTGCTAGGGACCTTTATGGATCACTATATTTGGTGCCACCTTGCATCCAATGCAGATCTAAGTGCTAGGGACCTTTATGGATCACTATATTGGGTGTCACCTTGCATCCTGTGCAAATCTAAGTACTAGGGACCTTTATGGATCACTATATTGGGTGTCACCTTGCATCCAGTGCAGATCTAAGTGCTAGAGACCTTTATGGATCACTTTATTGGGTGTCACCTTGCATCCAGTGCAGATCTAAGTACTAGGGACCTTTATGGGTCACTATATTGGGTGCCACCTTGCATCCAATGCAGATCTAAGTGCTAGGGACCTTTATGGATCACTATATTAAGTGTCACCTTGCATCCAGTGCAGACCTAAGTGCTAGGGACCTTTATGGATCACTGTATTGGGTGCCACCTTGCATCCAATGCAGATCTAAGTGCTAGGGACCTTTATGGATCACTATATTGGGTGTCACCTTGCATCCTGTGCAAATCTAAGTACTAGGGACCTTTATGGATCACTATATTGGGTGTCACCTTGCATCCAGTGCAGATCTAAGTGCTAGAGACCTTTATAGATCACTATATTGGGTGCCACCTTGCATCCAGTGCAAATCTAAGTGCTAGGGACCTTTATGGATCACTATATTGGGTGCCACCTTGCATCCAGTGCAAATCTAAGTGCTAGGGACCTTTATGGATCGCTATATTAAGTGTCACCTTGCATCCAATGCAGATCTAAGTGCTAGGGACCTTTATGGATCACTATATTGGGTGCCACCTTGCATCCTGTGCAAATCTAAGTGCTAGGGACATTTATGGATCACTAGATTGGGTGTCATCTTGCATCCATTGCATATCTAAGTGCTAGGGACTTTTATGGATCATTATATTGGGTGTCACCTTGCATCCAGTGCAGATCTAAGTGCTAGGGACCTTTATGTATCACTATATTGGGTGCCACCTTGCATCCAATGCAGATCTAAGTGCTAGAGACCTTTATGGGTCACTATATTGGGTGCCACCTTGCATCCAGTGCAAATCTAAGTGCTAGGGACCTTTATGGATTACTATATTAAGTGTCACCTTGCATCCAATGCAGATCTAAGTGCTAGGGACCTTTATGGATCACTATATTAAGTGTCACCTTGCATCCAATGCAGATCTAAGTGCTAGGGACCTTTATGGATCACTATATTAAGTGTCACCTTGCATCCAATGCAGATCTAAGTGCTAGGGACCTTTATGGATCACTATATTGGGTGTCACCTTGCATCCAGTGCAGATCTAAGTGCCAGGGACCTTTATGGATCACTATATAGGGTGTCACCTTGCATCCAATGCAGATCTAAGTGCCAGGGACCTTTATGGATCAATATATTGGGTGTCACCTTGCATCCAGTGCAGATCTAAGTGCCAGGGACCTTTATGGATCACTATATTGGGTGCCACCTTGTATCCAGTGGAGATCTAAGTGCCAGGGACCTTTATGGGTCACTATATAGGGTGTCACCTTGCATCCAATGCAGATCTAAGTACTAGGGACCTTTATGGGTCACTATATTGGGTGCCACCTTGCATCCAGTGCAAATCTAAGTGCCAGGGACCTTTATGGATCACTTTATTGGGTGTCACCTTGTATCCAGTGCAGATCTAAGTACTAGGGACCTTTATAGGTCACTATATTGGGTGCCACCTTGCATCCAATGCAGTTCTAAGTGCTAGGGACCTTTATAAATCACTATATTGGGTGGCACCTTGCATCCAATGCAGATCTAAGTGCTAGGGACCTTTATGGATCACTGTATTGGGTGTCACCTTGCATCCAGTGCAGATCTAAGTACTAGGGACCATTATGGGTCACTATATTGGGTGCCACCTTGCATCCAATGCAGATCTAAGTGCTAGGGACCTTTATGGATCACTGTATTGGGTGTCACCTTGCATCCAGTGCAGATCTAAGTACTAGGGACCATTATGGGTCACTATATTGGGTGGCACCTTGCATCCAATGCAGATCTAAGTGCTAGGGACCTTTATGGATCACTATATTGGATGCCACCTTGCATCCAATGCAGATCTAAGTGCTAGGGACCTTTATGGATCACTGTATTGGGTGCCACCTTGCATCCAATGCAGATCTAAGTGCTGGGGACCTTTATAAATCACTATATTGGGTGGCACCTTGCATCCAATGCAGATCTAAGTGCTAGGGACCTTTATGGATCACTGTATTGGATGCCACCTTGCATCCAATGCAGATCTAAGTGCTAGCGACCTTTATAAATCACTATATTGGGTGTCACCTTGCATCCAGTGCAGATCTAAGTACTAGGGACCTTTATGGATCACTATATTAAGTGTCATCTTGCATCCAATGCAGATCTAAGTGCTAGGGACCGTTATGGATCACTATATTGGGTGCCACCTTGCATTCAATGCAGATCTAAGTGCTAGGGACCTTTATGAATCACTATATTGGGTGTCACCTTGCATCCAGTGCAGATCTAAGTGCGAGGGACCTTTATGGATCACTATATTGGGTGTCACCTTGTACCCAGTGCAGATCTAAGTACTAGGTACCTTTATGAATCACTATATTGGGTGTCACCTTGCATCCAATGCAGATCTAAGTGCTAGGGACCTTTATGGATCATTATATTGAGTGTCCCCTTGTACCCAGTGCAGATCTAAGTGCTAGGGACCTTTATGGATCACTATATTGGGTGCCACGTTGTACCCAGTGACGATCTAATTGCTAGGGATCTTTATGGATCACTATATTGGGTGCCACCTTGCATCCAATGCAGATCTAAGTGCTAGGGACCTTTATGGGTAACTATATTGGTTGCCACCTTGCATCCAATGCAGATCTAAGTGATAGGGACCTTTATGGATCACTTTATTGGTTGCCACCTTGCATCCAATGCAGATCTAAGTGCTAGGGACCTTTATGGATCACTGTATTGGGTGCCACCTTGCATCCAGTGCAGATCTAAGTACTGGGGACCTTTATGGATCTCTATATATGCTTGTTGCATTGGCATCCGCATCTAAGATGGCCGATGATAGTATTGGGTTTGAATGATTCTAAGATGGCTGATAGAAGCATTTAGGTGGAATGCTTCTAGAATTGCTGATGTCAGTGTTGGGATGGAATGCTTCTCAGATGGCTGATGGCAGTATTAGGCTGGAATGCTTCTAAGATGACTGATGTCATTATTGGGTTGCAATGCTTCTAAGATGGCTGCATGATGGCAGTATTGGGTCAGAATGCGTCTAAGACGGCTGATGTTAGTAGTGGGATGGAATGCTTCTAAAATGACTGGTGGCAGTACTGGGTTTGAATGCTTCTAAGATGGCTGATGTCAGTATTGGGATGCAATGCTTCTATAATGGCTGATGTCAGTATTGCAATGGAATGCTTTCTAAGATGGCTGCATGATGGCAGTATTGGGTCAGAATGCTTCTAAGATGGCTGATGTCAGTATTGGGATGGAATGCTTCTAAGATGACTGGTGGCAGTACTGGGTTTGAATGCTTCTAAGATGGCTGATGTCAGTATTGGGTGGAATGCTTCTATAATTGCTGATGTCATTATTAGGTTGGAATGCTTCTAATATGGCTGCATGATGGCAGTATTTGGTCAGAATGCTTCTAAGATGGCTAATGTCAGTATTGGGTGGAATGCTTCTATAATTGCTGATGTCAATATTGGTTGGAATGCTTATAAGATGGCTGATGTTAGTAGTGGGTTGGAATGCTTCTAAGATGACTGATGGCACTATTGGGCTGGAATGCTTCTAAGATGGCTGTTGTCAGTAATGGGTTGGAATGCTAGTATCAAAGTATCAAAGCAATTTTCAACAAGAATTCAAGAATATCACTTTTCCCAAAAAATGACAAAAATATTCACCAAAATTAGAAAATTAAAGATATCATCATGAAATGAACAAATCTAAAAATGAGTCTACCCAAGGTACATATACAAGTATCAAAGCATTCAGGCTTGTAGTTTTAAGTACAACATTGACACGAACGACGACAGACAATCATTCATATGATAAGCTCCGCTCGACAAAGTCAACAGCAGAGCTAAAAAACCTTAACAAAATACTAATAACAAAATAGCATTCTATGATAATCACATAATGCATAAAAAAGTCAAAGATATATATATATATAAACATAGATACTTGAAACTAACTTGTGCAAGGGTTATGCTGGAAACAGATAATGATAATTTTCAACACTTTTAAAAAAATGAGGGCTACCAACATGCATCTATTTATATTAAATTAAATTTATCACATGACCTTGTTTGTGGAAAGGTGCAAAGATAATGTTGATAAGATGGTTGTTTATTTAAGAGTAACTAACCTGATTATCACCCAACTCAGATGTCTTTGTTGCAGGAGGTGCTTTGACAATGACACTAGGCCTGTCACTTGTCAATGTCGTTGGTGACGCATCTTTCCCAGTGTATGATGTTAAATATGGTGGATAGTAACTAAGGTAACCCATAGATGAGGACACAGGTGGCCAGACTTGGTAACCAGGAAGACCATTGCTCTGAGTGTAATTACTGTTCATATATGGATAATATGCAATGCTCTGATTGTCTGAATATGGATACCCTGCAGCTCCATATTCAGGAGTTATTCTGTGTGGTGACCTGCTGTAGACATTGTCAGAATAATAAGAAGGATATTTGGCATAACTGCTGGCTGGTGACGTTTCCATCTTTGAGGCTTTAGAAGTAAACAGTTGAGAATACTCACTGGATTCTTTTATCAGCTTGTCAGACCCTGGACTCAAAATCTGAGGATTATTTCTGTGTTTATCTTCAGTGATACTGGCACACAAAACTGGACTTACATTTCCATTTTTCCTGAAGTGTTTGTCAGTAGGGATTAGACTTTGCAGTTCTTCATCATGTTCATCCTTTTTGCAATCTGGGAATGGAGAGTTTGGATTATGACATTGATCTTTTCCAGTCTGCTTAGAGTTGACTCCATTGTCATCATTAGGAACACGAAATATAGATTCCTCCTGTTCTGTAACAGTGAAGTCATTGTAGAGGTTGTTATCTGAATATGAAATAAAAATACTTAAGTTATTTTTTTTATTTTTGAAACAAACTCAATCAAATTTTTCAAAACAATTTCTAAAACAATCTATGATACGTTTCCCATTGAAATGTATACGAACAATCTATGACATTTCTAAATGAAATTTAATGAAATGATAATTACTGGTATAGTGATTTAACCATAATGATTTGGCTATAGTGATTTAATCATATAGGCTTAGCTATAGTGATTAAATCATATCAGCTTGGCTATAGTGATTTAATCATATCAGCTTGGCTATAGTGATTTAATCATATCAGCTTGGCTATAGTGATTTAATCATATCAGCTTAGCTATAGTGATTAAATCATATCAGCTTGGCTATAGTGATTAAATCATATCAGCTTGGCTATAGTAATTTAATCATATCAGCTTAGCTATAGTGATTTAATCATATCAGCTTAGCTATAGTGATTTAATCATATCAGCTTGGCTATAGTAATTTAATCATATCAGCTTGGCTATAGTGATTAAATCATATCAGCTGCTTAGCCATAGTGATTTAATCATATCAGCTTGGCTATAGTAATTTAATCATATCAGCTTGGCTATAGTGATTTAATCATATCAGCTTGGCTATAGTGATTTAATCATATCAGCTTGGCTATAGTGATTTAATCATATCAGCTTAGCTATAGTGATTTAATCATATCAGCTTGGCTATAGTAATTTAATCATATCAGCTTGGCTAGAGTGATTAAATCATATCAGCTTGGCTATAGTGATTTAATCATATCAGCTTGGCTATAGTGATTAAATCATATCAGCTTGGCTATAGTGATTAAATCATATCAGCTTGGCTATAGTGATTTAATCATATCAGCTCGGCTATAGTGATTACATCATATCAGCTTAGCTATAGTGATTAAATCATATCAGCTTAGCTATAGTAATTTAATCATATCAGCTTGGCTATAGTGATTAAATCATATCAGCTTGGCTATAGTAATTTAATCATATCAGCTTAGCTATTGTGATTAAATCATATCAGCTTGGCTATAGTGATTAAATCATATCAGCTTGGCTATAGTGATTTAATCATATCAGCTCGGCTATAGGGATTAAATCATATCAGCTTGGCTATAGTGATTAAATCATATCAGCTTGGCTATAGTAATTTAATCATATCAGCTTAGCTATTGTGATTAAATCATATCAGCTTGGTTATAGTAATTTAATCATATCAGCTTGGCTATAGTGATTTAATCATATCAGCTTGGCTATAGTGATTAAATTATATCAGCTTGGTTATAGTAATTTAATCATATCAGCTTGGCTATAGTGATTTAATCATATCAGCTTGGCTATAGTGATTTAATCATATCAGCTTGGCTATAGTGATTAAATTATATCAGCTTGGTTATAGTAATTTAATCATATCAGCTTGGCTATAGTGATTAAATCATATCAGCTTGGTTATAGTAATTTAATCATATCAGCTTGGCTATAGTGATTAAATCATATCAGCTTGGTTATAGTAATTTAATCATATCAGCTTGGCTATAGTGATTTAATCATATCAGCTTGGCTATAGTGATTAAATTATATCAGCTTGGTTATAGTAATTTAATCATATCAGCTTGGCTATAGTAATTTAATCATATCAGCTTGGCTATAGTGATTTAATCATATCAGCTTGGCTATAGTGATTTAATCATATCAGCTTAGCTATAGTGATTTAATCATATCAGCTTGGCTATAGTGATTTAATCATATCAGCTTGGCTATAGTGATTTAATCATATCAGCTTGGCTACAGTGATTTAATCATATCAGCTTGGCTATAGTGATTAAATCATATCAGCTTGGCTATAGTGATTTAATCATATCAGCTCGGCTATAGTGATTACATCATATCAGCTTAGCTATAGTGATTAAATCATATCAGCTTAGCTATAGTGATTAAATCATATCAGTTAGGCTATAGTAATTTAATCATATCAGCTTAGCTATTGTGATTAAATCATATCAGCTTGGCTATAGTGATTAAATCATATCAGCTTGGCTATAGTGATTTAATCATATCAGCTCGGCTATAGTGATTAAATCATATCAGCTTAGCTATTGTGATTAAATCATATCAGCTTGGCTATAGTAATTTAATCATATCAGCTTGGCTATAGTGATTAAATCATATCAGCTTGGCTATAGTAATTTAATCATATCAGCTTAGCTATTGTGATTAAATCATATCAGCTTGGCTATAGTGATTAAATCATATCAGCTTGGCTATAGTGATTTAATCATATCAGCTCGGCTATAGTGATTAAATCATATCAGCTTGGCTATAGTGATTAAATCATATCAGCTTGGCTATAGTAATGTAATCATATCAGCTTAGCTATTGTGATTAAATCATATCAGCTTGGCTATAGTGATTAAATCATATCAGCTTAGCTATAGTGATTTAATCATATCAGCTTGGCTATAGTGATTAAATCATATCGGCTTGGCTATAGCGATTAAATCATATCAGCTTGGCTATAGTGATTAAATCATATCAGCTTGGCTATAGTGATTAAATCATATCAGCTTGGCTATAGTGATTAAATCATATCAGCTTGGCTATAGTGATTTAATCATATCAGCTTGGCTATAGTGATTTAATCATATCAGCTTGGCTATAGTGATTTAATCATATCAGCTTAGCTATAGTGATTATATCATATCAGCTTGGCTATAGTGATTAAATCATATCAGCTTGGCTATAGTGATTAAATCATATCAGCTTGGCTATAGTGATTTAATCATATCAGCTTGGCTATAGTGATTTAATCATATCAGCTTAGCCATAGTGATTTAATCATATCAGCTTGGCTATAGTGATTAAATCATATCAGCTGCTCAGCTATAGTGATTTAATCATATCAGCTGCTCAGCTATAGTGATTTAATCATATTAGCTTAGCCATAGTGATTTAATCATATCAGCTTAGCTATAGTGATTAAATCATATCAGCTTGGCTATAGTGATTTAATCATATCAGCTTGGCTATAGTGATTTAAACATATCAGCTTAGCCATAGTGATTTAAACATATCAGCTTAGCCATAGTGATTAAATCATATCAGCTTAGCTATAGTGATTAAATCATATCAGCTTGGCTATAGTGATTTAATCATATCAGCTTGGCTATAGTGATTTAATCATATCAGCTTGGCTATAGTGATTTAATCATATCAGCTTGGCTATAGTGATTAAATCATATCAGCTTGGCTATAGTGATTAAATCATATCAGCTTGGCTATAGTGATTAAATCATATCAGCTGCTTAGCCATAGTGATTTAATCATATCAGCTTGGCTATAGTAATTTAATCATATCAGCTTGGCTATAGTGATTATTCATATCAGCTTGGCTATAGTGATTTAATCATATCAGCTTAGCTATAGTGATTTAATCATATCAGCTTGGCTATAGTAATTTAATCATATCAGCTTGGCTATAGTAATTTAATCATATCAGCTTGGCTATAGTGATTTAATCATATCAGCTTAGCTATTGTAATTTAATCATATCAGCTTGGCTATAGTAATTTAATCATATCAGCTTGGCTATAGTGATTTAATCATATCAGCTTAGCTATAGTGATTTAATCATATCAGCTTAGCTATAGTGATTAAATCATATCAGCTTAGCTATAGTGATTTAATCATATCAGCTTGGCTATAGTAATTTAATCATATCAGCTTGGCTATAGTGATTTAATCATATCAGCTTGGCTATAGTGATTAAATCATATCAGCTTGGCTATAGTGATTTAATCATATCAGCTTAGCTATAGTGATTAAATCATATCAGCTTGGCTATAGTGATTAAATCATATCAGCTGCTTAGCCATAGTGATTTAATCATATCAGCTGCTTAGCCATAGTGATTTAATCATATCAGCTTAGCTATAGTGATTAAATCATATCAGCTTGGCTATAGTAATTTAATCATATCAGCTTGGCTATAGTAATTTAATCATATCAGCTTGGCTATAGTAATTTAATCATATCAGCTTTGCTATAGTGATTTAATCATATCAGCTTGGCTATAGTGATTAAATCATATCAGCTTAGCTATAGTGATTTAATCATATCAGCTTGGCTATAGTGATTAAATCATATCAGCTTGGCTATAGTGATTTAATCATATCAGCTTGGCTATAGTGATTAAATCATATCAGCTTAGCTATAGTGATTTAATCATATCAGCTTGGCTATAGTGATTTAATCATATCAGCTTGGCTATAGTGATTTAATCATATCAGCTTGGCTATAGTGATTAAATCATATCAGCTTGGCTATAGTGATTTAATCATATCAGCTCGGCTATAGTGATTATATCATATCAGCTTAGCTATAGTGATTAAATCATATCAGCTTGGCTATAGTGATTAAATCATATCAGCTTGGCTATAGTGATTAAATCATATCAGCTTGTCTATAGTAATTTAATCATATCAGCTTGGCTATAGTGATTAAATCATATCAGCTTGGCTATAGTGATTTAATCATATCAGCTTAGCTATAGTGATTAAATCATATCAGCTTGGCTATAGTGATTAAATCATATCAGCTTAGCTATTGTGATTAAATCATATCAGCTTGGCTATAGTGATTAAATCATATCAGCTTGGCTATAGTAATTTAATCATATCAGCTTGGCTATAGTGATTAAATCATATCAGCTTGGCTATAGTGATTTAATCATATCAGCTTGGCTATAGTGATTAAATCATATCAGCTTGGCTATAGTGATTTAATCATATCAGCTTGGCTATAGTGATTAAATCATATCAGCTTGGCTATAGTGATTAAATCATATCAGCTTGGCCATAGTGATTTAATCATATCAGCTGCTCAGCTATAGTGATTTAATCATATCAGCTGCTCAGCTATAGTGATTTAATCATATCAGCTTAGCCATAGTGATTTAATCATATCAGCTTAGCTATAGTGATTAAATCATATCAGCTTGGCTATAGTGATTTAATCATATCAGCTTGGCTATAGTGATTTAAACATATCAGCTTAGCCATAGTGATTAAATCATATCAGCTTAGCTATAGTGATTAAATCATATCAGCTTGGCTATAGTGATTTAATCATATCAGCTTGGCTATAGTGATTTAATCATATCAGCTTGGCTAATGTGATTTAATCATATCAGCTTAGCTATAGTGATTAAATCATATCAGCTTGGCTATAGTGATTTAATCATATCAGCTTGGCTATAGTAATTTAATCATATCAGCTTGGCTATAGTGATTTAATCATATCAGCTTAGCTATAGTGATTAAATCATATCAGCTCGGCTATAGTGATTTAATCATATCAGCTTGGCTATAGTGATTACATCATATCAGCTTAGCTATAGTGATTAAATCATATCAGCTTAGCTATAGTAATTTAATCATATCAGCTTGGCTATAGTGATTAAATCATATCAGTTTGGCTATAGTAATTTAATCATATCAGCTTAGCTATTGTGATTAAATCATATCAGCTTGGCTATAGTGATTAAATCATATCAGCTTGGCTATAGTGATTTAATCATATCAGCTCGGCTATAGTGATTTAATCATATCAGCTTGGCTATAGTGATTTAATCATATCAGCTTGGCTATAGTGATTTAATCATATCAGCTTAGCTATAGTGATTAAATCATATCAGCTTGGCTATAGTAATTTAATCATATCAGCTTAGCTATTGTGATGAAATCATATCAGCTTGGCTATAGTGATTTAATCATATCAGCTCGGCTATAGTGATTTAATCATATCAGCTCGGCTATAGTGATTAAATCATATCAGCTTGGCTTTAGTAATTTAATCATATCAGCTTGGCTATAGTGATTAAATCATATCAGCTTGGCTATAGTGATTAAATCATATCAGCTTAGCTATAGTGATTAAATCATATCAGCTTGGCTATTGTAATTTAATCATATCAGCTTGGCTATAGTGATTAAATCATATCAGCTTGGCTATAGTGATTAAATCATATCAGCTTGGCTATAGTGATTTAATCATATCAGCTTAGCTATAGTAATTTAATCATATCAGCTTGGCTATAGTGATTAAATCATATCAGCTTGGCTATAGTGATTTAATCATATCAGCTCGGCTATAGTTATTAAATCATATCAGCTTGGCTATAGTGATTAAATCATATCAGCTTGGCTATAGTAATTTAATCATATCAGCTTAGCTATTGTGATTAAATCATATCAGCTTGGCTATAGTGATTTAATCATATCAGCTTGGCTATAGTGATTTAATCATATCAGCTCGGCTATAGTGATTTAATCATATCAGCTTGGCTATAGTGATTTAATCATATCAGCTTGGCTATAGTGATTTAATCATATCAGCTTAGCTATAGTGATTAAATCATATCAGCTTGGCTATAGTAATTTAATCATATCAGCTTAGCTATTGTGATTAAATCATATCAGCTTGGCTATAGTGATTTAATCATATCAGCTTGGCTATAGTGATTTAATCATATCAGCTCGGCTATAGTGATTAAATCATATCAGCTTGGCTATAGTAATTTATTCATATCAGCTTGGCTATAGTGATTAAATCATATCAGCTTGGCTATAGTGATTAAATCATATCAGCTTGGCTATAGTGATTAAATCATATCAGCTTGGCTATAGTGATTAAATCATATCAGCTTGGCTATAGTGATTAAATCATATCAGCTTAGCTATAGTGATTTAATCATATCAGCTTAGCTATAGTGATTAAATCATATCAGCTTGGCTATTGTAATTTAATCATATCAGCTTGGCTATAGTGATTTAATCATATTAGCTTGGCTATAGTGATTTAATCATATCAGCTTGGCTATAGTGATTAAATCATATCAGCTTGGCTATAGTGATTTAATCATATCAGCTTAGCTATAGTAATTTAATTATATCAGCTTGGCTATAGTGATTTAATCATATGAGCTTGGCTATAGTGATTTAATCATATGAGCTTGGCTATAGTGATTAAATCATATCAGCTTGGCTATAGTGATTAAATCATATCAGCTTGGCTATAGTGATTTAATCATATCAGCTTAGCTATTGTGATTAAATCATATCAGCTTGGCTATAGTGATTAAATCATATCAGCTTGGCTATAGTGATTTAATCATATCAGCTCGGCTATAGTGATTAAATCATATCAGCTTGGCTATAGTGATTAAATCAAATCAGCTTGGCTATAGTAATTTAATCATATCAGCTTAGCTATTGTGATTAAATCATATCAGCTTGGCTATAGTGATTTAATCATATCAGCTTGGCTATAGTGATTTAATCATATCAGCTCGGCTATAGTGATTTAATCATATCAGCTTGGCTATAGTGATTTAATCATATCAGCTTGGCTATAGTGATTTAATCATATCAGCTTAGCTATAGTGATTAAATCATATCAGCTTGGCTATAGTAATTTAATCATATCAGCTTAGCTATTGTGATTAAATCATATCAGCTTGGCTATAGTGATTTAATCATAGCTTGGCTATAGTGATTTAATCATATCAGCTCGGCTATAGTGATTAAATCATATCAGCTTAGCTATAGTAATTTATTCATATCAGCTTGGCTATAGTGATTAAATCATATCAGCTTGGCTATAGTGATTAAATCATATCAGCTTGGCTATAGTGATTAAATCATATCAGCTTGGCTATAGTGATTAAATCATATCAGCTTGGCTATAGTGATTAAATCATATCAGCTTAGCTATAGTGATTTAATCATATCAGCTTAGCTATAGTGATTAAATCATATCAGCTTGTCTATAGTAATTTAATCATATCGGCTTAGCTATAGTGATTAAATCATATCAGCTTGGCTATTGTAATTTAATCATATCAGCTTGGCTATAGTGATTTAATCATATCAGCTTGGCTATAGTGATTTAATCATATCAGCTTGGCTATAGTGATTAAATCATATCAGCTTGGCTATAGTGATTTAATCATATCAGCTTAGCTATAGTAATTTAATCATATCAGCTTGGCTATAGTGATTTAATCATATCAGCTTGGCTATAGTGATTTAATCATATCAGCTTGACTATAGTGATTAAATCATATCAGCTTGGCTATAGTGATTTAATCATATCAGCTTAGCTATTGTGATTAAATCATATCAGCTTGGCTATAGTGATTTAATCATATCAGCTTAGCTATTGTAATTTAATCATATCAGCTTGGCTATAGTGATTTAAACATATCAGCTTTGCCATAGTGATTAAATCATATCAGCTTGGCTATAGTAATTTAATCATATCAGCTTGGCTATAGTGATTAAATCATATCAGCTTGGCTATAGTGATTAAATCATATCAGCTTGGCTATAGTGATTTAATCATATCGGCTTAGCTATAGTGATTAAATCATATCAGCTTGGCTATTGTAATTTAATCATATCAGCTTGGCTATAGTGATTTAATCATATCAGCTTGGCTATAGTGATTTAATCATATCAGCTTGGCTATAGTGATTTAATCATATCGGCTTAGCTATAGTGATTAAATCATATCAGCTTGGCTATTGTAATTTAATCATATCAGCTTGGCTATAGTGATTTAATCATATCAGCTTGGCTATAGTGATTTAATCATATCAGCTTGACTATAGTGATTAAATCATATCAGCTTGGCTATAGTGATTTAATCATATCAGCTTAGCTATTGTAATTTAATCATATCAGCTTGGCTATAGTGATTTAAACATATCAGCTTTGCCATAGTGATTAAATCATATCAGCTTGGCTATAGTGATTTAATCATATCAGCTTAGCTATTGTAATTTAATCATTTCAGCTTGGCTATAGTGATTTAAACATATCAGCTCGGCTATAGTGATTTAATCATATCAGCTTAGCTATAGTGATTAAATCATATCAGCTTAGCTATAGTGATTTAATCATATCAGCTGCTTAGCCATAGTGATTTAATCATATCAGCTTAGCTATTGTAATTTAATCATATCAGCTTGGCTATAGTGATTAAATCATATCAGCTTGGCTATAGTAATTTAATCATATCAGCTTGGCTATAGTGATTTAATCATATCAGCTTGGCTATAGTGATTTAATCATATCAGCTTGGCTATAGTGATTTAATCATATCAGCTTGGCTATAGTGATTAAATCATATCAGCTTGGCTATAGTGATTTAATCATATCAGCTTAGCTATTGTAATTTAATCATATCAGTTTGGCTATAGTGATTTAAACATATCAGCTTAGCCATAGTGATTTAATCATATCAGCTTGGCTATAGTGATTTAAACATATCAGCTTAGCCAGTGATTAAATCATATCAGCTTGGCTATAGTAATTTAATCATATCAGCTTGGCTATAGTGATTTAATCATATCAGCTTGGCTATAGTGATTAAATCATATCAGCTTGGCTATAGTGATTTAATCATATCAGCTTGGCTATAGTGATTTAATCATATCAGCTTGGCTATAGTGATTTAATCATATCAGCTTGGCTATAGTGATTAAATCATATCAGCTTGGCTATAGTGATTAAATCATATCAGCTTAGCTATAGTGATTAAATCATATCAGCTTGGCTATAGTGATTTAATCATAGCTTGGCTATAGTGATTTAATCATATCAGCTCGGCTATAGTGATTTAATCATATCAGCTTGGCTATACAAATGCATATAATAGTGAATTAATCATTCACTATATTCAGTTGTTATTTTGTAACGTTGTTGTTTTTTACATCATACATCCTATTTTGTATTCTTGATCGAAATATACAATTAACTGACTACAACTTAACGTTGGGTAATACAATTTCATGAACATGGTTTGGTTTGAAGTGAATGCAAGAGTTATCAAGTGAAATATGTTCTAGGCACAATGGATTAGATTATAATATGCGTAGAACTCATCATGCACTGCCACATCACAAGTTACTAGTATATCTTAACCTTTTCACCACCAGACTTTCTCGTCATAATTTTTCTGCACTTTTTTCTTATATTCTTCAATATTTCTGGAAATGAACCCTAATATTGGAGCAAAATGTCAAAATTTGAGACTATTTTCAGTTTTTACTCAAAAAATGTGGCTATTATGGGCCCAATCTTCTGAAGGAAAGTGCAGACTATAAACGGGACTATTTTGTTAATTGTAATAAAAAGATTGACAATAACTGTTGAGCCCTTACACATAACTGAACTACTTGTACCAGGTATTTATATAGTTTCTTAGACCCTAAAAAATGGGCTTTGTTTCTCATCATCTCGCACTGTAAGTTTGAGATCTAAGCCTGACACATTTTTGTTTTCAATTCTGCATTTCAGTGAAGTGTGCCACGTACAGTAAAAAAGAGAAATGCGCGTTTGCTGTTTCAGAGAATGTTTTGTTCCTCCAAATCATTCGTAATTGCATCTATTCGAAAGCATTATTTAATAAAGGTTAAACATATATTTTCTTTGTGTAGTATTGAATAATCTCAACAAAATTAAAACATTGTCATTTTTTCCCTTAGGACGAGAAGTAAAACTTTGTTTTTGGTCTTATTTTGGTTTTACCTGTCTGTGAAGCAAAGACCCCTTATAAAGGTTCCACATTGAGGTGTAAAATGATACGGTAAACCCTTTCCCTTCAAGGTGACAGGGGGTTTATATAGAGGCGTCAGACTGCAAAATAGCCTTCTTCTTGCAATGTCTGGTCGCCTACTTCAGCCATATACTACACAGTGCAGAAAGTGTAGTAGTGACATGTTTGTTTGGTTTCTCGATTTCTACTCAATAAAGTTAGTGGAAACTCTGAATAGAATTTAAATCAGGAATTCAGACAGTCTCCTATTCTTCTCAACTGTGGCAATTTAATGGCTGGATTTGAGACAGATTAAAATATAAATAACATTTTGAATTATTATATAAACCATCTATCTTGAGAAAGTGTTCAAGTCATTAATTTTAGACCAAAGATAGCACAATTCTGATGCATAATTAACAGTAAAAAAGATTGGCACATGAATTGTAGATGGAGCGGATTACATTTCGACTATAAATAACAGGATGATATTTTCAAATTAAATAAGCCAATCACAGTATGATCAGAAATCCTGAAAGGATTTCTTTTTGATATATCAATGTGCCTTTGGATGCAGGATTCACAGGTCACCCCAAAATTCAATATTTTCAAGTAAATTATATTTGCTAGAGGGTGTGGAACATTAATTACTCATCTACTTGTTTATTTGATTGTCTGTTAAAAGTAGTATGAGAAACGATTGACAAAATAAAACATATTTAGATATTTTTTTCTTTTTCAATTTAACTACATTGCCTGAATACTACACTATACGATATGTGATTTCCAACTGTTCTCAAAATATTGTTTTGATTGAAATAAATACAAATTATGAAAATAGATAGTTTAAATTTGAGAGCATAGCAATTATGAACAATGTGCATCTAAATGTATACTTGATATGGACGTCATGAATTCAGAGTAATTACATTTAACGGTTACAGCAACACCCGATCGAGGCCTCAAAGGCATGCAAACTAAGATCACATTAAAACATCGTCGTTGAATTTGATCTTCGCACTTTATCGTAGAATTTAAATTCCGTAACACCGACTCAAGTTCAGCCTGCCACACGAGTTGCTACGCGGCTAAGCGCGTCGTAACGTTTTTTTTTTCAACGCAATATGGAGTGAAAACATACCTTCTGTCTCCGTATTGACTCGCTGTATCTTCTGCGGGTTTTTCTGCTTGCGTCGTGACATCGTCGCCTGCTTTCTGAGCAAGTCCGCCGTAAACCCGCGCAGAACCAAGAACACTTTTTCCCTGTCAACGTATGATTAAATACAGGCGGTCGACCGATGAACATCACAAGTGCCTATAAGCTCGGATTGTGTCGGCAAGTCGGCGGAGTTGAAAAGGAGTTGAAACAAAGACAGCCGCAGGCGAGGCTAAATCTCCAACCAGAGCGCACGGGAAAATAAATGAGAATTTGTGTGTGCCCCATCGCTACTCATTATCCCGACCGAGAAATAGGCTGATCTCATCACCAACATCCCGTATCCTGTTTTTCAAGTAAAACTCGAGCTCAGAATTCTTCGTATGCTTTTAACGAAAGGGAAAAGTACTGCCGCAGGCGATGAGTTTTAGTCCGCCTGTTTCCACGTCATACTCAGCATAAATTAACCGCACACAACATCAGGCGAAACTCCATAAAAGGGAAAGGGAATTCCATACATTATGCCGATACACAGCTGGTTGGCCGCAGGCGGTTCAATGCTATCTATGGTAATACAATACTTGATGCCATTAGGGGGGTCGCCGGCGAACCATTAGCGGCGCTGGCAAAGCAAGTCTCTCTGCCAATGCAAAGGAGCATGACTTCAATTTCATCACAGTGAACGAGAGAGGACAGAAGCTCCAAGACTACCTGAAAAAAAAACGTTTACGCTCATGGAGCGTACTTTTTGTTTACATCTCCTGGGCGCAGCCATCTTTGAATTGCAATGAACGATGGGTAACACCAGGGCCAATAAATTGGCGGCCAACAACTCACACTACAATTGGACGATAATGTTAAGACATTAAAACTAACACATTATACTTTTATCCGATGTTCCGACAAGTTTATAATGTTCTTCATCTTTAAAATTACCATCATTTAGTGTTTTAGTTGTTTTGTTAGTTATCTACTTCGTTGGATCTGGTATATGCTCCAAGTAAATAAAATAACCTGCTAACTTTTTGAATGTCAAAGTCAACATTTTTTGTCACCTTTCATAAAACATACCTTCATATTTTTCTTAAAAGTCATCTGATCCAACATTAACAACAAAATTCTAGAAAAATGTTTTCGGCCAAAAAACTGACGGAGTTCGAAAGGTTAAAATCCACAAAAGAACACTGAATCGATCTGCATGGACAATGATAAACTAATGGAAAAGTTGGCTCAACTCATTTCACTAAAATCTTGCTCACAAATCTACAATTTGATTTTTTAATCTTAGTGATATTCCACCATTATAACATTTGCAAACAAAAGGCCACATTGGTTATTCAGTGTGAAACTAGTAACAACTTACAAGGAACTTGGTAATTAATGATGGATGTAACTCACATGCTTTTCACACTGAAATAATCTGAAATTTTGCAAAGTTTAATTCCATAAGACTAGCTATTTGATAAAAATCAAAGAAAAAGGTGTACCTGAAGTAGATATTCAATTATAAATCCAATTCAAAATGGCCACCAGATCTCAACACTACAAGAAAACTATCATCACAGTTTACACAGAAACAGGGAAGCTTAACACCATACATTTTTTTAATAGATTATGGTACCTTCTATTTTTATTAGCATTTTGTTTTGTACTTGATATCCCACTCATCACCGTCCATGGCCATATATTTATGAGGTGACAACTGATTACATGAACCTTGGTTGGAGAAGATGCCCATTCATCAAAATATATGAAACTTGTAGCATGTTTAAATTTTCTGGCGTAATGGAGATATTTCTATTCTGGGATAAAACAACAACTAGAAACAGATTTCAAAAAATGATCAATCCCCTCCATGTTTATTACCCAACATTCATCAATTATTAAGTATTAAAATTTATAAAAACCATGCATATTTCTAAAGTATGTACATATATAAAATTCTTTTCCCCAACAATGTATACACAGCCTCATTAATATGACAATAAATATATAGAAAAGTACACAAAGTTTGAAGATATTGTGTTTTAAGAGGTTGACCATGAGGAACTCTGAGAGATGATAGAAAAAAAGGGGAAAATCATCTTTTTCTTCACTTGCTATTATTTTTTTCTCTCTATCAAATGGGTTTGTTTTTTAAAATCAATATTTTATTCGCTCCATTTCATTAATGGCATCTGGTATAGGTGATCAGATAGAAGTACCTCACCCACCATCCCTTCACAGAAATCTCAATGGTTCACCCCTTCCACGTTTCACTCTTATCACTAACATAGTATTTCAAAATATACAATATCAATAGACTATATTACAAAATGTAGAAAATCAGTTAATTTACACGATGAAAAGTCAAAGTCAGGTCCAGAAGTAGTTCATTCATCAACATCATCTGTATGAATAATTTTTTTCTGGTTTATTTATTCAAAATTGTAAAAAGTGTGTTTCATTGCATAAAAGTTGTGATTGGTACGGTAGTTCATGCTTTTACGAGAAAACTCACAGTGCAACGAACAATGCAACATGGTTCACATTTTTTATGTTCTGTTATTACTGGTACTGTAGAATACTTTATTTTCGTTTGGAATTAATTTTTGTTATTTTCGCTGAAGGAATGATTCAGTGAAAATAAAATCCAGCGAATATACCTTTTTTTCTATATTTTACATTAAACTTGTCAAAAATCAGTGAAAATGAATTCCATGCAAAACACCCAAAAATAATTCCAGCTAAAATAAAGTCTTTTACAGTATTTTTGGACCAATTGTTGTTAGAAAAAAATGTTCTGCTAACACTCGTATTTCCTGTGTCCAAAATCATTTTAGGCAAAATGAACAGAACAAGTTAAGTCTGGAATGCTTTTAGTTATACTGGTAAATTCTGACTGTGTACAATATAGATAAATATAAAAAGTAATTTTGTGAAAAATATGGCTTTATAATGAAAACAGAATTTACACAAGTTTTCTACACAAGCATCAACATGACAAGTCGAAAGACAATTCTACTGGAATGTAGTAAACTTAAAGTACCACTAAAATTTTCAACATATATTTTATCAAAATATAAATTACTAGTTTGGAATAGAATAAGTATTTTTGAAGTAAATATAGGCAGCAAACTTGGTTAGTTTCATCCCCTCAGCTATTGAAAGTCAGCTGCTGCCATATAATTTGATTTTGTCATGAAAGTTCCCCCTCTACAGACTCATTCATATAATAATCTATTTATAGCATTCATCATCATAATTAATTCACATGTAGTGCAGGAAAAAAAAGTGTATATCTTAAAGTGACAGTAATCAATGTTATCAATGTAATGCTAGAATTATTTGCCTATCCACAATTCAAAGTTAGAATAGTGTTACTAGTGTGACATTGTGCAGTGTTCTATATCAATCTTAGTGTTTTTGAATCGGTAAATGATATAAAAAGATGACTAGCTCTTTCTCACTATTGCTATTGCTAGAATGCTAGTTGTATGCTGTACGTGGAATGTGTGGGAAGGTGAATTATTGTTTACAGTCACACTCATGCCAGTCATCAATGTATGATTTTGTAAAGCATTGATTTGCTACCACTATTTTGATTTGATGAGGTTGGCCATGATTTCACCATGATTTTCATGACCCCATCCGCACCGCACACCCTGACATACAAAATACCTATAAATGGCTGCTTACAGAATACCATCCATTTTGGTAACATCGTCTGTAATATCAATTAAACAGGCAACCTTGTCATGTATATTATCTACATACAAATATATGAATGTATTTTTAAATTTGCTGTGAAACAGAACATAAAAAAGATTACTCTGGCTTTCAATGTACATGTTTAATCACTTCTTTTAAGAGCCTTTTATGGACGGATAAACATCACCATATTGCTGTATTGCCCTGAAACAATTAAAGACAATTTCAATTCTGTCCCAGACACGCCCACACATTATGTTTTCACACGCTGTAGATATTTTATAATTCCTAGATCGAGACAGAATTGATTTATTTAGACCGAATTGAATCATGTAACTTCATCCCCGAGGTTAGATAAGTGATACGTTACTCCATCACAAAAATTAATGGGATGGTTATAATTAAAATCATCAATTATCCATGTCATATTAGATATAAAGTGAGCCCTCACAGTCCTTTCTTCATTCCTACCATAGATGGCGCACAACCAAAAGTGTATGCAAATACAATACAGATGAGTTTTAAATTCCCCAGGTGTGTTCCCTGGTTGCTAAGTTACTGAGCTTGCTTGCAGCAGACAAAATGTCTATTTCATAACATGAAGCTTTTTGTTCTGTATTTTATAAGTCGAATCTACATACTTGTGAGTTTTCCTTTGAAAATATCTTACAAATACTCACATACATATAGATACTAGGTAAGCTGTTATAAATTATATTATTATACATGTACATCTGTCACTGTAACACCATAAGTTACAGTGTGTCGTAATTTTGCGGTATTTCATCCTACCATATTAGGAAATGCAAATTCCATATATGGAATGATTACACGTGTAAGCGTCCTCTAGGAAATGCAAATTCCAAATATGGAATGATTACGCGTGTAAGCGTACGTCCTCTAATAATGAAAACAAACATGGTCACCACCAGTTTGACGAGACTCCACTCAAAGAAGTTCACTGATTCTGTTCTAAACATTTTGAATTTTGGCATTCCCATGGAAGGAAAAGATGTATAATAATAATAAGGTTATTACAAGAATACCTCAAAGTATGCACTGTGCGTCGGTCGATACTCCAGCAGTAATGTCTTGTGCATACTTTGAGGTATTCTTGTAATAACTTTATATTAATACATCTTTGTTGTATGTATATGAATAAAAACATACTTTCCTAATTTTATAGAAACTTTAAAAAGTAAAGTAAAACTTAAAATACAGAATTAACATGTTTGAAACACAACTGAAACAGGTATAGTTAAATATCTGCCTAAAACTACATTTTCCTGCTGACTGGATACCAACATTGATCAACTCTCTTTGCTCACCTCGTAGCTAAGCAACCATGTCTATTAAGTATATCTGCCTTTGCATAAATGTAAGAGAATAAATTTGAAACATGCCGTATTGTTGGTAACTTCTAATATTGCTGTGAGAATAAGTAGTTATTTTTATAATTAAAACATGGTTTTAAAAAGAAAGCAAGGACGCACCACTAAAACCCAAACATATATTTTGAGGTCAGAAGTTTGGGAAGAATATCGCATATAAATCTAATTTGAGAATAAGTTACATGTATAAACAAGTTTCTTAAAAATGTTAAAAAAGTTTTAATTGACACAATTCTGTACTCTGTCTGAATTAAACTGAAAAAACAAATAAAATTAAATTTGTGAAAACAATCTAGCTGGAATTATGTACACAATTTCATATAGATTCTTACAAATTATGTTTTTAAATTAAATTATGTTTTAGAAATAAATCTGATTGAAAAAAATAACTGAGCTTGAATTCGGCCCAACATGATAGTCTGAAAAAAGTTGTATTTTAAAACAATTTCAAACTATATCTAAACAACCATCTCACAAGGAGTAACAGAATAGGTGACTTTCTGCTTACTCTGAGATCCTGCATAATGCCTGAACGATGTGGCTTGAACTTTTGCCCCAAATCGAATGATTTGATTTTAAACTTGAATTCCTCTTTTTTCAAGTTCAATGTTGAAATGACTATCTTAATGAGAGGAATGTTGTATTGAGATATCTTATATGTATGGAAATACCTCACAAATACTTTTGCATTTGTCAAATCCCACATGATGTGTTGTTACCACTATAACTCTATGACCTTTGTTTTTATGTTTAAGTTAACGCTTAACACAGAATCCTGCAGTGAATGGAAAATAGTTTGTATTGTTAAATGAAATTGGCTGTCATAGTAACGATTTCAAACTTGACCCAAGCCCCCAACTCTCCATAACACAGTGACCATTGAGAACGATCACATACTTCTAACAGTATATGTGCTGATTTTTCCGAAGACCCAAAAACATAAGGACGGTATATTTGACTACTGCAAAGTACTGGCATACTTCTCTTCATATTTTTGCCAAACATAATCCATGATTTTTTCGTTCAGTTCGGTCCTTTCATTTGCTGGCATCTCGTCCCATTCTTCTGCTCGCAACTTTCTCCCGAACAGCTGCACCTAAAATGTCAAGTCAATCAAATTTATGAAATGAATTTTGTCAGTAAGTCTCAGTGACTGCTGATAACAAAAATGTACCATTGTAACGTTTTTGGAACTACTTTATTACATGTGTCAGAATACATACTTTTGGAATGGTGTTATATGTCACCTGATCACCAGAGTGTATTGATATGTAAAAAGTAATGCTGTTGGTGTACTGTAAAATAACTTTATTTTCGCTTGGAATTAATTTTCGCTATTTTCGCTGAGGTAATGAGTCAGTGAAAATAAAATATAGCGAATATACCTATATTTTCCGATACCATAAAATTCGTAATAGAAGCCGCACTTTTATTAGAAGCCGCACCCTGACTTTGCTACAATGTATCAAGTCAAAATTTACAACAATTGAAACTTGCAAAACCCTGTAATAGAAGCCGCATTGGCTTTTTGAGACTTGTCAATTATTGTGTGCAGTGCTTCCCGTGTCCACATGTGTTCACCGTCCTGGGGCTGCCCCAGTTCCTGTGTATACAAGAAATGAGTGTATGTATTGTGTATGCAATGTCTGTTTTCTTTGGGTGATAGACGCCTGATTGAATAAGTGTGAAATGGACACGCGACAGACACATAGACGACGTAAATAAAGTTTTCAAATTGTTACCATGAGTACAAGTGCTAATTGTGAGAGCTTCATGATTGGTGGAAATGTCAATATAATCCAAGAAATGTTGAAGAAATTTTCATTCTGAGTATAGTTCCCGCACTGCTCAAGTTTTTTTCTGTTCGCTTTTACGCAACATTCTCATAACGCCTGTCTCTACGTTGATCGTATTCCGTATAGATATTTTATTTAATCATGCCTAAACAACGACGTGCTGCATATGACACTGCTTTCAAATTGAAAGTTATGGCTATGTCTATGGAGACGAAAAACAACAGAAAAACGGTCGAACATTTCGGTATCAACAAAAAGCAAGTACGTCAATGGATCCGATCGAAGGAGCAACTGTACATGAGTAAACGCAGTGCTAAGCGATTAGACGGTGGAGGACGTAAAGTGAGAAGTACCACGCTGGACGACAACCTCATGCAGTGGTTTGATGGACATCGGAAAAATGGAAATGCCATCTCTGGTCGACAACTACAGATGCAAGCAAGACGAATCGCCACCGATACCACATTCAAGGCATCTGACAGCTGGCTTCACTCGTTCAAGAAACGTCACACACTTTCAACTCGCGTGCGCACTTCCATTGGTCAAAAATTACCACCCGATTATCAGGAAAAAATCGCCCAGTTTCATCGATTCGTTATCCAATTGCGTCAACAGCATAACTACCCACTCAGCGATGTATATAACATGAGACACCGTTACGGTTCGATATGCCTGGAAACAAAACTCTCGAGCATGAAGGCATCAAGACCGTCCACATCAAGACAACGAATTCAGAAAAAAGAGGTTTCACCGCTGTGTTGACAGTTACCGCTGACGACCAAAAGATCCGCCCTTTGATTATTTTCAAAGGCAAACGGCAACTGGACGACCTCACACGCAGAGAGATAACGATAGAAGTTCAAGAAAAGGGATACATCAATGAATCTCCTAAGTATTTTTTTTTATTTTGTTCGTGCATGAAGCTAAAAAAAGTTGTCTTGGGCCCGGTTCTCCTGATCATGTCCTGATACACTACACTGTACCGTCCGTGTATCATTGCGTGTACATTTGGGTTTGTTCACTGTTTGTAAATGTGATCAATAAGATTCAAGATGACTGCCGCTCTGTGTTTCCACATAAAATATTTTTCTTTTTTTCTCTTATAAATCTGTTTTCCATGGTTCCCAGTCAATATTATGCATGATCGGATCGAGTCACGTCACGTCAAAAGCCATGGCATGCCATTCAAGATGGCTGCCACCTTGTAAACGTTGTGATTACGTTTTTCTTTTGTTTTTCGCATCATTATTTGCTATCTAGTTTAATCATCATTCCACGGAGTTAGCGGAATTCTTTGTTTTTATTTCCATGTTTTGCCTGTAGTTAATTTATTTTTATTCTTCATTTCAGTTTGTTTACCGTGGATTAGAAATACATTTCTGAGACGGAACGATGACTCTCGGCGACTGCTCATATGGGACTCATGTAGCGTAAGAGGAATTGTATTCTCGGAACGTGGAACGCAGTGATTCCGGGAGGATTGACATCACTTCTTCAACCGCTAGATGTGGGCGTAAATAAGCCACTCAAAGACTATATGCACGCCGAGTGGGATGAATGGATGAAGATGGGCGAAGCACTGTTCACACCGGCTGGTAAAAGAAAGGCCCCTGCTAAGAAGACGGTACTTGAGTGGGTCGTCTCGTCTTGGAACAAAGTTCCGCCCCAAACTGTCCTCAATTCATTCAAGAAGACGGGCATATCTAATGCACTTGATGGCAGTGAGGACAACTTGGTGTACGAAGATCTCGAGGCAGACGACGAGGCAATCGGAGAAGAGATCGCCGAGATATTTTATAGCGACAATGAAGACGATGATGAGTTCCTTGGATTTTAGCCAAATCTCTGTGGTTCTCCACATACAAACCAAACGGCCCTTTTCAGGGCCACCACATCCTCCAAAAAGAGTCATACCGCTATCATGTGTGTGTGTGTGTTTGTATGTTATATAGTATTTATTGAATGGTTTGTATTTTGAGTATATATTTATTGAATATCACTGAAAATTGCCCTTGATTTAAACATTTGTAGCTCCATGATTTAAAGTAAAAACTTGATACATTGTTGCAGTTTGGAATTTGCGTGCATCTCATTAGCATATCATTAACTAATTTGCATATTCCGCGTGCAGGCACGCTTGCAGATTTTAGACAATGCTTCAATAGAAGCCGCACCCGGACTTCACCACTTTTCATGGGGAGAGCAGCCATTTTCTTTTCAATAGAAGCCGTGGCTTCTATAACGAACTTTACTGTATTTTACAATCACCTAACCAAAAATCAGTAAATAATAAATTCCATACAAAATATCCACAATTTTTTTCAGTGAAAATTAATCCCAGCTAAAATAAAGTATTTCACAAACATGAAAGCTCTCTGGTTTCTTTGATGTTTTGTGTGTTCCTGAGTCAACACATGACAACCTAAATAGCACTTTTGCCAAGGTCTTCTTAGAGTACAAATGAATTCAGTCTATCCACGATATAAAAGCAAAAACACACAATATGGAAGCAATCAGGAGAATAAAACTAACAATACGATATTTGCTCTATTAGTAGAGCACTTAGTAGTTTTTAATAATCCAGCATACAATAAATGCAATTTTTAATATATGTGAACTAACCTGTGCTTCTTCATAAGCTCTATTGTAATGTTTAAGACTTGTTTTACTTTCACTGTCTAGAGTTTCCTTCTCTCTTCCTTCACTGTGACCCACTGTCAATACAGAATAATTATAATGTGAGCTGTGTGCTTAAACAATCTTTCTGTATCGTTTAATTCATGTGATAGTGATTTGTGGTACCAAATGAATATACATGTTTGGATGTCCATGTGACGTTATGACAATAATTTTAACCATGAATAAAACTGTTCACACAAACAACTTACAATAGTTTACGCTATCCATGATTCTCTCCAGTAAATTTAGAGTGACTGTTTCTGCATGTTTTCTTCGTCCACTTCCTGGTGGTGGTGTCTCTGTTGTGGAACCACCGGCTGTTGTTGGGGCTCCCCACGTTTTTGTATCATGCGTAGCTGCTGATGGTGGTGGGGGACTGCGTTTACTGAAACAGAAAGATTTTCTCTCCAATTTGATTTGTTTGATCTTTGTCATAACTTAACAAACAACAATTGTTCAGCATGTAAAACAGATAAAATGCACACAACCTGCGCAGACCATAAAGATATTTTCACCCTTGACTACATTATTGATGTTTTAGTGGCTTGATGTGATAACCTTAAGAAAGTATATTGCCTAAAACCCTTCCAACATTATATCAATGCCACAACAAATACATCTTTTATACATCATTTGTTCAAGTCAAACAACTTCATTAAATAAATAATCACATTATGTCATTAGTCGTGAAACAACTTGGCATAGACTGCCACTAAGACAAAATGGGGCATAAGGACATTGACAACCCAACATCATACGAATAATTAAGTCTGTTGTTTTACAACCATCTTACCTATCTCTTGATGGAGGATTATAGTGAGTATTTCCATATTCAGGCCAGGGGTCATGTGGTTTCTATAAAAAAAAAAACACAATCAGTAAAGACAATTTGAAAAAATATGTGTAGTTTATTACGAGCCTTTACTATCCGTTTGAATTGAATACACAGTTTATAACATGAACATGGGGTAATTTGTGGTTCAGTAAAGCATGTATTGACCATTGCCAATTATATGAACAATTGCTATGCAGACAACAGTCAGTGTCAAAGATGTCAAGGTTCATAAATGCCCATATTTATATATTCCTTTTTATAATTTATCAATAATTAAGAGCAGTGCAATTACAAACAAACAATTCTTGACAATACCTAGAATTTATGTGGTTTCATACCTCTCTATTTTTACGGAGTTCTTCTATTTCTTTTCTCAGTAAATCAATCTCTTCCTTGGCTTTCCTCTCACTGTCTTGTCTTCTTTTTTTCTCCTGTGGTAATGTAAACAGATATAAGTATATATATATTAATTATTCACAAGGTTTTAATTTTGCTATTTGCATATTTGGTAAAATCCACTAAATTAAATCCACATAAACAGTCATGTAAAATAACTATAGAACTCATTGTTTCCTTGGTAAATTTGTGATTATCACAGTGATTATGCTCAAAATACCAAAATAGTGAATTTAAATACAAGGTACCAGTGAAAATAAATGGTTTTACAGTACAACCCAAGCCTACTAGCACCTACTCAACTACTCAATAATCTTTCAAAATTCACTTATATCTTTTGTCTACTATATCACATGATCCATCACATGATCCATCACATGATCCATCACATGATTCTTCATATGATATATCACATGTCCCATCATATCATGTACTCACAAACTCAAGCTGATCTTCCAAATACATTCTCTCCTCTTCAATTCTTCTCCGATCTTCCTCCATCTGTTTCTGAAATCTTTCCTCCTCCTCAACTCTGTCCATTAACTCTTGTTGTCTCCTTTGTTCATCAGCTTCTCGTTGTTCTTGAACAGTCCTATAAAGTGGAACACACACCAACACATATATGTTACCATAAATCAAGCTGCATAAGAGTGTGAAGCACATAACACAATACATTTATTTCCAGTATAGACGTCCTAACACATATATCCACAAAAACCTTCTAATTATAATCCTGACCATTATTAAATCATGACATTGCTGACGCATAAAAACACATGTTTTGGTGTTTTTACTGATTGGATTCTTTACCTGAGTCTTTGAGCTTCTCTCTCCTCTCTTGCCTGCCTTCTGTCTTGCGCTTTCTCTCTCCGAGGTAATTTCTCACTTGACCAATGGGTCCAAGGACCTGGCAGTCCAAGACCTGACGAAATATAATATTTAGTAGACATATTTTTACAAATTATAATTAATTTCATCTTTTAATTTTGTGATAGACAAATTTTGACAAAGTCAGATAAAATTAAAGATTAAAACAGTGACTGGTGAGAAAATGCAAGAGTAAAAAGTAAATCATAACTTCACAGTAACTAAGTGATGATAACAAATTCCAGACTTACTCTGTGTTGGATCCAGTATTGGCATATCGGTTCTATCTTTATTTAATAAATCATACAAGTCTTTATAGAAATTTCTATTAATCTGTTAATACAATACTCATGATTTATGATTTGATACAATGATTTAAATAGTTAATTTGCCAAAGATATTAAAATGCTTGACAACATGAAACATCGTCTAAACTTTTCACCAAATTCTCATATCTGAATCATATACGAATAACTCTTTTTATTCAGACTTACCTCATACATGTATTGCTCTTTCTTCAGTTTAATGGCATGATCAGCTAGAACAGTCTCTATGCCAACAGGCTGTAGTTAGGGAAGAAAACATATTCAAATTATATACAAGTCACTGCATACAGGTTGCTATAAGTCTACATCTCACAATAACATGTCACCAAGGCCTGCAAGATATGACACAGGTCACCAAGGCCTGCAAGATATGACACAGGTCACCAAGGCCTGCAAGATATGACACAGGTCACCAAGGCCTGCAAGATATGATACAGGTCACCAAGGCCTGCAAGATATGACACAGGTCACCAAGGCCTGCAAGCAATGATACATGTCACCAAGGCCTGCAAGCAATGACACATGTCACCAAGGCCTGCAAGCAATGACACATGTCACCAAGGCCTGCAAGCAATGACACATGTCACCAAGACCTGCAAGTTATGACACATGTCACTAAGACCTGCAAGCTATGACACATGTCACCAAGGCCTGCAAGATATGACACATGTCACCAAGGCCTGCAAGCTATGACACATGTCACCAAGGCCTGCAAGCTATGACACATGTCACCAATGCCTGCAAGCTCTGACTCATCACATGTCACCAAGGTCTGCAAGCTCTGACACATGTCACCACAGCCTGCAAGCTGTGACTCATCACATGTCACTAATGCCTGAAAGCACTGACACATGTCACCAAGGCCTGCAAGCTCTGACACATGTCACCAAGGCCTGCAAGCTCTGACACATGTCACCACAGCCTGCAAGCCCTGACACATGTTACTACAGCCTGCAAGCTCTGACTCATCACATGTCACCAAGGCCTGCAAGCTCTGACACATGTCACCACAGCCTGCAAGCTCTGACTCATCACATGTCACTAATGCCTACAAGCACTGACACAGGTCACCAAGGCCTACAAGCCATGACACATGTCACCACAGCCTGCAAGCTCTGACACATGTCACCACAGCCTGCAAGCTCCGATTCATCACATGTCACTAATGCCTGCAAGCACTGACACAGGTCACCAAGGCCTGCAAGCAATGACACTTGTCATCAAGGCCTGCAAGCAATGACACATGTCACCAAGGCCTGCAAGCACTGACACATATCACCAAGGCCTGCAAGCACTGACACAGGTCACCAAGGCCTGCAAGCACTGACACAGGTCACCAAGGCCTGCAAGCACTGACACAGGTCACCAAGGCCTGCAAGCACTGACACAGGTCACCAAGGCCTGCAAGCACTGACACAGGTCACCAAGGCCTGCAAGCACTGACACAGGTCACCAAGGTCTTTTATAAAATTTTAGTAGTGAGTATACTTACAATATCACAATCTAGGATGTGGTCTCTTAGCAACATTAGAGTAACTACGGTGACAACAGGTACAATGTCATACTCTGGTACATCCAGCCCAATGATGTACTGGTCCCATATAAACATCACAGTATCCAACTGTAAATAACCTGCAAACACAAAAATAAATCAAAGAAAGCATAGAAAGAACTCCCGGGTGCTGAAGGTATTGGAGGCATGAAGTAAGCACATTAGCTTCTATTAGAGCAAATACACCATTTAAATTGACTAATCATTAGGCAAATTAGGTAATCAATATGCACAGATTTTCCCCAAAACTAATCAGGTTCATAGTCCTAGCGTGTCTATATGTACCAAGTTTTACTGAAAAGTAATGATTAGTACTTAAAATATCATCAAAAATGTAATAATTATGCAAATTAGGTAATTAATATGCATGCATTTAAATTAAAACCTAATCAAATCTGAGCATTAGCCAAGAGCATCTATGTACGAGCATATAAAGTTTAATCAAAAACCAACATATGGTTCATGAGATATAAGTGGAACAGGCAGGCAAACACATGCATACAGACACACTAACTACAAAAACTTCCAATCTGTGCATTGCACACGGGAGTCAAACAGTGAGTGACTGGGTGAGCATGCAAATGAGCAAACAAATGAATGAATGAACGACAAAGAGACTGGAATAAAAGCAGTCATGCTGGGATACAAACTGGAATATAGAGCAGTCACAACATCATACTGGAATGTAGAGTAAGGCCAGACTTTTTTTATTCCTTGTTTCTCGAGTCTTTAAAAGGCAATTTTTTTTAGGAGGGCGAAAAAAAAATTAATTCTTTTTTTCCATTAGATTTGTGTGATTCTCAAAGAATTGTAAGTGAGATCGTTGATCGGAGAGAAGAAATGAAATAAAATTTTATTCCATGTATAACCTTGTTTTTCATCTACGCAAGACTTTGGTACTTTGATCATGATATTCTCACAAAAATGCAACTTGGATTTGTTATGCGGCGGGTGGTAAAAAATGAAGATAAAAACAATATTTTTTTTTGCGCTTACAAGTCACCGAGCGCGAGAAATTACGCTGAAATAAAATTTTATTTTTATTTCATTTTCGGCTCCTGTTCATTCGGCGGGTTCACAAAAACAAGGGATAATAAAAGTCTGGCCTAACCATAGCAGAATACAAACTGGGATCAAACCAGCCACAGTGGGATATGGACTTGGAATCAAGTTTACTGAACACAACAACAGTTGCGAGGTTTACAGACTTACCAACAAACAGGCATCGTACCATTGGTCTAATCAAGGATTTCAAGCCTTCTATTAAGGTGTCGTGAGTTCCTTCATCAGCTAAAAATATAAAATAATTAATTTAAATGAATTAGTCTGTCGCTGAATACATAAAACAGCACACTTAAGGTAGCGAGACTATTATTTGTGTTGAAAATTACGATTTTCACATTTATTTATTAATTGATGAAATGCACTATAAACTTTCATATGATAAAGTCAACATAACATAGAATGTCATGTAAGTTGGTTAAAATGTATATTTTCTGAAGGGAAGCAAGGCAGCCTCAGGAGTGTTTTCCAAAATCAACAACACAGGTTTAATCTGTGTGCCTATAAGTTTCAAAGATAAACTCAAGACAAAGCAATGTTAGGATGTGTTATCAGTAGCTATCTGACACACAATGAGTGTTTCCAAACATTCCAGTGGTTTGTCTCCGCCCCTGTTTGTTTCACAGATTAGTCATTTGCATATGAATGTGTCAGACACAAGGTCACACAGCCACTGAAAAAAATCATTGATTTTGGTGTTTTCATATGCCGAATTTATCCAATTATAGCTATCCCATTCCTTTATTTTTTTGGTTTTTAATAGCCTTACACACTTGGATGCCCCTACACATGGTAAAACAGACCTTGATGGGAAAACAAATTGATTGTGCCGATAAACAAGCTTGAAAATATTTGCTGTTACTTCATTGACGTTTTCTAGGAGTTTATGTTTTTCAAAATACAAGGTCTTTAACAAAAAATAACGTATACTTATTGTCGTCGGATTAACACCAAATTTTCACAGCTTTAAGGTGACAATGAGAGGAACTTGAATGTGTCCCAACAAACTATTTCATCGATTATTTACCAACGAGTTGTGGTTTGAGTTGGGGCAATGTGACTAAAACAGTAATTGAAATTCAGCACACTATTTTTTAAAACGCGTTGCTTGAATAAAACTGACCAGACACATTCAATTTACCAGACTATTGAACAACTAGGAAAAGTGAAAAAAATACTTCTTATCGCCAGCGTAAATGCGTAATTATTTTTTTTACAGAAAAAGTAATTTTTCACCTTTGATTGAGTAACGCGTCGTAGAATGCAGATACGGGCATGCAAAATACACTTGTGAAAAGCTTGAAATCTGACGATTCTAAAAATATATACTTTCCCGGGTCTATTTGTAGTCATTTAGTCACAATTAGAAGATGAAAACAAGTATGCAAATAATAGTCTCGCTACCTTAATGAAATTTACAAATGTCTAGGGATGAAGAAAGACCACAACAACAAATAAATCTAGTGATTATCACCAACATATTTCTAATTTAAATACTGAAACATACATTTATATAGTTCAAGCAACAACACACTTTATATCAAGAACATCTACTAAATATCATTCCAGCAATTTTTTTTACAATATATATGAATGGAAAAAGACAAGGGTAGAAGAGGAAAACATTTCTGAAATGATAAAACTACAAGAGATGAATCAATGACATGACATGCATTCTACAGTACTTAAACTGATGTCATTTTGGGACACGGATGCATGAGATAACACCAATTAGGCTGTACGTGTTTACAGTAATAGAGATAGTGGGGGTGGGGGTAGAAAGTAAAACTATTGTTATGAATGCTTGGATTATTATTGTGGGCTTCAGTAAGGCGAAAATATTTTTCTAAAAATATTACAAACACCTAAAAACAAGCGACCTGATGGTCAAAATAGCTCTGTCGTCCGTCCTACAAGAACATTGTTGTAGCCAAATTGAGCAACGCACATTCATACGACAAAACGCAGTTAACCTACAAACAAGTTTGGTTCTGGCTGTTGAGAACATGTCAACTTAACTTCATCAAACAAATTGTTTACAAAAATAATGTACACATCAAATATCAAATATCAATCGGGTTGGTGGTGTTACTGTAAATGAATTAATTATTCACTGAGTTTTAATTTTGCCAATAAGTGAAATTCCAAATAAACATGTAAAAATACAATACACTGATTGCAAGTTCATGAATTTGAAACCCAGTGAATATGCTTAGAATATTGAAAAAGATGAATTACTAATTTAACATCACTACCACCAGATGGCACTGTACACCATGGAAGATGAGGACACTCCTAAACAATCTTAAATACCTTGGAGAGCTGATGTAATATTTCAATACTTTAGACTGGGGGGGCAGAACTCAGAGACTTGCCTGGTATTCATATTTGAAAATTTTGTTTTAAAAAACCCTTTAAAATCATTTATGCATTCCAAAATTGTAACCTCTTTTTAGTGACTGATTTGTTTAAAAAGATATCTCTTGCAGTGAAAACGCAAATTCCACATATAGACAAATTGTGAATTTTACCCCCAAAAAACCTTAATTGTATAATTATCATATCATATCATACTTCTACGTTAACAAAAGAAAACCTTTTCACATGGTTTTGTTCTCAGACATGGGTACCCCAGCATATTTTTTTATTATTGTATTGCACTACATTCCTCTCTCCTTGCAGTGCTTAAAAACATAAACAGCGTGGTCGTCTAAATAAAGTTAATGTAAACATAAGTCAGACTGAGTTGAAATCATATGTGGATATGGTATTTAACGTTTAATGAGACAAACACTGGTACATGCACATCCATAGTCCGGTTTAGACTTACCACCCAGACTCTGTCTTAGTGCAGCGGTAGCTATATGTGTAGGCAAATGTTATAATACATCATTAACAAAAAACTCTGCTAGAAATTTGCATAAACTTAGTATACACAACACCTCCAAACAAAATAGTCCAAATAAATATTTAAAATTGTTTTAGTTCCAAGTACGTCAACATTCCTCTTATAATTACCAAAATAGTCAAATTGTTTTATTACTAAAATGGTCTATTTACTATATATTTTAATATAGTCTGAGTATGTCATCAAATTGGCCATTTTGTTTCATTCCAGTTCATAGCTACTAAAATAGTGACAATAACTGTTTGGTATATATTTAGTCTGAGTACGTCATCAAATCCATCATTTTGTTTCATTTCGGCAAGTTATTAGAACTAAAACAGTCCCAATATCTATGACATCACAAACTGACAGGTGAATGTTTGATATAATGATAATTGTAGCTGCTGTCTGTGTACATCATGAACAAACTTGAAACAAGTAAATGAGTAGCTGATGTACGTAAATGAATAGAATATTGCATACATCAGAAACAGTTCTCATCTATATCCCACATCTTCAAATGCAACACAATTCATTTAAACATCTAGAATGGAACAAACATGACAACATGATGGTCAACTCCGTTATTTTGTATTATCAAAATATAGAAGGACAATACATATCTTACCTTCTGTTGGTGAAAATAAAGTTTTTAAATGTTTGGAAAGTTCTTCATCATTAGTTTCTAGTAGCTTAGCAACAGAATCTGTGAAGTTCTGCATTCCTTCCTTGTAATCCTAATGAAATAAAAACAACATCTTTGTTTTATTTTGTTTGTTCATTCATTTATTGATTAAGCAATGCAGTAAGTATACGGTTATAAAACAAGAGAAGTGGCAAAACCTATATTAGACAGATTATCAAAGAAGACAGTGTTCACTGCTTATCATTAATCAATGTTACTATGATTTTTTCATGAAGAATGGAATGACACACAAAAACTTCATACTCTTTATCTTAGGATGCCATTCCCACTTAAACTGGGAATGCCGCAATTTTACTCGTAGTACTTTCTTCTACACAGGTGAAAGGGCAGATGACCATGGGAATCTCTCTGATGATGAGGTATACTAACTATTAACCTATACCGGTATATACAAATGTGTGATACCGGTAGTAGTCATTTAAATCCCAGACCATTTGACAAAATAAACTAAAATCAAAGAAAGCTTAGAAAGAACTCCCATGTGCTGAGAGTATTGGAGACACATTAAATATAATTTGAAATTACTTAGCTGAAAACTAATTATGCAAATCAGAAAATTAACATGAACAGATTTGATTGTAAAACTAATGAGGTCTGCGCAATGTAACAAAAACTCTATGTACCAAGTTTAATTGAAATGTGATTAGAACCAAAAAATTATGAATTATTATGCTAATTAGGGAAATAATATGAACAGAGTTTTACCCCAGATACCCGTGGAAAAGCTGAAAATTAACTAATTATGCAAATTAGGTTATTAATATACACAAATATTTATCCGAAACAATCAATCTCTGCATAGTCCTTGAGTATGTAAGTACCAAGTTTCATTGAAATGTAATGCTCACTGCTTATATCAAAAGCTGAAAATTAATTAAGTATGCAAATTAGGTAATTATATGTACTGATATTACCATAAAAACTATCAGGTCTGTGCAGTGTCATATGACATCTATGTACCAAGTTTCATTGAAATGTGATGATTAGTACTTGAGATATCAGTGGAAAAACCGAAAATTGACTAATCATTATGCAAATTAGGTAATTAGTATCCACGGATTATTACCAAAAACTAATCAAAACCTAGCATTAGTTCAGATCATCTATGTACCAAGTTTCATCAAAATCCAATGAGTGGTTGTTTAGATATCAGTGGAACAGTCATGGAACCACTAAAAATTAGCTAATTATCATGCAAATTAGTTAATTAATATGCACAGATTTTTACCAAAAACTAATCAAATCTGCGCATATGTTCAGAGCATCTATGTACCAAGTTTCATCAAAATCCAATGAGTGGTTCTTTAGATATCAGTGGAACAGTCATAGAACAGCTAAAAATTAGCTAATTATCATGCAAATTAGGTAATTAACGAGCATGGATTTTTACCAAAACCTAATCAAATCTGCGCATTGGCCCAGAGCATCTATGCACCAAGTTTCATCAAAAACCGATGTATGGTTCTTGAGAAAAGCTGAAAATTACTTATGCAAATTAGGTAATTAATATGCACAATTATTTACCCTGAAACTAATCAGGTCTCTGCATAGTCCTAAAGGATCTATGTACCAAGTTTCATTGAAATGCGATGATTAGTACTTCAGATACCCGTGGAAAAGCTGAAAATTAACTAATTATGCAAATTAGGTTATTAATATACACAAATATTTATCCGAAACAATCAATCTCTGCATAGTCCTTGAGTATGTAAGTACCAAGTTTCATTGAAATGTAATGCTCACTACTTATATCAAAAGCTGAAAATTAATTAATTATGCAAATTAGGTAATTATATGTACTGATATTACCATAAAAACTATCAGGTCTGTGCAGTGTCATATGACATCTATGTACCAAGTTTCATTGAAATGTGATGATTAGTACTTGAGATATCAGTGGAAAAACCGAAAATTGACTAATCATTATGCAAATTAGGTAATTAGTATCCACGGATTATTACCAAAAACTAATCAAAACCTAGCATTAGTTCAGATCATCTATGTACCAAGTTTCATCAAAATCCAATGAGTGGTTGTTTAGATATCAGTCGAACAGTCATGGAACCACTAAAAATTAGCTAATTATCATGCAAATTAGTTAATTAATATGCACAGATTTTTACCAAAAACTAATCAAATCTGCGCATATGTTCAGAGCATCTATGTACCAAGTTTCATCAAAATCCAATGAGTGGTTCTTTAGATATCAGTGGAACAGTCATAGAACAGCTAAAAATTAGCTAATTATCATGCAAATTAGGTAATTAACGAGCATGGATTTTTACCAAAACCTAATCAAATCTGCGCATTGGCCCAGAGCATCTATGCACCAAGTTTCATCAAAAACTGATGTATGGTTCTTGAGATAGCAGTGGAACAGTCAGACACACATACACACATACACATGTACACACATACACACACACACACACACAGACACATACACACATACAGACACACTAACCGCAAAGACTCCCATTTTGTGCTTCGCACATGGGAGTCAACAAATGCATTTTCACAAACTACTAATACAATATAAGTGTCAGCAGGTTCAGTGGATGAATGGAGGATTTCAGCTCTTGTTCAGAATCTACTGGGGGTAACACATTTTGCACTTGATTTGTTTGGAGTACACAGTTTAAACATTACAACTGAGGGTACAATTTGTCATTGAGACATTTGCAATCAATCAAACAAGCAAAAATAAAAATAAATTTCAATTTATAATGAAAATAACAGACAAAACCTCAATAAAGCACTTTGCACAATTTATCTTCATGGCATTCCAACAACGCACAAAAAACATGTGATTTGAACTTATTATATTTGATTTACTCTTTAAAATTCTTTTTACTAACTTGTTATATTTTATTTTTCTGTATTGATTGATATTCCTATTGCTATATACTGAAAGAAATGTATATTTCTAAAGATGCAATAAACAATTATTATTATTATTTGCAGTTTTTGAATTGTTGTCATAAACACTGTTAGTTGAAACTTTCAGCCAAGAGGGCGGTTTGTACCAAAATCAATAATAAGATTTTAAGTTGATATCATTAAGAGACAAAATTTCATGAGTGGAAAAAACTTACCTCAGTCCATGACTCTTTCATATACCCTGGTCTCATTTTCATAAATGTGATATATTCTTCGATTAATAGAGCAATACTATTTCTGTGAGAGAGTTGATCTGGATGTACAGTCGCCAGTGACGTCACTAAGAACGGTACAACTAACATGTAATCTGTATCATGTAAACTAGTCTGGACTCTCTTTCTGGCGTGGTGATAAGATAAGGTACATTTCATTGCGTTCAATATACCTAGGTTAAATAACAATATAAGTTACATTCATTAAAAATCTGATAATTTAGTGTGGAATGTAAACTGATTATCGCATTTGATCTTATAGAAGTGCATATACACAAAAAAATTACAGACGAGATGATTGAAATGTAACTTTTAGACAGACACACGCCTGTCATTTGCATAAGTGCATGTACTAATACTGGTAATAAAATAAATATGGTACATACTGTCAATTTTATTTGTTAAGTTTTGTGAATTTTACAAAGAAATTAAAAATTGTTTTCGCTTCACTTACTTATATTTTGTTCCATTTAAAAAAAAAATCAGAAGAGGGCAATTAGAGAGATTATGTGAATTTTTAATTCAAGCCTGACTGTTCCAGAAGTGGTCTACCAATAAAAATATGTAGGTTTACCCATTCTACATGACAGAACCCAGAAATTGAACATCACTTACTAACAGATCCGGAAAGTTCATGGAATGTTGTTTCATTCTCGAGTAGATCTTCTGATTTCTGTACAATCTCTAAGTCCAATATAGACATTACATTGTTTGGATCAGTCTGCAATATTTCGACATACTGTTTTCTTACTGTTAAGAATTCAAACAAATATGTTGACTTTAACTCTGAGGTTCCTGCAATAATATCACAGAGAATACAGAATACAAGGACAGAACACAGTCAATGCATATTAATGGCTGATGTGACTGTGTACTGCTTGAGTAAGCCTGCTAAAAATTTAAGTACCTAGGTAGTACATGTATTACAGCATATTGGTAACGAAATGTCTGTGATGCACTAAATTCCAATTATTGAATTTTATTATGGGTAACATTGAATGTGTTTCAAATTATTTACACCACATTTGAACACTTTTTTTGTTTACATAGGAAGGAGCAACAATATTTATTTATTTATTTGTTTGTTTGTTTGTTTATTTATTTATTTATTTACTCACTCCCCAAAGATAGTGGCAATGAAGAATACAGGATTAATACACTAATAAGGAAGTAATAAAAAATAAACTAATCTACAAAAACAGAATATTAATGGAAACAAAAATAATAAAACAACTCCTTCTAGAAGAAAGATGTATATTAATCCAAAATGTGTTGTCTAATTTCAAAGCACTTGTTGATATACTGTACAGCAGATAGTGAAAGTAAACGCACGAACACGCATAGTTGAATCTTGTACAACATTTCACGCTGACATCTCTAACTCAATTGTGGTATGCCAACAAACAGGAAACGGATTACCCCGGTAATTATAATATGGATATCACAAGAATACCGCATACTGTAGTCAGGACAAAAGAAGTACCACGATCAACCAACACATATATATTACAGTGAAGTATACTTACACCAAGGTACAATTTGAAAAGCTCTAAAATCACTTACAATGTGGATTATGTAGGAACAGTTTCCATGTGATCTGTCTGAGTCTATCAGGTAATGACTGGTTAAGACAAAGGTGCAATTTACTCTTCATATCAGGCCATTTTTTTAACACTGCCACCACACTATCTCTGGCATGACTAATGATCAGATCAGATTTGGTAATAACAGGGAAGTCCTCGAGAAGTTCCTTAGCTACTTGATTGTTAAGATGTTGGTCCAAGCTGTGTGAAACATTGGTCTGAACATTGCGAAAAGCTTTGCCTGCAATAAAAGAAGATACAAGCGTAATACATTCAAACCTGTGTAGAGTGTGACCAGCCAAGTTACTTTTTGGACAGGTGGTCTTTATATGGAGGTGAATTAACGGTATATTACTAATGAATTAAAATATGAGAAGTAATTTGTCAATAAATATTCAATATGGCGAAATAAATAAAAATATGCTTGTTTGGTTTGATTATATAGAAAATGCAATCATGGAGACTTAGGCCAAACACCATAATTGCCTTCCATTATTTTGGTCTTTATACACCTGTGCATTTGAGCAAACCAGTGCCAGAAGGGTGGTCACAATTTTAACAATTAATGCGGTTAAAGGGGAACTAAATAGAGCCTATTTTGGTGTTTGTATTTATCAAGTTATGTATATTGATTATAAATTTGAAAAAAAAAATTAAAAAAAATGATTATCTTCAGAGTTATGATGATTTAAATATGAGAAACCATAAACCTGCGAAGGACTTCCGTTTGCGCCATCTTGCCATAAAAAAACGCCCTCATGAGGTATAAACAGGTAAGGTAACAAAGCATGATGACGAAATAGTATCTGATTAAATATAAGCAACTTAGGAAGCCACAGGGGAGCCATAGCTGGCTGGACTGGTGAATTGACTTCTAGTCTAGGTTGTTTCGACTTTTACGTTAATGTTATTTACAAGCATATCAACATACAAACATTATGGATGTGCGATTGATCGAGACAGGCATTTTGTTTTGTTTTTTGTCTAACTGTCTAATAAATGCTGTTTCCAGTACTGCACTGTGCGGCGTGCAAATTATTTAAAGTATGGATGCTGGAGTATGCAATCTTGAGTTCATAGGGTGGTGGTGGAAACATTTTCGTCCATGTATTCACGGGGCTGCACTGGCAAATCATGGGACAAGTGTCACAGGAACACCAAGCAGATTGTTCACAGACTTCCGTGTAATTTGAAATAAAACTTTCATCCGAACAAGGGGCATCGTCAACGATATACTCTCATCACTCACACTGGACTGAATTGAATCTTCACAGTATACGGTAATACCGTACTTCCCTGATCATAAGCCCAGAGGCATGAACACATAAGGGAAAAGTAAGGGATGAGCTTATACTCGAGGACCAACTCAGAAAAAATGATTTTGTTTTGGGGTTAAACACTGTAACCATCTTGCAAATAACGAAAAATTATCCAAAAAAAATATTCGTTCACCACGCCGGGCTCGGGAAAATAATACTTATTTTTGAAAAAAAATGCGTCATTGATTTGAACGATACTTACAATGAAGAAACAAACATGTTCATAAAAAACACACACATTTTTTTACAATACGATTTACATACCGTCTGAATTTACGGTGAAATAATGGGTAGGGTCTGTGAGGAAACAGTGGACGAAGGCATTTATCATTATCTTCGTTTTGGTATGTTTTCGATCGTACGCAAACTCGACGCAAAACAATTTTCCACCATGAGATTTTTCAGCACGATTTGACCTGGAACAACTTCCTTTGACATAACAGGTCATGTCTTTCATTAACCAATCAAAATGATGTGTCGTAATGATGAAATTTTCCGATTATTGACGATGATTTTTTAGCGCAATGCGGAAATGAATTACCGCAATGTTAAAATGCGATCTGTAGCACTGATTGCAACGAAAAAACGATGATTTTTTCCCTAAAAACTGGCGATTCGCAATTTCCGAAATATAAACGACGGTTAATAGTAACCGTGGGTAAACTGAGTGTGGAGGAAGAATTTAAACACCTTTCTCGGTCGCCAACATGTCTCATCGTTCAAACCCTAGGCCTTTCATGATAGTCTCAAAGTAAACCATGCCCAATAACCGGGTACACGCCTTGACGATCACATTTTTGGCTTTTCGAAGGCTACTACTCAAAGAAATATGGATTACTCCAGAATTGCAACATCGATGTTCATCCTGAGTAAATGACAGAATAGAAACGATGCGAATCACGTTGTGTACGTTCGCCATGCACTCTGAACTTGAAATTAATGCGAGTTTTCTCATAAAACTAAAAGCATGAACCAAACTAACATGCCAATCATGAATATTATGAAATGAAACACACCTTTTACACGCATATTTTAAAGAATATCGTCGACGCCCAGTAAAAACACTCTGGGCTTATAATCGTGAATGCCCTCAACTCGATAAATACCAAGTAAAAACATAGGGATGGGCTTCATACTCGGGAGGGGCTTACGATCGGGGAAGTACGGTACTTTAACGCAATTGGGCTTTCACTCTGAGAATACTGTGGTTCAAACGCATAAGGCTCTAACCCAAGTTTTAAAAAGCACATTGTGCATATAAAAGTTGAGTTTATACCACAGTCCCTTGAGGGACTGTGTTTATACTAATAGTACACAATGCTAGGCAGCATGAACGGCTATGTACAATGGCGTATACGAATGCGATCAGATACTAAAACGTCATAGCTTTGAAAAGTACCCGGATGTTAAATATGTTCGTTCGTTAATTATTCCCCTCCATAAATGGCCTCCATGGCAAGCACTTCAAATGCCTATCCAAGCTACAGTTATAATTAAAACAAAATTAAACCACTGCAATATTATTTCGAATACAGTTTAGAATATACACAACTATAAATTAAGGCCGCATTTAGGTTCGCTTTAATTCTTTGGCCATTTTTCCAAAAGTGTTTTTTGGAAAGATGTTTATATGAGTGGCAAATTTCTGTTGAATGATTTGGAATCTGGCATTCTAGTCTATTCATATGCAAAAGCAGGCAAATGTGCATTCGTTGTAGTATTTAATACTATGTTAGCGACGAAAATTACGACCCACAAGTTCAGCTAACAAACCAAAATTTGTTTTTCAAAATAAAATCAATCACCCTTTAATAAAGAATGCCTGTTATCTTACACAAGATAAGTTTTTCTAGTTTTTCATACTCCACTATTCATTGTTTTTACATGCAAATTGAACAGAAACACAAACAGGTTTGAACCTTTTCAAGTCAGTTGAATAAAGTATATGTTTGAAGATAAAAAGCAATTCCTACCATGTTGAATTGCTTTTGCTGCCCTTTGCATAAATAATGTCTTCTCAGCTTCTGAGAGGTCAGTAAAGTAAGTAATTTTACTTTCTGTTAGTTGCTGCTGTATGGCATCAAACAACTCTCTTGTCAAAGACCCCCATTCCTGAAAAAAAATACATAAGGTCTTTCTCATGATACAACATATCAAACAAGATGCTAAAATAGAATCATCGACAAATATTAATATGTGACATCTTTAAAGACCCTTCACGCTGCATTTAAGCAATGCATTATGGGAGAGAACTTTCCACTATATATACCAGGTAATGCTAAAAATAAAAAGGTATTGCATGAGTGGTATTTTGAAGAGCTACGAAGTAAAATTGGGCGATATTACAGGGTTGTCAAATAATACCCATCAACCTTTTAATCATCAATTTATATGGTTTCACAATCTATATGTTCTGTGGGATAAATACAGACGATTTCAAAGGAATTTTTGTTATTTCCTTTGGAATCAGATGCCTTGCTAAATGTGTGCACTGCAGGTGTACAGTGTATGCTGTATACACAAGTACACACGATTGGCCAGAGTTTCAAAAAAAAAAGAAATATTATATGTGGCTAGCGAATCATTCAATTGATTCTATGTTATTTTATTATCACTTGTGCGCCAGCTGACTGTGGATCACATGAAACTGCATGCAAAAATAATAATATCGGTAATAATAAAAAATAAAATTTAAAAATTCTCGGGGTGAAGTAAAATAATTGGGGAAAAATTGACATCAAGAATATTACCTACAACAATTTGTTCTATTTTCTTAATACTTCAGCCCACCCACAGTTTTTAAATGGAAACCCCTGTGCACCCCAGTGTTTGAATTAGAACCCCTGTCCACCCCCAGCTTTTAAATGGGAACCACTTAGCGATCCAAGAATACAGATGTAAACAAAACTTGTTTTCATGATTGCATGATTTTAGGAAAGAATTTCACACATAAAACAATTTCCTAGATACGTCGGATAGCAGGGGACACTTTTACGACAAGGGATTATTTATACATACCGGGGACTCTGTGATTTGGCTTTTACAATCAAGTAACCACTTCGGCAAACCAGGAGCAGCAGCCATAATTGTTGCCCGGAATGTTGCACATGCGCACAACTGTTAATGTGCAAAAGTAATTTATAAGAAGCAAAATGATTGGCTGTGATCAAAAGTATTATAAGTCTGGACCAATTAGGATAAGCTTTACATAAAATTAAAAGCTGTGCTTTGAAGCAAACATGGCGGTGAATCTGAAATGTGTTCTGCTCACTTCCTTGTTGTTAGGTAAAACTTCAAGTTTTTCACTTGTATCTGTTGCGATATTTTTGTATATGGGTGTCACACTTGATACGTTTTTCTTTATTTTACAGGTTTTATAGCTCGGGCATCGACAGATATTCAGGTTTGTGAATTTTTCCTCAATACAATGACAATGTACCGACGCCGTCTGCGAAGTTTGAAAACATTGAGGTTTGCTATTTAAAATCTGGGTTATTTTTTTGCTAATACATAGGAAACATTAACCAGTACAAATTTCACGACAATATATTACAATTGGTTTAACAATAGTATCAAACAGTTTGGGATTGGTTTTAATTGAAATAATATTTTCTGAGAAAAGAAGTTTAATTTGAAAAAAATGCTTTAATTAAAGTTTAATATCTCTGTGACCAAAATCGTCTTGAGCTCTATTTTATTTGCCAGTTGTGTTTATTTTCAAATCTAAATAGATATAGGATTTAATGTTTTCTAGTTCTTGGTTTTAATTCAAATTTATATTTTCCCCGTTTTGTTTACATTTATATCCAGCTTCCACAGTTTGCAGTAATTTTCAACAGAATTTATATCATTTTGAAGATCTGGAAAATAGTTAAATGTCATCTGCATATAAATCCACAGGAATCAGAATTAGTTCGCATAGAATTGTTGATCATTTTTTGATGCTTCAATATGGCCTTTGATATCGTTCACATATACTGGTATAGATTATATAGTGGACTCAGATCATCCCCTCTATTACTAGGAATGTATTTGCTAGTCCTGCTTTTAATTTTACATAACCATTTGTGTTATTGTACAACATACAAATTAATAGTTACTGTATTTGCATATTACTGCGCATTTTTTGGTTTTAGCACTTTAAATTACTGAATCACACACATGATCTGATTTTTTTTATTTTAAACCATTCTAAGTGTTTCAATACACTACAGATTGATGATCTGTAGATAACTGAAACATTCAACATAAAGTAATTTTCATCTAGTCTGGTTTGTAATGTATGTCAGATTTTTTGTTTCCTGTACAACTATTACATTCCTAGCTTTTATTTCAGTTCCCACTGCGTCCAAGCAAATCATCACTTATTTTCTCAACAAGTTGTGTTTATCTTGCATTTGAAGCAAAGATTCAAAGTAACAGTATATTACAGTTAAAAATAACTATTGAACACTGTAACTAGTGAATTTTGTTCATGGCCCAAAGTACTGCAAATAATTTCTCACACAAAAAAGATATTTACAGTATTTCTGGCCCTGCATAAAGTATGCAAATCTGTTCAATTATTACTATATAGATATTGATATGCTAAAAATATTGATTCGCTATTTTGTTACCGGTATATTAAAAAATGTTCGCTCAGGCTTATGGAGATTGCTTCTATGATACATGAATTGCATCGCTGTTCTACTGTATAGTTATGTGACGATGCATGGCTGTTCTCTCAAACTTGTTGAATTTCATTCACCTGAAGTTTTAATGAAATGCTGCCCGGTAATCAGAGCTCTGCGGACAAAATTTGTCAATAAATGTAACAGAAAAAATTTTGAAAATTTAAACTATGAATGTAATGATGCTTTATTTATATTGGGAAAATCATATTAGTTCGTCTAGTTCCAGCCGTGACAAATGAGATGTACATTATTTTTCAACGTGTCCTATTTGGTAGCTGTAATTGCAACCATGGAAACTATAATTAGACATTAAATTACCTAAAAACATATTGTGAAATTTGTAAAGTGAAAATGGTCCCAATTTTAGGCAAACCTATAAAAAAAAAAAATTTTTTTTTCAGAAAAAAATAATTTTTATTTGAAAATTAAAACCGACTTTTTGTCAATTTTAAAATTAAAATGATAAAAAAATGTGCATTAACTGAAGAAAACTAATTGACGACAAACTCTATTTATTGTTACTTGGACTTATTGGTATTTTCTTACCAGTACCGGTTCTTCATATTAATGAAATCCATGTCATCACTGAGTGTGATCTCTATACAGAAAATAGACAAGATTTATATTGTCAATTCTCCAATCCAAATTTCAAAAATTACAACAACAAAGATAAATTTATACACAACTAACAAACAATGTCTACTCGGGTTATTAAATTACATACAGAAAGCCTACAAAATAAGAAAGAAAAGGTAAAAATTAATTAATGTATTGTTGTGCTATATTTTCAGTGTGATTTAGTTGTTGTTTATTTGAAATCTATTATTGTATTGTATGTGTAGTTTATTTTAAAAAGCATTAATACAGCAATTACCAAAACTGAAATGTCAGATTTCATTAAGGATGTAATAAAGCATTCTATTCTATTCTATTCTATTCTATTCTATTCTATTCTATTCTATTCTATTCTATTCTATTCTATTCTATTCTATTCTATTCTATTCTATTCTATTCTGTGGTAATTTGAGGAGTGCAAAAAAATTTTATTATTAATAACAAATAATGGTTTTCTTCTTTCTTAACAGGGAAAATATAATGTTAAAGTGAAAGAAATTGTATTTATTATTCGTAGTCAACCCCATCCATTTCATCGAGAAAGAGCTAAACTTGTACAAAGTGACATAGAGCAGCAATGTAGGATACTTGGATGGCAAAATCCTAAGGTTATACTATTAAGTGACAAATATCCAGACACTGGACAATGGGTAATACAACCACTATTGAAAAAGTAAGTGAAATATCCTACTCGTCAGGCCCGTAAATATACACTAGTCCATAATCAATGTTTAAATGAACTGTCAAAACTAGGCTAAGTCAAAGAAGCGATACAGAAAATAAGGTTGGGCAGTCAGGCACTGCTGACGATAATTTATTTCATAAACCGGCGCTTGGTTGGCGCATGCGCAGAAGCCACCATATGAAAAACCCCATATGGAAGGATACATTCCTGTGAGGTAATAAAGTACCTCAAAAAACTAAACTACAAAGCTCAAAATCTGTAACTACAAACTAAATCTATAAAAACTACAAGCATAAAAATAAACAAAAGGAAGGGTGGGTTAGGGAAACAACAGCATTTTATCAGAGCCCTATGGCTCGAGCCAACAAAAATGGCCGTGTGAACGCGTTCGGCTCAAGCCAAGTTTGGCTCCACTAAACCCTTGAGGTTGAACTCCGATAGGGTTGAGTCCCGACATGGCTCTGATCGTGTAAACGCATCAGGGCCTAACTATCGGAGCTGAAATCACGCCCTGAATCGTCTTCTTCAAGTAACCTATCATTTCAATTATGGCGGAGACAACATATTTCGTAATTTCACGCAATTTCCGGCTTGAAGAAGAGGTATGGGCCCTAATATACACTTGGCAGAGCAAATAATTACTGCCACTGCGATAGATTGATAGCTCAACGGGAAACGGGGAAAATGGCGTACGACATTATGCAACAAAAACTTGAAAGAACGACTGAACGGAAACTTTTTAAAGACAGCAAAGAGAAAATCTTAGAAGCAATCTAGTAGGTTCAGATTCTTCCGCAGTCCCTCTATGATATAGAGAGAAGATAGAGGGACTGTGATTCTTCATAATACTAGTAGTTTAGATATCACTAACAATTGAATAATTACAAAATGGTAATTTTGCATGACAGTAAATAATAGGTTGTAACACATTTTAGCTGCCGTGTTTGCTATTTATTCGAGGTACTACTACATGTACCTAAATAATAACACTAGTGCATTGTCTTTTCTACCTCCATGCTCAGACTCACAACTTTTTTTTTCTCCCAGCCCATCAGCAACGCGCCATGTAAAGAAACAACACAAACACGACACCAAAATCGATTTCAGTACAGTTTTTCCGTTTGGCTCTAATCGAACTGAATTGAACTCTGGCAGATCTCGGCTCTTGTTCGGCTCCCGACCGTGTGAACGCATTGGAGATAATCTCCTGTTAATCAGTGGGAGGAGTGGTTCGGCTCCGATAGAATGCTGCCGTGTGAACATAGCATGTAATGCTGCAATATATAGTGTTAAGGTGTTAGCCACGCTAGCTAAGATAATCACACGTTGAGCTTAAAAACAATCAAGCATTGGCGCCGGTAATCTTTTCCTGCCTTGGCATTGGCTTGAAATTGTCTATACCAATAAACAAGCTGGTTGCTATACAGCTGGTAGTGAGGGGAAAGATTACATTGCTTAATCTGCCACTAAAGGTTACGTATAAAAGATGACACATTTAAAACTGTATTAAACTTAAATACATAACTTAAATGAACTGTCAAAACTAGGCTAAGTCAAAGAAGCGATAGACAGAGAATAAGGTTGGGCAGTCAGGGACTGCTGACAATAATTTATTTCATAAACAGGCGCTTGGTTGGTGCATGCACAGAAGCCACCATATGAAAAAACCCAAAGACCCCATATATCAATGTATTTATTTATGAACTCAGAACATATTCACATAAATAACAAATTTGGGTGATCAGGGTTTTAATGGAGTCCTGAATTTGCAAAGCCACAGCAACTTTCACAATATTATGCACAGCAACACTATAAATCATGAACAGAAAAAACAGTACCGGTACTTATAAAGTATACATTGTAGTAAATATTGTTATGGTTTTCATGATCATGATAGATAGATAGATAGATAACAGCTTTATTACAACCGTGTAGAAAATTTTACATTTCTAATTTGGTGTTTAAAATGTAATAAAGTTAATAATGAATAACTAAAAAAAGTAAGTAGGCGAAAGTTGAGCAAATAAAAAGTTAAATAAGTGTGACTGAGTGTATTCTTTTGTTTGTTCATTTACTGTTACTCAAGTACACATAGAGGGCTATAATAGTATCTTTATCTTTTGATTGTAAAATATGTTTAAATTGTTTTTCTTTATCCAAACTCAGGAAATTTGCATTTACACTGTTGATAGTGCGAAACATTGTGTCTCTTTGTTTTGTGTACAATTTACAATGTATTAAATGATGTTCCTCATTTTCAACTTCGTTACAATGGGAGCATAACCTGTCTTCCACTGGTGTTTTGGGTTTTGTATAACGACCTTTTTCGATGGCAAGTTTATGGCAACTCAATCTAAATTGAGCTATTGTTTTGACATGTTGTGGGTTGTTCATGATGTAATGTTTGAGTTTAAATTATTGTAAATACAAATGTACAACTATGAGGACAAGTCTAGGTTGGTTTCTTTATGTTTTGTTACTCTTGTTTTGCAGACTCGAGGATGATTTTGGTAAATCCAAATACAAATGGATATTTTTCTGTGAAGAAGAAACCAGAGTCAAGTTACCTGGTTTACTTAATGTACTCACAAAATATGATCCTAATGATGTAAATATAACCGTAATTTGTTTTTTTTATATCATTATTATTAATCATACCTACCATGTATTCCAGAAAACCTTGTACCTTATCAAAAAAGTTGCATCATTTCTCTCTGTACGATAACATGCCACATGCTGATTATGTCTTGTGATTGGTCAATATGTGGTCACATGGAATTATAGAATCTAAATTATAAAAGCACTCTCAACGAACTATTTCCAAAATCACTTTGTGAATACTTCAGCTGACTATGCCTGCTTAACTCTTTGTTTGTGATGACAACTATTTGGTTCTGTGGCTAACCACATATCTATTATCATCAGGACTCAGAGATTTATCTGAATTCAGCCTCTGGAAAATTACTGTGTTCGCGCTATTAAAAAACTCTTCTCCAATACAGAAGCGCAAATAAACCGAAAATTATATTTGTTACATACTAGATCATATGTGTTAGATTCACATTCCCCCAGTGAAATTCAATATACATGCGCTCAGTACCAGTAAATATGTGCTCGTAGTTTTGCTGATCCTTTGTCCACAAATTCAGTGACCGAAAAAATTTATGTCTCTATTTTTAGCCATGGTTTCTTGGCAAAGAGTTACGGGACCAGGAACCAACCATCATACACCATTATAAATTTCATAACAATCCATCAGTATTTGCTTTTCCTGACTTAGAAGCTGGTTGGTTACTTAGTGTCACACTTTTAAATATGTAAGTAATTGCATGCTTTTAATAGTTTTCATATTGAAAGAGATGAATCATTTCAAATTCATTTCTAATTTTTTTTTTACTTCAGTTCAAGATTGAGAGTCGCAGGGTATACCTTGCTTTCAAAAAATTAATTAAATTTATAAAAATTATAATTAACTATATTATTTGATGATCTTTTGCCATGTTTAGAAGTTATAAATGGCAAAGGTATTTGGTGGCAAATTAATAATGCTCAAGGTCTTGTGTACTATTGTTCTAATTATTCATGTACCATACTTCCCTGAGTATAAGCCCACCCCTCTGTTTTTAGACATTTAACGAGTTGAGGTCATCCCTGAGTATAGGCCCAGGGTGTTTTACTGAGCGTTGATGACATTTATTAAAATATGCATGTAAAAAGTGTATTTCTGTGCATAATAATCGTGATTGGTACGGTAGTTTGGTTCCTGCTTTTACGAGAAAACTCGCATTAATTTCAGAGTGCATGGCAGGCAAACATACGAAACATGGTTAGCACCTTTCCTATTCTGTTATTTAATTAGGATGAACCCCGATGCTGCAATACTGAAGTAATCCATATTTTGTTTGAGTAGTAGTTTTCGAAACACCAAAAATGTGATCGTCAAGTCGTGAAACCTGGTCATTTAACATTGTTTTATTTTTCTGAATAATCGTGTCCATTGAATGGGGTGTGAACGAGCAAACTATTCTTCGTCATAACTTTTTGGCAACCATTAAAGGTTTAAATACTTCCCTCACCCTTAGTTTACCTTTCGAAAATTTCGAATCAACAGTTTTTAGAGAAAAAGAAATAATTTTGTTGTCGAAATCAGTGTTAACAGATCGCATTGTAACACCGTGGTAATTCACTTCCGCATCGCGTTAAAAAAATTACACAGCATTTTTATTGGTTAACAAAAGACGTGACCTGTTAGGCAGAAGGAAGTTGTTCAGGTCAAATCATGATGAAAAACTCCATGGCCGAAATTACTTTGTATCGAGAGTTTGCGTATGATCGAAAACATTCCACAATGAAGATAATGATAAAGATCTTGCCTTCAGTTTCCCATAGACTCTACCCATTTTGCACCGTAATTTCAGACAGTATGTGAACCGTATTGTAATAAAATGTGTGTATTTTTATGAACATGTTTGTTTCTTCATTGTAAAAAGTGTTGTGGAAATCAATGATGGCTTGTTTCGCATTTTTTCCTTCAAAAGACATAATATTTCTCTGATATTTCTCTGGTGCTGTGAACGAACATTGTAATTTGGATAATTTTTCGTGGGTGGGAAGATGAATACAATTTTAAACCTCCTAAAAAATGATCTTTTCTGAGGTGGTCCTCGAGTATAGCCCACCCCCGAATTTTCCTGATTTTGCATGTTCAGGCCCCTGGGCTTATGGTTGGGGAAGTACGGTATTAACACTTGTATTTATGCAGTGTGTAGCTTGAATTTGACTATTGTAAATCAGACTTTGCCCCTTGGTTAATGCAATAACTATGACGGTTGAAGTTGATTTTTGTCAGATTTCTATGCAATATGGCTGACCAGCAGCCATTTTGTTTTGACACAATTATGCTTACTGTTGTGCTTATAAGCATTCAAATTCATACTGTCCAATTACATCCAAACTTGGTTCATAGCTGATTGTGTTCTAGCACATCCATCACAATCCAATTCAAGATTGTCTCCTGGCAGCCATTTTGATGGATGAAAATCATTAATTTTTAGCTCCGCTGTCGACTTTGTCGAGCGGAGCTTATCATATGAGTGATTGTCCGTCGTCGTCGTTCGTGTCAATGTTTTACTTTTTCGACTTCTTCTTGAAAACTACAAGCCTTAATGCTTTGATACTTGGTGTATATGTACCTTGGGTAGACCTCTCTTAGGTTTGTTCATTTCATGTTGATATCTTCAATTCTCTAATTTTGGTGAATATTTTTGTCATTTTTGGTAATAAGTGATATTTTCGACTTCTTGTTAAAAACCGCACCACAAGTCCAATTGATTTGATACTACATATATAGGTACTACATGTGGACCTCTCTCAGATTTGTTCATTTCGTGATGATATCTTCAATTCTCTAATTTTGGTGAATATTTTTGTCATTTTTGGTAAAAAGTGATATTTTCGACTTCTTGTTAAAAACCGCAGGTCCGATTGCTTTGATATTACATATATAGGTACTACATGTGGACCTCTCTCAGATTTGTTCATTTTGTGATGATATCTTCAATTCTCTAATTTTGGTGAATATTTTTGTCATTTTTGGTAAAAAGTGATATTTTCGACTTCTTGTTAAAAACCGCAGGTCCGATTGCTTTGATATTACATATATAGGTACTACATGTGGACCTCTCTCAGATTTGTTCATTTTGTGATGATATTTTCAATTCTCTAATTTTGGTAAATATTTTTGTAATTTTTGGTAAAAAGTGATATTTTCGACTTCTTGTTAAAAACCAATAGTTCAATTGCTTTTATATTACATATATAGATACTACATGTAGACCTTTCTCAGATTTGTTCATTTTGTGATGATATCTTCAGTTCTCTAATTTTGGTGATTATTTTTGTCATTTTTGGTAAAAAGTGATATTTTCGACTTCTTGTTGAAAACTGTAAGTCCGATTGCTTTGATATTACATATATAGATACTACATGTGGACCTCTCTCAGATTTGTTTGTTTTGTGATGATATCTTCAATTCTCTATTTATTTTGGTGAATATTTTTGTAATTTTTGGTAAAAAGTGATATTTTCGACTTCTTGTTAAAAACTGTAAGTCCGATTGCTTTGATACTATTCATATTGTTCATTTTCTAATGATGTCTTCAGTTCTTTAATTGAAATGTGCATTGCTAACAGCGGAGCTATCTCAGCCGATAGACTGTTTGTTTTAAATTTTTTGTTCATTTCTGCTTATATCTCAAATTTAGCCTGTCCAATTAGGTTGAAACTTGGTTCACAGACAATTGTGTTCTTGCATATCAACAAACCGTATCGCAATTCCAAATAATAGGATATTTTATGACCAAATCAAACAAAACTCTGCCAATTATAAACACATGTCTGCTCCTGCAATAACTATCCTGCAATGCGCAATAATTTTTGGTTTTGATATAAGTTTTACACTTTTCCAACATAGACATAAGGGACATGTGCACATGTAGTCATTTAAATCCAGTGTAGAACTGGTACATGTACTTTATCAAAAAGTCTTGTATTAATGTACAAAAGTAGGCTGTGACATTCTCAATGGTTGTTTATTTTAAGTTTTCACTAGAATTTCGAAAAAATGAAATAAAGGAAAAGGCAAAAATATAAAAATAGTTTTGGATAAAATCTGGCCCCTTTTTTCCCCTTAGCCTACATAAAAATACAATTCTGACTGACAAATACATTAATCTAATTGATACATGTATACAAATATAGCATGGCAGTTATAATGTATTTATTTAATATGTTATTACTCAGCAAAGGCCATATGGCCACTATTGTAGTAGTGGAACATCTGTTTGCTTTGAAACAATTAGTATAGGTTTTAGAATTACCGTACACCTGCCTTTATTATATAGAGTTTTGAAGTCACGATGACTAAGTACTATCAAATTATCTGCGACATAAAAACAACATGGCGACACGACAGCATGAACATATTAAATTCTATTCCAAAGCTTACATCTAGATTAACGTAAATGTAAAATAATAAAGATATATCTTTAATCTATTTAAAATATACCAGTTACAGTATTCAAATACACTCCAGGGAACCAATGAAAATGGGATATTTTATACCTGTGATGGACACTGTCTTAGAGAGGGTCCATTTGGTTTGTCTCTATGTTGTTAGACAGTGGTCGCTTAGTGAATTCCATCTTGACATTGTACACAATAAATCCAGCAGCTAACCAGTAACAAATTAGAAAAATTTGCTGAAGTGAAAAGGTGATAAGGCTCAGTCAAATGAAAAAACGTCAAATAAAAAAAAAATGATGGGGGAGGGGGGGTTACCAGAACTTGTGTCTATAGAAACATTGATTTTGTTTTCTCTATAGTGTTTAACCGTATTCTAGAGGTCATTTTTTAATTAAAAAATGGTCAAAATGTATTCAACAACTTACAATTGTAATTCAAAACCTAGTTTGGGTACCCACAATCTTTCTTCAGATGCTTAAGATTGAATTAAATTTACATATAATTTAAAATTGTGCAGCTATAAAATGACATTGTAATTAAATTCCCTTTTATTATATAACAATGTTTTTACTAGATTGTCAGAGAAATGGGAGGCTGGAGAACACCATATGGATTTTAGTATTGACATTAAACATGAGGTGAGATTCCTAGCTTGTTTGTCTTATTTAAACTTTGCAGTAATCCCTGCTATTAAATTATGAAGAGTCATGCTGCAGAACATTTTCCTCACACATTGCAATAAAAGATTTTCTGTGTGTTTTTCAATATCAATTCAAGTTAGTTTGACCAATCAGTTCAACTGTGCATGTACAAATGTGACAGTAACTGTGCACTATGGTCTCAAATACCATATTTTGGGTTAATTTACAAATATCTGTGATCAGAGCCAAGTAACGTTTAGAACTAAACATTAAATGTTGTGCAAGGTTCAACATTAGCTCGATGGATCGATTTCATTGTTGTCTGTGCAGAACTCATAAATATAAAATGCCATGTTGTATATGTTACGTGGGGCCATATTTAACACAATGCTTTATGTGAATCATGGCTATTTGATAATTAACAACAGCATGAACAACACAATTCTTATACCTTCGAATGCTAATGACTATTTTATGTGTGAATTCTTTATCACTATTCACTTGTTTTTCTTACTTTTTTTCATCAGTTGGCAATCTTCATCTGGGATGATGGCAAAGGTATTGAACTGACTCATGTTCCTGAGTTGTGTTCAGGAAATATAGGCTCCAATGAACCAATGCAGGATGATGGTGCAGCAGCAGAAAAAATGGAAAAAGATAAGAAGAATGAAAAAAGGAAAAAGAAAAATGATTCTGATGATGTTACAGACTGTGTCACATCATATCCATATGATATTATTGATTGTGTAAGTTTCTTTCTCTTGTTTATTGATAATTTTTTTGTTATTGGTACTGAAACATCATTTTCTTGGAGTAAAAACTGACAGGATAGCTATTAATTGATACTGATTCACATTGAAGACTACCTCCTGTAACAGATATCAAATTTTCAGTTTATATATATGTACGCTTCTAATCAAGCAAATATGGTAATATTATTATAAATGAAACCACTTTAATTTTTTACTGCAGGGTTCAGCTGTACCAAAGAAAGATATTTACTTTGCTGTGAAAACTTGTGAAAAATTTCATACAGATAGAGGTAATCATACATTTTTGTAGTTCCTGAATGTCTCTTCACTTTTGACCTCAATCTGTTGATTCAAGCAAATGCTGTATAAAAAAAAACAGTTAAAGGGGCACTTCCAGTTAAGCCTAATCTCACAACAAATTTACTTTCTGGATTAAAATTACAATGGATAACAAAAGATAGATTAACATTGTAAACAATATAAACAATAGTGTCCCATGATTCTTTGGTGCAATCCCTGGGTTTGGAAGATTCCCCTTTAAATTGTACATGACTTTGTTTGAATTCTTACAGTTCATATCTCCTGGGTTTTAATTCAATCTCTGAATGCCATGTTATTTGTTTGTGGATATTTTATATAGAAATATTATAGTATTACATTATCTAATGTGTAAACTAATAAATTGTCCTAAGCCAATTACCTGCCTTTCCTTCATACACTGAAAAATTGTTTTAAATTGAGACTGCTATCAGAACTGCACATGTATGATGAGGCTGACTCAAACATAGATATTTGCTTAAATTTTTAGAGAGCATTTACATGGTAGCAAGGAAATACAGAAGTGTGACAAACCCTATATTATGTGTTGTGGTTAATCATATATGATTCACAGTTTTTGTGATTAGCATGAAAACATATTTTTGACATCAATAATAGAAGGTGCAGCTGAATCATGGTAATTTTACATCAGAATATTTATAAACTTTATCAGCGCCTTATGAGTTTTCCTATTGAATTAATGTCTAATTTTTGTTTATCTTTTCTAAGATATATTAAGAGTTAATAAATATTATTATTACCGGTATTGTCTAATTTTAGTTCCTGTTATTAAGAAAACATGGGCACAACATGTTAAGCATATTTCATACTACAGTGAAAAAGAAGACAAATCTATTCCTACAATATCTACTGGTATACCTAATACTGAAAGAGGTCAGTATTTTTCTTTTGTTCTTGTAATTTTCTTCTTTGACATGTCTTTCTTTTATTTTTTTGCTCTCCAGTGGATGTTAAGTGATGAAATAAATAAATATCTAGTGTAGTAATGGGCAACCATTATTAATCCTTAGCTGACATGTTTTCAAAAACTGCTAAGAAGACATTTTAATTCAAATTATAAGTTTGGTTCGTGGATTGATTTACAAGACAACTATGATAATATAATAAGAATTGCTCAGATATAGACTTTCATTTGTAAATTACTTAAAATATAATACTTTGTATGTAAAACTTGTTATGATTAATATTTATTTACAGAAAATCTTTTTTGAAACCAGAAAATCAGTGAAACCTTGGTTCCAAAATGGCATGAGTGCATGACATGCAAAATCAGTCAAGGCACATTTGAGAAATTATGACCGAAAGATGCTCTGGGAATTTGTGACTTTCAGCAACATCTTAAAAATTATACCTGTAACCCTATTAATTCGGTCCCTCTATTAATTTCATCGGCAAATCAAAAATTTACACAATCTATCAATAAATCATTTAGCTTTTTGTCTGTCTGGTAACTTTCCTTTCAATTTCTTTGTTTCATACACACAGCAAAATTGCTATGAAAGGAAACAATTCACCGGTGTCTGACACTAGCTTTACATGTTATATTGGCAACGTATATGTACCAGGCACAACACTATTTTGGTCTATTTTTTATTTTATTTTTAATATAAAGTGCTACATGTCCAATTGTAATACGGATAACACATGTTTTGTCAGTTCCAGCTGTATACATTATTACTCGTTCACACCAATCACTATGTTCTCCATATCGGAATTATCAGAGGGTGGCCGCTAATAGTACAGTCATTGTGACAGAAAATAGTGTGAAAATGTTGTCCACTCAGAGTCATGAAAATACAGCATCAATATGGGACTTTACTCATAGGAGATAACTTGCTCCAAGTCTTTCATTAGATCTTATAAAGCACCCTCAATTTTTCTATGACAATGTCTTGAATCGACTCATATTTTGTTAAAGCTACAGCTGAAGTTCCTGCTATCCTGCCATTGATGTATAGTGCAACTATGTCGGTTGCTAAGAAAAAACATCCGATTGGATGCCAAGCCACCCTCTACACAAACCACCATCTCCACAAAGGTCGCCAGAATTATTTACAAATCCATCAATATCAAACAACTCCGCAAAATTTATGAGGAGGCCAAAATGATGGGATTTAACGCCGCCGTATAGAAATAAAAATATCGTTGAATGGGTGGGATACGTATGATTTTGATAAGGAACATTTTACATCTGGTGGAGACAATGTGGAGGTCGTGTTGTCCCATACGTCCTTATTTAGGTCCTACAGCAACACGACCTGCAGATCCCTGTTACCATGGATGCAACAGGCTGTCACGCACTGCCGGTCATCACTAGAGTACTCAGAGTTCTAAGCGTAGCGTGAGTGGTGCGAACAATTCATGAAGCGGAACAACTTCGTCTTGTGGTTAAAAACTTCTGTGGCGCAAACGTTACCTGCAGACTTGGATAATTTTTGAACATATGTCCATGAAAAACGCCAAGATTACGATTTTGACCATATATCGGAAACGTGACAGAGATGCCAGTTTTTTTTCAATTTGGTTTCGAACAAAACTGTAGAAGTGAGAGACACCAAGACTGAAAGTCCGCACTACAGATGCAGAGAAGAGACACTTTACATTTTTTTCGACAGTGATGTCAAACGGGATATTCTGCCCCCAATGATAATTTTTAAAGGCAAAAAGGAATAAAAGCTACACTCTCCTCCGGGTTTTATTGTGGCTGGATGTAGGAAAAGTTAATGCTGTGTTGGATCGACGAAATTTGGAGGCCATAAACCGAGCATCGCTATTCAATGCTCGTTATTGATTCATTTTGAGCGTACATCACTGAGTCTGTGAAGTCCAGATATCATGGTGTGAACAGTTTACCTGACGTAATTCCTGGCGGTTGTACATCAAAACTCCAGCCTTTAAATATCAAACTAGAGTACCCAGAGTTCTGAGCATGGCATGGGTAGCCTTTAGATATTTGTATCAATAAATCATTCAAGTCTGAACTTCGAAAGTCATGGACAAGTTTCATCAGTGACGCTGCTATCAAAGCAGCACAGGCTGATGCTACTAACGAGACTCAACTGAAAAAAGCAGACAAGCAAACTATTGTCAACTGGATTGTCAATGCCTGAGAAAAAGTATGCAACCGCCCGTCCATGATTTCACAATCGTTTAAAGTTTGCATTCTAACCAATGCCATGTACAGTGCCAAAGATCATCTCATCAGAAGTAATGAAGAAATAGCAGATATCATTTGGATACAGTTGGATAACAATGACAGTGACAAAAAAAGATTTTATATGACAAATATTTTCAAGTTTCAAAACAGTCAGATTAGCATTTTCAGTAATTCCGCCCATAAGAATTGTCAACAACAACAACATGAGCAGGAATAATTCAACTACCGTACTATACATTCCCTTCCATTTCATTACAATAATACTTTTTTGAACCATATTTGACACTACAAAACATTAATCACAGAAATGCATTACTAAAATTGAGAACAAGCACACACAAACTTGAAATTGAAAAGGGGCAGGTACACACGCCCTAAAACACCAGTAAATGAAAGAAAATGCAAACAGTGCAACATGAATGTGATTGAGGATGAATTCCACTTTCTCATGATTTGATTCACACACAGTCCCTCTGTGATTCACACAATACATTTATTCGATTGCTCAGTGCAGATGAATGTGAAATTATAAAAAAGGTTTCACAGTTTATTTACAAAGCCTTTCAAGAAAGAATAGATAGTTGATAGTTTTGAATTTTATTATTATTAGTCATAGTTTGATTATTATTAAACTTATTAGTATTAGTAAAAAAAATTAACACATTACATTTTACTTTTATACTTAACATTATAATATTTGTTCTTTGTTTATTATTTCATTATTATTATTATACTTTGTTATACTTTTATTGCTACTGTACTGATAGAAATACTGTATTTCTAAAGATGCAATAAATATTATTATTATAATTATTATTACAGACATGGCATCTATACTCATGCCTAACATGTCCAACTTTGATACCGATCAGATACTGGTAACAGCTTTTTGAGTTATTGGAACTATAGTAGAATTGTAGTTGACTACAACTACATCAACATTTTTGACATAATTCAACTATACTTACATTCATTACAGGCAAGCTGAAAATGTAGATGTTGCATGAAATTCACTTTTTCTTCTCTGAAATGAATAGATGTACAGTTCTGCGATTCAATGTGGGTTAGATTCTAGTTTTTGAGCAGTAGCTAGGGGTGTGAACCATATGATAAACACGAGTGTCTTGATGATACTGTATATTTCAATATTATTTGTTTCTTCCTAGGTCACTGTGGGAAGACCTTTTACATCTTTAATCACTTCAAAACAGATCCCTGGTTGAAAAGAATCCCATGGTTGGTTATAACAGATGATGATACTATACTCAGGTGAACATTCACTCTCTGAAACTACTGCTCTTATAATTTGATCTCTGTGTTGTCTTCTTTTATGCAACTGTACTAGCACCCAGTGTCCTCAGTGTGCTTACCCAAGCACGCCCTCTTTGGAAAAGTGTGCAAATGACAATTTTAATTCGTCATGTTGAAAAATTGAATGAAAATGAAATGTTGATCATAACTCAAAGTTCAGTTAACTTTTAATTAAATTTTGCATCACTAAATGCGGACGTTCAACAAAAACAAAAATATAGGTTGCCCATAACTCAAAGAACCGTTAACTGAGGATCGAGTTACAATTTAGGCATGGTTTGTCAAAAGTAGGCGTGTTTTCTCGGATATGGGCGTGGTCATTTTTGTCATAACTCAATGTTTTTGTAACCTGATAAATGTAACTCAAACAATTCGCCTCTCCCAGTGCACATATCAAGTCGATGACAAAACCAGACACATTCAAATGACAAATGCAGTAAAAAGCTGTTCTGAAAATGGATTTTGTTTATAAATTCAGAAAACTTGTTTGTGCCGGCAGACTTTTGTCTATAGTCTAGATAATCATTTTAAAACATTATTTTCATGTATAAATGTGTATGGACTGTAGACAAAGTCTGTCCATAATCCACAAAATTTTGAAGCAAAGTAGGTAATCAGTTGTTCTGATCTTACAACATCCAGAGCAGCCTCAATGACAAAATCATAGTAGTTTTCACATAAATAATAACAAAAGGCCAGAATAAATAACTAATATCAACAAGTCATAAGTCAACAAGTGAAAGTACTTGTGATTTTATTATCGCATTCATATTATGCTACATCTACCCTTACTTACTTGTGTTATACAGCAACAAAACATGAACATAACCAGATAGTAAACTATTTCAACTTGACACTTATCTTTCCAACAGTGTTTCCAGATTGCAGAGACTGTTGTCATGTTATAATGCAACTGAACCGGTATATCTTGGTGAAAGATATGGATATGGACATACTAAACCTGGATGGGGATACGATTACCTTACTGGAGGTGGAGGGTATGTTGTTTAGTATTAAAATTGTAGCTATACCTTGTTATATGTTTGGATTAACGATGGTGAAATGCTTGTAGTGAGGGCTCATTTTTACAATCTTACAAGATGATAGGTGATTTTCCGTACAATTGCGAGATCTCGCGAGATGCATGAAAGACGCGCGTCGAACGTCTGCCGCAAAAATCGAACGATTTGATTTTGAACTAGAATTTCTTTATTTCGTAGTTTACATTGACCGGCCGATCTTCGACAGCGGAATATTGCTTCCGAATACCCTTACTTAATCGAAATTGTCTATCATCAAATGTGGACAGCACATTATTAAGCATGGAAATGTCCCCGAAATACTTTCGTGTTTGTCGAATCCCACGCGATGTTTGACGCGACTACGACGCTATGACCTTTGTTTGTCCTGTTTTTACGTTCGATTTCACGCATAACGCGTGATTCTCGCAGTGAACGGAAAATGGTCTATTGTTATACAAGAATCAAATCAATAATACAGATGATGGAGATTGGAAATCCTTTGAAACAAATTACTTTACATATTATTTTACCAGTCAAAATTAGGTGGCACTCAATACTAATTTCTCTTATTTAATACATTGCCTAAATTACCTCTGTTTTGCTGTTTATACCAATATAAGGATTTAATGAACACAGTTAATAGATATGTAACATCTTACATGATAGAAACTGATGCCAATAAAGTGTACAAAGATAAAATGAAAATTTGACATTTACTGAGAAAATGCTTTTTCAATTTTTTTATTCACTAAGATTTTGATGAGAGAGCCACAAAACTGTTTTTTCTCTTTAAATAATATTCCATTCGCGCCTTTCATCATGCCCACTGTTTTTATAACCTTGATTACATAGATCAGTACTAGGCGCGATCCATGATATCTCATCGACTATTTGAGTATGGTTCATTTGCCCGTCATATACAAACTACCTGTACCTCTGTTTCTTTATTTATCTTTTCAGTATGGTTTTCAGCCGAGCTGCTGTTAATATAATGCTTGACAGTGGCTGTAAATGTCGCCGTGACAACGATCCTGATGATATGATCATAGGTACATGTATCAAACATATTGGACAATATGTTACACACTCGCCATTATTTCACCAAGTGAGTAGAGCGCCATCTACAGATTTTACTAACTAATCTTTTGTTTTTTTTCCTGTCGCAAAAGACTGTGACCAGATTCATGTTTTCCATGTACTGAGCATATATACAATGCGTTATGGGGAAACATATCTGATTAAATATAATGAAAAACTAAATAAAAGTGTTATTGAATATTTGTGACTGTATTAAAGCTTCGCTTTCAGATCATTCATTTGGGTCTTGAAACTATTATGAAACATATTTGTTAATCTAAATTTGTCTAAATTGCCAGAAATATACACCGAATATTTTCAACCTGTTTGAAATGTTAGTGATCATTCTTGCTTCTCATAAGATTGAATTGTGTTACGCCAAATGTGGATTGGCGTCTGTTCTGAAATACTAAGAAGTGTGACTATTTCTCTCATTTTCCACACATTCATGCCATTAAATATTTAACATAATTGTCTATGGACCTCAATAAATAGAGTAAAACTTGAAGATTTCGAATTAACACTTGTTCTTTAATGGACCATAATGCTATATTTGCTGTTTGCATATTTTTATGAATCAGATTCAATTTCATATTGTCTTTTGTTTACCAGGCAAGACCTGATGATTATTGTAAATCATTTCTGCAACATCAGACACCAGTATCATTCCACAAACACTGGAACAATGATCCTTATAAGGTTTATGAAGACTGGTTTAGTGTTGATGATGAAAAGGGTGATCTGGTGTTGGACATCCCAAAGGTTGATAAAGAAACAGAAAAACCTGAACCAGACAGTGGTGAGCAGTCAAAGGGTGATATGGAGTCATTAGATGTAAAACCTTTGGAAAATCAGAAAGAGGAGAATGTTGCTGATGAAAAAAGTGATGAAGAGTCTGCAGAAACAGATGAACACAGTTTGAAAAGAAAAGAGAGTACATCCACAGAATCTCAGGAAATAATGACTGAGGAAGAAACTACTGTGTATATAAAAGATAAACATGTAGATGAAAAACAGAAACATGCTGAGCTGTGATCCTCATTTGATAGTTACTGTCTCATGCACTCTGACCTTATCTAATACGTAACTGCAAAATTTGAAGGGTTTCTGACATAGAATCAACAAGAATGTAGCAGCTAACTCAAACCACACACACTATCCAATGGTGTTTCCTATGCGTCAATAGCCCATCATTGTCAGAACACTGCTGGGACAGTCAAAGATTGTTTCAGCAAAGTTCTGTCACAATCGTCTGGTGGTTCTGGCACATGTATTGTTTACATGCCTTAGTCAATCATATTTAATCTTCACATTCTTGGAAGGCATATACACATTCTTGTTTACAATCTAATTTACCTTGTCCATATTATCATACATGATGGTCAAGGTATATGAAGGGAAATAGCATGTTCTCTGTTGTTGTTATCATCATTGTTGACTCCATCCTACCGGTAATATTTTTTCTTGTGGTTACAATAACTCAAACATTTTTTTCCCAATTTATTTCAAACTTGGATATTATATTAACCAGCCTGAAATCTCAACCAAGGTTGATTTTGGTCGAAGTTCTATATATATTTTTCATGATATTGGTTAAATTTCACATAAATTTTCTTCTTGTGGTTGAAATAGGGTATCTAAAACTATTCTTATCAATCACTATGAAATGTCACCCAAGTACAGTTTTGGTGTAACTAGCAAGTGCAATTTTCAAGACAATATTATTGGGTAAAGTTTGGCTGAAAAAAAAAACTTTTCTTAGACACAAATACTTTTTCAATTTAGATTCTCAATGAGCAAGGTTGTAATAGTTATGCTATGTTTATGCTTTTAATTCATCAAAATCAAGCATTTCTGCCGTTTCAGAACTAGATCTTGGGCATGTATGAGTGGATTTTGATCATTGAATTTTATGAGACCTTCATTGCTTTGTTTTGCAGATCAGTTTCAAAATGGGCGATTGGAGGCCATTTTGTTTTAATGAATATGCTGTTGTGGCAATCATGTTCAAACTTCACCCATATATCATACATGATATCACACTTATCCTCATGTGTGTGTGTTTTGTGATCCAATTAAAGATGAACAAATGGCTTTACAGTCAGTCAGGTTCTGATTCACAATGGCTAACTGGTTACAGTTTTGTTTACTATTTCACAAGGGGACTAAGTCATGTCATGTCAATGACTTGTTATGCTAAAATTGTATGATTATTAATTACTGCATTTGCATAACTACTAATTTTTAGTTCCCACAACCTCAGGAATATTCTGTGCCTTTGTTTACTTGGCTCATTACTGGTATTCCTTCGAGTTTTTGGTTGGTGTGTTATTCTGCTCACTAACTTTAAAAGTCCACAAATAGTCTTATAAACTTTTTTAAAACTATTTCTTGGTTTGATTCCTCATTAATGTTTTCACAATTCTATGTTGTCTCAAACAAATCTGTAATATATAATAAATGAAATATTACATTTTTAGGGTGTGTTCATGTTATTTTTGATAGATTGGGAATGATACACTCCAAGATGAATTGATCAAACTTTAGTTATTCAAACTCTTGCTACTGAGCTAAATTTGATTGTTCAAAACATGTAGTGAACTGATGTTATTATGTATCATTCATATCAGCTATCCATGAATGCCTTCAGCAAGAAATTGCCCTTTATAAACAGACAGGCTTTATAAATTATAACAATGTTACCGGTAATACGTAAATAAAAACAAATCTTTATTTTTACTGATATTATCTCGGGTGAAACTATGCCCTATTCACTACGTTCAATTACCCACCATAGACTCTGGTCAGTCAAAATGACTATTTTGAACTGTAGGCATTAATCTACGATTCAATGATGGAGAGAAATCTAAGCCCAACAACCTCGTAGTTCTTCATAGATCTGCTCATTTTGCCTTATATTCACTCTGTTTTCTCGGCATCAAGTGTGCATCGCAGCAAAACAGTGTGGTTCAGTCAGCAGTTTTCTGAGGCAGTCCTTCTGTGACAGTTGGTTTCAGTAAGACGTGGTGTCTGGTAGGATAACATTTTTCTTATTAAAGAACCCATGTCATTTTGTACTGAACACGCACAAAAAATAAGGTGACACACATGACCAGTTTTGTAGGGCTTTATTGTGTCAGTTTCAACTGTAAATGTGTTTCACTCATGTGTGCCTTGTTCATTTCTTAGTGTAGCAAAAATGGCCGACAAGTAGGAAATCACTCCAAGAAGAGCTCCTCGCCTCCTGTGTTGCCACCAGGAACTCTCGGGCTGGAACCCCCCTCATTAATGTCAATTTTGTTTAATACATTTGGGCGTTTGCCACAACGGCCTGTGTTCTAACTGGGATGCCAAACTGGGGATAAGTTCCAAAACCGTGTTCATGTTGCAGAGTGTGTTGCACGAGCTCGGGCTAGTGGTACAGTTGGTTCAGATGGCCCTGGAAGCGTTAGTATGTATGGGAAGTCCTCCCATTCGACTACCTGTACCCCTTGTACTGTGGCAGTCAGTGGTGGAACCGAGGACATTCTTGCAGCCTGTTATTACAGCCGGAGGTCATGCCAGCAAAGGCAAGGCCGTGCCCCCAGAACCTAGTGTTCCAATGGGGGTCTTGCGGGTCCCTCTGTGGGGGTCGTCCTCGCTGGGTATGGGGTTTCGGGCGATGTTCTTAGACACATTTGTCGGTGGGACATCACACAGCTGTGTGTGATATCCTGCAGTGTCGTCTGGCTTTCTTGGAAGGTGCTACTTCTGTGCAGCGGGATGATAAAGTGGAAAAGAGTCTTCCTACTAGCTCTCGCCTTTTCGGTCAGTTGTGTCGCCTTTATGAACAATCAAGCTGTGCTAAAGACATGAATCGGGATTCTTGCCAAGAACCAAATCCTAGGACACAATCCATAGCTCATTGTCATCCTTCATTTGACCAATATTGTCGGCCCTGGGGATCAGGAGGAGTTGCTTCCATGCCGCTTCGAGCTTTTGAGTTGCTATGAGAGAGACGTACTAGAGAGTTGATGCAGGGCAACAAGCACATGTTTATGTGTTATGGCCAGGGTAAGCAGGACAAACTAGCCTCTCTGACTTCCATTTCTTGGTGGATCACTTCAACAGTGTTTGAGGTTTATAACCGATTGGCGTCCTCATCACAGGGTCGACAGAGACACCAAGTATGAGTGCATGAGGTTCGAGTGATCGCTAACTCATTAGCTCTTGTGTCAGGTGTCCCCTCAAACATGTACTTAGGGCAGGCTTCTGGAGAACGCGATCCATTGAGGAAGGTCTTTTTACGGCCCCATCGTTATGGGCCAAACTTTGATTGTTGACCCAGCCCGAACGGCCACAGGGATTTCTGCGCATAGGTGATAGAGCAGTCTCGGCTATAGATTTGTGCGGAGAAGTTTCTCCCATCAGTGCTCCCTGGACATCCCAGGTCTCGCTTTCGGCTTACGCCCTCGTGTAGAACTGTTTCTGCCTCTTCTTTTGGAATTCTAGTTACCCCAAGAATTGGGTTCGGGTCTAGCGTCCTCGGGCAATGCCGACCCCACACCATTTCTAAGTGGTTGCACCTAGGTGGTAGTCATAAGTAATTTTATTATTTTAAGTACTTTTATTTTCAGTTTTGATCAATCTGACTCTGCCTACAGTTCAAAATAGTCATTTTGACTGAATGGAGTCTATGGTGGGTAATTGAATGTAATGTATTTAGCCAGCCTATTCACCTAGTTCATACCCACCATAGACTCTGGGTCACTCCCAACCACCCCACTTTCCATAGCAATTGGCTTTAAGTCCTCTTATACAGAGAAAACTGGGGAGTGAACATAAGGCAAGATGGTGCTGACCTCTCGACCTTGGTCACGTCTTGCGTGTTGTGGGGCTTCCCCTGGCCTAGATTTCTTTTTCAGTCATTGGCTGAATCGCAGATTAATGCCTACAGTTCAAAATAGTCAAACCCTCTACGTAAATCGCATATATTTGTGTGTTTTTTAGTTTGACAAGCTAGAAAGTTTTTCGATTGCTAGGCTACAAAAGCATGTTAATGTTGAAAGCATGTAAGTATTATTTTTAAATGTCATTAATCAAAAGTAAAATTTTGCCCAAACTGAAACATGGTTACATTCAAACAGTTCTTGTCTTATAACTTGTCTTCATACAATTTACTCACAAATAATCAGGACCATTCACAGGGTGGTGGAGTGACTTTCTGTATTCACTCATTGTCATCCAGCCTTACTGAGTCAATCAACTGTATCCTCTGTGAATCTATCCCTATGGGTACTACAATATGATAACACTGCCAACCCAACCCAACACCCCATTTTATGAATTTCTAAATAGCTTTGAGGTACATCTTGACCAGTTTTCAGCTCAGTGCAATCCTTGCATTTTGTTAGAAGATGTTGACACTGACATCTCTACTGACTTGCTACTAATTATATTACACTACTGGAGTCCTTAAATATTTAACACCCCAACCAGAGTTACTGATTCTTCAAGCACAATCATTGATCTCTGTCATATTCAACTACTCCCAACTTTCAGGTGTTTCACCCAAGTCTTTATCTTTCAGCTACCCCAAACTTCAGGTGTCCGGAATCTTCTACAGCCAGTGCAAAGTCCCATCCACTCTTAACTACCCTAACTTTCAGGTGTTACAGAATCTGCTATAGTTATAGTTTGTTCACTGTACAGTGACATACAAAGTTAACAGCAAAGCGACCAATGTGGCATGTCTTTTAGAATTAGGAAGGTATCCATTACAACAGGGATAAAACAGATGATCAAATACTGGTCTTGAATGAAAAAAATGCTTGAAAATTCTCTGGTATATGAAGCATACAGTCTCGGCTTAGAACTAGACAACTCTGGCACCTACAACTGGGTTTCCGGGTTAAAACCTATACTTAAAGATCTAGATATAGACCATTTGTGGCAGGAAGAAATAAAGCAAAATGCGAACAATGTAAAGATAGATAAAATAATATCAGAAAAACTAAAAATAAAGTTTGAAAAAAAATTGTAAACAGATTTTAGATTTTTTTTTATTTTCCAGTGTGTATTTTTATTTTCACTTTAATTGTTTGTTTGTCTTTATTCACATCTGAATTGCATTTTAGTCAAAATCCTAATAGGGATACGAACGTAATAAAGATAGTTATTATTACATCAGCGGAAAAAGCAAATTTGGTAAGTAGTAGGAGTACTGTCATTACTAAGAAAACTGATATCAGATGCAGGTCTCAGCTTATGACCAATGAGATTGTAGTTGGATATCCAGGCATCATTGAGACATAGCATGTATGATGTTCAGTTTTATAGATGTACTTGCTTGGAGGTCTCTTCTAGACAATCTGACTAAGGGGTCCCAGAACCTTTTAGCAATCTAAACAGAAAAAGGCTGTTATTTTGCTTCCAAGTCTTCCCGTGAATACTTAGGGTGGACTGACAGTGGCGTGAGAAGATATATATGCATCCCCACCATTCCAGCTATTATACCACGGTTACTAACCATGATTATACCCAGTTACAGAAATTACAGAGATGAACAATAAAAAACAAATAACACTGGACAAGAGTGTACTTTTTCCTTCTCTTCAGTCACAGAGTGGATCATCCAAGAAAGTTTCCGCTCAGTGTAGACAAAACTGCAAGTGTTTGTTATGTACACACTCAAGTATTAGTTTCGTTTCTGGCAAGATATGACAGAATGGTCTGGAAATAATACACGTTACATAGAAGTTCGTTTCATAAATAATTTATTTTCAGTACAATATATAGATATGACATGATTATTGATTGGCACTGACAGGTGACGTGCACCAATGGGAACTAGCCAGAATAGCCAATGAGATTCAGTGTAACAAATTGGATTAATATATGGGTGAAGCCGTAAGTTGGTCCATCTTATTCCGAACAGTGTTGCAACTTTACGATTGCTTGAGGCTTGAGAATCTTAGGCATGTAAGATATTTTTGGGCCTGTTGCAAAGTGTGCAGTGGCCAAATTCTGTGATAACACTATCAGGCTCTATCACAAACATTGGAAAGGCTTTCCTGCACTACTCTCATAGTGGCCGAATATGTAAGTTATTTGGTCAAGGACTTAGGGACGCCCCCCCTGAACATCTGTTCAGCAATTAATTATGTTTTTAAAATGTCTATGGTTTGGATCAATTCAATGCTTTCAACTTTATTATATTATTGCCGATGGAACAATATATATGGGAGTATTTTGAAATAGGTTTTACGATTGTACGTCCGCTGGTTTATTTTCCGAATATTTTATGCCTTCTTCGTTAAAATGGAGAAAGTATGGAAGTGAAGAAAACGCATGTTTTCAGGCCTAAAAGGGCCATGTAGTATTATTAATAAAACAATCTTTAGAAAATGCATATACACATGTGCAGTATATGGGACCGTCGTACACGTGGCCGGAATGTGCTGGGCAAATGTGTGTGTCATTATCCCAGGTGCGGATCTACAGAAGACCTTCGATTGGTCAGAAGTTTGCGATGTGCTTTGACACCCCCCCCCCCCATTTTATAGATTTGTCGACAGTTGATTATTTATAGATACACTGTTACTGAGGGAGGGAGGGGGTCCACGCTCTTTTGAAGTTGTACTCCCACAAAGGCATTTCCATCTCTGGTTTTTAACGCAAGATATTTTAGACATTGTAAATATTCGCTTTTTATCAAATAAAATTCACGTGTTGTATGCGACATTAAACTTTTTATGATATTTTATCTTATTGTCTTTCTTGTTTTTTCTTTATTCCGCACTTTATTGTAATTTAACTCAAGATCCTATAAAGGATACGATATCAATAAAGTTTATTATTATTCAATGTTTTCAGAATGTAGCAGCGAGATTTTATCTTTAATTAATTGCATCGTGTTGTCTGTGAAATGTTAGTACGGTTTCAACAAGTGTGTAGACAAAACGTGTTAAATTTCATTTAAAAATGTCAGTACTCCTAACATAAAATGTCTCGAACTGGCTAGGACTCATTTAGGGGGGAAAATAAAAGATCACAGTCCCTCTAGATAGAGGGACTGTGAACAGATATAACGAACACATGTATGAAATTAGATCACATCATTTAGAATCATGGCACAATTAAGCAAAACAAACATTAATTAACTGTGTCATCAAAGATAAAGTTAGGACGATTTTTTTATTGAGAGATTAATCTAAGATGTGTGAAAAGCTTGGTCAATAAATCGGCTTTCAATGAACTACTGAAATTATTCTAATCGTCTTCAGGCTACACGAAGTACGGGCTAATCTCGCGTGTTTTCATAGACCATACCTCCATGCATCGACCCTTTTACGATTGCAGAATCAGCTCAAACGGTTGCTGGTTCCACAGTAGTGGTGCGCAAAGGGAAAAAGCTCTTCGATCATATGATTCATTAAAATTATGGAAGGTAGTAGTCCTACTTCCTCTACGTTGAAAAGGATAAAGTCTGAAAATGAAGAAAACTGCTTTTTGGCGCCTGATACTGTCATGTGTGATTCAACAAAAATTATTTATATGTGGAGTCACAGCAAGTTGTTGAGGGACTGTGGTGGAGTATTAAATAAGTGTTGATATTAACGACACGCACACAGCATTCATCGAGACAAAAAAAATAAAACAGGAAAACGTTCACGTTTAAGAGGTTCACGGGAACAACCGTAACTTAATCCCCTGCGCAAATATTAACACGAAACATATATGATCGTATTCTGCTATATCCCAATCTGATTAAAATCTGATGTAGTGTACGGGCTTTAATTATTTTGGCTATAAACTTATTTTAATTTTAATTTTTATTACTTTTGTTATTAATGCCCTTTTATTTTATTTTATTTTATTTTATTATTTTACTTTGATTTTGATTTTGTGATTTTTTTAATTCCGCCCTACCTACATCTGAGCCGATGCCTATGTAACGAGATTTCAACGAGACCCACTATCGACGATTTTAGTCAACGAATCACATACCTCCTTCTATAGCGCACATGATGACGTCACCGGGCGGAGTCGGGTGGCAAACACACTCAAATAAAATGGCGGATTATACCGACGTTAGCAACCGAGAATAACACGGCTTTTCGGTAAGTTTATCATTGTCAAATGCAACAAAAGTCATTTTTATGTTAATATTGTGGCTCGAATGGTTCGACTTTAAATCGTTATTTTGCATAGTTATTCTGGGAGTGACGATTTTGTTTCCGCCGTTTCGACCGGACACCAGTGTCTTTTTCCAGTCGCCTGCCCTGGAGACGGGTGATGTTTTGTTGAAGATCGGGCCAACATCGTCTACGGTATTGAAACCGTAGCCGTAAATATTCATCAAATTGTATCATCATTTTGTACATTATACAATAACTCTTTATTAAAGTAATTGAGCTGATTTGGAATAAAATATTTTTTATTGGAACACATCGCAATTGATCAGGAAATATTTGTTTGCTCCAATTTTCTGCGTCGATGCCGTGGGCCGGTGACCGTCATACAATTTAAAATCAGTTTGCATTGTTTACTATAGCTGTTTACAGTGTTCTAATCATTACGATTTACTTATTTTTTTGCTTCCATTCTAGATAATTATGCTCAGTGATGTAAAATTGAAGCGATGACTGAATGAACGAACCTTGGTTGGCGAAGATGTATCTGGAAGTGTACACATTTGTTGGAAGTGAAAAAAATATTCAATGTAATGACAAAAATTGTAAAATGCTGTGGAATTTCTTTTGCAAATAAAAATATACTAGCAATTTTCTATTAATGGTTTATTCAAGTGGGCAAAATATAATGTACAGAAAGATTGCCCGTAGTATCGCTACACTGAAAAGTACGCAACCGACAGCCTGTATAAAAGGGGGGCTGTGATTGGCTGTTACTTATGCGAGATTTGAACGGGACTTACATAGGCGTCGGATCAGATGTAGGTAGGGCAGAATTAAAAAAAAATCACAAAATCAAAGTAAAATAAAAGGGCAGTAATAACAAAAGTAATAACAAATAAAATTATAGCCACAATAATTAAAGCCCGTACACTACATCAGATTTTAATCAGATTGGCTATATCCCAGCTTTCTGTAAACGTATATACATGTATTACCATAGCTACTAGCGAGGAAAGTCCTAATCTCAACTAAACTATTACTTGCGTTTCCACTCTCGCTAACTAAAGTGCGGAAAAATTCCATTTCAGTTTATTTGTATGTTTGTTATTTATTTTTTAGTGCATTTTCAAATGAAAAATGGCCGGCAGTCGGCCATCTTAGATCGGGGGAACAAAATCATTGCACGTGCATATGTCACAAATAAGGTATTACATATACGTAAAATATGAAAAAGAATCGGTCCAAGGATGTCTGAGATACAGGTCCGGGCGCACATACGCACTCGCACACGCATCTTATATTTCCTCTTTGTCACATTATATTTTCACAAATCCAGTGTCCTCACGCAATTTACTATACTTTGAATAAAATAGCGGGTTTATATCTGTAAACCCACAATTTCTCGCAGTGTTTATAATACTTGTGTATATACTAGTTCTACGTCTAGCCATGTAAACGTAAGCGCGGACCAAATGCGTTGTTTATATTACATGTAATCTACTCAAAATTGTATCGTCTGCGTGTTTATAATGGATGTATGTGTTGTCATGACAAAATAATTCTTCGACAGTACATGTCTCCATTGTTGTCAATGGTGACGTGTTCAATTTGACGCAGGGAAAATGTTGTTATAGGTGCGGGTCGTCCAGATGGTCCAGTTTAATACAATTTATTAAACATGACATGTTCATTTATAACAATGTTATTGCAAATTATAGAGGCATAGCTATACCACATACTACTATAGGTATAGGAGTCTATACCAAGCTGTCTGGGGATAATTTTCACGCGTATAATAAACGAAATAATAACAATTATAATGTTATATCCAAACACCATTTCTGTTTCGGAAAAAATTGTTGTACGACAGGCAATATACGTACATGTACTTGTATTCTGAAAACAATAATCAACAAATATCCGATATGTAACACAACGATGTAGATCGTTTGGAACTAGCCACAGAAAATAATGAACTTCAAAAACTATATGTATGTTTCGCCGATCTACAGCAGCAGATCTCGCCCCTCATGCAAAATGTCGTACTGCAGCCTCTGGTGATGGTTGTCTGAGCATGGAAGGTACTAACTACCATCTATGGTCTGAGGAACAGAACAGTTCTCTTCAAAGACAGGTGTAAAACAAGGCTGTAATCTGAGCCCAAGTATGCTGTTTAAAAATGTATTGACCTTTCCGATATCTTTAATCCAACTAAATGTCACCCAAGATTACGACAAGCAAATAAATACAAACATAGAATCAAAACCGCTCAATGACAAACTAGAAGACCTATTTAAAATGCACTGCAGGGATGAAATAATTAATGACTCCGCTAAAAAAAAGAAGAATTAAACTTAACACCTGTCAAAAATAGGTTGACATATGTCTCACCACAATAGAAAATATAGATCGTCGAGATAGCCCTAGTAAGTTGCGACTAAGCGATCATTGGATCATAGAACCTGCCAGACAAACAAACCTCAGAGAAAGAAAGGATATATCTCATGTTCAAAACACAAAGTGGAAAATGAACTACATTTTATAAATATGTCACTTATACTTAATTATTTAAAGAAACACATGTCCATAACATTCTTTGCTAGTCTAAACAATCAATTAAAATTATAATGATAGTGAAAAACAATAACACTGATTTACTCGTTGCACACTCTTGTCTAAATTGATACAAACAATAATAATATTTAACTGGGGCAGTGTCACCGGGGAAATTTCGTCTCTGCCCCTATATCAGCAGCAACACCTCGCAATTTGAGTTTTTCATGTCAATTTAATGTCTAGTATTTTATATCATTTCTTTTCTTAGGGCTCGAAATATATTTAATAGGCTATTGGAATTGCTTTATGTATTTTCCGTCAGTAGATGTGATTGCCTAGTATGATTGTATTTTAAACATTGTTATTCTTTCTATATTGTGTTGTATTTTGTATTTATTTGTTTTCTTGTCTTGCATTTGATTGTCCAACTTATGTACAACCAATTTAATTCCTTGTTTCAATAAACATACTACATGTAATTGCTATGTTTATTTCCAGCACGTGTCTCACCTCCGACTGTGTAGGCTGCCCCCAACGACTGCGTGTTCACATCACGAGTGCTTCATCTTGAAAATTTAAAATATTTTTTTATTCCAGCCTAATGAGGTCAGGAACGTAAATAAACCCGTGTGAGTGATGATGTAAGTGCATATGAACAAAATGATACGTAGTTTAGCAGGTTATAATGGCTAATCTGCTTGGACAGCGTAGTACAATAATGTCGGGGTGATTTGTACCGTTAGTATCACCATTAAAAGCTCCAACAGAAAGCCTTTTTTTTTGCCTTCACTTAGTTTTGTGCTATTTCTAAGTTGTCTGTTGTTTTTTCCATCGTGAATTTGCTGTAACTTTTGTTTTCAACATTGTGAAATATTTCCCCCAAAGATTTAGGCGCGTAAAACTTGTGTGTTTATGTGATTTTTTACCCATGTAATTCTGCAAACAAGTGTCTAATTCTAATTCATATACTAATTTTCATGTTTTTTTTTCTTCCATTCTTAGTTACATTTATTCAATGTTTTATTCATGATTTTGGTGGAGTGAACTGAACTTCAGTTTTGCTTTGTCCTAAACAATAACATTAGCTTATGTATTTTTTCTAGTTCTATATTATGTATTTAATGTGCGTTGCGTGAAGTATTATTTCTGTTTTTGTTTTACAACCATAAAATTACGCTCTGTAGTAGATTTTCGTGTTGAATAAATTTATTATTATTATTATTATTATTATTATTATTATTATTATTATTATTATTATTATTATTATTATTATTATTATTATTATTAATATTATTATTATTATTATTATTATTATTATGACATATTATTATTATTATTATAATGCCTCGGCACTGAGTCCTAATTTTCAAAATGCTTTTTTACGGAGAAAATCACCACAAGCATCTCAAAACAATCTATAATTATGAAATACGCAGCCAGAGTTATCTATACAACGCATAATTGTTTCGAAATATCCCAGAGTGTTCTGCGATCGTTTTCCCGGGACGTTTTCAACGTATGTTTATTCGCTCAACAGAATGATGATGACATCATTGCAATGCCGAATCTCGCTTTGCTCTGCGTGAATTCCTGCGTGACCAAGGCCATCGTTTAATGCATTGCACATGCGCAGTTTAACCTAACTCGGTCATCTTGCACGTGTATGTAACTATGTTGACGCAGTTCTCATCGAATTATCCCGTGCTACGATCAGTTCTGCCCTGGACATCGGGACATATTGCTACCTCCTTCGGTTATCAACAATTTAAGTGAGTTGTATGATATTTTATTAATTAGAAGTTGTTTAAAAAGCGCATTTCTTCTGGCTTCTTTTGCGTGCCATATTGACTATTTGGAAAACCACGTGTCGCGGAACTTGACTGCAGTGGATATTTTTTTTACTCAACACGTTGTGAACCCTGCATTATATTTATTCGACGTTCCCGTGTTCCATTTTCACTCTGTTCAGAGTAAATTCCACTTTTAGTTATTGTACACTTGTTGTCAATGCACGCATGGTCGTATTTTTGTAAACAATATGCGTGCTTTCGTATGCAAATTCGGGCAACATACGTACAAATGAGGGAATTAAAAAATATCGGCTGATAATATTTTACTGACGAAACTTTCATAAATTTCTTCGTTATAAATTGTTATCTTCGCGTCTCATCAATACCAGTTTTACGTTGTACTGTTTTGATGTTGAAGCCGGTTCAAAGGTCACACAAATTAAATACGCGCATTGGCACAGATCCCATGCTATAGTATGGTTTATAGTACAATAAGTATTGCGCAACTATTTAAAATATATTTTGGATGCATGTCATAATCAGTGGACTATTAACATGGTTCTGAGTGTGTAAAGAATATCATTTGGAATGTACTGGTTGCATAAAATCCACTGCAACACAAATTCATTATAATACAGAAAATCAAAATTCACATTTGTTCAAATCGTGTTATATAAAGGTGATCTCTTCTGATCAAAATCATCAGGTTTTGAGTTTGGGGAGCTTATTTTAGCAGCTAACAAGGGACACTACTTATTTTGAAATTTAATTAAATGATGCACCCTCTCATCAGCCATTAAGCGTGCATGTAATCTACACATTTTTTCTGCAAAAATATGCAATGGTCAAAGTTGAAATCAAGGAGCAATAAAAAAGAAACAATTTCCATATTCATTCATACCCTAGCACTACTTTTACAGTTGACTGGTCATATCGTATTTGCTCTATTAGTACCACAAGCATTTGCGGGTCAAATCTTGAGTGTCTAGTATAAAAAAATATAATATTTAAATGATCCAGTACATAATAATGATGTATTAGATTACATGCACTTCTATTAGAGATGTACTTCTAATAGAGCAAATACAGTAATACTGATTTCTGATGAATATGTTAGTTAATAGGGCAGTTATTAATCTCTTCGAATGCTGCTGCTTGGTGTTGTGGGCATATCTGTCTGTCTGTTGATTAAAGTGTTATCTGTCATCCTATATTTGTGCTCGCCTCGGTTAAATAAAAAGCCGTTGGAATAAATTGATAGCCTATCTGATGGCCTTCCAACATGAATACATCTGTCTGATTGGAGAGGCCATTTTCTACACTGTGTATTTATCTACTGTAAAATCTGTATTAGAAGCCACATCCCTAATATAAGTCGCATCCATTTTTTTTGGTACAATTGAGTACCAAACATTCACCATTTCTCAAATGTGTAGATGCTCTAATAGAAGTTGCAAGTCCTCTGTGGAACTGTATCATTTTAATAGAAACCGCAACTTCTAATACAGATTTTACAGTATTAACAATTTTCAAGTTGCATCAAGTACATTGGGCTAGCTGAATAATGGTTGAAAGGGAAATGCTCAATCCTATGGATTGTACCAAAGAATCATAAAATGCTATTTATGTTGTTTACAAAGTTAATCAATCTTTTGTTATCCATTGTAATTTTAATCCAGAAAGTTAAATTTGTTGCGAGATTAAGCTTACCTGGAAGTACCCCTTTAACCCCCTTTTAGCCAATATATATTTTGTGTTATCCTACCGACACCATAAAAAACCTTGTGAAAATAGAGGGCATTTTTGCCTGATACCTTAAAATACCATAGCCATTTTTGCACATTGTCTCTTTTGGTTTTACATCTCCCGAACTTTAGATTATGGAATATTCTTACAACTTCTTGTATGCATTATATCTATTATGATGTCCTTTATGTATTATACTACTTTTATGAAGTACACGAAAGGTATTTTTCTAGTCATCACTAAAAAATCACACATGGCTTTTTATGGATTGGGCCATATTGCTGTTGGTATGGATTTATGGTTTATTATGGTATCAGCTATTATGGACATTATGGCTTTTATGGTAAAATTTGTTACACTTGGATTGAATATGGTAATTTATGGCATTTTATATGATACTTGATTGTGAAATGGTATATTATGGCTTCAGATTTAAAATTTTATGGTAATATATGGTGTCGGAGTTCACTAAACCATGTGTTACTATACCATCAAGATTTCATTAAAATTTGATACACAGGTGCAAATCTGTTTAGACTAATGACATATTTTTGCTTCTATCTGTTCAGACGTTTTTGTTTATCATATTCATACTTAGTTTTTCTTTAGCCAAAATAAATCAGTGGTCAAACTGTAGAAATGTTCATTTCTTTTGATAAACAAATTCTTCTAGTGCCGCTAGTCTATAAACAAATGAAGATCATTAACATTTTCAAAATGACAGCTATTTTAGCCCATAAAAAGGTTACTACACGGGCAGTACATGTAAATGATAAATTTGTTGACATCATTTTGAGTTTCAAAATTATTCAGAGTTTAACAGAATTTGATTGTCGCATTTAGGTAATTATATTTTCTCAAATAAAAACCTGAAGCCATATTTTACCATAACATGGTATTTTATGGTCCAATGATTTCCTTTCCCAAGCTATAAAAACCCATATTGTCTGGAAGAATACTTATTCCTTCTGAAACCATAAAGTACCATATTTTGTGGTCCAGAGGTTATGATAAAATAAACATGCATTCCCCAAACCATATTTTACCATAACATGGTATTTTATGGACCAATGATTTCCTTTCCCAAGCCATAAAAACCCATATTATCTGGCTGAGTACTTATTCCTTCTGAAACCATAAAGTACCATATCTGTAATTATTACTGTAGCCATATAATGTCATAAGATAAATGCCTTGCGTTCTGCACAATCTGAACGCATAAAATACCATATAATTAATTTTAGACTGGAAACGCCCCAAGCCATACAAAACCATATTTTGGGGGGTAACATTTTTTTGGACCCCCCAAATTCAAATTCTCAAGTAGCATAGTTACTTGATAAACCATGACTTACTCTTTTTATCTTAATTAGCATATTTTTGTAACCCTCCTCTAATCGTACAATTTAATTTATGTGTCTGAATTTCATGAAATGAGAAGACAATATTCTATTCTAAATGGAAAACCAAGTTTAATGTCAATTTGATTACTTAAAAGGCAGTACTTGACAATTGAAATTGGTTGAAATTACACAAAAAGTCTTGGCTAGTTAGTGTGAATTGTATGCTGGGAAAATAGGTGTTCATTTTTCACATGGTATTTTATGGCGTCGGTAGGAAGAGGGTTAAAGGTGATGTTTACCTGAATAACAGTCAGGGTTCTCCCCAGAAAAAATGCATAGCGCCGGGGCTAATTTGCATAATAATTTGCATATCATTTACATATCTTTCCTTCATTGATTAACAGAACTTATTTACAATTATGAATATTAGTGAGCTCAGTCACAGGGCAAATGTTTTTTTTATTGGAATCAACACATTATGTTTCACAATTTAGAAGAGTTTGAAACATTCTCGAAATACAAATGCTGCAGACTAAAAACAAACACAAATACATTATTGTTGCAATTTAATTGTTTTGTAAAACGTTGAAGGAAACGCATTCAAAACGTTAAGCCAGATTTATGTTCACGAATCTCATAATTTTATTCACTCCAAAAACATTCTCCTTCAAAAAATCGATCACGTAATTAATTGACGTATTGTTGTAATTTATTATTCGTACCATCAACTTCTAAAACGTTTACAATTACAGTAATGAGCGAACAAATAAAGCTTCAAAACGATCATCAAAGTTACGACGTGACATAACTTACTTGGCCATGTTATACACCAGTTATAGCAATAATTCCTCAACAAATTTTACTTCTTTTTTTTTTTTGATATGAAATGTAAGTAAAATCAGACTTATTTTTATCGGGAGCGATTATTTTTGATCACTTGATCGCTTCGGTAAAAAAAAAACAGACCCGCCATGATGTTTGTGAAACATTAGCATGTGTCCTTTGACCCGATGGGTCAAGAATTCCATTAACCAATCAAAATGCCGCATGGTAATGCCGGTAGAACCCGAAGTTTTCCGAATGGTAGTGAGCATAAAAATTACATTGCGGAAGTAAAGCGATGTCGTAGCACGATGTGTTGGCATCGATTTCAATTGAAAACTGCATGACAGCTTTCGAAAGAGGTGATTTGCAATTTTTAAAAGGTAAATTAGGTCTTGAAAGAATAGTTTTTACATGATTCGCAATGATAACAGTTCAAATGTATTTTACCAAATCACGCAATAAACACGTTGTTTTTTTCTTGAGTAGCGTGAACTGATCGTGAACTCCGATTTGACCATGTTATATCGAGGTGGAATTGATTTTGAAATAATTTTAGCTTTAAATCTAAAGACTGTGTCTATCGCAGAAAGTATTTACTTACAAACAAAGAGGTGCTAATTCCACAAATTTGACTAGCCGCTACGTATCGTGCGACTAGGTCTATTGTTTATAAATTATAATCCACGACTGGCAGGATGCGTGTCGGTCGGTACTTAATTATACCAACAATCAGACAATAGTCCTCGTCGGAAGCATTTCCGTGGTGGTCACTAATTTTGAGTGACGGTCGGGGCCGACCGGCGTGGCGAACAAAGCTTTTTCACATCTGATATTGGCATGTTAAATATGAAATCAAGCGCCGAGGTGGGAACACGTAGCGCCGAGGTCCCAAGTGAAGCGCCGAGATTCACAGGTATAGCGCCGCGGACCTCAGCGCTAAAAAGCCCTGGGGAGAACCCTGACAGTGTTTATATCATGGCCTGATCTTTAAAATAAAAAACATCAGCTTCTCATCAATGCTTGTAAAAAATGGTTCAATGTTCAATTGAAGAAGTGTCGTGTTCGGCATACTTTTATTATCATTTTGATGTTATCAGGATACCAAAAATGAAAAAAAAATCTAGATATGAATTTGTTGTTGAAATCTGTGTACATTAATTGTCTTTAAATACATTAATTTTTAGCTGATACAGATACTAATTTCTCAAAAAAATATTTAACGAGTTTAATTGTAGCTTGGTTCATCAATGATATGGAATACTCAAACAATAGATATACAATCAAATTCATTACATTTGTTAAAACATTTCTCCTGTAGTTAGTATTATCCACATCAATTCTGTGAATTACTTTGAACATCTTACAGAGGCTTTTTTATAGGCTATTCTTAAATTTGTAATTACTTACTGTATTTCAAAAACTAGAACTAAATCTCGATCATGCCTGGGCAAATTACATTCAAACTTCACACGCACACACCCACGTGTACATGAACACGTGCACAAATACACACATGCGCAAGAATGCATCAAAATCTACCATTCGCAGCCGGATTATTTCATTCAAATTTGTTCCATACTTAGATCATTTTTGTTTTAATGAAGGCTGACATGCCTTGACTGATCATGTTACATGTGTACATCATGTCACACATGTATTTATTTCACAATTTAACTCAAAATGGCCGTTTGGCAGCCGTTTTAGGACTCAAAATACAGAATTAATGAATCGCACATGCGTACTAGCTCATACAAGTGTCAGTCATACCTACCAGCAAGAATGTCTCCCTGAGATGTAATCTACTATCGTAGTAACCACGCCAATTGACACATTTGCAATTGCATGATTTTTGTTTTTCTTTCACCCATAATTCTTTTTTCTTTGGGATAATCGATGTTTAGCTCCTCATCACCAATGAACTGATTTCCAATGACTTTTCCATTTTAAATTCTTCATGATTCCAATGAACCTCAGCATATGTTTAAGTTTTAAATAAGGAAAGTCTGTTATTATAGAATTCATGTGATTCTTACTAGATTTAAAAAAAAAAATTGAGGATGTATTTATGTCACTGAAATGTCAAACGTGTGCAATCAGGCTGTGTAAATTGACCTTATTTTAATACGATCCAAAGAGTGTTGTGGCCTATTATTTGAGCCAATGTGTAATGACCTAAAAGGTGCTGTAGCCCATTATTTGAGCCATTGTGTAGATCCAAAAGGTGCTATGGCCCATTCTTTTAGCCAGTGTATGGAGTGACCAAAGGGTGCTGTAGCCCATTTTTTGAGCCCAGTGTGTTGTGACCCAAAGGGTGCTGTGACCCAATCTTTGAGCTAGTGTATGGAGCGACCCAAAGGGTGCTGTAGCCAATTCTTTGAGCCTAGTGTGTTGTGACCCAAAGGGTGCTGCAGCCAATTCTTTGAGCCTAGTGTGTTGTGATCCAAAGGGTGCTGCAGCCAAAGCCAATTCTTTGAGCCTAGTGTGTTGTGACCCAAAGGGTGCTGCAGCCAATTCTTTGAGCTAGTGTGTTGTGACCCAAAGGGTGCTGTGATCCATTCTTTGAGCCAGTGTGTTGTGACCCAAAGGGTGCTGTGGCCCATTCTTTGAGCCAGTGTGTTGTAACCCGAAGAGTGCTGAAGCCAATTCTTTGAGATAGTGTGTTGTGACCCAAAGGGTGCTGCAGCCAATTCTTTGAGCTAGTGTGTTGTGACCCAAAGGGTGCTGAAGCCAATTCTTTGAGCTAGTATGTTGTGACCCAAAGGGTGCTGCAGCCAATTCTTTGAGCTAGTGTGTTGTGACCCAAAGAATGCTGTCAGTGTTATCCCCAGGCTCAGAGGCACGCATGGCGGTCTAATTTGCATACTAATTTGCATGCTAATTTGCATATTTTTCAGGATTCACTCTCACAAAAACAAACATACAAGACAGTATTAAAATGTATGAGAGACTTTATTTAAATTACATAATACTTTACATAATATACCATAATTTGACAAGATCGTCATTTAATGTGAACTGTTCCATAAAACTTAGTCTAAACTAATCCTTCTGACTTTGTTGTGCTCCAAACATTGGTTGCCTTACTGTAGTTAAACTCGTCATAGACGTGCTTTGAGCATTAACTGCACAACATTCCTAGTGGGAAAAAATGAAAAATAATAAAAAAAAACAATGAGGATTGAGGTTCAAATAAATGTAAACATAACGATTGAATTGTGCCACGATCGGGAACCCAGTGCCGTATGGATAGCATTTCGTCTGCAAAACATGATGTTTACATGTTGGTTTTGTCAGGTCAACGACAAGGAGACTCGGGAATTTCGAGGAAAAAAACACGAGGTCACTATTCAATTAAAATTAAAACGTAACGATAGAATTATGTATACAAATCGGGATTCCATCGATCATAGCGCGTGATGATAGCAGCTGTCGTTCGCAAGACGTTGACAGGCCGCCATCTTGGAAATACCTACACAGGTCGACATGTGACCGGAAGATTACAAAATTCGATTTTTTTTTTGCTTGGACAAATTATAACATACGCGTACCCATTAATCTATGAAGATATCCATAAATAATCTAAAAAAAGTTGACAGTAACGAGTGATGTTTTTTTTTTCATGTCGTGTCTATACCAGCCTCGTGTCTAAGATGTTGATTGAAATCGGTGTAGGCCTACCATGTTCGGTGTTCTTACGATCGGCAAAACATACACACACTGGCATTTTATTTCTAAAATTACGAAATCTTACCTGAACAATTGACCTTAACCAGGGAAATGTCTTTTTCCACGATTCATCAAAACCAGCCTCACGCCGTTTCCGTGTTTCTACACGCTTCCGTTTCTGTGCTGTGCTAGCGGTGATTGTACGTTTTAGCCCGGGCGGCATCACCTAATTTTCCTTTACATGTTTAGTCGTATAGATCTCGGTGTTTGCAACTTGAGTGACCATTTGTTCCCCATTGACAGCGTCTGTACTTCACACGTGTTTAACAATGGGACTGTTTAATTCGTCTCGGCAAGTTCAAACCGCCGCGGCGTAGACGGTGATAATTTATGCAGTGCTACGTGTGAGCGGGTCAAAAAGATGTAAACAATGCATCCTATTAGCATGGCGGTGAAGTTGTAAGCATGGCGGTCCGAGCCCAAGCGTGGCGGCCGGGTCGCCAAGCATGGCGGTACCGCCATGCTTTGTTCTATGTGGGGAGAACACTGGCTGTGATCCATTCTTTGAGCTAGTGTGTTGTGACCCGAAGGGTGCTGTGGCCCATTCTTTGAGCCAGTGTGTTGTGACCCAAAGGGTGCTGAAGCCAATTCTTTGAGCTAGTGTGTTGTGACCCAAAAGGTGCTGAAGCCAATTCTTTGAGCTAGTGTGTTGTGACCCAAAGGGTGCTGCAGCCAATTCTTTGAGCTAGTGTGTTGTGACCCAAAGGGTGCTGCAGCCAATTCTTTGAGCTTGTGTGTTGTGACCCAAAGGGTGCTGAAGCCAATTCTTTGAGCTAGTGTGTTGTGACCCAAAGGGTGCTGTGATCCATTCTTTGAGCTAGTGTGTTGTGACCCGAAGGGTGCTGTGGCCCATTCTTTGAGCCAGTGTGTTGTGACCCAAAGGGTGCTGTGGCCCATTCTTTGAGCTAGTGTGTTGTGACCCAAAGCGTGCTATGGCCCATTCTTTGAGCCAGTGTGTTGTGACCCAAAGGTTTCTGTGACCCATTCTATGAGCTAGTGTTGTGACCCAAAGGGTGCTGTGGCCCATTCTTTGAGCCAGTGTATGGAGTGATCTGAATGTTTTGAGAAGTCACATACAATGTATATTGCTCACAATTAGTATCCGGCATCTATATTATAAACTAACAAGAATCCTGGATTTGGAATTCAAAATTCAGACTTATTGGTGTTCAGCTAGTTCCTCATTATGGTATTTTTTGTGGTATATTTTAAATATACAGCTAAATTTATCGCTACATACCTTTACATTTTAGAGCTTAGTTTTACAGTGGTATTTTAAGAAATGTTATGTTTAGGAATGTGTTTTTTAAAAATGGTAGTTGGAATTAGAACACTGTACCAGAAGAATTGATGTAGATTGATGTTTGGTCAGAATCACTGTCTGTGTCTTAGTCTGTGTGTATGTGTACGTATAAGCATTTATATTTTTGGTACTGCACTCAAATCCTATTGCTTCTTCACTGTTATTTTTAGCTCCGCTGTAGACTTTGTTGAGCGGAGGTTATCATACGAGTGATTGCATGTTGTCGTCTGTGTCAACTTTTTACTTTTTTAGCTTCTTCTTGAAAACTGCAGTTGTTAATGCTTTATACTTGTGTACCTTGGGCAGATCTCTCTCAGATTTGTTCATTTTGCTATGATATCTTTAATTCTCTAATTTTGATGAATATTTTTTGTCATTTTATAGGGAAAAGTGATATTTTTAGACTTTGTTAAAAACTGCAAGACTGATTTCTTTGATATTATACATATAGGTACTACAGGTAGTCCTCTCTCAGATTAGTTCATTTTCTAATGATATCTTCAGTTCTTTAAAGTGCCTGTGAAATGTCTATTTTCTCGTATAAAATCATTCATTGGTACATCAGTATTATTAAATTTTTATGTTTCTAAGCAAAAGTAATTTTTAAGCGAAAAAAATGTGTTTTAAACTTGGTCCAAGGCAAATTTATTTTTGTGAATTTTAAAACGAGCCTCCTCATTAACTTCTCATTTGAATACATAAACTCCCCTTGTGACGTCAGAAGAGGAACTTGCTGGGTAGCTTGCGTTGCAGATACATGTAAATAAGGCAAACTTCTTGTACAGTTTTTTACTCTTTGACTAAATTGTTACTTATGTACTTGTTTGTCAATGACGAATGGTCCATAATGAACACATAGTATCAATTTTGTCGCATAGTGTAGTGTAGCTGGGCACCGTAATCGTCACCGGTGCACGTTTGTACACTGGGCCCCGGCAAACAACATTCAACACCAATTCCTGTACAATTCAGAAACTTTTAGCCTGCGAAAATGAAAACAATTAGCACTGTGTAAGGGCTTATCTAATGTTTCGATTTCCCATCACTGTCAAAATTATTGCTAAAAAAGTACATAACACGAATTAAACGGTCCCTATAAAGCCATATTCAGGATCGCAAAAAACGTCAAATCAACCAAACCTTTTCTTGTTGCTTTCAAGGATTTTGTCCACTGATGTCGCACCTTCGGATCAATTGGAAATGTGTAAATACTTGCACTATGGCTATACGTATTACTGCATCCGCCCACAACACAACGTTTAACCATCATAAATGTTTGTTGTGAAAACAACTTCTAATCAAAGAAAGCTTAGAAAGAACTCCCATGTGCTGAGAGTATTGGAGACACATTAAATATAATTCGAAATTACTTAGCTGAAAAGTAATTATGCAAATCAGAAAATTAATATGACCAGATTTGAGTGTAAAACTAATGAGGTCTGCGCAATGTAACAGCAAATCTATGTCTCCAAGTTTAATTGAAATGTGATTAGAACCAAAAAATTATGAATTATTATGCTTATTAGGGAATTAATATGAACAGATTTTTACCCCAAACTAATTAGGTTTGTACATTGTCCTAGAGCATCTTTGTACTAAGTTTCATTGAAATGGAATAATTAGTACCGTGAAAACTCCAAAATTTCGACCCCCCTAAAAATTCGAACGCCTATTTATTTGCCGGGTTTCGGTATTTTATTTACCTCCAAATTTTCGACTGCACTAAAAATTGCCGACTCATTCTTATTCAGAAATTTCGACCAGTTTTAGTTTTCCCCCAAACGAAAAAAAAACCGATGTGAGCGTTCAAACGGGACCTTCCCCGAAGGCATGAATCCGGGTTTCTGATTGACTGAGAGATTTTTATTTTATTAGTAACGAAAATATAATCTAAATAAACGAAGTTTCAAATAAAAACGAACACAAAAATCTCGGCATGCTGAGTTTCTTAATTGTTGATTATTACTGTACTCAGTAGTGATTATAATAATGTACACAAAATAAATTTGTTGAATGGTTATGAAATACAAATAAAAGTCAACTTAGTTTCATCGTAAGCGAATGATTCCGGTCTCGTATAAACGTTTGATGCTGTAGGATATCCGCCATGTGTTCTTAGGTCAAATAGCAGTGTTCGAAATACTCGGGTGCACACTGCACTATGCACATAGGTTATTAGCTAGTGCAAGTAAACTCAAAATCCAATGTGCACGCTGTGCATGTAGAAATTAACACAACATTTTCTCATTATATTCACTAAGCCTAAATTAGTTTCAACCAATATTGTAAAAAAACTCAAAAGCACAAGTGAAAAAAATCAAATTCGTCCGTGATCGCATCGTTCGTGAACGCATCGATCGAGAAACCGGAAGTAAATTGGTAGCTTACTCGCGTACATTGTGAGAGTACTTTGGGTCTCGCGTGACCTCAGAACAGCATACAGATTTGCGCATGCTCGGTAGTCACGTGTCATTCGGTTTGTATACAATCATGTCAAAACAACGAAGCCTTTTCGAGTGTGGGCTATTGACATCGTTACAAAAATCTGAGACGGCTGAATGCCCAGTATCTCAAGCAACAAAAAATGATCCCAATAATGGAAATATTTCTGAACAAGGTGTAGTACTTGGACACGTTTCTACCACTGAAGGAAATATTGAATCTCAGCAGAGCACGAGTGCGGCATCATGTGTCAACATTGGGGGCCGCGACGCAAGTACTTCGTTTGACTCAGTGATTGAGTCGCCACCCACTAAGAAAAAAAAGTTTATCGTTTTCAACAGACGTGGCTTCAAGAGAAAAAATGGCTAATATTCGATGAAAAAAATAACGTAATGTTTTGTGATGTTTGTCAGAAGTTTGACCACAGTGGAAAGGTAAAAACATTTCGCACACAAGGGTGTAATTCCTTTCGTTTACATGTTTTAAATGGTCATGAAAATACAAGTAACCATGTCCAGGCTGTATTATCAAAGCAAGTCAAGGAATGTAATCACATCACATTTGTTCCTGACAATGCAATTGACTAGTGGTTTCAAAATAGCAAAACAAGCAGAAGACCCCAAAAAAGACGATATGGATCTCGGGTACCAGAAAATGAGGCTGCATGGTCTGATGACGACGATCTTATAAAGAAACTTTAAACTTTATTAAAACTTTAAAAGTGGTGCATTTCACAAGTTGGTGCAGGTAAATTTCAAGTTCAATATGCACACTGTGCATGCAGGTAAAAAATTCTAATTCAATCCCTGAATAGGTCAAATCGCTAATTAACCAATCAAAAAGCTGGATGATGCCAACGTGTTCAAATTACCATAGCTTATTTAAATATGTTAATGTTATTGAACGCAATGCGGAAGAGATTGATGTTGTAGTACGATATTTTGGCTTGGATTTTGATGCGAAAACGGCATGATTTTTTTTAAATAAAAAAATTAGTTGTTTTTAAAAAATAAACTGGTCATCTGAAGAATAATTTAACATTGTTCACAGTGATAACAGCTCATTCTCGAAAGGAAGTTTACCCGCTCACGCTAGTCACGATAAAAATCATACACGTGTACTCTTGAATAGACAAACGTCAATGACTACGGTAAAACTTACTCTATTTTAGCCGGCAGGATTGATTGAAATGTCCGAAAAATGACGCCAAAATACACCTTAAAAGTCCCATTTTATTTTCTTAAATCCCATTTTATTTTTTAATCCAAGGGCGAATTTACGGCAGAATTTGGTCCCTCAAATAAGGGACACGTGAGCTTTGATTCTAACCGGATACATTGCACTGGGTCGGGGAGATCGTTTGCTAAACTTCCATGTATCTTTTGTCCAATGGGTACCTGTACTTCGAACATTCGCAAGTTTTCCTAGGTAGTGCGAGACAGCTTTGTCTTTTGACCTATTAGTTTTGTGCTGACCTCTTCTCCGCCTCTTGATGTTTTGTTTTGCTTGTCATAATACTCACTGATTGATGATTTTGAGTTACAACTCGGCCACGACCTTTGCTTTTACCGTGAAACATGAGGAAGTTTACGTCAATTGACGGACATTGCATTTTTTAAAAACTAATGAAGCACACTGTCTATCATCCCCATTTTTTCATTTGCTGATTTCTATTCTGAAAAATTCGACCGTCCGAAAATGCACCTTGATTTTGACTCTAAAAACACGTCACATTTCTAACACCAATTATTTAAAACCGGTCGAAATTTTGGAGTTTTTACGGTACTTTAGATATCAGTGTGAAAGCTTAAAATTTGTTAATTATGCAAATTAGGTAATTAATATGTACAGATTTTAACCCACAATTATTCAGGTCTGTCTATTGTCCTACAGCATCCATGTACATTCATTGATATGTGATGTATAGTACCTGAGATATCAGTGTGAAAGTTGGTTAATTATGCAAATTAGGTGATTAATATGCACAAATATTTACTGGAAACTAATTGGGTCTGCATAATTCTAGATTCATTGAAATGTGATGATTAGTACTTTAGATATCAGTAGAAAAGCTGAAAATTAATTATGCAAATTAGGTAATTAATATGCACAATTATTTACCCTAAAACTAATCAGGTCTCTGCATAGTCCTAAAGGATCTATGTACCAAGTTTCATGGAAATGCGATGATTAGTACTTGAGATACCCGTGGAAAAGCTGAAAATTAACTAATTATGCAAATTAGGTGATTAATATGCACAAATATTTATCAAAAACAATCAATCTCTGCATAGTCCTTGAGTATGTAAGTACCAAGTTTCATTGAAATGTAATGCTAACTACTATCAAATGCTGAAAATTAATTAATTATGCAAATTAGGTAATTAATATGTACTGATATTACCATAAAAACTATCAGGTCTGTGCAGTGTCGTATGACATCTATGTACCAAGTTTCATTGAAATGTGATGATTAGTACTTGAGATATCAGTGGAAAAACCGAAAATTGACTAATCATTATGCAAATTAGGTAATTAGTATCCACGGATTATTACCAAAAACTAATCAAAACCTAGCATTAGTTCAGAGCATCTATGTACCAAGTTTCATCAAAATCCAATGAGTGGTTGTTTAGATATCAGTGGAACAGTCATGGAACCACTAAAAAATAGCTAATTATCATGCAAATTAGGTAATTAACGAGCATGGATTTTTACCAAAACCTAATCAAATCTGCGCATTGGCCCAGAGCATCTATGCACCAAGTTTCATCAAAAACCGATGTATGGTTCTTGAGATAGCAGTGGAACAGTCGGACACACATACACACATACACACATACAGACACACTAACTGCAAAGACTCCCATTTTGTGCTTCGCACATGGGAGTCAAAAACTCTCTTAAAAAAAAGAAGAAATGGACACAAAAAAATGCAGACTGAAAAATGTGTTATAAAAGTACGGCTCATGGCTTCCTCTCGTAGTTTGGCATTTAGTGGCACACTTTCGACGAGAGTCGGAAATCTGGAAACAGTTGACAGTTTCAGGATAGGTGGGCATGGCTACAGCACGAGAAATATCTCAAATTTACTTGGATACAAGTAATCATTTTCAGCAAAAAAATCAATAACTGCTCATTTTCAGTGGGACACAGATCTAAAATTGGAAACATGTGGGTGGGCATTTCACAGGCACTTTAATTGAAATGTGCATTGCTAACAGCAGAGTTATCTCTGCCAAGATGCTGCTTGTTTTTTCTAAAACAACAATGATTGCATATATTCACACAGAAGGCTATGTAGAGTTTAACTTTGATTCCCATTGTTTTGGCTATCCATGTTGGAGGCGTTCTCTGTATGTCGCCAACGTTCTGTAAATATTGAACTAATCATCATACAATAGCAACAAAATCTTTTTTATTTCTATGAATAACGATTCATTTTTCAGAATGTATGAATGTAATTGAAAAATGTTAGCAGTGAAACTATTAATAAAGAAATGTCGATCTCTAGATGAAAATAAACTGAATGTGTTGAAACTTTTCTCACAAACTGTTAATTTTATTCTGTTTTATATTTTGCAGTACGTCAATAATTCGTGATCGTGAAAAAGGTGAATGTGATTGACTGTTGTGGAAAGCTCACTTGTTAGGATAGTCAACGTCTCAATACTCCAGGGGTTTATGGTGTGGTTGCCATGGCAGCCCGAAGTACTGTACTAGTAGGTGTAACAACTGGTGCTGCTGCTTGTCTAGTTGGCGCTTATTGGTATCTGCGTAAAAAAACTGTCAATGCTGTGGTGACTGCTAAAACACCTAAAGGTCTATTTGACGTTTCTTCTATTTGTGACGATGTTAATGTTGATACACAGAAGAGAAGTTTGCAGTGGAGTGTGGAAGCTGCTCTAGGGAACCAAGATGCAGAGGTTCTGAAAGATGATTCAGAATTGATAGAATATTCGGCAAAGGACAAAGAACCGCTTTTGGAATTTGATGGAAATGTGGATTTTGATGAGAATACATTGCAACAATGTACACAAACTGTTCAGTCACAGACTGAAGCATTGGAACAAACTGAAACAGAAGAAAATTCACTGATACCGTCTGAAAATGTAGAAGGGGAAAAAAGTGAGAGTTTGGTTGTGACTGATCAACTGTTGCACAAATCACAGGATAGTGTGGAAAATGTTTTGGAGTTTGATTCCATAACTGTTCACCGCAACAAATTGGAAAACAGGGAAAATATGAAAGGGGTAGAATCTGATGAATGTGAGGTAGTACCTCAGAGGGAAATGATGCAAGATTTTGAGGAGACTACTACTCAGCATGAAAACCAGCCACAGGGTATGCAAGATGTTGAGGAGACTACTACTCGTCATGAAAACCAGCCACAGGGTATGCAAGATGTTGCAGAAAGCTGGGATGAGTGTGCAGATGTAACGGTGTCAGATGAAACGTTGGAATGTAAAAGTGTTGAATGTGAGTTGGCTAACAATCAGGATAATGATATCAATGATTCTTCAGTTCCAGTCACTTGTCTACCGGAGTGTGTGGACACTGCAAGTTACTTGCCAACTGAGGAAGTGGAACAAAAACAGCAGTCTACTCGGGTAGACTCATTAGAACCAGTTGAAAATGAAGACGCCATGGTAACAGAGACCGTTAAAGAATGGGGTGATTCTGTGTCTGAAGAAGAACAGTCGGAAGAGGCTACAAAAGTTGAGTATGAAGATAACACAGTAGTAGAATTGAAGGAAAGCAGTTCTGAATGGGGGTTAATTATGCAAGATCAAACTGAGCCTGTGACGGAAATGGTGGTTGAAGATGATAGCATTGAGGTGATAGAACAGGTAAAGCCGTAATATATATAAAATAGCAGGTTTTATGGATATTTTTTGGAAAGACCTTTTGTACAACTATTATTACATATCTCTCAGTATTCACTCATTCGTGTCCAGGATAGAATACTGTTAACCACATTTCGATGATTTGGTGTTTTTATATGGCTTCCCTGAAAACAAAATTTTGTGAATGTGTCGTAGGACCCCAAGAAACTTGCCATGCTGTGTTCGATATTGGTTGATATATAAAATACATCAACTTCACCTTGTGTTTTAAAGGATATTTATGAGTATACGGTCGCAGAAACTTTGTGTTCTACCGTAAAATCTGTATTAGAAGCCGCATCCCTACTAGAAGCCGCACCCATTCTTTTTGAACAATTGAGACCCAAAAATTCACCATTTCTCATATGTGTAGATGCTCTAATAGAAGCCGCATCCCCTCTGTTGCATTGTACCATTTTAATAGAAGCCGCGGCTTTTAATACAGATTTTACAGTACTAGCTTTATCATTAATTTCACAGAGTATATTACATAATAGGGGACTAAGAGAAAATTGTTTGGTTTACAGAAAGGTTCAGTTATCAGTGAATGCTTTACCCAAAATGAAAGTTCAGTTCTGATCTGATTAAATATGGAACTATGTACAAATTAAGAAATGCAATTAATTCCAGGAACCTGAATTTAATCAGTCTCTGTCACCGGAATATCTGCCTGAAGAGATGGGGTATTACCAGGATATGGAGCATGGCATGATGGGAAATGGATCTTCGCTCCTATACGATTCTGTGCAATATGATCCTGTAATTTATACTGATACATCACCACAGATGTACTATAATAATAATACCTGCAATGTACAATATGGTGAAGATATGAATACTTCTCCAATAGTCAATGGGTAAATACATGTATGACTCATATCTCTCTCTCTCTCTCACTCGCTTTCTGTCGTGTCAATGTTTAACTACATGACAGGGCTATCTTTTCGCAGTCTGTAAAATAGGTACTTGTGGATTTACCCATGTTAGGTGTCCAACCATTTGTCTACACCTGTGTCTTCTTTATGCCTGCACTGATGGTCAAACTTGTACATCTTGTCGAAATTCTGTTGAAGATGGCTGGACGGTGGCCATTTAGATGCTTAAAAATGCATCAAAATGCATCAAAATAAAACATTTGTCATTCCTGAACAAGATCTTAGGTCTGTGTATTGAGATTTTGTTTCAATTTTGTACATACCCTGAATATCATGGGACCTTAAGGTAGAGATGCAGTTTATTTGGCTTGCTTTTTAATTGAGTAATTAGACAATGAAGATGGTATTATATATCCAACATGTTATATATTTTCTGAAAGCTTATTATACAAACTTTGTAAAACTTGTCTTTATTTTAAATATCCAGAATGCGTTTCTGATTTTGGGTCAAAAATATGCTTTTTTGGACAAAAGTGGTTTAAAAAAAATTAGCTTAAAAACTTCAAGTCCATTTGTGGATAAAATTACATCACTGGATACCTTGGTATACTACTAATTCAAATGCGTCCACTCATCTCTCTAACGACTTTCAAAGTCGCACAGCATGACCTCAAAGTTCACTCTTTTCTATTTTTGCATAATTTATATGTCCATGTTAATTGCGGACTTGTTATTTTTGTTCCATTTGCCGTAATAAACTGTCCGGACGCATTTTGAAGGGGGAACACCTTGTCAATAATGTGTGAAAATTTCGAGGCAAATGGCCAAAGCGTCTATCAGCTATTTTAATTTAAAACCCAAGAATTCACCAAAAATAGAAGACGAGAAAAAGGCTACTTTGCATATTTGCGCGTTAAACCGGGAATTACTGCTTTGTCATACTTTGTCATACTTTCTAGACTATTGAAATTGAAAGTTGACGTATAGACATAGACATTTTATGTAAAATCGTTGAACCAGAACAACTGCTCTTGAATATATAAATCAGAAACACGTCATTCATACCAGTGTTTTGATGGGGTCGGTAAAAACACGTGGCAATGGCCAGTAAATATGACGTTATCTCATGAATTATTAAACAGGGGGCGGTCCGAGGAAGGTGACCTTTTATCACGATCAAAACATCATGGCTTCTCTTCGATGTATTTTCAATAAAAAATCTACGAGTATTTCAGAGCCTATAGTTTACCGTGAAGAGTACAAAGTGGGATATTAAATTATTTATCCTTGATGATTTTTATGTAGTATTGAGAACCAACTCCAGGAAGCGAACACACAATAATGAATAATCGCGTAATCCTAGAATCGAAACGCGAGGCACAGAAGTTTTGTTCATCCTTTCCAATCCCATTTTTCCCACTGCAACATATTTGTTAAAAGAAATATTTGAATTATGTTCGTTTTTGAAGGAGGCATTTTTTTATTTTTCCGATTTTGGCAACGCCTTATTCAGGGATTTTCTAAGACAGTCGCAGACAATCAGCGCACGGATGTACGTACAAAACATGCTGTTGTACTACCGGCGACGGTCGCCTGTAAGAAGAGAGCTCCAGCTCCTAACGTAAAAGTTTTAAAATTTCGACCGGTTTTAAATAATTAAGTGTTGGAAATCTGACATGTTTTAAGAGTGCAAAATTAAGGTGCATTTGCGAGCGGTCGAATTTTTCTGAATAGAAATCGGCAAATGAAAAAAATAGGAGTGCTAAACAGTGTGCTTCGTTAGTTTTAAAAAAATGGAATGTCCGTCAAATTGACGTAAACTTCCCCATTTTTCACGGAAAAAGCAAAGTTCGTGGCCGAGTTGCAGGCTAAAAAACTCAAAAATCAAAACAAAATCATCAATCAGTAAGTATTATGACAAGGAAAACAAAACATCAGACGCGGAGAAGCGGTCAGCGCGTCAAAAGAGTTGTTACCGTAATGTATCAAGTTACCTCTCTCTGTGATTTATTTTTCATTGAAATTATTTGGTTGTTTTCAATTAATTTTAGCGTACCTCTGCAGTTTATTTTAGCATTGTCAGTTGTTTGCTTCATTGAATTAAACGGAGTTCGTCCGGTTACAAACAAAGCTATCTCGCACCACCTAGCAAAACTTGCGAATGATCGTAGTAGAGGTATCCATTGGACAAAAGATACACAAAAGTTTGTATCTCCCCGACCCAGTGCAATATATCCGGTTAGAATCAAAGCTCACATGTCCCTTATTTGAGGGACCAGATTCTGCCGTAAATTCGGGATGGGATTTAGAAAAAAAATAAAATGGGACTTTTAAGGTGTATTTTGGCGTCATTTTCAGATATTTCAATCATTCCTGATGCCTAAAATAGAGTCTAAGTTTTACCGTAGTCATTGACGATGAGTATGATGTTTATTGTGACTAGCGTGAATGGGTGAAGCTTCGGTTCGACAATGAGCAGTTATCACTGTAAACAATGTTAAATTATTCTTCACATGCTCAGTTTATTTTTTGAGAACAATTATTTAAAAATAAAATCTCTCAGTCAATCAGAAACTCGGATTCATGCCTTCAGGGAAAGTCATGTTTGGACGCTCACATCAATTTTGTTTTTCGTTCGGTGGGCTGATGCCTTCAGTGTAGCTTTTGCCTCTTCCGACATAGAAATCGGAATCTTCTTTCTACCTCTCTTTCTTTTCACACCACGCATAATGTAATGGTAAAAATTAGGAAAAAACACTGAGGAAATATAATGTTTGGTTTGCTAGCGAGCGAGAACTGATTTGAGAATAATTGCAAATGCGCGTGAATTGAATGAACTATGACCCGTACAATCTCGATTTGCATATTGTCAATCAAAGGTCCTGTTATTTGGTTACTCATGCAAATTAGGCAATTGGACATAAACATTGCCACGTGTGAGTGTTTTTTTATTTTTAACCAGAAAATAAACAGCAATTTTAACGGTGTTCCAATAACAATTCATTGGTCAAATTTTCACAGAATGTTCTTTAGATAAAAATCTATATAAAAAACGAAAAAAATAATTTTTGATTGAAATTCACAAATAAACTGCATCTCTACCTTAATGGGCATTGTTTCGTAAGATGAGATTTAAAATGGCCAACTGGTGGCCATTTTGTTTCAGTGAATGCTGTTTAGAGCCATGTCTCTGACATGCCTGTACTCGTAATGTTCAAACTTTAATCTTATGTACTAGCAACCAAATGAACCAATCGAAATTCTCTGAATGCATTTATTTTGTCTTTATTGCTTTGAGCACCACATTTTCCCACATGTATTTTGCATTTTTTTTTTTTTTTTTTTTTTGACCAAACTGAAATAATTTCCTATTGGCTACAGGTGTTGATCAAAATTTTGGAAATAAATTAAATTTTTTTGTGAATATTGACAAAAGTTGAATATATAATTTTTAAAACCCTTCATTCACTTTTTTTTCTTCAAGTTCTGATGTTTATTCAGTAACTGAAAATGTGAGTGATGTTTCATCGAGCGACAGTGGTGCCAGTGGAACCAACAACCAACAAGAACAGACGCAGATAACCTATGAGTTTGAATTTCCCACTTGTGAATGCGGTCGTCTGATTGGAAGATTGGTAAGTGAAAATGTCAAGTAATCACAATGCAGGGATTAGGTGGGTACATCTTAAGAAAAGAATCTGTACAAAGAAAAGTTTTATCGGAGAAAATGGAAAAAAAATAGGTAAACAAAATTTACTGCTACCGTATGTACTCTAAACAAACAAAACAAAACAAAAGAATTCTAATTTAGGCGTCACCCAAACCTGAAATTGTACACAATGTATCAAAGTTGTAAAGTGCACTAAGCTAAGAACATGTGTTAAATTTCCCAGTCAAATCCAGACAGCTTGACTTCCTGTTAGAAAGGCACTTTCTTTGTTTCAGACCTAGTACATCAAGTGTGAATTACCAATCCATGCAAACGAAAAACAACTTCACAATTTTGGTTGAGCGATGATCACATGGGCACAGTCATATACCGGTACCGTATTTCGTTCGATCTCCGATGTACTGCCATAGTTGGTATGATGCAAAGTGACTTATCTAATACTCTAATAGCTTCTAACTAAACGACGTCATGGCTAATTAAAAAAAGAAAATTTAGTGAACTCGGTACACCAAAGGAGCTCATGGCGTCTGGAGGCAAAAGAAAAACGCACGAGACAAAACAATGCTATTTCAATAAACTACCAATCAAAGGAATTTACATTTATCATTTCTTGTTAATATTCATTCCCAGTTTTATGTTCGTATTATATTTCTTCCAAGTGTTACACAGTAATGATTTTTGTAGCATCAAACACATACCGCGTCCGGTGTTTTGATTAACTGTCGCGTGAGCGAGTATGTAACTTTATTGCGCCTGCAGCGGTCACTGTAGTGTCTAGGTAAGTGTCTGGGGATGTTACTAAGTTCCTCAGTAATTACCTACCGGGTGCGGGAGTTAGGTGTATGTAAATATCATGCGCATGCCGTAAATTCTGTCTAAATGTAATGTTGTTGACATTAAATGTCAAAAACAAATAGTTCTCATTCTAAAAAAACTATTACAGACCACTATATATTTTCGCTTTTTTTTACCTCTCAGTCTCACGAATTCATTGCGTGAAAAAGGACCGCCTTAATGTGTTAGTTTGTGCATCGTTTGACAGAAGGTCACATTAACATCCAATCAAAACGCCGCTTTCATGCACTTCTATTGCAACAGATTGCGGAGTGTTTGAGCACAACTTTTGGTACAGTCGGCAAAACAAATCTTGGTTGTACGATTAAAAACAAGATTGTTTAAAATACATTTATCCCGAATTAATCGTAACTCTCGACTGAACGATGAGGCCAGTTACTTTCAAATAATTGAGTATGAATTGTCTCTTGCCTCTCGTGCTAGGCATACAGTCCCGAAAGCTGGCCACCGGATACTCGTTTACCAAGTCTGACACTGATAACCGCTGCCGGGGTGGTTTCCTGACATCGTTTCTCAAGTCTGGCACGTACCTGTGATAAACACTTTTGTTTTTACGGTATAAATATAGGACCAATATAGTTGATGAATCACTCTTTCTCGCATCGTGATGCACAACGCCACTCGACAATGAATTCTATTACAAATTATTTTGCCAAACGTCCTACAGAAGATGATCCATGTACTCCACCACCTAAGAAGAAGTAATTTCCTATTTTTCAAAAGAAAATCGGCCTGCTACCACGTACTCAACTTGGTAAAACAGTTTATGAGCAGCCACCTGATCAATCAGACAGCTTGAGTCGTGCCGGTGACACAAACTCCACAGTCGGATGCGCTAATACAGCGATCATTCGTCGTCGATATTCGGCAGATCAGAAGAGAATGGTTGTCCGACATGCGAGGGAACATGACCAAAAATCTGCATCTAGAAAGTATGGCGTTCATCCCAAAAATGTTTACCGTTGGGTAAAAGATGAAATGAATGGAAATTTCAGCCGACAGCGTGTTTCGAAATATGGCAACAAGCCTGGCGCCGTAAAAAAATTGACGTACCCACAAGAAATAGAAGACAAACTTGTAAAGTTTATTTTGGTGTTGCGTGACAACCACGTTCCAGTTACAACGCAGTTGTTATGACAGCAGGCAAAAAAACTTATCAGCCCACATTGTATCGAATTTAAGGCATCGAAAGGATGGGCCCAACGATTCTGTAGGCGCCATTCACTGGTTATTCATCGACGCACTTCTGTTGCACAACGCCTTCCAAGGGATTTAGAAGAAAAAAAATAACTGCCTTCCATGAATTCATAGTTTCACAGCGACAGAGGTACAACTTTCCCCTGGATTTGATTGGAAACATGGACGAAACACCCATGTATTTTGATTTACTGCCGACAACCACCTTGGAGCGAAAAGGGGCGAAGTCTGTTTCGGTAAAGTCGATGCTGAAAAACGTCACCTTACTGTGATTTTGACCGTGATTGGTAATGGCAAAGTCCTCCCCCCTATGGTTATTTTCAAAGGGGTGCGTAAGCTCAACATTAACGTCCCGCCTGGCATGGTTGTCGAAGTCCAGAAAAGGGGCTGGTGTGACACTGATATGATGAAAAAATGGTTGCGCCGAATTTGGCTTTGTTATACAAAGTCACGTGGGTCACTACTAGTTTTTGATTCTTTCCGTGGTCACTTGCATGACGATATGACTGCTCTGCTCAAAGCTAACACTTCACGACGTGTTATCCTAAGCGGGTGCACTTCAGAACTTCAGCCTCTTGATGTTTGTATAAATAAACCATTTAAGCAATACATGAGAGAAGAATGGTTGGCGTTTATGCGACAACAAGTAGAGAACACCTCAGAGGGACAGCGACCGAAGACGGCAACCAGACAAAATGTTGTCGACTGGGTCGCGAGTGCATGGCAGAAATTGATAGACAACCCGGAAATGGTGAAGAAGTCGTTCAAAGTTACTGGGATTACAAATTCGTTGGACGGCAGCGAAGATCAGTTGTACAGATGCCCAACACTACAGAAAGAGGTGGAGTCATCGGCAGCCGATAACACGAACATCAACTTGACAGAAGCGGAGGACGAACATCAGAACGACGGCGCTTCCGACTCCAGCAACAATAGCGACTCTGAGAACCTTCCGTCCAATGAAGAAATGACTGAACGTTTTTTCGACAGTGATGATGATGAAGAGGAATTTCTGGGATTCTGATTTGTTTAAATATGTTCTAAACGAAACCTATTTTTACTTGTTTTTTTTTCAGGTTTCGTATTTCGTGAGTTATTTTGTTTACACTTTTCTAATGTGGACGATGTTTGAACTCCTGGAATTTTTCTTAATTATTTTACCGTGATATCATGCACACTTTTGTTTTAATTTTTCATACAAATTTTGCTAATATACTTTCTTTTAAATCACTAACCTGACAGTTGTATTGAAAACTGTAATAATAAATTTTCACGTCAAGTACAAAAAAATGTGTTGATCACTGCTTGTTTATTTTGTATATAAAGTTTACATTTACGGTACTCGAAAATCATGATTTTTTAGGGGTGGGCGCTTACCCGAGCACCCCCCTCGAAAAAGAGTGCAAATGAAAAATTTGATTCATCAAGTGACAGATTACGTCTTTGAGGGAAAATCAAATTACGAATTTAGTTGAGTCGTCATTGATTATCACAAGGAAGAAACAAAAATGATCACAACAAATATGCACATTTTATTACAATATTAATTACGTACCACCAGAATTTATGAAATTAAAAACATTTGAGTCTGTTGGAACACAGTCGAAGTCAAAATTGTCATATTATCTCCACTGACGAAGGTGTTGGATCGTACGCAAACTCTCGATGAAAATCACTTTCCGCCATGATGCATTTGCATTTGACCTGCAGCAGCATCATTTGATCTAATGGGTCAAGTTGGTTATTTACCAATCAGAATGCCGTGTTGCACTGACGCAATTCTTCGGAAATTCCCGAAGACTTTCCGGTAACACAATGCGGAAGTGAATTATCGATGTCGAAGTACGATCTGTTGGAATTTATTTCAGCGAATAAACGACATGGTTTTTCCAAAAAACTAGTAACTAGCCATTTTTGAGAGGTAAACTGAATATGGCATGAAATATTTACCGCATTTTACTTGTATTAACAGGTCATTGTCGAAGCGTAGTTTACGCACGGTTACCGTGTTCTACGCATTCACAACATGTTCACAGCGGTCGATATCCACGCTGTATCATATAAAAACGATTACCAAGATTCGTTACGCAAGACCAAGTTTTAAATTAGTTGCATTTTGAAGGGGTGGGCGCTTTGCCGAATGTTACCCCAAATATAAAAATTGCGCAAAAGTGGGGGGTGGGCGCTTGCCCGGGCATGGGCGCTAACGCGGTCGAGTACGGTACATGAATAAATCACCTGGTTCTTCATCAGTATACGTCTTGTTCCATTTTGTTGACAATCCTTCTAAAGAATTCCTGTTCCAATTAACACTCAACCAGAAGTTGTATATTCTTGATGCCCCACATTCCACAAACCAGAAAGGTGCAAATAAAAAAAATCATACTTGTTTGACCCTGTGACCCTTGAATAGGCGCCACTTGCAACAAATGTATTCTAATTTTGGCGCCATGAAGAATTGAAATGTTGCAAAAAGGACGCCTAAATTAGGGTAGCTACGGTATATCTTGTAAAACAAAAATCCCACTCCACTACCAAGTAGAGGAGAAACATTTTGCACAGCCCCCCCCCCCCCCCCGAGTTTTTATTGCTCAATCCCTAGCAACTACTTAGGAGTAGTTTCTTGGTTTCTAATGTCGCATGTGTTTACATTTTCACAGGGTAAGAATATCAAACATCTGCGTCAACAGTCTGGTACGGTTATTATAATGAAGAAAATTCCATTTGATAAAGATTTTCAGATTTGTTCAATAACGGGTAAGATTTATAAGATTTATGGTATTCAAGCAGTGAAATGAAGTAGTCACGAGATAATTGCGAAGTATGAAGAGTATATTTCTAGAATTGCCAATGCAAAAGATTCAGAAACAACTGGTCAGTGTTTAGGGTTGGAATGTTTTTTGTAAGCTATGATTTGCATATTCAAAAGCAAATGACCAATCAGCATTTGCTTCAAAACACTATCCTGTTTCTTACAATTACATTGGGACCCCCCCCCCCCCCCCACTCATAAGGTTAAGGGGGCATGCCGCTTAGCGCTTTGCAAATACTGAATACTATAATTAATGTAGGCATGTTTTTCCATATCTTGTGGTAACCAGCTTCCCCAAGAGGACAGTTTTATGACAATGATGAAACTTTTCAGCATGTTTTTGTGTATACTACTATTATATAGTAGGCAAGGTTGTTTCATTATGTACAGACAAACTAGCAATAATTTATTCCTATCATTTGGTCTTTTATATTTTTAGTCCCCGTTCGGACAAAGTCCGAAAACGGGGACTTATAATTCGGTGTCCGTCCGGAGTCCTATCTCATAATCCTTGGACCGATTCCGTTCATTCTTATGCACATGCAGTGGTTTAGCGATTTGATTCAAAATGGCCGACTGGCAGCCATTTTGTTTTTTGAAAATGTTGTATTTTGGACATGCTTTGTCAGTTTTCATTCAAACTTGGTACATAGATTATACGTGTTAGGATACATGTCCATGATGATTTATTTCACAATTGGATCAAAGATGACCGACTGGCAGCCATCTTGTTTTTTGAAAATATCGTATTTTGGACATGCTTTGTCAGTTTTCATTCAAATTTAGTACATAGATCATACATGTTAGGTTACATGTCCCCGACCGTCCGTGAGTTCCTGAGTCTGTCTGTCCGACCGTCCATCTGTCCGTCTGTCCGTGCGTGCGTGCGTCCGTCAGTCTATCCAACTTCATATTTCAGAATCCTGTGGACCGATTCCATTCATTCTTTGCATGTGCCTAGTACTTTATGTGGGACATGTGCACATGCAGTGGTTAAGCGATTCGATTCAAAATGGCCGACTGGCAGCCATCTTGTTTTTTGGACATGCTTTGTCAGTTGTCATTCAAAATTGGTACATAGATTATACATGTTAGGATACATGTCCATGACAATTTATTTCGCATTTGGATCAAAGATGGTCGACTGGCAGGCATCTTGTTTTTGTTTTTTTATGCGGTATCTTGGATGTGCTCTGTCAGTTTTCATTCAAATTTGGCACATACGTGTACTTTATACATGTTAGAATGCATGTCCATGACAATTTGTTTCCAAATCTGGTCAAGGATGGCCGATTGACAGCCATCTGACTTTTTGGCCTTACTACTATATTTCCACAATTTATGTACCATTTTCATTCGTATTTGGCACATACATCATACATATCAGTGTGTTTCATAATCAGATCAAAGATGGCTGAATAACGACTGTTTTTATTTTGGCCATATTACTATGACACGAAACACGTGTTTTGATGTAAATAAACAATCTATTGTATACGCCACTTAGAACTCAAGTTTCAAGGACACGCTCGCGACAACCCCTCCGCTTTAATATGACGAGCACAAAGAGAACTTAATGGGGACTGTGTCATTTTCAATGACTTGTTAATTGAAAATTCAAAAAAAATTGCCAAAATTTCAGTTGTCAAAAATTTAACTGCTACAATTGTAGTCATGCAACGTGATGAGTTCCCAATAACTGAGTCAACATTAATGTAATATATATTACAGGTACACAGAGTCAATTAGACATTGCATTGAGTCTTATTGCAAAGAAGTTTCCCAAAGTTGACATCACCCGCAGTGCCTCTCCAATTGGTTGTGGATCACTGGAACTTCAGGTAAAAATAACATGATAATGCATACAAGGATAATTTTGTTTCAGTTCTTCCTGAAATGTGATATTCTCTTCTTATTTTACTCCCAATTCGCATAGCCAACATATAATCCAAATCAAACAAAGCTGAGACAACAAAAGCTGATTTATTTTTGGTTGAAATTTGAGCAGTTTGTCACCTTCTAAAAAATGAATCAACAGAATTGTTCTCAAAAATGTTGATCGTCGAAGAGATTCTGAAATATAAGGCTGCCAAAATGGGTTATGATTATCACTTTACCAAGCACACGACAGAACTACAATATACAAGGATGGCTCACAATGTTCAAATGAGTGTTGTGAGAGATTATATATATATATACCGTACTTATCCGGGTAAGAGCCCATGCCTGGGCAAACGCCCACCCCCCACTTTTGACACAATAAAGGAGTTGAGGTCATATCTGGGCACACGCCCAGGGGGTCTTTTTCTACACAAAAAAAAACTATTTTCTATTCGTTGACTGTGGTTGTATTAACAGTTGACTTTCTTGAAGACTGTCGTGATACTTATAAAAAATGTTAATTGCGTAAAACAAGGGGTGAACGCAAAATAGCTGTGACAGCTTTCTGCCTTCAGGGCAGCGCGTTCTGAATCATAACAGTCAGCAAGTCTATAAAAATATATATTAAAGCAGAAATGGTAGTTCTCTTTTTAAAATATGTCGTGGCCCTAAAAATGGCCGGCCGTTTGGTTTGTGCTTCCTTAGTAACTTAGAAACGATTCAGGCAAATCGTAAAAGGAGAGCCGCAAGTGTCGCACTCGATCGGCTTTAGCGCCGTCGACAATGAAACCAATGTTGCAATATTGTAGCAACCTGTACCTGGGAGAGTGGTTGAAATCATGTTATTTTGGCTTTATAAAATATTTTGTAGCAGCTTGCGAATCTATAACTGGGGTCAGCAATTTTGCAATGTCACGCCGAAGACTGCCAACTTTGTTACCATCTTTCATCACCGTCATGAAAACATTCTTCTGTCGTTGGATAAAAAAAAACTTCCTATTTCAAGTCCACCGCGATATCCATATAGTGAGACATTCCAACCACCGGAACTTGCTGAATGATAACTTTCACAGTGATTAATAAGCGTCGAGTCTGATAAAAAAGCAATGTCACGATTTGACCTTTATGATGAAATAAGAGTAGTGATGTTATTATTAGCCAATCAGTAAAGCAGATGCATAAAGGTCAAAGACGATTGCTAGACTGTAAACAAAAGCATTGTGTGCCATCGCAGCAGAGCGACCCCATTTTTCTTGTCTCTTTATTATGATTAGACATGAATGAAAAGTGCCAAGCTGACAGACTGCGAAATCCGTGGATTAAAAGTGCTAGGTCCAAATTGTGTGGGACGATATCGACGAACTTCAGGAATAAGTTGTAGGGATTTTGTTCGACGGCTACAGTGACGCCGACTTGGATTTTGAGGGTTTTGAGTTTGACGAAGATGGCAATGAACGTGCAAATAAAGATCTGAAAAGTTTTTTTCAAACAGCTATGAATTTTTATAATTTTTACTGTGTAAATTTGTAAATTATTATTGATCTTGTATGACGGTTGATGCGTAATTTGTCGAGACCAGAAATCATGTTAATTAATTTTGAGTTCACGCGTGTTTGTCGGCAGGAAAATCCTAATTCAAATGATTCCTCACTGTCGATTTTTATTATTTCTGGTTTTTTGTCACATTATAAACAATACATTATTTTTGTTCTACTTCTAGTTTTGCATATTGTTCATTTATTTACGTTTCATGTTTTCATTTGCCGTTCTATTCCCTGCCGCAGTTCGATCGAACTGCGTATTGCCAATTTTCGCAAATTTTCGTTTTTCTTTGCCGGGGATCTCCTGGCAAACGCCCACCCCTTTTTTTTGGCAATTTTCCATGTTCAAGACCCTGGGCTTACACCCGGATAAATACGGTATATATATATATACAGTCAAACCTGTGTATAGTGGTCACCCAAGGGACCAGGCTAAAGTGACCACTATATAAAGGTGGCCTTTCTGTAGAGGTTGGATATATTTTACTTTTTTTTCAAAGTGGGCGGGGCATTCTGTGTCAAGAGACAAAAAGTTGTACAATTTAAACTGTTTTATTGACATAAATGTGTTAAGTCTTGGGATAATATATTTACATACACATGTCATTAATGAATGAAGAAATTAATAAAGAATGATAACCAAATAAATAATAGGATCAAAATGAAATATTTGTAAATAAAATACAAATGTATTTGTAGTTGAATGGCTCACTATACACGTACAGGTAATAAAGTACATTTATTGTCCATTGTCATTGGCAGGTTCAAAAAAATCCAAAACTGAAGTTTGTTTTGCAGATGATATTTTCTCCACATATTTTTTGCCCAAAATATCTTCAATGTCTGCTATAGCAAGTAACATGTCATCCAATCCTTGTCTCAACATGAAATCTTTCAAGTTAGAGACTGACTGGACTGCCTGGCTGTAATCATTGATGGATGGTTTCTCTGGGTTTGGTGGTGGTGGTGGGGTGTTCTCATCATCACTATCTTCTGCACCTGTATCATCTTCTTCCATCTGGCTCAAAATATCAACTGCTGATTGCTCCCAGTTAACATTGTCTGTGTTGCATGTTGCTAGGTCTCTTTCTATATTGACAATCTCATCTAAACTGCATCCAAACAACTCATGGGACAATTCATCCAACTGTGCTATCTCTGTGTTATCATCATTACTGGATTCATCTGCAGAGAGAAAATTCAAATTAAAGATTAAACAAATGTAATGGCGACATTTAGGGGGAATTAATGAAATATGAAACAAACCTGCCAAGTGGGGAAAAATATTCATAGCACCAGTCATGTTGATATGAAACTGTGTTCCATTCTACCATGGAGGTTAAACATGTTAATGATTCTGGAAAACATTTGATCAGTTCCCTGTGTCCAGGAAAAGTGAGGCAAATATTCTATTGTTTCAGGTAAACTCTGTTATTTAATTTATGCAAAATAGCATTACACAACACAAGTCAATTTCTATTGAAAAATCACCATTGTTTCTTATTGTCTCCTGAGTTTATAAACCAACATAGTGAACAATGTCCAGGAATTTAAAAAACAACACACAAAAAAAAACATTAAAATATAAAAAGAAAAAATAACTTACCAGTAATTTCTGCATTGCTGGTGAAACCACAGGCACTGAAGCACTTTTCTATAGTTGAGACTTCAACTTCTTTCCACGACTGGCTGATCCACATGATTGTATCCAGGACGTTAATTTCTTTCAAAAATTCACTGCCATACTTTGCCTTGTCTTCGTCCATTCTTCGTACGATGTGACGGAGCTGACGTTTTCTGTATTTCAGCTTAGTGGTTTGAATAATCCCCTGATCCATCGGTTGTGATTTAGACGTAGTGTTGGCTGGTAAAAATTGAAGTTTAATGTTCTTTAGGTTGATCGTTGGGTGTGATGGCGCATTATCGGCAAAGAGCAATATTTTTCTTCCTTGGCGTCTCATCTTGCGATCAAATTTGCGAAGCCAGTCCTCAAATATTTTCGAGTTCATCCATGCCTTTTTATTAGCGTAATAATCAACAGGTAAATTCTTTAGATTGATGTTTTTAAAGCAGCGTGGCTTGGTGGATTTTCCGATAACTAATGGCTTCTCTTTATCGCCTACCATGTTTGCACATAACATAACTGTCAGTCTCTCTTTAGATTTCTTTCCACCACGACACTGTTCGCCTTTCACAAATAAAGTTTTATTCATAGTCGCCCGGTAGAAAAGTCCAGTTTCATCCATGTTATAAATGTCTCTGGGTTCATAGCCATCTAGCAGTGATGGTAATTTATCTTTCCATTGTTCGACAATTTCATTATTCACGTCACCGCTTTCGCCAGTCATGATACTAAATACAACGTTGTGACGCTTTCGAAAACTGTCCAACCAGCCATTCGATGCTTTGAAGTCGTCAACTCCGAGATCGCTTGCGAAGGAAAGAGCGCGTTCTTGCATCAAAGGCCCGCTGACCGGAATTTTTCTTGCCATGGCATCCTTGAACCATTCCCAAGTCAGACGATTTATTTCTTCATTGCCGGTCTTTCGAACCTTTCGTTTACGATCCCCGGGTGCATTATTTTCGTATTCATCAAGAATTTCGGCCTTCCTTTTCAGCACATTCTGTATCTGGGTGCGACCAACACCATATTCGACAGCCAATTTACGCGATCCCAAGGAACCACCACTTGCTTCGAAACGGTTTATCATTTCCACCTTCTGAGTTAACGTCAGCGTCTTTCTAATAATTTTTGCCATATTCTTGATTCAATGTTATACGTAGATGTTGTAAGCCAAAGAGTAAATAATAAAGTGATTGAAGTTTGAAGATATCGCTTTGTTCACATGTTTTGTTCTTACGTGTGAGCCAAATTAGCATATGATCACGTGAACAATGTCTTTCAAACGTAAAACTTTGCGATCGCTGTCACAAGTCAGGCTTTGTTTTCAGGTGTTAAACATCCAATAATAACTAATCCCCCATGTGGTAGACATCTCAACGGAAATAAAACAGACTGCCCGGCCTTGTTTAGCACTGCCGTAGTAGCGTTGGTATGGTCGTGACCCTGTCGTACCTTAGGCATACCTCTTTACGGCCATTTCTTTCAACCTTCAACCTTCTCTGTAAACGTCAGTGCCTTCCTAAAAATTTTCGCCATATTCTTGATTCAACGTAATTTTTAAATTTTTTTTACACTCTAGACATCGTTATGTTAATGTAAACATTGATGTTTTGTTCGTACTTACAATCCAAATTAGCATATTTATCACGTGAACAATGCCAGTCAACAGTAAAAGCGTGGTCATTGTTTTTATAATTCCCGTCACTGTTCAGGTTTTGTTTTCAGGTGTTAAAACACCTAATTACAAATGGGCTACTCAATTGAAACAAACTGGCATGTCAGAGGAAATAAACAGTCTGTTCCCTGCTAGTGTAAGTACCCTACGTGTGAAATGAACTGCATGATTGACGGCGGTCGCCGGTCAGTGCAACTGTTCATTGTATACTAGTAATCGAGAGACCGTCTTGATTTAACGCATTTTTATCGTCTCTTCCCCATTTTTACTGCTTTGGACCAAAACACTGGCCGTTATACACAGTAGTGGCCGCCGGTTACCTAGATATTTGGTGACCGCTGGCCGCGTTGTGGAGGTGGCCGTTCTATGCAGTGTCAATTACATGGCAAATTGCACGGGACTGCTGCAGGGTGACCGCTCCGTAGAGGTGACCGTTCTCTGAGGGTGACCGCTAAGACAGGTTTGACTGTATATACATACATACATACATACATACAGACCAGTTCTTGCAGATTGCAAAAAAAATCAGATAAACATTTATTATGCACAAACCAAACATTAGCCAATCAAAATAACTAAAATGGCCGATAACAGAATGTGATGAATATTAATCAAAATAATAAACATTAAGTTATTAGGAATTCTTTTACAATAATACAATTTGTTACTATGAATAAGCTCCACCTAAACTGGGATATCTGGTGATGTTTTTATGTTGTAGACTCAACATCTTGTACGAGATGAGTCTTTTAATGACAGGAACACAGACAATGGGCAACGACAGTTTGCTAAACACTCCCTTTTCTGAAATTTTTATGAAATATCTGCTGTATGTAATATCACGCAACTCTATTTATAGACAATAGACCCTTTTCATATGTCAAGCGCCCTCAAGCACTTCCTGTTTCAGAATGACTTAAAGTGATGTCAGTAGGTTTAGAAACTCGGCTAACTCCATAGACACAGACAGACAGACAGACAGACACAACAGACAGACACAACAGACAGACACAACAGACAGACACAACAGACAGACACAACAGACAGACACAACAGACAGACACAACAGACAGACACAACAGACAGACACAACAGACAGACACAACAGACAGACACAACAGACAGACACAACAGACAGACACAACAGACAGACACAACAGACAGACACAACAGACAGACACAACAGACAGACACAACAGCTAACCAGGAAGTAGCATTTTAAACTGATAGTCGGTCATTCTGAAGGGTTTTTTTTCATATGACTTTTTCCACACAGAAAAACACACAAACCAATCATGAAAACTTCATAAACATAGTACAGACTTTATCTTTCAGCTTAGCACTGGCTCAAAATAAAAAATTCAATGTTTTTGTCTTGAAAACAGTACATCTTGGATAGCTGCTGTCTGTCTAAGGAGACAGTGGAGTTTCTATACCCACTGACCTCTCATCCAGTCATTCTGAAGCATGAAGTGTTTGATATGATATAGGTACACTAGATGTTTTCCCAATCAACCAATCAGTTTTATCAGATAGCTTGCAGCATGCACATGCTTGTAGATACCATCCAATCAGTGGCCTTCACTAACGTAAATATGCATGTTCATTTAATTGGGCCACTTGCCGGAATGTAACACACACACACACCCCCCCCCCCTCCCATATATGATGAAGTTGTCTGTTACACGTTACAATTCATGTATTTTCAGTTGGCTATCCCAGAAGACATCTGTGCTGATGTGATTGTTACTAATATTACAACAGCCGGTCATATATTTGTACAGCAGCCAATGAACCCTTCCTTCGCATCATTGTCAAATTTGAATGCTGCTATGGCGATGTGTTACAATCCCCCGGCTGTCACTCCTGATATCATTGAACCAGTACAAGGTAATTTTCATTTCACAGACAACTTTTACAAGTAGATGAAGGTTTTGGCACATGATGGCCTTTGAACATTCATAATGTCATAAAAACCTCTGATAATGATGTATAACATGCAAGTATGTACAGCATGCAAGTACGTACAGCAGTCATGTTATGAACAAATACAAAAATTTCATTTCATTATACATAATCTACTAAAATAATCAGTTTGATTGTTGAAAAAGAAATTCAGGTTGTAACTAAAGTGATTAACTCTGGTGTCAGCAAAGACGACTTAGCGGAGTTGAAACTTCTTGAAAACTACCAGACCAATTACTTGATTTGTAGGTTCCTTGGATCGACTTGTTCATTTCATAACAACATCTTTATTCTCTATTTTAAGTGAATACTTTTTTGTAAAAATACTACCATCTAAATTGATAACAATTGTAATTGCTATAGCAACAACCAATAACAATGGAAAATATCTTGCCAAACATCTTTGTTTAAAAGAAGACCCTCTATAGAAACAGCAGTTATTTTGACCATGATGTTGCTTGTTTCAATATACCATCCTTGGCTAGGCCTAGGTCTTGAATCCAGCCATTCGGAGTGCCCTTTCCAGGGCACTAAAAAAATGTTCAGAAATCAATATTTTCATAATTTCTGTTTTTCAGTTGGTACAATTTGCGCTTGCTCAAGAGGAGCTTGGTATAGGTGCCAAATTGTTGAAGTAAACGCTGATACCAATGAAGTGGACATCAAATATTTGGACTATGGTGGTTATGAACAAGTCAATGTGAGAGAACTGAAAAAAATCCATACAGATTTCATGGCACTGCCATTTCAGGCTACTGAATGCTATATGGCTTACATTTCACCATTAGAAGGTAAGTATCTGATAACACAAGTAGAAAATAAATCTGTCTGTAGTAAAGTGCAAGATTACATATCGTGTTGTAATGATGTTTGTGCAGTCTGCGTTAGGAGATTGGTCTAGACGTATGACTCAGAAATATCGTTCAATAAAACATGGCCATCATTTTGCCATTTTGTGTTCAATTTATAAAACAGTGTAATCTTGTCAATACACGACACAGACTGTTTTATCATGGTCAGAAAATGCTTTACTTGTAGCACAAATCTGAGTATTTGTTCAATCAAACAATGTGCAACATTATTTAAAAACGCGTCTTCAGCCATATTTCATCATTAACTTGATTAATTTTAATATGCATCTTCTATACACACATTTCATACAACTTTTGTTAGTATTTCATGACTGTTACGAGTTTTGTGAACTATAGCATAAAATTGAGGCTACTGTAAACACATTAATATTAACTGGTTTTTAATTTCTCTGTTTTGCTGTGAAGCAAAATTCACTAAATTAAAATTCCCATAAAACTTGTTGCTTCCCACCAAGTGAAATTGCTTAAAACATCAAAATAGTTAAATTAATTAGTCAAGTTAATATAATCATCTGTTTTAGTGGTAGCTAACTAACCTTAAATGGCAGCAGTCATCATGCCACGATCGCGTCCTGTTCGATATGGACTCATAGCGACGTATACAACGCGTTTAAAATACATTGTTTATTTACATGAAATTCGAACATGCACTGCGCGACGACCATCGCCGTGCTTTAATTTTATTTACTCTCTCTAATCATGAATAAATGTTTATATTTTTGCTGTAGATGAGGAATACTTTTCTCAGGAGTCGGAGATTGCTTTGGAAGAGATAACCATGTCTGGGGCTCCAATACAGATTCAGGTTGTAGACTATGCTGATGATGGCATACCGATGGTGGATATGTATGCATATCCTAACAATAAGGTAATTTATGTTTCTGGAGAAATAAGAAAGATGGACATTTTGGAAAGTGGCAAATTTTCACTATCACCAATGATTTGTGATGAGTGCAGTTCTCATGAATGAAATTAGCACCACAGTTACCGTATGCCACGCTTGGCATGCAGCGTACACCACACTCGGCGTACACCAGACACAGCGTGCAGCGTACGCCACCCTCGGCGTGCAGCGTCCACCAGACACGGCGTGCAGCGTACTCCATGCTCAATGTGCAGCATACTCGATGGTTGGTGTGTGTAGACATTTTTTGTAGTGATTTTTCTTACAATAATCAAACATGCTTAATTTATTTCTGCATCTAAACTTTGCCGAAATGCAGATACAACTAACATTCTCGCAATCAAGAAAAAAATTTATTGTGACTTTCGGCATACTACATAAAAAAAAAAATCACTTTCGGTTATGTTTTAGAATGTATGTGACGTACTGGATGGTATTAATATGCTCAAATTATGAAGAGTCGTCCTGATTTGTTATTGTGTATTCGAGGAATTCAAAAATATGTGAATCAATAAACAAACAAAAACAAACATTTCTTAATGCTGCAAATCTTTGCAAACACAATTATCTAATGTATTGACATTCTTTTATTTTTAGATGTGTTACGTGAACAGAGAACTTGTTGACCGGGGACTAGTTTCATGGGAAGAAAGACCTGAAGTATAAATATTTACATTAAAATTATTTTTGCATAATAACATAGCAATAAGTGAAGTAGTAAAGAAAATATAATGTATTTCATAACAGTGAAATAATTAATTTTCTATATTTTGCTTGAAATATAAAATTGGTTTGTATAGAATAGAAATGTTAATAATTTTGTTTGTTGGTGTTCTTATTATAACAGTAGCTATTGTGGATAATATTTGTATCAAATTATTGCTGCTCCACTTGTTACACAACAATCTGAAAAATAAACAATGATATAATAGGTGTGTGTTTGTGTTGAAACACAAATAATGTAGACAAAAGGTCGGACTAATCTTTCGGTTTATACTTTAGTCATAATTAGTATGAGAATATTAATCGTCTTCTTCCTGCCAAGTGTGTAACATTTTTTTATTTTTTTTCTATTTCTTTGTTAATTTTGGTACAAATGGATACTACTTTTGATACCCAAGCTGCCTCAGTTTTCTTCGCTTCAATAACAAAGTCTCCAGAACATTTGCTGTGCATTTCCTGTTCCACCAACTATAAATTTGCATATCGCATACATTAATTTAGCCCTTGAAAAAATCATCCAATCATGTAAATGTAAATTATTAAATTACATGCCCATATTTGTCAACTGGCAGGTGATTCATGCTGTTGTATTTCTATTTGCTAAAGCATTTTTAAACAAGTTTTGTTTGAGTCTAACTATGACTGGCAGGATGCAAATTAATTTGGCATGTTAAATTATAATTTTGACTTGATTGCCACAGAAATGCACACTCCAAAATGGTGGTTTCTGAGAAATGTACTCCTAAATAGGAACAAACTCCCAGAAATATTATCATAAATCTTTATGCAACTTGCGTGTATTTTGTCAACCCCCATAATCCTGCATTAAATGGATTCAAATTGAACCGAAATGGCCACGATACAAAGTCATCAAACGCATATTGAACGATTTGATGCTTTGGCTGGAGTTACTGTTGACAGAAATGAGAACTTGTTGACTTTGTGCAGAGACAACTTGAAAGTTTTGAGAAAATTATGCAAACATTCTTGAAATAGCGTGATATCTTGACACATTTGTCAACCGATGTAGGTATTCCAACTCGAGTCGGTCGAGGTGCACTGAAACAAATTGATTTTCCAGAAACCTTAAATAAAATAAAAATGAACTTCCACCCTGCCAATATTACTTTTCGCTCATTGTGTGTTATATTCAAGCAAAATATAGTAATATCCATGAATTCGATTCTATGCAGACAAGAACTTCCTGATTTGAGACTCGGTTACTTCCAGTAACTTGTGCAATCATTAAAAGTGCAGATAAATTGTATAGCAAATATTCAGTAGCGAAGCACAGAAAACTGACTTGGGCAGCTTGGGTAAATTTTTGATTACCTCCATGTCTTTATCCAATTTTTTTTACAATTCTGAAAAATGTTGTGGGTTTATTTTTTAATCGGTGACAAAAGTTAACTTCTGAAAACATAGGTTAAACAGATAGTCATCAGAACTGTGCATTGTACGATTCTGTTCATGGGACTTGAATCACAACCAACAAGTTTTCAATGAAAAGTTTTAGAGAAATCTAAGTCAAGTTGTGTAAATCGAAGAGAATTATGGGTAATTTGTCATGCTGTGAAGTTCTGTTGAATGCAGCTTTCCAGTTTATTTTGAAAAATATTAGATTGGTCACATGCAGGCATTATTTGTCTTGTATCCCCCAAGTGCTGTATCTTGTTACTAACTCTGATAATAAAATAGGGCTATGAATTGATAAATGTGTACTTGCTGCATTAACTTGCAACAATAGATCCCAAGTTACACTATTTGGACTAGTAAATAAAGTGAGTGTAGTTTACCTGGCGACCCTGAATGTGTGCCACACTTGTGGTTGCTAGGTAACATCAAAACGAATTCAAAGTTCTCGCTCGCCATGATGCATCCACCTCTAATTTTGGATCAAATATAATTTGTTTATAGAATTTAGAATTTTTTCCAATCACATTAAATATTTTCTATCTCTTTAAATGTATTAATTCAACTTATTGGTACGTCTCATCAGTGTTTAAATAAATTATGTATAATAAAAAATTCAGGTTTGTTTGGTAGGCCTGTGAGGGCGCCAATCTTGGCAATTGGCAAGTGTTCTTTGATAATTCCAGTACCATTGAATTGTTTGTGATTTACTTTTTTCAGTTTTCAATAAAAATTGTACCTTTTAGTGGAATGAAGGTAATAAATCAGTGATGTTATTTATCCTTATTAATGCTACGTTTTGGAGTGTGCATCGTATAGTGGGTGCCAAAGTGAAAGGCACTTTCATGGCAAAATGGGTATTGTGTGCATGCATCTGCCTACATTTGCATCTTTGATATGCCTCGATAGACGTGCTTGCAGTCTGTTGCGATTCCGATGAAAAATAAATATAAATTGCTTAAGGATGTAGTAGACTTTCGTTGGGCAAAACAGAAAAAGCTTGATAAAAATTATTAATGACTAACAATTTTTACATGTTGTAGCCCTTGCAACACTCTATCCAAAAAATATGATAACGCTAATGTCAACATTACGCCACGTGACTGCTAAATAAACAAAATCGATTGTTCTGCTACTAGAAAACGAAAACAGTTAGCCAACATATTTTTATGAGAAAAGGAAGACTACATTGTTCTTAACAATAATGTAAAAGAGATAGTTTCTGAATTGTTTGGTTCTTTTACAAAGTGGTGAAGAATTCTGTAATAAATTAGAGTGCTCTCTTTTCACAGGTCAATTAGTAATGAAATATTACTGATACTTGAAAAATATTTTGCATTTTGTTTTCAATTGATCTTGAGTTCAATCTCTGAAAAAATCAATGAAATCGGGCAAGAACTGTTCGCGTAATCGTGATTTTTGTGGTTTTAGACACGTTACGTTTCAAGTGGCTGAAAAGACTCAAAAACCAAAAGTAGCACAGTCGAGAGGATATTTTCTGTTCAGCGCATCGTATTCAGTTATTTTTTGATGTTTAGGATAGCTACTGTGTTGGTTTTATAAAAATCAAAACAACCCGTTTGGTACAGGGCCGATAAAGTATGAAAAAATCGATAATTTGAAAAAAGCAACGTGAAAACGAAGTATGGCCGCCCTTGAATAAACAGTGTAATCCCGTTATCAATTTAAATTTATTTGCTTGACAAGCTTAGTTTCGAGTATTATCCCATATCACAACAAACTTGGCAATTGTTTATCTACAAAACGTGATATGTGATCGTTAAACTTGAACACTGTCGTGTCTACGCTCCCTTTCTTGCAACTTTCTCGTAAGCCACGGCACCCGAACCGAGCGAAAGTGTCACCAGAGCAGAACTACATAATGAGATGCGAGTACTCGAAAAAGCTACGCTTTTTATTTTTACTAAATATCGGCGATGACACTTTTGTTGTTGAATATCAATTAAAAATCGTATTTGAAGTAAAAAAGGGCCTACTATTTGCTGACTGAATCCGCTTGGAAGCAAGTCAGTCAAGCTTGCCGACAGTACTGCCGTGAATTACAGGTCGTCGTTTTTGCTCTATAACTCGTTACAATCGGAGTTTCGTTTAGTTTTGTCGACTTGCAGTACGATTGTTATAAAATTATTACCAGCACAAAACAGTTTTCATTTCAAAGTGCTAAGAATGTACGCGTAACTGCTTTGTCTACGAACCACCGATGCGTCACTAAAATTTGAAAGTCAGTCTGCCGTCCCACATGACACAATGGACCTGATTAGTCGATTTTTGACTACCTCGTATTCTTAGCCAATCCGCGTGCATGTGCTATGTGCGCCGGAAACTAAAGTGAGATTCCCAGCCATAACGAGATTCTTCATTGATATTTATTTTTCCCTTTTTACACCGAGAACATTTACAGTGGTCAGCCAGATTCGAAATCAATATATCCAGGTCGACGAGCCTCGTGTTATTCGCTTCACCGCAAGCGTTACCAGATACTGCAGACTTCGCAGGCGATATTTTTCGTTTCGACATCATGCTCATCCTGTATGTTGATGTTGTGTCGTCAGCCTCCAGTGACAGTTTAGTGGTGTCCTCATCGTCAGCATTCGAGGTAGTTACGGTGGTGTCTCCAGTGCGGTAGAGCAGATGCCACTTTGGTTTTCATTCGACTTGTCTGTTGTCGACTCGTCCGACTTTGTTTCGTAGAGGGACTGTGTTTCGTAGTAAAAAATACGGTTTCTGCTATTCAGAAACTTGCAGGTTTCGCCTGTCATTGGGACACTCTTTTTCCAATTTTTTCCCTGTGCCATTTTTCAAAATAAACTTGGTCAAAACAAAATAAATGAACAATAATATATAGTAGAGAAAAGCGATGCGATGAACTATCAGCAACGAGTGAGTGTATCCGGTCATTTGACCGGACGCGTACACGCGATGTTTATTTGCGGGATTAAGCTAATTACAAATGTTATTGTTTTGGCTCAGAGGGGCTTAGCCGAAGTGCACATTCCGCGGGATTTCCGTTAATTGTAAATTATTTTTTATTTTTTAAAAAGCCGTTTTTTCTTGAAATAAAAACGTGATTTAATAAAAAAAACAAGGTCGTATGGCTGCCTATAGATATAAGTCACCATTTAATAAAAGAAAAAAAAATGAAGAAAAAAATCACCACGAAAGTCTACTACATCCTTAAACGAGAGGTGAACACGAAAGTCATGTGACCTCGAAATCCCAACAGCCTTGCCATCGATGTAGGCGCACTCGCATTACCAGCCAGAATCAGGCTGGTAATGATTGACATGTCTAATATGTTTCAACCAATCAGAAGACAGGCTAATTAACATATCAACTGAGTCCCCCCCGGAAACTATACACACTTTTTTGGATAAATTTAGATCCCGAAAACTTGCGTTCTCAGAAAAACGATTGTTTTACTCAATTTTGTTTGTGTCAACAACATGGTAACATAGCGCTGGACAAGTAAACACATGCACACACACACACACACACACACACACACACGTGCGATGTTCCGTGGCTCGGCTGCTCCACCCATCGTATGACGTATATGCAAATTTACCAGCCAGATTTATCTTAGTAGAGTGACTGTGCTTTCATCGTTAAATGGTACACTCCTAAAAGTTTAAGTAACCAGTTTCCTATCCTTCGTGCTATTATGCGTAGTGTTGGTCGTACGTCTTATGAGGTCACGTGATCCCAGTTTACACACACAAAATGATGGTCCTCGTACTAACATAGTAAATTTCAAATAATTTAAAACTTGTAAGGTGATCGAAGGATGCTCAGGAAGTCACTCGCGTAGTTTTGACATCAAAGCAAATATTTCAATAAGTAAAGTAAGTATCTAAAAACTATTTAGTTACTACCTGTAGTACTTTGTCTCTGGTGATGATATATATATTGACATTATTGTACCACAGCATGGTCATAATGGTCATTACTAGTATTAATACAGTTTCCGACTAAAAGCGCGAGTGTTATAAACGCTTTATAAACATATTTCATGAATTCAAAATGGCTGTTAACCAATCAAATCGAGCAACCCAGCAACTTGAAATTGTGTGAAAAAAGAAAAAAGAAGAAGAAAAAAAATGTTGTACTTTGGAATGAGGCAGCTGATACGGTGCTGTTAATGCTTTCATTTCTTTTTGTGAAACAATTAGGGCATATTCTGATAACTCAATTAGTATTTTGTCATTTCCCAGAATGAATATTTGTTTTCATCTGTTTAAGGTAGTGAGACTTGTTATTTCTGTTGAAAATTACGATTTTCACATTTATTTATTAATTGATGAAATGCACTATAAACTTTCATATGATAAAGTCAACATAACATAGAATGTCATGTAAGTTGGTTTAAGCTTGTGTATAAAGATGTTTTTTATGTCTGTAAAGATTGTATTTGAGCAAAGAAATGATTTTACAAATACAATCTTTTTATTGTGACATACCGATGTTGTTATATGTACATCTTTCAATTTGTAGCGTGTCCATTAATTCTTAATTCGGTTAAACAATCTCTGATGTGGATTAGTAATTCAGAAGTTGGTGTTTACAGGACGGAGATGGGCTGAGTACAATTATTTCGGAATCAGTTTTATGGCTCAAATTTTGTTTACACAAGTCATGTATAGCGTCATAATTGTCTATAGTGTTCAAGTTTATTCCGCGAGCTTGTATAGAATTGGAATTGATACGAGCCCAACACTGTACATGGAGTCCGAAGCTAGTTTTCCGAAGTAACGCTCTGGAGACCAGTCATAAATTAGTTTTCCAGCTGAAAAATCCATCGAAATGTTTTGTATACTTGGAGATGTGTTGGAGAGTATCGAAGATGTTATGTTTCGGAACGACGATTGTGACAGACTGTCCTATTATAGACATTACTATTTCGATATCATTGAGTTCACATTATGGCAGCGCCCTCTAGAGTTCATTATACTTATTGTATCGATACACTCGTTGTTATTGTTACTACTTCATGTTGTTACTAGCCATGTGAGTAATAAACCAGTATCGGTCTTGTTACGCATATTTATTGCCTTTATCGCCTGTCACGACGATGGCATCAAACCTTTGGATCAATGAGAAAATGTGATGCTTCGTAAACTCTGACATTTAGACCATCGACCCCTGATTACGCGTAGGAGTGATTTTCATTTTGCAAATATTTATTGCCGCCTTGTATTATAACTATGGGGTATAGCACTTGCAAATAACTGAGATAAAATTATTTCTATTGGAATTTACAAAGGTTAAATTTGGCATAAAATTATGTCTGAAGTGAACTTGTTTCGATGACCTCCTGAACTTTAGCTTGTCTTATTATTGGACGGGACCGTCGATTGGCCATTAGAGTACTCGGCGTTTTTAATTCAATCGTGTCTTGGGGAGAGTGGGCGATGTATCATTGAACTTGAATGTTCAACTTAGTGATGTTTTTGGTGTTGAATATATGGCACATTTTTATATGAACACGTCCCACTGAATAGTTTACCCCCATTCAACAATGGAATATCCCGGAGATCACTAGCTGTGACGCAGTTAGTATACATCATGAAGATAAAAATAGACCCCGGCATTCAAACAGAGCAAAAGTGCGTTGATCTGCATACCAATAATAAACTTCAAAACCGCATTTCAATCGCCATTTCAAACCATCGCACTCATCATCAGAATGCATATGAGTTTCATATATTTCTCTAACACTGTCCTGTCACACACATAGTTACGCAAAAATGGCAAATAACGTTTTTATTTATTTACTTTTTTCGTTTCACTCGGTCTTTTTTATGTCCACTGAATATAAAAAAGAAGTATAAACATTATTAATCAGTACATCGTGACTTCGATACGTACATTAATGTGGGGGAGTCGTCACCTGTGCATGCGTCAGAGGGCCATAGCGTGTCACTGTTTACAAACAAGCGTCTACCCATGAGCCTTTGCGTTTTTAGCCTGTGTTGTTATTGTCGCTTGGGACTCAATTCCCACGCGTGCGCAGGTGATGAAGCTTTAAAGAAAAGAAAACCAGACATACTTTGCAAATCAGTCCGACAATAATACTGTACTTTTGTTGGTTGATTTTTATTGGTACAAAATATTCAAACAAATTAACGTGAATAAATACCGACAACGATAACCACTACAAAAGAGACTACCAGTAGTCGGTGTCCGATATATAAAATAAGACCTGTCCTTTTTCATATAATACCATGTAAATAAACCATAACATAAAATAAAATAAAATAAAATAAAATAAAATGAAATAATTTATTGTTAACTGCTATGCAATGAGCAATTTACATAAAGGTGACAAGTACATATAGGTCAACTAGTAAACAACAAATTACACATGTAGATAAATGCGAGTCAAATTCCAAAATAGGATGAAAATGAAAATTTTCTATTCAGTCATACATCAATTACCCACATTGCATCATTTAGTCCCATTAATTAACTGTTATAAATAACCGTCCGAAATTAAACTGCCCTTGATAGAAACAGTTAAACATAGATATTGCTATAGATAGAGCAACGAACCCTTTATAAATTCTCATTGATTTTTTAAGAATTTATGAGAGATAAAAAAAATGCCCTCTTACAAATTCCTCTCATCGCTCGGACATTGCTGTCAAGATCGCCACTGTCTCTATATAAACATCTCCTTAAACCACTCTGGACTGCTTTATTCTATTTATTAATTTTGTAATGTCTATTTGCATCAAACAACTCAATGAACTATGTATGTCATTACTACCAAGCTGATGATTTACACTTCTGATAGTTTTTATTCTGTGAACGTTGTTTATTATTGAATAATGTATCAACATATTATCCATTATTATTATTATTAAAATTATTTAGAGAGCTATACATAGTTAAAATGCAGTAAATGGGATTAAATGCCAATAAAAAAACATTAACTAACATTGTTTAAAGGGAATGGTTCAAATCACCTTTAAAGGTGGCTGTTGATGAACACGAACGTGGTGACAGAGGAAGTTCGCTTCATAACCATTTTTCACTACTATAACGTCGCCATCCTTCTGTCATTCAATGTTTCTGTGAACTACAAGTTTAGCTATTTTATTTTATTTCTTGCTGATGGCAATATTTCACATCTCTAAATATGCCGGTTTGTTAATCTAATGTACGGCTACAAGATTGTCATTGAATACAACTTACAAAATAATATAGACTTATTTACCATGTTTTGATTTTGTTTATATTTGTTACTAACCGTATATCTATTTCCTTTTCGTATTGTCCATTGTTTTACCGAACACCCGGCCTTTTATTAAGAAGTTTGAAGAAATCTTTCTCGTAACTTCCAACACAAACAGTGTATCATTAGAATTTGGGTATTGTTTTATAGAATTTATGGTGTGCTACATTAGAGAGATTCAGCCCATATTTGTAATAAATTCTACTTGTCATCGCCATGGTCAAGTCAAAACGATATAATCTATCAATTTTCTTATAGATTATTACTCCCGGTACAACAAACTTATTCCCCTTCATCTTTATAAAAAATATAATTTATAAATTTCACAATTTAAACTGAAACTAGAGGTTTATATTGATCGATAGAATAACATTGAAGGGTTTTCAATTGACGTCGTTGCGTACCGCGCTCTTCGTATTTAACTGCCATTGACATATAATATTTAACACTACGACTTTCCATTTTCGACATTGTGAAATTCTTTTGTTTTTATGCAGAAAAATACAAACATTTTTACCAAGTAAAATCATATTTATTAAAGTTATTGTTCATACATGATTTGTTGGACACACTAAATAGTTTGTTATTCCATCCAGCTCCTTTCAGTCATAATTCAAGACAAATAAAAGGCACAAATATAGATAATATAGCAAATTAATAATAGAATAGAATAGAATAGAATAGAATAGAATAGAATAGAATAGAATAGAATAGAATAGAATAGAATAGAATAGAATAGAATAGAATAGAATAGAATGCTTTATTACATCCTTAATGAAATCTGACATTTCAGTTTTGGTAGTTGCTGTATTAAAGCTTTTTAAAATAAACTACAATTAAACTACACATACAATACAATAATAGATTTCAAATAAACAACAACTAGATCACACTGAAAATATAGCACAACAATACGTTAATTGATTTATCTGAGCACAGTATACATAATTAATTAATGCAGGCAATGCATCCAATTCACCAAAATACAGGCAATGCACCCGATTTACCCAAATGCACTGAACTGAGACAATGTCCTCGATTCACCCAATATTGTCGACCTGCGATGCACTCACTCGCCAAATACAGTAGCTTGTCCATGACAAAATCACGCGAGATTGAACACAGGTGAACGAGAGTTGGAATTGCGAACAGCTGATTGCGAGCTGATATTCATGCGAGTGGGTGAACAGGCCTTAGCTTCAGTACATTTATATAGTTAAAAATATGAGTTGCAATTTGCTATCATTTGACATATGCTGAATTTATGCTAGTACAGTTAGTTTTGCGAGACATAAAGCGAAAATCAATTAATGTGTATATCACTAAGGAACTATTTTAACGTATGCGGAAGGTATATTTGTGATTGAGTTGTAATGAGGGTTCGGACCAAAACAAACCGAGCTCAAATTTTCCATTCGATTCAGAGTATAAAGCGATCATCATACAAGCAGTAATTTATATCGTGTGTCATAAAATGGCATAACGCGGGTAACAACAAAGAAAGTTGGGTCATTCTTGACCATAACATAGCTTTAAAATGTCAACTTCGACACCACACGTCAAAATCCTCGAAATTTTCAACTTGTGGAGTAATTTTTCGCAGAGCCTTTGTAAGAGAACTCGATCCGGCTTTGTTTTACCACCAGCAGCTGTCTGCATCCATTTTTGACCAAGGAAAACAAAAGAGGGAAAATGAGTGAAACTGTGGGAGAATACGAGTACAAGAAGAAAGATCTGATCGGACACGGTGCCTTTGCCGTGGTGTTCAAGGGAAGAAATAAAAAGGTATGTTTCCGTACCGGCTTTTTTTTTTTGCAATTTGACCTCGAGTCGAAATCGGCGATCGTTCATCAATTGTGATAAATTTTAACTATCAGTATCGATTTTTATTTCTCTAGACTTCTGAGGTAGTTGCAATTAAATGTATTACGAAAAAGAATTTGTCAAAATCACAGACTCTCTTGGAGAAAGAGATCAAAATATTGAAGGTGAGTTGTCGGTTCGCTACATTCGTTGTTGTTGTCTCCGATTTCTTTGGAGACGTTAGGGTTGCATCATTCATTCAAGAATGTCATACTACCGTATAGTTATTATTCACGGTACTATTATCTCAGATATTTTACCAGGATTCTGTCTCCGTTTTAGGAATTTCACCACGAAAACGTAGTTGCTCTTTACTTTTGCCAGGTAAGTTGTAATGTTTTGTTTACCTAGCATTTGTTGATGCCGGGATGGTCACCCACTTGCATTACATGTTGCATGTTAAAATTGTGACTCAGTTCTGCATTTTGACAATGACGCACGTTGGCTATTCATTTGATTTCAAAAGGTGCATTTAGATTGAATTCGAAAAGATGGACTGCGTATAAATGTGTTCGACGAGTCATTGGCAAAGCTGTATTATAATGACTACGCCACTGGAAGTGACGCAGCCGGAATCGGATATCGCTGTTTGTTATTGTTTACTTGTCACGCGCGTACCATGTGCGAATCAGCTGGATAATTACTAGTAATTAATTCCACTGATTACGTAACCTACTTCTCTCAGTGTCCAACCACTTGGAGGGACTGTGGTCCAAACTATATTCGCAACTCTTTCGAATTTGGCATTCCATCCTGTGTTTATTTATATATTTTGACCTGTCCTATTTTCTAGTGCAAAATGGTCACATATGTAAACACAGGCACTGACGCACTTTATTTAGTCTTTTGTTGAATAAAAAAGTCTGATTAATTTGATTTTTGACAATGGCACAAGTAAAATCCCATTTTTTTTATGGAAAAAAATTCTTTCCTGTTAAAGTTTTCTGATCTATAAAAGAACATTTTGCACTATTAGAATAATTGTAACAACTAAACTATCCCTATTTTTCAGCAGCTGCTATTTTGAGTTGTACTGTTCCATTTATAATCTACAATGACCTTCATACCAAATAGCCTAGCATTTAACAATGTCAGTTTCTAGTTGTCATCTTTGCCTTATCCGGTTGTACAGTACAGTTTTATGTCTAGAAATTCTTTAATTCATTATGTCTTCCTGCTAGAAAAACCTGGTGAAAATTTTACTGATTCAGAATTTTGTAATTTTCCCCTGAACTAAAGAGGTTTGTAGTACTGACTGGTAGTTGGCTAGTGTATTTAGATTGAAATAAATTTTAATAAAGCTAAGATGCTAAGCCATACATTTCTGGCTATAGTTGACAGGTATAATATGCAAGTAAAATATACCCAAGCATTACATATAGGCTCTTTAAGTGTATAAAACACATGGTGAGAGAAATGGTGCATATGTATTTTCTAATTTGGCTTTGTATATTTTTGAGGAAACCAAATAAGATCAAATGTTATCAAATTTTAGCATTGGATAATATTAAGTTGTGAAAATACGAGGATTTCAATGAATTTACCTTTAATTTTACCTAGATAATTAGTTAAATGCAATTTTAAGATTGCAGTGTCTTTATTTGAGCAGTGGAGAGCCAGCACTATTCAAATTACCGTAATTCTCAAAACATGAAGATTCTACAATAGACTTATTACCTTCTAAAACATATGAGAAATTTCTTTATTTTTTTCAAAACGTAATGAATCAATATAAAAACATACTGAAAAAACAAATGTAATGAGTTTTCAACCATTAAGCCTCCCCCAATGTGCAACTGCCAGGCTTGATGAAACTGTTGGCTGTTATCTAAAGAGAAGTGACAAGTCTGTGTCAAAAATATGAGCAAACCACACCCAACTAATCAGACACTATGAGTGTTTGTGTGAATGTTTATGTTTGTGCCTTTAATGTATTTTTCAGGAAACTAGTAATTCAGTTATGTTGGTAATGGAATATTGTAATGGTGGTGACTTGGCAGATTATTTACAAGGTAATTAAAATGACAGGATCATTATATCAATATATAATTTTAAATATTTAAAAATTGATCTTGTTGAGCTGTATTAGCTTATTACGGTAATTTAATAGTATCTGTGAAAAGCGTAGTCAAGAATAAAAAAAGGGAAAATTAAAGAATATCTCCTGAAGTATTTAATTTAATTATTTTTTGCAGCGAAAGGAACACTTAGTGAGGACACCATCAGAGTTTTTCTGCGTCAGATTGGTAAGTTATCAATATGCAGAGAAAAACATAATACAGATTAATGTGGTTGGTCTATATAGCAGTTACTGGTAGTCTGAATGTAGTTGGTCTTTATTTATAGACAAAAATATTGTTACCCATTGCACAAGCTTTATGACCACAGTAACTGAAACCCAACACTCAATCCATTGTTTTCTGCAGATGGCAATAAGAGGGAAGAAAAAAGTCAGTAACGTCCTTGACTTACATTCTAAGGTCAAACAGTACATGAACAATTGCTCTTCTGTGCACATTAAAGTTACTGGCTTTATTGCAAAATGCAATTGGTTTACAGTGCAGTTTGAATGAGTGAAAAAGGTCATGTCATAGGGGCAGTTGTCCTTGTAGTCTTTGGCAAGGTCATTGCTGTATCATAATAAAGGTGGCCTACTTTTGATCGCTCATACTGTATGTTAGATTCAAAACTATAAATAATTCCAATAAAGCAATTATATTATTCCTTTCCTTTGAATAATTAATTAATTGTGTACTGATTTTTAGAGTCAGTTTTTGGTAGCCAAAGTGCATCGTAAAGGTGCTGAACAATGTATCCTATGCTAAGTTGAAACATTAATTACCACAATACCTGCTGAAAGCCTCCACATGTGTTGAAAAGCAAAGTTGAAACACTGCCAATTTGTACCTTACATGTTGCCAGAGCTATAGGTTACATTATTGAAATCTAGTTAAATTTTATTAGCTGGAATGAATCTATGATCACCACGGTTTTCAAATTTATTGATTTTTCCATTGTAATACACAATTTTTTGATTGTAAATTTATATTAAGCAAGTATCAATGTTGATGCTCTAAACAAACTACAAGTCTATATATGTAAACCTTACTAAATAGAAAACTGTTTCCCACTGTTTTGTCAATTGTTTTTCTATCTATGTGTTTGTTGATAAAATATGTGTGCAGATAATAATCTGATTAGTCTCGAGTCATAACAAACAAACAAACAAATTATCTAAATAAAAAACTATTTTTGTTTTAAATCATCTACAATTTGACAATCTCACACATTCCCTATCCCCATATGATAGATTTTTGTTGTGTATGAAGTATTAAGGAGACTGGTAACCTTTGTTTGAACCCTGACTTGAGTACTAATTTAACTGCTTTGTTTATTGTAGCTGCTGCTATGAAGGTATTGCATTCTAAGGGTATTATACACAGAGATCTGAAACCTCAGAATATTCTACTAAGCCATACTTGTAAGAGTAATCCCAAACCAAGTGATATCAAACTCAAAATAGGTAAGCATTATTTATACTACCAGAAGGTTGTAAATATGAGCAATATGAGCATCATCCTTGTGAGATCACCAAGGATTGCTTCCATGCATTGTGGAAGTTCCCATGTCATAAATACTAGAATTTCTGTAGAAGTTTGCTGCTAACAATATTAGTAAATCCATTCAAAATGCCTATTTTTTCACACACTTTATTACAATCTGTGAAAATTAAGTGCAATTCACACAGTATTCTGTCATTATTATTATTTTGGAATATCCCCATACTTTTTTAAGTAAAACAAATATATACAAAAACAAAAATATTTGAAAATAATATACTGTAAAATACTTTATTTTTGCTTGGATTTAATTGTCGCTGAGGGAATGATTCAGTGAAAATAAAATTGAGTGAATATACCCTTTTTTCTATATTTTACATTCAACTTGTCAAAAATCAGTAAAATAAATTCCATACAAAACACCCAAAATGTCTTTTCAGCGAAAATTAATTCCACAGTATTATGCAGTTTACAATTATTCTTGGAGGTTATTAGCAAGACCTATTGTTTGTAAGATATACAATATATAATTAAAAAAATCAGCACTCTGTTATTATTTTGAAATATAATGAACAGTGACGTTCTGGAAATTACCCTGATTTTACATGTGACAGCTGTGTAATTGTAAACATCTGACAGCTTGCTTTATGAAGTAAACAAATGTTATTGAATTTTTTTACAGCTGATTTTGGTTTTGCAAGGTTTTTGCACGGTGAAATGATGGCTGCAACTTTGTGTGGTTCACCGATGTACATGGTAAGTATGAAGATATTTTTATTGGCCTTGATGAATCTTATACAAAGCACTGAACACTTATCAAATATACTATCTATCATCATATGTCACCTTACATGGATTTGCTTTATAAATATTTTATCATCATTTGGAGATACTGAGCAAAAATAAATAATACTATTTTAAAAAAAACATGCAACTGGCAAGAAACAAACAAACAACCAACCAACCCAACTACAAGCCCATTGTGATGTGAATATTGTTTTGTTTTCTCATTGGATGTGAGTTTACTGCAATGAATACTGTAAAATTGTTAATTTTCACTGGGTTTAAATTTCACTGATTTAACATTTCAGGAATATTCAGTGGGTTTTAAATTCACGGCTTTGCCATTTAGACAATGTGTTCTATGCTTAATTTCACATATTCACTGGGTTTTAATTTAACGCATTTCCCAGTCAGCAGAATGAGCGAAAATAAAACCTAGTGAATAATTAACCCTTTTACAGTGGTAAGATAGTAGGCATTACACTGCAGAACTCAGCATAAAATAATTCCCAGTCACCACTGTGTACTGTATTGATTAGCATGCAATTGTATATGTATAAAATACCTGATATATGTGTGTGCAAAACCATGCTCACATACTTCCTATGAGTATCACTGTAAACTAAAAGAGATTATAACATCCTGCTTCCATTTTTTCGTGGCAGCCTGTTGGCATTAATTAGTATGAAATGGATCAAGGGTTCTAAAAATGTAGTACAATGTGAAACCTGTAACTTTAAAAATAGAAATTGTTGAATTTACATAAGGGTTATAATTTCTAGAGACATTTTAGTTCTAGTGTTCTAGAGAAGGGGTTAAAAAAGGTGTTTACAAACTTCACACAGCATTCCAGTTTATATCTATTCAATTGAGTGAAAAGTTTTGGGTCAATTCGTTTTCCAAAAGTGATGTTTTTTTTTTATTTTTTTTAATTCTGACACAAAAACCTGAAAAAAAGCTTTGACATGTACATTTTTAACTGTTGCTCATAATTATCCAAAAATATGAATAATTTTTTACTGTGCAAATACTGGTATATCTGATCGTTTAATTTCTTATTTTTTACTATACTTCAGATTGTTCCCCTCAGATAATATACCAGTTGCTGACTTTAATTTTTTCTTAAATTAATAGGCACCAGAAGTGATTATGTCACGTAACTATGATGGTAAAGCTGATCTATGGAGTATAGGAACTATTGTGTTTCAATGTCTTACTGGTAAAGCACCCTTCCAAGCATCCAGCCCACAAGAATTAAAGAATTACTACCAAAAATCAAAATCTGTTGTTCCCAAGTAAGTATTCAATATAACACATCAAATTGGTAGCTTCACTGTTGGAATCAGGGGAGGTGACAACAGTTTATCAGGAGGAAATTTGTTGAATTCAGAATGGATAAAAAGTCAAATGAAGTCTTCATAAAATTCCATGGATTGATACAATTTATATGTAAACTTGATATGCAAAAAGTGTCTGTACCACAAATTGCTACTCAACAAAGTGTTGATAGGAAACCACACCCTAGATAGGATTTTTTATTACATCAGTATATTTACCTTAAGCCAAACTCTAATAATATTTATATATCTATGTTGCCTTGGTCATAAATCACTGTTCTCATCAAGGACAATAAGTTGTAAACACTGCATCCTTTGAAGTCAAGTGATTGATTAAAGTAATGGTCCCGAATTCTGTTCTAAGTCAACAGTGGAGCTTATCATATGAGTGATTGTTCATCATCGTCCGCGCCAACTTTTTACTTTTTTGACTACAAGCCTGATTGCTTTGATACTTGGTGTATATGTACCTTGGGTGGACTTCACTAAGATTTGTTCATTTCATGATATCTTCAATTCTCTAATTTACATGAATATTTTTGTCATTTTTGGTAAAAAGTGATATTCTTGATTTCTTGTTAAAAAATGTTATGGCTTTGATATACACCCCAGGTGGACCTCTCTCAGATTTGTTTATTTTGTGATGATATCTTCAATTTTCTAATTGAAATGTGCACTGCTAACAGCGGAGCTATCTTAGCTGAGAGGCTGCTTGTTTATGATATGTTTTTATAAAATGTATTAAGTGTACACTATTGTGTTCAGCTACACTTTAAGGCTAATATGAAACTGTTGTGCAACCTACACAAAATAATCAGCTAAAATATCTTGGTATGTAAACTGTGTGAACAATTCTGAAGGTATCTGTCATTAGCATGTGAGCTCAAGGATCTTTCAGTAAATATAAAAAGGTGCTAATGTAAAATGAATGATGTGAGAGATAATACTAAAAGATTGATGGCTATTTTGTAACCTTGATCAAAGTGTGTTTTGTTTCAATATTTGACCTATACCATCACAAAAAAATGAGGATGCAAAAACTGTAAAAAATGTGTGGAAAAATCATCCATTATCATAAAACAACTTTAAACTATCTCATTTTTAATAATGAAAAGCATCTGTCTAAACTAAACGCAAATAGTGAATGTTATTCATTTTACTTTCAGATTTAATCTGGAGTTTTAACATGTGCATTTCCTCTTTGTTCTTACATTGGTTGTAAATGCTATGGTGTATTTATTTATATGTCAAATTTTTCTCAGGAATGGGACTGAAAATGTCATATATTATTAGTTTCTCCTACTTGTTTTACAGCATCCCTACTGGTACATCTAATCAACTCAAAGACCTACTCGTACAGTTACTGAAACGAAACCAGAAAGAACGAATGGATTTCCAAGATTTCTTTTCTCATACTTTCCTCGCTAGTGGATTACAAGGGAAATCATCATCACCGGTACCTGTTCCATTCAGGTCATCTGGTGCATGTGGTTCTCTTGGATCCTCACCCTCGCCCTCACCAGGTGGTAGACCTTCATCAATGTCACCATTCCCCAGCAGTGGTCTCATGACGCCACCAGAACCACAAAGTCGTAAAATAAAAGAACTTACAGGTTAGAGAATATATGACTAATTAATTTTACAAGTGCCTGTTTATCACCATGTATAAACATTTTGTTAAACTCTGAATTCTGGGATAATATTCAGCACCAATAGAAACACAACTGTCAAACCAGTCTGTATTATACATATATTGTATTCATTGTTTCTTCTTAATATTTCATATATACAATCAAGTTTTGAACAAAACTACTGTCATGTTTTGAATGTAGCACAATGATCAGCCTCATCTCATGTAGGCAGATTATTAACTTATTTCATCACATTCATTTCATCAGATTTTATTTATCTTGTTATTGTGGTCACATTTAGTCAACAACTGTACCACCCAACAACACAATATGGTTCAAAGTTCAACATCCTGTGTCATTGTGTGTAACAATATTTGTTTGTTTTTTTGCTGTTCAGCCCAAGATGTAGCCGTGATTGGCTCACCGCCTCAACCACCAGTATTTCATAATGTCAAACCAGATTCAACTCAGAATTCACAGTCTTCATCTGGCAATGAAGCAGATGAGGTAAAATTACAATTTAATTTACCTGATAGAAGCTGACCATTAAAAACTCTGGGACTAGCAGTAAATTCGGAAGAAAATTAAATATTATATTTTTAAAAAACACACACATTTAATAGATTTAGGAAAAGTTTTTCTACATGCTCACCTTCCAGTTTGTATACAGTCATGTAGTTCTATTGATAATAGCTATATCTGTCAATTTAGATCTTATATTTTCACTAAATACACCATTCTGGTATGTTTTAGTTTCAGTCATGTCTGATGACTTACATGCAAAATATGGAAAAAAATGTATACATGTATGATTTTTGTTTCCATGTTTCACCAGCCAAAATAAACTGAAACATGGTAATTCTTACGAACAAGAATGTTTGAAAACAATAAATCTATGTCTGTGTATATTTTGAAAATGATTGTATTTTGTAAAATTACTGCCTGATACAAATGCCATGCAAACTATTTACAGTTTCCATGTACCTATATCAACCACTGCCACATATGTTTTTATCATGTAGGACTTTGTTATGGTGCCATCCAACTTACCATCTGATATATCTAGTGAAAGTGCAGCATACAAAAAATGCAGCTCACATGTGGATTTTCTTGGGTAGGTATAATATTTGAAAAGTATTGTATGAATTACGGTGTCGTTTGTCAACATCGAAGGAGGACTAGTTTGTTTTGTGTCAGAATCAACCATATGTATTTCTTTAATTAATTCTTGATGTTAAAATATTATGTGATCTATATATCTCTCTAGGGGAAGTCCACCTAGACTGTCAGCTACTCCACCTAAGTCAAGTAACAGTCCTACAGCACAACCTATTCCAGTACCTACAGCAACAATTCCATCAACAACTAGGTAATGATGCATGCTGATTAATGAATTATTCCACAAATAAACTGCTGTACATTTTCTAAACTAACATACTCATCCAACTTAGTGCTCAGGGAGCTGAGCTTCAAATAAAAAACAAGAACGCTAAATCGAACGTGTACGACAGGTTGCCTTTGGATCTTCATAATCATTTGGTTGTTTTCATTATAGAGCCTCAACTGTCTATCAAACTATTCCTGAAGAAAGAACGAGACAAGTCAATGAACCAGTCCCAGTCCCTAGATATCAACCTTCACCCAGCTCACCTACTACACTTCCAGTACATAATTCTAGAAAATCATCTGCATCATCAGAGCCTAGAACACCTCCTGGCTCTAACAGTACCAAAAGAATATTGTCACCAACATCCTCACCTCAGGTAATGTTTAAACATTTATTGTTACTTTGAAAATATCATTGTTAATCAGAAATAACCTTGCTGAAAAGAATGCCTATTAGTGTTTTGACATTCTGGAGCATGTCAGTTATGTGCTAACTTAGTGATTGCATAAGTTCTCTGTTCCATATTGTGTTATTGCAGCTCTATGCCATTCTGTATGAGTATATCCTTCAAACTGTGGGTGGCACCACCCTCTATATTCACACATGGAAACCATTCCCTATTTATTGATGGGATTCCAGTCTAATGCAGGAATGTTATAATGATACTACCCGGTAGTTAGTTGACAATGAAATGGTAGTTTAGCAGTAAGGAATGTATGGTTTGAGTTAAAATAAGTGTTTTTTCCCGTTTGTTTTGTATTGTTCATGGATTTAGAAATTTAAAAAAATTCAAGCAATGAAAATAAAAGGTATAAAAGTTTGATTAGATTATTCAGAGAAAAAAAAAGATATAAGCAGTGACAACACCCTTAATTGTAGCTGAAAGCCATACTTTCCAGTGTCATATTGATACAATTGTTAAAAACATCACTCCCAAAAAAATCAATTCCACTTTTTATTAGTCCCCGTTCGAACGCAGTCCGAAAACGGGGACTTATGTTTTGCCCTGTGTGCGTCCGTCCGTCCGTGATCACCTGTATCTCGAACATGCATGGACCGATTAAGTTCAAACTTCACTCATACATCACACATTATATGGGACATATGCACATGCATTTTTTTCATGATCTGATTAACGATAGCCGAATAGCGGCCATTTTAATGCCAAAAATGCATCAAAATCGCACATTTTCACCATTCCGGACCCGGATCTCAGTTATACATGGACGGATTTTGTTCAAATTTGGTACATACATTAAACATAATAGGACCTTGATGCACGTCATTTTTTTTTTTGGATCGGGTTCGAAATGGTCGACTGGCGGCCATTTTGTTTTAAAGAATTCAGTTCTGGATCCGTATCTGAGACATGCTTGGATTGATCGAGTTCAAACTTCACACACACAAGGTACATCATGTCACAAATATGTATGTGCATTTGTTTCATGATCTCATTAACGATAGCCAAATGGCGGCCGCTTTAAGGCCGAAAATGCATTGAAATCGCACATTTTCACCATTCCGGACCCGGATCTCAGTTATGCATGGACGGATTTCATTCAAATTTGGTACATACATTAAACATAATAGGACCTTGATGCACGTCATTTTTTTTTTCGGATCAAGTTCGAAATGGCCGACTGATGGCCATTTTGTTTTAAAGAATTCAGTTCTGGATCCGTATCCGAGACATGTCTGGATTGATCAAGTTCAAACTTCACACACACAAGGTACATCATGTCACAAATATGTATGTGCATTTGTTTCATGATCTCATTAACGATAGCCAAATGGCGGCCGCTTTAAGGCCGAAAATGCATTGAAATCGCACATTTTCACCATTCCGGACCCGGATCTCAGTTATGCATGGATGGATTTTGTTCAAATTTGGTACATACATTAAACATAATAGGACCTTGATGCACGTCTTTTTTTTTTTCGGATCAAGTTCGAAATGGCCGACTGGCGGCCATTTTGTTAAAGAATTCAGTTCTGGATCCGTATCCAAGACATGTCTGGATTGATCAAGTTCAAACTTCACACACACATGGTACATCATGTCACAAATAGATATGTGCATTTGTTTCATGATCTGCTTAACAATAGTGGAATGATGGCCATTTTAAGGCCGAAAATGCATCAAAATCACGTATTTTCACAATTCCAGAACCGGATCTCAGTCATGCATGGATGGATTTTGTTCAGATTTAGCACAATGTGTTGTACATATGCAGGTGCATTTCGGTCATGATCTGCTTTGAATGTATATGTCACTCAAATATGAACGGAACGGGGACGTGTCATTGACAATGACTTGTTAGCTCTGCTGTCGATTTTGTTGAACAGAGCTTATCATATGAGTGATTGTCTGCCGTATGTAGTCAACTTTTTACATTTGTGTCTTCTTCTTCAAAACCATTAAACCAATTGCTTTTGTATTTGCAAAATAGATTCATGGGGTAATCCATTCTCAGATTTGTTCATTTCGTGATGGTATTTTCAATTCTCTAATTTTGATGAATATTTTTGTCATTTTCGGTAAAAATTTATATTTTCAACTTCTTGTTAAAAACCACAAGTCTGATTACTTTGATATTATATATATATAGGTACTACATGTGGACCTCTCTATAAATACATTGTGTCTGTATACTGCAAAATATCACTTTTTAGCTAGCATGTTATTTCAGCTATTAAATTTAGCTAATCTGTAATTTCACTAAATCAAGATGATGCTAATTTAAAATAAATGATATTCTCACAGAAAGATTGTTAACATTAAATTGGCCAAATGAATATTCTGTTATTTCATGCATTGAATCAAATTATGCTAAAATGGCATACTGTATTTGCTCTATTAAAAGTATGTGTGCTTAGGTACATTGCAGGTGGGAAAAATATACAGCACATTCAATTTTTGGTGTATATTTGCTTCTATTTGAGATGAGCGTATAATACAGCAAATACTGTACAGCTGTTTCAGGATATAAGTTCAGTAAAACATGAATGCACAACCCTGAAGCAACAAAACTGCTGCTCTGATTTAAAGATTAACAATCATCATCACATCATATTTACACTCTTTATCTAGAGAGAAATGTCAAGCAGGGGATCATCATCAAGCCTTGGTAAGCCACCATCACCAGTAGCAGGATATACATGTAGACCAATGTCAGCATCTCCTCAGAGTTTACGAGGTGCCACTCCCCCTAGAGGTGCTACACCACCTACATCTCTCAGTAATACACCACCAAGAAAATCTCACTATGGTAAGTTTAGTATGAAGTGACCCCTATGGTTATTATTTTCCTATAATTGCAATAATTTCTAACAGTATGGCTCAATTTTTGGCTATGTTTTTGAACTTTTTTTTTTTAATGATAACTCATATTTGCAGTTTATGATGAATAATTAAATATAACTCTCATTGATAGTGAGTAACAGGATTTATGTCTTTTAAGGGAAATGCAAAGTACTAGTACCAGGATGTGTGACCTTTAGGTGGTCATTGACTAATACTTGATATATTATACTATGATGTTATGCATTTGATTTTACTGTTGATCATAGCAATTGGAGTGATTTATATATTCATAATTTACCATGTCGTTATCTGAATTCAGAATCAGTTCAGCCAGAAAGTCAACTTTTGCCATCATAATCAAAACCTTTTGCCACTAGTGGCACTAGTGTTCCAAAATTATTAGAAAAAAATAAGAAAAATTAACAAAATGTTGTTGAAAAATTATCAATCAAAACTGACCCAAACAAAACATGGTTTGAACAAGCATAACTCATATGTTACGGAATCTTAGCACATGCTGAAATTTTTAATTCTTCATGCTAACAGAGGGATTGTAGCAGTTGCATTCATGTTGATTGAGACCCACTCGACTTTTGCCGAAATCGTGCCCACCTTTTTTTGATCAGTTATTTGACCCAAACATGATTATGCAAATTGATGACAAAGAAGGATTCAAAGAACAGTTAATTTTTAACAACCAACGGTGTAGCATTGCAAGAAGCACATAAATATGCGTTGTCAAAAACGTTCTTCATTCATTTCATTTATACTTTAGTATCTGACCACCCTCTAAAAGGACTGATCTGACAATATCTTTCTTGACAAGTTAGCTTCACTTCCCCCACTGCTGTGTCATGTGAATCATTATGTTCACATTCACCACGATTTTCATTTCAAGTGTTCAGGCAACAAATCTTGGCACATGGGAACTGAAATTGTGGGTTTTCTTTCTGTAACATGAATGCCACTAACATTTCTGTTCACAATGGGATCCTAAATGGGGAATAAATGTTTACCCTTCTACTCAGCAGTGTTAACTGTCTAAAAAAGTTTTTCCATGCATATTTTCATAAATATTCTATGACACCTTGCACATTTATGTTGTATATTATCTAATGTTGTAAATTAATTATTGACAGATTGAATTACAACATAATGCTCTCCAGAGCAATGCCTCATAATCTTACAAAACAATAACTTGCATAAATTAGCTTTCCCTACTATAGAATCAACATACTCTTATGTGCAAAGAGTAGTACGGTAATACATCATCTAAGCTGAGGAAAAATGTTCAGTGTGGATTCCAATCTTACTGCTAATAACTAATGTTTCAAATTACACCAACAGATACTCATTCACAGTAATAAAATTTGTGTGCTATGAATTTACTGAGTGTATACAATTCTTTTCAGGTTCACCAAGAAGTTCGCCATTATTTTTTCCAAGTCCTGCATCTTTGCCAAGTATGCCTACTATCATGGGATCACCTACTAAGAGACTCACTGTTGGATTTGACACTGGAGGTCCTCAACCAGTAGGACCTGGGGCTACTGATATGAATAGTCCTTCAACAGTGAGTACTGTAAAACCATATATACTATTCTGATGTCTTGAGCGTATTCACTGGATATTAAGTTCAAAAATTTGGCAGGGAAACATTGAGTTTTAATTTACTCATCAGCAAAAATAAAAAAATTAAATACTGAACAGTTAATGCATTTACAGTAACATGTCCTTTGGTTAAAATAAAAGTTTGAATTAAACTAAATTCAGCTCTGCCATTTGGCAGGGTTCCCACAGTTTTAAAAACCTGTTTAAAAGCTTTTGAGCCAAATATTCAACTTATCATCAAAAACATCTCCAGAGGGCTAACGTTTTTTTTCTTACATCATGTTACAGCCACTGAACATGCCGTTTGCAACCCGGCCAAAATCATTACGAATGGACACTAGTCCTACAGAGAAACATCAACGCAGGAGGTCATTTAACCAAGACACACAGCAAATTGTGACTAAGATACCACTTGCAAAAAGTGCAAGTTCTGGAAGACTTTCTGATCAGCTAATAAGGGCAGCCTTTGGTAATAGCAACTTAGAGCCAACTTTATTTGGTGGTTCACAACCTGCAGGTGTGTAATCAACTTGAATTTCATGATAACTTGTAGTTATTACAGGAAATTTTACATCGTTAACACCTGAATATAGTGAAATGACTATTCAGCTTAGTACCGTTAAAGTCCTAATATAAACCGCATACGTAATAGTAACCGCACCCCCAATTCCGGCTTAGGGGTTAAAGAGTTCTTAACAAAAATTGAAAACTTGAAAAGTACCTATTACTAACCGCACCCCCAATTCAACAAGACCGTGACTGACTTCATTGTTTCAACCAGCTGTTCCAAAACGGCATTGTTCCTAATCCTATTCATTTGTTTCGACAACACGCCTAAAAATATTCACACCTATTTATTGTTCAGCGGTGATAAGATGTCAGACAGGCAATGAAACTGCTTTTGTTCTGGCGGCGACCTCTGTCAATACTCTTTCTGAATACGTCTGTGTTTCGTAAGTTTTAGACAATGAGCTTTTATCACCATAAAAGTGTTAAACTGAGCATTGAAGAATAATTTATCTTTCGAAAACAAATAATTTCTTGATTTAAAAAAAAAATCATGCCGTTTTCCCATGGAAATCAAAGGCAAAAGATCGCACTACATTATCGGTAAATCTCTTCCGTGTTGCGTTCACCATGAGGTCGCTGAACTGTCATTAACATATTTAAATGAGCGATGTAATTTAGACACGTGGGCACCATCCAGCATTTTGATTGGTTAATTAGCGACTTGACCTATCCGGTCAATAATACGTCACGTGAGCATTCAAAAGCATGGCGGATATCGTATCGGCTGTTTACATGTGACTGAAATCATTTGCTTACGGGGAAACTAAGTTGAATTTTACTTGCATTTTATAACAATTCAACGAATTTATTTTTCGTGCGTTATTGTAATCACTACTAAATAATAATCATCAATATCAACACTTCGAAAATAAGTAAGTTATTCACTTGTGACCAGCAGCATGGCCGGATCGAGCTACATGTGATCATTTGCTACTAAGCAGTGCATTCGTGTTTTTATTTGAAACTTCTCTTAGAATATACTTTTCGTTTCCAAGAAAATTAAAAAAAAAAATGCATATTACATTAAAAATATTTTTTGTATCATGTGGAATTTTTTTTTGATTGACTGTAATTTTTCAACATTTCGTAACGCCTATTTTAGAACCAAAATGAGGCCTTTCACTCTTCCCCGACGCCTATTCAAGAGATTGTACGGTGTATTGTTTGTTTTGTGTATGTGTTGTGTACAAAAAATGACCACGCCCATTTAGTGATTGCAATATGTACGTAATAGAAACCGCACCCCGAACTTGAGCTTTTGATCCCAATTTTTAAATTGATACATTGTAATATAAACCGCGGTTTATAATAGGACTTTAACGGTAACCAACGCTGGTTACAGTGAGTGTAAAGTAATAATATTATGATATTTGTTTCTTGATAAGTACTGAGTAATGTTTACAATAGTGCAAGTGTTTGCATTTTCATTTTAAATCTGTCGGCTATTGTTCATGGCCGATGAGGCAATGGCTATCAACCAGTCATGGGACTGGGCATGTTGGGTTTGAGGTTTGGTATACGCTTACACCTTTGGTTTTTTAAGAAATCAATATGAGTGCACACATTTATATGGAAAACAATCATAATATTATTACTTGACACTCACTGTAACTGCTATTGGTGACTAGGCCGAGTGATCATTTTGCTCCACTCGGCTATTACTGGTAGTACAACTTACTAGTAACTGATCATACCCATAGCCACTACCAATCTGACAGTCGTAACACATTATATAGGTACTAGAAAAGATAAATGTTTTACCACATTATTTTCTCTATTTGATGATCCTGCATACAAAAAATGCAATTACCGGTATTTGTGTGTGCTTTTATTGAAGATGTGCTTGTAATAAAGCAAATACAGTAATAGTTCTCTGAGAGATACAACTGTTCTCATGTTGTGTAAACAAAGGTGAATATTATACCCACCCATCACATGAAACATACACGCTACATCAAATTTCTTGCAAGCAAAATCTGAACAAATTGGTTCTTACATATTATTTTATGTTTCAAACAGGTCTATGCATCGCTACAAGTCCACCATCTCCTATGTATCCTAATTTAATAGGATATACATCTAGATCTCGTCAGAATTCATTTCAAGGTGAAGGGTCACCAACAAGTCAAGGTTCAGTCGTATACAGTACTTCTCCTTCTAGTATGGAAGGACCTATTACGTTTATTGCACCAGAATTACCGGAGGAGACTCTCATGGAGGTACATGTCTATCCTATATCATCTTGTATTGTCCAAGTGTTTCCCAAATCACTCTAAACCAATTAAAGGGGAAATTATAAATACACAAATGTGTATGTGTATTATTGAAATCATTATATAGTATGCAGTTTTCAAATTAAGTGTGGAAGTACCTGTTGTATTCAAATTTTGCTCTATGTTCAATAATATAATGTCTTATTTACTGTAGTAAAAATCTTTAAACTCACAAAATGTTAGTTTATTGAAAATATTTAGGAAAGATCATTACTATTACTAACATTCCAACCCAAAAAACTGACCAGACATATCCAGTATTTATTCTGATGTGAACAAGAATTTTCATTATATATTGTACTGTTTTGTTTCTTTTGCAGCCTGAACACAATGAAATACTAGAAAAGCTGACACAGCTGTTTGAATTTGTAGAAGGCATCATGGAAGTTATAAAATCCAAATCATCTCCACTGGCAGAATCACTCTACGCTAAACAAAAAGAAACTTTTTTATATGACGAAATATGTTCATTCAGTGATAGCCGAAGGTAAAATAACTCATCCTTAACTTATATGTAGTCAACTAAGTTGGAATACGTAATCACTGCTAGAAAACATGGAATTCTGAGTCACTTTCTTATAAAGTTTTTCTGAAAAATGTCCTGAAATACCAAAAATTGATATTGGAGTATCAGTGGTTTCATTACTATGAACAGAGCCCTCTATAGTAGGAATACGTGAAATAACTTGAGGGAGTACTATAGAAACGACTAATTTGTATTCATGACTGAGCAAAACAATAGCAGCAACTTACAATGGACCACTGTTATTTTATCAAGAATGAATATTTTAAATATTACTTTGACAGTCATTTGTTTATTTTTGTGAATGTTTTTTTTTTCAGGCAAGCGGAACAGTTAGTGTTATATCTGAGAGCGTTACAGATCTTATCAAATGCTTTATGCCTAGCAAAGGATGAAGTCAAAGCCAAACGATTACAACCTTCAAATGCAATGAAAACTGGTAAGGGATTGGTCAGTTACTTCGGCCTAGGGGGGGTCGGTGGATCAGTAGGGGGGGGTTACCCTGTTTTTGATTGTGCGAATAGGGGGGGTCACCCTGTTTTTGATATCATGTTTTCCAGAATTCACACACGCGCTCATGTATATATTTTTAAAAATTTTATTTCAGAACAAACGATAAAAAAGTTAATCGTACACATGTGTTCTTAATAATAACTATTACCTATATTGCCTATAAATTTGTTGATGCAAGAAATGTTATAGGCTAAATATTTTGAGGTTAAAGTTGCCAAATAACTAACAGATTATGCAATGCGGCTAGAACCCCAATTATACAGTTAAGTTTTAAACACATCCCAAGTCCATGTGCTGCTGATATCAGATTATTTTATTTAAAGTCTGAAGTCAATATTGTATAAGATATTTACTGGATTTATCCAATTATAACAGGAGACGGAAAGACAACACAGCAGTACAAAGAGCAGTGACAGTTTTTGTTCAGCAAATCAAAAAAGTTAAATTTGTGAAAATGCTGATATATAAATTAAAATAAATGATGAAAAAATAAATAAATAGTTTTTTTGTTTTTTTAACTTTTAAATATGCATATTTTGCTCTGTAAAATACCAAAATCCAACACAAATTTAAGCAAAAATCAAAGTTTCCTTTGTTTTCATAAGCACAGACTGTGCTTCGGGTGTAAAGCTTTCCTGGTCTATAAGATATGAAAGATATTTTAAATCCAACTTAGTTTTCAAAGACTTCAAACCGCCTAGATTCAAATCCTCTTTTCCTATCTTATAAGGGCGATTATCGAGTAAGTACTCCACAGCTTTGCTTTTATTTACTATCTTTAGCAGAATAGATTTCCCTCCTTCCTGCAGCCTTTTCTGTAGTCATTTTTTGGCTTTATGCTTCCCCTCCCCTCCTAAGGTCTATTAAATGCAAACGCTAAAAAATTATGTCAAAATTATGGCAAACCATGATATTTTCAATGCACATATAATACATTTTGTAATCATGTCAGAGCCAAAACTGTTAATGTTTCTTTGTTTTTGTAGGGGGGGTCAGCATGTTTTAAGTTTTAAAATATAATGTGGGGGGGGGGGTCACCCACTTTTTGACTCCCATGTGCGAAGCACAAAATGGGAGTCTTTGCAGTTAGTGTGTCTGTATGTGTGTATGTGTGTATGTGTGTATGTGTGTATGTGTGTGTGTATGTGTGTATGTGTGTCCGACTGTTCCACTGCTATCTCAAGAACCATACATCGGTTTTTGATGAAACTTGGTGCATAGATGCTCTGGGCCAATGCGCAGATTTGATTAGGTTTTGGTAAAAATCCATGCTCGTTAATTACCTAATTTGCATGATAATTAGCTAATTTTTAGCTGTTCTATGACTGTTCCACTGATATCTAAAGAACCACTCATTGGATTTTGATGAAACTTGGTACATAGATGCTCTGAACATATGCGCAGATTTGATTAATTTTTGGTAAAAATCCGTGCATATTAATTACCTAATTTACATGATAATTAGCTATTTTTTAGTGGTTCCATGACTGTTCCACTGATATCTAAACAACCACTCATTGGATTTTGATGAAACTTGGTACATAGATGCTCTGAACTAATGCTAGGTTTTGATTAGTTTTTGGTAATAATCCGTGGATACTAATTACCTAATTTGCATAATGATTTGTCAATTTTCGGTTTTTCCACTGATATCTCAAGTACTAATCATCACATTTCAAATGAAACTTGGTACATAGATGTCATACGACACTGCACAGACCTGATAGTTTTTATGGTAATATCAGTACATATTAATTACCTAATTTGCATAATTAATTAATTTTCAGCATTTGATATAAGTAGTTAGCATTACATTTCAATGAAACTTGGTACTTACATACTCAAGGACTATGCAGAGATTGATTGTTTTCGATAAATATTTGTGCATATTAATCACCTAATTTGCATAATTAGTTAATTTTCAGCTTTTCCATGGGTATCTCACGTACTAATCATCGCATTTCAATGAAACTTGGTACATAGATCCTTTAGGACTATGCAGAGACCTGATTAGTTTTAGGGTAAATAATTGTGCATATTAATTACCTAATTTGCATAATTAATTTTCAGCTTTTCTACTGATATCTAAAGTACTAATCATTTACATTTCAATGAATCTAGAATTATGCAGACCCAATTAGTTTCCGGTAAATATTTGTGCATATTAATCACCTAATTTGCATAATTAACCAACTTTCACACTGATATCTCAGGTACTATACATCACATATCAATGAATGTACATGGATGCTGTAGGACAATAGACAGACCTGAATAATTGTGGGTTACAATCTGTACATATTAATTACCTAATTTGCACAATTAACCAATTTTAAGCTTTCACACTGATATCTAAAGTACCGTAAAAACTCCAAAATTTCGACCGGTTTTAAATAATTGGCGTTAGAAATGTGACATGTTTTTAGAGTCGTGGCCGAGTTGTAACTCAAAATCTAAACAAAGTCATCAATCAGTGAGTATTATGACAAGCAAAACAAAACATCAAGACGCGCAGAAGAGGTCAGCACAAAACTAATAGGTCAAAAGACAAAGCTGTCTCGCACTACCTAGGAAAACTTGCGAATGTTCGAAGTACAGGTACCCATTGGACAAAAGATACATGGAAGTTTAGCAAACTATCTCCCCGACCCAGTGCAATGTATCCGGTTAGAATCAAAGCTCACGTGTCCCTTATTTGAGGGACCAAATTCTGCCGTAAATTCGCCCTTGGATTAAAAAATAAAATGGGATTTAAGAAAATAAAATGGGACTTTTAAGGTGTATTTTGGCGTCATTTTTCAGACATTTTAATCAATCCTGCCGGCTAAAATAGAGTCTAAGTTTTACCGTAGTCATTGACGTCTGTCTATTCAAGAGTACACGTGTATGATTTTTATCGTGACTAGCGTGAGCGGGTAAGCTTCCTTTCGAGAATGAGCTGTTATCACTGTGAACAATGTTAAATTATTCTTCAGATGACCAGTTTATTTTTTAAAAACAACTAATTTTTTTATTTAAAAAAAAATCATGCCGTTTTCGCATCAAAATCCAAGCCAAAATATCGTACTACAACATCAATCTCTTCGCATTGCGTTCAATAACATTAACATATTTAAATAAGCTATGGTAATTTGAACGCGTTGGCATCATCCAGCTTTTTGATTGGTTAATTAGCGATTTGACCTATTTGACCTAAGAGAACATGGCGGATATCCTACAGCATCAAACGTTTATACGAGACCGGAATCATTCGCTTAACGATGAAACTTAGTTGACTTTTATTTGTATTTCATAACCATTCAACAAATTTATTTTGTGTACATTATTATAATCACTACTGAGCACAGGGAGCCCAGGAACTATAATCAACTGTAATACGCAGTCTGTATGAGCGGGGGTGGGGGGGGGGGGTATAGGCTGGTATCTAGTGTAAGAAATAGACAAGGGATGAAGGCTCCAGCCAGCTCACATTTTTTAAACTCGAAAAAACGGACGAAAAGAATGAAAAATAAAATCTAAAAAATATACCAGGTTGAAGAATATTAGTTGCTTCTTCAAATTTCGCCAAAGCCCTACCTATATTTTACCGATATCTGCAGAATAAATCAAGAAAACCACACAAATTTACTCCATTTAAAAAAATGTGAGCTGGCTGGAGCCTTCATCCCTTGTCTATTTCTTACACTAGATACCAGCCTATACCCCCCCCCCCCCTCATACAGACTGCGTATTACAGTTGATTATAGTTCCTGGGCTCCCTGTGTACTGAGTACAGTAATAATCAACAATTCAGAAACGCAGCATGCCGAGATTTTTGTGTTCGTTTTTATTTGAAACTTCGTTTATTTAGAATATATTTTCGTTACCAATAAAATAAAAATCTCTCAGTCAATCAGAAACCCGGATTCATGTCTTCGAGGAAGGTCCCGTTTGAACGCTCACATCGGGTTTTTTTTTCGTTTGGGGGAAAACTAAAACTGGTCGCAATTTTCGAATAAGAATGAGTCGGCAATTTTTAGTGGAGTCGAAAATTTGGAGGTAAATAAAACACCGAAACCCGGCAAATAAATAGCCAATCGAATTTTTAGAGGGGTCGAAATTTTGGAGTTTTCACGGTACTAATTATTCCATTTCAATGAAACTTAGTACAAAGATGCTCTAGGACAATGTACAAACCTAATTAGTTTGGGGTAAAAATCTGTTCATATTAATTCCCTAATAAGCATAATAATTCATAATTTTTTGGTTCTAATCACATTTCAATTAAACTTGGAGACATAGATTTTCTGTTACATTGCGCAGACCTCATTAGTTTTACACTCAAATCTGGTCATATTAATTTTCTGATTTGCATAATTAGTTTTCAGCTAAGTAATTTCGAATTATATTTAATGTGTCTCCAATACTCTCAGCACATGGGAGTTCTTTCTAAGCTTTCTTTGATTTTTATTTGATAGGGGGTGGGTCAACTGAGATTTACAGCTGGCAAAATGGAATCTGCCGACCCCCCCTAGGCCGAAGTAACTGACCAATCCCTAAGAGTATTATAATACCTCGACCTTTGTTATGATGGATGCCTAATATGTCTGTGTATATATATATATACATGTAGTATTAAACATATTGACAGGTGTTTTGCTTTGTGTTCATACGTATGTCATTACAGTGTGCACTCTTGTATGAAATCAGATTCAACAGTATTCCTTTAAAATCTTTTTTAATATTGGTTACACTATTAGTTCAACATCAAATATTTGGAAGAAATATTCCAACTTTATGCGAGTTTTGTTTGACCTTGCCTGGTTGACATGTGTGTATATTGCATTGCCATATTGATATTATAATAGCAAGGTCACCCAGCCCTGTCATGTGAAATGTGCACTATATATTCAGTTAACACTCAGCATTCTCTACTTATAATAGTCTAGAATGGAATTTCCATATTTTGATATTATTGTTAGAATTGTTTTAAAGCAGCAGTAGCTGTAACTATGGATTTTTTTTCTTTAATTTTTATTTTTAATAAAACACTTTTTGTGTCATTAGTGCTATTCGTAACAGCCATCAACAAAATGTGTGTACTGAAAGCATAGTATATATGCTCTGTGCCAATGTTGTACATTAAATCACTTGCAAGTAAAAAAAGATGACCTCTCGCTAGTTATTTGATGTGTAATTTCCCATAATAGTTTGCGTTGTGTGTCATATTTTCATATCACGTGACCGATTTTACCGTAATAGCGACTATTCAATCTTTAGTTTTCACATTGCATTTCATGTAACATTAGCTTTGTGTAGGGTAACCTTGCCCATGCAGTTTTGTCTAAAACAATATTCATCTTTATGTGGTTAGATTTAACTAAAAAATCTGTTTCATCTGTTCAGTTTAATTAAATAGTGCATTTTCTAATTTGCAGTAACACAAAGTTTGAACAACAGATACCGTGAATGTCTTGCCAAATGTAAGGAACTAAAGCTACAAGGTGTGCCTAGATTATCAGCGTCAGAGATGGCTGATATCAAGGCTGAAAAGATGATGTATGACTATGCTATAGATCTCTGCCAAAATGCTGCTTTAGATGAACTTGTTGGAAACCCACAGGAGGTAAGTATCCCGATTCCGTGTTTTGTCAACAGTTTTTTTAGTCACAATAACTCAAAGTTTAATTTGATCTGTTAATAGCGCATGAACTTACATAAATTATACAACAAATGCAATTTTCGGTTTACATGTGCTTTCTTTAGAGATGCACTTCTAATAGAAAAAATACAGTATACATTAGTATATTATTTTCATCAAGTTCACTTTTAATATACAGTAACTGGTTTATGTCCATCAGTGTCCATTATTTTCATGAGTTATCTTTGGAGAAAGTAAGTTTCTGGGTGAGTCTGATTGTTGCAGTTTGGGGTACATGGTATGCTGAACAAAATAAGGATGTATGAAAATATGTAATGAAAAGAGAATGAGGAGATACATAGAGTTTATTTTATTGAGTACCAACTATGTACATTTTATATTTCAGTGTACTCATAGGTACCTCTATGCAAGCGCACTTCTGATGGGACTATCAATGAGTGTAAACAATGACCATGATAAAGATCGTCTAATGAGATGTAAGTTTACATTAATATTATTAGTATTATATCTTGTAAACTTTACAAGGAAAGTATTATAACTGTGCATGTCCTCATAGTGTGTCCCTCTCCAATTAGATTGTTTCCATAGCAACCAATTGTAGATGACTGCTCTAACTGTTGCACATTCACAGATGATTGGACCAAACCAGTATATATTTTGGGGTCTGTCATAGATAAAGCCTTGTCGCAACAAAATCATAGTGATACTTAAAAGTATGGTTTCAGCGGCAAAAGTGACAGCTAAGATTGTGAGCTCATTGATGTACAAACTGAAATCCTGTTGAAATCAGTAAATAAAAACAGTTGTCAAATTTATTAATATTGAAAAAAAAACTTGAGCAGACACATTTATTACGGAAGGTGGTTAAAGTATAAGAATATGACCATGGGCGATGGTACATTGCTTGCTGCCATATTGTGTTTAAACTGAATAGCATGTGCAATGTTTAAGAAAACAAGACTCAATTATGACAATACTGTAAAATACTTTATTTTAGCTGGAATTAATTTTCACTGAAAAGGCTTTTTGGTTTTTTTTGTATGGAATTTATTTTCATTGATTTTTGACAAGTTGAATGTAAAATATAGGAAAAAAATTATATTCGCTGGATTTTATTTTCACTGAACCACATTCCTTCAGCGAAAAAAGCGAAAATAAAGTATTTTACAGTATTAGATACAAGTGACAAATAGAATGCTTTCTGATGTATTATAAAGTTGAGATCTTTATTTAAGAATTCTGTTGATACCAATCACAATATATAATAATGTTACTTTTCTCTACATTTCAGATCATTCATCTGTTCAAAAACGATTAGTCTACTTGGATAGACAGCAATCTTCCTACAATGGTTTATGTTGCTGAATGAACAAGGACTGAACTGACTCTTTGAAATCTCGGAAATGTGAACAAACCAGGTCATAGTGTGGATTGCTTCTGAATAACTGAATAATTTGATGAAACAAAGCAATGAACATCAATAGTTATGCAATTCAAGGATCTCATCAATGTGTGTTTAATATGTTATTTGATCAATCTGTCATACAGTCTGTTGGATAACTTGCAGTGATTTGCGATATTTACACTGTACCATATCATTATTGGTATGAAGTCCTCCTAAATGTTATTTGACATGGAATTGGCTGTGATCTACCTGGAGAAGTTTTTAAAAAATCCCATTGGATATTATTTGTGTGACATCATTAATAAATTCTTGTCGATATGACTTCCATTTATGCAGTGCATACAAAAATGTATATCATGCGCAGATAGTATTTACTAAGAATGGAGGAACATTTTTAAATTATATTCCCAAAGGAAAAGACCTAAACTGATTTGCAAATGGACACTGCCACTAATCGGTGCAACTGTAAAAATTTTATTTGAAGAAAAAAAATAATGTGTGGATGATAAGAAGAACAATCTTCATGCAGTAGACATTTGCATAGACCCTGTTTGACAGTCTTGACATGGTTGCCATCAAGTCTTGCTACTTACTTTAGCTAGACATATTTCTTTTTTACTTTGAAACATTTTTAATATTAAATTAGTTACTTTTAATTGTATATACTTATTATAAATATTCACCGAAAAATGTGTGTATAGTTGGTTTTGAATACTCGTTGCATTCTTTGAGAGTGCTTTCCTTTTCCTGCATGTATCTACAAATACTGGCAAACTGTTACAGCTCTTTGGTGCTAGAAAACACAGGGCACTCTCAGTATATGACATTGAACTTTTGTCGTTTAGTTTGAAATTGTCTGTGATGTTGAATGTTAACTTAAAAAGAGTATTTATTTAGGGCTTAATGAATATAGACAATTTGATAAACGATGCAGTACCTTGCCCAATGCATGATAACCATAGAATATTGGTTGTATTGTATATATTATTTCTGAAAGTATTACAATATTTGTCATTTCTTTGTTATCACTGCTGTCAGCATTTCCCTGTGAGTTAAAATGGCAGTTTTTTTTTTTAAGTGAAAAAGCGATCAGAATTAAATGCATATTTTCAAGGTTTTGTCCAGCTAGATGGAATGAAGTACAAATCACACCATCTGGATATCGTTTGAAATTGGTTGACCAGCATTTCAGTGTAGATGCTTCTTTGTTGCATTTCTGTAAACCTTCATTATACACAGTATTCTAATTTACAATAACTTCTTGTATTTATTCAGTTATTTTGTTAATTTATTTATTTTATTTTTTTGTTTGCCTCTAAAATCAAAGCTCTTGTGCTAGATAAATCAAATATTTTGATTATTTATGCCACTCCAACTTTTATTAAATTATATAAAGTTGATTAGTAGTGGGTAAATATGTTTATTAAAAAAAACCTTATTGATCTTGAATCATCAAAACATAATTTGTAATTTTGTCTTTGAGCCTTTTATTTAAAAAAAAAAATCAATAGTAACTTACATAAACAGCAAGTGAAAAGATTGTGATTGAAGGTAATATACACAAAATATTTCTGTATGAAATAAATGTCCAGTGTCATTGTGCACTGTAGTCGTAAATGCATTGTGGGTGATTTATACAAATTAATACCATACATGTATTTGGAAGTATACAAACTTGTGAATATAATGAGCAGAAATATTTCCCATTGCATCACTTTGAGTTTAATCAAATAAAAGGTGCTTCCAGTTTGTATAATTTGTGAGACAAAATAAAAAGCAAAAAGTACAAAAATGAAACTCAGGTTGATAAAGTAGTTGTCATCTTCTTCTTTTTTTTTTATTTAACTATGTCCTACTTTTTGGTCTTCCTTGTGTTTCACTAGTAAATGATAATTGTGTATGTGAACATACTTTCTCATCAACTTGTTTATAAGCAACATCGGTTATCAAAGGTATATTTTAGTTGCTGGGATGCCCTGGGTCTCAGTGATGCACAGTGCCATTGGTGAAACTGACATGGCACTTTTCACCAGGGACTGACAAATTTACTGTCAAAAACAAACTTATTTTAAGTTAGCATTTCACTTGAAATGTATACTACTGCAATTTAATCATTTTGTAAAGCAGTATTTCTTAAATAAAGCATGCCTTTCAACCTATTTGTAAAATGTAATGTATGTTGTTTACATAGAAAGTTGATATAATTTATAAAAATGCTGTCGTGTTTTTTTTTTCTTTTTAATTTAATTTTCTAGTATGTTGAGAACTACAAGTTTTGTGTATTTATATTTATGGAACTTTGTATTCTACTTTTCTCTGGTGGAAATAAAATGCATTGAACGTATGTTTGTATTCTATTTATGTTTATTCAGTTGATAAATATTTATATTTATTTATGTTTATCTTACTCACTGAGTACAAAAGTGCTCATTTCCTGTGTATACCAGCAGCACATCTCAAAGTGTCCTAATCAATCACATTTCTATTGTACTGGTATGTATGAACCAGATGTAAACAAAAATCTGAACTGATTGCATGAACTACACAGGTGATAATTAAATTCTAGCAAACACCACAACAATGACAATTCTGCTGTTACATAGTTGCTCTTTGTGTGTTTCTCCTTTTTCTGTCTACTTACAGAGACATATGACATCGTTGAGTAGCCCGGCTGCTTTTACTGAACGTGATGGCTTAAATGAAAAATTTAGAGCTTTCCATGGAAACAGCATTCAACCCATCTATCTCTCTCAAAGGTGTGTTTGAATAATTTTTATATTTTTGTTTGTTTAATACTGCTTTATCTTGAATGTTGGCGCACAAATCATAATTAAGCTATTACAAGTAGCATCACTCTATATACCCCTGGTACCATATTGAATTTAATAGTAGTTTGAGGCAGTGCTCACCATTGCCCGCTGTATACTTAAAAGACTCTCTACCTTACCTATATCTGAGTGTTAGGTAAAAGTCTATCAAATGTGATGATTCAGCCATACTTAACTTTACACATCTATAGTGATGTACACGTAAATCATATCATATGTATTTAGTCATGGATAAGTGAAATGCAACAAAAGGGGTGGGCTGGTAATGTTCATATTAGATCACAAATTTCCTGCATCAAGTGTCCATGGTTTTTAAGTACTATACACTATGATAATTTTCTCGAATTTTAAAAAGAGCTGAACTCATTAACATCTCATTCAAATTTATAATATGATTCTATTTAATACAAATAACTTCATCTTTCAAACATATCCTCAATGCTATCTGAAAAAAACAAAGCGAAATAAATGTTATATTAATTAATCAAAAAATATAAAATATAAATTCCTAGTATTCAAACACGATGCAGCTGGATTTTATCTTATGTCACGTGCGCCTCCAACGACAGCAACATAGATGTCGGCAGAGGGAGCAATTGACATCAACCATGAGACGACTATATGTACTACGTTTTACCTCAGACAACCAAAAATAGGTTTCACTAAATGGTGACGATAGGACCATGACTAACCCTTTGACAGTCATGATTTTTAAAACCAAAGTGCAACATTGTGTATATTGATCGTGTACATATTACAAATACAGTGCTCGCCATATCTCAATGTGGTTAGCGTTCCCATTCAGCATCCCGCCATCGGCCAAAGAGACTTGTCAACTGACAGCGATTCCTCTAGTGCGATTCCCCTGGTGGAGGATTCACCATCAGTTGACAAGCCCCTGTATCGTCGGCTGCGATAGACAAAGCGCCCCCAAGGTAGGATTCACTCGCACTCAGCAGTAAAACATACTGTCAACTTGTCGAGCTCGTGACATTTACTGAGTGTTGGGAATATACGTTACCATGTCCTGTTCCTGGCATCAGTACACATAACATTACAGGATCCTTTCCGCAACTTAAGGAGATGAATCGCAGATTACCGCGAGATGTCTGGAACTTACCTTCATACCATCGTTTTAAACCCGGTATGTCCGTGGATCGACGTAACAAATAAGTAAATTAAGGGGTTATATTACCATCTTTGTGATGACTAGAAGAATAATTTACTTTATTTATTCATCATTAACTCATCAAAAATTTACAAAATGGATAATTGAAAAAAATACTTGGAAATCTAGGCCAATCGACTATTCGAGATAAATATAAAACAGTTCAACTATCAACTACTACTCTTTTCACCTATAGGTTTTTATGATGTATATTCACCTATTTATACTAACTTTTATTCTGGCATTAAAATCTACACTCCATTTTATGCTCCGAACGTTAACATCGCTCTGAAATATTTTTTGAGTTTTGTTTAATAGTTACATTTGAGTTAATAATACTCGTCTATATTAGTGCATCTGACAATGACTCAGTTTCGAGTTGTCGGTGACAAGGTTTCAATCCTGTTATTTTCTCTGCAAAGGACAATTATGATCATTAGATGAATGATTTGGTTATTAATTTGTCATATATTCTTTTTTTATATACTAGTAGCGGTTTTTTTCAATCGTTGTTGTGATTTTTACATTTGAGCCAGTTCGACGATGAGATTTATTTCAGTTTCTTCCACGGGCGGCCAATGTACAGTCACACGAAGGCTGAAAATTCAAATAAATTAATCAGTACTATATTTTTTAATTAAATTTCCCCATTTTTCTACTATAATAACACTACGGTAGTATGAAACTTTACCTAAACGTGTAAAAATAAAAGTACTGGGCACTAATAATTATTCTTTTCAATTGCTACGTTTCGGCTGATATCAGAACCGAGGTGGTGGAAAAGTAATAATAAGGAGTCTATTGGCGTGGGGATTTGTGGGTAATATGGCAATGCGATGTTACGATTGGATAGAGAGATGTGGCATGACGGGTATTGTTATACATGTATATGATAGAAAGTAAAACTATGTGTCCGTTTCTTCAAATACATGTACAAACACATTAAAACAGTTTCCATTTTTTTTAATATGTGATTTTCCAAATTAATGTTTAAAGTCTCATCTCTATCAGACACCACATTTATTTATTAATTCAGTCTGTGTTATTTATTCATTTATTGATAATATCTTATTATTTATTTATTCATTTTGTAAATAGCTTTTTAGCGCAGAGGTAATAGTAGTGCCGCGGGCTAAGTGTATGTATAAGAGTTCTCATTATACGCGGCTCCACTCACATTGAAAGTATAATGACGTCATATTCCTCATTTGCATAATATGCGATATTTCATATCACAGAAATTTTGGGGTCACTGAATACATTATGTACAAAGTTTTGTCGGTTTCACATGTAAAGCGTTTAATCAGGAAATGTCTAAATATTTCAAAATGTTGTTTCACAGAATGAACAACTAAATATGCATATATTACAATATGAGTATTGGTGGCGATCATAGAAAACCATAGAAAATGTCTATGATATATTTTTTATTTTGTTTTTATATAATTTAATTTTGATTTATTATTTATTTGCTGGTAAAATAATATGTGGCGATAGTTAAAATAAATAAAATAAAATAAAATGTATGACATAAAAAATACAAGCCGTATAATACATAAGGCAGTCATATACTAGTTTTTATATTTTGTGCGTCTTGTTTATATTTCATCTCACGAAATAAATCTACACTGACACTTCAATATCTTGTTGACGAATATTAAAATAATTAATACATTATGCATGTTTCCCAGGTCACGGTCGCATGGCTGAGTTATTTGTTAGTGTAAGTGATTTAGCATACAAAATAAAATAGGCGCTAATGTAAGATTGTGTTGGTTGTCGGTTTAAATAAATAAATATATAAATATGTAAAAATATAAATATATAAATAAATAAATATCTGTCCTGTGTGGTTATGTGTTTTAATTAAAGCAAAAACTTGAGTGGAAATAGATGATTACATTGATATTAAAAAATTAGTCTACGTGTCTTCATTCGCCGATTTCCTGTCTATGAATAGAGAATCATCAATATGCCACGTGACTGACCCTGGAAAGACGTACGTGACATGTTTACGTCAGAGTATTATGTATGTAATACGTGTAATACTGACAGTAGTATCTGTGTTGCATCTGTAGTAATAACGAGTATCTTATTTTTGTTCGTGTCAAAAACAACCATTTTGTACCTATGTACAATTACAAAATCGGCATCGCGTTCTGTCTCACCAAAGACTATAGTCTTTGGTCTCACGTACTAGTTACAAATACTAATTGAATATTTCCCAATTTCACAGCTGTTCTCCTGCGCATGCGTATCTCTTATTTCAATTGCCAATTGTTTCACTCGCCAGTATATCTGTTAGGTGCCCTATCTATTGCCGAATGTGATTTGCGTTGTGTTCTTGAGTTTTGATTAAAAACGAAACAAATAAACAGATAATAATAATAATAATATAAGTTTAGCTCAATATTATTAGAATAAAAAACCCAAATATGCAGTCGATGAGTTGTTAATCCCTGGGGGATGGTCTACTGGGTTAAACGTGGACACAATTGTTAATGAGCTTCCAACCACGAAGGCCTTGAATTGCACGTAAAATACGAATCAGACAGTGACGAATTTTAGATGATATCATCACTGGAATGACGAGGCTTGGCTGTGAATAGTCGTCTGTATATTACTGGTGCAGTGTGTATCACTGACTATCACTACATGACACTATACGGCTATACCTTTAGGCGACGTACAGTATTACCAGTGCCACGCGCACTGCAAACGAGAAAGACGGCCATTTTTGAAAGGGAAAGGTAAGTTTTAAAGAGTATATATTACTGGCATATTCCACGCCGAACACGTCGCTCCCGATGTATGATACTGTATCTCAGTCGCTACAAACCCTTTTCAAATTTACCGTGATCGGCACTGTACTGTGTGCTGTATGTTCCATGTCATGCATTGTGCGGGCAAGGCCATGCATCAAAACGTGTCTACTGTCACTTAATGATTAAACCAATTGCCGAGTCAACTATACGCTTGGCCATAATTCGGCAAAACGTGGTGCTGGGTTGCACAAAGTTGCACGATATTTATGAGTAAATGTATAAAAAAAATTGAGATTGAAATCGTCATGACGGGAATCATGCAAATTACTCTCTCACGCTGCTACAAACAATAACACGTGTATCAAATATGGGAGGACATTTTATAATAAATCGTTTGTTTTTAAATATTTTGACTAAGGTTTTGGAAGCAACTTGAGTAAGTAAATGCAATAATGTATTATTCAATGTTGTAGATATCGGCAAAAACAAGAGTTTGACACTTGTGTGGTTGTGTCCGTCATATCACACACAGTATTCACATAATAACAGTTACTAGTAAATACTTAAAATATTGATATTATAATGTGTAGGGTATCTAACTGATTGAATCCACACTAATTAGATGCATATGGGCGGTTATAACCGATGGGACGTAATTAGTGCGAACAGACTATGCATAAAAATAATTCTTTTAATCCATATACTAGTATATTATAACTTTATCGTTTATATGAACATGATATCTTCAAATTTATGACACGTGGTTTAGTACACGTGATCAATTGATATACCGGCGACTACAATGTGACCAAGTCAGTGAAAATAGCACGAGGTTGTAAATTCAAAAGATGTCTACTTTGTTGATGATGTCACCATCTCACCCCTAAGGCAATCTATTTACGTATGCATGTATGTATCAGACTGTTTTTTTTTTGTCACGTGTTTTTCACAATAGCAAAAACGAAAACCTCAAAATGTGATGTCCTAGAATGTCGCATACCGCACAGCATTTATGTCATTTCTGAAATCATCATGACCTGCTATTAAGTTCAAGGTCGCGTTCGATTTGCTCACTCTCAGTTCGCAAGATTATTTGTTCCCACTTGACTGTCATAGAATATTAGATTTAAGACACCGGCTGTCGAAAAAGCGAGGTCAAGTTTTCTGAAGATGGGGTCACTATAACTAGTTTGTATTTTTGTAAGTATGTATTATTTTCGGAAATTGCCAGTGAAAATAATATTCATTTTAATCGACTAGAACTAAATGTGTGTTGCCATGGTGAAAGACTCGATATTTGGCATTTCAGTTTTGTGCGATTAGAAGGCTATACATGGGGAAAATGAAATCAGACACTACCCGATATCTAACCCAAGGGGTGTTACCATGGAAACCATGATCGTACTGAGTGGGTCATATGTAAAGTAAAATCTTTGAATATTTTCTTTTAAAATCACCAACGCATTTGATGATAACTCTAAACTTGTATTCAGAAATTATGAGATATTCTCATTAAAATAGCAGCAGTGATTAATACTTAATCATGGCGAGAAAAATAAATACTACGCAGAAATCATTCCTAAATATACCATCAGGTCTGTCGTAGTAAAAATAACACATTACGCACGAACCATGGTTAAGGAGCGGGTAATGCAGCGGCACTATCATGACACCGATAAGAAGTTACAATACGCGTTACCCTTCCTGTTATGCCGCCTCCATTGTCCACGTGAATGTGACAGACTGTACAAGAAAAGAAGTAGTTTGAGATAGTGATGATCTATTCGCAATTTATTAGTGTATACTTAGTATTTTAACTATTTATTGTCCCGCATTGTATGAATGAATTAACTTTTAAATTAAGGAAGTAGTGGGAGTTTAATAGAAGTTCACATTTTGTATTTGTTATAGAACTATATGATATCAGATTTTTATACTTTATGAAAGCTTATAATTCACACTAAATAAAAAATCGATGTTACGTTAGATGCATCCTTCGTGTGGTCATGTGACTGCTAAGTGAAATATTTTTTTTGAAGATCCAAATGAGTTCTGTGAAAAAAATTTATATCATATTTTATTTCTTGATAAATGTAGAATAAGACTAAGAAACAAAACAGCCACAGAGATTTTGCATAACTATTTTTCTTTTAATTGTCTAGTTTGCATTTTCACCAGAATATTTTGTTCGTTTTTACATTCAGATAGTAAAATCTTTCGGAACGCATAAATCCAACAAACATCTCCAACCGGGTATTGTTCATATATACTACATTACAATCTCTTTAAAAAAAATCTGATGAGTACCTACTGAAAAATACTCATTTGATGTCAGAATTAAAACAAAAATTACACTAATTTGCATATCAATAGAAATGGTCACAAAATATTCTCTAAACATTGTTTTGATATCCAGTAAATTGTAGATGATTGGTAAGCATCTAAAAATGTTCTAAAATTATATTATACATGTACTCGACTGTGTGAGTTATTAATTATTTAAAATACATGCAAATATGCAAATTTAGTCATCATAACAATGCAGTTGTTGTTAATTTAATTTAATTTATTTTGCCTACTGTTTTAAGTATGTTCAATTTATGATAGAGCGCTGAAATTTTCATAAATAATAAAAAATACTTATAAAGTATAAAAGGTTTATCTTGATTAACGTGCTAACAACTACATAAACCTATTAAAATAAGTAGATTATAAAGCTACTGGGCGAATAAAAATGTATAAATAAATTTGGTGGTTCCCCGGCTCATGGAAGGTAGTAGTCCTAGTCCTTCCATGCTCGGCTATAATACGGATGAATGAATTAATGCATGAATGTGTTTTTGTACAGAATGTTGCAGCAATGAGCGCCTACTAAACCATTCATGTATTCTGCAGCTGTCTTCAGATGCGCGCACTAAAATCTCGTGCAGTGGTGCGTTATGTAGTGATACGTAGTGATATATATTAGATTGTCATATCACATCAACAATTATTTTTTAACAAATCATAAATAATTCAGCGATGTCGCGGTTCATAGATTGTTCATTTCTGAAGCCTAATACATTTCTACATTTGAATAATAACGGCCATATACATCCACTACTGCATTATAATCGGAATATATAGCAGGATATTTCACACGCAATATTACTAATTACCTACATGACAATTTTATTGGCTGTCTGCTCGAGTCAGCAAAATCTTAATAATGCAGTCACGATTCGGTTGTTGATGCTTTTCACGAGATTCCAAGCGTGCAACTGTCACAATGGTACAACAATGTACTCGTCTACTACCGCCGTGTTCTTTGTTCTGCGCGCACCATGATTCCAGTACCAGCATGTATAAATCTACGTTACATATTGCATTAACCCCAAGTGTCGTGTTAGTAATGTGTATAGTCGTTTTAATACATTTCATTGTTTATAGTAGAATAATTCACATACCGGAATTTAAAATTCGTGTATCCCGTTTGATCAAGGATAATTTCGCCTCGTATATGTGTAAAACGTATTTTTTTTTATCGAAAGAAGTTCGAACTGAATTGATGTGTTGCGTTTACTGTTGATGTTCATGAGAATAATGCAATGTATTATGGGAGAGAAATTCTCATCGAATATAATCTGACAAATATGATCACACTCGAACCAAAAGTCTAGGTATGACGCAATACTTTCACTACCGTATAAACTATTGCAATACACAAATCTAATAATTCGCGCCCTTGCGCGAGAGTGTCAAAATAACGTGATGGATGTAAGGAATGCCATTAAAATATACAATTGTTTCGGTGTCTAGCCGTTCGTCGTTTAAAGCGGGGGAGTCGTGACCTGCGCATGCGTCAGATGGCCATGGCGTGTCATTGTTTACAAACAAGCGTTTACCCATGAGCCTTTGTGCGTTTACCGTGTGTTGTTATCGTCGCTTGGGACTCAATTCACGCGCGTGCACAGGTGATGACCCCCCCCCGCTTTAAAATATAGCAACTCTCTGCAAAACAGTATTGTTTTTAGTTAAAGGACGAAAATAACAAAATAAAATATTGCAATTTAACGACACCCCAGACGCTCGTTTCCAACAAGAATCATGATGGTAGGAGTTACAATTATTCAACGTAAATTAATTTGTACACAGGTCACTACCCTAAGGCTGCAATTGTTTTTGTGTTTTTTTACCCTGAAAGAAATACTTTTAAAAAAAAAGAAACTCATTTCTAATTTTTCACTACCACCATATATGTTTCATCATAAAATGGCGAACGCGATTGTTAAAATACCCGTGTTTTGTTAAGAACGAGCGTAAAAAAACGTGAAACTGCGTTGTTAAAATTCAGACACAACATTTTTATGAACTAGATAATGTCAATAGACTTTAGACGTGAATGGCCGCCGAGTTCTCGTTAAGAAGAAAGAACCACGAGACTTGTATTTGCATTTCATTGTGTTCAATTCCTTCCTGTTATCGCACCCACCGTTTTATTGACATATAAAACTATGATATTTGGAACAGTAGACGAGAGAAAATAGGACACAATTTGAGGGACGCACTCAAATTTTGTGACCCTCTCGCTCCCAGCGAGATCTCAGCGACCATTTGCTTAAACTATTAATATATATATCCTTCTGCTGTGAGGCTGAGGACGCCACCTCAGTCGAAGCCGCGTTTAAATACATGTAGCAGTCCATGAACTATTTTGTTTTGATTGAAAATATATATTGCACACACACGTGATCACTCATAATTACAAATAGGTTGTAAAAATCTGCCTAATCATATGCTGTTTTGTTCCCGTGGCACATATCAATGTGTCAGTGTTGTCTTGACGACGCATTGAAAGGTGCGTGTGGAGTTTTGTTCGCACAGTGCAATTTTTAGCTTTACTTTACTATACTATGTGTACTAGTATTTTGTACCAGCTGGCATCGAATGACGATGTCGTGTACACCGTTCAGTACATGGTAATTGACACGTAATTATAAACGATAGACTTGTCCCAGACCAACAAATATACAACACAGTATAAAGTAATCTGAAAAATAGGACCAAAATGCCACAACCTGTATTAGTTATCATATATTTAATTTTCTCCTATTTCGCTGTAGCTACGGATGCGCTAAATTAATTCCCTATGAATATGCAAATCTCCAAAACAACTCAATGTGGAAAATGCCACTCAATTGCCTCACCATCATATGTATTTGTTTCATTTGTTAGTGGTTCACCGCTATATCGACCACCCATTTTTCTTGAACCTTGTACCGTTATCAACACAAGGAACGTTTACATCAACACTATAATTATTACGTAACTTAGGATTACGTAACAATCATCTGAAACCGTGTAATTTAGCATATTATGTAATGATGTGTGAGCGCCGTAATGACGTATGGAGCCCTTTTTCACTTTCATGGCTGACGCCGCATCAACAGGTTTGTCTTGAAGTTTTGTTCGTGGTAGAGCAATTTTTAGTTTCACTTCACCTTACTATGTGTGCTTTGTGTCTGCTTATTCAGCTTCGAGGTAAGTTGAATTTAATAAAATATGATGGTTTGCTCAAAGTAATTCTAAAACGTGAATCGTGTGCTGTTGCTGGAAGATGCATCTACTTACAGTACTGTCATTTCTCGGCTTCAGAAATCAAACAGGAAGAGATAACATATTTTAAGGTTTAAGCCTAGTGAATTCAGGGGTAGCCTGTCATTTAAACTGGGCGGGTGCGACTGCATCGGAGGAGTTCCGGGTGCTGACACTGATATAAACGCTAGTTAGTCTAAGTGAAAATGGTATATTATTCATAACCATAACAACAAATCATTACATGACAAAGTCCCCGTCTGTTTTCAGTGTAAGTTCTTATAAAAGTGCATGTGTACACATCTCATGATAAACAAAACTTGTTCGAGTCAGAGATACTTCCCTGGAACAGCATTGGGTTCTCGGTTAGCCATTTTGAATTCGATCTAAACAACAAAAACAAAATGACCTAGCATCCAAGCCCGGCACCCAAGTATTATTATATTCAATGTGCCAAGTTTGTCTATGCAAAACTGGGACTGGTTTCGAAATTGCTTGATTTTTGATTGCTTGGAAATGCTTGATTTTGTTATTTTAGCTTTAAAGGGCGGTGGTCGTCGCGCCGCCTCGTGTTTGATATGGGACTCATAGCGATGTATACTACGCGTGTAAAATACATCGTATGTTTACATGAAATTCGAGCACGCACTGAACGACGACCACCGCCCTTTAACATTTGTGACACAATTGCATTTTAATTTTGAATATGATCGGCCAAGATGTATTATATATATTTGTTGTTGAAAAGGGACAGAGAAAAACCCACATGTCACACTCGACACAGATTAATACACAGGATATTGTTTCACCATGGCGTAGGTGGATAGCAACAGATGGCGTTTGCAATGGGACTATATATATATATACATGTATACTGACATTCTATAAACCAAGTGATTTTTTCTTGTAATTTTGACAAATTTCTAGTTTTTTATGGCCATGACTTCCGGTGGCTTCCACCCAGCGTAAATTCTCGGATTTCTCTTACAATATTAATTGTTAGTGCGTTGGTATTGTTTGGATTTCGAATGATACGCAATACAGATGTGAATTGAAAAAAACAAATGAAGCGAAGGAGAGATATAAAAAATAGATTAGAAGATTTAAAGATGCAATTTGACAAGATCTGGTTTAATCGGGCCAGATCTGGTTTAATAGAGCCAGATCTGGTTTAATCGAGCCAGATCTGGTTTAATCGGGCCAGATCTGGTTTAATCGAACCAGATTTCTGTACAGTACAATCATGGCATCAACAATTTTCTAAAGGTATGTTTGTATATGTATATAGGTATACATATCATTTTCGAGTTGCCTTCGTTGCTCTATTTTTCAGATACGTTGCGCAAGTCAAATTGAATAGTTCTATTCAAATTAATTCCAATATAATATTAGTTGGATACTTTTTCTGGTTTTAACCCATTCATGCAAAAATAATTTTTAAAATTGTTTTTGAAAGCCCGATATACGGCAATATTGTGAGCACTGGTTTGCGTATGTCTTTATATTTTTTAATCGATTCCACACGCATGTTAATTTAACGTACAAATGTATCTAACAATCGTTTTTCGATTTGGGCCGAGGTATTGAATCCGTGACCGGGAAAGGATCGGGAATAATTAAGATCAAATATTGCATAACGCACCCTGTATCCCTTTAAGCCTTTTGAATATCAGTTAAACAAATATCAATACGCGAATGTCTATTGTAATTAGGATTTTGAAAATTATCAGCTTTTATCTTTTATACGAACGTCTATAAACAATGTGCACTAAGGTGGATAGTCCATTACCAATCGCATAAGGCAAAGGACATTTTCAATCGATTCCACACACATGCTATTTAACCATGAAAGGTATTTACCATGCTTTACATATTTTAAAGCAGGAGGGTCGTCACCGGTGCATGCGCGGGGATTGAGTCCCAGGCGACGATAACAACACATGCTAAAAACGCAAAGGCAACTGTTTTATTTGGGATAAACAGTGATGAAAGAAATGGTACTTTGGTATAAACATGGGTATAGATTTTGCCACTAACCAGGTATGAAAATGGTCACACTTTTAAGCACTCAGGGACACCTCCCTACCCCGCTATGTATCAACTGCCCCCCTGGCCCATAGTATGTCTGTTTACTCCTTTTATACATGTCTCGCCTAATTGGTATATTGCAAATAACAAGCTTTGAACTGAAATGTATGTTATATATTAAATGAAATTTTCATAATTGTCGGAACCACAATCGAACTGCGGAAACCACAAAGACATACGTTAACCGCCGTTGCTCGTTGCAGAATAACAGACTTAAACGAACTGAAATTGTGTTAGTTTTTTTTGTGTGTGTGTGACAATTTGCCTATGTAAATGGATATTTATCTTTAGTTGAATTTGTTATATGCTAGTATTTGAAGATATTTTACGTAGAACTTGACATGATTGTAGCCACATCGTTGTATTAGTATAATGTCGTATTTTTTTTTTTTTTTTTTTTTTTTGATCGATTCTCTACCACATTGTTGTATTAGGATAATGTCGTATTTTGTTTATGATCGATTCTTTACCCCAGTGTTTTTTTTTTTTACACTTACGTTTAGTATTTCTGTTTATATTTACTTCGAATTTAATCACTTGCGGGCCGGGAGTAATGTCGGAACCACAATCGAACTGCGGAAACCACAAAGAGATACGTTATGTACTTAAGTTAATTATTATTGAGTTAGTTGATTGGCTATTCAGTAACAAGTTACGTAAGCCCAAACTTCCGGCCTAACTGTATACTTTCAACACACGCTTTATTCGGCAGTAGCTGTATAGTATTCGTGTAGTCTATATAATCATGGAACTATAGTTCCATGATATAATATAATAAAGTCTCTTTCCTTGACTTAATCGATCGTCTCCTTTATCCTGTAATTTCGATTCCCACAATAATTATTTTTGCTAAAATTTACCTTCGCAAGTTTTCGGCATTTCCACGCAAAAACAACGAATTCGGTCGAATTTTGTCAGCGTTTGGCTTGGTGTTGTTAAAACGGATCGTTCTACTGTGAAAATTTGTGTTTTTTCTTGATTTGTAGGAATCTGCAAAACCCTTTTCTCAACTTGTCTCTTTATTTACTTTAAAGTTCCAAGATGGCTGCCCTTATATAGTGAATATCGGTACATAGCTCAAAATATGACTGGAAATATTACAGTAGCGATAACGTGTAATAATAACTAATATAAATTAATTATAATAATTTTATTAATACATAACAATTCTCGGAAGTAGTTGGAATAATTAAAAATGTATACAAACTACAAGTTAAAAATAAAACAGTTAAGGTTCGTATTGCATTGTATATGTGTGGGGATTTCAATCACAAAATGTCAAATAAACAAACCAGGTCGACTGACCTGTAAGTTCAAATTACAACAAACCGATTGATATAAATACGTTTCGGTAACTCTAACTTTTACAACAGGTTGTGACTTATAATCACATTTTATGGTAATATATTTAAAGCGGGAGGGTCGTCACCTGTGCACGCGCGGGAATTGAGTCCCAACCGACGATAACAACACACGCTAAAAACGCAAAGGCTCATGGGTAGACGCTTGTTTGTAAACGATGACACGCTATGGCCATTTGACGCATGCGCAGGTGGCGACTCCCCTCGCTTTAAAAACTACGGCGTAATGAGGAAGTGAAGACCACAGTTTCAATTATCTGTTGATTTATTATTGAACAGTCCGGCTTGTGTGCGTTATTACCGAACTTTGGTACAATCGTGAGTACTTGGTGGTTTCCTCACTTTGTACGAGTGGGCGGATATAGTAAACATTGTCCTCATTTTGGGTAGCTTGGGTATATTTCTATCTAGTTTAATTTCTCTCCCCGATAAATATTTGTTTCGTTCCTACTGTTCTGATATTGTAAGAGGAAAGCAAACACACAAATTTAGTAATTCGAATATTAATCAACAGTTAATCAAACTTCGAAACATACAATCTATATTACCTGTAACAAGTCCGGTTAACAGTTAAAGCGCGGTAGTCGTCGCGCTGCGCATGTGTAAGATATATGGTTCTCATATAAACAAAGATGGCGACTTTGACTATTGCGCAGATCAACGAGTACGAACTGACACGTATCCAAGGTTTAATTAGGTAATTTTCATGGGATTGGAAGGTATCGAAAGAGTCACCGGCGGTAATCAGTGCAAGTCGCGCCCAGGTCAAACCTCATACTTGTGATTTCTATTTGAAGAGCGCATTGGATTATGGGAAAATCAATGTGTATCAACACAAATGTCGAACATGCGCAGCGCGACGACTACCGCGCTTTAATTAAAGTTCTAGTTACTAAATGTGAACGTTCAACAAAAACAAATGTATGTTGCCCGTGACCCCTAAGGTCTGTTAATTGAACATGTAGTTAAAATTTGAGCGTGGTTTCGCAAAAGTGGGCATGGTTTCTAAAATATGGGCATGGTCATTTTTGTAACTCGATATTTTCGTAATTCGATGTTCGTAACTCGAACAATTCAGCATCTCCATGGTCACGGAGGGAAGTGCATATGGTCGGATAACGTTTTTTCGAATCCTTCTTTGACGTTCATTCGAACTGTGATTTATAATAAATACCATAACATAACAGTAAATTAATAAGATTTGAGTACAGTCATTATCATTATCATCTGCCATGTTTGGCTCAAATAAGAGATTGAAGAATGAGAAGCGATTTCGGTGCGGACCGAGAGGGGCCCAAGTGGGTTCTAATTAACGTGAACACAACTGCTGTACTAATCCCTCTGCAAACACGAAGGACTAAAAATTTCGGCACGTGCCGAGATCCCGTACCATGAACGTAGTATTCTTTCTTCGTCGAAAGGGGAAGTTAAAAAACCCAGGTGTGAACACGATATAGGCATGTGTTAGCTCCATGATACAAAGTACCGAATAAACTACAGTACTATTTATCCTTTCCGCACGAATAATATGGATTATGGAAAACAAGTTTCAAAGACTACTGCGTAATCTAAAAGACTTGGGAATCGCTTGGTTTATAAAAATCGTCACGCAGACACAAGTAAATACAAAATATTTCCCCCAAAAAACTAGCATGATATTTCAAATTGGAAATCCCTAACCTGTTATATTTGTGTTGTTTCAGATCTACCCTATTGGTGTCGTCAGAATGGTGCAGCGGCGATTACGGGTTATATGTGTGTTTTTCGGCATATGTTTAACCGTGTTTTTTATTTGCCATTATTATCACCAAATCCTCATCTTTGGAACAATATTTTATTGGAAATTGAACCTTAGAGAACTTAAACAAACTGCGTCATATCTCCATTGCTCAACGATTAATAAAACCAGGGTTGATGAATTACGGAACGAGCTTAATCGGTTCACACAGCATCACGAACCCGTCCTCGTTCAAGACAATATACACGTTGACTACAAATACTACGGGAACTACTTCAAAGAATCTTTTACTATTGATAAATCGAAACGGGAGTTATTAGCCAAAACGTTTCCACCGAACAAAACAATGTTTTCAAAGTGTTCAATTGTTGGGAATGGTGGGATTCTTAAAAATAGCAGCTGTGGTGCAGACATTGACAGTTCAGACTTTGTTTTGAGGATGAACGTGCCGCAAATACAAGGTTTTGTGAAAGATGCGGGGAGAAAAACAAATTTTACGAGTGTAGCTTGTTCCTCTGCATCCCTAACTGAAGACGGTGTTCCTTGTGGTGCTTTTCACGCGGCAAAGTTCATCAAAGGCTTGAAAAGTTTCAATGGTTACATTATGTGGGTGCCAAGCAGCTGGACGCATGCGCCGTCTATGAAGTCAGCGTTCATCTTTGCTGAAATCCTGCGGAAAAACTCAAATTTGCAACTGGTGCTGTCAAACGCAATATATTCTCAAAAATTTTCCGAGTATTGGCACATAAATGGTAAAATACTTTCTTCCGGGATGACCATGGTTAGTATAGCAATCTCGTTTTGTGAAGAGATACACTTGTACGGTTTCTGGCCGTTCCCGTTTAGCGCCAGTGGCAACTCGCTTCCAATGCATTATTCGGAAGATTTACCTTGGACATCGTACAGACAAACCCACGACTATCCCGCTGAATTCGATCTTCTAACTAAACTTCATCGCCAGGGAGTCTTGAAACTCCACGTGGAAAACTGCCATTAACTGTCAGCTTTCCTATATTTGCTATATTTTCACCGTGGGGAAATTTTAACGCCTTAATTTTTGGTTCAGTAAATAATACGCAGCATTGATTTAGTTTAAGCAGCGCCCAGCGTAAACTTGGAGTAGATGACGTGGTTGAACCATTCCTGAAGCTCAATGAACCATTGAACGCAGTGGCGTTAAATTTAAGCGAGTTTGGTTGTATTGTCGTTATACAATATAGAACATCTCTAAAATAAATGTTTTTTTTAATTGACTAGCGACGACAGATCAAAGCAATATCGACGCTGTGAACGATCTTCAAAATTGACGTCACAGAAGCGTCTTGTCGCTAGATGGCGCTACTTAAAGGAACGATGCACTTACCCCGATACACACAATTTAATAATAATCTCAATATCAAATATAAACAGAGAATTGGAGGACTCTGAACTTTATCCAGTACCTTAGAATTATTCACAGGAAATGTGAGAAAAACACTGATGTTTTTACTTAAATAAAATTACTGTTTTTTGCATAAGTGACACTTTATAAATATCTAAGATAATTAGTTTTACTGTGGTCAATTAGTTAAGATAACACATTAATTAGTTAGAGTTAGTTGATGAGTGAGTGAATGAAATGATAATATATTTACTGCTCGTTATTCAAATAAATAATACATGTATATATTTATCTGTTTTATTGTGTATATGTCTGTTTCTAACAATCTTTATCAACATACATGTATAGGCACACTATCATAACACTAAGTACTACTCAGTGAGGGGGCGAACACGGTGGTAATATAGGAAATTATCAAGATGGCCAAATTTCTGATAATCGTAAAGGGTTTTCAAGAAACCTAACTCAGCGATACAGTTTGTCAATCGCCAGTTGCACATTTTGACTACGCATAGTGTAAGCCCAAAGATCCCACACATAACATCGTAAGTTCAGTTGAATATAACCTGTATACATTGACGTACATGTAAATACTGTTACTGTAACAGTCGAGGGTGCTCGGAAAATAGATAATCACTTTTAGATCGTTTCGTCATCGAGTATAGAAGTTATTGCTATACAGAATAGAATATTTGTGTTTCCCAGCACCCCCGCCCTCCAAAAAAAAAAACCGCCGAGTTCAAATACGACACAACTTTTTCCCAATCATCTATGAATTTAGTTAGGAACAGTGATTCAGTTTGATAGTTATTAGAGACATTGAGATACTAAAATATGGGTGGTAAATCAATATAGTGACGAAAACTACTGCATTTCACCGTGACAAATATTTTTATATTGTTAATACGGAAAACAAGTATTGTAGGATAAGTTTAAGTATTTTCTTTTTTATAAATAAAATCTTATTTATTTTGGCAAAACATAAGCGTAGTCGTTGGGTGAAATACGCCGATTAACGTACAGTTGATTAGCACCACCCATCAACATTTCTCTGTACACTGCAACCTCAATATAATGAACACCTTCATAATACATCTAATATAATGAACACATTACACATAAACTCATTGTATGCCCCGAGAGTTCATTATAACGAGGCTACAGTGTACATGTATTTGGAATCTCAGCCTGAGAGTGTGACGTCAGCTCTGTTCAAAACTGTGGAAATAGTTGATTAGATAAGGCACAATCGGGTTTTCAACAATGGACACCAGTTGTCAATTCTGAATTCTTTGACAACTGGCAACCTTCAGACAGCATAGGAGATAGGTCGTGAATAATTTGGTAAAAAAATAGAGAAATAACGACTGAGTTCGTTCAGGTTTGATATTGGCCTAAATATTTGATACGAGCTGGCTTGCCTAGAAATGTCCCTGTGGAAAGTAATCCTGGTACCCTGTATCCAACGATTGCAGAACGGGTCTGAAACAGGGTACGAAGGTGCAAGATCTGACACTGTGCTCATCAGAAATCATAGTGTAACTAAGTACGCTGATCTCTTCATGGCGTTTAACTGTAAGAACAGGAAACGGTACTTGTATGTGTCTATGTGTAAACCAGACGATGGATTGGTTCAAGTATCAACTGTCTCGTGTTGATCAGAAACCCGAGTGAATGTTGTTAGGTTACCGTAAATCTGTGAACACAAGTCATTATAGGAAAAGTTACAAGTCAAAGAACACATAACAAACGACTGATGATAATTGACAAGACATTCCACAAGAACAAAACAACTGACAAACACACTACACTACGTATTCAAAACAGAGAAAGAAAAAAAAAACACGTGCCCCAATGGTACACATACAATAATGTTAGATGTTCCCAGTTGTGGACACTGTATGTAGCTGCAACACAAAAACGTCTACGCACGTACCGTGCTTAGGGTTGTTAAAATCGAAAAACAAAACAAAATTAGTATATATTTTTTCCAAAGTGGTAACTAAACGCAAAAAAGAATTTTTTTTTTCAACCTTAAGTCCTAATTTCTTTTGTAAAAAAAAAAAAAAAACTTTTCCCGCCGGCGAATCCCCGAGATGAATTGAGGAATGCCCTCGTATATATAGTTTGTTATTGATGTTATTGTACTTGGAATGGGTTATTTTTTTTGCAAATGTTTGTACGCATTTAGAGTATGCGTACCCATTCTTAAATTCAAGTGACCCCCCCCAAAAAGCCCATCCTGTTCCACATGTGGCACCGCCATATATAATTTTGAGTTATAATCAAATTGTTTAAATTTTTAATTTTTGTATTTGTTTATTTTAATGGTTGCACATATATGATTAATATATGTGACACAATCGTTTGTAAAATTTCAGTTTCACAATTTTTAATCGTTTTTCCATTGTCATACGTCGAGGATCATCAAGACTAGTACTGCGTTATTCGTTGTGTGTCTACTTGCACCAATAATAAATGTCTATTTTCTCCATATCAGTGATGCTTGGTGTTAAAATTTCCCCGGCATATTCAATTACCGGTTTTATAACATTATTCCAAAGTGACACACCATACACCATTTACACTGCCGTTATTAGCAAGTATTGCTAATATATTTTTGTCACACCTGGCTTGCCCACTATTGCCCATTGCTCGGTAGGTTACGCATGCGCAAAAATAATTACATCGCGCCCGTCAGTAATTCCACAGTGTGGCACTGGAGTTTTCTGGAGCAGAGCTACGTGTGTTGTTAAAGGCCATGGTAGACGGATCGATAAGCTGCAATTTGTTGTCAACAAAAGTTTGAGTGTGTTGGCAACAGAAGTTGCACCTATTAACTAGCATGTGAAACTTCTCAATCAAATATTATAATATATAACAGATGAAGCATTCATCAATCCACAATATCTATATAGAACAGGATGACAAACTTTACACGTTATCATAATTCCACTCACGTTAAGGTCTCGCGTGTCTATTTTCAATCAACTTGTTGCAACTTGCAACATTGCATTTGTAGGCCTTAAGACGCGCACCATTGTTACAGTACCAGTATTTCCAGAACCATGTGTAAGCTGCTGTGAAACGCTGGTTAAAAAGCCGGTGAAAACAGCTTACGCGCGTGGTCGGCGCCTTTGATTGAGTTTATTTTGTTCTTTCATTCTCAAAATCTATCGCTGCCATCGTTTATGTTGTCATGTCTCACAACTGAATGTCCAAGCCGACTTTGTTTTGGCTGTAAGTCGAGAAAACTCAACTTTGAAGTAATCCTAAGTAACTACATTTATATATGTTGCACCTGTAGGGGGAGTCTTGTTACACTGTTCAGAAAATCTCAACAACTATCCCATAGTACAGTTTTCTGAGAGTTTTCGGCCTTTGTGACAGTGCCCGGATGTCTGCACTCAAAAAGGGCCTCCTGTGGCAACACTTTTGTGTATGTAATTTAGCTATGTTCATAGCAAAACAGCGTCTCATCTAGAAATATTGTCGTTCCATTCTTTCCTGCGTCCAGTGACTTTTTTACGGTGCAAACACTATGGATCTGACAACTATTGAAGTACTGTTAAATATTGATGTACCTATGTCATTCGACGGACGACCACACATTTTTAGAGGGACGACATCATAATAGGTTTTAGTCAATAAGTTTAAAATACATTATTAGACTAGGAAATTAGTTTTAGTCTCGCTTGTTTATAGTGTGTATTTAGTTATTTTAAAAAAACGTGGAACATAAAAAAAACACTTTTGTTTAAATAAATAGTGTCCGCCATTGTTGTGTTACCCTTGAGTACAATGGAACAGGCCTCGACGACGCTGAAGCAAATCCTTTCACTTTTCAGACGCACATTCTTCGTTCGTGGTTAGGTGTTGGGGAATTTCGGGGGGTTCTGTACTGTCGGGCATCTCATGATGCGTTATGGACCCAAGTAATTATTGGTAGGTGACCATTTCCTTATATTCTTTATTTGAAAGGGCTGATCATCAGTCGTTGTTTCTGTTGAAGATGTTTTGCTGGCAGAAAACCGTCATGTGTCTTGTGTGTAATGAGCGAATACAAATGACGGGTGTTAAAAAGGGCAAGGCATACACCTGGGCTTTAATTCTATTTCAACAACCAAGTTCTTTCATTTTCTATCCCATTTACTCTAGTTGGCTTCCCTACGTCAATATGAGGTCTTCACACCGCGGTGTGTTTAGGCGGTAGTACGTTACAAAATGCCGGTTATGTCGTCTGGGCAAATATGTCGTAACAATTAATGTCAGACATGCGCAGAAGAGATGCGATGTAAAAGAGAATTGGTTGCTCGTACATTAAAGGGAGGGAGTCGTCGTGTCGCGTCCTGTTCAATATGGGGCTCGTAGCGACGTATACAACGCGTGTAAAATACATTATTTATTTACATGAAATTCGAACACGCGCTGCGCGACGACCACCGCGCTTTAAGGTAAAATGCTACACAAATGTAGATAAAGAGCAAATAAAGAATACATGTACCATATTTACTATAATAGAAGCACATCTCCAATACACTTATTCATTGCATGAAAAATCATTTAAATATGTTTTGTGTTGACCATAAACTTGTCTTTTTCATTTACATGTGCTTCTAATATAGCAAATATGACATTTACTTCAAGCAGGGACCAAGATGGTTCTAAGTGGCTATGGTATAACAATTATAATATAATTTAATAAAATCATGACTATATATGATGACTCGATATTTCAGTCATATATCTTGTTTGCATCAGTACTATATATACGGTCATCTGATATGTTAGTCTTATCTCTTGTGAAATGCCTTTATTATAGTGCTATAGTTGCATGTCCTTGTGTTAAATTTGTCTGGGGAGCTCAGTATTGTTGATGACTCTGATCCCCGCAACGCTCAGCTTGTACTACGACCAGGGATATTTTATAGTGTCAAAATTGTCAATTTACCAAGAATCCGCCATTACATATTTTGCTACCATTTTACAAATTTATAATAATATTATTGTTATGATTTATTGATTATTATATATTCTATTATTACACTGCTTTATTACACTGAACTGCAATGATGTATAGGATAAATCTCAATATCTCAAAATTGTGCTCATGAAATTCGGCCAATTTTTTTGATACAGAAGTTAAGACAGAGCCCCATTCCTAGACACAGTTTTGCACATTATTTATATGAACATCTCTTGTTCTAGTCTACAGAAACAACCTTTTCTGTGTAGCCCTACCAGATGATATATCATTATTTATTTTGGATTTTTTTTTGTATTATTCATGTTATTGTTCAATTATTTATAACTAATAAATACCAAAAGGCCCAGTTTTTAATGTTTTCAGACAGTTTATCCTCTAAAAAATATTTCATACTGAGAAAAAAAATCCAAAAAGTTGATTAATAATTATTCAACACTTGTTAAGTAGAAAAATCTGATTATTTTTTCAACTTAATAGATTTAATTTGTTTGCCAAGAATGATCTGTTACACACGAATGAACAGTGTTCATATGCGAACATGCGTTCCTTAATCAATGTGTTACTTCAGTCACTTGAGGACAATAAGATTTGTATTTGTATTTGTAGCCAAAAAGAAACTGCATTCATTTGGTTCAAAATCAACTAAATAATGATAGAAAAATAGCTAAAATGTCAGTCTCACCAACATTTATGTATTCAAAGTGGTTTGGGTGTGTATGAAGTTGATTTTCTTTCAGCTTTGCTTTCCAAGATAAATGATCACTCCACTGACATACCACTGACCCATATCAAGGCCCGGATAAACTATTATCACTATGCCAGTTCATGCCATTTTGAAGAGATTAGCATAGCTCTCCTAATAACTTGTGTAATACTGTAAAACCATTTTTACCTTGCCCGTACCATCAAAGATGGAAGGGAAAGGTATATTAAGGGAAAATTTTTGTCCGGCGTTGTCGTTGTTGTTGTCGTTGTCGTTGTTGTTGTCGTTGTTGTTGTTGTCGTTGTCGTCGTCGTTGTCGTTAATAATTGTTATTGTGTGCATAATAACTTTACTAATTCTATTCAAACTTGATCAAACTTGGTCACCTTATTCATCAGTATAAAGTATTCTCTGAGTTTGAACAACAGATGTCCTGTATGAAAATATCATGCAAAAATTGAGAAAATCTGATAAAATATTTTGACTGTTTCTACTTGACTGATCACTGGTGATACACACATCAAAGGTCACTGATCTCAGTGGAAATATGCATTGTTGTATGTGTTCAATGAAGCAAATGATTTATCTTGTAATAATATCCTTAGTAATGTATCTCAAAATCCCATACTGGGTTTCAAAACCAACTCATGGAGAGATTGCACAGTCTGATACACATTTGCAAACCTACCAAAAAAATCTTTACAGAAAACAAGATGTCAGAAAATCAATATAAGCACTCCTATGAACTGGGTGCCTAACTTTGATCAAGATCTGAAGCTAATAGAAAATCTGTTTAGTTCAAAGTTATCAAATCAAAAACAATACATAAAAAATACATTAAAAGCAAAACATTTCATCCACATTTTAAAAAGAAAATTATTCTAAAATATATGTATTCTGTATTTGACAAACAGTTCATTCGACAAATGAAAACTCACAGGAATATGTTTCAGCTATTAGAACAGAATGATAGAGTTTTTATAATACTAGTTTAAAAACGCACTTCAAAGATTGCAGTGTTTGAAGATGTAGATTCTCAGGAGGCAACAGTACTGTTGACTTCTCCCTCCACTGGACACCAACTATTTAAGTTGATTTGCATACAAAGCAGAGCTTGCAACATGATAGCTATTCATAAAGGTTTTTTTTTTACTTTTTATATAATACAGTAGTCACACAATGAGGCAGTTCATATTTGTCTCAGTGAATCATTAATTTTTGACAGACACCTGTACAAAATACTTGGACTAAAGCCAACTAAAATTTTCTGTTTTTAGTCCCCGTTCGGACGGAGTCCGAAAACGGGGACTTATGTTTTGCCCTGTGTGCGTCCGTCCGTGCGTCCGTGATCACCTGTATCTCGAACATGCATGGACCGATCATGTTCAAACTTCACTCATACATCACACATTATATGGGACATATGCACATGCATTTTTTTCATGATCTGATTAACGATAGCCGAATAGCGGCCATTTTAAGGCCGAAAATGCATCAAAATGGCACATTTTCACCATTCCGGACCCGGATCTCAGTTATGCATGGACGGATTTCGTTCAAATTTGGTACATACATTAAACATAATAGGACCTTGATGCACGTCATTTTTTTTTTCGGATCAAGTTCGAAATGGCCGACTGGCGGCCATTTTGTTTTAAACAATTCAGTTCTGGATCCGTATCAGAGACATGTCTGGATTGATCAAGTTCAAACTTCACACACACAAGGTACATCATGTCACAAATATGTATGTGCATTTGTTTCATGATCCCATTAACGATAGCCAAATGGCGGCCGCTTTAAGGCCGAAAATGCATTGAAATCGCACATTTTCACCATTCCGGACCCAGATCTCAGTTATGCATGGACGGATTTCATTCAAATTTGGTACATACATTAAACATAATAGGACCTTGATGCACGTCATTTTTTTTTTCAGATCAAGTTCGAAATGGCCGACTGGCGGCCATTTTGTTTTAAAGAATTCAGTTCTGGATCCGTATCCGAGACATGTCTGGATTGATCAAGTTCAAACTTCACACACACAAGGTACATCATGTCACAAATATGTATGTGCATTTGTTTCATGATCCCATTAACGATAGCCAAATGGCGGCCGCTTTAAGGCCGAAAATGCATTGAAATCGCACATTTTCACCATTCCGGACCCAGATCTCAGTTATGCATGGACGGATTTCATTCAAATTTGGTACATACATTAAACATAATAGGACCTTGATGCACGTCATTTTTTTTTTTCAGATCAAGTTCGAAATGGCCGACTGGCGGCCATTTTGTTTTAAAGAATTCAGTTCTGGATCCGTATCCGAGACATGTCTGGATTGATCAAGTTCAAACTTCACACACACAAGGTACATCATGTCACAAATATGTATGTGCATTTGTTTCATGATCCCATTAACGATAGCCAAATGGCGGCCGCTTTAAGGCCGAAAATGCATTGAAATCGCACATTTTCACCATTCCGAACCCGGATCTCAGTTATGCATGGACGGATTTTGTTCAAATTCGGTACTTACATTAAACATAATAGGACCTTTATGCACGTCATTTTTTTTTTCGGATCAAGTTCGAAATGGCCAACTGGCGGCCATTTTCTTAAAGAATTCAGTTCTGGATCCGTATCCAAGACATGTCTGGATTGATCAAGTTCAAACTTCACACACACATGGTGCATCATGTCACAAATAGATATGTGCATTTGTTTCATGATCCGCTTAGCAATAGCTGAATGATGGCCATTTTAAGGCCGAAAATGCATTAAAATCACGTATTTTCACAATTCCAGAACCGGATCTCAGTCATGCATGCATGGATTTTGTTCAGATTTAGTACAATGTGTTGTACATATGCAGGTGCATTTCGGTCATGATCTGCTTTGAATGTATATGTCACTCAAATATGAACGGAACGGGGACGTGTCATTGACAATGACTTGTCTTGCATGTTTTATGAATCTATTCACATCTAAATGCAGCACTTTTCTTTTGCAATGAGACATTTGTTTTTATACTAAAATATCTGAATTACTTTGAATAAAGCTGGAAATTATGTCCCTTAAAATAATTAAACAAATAAGGCACCAATGTTTTTGTAACATATTTACAACTTTTAAGGACATTTGGTAGACTGATTCCCCACTGTTGATTCAACCCCAAAACTTGTTTGTATTCAAAATTAATTATGACAATGCATATTTATATTGAAACAAACTATGATAAAGGGAATTATATTATATAACAAAGGGCAAGGTCACCAGAGTTCAACTATGTTTTTTCACTGACGTTTAATTTCACTATTTTGATGTTTTCAATAATTTCACTGTCACAAACTTGGCAAGGAAACAATGAATTCTATTGTTATTTTACATGTTCACGTGGATTAAACTTAGTGAATTTTACTTTAAAAAAAATAGCGAAATTAAAACTTACAGTACTGTGGTATGGTCCTTGCGTATTCTAAGAGTTACTTATTTTACCTCCATACCATATTATGTTTTATTTAAAATAACAATGGGAGAAGTTATAAGTTCATATCTTTCCACCTACATGGTTGCATGTATGAAACTTGCTTCCCCTTATCTTGTTAGTTACCTAAATCTGTTGTATCACCATGGAGACAGACCAGCATATAATAAATAAAGCAAGAAAACTCTTGAGGGTAAACTACTTTCATGGCTGTACATGGTGTACACAATGTCCACTTAAGCTGCAACTCTTGAGTTATGTCTCTAAACCAATATATCTTGTGATGTTTCTAATACTACTAAAATGTACCGGTAGTACATGTCTTAACAAGTTTAATTGACTCTCGCATGGACACAGGATACGAGCGTCAAGGTATGTGACATTACGTGCCCCAAGTCATTAATATATACTAGTAGATTGGTACCGGTACTACAAGTTAATTTAAACAAGAAAAAACAATCGTCTTCACCAGAAATGGTTACAACAAAAGAGAACTGAACATAACATGGAAATCAAATCATGTAAAATCCCTATAAAGAGCAGAGAGAGAAAGTATTGATATATTCAACTTATTCTGCTGTGATTCAACACTAGCAATTACACAAATTTATATATATTGAACTCAAGGGACAGACAGCAATGACTCTGTTTATCAAACTACAGACAAATTATTTTTTAGATTAGAGAATAAAAAACTTTCAGAATAACTTACAGTGTGTCTTACAGCAGCAACAATAAAGCTATGTTTCATTCATAGAAAGCCTTTGTACAGATATGGCAACAGACATGGCAACAGACATGGCAACAGACATGGCAACAGACATGGCAACAGACATGGCAACACAAGAGTCAAAGGTTATTGTGGTCGTTTGCACACTGTACAAATGTTTAGATTGCCGAGACTCCCATATGTATAACTGATTAAAATAGAATGTCATTCGCACATTTTTTACATGTGCACATATTTTAGCGCCACTGTACGTAAAGACACTTGAGCGTTTTAAGGATAATAGGAATAGAATTAAATAGATAGAAATGCCAATTACATCACTTATGAAGATTGAATTTTCGATTACTGGCCAGGATAGCTGTATTTAGTGTTTATTTTGATGTAATCTGTCCACACTTGCCGTTCTCAATTTAGTTTGATCTCACTTCAGTTTGATCTCACTTCTGTAAAGGGTGAGATTATTGTGATTCTGCGACTCTCTTGACCATCGGAACTGACTTCTGCTTTTTTTTACTATTCTGATGTTTTCCTGGTCGCAATTTGTATATACCATTCAGACACTGATAAGTAAGTAAGTAAACTGTCCGGGCCATAGTCAATATGGGATTCTGAATCACTGGTAGGCCCTGAAGGTAGCATCATCATCATCGAGTATCCCATTAATGAACCAAATTCACATTACAATCTTGTGCTTACAAATAATCCGATATTTATATTGGAGGTATACTGGAAACTGTAAAGTACACAATGTAACGGTAGTCAATAAAATATAATACATTTCTTGTGTCTGATTGACGACAATTAACAGTTGGACCAATAAGAGAGCAGCTTCTTTGTTAGTCCCCGTTCGGACGCAGTCCGAAAACGGGGACTTATGTTTTGCCCTGTGTGCGTCTGTGCGTCCGTGATCACCTGTATCTCGAACATGCATGGACCGATTGAGTTCAAACTTCACTCATACATCACACATTATATGGGACATATGCACATGCATTTTTTTCATGATCCGATTAACGATAGCCGAATAGCGGCCATTTTAAGGCCGAAAATGCATCAAAATCGCACATTTTCACCATTCCGGACCCGGATCTCAGTTATGCATGAACGGATATTGTTCAAATTTGGTACATACATTAAACATAATAGGACCTTGATGCACGTCATTTTTTTTTTTGGATCGGGTTCGAAATGGCCGACTGGCGTCCATTTTGTTTTAAAGAATTCAGTTCTGGATCCGTATCTGAGACATGCTTGGATTGATCGAGTTCAAACTTCACACACACAAGGTACATCATGTCACAAATATGTATGTGCATTTGTTTCATGATCTCATTAACGATAGCCAAATGGCGGCCGCTTTAAGGCCGAAAATGCATTGAAATCGCACATTTTCACCATTCCGGACCCGGATCTCAGTTATGCATGGACGGATTTCATTCAAATTTGGTACATACATTAAACATAATAGGACCTTGATGCACGTCATTTTTTTTTTTCGGATCAAGTTCGAAATAGCCGACTGGCGGCCATTTTGTTTTAAAGAATTCAGTTCTGGATCCGTATCCGAGACATGTCTGGATTGATCGAGTTCAAACTTCACACACACAAGGTACATCATGTCACAAATATGTATGTGTATTTGTTTCATGATCTCATTAACGATAGCCAAATGGCGGCCGCTTTAAGGCCGAAAATGCATTGAAATTGCACATTTTCACCATTCCGGACCCGGATCTCAGTTATGCATGGACGGATTTCATTCAAATTTGGTACATACATTAAACATAATAGGACCTTGATGCACGTCATTTTTTTTTTTCGGATCAAGTTCGAAATGGCCGACTGGCGGCCATTTTGTTTTAAAGAATTCAGTTCTGGATCCGTATCCGAGACATGCTTGGATTGATCGAGTTCAAACTTCACACACACAAGGTACATCATGTCACAAATATGTATGTGCATTTGTTTCATGATCTCATTAACGATAGCCAAATGGCGGCCGCTTTAAGGCCGAAAATGCATTGAAATCGCACATTTTCACCATTCCGGACCCGTATCTCAGTTATGCATGGATGGATTTTGTTCAACTTTGGTACATACATTAAACATAATAGGACCTTGATGCACGTCTTTTTTTTTTTCGGATCAAGTTCGAAATGGCCGACTGGCGGCCATTTTGTTAAAGAATTCAATTCTGGATCCGTATCCAAGACATGTCTGGATTGATCAAGTTCAAACTTCACACACACATGGTACATCATGTCACAAATAGATATGTGCGTTTGTTTCATGATCTGCTTAACAATAGCGAAATGATGGCCATTTTAAGGCCGAAAATGCATCAAAATCACGTATTTTCACAATTCCAGAACCGGATCTCAGTCATGCATGGATGGATTTTGTTCAGATTTAGCACAATGTGTTGTACATATGCAGGTGCATTTCGGTCATGATCTGCTTTGAATGTATATGTCACTCAAATATGAACGGAACGGGGACGTGTCATTGACAATGACTTGTTGACAGTTTTTTTTTTTTGAACTATCAATTTGTGAATGCACTCGCACATATTTGAATGCACTCGCACATTTTTTCAATTCCCAGGCATACATTTAAATGCCTAAAATGCATGTAGTGTATTTGGTATAGCCCTGGCGTGTATTTAGGTTAGTACCTTTTTAAATGCCCTGGCTCTGACATTCGTTTAAGGTAGTACCCATTTAAATTTTTGAATGCACTCATACATATCGAATGCCGGGACACTTGCACATACGCGAATGTCGTGACACCTATTTGAAGTGAAATGCACTTGTGTCACTAACAGAGATATTCTATGGTCTAAATAATTCATATTGTAACAATCCATCATACAATAAATGCAATTTTTCTTTTACATGCGCTTCTAATAGAGTAAATACAGTTTTAATAATTCTATTGATATTACTAATTTACATAAAAGTGATAAATCACAATAAAGTGCACTTTCAAATTTACACACATTCTTGCAGTACCATTGAACATCCATTGAACTAGATGGTAATTGATCTAATGCACAAAAATACAGACAAGAAAAACATTACATGGCTAAGTAAATGAAATAAAAATACAGTTAGAAGATACAGGGCTTACAAATTCAAAATTGGTAAGATCATAGAACATCGTCAATATCTAGGAGGTGATGCTGTCTAGATTCTAAAATCCTGGCGTACTATGATCTATACTGACTTGTCTGACCATGATGACTTAATACACTTTTTAAGGTGAGCTATCACTCGTGTAAAATCTTGCCAGGGATAGCAACCATTTGTATAATGAAAAGGCCGTTTAAACCAGGAGTATCTGCTGATTGTATTTGATATCTGTCAGTGTTCTTCCCAGGCAATCTGATTAAAATAAGATCCTAGTTTAGGTTTTTTTTTAATTTGTGTTTAATTATTTATTTTTATTATACATTTTCTTTTAGTTTATTTTATTTTAATTTATTATATTTTTACTTAATACATTACTAATGTTTTCAATATTTAAACTTCAATTTCATTTTAATTCTTTTCTTTACAAGGACCTGATAAATTATGTTCAAATCTTGTATAAACTACAGCTGATCATAGCAAGCCATTTATAATGGCCAATGGCATACTTGTTGGAGAAAATAATTAATGAACAATTGAAATGTACCAGCAGTTTACTGCATTATTACTATCACTCACATCTCAAATTGGTAAACTGTGAGAAGCGCACACTTTTCGCAGTTTGGCAGGACTTCTTGTTCTCATCGGTATCTGTGATTATTTGTTTCTGCCATGTAGATACATTTTCTCACAGATTTGTGTTTCACCTTAGATAATTCTCACCAGTGGGAATTTGGATTCTTGTCATTAAACTGTTTTATTTCAAAATTTCACACCATCACCGAAAATCAGTTGCATATTGGCAAGGATGATTTCAATGTTTGATGAGCTGCGAGAAAGTGTCAGTTTCTCTCTCTAGTATCAAACTTTCCAGTGTAGCAACACTCTACGGGCAATAGTCCTGTACATTATATTTTGCCCACCGATTCATGTACAACTCAATAAATTAATAGAAAATTACTAGTATATTTTTTATTTACAAAAGAGATTCCACAGGATTTCACAATTACGTTGAATATTTTTTTCATTTACAACAAATGTTTACACTTCCTGGTACATCTTCGTCAGCCAAAGTTCGTTTCTTCAGTCATCGTTTCAACTTTACACTAAACACTGAGCATAATTAACTAAAAATGGAAACAAAAAATAAGTAAATCATAATGAATGTAACACTGTAAACAGCTATAATCAATCAACAATTAAATCCCAACTGATTATACCGGTAAATTGTATAACTGTCACCGACACATGGCATCCACGCTGAATTATTGGAGCAAAAAATATTTCCTAATCAATTGTGATGTGTTCGGAATAAAAACTATTTTATTCTAGTCCAAATCAGCTCAATTACTTTAATAAAAGTTATGTTGATACATTTTGATGAATATTTACAGATACAACTTCAATACCGTAGACATTTTTGGCCCAATCGTTAACAAAATATCACCAGTCTCCAGGGCAAAGACTGGAAAAAGTTTGGTTGAACTGATGAAAAAAAAATCATCACTCCCGGAATAAGCACACAAAATAACCTAAACTGAAACCATAAAAATCATAGATGATTGTCTTTGCTCACTGAAAATTTATTGACTAAACCAGTCAGAGGAGGTCTTGTTGAAAACTTGTTACATTGACATTGGCGATAGTTAAAAAAATACTGAATCACAAGTACGTAACAAAAAACATGAAAAACATAATAAAAGTAAAATAAATTTATAAAATAAAATACATGCCGTCAGAGGTACATTACTTGGGGTTTGCAACGTGCATAGTACTGTATGGTGACATGTCAAGATCCCATTCAAGTCTCATCTTATAGATAGCGACTGATGCGACGACCTTCTGACATGACATAGGCGGTTTGTAATAAAACAATAAAGCATGTATTACCACATTCATAGTGAAAAAATGTAATACATCGGAAATGTACAGAAAATATAGTTATCGTAATCCGTCATATCGTGAGCAGCTATTTTGATCCACCTGGACATCCTAGTATCCCAGTTACCTCGGGCATGCGCATTCGCATTTTTCTGAGTTGGAACGCTTATGTGAGAGGGAGATTGAAACGGGAACTTGGTATCGTGTCACCGTAGTTGCAAACCCCAAGTAATGTACCTCTGATGCCGTACAATACATGAGATTTTAATCAGATTGTTTTTCAGACTGCCTACATCTAAAAGACTTCCATGCTGTCATGTTCAAAATAATCACTGCCATGTTTATTTTCTGTATCTTTTCTATTGTCTAAAATCACTGCAGCTATTGTTCTATGACACTCAAAACAATGACCAACAGAAGTCAGTTTATTCATGCAAGTGTGTACTCAACAGCAAAAATCTTTGATCACGCCAAGGCTGACTGATGTCTGTTGTCAAAAATAAAACGTTAGGAGGGGAGGGGGTGGGGTGAGATCTGCTCACCACCCTTTGTAACCCATAGGCGCAAGTGGTTGCGCATTTTTTCGCTCCCATCGGTGCAGCCGCTACTGAAAATGAAATCAAAAAATAGTTGCAGACTTAACATAATAGGACCATAAAAACTTGATGTCAAAAAGTTCCATTTGTTAAAACTGTGGCCGATTTATTGGGGTTGGTGAACCAACACAATGATTATAGTTGTAGGCACACTAAATCACCGATTACGCCATGACCAATGTTTGATTTGAAAAACACTACTTATGTTGGAAATAAATAATAGATGTAAAGGGTGGTGGGATAAAGAGATATCATTAATGATAGAAGGAATGCTTGTAGACAATATAGATGCTGGGGAAAATTACCAGCAGATGAGTAAAAAGAAACACATGGAGATCAACACTGATTGAAAAAATAATAGCACATAATAATATTAATGCTAAAAGGTAGGACGTAATGTTGATATTCTAGAATTATTTATGACAACCAAAAGATATTATATATCATGTACTGTAGAATACTTTATTTTCGCTTGGAATTAATTTTCGCTATTTTCGCTGAAGGAATGATTCAGTGAAAATAAAATCCAGCGAATATACCTTTTTTCCTATATTTTACATTAAACCCATCAAAAATCAGTGAAAATAAATTCTATACAAAACACCCAAACAGTCTTTTCAGCGAAAATAAATTCCAGCGAAAATAAAGTATTTCACAGTATTTATGATGACATTAATTTTCCAGTAATCATTTCTGTTAACATAACTGACGATGATGTTCGCAATGCAATAAAAGTATGCAAAATGAGTGAAGCGTGTTGCCCTGATAATGTAGTGGGGAATCCATAGTACAATCCTTAATAGTTCTATTTCAATCATGTCAGAGGGACAGTAAAATCCCAGATGATTGGAAAAAAAGGAATCGTAAAACCAATTCATAAAAAAGGAGACATTAAAGACCTAAGCAACCATAAAGGTATAACCTCAAACTCGTCTGTATCAAAAGTGTATGCTAAAATAGTAGAAACAAAACTAAAAGAAATATGTTGAAGAAACTGATTTATTGGGCGAAATTGAAGGTGGTGTTAGGAAAGATAGACGATATGAGGATAATGTGTTCACACTTAAAGGCACTGCTTCTTCATGGAAAACAAATAATAGATTTTGCCTTCCTTGATTTTTCTATAGATTCTAGAGAGATAGGATACGAGTTTCTTTATGGAATGCAGGAATCGAAGGGAATATATGGAATATAATTGATGACATGTATAACTATGTTAATATCAATTTTAATAATCTGTATTAGATTTACATGGAATAAGTACAGCAAAAGTTTTGAAATATTAACAAGATATATGTAAAAATATTATAAAAAGTTGGTAACTCGTATTTAAATGTTAAATAAATCTTTGTGTTGTGTAAATATAATTGGCAAGTTCTTCAATTATGCTGGGATCTTTGCTTGAGAATAAATATATGTGAATTGTATATTTTTATTTTTGGATAAAAGTGGTATAATAATTTTTTTATCAAGTTTTCCTTGTGTTTGTTATATTTTAGGCAATTCAATAGAAAATGTTCATCTTCAATTGAATTTGTGTCACAGATATTGAATATTCTTTTGTTTTTAGGTCTCTTAGGAATTGAATATCTGCCGTCCTGTATTGCTAGGTTATGGTTACTAATTCTAATTTTCAAAAGTTGTGAAGGGTGTGTACTACATTGTAAGTTTTCTACTATTCACAATTTAAATAAATGAATTTGGCAAAAAGCTATAATTCCAAACTGGGGGTAATGATTAGAACACAAATAATACCTGGTTTATTCTGGACAGATGACATAGCAAAAAATGCAGTTGAAATGCAAAATATTTTAGATATTGCATCAAAACTGCAGGGCAATGAAAGTTAAGCTTTAACCAATCTTAAATCCTACATGTATTTTGGAAAGAAGCTACACAAGAAAGGAACAATTTGGAAATTAAGAAATTTGACAGTTGAAGAAACTAAAACATACAAATACTTCATTATCACAAAATTATGGAGGATCAATTATTAGCATACAGTAAATCAACGTAACAGTTAAAAATAGATTTGAATATCCTCAGGGGCAGACATCCGGGCAATTTCTACCGCCTGGCAACCCTCGTGGTGAAAACAAAGACCAAAAACTCGCAGAAAACGGTGCTTTGGGATGTTTGTTGAGATTCCCCTGAACAGTGTAACAAGATTAGCCCTACGTGTGTAACATACCCCCGGTATATAAATTTGGTTGTTCGGGATTACTTCAAAGTTGATTTTGTGTTGTTTTCTCGAGTTTTCACCGGCGTTCCACAGCAGCGTGCACAAAGTCCATAGAAATACGTGGTACAGTGATGCGTGTCTTAGCAACGTAGAACGTCTGTGACGTAGCTCCGCCCCCGAGGATAGTGTTGCCCTATGGCAAAATATAATCATGCCATCAATTAACTATGGAGGTCCAGTATCAATTTGGCAAATTTCTTTTTAAAGTTAATAGGAATGGGTCTTTGGCAAGATTTAGGATGGCAAGACATTAACTATATTCATTATTCATTAACTATATTGCGATTGCAATATTTGGACCGATTACAAAATACTACCAGGTTAACCAAAATAGTTTTCTGTAAATTACATGAATCATATCATATCAGAACAAGGCTAAACTTACTTAGAACTTGCCAAAATATATGTACAATATTTTAATTCTGATCATTATTGCATCTCTCTCCTTTGTAAAATAATACAATAGCCTATGCATGGTAGATTGAATGTGATAGCAGAATGGAACAAAATTGTGTCATTATTAGTCCCCGTTCGAACGCAGTATGTTTTGACCTCGTGTGTCTGTGTGTGTGTGTGTGCGTGTGTGCGTGCATCCTGACCTGTATCTTAGAAATGCCTGGACCAATCACAATCAAACTTCACACATACATCATACATGATATTATACATATGCACGTTAATTTTTTTCACGATCTGATTTTTATGCTAAAAATCATCAAAATCAAGCATTTCTCGGCTGTTTACAGATGGTTTTTGTTCAAACTTTGTATATACATTAGACACTATGGGACCTTGATACAAATAATTTTGTTTTTCAATTAAGATTCAAAATGGCTGACTGGCGGCCATTTTATTTTAATGAATGTGGTTCTCATGCCATATCTCTGACGTGCTTTCACTGATTATGTTCAAATTTTAAATATTCATTATACATCATGTCATAGATAGACAGATATATTGGTTTGACGATCCTATTCAAAATGGCCAAATGGTGCCATTTTTGTGCTAAAAAATCATCAAATATTAAGCATTTATGGATGGATTTCATTCAAACTTGGTACGTATATTAGACATTACAGATTCCTGATGCCCATCATTTATTTTTCAGATCAGATTCAAAATGGCTGTCTGGCGGTCATTTTGTTTTAATGAATGGGCTTCTAGATCCACATCTCCGACTTGTTTTGACTGATTATGTTCAAATTTTAAATATTCATTATCAAACAGATATATTGGTTTGACGATCCTATTCAAAATGGCCGAATGGTACCCTGTAGTCATTTTTGTGCTAAAAAATTATCAAATATCAAGCATTTCTGACATTTATGGATGGATTTCGTTCAAACTTGGTACATACACTAGACATTATGAGTTCCTGATGCACGTCATTTTATTTTTCAGATTGGATTAAAAATGGCTGACTGGCGGCCATTTTGTTTTAATGATTGGGCTTCTAGAGCCATATCTCTTAAATGCTTTGACTGATTATATTCAAATTTTATATATTCGTTATACATCATGTTATATATATACATGTATTCAAGATTTTTAATGCTATTCCAGAGCAATCTCTCAATATGGACAAGTACTTGTTTGACGATCAGATACAAATGTAAATCATTTTAATGCTAAAAAATCATATTCCTGACATGGTTATATTCCAGCTATATTACTATAAACAAAACTATATATCTTAAATTTGATAACTAACGAGGACTGTGCCATGCATGGCTTGTTTTTGCTGGTTCTGACCTACCAGGATTGTATCTTTGGTGGATTTCCTGTTTCTGGTAAAAAAGTTTTTTTTTTTTAGCTCTGCTTTCATCATAGAGGACAGAGTTGTTCATATAGGTGAAAACCATTTTGATGTCCTCCAAAAATTACCAAAATGTACATTTCCGTCTTGAGAACTACATGTACCAGCTCATTTGCTTTGAGATTTGGTATGTAAATTGTTAATTTTGTGATTATATCTTCAATTCCCTATTTTAGCTTATATTTTTGTCGTTTTTGGTCAAAAATTTTATTGTTAACTTTTTGTTGAAAGCAGCTACTCCAATTGTTTTGATACTTGATATATGTTTACCTTGGATAGACCTCTATTAGATTAGTTTCTGTTACATTGCTCTGCTGAAATAGCGAAGCAATTTTATTTGTCTGGTCGCTTGTTCACAATTGACTACTGAAAAGTTGACAGTTACAGCTTTCTGATTTCTTTAAGTAATTTGAGTTAAAAACGTCTTAATATTTTAATTTGTTTTGTTTCAGGTGTGACTGAATTGTAAACATCAGAATGATGAAATATTCAACACGAAGACTTTGCGTTTGGGGTGGATTGTTAGGAATTGTGTACATAACTTTTATCTATCGACATAACATTCTTGCATACAGTGCCCTTGTTTATTGGAAAGCAAATTGGGGAGAACTGAATACAGCAGCATCTTTGCTTCATCATCATAAGTTTGATAAAACTAGATTTGCAGAAGTTCGAAAGGACCTCAAGAAATTTATAAATATCCAAGAACCAGTGTTATGTCAAGCAAACACAAAAATAGGGTACAAGTATTATGGGATATATTTTAAGGAAGATGTGAAAATAGATGAAGTAAAACGAGGATTGCTTGCCAAAACATTCCCTCCAAAAAAATCCAGATTTTCCAAATGTGCTATTGTTGGGAATGGTGGAATCCTGAAGAACAGCAGTTGTGGTAAGGAAATTGACAAGTCAGATTTTGTTTTCAGGATGAACATGCCGCGAATCCAAGAATTTGTGAATGATGCAGGCAGAAAAACCAATCTGACAAGTATAGCTTGTTCTGCAAAGACAATATCTGACGATGGCGATCCATGTGGTGCTTATTATTCGAAAGAATTTCTCAATAGTCTGAAAGAATACAATGGTTATCTTTTGTGGGTGCCAAGTAGCTGGACCCATGCTTCATCAATGAAATCTGCGTTCACTTTTGCTGAACTATTGCAAAAGAACTCAAATCTGCAGCTGGTCTTGTCAAATGCAGAATATTCACACAAATTTTCTGAGTATTGGCACATAAATGGTAAAAGTATCTCCAGTGGAATGACCATGGTTAGTATAGGACTTTCTTTTTGTGAAGAGATACATTTGTATGGTTTCTGGCCGTTCCCAGTAGACACAAGTGGTAACTCACTTCCAATGCATTATTCAGAAGATATTCCATGGACAACATATCAGTGGACACATGGATTTTCTACAGAATTTAGTTTATTAACTGAACTTCATCGTCAAGGTGTTCTTAAACTCCATGTAGAAAACTGTGACTTAAATATTTGAATTTGTGTGTAGTAATAGACATACTTATTGACAGTGTGGATTTCTAAATGAACATGACTAATCTTGACTGTAGGCCATGAAGTGTGTGGTTCAGCACTGAGCCTGTTGGACTTGACACAGTTGGAAATGACATAGTACTAGTATCATACTTGCATGTAGGCATTTGTGATGTATAGTGAGTATAAAACACCACAAATGTTCTAGGCTAATTTTGGAAGAAAATCTTGTGAATTTGAATGGGTAATGAGATATTAGTTGAGTAGTGTATAAAGAATACAAAATCTGCTTATTCAGTCAATGCCTCACTGCTCTTCCCTAAGAAGAGCCTGTTCAGCGCCGTCCGTAGCAACTAGCTTCCTGCCATTTTGTTTTATGTTCTTTGCCATACACATAACCAATTCTGATTGGTTGCTTGTTTCATAGGTGCTTCCAATCAGATCTATTTGAATCAAAGGTCAAATATATAGTCTCTAGTTAGGAATAATGGGGAGTTAAAGTCACAAGATATGTACTTAATTTGGTATGTTTATTCAAGGCAGGAATGGACAGATGAAATTTCACTTTATGATATCCTGGTTACAAATTCACTGATTAATGAGCGAGTTTTCATCTTGTTTTTTTAATAAATGAGTATAAAAATTGAAAAGTGTAAGCTGTGATCACTGACAGGAATGTGTTTTTGGCATATCATAGCCTCGACTAACAAAGTCACCTTTTCAAAATTTTACACTTTTTTGTCAAACGTACATTGTAGTTTGAAACAAGGACTTGTGTTTTGTTGTGGTTACCCATCTGAACTGACCCAAGTTACATATATAATTGGGGAAGTATGCACGTTTACAGATGACTATTTTTGCCTTGACCTTTTTACCACCATTACTCTCCTTTCATCACAAATTCACAAAAATAGTCCCTTTTATAGTCAGCACTTTCCCTTTGAAGATTGAAACAAAAATAGTTTAATTCTTTTGAGAAAAATTGACTATTGACTCCTAAATTAGAGTTCATTTTTTTGGAAATATTGATAAATATAATAAAAAAAAGTGCAGACAAATTTGGGCTAGTAAGTCTGGTGTTAAAAAGGTTAAATGAATGTTAATAAGAAAGTAATAATGCCTCTAGATAAAAGAGCTCTACAAATCTAAGAATGCAAATTACGGTACAAATTTTTCTGATTTAACTAAAGTTGTTGTGGTTTCTGACTCGATAGGGCAATGAAATAATTTGACATAGTCGATTGCCACTGTTGCAAGGCTAAGAATGTTTCTTGCTCAGTGTGCCACAAAGCATGATTCTGTTATCAAGAGTTGTTTTTATCAAGAACAAGAGCATGCAAACCTCAGATCTTCTGATAAGACGCATGCTATTTTGAGGACCTCTCCTGAGACGACAGTCATCTGTAATGTTTTGGCAGTATCAGGCACAATCGTATAGTGAGTATTCTCAGCTAGATATAAACCATATTCATCTCCTCCATAGGGTCAGGGCACCCACCACAGACAGTTTGGTTGTAGCGGAAATAATCAGCTGTGGACAATGATGGGGTCAGAACCCTGCACTGATGACATGTCACCCCAATATTTTTGACTTCTGTGTGCAAAAACACATAATGGTCTTTGCAGTTAGTGTTTGTGTGCATAGAAATGTTTGCGAAGCTTAGGTTTAGTAAAGGGGGAAGGTACTACCTACGTTACTAAACCTAAGCTTCGCAAACTTTTTTATGTTCAGTCATGGGATATTCAACTTTTATTTAATTAAACTTAATTATATCACAATTCTAAGTTGTATTGCATTGTAATTGAGTTTAATTAGATTCCAATTTCCCAGAATTCCTTCCCGGACCCAAAATGCCACGAAACCATGGCTATCTTCAAGCATGCAATAATTTGGATGTATGGACACATTGTGTCCTCTATTAAATAAAGACTATAGATTTTGATGATGATAACCATGATTTAATAATAAAAATTAACCTGAAACTTCATTACAGTTGTCTTTATTACATAAATGTGATGTATATGTGAATTTTCATTCCTTAGTCCTTGCATGTTTAGCATAACAATAGATATGGCAATTAAAACTTAAATTTATATATTCTTTATTATGCTAAATTTATTGTTATGCACAGTACTGGTTGTCTATACCTCCAATCACACTCTGTCCAGATGTAACTCGTATATCACCACGAACTTTCAAGGCAGCCCTATACAACCAGCTCAGGATTTCTGTATCAATGTCAACAGCTTCCCGTTCAGAATGAGAAGGCTGATGAGGCATCCAAAATTTGAATGGCAGCCCCAAATGATAAAGGTGGAAACACCAGAGTATGTTCATGTGGATCAAGAGGACGCACAAATTCAACATTGCCTTTTAGATACTGTCTTATTCAATCTTTGAAATTTTGACTATGATACGAGCTTGGTAGTGTCACATCCTTGTCTGTAAGCAGTTGGCAGTATCTGTCCCACACAGTCTTCAGAGAATAGACCTCTCCTTTATACAAGCCTCTTTGCAATTCTTCCATCACATTGCGGGGGGAAAAAAGATAGTGTCATCAATTTCTCCTCCCATGTCAGCTAGTTTAGAATTCCTACCTCAAAAGTTCTGTAACAATTCAAATCCTATTTCCCTCATGGAGGCAGGATGATCATAGCAATCTGCAAGTCTGCATCGCATCACCTTGTGTTTTGACAATTCAATTATTTTTCTAGAAGTAGACACTGAGATAGTTTTATACTAGGCTTCACTTTTGACAGAATATGCATTTATTCCAGTCAACAGCAATACGTCTTGGACGCTTAGCACTAAAACTTTCTTGAACTGGATTGACGGATGATTGCTGAGGAGTATTAGAATCAATTTATATAGGTTGGCATATTCTACCAAGAGTATTTTTTCAGAATCCCATCTATGCTATGCAATTCATAAGAGACGTACAGTCCTTAAGTTAAAGACATACACTCAATAAGACTTCACGCATTTTGTTTAGATTTAGAACTTATTATGTCATGCCTACGTCACATAATACTTTCCACACTGAGAACAATATGGTTGTATTTTGCCATTGTTCATTTACCATCTGAGTAGGGATTGGACAATTATATGTTCAATTGAAACGACCCTTACTTTGACAATGAGCTTGAACTATGGCCAGTTCATGATAAATGTAATGAATAGATAAAATTAGAAACTACGCAATTTGGTTGAGAACTGTTATCGACTAGGGAGGAACATCAGAGGAACAAGTGAGTTGAGAGTAGCAGCTCAATTGGTGACAAGGGAAGATGTTGTCTAATGAACAACCATTGAAGAATTCAATCTCATCACAACATCTTTTATAGTTAGTCATTAAATTAATTTTGGATCAAACATTTTGTACAGTAAGAATAACCCTGTTAAAGCAGCTGTAACTGAATAACTTTAACTATCTTTTTTCTCCAATTAATAAAAAAAAAAAATGTTATTAGTGTCAATTTGTAATTACCTTTGCCAAAATAGGGGATATGGAATTATAAATATATGCTATATACTGACGACATGCATTAAATCACTTATCAAGCAAACCTCAAGAATCACTGTATAAATCTCACAGCTATTGCTGTTTTAAGCATTACACGGGCTGTCTGATTCCCTTATGTACCTGTAGCCTACCATTCATGAAGCTAAATTATGAGTGCTAAGTTTCATTAGCTCAGCAGAAACCCCAACCACACAATACACAAGAGGAAGGTGAAATCTATAAAACTGCTGACTTGCATTGGTAATCTATCATGTGTGTTAAAAAAAGGAAATGGTTAATTTATGTCTTGCTGTGTTAGTCGAAAATGGTTGTCCGCAGGTCAACATTCTTTATAGTGTCCATCTCTGTATTATGGCTATGTGATAGTGAATATATTACCCTTGAGACAAGGTCGAGTGACCACAGCAATAGCAATAATTTTGCCGTCTTTAAAGACAAAAATAAATGGCCTTATGTTTGTGAAACAGTTTCATTTTCCTTATGCCATAATTATTTGATTAACTGTCTGTTTACCTTGCCTGTATCATCAAAGATGGAAGGGTATATCAGGGATCAGGTATTGTTAATAATTGTTAATTTGTACACACTATAACTTTACTAATTCTATTCCAAGCTGTATCAAACTTTATCACCTAATTCATCAGTATAAAATATTCCTTGTATATGTCTTGTGTGAAAATATCATTCAAAAATTGAGAAAGTAGTAGTCAAAATCTTTCGACTTGACTGATTACTGGTGATACACATTCAAAGTTCACTGGTCCCAGAGGAAATGTGTGTTGTTGTACGTGTTTAATGAAGTCAATCATTTATTTATCTTGTAATCAATATCATTGGTAATGTATCTCTCAAACCCTATAGAAACATTGGACTGGGTTTCAATGTCTACTCATGGAGAGAATTGTTGCACAGTCTGATACACACTTGCAGACATACCTGGGTGTCAGATAATCGATATAAACACTCCTTTGTATAACCCTTTGGGTGCCAAACTGTTGATCAATATCTGAAGCCAATAGAAAATTAAGTCTGTTTAGTCCAAAGTTATTAAAACAAACATAAACATTACATAACAGGCAAAACATTGCGTCCACATGTTGAAAGGGAAATTGTATTCAAAAAGTCTATTCTGTATTTGACACACAGTTCATTCGACAAAATATTTCTTTGTTGAAGAATTCGTTTCAGCTATCAGAACAAAATTATAAGGCTTTTATAATATGAAACGCACTCCAAAAACAAAGATTGCAGTGTTTGAAGATGTAGAATCTCAGGAGACAACAGTACTGTTTACTTCTCTCTCCACTGGACACCAACTATTTTTTAAATGCATGGTACATACTAAGGTTGTACATACTTAAAAAATATACCAGCTGCTTTATAATTGATAATTAAGATACCTTTTCTGTTTTGTTTTTTCTAACCATTCCTTGTTCTCCGTTTATATTTTATATTTTTATGTTTTCACTATGTCTTCATTTGTATTTTTCGTCTTGCCATTCTGTATGTATTTGAAACTTTATTGTATTTTAAAAATCCAGATCCTGAACAGGATATGATTTCAATAAAGGCATTACTTACTTCAGTGCTGAAGTTGATTTGCATACAAAACAGGGCTTGCAACTTGATAGTTATCGCTAGAGGGCGTTGTTTACTTTTCAAATAAAACAGAAGTCGCACAATTGACTTACCCCAGACCATTCGTCCCGGTGTTATCGCTATCGCCACACGAGACTCCAGCTTGTCTCCTATACAATTTTCCTTCCGCCCACTTAATTTTAATATTCATATGACCTTTGCACTGACATCGATAGCCAATCGCATTCGACCGCGGAAGTCACTCTAAATAAACAACTGAATAAATTAATATACCATATTTGGAAGATAGCGGGTAAATTCAACGTTGTTGGTGTGTTCCTTCGGGTTCCGAAGTCGCACGAAACGAGTTCATGTTCCGTTATCTTTCGCAAGTAAAACAGGTCGATATGTATTAAACATGGCATTTGTTTTCTTGTTTTAACCCCCTTATTACGCAAGCTTCCGTCGAAGTGGTGTTTTTTTCGACGATTTGTGGCATGTTGCAAAACGAACGAAACATTGCGGCATTCTTAGCGGTGGATAAGGGATCGACTATGTCGTCACATTTATGTCTCGTTTGAAAGAGAATAAACAACCGCTCAGAAAAATATGTTGCTAATATTTAAGTGCGGTGCCTTGAAATCGCCTGCCCGACGTCCAAATTTCAAAAGGATGTTCGATTTGCAATGACGACCGTTCATATGTACTAGGCGACGTTACTAATTACTACTAGGGTCGGTGTTTGCATTAAGAATTATAGAACAAAAGATCAGCAAAGCGGTGCTTTTGTCAGCGATTTTGTCAAAGGAAATATTGATAAAATGTTGCAAAACAGAATCGCGAGTTGGGTGAAAAATTGCGCCGGCGGCATTCTCAGCGATGGCGACACCCGAGAAACACCGTGTCACGGTGCATTCGTGCATCAGTACACCGAAGAAATACATACATATTGTTGCGGACGACTATTGTAGACTGTGTTCGTGTAGTCTTCGAGTTTGTGGACAGTTAAAGTCGTGTGTGAATTTATTCAAGCCAGGAAAAGCAGGAGGGATAACTTATGGAAATCGTCTTTCCAATTTGATCCAGTGCGACGTTGTGAAAGGAGCGACTCTGTCGTCTCATCTATGTCTAGTTTGTAAGAGAAAGATTGATAGCGCAGAAAAATCCGCCAATAATGTAAAACAGTGGCGTGAAATTGTCAGTCATTCTAATATCTCCCAACCTGTGAACGAAAGGGTTAAGCGTGCTGCCTTGAAATCGTCTGCCCGACCACGTTCAAGTTCAAAACGACGTTCCATAACTTTCTCACATTCAATTTGCAATGATGACCGCAGTTCAAATGTACTTAGCGACGTGACGGACATTAACAACCATGATGTTGAAAAGGAGTTTGATGAAAATATGCCATTTCCAATTAGAAATCATTTTGATTTGATTTATGGATGGCGAGCACCGACACTCCGATCCGATGAACTACTAGTAATCAAAACTAAAATGGCGCGTGTCACGTGACTTTGTTTACTAAAGATAGCGTGGGCGTTTGATTGACACTCAACTCATTAGTATTCCACCAATCACAGCTACATCTACTTTCTGGATGTGCGCAGTCAAATTGTATAGGAGACAAGCTGGAGTCTCGTGTGGCGATAACGATAACACCGGGACGAATGGTCTGGGGTAACAATTGACTATAATGAGGCAGTCCGTATTTGTCTCAGTAAATCATTACAGACACCTGTACAAAATACTTTGACAAAAGCCAGCAAAGATTTTCTGTTATCTTACATATTTTACGATTTCATTCACGTCTAAATGCAGCACTTTTTTCTGAGGGGCATTTGTTTTTATACTAAAATATCTGAAATTATGTCCCTTAAAATAATTAAACAAATTAGGCACCAGTGTTTTTGTAAGATATATACATCAATGATTAATGGGCAAATCTGTGAATTTAAAACCAAGCGAATGTGATTACCAGGGTAAATATAAAATATTGATGGAGTGACCAACATTTAAAGGGCGGTTATCGTCGCGCAGTGCGTGTTAGAATTTCATGTAAACAAACAATGCATTTTACACGCTTTGTATACGTCGCTTAAGTCCCATGTCGAACAGGACGCGGCACGACGACCACTACCCTTTAATACTGAACAAAATATAGCGGTTATAGTACAATCATGCATTTAATTTTTTGCGTGGAATGAAATGATTTATACTACACACTTACTTTATTGTTTTAGAGTTGTATTATAACACATGTTCTAGTATGAAAAAAATGGCTCTATTATAAGTGGATAGGTTGCAAGATTGTATCAAAGTGACTTTTGAGATACCAAGTGCAGCCTATATTAATCTAATGTTGACTTTAAAGACACATTTTCACCAATATCTTCACAAACATATGTGTCACGCCTGTACCGTGATTATACATGTACGTCGATTGATAATATGCACAAGTTTGAAAAGGATTGGAGAAAAATTACTTGAGTTACGCCGACAAGCAGTTACTATACCTTGTTCTATCATTTCATTACAACGCAAAATGGTTAAACGCATACAAACGCATGTACGAGCACACAGGTAGACAAATGGTCAAAATCGTCAAAACAAAAACCACAACTATATAAAGTAAATTCTATTGACTAACTAATATTACATTGGTATATTTATAGGTTAAATATGGATCTGAAAGTCACACTGTAGTTATTTATCAACGATTTATTCTTGGGGGAAAATAAAAACTAAACATTAAATATTTATTGCTAAGTTTTTGGTTTAACCTCTTTAATCTTACATGAACAAATAATATCAATGATAATTCAGAATAGGAATATACAATAATTTCAATTAAGATACATCTAAAATATTTCATGGCTGTGTCATCAATTAGTTAGTTAGGTTAGGTTAGCTGGTTACTCGTGAATGGCTGGGTTATATCTGTCATCATTTAGGCTCATGCGAGGTCTTGGACGAAACTTGATCCAGTGATTTGGAACTAATTACGATATAACCGTCGCTATCCGGACTACTATTTCTGACAGTTGGTATTCGCAGTTATTAATGTAGTGAACGATTAATCAAAAGATATGACGTGTCCAATACTTAGTGTGATTGGCTATGTGCAGATTGAATGTGTGAAGGTTACGCCTTACAGTGTTTAAACTTCTTCGTAATTGGTTAAGGTTTTGAAAGTGAATAAAAGAGTTTTAGTTGGTCTTGGCGAGAACACCACGAGAGACGAAGTCTTGGGTCAGCCTTGAGATAGTCTTAGGGACTTTTCCCCAGGGCGCTGTGTCTTATAGAGTACTCGACTGACCGACTAAAGACGAGAGTTGATACGTATTTTGTTGTGCGCGTTTATTTGACTGTAAAGCTTAAGTGACTTTCCCAGTCCGGTACCTAAAGCAGACGATATTCCCCCTGACACGTGTTGGGGAACCCCAACCCCGGAGGAGGAGAATTTCCCCCGTAATAGCTGTGGTCTATTGTTCCATCAGAATTTTTAGTTGGACATGATTATCAGGGTTATGTACATACATTTCACGATGTCACTCTTATAAATTGCGGGCTGTTTCATTACAGGTTGTTTCGTTCCATTTCTGATTCATTCTAATGATGATTCCACCAAATGCTGTTTCGTCTCGATTATGTTTCGTTCCAATGCTGTTTTCGGCGATGCTACTTGCTTGTATTAAGCCCAAAGAAATGTACCATGTGCGCAGAGTTTTATATATTATGTAAGTCACAAATTAATGGGTGTTATTTCATCCCAGGCAGTTCTGACCCATTACCATTTCATCCCATCCTGAATTCATCACATTTTCATTTGTCCAAATGTTGTTTCATCCTAGGCACTTCCGATGCCATTTCTTCCCTCAGCTCATTCGATCTAATGCTGATTGTCCCAAATGAATGTTGTTACATCCCCATTGTTCTTTCATCCCAGTGATAGTCGTTAAAGCGCAGTAGTCGTCGCGCTGCGCATGTTCGACATTTGTGTTGATAAACATTGGTTTTCCCACAATCCAATGCGCTCTTCAAATGGAAATCACAAGTATGAGGTTTGACTTGGGTGCGACTTGCACTGATTACCGCCGGTGACTCCTGCGCAACAGTCAAAGTCGCCATCTTTGTTTATATGAGACCCATGGAGCTTTAAGGTTCCAGGGATGATTTTTTCCCCAGATCATCGCATTTCCTGAAAGTTAATCCAAAAGATGGTGTATAAATCGCACACAGTTTCTGTAATACCAAAACACGTTCCTAACCGATAAATTAAAAAAACAAAAACATTGTCAACTGTGCCAGAAGCAACGCTCAAATCCAATAATAACAAAATACCAAATGTTTGTCCGTTCATGGAGAAGAAATGTGTAATTCTGACGCTTGGACAGGGTCGTCTCCATATCATGCTTGGTTTGTATAATAAGTAACACAGATATAATTTTGACAAATCATAAGTGATTTCTATGGAGTCGTAATTGGAAATGATGACTCACTTATTATGCTTGACAGACAAATCATAATTGGTATTTATCTGTTTATGTTTTCCGTCAAATTATTTGAAGGTCCCGGTCTATTTCGCAAGTAACCTTGTTTAGCTAGCTTTGCTGTTAGATAGCCATGTCTTACTCGAACATTGCTATATGACCTACTTGCTGACCTACAGTATCGTATCAGTTGAGACATGGATATAAGCTGGAGCTGAGGGAATGTTACTTAACAGATACTTAACGTATACCAATGCTCAGTTTGTAAAGCATTGGGTTTAAATTGAAGAAACAGACCAATGTGAAGTGCTCTCAGTAAACTTAAAGGGTGGCAATCGTCGTGCCGCGTCCTGTTCGATATGGGACTCATACCGACGTATACAACGCGTTGAAAATACATTGTTTATTTACATGAAATTCGAACACGCGCTGCGCGAAGACCACCGCGCTTTAATTATACCATAACCGATCATCGCTCTTAATTAGATACCGGCGGCACACACTTGTAATGAGTGGGTGACAATTAGTGTGAATACATGCACCACAGAAGAGAAACAAACAATACATTAGGGAGAATTACTGTCCACGATGCTGTTCCACTAGTGTTATCTCTACAGTCTTCAGCGAATTTTACCAGGTGATTATGAATGAGTGGCAACATCTAACAATTACAGATGAATTGTAATATATTCATAGGTCAAACACGTGCGCATGATTCTACAAGATTACGTGCAGATAATAATTAGTGGTAGTTTTAGGAATCATTGACGTCATACTGCCCCCAGCGGTATTAATCAGCAGTATTAATCAGATGTACCTTTAGGACAGTCCTCCGATACGGGTGTGTGTATCTATGCAACGGCATTCTTAATGACTTTTAAATGGAAATAAACCCTTTAGACATGAGCAGGCGTGACGTAGGATGTATTCTGGAAGAATATACATGATTTTTCTTAGAGATTCACTCGATGTAATTACCTTCATAATGTTTGATAAATCACTGTAGACATAAAGGACGGTGGTCGTCGCGCCGCGTCCTGTTCGATATGGGACTCATAGCGACGTATACAATGCTGCGCGACGACTACCGTCCTATAAACTGTTACCAAGTACAGTAAGTCAGACTCGTACGGATGAGACATGGTATCCATGGTACCCAAACGCTGTTGTATGGAATGGAATAAAACATAAGCGATGCAATAGAAAGATAACGACTGAGAGAGACACATTTCCGCAATAACTCAGCAGTTAAGAATCACGTGTTACCACGTGGTGAATTCAACTTATTGTCTGAATCTGAGTGTACGCCTGATAACCTGACTCGCAGTCGTCGTGCTGGAGCTGAAGACAATGTCGATTTTGACATATACAGATGACAATCGCATTATCAATAATACAGGACAGCTAAACAGATGATAATAATTCCCTTTTCAGTACTCTCATTTTCAGGAATCAGCTTAGGGGTGCACCATTAGAATATATGCGGGCACTGTATATTGAGTTACCACCACCACCGCTGCCGGTAACCAGGAACATCCTATTATTACTTGGTTGTATGGGGTCGCGAGACCTCCCTTTTTCAGTACTATCATTTTTAGGAATCAGCTTAGAGACGGACACTTAGAAACTACTAGTATGCGGGTAAGAGATTTGTTCATTTTATTATTATCCATTTTGAATATAGCATGTTTTTGAAAAAAAAATTGTTATTGTTATTTGTCATATTTTTGTTATTGGTCCCAGTGGGGCTCTGTTTTAGAAGTCTTTCCTTCATCAATGGGTCCCGAGTTTTTAATGGGTCACACCCTAAACCGGAAGTCACGTGTCACAAGGAATCCACGTGGTTGCCATTCGATACAAAGTTACCACCACCGCTGCCGGCGAGTACGTGGTAACCAGAATCATCCTCTCATTACTTGGTTGTATGGGTCTCGAGACCCCCATTTATGGTTTTAATTACATTTACAATTCGCCTGGATTAATCTATTCAACATTTCATGCGAGCGACAATTGTAATGAATGTTTATTTTAGGGTTAAACCACAGTCAATTTGAATGATGATTTGTTGATTTCAACCAATTCAAGAATTTAAATTTTTTTCCATGTATCAGTTTTATTCTTACACATCGTGAATGACCTCTGTGTCGGATCACTGCCCGATTCCAATGTCTTCGGCTCTCACCCCATTACCGATACATATGAACAAAAAAACAATCTTAACCCACTTTTTCGAAGTATATATGGGACATTTCTTAACAGGTCTTAAATTGGCGGGAAACGAATTAGATGACTTCAATATATCTTCCGGTAGCAACGCGAATGTTATTTTGCATTTTGAAGAGCTATTTACTTCTGTGGCAGATAGACATGTTAAAAACGTACTTTTATGTTTATTATTAAATAAATGATAACATGCATATATTAAATGTTAAAATTAAAACTAATACTGGATTAACAACTGATTTTCCATCGGCATCCGGTGTCGGACAAGGATGCAATCCAGATTTATTCAACGACCTGCCAGATAGTTTTGATATTGACAGTTGTGATTCAACTCTCGGATCAATTAAATAATTCAAAAATCAGCTATCTCGTGTATGTTGACGACATAGTCATTCTGTCGTAATAAAAAGTCTGCTTAGACAAACTGGCCGTGTACACCTCAAAATGGCGTTTAACACTAAAAATACAAAAAAAAATCTAAAATCATGCTTTTTAATTAACCAAATAAACTTCTAAATGAGAAAAAAATGTTCTATGAGGGCAAAAAAATATGTACTGTAAGAATTTAATTATTTCGGCCTCATTATTACTCCAAATGGAAAATTCAATGAAGGCCTTAAGGCAATGTTCTCGTTAAAAGAAAGAGAAAAACAGCTCAAATAAAAAATTGAGTATTCAGCTACAATTGTCACTCTTTGACAAACTCATTCAACCAATCATTGTACACGACTGTGACGTATGCAGTGACGAAAGTTCAATTGATTCTTCGATTGAAGATGTACACATTACATTCTGTCGCTCTCTTCTGAAAACCTTAAAGAATGCACCTAAAATGGCGTAACAGATATCCAATTTACAGATTATAATGGAAGATATCCAATTCATTGCTTCGTACAAAAACAGGCAATTAAATATATGATCTGAATAGCCAACTGCATGCCAGTGACATGCGAGGCATTCTTGGTTAACGAGAACCTGAAGAGCGCATGGTACATGAAAATGTAATCCACATTGTACAAATTTGCCAATTAGTATTCCAATCCAAGTCTTATTGAAATTTAATAATTGTTTTTTTAAATGGTAATTATTATGTAAATTAAGCAATTATTATGCATAGATTAGGTCTGTGTATTGTTCCAGGGCACATATGTACCAAGTTTCATTATAATGTGATGATTAATTATTAAAAAAACGATGGAAAGACGAAAAGTAAATTATTATGCAAATTGGGTAAGTATTATGGATGTATATAAATCCAAAACTAATTCGTTGCATTGTTTTAGTGTATTCATTGAAAACAAATCTTAAGATATTGATGAAAAGGCTGAAAACTGATTAATTATTATGCAAATCGGGTAATTAGTATGCACAGATTGTATTGTAAAAAATAATAATAAAGGTCTGCGCAATGTCACAGACCATCAATGTACCAAGTTTCATTGAAATGTGATTAGAACTTGAGATATCGATGGGTAAACCAAACAATTATGAATTATTATGCAAATTAGGTAATTCAAATGCACAGATTTGTATTCAAAACAATTAGGTCTGTGCGTAGTCCTAGAGCATCTGTGTGCCAAGTTTCTTGAAATTTAATGATTAGTACCTGGAATATCAACCGAAAAGCCAAAACTGTACTAATTATGCAAATTGGGTAATTGATATTCACTGATAATGACCCAAAACTTATCAGGTCTGTGCGTTGTCCTAGAGCATATATGTACCAAGTGTCATTGTATTGTGACGATTAGTACTTAAGATATCAGTCGAAAATTGACTAATCATTATACTAATAGGTAATCAATGTGCATGGTTTGTTGTTTCATCAAAATCCAATAAGTAATTTTTTTAGATATAAGTGGAACAGTCATGAAACAGCCAAAAATTAGCTAATTATCATGTAAATTAGGTAATTAGTATCCATGGATTTAACCAAACATCTAATGGAATATGTGTATTAGTCCAGAGTATCTATGCATCAAGTTTCATCAGAAAACAACAAATGGCTTTTGAGGTATCAGTGGAAGAGACGGACACACACACATACATACAGACAGACACATTAACTGCAAGGACCCCCATTGCTTCGCACACGATGTCAAAAATATAATAACGGCAAGTAAAACCTGAAAATATTCATAAATAAACAAAAAAATAACAATAAAGAAAATTGGAGCCTATGCCTTCATCGCATTTTAATCAGGTTGCATTTCCACCTCTGAGATATTGATTCTGCCATTTTCTCTGTGCTTTTCTGTTCTTTTGTCATGTCGCTTTTCGTTTTTTGCTGTTTTCGTGTGCATTGTATCTATTATCATCCATTCTATTGAATATTAATAAATAAATAAATATGATGGCTATTTTGATAGTAAAAGAGCTCCCTGTGATTACAGCGAGCGCAAGGTATTTACATACACCAACCTACGTGACTGTCGCATACGACTTATTTACCACTTCCGTGTCACTGAGAATGTTCTAGAACCGTACTGTGTCTGGGTGGAATATTCTATTTTTTTTTAGAAAATGGTTGAATAGGTAATAGAACACTGTAGGAGGCAATATAAGGTAATGGAACATTCTAGAAATTGGTAGTAAGTTCAAGATTCATTATGTATGCTGATGTAATGGTCTATTTACTGACAAGTAGGAGTGGCATCCTCGTCGGCCGAACGGCACACTGTGTTGGTTTTGGAGCACCGCGGAGGGCGTGACTCACGCGACCTTGTCAGGCTTCCAACTAAAAGACTAAGATGTAGATACACATACTATATTTGATTAGAATTCACGGCATTGACTCTAGTTTTCTTAGTTTTATCATGTAATATTAGACGTGTTGTATTTTCTATGTTTTAGTTTTTTGAGACCCTACTGTTGTACCTTTCTGTGTCAGTGTTGTGTCAATAAAATATTGTTTTCTTCCAACTTTAATGCACTGGTGGAAGTCTCTGATTTATGCATTCTTCACGAATGTATAAAAGGAACACAATCAGTCATTTTGTCCCTTTTTAGTCAGTATGACAAAAAGCCAAAATGATATGACACCATGAAAGGTAATTGCCTCTACAGTGAAATCAAATGAACACTCATAGGGCAAAATGTTAGGATGCTACACAGACAAAACACATTCACATGTTATTATGGATACACACCATTTTATACGACATGTCACTATGTGTGTACTCATTTGGTACCCGCAGGGACGGACGGACGAATGAGGGAGGGAGGAGTTTGTGTTAGAAATTCAAGTTCTACATAAGTAGGAAAGGTGGCGCCAATAAGGCACTCCCCCATCCTAAAAATAAACATGTACCATGTCCACAACGCATATAAAATATATTTTTACATTAGTTCACGCTTAAAAATAACATACTAGTATTAATGAATGTAAAATATAGCTGGCTTCCTTCTCAAAGCCACACTTAATTACAAAATAAATCGTCACAGAACATTAGCAAATACCTGTTGAGTATATTACGCCACATGCGCGGTTTATATCAAGACTTTAAAGGGCGGCAATCGTCGTGCCGCGTCCTGTTCGATATGGGACTCATAGCGACGTATACAACGCGTGTAAAATACATTGTTTAGTTACATGAAATTCGAACACGCGCTGCGCGACGACCACCGCAATGGCAACGTAATTATAGTGTAAATCATATGTTTGTATACAATCATGTCAAGTCTTTTTACGATTTTTTTTAGAAATCTTGTATTTAAATTTAGAGAGCGTATATACACCTCTGATAACAGTCTGTTGGTGAGCTTATGTAACTCTGATGTCCGTTGGAAGTCTGCCTTGTTCCAGCATTGGAATAATATTTTGTACTATTAATATTGCCATACGCACACTAGTTGGCAAACGTGGCATTTTTTTTTCTTCATTCATTTCTGTTGACCTACTTATAGTTTTTGTTCATTTATTTATTTGTTTTTCATACTAGTTTTATAAAGACTTTCAAATGCTTGACAGTCTGACATAAAGATAAATAATAATACACAGTATCAAGAATTCTTTAGAGGGAGTGGTTATTCCCTCTGTACGCCACATGTTCTGTACACTTCTTAATTTCATTGTTAATTACCTCCATGTTTTCATCAATGATTGTTGACATCATGGTAAAAGAATGAAAAATTTGGCAGCCTAGTCAGAGCAGAACAGGTTAGAATACATAGTCAGTCGGAGCACAATATGGTCATAAACAAAAAACACACAAATAATACTGCTATAGTAAACCCCTCAGACGTCTTACATACGTATGAAGGACTGTCAGATGATTTTATTTATCACAATCATCCAGGTGTAGTTGTATAATTCCCAGGTCGTCAAACTTATTCAAAAGTTTAAATTCGGTGGCGTAGTCGTGGGTTTTTTTGTACGAATCCCATGAAATATCTTCAGAGTAATGCATCGGAATAGCGCCCCCTGCGACATTCGCGGGAAATGGCCAAAAACCGTAAACGTGAATGTCTTCACACAAATCGAGTGCTATACTAACGATAGTCAGACCAGAAGAAAATATTTTGCGACCAATCTTCCAGTAAGTTCTAAACTGTTTCGAGTATTGTGGGTCAGCAAATAGTAGGCGAAGCGATGTGTTGGTCTGTAAAAGTTTGGCAACTTCAAAAGCCATTTCCATAGTGCTGTTATGGTGTTGTTTCCAGCTATGTGGTATCCACATGAGATATCCGTTGTAATCTGCCAATACGTTGATGGTTTTTAGAACATCTAAACGGGAATGTTTGTCGATCAAAGACCTGGTGCTTGGAGTTATGGTCGTCAGGTTGGTTTTACTTCCTGCATCATCGGCGAATTTACGGATCTCTTGCAAATTCGTCCTTATAACAAAATCGTGACCGTCTATTTCCTTGCCACAATTGCTGTTTTTAAGAATCCCGCCATTCCCGACAACTGCACATGTCTCAAACAAGTTCTTGTTCGAAAAAGGGGACGTCTTAGGAAGAATGTTTAGAAAACTCTTCTTGATCGTCACAGAATATTGAAAATACGAGTTGTAATATTTTTTTCCAACATGAGTGTTCTCTTGAGTTAAAAGAAAACTACTTGTATTCATATGCTGCTTCAGTTTCTGACGTATTTCAAAAATATTGTCGCTAATCGTCTGCTCGTGTGATGACGTCATGGCGCTAGTCCGCGACGGTTTCCCCAATTTTCTGATCTGTGACGAATTCCAGTTTTTAAAAGAAATAGTATGATTTACGGTTCCGTAAAAATACAACGTCGCGAGTGCAGTTACACTGAACAGGCATAGCCCCAAAAAGCAGCACTTTCCCCCCAATGCTTGTCTGACCCCGGAGTTCATGGGTATAGCTAATCACCCAGAACCGAAACGCGCATGCGTCGTAGTATTTAGATAAATATTCGAAACTCTAGATACTACGGGGTAACGGGATACATGTATGCGGGTCTCGTCGGAATAAGCTGAAGAATTCCAAACACCGTTCTTGATCTTCGACATAGAAATTAAATACAACCTGCAGGTTAGCCACTTCTGTTTTCAAATCGCAATTACCAGCCGAACACTTCCTTTCCTCATATCCCTGCCATTCAAGGCGGCCCAAGCGGCGTCGAGAAGCCGTGTCAAATTTATCTACACCATGGAGGCACACCAATAATCACAAGGAAGCAGTTTCAGTCCAACGTATCGATATGACCATGCCTGTGACAATAATAATAACTGCATGTAAGAAACACCATCCTCACAAATGGCTATGCGTTGAATACAGTCTTCCGAGTCAGCCAGCCATTGTTGAAAACATCTGCATTGGGCGTGCGCATTCAACTGCGTCGTCGTTAATATATGCAACAATGTACGATTACTCGAATCCATTATCATAATGGTTACCTCACTGCTTGGATAGCCTTGCCCGTATTAGCTTACTTATGTTCCAGGAGCGGCGCCAAGATTGGGGGGGGGGCGATATCTTGAAATCTAGACCTTCTAAAACGCTATTACCTGCATTTTGAGGGTTTCAGCTTGATTGGGGGGGGGGTGAACCACAGAATGAAGAGTAGAGACTAATTGGCAGCGACTAACTTGCGCTGTCATATGACGCGTTATAACTTTACAGGCATTGATAGTTTGAGTTAACATAACGCTTGTCGGAAAATAAAAGGCAATCTGAAATTGAAAAAAAAAAAAACACACATTCGGACATATAGTGATATCAATCAGTTGCAGCAATTGTAATAAACAGACAACTGGGGTTGTATGTGAGGCATTGTCCAGAATATTTCTCACCATTCCCCGCACCAGTAGCATATTTTGTGGCTCAAACTCAGAACGGGGAAAGGGGAAAGGAGGCACAAGCACCACTAAATATCATATATCAACATAACTCGACCACTGGGGCGGGGTTTCAATTCCTGAATGTAGTTCTCTGGTAAAGCCACTCAATTTACGAGATTTCGCGTACTACAATGCCCTGCCCATAGTCAGCTGGTGTACAAGTGGTAATAAAATAACTTTGATTAATCTACCGATATTTACTCTATTGGAGCAGACATCTTGAATACAGCTTGAAACTAACCGTTGAAAAAAAAACAAAAAAAAAACGTTTTTCAACTTGTTTCTTTACTTAGTTTCAAGACGGCTTCCCCCATATAGTATCGGTAAATTAATCGAGTTTATTTTATTATCACTTGTACGCAAGCTAACTCTGGCCCTGGCCTATTTTTTCACCAAGTACGGTCTCGACATCAGGGACATTCATGTTCGCACAAGTCTCACTAAATTTTACACTGCACCGACATATCCCGCCATATTTGGAGGTAAGAATTTCAATTAACTGGTTCATAAGACTTTCGTCTACAGCATAACACACTGATCTCGATGACTGCGATGATCCCGCAGTTGAACGGAACATTACCTATTCTCAGTGGTTCAAGATACTGGAAACAGTTCCTAATACAAGTAGCGCGGTATACTTTGCGGACACCATTATAATATTACAATCACGTATTTTACCATATCATTTTTGATAACTTTTCAATAATACTCGGTCATGTGTGTGAACAATTACGACCGGCAGTATGTCAGTGGAAAAAATATATGGAAAAACCTGTGATAATTGTTCAAGAGATTTTAAAGTTCAAGAGAGTGGTGGAAATACAGCTGGTGGTGGTGTATCACATGGTACGTAAATACCGGGTCAGCGGTAATACCGTTAAACAAATATAGACATTACTACAGTAACGATACAACAAGTATCTTGCAAAGGGAAAATAAACGAGACGGTGCCCCGTGCTAAAATTGAATTACGTCATTATAACCTTCTTCCAATAACGTTAGAGTGAAACTTAAACACTAAATACCTGTATGCATGGTCATTTTATAACTGACGTTTTAAGGCGCTGTGTGGTCAGTAATCTATATTGTTGTGCTGTAAGCACTTTTCAATTATCTCCAACGGAATCCAACATGTCTTGGGGGCTTACTTTGAATAGATCGCAGCGAAGCGGCTGCTCTGCTAAGTACGGCACCCCGGCGATGTAGAGTCGAAATAAAATAAAGTATGAGTCAATCCATTTCAATATGACAGTGTCTTCACAATAAACGAGCGGTGGCCATGAAAGGTGATGAATATTATAACACAGAAATATGTAAATGCATTGGTTAATGCGTTGAGTACATCGTAAACGCTATCAGCACTAGAACCTCGTGGCATGTTGGTACTGGACAATGCGCCCATTCACCACAATGTCGAAAGTCCATGGCCTAAGGTGTTTTTTTCAACAAAAATGTTTTAATCAAAGTCGCAATGCGTTTGCGAAATTGGCTCTGTGGTAGGCCGCTACGCCATCATCCGTCACTGTAGAGAAATTCTCCTGTAACGTAGTAGCATATCAAGGTGATTGACAGGTAGAATGATGTCATGAAATCACAATCGCATGTCACTGGGGGTGCAATATTTGCTCACGACTTTCGTCGGAGTTTTGCTGAGCGAAGTGTTTTGGGAACCTTTGAGTAGATCTCTGTCGTACATCCAGAAAGCGTACTGATATTGACTTGGCCATACTGTCTTCTCATTGGTCAGACTATCGTTTAGGAGTGTCGTTTGGAATAACTATCGATTGGCCATTCTCATCCGCCGTAGTATTTTTCCAATACACCCATACATACTCAACTTGAATGCGGGCACAAAATGACTTTTGTTCACTTTAAAATTAGAAAATTGGAATTTGAAATAAGGATAATTATCATTTCGTGTGCTATTCGTGTGTTTACATTTTTGCCAACCTACAGGCAAAAGTGTGATAACAAATGTCGTTCACTGATCAACACAGGCCAGCAATCTGCTGTGATAACATTGTCCTATCAACAGGAACACATACATGTATATTTTATCTTACCGGAAGTGTGACGGCCTGTAGATAAACTGGGCATGTTGAACATTAGATTGGATTTGTTCTTCTTCCAATCTTGTAAAAAATACATTCGGGATGGGCAGAGAAACAGTAAAACTTACTTGAGAATGTCATTTTAAAGCTTTAAATGAAACACGCAACTAATACAGTAGAACTTAAAGCGCGGTAGTCGTCGCGCTGCGCATGTTCGACATTTGTGTTGATAAACATTAATTTTCCCACAATCCAATGCGCTTTTCAAATGGAAATCACAAGTATGAGGTTTGACCTGGGCGCGACTTGCACTGATTACCGCCGGTGACTCTTTCGATACCTTCCAATCACATGAAAATTACCTAATTAAAGCTTGGAAACGTGTCAGTTCGTACTCGTTGATCTGCGCAACAGTCAAAGTCGCCATATTTGTTTATATGAGACCCATATATCTCACACATGCGCAGCGGCGACGACTACCGCGCTTTAACTGGTGGCAATTTTTCTTAGCGTTATTTATATAAATGTATTCATTTATTGATCAAAGCTCATTTAAATTCTTTCCTGTTGTCATTCATGTTTAGCTCCAACTTCTTTATAACTGTGTATTAATACTCAATGATACAATTAAAACTCATCTTCAATCGCGTTGTTTTCTGGAGCGGCATCATCTGTCATTCCTTCAGATTCGTTACATGTATATAACGCTAACATTAAAGTTTTATCAAAATAAACCCAGTATTTTTGAAGTTACACTTGTATTTCAACCATCATCATGTACATTCCCACACACAAAACTTACACAATAATGGAAAGACCAGAGAATTACCAGGCGGGAATATTGTTACATATTGTATTTGGGAGAAGCTGCGTTTTGAGGTCCCCACAATACGTCTTGAAGACGCTAGACTAGCGCAGTCGTGGTAATTTTATTGTTTTATATCATAACAGAAAAAAATGTGACGGAAGCGAAGAAAATTGTCATCTGTAGATGTGTTGACGATATTCCATTCCAAAACGCATACTCATTTCATGAGACATAATGGCATATTTCTATCTCAATTAATTTTATTAATTTGCAATTTAAGATGAACAAGGTTTACTGTTTGTTTGTTATATTATAATGTTTATTTCGAGAGAGATAAATAGGGGGAATGATCAGACCACAGTCCCTCTATCCTGTGATCAGACCATGACTATACTGAAATGTGATTAGACAGTGGTTGGATGAGCTGTGATATTCAATTACCATGGCAACGCATGTATCAGTCACTGCATTTCTCAATGTGCAGTTTTAGAACTCCCTGGTGGTGTAGCTTTGTTAACAAATCAAATTCCGTTCGATAGTCGTGGGTGTTATTGTACGTGGACCAGGAGAGGTCTTCGGCGTAATGCATCGGAAGAGCGTCTCCTTCTGAGTTGACGGGGAACGGCCAGAATCCGTAAGCATGAATTTCTTCGCACACAGACAAGGCTATACTAATCATAGTCATTCCAGAGGACAGAATCTGTCGACCAAATTGCCAGAAATCTCCAAATTTCCTAGAATATTCCGGATCTGATAGAAGAAGTTTAAGCTTTGTGTTTTTATGTACGAGTTCTGATACTTTAAATGCCATGTTGTGCGACACCCACCAGCTATTCGGTACCCAAACTAAATATCCGTTGTATTCAGTGAACACGCTCAGAGCCCTCGATTTATTAAAATCGCCGTGCTTGTTGACCTTTTGCAAGGATACTGTGGATGGGGATATACTTGTCAGATTCGAGCGTCTTCCCGCGTCGTCTGCGAAACCGCTGAGTATCGGCAAGTTCGTACGAAAAACCAATTCCGATCTGTCAATGTCATTGCCGCAACCGCTGTTTTTCAAAATACCACCATTTCCGACGACAGCGCACGTTTTAACCCCAGCATTATACGCGAAAGGTGATGTTTCTGGAAGAAGAGTTCGCTTAGACTTGTCAATTTGCATGGGAAGTTGGAGATATGTATTGAAGTACTTCCTACCAATGGGCGTGTTTTCCTGGGTGAGAAACGGTTGTCTGTTGTTCATGTGTCTGGCAAGGCTATTTCGCAGTTCTGCTATTTGCGTTCTATTGATACTCCAGTGACGTGAGTTACAAACTATTTCCTCCAGTGACCTTCGCAGTTGATTATCGGACGGCGTTGTTGCCCTGGTGATGTGCAGCTTCAGTTGGAGTAGGTCGTTCGGCTCACTGTAATTAAGCATTAGTGTAAATGCTGTGCCAATGGCTGTTAGACAAAATACGCCTATAAGGCAATACCATCGTGACAAACGACTCAGCAATCGCCGAACGCCTAGATCCTTTGTTTGTCGCGTCGTGGCCGCCATACTGCACAGTCTTTTGTTGATAACGCGGAAACAATGTCGATCAAGTGAAACCGACAGCACCACAGGCAAGGACACGATATATATTGCGATAAATATCTCACACAACAAAGATATCTTCCTAAAATCTTCCAGAAATATTGCAGTGGTCTTTCTCAATTTGTCCAAGGATCGGAGAAATCAACATCCTTTTAAATATTACCATATACGGCATTTCATCTGAGGGAAGATACATAATGGCCGCGTATGTACATGTACGATACGGCGCATGAGCAGTTCTTTCTAAATACTAGTATATGACAGGATCGAAGGACAATACGCGTAGCGTGAAATCCACACAATGTAGCGTACATTATTTTAACTATTTTCGCTGAAGGAAATAAATATAAAATAAAATCAATAAAATCCAGTGAAAATTCCATTTTCCCTTTATTTTACGTTCAACCCATCTACTCATAAGCGAAAATAAACTTCCTATAAAACAGCCAACATGTCAGTCAGCGAAAAATAATTCCAGCTATTTCACAGTAAAACTATACTCCCTCACAACAAAATTGTGTTAGCAGAATTATTTTACATGTAGTTGTCATTATTTACCTAGCTATTTAGACCATCTAAACACTCTTTTAAATTCTGTCATGAACAGATATTGACGTGTCTACCCCTGAATGAAAATACCGTAAATTTACCCATCTCACACTAAATTACTAGTATACTCCCGGTCAATGTTAGGATATCGACTTAAACAAAGTTGGAGTCATCAGCCTATTTTGCGGGAAGTGATTGTATTTTAGTGAGTGACGCTATTTGTTGCCAAATTGGAACATCTTGATTGAGATAATATGCCATATTGTCAAGTACATATAACTATAGACTGTTTTACACCGTATTTAACCGAACGAGGTTTTGAGATATGGTGAAAACTTTTTACCATATAACACAATGGTAAATGGCTTGACAATCATGGATCACCATGGAGATTTGATCAGTGTATTGTGCAAAAATCAGTTCGGAGGTCAGTTATTTTATCTGTGTTTTGAGATCAACATAATATAATAAAACCATATTGAAAATTGAATGTCATTTGAAACTACCATCTTTTAGAATTTGAGATAGTATGTTGTGTACATGTATGTCACAATACACATAGTTTGCACTTTTGTGACGCATACGAGTAAAAATGTGGCACCCAAACAGACGATTTTGTTTAGTTTATTACGTAATTGTCATTTATAATATAACAAATCTCTGAAAAACATGCATTGCAATTTGTTATTGGCGGATGGTTTTCACTCATTTGCAAAAAAGCTCGATCTCTAGAGGGCGCTATTTATAGGAAAAGTATGTTGATAAATGCATTGGACTTTGATTTATCGTAGCGTTGAATTGCTGTTCTTGGAGCACGCATCCGAGTTTTTGTTTGATAAAAAAAAATGACATTATCTAATACGCATGCGCACCAGTTGTTTTGGTATGTACAATAACAATCAATGCACATGTACATTAGTATTTTTTATTTTCCATCCAAAGAATTTTGTTGTGTGTTCTGGATACTTAAAATTTTTAGTTTATGATAAATTATAATCCGATTTGTTCTACAGTATGGAATGTCGAACCACAGTATTAATAAACATATGTTTTCGTCCATATTGCGTCTTTAATTACAATATTTCAATAACCAGAGAGCTTTCTAAAATCACAACAGGAATCAGCTTACCAAATTTCGAAATTTCAATCTGTGAATGTAGCGAAATGCACAAGTTAGCTTTTGTCAATAAGAGTATAACTATTTCAATAATACATACAAGACGTGTCATATTCACAACCTTATTCACTGAATAATCTAATAAACATTATGTACATAGTCATTTATAACATTATTTCTGCTATGAGTGTGCTAGATTGGTGCGTATGGGATGAGAAGACATCATAGCATGATGAGACACAGACCTCTTAGATCACTCTATAGGGGGACTTTGACCTCCCACAATTTCATATTGTTACAGTCGCCGTTGAGGGCGATTTCGAATCCCGGTTTTAATCAAAGCGGCAGGGTCGTCACCTGCGCACGCGCGGGAATTGAGTCCCAAGCGATGATAATAACACACGCTAACAACGCAAAGGCTCATGGGTAGACGCATGTTTGTAAACAATGATATGCTTTGACCATCTGACGCACGCGCAGGCGACGACTCCCCCGCTTTAATTACGACTTTTACATTGCCCCCAACAAACAAACGGACCATGACTAGCGAAGATAACGTTTTATCTTTATACACACTTTCTTATTTATAAATAACCTTATCTTCTATACTGAAATATTTATTTAATCATGATTCGAGATATTTTATACATATAAACAAATTATAAAGATTCCATGAAAACAATCGGTGTTGCAGCATTTATTTACAAACCAGGTATCAATGAATTATAATTTTTATAATTGTGGGTCGTACATAAAAGTGTGTTATATTATTTACATATCATACATCATAATGCATTATTTATTTATATATGAATATGATTGTGTTTAAGCAAGCTTGTGTTTTTGTAAACAATGATACACATTTGTTTATTTTCTATTTCATTTCATAAATTCACGGTTTTAGGTCAGTCGTTCCCACAACTCGTCACGGTGTACTTCAAGGAGGTGGGGAATTGGCACGAGAGGGCGCCTTCCGATTTGGAAGGAACGTTTTGCAGTCAGTCGTCCTTAGCCTGAGGCCAAGGTTTGGCGCTACTAGTGTTTTGCAGGAGTGAGCTCTACGCGTGATTTAAAGCTTTCAAAATTGTTCCATTTCAAACTTAGCATGCACAGACAGTGATGTCTCGAAGTGCATACTAATTACGTAGCTTGGCAGTAGTAAAAGTTATTGAAAATATTATGCGCAAATTTTAGCAATAGTACTATATAAAATATCAATTTTCAATGAATTTCGTTAAGGTAGAGGCCTACTCATATTTTTTGAGAAATTTGGTCATAAATCGCATGATAATGTTCATTGGTCTATTATGTAAAATCATGGAGCTATTGGCCCATGGCACCATGAAATAGTAATCTATTGTGTGTTACAGTGACGTATTTTGAGAAACTTGTCCTAATTTTGTTCAAAAATAGCTATTTTTAGAATGTTAAACAAAAATTGCATTTTTCAACACTTTTTAAAACCCAGATTTTTGAAAAAATGCAGGAAAACAAAAAGTAGCCCATCATTAACAATATTATTTTTCAGCCTATGTCACCAGCCTACAATTTGAGATATGACATAATATCTCTGCCATAGGAACATATGGTAAAAGCACTATAATACTGCCAAAATGGCCGCTATCCACTAAAATACAACTATCATTTTCTCGAAAATTAACCTGATGACCCCCATTTTTTTAAAGCCAATACTCTTATATTGCCTGGAAGTACAATATATTAAAAAATTAATAAATTCTGGGTTTTTGAAATCATGAGTAGGCATCTACCTTAAAGAAAAAAAAACATGTCATTCAAGGGTCAACGAACTATGTTTACACCCAAGTAAATATTGATTGGAGTGTCACTGTTGTTGTTACTTTGTAGCTTATCACGATAACGAATACACCCAGAGGTTCCGTTTTATGATCCACTTAATAAAAAAACATCATGTGATTACAATATGCACACTGACACCTGTGACATTCATGTCACGCGCTGATTTTATTCGATTTGTTTCGTCAAAGGTCATGCTGACCTGACAGATCCGGTGATTATACCTCCCTATTTTAGCTCGGACATTATTGGTGACTTGCATTTGTAAACGATTTCAGACCGGTTTTTAGTAAAATCTTGAAAATATTACGCAACTTGTTTGTAATTTAGTTGAGCTATGGAAAGTGACATGTTTGTTGCTCATCATAGTGTAAATAAATTTATCCATCTCAATTCTGGGTTCGAAATAAATAATATGAATTTATGCCTTGTTAAATAAATGCCGTCTATGTGACCTGAATGTTGAGATATTCATTAAAGTACTTTTCATCTTCAACGTTATTGTGTGTATATTGGTCAAAATGTTATAGAATTAACTTAAGGTAGCGAGACTATTATTTGTGTTGAAAATTACGATTTTCACATTTATTTATTAATTGATGAAATGCACTATAAACTTTCATGTGATAAAGTCAACATAACATAGAATGTCATGTAAGTTGGTTAAAATGTAGATTTTCTGAAGGGAAGCAAGGCAGCTTCAGTAGTGTTTTCCAAAATCAACAACACAGGTTTAATCTGTGTGCCTATAAGTTTCAAAGATAAACTCAAGACAAAGCAATGTTAGGATGTGTTATCAGTAGCTATCTGACACACAATTAGTGTTTCCAAACATTTGAGTGGTTTGTCTCCGCCCCTATTTGTTTCACAGATTGGTCATTTGCATATGAATGTGTCAGACACAAGGTCACACAGCCACTGAAAAAAATCATTGATTATGGTGTTTTCATCTGCCGATTTTATCCAATTATAGCTATCCCATTCCTTTATTTGTTTGGTTTCCAATAGCCTTACACATTTGGATGTCCCTACACATGTAAAAACAGACCTTGATGGGAAAACTAATTGATTGTGCCGATAAACAAGCTTGAAAATCTTTGCTGTTACTTCATGGACGTTTTCTAGGAGTTTATGTTTTTCAAAATACAAGGTCTTTAACAAAAAATAACGTATACTTATTATCGTCGGATTAACACCAAATTTTCACAGCTTTAAGGTGACAGTGAGAGGAACTTGAATGTGTCCAGACAAACTATTTCATCGATTATTTACCAACGAGTTGTGGTTTGAGTTGGGGGCAATGCGACTAAAACAGTAATTGAAATTCAGCACACTATTTTTTAAAACGCGTTGCTTGAATAAAACTGACCAGACACATTAAATTTACCAGACTATTGAACAACTAGGAAAAGTGAAAAAAATACTTCTTATCGCCAGCATAAATGCGTAATTATTTTTTTTACAGAAAAAGTAATGTTTCACCTTTGGTTGAGTAACGCGTCGTAGAATGCAGATACGGGCATGCAAAATACACTTGTGAAAAGCTTGAAGTCTGGCGATTCTAAAAATATATACTTTCCTGGGTCTATTTGTAGTCATTTAGTCACAATTAGAAGATGAAAACAAGTATGCAAATAATAGTCCCGCTACCTTAATGTGATTGCCAGTTTCAACTTTAAGGCAATGAACGTTAATTGCACGAAGCGAGGGGTGGGGGTTTGCTGTTCTGTATAAAACTAATGAACTTAAATCTGATATCACTGAAGCAAAATGTAACAGAAATTACATAATTTGGTGTAAAATTAAAACATTTTTCAGTGGTATAAAAATACAGTAACAACACTAATGTGACGCAGTATAACAATATGGCACAGCAGTGAGGTCACTGGAACAAAAATACAAATGTAGTAAATATCTCGGCTGTCTTATGACTATGTTTATACACACAACCACGTGTACGCATTGCAGATATATATCAGCTAGGGATTACCATTTGGAAGTGGGGGGCTCAGATTTGAGGATAAAAAATGGTGCTATGACTGCATAGTGTAAAATAGGGGCGTAAATTTATCATTGTTTTTCTGAAAAGCAAATTATGTACCTATTTTCACCTATGATCTTCCGTGTAGTAGTAGTCTTTTTTTATATTCACTATTATGTTATTCATTTTCATTTCCAAGAGTATGTGCACAGACTATGTGATTCGCCCTTGTGTATTTAAATAAACACTCCCCTCACCCTTGATTTGAAATGACACGTTCCTTTCATTATTTCACTGCCGCAGCAGCGTTAAGCGTAACAGGTTCATACTAGTTCCCGCAGGTAGGGGCCGTCATAATGTTGTTATCTGCGGTGGACGTCGGTTAATAAAGTATATTCTGAATTGATATCTAAAAGATCGTTATACGCATTATCATGGCCTTATGAAAAAACGCGTGATTTCTAGACTATTGCAATTATTCATCCCAGTTCCCAAGAACTGTGGGTCACGCCCCATATTTGACATATTTGTGCAGCCTGAGGTGTAACTTGGGGTTTAATCATTCGGTACTCAATGTCTTCAGTGAAAATACCTAAATGAGCTATAATTCTACGAACACAGATGCCTGCATGTCGCAACTGCGGATGTGGCATAAGCAGAAATAGGTTACACGTGATTCCATAGTGAGTGATGTGATTATATTTTTTTACACTTTCACTCAAAAAACACACGAGATAAAGTTGTTTGTCAAACCCTATCTTTAACAACTGTCACAAGTATTTAACATGGAGGATAACAACATTTTGACCATGTGTCTCTGACGTCAATTGTTTATCTAACAGAAACTCTTCATATATAGTAATGACACGAACAAAGTATTCGGCATTCCAAATCGAACCATGAAGGTCGACCCAAATAAATTCATTCCCGAGATACCCGTGTAGTAAGCTATGAAGATTAATGAATGTATAGTGTTAATGTAGACACGTCACAATAATTCCAGCTGTTATCTTACATGAAATATAGTTCAACTGGGAATTAACGACCCGAAAGCAGTCAGGGAAAGATGCCTTCAAACTGGTCTATGTTAAATAGTTATCTTTTTCGATAGTTTTCGAAATAGCAATAAAAAATAGGCACATGTAGTGTGCGCCATACATTAGCCATATGCTCGTCCTTATGTTCTGCCATTTCAAGCTGCCTAGGAAAACTATTCAATAGCATTTTAAATACCAGGCTAGTAACTTGCTTTGAAAATAAAAACATTCTTACAAAACAACAGTTTGGTTTCAGAAAAAAAATGACGAACAACAGATAACCTTTTCCTCTTGAAAACAATCGTTAATAAGTAAAGAAACAAAAAACGAACAAACAAGAAATTCGAATAAAGTTTATGCATGTTTTGTAAACCCAAGAAAGGCGTTTGACAGCGTTTGGCATAAATGATGGCCTTAATTCAAAACTTCTAAAATACAATGTTACAGAGAAAATGTTCAATATAATTAAGAACATGTATAGCAATGTCATATCCATGTATAAAGTTCAAACTAACACTGGATTAACAACTGATATCCTATCGACATTCGTTGTCAAACAAGACTGCAATTCAAGTCCAAATCTATTAAACTTATTCATTAACGATCTACCAGATAGTTTTGATGTTGACAGTTGTGATTCAACTCTATTAACTATTACAAAAAATAGCTGACGACATAGATCTATCAAAATAGAAAACTAGGTTTACAAACCTGCTTTGACAAATTAGCCATGTACACCTCAAAATGGTATTTAACAGTAAATACTGAAAAAAACTTAAATTATAATTTTTAATAAATCAAATAAACTTCTAAATAACAATATTTTCTTCTACGAAGGCAAAAACATTGGTATCGTAAGACAATTTAACTATTTCGGCCTCAATATAACTCCAAATGAAAAATTGAAAGAAGGTCTAAAACACTGAATTGAGGTGTAAAGATATACACCCCACATTCTGTCGCATTCTTTTGAATATCTCAAATCACTGCTTCATACAAAAACAGGCAATTAAATATATGATCAGAATATCCAACTCCAGTAACACACTCTCATATGAGGCATTCTTGGTTTAACAGAAACATGAAGAGCAAATGGTACATAAAAATGAAATCCATTCTTAATGATGCAAGCTAACAAGAACTAATATATTCTCATGATCAAATAACATCAGCGAAATTAATAAACTTTGATATAAAAATAAGAATATATTTTCAGTACACTGGACAAATGAAGTACATGATGACAATAGAAGAAAGGGGAACGGAAGAAATAAACTAAGAACCTACAGTTTAGAGGATTATTTGACAAACATTAAACACATTGAAATCGTGGAAAATCTTAGTAAATTTCATTTAAGTAACCATTCACTTATAAAATGAAACAGGGCGCCATACTTAATTGCCGCAATAAAGGGGTATGTCTTCTCTGTGACACAAATGAGATAGAAGATGAACAACATTTTGTGATGTCTTGCCCTGTTAATACCAACACAGAAATAGTCTATTTATGGAAGCAAGGAAAATATCCCCAAATTTCAATAAAATAAATCACGACGACAAATTCAGATTTATCTTGAGCAATGAATCCCTGTCAGTTCCTTTAGGCCAATATTTGCATATCTGTTTTGAATCTACACAGCAACACCTCCTTGACATGGATGTCATCTAGCGACTTTCAAAATTCTTGGATTTTCTATCATTTTCCTTTTTAATTGTTGCTTTTACTGTGTATGTGTATGTCATGTCACTTTTCATGATTTGTTTTGTTTTGTTTTGTTTTGTTTTGTGTGTGTAATGTATCCATTATCACCCATTCCTGGACCAACGAATGTTAAGTGATTAAATAAACACATTTCTGAAGAAGGCTTGCCGTATAGATGGGGGCTCTTCCTTTCAAGTTCTGTAAGCTTTCCCACTTCTTCTCAGCACTTCTGTTCCCAGTTATTTTTGCTCCATCGTCTGAAACACTTCGCGAAACCGTTTCCGCATCTGTACTGATAAGTTACATGCGCTATTTTACATTTGCCGTATCCGTATTCGTGCTTACGGAAGTAATATCACAACCACAAACCCAATCGCTTTACAAGACACAAAATGTGTTTTTAATAAATATTTATAAATTTCAGTGGCAGTTGAATTAAACCAGCTAATTAACGGATGCAGAGTGACAAATTTTTAGTACATATGTACGAGCCATTGTTGGTGTCCTTCAATCATTGACGTTGCACGAAGATATTCTGTAAGGGCGGTATACATTCGCTAACGCGCTGTGATTGAAATTTATAAAACATGTATTATATATATATATATATATATATATATATATATATATATATATATATATATATATATATATATATATACAATGGTTACAACGGTTGACTTTGGTACAGTTCCTCCATAGTTTATATAGGGACTGTGACTTTGTTAACCCCCGAAGTGCAGAAAAACGCTGGGGGGGATGTGTCGAATGAGTAATTTACTGTGTCAAGTGTACCAGAATTTATACAATATCAATGTATCTCTGTTGAAATGAATGAACCTTTCGTAAATGAATAATCTGTGTGTTATACTGCAATTATCAACGTAGTTTTAATTATTTTGGGAAAACAATGCCACTTTAAAAGAAAAAAAAGAGAGTTATACTCTTACATATGTGAGTACCATGAAACCGTTGACAGTGACGTCACATGCTCATTTACATACAGTTTATGATTATAGGATCGACGCCTACAACACAGCGACCGCCGGCATATTGTGTTATTTTCGACTGCGCAATCACGCACACTTCGTCAGTCTGCTTTTTGCTATTTTTCCACATTTTCTAGGCCACACTAGAAGTAGAAGTTCTGGTAATTATCATGGTGAGTATTTATAAAAAGCTGATCAAAGACGGTTGATTTAAATAGTTCGCATGTTGATGTTTTGTCGCCATGCAGTGTTGAAAAAACGACAGTGAAATTCAAACCTTTTGTATTCGTAATACATTTTACAATTATCTAATTCAAAAGTGCAAATTCGCTATGGTATTTTACTTAGTATCTTTTTAAACCCGTATTTCCCGAAAGAAATGAAAAATAACAGAAACAGATGTCAAGAATGTGTTTGTGACACTGCCTGTAACACTGCCATGGCTGAGGCCCGGGCCGAGGTACTAGAGTTTTAATATTATACCTCCATGGCTAATATTAATTTTACATTGTAGCAGCTTAAAATATTCCTACCTTCAGTGTTTTTGATTAGGGCTATACATAGTATCCTTTGTTTATATATTTTCCAGTAACGCATTGATATTTCTGCTGGTTGACTACTTGGCCCTAATACCGTCTTTTCATATGACCAAAGTACTCATGTACTGTGAATCATCCAATTTTTGCTGGTTCGAATGATTTACGAATTTTTGGTATACGTCAGAATGAAATTTCGCGAAAGTCTCTGACACTCAATGTTGCTAGACATTTTCACTCTAATATTATTACTATGTACTGTAAAAAATAGGTTTTTACGCTCTACAAAGCAAATTCCTAATTACATTTTACATTTTCATAATACATACTAGTATATTTTTTTAAACAAGGGAACAGGGGCGCAGCGCCCTCATGCCATGGCATGTGCCCCCTTACCCTGGGTAGCAGATCCTCTGGCAACCATAAAATTCTGATTGACCAGGGATCACATGTGGCCACAGTCTTCAACTGTGACCTGTCTGATTTTTGGCCCCAAAGAAGGCATAGAATGCTCCATTTTAACTTAGATTTATCAAAAACTCCACACCCTGGTAGGGAGAACTCTATCTCCCCCACTTGGTGGCTCTGCTGAATTGCAGTGCTCCCTCTTGCAGTTTTTTTTCCAGAAAAAAACCTGATATGTTTGATAATTTTTGTTAAAGAATCAAAATTATGGACGAATAAAATAGCTGATTACATTTTACACCTTGCCCATATCTAGAATTTTTGTTTTTTATTTATTTAAATTACATTATTACGGAAATAAAAACAATTGATTACAGCTTACGAAAATACCCCTTGCCCACCTTCTGTATAATTTTAGTAATGTTTATGAAATATTTTTCATTTGTCATTTCTGTAATGACAAAAACTTGTTTGAATCTAAACTGCACATTACTAGTAATGATCAAAGCTTATGATTTTCTATTTTCTGTTTTTACACTCATTGTGTGCATTTAACTGCTTAGACTATATATTCCATTTTTTTATTACCGGGTAGTTTGAATATATATAGGTTAGGACTTTGAAGTTGACACTATTTAAGCTTTGTGAACAATTTATTCTTCTTGATCTCATCTATCATATTTAGACCATCATGCCCCTATGCTTTTACTCCCAATACATTTAAGCCAACTACCTTACTGATCTCTCTGTTATCTATGCACATATTTAGTTTACTAGCTTAAATAGTCTGCTATAAGATGACACACTATGAGTTCGCAAATACTGTAAAATACTTTATTTTAGCTGGAATTAATTTTCGCTGAAAATACTTTTTGGGTGTTTTGTATGGAATTTATTTTCACTGATTTTTGACAAGTTTAATGTAAAATATAGGAAAAAAGGTATATTCGCTGGACTTTTATTTTCACTGAATCATTCCTTCAGCGAAAATTAATTCCAAGCGAAAATAAATTATTCTACAGTAAAATATAATATATATATGTTTTACATAACACATAATGAAATATAATTTTTTTCATTTTGGTGTCTGTACATGCATTTGTAAGCTGTTTTTTTTTGGGGGGGGGGGCATGGGCATACAAGCAAGTATATTCAACTAGTGCAATAGGCTCCCAGATGACTGGTTGTCAAATTTACCACACGTTGGTACTTGAAACTGGTCTCTTGCTTTTCACTGAATACTAAGACTGTTGTTTTGCAGGAGAAAGTCAACATATTGGATCTTTCTGAGTTGTACAGGCCTGAACCTGAAGCACAAAAGAGGAAACAAGCGTACAGGAATTTTGATGAGGTATCAGTGATCACCTATTTTTCTTTTATTTCTTTCTTGTGCGTGATTTAATACAATTGTTAAATAGTGGTTCATTTTTTGTTTCATATTAACAATTTGTTAGACATAATTTATAATATTTTAATCATACCTCGGACAAGCAAGGTAAAATAAATCTGTATTCAAACAATTGGTGAGTTAACCCAAATCCTTCTAATAGTTTGAAGGTTTGTTCCCTTTGCTGACTATCTTATTGTATTCTTATCTCAGGCATTTACTTGAGAATCCAAAGTTCAATGTCAAGAAGGACAAAAATTTGTACCATGGAGTAAATAACAAGAATGAGAAACTAAACTGAATAGTAATGCATCCCAGATTATATAAATTCTGTTTTCTGAATTATTTAAACACAGAATAAAGAAAGTGACAATTCGCACATTAAGCGTGTCCAGGAGACGTACAAACTCATGCACACGTATCAGACAGTGGAATTTGTATCTCAAAAGGTAAGAATTACTTTACTTAGAAACCAAAATAGCTAAAAAAAGGCATCATTTCTAACTGAAACGTTATTGGCACATTGAAACATTCAAAATATCAAGACAAGTAAAAGGAATATAAATGTAATTTTTTTCCCAGCATACATAGTATGAATGGTTTCAAGAAATACCTACTCTCTAGTTTAGTATAACTTGCACCAAATATTGTTTATAAACTGTGTTCATCTGATTAAAGAGACTCATTCACAGTGGTGCCTAAACAAAACTTTACAAGAAATTTATCATAATTGTGGCGACGAAACGCAGACTGAATTTTAGAAACTGAATGAGAGCATCCTGGGGTTTTTTTTCTGAATATATCAATGACAACTAAACTCTTCTAAATTAAGAACATTTATATTATTAAATTAATTTCTGTTTTCAGCTAGACAACCTAATATCTTTAGCTTATTATACAAGTCTCTTTCTGGTAAAGTACTGTAATTTATTTTAGGACTTATTGTCGAAAAACTGAAATTGATTTTAGAGGATTCAGATAATTAAAATCCTGGCAATCAAAAGTACTTATAAATTTACTTAACTCATTTACTTATCAAGCCTCTTATCTCTGAAACAAGCTTAGTGCTGATAATGTTGCTATTTTTAACTAAAATTAAACAGGTTGCCTGCAATACTTTTTAAACTGGTTATTAATAGGTGATTTTCCGTACAATTGCGAGATCTCGCGAGATGCATGAAAGACGCGCGTCGAACGTCTGCCGCAAAAATCGAACGATTGATTTTGAACTAGAATTTTTTTATTTCGTAGCTTACATTGACCGGCCGATCTTCGACAGAGGAATATTGCTTCCGAATACCCTTCCTTAATCGAAATTGCCTATCATCAAATGTGGACAGCACATTATTAAGCATGGAAATGTCCCCGAAATACTTTCGCGTTTGTCGAATCCCACGCGATGTTTGATGCCACTACGACGCTATGACCTTTGTTTGTCCTGTTTTTATGTTCGATTTCACGCATAACGCGTGATTCTCGCAGTGAACGGAAAATGGTCTATTTTAATGTATTTTCACACAGTTTTGCTTGAAGTATTAACACCTTGTGTGTTACTTTTTATTTTATTCAATGATAAATAAATTATTATAATAAACTTTGCAGCATCAAAGCACAAACCATAACGAAGTTGCACATACATTCATTATAATTTTTTTGCTGCGTTAATGACTTTGCAGCCATGTATTAACTGTGGAATCTATTCATGTTTACCACATTCTAAAATTTCATACATACACATATAGTTTTAGGCCTACATGCACAAGCTCAAAAAGAACATACATTGTTCAGTTTGCACCCGGTTATTTTGAAATCTGAGTTAGATTATGATTTGGTGAATTCTTTAACCACACTCTGATAATTTTATTTTCAGCGTGATAAGTGGGGTCAACTAAATAAAGCTGAGATGAATGTGATGCAAGCACTAGAATTTCTCAACAACTTGGTTGATGAGAGTGATCCTGATGTAAGTTTGACTTTTTCATTTGCATGGCGCATCAACAATTATTTGTTTTTGTATCCAGGTGGCAATAGGGGACAAACAAGTAAAAATTGATCTGTGATTCAGACATTCTCTAAATAAATGCTGACAAGAATCCTATAATTGTACTTTTAGCACATAGTTTGAAGCCCTACAATTGATTGGCCGAAATATTTTTTGATTTTCTTTTAATTTTTAATATATCTTTACTTCAGGTCCTCTGTAATGTGACTGTAAAGGTGTGTAATATTAATAAATCTAATGCATTCATTTCTTTGCTTCATTATAGGTTGATGTACCAAATATATATCATGCATATCAAACTGCTGAAAGAATTCGTGCCAGGCACCCTGACAAGGACTGGTTTCATCTAACTGGTTTGATTCATGATTTAGGAAAAGTCTTAGCGCTGTGGGGAGAGCCCCAGGTATGTCTGCATGGATGTTTTAACAAAATCAAATTGCTACACATATAGGCTAACTTTAAATTACCAACAAACTGAATCAAAGCAGACTCTTTCAACAAGTGTAATTTAATTTATACATACTTGCCTTAGCTTTTTGTTAAAAACTTTCCATCATCTGGAAGACTTTAAAGAAGGTTGGTGCAGGACAAGTTGTACCCGACCTCTACCTACCATTAATGGTATCACCATTTGCATGATGTCCCATGTTTGTTTGTATTATTAGAGGATGCTTACATGTGTAATCAATCCATATTAGGAATTTGTATTTCCTAATATGGTAGGATGAAAATACTGTGTAAAACACCGCATAATTATGGCACGCTGTAACTTATGGCATTACAATGACAGATGTATAATAATATTAGTTACATCTACATTGTACTTATTTGTTTTAGTGGTCTGTTGTTGGTGATACCTTCCCTGTGGGATGTGAATATGGCAATTCCATCGTATACAAAAATACCAGTTTTGTTGATAACCCAGACTTGAAGGACCCTAGATATAAGTAAGTACTTAAGAAAGTTTTATAGAATGGAAAATATTCTAACCAAATATTCAAAGTGATAACATTTTTATGGCAATTTGAAAACTTTTGTTTTCACTGTTCACTTTTTCACTGTTCAAAATACTTGAGTGTACACTGCACTGTGATTGTTTTTTTTCAGCTAGTGTATGTAGGTCTGAAACCTGAAGTGCACATGTGGAAAGTTTTTAGGAATTTAAGCCAATATAATTGCTGAATACTAAACTTTTGATTAAAAACTGAGTCAGCTGCTTATCTGGTCCCAAAAAAACGCGTACAAAATAATGAAGTTGCAATTGTTTGTTGATGAGTATGAATACACAAATTGTTAACAATTGTTACTGCATCTTGATATTAAATATCTATTGTTGCTGTTTGCACAATTTGCATTACCGTAAAAACCCTAAAAATTCGACCACCTTTGCCCCCTCTAGAAATTCAACCACCTAATTATTTGGTAGATTCATTGGTATATTTATTGCCTTCTAAAATTGTGTCTAATCACAGAAGTGTGTGATTTTTGGTTTTTCCATAATTTTTCTTGGACCTGTGATTTAAGACTAATTTAGGCTTTTTTTATTGATGAGAACAAACCCTGTTGTGAGCAATGGTACTCTGTGTAAAAAGAATCAAAACGTGGAATGTATTCATGTTCACCACAAAAGACCACCTAAACCTTTGATTTTTGCACAAAAATAACTTACTCTTTTGTGGTTCTAATAACATTGCTTATTATTTAGTCATGATTCAATACAAAAAAAAAGTATTTTGTTTGGTTTGTTATAAAAATATATGTAAACATGTTTTATTGTGAGCAAAGATTTTACTAAACTTACCAGTATTGATTTTAATTATCAAAATTGTAGTACCACATGTTGGTGTTGATTTCACTGCATGATGATTTCTAACCAGAATTGTGTTTTTACAGGTTTCATGATGAAATGTATTTTTTGCGTTTCATGAATTCATTTTTAATACACTATCATGTTTATGTTACAAATATCTCCTACATCGAATCCATGCATTCAATTCACCCTGCACACATGACGACTTTCTTATACTGTGGTACAGATTGCTTGTAACGGAACTATATCACCTGACAGGCTACAGATTTAAAACTAATTATTTAAATGTGGTCAGAATTTTGGAGTTTCTACGGTAATTCTGTATCTTTTGAAAAATACTTATGAACAACTTGCACAATCTTGCAAAAAGTTTAAACAAATTTATAAATGAATTACACAAAATTCTATAATCCAAATTGTTGTAATTTGTGTGATTGGGCTGGCTTATAACTCTAAAATGCTAAAATTATATACAATATCGTAAAAATCAAAGCTTCTCGGATAAAAATTTTTCCTTTGTGCATTTCTTTTACAACATCTATAGGTTTATTTACTTTGTGTGGGTGCGTGTGGTTTTTTTGTCTCTAAACAGATAAAATGTCATCATAAATTTGGATTTTTGAGTATATTTTGGTTTCCCATATATCATGGGATATATTGATACAGCCATCACTCTAGGGGTCTTTTGGGGTCCCATCCTGTGGGTTTGGGCGAGTGACAATACTTGCTCCCTGTTACCTAGGAAGGACCTCCCTTGATAAATTGAGGGGTATCTGCTTTTTGTGCTGTGCCCACTTTGGGGCCCCAGAACAACACTAACAATGTACAAAGCGCAAACTTATCAACTCTTACAGCACCAAGTACGGTATTTATGAAGAAAATTGCGGCTTGGATGATATTATCATGTCTTGGGGGCATGATGGTGAGAACATTGCGCAGCTTGTTATTTGTGAACAGGAAGAGAGGCAAACTGTTGTATTAAACAATTCATTTTACTGTGTTTTTTTCTATTGGAAGCCAACATACAGTGAAATAATATTTATTTGAATTCCAGTTGATCTGGGGATGCCTCTTTTGCAGAAGAGGTCATTTAGAAATTTATATTTGGCTTGTGGATGCTACATGCTTCTAACAGAAAAAATGCACTTTATTGTTTAACTGGAATAATGAATGGCATTATTATTTGATTGCAGTGCTATGAAAACCATGCCGATTGTTTGGCTAGCAAACAATAATAAATGAACAAGGCCAACCTGGTCTTTTGAAGGCGCAATTTTAAGAGACCTGTACATTTGACAAGCTAATTTTTTAAAATGTGAAATGCAAGGAGTCACTATGTCCATTTGACTGTTTTATTCCAAATTTTCATTGTGCACACATGTTTTTTTTGTTTTTTTTCCCTGGACATGTTAGAATAAACTATAAAGTTTCATTAAATTCCCCATAAATATTCAGTACACACCATGGTTTCTGTACTTTGATAATAATGTTATTCCATAATCAATAATTCTACTGCAAAGTAAAACAGAGTTGGACAAAGTTTAAAACTATGGCTGATGAATAAATAGGCTTGTGTGTTTGTATGGAGTGTTGACTCATTGACATATTTTACTCCAACTTAACACAAAGATAAGACGTGGCGGGTCTCCCGAATGCATTATTTCAGTTTCAGGTTCAGAAGAACTATGATTCCTTCCATAGTGTTGCACATTTGTGTTACCCAAGTCTATGGGAGGAATCATAGCTTTTCTGTATCAATGAAAATATCTGAAAATAACAAATTTAATGACACGAAATATATAAGAAATGACTAAAATACCATTACAATGACTAAAGGCCGACACAAGAAGAGCTATAGACCCACAACGAGACCCAACCCAACTCGTTCACTGGCCCACTTCGCTCACTCAATCACATACCCAGACAGTCAGACAGATGGACGGACGGACGGACGGATGGATGGATGGAAGGAAGGAATGAATACAAGTTTGTGTGGTTAGTCATCAGATCTAGATTTTAGAATTTGAACCTACCAAAATATAAAGTAGGATGGGGACTCCATTATCATTCATAACTCATCTGTTTAAGAGCAGTTTGTTTTGTATACCCTCACTGGCAGCAAGTTGTATTTTGATTTCCTCCTTGCTTGTATTTACATTGCAAAAACCTTTCATAACTTACTACCATTCATTTCATTCCACTGAATCAGTATTTATCATAACAAAATGACCACATCTTATATGTCTGGTACCGGTATTTCTGAAGCGTTTCTATGCAGTGTGTATACTAAGAATGGAGAAAATTTTCAACTCTAAAATCACACTCTTGAGATTGTAGTAAATTTGGGACTAATATATGGCATATTTTCTAGATCAAAATTTGCTTGTAATACTTGTAAATTATGTGCTAGTATTGTGATGATAGCCCAAATTGGACCAAAAAAAACGTTTGTTGCTCGGCGTAGGGAAAATTAAAATGGGATGATATTAATTTTTTCTTTTGTATTGAGATTTGTCAGTACCACAAGAAAAATGTTTATCATTTATCAAATAACACTTTTGAATACTTGCATTAAAAATTAAATTACATCAACAAATCATCCTCCGAAACAGAAAATAAACATTTTACGGTATGTGGTTCTCTTTACTGAGCGCGAAAATGTAAAGAATATGATTGAGATATAACGGTAGGTTTCAAAGTTTTTCATGCGATGACATTACAAGAAGCAGAATCTTTTTCCTAATTTCCCATCAATATATAATGCAACAGTGAAATATGTTATGAACTGACTAAATTATCACTGGAAACAGTTAAAGTTTAAATGTATGAATATTCCATAATTTACACTTAATAAGACAATATGTCACATACTAGTCCATAAAGATCAATAAACTATTAACCTTCTGTGAGTGCATCTTCTGATCATTACAACCATTATTATAATTAAAACTAGAATATTTCAAAGCATATGAAATCAAAAAATAAAATAAAATAAGGTTTATGAAACTGCATGTTGAGAATAAGCCTCTACCTCTTCTATGTCACACTCAAAAATATTGCCACTTTAATACCACACCACACAACACACCGCACTATACTAATGTGCAAGTCAGGTCCAAAGGATGACTCCACTAAATTTGGTCTGGTGTTAGTAGCCAATTATTGACCAAATGGAGGAAATTTTCTTCTGGTCTCTGGCAATAATGGCCTAATGTCGACCAGAAGAGAGAAAGTAAACTAGGTTTAGTACGAGTTGCCAATTGTGGAAGAGCTGAAAGCTATTCACTTTGGCAAAACGTAATCCAGAATCAGATAGATTGTTCTTGTAGTAATACTAGCAGTTAGACGTGAACCAGAGTTGAGGACCTTTGTATACTACTTTATACTAGTAGTACCGGTAGCATCGAATAGGTCTTTGGGGACACTTTTTTTATTACATAGAATACTATAACATAGATGCATTGGGAAGAGGCTTATACTTAACCATCATGTTTATAATACCACATTTTAACCAATGCAAAATTTGTTATACTTATTTCTGTTTTGCAAATCTGTTTATTCTTGAATGAACTTCACAATAAAGTGTGTGTATTCTCACTAAGAATATAATATTAATGGTTGAATGTTAGTAGACACGTAATGTATTGAACAACTTCAGACTTGAATGTATTATTTTAAGGTTCAAATTTGAATTCTATGTAATCAAATTTAAGTCTTTGGTGATAGCTTTCAAGGTTTGTGTCAGTTTTCTCATTTTGTATTAATTAGCTAGGAATCAATATAAAGTTTTATTTAATCAGATGAAAATGCCCCAAACGAGTTAAAGCTGCATTGTAATGAATGATTCCAGATTCTCCAACAAAATTTAAAAGCTAACATTTATTTTAAACCGTAAAGTAGTACTCCAGTGGATAGTGGAATATAGGGAAGAAACTACATGTACTTGCATTTTTGTTTTGAATAAACTTAGCTTGTGTGTTTCTGCATGTAAAACCTATAACATTTATTACTCTATTTGGCTGCTCTTTTGAAATTCAAAAGAATGAAATAAAAACAAATTATTCTTAACTTAGTGCTTTTTTGGCTATCCATTTTTTAAAATACAAGAATTCTTAGAATTTCTTAATTACATTGCTATTTTGAGCAACCACAATTTGATTTAGTGGGCTATGCTTTATGATTGGATACTAACTTTGCACAAACTTAAGTTTGATATGAAAACCTGTCAATTTGTCGGCATATAGATCTTCATAACTCGTATACATGTATGATATTCATGGCAATGCAACTTTAGTCACTTGAATAATTCAGTTTATACTGTATTATGTGTGCTTTATTCTCATGATATTGTTTTTTATTTCTCTCCTCTGTCATCTTTAGAATACATGTACCAAGTACTGGTGGGCAACAAAACAACACTACCTGAAGAGGTAAGGACAATTGCAGTACAGTTTTCCTCAAATACCACAATCATTGCCCTCTGAAACAAATATAGACTGGTGTATTTCATCGTGACGTGGCGTGACGTGACATGATGTGATGTACTGTTGGTGTATAGCTCAATGAAAGTTGTATCAATGGGTTTGACTTATGTTATTAGTCACAATTTGACACTGCCACTATATATGGGATATTTAAAGTGCCTGTGCAATGCCCACTCTCACGTTAACTATTTTAGATCCGTGTCCTACTGAAGTGGGCAGTTATTGATTATTTTTGTCAAAATGGTTACTCCTATCCAAGTAAATTTAAGATATATCTCGTGCTGTAGCCACGCCCACCTATCCTGAAACGGTCGACTGTTTCCGGATTTCCGACTCTCGCCGAAAGTGCGCCACCAAATGCCAAAATATGAGAGGAAGCCATACTCCTGAGCTGTACTTATATAACACTGCGTGATTCAACATACTTTTAAACGATATACATTTTTCGGTCGGCATTTCTTTTTTTTGTCAATTTTTTTTTTTTTTTTTTGAGATAGAGAGTTTTTAGAAGTTGTTTTCAGAACAAACGTTTGTGATGGTTAAACGTTGTGTTGTGGGCGGTTGCAGTAATACGTATAGTCATAGTGTAAGTATTCACACTTTTCCAAACGATCCGAAGGTGCGACGTCAGTAAACGAAAGCCGTGAAAACAACGAGAAAAGGTTGGGGTGGACCTTCTCCTTACAGCGTCATATGTAGTGTCCACTTCACCTCAGATTCTTTTTTCGAAAAACTGTCTTCGGCCGTGAAAAAACAACTAGGTTTTAAAGAGAAGCGCCGACAACTTAAACCTGGCGCAATACCAACAATTTTGAAAGAAATAGATTCCGAACCAGCCCATGATCACCGAGGCGGATTTCAGAAGAGAGAGAGACGTCGGGTAAGTGTTTCAAATCATTTGACTTGTTTTGCCATCCTGATTATCGCTTTATAGAGACAATTAAGTTTGCGTTATGTAAAGGTATCAATAATTTTTGATAGTAACACGAAAACGACGCGTCGGACGAACAGGAAATTACGCAGTCCTTACACACTGCTAATTGTTTTCATTTTCGCAGGCTAAAAGTTTCTGAATTGTTCGGTGGTTGGTGCTGAATGTCGAATTCACACCTCTGTTACTTTCCTTCTAGCTTGATCTGCGAAATAATTTTATGGGGGTACTGGACATCTCGACCCCAAAAAATCCCGACCCGTTTTTCATACCTACAGCCAAAACAAAGTCAGCTTGGACTTTCAGTTATGAGACATGACAAAACAAACGCTGCCAGTGATAGATTTCGCGAATAAAAAACAAAATTAACGCAATCAAAGGCGCCGACCACACGCGTTGGAAATACTAGTAGATAGTACACGATGTTTCGAATTAAAAGATGTCGATCAACGTTGAACTAGATAGAGGTTCGCGTCGCCACATTGAGACAGGGTCGCGTCGATGCGGTGGGTCGAGATGTTCAATTTGGGTCGAGATGTCTAGAAATCATTTATGGAATAAGAATCCGGCCTTTGGCTGTCAATGCGTTATCACCAAGTAAATAAGTATGACAATCACGCTAACTCGAGTCCACTCTGAATTTGTCTGTATGTGTGTTGCTCTCAATTATTTTTGTTATCCAATTAAACGCCACCAGTCACGCACTTGTCCTCGTCGTGACCCGACGCGTTCACCCATTTCAACTGAATCTATTTCCACGCGGCGGTCATTTATTTAGTAACTGTGATTTGTCGTTTTTTTTAGTTATTTCCCTATTTTATTGATCACTATAGTTTAAGGTCCAGAATGTCAAAATATGTTTTCTTTTTATTTTAATGCTTCTACTGGAAATGTACTTCAATAGAGCATGTATGATATGATTCTTTATGGTTTTCTATCTACTATTGTTGAATCAAAATGCTCTCATAATTTACAGATTACGTAGAAGAGCTCTTCAATACACTAGACTTGTATGTTGGAGGAGATTGTGTATTACATACACTTGATGATGCACCCCTGCCACTCAACAGCCAGTATGGCCACCCTGACAAAGTCTCGGCAGTTCATTGCCACACTACAAGATTCACATAACAGTGTAAATACATTTCCAGATGCTGCAACAATTATGCTAATAAAAAACAGGCTACGTTACACAGTTCACAAATTTTATTTAGACTTGTGATGAACAAAGAAATATGACAATGTAAACATTGGATTGTCTGTACATGTATGTGAGGAAAATAATGTGAATAAAATATAATTTGTACATGGATTACTATAGTATATGGTTTTAATTGAGTGACACTGTGTGACAATGAAAAAAGGAAACACATCTTCAGATTTTGGAATCTATGAAAAACCAAGATTTGGTAATTTAAGTCCTAAATAATTCTCTGACATAAATATTGATAAATCTGTTACTGCTCACTCTGGTAGTACTGTAGTCTTTTTCAATGAACTTCAAGTATCCCCTCGTTAACCTGTGGAGGTTTAGAAAATAAATAAGGTCACAATCTTTATTTGACATTTGTTTATACGTAATTCATTCGTTTTATGATGCATCTTTTTTTACTATAATAAAGGCAACTATTATTATGTTATACATTTGTATATGTGTTTGAATTATGGATGAAAATAATATTGAACACATTTACAATTAGTACATAAGTATAAGCAATTGCCACCCAATCCTCTCAAACGATTATTCAAAAAATAATTAAATTTTTTTTCTTCATTTTCTTTTCATAATATGTCAATTTTATTTCACCAAACATTTTTCAAATTTACGTTTAAAATTTTGAAACTTGCGGATGTAATGCACACCCGCGCTTCGTGTGAAGGGAAGCCAGGTCAAAACATTGGGCATTTTACGTGTGTAGAGCAGCCCACAGAGACGTCGGCCGATCCTAACAACCATATCAGAAATTGTTGATGGTGGAAAAAAATAAGAGTTTCATTTGTGCAAAAAAAAAATCAAACGTGATAAAGTAAAACGCCGATGACATTCGGGCCACACGAGACACTCACTCCTTCGACCATGAACGAAAATCCAATATATGGATGCCAATGCACGTTTGAACGAAGCAGGCAATATTTCTGGGGAAATTCGCGATCTAAGTTTATCGAGCATAATAAAGAGTTCACACATACCTCTTGGAAGTTATCGATAAGATATTTTATAAAGAGTAGTAAGCTCAACTAGAACAAAAAAACTAGAACTTCTTACCGACTCGAAATTTGTCCAGTGCCGAGGTTCAGCGATAGTTTACAAACGTGCGCCGGGGACGGTGACATCACTGCGACCAGCCACACCAGAACGGACATATCTCGCATCTAACTCAACCCCATGCAACAAATTTGATATCCAAGTGTTCATTATGGCCCGTTCTTCCTCGACGAAAAAGTACATAAGTGACAATTTAGTCAAAGACGAGAAAACTGCACAAGAAATTTGCCTTATTTACACGTATCGGCAATGCGAGCTGCCCAGCAACTTCCCTTTCTGACGTCACAAGGGGAATTTCTGTATGGCAATGAATAGCTAATGAGGAGCCTCGTTTTAAAATACAAAAAATAAAGTTGCTGTAGACTGAGTTTAAAACACATTTTTTCACTTAAAAAAAATAATTTATGCTTAGAAACATAAAAATTAATAATATTTATGTATCAATTGATAATTTTAGACGTGAAAATAGCAGCCATTTCACAGGCACTTTAAATAACACATGCTTGTGAGGGTAATATCACGATTTGTTGCCTGCTCAAGGGATGATGGTCATGACCTTCGGCTCTGGCATCATCAATATTATGGTCATGACCAACAGCCCGAGGGCAGACAACAAATCGTGATATTGCCCGAATAACCACGTGTTATTTATTTTATCACATCGAACAGACATCCATCACGACAATCACAGATACCATACATCACTCACACCCGCTCTCCCACAAAATAACAACACTTATATTGAAGTATGCAATATTTTATTTTATCTATTATAACAAGTTTCACATTACTCAATAACATACATACAGTAAAACCTGTCAAAACCGACCCCTGGATAAACCGACCTACTGTCAGAACCGACCGATTTATGTAGCCCCGAAATTTCTCCATAGGCGCCTATGTTAAAACAACCTGTGAAATCCGACCACTGTTTACTCCGAACACCGACCGCATTGATCGGTCCCAAGTCCAATATTCACACTGAATACATCGACCATCCGACCATTTGCACCACATCCGCTGTCTAGTAATTCGGTCTGCCCGACCTAAAAAGTGTGCATTGTGTCCAAATTCCGCGAACGTCACAGAAACAATACCAAATCTCACACTACAAGTAACGTCCCGTGTAAAACAATGGCAACTGATTACATTTTTCACACCACACGCCCACGCATCGCGTGGTGTCTGGACAGTATAATGACCCCGGATATAAACAAATGATCGGGGTCATCACCTTCAATTGCGGTGAAGCACACTGCATTATCACTTCTTCAACGCTCAAAAGACATTGAGTTTTCTTCTTTCCATAACGATTTTGATCGACAATTTTGTGCTTTCGAATGTTTCCGTAAAGGGGGCTTCAAGATTGAAATTTATGATGACGAAGAAGCAGACGACAACAAAGAATTCGGAAACCTTATTTAGCAAGTTGCAGACCCGCAAACACAGTGTAGCGTTGTAGAATACCTCCACTTTGATGAACGTATACTGACTGAAGCAATGTATGATGGCGAGTGGGAGCAACAGATTGTTGCGAATTTTATTGCAGACAAAGAAAACCATGAATCTATAGACAACAATGACATAAATTGCAACGACAGTCAAATTATTGACCCCCACAACGACAGTGACTTGACGCATGGCGATGTGCTAGACATGTTGACAAGATTACAGAACAAAGACTCCAGTTACTTGACAGATATCCAAAATTTCATAATTCGAACGGAAAACAAAATCGTTGAAAAAAAAAGGTGTTCTTTAAAGTAGTCAAAACTTGATGATTTTTTACATCGTAATTTGATTCATTGACTCACAGTCCCTGTTGAGGGACTGCGATTGACTTAACAGCAAAATCGACTGTCTGCATAAATTATGATAATTACATGTAGCTCACGTGAACATACGTTGTGATGTCATCCAAAATGGACGCCTTCAGTTACGATACGCAATACTTACCCGGTCTGTTCGAATAGTTATTTTAATGTTAATTGATGTCATGTACATACCATAATATTTTTGTCTTGTTTGGTAAATTATTTTATTGAAACAATACAATAAATGCACATTGTAAATACATGTAGAATCACCGGAGGCAAACTCCGATGTCTTTCATTTGTCCCGTGTTTACAGCACATGTAATTGTTGTTTCAATCAAAGTCACGCCCACCCTGAATAAACCGACTCCCTCTGAAAACCGACCATGGATCCCAGTCCCAGTCATGGTCGGTTTTGACAGGTTTTACTGTACATTGTTTGCTGAAAAACAACGAAATACACTCAGTAAATGTTATTTTCAGCCACTTGAACCGTGTTTCAGCAATGTGGATCACTCAAATTATCAAGAATAACATTTTTGAAATGAATTGAGAAATTCTCAAACGCAAGTTATTTGATCACTATACAGATAAAAATGTCAGAGTGCCGTGGAAATGACTGAAATTACTTTCTCACTGAGGTACCACACCTATTCACAAGCCACACAGCTTTAAAGTGTTTTTGGTTAGCATCGGCGTGGAACGCATAGAAATGCTCACAGCGTAGAACGCGCCACAGCGACCCCGGCCGCAAAGTTTCAGTGGCGGCTTTGCCGTACATTTTCGCTCCATATAAAAAATACCCTATACATCAAAACAGAGTATCTTACTTAATATCCATTCTGGGACGTTCACTGTTTATTTCGGATAGCTAAAGTTCCTTCAAAACCCTGAAAGCAACAGCGGCCAGAGCAGCACCACTGCAGCGAACGACAATTTGTTATGCACAGTATTGTTGCGCAGTAGTTTCAGTGATGTCATCCATGTGATATACCCATGTAAAATCCACTTGGCGGGCAATATACCATGTAATATCCATTTTTATTCCATGTCATGTGACTGAGTCTCAACCAATCATAGCATGGGTAACAGCAGTGAGATGTGATAAATACAATTATTACACTGCTCTATTACACAGAACTGCCATGATATATGGGATATATACAATTATTGCTCTGCTTTATTACATGGAACTTTCTTGATATGTGTAATGTATGTTTATTCCCGTCAGGCATTGTACATGGTGAGATTTCATTCATTCTATCCCTGGCATACTGGTGGTGATTATAGACATCTGTGTAACAACAAGGACAATGAAATGCTGGCCTGGATCTGCGAATTCAAGTATGTAGCACCATTTACAGTTTGTAACAGTTCATTCGCTTCCAATCCAGTGGTTTCACTGTGTAATTTGATTATTTGAAACTTTTTTTTTTTTTGGTCCTCACAGTAAATTTGACCTGTACTCCAAAAGTGATGATTTACCAGACATTGCTGCACTAAAACCGTACTACCAGTCTCTCATTGACAAATATCTACCTGGCACTCTTAAATGGTAGTCAGCAACACACAAGCCATCTGAAGTTTTACCACATGAATGTTTGACTTGCTTCACAATAAATGTATTAATTTTAACAATTTGGCCAATATATTAGCTCTGTCAAATGTCAATTTTCACCAAGTTACTGAAGGAGTGTCTTTAACCAGAAAATATATTGATAATAATCAGGGAAATTCTTGCTTGCTCAGTTTAATACTGGTTTCATTGTGAGCAATACAGATTATCCTCCCAGTTAGTAGGGTCAGAGTAGATTCTAGATGTTTGCTACAATATAAGATCAATGAGTTTCACTTCACGTGGAATAATACAATATATTTAAATCTTCCTAGTGCTGCCAGCATATTGTTTCAACCTTTAAATATTATGCAAATGCTGGTCTTCAGGGACTTGGAAATTACAGGAGCATTTTTCTTCTGGTAATAATAATATATTGTATCTGATTTGAAAACAGTTTTATTTGCATACATATTTTTGTTGTATTTTTTCAATTCAATAATCTAACATTAGAATCCTGGTGAAAATATGTACATGTATATTTTCTTTTTGTTTCTTGCAATTATTTGCACTGGTCTGACTGATGACAATGGTCACAATAGCATGAAATGTGTTTGTATATCAAATTAATATTTTTAATGCTTTTGAAAAGATTTAAAAAGAACAAATTTGTTATTACTTTGTTTGTAGTGTTATGTCCACTTGTTTGTGATTTAATGCAGCTGAATAAACAATTTCATAATAATTGTAGTAATTTATTTGTGAACTTTGTGAGGGACAAATATGTATTGACATGTGACTTGACATGTGACTTGACATGTGACTTGACATACCTTTATTAAAATATTTCTTTCGCTGATTGATGATTTCGCCAGTACACTTTTTTTGCAATAAAGGCCATGTCAGGTAACAGACATATCCACACTCAAACACTGACAGAACATATGCAAATTACGGTGTGGCAGTGGTGAAAACCCGAACGAGAGAAACGGAAGTGAGGGCGCCGCCAGTGTTTGGAGTGTGAGACATATTCTGAGGCATTGTAAACCTGTTTTACTCTTGTGTGCAAAGTACACGGATGTACCTATGTTTCACTGATTCAAGGTGGTCGAATGGCGGCCATTTTTGTGGTTAAATCATTTTTTGCATTGGAACCAGATCTGTTTATGGATGGATTTTGTTCAAACTTGGTACATACATTGGATATTATGTGACCTTGATGCACGTCGTTTTGTTTTTCAGATCAAATTCATAATGGTCGACTGGTGGCAATTTTGTTTTAATGATGCAATTCTACATTCTTTTACTGATTATGTTCAAATTTTATATTGGATGTTTGTCATGTTACTTCTCCCTTTTAGCATTGATTACTTTCAATGACACTATAGTGACATGCATAAAATACCAAGCCTTTGAAGTATTAAAATCTGTATTAGCACTGATTGCATCTTTGCCAACTGGATTGTGTATATGCATCTGCTTCACCGATACCTATGAACTATAGTCCTTGGATTTCAATGAAACTTTGTGCATAGATGTTTTGGAATAATAAGTTTTTGGTTGAAAGCACAAGTATTAATCACCTAATTTGCATAATAATTTTTAGCTGTTCAAATGATATCTAAACTTGGTAGTTTAGGGTTGAGATTTGTGTACATTAATCACCCCGGTACCTAATTGACAGATTAGCCAATTTTTATTTCATAAACCACTTTTTAGACTTCAATAGAAATTTGTCTGGGGTAATGCACAGTTGATATCTTTAAGATATTTTAAGAGTTTAAACCATGCATATTAATTACCTACCTAATATGTATAAATTAGATAACTTCCTGGAAAACGCCTTATCTGATTTAAATTAAATTTTGTGCATACACATGCAATGATAAACCAAACTCTTTCAATATTTTTAGTTAGGGACAACATCAAAAGTTCAATGTAGGATAAAAAACTTAATTCCTTTAGTTCCCCCCCCCCACTGATAAATATTGATCATGTTCTGCGCATGCTCTAGGTCCATGCCCTGAAATTGACCTCATTTGATGCACATATTTAAACTCAGACCAAACCATTTTCTCGTCTTCGATGTTTTTTTTTTTTTCATTTTCTTATTTTTGTCCATGATTGGATAGAAAATAAAAATTGTCCCAACTTCAACTTATTACCGGTACACCCCATTATTGGTGAAAAGTTCATTGCCGAGAATACAAATTCTCCCATATTTATTGGCAGTAACAGTGATGTTATTTTCAGCGACAAATGATTATTTCCTTGGCTCTTCACTATAAGAATGCTGTTTTACATGTGCTACCTTCCACAATATTTGAGTGAATGCAATTTTCCAAACCCAGAAAATAAAATTCAAATGGCCAACCCCTTATCAGATGTTCTGGGTATGATGCAGAGAAATTCATTACCATAACAAAATAAACTTTTCTGAGGTAGATTTGATTTTATTTCATAACTTATTACAGTCTACATCTTTAAGCACGATCATTTAAAAAAAGATCACAGAAATAAGACAATATCGAACAAACAGAAGAATATTACAATTAGTTAATATGCATAAGGACTGCATAACAGAAAACTAACAAGTGACCTTGCATGTCGTTCATTTCAATCAAAGTTAAAAATTCTACAAGTTAACAAGTTGGTTATTCATCCAACTTGACTTGGGGAAAATCCAACCAAAGTTTTTTCTGCGTCTTTGGCAGTAATTGGGGTTAATTTAACTGGATAGTAGACAAAGGTATTGATCATAGGATCAGAAAATAAAATGAATTTATTTTCCGCCTGTAATAATGGGCATATATTAAAGAATAAGTATACACAAAGAAAGTGGCTAGACCAGAGCCTCGCTAAGTTGCACTTGTAATTTTTAAACATCTTGGAAGATGGAATTATTTTTTCCAGATCGCTGTATGTGTCTTCATAATTAGTGACTGGATAAATTTGTGTCAAATTTCAATATTGACATGAGATGCATGGAACCACCTGTGAATTGGTGTTCCCGAGAATGCACTTTTGAGGGAAAATTAAAATGAAGCTATGAATAAACATTTTGTGATGAACACAATAAATAGCTGTTGAATATAGGTCAGCTAGGTAGCACAGAAAACATTTAATTGTTGTATGGAGTTCACCACAGTGGACCGTAAGAATAATGTATTTAATTCAACATTTTTGACATCAACCATATTTACAGTCATACAACATTCCAGGATTGAACCTACAGCTTCAATGGCTAGGTTGGATCCAACATAAACTTTTACCTCAGAAATTTGGACTTCTAAGAAGTAAAATTGTGAAACAAACAATTTATGGAATAACATCTGAAGAGCAATTTGTAACGCAATTCACATATTTCAATACGTAATCAAAAACAAATATTCCTGCTGAAACATCAAATGCAATCAAAATGACACAGGCTAGGAAAGTCAAAAACGAGGCGGTGACAAACACATCGAGGGGAACGATGGATCAAATAAATTTAATGGAAGGCGAGATGATGAGGGTGTTAATTCTTCAAGACAAGAAAGGAGAATAAAATTTTAGTCACATACACAGCACCACATAAATAAGTTTTATGGAAGTTGAGTTTTCACACAAATACTCGCACACAGAACACTGAAAATAAAACTTTGTCCAAACATGGCACATTTGTTCTTCCAGAGTCATTCATACCATTTCATCACTTCTACATTTATAAGAAAAATATATACATCTGTATTTAGCTTTTCAAAGACAAAAAATAAATATCTGGCATCAAAAATTGTACATCTTTTGGAATTTTTTTTTTGTTTTTTTGTAGAGGGTCTGTCTTGAAGGTGGGCCGAGGCAGAAGATTGCCTGTCTGTCCGTCGGGTTGGCAATAGCCAGGATGTGATGAATATTTCAAAATAGTCTGAGACTTAATTTTATATCAATCACACATTGGCTCATTGAATCATACTAAGCTTCACTCCAGGAGATAGATAAATAAAGATACACAACCTCACTCTGGCTGATACCAAAGTGAGGCTGTAAAAGTAATACCTTTGTCACAACTCCAGTTGGCTATCACATAAAAGTCCACAATATAGCCACATTTTTACATACACCAATAGTCCCAAAATGTTGGTGGATTATAACAACTACTGGCCGTAAATAAGAATATAACCAACTTGCAACTTATAAGTCTTATTTTCTGTCACTTTAGCTCTGACAATCCAGATATGGCGGACCATTGCACTTAATAATAATGAGTAAATTATTTTAATAATCTATTGTCCCTTTCTCTGAAAAATGAAACAAATTGCATGTACAATGTCTTCAATACCCAGATTGATTTACCATAGTTATTGGTATGTTTTCACCTAAATCTCCACAGACTAAATAAACCATTTTTTAAATGTGTAAGAAGACAGTCCTTGCAATGAGCACATGTATGGATTAGGCTTTCGTGGACAGCAGTCAGAATCAGTGTTGTAGAGTATTCCTGCTGCATCATGGGACATTGTTTTCGCAAACATTTCAATTTTATGCATTTTTGCATAATTTAAAGTGACAAAAGTTGACTTTCCCACTCCAGGGTTTCCTAGGATCCATAATTTGCATATGCCCAATGTAACAACCGTTTCCCATCACCAGAAAGATACAATGAATCATTTGCCTATATTTGTGAAAACACTGCAACAATGTTACATTTAAAAAAGGTTTGGAGAACCACAGACTATCAGTGAACTTCTTTATCAATTCATATATCACACTTTTCAGTGGGACCAAAGTTGGTGATGGTGATACAAGTTCTAATCCCAAGGTGAGGATGATGAATTACTGCTCTAGAAGTGCCAAACTTGCTTGCCTTATTAAAAGCGAGTCACAATGACACTCATAAAATGTTGCACTCAATTGTGACAATTTCTAGCATCCAGCAGTTTACATTAATTGTATTCTCTGTATTAAACTAAGAAAACAGAGCACCCTCACACAATGCAAGTTAGTTATGAATGAGTGAGATTGAACAATGTTGTAAAAATGAAGAATTACAATTAGTTTAAAAGGACTTGTAATCTACAAGTTGAAAAATCTTTATACATAAAACAACGATTCTCAGAACAGGACCACTCATACCAGCATCAATTTTTGAAGGATACTGATCAGAAACGATACAAGAATTCTTAAAGATCGTTTTTTTTCTATGTGTATAACTTTCGGTTGGATTTGAAATGGACAGCCCATTAATTAATAACAGTGAATGTTTTTTGCCCTCAGCCAAATATTGACCACTTTTACAAGAGCAGTCTGTGAGAGGAATACAGTTGACCAATGAAATTAATGTAGAGGACCTATATTCACACACAATGGGGCATCATAGGGCAAGATAAACATCTCATATGAATTAAGTGTGTAGCGTATGAGATTAAAAGACCAAAGAATCTTAGCATTCCTCACAGTATTTACAACAACCAACTTCTAGGCACCTGTTCTGAGATGCGTTTTCAGGAAATTATTTTAAACACTCCTTTCTGTAAAAGAATACCACTGTCACCGTGGATACTATTGATAAATCTTTTTTGGGGGTAATTTTCTGTTTTTTTATTCGCATTTCCAAAATTAGCAGTGATTTGATTTCCTGTCTAAAATCTTTCAAAAATATTTTTTCAAAGGCTTCTGGTACATTTTAACACATCAGCTGTTGACGCTGTTATTTTCTATTTTAGCTATTCAAAGAGGTTTTCAACAGATGACATGTTAAGATCAGCCAAGATATAGATGGTAGATGAATTAGAAACAAATACCCACAACTAAAACGATTCTCAATATAGTGTACAATGTAGTACATCTTTTTGAATATTATGATTGAGGCTGATATCAAACTTTGATTATGCGCCATTTTCTAAAATTCACCTGATTTTGACATGTGCTCGGGAGAGTATAACACCATATTTGCTCTATTAAAAACACACATAAACCAAACAATACATTCATTGTATGCTCCATTAAAAGATTCCTTTTTTTTTGACACATCTGTTAATTCTGTGATCACTATTAATAGAGCAAATATAATAGACGAAATATCCACTTGCCATAGAGGGCGCTACACAAGTTAAACGACATGGTCCTAAAGAGACCAGACATTTTTAATTCTATTTATTTGGTTGTGAACAGCATGCAAGGTCTCCCTGAAAAGGATTTTCATCTTTTTCCTGTTTGTGTGAATGCATTTAATTCATTTTCTCAGTGTTATTTAATTAACCTCAAAGTAAACAAGTCAATTTTAGACTTCTCTCAAATTAAAACATTGCAATGCAAACTATTAAGTTTTTGTTTTCTCATTTTACAAGCAAGGGCAATTTTGAGAAAGAATTTTTAAATAATTTGATGATCAAGACGTCATGGCACCATAGACTGCAGTCTATGATCGCATTACAACCAAATATGAAATTTTTTTTTCGTGTGGCAATAAAATTCATTATATATGCATAAAAAGCACTACCCACTGAACTTGTGAGTAAATCTAAATCAATTCATATTAATGAATATGTAAATGATGAACTCAAATAACCAAACCAGTAGAACATCTTCTCATTTTGAATTATAGAACTGCTCCAAATCTCATAATTATTTAAAATGGCGTAGATAGGGTGGAATTTAAGGAGTACCAGGTAAAATTTATTTGAAACCACACTCAACAGTGACTTTTAGAACAGATGGTTTCAAATTCTAGGGTCAGAGGACAGAATTTTGAATTGCCAAAATTTTTTTTTTTTAGACCATTTCAAAACCTCACCTGATCATATTTTTCAAGGCAGTTAAAAGGGCAAGGTCAAGATAAGATCTTTTGAAGACAATTAAAACCTTGGTGAAAACCCTGAAGGAAGAAGTATCAGTGTTTTTCCCATAATTCCATGCTGCATCACAAGCCACCATTAACCCTGACCAAGAATAAATTAAATATAAGTACCGATACTTATCTCTAGGATGGAGTGAGGAGTCACAATGACAACAAGATTACAAGAAACAGCATTGCAGATGGGGGACAGTTAAAGTAAAACCAGACTCAGAAGTTTGCGAAATATCCTCCCCGAATGAATATCCATGTTCTTTCTTCTTTATTGGCAGCATTTTTCAAATTTATCCGAAAAATTATGTGAGAAGAAATTATGTTTTGTGTAGTTATCTAGCTGATGCATGATTAAAAACATTAACAAGTTTTAGTTTATCCAATTACATTACAGTGACTTTGTTAATTTAATGCAAGTATGCTAATATTGTCCACTTCCACATACCATTTCTGTATACTAGAAGGTGCTACCATTCACTGTGGTCTGTAAATGTTAACTGACATATACATATACACTATTTAGACACTTGTATAATTTAACAACACATCAAGTGATGGAAGGAAGGGACATCTGTATTAGGCAGTGTGAAGATATACTAGCTTGGTAACTGTCTTGTGGCTGCTAACATTGCACGGACTTTGGCTCTCAGATCCTGAAATGAATAATTAACACATATATAAAGATACTTCATAAAGGGACTAGGAAGAACTATTGCAATATAATGTGGTTAATAGAAAAATGTTGTCTTATTATTATGCATTGATTCATATTAAGTTTAAGTTGAGATGAAAACTACCGGTATTCAAGTTATCACACCCCCACAATTTACATTGTATACCATACATGTACCTTATGGGTAAGGAAACCACTTCTGTTTTACAGAGACAAAAGTTGGTAGAACTTATAGACAGCACTGTTAGTATTAGTTGCAGACTAAAAAATCAAGTATCTTGGAGATACTGTTTGCATTGAGCTCTGTTGCAAACCCCAGTAATGTACCCTTCCTTGCAACTCACCATATTGGCACTTGATGTACCATAGTCTTCAAATGAATCATCTGATTTTCTAGAAAGGTGAAAGATAAAGATTGTAAATACAATAAAATACCATTAGTACACAATGTGTATTACACCACAATGTAATACAGTACAGTACAGTACAGTACAGTACAGGGCAGCCCAAAACACCACAATGTAATACAATACAGTACAGGGCAGCCCAAAACACCACAATGTAATACAGTACAGTACAGGGCAGCCCAAAACACCACAATGTAATACAGTACAGGGCAGCCCAAAACACCACAATGTAATACAGTACAGGGCAGCCCAAAACACCACAATGTAATACAATACAGTACAGGGCAGCCCATAACACCACAATGTAATACAATACAATACAGTACAGGGCAGCCCAAAACACCACAATGTCATACAATACAGTACAGGGCAGCCCAAAACACCACAATGTAATACAGTACAGGGCAGCCCAAAACACCACAATGTAATACAGTACAGTACAGTACAGGGCAGCCCAAAACACCATAATGTAATACAATACAGGGCAGTGGCGGATCCAGCAAAATGTGTTTGGGGGGGGGGGGGGTCCAAGCTACGCTTAAGATATACGGACCGTAAATCGCAGAGAAGCTATGTGTAATCCAAATGATATGAATTGTCATGCGTTTGGGGGGATCCGGATCCGCCACTGATACAGGGCAGTCCAAAAAACCACAATGTAATGCATTACAGTGCAGCCCAAAACACCAAAATGCAATACAATACAATACAGTGCAGCCCAAAACATCACAATGTAAAACAATACAGGCAACCCAAAACACCACAATGTAACACAATACAGGGCAGCCCAAAACACCATAATGTAATACAATACAGGGCAACCCAAAACACCACAATGTAATACAATACAGTGCAGCCCAAAACACCACATTGTGATACAATACAATACAGGGCATCCCAAAACACCACAATGTAATACATTACAGTGCAGCCCCAAACACCACAATGTAATACAATACAGTGCAGCCCAAGACACCACAATGTAATACAATACAGGGCAGTCCAAAACACCACAATGTAATACAATACAGGACAGTCCAAAACACCACAATGTAATACAATACAACACATTGCAGCCCAAGATACCACAATGTAATACAATACAGGGCAGTTCAAAACACCACAATGTAATACAATACAACACATTGCAGCCCAAGACACCACTATGTAATACAATACAGGGCAGTTCAAAACACCACAATGTAATACAATACATTGCAGCCCAAGACACCATAATGTAATACAATACAGGGCAGTCCAAAACACTACAATACAATACAATACATTGCAGCCCAAAACACCACAATGTAATACAATACAGGGCAGCCCAAAACACCACAATGTAATGTAGTACAATACAGGGCAGTCTAAAACACCACAATGTAATACAATACAGGGCAGTCCAAAACACCACAATGTAATGTAGTACAATACAGGGCAGCCCAAAACACCACAATGTAATACAATACAGGGCAGCCCAAGGCATCACAATGTAATACAATACAGGGCAGCCCAAAACACCACAATGTAATACAATACAGGGCAGTCCAAAACACCACAATGTAATACAATACAGGGCAGTCCAAAACACCACAATGTAATATAATACAGGGCAGTCCAAAACACTACAATGTAATACAATACAGGGCAGCCCAAAACACCACAATGAAATACAATACAGGGCAGCCCAAAACACCACAATGAAATACAATACAGGGCAGTGGCGGATCCAGCAAAATGTGTTTGGGGGGGGGGGTCCAAGCTACGCTTAAGATATACGGACCGTAAATCGCAGAGAAGCTATGTGTAATCCAGATGATATGAATCGTCATGCGTTTGGGGGGATCCGGATCCGCCACTGATACAGGGCAGTCCATAAAACACCACAATGTAATACAATACAGGGCAGTCCAAAACACCACAATGTAATACAATACAGGGCAGCCCAAAACACCACAATGTAATACAATACAGGGCAGCCCAAAACACCACAATGTAATACAATACATGCTTCAAGTGTAAATAACACACACCATTACTTACTTACCTATCACTACCGCTACTACTTCTACTATCAGGAGAGGGAGATTTCACTACTTTTTTAACAGATGAGGATTTTGACCTGTAAATAAACACAAACAAAACATAAATAACCAATGATAGAAAACAGGGCATTATCTAAACTCTGCTACTAATGTCTTAAAGCAGTCTATCCATGAGCCTTTGTGTTTTTAGTGTGTTTTGTTATCGTTGCTTGGCACTCAATTACCGTGTATGCGCAGGTGACATCCTTTCCGCTTTAAACTATACTTTGTGTATTTGCAATATTACACAAGAGAACTGGTGATGGTTGTAGAACCATAACTGCCTCAGCTCAAAGATTGTTATGTAATGTATTGTAGTGTTACCTCTGTGTAATTCACAATATATCTGCATTAACCTTCACTGTGAAGGACAATATGGGAGCTGACTTAAATGACTGGTAGAAGCAAGGCTGGTCAAATTTTGCGAAATAGTAGTTAGAATTTCCAGACACGCAATCAATACATTGTGGGATACCAAAATATGGATGATAAACAGCAAGTGATATTTCCAGAGATGTAGTTGAAATTGAAGCAAAGGAGTGGCCTATTAATCCATGAAACATACTCACACATATCCGTACATATCATCCTGTCTTATTGTGTGTGGGCAAAGCTGTCATGCACACAATCGGAAAAATATGTTATTACTGTGAATAATTATGAACAATGTAAATCATGTAAATAAACAATGTATTTTACACGCGTTGTATACGTCGCTATAAGTCCCATATCGAACAGGATGCGGCACGACGACTGCCGCCCTTTAACAATTCCATGAGAATATCGCAACGTTCTTTTAACACATGAAACAGGTGTGCATTGGTCGAATTTTGTATAGTTTCAATAGGCATACAAGCACCTGCATATATTTTTACAATAAACCTCTCATTCACATTGTGCAAATACAAACAAGACATTAAACCATCTTGATAGTAGCAAGTAAGTGTTGTATAAACCCGAATGAAAAGTCTGGAGTCACGGCAAATACTTCTAGCGAGTCATCCCTCTAAAAACGTCATTACTGTGCCAATGACATTGAACTTTGCTCTTCCATAAAGCAGCAGTTTCCATCTTCAAATAATCAAAATAACCTTGATACCCTGGCGAAGCATGTCCCAAGGGATTTTCGTCTTCTCAATTTCTCAAGATAAATGTCCCAAGGTTGTTTTGTTTACTAGAAGGACACGTCTTTTGGCAGAATTTCTTGTATTAATTTCCATTGCACAAAAAAAGTAGCAAATATTGTTACTGAAGCACCGAATTTGCATGAATTTTTCTCCCCGGCCATTCACACAAACTGCAAATGAAGTCTTTTACCTCATCCAGTTGTTGACACTTTGCAACCGCCTTGATGGATGTATTGTGACGTATTTTGACCCCGGATTCTGACCTTGCATTCTGGCTAAATTTACTGCCCTTTCATACCAGTTCAATTATTACATCCAAATTTCATGATATTTAATATTTAAAGCCAACCTTTATTTCACAGTCACTTTAGTTTTCACTTTTCTAAAATTATTTTACAGATCAAAAGACTTTTCACTCCCATCATGCAATCTCCCATAGTACTTCTGCAGACACAGTGGCGATCGGCAACATATCTACAAATAACCTCGCTCTCAGAAGCTGAGGAATAAAATTATTCTAGTTAGTAAAATTGACTGGCTCAATGCGAATTTATTTGCTTACACTTTTGCTAACCAGCAAATATACATATATGTCAGACAATCTATGGCTGAAGCATTTTCTACACCTTTTATTAATAATCCAGACACATACATGTACATTCAATATTTTAATACTATGCACAGCCATTATTTATTTATTCATTCATTCATTAGATTCATCCAAAGTATCTTATGCTGATCAGAATAGATGCTATGAACTCCATGTTAAGTTTCAGACATCCCATGGTAATCCACCAGACATTGCGATATGAATAATGTGATGTGATACTGAGGACAGAAACAACACACAGGACCAACAATGTTTTATCTGTACTGACCGTTATTGCACAGTAACATGGCTTGGGCAGGGAATCCATGTACACTTAAAATAATGTTACACACATTTTTACTCCATTTTATATGGTATTCCAGACTTTCAAATGATATGTACAACTCATAATTATGTAAATAATCAAACATTCAACTCAGTTGTAGGGCGCCCTCTTGAGTGGGGAAGTATATTGTGATGAAATACATGTATCCCTGCATTGCAATACTACCGTTAATTTAGACCAGTTTGACTCTCACAAAAAACAATTGCTGACACAAACAGCCAGTATTGTGTAAATGATCACAACAAAGATAATTTCAGTGTTTACTTGGCAGGGAACACATGCAATGAATTATTTTAATTCACTTTTAGCGATGAGATTAGTGTGAAATAGAGATGCTACTTGGTGTTAGCTTTATGCATTTTGAACGCTTTTGGAGCAAACAAATTTTGATAGCAATGAAAAAGACAGACTGGCTACACAGAAACCAAGTTTCATAAGCATGGCAGCAAGTTAGTTATGAATCAGTGTGCTGGTGGGCGTATCAAAACGAAATTGATACAGTTGGTTTAGAGAATAACCATACAGGTCATAGATGCAGAGTGACACTGTATTTGATACTATTAGTGAAATTGTTTCAAGTTGACTTGAATTACTTTTCATTGTATGTATCTATAAATTTTATAATCAAATTTGACACAGCATAGCTTTCTCATGTTTGGCTTTTTATTTATATAGAGTAGAATTATTTGGACTCTTTCTTTCTTTATTATTGAATTACGTAATTTGGCGTAATAAGAGTTACAAATCCCTGGACAAATAGTATATTTCTATTAAAAATTACATAGGCTACAATTAACAACCCATGACTGAGATTAATCCTAGGATTGGAGAGCTGAAAATAAACATCCACCGCTCAGTGACCTAAGGTTAAAAATCAAGGTTGAATAAACCCAGTATTTGTCACAATAATTTATAAATAACGTAGCTTAAATTAGAATGGTTATTCATGATATGAAACATACAATTGTTAAATCAGTCGCCATGTTGAGTACACATGGCCGTCAAAGCATTCAAAATTGAGGGATCAATTCAGCCTGTTAAAAAGTCAGCTTATGAATTTTTGCTACTTCTATTTTACTTCTATTTTATATTAAAATAGATTGGAATATTTTCTTAGATATTCAATGTAATACAATTATCAGATGCAAATTCATTTGCATTTGTTGATACAAGAGACAATGACAAATTGGGTTTTATTCATCAGATATAAATCCTGTTGTGGATAAGAATTATAATCCCAAAGCGCCCTCTATGAACAGGAAGAGGCTAGGTGTCCTTATGGTAAGGCAGGTCTTTCTCTAATCATTTCACTGTATGTTTTTTTTAAGGGTTGTATTTAGCTGGCAAGGTTTTATCTAGTAATTTGTTGCTGACAGTTTGAGAAGAAAACTTTTTTGTTTTTTATTTGAAAACTTTGAGTTTGAGTTTTTAAAGCATTGTTGCTGTTTTTTTCATCAATCCTTATATTTTTCACAGTCACAGTTCTCGTACCCTTGCTATGTATTTATCGCCAGCAATTTAGTGATCCTGTTGATGACAAGGCGTACCATGACCTGTCATATTTGCCATCAATTGGAGACAATCCAAGTACAGGAAGTTCCATTTTCTTTATGGCTGTTTTGTGCAAGTCCTATTCACATACACCGCATTCCTGTACCCGGTGGGCAATTAACAAAGGCAACATCCCAAGTGACTTTACACTGGAGTAACCAATGTAACTCCCTTTTCGTGTGTGTATTTTAAATTCAATTCAACTGCAAATATGATATCTATGAAGAGTTGCTTCCTCTGCCACACTAAATATCCTATTTATTTAATATCTTTTATACACAGTGGCTCAACTCAGCTATAAATAGCTGCTTTCCAGTAAGTCCCTGTAAAATACATACTACTAAATAGCACCAATGAAAAATTTAAAAAATAAAGACTAGATTTGACAACAAGTGACATAATTCTAAATTCCACTCATTTCATATTTGCTGTGCTCATCTGACTTAGCACCCACCCCTAACTTTTGGGAGATTTTGTTTTCAGGGTCATGAATAGTTGAACTATGAATATAATATACTACATGTACATCTGCTATCGAGTTTATCTAATGTGATAAGTATTAAATTTATGTTTTAATTGAGATCATTTGTGACAAAAAGTCACAGCAACAACTGCTAAATATCTGGATATGAAATCTAAACTTTCACTTGTGAAATTAAAAGTGATTTACAGTAATAATTAGGCTGAACATGAAATTAATAGATAATATTTACATATCAACCAATAATATTTTCTTTTACATAGTGGGATAAATATGCAATATGAAGAAATAACAAAATCTTAGAATTGTCACAGTTGTGAAATACACAAGGTTAATCCAACCAAATTATATGTGTTGTAGATATCAAAGCAATCTCGCTAACAATTTTGAAGAATTCTAAACTAGAAACTGAACAACAGTTTAGCTAAATATTATTTTTTCGTTTTACTTCACATCATCATTCATGTTAGTCAGTTTGAAAGCATGACTTTTATTTGCAATTTTGTGTGTATAAATAAATAAATAAGTAAATAAATGTGTATTTGCTGTTTCATTGAATGTTTTGTTGCTTCAAATCGATCTTGATTTGACTTGATTTGTTGTGGTATTAAATAAACATGACAAAAAAAAATTAAACTGATTTATCAAATCTTTTATTTTTTGGCATAATAATGATTTGGTAAGTTGAAAGCTGGGGAAGCCTTTTTTATCCGATAACACTGCACCATTAAACACCCACACACTAACAGATGGCACACCAACAATTTATTAATATGAGAATCAAAATGAAAACCAACAAATGAAAAATTCAAACCTACTGATAATACATACCAGCCTATTCATCAACAAATTTCCCTGATGTTACTCTGTATGCTGTTGAAAAAGGTAACTCTAGGTCAACCTTTGTAAACTATCTATTGTATGTTTAATATAATGTCTCTCACGCATTCATACATACAACTGCCAAATAATGAAAAGTCTGACTGTAAAATTATTGCTATTGGGAATTAGAAGATAAGACCATTCATGAAAAATAAATAAAATACCGATGCTGCAAAATTTATCTTTTATGGTATGTGTATGAAAACTTTAATAAATAAATATCAGAGATAAAAGCCATAATTGGTGGTATTTGTTGTAGTTGCACAAATGACATGTTCACAACGACATTGTTTGAAATGGCAGTGTACAAACTTCTTATTTGGAAAGTCTACCTCCTAAATTGGCATCATATACATGTATATATATATACATACTTGTACCAATGAACAAGATTCAAACACAATTGAGTGTCAATAAAATTTGCCATATACAAATGACATGATTTAACATTGAACAGAAATCAATGAAAAGACAAAGTCCTACTAGTAGAGATCAATGACAATATTGACACATTGTGGATAAATGATAAGAGCTAACTCAACCAGGCAAACAACAATGATCAGTCCAGTGGATCAATGATAAGATTTAGCACTGAGCAGTAGATCAATGATGTGCAACACTGACTAGTGGATCAATGATGAGATGTAACAATGACCAGTGGATCAATGAGATACAACACCGATCAGTAGAACAACAATGGGGGTATAACACAGACCAATGAATCAATCATGAGATGCAACACTGAGCAGTAGATCAATGTGATGTAACACTGACCAGTGGATCAATGATGAGGTTCAACACTGAGCAGTAGATCAATGAGATGTAACAATGACCAGTGGATCAATGTGATGTAACACTGACCAGTGGATCAATGGTAAGATTTAACACAGACCAGTAGATCAATGATGAGATGTAACACTGACCAGTGGATCAATGACGAGATTTAACACTGACCAGTGGATCAATGATGAGATGTAACATTGACCAGTTGATCAATGTGATGTAACACTGACCAGTCGATCAATGATGAGATGTAGCACTGACCAGTGTATGAATGATGAGATGTAACATTGACCAGTTGATCAATGACGAGATGTAACACTGACCAGTGGATGAATGACGAGATGTAACACTGACCAGTGGATGAATGACGAGATCTAACACTGACCAGTGGATGAATGATGAGATTTAACATTGACCAGTCGATTGATGAGATTTAACATTGACCAGTCGATCAATAAGATGTAACACTGACCAGTAGATGAATGATAAGATGTAACATTGGTCAGTTGATCAATGATGAGATGTAACACTGACCAGTCGATTAATGATGAGATGTAACACTGACCAGTGGATCAATGAGGAGATACAACACTGTACAGTGGATCAATGATGAGGTGCAACACAGACCAGTAGGTCTGTGGCTGTCTATCGCACACATTCGATCAGGTCCAAAAATAACTGTGAGCACTGTGATTGTGTAATGGTAGCACAAGTAAGAGACTATGGTAGACTGTAATACGTTGTTTATTTCGGAAGGGAAGTCTGGCATCAAAGTACAATCCACCCTAAACATGTACTAAAACACCCATTATATAGGTTAATATGATTACACCGCGGATTATAAAATTAGGGGGGGGGGAACACTATAATTGGTGTGCCATGTGAGAAGGTCACTACAGAATAAACATTTCGGCTTAATCCGCTACAAAGTTGCGATTTCTCTTGCGTTCGCTGTGATAAAGGCATGTTTGTGAACATTACGTAAATGGCTAACAATAAATTGATTTGTGCTTCTTTGTCATAGGAATACATGTATAGTGAGGTGAAATGAAGCATGAAACGGCTTCTAACAGACATAACTCAGAGAATAATGCTTGGAATCGAATGAAATGAAAACAAACAAATACAGAAAATGATTGTCTATCGATACAAACTAAATACGAATGAAAAATAATAACTATAATTAAACAACAACAAATATAATTGAATCGAGAAACACACACTTGGATAAGCATCCATGATAAGATCAATGACAACATGTAACACTGACCAGTGGACCAATGATGAAATGTAACACTGACCAGTGGATCAACAATGAGATGTAACACTGGCCAGTGGATCAGTGACAAGATGTAACACTGACCAGGAGATCAATGAGATGTAACACTGACCAGTAGATCAATGACGAGAGGTAACACTGACCAGGAGATCAATGACGAGATGTAACACTGACCAGTGGATCAATGAGGAGATACAACACTGAACAGTGGATCAATGATGAGGTGCAACACAGACCAGTAGATCAATGACAACGTGTAACACTGACCAGTGGATCAACAATGAGATGTAACACTGGCCAGTGGATCAGTGACAAGATGTTACACTGACCAGTAGATCAATGAGATGCAACACTGAGCAGTAGATCAATGAGATGTAACACTGACCAGTAGATCAACGACGAGATGTAACAGTGACCAGTAGATCAATGATAGTGTTTGGCATTACCTATGATTACTGCTACTGCTATGTTTCATAACTCTGGCGGATGGTGATTTATGTCGCCGTCGTTTACGTGGCTTTGAACTACGCATTGTAGGTGATTTTGATCTTGCCCTTGGATAAAATCTGTAGAATAAGAAAAGAGAGAACATTTAATAACCTACATAAGTTAGGCTGAGAAAAAAAATATCTCCATTTCTCATTTCCGCATGCATCACTTTGAACTATGCGCCTCAGACGTTTTTTTTCCTTCTAAAGCATTCCAAAATGTGCTTGTACTCGCACTTGTCTCAAATTTGCGTCATTTTAGCTCAGTATTCAAAAAAAAAAAAAAAAATCGCCTCATTTTAAAATTTCCATGACACGAGAAACAGAATTTTTTTTCCTGGCCTTACTGATATGTTTTCATTTCATGGACGGTATATGGCTATTTATTAGATCAAAACTAACATTTAAGCTGAAATTCAGTAAGAACGTCTAACTTAATTACATAAAAAAGTTTTGTCTAAATTTGGTGTGCACTTATGATCCTACTGGAAATAAATGCCATACATCTATTTGACACTACGCTGTCAACCACTCTTACCGGTAACCTTATTTTCATTATAATTTCTTATTGAGTTTACTTACTTGTGAGAGCTTCTATAGGACCTAGGAGGAGACTTGGATCGCCTTTTGACAGGAGATAACGACCGGGAATGAGGAGAGTATCGTACAGGACTATCTATTTGTACACCGGGAGATTCACTTCGAACAGAACTTGGTGAGGAAACTAGGAGGAGGAAAAAAGAAGAAACAGTCAAATAACAATTTGGAGATTTTATTCTAAGTCCTAAGAAAAGAGTCATTGAAAAAACAACGCAGAACTTTGAAATTACCTATTTGAAAAAGAAAATGTACGGTACCCCAAACTGTTTTTAAGTGATGAACCATAGTTGTAGATATTTTTATGTTATTATTCTCAATTCAAAAAGACCACCTCAGTCGGGCTTAAAACAATGAGGAAATTATAAAGTCATTGTTTCCATGGAAACAAGCTTGATGCCATCAACCCCTTATTTCCTCTGTCGTTTATTTGAAATCTTTCACACAGTAAAATATCTAAAGTTTGTACTAAGTATTAAAACCATGTGCCACATAGATACATAGAATAATTCCCAGGATACTGACACCATGAAAGGAGACAACCACCTAATGAGTGCAGTCTGAACACTAATTTTCACAGCTGTTTATACATGTTAATCTGTCTGTTGTTTTCAGCTCCTGTCAAAATAGGGATTTGGAAATAGATACTTGTGTCACAAAAATCTGGCCCAGGCACATTAGTTATTAAAATATTCATCAATTCATGAGGCATTATTTTGTGAAATATTTTGTAAAATGTTGCCTTGGATCATAGGTTTATGCCTGCCTGGACAAACATCAGTAATGAGAATTGGGAAATAAATTTAGAATGATGAATAAATGACCTTTTGTAGTACTGATTTGTCACACATGCATGAAATGGACATCTGTTCGACATGCACATCTAATTATCAACACAGCAGGAAGAATGCTGATAACAAACAAAACAAGTTTTGAAATTTCATCAAAACTGTCATGGTTATTAGTTCATTAACCAGTTATGCAACTGAAACAGGGTTCAATCATAGAACTTAGAAGTCTAGGGTTCAATTAATATTTATTGACAGATTTAAATGGTTGTCTGTCTTTCTTTCTCATTCAAAGTAAATTGCCTGTGTCTGTCCCACCTATACCACACCCAACAAATTGTGAATGTAATTGAGAAATGCCAAAGGGCTTGACAATTTCCAACAACGACCATTATAAACATGGGCAGCTTAAACCTTACCAGAGGTCTTTGACCTGGCACAGTTCCAGTGTACTGCAAATTGTTTAAGTTTTACTGCTAGAATGTTCGCAATTACAAGGTTTTATTGGCAATCATAAAGACAAAATTTTGCAATAGTCAATGACACTCCATGTCATAGAACAACAGAGATATTTTTACTACAAAGTACTACAAATTTCCTGATTTTGACTAATTCCTGGAAATTGCAAAACTGTGTCTCTCGCGAAATAAAAGCTATTTACAGCATCATCATACTATATTTGAACTTACAGTATTGTGAATGAACATGTGTTCTACAGATGATAAAAAAAGTTGATGTGGACGTCAATAACGGTCAATCACCTACACCAACAGCTCTGCCTATCATCTTTGATGACAGCGAAACTTAAAAATGTCAGAGGTAATAATGGCACAGTGGAGATAACTTAGACAGTAATAATACACACTGTTTTTATTTGTATGACCACATCTTGCAGTAAGACAGAGTGCCATTATTAACTGCGTAGACCATTTTTCAACTGCGTAGACCACTGAGCCTTTTTCACTGCACACGGTTTTTCTATTAGTATCACATACACTTAAGTGAATGACAGATATACTTATGGTCAAACAAAATGATATTTTAAAATGATAGTATATAATTAATGCAATTATTGAACACCTCTACCCCAAAATCTATTACATAAAAACACATATATGGCTATTAATATGCAAAAATTGAGAGCAATATCTCAGAGCATGTACCACGTTTTACAGTTTGTAAATAATGATTAGAATAAGAACTTCCACTGAGTAATTAACACCTGGAGAGTCAATAAGTCTTTTCTTAATTTATTTTTCAAAATCAACATGTTTTTATTTTTCAAATTGTGATTTTATTTGGTTTTTCATGAAAATAATTTGTATTCATTCGTTTCTAAAATTTTAACCCAAAACCTGAAAAAAAATCTGTGACATGCATTTCCGATGCTAGGTTTCATGAAACTTCTACGCCTAAAGCTGTTTTTCTTACCAGTGCATAATGCTGTGTTGTCTGGAGTCCCTGTAGATGTTGCAACTGCTGGAGGTTTTATCATACTTATAAACATAGCAGCCTTTTTCTTTCTTTCTAATTGTAACTGTCGCTCTCGGGATGTTTGTGCTAGTTTCTCTCTGGCTGCAGCAGCTAATTTATCTTCGAGCCTATGTTTTGCTGCAAAAAAAAACCCAACGATATGAGATAATTTATCTTGTGAAATATTACAGCGGGCGAAAAACAAATTATCATGAAAACTGCTATCTTACTATCCATTTCTCTTTGAATATTATTTGGGGTATCGAAAGTATCACTACATTAGATTGGGGTGTAAATTTGAAATTAAATTGCACGCTTGTGATTACATAATTATTGCGTACAAATGTAGAACATTCTCTATTCAATATTTTAGTAACATATTTCTTGCAATTCCTTTGCTCAAAATCTGATTGAAAATAGTTTTCGAAGAGAAGCCATCACCCACAAAATTAAAAGATTGCAAAATCAACCGTCCATGAACACAGGTTTCGCAAGCCATATTTACAACCATAATTATTAATTTTCATCCTCAATATAACACATAAGATACGTGTGTACAACAAAAAGTTGAAAAAACAAAGTGTATTCTGTATACAAATTTTACCGTTCAGCATCCCTGTGGTTGTGTCCTGGGCACCATCCATAAGGACTGAAAGCGCCAAAGTCAAAACACTGCTAAGAATGTTCTGATAGATATGGCAATATTTCAAAGGAAATTGATAGGAAGACAACAGATTTTATGATCAGTTTAATTTTTACGTGCCAACATCAGTTCTTCATTGCAGTACATTTATTTTTAATAGATTCCATGAAAAGTCAAAAAAAATTAATTCCATGTTCTCGGATATTTTAGATAGTATAATTAGATAACAAAAACTAACATCACTGTAATAGAAAACTAAAAGTGTTTTCTCCAAATAAGATTCAAACTCATTGAGTTTTGCTGAGCTTAACAAAGAACAAGATGGAACAAATTAATGTGATAACCTTTTCTTGGGTCAATTCCCCCACTTTGGCATGGCAAGGATGCTACGATATCATACCTTTCCCTGCGTCAATTCCCCCACTTCGGCATGACAAGGATGCTACGATATCATACCTTTCCCTGCGTCAATTCCCCCACTTCGGCAGGGCAAGGATGCTACGATATCATACCTTTCCCTGCGTCAATTCCCCCACTTCGGCATGGCAAGGATGCTACGATATCATATCTTTCCCTGCGTCAATTCCCCCGCTTTGGCAGGGCAAGGATGCTACGATATCATACCTTTCCCTGCGTCAATTCCCTCACTTTGGCAGGGCAAGGATGCTATATCATGCCTTTCCCTGCGTCAATTCCCCCGCTTTGGCAGGGCAAGGATGCTACAATATCATACCTTTCCCTGCTTCAATTCCCCCGCTTTGGCAGGGAAAGGATGCTATGATATCATACCTTTCCCTGCGTCAATTCCCCCACTTCGGCATGGCAAGGATGCTACGATATCATATCTTTCCCTGCGTCAATTCCCCCACTTTGGCAGGGCAAGGATGCTACGATATCATACCTTTCCCTGCGTCAATTCCCTCACTTTGGCAGGGCAAGGATGCTATATCATGCCTTTCCCTGCGTCAATTCCCCCGCTTTGGCAGGGCAAGGATGCTACAATATCATACCTTTCCCTGCTTCAATTCCCCCGCTTTGGCAGGGAAAGGATGCTATGATATCATACCTTTCCCTGCGTCAATTCCCCCACTTTGGCAGGGCAAGGATGCTACAATATCATACCTTTCCCTGCGTCAATTCCCCCACTTCGGCAGGGCAAGGATGCTACGATATCATACCTTTCCCTGCGTCAATTCCCCCACTTCGGCATGGCAAGGATGCTACAATATCATACCTTTCCCTGCATCAATTCCCCCACTTCGGCAAGGCGAGGATGCTACGATATCATACCTTTCCCTGCGTAAATTCCCCCACTTCGGCAAGGCGAGGATGCTACGATATCATACCTTTCCCTGCATCAATTCCCCCACTTTGGCAAGGCAAGGATGCTACAATATCATACTTTTCCCTGCGTCAATTCCCCCACTTCGGCAGGGCAAGGATGCTATGATATCATACCTTTCCCTGCGTCAATTCCCCCGCTTCGGCAGGGAAAGGATGCTATGATATCATACTTTTCCCTGAGTCAATTCGCCCACTTCGGTAAGGCAAGGATGTTACGATATCACACCTTTCCCTGCGTCAATCCCCCCCCCCCCTCGGCAGGGAAAGAATGCTATGATATCATACCTTTCCCTGCATCAATTCCCTCGCTTCGGCAGGGCAAGAAGGCTATGATATCATACCTTTCCCTGAGTCAATTCCCTCGCTTCGGCAAGGCAAGGATGCTATGATATCATACCTTTCCCTGCGTCAATTCCTCTACATCGGCAGGGCAAGGATGATACAATATCATGCCTTTCCTTGCGTCAATTCCCGCGCTTTGGCAGGGCAAGGTTGCTACGATATCATGCCTTTCCCTGTGTCAATTCCCTCGCTTTGGCAGGGCAAGGATGCTACAATATTATACCTTTCCCTGCATCAATTCCCTCGCTTTGCAGGGCAAGGATGCTACAATATTATACCTTTCCCTGCGTCAATTCCCCCACTTCGGCAGGGCAAGGATGCTATGATATCATATTATGGGTATCCTATACAAATTGAACAATGTGACATTTATTTTTTTTGTGTTAACACTTTCTTGCATGGCTTTAAGTACCTACTAAACCCGGGACAATGCAACATCGCCATGGAACTGCTAACTCTTAAAACATGAAGCCCACCCAGCTACATGCATGTATGAATTGAGCCGTGTTGGCTGTCTTGTGTCATGAGACTGCACCATAAATCATCATTTCATTGCTTCACTTTGATGTACCGATGATATAAACATCTTTAAAATTAGTCAATAGTGATGACCTAAAAATCGTTCATTTCACAAGCTGTAAACGTGTTTATATGTGCAAATCTCTGGCACACAGTGAAAAGCAGTGGTGTTACCAAATTTTTTTTATTAGAAGCGTACCTCTGGTAGAAGCACATTAATTAATGCATTATTGTATACTGTAAAATACTTTTTTTTTAGCTGGAATAAATTTTCGCTGAAATTACTTTTGGGTGTTCAGTATGGAATTTATTTTCACTGATTTTTGAAGAGTTGAATGTAAAATATATTTGCTTGATATTACTTTCACTGAATTATTCATTCAGTGAAAATACTGAAAATTAATTTCAAGCGTAAATAAGTATTTGACAGTTATTCAAATATGACTTGACAATATAGAAAACTCTGTCCTTCGTGTCAGTGTACCGGGTATGCACTACTAATAAAGAAAATAAGGTGCACACTTTCTTGGAAATTCAAAATTTATCTTTATGTACTGCCTAACTTAGAGGAGAAAGGCATTTCCAAAAAATTGATTCAGACATGTAGTATACAAAAAAGGGGGAGCATTTCTCTCATTGTTAACATATATTTTATTTCTTCATCGCATTGACATGTTGCCTACCTTCAGTATGACAAGGTGACATTTTTTTCAGCAACCAGACCTTACAGTCATTACTGCAACCAGCCCCTGGATTATTTGACCATAAATCCTACATTTTAATGCTGTCTGAATTTCTTATCTTTTACTTTCAGATGATTTATTATGGAGTTGCATAGGTTATGAATTAATGTGTCATTGTAACTTCTCAAACAGAAATTCAAAACAAATGACACTAGGGTTTAGCAGATTTGTCATTTCCGAACATTTCAGCTATCATCAGACAACACTGTTTCCAATGCCTCCTTCAATAGACTTTAAACTTTAAACTCTACAAAACAACAACAACCCTCTTATTTCACAAATGCATTAATTAAATCTATAGCTATGATGACTCTTCCTTGAAAACATACGAACAGATCACTGGGTTGGTATGCAGCAATACAGAGACATGTAAGCCAGGCTGAGAAGCATTACAACAAAATCTATTGCCGACCACAAATATCTAACTTGGGAAATTCTATAGTTGTTAACAGCATAAATCTGAGTACAGTTTGCCCTGTCTTCGAACATGCCGTTTTAGGTTTAGGAGACCTACATGTAGGTATCTATGCAAGTCGGGAAAGATACATGTAGCAGAGGCTACAATGACCGGAAATGTCGCCTGGCAGAAAATAAAATTAATTTATGTTTGGCAGTACCTCAGTTCTATTGAACAGTATACATGTAATTATATATCATAGCATGCAACAAAAAACAATATCAGTGTTTACTATGCGACTTGTTGACGATGCTAATTCCTTCAAGAGATTTTGTACACACAACGTACTATAACCTCCATGTCAAAGGTATGGCTGTCCCACATAACATTTTTTTTTAAATAAAGACTGATTTATGTGAACCAATTGTTTTTGTTTACTTTTAAACCCAGATTTTGAAACACGTTACATTTATGAGCTTCTTGGGAAGAACTATATAGCGGTAGAATTCTGTGAATGAATTCAGGGCAACAGTTCATCCCCAGGCGTTTAAATTAAATCACCGTAACAAGTCTAGACTGGACAAAAACTGAAGTGTTTTGCAAATTTGCAAGCCATCTTGCTAACTGACTGTTAGAACAATTTATAGAATGGCTGTAACCATCGTGATCTAAACAAGCAGCCTCTCGGCTGAGATAGCTCCGCTGTTAGTAATGCACATTTCAACTAAAGAACAGAAGATATCATTAGAAAATGAACAATATGCATAGTATCTATGCAATGGGACTTGCCGTTTTCAACAAGAATTCAAAAATATCATTTTTCACCATAAATGATTGTGGTTTTTAACAAGAAGAAAATATCACTTTTTACCAAAAATGACAAAAATATTCACCAAAATTAGAGAATTGAAGATATCATTACAAAATGAACAAATCTGAAAGAGGTCTACATGTAGTACCAATATATATAATATCAAAGCAATTGGACTTGCGGTTTTTAACAAGAAGTTGAAAATATCACTTTTTACCAAAAATGACAAAAATATTCACCAAAATTAGAGAATTGAAGATATCATCATGAAATGAACAAATCTGAGAGAGGTCTACCCAAGGTACATATACACGAAGTATCAAAGCATTCAGGCTTGTAGTTTTCAAGAAGAAGTCTGAAAAGTAAAACATTGACACGGACGACGACGACGACGACGACGCCGGACAATCACTCATATGATAAGCTCCGCTCGACAAAGTCGACAGCGGAGCTAAAAAATCATCAATATCTATAAATGCTTTAAAAATCTTGATGTGAGTGTTTTGAGATATTTTTCAGTAATCAGCCAGTTAAGTAACAAGGCACTGGGTATGTCACTACAATGTATGTCTCATCCCCCTTCTTTCAATATACATGTATGAAATGTCTGCATTCATATGCTCCTTTTTGTATGTACAAGTTCTGGCACAACATGCATGAGTATTTATGTATATATTGACAAAATTTAAAACCGAATGATTAGATTGGAACATAGCACAGACTAACTTTTGTTAATGTGCCTGAACACTAATGACTGTGAATTTGAAATACAAGCAAAATTGTGCGAAAAAAAGATGAAAATTGCTGATTTTAGTCAAACTAAATGGCTGCATGTCAGTCATATTGTAAAGAATCAACTTCCATCTTCTTGAAATAATATATTGCCTCTGCACCAGGCCTGAAAGAACTTAGTAATTGTTTCCCCAACAGGTTTTACTAATATACACGGTTAGAACAGAATAGCATATTGCAAGAGATAATGCACTACACAAGTAGGTTTTTAGGCTAAATATGACAGCCAAACGGTCATTTAGAATCTGAATGAAAACAACAAATCTAGGGACATACCGGTATGTATACCAATATGTATCAATTATGTAGCAAGTTTAGAAAAAAATCGATCAATTAACTTCTGAGAAAATGTGACAGGTGATGGACAGACAGCACCCAATCCTTAAGCTTCAGGACTGTCCAGTCTGGTCTAATAATAATAATAACACAATACCTTGTCTAGCTTCCAACTCTTGAGCTGAGAGGGACGGTCTTTTTGGTCTCTCTTCTAAATGTATTGCTTCAGGGTTTTGAAAATTATTGTCATGTTTTGCCCTCTTCTGTTCATCATCATTTTCATCAGATCCACTACTCTCCCATCCACTAAGTAAGGCACTCCTGGTTTCTAGGAAACGCTCTTCAGGTTCTTTTTGTTTGATACAAAAACTGACCGGACCTGGAACTGAGAGAAAATAAGGCAATTATTTTATTACATACATGTGAACTGCTGCCGAGTCATGATGCAAGTCTAATGACTGAAGCACTACAATCTATTTATTTTTCTATTTTAGAAAAAGTTTGCAATTTAATTGAAAAAATCTTTTTGCAAAAGTCACTGTGACTCAGTCAATTTTTTTACTGCTACATAATTTCTTGATTTTCAGACTGGCAAAATTGATAAAACGTGCCCCTCATGACATTATAGTTTACAGTTTTTAGTGGAATTGACTGAATGAATGAATGTCCAATCACTTTTACTAAAATAAACTGTTCAGGAAAACCATTACCTCTCTATCTCCCTAGAAATTACAATATTTAACAACATTGTCAGCAGTGTTTGTTATGCCTTCGGTAACACTCATTTGCATATTGAAAGTCCCTTTATATTTGACTTTGGATATTGAATGTCAAATAAACTTATATACTGCTTAAATAATTATTTACGGCGTTCAATAGTAGAATGCGTTCAAGATTCAATAATTTATAAGTTTGAAGGCTGAATATGCTTTTAACATGTACCCACTGATATGCATATTATTCACAGAAAATGCTTTAGTCATACATGTTACATGCAAAAAGGCAAGCATTCATGACAGACAAATGCTCCAATTTGTAGAAATTTTTTATGAAAATTTATGGAAATATTGCAGGAGAAAAACCATGTAACTGATCAACATTATTTTATTTTTTTCATTATAAACACTGGCTATACATTGGCTTTATCAAAAAATGTTTGCTATCTGAAGGAGTTCTTTCTAGAAATACAACATAGCATATTTCAAATTAATCAGATAAATGTGGCATCTGTAAACTGTAAAAATACAAGCCATGCATGGCACAGTCCCTGTTAGTTATCGAATTTAAGATATATAGTTTTGTTTATAGTAATATAGCTGGAATATAAACATGTCAGGAATATGATTATGATGATTGTTTTACATTTAAATGATTGACATTTGTATCTGATCGTCAAACGAGTATTGAGAGATATTGCTCTGGAACAGCATTAATTAAAACAAAAGCAGCCATTTTGAATACATGTATAATGAATATTTAAAATTTGAACATAATCAGTCGAAGCAAGTCAGAGATATGGCACTAGAAGCACAATCATTAAAACAAAACGGCCGCCAGTCAGCCATTTTGAATCTCATCTGAAAAACAAAATGATGTGCAACAAGGTCCTATAATGTCCAACATATATACCAAGTTTGAACAAAATCCATCTGTAAATAGCCGAGAAATGCTTGATTTTGATGATTTTTTAGCACAAAAATGGCCACCATTCGGCCATTTTTAATAGGATCGTCAAACCAATATATCTGTATATCTATGACATGATGTATAATGAATATTTAAAATTTAAACATAATCAGTCACAGCAAGTCAGAGATATGCCACTAGAACCATATTTATTAAAACAAAATGGCCGCCAGTCGGCCATTTTGAATCTCATCTGAAAACAAAATTATGTGCATCAAGGTTCTATAATGTCCAACGTATATACTAAGATACAGGTTCGGATGCACGCACGCACGCACGCACGCACGGAAGCACGAATGCACAGAGGTCAAAACATAAGTCCTCGTTTCCAGACTGCGTTCGAACAGGGACTAAAAAAAAAATTGTCTCATGAAACAAAATTAAAATGTATTTTATAGTATTCCCATTAAATGAATGGGTGATAATCAAAGCTTTTCTTTCTTTTGGAGTGTGAATTCAACAAACAACAAAACAAAACAAACAGGTGAAAACAATTCTTGCAATTGAATAAAAAATAAGTCTAAAGACTAAAAGATATTCAAACTCGATCTGAAGTATAAAGGCATATCTGGATAACCGCACAACAATCTACTTTAGTGAATTATAATTACAATGAGAAACATAAGACATATTACCAGTATTAGGGCCCAAAAGATAACATTTTTGGACAATTATTTCCCCCAAAATCGATGCGGAAAATTCAAATGCACAATTTGCCAGAAACACGATCGTTTTTGTCTATTGTGAAAAAACATGATAAGTGGTGTCCCATAAGTCAATAGTGCAATCCAAGTGATTGACAGCCTCCGCTAAACACCTTTGTAGTATATGATATACATGATAAAAGTACAGGCACATGTAGACATGTCTATACTAGTCTAACCAGTTTTAATTATCATTTCTCAAATATATTTAGTTTTCACATCAATAATCATAAACAATAACAATAGAGGTTATACATTTATACTGAAAACAAAAATTTGTGTTTTTTTTAAACTATATGGCAGATTTATTGTTTTTTCCCCCATACTGAACATTTCTAGACTTGGAAATCTATTGAATATATCACACATTTGTGATAAAGAAAAAAATTTTGAATTTCGTATTTATTTAGCAAAAAAGCCAAATGATGGAAAGTTCAAAAATTTTACTTGGAATTTTATGTTGAAATCTATCCGGAATGTTAACATTGTTCATCAATAATATCATTCCAGTACACGCACACAGTAACAGATCTCAGCTAAATAATCAAAGAGGAAATTTCCATCATCTGTGTGGTCAAAGTTCAAGTGTCATTTCAATGTGGAGGTCGTTTGTTAGCACCAAAACTGTCATTGATAGTAACAGCTGAAAGGGCAATACTCTGAAACAAACAAGTGGCATGACTGAGGGAGAAGACTCCATGATTTGTGGGTTTTAGATGGATGACATAGTGGCATCTGTAGTACGAAGTACACTCATACCAAAAAGAAATGCAATGATTTTATTTTCAGTATTTTATTCCCAAAAAAAATAATTACCAACTTGCAAAAATTCACATATTTAATGAAAAGTAATGACAGAAATATAATTAAACTTTTAGGGGAATTTCTGCATAAATCATTCATTTTAAGAAATGAGCTTTCTTTGAATATAATGCCTTAACTCTCTTTTTTTTTTTCCTCTATTTTTTATGTTTTTCACTTTGCTATTATTTTAATCACTTATATATTTATTTCTGTAAACCAATAGAAAATATGTACTTCTAAGGATACAATAAAGTTATTATTATTATTATTACCATACTGAAAAATAACCAGTATGATCTATGACGACATAAACATTCTACTGCTATATATACAGTATAATTCAAAACAATACAGAAATCTATAATTTGAGAGATAGTTATATTCCTATTTTAGTCTATCAATTTTTCGATTTTGTATTTTGTCCTAGTTATGTCTATAAGCATTTTTCCATCCAGACATACAATGCTGGTATTAGTGCTAAGTTGATTTGCGACATGTGGTTGAATCTAATTATAATGTACCTTGGCCTGGTTATCACCGACATTTAGATGACCTGGTCATGTGTGGGATCATCCTGAGGTATATGTATAGACAGTCATACTGTATAAGGTTTTTTTGAAAACTGGATGTACAACATCAACAACATCAATAATAATAATTTCTATCATAGTTGTGCAGATAATAGCATTTGATCTGTTTAGGAGATTTCCTACTGAAAATATAACTCGTGTAATCCATCTCGGTAAATTGTATTATGGAATCTACGAGTAATCATAGAACAGGGTAAATCAAATGAAACGAATTATATGTGCACAAAGTATACAGATGATAATAATTTCAACCTCAACTGCATTGCTTTGCATTTTTTTCAGGAACTGTTGTGAATAGCAGCCCTGCCCTGCCCTGGGTGACAGTTAGAAATAAGTCTGTCACTATTTTAGATTTCGTTTAGTTGTTTTTTATCTTATCAAATGTCTTCATAAACAATTATTAAGAAAAAAAATAGTTTAGTTCAGCCCCAAGAGATCAGATTATTGAGGTACAATCACATCATCCTGGTAATCCTGACAAGATTTATGATCTGAACACTTGACCTTGTGATACAAGCTGAGAAAACTTGACCATGTGGTACAAGCTGACCGCTTTCTAGGTTAAATTGACAATAAATATCAATCACAGCCAGCCCAATGTGTCAGTAGGTCATGTTGACATTCATCGGGTGATTCACTGAAAACTGACTGTAATTGGTAATTGGTGTGTAGCTGGAAAAAGTGAAGCTCTTTAAAAGCTGGCTCCTAGTGGCGGGAAAGTCCAGCTCCAGCTTTATAATGAATAAAGTGCATCTTAGTGGCAGGAAATTCTGTCTCTAGTCACAGTGTAAATATTAAACTGAATTGAAATGAATTATATTTTTGTTCATGATGATATGGTTCCCATCATTAAGAAATAAAAACACAATCAAGTCTGGAAAACTCAAGTGGAAAATTTTTTTTTTCATCTTTGTTTTTGGATTGGATTTTGGTAAAAAATGAATCCCTAAAAAGTTATTCATAATATTTTCACTTTAATATAGTGAATTAGAATCTCTCCCATAATGCACTTTTCCTATCACAATCATGCTGTAATTTTCCATTTGCTACAGGATTTGATCTAAATTTTCGAAAAACAAAATTTAGACATTGCGAAATGTGACATAATTTTACTACTGTAGAATACTATATTTTCACTTGGAATTTATTTTCGCTGAAGGGATGATTCCGTGAAAATAAAATCCAGCGAATATACTTTTTTTCCTATATTTAACATTAAACTCATCAAAAATCAGTGAAAATAAATTCCATACAAAACGCCCAAAAAGCCTTTTCAGCGAAAATTAATTCCAGCAAAAATAAAGTATTCCACAGTAACTCACAAAATAAAAAGATAATGGGAAAAAACAAAAATTAGTTTTCTACACAGATGTTGGTAGGTTTTTTTTAGTCTTGCTAGACTAGGTTAGATAGATTAGACTGACTTCTACTGGGTCATCCTGACCTTTAGTCTGTACTACAAACTATCAGCTTATCTACTGATAGTGTTGATATTTATTTATATAATGGAAAATAAACTGTTAGGGGTCAGAGAGTGATACTGTTTACAAATTTATCATGGTGAAGGTCAACATGTTCTAGCAGTACAGTACAACTGGCCAAGCACACTAGAGCTTGAACTTCAAAGAGGCTTCATTACCTTGATGTCCAATGAGTTTACCTAGGTGCTCTTCAATGTTCTCTACATGCTAAGGCCATATAAATTTTGGTCTTGAAAATTGGAGCCCTCTCAGGTTCAACCCTGTAATGTTCCAATTATTATGCCTGAATTGTGTACTGTAGAATACTTTATTTTCACTTCGAATTAATTTTCGCTATTTTCGCTGAAGGAATGTTTCAGTGAGAATAAAATCCAGTGAATATATCTCTTTTCCTATATTTTACATTTAACGCATCACAAATCAGTAAAAATAAAACAAACAAACAAAACACCCAAAATGTCTATTACAGTATTATGTTATTTTAAAATTTAAAATTCAGACACAGGCCTGATTTATGATACAAGTAAGACACATTGGTCCTGTGGTAGATATTTGATAATTACAAAGAAACTAAATACAAGAACTAGTCAATTATACATCCATGTGGTACATGAGACTGAGACATGAAATATTTTGTTCTTATAGTAATATGGAGGAGACAGTGTCCTCACATGTTTAATATGAAAATGTCACTTGTATATCTTCATATTTCTGTGAGACAATTTGATTGGTGTAAAAAAAAACCATGAGGGTAATGTCTCACATGCTGTGTCTAATGTAAAATTATAGGAACACGACTCATTGGCTCTATATACTGTAGAATACTTTATTTTCGCTTGGAATGTATTTTCGTTATTTTCGCTGAAGGGATGATTCCGTGAAAATAAAATCCAGTGAATATACTTATTTTCCTATATTTCACATTGAACTCATCAAAAATCAGTGAAAATAAATTCCATACAAAATGCCCCAAAAGCCTTCTCAGCGAAAATTATTTCCAGCGAAAATAAAGTATTCCACAGTAAAACACATATAGCTCTGATTTAATTGTAGTGCTAGATTTTCTAAATGTTGGTAATATATGATTTCATTGGGAAGCATTGTTACTGGTAATAACCACTCTATTGGCCAATAGACAGATGAGTGGCAGCAATGCATCATCAACACGTATGATACAAAGCCCTGTTCCTCTGCAAGAAATTACTCTGGAAAAAAATTTATAGACTACAGTTTTACAATTTTCAGACAAAATGGCTGTCAATTCTACAAATTTGATTGAATCTCAAAATAACGCAATGTAAAGTATAATTTAATAATATAGTAATTGAATGCAAACTTTTGAGTGAATCAGGCAATATATTACTGTACAATCAGTATGGACATAAATATAAAAAAAAAAATATCATCATCAGTTGGTCATTTATGTTCAAATCTCAAGAAAAATATGTGCATCAGTAACTCAATATGCATGATCATAATACAAAGTATGAATGAAATTGCTTTCTTCATCTATAAGGAGCGACCCCGGACATGTTTTATGTAACAATTTTGAGGACCAAAATGGCCGCCATTCAGCCATACTTCATCCCATGATAATGAAAATTTACGTGCATATGTAAAGTCATACATGGTCTTGAGTGTTAAGTTTGAATGTGATCGGTCAAAGCATGACTGAGAAATGACTCCTGATGGACAGACACCCAAATTAATAGTCTCTGGTTTGTGACTTTGTCCGAGGAAACTGATAATAATATCAATTGAATGCATTTCAACTAAAATACAATTCAAAATGGCTGCCAGAGGCTTGACGTTATCAGGGAACAACAAAGTCATTATTTCCATAGAAACATGTTTTGGTATGGTGCGACCTTAAGCTAGTCAGGTAAATTTGTTTGCCAGGTTTGATGACCAATTGCTTTCAACATTTCATACAGAAGGGTTCTCGCAGCAAATGTACTTTCAGTCTTTTCGTCATATTTCCTGTGTTCAAAAAGTTTGAGATTTAAGTATATGTTGAAATCCAAAAGTAGAAAATATGGTTCAAATTTCAAAATCAGAAACAACTACAGACAGGAAAAAATTTTAATTTTGTTACGCACTCCCCAGATGATGGAGCAGGTACTGAATAGTTATCCACAATAAGGAATATATCCTATAGTAACAATCTTTTTAGCTTTTGTAGAATACAAAGATATGATATGTCACTTACTTTTTTTTGTCTTATTTTCAAAGTCTATTTGTCCCTGTATTTCCGATTCAGTATCTCCAATAAAAAGTTTTTTTTTGTACTCATAATAAGCATGGTAACTATGCCATGGAAGTAAAAATTCAAATCTTGAATCAGCCTTAGCACGAACAGTTGCTTCAAAGTCAGCTCCGTTCTTAGCTACGTACTTTGCCATTTTGTCTATAATTGGTTGTACATCAGGGGGAGGAGGAACAATGGCTGGAATGGATGATGAGCTGCAATAAAGACAGAAAAAAAAAGGAGGATAAATTTTCACCAACGTCTCTGTGACATAAAAATACTTAACTGAGTGTTGAATAAGTGGTGTAGAGCTGTATTTGCATTTATGAAATGACAGGTGTATCTGTGGTCAAAATAAATCAGAATTTAATTTTGAACAAAGTCATTGAAAATGACACAGTCCCCGTTAAATTTTCGAAAGTTCTCTTTGTGCTCGTCATATTAAAGCGGAGTGGGTTGTCGCGAGCGTGTCCTTGAAACTTGAGTCCCAAGTGGCGTATACAACAGATTGTTTATTTACATCAAAACACATGTTCCATGTAGTAGTAATATGGCCAAAAACAAAAACAGCCGTTATTCGGCCATCTTTGATCTGATTATGAAACACACTGATATGCATGATGTATGTACCAAATACGAATGAAAATGGTACATAAATTGTGGAAATGTAGTAATAAGGCCAAAACGTCAGATTGGCTGTCAATCGGCCATCCTTGACCAGATTTTGAAACAAATTGTCATGGACATGTATCCTAACATGTATAAGGGATGTGACAAATTTGAATGAAAACTGACAAAGCACGTCCAAGATACCACATATAAAAAACAAGATGGCTGCTAGTCGATCATTTTGAATCGAATTGCTAAACCACTGCATGTGCATATGTCCCACATAAAGTACGAAGCACATGCAAAGAATGAACTGAATCAGTCCAAAGGATTTTAAAATATGACTCTGGACAGACTGACATATGGACAGACTGACACATGGACGGACTGACGGACGGACAGACTCAGGGATGACGGACGGTCGGAGGACATGTATCCTAACATGTATATTCTATGTACCAAATTTGAATGAAAACCGAATTATAAGTCCTCGTTTTCAGACTTCGTCCGAACAGGGACTAATAAAATACAATATTGTATAAAAGATACTAAAGAATTCTTAACTGCAACTGAGGCTAACTAAAGAGTTGTTTCCACAATGTGACAATTATTCACAGAGGTACAGCCACTGTTCAAGAAGATGTTATTTTATTTTCAACATAATAAACTCTGCTGCTAATCCCTGCTGCACAATCATCTTGCTCAAGGTGTATACTGTATTGTGATTTATTCTCCTCCAATCAGCTTGGTGTATTTGAATAGGAGAGATGACAATTGAATATAAACAAACAAACATATTTCAAGATGTTAAATTTACAGTACACAAAAAAAGCATGATGAATTTGTAGATTTGAGAATTAAAATAGAAATAAACAGAATGCTTTCCCAGCATGCATGGCTGTTATTTCAGTCACATTCTTTCCACCTGCTCTGATGTATCACCATACCAGTAAGGTTAATTTGGCAAAAAGAGTTTAGATTAATAGACAGGTGACAATTACCAAACACATTAACCAACCCTACATGGATAACGAAATGTATATATGGCAGAGTGATAGAAGTCTATAATAGGAGTACATCACACTATTAAAACTACATTTACGATAAAAGTATCAGTGACCAGAAGCAAATAATTAGATAAAATGTTAATTAGGTAACAAGATGTGGTATTTGGTATTCTGGCAATGTAGTAAGTTGGAATCAATCCAGATTCAAACTAGAAACATTTATCCATCTAGAGATAAAGTTCATCTACCCTGCCAATTTATTGTCCATTTTTTATAAAAATCCTAGTGGAGTCATTTTACATACGTTATATTTTACTTTTTGCAGGTCTATTTATTATAACTTGAGCAGGTTTATGAAGGTAGGGGGTCTACTTTATAAAGAGTAGAGAAAACATTTGTGGAAATCATATTTATTTTGAATTTCAACGAGACAGGAAATTATTGAAGTAGCCAGGCATGTGTGTGACATGATATGTGTGATAGCTGCGCTGCAGGCGAAAGCAGTAAAACATAATGAAATGATAAACAGTATGTTACAGGGTCCATAGCACCAAGAGTCAAATGATTTCCAAGACTTTTCCAGACCTTTTCCCAAACTTTCTTGCATTTCCCCCATTTTGACTCTTAATTCAGGCCAACATTACCAAAGCTCATCAAGTTCTGAAGATATGGTAGTTCCAAGAAGAAAACAGGCCTTTCTTAAATTAATTAATAACTATGAAGAAATTTAAAGACTTTTATTTTTCCTGTAATTTAAAGACAACTCAAAGACTTTCCAGACGTCAAAAATTCCAAAGACTTTTAAAGGATTTTCCCAACATTATGGACCCTGTATTGCCACAAAGTTCAGATAATAGTACTGGGTAGTTCAGATACTTCCCAGGTATCTAACTACAAAATTCTAAAATGTTAAAGAGGAGCAGACACAATCAACCCAAAGTAATGCCAAATGGCTTCTTACATAAAGATTGTATTTACCTCCAGAGACCAAGAAAACTAAACAGAACTAAGATCCAAAGTAAGATTAGCTAAACAATCCACAATAAAAAAGTCTCTGAATAGAATTTTAAAAGCCTGTAAAGTAAAGAAATGTCAAAGAAATATATGCACAGCTGTTCATAAGTCCCATTTCATTTACAAAGTCAACTTCTAAAATAGCGCAAGAAAACCTGCCAATCATTGAAGTTTAACTACTATCCCTGCAATCACAGTCATGTGACCAGTTTGTGTTTGTTATTCTCTATTACAGCAAGTCTCAGAAGTATTGGGGCAGCCAATTTGCAAACTCGCTAGCGAATTGGCTAACTGCTTTGGTTTTGACTGAATGGTTGGCATTCAAATATATATTAATAAAAACCCAGTTTGGAGACAAGCTTTACAGTTAAGTCGATGTTGAAAAACGTACAAACAAGATAAGCCGGCGCCATGGCGATTTAGTTTATGATGTCTTAAAATGGCAATTTTTGAATACGAGTTTTAGCAAGTGTGAACAATAACACCACCTTAAAAGCACGTTCTCAGTGTCAACCTTTCTTTTATAGAAACATGACAGCTTAGTTTAGTCTTTATACACGTATGAACACAGGACCACTGATAAAGATCGTTTACCAAGCTAGTCAAGCCGCCTCCTGTGGCACACACTGAGAAAGTTGAAAAAACATTTTTGCAAAAATAAGGTTTACAAAAAACAATGGCTGTTACTTTAGAAACTTGTGTGCTCTGGTATCAAAACATTCCAATTTCGTCTTTATGGGAGGAGGGGGTTATTTCTCTGTTTCAACATTTGATTATCAGGGTGATGGGAACCAGAAAAACCAATGAACAAATTGGGCAAGTTAGAAATCTCCCCCACCCCTCAATCAAGCACAGAAACAGACTGACGGCGCTATAACTTGAAACTCGTCCATTAAGTCTACTACAGTGTATGATAATTCATGAGATTGTATCATTTACCTTGATGTAGAAAGGTCATCAGGTTCATCTGGAGGTGGTGGTGGTGGAGGTGCTGCCGTTAACGCTGTTAGCCCAGCTGATGCTTGACTGAAAGTTGGCACTGTGACTCGATCAGCAGGTGGTGGCAGAGGTGGAACACAGCTGCCATCGTGTGCAACATGTAGAAATGGTGGAAGAGGTGGTGCCAAGATTGCTGGTGTGGTCCCTAAATAGATATTGAGTTACAAATAATGAAATATAATTGTTTATTACCAAATATTTCTCAAGCAACATATGTGAGGATACCTTGTTGTAAACAAGTTCATTATCATTATAAAAAGCAGTTATAACTATAGAATTTAAAAAAGTTATACCATATTTGTTATTTCAGCAGTAAGTACATGTTCTGTCGAAATGTCTATTAAGGTAGAGATGCAGTTTATTTGGCTTGCTTTTTAATTGAGTAATTAGACAATGAAGATGGTATTATATATCCAACATGTTATATATTTTCTGAAAGCTTATTATACAAACTTTGTAAAACTTGTCTTTATTTTAAATATCCAGAATGCGTTTTTGATTTTGGGTCAAAAATATGCTTTTTTGGACAAAAGTGGTTTAAAAAAAATTAGCTTAAAAACTTCAAGTCCGTTTGTGGGTAAAATTACATCACTGGATACCTTGGTATACTACTAATTCAAATGCGTCCACTCATCTCTCTAACGGCTTTCAAAGTCGCACAGCATGACCTCAAAGTTCACTCTTTTCTATTTTTGCATAATTTATATATCCATGTTAATTGCGGACTTGTTATTTTTGTTCCACTCGCCGTAATAAACTGTCCGGACGCATTTTGAAGGGGGAACACCTTGTCAATAATGTGTGAAAATTTCGAGGCAAATGGTCAAAGCGTCTATCAGCTATTTTAATTTAAAACCCAAGAATTCACCAAAAATAGAAGACGAGAAAAAGGCTAATTTGCATATTTGTGCGTTAAACCGGGAATTACTGCTTTGTCATACTTTGTCATACTTTCTAGACTATTGAAATTGAAAGTTAACGTATAGACATAGACATTTTATGTAAAATCGTTGGAACAGAACAACTGCTCTTGAATATATAAATCAGAAACACGTCATTCATACCAGTGTTTTGATGGGGTCGGTAAAAACACGTGGCAATGCCCAGTAAATATGACGTCATCTCATGAATTATTAAACAGGGGGCGGTCCCAGGAAGGTGACCTTTTATCACGATCAAAACATCATGGCTTCTCTTCGGTGTATTTTCAATAAAAAATCTACGAGTATTTCAGAGCCTATGGTTTACCGTGAAGAGTACAAAGTGGGATATTAAATTATTTATCCTTGATGATTTTTATGTAGTATTGAGAACCAACTCCAGGAAGCGAACGCACAATAATGAATAATCGCGTAATCCTAGAATCGAAACGCGAGGCACAGAAGTTTTGTTTATCGTTTCCAATCCCATTTTCCCCACTGCAACATATTTGTTAAAAGAAATATTTGAATTCTGTTCGTTTTTAAGGAGGCATTTTTTTATTTTTTCCGATTTTGGCAACGCCTTATTCAGGGATTTTCTAAGACAGTCGCAGACAATCAGCGCACGGATGTACGTACAAAACATGCTGTTGTACTACCGGCGACGGTCGCCTGCAAGAAGAGAGCTCCAGCTCCTAACGTAAAAGTTTTAAAATTTCGACCGGTTTTAAATAATTAGTGTTGGAAATCTGACATGTTTTAAGAGTGCAAAATTAAGGTGCATTTTCGAGCGGTCGAAATTTTTCTGAATAGAAATCGGCAAATGAAAAAAATAGGAGTGCTAAACAGTGTGCTTCGTTAGTTTAAAAAAATGGAATGTCCGTCAAATTGACGTAAACCTCCCCATTTTTCACGGAAAAAGCAAAGGTCGTGGCCGAGTTGCAGGCTAAAAAACTCAAAAATCAAAACAAAATCATCAATCAGTAAGTATTATGACAAGGAAAACAAAACATCAGACGCGGAGAAGCGGTCAGCGCATCAAAAGAGTTGTTACCGTAATGTATCAAGTTACCTTTTCATTGAAATTATTTGGTTGTTTTCAATTAATTTTAGCGTACCTCTGCAATTTATTTTAGCATTGTCAGTTGTTTGCTTCATTGAATTAAACGGAGTTCGTCCGGTTGCAAACAAAGCTGTCTCGCACCACCTAGCAAAACTTGCGAATGATCGAAGTACAGGTACCCATTGGACAAAAGATACACAAAAGTTTGTATCTCCCCGACCCAGTGCAATATATCCGGTTAGAATCAAAGCTCACGTGTCCCTTATTTGAGGGACCAGATTCTGCCGTAAATTCGGGATGGGATTTCGAAAAAAAATAAAATGGGACTTTTAAGGTGTATTTTGGCGTCATTTTCGAACATTTCAATCATTCCTGATGCCTAAAATAGAGTATAAGTTTTACCGTAGTCATTGACGCCTATTCAAGAGTATGATGTTTATTGTGACTAGCGTGAATGGGTAAGCTTCGTTTCGACAATGAGCTGTTATCACTGTAAACAATGTTAAATTATTCCTCACATGCTCAGTTTATTTTTTGAGAACAATTATTTAAAAATAAAATCTCTCAGTCAATCAGAAACTCGGATTCATGCCTTCAGGGAAAGTCATTTTTGGACGCTCACATCGATTTTGTTTTTCGTTCGGTGGGCTGGTGCCTTCAGTGTAGCTTTTGCCTCTTCCGACATAGAAATCATTTGAATCTTCTTTCTACCTCTCTTTCTTTTCACACCACGCATAATGTAATGATAAAAATTAGGAAAAAACGCTGAGGAAATATAATGTTTGGTTTGCTAGCGAGCGAGAACTGATTTGAGAATAATTGCACATGCGCGTGAATTGAATGAACTATGACCCGTACAATCTCGATTTGCATATTGTCAATCAAAGGTCCAGTTATTTGGTTACTCATGCAAATTAGGCAATTGGACATAAACATTGCCACGTGTGAGTGTTTTTTATTTTTAACCAGAAAATAAACAGCAATTTTAACGGTGTTCCAATAAGAATTCATTGGTCAAATTTTCACAGAATGTTCTTTAGATAAAAATCTATATAAAAAACGAAAAAAACTATTTTTGATTGAAATTCACAAATAAACTGCATCTCTACCTTAAAGATATATTTTATATAGAACCATGTACAGATGCACTTATAGGGCAAATATGGAAATATTCCATCTATCCTGTATTTGTACTGTTATTAGCACATGCATATATGTAATGACAAAGTTGTAAATGACAGAGTTCTGTTTACAGTCCAAAAGAACCTGTTCGATAAGGATGCATCTTACCTGAGTTATTTGCTGTACTTGTAATCATTGGTGGAGGTGGTATTATTGGCCCAAAAGGACCCATTAATGACCCTTCTCCTAAGCCTGTAAGTGGATGTAGTGGATATAGGGTTCCAATTGGCCACGGCGGTGCATCAGTTTTCTACATTGAAAAACAGAAAATAACATTTAGAATATGCAATACGAAAACAGCTGAGACTCTGTGTCGCAAGACAGAAGAAAAATGTTCACTGCTACAAAAGTTTGTGATTTTTCCTAAAATAATGCATTTCTTACGTATTTTATACTGCCCTAGAATCAACAAGTATTCTGGGGTCTATAATAAATATAGCACCAATATCCTGAACTTCAACTTCAACTTTCTGAGGAAACTAAAATTTCACACCAAAATTCCTAAAAATGCTTCGAACTAATTTAAATTGTGAAAGAACAATACAAGACCATCCAGACATACAGGTGGGCATCTAGGCAATCACGACTAGACCATAAATTTGATTGGTTCATTGAAAATCTAATGTTTTCCACTGCAGTATTGTCATTCCACTAGATGTCTCATATGCTGAAAATCTCAGCATGCAGCAATGAAACAAACCTGAGAATGGAGAATAATTTTACTTCTCACAATGTCTTTGTAGAATTTGAACCACTAATGACATCGAACAGGCATTGTATGCTTTGCATATTATACAGATCTCAGACCAAGAACATTACATCATATGCGTTGTAAAATTACCTGAATATTGCCAGAGTAATACAACCTAGGATATTATGTAACAGATATGCCTGAAAGTAACTCTGTATGTATTAGTGATATTTTGTTATTAAAATCAAAACTTGAAAAATAAGAGATACCAGTCCAACATATATAGGGTAATTTGATATGAAAAAGTTGCTTCAAAATACAATCAGTAAATGGCATGCATTACTTTCTAAAAATGCACATCAAAGTATGTCACGACATTAGATATTCATCTTTGACCTGACACTGCTAGAACAAATATGACCATTGCAGTTTTGAAATATTTTCTTCAATCGAAGGGCAATTATTCACAAACAGAGATGCTGAAGAAGAAGATGTCAACAACTTTACCTTTGGTGACTTAGTTTTCTTAGATCCCAATAAACTTGGATGTAAATAACCACTACCATCTGCATCACTTTCTTCATCTTCAGTACTAGCATCATCATCTTTTGATTTACGATGATTATCTGATCATAAAAGTGAGAAAAAGAAGCTTCAGCTTCACTAAAACAAAATCATGTATTAACATTTTCACCACCAAACTTTCTTGACCAAATTTTTCAGATCTGCACTTTTCTTATATTTTTCAATATTTCTGGAAATGAACCCTAATTAAGGAGCCAACAGACACAATTTGAGTAAATTTTCAGTTTTTACTAAAAAATTTGCCTTTTTTTGTCACAATCTTCTGAAGGAAAGTGTAGACTTTGAACAGGACTACTGTAAAATACTTTATTTAAGCTGGAATTAATTTTCCCTGAATAGACTTTTTGGCTGTTTTGTATGGAATTTATTTTCAACGATTTTTGATGAGTTGAATGTAAAATATAAGAAAAAAAGTATATCACTGGATTTTATTTTCACTGAATCATTCTTTCAGCGAAAATAGCGAAAATTTATTCCAAGCAAAAATAAACTATTCCACAGTATTATGTGAATTTTTCATAAAAAGAGGGAACTGGTGGTGAAAAGGCTAAAGTATGACTTCAAAAGCACAGACATTACTTTTCTGAGGCAAATGATTACCCCACTGTCACTCATACATGTATAATCCATACACTATTTGAAGAGATTTTAATACCAAAATCCCCCAAAACACATATTACTGTGATTTGGAGAGCCATTTTTAGCAAATAAGAAGTTTTAGCTAAGTGGAAATACAAACATAATTGATTGATTAGCATACCTTTTTCTTTATCCAGTTCATCAGATTTATCTTCTGACGCTTGTGGGATGTATGTGTATTTCCCTGATCTAATACATTTTAAAACAGTTTTGTAATATGGATTCAAGTAGTGATCAAAGGATAGAAATCCAAACTGTGAGTTATTAGCTTGCTTCGTTTTGAGTATAATCTCCATTTGTGTGCCATTTTTACTGACAAATAGGGCAGTCTTGGCAATGATAGCATGCGTCTTGGCAGTGGCAGGCTGAAACAAAACCAAAGACGAAACTAAATAAGTAAAGACTGAGTAAAGACTCAAGAAAGTGCAAGTTAAAGCACTTATATTTGTTTTCCTTAATCGGAAAGGGGGAAGGGGTTCTGTAAGTAGAAAAAAAAAAGCTACAAATACGGAAAGAAAGAAAACGAAGAGACTAAACCCTAAAATGCTACGCAAACTTGTTTTAACAATCTGAAGAGGACAGAAAACACTGAAAAAGCAAACATAAAAAACTTGAAAACCTTTTTGCATTGGAAGGTCCCTCACAAAACCAATGATGTGGGTCATTCCATTATAAAAATAGGGGTGAAGTAAGTATAACAGTATTGAGACTAGCTCACCTACACAGCCAGGTATGTTTATAAAGGGAGCTTACTTCTACCTGGTATGTGTCAATGCTCTCTTGTAGACTTCTTGCCATAACCAGGGAGTTAGTTTCCCTGGACAGAGTCAAGTCACAGGCGTGTTTCTTACAGGCGTGTATATCGCAGCAGTGGAAACACACAACCGATTATAACACCAAAAGTGAGATAACTTCTTTGAACAGTAATAAGTCATCTTCATGTCTTTTTCAGCACTCATCAGCGATTAATCCAGCAGATTTTTTTTGCATTTCAAGGAAAGTCACGCAGTTTATTTTTATTTAATACTACTGAGATGAACAAGAGTAGAAACACATCATGAGGCAGACGGAAAGCGATCATTATTATTTCAGCACGCTGGCATCTTCCTGTCTTCGTAGAAATTAACCTGTTGACCTAGATATACCTAAGACAATTAAGGGTGTGTGTTTGTGAAAATAAAGTTGGCTGTTCCTCCATTTCAACCCAGAAATAGTTATTTTCTTGATGTGAGTTTTAGATGGTGCTGAATGGAGCACTTTCCCAATCTGTTGTCAGTGTTGATAGGGAAACTCTGGAGAAACAGCCATCACTGTGTAGAAACAAAATAAAACAAATAATTCTTACCACTTCCACATCTTGGGGAATCTCTAACCCATTAGGTGGAACAAATGGTTCTTCATCAGGAACAGATGTACTTTCTTTTTCTGCAAAGAAAAAATAAAACATAGTAAACTTAAATGAGGGATTTCCCACCAAATTATTCGCCAACAAAAACTAATATTTTTTTTACTGATGAAGCAGGTTTCAGTCTGAATTCAAATTTTATTATCCTGTCTCAATTATTTATGCAGGGCATGTCCTGTATTAATGGTAGCGACCATGTTAATTATCCCATGGGTGTAAACAATGAAAACCACCTAAGAGTACCCAAGTGTCAAATGGTCATTAATATGGATAACATAATACAGTGTGAATATATACATCATTGGTTTATAAAATATCTGAAAAATTAAAATCCATGACAGTTTGAGAAGGTGCAGCAGCATCAGAGATCAAACATTAGTCAAACATTGGCCAATCATTGGCCAGTATACACCCAGCACAAAATTCTGGACCAAACATGTCATTTTCCATTAGAAAACTCATAGCATATTTAATCAGATTATTATTTTATTTCTAAAGAAGTCTGCAAATCTAACTATGTAGTAAACTTGGTTAAAATCCTTTTACAAAATAGGCTGAAATGGAAGAAATAATATGCAAATTAGCTACTTAATATGCATACATGGCCCTAATACCTGCACATTAACATCAAATCTCACTGTCAGCATTTGAACTGTTTTAAACAGTGTTCTATTTTTAGGAAGATATTGTAAATGTATTTAAGGTAGAAGCCTACTCATAATTTTTAGGAAAGCCGGTCATAAATCGTATGAAAATGTTCATTGGTTTATTATGTACAATCATAGAGCTATTGTCACATGACACTATGCAATAGCATTCTTTTGTGTGTTACAGTGACGAATTTTGAGAAACTTGTCCTAATATTTTTCAAAAATTGCTATTTTTAGAGCAATTCCATCATAGAGCACAATATTAAAAAATAATTAAATTTTTTGACACTTTTTTTAAACCCAGATTTTTGAAATAATTGAGGACAGAAAAAAGTATCCCACCATTCACAATACACAATTTTTTCTGCCTAAGTCACCAGTCTACAATTTGAGATATGGCATAATATCTCTGCCATAGGAACCTGTGGTAAAAGTACCATAATACTGCCAAAATGGCCATTAGCCACTAAAATACAACCATCATTTTCTCAAAAATTAAGCTGGTGAACCCCAACTTTTTTAAAGTCAATATTGTTATATTACCCGGAAGTACAATTTATTAGAAAATGAATAAATTCTGGGTATTTGAATTCGCGCGTGGGCTTCTACCTTAATGCTATTACTAGCAAATGAACAAGTATAATGTAAATTACTTTAATTAATTTGTTTACTTTATAAATCTTGGAAGATTGATGATTTTACTATGTGGGTTATACAGTATGACTGTCTATACATATACCTCAGGATGATCCCACACATGACCAGGTCATCTAAATGTCAGTGATAACCAGGCCAAGGTACATTATAATTAGATTCAACCACATGTTGTGGCAAATTAACATAGCACTAATACATTATTTGTATGCTTGGATGGAGAAATGCTGTTGTTTTTTTGTTGCCAGATGTTGGTTTTATATTAAGAGGCTTAAGTTCATGCTAACAAAGATATGTGAACATAATTTGAGTCTTCACAGAAATGCTGAATATGGTATTTTCTGATTGAGGAGATCTAAACAGATTAAAATAGATGTACATGTACAACAATAAACAACCCTTTATATAGTATTGGTGTAATATTGCTACTTTAATTTTCACTGCTAGAAATTTCCATGATTTTATGAATATTTGTTTACAGTATATTGAATTGCCATTGATTGTAAAGCATTTGTTTTGTTAGACAAATTGACAATGTGTCGTCAGATGGATTCATTTTGTTCTAGAATGGGTTTGCAGTGTTTCATCTAGGATGAAGCCATGAGGGAGGATTGTCCCCCTTTGGTGTAAAAATTGAGGGGGACTTCACGTTGTCAAGGGGGGAATGGAAATTGATGACAAAACAGATTTTGCTATTAACACAGGTTACGGGTATTGTATTTTTTATTAAAGTTGGGAGTAGAACGGTTAAGTATTATTAACATAATTGTACATGTCTATCTAAAACTGAGTGGATTCAAGACAATACTATATTGTACCAAATGACGTTGTAATATGCAAATACAGTAAACCTATCTGAAATGCACTGAAAATTATTATTACTTATTATTTACTAATAACTACAGTTCCTGTGCTGCATCATGGCTAAACAGTAATTGAATTTGTGCATGGTCAATAAAATATTTTCACCCTCATCAGTCAGAGTGACTTAATGAAAATATATTTGCTACACAATAAGCATAAAAGGAATTATGAATATCACGGGTAAGTATAATTAATGTTTAAATAACAATTTTCATGGACCAACTTAAGTTATAAAATTATTTAACTGACAAAAAAATTGGATAATAATAAACCATTAGTCAAACATTTATATTTATTGTATCAAATAAAAATAATTTCATTAAATTAGTATGGCAAACACAATATAAATTGTGATTACACAATATTATGAGATTTTTGAACCACTGATTTTTTATTTGCCTGCAATATCTAGGTAGAAATATGCTAATTTATCTTGTATCAAAAATGATTATCATTTTATTTTCAAATTTTCTCATTATGATGAAAATACTGAAACTCAACCAATTGTGTACCACTGTTGTGCTGATTTATTTGATCAATGCTCCAAAGCGGAGAAAAACAGTCAGCCAAACTGAACGAAACAAGCTGAACGGTTCAAACAAAAACAGAGCTGTAACATAGAACGAATCTTGGAATGATTGACAGGTGAACGTAAACACGCAAAAGTTTGCAACATTTTATCTTTTGATCGTGCCAACTAGAAATTTGGGCACGTTGAATTGGCAACGCAACCGGTCAAAACAAATTTATTCTTTCACAAATATGCGCCGCGATTTTTGGATTCTCCACTGGCGAAGCGATTCCTCATACTGTGGAATACATTATTTTCGATGGAATTAATTTTTGCTGAAATAGCTTTTTGGGTGTTTTGTATGGAATTTATTTTCACTGATTTTTGATGAGTTTAATGTGAAATATAGGAAAAAAAGTATATTCGCTGGATTTTATTTTCATGGAATCATCCCTTCAGCGAAAATGGCGAAAATAAATTCCAAGCGAAAATAAAGTATTTTACAGTAATCAAAATCCTTGAGTGGGAGGCCTTCAATCAGAATGGTCATCAGGCGATTTAATGTGCGCTCCTCAATTCTATTGCGTAGACACGTTTTGATTTTATTCTTGGCTGAGAATCCTCTCTCGCAAATAGCCGTGTTAACTGGCAGCGTAACGGCAATCTTTACTAAGGTGATCAAATTTGGCACTGTTTGACGGTGGTTGTTGTTTATGAGTTTCCACAACAATGATAGGTTATCACGTGGATAAGCTTGTTGTAGGACGAGCTTTTTCACAACGAACCATTCGTGTCGGGTCTCATCAGGGACAATGATCGGGTCGCAGGGCTTGCCTTGACTGTCGTACTTCGTCTCGCCATAATGACAAATCAGTACTTCGATTCTATCATTGCCGTTGTGGGAGAGTTCGTCAGCTGGTACGAATGACAGGTCACGCATTGCGAGAACATCAAATGCCGATACTAAACTGGTACTATCATTCGGAAAACGACTTTCGATGTTCTTGATAAGGTTGAGGAATTCGCGTTTGGTCTTTTCAACATAATCGACATGCTGACAATTTTGATCGAGCGGTCCTACAGCATTGTCAGTTTCTTCGTTTTGCGTTGCTTTCGTCGATTTCGTCTTCATTTCCATCGATGTTTTTCTTGAAAAACGTTGTTATAAGTCGACCCCTTTTCATGATATTGACGTAGTAAATAACTAGGATGCCGCACTGAAAACCAGGACACAGAACGTAAATTTGAAACTGGCGCTCAATGAAAACCAGAATCACATCACAAGTTTAATTAAAAATTAAAACAATGATTTCACTCCCTCGGATAATTAAGGAATCGTACTTCAAAATAGTTTATTCATCACAAATTTAATAGGGGAAGTACCGTTTTTTAAGGAGCGTTGATGGAATCTACTTGATAAAATGTAACAACAAAAAACCCACACGCAATCACACGTAAGAGTTTATTCATCACGTACTAGTATCAACCAGGAAGGCAACATTTTTTGGAAGAGCGTTGATGGAATTTACATCATAAAATGTAACAAAAACAATTCCAGGCACGTGGCATTCACGCACACTACTGCCCTGAAAGCAATTAACTTCCCACGCATAGGGTATACAATGTTGCATTTGCAATATTACTCGTGCCCAACACGTGCTATGTAAGTGGTTCAGTCCAAAAAGTGTGTGTCAGACGTGTGTTCCGTCTCATTTGAGGGAGTGGCTGGGAGTGGTACTAAGATCGATTTTGTGCGATGATCGCCCCCCGTCCTCTGTTGATTGGCGGCACTGAGTTCAAGTATTTGCGTGAATCGCGCAATCGCGCGGCCTAGATGAAACACTGGGTTTGATGCAGTTTCAAATAAATACCATGCAAATATAACAGATATTCAATCATTCAATAACTTGTTGTACAAATATTGATATACTTTAATATTGATAAACTTTAATTCTAATTTCATACACATAACGTGAATGTTTACATATTCATGTTCCCAAAGATACATATTTATATTAAGTCATTAATATGCATGCATCGTTACAATGTTGCTACACTCTCTTGGATTCACCTTTCATAGATTTCTACTCATGGCATTTATTCTGACCAATAGCTACGCAGCAATTCAATTCAAAAGTCAGACAAGCCAGCTGTTTTGGCAACTGTATTCTTAGTAAGATACAATGAACTGTGGAAAGATGAATTATATGGGTACCATAGATGAATCCATGAATTAGCCTGAAACTTTCTAAATTTATTGTTCTGGGAAAGCCAAGCTGGAGAATTTATAGCTACAATGTATGTGGCCTACCATCAATAAAACCAAAAAAGTCTGTAAATTCCACACAACATTCAGCTCTATTCATTTGATATTAGAGTGATTATTATAGTTGTTGTTGTTGTTTGATTTTACAAACTACCAGATATTCTATTCTTGATTTCTTGCAATGTACATGTATGCCAGTGTTCAGTTCTAAATTTGCTTCGATCAGCTACACGCTATTACCAGCTACATACGGTCAGCTACACGCTATTACCAGCTACACACGGTCAGCTACACGCTATTACCAGCTACATACGTAGTGATAAATCCCTATACAAACATCTCAAGATAAATCAGAATTTCTCCGCCTGGTCTTGACAGAAGCAGCAGGTGTCAATGAACTGGTTAATGTGAATAATAAGGCAAGTAGCTGTTCTGAATTGATTGACATCAGTTTGTTTAGTTGATTTAATCAGTACAAGTGCCTGGATTGTCTCCCCCGAGAAGACACAGTTGTTGCTGTCATTGTACACTCTACTGAGAAAAGAAGTTTCCATACATTGTTGGTTTCACACTGCTCTAATGTATTAGAAAGTGCATTCACATCGCGAGGGCACAAGAGCACCCTTGAAAGTAATTCCTAGCATTAAATTCAACTTCCTGATCAGTTTAATGTGCCTGCAACAATACAAAGCAAAAATATCCTTTACCAATATTTTGTTACTGGTAAGAAGAGCTGAGAGAAAGATAATATAATCTATCACCAGTTCTGATTCAGCCAAGTAAACCTATTTACAGTCTCCTTGCAGTGACCCTAAACCACAAAACAAATAAGAGATAACCTTTAGCCACAGGAAAGCTACTTTATCTAATGACAGTTGCTTTAATGGATAAACTAGGTGATAATAAGAAAGGACATTGATCTGTGCAATACAAGATGGGAATGATATCTATAGTGTACCGGTACCTAATTAATTGGATTGGAAGATAGACATACTAGAGAATACTGGCTATATACCCATGACAGACAGAAGGTGATAAATTCACACCAGTGTTCTCCCCAGATAACAAACAGCATGGCGGTACTGCCACACTGGTCTGACCCTGCTACAGTCATTCTCCTGACTGCCACACTGGTCTGACCCTGCCAGTCATTCTCCTGACTGCCACACTGGTCTGACCCTGCCACAGTCATTCTCCAGACTGCCACACTGGTCTGACCCTGCCACAGTCATTCTCCAGACTGCCACACTGGTCTGACCCTGCCACAGTCATTCTCCCGACTGCCACACTGGTCTGACCCTGCCACAGTCATTCTCCAGACTGCCACACTGGTCTGACCCTGCCACAGTCATTCTCCTGACTGCCACACTGGTCTGACCCTGCCACAGTCATTCTCCTGACTGCCACACTGGTCTGACCCTGCCACAGTCATTCTCCTGACTGCCACACTGGTCTGACCCCGCCACAGTCATTCTCCAGACTGCCACACTGGTCTGACCCTGCCACAGTCATTCTCCAGACTGCCACACTGGTCTGACCCTGCCACAGTCATTCTCCAGACTGCCACACTGGTCTGACCCTGCCACAGTCATTCTCCTGACTGCCACACTGGTCTGACCTTGCCACAGTCATTCTCCTGACTGCCACACTGGTCTGACCTTGCCACAGTCATTCTCCTGACTGCCACACTGGTCTGACCCTGCCACAGTCATTCTCCTGACTGCCACACTGGTCTGACCCTGCTACAGTCATTCTCCTGACTGCCACACTGGTCTGACCCTGCTACAGTCATTCTCCTGACTGTCACACTGGTCTGACCTTGCCACAGTCGTTCTTCTGACTGCTACACTGGTCTAACCCTGCCACAGTCATTCTCCTGACTGCCACACTGGTCTGACTCTGCCACAGTCATTCTCCTGACTGCCACACTGGTCTGACTCTGCCACAGTCATTCTCCTGACTGCCACACTGGTCTGACCCTGCCACAGTCATTCTCCTGACTGCCACACTGGTCTAACCCTGCCACAGTCATTCTCCTGACTGCCACACTGGTCTGACCTTGCCACAGTCATTCTCCTGACTGCCACACTGGTCTAACCCTGCCACAGTCATTCTCCTGACTGCCACACTGGTCTGACCTTGCCACAGTCATTCTCCTGACTGCCACACTGGTCTGACCCTGCCACAGTCATTCTCCTGACTGCCACACTGGTCTGACCATGCCACAATCATTCTCCTGACTGCCACACTGGTCTAACCCTGCCACAGTCATTCTCCTGACTGCCACACTGGTCTGACCCTGCCACAGTCATTTTCCTGACTGCCACACTGGTCTGACCCTGCCACAGTCATTCTCCTGACTGCCACACTGGTCTAACCCTGCCACAGTCATTCTCCTGACTGCCACACTGGTCTAACCCTGCCACAGTCATTCTCCTGACTGCCACACTGGTCTGACCTTGCCACAGTCATTCTCCTGACTGCCACACTGGTCTAACCCTGCCACAGTCATTCTCCTGACTGCCACACTGGTCTGACCTTGCCACAGTCATTCTCCTGACTGCCACACTGGTCTGACCCTGCCACAGTCATTCTCCTGACTGCCACACTGGTCTGACCCTGCCACAGTCATTCTCCAGACTGCCACACTGGTCTAACCCTGCCACAGTCATTCTCCTGACTGCCACACTGGTCTGACCCTGCCACAGTCATTCTCCTGACTGCCACACTGGTCTGACCCTGCCACAGTCATTCTCCAGACTGCCACACTGGTCTGACCCTGCCACAGTCATTCTCCAGACTGCCACACTGGTCTGACCCTGCCACAGTCATTCTCCAGACTGCCACACTGGTCTGACCCTGCCACAGTCATTCTCCTGACTGCCACACTGGTCTGACCCTGCCACAGTCATTCTCCTGACTGCCACACTGGTCTGACCCTGCCACAGTCATTCTCCTGACTGCCACACTGCCATTTCCACTGTGCCATTGATGACTTTTTCAATCAAGTAGATAAGTTGCTGAAAACTTGAAATTTTTGTGTAGTTCCTGAAGTAATAACAGTTTTGCCAGTCCACAATTATGTGCACTGGGTAATTGAGTAGATTACAATTTCAGTTTGGAATAATAATGTAAACAATATGCAAATGATCTACATATTTTTATGTAATTTTCACCACTACAGTGGTTTAAATATCTTGGACAACACTGTACACATATCTTCTTAAGCCAAGGTGACTACATGTACCTTAATAATCACAAAACTATGTGATACAATGGTATATGCTTCTTATTACGGTATTACGTTAAAAGGGATTTATCTGTTGGAGTTGGAAATTTGCAAATTTAATGTAATTAAACATATTCAGGAAAATGACACCAAAACCGTTTTTTTTTTTTTTTTTATATATGCCAAACAAACTACAAGCTGAACAGAATCATTAAACTAGGGTGAGACATATAGAAGCTAATATTACAAATTATATGTTCAATTTAAACTTCTTCACTGAAGAAAAACCAAGTTTCAATGTTGTAGACTGGCCACTCCTGTTTCCACTGATTTACAAAATTGCATATATTTAAGTTAAATATTACAGATATTCATTCATTAAGTGATTGTGAACTTATTAGATATTCATTTGCACAAACAACAAGCATGTACAAAGTTTCAATCCATTTGAGTAACGTAATCAACTAAATAAGCATGTTAGCTAATTAATATGGACAGATTTATTTACAAACTAGAGTTAGACAATAAACGAAACTGCAGTATGCAGGTACCAAGTTTCGAGCCAACTGAGAAAATTATTCTGATTCTGAATAAAAAATTTGAAAATAGTTATTTAGTATGCAAATTAGCTAATTATTATGCACAGATTATACAAGATATTATTATACAAGATGATGGTCTATACAAACAACCATGAAGCAAGCTTAAAAGCATTTGTGCGAACAGATACACAACAAAATTCTAAATCTACTTATTATGCAAATATCCTAATTAACATGCATGGATTTGTATCAAAATCTAATCAGGTCTTGTGTTCAGGATATAGTTGCTACATTTTATTCCAATTCAGCCGGTGGCACAGACAGTGAGAGAATTTTCAATATTACACCTTAATAGCTTGCAAGGTTTATGGAAAAAAATGTTATTAGGAAATTCTTATTGACAGTGAATTTGTGCCTCCAGCATGTATGATCTTTAGGGGTCATGCATAATACATATTAAATTCTACCGGTACTGGCCGACACATTTGTTTACATTTTGGGAGTGTTTGGCAAGAATCATTCAATCGCACCAAAAGTAAAATACTGGTGTTTGCTGTTGTTAATTAAATACACATATACGTTTCTCTGTTAATAAATACTTATGGGGAATACTGCCACAGTAGATTGCGAGACACAATGTAGGGCAGATCAGTGAGCGACAATTGTTAGCAGACATTCACATGCTGGTTCACAAATTATGTCACAGTGTGATAACATATTTCTATCATAGAAGCATTGGTAGGAATTGTTGAGAAAATCCTGGGTGCTGTTGGCTGGCTGACAAATTCATACCTAGCTTCCAGAATAATTGGAGTATATGCCCAGCAAACTAACATCACAGTTATTCATAGATATTGATAGTCACATAGGGCCCGAGTACATATTATTATTGTAGTGTATCACTCATAATAATCATAATAGAATGCTCTAAAAGAAAATAAAGCATGTGATGATAGAGTATTCTCATTGTAAGATCATTGCAATAGAACATGCATCACAGAATGCGACTGTAATCAAGGCATGTGACAGATAATGGTAAGTGCACATGTGTCACAGCATGACTACAATCAAGGCATGTGGCAGATAATGGTAAGTGCACATGTGTCAGTGTGACTGCAATCAAGACATGTGGCAGATAATGGTAAGTGCACATGTGTCACAGCATGACTGCAATCAATGCATGTGGCAGATAATGGTAAGTGCACATGTGTCAGTGTGACTGCAATCAAGGCATGTGGCAGATAATGGTAAGTGCACATGTGTCAGTGTGACTGCAATCAAGGCATGTGGCAGATAATGGTAAGTGCACATGTGTCAGTGTGACTGCAATCAAGGCATGTGGCAGATAATGGTAAGTGCACATGTGTCAGTGTGACTGCAATCAAGGCATGTGGCAGATAATGGTAAGTGTACATGTGTCACAGCATGACTGCAATCAAGGCATGTGGCAGATAATGGTAAGTGCACATGTGTCACAGCATGACTGCAATCAAGGCATGTGGCAGATAATGGTAAGTGCACATGTGTCAGTGTGACTGCAATCAAGGCATGTGGCAGATAATGGTAAGTGTACATGTGTCACAGCATGACTGCAATCAAGGCATGTGGCAGATAATGGTAAGCGCATATGTGTCAGTGTGACTGCAATCAAGGCATGTGGCAGATAATGGTAAGCGCATATGTATCAGTGTGACTGCAATCAAGGCATGTGGCAGATAATGGTAAGTGCACATGTGTCAGTGTGACTGCAATCAAGGCATGTGGCAGATAATGGTAAGTGCACATGTGTCAGTGTGACTGCAATCAAGGCATGTGGCAGATAATTGTAAGTGCATGTGTCACAGCATGACTGCAATCAAGGCATGTGGCAGATAATGGTAAGTGTACATGTGTCACAGCATGACTGCAATCAAGGCATGTGGCAGATAATGGTAAGTGCACATGTGTCACAGCATGACTGCAATCAAGGCATGTGGCAGATAATGGTAAGCGCATATGTGTCAGTGTGACTGCAATCAAGGCATGTGGCAGATAATGGTAAGTGTACATGTGTCACAGCATGACTGCAATCAAGGCATGTGGCAGATAATGGTAAGTGCACATGTGTCACAGCATGACTGCAATCAAGGCATGTGGCAGATAATGGTAAGCGCATATGTGTCAGTGTGACTGCAATCAAGGCATGTGGCAGATAATGGTAAGTGCACATGTGTATATACCGTATTACCCCGGGCATGCGCCCCTCCCTGGGCAAGCGCCCACCCCCCTGTTTTCACAAAAGTTACATGTTGGGGACATCCTCGGTTAAACGCCCAAGGTGATTTTTAGCCAAGAACTGGGTCAAAAATAAAGTTTTATTAGTCAAAAACGAACGCGTTTGATTTATTTAAATAGTGTGTTTGTTACGGTAGTTTTCTTTTTGGAGTGTGTGGGGGCCCTGAAAAGGGTCGCTTTGTTTGTGTTTTTACGTAAAAACTCATTGGAACTTAACGACGTAAGATGAACCACGCAGCATGTGGCGCACACGTTCTGCTTTCTCTTCATTCACGATGAATCCAATATTGCAACGATCCATACCTTGGTGAGTGGTTTGAAGCACTTAGCTTTGGTTTCAAAACGTAGCATTTTGCTGACTGCGAATCCATAACGAGAGCTAGCACTTTTGAGACATCACGTCGTAAACTTGCTACTTTCTTTCCATCCTTCATCACAGCTATGGCATTACGGTCATGTGGATTATTTTTCTGTCGTTGAAGAAAAAACATTTTGCCGAACTCAAGTCCATTACGATAACCATAATGAGGCATGCCGACGATGGGAACTTTGTAATTTTGTCACGTGTGTGGGTGCGTGAATAAATCATGTTAATGAGGGTCGACCAGAGTTTATTTTCAGTCTGTTTTTTATGTATCGCCATTTGGATATGTTTATGTATTCACAATAGTTTGTAAACATTTCACATCAGTAATAAAAAGTTTATTTGTTTCATAACCCTGTCAGCTATTCTTCAGTAATTACGATGCGATGTATCAATACGTGCGTGAACAAAATTATGCTAATGAGGTCATCGCCATCTTGGATTACAAGCGGTAGTTTTTCCCGGCCGTTTCGACTTGCACTGATCACGGTTACTTAAAAAGTAACCGTGCATTGATTACAATACTTACCATATTTTGTAGCCAATTTCAGTGAGTAATACAACTTCATTCGCTGACATAAAACAAGTTTTATTCTTGAAATTCAACCCCGTGTCTTAGTGTTCCCACAGTTCTTGACCGAGTGCTCATGTTTATTGAAACCTCGCATAAATCAAGAAATAAGTATGTGTACAAAGTGTACAAAAGCATTCCTTTATTTGACCTTATCATACGATAACAAAAACAACTTTTTAACATCTTTTTTGGGGTGGTCCTCGGGTAAGCGCCCACCCCCAATTTTTCCCGATTTTGTATGTTCAGGCCCCTGGGCGCGTGCCCGGGGTAATACGGTAAATCTGGATTTTCTCATCACTTGCACCACACATTTCACTGTATTCTACTCCCTACCTTGAAGATTGAAACCGGTGTGCAAATTTTATATCAAGACGGATGACATAAAATTACACTTATATAGCGCCTGTTGAAAATATTCATCTTCTTAATTACTCAAGAGCTGCACTATAGTTAGACTATTTAAAAGCAGGTCATAAAAGAACCCATTAAAACTGTGATGTCTGGAAGGAAACACTTAAAAAATAGGAATTAATATTCAATGGAAGTCAGGTTAGTTCATTGATCCATACAATAAAGGTGGATTTGATTACACAAGAGGAAGACTTTACATACGCCACGTATGTGTCCAGAATGACAGGTCATCTCTCCATAAATCACACTTCTTAAATCTTAAATATAATAGATTTCTTTGTGTAATTATTAACGGAGACGGTGCGTTTGGACATCACAGACTGACTAACCATGTCACTTTATTAACACCTGCAACATACATCATTATCATACATGAGAATGTGCATTTGTTTCACTACATGCATCTAATTTAAGATATCTCGTTGCATCTTAGTTGTAAAAATTCATTAAAATCAAATATACAGGGATAAACAATAATGACAAATTATTTACCAAACAAATAGTGGACAGTATGTCAGCAACCATGATAGCATTTTTTATAAATTGTACAGGAATTTAAGGGCAGTGGTTGTCACATGTTCAAACAACAAACCCACGCTTGACATTAAATTTGATGCATCTATGTGATTCTGAGTGCATTTTCAAGATATAAATACACATTTTTCTGTATTAATCCAATGATAATTACGTCTTTGATGCATAATTTTGCCTTGATGCGATCCTTGCAAACTGCATCAATAAAGTCGGCTTTATAATCAAACTAGAAGTAAGGCGAGATCAGTGGTCTATGCTTCAATGGAATTACAAGACAAAACAAGACAGAGAAAATCATTTTCAATGAATATTAAAATTGAATAATACTAATTATGAATTGTCAAGATCTGATGATTAAATTTGATGGGATTAATCATTAAAGTCACTTAGACTTTTTTCCAGACTTACAAAATGTTGTCTTCCACAAAATTAAAGTTGTTTCTTGTTTATAAATGTCAATAATTTGCAATAAGTTTTTAAAAAAATTATAGATTGCAAATGTCAATATTACAGAGTAGACTCCAGTTTAATACTTTGGGTAATAAAATTGTCTCAATTAGTGAAAAACAGTTTTTCTCACACAATAAGCTAGCAAAACAGTTATATTTTTGCTACTGTCCATTCAATGGTTTGATGATTTTATAAGCGTTCATGGGAATAAATTTTTATGAAAACCACTGACATTTCTTAATGACCAGGTGGGAAATGTCAACTGTGACTCCCTAGAACCTCAGTAAAATGTTGACTGTGACTCCTTAGGACCCCAGTGAAAAGTTAACTGTGACTTCCTCTGACCCAGTCAAATTTTAACCGACTCCCTAGAACCCCAGTAAAATGTTGACTCTGCGACTCCTTAGGACCCTGTTAAATATTAACTGTGACTTACTATGACCCTAGTCAAATTTTAACCGACTCATTAGAGCCCCAGTAAAATGTTGACTCTGCGACTCCTTAGAACCCCAGTGAAAAGTTAACTGTGACTTCCTAGGACCCCAGTCAATTTTTAACTGACTCATTAGAGCCCCAGTAAAATGTTGACTGTGACTCCCTAGGATCCCAGTGACATTTTAACTGACTCCCTAGAGCTCCAGTGAAATGTCAACTTTGACTTTCTAAGACCATATTGAAATATTACCTGCTACATAATTTCACAATTTTCCTGGACTGAAGTGGTTTACTGCAGATGCAATCAAAATAAACATCTACAAACATAATGGATGACAAACACAAACCCAAGAAAATATCAGCTCTAATTTGAAAGCTTACATGGATGGACAGATAGTTATCAATGAAGAGGTCAAACTCTGCCAAGGAAGTCATAATCACCCACAAATTGCATCGCTGGCATTTGAAATCTGATATTTTTCACCAAGCCTAATTTATTCATGTCATGTATTGTATCTCAATTTGATTAATTAATGTCACCGAGTCAGTATTTCAACATTAAATATTATCTCAATTGAATAACACTTATCAAAATATTTGAAATACATCTTTCATTCGAGTCTGAAGAATATTTTTTCTGTTTTAAAGTCAATTTTATTTTACAGATGAAAAAACTCCTTTTGGAATAATGGATAACTGCAATTCATTTATAATCTTGACATAAATTTCTTGTAGAAATGCCGTGACTATACATGTATTCTGAGAATTGAGGACTTAATGCTACATTACAGTGCGAATGCTATATAAAAGAAATCAGTCCTCAAAGCATGAACACCTGGATACGATAAGCATACAATCTCAACTCAATTATATAAAGATTGTTGAAAATACACGTCAAATGAAACAAGAGTTTATACTTTAATATGAGAAAATGTTAATATTCACCAACAAAAATGTTATATATTGCTTGGATCAACTGCAGATAATTTAGAGAAACGAAATGAATGCTTTGACCTTGAACTGAGAAAGCACAGACACAAAAGATGTATATCTGAAATAAATCTTCATTTGTAGATGTTTATAAATTAACATCATAATGCAATTTGCCTTCACTAGATTTTTTTTTACTTGTTATGACCTTTTACATTCATTAACAGTTTTAAGGCACATAGGAGCTACAGAAATGAATCCATAACTAAAAATTACCTTATTAGAAATTGTCATCAAAATTATTCTGAAGAAATTTATTGATCCCATACTATGTAAAATTACAAGAGTTGAAAATAATTATAATATAGCTCTAACCAATTTTGAATACTTTGATAGATTAGGACCTACTTGATAGAATCAATTACTTTTTTAGTACATCAAACCCGTCCATGAAAGATTGAAAACTACAAGTGTTGGCTCAACAAATCTAATTTACATATAATACCCCAAATATGCACTTGACCTTGTCACACACATTAACAACCATGTAATGATATAGGAATGACAACAAACTACAGTACAGATCATATCAGATACAATGCAGCCAAAGGTTCTCCGGCCAAAGCTAGGGTAAGCAAGACCCAGGCCTGTTAGGCCAACTGGCTGTTGAGGCAGCTGTCTTCAATCACATTACCAAACAATGCTAGACAACCTGTATACAAACTGAATTAATTCAAATAATAGACCTTAATTATGCTTGACCCCACCTGAAGGTCATACACCTTGGAACTTCCTAGGAGTCTCCCTTTACAGCAACAATGTACTATCACACCTCTCTGTTGTGACCATGCTGAACTGTTTATGAGAATCAAGAATACCCCCCCCCCCTTCAATAGCACAAGATGCGTGACCTTTATAAGGTCAATTCAAGTCTTTATAGGTATATTTTTGTAATTCCGAATTATATCTAGTTTTATTTTGGTTTATACTATTTTGTTGTATTCTTGCAGCTATTTGCTTTGTATGTTACAGGGACTCACTGGGTAACAGCTATTTATAGCTGAGTTGAGCCACCCTGTATTGAATAGATATTGAAGAAAATAAATAAATAAATAAACAAACAAACAAACAAACAAACAAACAAATAAACAAACAAACAAACAAACAAACAAACAAACAAACAAACAAACAAATAAATAAATAAATAAATAAATAAATTAGGAATAGGACTAAGAAAATTATAATACTAAATATAACCCAGGAATGAAATGATGAATACCATATGCATGTACTGAAGGAAAGTAGAATAAAAAACAGCTAGCATTTCATCTCTACATTTTGTTACCTCATATATTATTCTATTAAAAAAGAATCAAACCTCGAAATTATAACTTTATTACAACATACTGATAAATACATTATAAAATCTGCAGGATAATGTATATACAATGCCTTAGCAGGAATTGAAAAAAATATGTATATGATGTGTGATCCTATCTGCAATTCTTCTCATACTAGTATGTTATTCTTTATATACTGAGAAAAATGTGTGTACCGGTAGTTCTAAAGATGCAATAAAATTAATATTTTTTATTTTTATATTGATATCAATGTTTTATATTGATGTAGTTTTATAACAGAATGCAGTGTACATACCTTGATTTTCTTTATTGGCTTCATCTTCATAGTCGTCTGTAGGTTGCGTTGGATCGTATGTGTCTACAGCATAACTTGATGAAGATGAGCTAGGAAGCGCATCGTAACTAAAACCTACTGCCGAATATTCACTTTCTGATGACGCTATAGCTTCATTTAATCTTTTTAATTCTTCCTCTGAAAAAAAATAAAGATTTTGTTAGAAATATCCATAGTAACAATCTAATGAACAGTGTGATGATGTTTAAACTTTGCTTTAAACTCTGGAAATGAGCTTTTAAATTTCATTTAAGCTTGTTTTGTCAAATGTTGCATTGACTCTCTAAGAGAATTTCACAATTTTCCTGGACTGAAGTGGTTTACTTTTGCATTGAAAAGGTTCTTGCAAAACCTTCCAATAACACTGTTCTCTACAGGACCCCCCCCCCCTTTTTGTTGACACTTTTCTCATTTTCAAAACTCAAAAGCAAAGTGTCCTTGAATCAGTTGCCAGATGCCAGAACCACAAAAGAAACTATTTTGTGGCAAAGAGGACTTTGCTGACTATATTAAAGTGCTTCTAGATTGGTTGACCACAATGTTTTGTTTACAAATCAGGAGACCCTGCGAGCAAGATAACCTTTGGTCTTATCTGGACAAAAAAAATGTGATTATGTTACACGATAGAGTCTAAAAGGCCCAAAGTGTTTCTCAAAACCACTGAAAGGTACAAGGAGATTTTGTGTTATATTACCACCCCTCAGTTGATACAAACAAAAGACTGATTTGACGCTGACCGTTTCAACTTGTGTGACTTTCCACAGAAAGATTTGCAACAATATCTGCATACTTTCTTACTCCTAAGAAAGGCTATATACATGCATAATACTGCTGGATATTAGGGCAAATATTTTTATTGGGTTTTATTTTTATTCTTTTTGCTAGGTGTATAAAATAGGTATATAAACAAATATATATATATATATCATATCCAGGGCAATCAAGCAGTAAAATATTCATATCTGTGGTTTGACAAAATTTATAACAAATCAGTGAAAACGGTCAGAGCATGTCCGAGATACGGCACTATAACTGAACTCATTAAAACAAAATGGCCATCCATTTTTGTAATCTGACCTAAAAAAAAAAAATGAAGAGCAAAAGAATCTACGATGATCAATGCATGTACCAAGTTTGAAAAAAAATCCATCCAAACATGCTCCGGTTCTGGAATGGCAGAAATGCTTGATTTATTAAAATGGCTGCCATTCAGGCAATTATCAGAGATGTATCTCAGGAAAAGTATTTGATAAAACAAAATGGCCATCGGTTGTCAATTTTTTTTAATTTGATCAGGAAAACACAGAAAAACTAAATGGCCGCCAGTCAGGCAATTTGAATCTGATCTGAAAATTCAACCGTACACAACTGAGGATCAGGCTCTGAAACAGCAGAATTGCTTGATTTTCTTGAACTTTTAGCACAAAAAAGGCTGCCATTCATTCATCTTGGATTAGATCGCCAAAGAAATTGGACATGCAAATGAATTCCAAAATGCATGAAGTACCTGTGAAGTTTTAAAATGATCAAACAACGTATGTCCGAGATACAGGTGGGGGATGCATGAATGCATGCATGGATTATACAACAGCACACAGGTCAAACAAAAAATAGATCCCTGTTTTCAAACTTTCTCCAAACAGGAACTATAAGTAAAACCACTGTTGACCCAACATATACATGTATGTCTAGTAAAGCAATGTCCTTTGAAGTGGTTACTGGGATGGTCATTAACCTAGAGTACATACAAAAACATTTACTGGGACAGTCAGTTATTAACCTAGAATGGATGCAGGTTCTGCACATGTTACGAGGTGAATGCCCAGAAATGATAGTTCTTGCGAGCTAGAATGGCACCTGAGCTGAAATGCGATTGGTTGATTTAAAACCCTATGCAAATGAGCCAACTGATAATACAAATTCAGCAACCAGAAAACTAAACAGGACTGTCACATAATCTGTGTATACTAGTATCTTTCTTTCAGCAAATCTGACATGTTATTCAGTCTTGTTTGCAGTGTAACATAAAATAAATAACTAATCAGTACTTCAATCACATTATTATATATATATATACAGGCTATTATGGTACACAGGGTAAATATTTTGATATACTGCTAATCCCCCCTTCGATCCCCCAAAAAATTGCAGTCATATGGTGCACCTTGTTGTATGCAGGATTTTGAACAAGCCGACAAGTGAACTCAAATGAATAACACTCCAAATACTCATGAGATTACCCAAAGACGTATGGTATGGGGTTACAACATGTACATCAACATCATGATTCAGCAATTTCTGGAACAGACATAATGGTAGTTGGCTACCATTAAAACAAATGATCAGATTTCATTGAATTTTACAAAATCGTTTTATTTTATGCTGTTGTTAACAAAAACTAGATAGAATTATATACTGTAAAATGACTAATTTTCACTGGGTTTACATTTCGCTGATTTACCATTTCAGGCATATTCAGTGGGTTTTAAGTTCACGGTTTTATCATTTAGATAATGTGTTCTATGCTAAATTTTACATATTCACAGGGTTTTAATTTAGCACATTTTCCAGTCAGCGAAATAAGCAATATTAAAACCCAGTGAATAATTAACCCATTTACAGTAGTCCCAAAACTATTTTCTGCCTAGACACAAACCTGAACTGGAAATTTTTTAATACTTTATGCTAAGGTTTCTATGATAAAAAGTTCTCACCACAAATCAAAATTTTATTTGGTCAAATATGTTTTAGCTTTAAGATGGATACTTATGATTGGCATGAATTATTATTTTTTGGGAAATAATTTATATTGAATTATTTCTAAAAATGTAAATTTTCATTTGTTTTTTCTCCAAAAAGACACACTTTTTCTTTAAAAAATCTTCATACATTTTTTCACTCCCCTGTGAACGCTAAAATCAAGATCTATAAAATAATAATAAAATAAAAATGGTTTGGTAAGAAATGCAGTTGATATGAGATCATATTTATATTATTAAAATTATACTGCTCAGATAACAGGATGAATTAACTGTACTGGTAAGAACAGAAAGTGAACACCACTTTGAAACCAAACACCTCTTGTAGTCAGTGACTAAAGTATTAAGAATCCATTGGGGGAATGAAAATAAATAATTATAGAAATAAAGCAGGATTTCCATTAGTAATTATCTTATCACATTAATAGTATTTACCAAGGAAGATTTTTGTTATTTATTTATTTTAATGCAATTTTCAAAGCCAGTCATCACTATACCATTCTGCAAGCATCTTTATTACAGCACTGCACATGTTCATCAAATTAATTATTACATTATGTAATTATCGTTAAGGTTCTTTTTCAGTTTATATCCACAAGCAATGCTTGTTTTTTGTGAGGAAATGAATAATGACAACTGTAATCTCTAATTTATTTGAATATCAATGTTTATTTTGAAACACAGTTTTAATGTTTGTTATAAGCATACTTTTATCAAGTTAAAGTCCCCCCCCCACATAGTAATCATTTTGAATCCTAAATTTGTATTAATCAAAATTAATGTGTCTTTGTAATAACAAGTTTTTTAGATTTATTCCGAAAAAAGGACAAAAGAAAGTTGGAAATGTTTCAACTTGTGCAAAACAGTATTTTTCTCATAAATTTTCTCCAAAGCCTTATTTGTCATGATGTCGCTATGTTGTCTGTGATCAAGCGTAACTTTAGGCTAGGCCACCTGGTCATGATGACATCACACATACATGTAGCTGCAGGACACAACATCAATGTAGTATTCAGTGGAATGTCACTACACACGCCGACTGTCATTCATCAATAGCAATGACATCAATCATGATTCATTTGCTACATTGTACTCTGTTCACTCTAAAAACACATGGCATGGGAGGGAAAATTTCAGATAAATAGGCGTACAATAATCAGAGAGCAGCTTTGTTTGTTTGTTTTTTTGTGCAAATCAGACAACTTAGAATCTCAAAGTAGCAACCAATATTCAAACTGGAGAATGGAATTCAAGCTCATGAAAACAAACACGTCTTCTACAGGAAATATTTTCTTTTACACTACTTACTAGTAGATGTCAAGAATGAAAACTATGGTAACCTCAAACGATTGAATTGAAAAATAACAAGTCAATGTCAATGACATATTCATATTTGAGTGACATATACATTCAAAGCAGATCATGACCAAAATCTCAGACCACTTTCAGTGGTCTGAGCCGAAATGCACCTGCATATGTACAACACATTGTATGATGTGTATGAAGTGTGGTCTTGATCTGTCCAGGCATGTCCGAGATATGGATCGAAAACTAAATTCTTTAAAACAAAATGGCTGCCAGTCTGCCATTTTGAACTTGATCCGAAGAAAAATTGGTGTGCGTCAAGCTTATATTATGTTTAATATATGCATTAAATCTGAACAAAATCCATCCATGCATGACTGAGATCCGGTTCTGGAATTGTGAAAATACGTGATTTTGATGTATTTTCGGCCTTAAAATGGCCATCATTCAGCTATTGTTAAGCGGATCGTGAAACAAATGCACATATCTATTTGTGACATGATGTACCATGTGTGTGTGAAGTTTGAACTTGATCAATCCAGACATGTCTCGGATACGGATCCAGAACTGAATTCTTTAAAACAAAATGGCCGCCAGTCGGCCATTTCGAACTTGATTCTGAAAAAAAAAATGACGTACATCAAGGTCCTAATATGTTTAATGTATGTACCAAATTTGAACAAAATCCGTCCATGCATAACTGAGATCTGGGTCCCGAATGGTGAAAATGTGCGATTTCAATGCATTTTCGGCATTAAAATGGCCGCTATTCGGCTATCGTTAATCGGATCATGAAAAAAATGCATGTGCATTCGTCCCATATAATGTGTGATGTATGAGTGAAGTTTGAACTTAATCGGTCCATGCATGTTTGAGATACAGGTGATCACGGACGCACAAACACACAGATGCACACAGGGCAAACCATAAGTCCCAGTGTCCGAGCGGGGACTAAAAACATGCATCTTTATATTTTTTTTGTGTGCATGTATAAGTGTGGTGGTGGTGCTGTTGTTTACTTCTAAGCCATGTTCACCGAGGACAATATTAAGAAATGTTTAAACATTTCAAAGTTCAGGCCCTAGGAGTTGTGACCCAATAATATTTATATACACACAACGTTTCTTGAATGAAAATTGTCAGTCCATCCCACAATGCGTATGCACACAAAAAAAATACCTTTACATAATTGCATCAATTACAGTAAACTTCAATCATCAAAGAAATCCTAATCATCAGAGGAGAATATTTCACACCATGAAATAGAAAGCAAAGACCTTTTTAAATCTGATAAATTAGCACTAGGGTGATTACTCTATTGTAGGAAGCAGGTTTTGCACACTCGGCTTACCCTCTATTCATCCCTGTAGTAATCAAAATAGTATAAAACCTATCCATGCAGCAACCTTTTAATAAACAAATAATCAAAAATCACAACTTAATAACAAGGACTTAATCTTGCTATTCTTTTTCAGAACAGTGGTTAAACAATATCTTTGTGTCCTAACTTTTGTGTTTAATATAAAAGTTTAAATTCAATAACAAGATTAAACCTTGAAATCCAGGCTTAAAGGACAATCTGAAAACCATATATAGCAGGTCTATAGCAGGCCTCAGACACATCAGTTTTTTTGTGTTCCTTTTACATTAACTTTAATACCTAGAGGGGATTGAATATGGCAAAACTAGTTTAAGCCCCCTTGAAAGGGCAACACCGCCAACCACTCGCAACCTGTATTGTAAGAGCATTGGCGTCCTAAGCTGCATTAGAGTGCCAAAGTCAACTGTAGTTTTGTTTAAATTATTTAAGTTGAGTTTTTAGGCAGTTTCGGTATAAGGTGACCTGTATAAGTTGTTAAACTATAAATATACTATTCTGTTACTATGACATTTTACATGGTTCACTATTGTCAACTATTATTGTTTGGTTGACGAATTACATGAAAGTCAGAAATGGCCAACCAAATCACGGCCTATCTACTAGTCAGCACCATTGTCCACATATCCATCACCCACCATAGTTATGTCTTTTGCAAGAGTTGCTGCAAGATTATGTGATTCTTATTTTTTTTAGTTCTAGACGCAACTTACACAGACAACTTTTTTTTTAAACCCAACAACCAAAGGCACTGAGAAAATTGTTTACTTAAATAGGAATCTGACCATTACGAACTCTGTAAACATGCCAAACGTTAACATAGGCTTTTAGTTAACACAAGCTTTCAGTTTACATAGGCTCTTGGTTTATACAAGTTTGCGGTTAACATTATGGATTTTGGTTAACATAGGATTTCAGTTTAAACACTCAGTTTACAAAGGCTTCTAGTTAATACAGGTTTCTAGTTAACACAGGTTTTTGTTATACACAGAGTTTTGGTTTACATGAACCGTTGGTGAACATGTAAATTCTTTTGTGTGTTATACATATTTCACTGTACCCAGTTAGCATCCCAGAATCTCGTACAGGAATTGATGGAGAAATGGATATGCACATGTTATGCATGTGACAATAAATCACGTTTATGGCAAGAAAAACAAATGTCAACAGCACAATACAAAATATCACCGTATTTATCTTAAAGATTGCCCTGAGGATGCACAACCAGTTGAGTAGACAACTCAGCAACAAAGTTTGTGTATTCTCCATTCTAGTAAACAAAAACAACTTAGTTCTGCTCAACAGAACCTTTATATTTCATGCTAATATGTTAATTAATCTTCAGTTCACTGAACAAGAAACCCTTGAGCATATTAATGATAATTTCAGTATAGATTTAAATTCAGATGGTGACAAAATAATGTTATAAATAGAATTTGAGATACATGTTTAAAAACAGAAAATATAGTCACCTCTTAACCTTTTCACCACCAGTTCCCTCTTTTCACAAAATAGTCCCGTTTATAGTCTGCACTTTCCTTCAGAAGATTGGGACAATTTTAATTTTAACCACATTTTTTTAGTAAAAACTGAAATTTGATTTAAATAATGCCTGTTGGCCCCCAATCTGATTAAAATCTGATGTAGTGTACGGGCTTTAATTATTTTGGCTATAAACTTATTTTAATTTTATTTTTTATTACTTATGTTATTAATGCCCTTTTATCTCATTATTTTACTTTGATTTTGTGATTTTTTTTACATTCCGCCCTACCTACATCTGATCCGACGCCTATGTAACCAGATTTCAACGAGACCCACTATCGACGATTTTAGTCAACGAATCACATACCTCCTTCTATAGCGCACATGATGACGTCACCGGGTGGCAAACACACTCAAATAAAATGGCGAATTATACCGACGTTAGCGACCGTGAATAACACGGCTTTTCGGTAAGTTTATCATTGTCAAATGCAAGGAAAGTCATTTTTATGTTAATATTGTGACTCGAATGGTTCGACTTTAGATCGTTATTCCGCATAGTTATTCTGGGAGTGTTGATTTTGTTTCCACCAGTTCGACCGAACACCAGTGTCTTTTTCCAGTCACCTGCCCTGGAGACGGGTGATGTTTTGTTGACGATCGGGCCAAAATCGTCTACGGTATTGAAGCTGTAAATATTCATCAAATTGTATCAACATTTTGTACATTATACAATAACTCTTTATTAAAGTAATTGAGCTGATTTGGACTGGAATAAAATATTTTTTATTTGGAACACATCGCAATTGATCAGGAAATATTTGTTTGCTCCAATTTTCTGCGTCGATGCCGTGGGCCGGTGACCGTTATACAATTTAAAATCAGTTTGCATTGTTTACTATAGCTGTTTACAGTGTTCTAATCATTACGATTTACTTATTTTTTTTGCTTTCATTCTAGATAATTATGCTCAGTGATGTAAAATTGAAGCGATGACTGAATGAACGAACCTTGGCTGGCGAAGATGTATCTGGAAGTGTACACATTTGTTGGAAGTGAAAAAAATATTCAATGTAATGAGAAAAATTGTAAAATGCCGTGGAATTTCTTTTGCAAATAAAAATATACTAGCAATTTTCTATTAATGGTTTATTCTAGTGGGCAAATATAATGTACAGAAAGATTGCCCGTATACACTGAAAAGTAAGCAACCGACAGCCTGTATAAAAGGGGGGCTGTGATTGGCTGTTACTTACGCGAGATTTGAACGGGACTTACATAGGCGTCGGATCAGATGTAGGTAGGGCGGAATTAAAAAAAAAATCTCAAAATTAATAACAAATATAATAAAAATTAAAATTAAAATAAGTTTATAGTCAAAATAATTAAAGCCCGTACACTACATCAGATTTTAATCAGATTGGTTGGCCCCAAAATTAAGGTTCATTTCCAAAAATATTGAAGAACACAAGGAATCAAAGAAAGCTTAGAAAGAACTCCCATGTGCTGAGAGTATTGGAGACACATTAAATATAATTTGAAATTACTTAGCTGAAAACTAATTATGCAAATCAGAAAATTAATATGACCAGATTTGAGTGTAAAACTAATGAGGTCTGCGCAATGTAACAGAAAATCTGTCTCCAAGTTTAATTGAAATGTGATTAGAACCAAAAAATTATGAATTATTATGCTTATTAGGGAATTAATATGAACAGATTTTTACCCCAAACTAATTAGGTTTGTACATTGTCCTAGAGCATCTTTGTACTAAGTTTCATTGAAATGGAATAATTAGTACCGTGAAAACTCCAAAATTTCGACCCCTCTAAAAATTCGACCGCCTATTTATTTGCCGGGTTTTGGTGTTTTATTTACCTCCAAATTTTCGACTCCACTAAAAATTGCCGACTCATTCTTATTCGAAAATTGCGACCAGTTTTAGTTTTCCTCCAAACGGAAAAAAAAAACGACGTGAGCGTTCAAACGGGACCTCAAAGGCATGAATCCGGGTTTCTGATTGACTGAGAGATTTTTATTTTATTGGTAACGAAAATATATTCTAAATAAACGAAGTTTCAAATAAAAACGAACACAAAAATCTCGGCATGCTGCGTTTCTGAATTGTTGATTATTACTGTACTCAGTAGTGATTATAATAATGTACACAAAATAAATTTGTTGAATGGTTATGAAATACAAATAAAAGTCAACCTAGTTTCATCGTAAGCGAATGATTCCGGTCTCGTATAAACGTTTGATGCTGTAGGATATCCGCCATGTTCTCTTAGGTCAAATAGGTCAAATCGCTAATTAACCAATCAAAAAGCTGGATGATGCCAACGTGTTCAAATTACCATAGCTTATTTAAATATGTTAATGTTATTGAACGCAATGCGGAAGAGATTGATGTTGTAGTACGATATTTTGGCTTGGATTTTGATGCGAAAACGGCATGATTTTTTTTAAATAAAAAAATTAGTTGTTTTTAAAAAATAAACTGGTCATCTGAAGAATAATTTAACATTGTTCACAGTGATAACAGCTCATTCTCGAAAGGAAGCTTACCCGCTCACGCTAGTCACGATAAAAATCATACACGTGTACTCTTGAATAGACAGACGTCAATGACTATGGTAAAACTTAGACTCTATTTTAGCCGGCAGGATTGATTGAAATGTCCGAAAAATGACGCCAAAATACACCTTAAAAGTCCCATTTTATTTTCTTAAATCCCATTTTATTTTTTAATCCAAGGGCGAATTTACGGCAGAATTTGGTCCCTCAAATAAGGGACACGTGAGCTTTGATTCTAACCGGATACATTGCACTGGGTCGGGGAGATCGTTTGCTAAACTTCCATGTATCTTTTGTCCAATGGGTACCTGTACTTCGAACATTCGCAAGTTTTCCTAGGTAGTGCGAGACAGCTTTGTCTTTTGACCTATTAGTTTTGTGCTGACCTCTTCTCCGCGTCTTGATGTTTTGTTTTGCTTGTCATAATACTCACTGATTGATGACTTCGTTTAGATTTTGAGTTACAACTCGGCCACGACCTTTGCTTTTACCGTGAAACATGAGGAAGTTTACGTCAATTGACGGACATTGCATTTTTTAAAAACTAATGAAGCACACTGTCTATCATCCCCATTTGTTTTTGCTGATTTCTATTCTGAAAAATTCGACCGTCCGAAAATGCACCTTAATTTTGACTCTAAAAACACGTCACATTTCTAACACCAATTATTCAAAACCGGTCGAAATTTTGGAGTTTTTACGGTACTTTAGATATCAGTGTGAAAGCTTAAAATTGGTTAATTATGCAAATTAGGTAATTAATATGTACAGATTTTAACCCACAATTATTCAGGTCTGTCTATTGTCCTACAGCATCCATGTACATTCATTGATATGTGATGTATAGTACCTGAGATATCAGTGTGAAAGTTGGTTAATTGTGCAAATTAGGTGATTAATATGCACAAATATTTACCGGAAACTAATTGGGTCTGCATAATTCTAGATTCATTGAAATGTGATGATTAGTACTTTAGATATCAGTAGAAAAGCTGAAAATTAATTATGCAAATTAGGTAATTAATATGCACAATTATTTACCCTAAAACTAATCAGGTCTCTGCATAGTCCTAAAGGATCTATGTACCAAGTTTCATTGAAATGCGATGATTAGTACTTGAGATACCCGTGGAAAAGCTGAAAATTAACTAATTATGCAAATTAGGTGATTAATATGCACAAATATTTATCGAAAACAATCAATCTCTGCATAGTCCTTGAGTATGTAAGTACCAAGTTTCATTGAAATGTAATGCTAACTACTTATATCAAATGCTGAAAATTAATTAATTATGCAAATTAGGTAATTAATATGTACTGATATTACCATAAAAACTATCAGGTCTGTGCAGTGTCGTATGACATCTATGTACCAAGTTTCATTGAAATGTGATGATTAGTACTTGAGATATCAGTGGAAAAACCGAAAATTGACTAATCATTATGCAAATTAGGTAATTAGTATCCACGGATTATTACCAAAAACTAATCAAAACCTAGCATTAGTTCAGAGCATCTATGTACCAAGTTTCATCAAAATCCAATGAGTGGTTGTTTAGATATCAGTGGAACAGTCATGGAACCACTAAAAAATAGCTAATTATCATGCAAATTAGGTAATTAATATGCACAGATTTTTACCAAAAATTAATCAAATCTGCGCATATGTTCAGAGCATCTATGTACCAAGTTTCATCAAAATCCAATGAGTGGTTCTTTAGATATCAGTGGAACAGTCATAGAACAGCTAAAAATTAGCTAATTATCATGCAAATTAGGTAATTAACGAGCATGGATTTTTACCAAAACCTAATCAAATCTGCGCATTGGCCCAGAGCATCTATGCACCAAGTTTCATCAAAAACCGATGTATGGTTCTTGAGATAGCAGTGGAACAGTCGGACACACATACACACACACATACACACATACACACACACATACAGACACACTAACTGCAAAGACTCCCATTTTGTGCTTCGCACATGGGAGTCAAAAATGAAGGTGAGAAAATCTGGTGGTAAAAAGAATAACAGTAACATGTACATATCTGTGGAGGTGAGGTTACAAATAATGTGAGATGTGCACAATTCAGAAATAATTGTCAGGATGGATGGATGGATTTGTCAGTTGAAATTTGATAAGATTCAGGGTCCCTTGCCAGTAATCAGAAATCAGTGATCCCTGACACCCTGGTCAGAGTAATAGAAAGTCAATTTATTCATTTATATCATTGGATTATTCAAATAATCATCCATAAAGATGAGCTCATCAAATTGTTGATAATACTCATGAGTAAAAACATTCATTTTATGTGGCTACATAACAATTGCTAGGTTTACTCAGCAGCATATTATCGAAGCCAAGCTTGCTCTTTCCAATAATTAACAGGAAATTATCTCTTGTGCGTTTACATACTTGTGGACGAAAGTGGTTAAAAGTTCATTTTGAGCCAAGCTAAAATACTTTTTTATTTACACGTTCCGGCCATGTTAGGGCCTACCGGTACTACTCTCTGTTGTATAACTAAAGTAAATGAATAACTATAAAATATACCCTCCTATTGTATTGCGGCAGAGGTACATTACTTGGGGTTTGCAACTACGGTGACATGATACCAAGATCGCGATCAATCTCGCTCTCGCATAAGCGTTTCCTGCTCAGAACAATGCGAATGCGTATGCCCAAGGTAACTAGGTTACTGTGTGGTTCAGGTGGATCAAAATAGCTACCCACGATATGACGGATTACGAGAACTATATTTTTTGTACATTTTCGATGTATTTACATTTTTTCACTATAATAGTGGCAAGACATGTTTTATTTTTTCATTACAAACTTTGAACATTGATATATGTCATGTCAGAAGGTCGTAGCCTCAGTCTCGCTATCTACGAGAAGAGACATGATTGGGATCTTGACATGATGTCACCATACAGTACTATGCGAGTTGCAAACCCCAAGTAATGTACCTCTGATTGCAGTTATTAATTCAAAATTACAACGCATAATCAGAGTTCATAGATAAGCCGCTATTCAAAAGTTTTTAGCCAATTCTGCATTGTTAGAACAGGAATTTTCCTAATTTACAAATGCAGTCAATTTTCTTCTAATATTCAATTTGAAATAAATATAAGCAGTAAAGTACAGATGGCAAACAGTTTAGTAATAATAACAGCACTCAATAATTTCAGGAATAATTATAATTTTTTTTTTTACAAAACTGTGTGCAATGAACACAAAAGAAAACTCACAACACAGTAACGTACAGCACTGATAATAGGTGTGAACGGATAGATGGAAATAGAAAATGTAATATTGATTTTTTTTCTCATTATATTGCTTTTACTTATCTCCTGCTTGCCCTTTTCAAGTTCATATGAATGTTTAAATTAATTAAACTAGAATATAAATTGGTTTTAGCAGTTGAAAGTAATCAACAATCATTAGGTATATGTGTGACCATTGTAGTTTACTGTAATTCTCGGATTTCATACATTTTGTCACAGAGAACATTTCACTGACGAATTTTATCCATTAAACTATAAAACTTCTATGTTTTACCAAATTAGCTACAAATTAGAAAAACAAAATTAAAATATTATGTGCACTGTTATTTTGTAAATGATGTCAAAACTTTGGTATTAATGAAGAGAAGAATATTTTATGATGCATCCTATTATGTTGAATGTATACCATATACATATACATCTATGGCAAGCTATCCATTAATCATTCTCCAGGGAATGTAAATCTCTCAAAGATACAACACAAGTATTTTATATTGCAATTTTGTTGAACACAAAAATAAGTTAGTATACAAGTCTAGCAGCCATGGGGACAAGTCTCACAATATTTCTGTTAATATATATGTGGCTTCAAGCAATGAAGTTCTTAGGGACTGTACACATGACTGCACACATGTAAGAAACTGACAATCTCAAGGGTTTATGTATCCAGGGGTCTTTATGGTTTGACTAACTGCCAGCATCCAGGGTACCATATGTGATTACCACTTGTAAGACATCAAAAAACAACCACAGAAAATTACCATTAGGAGACATGGAGGAGTTTCCTAGGTACACAACACTTCAACAGCGATAATAGTTTCACTCTTTAAGTATCTTGTTGTCATAGAAATATCCAATTTAGGTTAAGATGTCTACACCTCCAGAGAGAGGTACCTCCCTCCAGAGTATCTAATCAGTAAAATCAATGTAGCATAAATAAAATGGCCATGGCAATGCAGAAAGCAGTGACAAGTGATGAAGGAGAGGAAAAAAACGATGAAGACAGAATATTGCAAAATGCTTTACCAGTAATTTTGTGGGAGATAAATTATTGCAAGTCAGTAAAAATCGTGATATTTTGTCGCCGTGACAATTTTTCAAATGACATTACATCATAATTTTGATAGAATCCTAATGGTGGAAATCAAATAAAATTTACTGCACATGTTTGTACAAGTAATTCAAAGCTAACATTCACTGAGGAGTTCACATAACGCACATAATTTTGTCTATGAGAGAAAAACAAGGTTTTCGTTTACTATGAATCATTATATAACCCAGTGAGTATGTAAACAATATTCAATCACAGGGATTGTACAATGTAGTGGACTCATTGATCGATACATGTTGTAGACCTAAGTTTAAACCATACTTGAGTTGAACACCAAGAGAATTGACCAAGATAGATGAATGCACCACAGACTCAATGAGAAGGCTAAATTCACTAACCAAGATTCATTTATCAACTGATATCACGTGAATGTGGGAATACCGTAGCATTTTCCTCAGGTAGCTTCCATTGATACAAACTATTCAGAAATTTATAACCTTGGTAAACTCATTTGACTCAATCTGAAAAGGTCACACACCCTTGTCATGTACACACATGGTCCCAAAAATAGAATATGGTTTCTGTGGAAAATACACTGTATTTCAGCACTTGTACTTTGCACATACTGGAGAGACTAACTTGTACTTTGCACATACTGGAGAGACTAGAGTGAATGTCCGGGACTGTTTCTTGGCACAAAAATATCCGCAGACAGTTCTTTCAACTGGAGGTGACATAAATTATTATAATTCATCAAATTAGCAGCAAAAAAACATACAGCATTGCATGCAAATTTGAAAAGTCAAATAAAACAAATGTAAATCTGGAGCATGGTACGCATTTATTATTTCTCAAAATATTATAATAATAATTTTCCTGTAACTATCAACTATATACTATGATTTAACCTTGTCACTATCAGTTCCGCCTTTTCATCACACAATAGTCTCGCTTATAGTCTTTACTTTTCTTTAGAAGATTTGGACACAAATATTGAAAGTTTTTGAGTAAAAACTGAAAATTGACTCAGTTATGTCTGATGGCAAATGCCATGATATTTGTAGCATAACTACTTTTTATTAATCATCGATATTATAATTTTTATTTGCTTCATTGTTATGGTAATTGCGTGGTCGCACGCAATCTAGACAAAGTCGCTTTTTGAGACATTAGAATAAAGTTTTCTGACAAAATTTACACATTTACTGTACTTTGATTAAAATAAAATTGAGTTAGTATTTCAAAATAACTAATGCAAGATATTCACACTTTAAGTTTACTATAAGAAATGTACTTAGACTGAACAGTGGAATAGCCTTTGAGACTTTGTATTGTTTACCTCCAAAAAAGTTTCTACGTGTGCACAGTGTCAAGTTGAGGTTTTATACAAAATGTTTGAAAGCTGTTTAGACAGTGGATTGCATTTCCAGAGATGTACAACTTCAGACCTTAGTTGGTATGACATTACCTCTAGTGTGTGTATGTGTACGATGATGTGGGTTTTATTTTGAGAATGGTGACAGTAGCTGACTGGTACTCTAAGGCTTTATAAATGGCACAGAAAATTCATAGATTGAGTAAGCATTTTTTAAAAGTGTTTTTTGAGAAAGCAGAAAGGCAGAATTTAGAGACAATCATCGCAAATACAGTATACAAAAATTCAAGTGGTTTTGCACCATTTTTCATTTTCACATAAAGTTAAACAATTAATTTTAGATAGGGTAGGGCTATATCAGAACCACCCATTTTTTATTTGATCTAAATGGCTCTAAATCTCAGACTAGTAATACAACAGACTCGCAACGCCTATTGTTTAAGGTGTTAATCGGCTTAATTGTATATGCTATGCGTGCCACGCTCTGTCGCATTGGCATAGACACTGTCGAAGTTTACCGAACACTGGATATTCTGCACACTTCACGCTTCTTCGGAAATTGTGTATTTCTTCGTAAAATGGATCAGGACATTTTTAAAAAAACGTGAGATGCGTTCTGGACATTTTGACCTTTGCAGCTGTGTAAGAATTTTAAGAATCGACCAACAATCAGGGGAGTTACAAGTAACTGAATGTCTTAGTGTTTACCTCAAATAGTTTTTGAATATATAATGAGCAACTTTGAAACGATATTTCTCACTGTTGCGGATTTTGCAGAAGGTTTCCAATATTTTTGAGAGAGCATATCGCTGCGTTTTGAACGATCATACCTCTTTGTGGGTTACCCGTTTTGTTTTTGTGTTTCGGGATGCCGAAACATGAGGAGACGCTAAAATTGACAAGCTTCTAAAGCATATTCCATCATAGATTAGTCACTGTTATTATTATTATTATTATTAAAAGTCCAATTAATTATGTATGCACCGGGAGTATGAATGCTTATCAGGGACAGGAATGAGGAAACAACTATCAATAAATAATATAATAGAAAGTCAGTCTTCTGAATATCAGATAACTACGAAAAATAATAGTTTTTTGTGTCAGCCACAAAGATAATTGGGCTAATATGTTTCTATAAACATACACACTAGTAGAAATAGTAAGTATGGTACAGGTCCAAGCATAGGGACAATTGACATGTTCTATCACATCAAGCCAATCAAAACTTCCATACCAAACTACTGTGAATTGAAACAATGCAGTTTCTATACAAGGTTCCACATTTATCTCACTAATTATTTACTGTGTGCCAAGAAAACCTCAATTCAAAAGCTGGTTGGTTTGTTATTGTAGACCAGAGTAGTGATATGATATCTCATCAAACAGTGTTTTGATCAACCAATAAGCTTCCTGCATTTGATCTCCACTTTTTATGTCCACCAAGGTCAAGGGTCATGTGAAGCACGAGGGGAAATTTCCCTTACTATGCAATGCAAATACTATTGATTAAATTTGTCATAAATAGATAAACAAGTTGTAGGGCACCAAGTCAAATCAGCCAAAATAAGTGTTTGTTGAAATGATTTTTTGACCTAACTACTATTGCTAATGCTTGCTTGCCAATACAGGATGAAATAATATCACTGCATTAATGATTTATAAAGAGGTTTTGACATAAAAGACGATGTTTCTGCCAAGTCCACATTAACTGTTAGACCTGCCATGTGATCATGTTTTGAAAAGGGTCAAACAATAAACAATACATCATCCTTGAACCAACTTAGAAAAAAAATTGGTCAAGGACCAGCTGAGAACTGTAATCATACAAATAATGAATCCAATTTATAAAGCTCAAACTTTTCTACTCATGTGGCCATTCATTACTGGTTTTGGGGGAAAATTACCATAATTTTAATATAGATTGTTGAATACCTTGTCTGTGCTGCTCTTCAAGTAAATCGGTATGAAGCGCTAAATACCGCTCTTCATCACAGAGAGTTTCAATTCGAGATTCTTCCTCAGATAACTGGTGCTCTACATTCCAGGCATCAACATCATAGTCTGAAAGATCATGGAGGTACCCTCGTCCATCATATCTAATAAAAATAAAGTAAATTAGATGATAATCAGATGATAAGCATTATCGCTATGGGTATTAAGTTTTATATACAGTATTGGCTCTATTAGTAGCACATGTACTAACATAAATGACAACTTGGTGCCTATGGTTATAATACGTCATATTTTAATGATCTTACACACAATAAAAGCAACTTTTGATTTACATGTGCTTCTGTTGTACGACGTTCACATGTAAAGAATTCAGAGTCAACTTTAACACACTATTTAAAAATACATGTGAACTGATAAGCTCAGTGTTGCCCCAGGTTAACATTTCGTTTAGCTAAGCGTATAGAACTGGTCTTGAGCTCAAGCTCTGTGGTAAACCCCAAGATAACATATGCATGAACATGGTGGAGCACATGTCATTAACTCCAATCTAATGATTCCAAGCAAAGTTGGCAAAATTATGTTTTATCTTAAAAAAAAAGATTTTTGATTTCTAGTTGGAGAGTCTTTGAAACTTAATGGTATAGAGACGAATGTACAAGCTTTAGAGTTTCCCCCAGGGCATTATAGAATAGGGGTTCCCAACTGTTAATTTTGGATAAACAATAGAACCAATTTTGCATAACAATGAATACAATATATATCATTTACATATTTATATTGTTATGCAAATTGTCCAATACTGTATGCACTATTATCTTTGATGGCTATAATTATATTAAAACTAGATTAAATGTTCATACTGCGAAAAACTGAGGCTGGACATAATGAATGCCCAATTAAACTATGTCAAAGTAGTCTGAAATGCAACAGTTTGACACTGATTTGTATACAACTACCTGCACTACAACAATGTTAAACACCATATTAAACTTTAGCATATGAAAAGAACTTTGGTTAAAATTAATCCACTGATAAATGTCTACAATTAGAGTTAGCCATGCTTTTACCAGTATGTTATGATAATAGAGCAAGTATTTGTCTACCAAAGTTAGCATTTGAGGTTTTAGCCTTGAACTGCTTTTCCAATGTTAACAGAATGTTGAGCATGAAGAGAAAAAAACTTCATACATGAATGCTTCCAACCAAAACATCAGTCACCATTAAGTACACCAACTGTATTTTATGTCATTTGGGTAGGTCATTGATTTTTTAAAATTATTTAAGATGGTGGTCTGACTAGCATGCAACTCTCTAATTAAAATGTTTCTATGAAAACACATTGAAGTGATAATAATAATTATAAATAGCCAAAATATGCGACTAGGTTGCAAGGTGCATAGTATATTTCCTGGTTCTGCAGGTAAGGCTTTTTTTATTCTTTGTTTCGCGAGTTTTTATAAGGCAATTTTTTTGAGGAGAGTAGAAAACAAATAAAATTAATTCTTTTTTTCCATTAGATTTGTGTGATTCTCAAAGAATAGTAAGTGATATCATTGATCAGAGAGAAGAAATGAAATCAAATGTTATTCCATGTATACCCTTGTTTCTCATCTGCGCGAGACTTCGATACCTTGATCATGATACTCCCCCGAAAATGCAACTTTGATTTGTTATGCGGCGGGCGGTAAAATTTTAAGATAAAAATAATATTTTTTTAGCATTTTTTTGCGCTTACAAGTCGGCGGGCGCGAGAAATTACGATGAAATAAAATTATATTTTTATTTCATTTTTGGCTCCTGTTCATTTGCCGGGTTCGCGAAACAAGGGATAATAAAAGTCTGGCCTAACAGAATCAAGTCTCCTTGCCACTTAGACAATACATTACAGTTATGACTTAGAATATACAGCCCACATAATAACTTACTCCATATACCAGACACATAAAATGAATTTATGAATGAAATCTCTATTTAATGACTGTAATGAAACAACGTGTCCAAGGACATGCGTGTAATTTTATTTTATAACGAAAGTGATAAACATGCACATAACTTTAGTGGAATATTTGACACTAAATAGTTAGATACTACAGGGAGACAATGTCAAAGATGTTTACTTGTAAGAAAGTTACCAGTGAAGTTATTGAACTTTAGTTTATTTAACACCGTAGATTAAAATTGACACTAGCACTGCAAAATCTATTATTACTTGATAATTTCAACAAGCACAACATGCTGAGCTACGCAATTAATCAAACAGGAAATATTTTCATTACATAAATTAGCAAAAATACAAAAAAGCCAAAAAAAAATATTTTTTAAAGTTTGTACACACAATCTAAAGCACAAAATAATATACTAGTACATGTATCAAAGTACTAAAAAACCAAGATAGATTGGGACATCTATTGTTAAAGTTTATTCTCTAGTTTCAGATGCAAGCTGTCTCAAACAGCTGTGGCAATAGGTAGTTTGCCCTTGACAATAAAACAATGACCTCAAGGCCTGTCACTTCTTTAGTTATTTACTTGCAATTTATTATGATTGTCTCTGTCCTCATTGGGGTAAAACAACAGAGGTTCTGAATTGACCTTATATTTTCAGACAAGCTCTGGTTCCCTCTGTAATATAAATACCACTACGACGGACAAGTTATGTTCTCCACACTCATTGTAACTATGTCATCAGGATTATTAGGACAATCCCACGACTCCAATTAGCAAATCAGATATTTATAATTTGTTTCATTTTAGAGTTCAAGGACAAAATACAACTGTATCAAGGAGTTTGAGATCTTTCAGTTGAAAAATAAAATATTTGGTACCAGCAAAACACTCACAAAAGTGTGAATTTCTTAAAAAGTCAATAGGATTTACAAGAAACTTGCAACTGGCTATTGGGGGGGGGGGGGGGGCAAGAACAACAGTTTTCCACATGACTGAATATAATGATGTATGTCAACTACTGTGGAATACTTTATTTTCGCTGGATTTAATTTTCGCTGAAAAGGCTTTTTAGGCATTTTGCTTGGAATTTATTTTCACTGATTTTTGATGAGTTTAATGTAATATATAGGAAAAAAAATATATTCGCTGGATTTTATTTTCACGGAATTATCCCTTCAGCGAAAATAGCGAAAATTTATTCCAAGCGAAAATAAAGTATTCTACAGTAATTAGAGGTATCAACTCACAGTAACTAAAGATAACAAATACTGCAAACCAGTACTGCTGGTTAAACAAATAAACTTCTTATAAGTTTCATGTTTCAAAATAATGCTTTAGACTGGCTTCCCATGAACTGAATCAAGGTTAAAGCACTTAGAGCTAGGTAAAGTTAGTGGTTTCACAGTGAATGAAAATAACAATAAAGTGAGAAGTATTGCACAATAACTAATAGGTAATCAAAAACTGACCACTTAATGTCAATGAAATTAACACATAGACAGTCAGGCTCCACAACAACCAAAGTACCAGAATGCAGGGCTTTTTTTAAGGATGAAATAGCTATTTTGAACCATAATTTTGAGATTTTGGAATGTGAACACACAAATACAGTGTACAAGTATTATTTTATATCACAAGTATCCTCAGGTTTCAATGATACATTAGGAGAACATTTTACATCAAAATGCCGCTTTAAAGCAGTTTTTCTGAAACTTAATTATTTTATTTTATTTGGAGCTAAATCCAAGATATATGAAGCTAAGTAAAGTAAAACTAAATTTGTTATCATTGTTCAGTTTCATGTGTCCCCCTTCACTCAATAATTCTGACTGTCAGGATCAAATTCATCTTTTTTTATTATTAATTTTTAAAAAATGACAGGTTGTACGGGTCACATGAATAATATTAATTATAGTTATACTTCCATGGTCATTATTCAGGCTACCAACAAATAAATTGGTATGAATTACCACATACCTCGACCGACTGAATGGTTAGGCTCGATATTATATGTGGCTGCACTATTTACGTATCCTTGATTGAACTAGGCTGGAAATTAAACCGGTTGTATGAAAAAATAAGATACTGTTTTGCCTAAACTCCCCCTGTTTTATTAGTTTTCTGAAGCGTTCCCATTCAATGCAAAGCAGCTGGTCGGGTCAACAAGCAAGTCCGCATTTATTGGAAATTGCAACGGACAACACACAATATCTGTCATTTCGTGAAAAGTACCCGGGGAGCGGAACAAATATCGACTTCGCTTTCTGTTATATAGTGAGCTTCTTGAATTAATCTACAAGAATTTATATAATTCGTGATACTTTTATCACAGAATAAATGACGCCGCGATGTGTGAGCGACGTTGATTTATTGTTATCATTATTAACCGGCGAACGGCAAAGTCCGGTGTAGTCGTAATTGCGTTACAAAAACAAAAACAACTTTCATAGCTCACATATGTTAGAAACAACTGTCTAACAACGCTTACTATTATATTTACGTATTACTGTTGCTTGCCTTATGAACAAAGGATGAGCGTTTTCCCGCGAGGAAAGTTGAATTACTACTGACCTGTCTATCATTAAACTTTCGTCGCCTGTCCATGGAATTAAGTGTTTTCCTCGTTCAATATACAAAGCTTTTTCGTCATCGCGGAAGAGTTTAGCCGCATAACCGAATACAAACAGTTCATCCACTTCTTCTTCTCGTGCTTTCGCAGTTCCAGAAGGTATTACATCAAAAAAGTGTGCTCTTTTCGTCTTTATCTTCTTACCGTGTAGAGCCATATTTGTAATGAGTCACTTACATTGGCAGCATTTCGGTTTTTTCCATCAACATGACTCTGAGCCGTATTCGTGCCCAAGTCTCGCGAGATTTTAACGTGATTGTAGATAAGCGCTTAGTAAGTTTATACACCAAAATTCAAAAACTATATTCTCAAAACAGAGAAAAATCTGAATCATACCTATGGGTAAAAATTCAATGTATTATTATATTAATTAATTCTTTATGTTATGTTGGAATTTTCTTGACGTAGTTTTGCAATTGGTTCAACTATTGTGTCTGAACATACAGACTGTAAATAAAATAATATAATCAGTTCCTAATTCCGGTCTTTTCTAGCTGAAGTTAAAATGGAGGCTGTGTATAAAATCCCTTTCACAGTTTTGCAGTGCCCTAACCTTCGATTAAAGAAACCATCATGGATAAAATTGCCTTCAGCAATGGCTATTTATGCTTGTATTCTTCTTTCCTATTTTCTCGTTACTGGAGGTAATTTAAATTTCTCGTTATATGGAGCGTTTTGGGGGTGGTCGAGCACACAGCTGCTCGTCTGCAGACCCGGAACTGGACACGTCAACACACTCGTTCTCCTTGAAACCAGCACTTCACATGGCGTCGATCAAAACAAAAGAAACTTCAAAAAGTCGTCTTTATTTCGAACTTGGAATGCTGACTCACCAGTAAGCAAGATGCATAGCAATGCTTATTATATTTAACCATGTCGTGTGATATATTACAGGTGTTATATATGATGTAATTGTGGAGCCTCCCAGTGTAGGTTCAACAACAGATGAAAATGGGCATCAAAAACCGGTATGCTATTTTTTTTTATCTATGAATATACATATCTAAATGTGATTCCAGGACAAAGTGTGTTTTTTTTAATTTTTTTTATCCTTATGACATAATTAAAAGCCAGTTTTGATTGCAATGCTGTTCAATATGTGTTGCAATTACCATGGAATTACTATGCTTTCTTAAAGCAGCACTGTTGTCAGAACTTCACTTCATTTTGTGCATTTCACTGTTCTTCTGTTCGCTTGATACTCATTACTACATCCATCTTTTTAGCTTCATGCTATATCACACACTATGAGCTATACACAGTTCAAAACATAAACATTGTCTACATTTGTGAACTACGGTACTGCGAAAATGCAAGGTAACTTGTCATTGGTACCTCCTCTCTGTTCTCTAAACTGCAAACCGACACATTCGTATGTTTGACCTGCAATTTGTGATTAAAATTAAATAACAAAGTAAACTTCAAAAGATTGAGATTTGTAAAGCACGTCCCCTTCCTGCCACAGTTGAATATTTCTGATCTTCTCACTTACAAATGTCAAACTAAGGGAGGAAGCTATGCTCCGAATACTTATTTTGACCATAGATAAATCTCTATAATTTACACAAGTGCTACTAATAGAGCAAACACAGTATAATAAATAATATTGTAATGATTCAGTATACAGCCATTGCTTATTAATTAAGCAGCGTTAGTGGGTAAAATTTAAAACTAGTTACTAAAATATCTGGTATCATCTCTAGCGAATTGCTGTCCATTTTCGCTTTACCATGAATGAAAAAATATGCAGCATGCCTGAATAGTGAAATCCTGTACTGCATTTTAATAGATTATATTAACAAGCAGTCTTGTTCACCCCAAATAATTACTTAAGCATATGTTGAATTCAATTAGAAATCCAGTTTTTGGCTAACAAGCTTCATCTTGCATACCAAACTTGACACGGGGTCAACTGATTGACCAATGAAAACTTATAAAAAGGTCTACAAATCTTGCAAATTTTCTTGCGAGGAAAAGTTACAATCTAAGCATTGCCTGCGAGCAAATCCAATTATTAATATTACTGCCACACACCTTTATTAGCTTTTTTTGTCATGGGTAAATTGATTTACATTCACATTTTGGAAATCATTACCCAAGTCATAGTACTGCGATCACCAAGTGCTTCTGACCAGAAACTTTTGTACAGTGCAACATGACTCAAACATTAAATTTTGCAACATGCTCAATTTCTTTTCTACTTGTTATGATATAAATAATATATATAGTATATTAGAGAGATATTTAAAAAAAAATAGAATTGAAAGCCACAATGACAGGTCATGAAATTAATATACAAGAACTAGGTCTGAATTCCTTTGAACACATCTATTTTTAAAGTACAGCATAAGGCCCCACCGACTTAATTTTATGGATGACATCCACGCGCATTAGTTTTCGCCTGTTCTCAAAAAAAAAAAAAAAATCTCCAACGACGAGTCTCCACAGATCGGTTTTCTGTCTGGAACTTGCCGACTCATATTGTCGCAAAGCGCTGGCTTGTCGTAAAACTCTTTTTCGACTATCTAAAAACGTGCCAATTTTGTCGTAAATGATCTTCTGCACATGCGTATTGCGTTGCCGGGAATACGTGAGCATAAAAGTTCGAAGGAAAAACTGAGGGATTGTTGTAGACTGGTACGCAATTGACGTCGGCCAGGGAGATGTGACGTTTACACAGCTATACGAGAGATTGGTTAAAGCTAACCCCTACTGTGTAGAGAAGAGCAAGCAAGGACATTTCTGTATCATTGCAATGTTTTGTTAGTTATTGTCATAAAGTAGTGTATGTACATTCCGCCTTGACTAGTACTGAAAATGATGTTCATGTTGTACCTTGAATGCAGTGTTTTGACTGAAGGTACTTCATCATGACTACATGTACTAGAGCTTGTCTGAAATGGTTATACCTGTGACAGTAATACAGTACGAGATGTGTATATCAACATGTGCCTCCTACAAATAAAGACTTCTTGTTGTTTTTTGATACATTGTGTTCTGTGGTTCAATTCGTAATAGCAGCTCCGTAGTCCTGTGGTTTTAGCAGGATTTTTTTTTTCGCCCTCTCGCATTAGATTTGTGGTCTCCAGAGGATGTCAGCCATAAAATTAAATCAGTGTGGCCTAATATATGTTTTCCAAAATTTGTTAAAATAATTTTTGTGAAAGTTTAATTTAAATTTTTAAGTTCACAAGAAATTAGAACCAGAAGCATTCTCCAAAATCATGTCACTTTCCCACTACTGTGTAAACCCTGCACAGTAATATGCCCTGATGATGTCATCAAGGAGCCTCGATGTGAAAGAACTACAAAAAATTACCTGACAGTAGGCATCAACTTTAAAACTTGTGTTTAGTCCCTGTACTGGGATTTATGGATTGACCTCCGTGCGTGCAACTATCCATACTTTGCAGTATCTCACACTTGCTTGAACTGATTAAGTTAAAACTTCACATAAACATCAGGCATTACATCGGACATGTATTTGTTTCATGATTTGATTCAAGATGGCTAAATAGCAGTGATTTTAAAGCCAAAAATGCATCAAAATCACACATTATCACAATTTCAAACAATAACTTACTTTCATAAATATTTAATTTGTGCTCAGATATATAAACTATAATATATTCATATACCATGATTTTCTTATGCACTTAATAACTGTGAATATAGATGTCTTATTCAAGCAGAGTACATGTAAACTACAATATGTACTGCAGTCTCTCTGAAGTATTTCTATAGAGAATGCTTTAGAGATCTATGATGTGAAATGTATATGGCATATAGACCCATTTTATACATTGTTGTCTGGATATTAGCAGTCTTGCAGGAACCATTGAAATGACATGTAAAATATCTTGTGGTGGTGTCCTGGTAGTGGTATGTTACATGTAAAGGGTCTATGCTCTGGAATGTCTCCTAGTTTCTCTAAGTACTTCCAACAATGGCTACTTATCATTTGAATAGATCCAAGTAAAAAGTGCATGCATTCGCGTACATGCAGTAATTGGATCAGAGTATCAAATCAATTTTTTTTTTTTCCAAAAAATGGTTGACAGCTGGAAGAATATTGTATCTGGTAAAAGTTAGTATATTAGTACAACTGTCAAAACAACTTTTTGATCACTCCATTTTTTTCTGATCAAAATTTACTTGATGACCCATGATATTTTTTCATAAAAGAATGTCATATTTTCTCTATTAGAAGTGTATAAACCAAAAGTTGAAGAGATTTTTTCTTTTTTAATCATAAATACACGTGATATTTACATATTTATCTCATTGCAAGGCAGCTTTTTTCATGGTTAAGTAATTCTGATAATACCCTATTTGCAGAACCGTTACATTTTTCTCTATTGATCCTTGTTGATTACCTTGACAGGAAACCTTGTAACCTTGTTCTACTTCATTACAGGTGGCTTTCATGCCATACAGAGTTAACGGACAATACATCATGGAAGGATTGGCATCAAGTTTCCTTTTCACTGCTGGAGGCCTTGGTTTCGTTATACTGGACAAGTCAAACCAACCAAATATGCCAAAACTGAACAGATTTTTACTTCTCTTCATGGGATTTGTATGCGTCATCTTATCCTTCTTCATGTGCAGAGTCTTCATGAGGATGAAATTACCGTAAGTCGATCCACTATCTCGACCTTTTCACCACCAGGTGACAAAAGTCACCCATCTAACATAATTTCTCGGAAATGTTTGAGCAATTGGTACACAAAAAATGAAAGTTCAACATATCATTAAATGTTTGTCAGGCATGTCTTTGGTTGATGTCATTCAAATTTGTTATGGTCACACTTAGTGAGTGACTGATGAACGTCATTTTATTTGGAAGTTTGATCCATAATAGCCGACTAGTGGCCATTTTATTCAATTTTTGGTCAGGACTATTTAGTTTGAACTACAAATGTTGACAATGCTAGTAAATAGATTATTAACGACAAAAACCAACTTTTGATCGTATATCTCACAGGCATCTTTATTGAGGCCTGCAAATAGTTTTGAGAAGCTCAGCTCTATACGGTTTTGGGGCCACTGCCTCAATTTAAAAAACTCGTTCTTAGGGTACTGTGGGTGGAGACTAGCCCTAGAGTTAAACTAAGCCAGGCAAGATTGGGTTAATCTATTCACACATGTTCCCCAACATTTGGTTGCAATTAACCCGGGTTGATCACCACGTTTTGATACCTGTGTCAGCACCTCATTAATAGACATCTTTACTAGTCATTATTGATGCACATAGTTTTGCATCATATCATTTTTTCATGCACATACATGTGGTTTTGAATCATAAACAAACTAATGGTGTAGTAAATAAGCAACTCTCAATCATGTAGACTAACCCTGTACTTTTTATCTTATTTTTTGCAGAGGTTATCTTCAATCTTAAAGCACTGCAAAACAATCAGAGTGAGAGTGGACTGACTATATTTCAAACTAGATGCAGAGCATTACATCCAGTTTACCTTGCTCTCATCTATGCATATTGTATTTTATACATTCCTTCCGTACTCGTCTGTGGCAATTGAAATAAAATATATAAATTGTAATAAGCTTTTTTTTTTTTTTTGAGTGAATGCAGGTCTCTTCAAACGAGTATGTTGTAAAATAAACTGAACAAACCATTGAGAATGTCACAGCCTCCTTTTGTGTATTACTACAATTTGTGCACGTACCAATCTTACATTGAACTAATGACTTGGAATTCCAGACAATAACATGCGCGAGTGTGTGTGTGTGTGTGTGTGTGTGTGTGTGTGTGCGTGTCTATGCTGGCAAAATGTACAACATGTATCACAATTCTAAATTATAGTGCATTGTGGGATAGTTGGATCCAGATTGTGGGATAGTTGGATCCAGATTGTGGGAGCAGACTTGCTTCGTGATTGGCGAAGTGGTTTGATTCAGTCCCAACTATTCCACAAAACACAATGAGTTGGAATAGCGATATAGTCTATGGCTGCCAGGCGACCATCCTGGATTGTATTGTGATTCAAATATGCCAGAACACAATCATCTGTGAACCAAGGACATAATTGGACAGTGTGACTTTGAAATATAAACAGAATTGTGCAAAAAAAGATGAGTGTTACCAGCTGTTATCCAGTCTAAATTTGAACAGCATTGACAAGCACAATTTGGAGATGATGGTCTACACATATAAAACATAGGTTTTTGGCCTATTTTTGGTTCAAATATGGCTGTCAGTCAGCTATTTTGTATCTGAACAGAAAAAAAAATTCGATAGCATATGTGTACCATCAACCATGTACAAAGTTTGAAGAAAATTGGTTTATGAACCTTTGAGATAATGCAATGAATGGATGGACGAAACCAATCCATAAGTCTCCGGACTGTGTCCAGTCAGGACTAAACAAAAGTCTGGATCAGAGGCATTTGTGTATCTCTTATGTGCTTGAAACAAAAAAACATTTATTGTATAATCACTAAAATATGACTTATTTTGCACACTTAGTCATTTACCTAATCATATGCGCTGCTAATAGATAAATTATGGTATCAGTGTTTGGTTTGGTTACACCAAAAACTGCTTAGAAAGATATTCATACTATTGATGTTGTTGTAGGCTGTCATCCCTCATGAAATTCCTCTACTAATCTAATTGTAATTTACAGTAATATTACTTTTTGGCTTGTCTCTGTTCTAAAAGTCTACCCTTTTTTGTTAAGCATTTATGAGGAAAGTGGAGAGTACAGCTTTCCCCTTAATATTCAATTAAAGCAAGCTCAGAAAGAAATCTGTGTGCTGATGTATTGGATGTTATGCATATTAATATGATACCATGACCATATTTGGTCATCTGATATAGTAATCATGACTCATCTCGTGCCTATCTGCAATACCTCTATAGATATTAGAATTCTGCATATAAATGTGGTCACTAATTAGTAATATGCACAGATTTTAACCCAAAACTATTCAGGTTTTGACATTGTGATAGAGAAATTATTTCCACAGTTTCATTATAATTTGATGATTTGTTCTTGAGATATAAATGGAAAAGCTAAAAATGTGCTAATTATTGTGCAAATTAGGTAATTAATATTAGAATATGCATATTAATGCATGGATTTTCACCCACAGCTAATCAAGTCTTCAATTTGTCCCAGAACATATATGTACTAATTGTCATTGAACTGCGATGATTGGTTCTTGAGATAACAGCGGTAAAAACATACACATACTGGGGTAACCGCAAAGATTCCCTGAATTTGAATCAACGATTTCCAGATTGAGCTAAGTACTAGTATGTGATTTGTGGTTAAATGCAGCATGTAGTTTACCATGATATGTATATATGAGGTGCAATTTCTACTGATCATTGGCACATTTAAACAAAGTGATGTAACACGTAGCAACATGTGATGGGAGTGCGAAAAAAATAATTTAAACTCGCCAAAATCGCAGTACCGGTATTACTTTTTTAAAGTATGGTAACTCGGTAGCTCACAGGCTGTTGAGGGTGGAGCCAAAACAGGAACAGCAACCGTTCTTTATTTATCAACCATATTTGCTCAAAAGGGGCATGGATTTACTTTGATGTTTGCTTTTTATTCCCAACCTTATGGAAGTGGTGAAAAATATTTTTCTTTACTATGAAAAACACTTTGACCATGGTTTAAAACATTATTGTGAAGAATGGACATGTATATCTGCATGGCATGTCTAAACAAATTGTTGGTACAAACTGATGGTAACTGGGTAGTATTTTTATATATCTTTATCTATTGTTACTAGTAGTGATAAAGTTGAATGAGGATAATATGACTGGTTGCCAACTGACTTGATAACAAATAGACGTGAAGGAGCAGTTCAATTCTAAAAACGACCCAGCATGGCTATTATTAGATATCATAGACCTAAGGTCAGGGAACCTCTATCACAGAGGGACTGTGTCTAAGGTCTGCGGAAATTTGTGTATTAAATATTTAAAATTTTAAAACAGCGTGAATCATTAACGGTTTTTTATTCATGCGTAAGATATGCCCCCGCCCACCGTCCCTTTGAGGGACGGTGCCCCGCCATATTGACAATACTAACTGTCATTTAGATCACCGTCCCTCAACGGACGGTGTTTAGATCAACGAGTACAACGAAAGAGTGGTTAGCAAAGTTTAATTTGGTAATTCTCGTAAAGGAGTCAACGTTGGTATTTACTGCACGCCGCGAGATAGTTTGTGATCTACCATTTGAAGAAGCATTCAAAATAAAGTGTATATTAGTCACCTAATGGTGGCGCTATGTAGTTTTCAATCCCCTTCTGTCTCGTTATTTGGAGACTCGATAGTATGATATTGAACTGTCGGAAAGTCGAAACATTCTGATATTTTCTGGAGGACATGTTGACACATAGTTGTCAACTTTCTTTTCGACCGAAAAATCAGAAACGCGACCTCGAGTATCAGTTTCAATTGCTACGTACATATTGTGCAAATTTACCAGTGCAAACAAATAAACAATACATTGCAGGTTCATTTATTTGACACAGAACTGACTAGAAATATTACAGCAGTATAGACAATGTAGTTATCGTGTTAATATGCATAATCATATGAGTATCCACAACACTCAATAAATAAATAAACTAACTTACAATCTTGGTTTAATTTTTCAAAATCTGGGAAAACAGATTGTTTTTAAAGAAATGTTCACTGTATGCTTTAATTTCTGTATTGAAGCATTTCATTATGTAATGCGCCTCTTTTCACCTGTGTATTGTTGTAACGTCCTGTTTCTATGGGCAACCGATGGTTGGAAATTGAAGTGATTGCTGTGTGACTCTTATAGTAGTACGTAGATAATTCTTAAACTTGTAGATTTTTGTTCACCTTTTTGATGATGTCTTTAGTTTGTTACTGATGTTTTAGTTGTCATCTTTATTTAATTGTTTTTGTTATTCTTGACTATATAAATCTTAAAATTTTGTGTCAACTACTTTTCTCATATGTTTTATTATCATTTCTCCAGCCTCCCGGAGTTTGTAGCTATTGGTTGATAAAAGTTATAAATGTTTCTTTTCTTTGTATGTGGAATTCGTTTTCACTTTCTTGTAATGCTGCCTTAATAAAAGCAGAATGTTTATTGTTTTGTGTTCTTGCCCAATAAGCAAAGGCAAACAATGTATTTTTCACGCGACGTGTACGTCAATATGGGTCCTATATCGAACAGGACGCGGCGCCACTATGACTATCGTCCTTTAACAAAAACATTGAAAAATGTTGGCGATAATGGACATTCTTGTCGTGTACATTTCCTGTAGTCAAAATAACTTATATATCCATCTGTCAGTCTTACACTTGATTTTTTATTTTGATACAAACTGATAATCACTTTAATAAATGTGTCACCCCACCGTTGTACAACTTATAATACAGTATGTACCGCCTCTCCATATAGTGTCTAAAGCGTTTGTTGGTCATATCAACAAAACACATGTATTGTGGTTGAGATTTGTTTTCGTGACCTTACTTTTTTCTCATATTTGCTATAATTATTTATAGTTTATTTCATTACATGGTTAGATGTTCTACAACCCTTTCTAAAACCAATTTGATATTTATTTACTATGACTTCCCTATTAAAATGTACTTAGCCTATATTATTGTTTGATATTATTGAAACTATTAACTGGTTATAGTGATACCCCTGTGATGCGAGGAATCAATCACTCACTTCACCTGACCTGAACATTAGTACAATGTACCATTAAACTAAGTTTTCTGGATATTTCTCACGTGACGAAGTTGAATATCCTCGTTAAATATGTCCAGGTGTCATTAATGGTTGACTCAATTTCATCACCGCAAACTTTCTTGTTTTTAATAATTTAACGATTCCGTACCTCCTTCTCTGCAATGGTTCCTTTCAAAATTGCAGTGTGCACTACAAACTACAAAGATAGGTGTAGTTTTACACCAATCTTTTAATTGTCAAACATGTTATTACTTTCGTGCTCGCTAATTGAGCTCAGTTGTCTATAGTAATTAAATCCTGTTTCCGGGTTATTAATTCACATTTATTATTTTCACACAAACACAACGAACGGTGGGAAATTGTGACGAGTTGTTCAAATTGCGAACGGGGTATCCCAGTGACGTCGCAATCACGTGATCCAAGAAGGGCTTCCCCCATCACATGACTAACACCCGGTGACATTTCAAAATGGTAGTACAAGTGATTCTGACTCCTAAAATACAACGAGCGATCGAAACCATTTTAACTAGTGAAGAATTATCAGACAAGTTCAGGGCGGAGATTGAGAAGTTCACTCCCGTTGATAGCAAATATGACGAGGAGAATTCGCGGGGTATCCCGTTTGAGACGGTTAGAAAATGTCATCAACACATGACAAAAGGTAAGAATAAAAATCTCAAAATGAATTAGTAAAAATTACATCATGGTATATATGGGGAATGTTCTCGATTATAACGTTTTCTAGCACTGATAGAATCCAGAGAGCACCCACATGGCAGTGACTGTGTAATCTACACAAAGAAAATTGTGAAAAAAACAAATCTACAGCGAAGAAAGTATACATATTTCGTCTTGTGTCCTTTGGGGCAAATTTATAATATCTGTTAAAAATATTTCTAAATTAAGTTTAAAATTTACAACAGCATCTGATCAAAACTAGATCTTTCCTCCAAGAGTTTTGAATAATGGCCAACTGCTAATGTTATACTTATTATTGAAATACCAGGTATATGTATTTCTACTCATTATAACCTGGCTGCCAGGTGACCTTAATGTTGATTGGTTATAGCGGAGAGGTCGTCACCTGTGCATGTGCGGGAATTGAGTCCTAAGGAACAATAACAACGCACACTCAAAACATAAAGGCTTATGGGTACACACTTGTTTATAAATATTGACACGTTACGGCAGTCAACTTCTCTGCTTTAATCTGAAAACTAGTATGCAAATTTTCTGAGCAATAGATGTTAGTTTCCTATGTGCTGCATATCTGATAGTTGTCACAAGACATTGCTGTAAATTTTAATGGTTAGAAGCAAGTGATTTACCGTTCAACTGTGAGATCTCGCGATATGCATGAAAAACGCACGTCTGCCACAAAAATCGAACGATTTGATTTTGAACTCGAATTTCTTTATTTCGTAGCTCGACTGGCCGATCTTTGACAGAGGAATATTGCTTTTGAATACCCTCACTTAATCGAAATTGTCTATCATCAAATGTGGACAGCACATTATTAAGCATGGAAATGCCCCCAAAATATGTTCGCGTTTGTCGAATCCCACACGATGTTTGACGCCACTACGACGCTATGACCTTTGTTTGTTCTGTTTATACGTTCCATTTCACGCATAACGCGTGATTCTCGCAGTGAACGGAAAATGGTCTACTCTGATGGGTAACCAGTGGAACTTTAATCTAGTTACTAGTACCAGGCTTGCTCAGAAAGTTCATTTTTTGTTCAGGTATTTATGCGGTGTTTATCATCAATGATACCTAGTATTGCTGTAATGATGTTCTGAACAGCTATGTGTACATTGATTTCTATCATCATTTTTTCATCAGACATGAACTATTTTTTTTTAATTTTTCATTAACCCTCTGTATTTTCCCTTCATACTAATATTTAAAAATGTTCCATATATGGTTATTTATTTCAGATTACAATCCACTATATTTACATGAACTTCTAGATGAGAGTGATATTTATTTTCCTCCGCTTCCAAAGCCGAAACGGGTAAGTCAGTGTATAAATACTGTCAGCTCTGATAACATTTAAGCATTGTCGAGTTCTGCAATATAATGTTAATGAGAAAGAAATTATTTACTTTTGTTGGTTGGGAAAAATCCAACCATATGACTATAAATTACTTATAAACATACATTGCATGTTAAATTAAAAATTAAATGTTTGAATAAAATGATGTTAATAAGTAACAATCAAATCAATGTATGAAAAATAAATTACCCTATTTGGTTCAAAATGTTGAATAAAAATTACTCTAAAACTTGTCATTCATTCTGCAGCTTACTTTTGGTGTATGGACTAAACTATAGAGCATACACCACGATGTTTGGGAATAGATTTTTATCGGAAGGGCATAGTAGTTAAAAACAAATATTCAAAATGTGTGAAATGTTGGCTTTGGTGCTCAAGGCGCGACTGTTGGTAGTCACAGTGACTTTCACAAATTTTTTAAAATAAAGGTTTATGCAACTTTGATATCTATGTACAGTAGCATGCAATAACAATTCTGTGTAAACGTCAATCAATCAAACAAACGTATTTGTAACAGAACTCAGTGGACACTCACGAAGGCTGTGTAAACAGAAATGAACATGTGAAACCATACTTTACAAATATGCAAGAATGATATAGCCCAAGATATGAATGTAGGTTTCTTTCGTGATTTTGTATAAAATAATATCCAATTCACATGACGTCTTCAATTCATGAAAGATCTTCAGCGTAAATCACACCCTTGCATACCCTTGTCTTATAAATTCTTGTCAGTATCTATATTGTATTGAATATGAACCTGAGATGGTTTGTTAGATTAGGTTCAAAACTTGGCACAAGTCATTAATTGAGGGTCGTTTTTGTACTGGTAAGTTCCGTTACCATTTCTGTAATTAAAAAAACCAAAACAAAATATGTTGTTCATTACAGAATCCTTTAAAAATAAAGGACATTCAAGGTTTTGTTTCATTGATATGGATTTGATAAATTGTTATTTCCAGTTATTTCATCTCCTTCTGACTTTTTAGAATCCAGAACTTGTTGCCAGACTGGAACGATTGAAAGCTCAGCAAGCAAACCGAGAGTACAAACAAATGACAAAAGGTGTCGACAACCAGGTGAGTATGTGAACGTCTGCTTAATGTAAAATCTATGCAGTTTTCCACTCGATATAGTCACTCCACTACAATGTTAATAATATCTCATTACCCATTCAAATTTATGCAAACATAAAAAAGTCATTGCCAAATAAAACAGATTGCCAAACATCTATTCATCTTTTTAATACCAGTACATGTATTAAACCAATTCTTCTTTACCGATCTGAAATTTGGGGGATGGAAAATATAAGTAATAATAAATGGGAAAAACTCAATACAGAGAAAATTAATCTTAAATTTATTAAAGTATTGCTAGGTATTAACAAATACATGGCAGATAATGCATCTCGGGGTGAAATAGGAAAATTGCCCTTGATAGTCGATAAACATGATAAAATTTTGGTCACGATTAATAAATATGCCACTATGTAATTATACAAAAGTAGCATTAAATGACAATTTCAAAAGCACAATGGGAAACCTGTGTGAAAAACATTATAAAAGTATGTATATACACATTAATCTGAGAACATACACTAAATTTTAAATTAATCACAATTTTATTTAAATGTGTTAAATACAAATCAAAGAAATTCTGTAACTAGATTCAAAACAGGTAATCACCATTCAGCCATAGAAAAAGGAAGACACACCCAACTCAAGACACCATTTGAAAATAGGATTTGAAGACGTTGTTCATTGTATGACGTAGAAGATGAAATACACTTTTTTTTGGTATGTTCTAAATACCAAACACAACGAAAAGATTATATTCCCAAAAGAATCCATCACTAATGTACAGAAATTCATTTATTTACTAAAAAGTAGTGACAAAAATACAAGTAAGATATTACATGAAGGTGATTTTATTCACCATTCTTTCATTTTAAGAAATGAGCATTTTCTTGATTTGTAATACTGTTACATTCATTTTATTTACATATTACTATTAACCGATAGAAAATGTTATTTCTAAGGATGTAATAAAGATATTAATATTATTATGGAATGTAACATACTCTTTGTTGATTCCAGTTTAAAGGCTGCACACAATATAACACTCTGTACTAGTAGGATGTAAGGAAGGGAGAGATGTATACAATATGCATTTCTAATAGCAAAATGATTTTTTCTGACAGATAATTGGATCACAAAACACGTTTGCTGAGTTTGGTACAGAATGTAAGTGAGTTTCTATTCTACATTCTGCAACCATTCATTTTGTTTCCCTGTCACTAAAAATAGTGATATGTGTTGAACATTCAGTTGAACACTCTCCACATTCAGTAAAATTTCCCATGGACTCAATAGGTTTGTAGTGTGTCCATGGTGATGTGCATTATTACGCTAACACTTGAACTTGGACGCAGTGTTTTAGTACAGCAGTAACTCACTTGGATGATATTGTATATAGTTTCTTGATTGAAAAAAGTTTGTAACCAAATTTTAATGTTTTATAATTTTTTGTCGCCACATTTAAAGCGGGAGTGTCGTCACCTGTGCACGCTTGGGAATTGAGTCCCAAGCGATGATAACAACACAGGCTAAAAACGCAAAGGCTCATAGGCAGACGCTTGTTTGTAAACAATGACACGCTATGGCCATTTGACGCATGCGCAGGTGACGACTCCCTCGCTTTAAAGGCAAACAGTACAAGTATTTCTGTATTATGAAATAGAACGATTTTGTATTATGAAATAGAACGACTTTGCTTGTGCATGTGATAATGCTGAATATTTCTTAATTTCTTTTCTCTCTCAGTGAGATCAGTTAAAAAACAAGTCTTGGCGGTATTCAATTCATTTGTTACAGTAATTTGTGCATTTGTATTCGGTTATATGGCTGCATATTACACGTATCAACCAACTGCATTTGTAAGTATCTACTCTAGCATTGTTGTCAAGAAAAGCGTTTTATTCCTCGGGACCACTTCATCTGGAATTTCTGGTCTTTAATGTACTCCCCAGTATAGGCCTTTAATGTATTCCCCAGTATGGGCCTTTAATGTATTCCCAGTATGGGCCTTTAATGTATTCCCCAGTATGAGCCTTTAATGTACTTCCCAATACGAGCCCTTAATGTATTCCCCAGTATGGGCCTTTAATGTATTCCCCTGTATGAGCCTTTAATGTATTCCCTTGTATGAGCCTTTAATGTATTCCCCAGTATGAGCCTTTAATGTATTCCCCAGTATGAGCCTTTAATGTATTCCCCAGTACAGGCTCTCATTACAGATACTCTCATGTCCGCCTGTATTTAAAATTTTAATTGTTGATTTTTTTCTTTATTGCAGTGTATACTGGTCGGATTAATTATGTCTACAATAGTTGCTCTGGCCGATATTTATTTCATTGCCAAGACAGTGATATGATTGGTTGCCATTGCTACAGTGAAGAAACAGTTTTAGAACTTATTTATTGAATATTTTGTTTTAAAAAAATCTAATAATTCCTGCCACATGCAATTGTATTTTGATTTTATCAAATCACAGTAATTGGTTTATCCAAAAGAGGCCAACTTGTGGCCAATTGGATTATAAAAATGTAAAAAAAAATAGCATTGCCAGAATATGCCTGTCAATTTTCTCAGGTGCAATAACTGCTTTTTAACTGATTTTTTTTTTCTCAAAGTTTATTTCTGACCAACAGACTAATTTTAATCAAAAGTTAAAAAAATTATCATAAAACTAAGATGTTCATCACAAATACTTGCATTCGATACAAGTCCCACTATAGTACTGTACAAATAATTTTGTGTTTACTTTAACAAAATTCAAACAGTTGTGACAACCACTACCTTATAAAGTTACTTAGAAATATTATGCACAATGAATTGCTGGGAAATAATTGCTGAATCAGCTGGAGTAAACTTTGCTCCAAATGAGGTCCTGCACAGAACAGAATCGAATCTTTGAGAATGAAATTTCAGTCAAATGATTTGTAACATATAATTAACGCATTATGACTTATGTCTTGTGTGTACTAGGTTTTGAACACAATAAAAACTTAAATGAAACTAGATATTCTAGACATGTTTGTTTTTTTCGAAATGGGGACTTATTTTTTTAGTTCTGTTCATCTGTTGAGCATTATTTTTCTGATGTGTGGTCTATTAAATTTAGTTTAAAGTTAGTACAAAGACAATCAATTTGTTTTTTACTGGCTGGTGACTTTTTGTGTGACAAAAAGCACCAAAAATCTTTATTTAGACATGTCATCAACTATTTCTCAGGTATGCCTAGGCTGATTTCATTAATATTTAGTATTGACGTAAATTGTGGGTTACTGATGCATGTCATGCTGACTTGTGGCCATTTTGTTTTCTACTTCTATTTTAGATACGCTTTTACAGGTTTTTCTTAAATTTGATACAAAGGCAATCACAGGTATTCCTGATTTTATTCAGGAATGAACTCCACACATGTTATACCGATGTACCTAGGTTTGTTTTCTGATTTTATTCAGGAATGAACTCCACACATGTTTTACTGATGTACCTAGGTTTGTTTTCTGATTTGATTCAGGAATGAACTCCACACATGTTTTACTGATGTACCTAGGTTTGTTTTCTGATTTGATTCAGGAATGAACTCCACACATGTTTTACTGATGTACCTAGGTTTGTTTTCTGATTTGATTCAGGAATGAACTCCACACATGTTTTACTGATGTACCTAGGTTTGTTTTCTGATTTGATTCAGGAATGAACTCCACACATGTTTTACTGATGTACCTAGGTTTGTTTTCTGATTTGATTCAGGAATGAACTCCACACATGTTTTACTGATGTACCTAGGTTTGTTTTCTGATTTGATTCAAAATTGTCAACTGGTGGTCTGCCTTCAATCATTTCGAGGACCTGTTTGACCAATTTAGTACAAAGTAGGTGCAACTCTTAATAGTATACATTATGCATGTTGGTTTGTTTTTATGTTGATGACCTCTGTCTGACTGGTGGCCATTTTAGTCACACAAGTCATCAGCAGTCTTTGGGTATGAACACCACATATGATGGGTTACTGATGAACCAATTTTTTTGGTGTGATTTGATTCAAAATGGCTAAATAGTGGCCATGTTAATTTAATTTGTTCATGGTTTTTAACCATTTCCAGGACAAGCTTTGACATCTTTCGCCATTTTTGTACCAAGCTAGTACAAAGGAAAGACAAGGTATTCATATGTACATTTGTTTTAAAATGTCATCAACCATTTCTCTGCTGTGCCTGGTCTATTTTTATTCAGATACTCATTACCTCAATAACACAATTGCTGGGAATGAGCCATTAGCGCCCTCTATGGCGACTCATGTCAGAGATTGCACAACAGAGTGCATTGATGTCATCATGCTAATAGTAAAGTATAAATATATATTCACTTGTCAATGTTTTCAGGTGAGCCGTGGCGTAGTGGGATCGTGTCATACGAGACTAAAGCTTGTGATTAACCCTCCATAAGCGACACTGGTACAACATAGCCAGTGTCGTGGAGAACCCCACTCTGCCAAACCGACACTCACTTTTATGTTGCCACCAGATTTTCAGTTGTGTGTAACATTGAACTTTTTCTATATTCAAGAGCCAGCTCCTCTTTGTAGCTTTATTTTAAACTTCACGACTTTTTCAGATTCCTGCAGTGGCGTTATTAAGTTTATAAATCCATAGTTGCTTTCTATTCATTTTTTATTTTCTGGAGAAAGTTTACTTACTATGACAAAACAAACACATGTTGATCAAGCAAATACGAAGTTAAAACGATACCAACATTTGTATAAAATTACAATCATTGAACATTATCATACCAAGAATTCACACAGATCCCAACTATCAAATTATTTACATATCTCAATCCACTAAACACAACTTTAAGAATAATCTTAGGAAAGTAACTGTAAAGGTGGAAATGTTTACAACGACTGGGAAACTATTAATTATGGTCCATTTAAGTAAAATTATACTTTGTTTGCTCCGAGTTAAACTGTAATATTTTCACTTATTTATTTTTAAATAACTATTTTCAGAGAATACAGTAAGTATATATATCCAGTTTAAGCTCTCCTAACTAAAAATTGACTGATGGTAATAATATTTTTTCCTTGATGGATGGGATGGTTTTTATGATTTTAGAATTAATAATTGTAAACTGTTTATTTTAGAAATGTAAAGATATAATTTTTTGAATGGTTTTAATATGAATCTTCAGTACTTATTTCTTGATAAATTTTAATAACGCAATTACCACAATTGGAATGAGCCGAGCTAAGCGCCCTCTACGACAACTCATGTCAGAGATTGCACAACAGAGTGCATTGCTGTCATCATGCTAATAGTAAAGTATAAATATATATTCACTTGTCAATGTTTTCAGGTGAGCCGTGGCGTAGTGGGATCGTGTCATACGAGACTAAAGCTTGTGATTAACCCTCCATAAGCGACACTGGTACGACATAACCAGTGCCGTGGAGAACCCCACTCTGCCAAACCGACACTCACTTTTATGTTGCCACCAGATTTTCAGTTGTGTGTAACATTGAACTTTTTCTATATTCAAGAGCCAGCTCCTACTTTGTAGTTTTATTTTAAAATTCACGACTTTTTCCTGATTTCTGGCAGTGACGTTATTAAGTGTGTGAATCCATAGTTGCTTTCTATGCATTTATTATTTTCTGGAGAAAGTTTACTTACTTTTACAAAACAACCAACATGTTAATCGTACTAGTAATTCATTTGAAGGAGGCACAGTTATTTGAAAAATGAAGCGAATCTTTGTAAATCCACTCACGTGCGAAAATTAAATTCAAACAAACAATCAAATGCGAAGCTAAAACGATACCAACATTTGCATGCCATTAAAACCATTGAACATTTTACATACCATGAATTCACACAGATTCCGACCATCAAATAATTTACATAATATTCCGATCTCCGACACAATTTTACTAACAATTTCCAAGTTATTACAAAAACACGACATAGTGGTATTTATATGAACATTTATTTAAACATGTCATCAATCATTTTTCACATGTGCCTGGTACAGTTTCATTTAAACATGGTGTTATCTGGACTCATGGAGTTTACTAGCTCACGCCATTTATTTTCGTGGTTTGACAAAAAAACGGTAAATCCTATCCTATTTTTAAAAGCAAGACATGATGGTATGAATATTTCTTGTGATCAGGTTCAGTGTCTGAGTAGGTATCCCTCCAATACTTTAAAGCGGGAGGGTCGTCACCTGCGCACGCGCGGCTATTGAGTCCCAAGCGATGATAACAACACACGCTAAAACGCAAAGGCTAACGGGTAGACGCTTGTTCGTAAACAATGACGCGCTATAGCCATCTGACGCATGCGCAAGTGACGACTCCCCCACTTTAATGCTCTATATTCACAACCAGCCGTACATATATTGAGCAATTTTCAAATGAATTTCATTATCCAGTGATACATTGCACAATACATTCAAATAAATCCACGATGTTATTAGTCCCCGTTCGGACGGAGTCCGAAAACGGGGACTTATGTTTTGCCCTGTGTGCGTCCGTGCGTCCGTGATCACCTGTATCTCGAACATGCATGGACCGATTATGTTCAAACTTCACTCATACATCACACATTATATGGGACATATGCACATGCATTTTTTTAATGATCCGATTAACGATAGCCGAATAGCGGCCATTTTAAGGCCGAAAATGCATCAAAATCGCACATTTTCACCATTCCGGACCCGGATCTCAGTTATGCATGGACGGATTTCGTTCAAATTTGGTACATACATTAAACATAATAGGACCTTGATGCACGTCATTTTTTTTTCCGGATCAAGTTCGAAATGGCCGACTGGCGGCCATTTTGTTTTAAAGAATTCAGTTCTGGATCCGTATCCGAGACATGTCTGGATTGATCAAGTTCAAACTTCACACACACAAGGTACATCATGTCACAAATATGTATGTGCATTTGTTTCATGATCCGCTTAACAATAGCTGAATGGCGGCCGCTTTAAGGCCGAAAATGCATTGAAATCGCACATTTTCACCATTCCGGACCCGGATCTCAGTTATGCATGGACGGATTTCATTCAAATTTGGTACATACATTAAACATAATAGGACCTTGATGCATGTCATTTTTTTTTCAGATCAAGTTCGAAATGGCTGACTGGCGGCCATTTTGTTTTAAAGAATTCAGTTCTGGATCCGTATCCGAGACATGTCTGGATTGATCAAGTTCAAACTTCACACACACAAGGTACATCATGTCACAAATATGTATGTGCATTTGTTTCATGATTCCATTAACGATAGCCAAATGGCGGCCGCTTTACGGCCGAAAATGCATTGAAATCGCACATTTTCACCATTCCGGACCCAGATCTCAGTTATGCATGGACGGATTTCATTCAAATTTGGTACATACATTAAACATAATAGGACCTTGATGCACGTCATTTTTTTTTCAGATCAAGTTCGAAATGGCCGACTGGCGGCCATTTTGTTTTAAAGAATTCAGTTCTGGATCCGTATCCAAGACATGTCTGGATTGATCAAGTTCAAACTTCACACACACATGGTACATCATGTCACAAATAGATATGTGCATTTGTTTCATGATCCGCTTAACAATAGCTGAATGATGGCCATTTTAAGACCGAAAATGCATTAAAATCACGTATTTTCACAATTCCGGAACCAGATCTCAGTCATGCATGGATGGATTTTGTTCAGATTTAGTACAATGTGTTGTACATATGCAGGTGCATTTCGGTCATGATCTGCTTTGAATGTATATGTCACTCAAATATGAACGGAACGGGGACGTGTCATTGACAATGACTTGTTTGTCATATGTATTTCATTATTCAAAGACGAAAACTGTGATATCTTGTTATACTGACAATGAGAGATTCTTTAACACATTGCTTTGCTGAAAGTCTCCATGGATAGACAAAATGAATGGGAAAATGACGTCATCAAATCATATGTTAAAATTAGTGGAGTGACTGCGAAATGGTATTAAAGCGGGGGAGTCGTCGCCTACGCATGCGTCAGGTGGCCATATCGTGTCACTGTTTATGAGGCTTTGCGTTCTTAACACGTGTTGTTATCATCGCTTGGGACTCAATAGCCGCGCGTGCGCAGGTGACGACACTCCCGCTTTAACGCAAAATCATCTGTCGTGTTCATTACATCCATTCTATTTCACTTATTTACATATCTATATCGTCTGAGGTTACAGTGATGTAAAACATGACGCAATGAAAATCATTGAACATATATATATCCACAATTCACACAGGATCCGACCATCACATAATTTACATATCTCAATCCACTAAACATTATTTGGAATGGTCCCAGGAAAGTAACTGTAACGATGGAAATGTTTACAACGACTGATAAACTGTTAATTATGGTCTATAAAAATATACTTTGTTTGCTCTGAGTTAAACTGTAATGTTCTTACTTATTTACTTTTTCAGATATTCAGAAAATACAGTAAGTATTTCATTTACAGTAAAAATAGGTTTTTATTCCTAATTACATTTTTATAATACATTTCATAATTTGTGTTTAGGAAACAAAATTGGAAATTGCGTATGAATTACAACATTTAATGTTGAAAATGCTTCATACGCTTACAAAAAATAAGATCTTTGTACAAATTACGGACGAATACAATAGCTGTTTAAATTTAACACCTTGCCCATGTCGACGAATTTACGTTTTTTTAATTTATTTAAATTGCATTATTGCAAAAATAAAAACAATTGATTACAGCTTACGAAAATGCCTCTTGCCGACCCTCTTCTCAATGCATGCAAAACAAGTATAGCGCCGCCTAACAGGGGTTTGAATAAACACAAATATTTCAGTTGTCTGTGTTTGAGGGCGTATGTGCTGATATAAAAAATGGCGGCGTGCATGTAATAAATGCAACGTGAAGCTGTGTATATATAACTTGTTGTTACACCGAGTTGTGGGCGTCAATCGGGATTATTATTTACTGATTATAAGCCTTGATTAATCGTAGTCCCGGGGTAGCTTGTAAATTATAACAGCGAGTGGCTATAGGCCATACAATCACAGAACAAGCTGACGTTCGAAGCTGGCGATCACGCTGCCAACAGTGTTTAATTCTTTGATGAACTAGGTAGGAAACCATCGCAACCGGACATTAATGTTTCGCGTATTCGCTAACAATTCATGAATAATTGTTTCTCGGAGTTCCTGTATAAGAAGTGAGCGAGTATAAAACCCGAAGCTTTGTACGTTTTCAAACGCTGGATATAGATTTCTGTCCACAACTAACAATCTCTTCATCAAAGAAGTTTCACTGCCGTTGAAGTCTGGAGATCTTAAAACAGTTTATTTGACATTACTAAGTTGAATGGTATGGAACTGCATATTTTGGACCACAAAGTACATGTGATTAGCGTGGAGAAGTATGCCATATCCGTCGTAACCCGTGCATTGGTCAAACTAGCTTTATTGTATAAACAGACAAAGTAAGTTTGTTTTTAATCTGTACACATATTTAGTCGAAAAACTTCTTTAAACACCGATCCCACCCCTAACCTAAATCCTGACACTTATTTTAATGTCATTAAAACACTAATTTTTGTTTTGCAGATTCATATTTTGAGTGGGTGTGTCACGTCATACATGTATATCGGCTAGACTACATTGAAATAGAAAACCCTGGAATAACCAACAATAGCCATGCACGCAATACCAGCTGTTTGTTCAGCGTGTTTTTGATATTGGTGATGTGTGTGTGTGGGAGGGGGCAATTATTTAAAAAAAAATATTATACACTTAACAATTTTCAATAAATTTTTAACAATCTAGGAACAATTTGATTCAGTTTAAAGCACCATATAGTTGCTTTGTGTCAAGTCAAATATGGATTAAATGCAATATATACTACCGGGTATTAATGTAAAAAAATTGACTATTATAAGAATATTGGAAAATGCAAACTCAGACTAAACCATGCCAACATCCCAAGACCATAATACTGTTTCCACGACAATATCCCATGACCGCATTACTGCATTACTGCAGAAAGACAACAGGTTATAACTTATGGAGATATGATGAAAGTGGTTGAATAATTTAATAAAAATCATGAACAGTGAAGCTTATCAAATATTTTGCTCTGATTATTGGTTGTACTTTAGAGGTCACAGCAACAGCTGTTCTATAAAGCTTATGTTGCTGAGTCAGCAAATATTAGATATTATACTGGCTTTCACAAAATACAGATTAATTCAATCAAATAACGATTCTTGTGACGGCGTGACAGTTTTTTATGGCAATTTATAAAATATTTAACCATTATTTATGGGCAATACAAGTGTACAATAAATACAATTGTTGGTTTGTGTGTAATGTACAGAGACTCAGTAATGCATTTTTGATGGAAGGCAGTTTTTCTGAAAGAGACAAGAGTCTGATTCCTGGTACGCAGTTTGGAAATCAAGTAAGGTAGCTTTAAACCAGCTTAATTAAAGATAGCTAAATGGTAATTTACACATACTGTAGAGACAGTACTCATCAAAATAACAAGCAGTAATTAGGAATAATCTGACTGGTGATGTGAAAAAAAAACATCAACCAATTTAAATAGAATCTCAATGCATTTGATTGATTGCACGGTAAACTGTGATTACTGTAAACAGATTTAATTTCATGAGAGAAAAATTTTCAAATGAAAATCGCGAAATTTTGTACCAGTGAAAAAATCTCTGGGGTCTTACGACAATACATTTTAATCACACTTTTATGCAGTGACAATTCTTAATTTTTTTCCTGTTATGTCTCCTCATTTCAGTCTTTCTAAATCTTTGTAATTTGACACATCATTCCTATGCTTAGAAAACCAACACTATAGTGTATATCATGGTAACAGAGTGATGACACAACCCCAAATCCGCTTTTTAGTAAGAAATTGTTTATGAATTTATGAATAACTGATTTTGTTGTGTATTTTTTTTTCAGTTGTAAATTTTTTAGTTTTACGGAGACATGTGATGATTATTCAATCATTGTAGATGAGGAGGGATTCAAAGGTGAGTTGGTGAATTGTCTTATCAAAATCAGACTCTTAACTGCCATGTCAGAATTTGTCTCCTTCCACAAAATATAGTCTTTCACAACCTTTTGAATATCCAGAAAAGATGTTCTGTAACACATCTATCAATAAAATAAAATTTACCATTCACCATAATGAAACGTATCTTCACTTGTTGTAACATTCAAATTTTTTTCAAATCTGGATAGGGCTTAATTAGTAGTTTTATTTCTACGTATTCCACTGTAGTTAACTTTAAAATTGAATAATAAATAGTGAATATCACAACAACTAAATCTGCTAAAATAAGCTCCCCTCTACAGTAACATGCTAATGAGGTAAACATATTTATATGCCAAGTAAATATATACCTAACATCCTAATGTAGTAAATATAACATCCTAATGTAGTAAATATAACATTCTAATGTAGTAAATATAACATCCTAATGTGGTAAATATAACATTCTAATGTAGTAAATATAACATTCTAATGTAGTAAATATAACATTCTAATGTAGTAAATATAACATTCTAATGTAGTAAATATAACATTCTAATGTAGTAAATATAACATTCTAATGTAGTAAATATAACATCCTAATGTGGTAAATATAACATTCTAATGTAGTAAATATAACATTCTAATGTAGTAATTATAACATCCTAATGGAGTAAATATAACATTCTAATGTAGTAAATATAACATTCTAATGTAGTAAATATAACATTCTAATGTAGTAAATATAACATTCTAATGTAGTAAATATAACATCCTAATGTAGTAAATATAACATCCTAATGTAGTAAATATAACATTCTAATGTAGTAAATATAACATTCTAATGTAGTAAATATAACATTCTAATGTAGTAAATATAACATTCGAATGTAGTAAATATAACATTCTAAAGACGTTAATATTACATTCTATCGAGATTAATATAATATTCTAATGAGGTCAATATAAAATCCTGATGTCAATATAAAATCCTAATGAGGTCAATATAACATCATAAGGAGGTAAATATAACATCCTAAGGACGTTAATATTACATTCTATTGAGATTAATATAATATTCTGAGGTCAATATAAAATCCTGATGTCAATATAACATTCTAATGAGGTAAATATAACATCCTAATGAGGTCAAAATAACATCCTAATGAGATTAATATAATATCCTAATGAGGTAAATATAATATCCTAATGAGGTAAATATAACATCCTAATTAGGTCAATATAACATCATAAGGAGGTAAATATAACATCATAATGAGGTCAATATAACATTCTAATGAGATTAATATAATATCCTAATGAGGTCAATATTACATTCTATTGAGATTAATATAATATTCTAATGAGGTCAATATAACATCCTAATGAGATTAATATAACATCCTAATGAGGTCAATATTACATTCTATTGAGATTAATATAATATCCTAATGAGGTTAATATAATATTCTAATGAGGTCAATATAACATCCTAATGAGATTAATATAACATCCTAATGAGGTCAATATTACATTCTATTGAGATTAATATAATATCCTAATGAGGTCAATATAATATCCTAATGAGGTAAATATAACATCCTAATGAGGTAAATATAACATCCTAATGAGGTCAAAATAACATCCTAATGAGATTAATATAATATCCTAATGAGGTAAATATAATATCCTAATGAGGTAAATATAACATCCTAATCAGGTCAATATAACATCATAAGGAGGTAAATATAACATCATAATGAGGTCAATATAACATTCTAATGAGATTAATATAATATCCTAATGAGGTCAATATAACATCGTAAGAAGGTAAATATAACATCCTAATGAGGTCAATATTACATTCTATTGAGATTAATATAATATTCTAATGAGGTCAATATAACATCCTAATGAGATTAATATAACATCCTAATGAGGTCAATATTACATTCTATTGAGATTAATATAATATCCTAATGAGGTTAATATAATATTCTAATGAGGTTAATATAACATCCTAATGAGGTCAATATTACATTCTATTGAGATTAATATAATATCCTAATGAGGTCAATATAATATCTTAATGAGGTAAATATAACATCCTAATGAGGTAAATATAACATCCTAATGAGGTCAAAATAACATCCTAATGAGATTAATATAATATCCTAATGAGGTAAATATAATATCCTAATGAGGTAAATATAACATCCTAATCAGGTCAATATAACATCATAAGGAGGTAAATATAACATCATAATGAGGTCAATATAACATTCTAATGAGATTAATATAATATCCTAATGAGGTCAATATAACATCGTAAGAAGGTAAATATAACATCCTAATCAGGTCAATATTACATTCTATTGAGATTAATATAATATTCTAATGAGGTCAATATAACATCCTAATGAGGTCAATATTACATTCTATTGAGATTAATATAATATCCTAATGAGGTTAATATAATATTCTAATGAGGTCAATATAACATCCTAATGAGATTAATATAACATCCTAATGAGGTCAATATTACATTCTATTGAGATTAATATAATATCCTAATGAGGTCAATATAATATCCTAATGAGGTAAATATAACATCCTAATGAGGTTAATATAACATCCTAATGAGGTTAATATAACATCCTAATGAGGTCAATATTACATTCTATTGAGATTAATATAATATCCTAATGAGGTCAATATAATATCCTAATGAGGTAAATATAACATCCTAATGAGGTTAATATAACATCCTAATGAGGTCAATATTACATTCTATTGAGATTAATATAATATCCTAATGAGGTCAATATAATATCCCAATGAGGGAAATATAACATCCTAATGTGGTAAATATAACATCCTAATGTGGTATCCTAATGAGGTAAATATAACATCCTAATGTGGTAAATATAACATCCTAATGAGGTCAATATAACATCCTAATGTGGTAAATATAACATCCTAATGTGGTTAATATAACATCCTAATGTGGTAAATATAACTTCCTAATGTGGTAATTAAAACATCCTAATGAGGTAAATATAACATCCTAATGAGGTAAACATACTAATATGCTAATAATGACATTATGATCTCATGAACGTGGTCCTGCTTAATAGTGGTATTTTATATATTTAAAATACTGGAAATCTACACTAGGTTTGTAGGTTTAACATATCAGTGTACAAGCACTGATCAAAACACTCATATTTTATCTGAACTCCATTATTTTATTATTTTATATATATTAAATAGTCAATGTTTGCATTAGTTGTACACAATGTATTATAATCTAACTTGCAACAGATGTTAGGTACATGTGTCCTAGTTGCATACGTGCTATGTGTCATGTGTGCCGGTGCAGACTTAACACACCCATCCTACCAAACAAAAATTAATATCTCCATAACTTTTCATCAAATCCAAACAATTGATAGTATACATGTAATTTTTTGTCAGACTTGTTTCATTGATAGCTACTCTGTACTACAGACTATTTAATCCTACAACTTCCACATTTCTCTAATTGAAATCGCTGTGCAGCCTGTGAGACTTATTGTTACCCCGTATTATACCACTATTGGTCATGTGACCTGTTCTTGCTCATTATTAAAATAGATTTCTCTATTAACACTGTAAAGATAATGTTAATCAAGTTTTTACATTGTATTTACTCAAAAGTACATAAAACTGAATCAGTTCCTTGTGTTGTAATACTTCAATGTACATTATGGCTTCTTTGATTAATGTACGTTTTGGTTGCTGGCTGGTTATCTGTATAAATTTGTCATGATTGGTTGAATCTAGGAATCCATCTTTATAGGTTTTGGCTGTTGCATATCCGTTTCTCTGTTGCTTGCATATAAGATGCAGTTGGTTTTAAAATGTCCATCTTCAATTTTGTTACATTATTCACAGGTTCTATTCTCCAGTAGGATTTCAGGTCATTGATGTTGACCTCTTTCATTGTTCAGCTTGGACAACTCATTCTAAATATTGCAAATAACCCGATTGCTTTTTTGTCATTGAGTTTTTCTAAATGTTCGTTTGAAAGTCGTTAATTTTGATATTCGTTATATAGTTCTTAAAAAGATTATTTGTATATTAACTGGTTCAATATATTTTTTTTTGAGATCATGTAGTTTAGATAACCAGTAGTTTTTAGTTCAACGGACCGTAGCATTTTGTAAATGCACAAGACCGATGACTCAAATCTACATTTTCCTGTTATTCCATGGAGTGTGTTTCCTGTTGTGTTGATGTACCGGTAATCATCACCCATCAATGTTTCTTTCACCAGAAATCCCCAAACATGAAGATGTCAAAGTTCAACTTGATTCATGGCGTGTCTTGAACGTTGCCGTGGGTGCCTATGCCACTAATAAAGTATCTGGTCTTACCAAAATAGCCAAGTCTGTTATCCTGCCTCTAGCAGATTATCACGTCTCCGTTTTCTGCATGTCTACTTACCAGACTGACTTTATTTTGGTGAGTTTATTATAGATACCACTCAGAAAGTTGTTGCCATTTTGAAATTACAATTCTGTGTACCTAATTTGCTGATCACTAGGCTAGTAGCATAACTATTCACTGTTACCTTCTATTTTCATTTCTGGGTGAGATGATGATAAATTATATTATTATACATCTGTTACCGTAAAGCCATAAGTTACAGTGTGCCATAATTTTGCGGTATTTTACCATATCCCCCGGTATATAGAAATGCGAATTCCAAATATAGAATGATTACGTGCGTAAGTGTCCTGTAACAATATAAAAACAAACATTGCTGCCACCAGGGTTTGACTGGACTCCACACAAAGAAGTTTGCTGATTCTGTTCTAAACTTTTTGAACTCGATATTTGAGTTGATCGATACTCTCGCTGTACTGTCTTTGTGCATACTTTGAGGTATCCTCGTAATAAATAATCTATAAATAATATGTTCTCAGGTGAAGGAAGATGATATGAAAGCTGCAATTGAATGTTTGTCATTTAAGTATAATATTTTCCAAGAGAAAGATGGTGAGATGATACCAGTACCAGTGAATCATCCGGTAGATGAAGACAAACTACAAGATCCAGGTAATTTTACTCAAAAGAAAGTACGGAGGAAGAGAAAACAGCACCATCAATGGATGGGTTTTTAACTCTGATGACAAACAATGAGTCTAGTTCAGGGAATTACCTTGAATATGTTTGTAAAATTGAACACTATCCACGTTACCCACTGTCCTGGCCGTATCCTGGTGTTACCCACTATCATGGCCATATCCCAGTGTCACCCACTATCATGGCTATATCCCAGTGTCACCTACTATCATGGCCATATCCCAGTGTCACCCACTATCATGGCTATATCCCAGTGTCACCTACTATCATGGACATATCCCAGTGTCACCCACTATCATGGCCGTATCCCAGTGTCACCCACTATCATGGCCATATCCCAGTGTCACCCACTATCATGGCCATATCCCAGTGTCACCCACTATCATGGCTATATCCCAGTGTCACCTACTATCATGGCCATATCCCAGTGTCACCCACTATCATGGCCATATCCCAGTGTCACCCACTATCATGGCCATATCCCAGTGTCACCCACTATCATGGCTATATCCCAGTGTCACCTACTATCATGGACATATCCCAGTGTCACCCACTATCATGGCTATATCCCAGTGTCACCTACTATCATGGACATATCCCAGTGTCACCCACTATCCTGGCCGTATCCAGGCGTTACCCACTATCATGGCCATATCCCAGTGTCACCCACTATCATGGCCGTATCCAGGCGTTACCCACTATCATGGCTATATCCCAGTGTCACCCACTATCATGGCCGTATCCAGGCGTTACCCACTATCATGGCCATATCCCAGTGTCACCCACTATCATGGCCGTATCCAGGCGTTACCCACTATCATGGCTATATCCCAGTGTCACCCACTATCATGGCCGTATCCAGGCGTTACCCACTATCATGGCCATATCCCAGTGTCACCCACTATCATGGCCGTATCCAGGCGTTACCCACTATCATGGCCATATCCCAGTGTCACCTACTATCATGGACATATCCCAGTGTCACCCACTATCCTGGCCGTATCCAGGCGTTACCCACTATCATGGCCATATCCCAGTGTCACCCACTATCATGGCCATATCCCAGTGTCACCCACTATCATGGCTATATCCCAGTGTCACCTACTATCATGGCCATATCCCAGTGTCACCCACTATCATGGCTATATCCCAGTGTCACCTACTATCATGGACATATCCCAGTGTCACCCACTATCCTGGCCGTATCCAGGCGTTACCCACTATCATGGCCATATCCCAGTGTCACCCACTATCATGGCCGTATCCAGGCGTTACCCACTATCATGGCTATATCCCAGTGTCACCCACTATCATGGCCGTATCCAGGCGTTACCCACTATCATGGCCATATCCCAGTGTCACCCACTATCATGGCCGTATCCAGGCGTTACCCACTATCATGGCCATATCCCAGTGTCACCCACTATCATGGCCATATCCCAGTGTCACCCACTATCATGGCCGTATCCAGGCGTTACCCACTATCATGGCTATATCCCAGTGTCACCCACTATCATGGCCATATCCCAGTGTCACCCACTATCATGGCCATATCCCAGTGTCACCCACTATCATGGCCGTATCCCAGTGTCACCCACTATCATGGCCGTATCCAGGCGTTACCCACTATCATGGCTATATCCCAGTGTCACCCACTATCATGGCTATATCCCAGTGTCACCCACTATCATGGCTATATCCCAGTGTCACCCACTATCATGGCCGTATCTCGGTGTTACCCACTATCCTTAATTTTTGAAAAAATCTTTTGTGAAAGGTGAAAAAAATGACTTTTGTGCTCCGAATTGTCTGTGAAGTACAGGTCAAATGGACTAGTAGGGTTAGGGTTTTTGGGAGTAAGCCTTACCATCAGAATGTCACATTTTACTAAATAAACCTGCATAATTTTTAATGTTAATCAAAATCTACAACTAATTTATGCGTATTTGTGCAATTTTAGTGAGAAAGAATGAAGGGTGAAAACTAGCTGGTTCTAAGGATAGAACATAAATTTCAGCATATTTATCTTTACAACTATCTAGTAAAAACTGATATGCACTAATGATGACTTTGTTTTTTTATTCAGGTACACCAAGACCTATTGTGCACCCATTTACTGTTCCGTTGAATCGATTTTCAATCAGAAGCCTAGATCCAGAAACACTGCCTAATGTAGCCACAGTCCTCTTAGAACTTATGTTCTATTCAGACAGGTAGGAATTTCTTGCCAAAAGTTTGTGTTAAATCTGGACCAAATAATTTCATCTTCCCTGAAGGGATTAATCGAATTTATACAAAAACAGTTATGCAGGCTAATTATGTATTTTTCTTAATTTTATTTGTTTTTGATCAAATAATTTCCTGCAGGTACTCGTCTTTGTTTTTGATATTTGACTTTGAGTTGACTTTGGCGTTCAAAACTTTAATTAATAACGTCTTGATGAATCAAAAGTTTAGCGATCATTCATCAACACATTTAATTAATTGAAAAGACAACACCATTCTATGTGTTGAATTCCCAGCAATAAAAAATGTTTTTTATTGTTTCTTTTACTTTATGAATTGTTCTGTTTGCAGTTTATCAACTTCTCCACAAGATGGTCATGATCGTTTTTTTTCCTATTCAGTGGTAGATGGTGACATATCACTTGTACTAGATAGTGAAGCTCTTGTAAAGTAAGTTACCATGGGTTACTGTTAGTAACCATGAGTTACTGTAAGTTACCATGGGTTACTGTTAGTAACCATGGGTTACTGTTAGTAACCATGAGTTATGATAACTCACCACAAGTTACCATAAGTTATATAAATTCAAATACCAAAAGATATATTTAATTCTCTAATTTTGGTGAATATTTTTGTCATTTTTGGTAAAAAGTGATATTTTCGACTTCTTGTTAAAAACTGTAAGTCCGATTGCTTTGATACTATTCATATTGTTCATTTTCTAATGATGTCTTCAGTTTTTTAATTGCCATGTGCATTGCTAACAGCGGAGCTATCTCAGCCGATAGGCTGCTTGTTAAAAGAAAAAAATTAGGAATTATACAGACACTGCGTATTAATCTATTAATTTGTTCTCATTTTCTTGAAAAACATATTTTTGCTCGATTAGACCATTTACATCCACATCTTGGATGCACTTATACTTTTTTAGCTCCGCTGTCGACTTTGTCGAGCGGAGCTTATCATATGAGTGATTGTCCGTCGTCGTCCATCGTCGTCGTCGTCGTCGTCGTCCGTCGTCCGTCGTCCGTGTCAATGTTTTACTTTTTCGACTTCTTCTTGAAAACTACAAGCCTAAATGCTTTGATACTTGGTGTATATGTATCTTGGGTAGACCTCTCTTAGGTTTGTTCATTTCATGTTGATATCTTTAATTCTCTAATTTTGGTGAATATTTTTGTCATTTTTGGTAAAAACTGATATTTTCGACTTCTCGTTAAAAACCGCAAGTGCAATTGCTTTGATATTACATATATAGGTACTACATGTGGATCTCTCTCAGATTTGTTAATTTCGTGATGATATCTTCAATTCTCTAATTTTGGTGAATATTTTTGTCATTTTTGGTAAAAACTGATATTTTCGACTTCTTGTTAAAAACCGCAAGTGCAATTGCTTTGATATTACATATATAGGTACTACATGTGGACCTCTCTCAGATTTGTTCATTTTGTAATGATATCTTTAATTCTCTAATTTTGGTGAATATTTTTGTCATTTTTGGTAAAAAGTGATATTTTCGACTTCTTGTTAAAAACCACAAGTGCAATTGCTTTGATATTACATATATAGGTACTACATGTGGACCTCTCTCAGATTTGTTCATTTTGTAATGATATCTTTAATTCTCTAATTTTGGTGAATATTTTTGTCATTTTTGGTAAAAACTGATATTTTCGACTTCTTGTAAAAAACCGCAAGTGCAAATGCTTTGATATTACATATATAGGTACTACATGTGGACCTCTCTCAGATTTGTTCATTTTGTAATGATATCTTTAATTCTCTATTTTTGGTGAATATTTTTGTCATTTTTTGGTGAAAAGTGATATTTTCGACTTCTTGTTAAAAACCGCAAGTCCAATTGCTTTGATACTACATATATAGGTACTACATGTGGACCTCTCTCAGATTTGTTTATTTCGTGATGATATCTTCAATTCTCTAATTTTGGTGAATATTTTTGTCATTTTTGGTAAAAAGTGATATTTTTGACTTCTTGTTAAAAACCGCAAGTCCGATTGCTTTGATATTACATATATAGGTACTACATGTGGACCTCTCTCAGATTTGTTCATTTTGTGATGATATCTTCAATTCTCTAATTTTGGTGAATATTTTTGTCATTTTTGGTAAAAAGTGATATTTTCAACTTCTTGTTGAAAACTGTAAGTCCGATTGCTTTGATATTACATATATAGGTACTACATGTGGACCTCTCTCAGATTTGTTCGTTTTGTGATGATGTCTTCAATTCTCTAATTAATTTATTTTGGTGAATATTTTTGTAATTTTTGGTAAAAAGTGATATTTTCGACTTCTTGTTAAAAACTGTAAGTCCGATTGCTTTGATACTATTCATATTGTTCATTTTCTAATGATGTCTTCAGTTCTTTAATTGAAATGTGCATTGCTAACAGCGGAGCTATCTCAGCCGATAGGCTGCTTGTTTTCATATTTATGCGCTTTTTAATTACTTGATATGCTTATTATGTTTGATGAGAAATTGATGTACTAAGTTCAGACATCAGCAACTTAGAGAAGCCAGAAAGACATAATATATTTACTGTGACTGTTATTATATATCTGACGCAGAAAACATTAAAATTTATTCATCTGTGAAATGATTACAGACGTTTTTGAAAGTATTATGGACACATTTGAATTGTCATTCTTATTTAGAAATTGTGCGTCACATTTACGTCACACTTAAATACTTTCCTTTGTTTAAACTCTGAAGCACTATCATCGAGTGATGGAAATGATTACACAGTGAGAAATGATTACACAGTGAGAAATGATTACACAGTGAGAAATGATTACACAGTGAGAAATGATTACACAGTGAGAAATGATTACACAGTGAGAAATGTTTACACAGTGAGAAATGATTACACAGTGAGAAATGATTACACAGTGAGAAATGATTACACAGTGAGAAATGTTTCTCATTGCTATTTTGGGCTGTTATCTCTCATTTAATTAATATTACTACAAGCAAAGAAAATATTGATAATTTTTTCTCTAATCACAGATTCCCGCCTCATTCTCTGTTTGGTAGCACAGCTGGTGAATGTTGGAAAATGGTTAGAATCGGTGCCACACCGCTTGGATTTGGTGAGATTTAAATTCACTTGGTAGATATAACAAACGGAAAACTGACGCAAACATGATGATTTTATCACATTATGAATGTTACTATGTGTTATACCTGTATATCAGGATTCAGTCCTACCATTCATGTGACTAATGTGGTGTTGCATACTGTAAAATACTTTATTTTCACTTGGTATTAATTTTAGCTATTTTCGCTAAACGCATTCAATGAAAATAAAATCCAGTGAATATACCTTTTTTTCTATATATTACATTCAACTCATCATAAATCAGTGATACCTTACAAAACACCCATAAAGTCTTTTCAGCAAAAATTAATTCCAGCTAAAATGAAATATTTTACAGTATTTGTATGAATATCACAATGTTAGTTAACCGTGTCCATCTCTGCGTTGTGAAAGTTCATTTCAGTATTCTCAGTAGTATTATTAGTATTATTATTATTATAGCTCTTCAATCAAATTCCATGCATACAATTATGGAAATAATTAAAATAAGAATGCCTACAATAAATACTTTGGGTGCCCAATGTGAGCATGAGCACGTGATGTGCATTATCTATATCATTTCAAATTGTAACCACACGAATTCCATATTTGGATATTCCACGACCTAAGGTATGGTATGTTGGAAAGACTCATGTGGCGAGTGTAATAGCTTAAAATTATGAGGGAGATCTGTATTTTGCATTAAACATAAACCATCAGTAATGATCTGTTTCATGGAAGTTTATTTTTAATGAGCTAATTTGCATATTTTAGTGTCCTTTATCGATATGTAATATATTCATTCAGTTATTCATTTTTACATCCAGTGGAAAGTGGAATTGTTGCACAATTTGCTCAACCAGTCTCAGAAGGTGGTTATTTCACGTACTATATCAGTACATTTACAAAAGGATATACTTTGGTAAGGACCAACCCTCTCCCTTTTGATGTTACACATACTTCTGAGCTTTAATGGTATATTCCATCTCATTGCCTGTGCAACCCTGATGGAATATACCATTTTTGCTTTAAGGGGTATGTTCTGCTCTGACATACAAGGGTGGTGATTATGATTTCTGTTTTATTTGTTCAGATGAGTGTGGCATCGTAGCGCAAGTTTCACAACCCCTTGCTGACGCCGATATCTCAACCTATTACATAAGTACATTTCTAACTGATCATACTTTGGTAAGATGCTGTCTTTCAAACATTTTTTTTTATTTTTTCCATTTTCTTCCATTTTTATAATTTCTGCTTACTTTATTCTGACTAACTACTCATGCTAGACTATCTCTGAACTGAATCTGGATCTGCTCCTTGTTGAATCTGGAGCTCTGAGCCGCTGAATCTGGATCATCTTGTGCTGAATCTGGATCAGCTCTGAGCTGAATCTGGATCATCTAACTAAATCTGGATCATCTTCAGCTGAATCTGGATCAGCTCTGAGCTGAATCTGGATCATCTAGCTAAATCTGGATCATCTCAGCTGAATCTGGATCATATTTGAGCTTAAACTAGATCATCTCAGTGGAATTTGGGTCATTTCTGAGTCATTTCAGGCATTAATCTGGATCAACTGAGTCTGAGTATTGCATATGCCAAATTTGGGCCATTACTTTCATTGAACTAACCCCTTCGTTTAATCACTCATTTAGAATGTTGTCTACATCTATTCTGCTTGTTCTATTATATGTACATTGTATCTCTGAGTTCCATGTGGTTGCACTGATTGTATGTCAGTCTGAGTTTCGTGTGGTTGCACTGATAGTATGTACGTCTGAGTTCCATGTGGTTGCACTGATAGTATGTCAGTCTGAGTTCCATGTGGTTGCACTGATAGTATGTCAGTCTGAGTTCCATGTGGTTGCACTGATAGTATGTCAGTCTGAGTTCCATGTAGTTGCACTGATAGTATGTCAGTCTGAGTTCCATGTGGTTGCACTGATAGTACGTCAGTCTGAGTTCCATGTAGTTGCACTGATAGTACGTCAGTCTGAGTTCCGTGTGGTTGCACTGATAGTATGTCAGTCTGAGTTCCATGTGGTTGCACTGATAGTACGTCAGTCTGAGTTCCATGTAGTTGCACTGATAGTACGTCAGTCTGAGTTCCGTGTGGTTGCACTGATAGTATGTCAGTCTGAGTTCCATGTGGTTGCACTGATAGTATGTCAGTCTGAGTTCCGTGTGGTTGCACTGATAGTATGTCAGTCTGAGTTCCGTGTGGTTGCACTGATAGTATGTCAGTCTGAGTTTCGTGTGGTTGCACTGATAGTATGTCAGTCTGAGTTTCGTGTGGTTGCACTGATAGTATGTACGTCTGAGTTCCATGTGGTTGCACTGATAGTATGTCAGTCTGAGTTCCATGTGGTTGCACTGATAGTATGTCAGTCTGAGTTCCATGTGGTTGCACTGATAGTATGTCAGTCTGAGTTCCATGTGGTTGCACTGATAGTATGTCAGTCTGAGTTCCATGTGGTTGCACTGATAGTATGTCAGTCTGAGTTCCATGTGGTTGCACTGATAGTATGTCAGTCTGAGTTCCATGTGGTTGCACTGATAGTACGTCAGTCTGAGTTCCATGTAGTTGCACTGATAGTACGTCAGTCTGAGTTCCGTGTGGTTGCACTGATAGTATGTCAGTCTGAGTTCCATGTGGTTGCACTGATAGTACGTCAGTCTGAGTTCCATGTGGTTGCACTGATAGTACGTCAGTCTGAGTTCCATGTAGTTGCACTGATAGTACGTCAGTCTGAGTTCCGTGTGGTTGCACTGATAGTATGTCAGTCTGAGTTCCATGTGGTTGCACTGATAGTATGTCAGTCTGAGTTCCGTGTGGTTGCACTGATAGTATGTCAGTCTGAGTTCCGTGTGGTTGCACTGATAGTATGTCAGTCTGAGTTTCGTGTGGTTGCACTGATAGTATGTCAGTATGAGTTTCGTGTGGTTGCACTGATAGTATGTACGTCTGAGTTCCATGTGGTTGCACTGATAGTATGTCAGTCTGAGTTCCATGTGGTTGCACTGATAGTATGTCAGTCTGAGTTCCATGTGGTTGCACTGATAGTATGTCAGTCTGAGTTCCATGTGGTTGCACTGATAGTATGTCAGTCTGAGTTCCATGTGGTTGCACTGATAGTATGTCAGTCTGAGTTCCATGTGGTTGCACTGATAGTATGTCAGTCTGAGTTCCATGTGGTTGCACTGATAGTACGTCAGTCTGAGTTCCATGTAGTTGCACTGATAGTACGTCAGTCTGAGTTCCGTGTGGTTGCACTGATAGTATGTCAGTCTGAGTTCCATGTGGTTGCACTGATAGTACGTCAGTCTGAGTTCCATGTAGTTGCACTGATAGTACGTCAGTCTGAGTTCCGTGTGGTTGCACTGATAGTATGTCAGTCTGAGTTCCGTGTGGTTGCACTGATAGTATGTCAGTCTGAGTTCCATTGTATGTCTGTTTTCTTCATAACTATGCAATTTATACTAAAGAATATGTTCCAAAGGTCAACATTATGCAAAACTCACATTGGTTAGCCTGGAAATGTTATGGTTAACCAAAAGACTTAGCTTTAAAATTTGAATTCCCAAATCATTGCAACAGTGAATATTTGATTAGGTAGTCATATGACTTTTGTAAATGTTGGTCTTATGAATGTCCTTAAACTGTAAATAAATTTTAAAACAACACTGTCAGCATGTTTATCAGTTACCTAAATTGTAAAATTTGACAAACACAAGACAACAAACTATCTATAATATGAATAGTTTCTATCAGTCTTCCTAAAGGAGATTTGAGCTCAATAATATTGGTTGATACCATTTCCAAAATTACTTCAAATTTTCTTTCTTGATTCTTGTATTTTTTATTGTTTTTAATTACCAGTACTATTACTGCATATGTGCAAAAGTTATTTGTGAAACTATCAACTTTCTATTTCTTTGTCGCAGGTGCCTGAGGAAGATGCAGAAGACGTGATGCGGATCTTGAAGAGTCGTCAACAGTTACAGGCCATTAAAGAGGAAAATGAAGAAAACCATATCACATTTCCTGAACAAGAATTGAACCATTCCGATATTACGACACAAAGCCATGAAATCAAAGAAATTCATGACACTGTTACGCATGATTCTGCCGAAGAAAATGCATTAACTCAATGCACAGAAGGGGGGAAAAAACTGTTACCTAGGAAACAGAAAGATGGAAAAATTGTTTATTATTGAATAAATTGATAGTTTGGGCAAATGATATTTTGTTTAAAGGGTTTTAAACCAACTTTTTCTGCCCAAACTGTGGTGCAATGTGATTTTGCTCACAGACTTTGATCAAAGATTTCTCAAATATTTATCAATATCTTTCATTTTGTCTGCCGTAATATTTCATACACCAAAACAGCTACATGTACATTGCCAGCTATGTTGAAGGCAGTTTTGGCGTGTGCTTTAAATGTGTTGGATCAAACCATTTTTAAAGACCATCGTTATGTTGTTGCTAAATGTGTCTATAAGACTGTATATTTATCCCTAGTTTAGTTTTAGTTGCTAATTATTATGTAAGTTATTGAAATCATATTTTTATTGATTAATGAAAATGTTTTGAACACAAAAGAAAATTTAATTTTAATCAAGTTGCATGGAAACAATGGAAAATTAAGTTTGGCTGGTTTGGTCCATAAAAATGTGCAAAAAGACTGCCCACAATTTAGAAAAGAAAGCATGCAATTTTCAAATTTAGTTTGACATATCATTTAGATGTTAGTTTCACCAAACTTATTCCTATCTTGAGACTTGTATGGCAGTCAGTACGGTAAGTTAGGTGGCAATGTTGCTGTATTTTGAGATCTATATGGTAAACTAGTCAGTGAGTTAGCTGGCAATGTTGCTGTATTTTGAGATGCGTATGGTAAACTAGTCAGTAAGTTAGCTGGCAATGTTGCTGTATTTTGAGATCTGTATGGTAAACTAGTGAGTGAGTTAGCTGGCAATGTTGCTGTATTTTGAGATCTGTATGGTAAACTAGTGAGTGAGTTAGCTGGCAATGTTGCTGTATTTTGAGATCTGTATGGTAAACTAGTGAGTGAGTTAGCTGGCAATGTTGCTGTATTTTGAGATCTGTATGGTAAACTAGTCAGTGAGTTAGGTGGCAATGTTGCTGTATTTTGAGATCTGTATGGTAAACTAGTCAGTGAGTTAGGTGGCAATGTTGCTGTATTTTGAGATCTGTATGGTAAACTAGTGAGTGAGTTAGCTGGCAATGTTGCTGTATTTTGAGATGCGTATGGTAAACTAGTCAGTAAGTTAGGTGGCAATGTTGCTGTATTTTGAGATCTGTATGGTAAACTAGTCAGTGAGTTAGGTGGCAATGTTGCTGTATTTTGAGATTTGTATGGTTAACTAGTCAGTGAGTTAGGTGGCAGTGTTGCTGTATTTTGAGATTTGTATGGTTAACTAGTCAGTGAGTTAGGTGGCAGTGTTGCTGTATTTTGAGATGTGTATGGTAAACTAGTCAGTAAGTGATCTGGCAATGTTGCTGTATTTTGAGATCTGTATGGTAAACTAGTCAGTGAGTTAGCTGGCAATGTTGCTGTATTTTGAGATCTGTATGGTAAACTAGTCAGTGAGTTAGCTGGCAATGTTGCTGTATTTTGAGATCTGTATGGTAAACTAGTCAGTAAGTGATCTGGCAATGTTGCTGTGTTTTGAAATCTATATGGTAAACTAGTGAGTGAGTTAGCTGGCAATGTTGCTGTATTTTGAGATCTGTATGGTAAACTACCAGTAGTCAGTAAGTTAGCTGGCAATGTTGCTGTATTTTGAGATCTGTATGGTAAACTAGTCAGTGAGTTAGCTGGCAGTGTTGCTGTATTTTGAGATCTGTATGGTAAACTAGTCAGTAAGTTAGCTGGCAATGTTGCTGTATTTTTAGATCTGGATGGTAAACTAGTCAGTGAGTTAGGTGGCAGTGTTGCTGTATTTTGAGATCTGTATGGTAAACTAGTCAGTAAGTTAGCTGGCAATGTTGCTGTATTTTTAGATCTGTATGGTAAACTAGTCAGTGAGTTAGCTGGCAATGTTGCTGTATTTTTAGATCTGTATGGTAAACTAGTCAGTGAGTTAGCTGGCAATGTTGCTGTATTTTGAGATCTATATGGTAAACTAGTCAGTAAGTTAGCTGGCAATGTTGCTGTATTTTGAGATCTATATGGTAAACTAGTCAGTAAGTTAGCTGGCAATGTTGCTGTATTTTGAGATCTATATGGTAAACTAGTCAGTAAGTTAGCTGGCAATGTTGCTGTATTTTTAGATCTGGATGGTAAACTAGTCAGTGAGTTAGCTGGCAATGTTGCTGTATTTTGAGATCTGGATGGTAAACTAGTCAGTGAGTTAGCTGGCAATGTTGCTGTATTTTGAGATCTGTATGGTAAACTAGTCAGTAAGTTAGCTGGCAATGTTGCTGTATTTTGAGATCTGTATGGTAAACTAGTCAGTAAGTTAGCTGGCAATGTTGCTGTATTTTGAGATCTGTATGGTAAACTAGTCAGTGAGTTAGCTGGCAATGTTGCTGTATTTTGAGATCTGTATGGTAAACTAGTCAGTAAGTTAGCTGGCAATGTTGCTGTATTTTGAGATCTGTATGGTAAACTAGTCAGTGAGTTAGCTGGCAATGTTGCTGTATTTTGAGATCTGTATGGTAAACTAGTCAGTGAGTTAGCTGGCAGTGTTGCTGTATTTTGAGATCTATATGGTAAACTAGTCAGTGAGTTAGCTGGCAATGTTGCTGTATTTTTAGATCTGTATGGTAAACTAGTGAGTGAGTTAGCTGGCAATGTTGCTGTATTTTGAGATGTGTATGGTAAACTAGTCAGTGAGTTAGCTGGCAATGTTGCTGTATTTTGAGATCTGTATGGTAAACTAGTCAGTAAGTTAGCTGGCAATGTTGCTGTATTTTGAGATCTGTATGGTAAACTAGTCAGTAAGTTAGCTGGCAATGTTGCTGTATTTTGAGATCTGTATGGTAAACTAGTCAGTGAGTTAGCTGGCAATGTTGCTGTATTTTGAGATCTGTATGGTAAACTAGTGAGTGAGTTAGCTGGCAATGTTGCTGTATTTTTAGATCTGGATGGTAAACTAGTCAGTGAGTTAGCTGGCAATGTTGCTGTATTTTGAGATCTGTATGGTAAACTAGTCAGTAAGTTAGCTGGCAATGTTGCTGTATTTTGAGATCTGTATGGTAAACTAGTCAGTAAGTTAGCTGGCAATGTTGCTGTATTTTGAGATCTGTATGGTAAACTAGTCAGTGAGTTAGGTGGCAATGTTGCTGTATTTTGAGATCTATATGATAAACTAGTCAGTAAGTTAGCTGGCAATGTTGCTGTATTTTGAGATCTGTATGGTAAACTAGTCAGTGAGTTAGCTGGCAATGTTGCTGTATTTTGAGATCTGTATGGTAAACTAGTCAGTAAGTTAGCTGGCAATGTTGCTGTATTTTGAGATCTGTATGGTAAACTAGTCAGTGAGTTAGCTGGCAATGTTGCTGTATTTTGAGATGCGTATGGTAAACTAGTCAGTAAGTTAGCTGGCAATGTTGCTGTATTTTGAGATCTGTATGATAAACTAGTCAGTAAGTTAGCTGGCAATGTTGCTGTATTTTGAGATCTGTATGATAAACTAGTCAGTAAGTTAGCTGGCAATGTTGCTGTATTTTGAGATCTGTATGGTAAACTAGTCAGTGAGTTAGCTGGCAATGTTGCTGTATTTTTAGATCTGTATGGTAAACTAGTGAGTGAGTTAGCTGGCAATGTTGCTGTATTTTGAGATGCGTATGGTAAACTAGTCAGTGAGTTAGCTGGCAGTGTTGCTGTATTTTGAGATCTATATGGTAAACTAGTCAGTAAGTTAGCTGGCAATGTTGCTGTATTTTGAGATCTGTATGGTAAACTAGTCAGTGAGTTACTGTAGCTGGCAATGTTGCTGTATTTTGAGATCTGTATGGTAAACTAGTCAGTGAGTTACTGTAGCTGGCAATGTTGCTGTATTTTGAGATCTGTATGGTAAACTAGTCAGTGAGTTAGCTGGCAATGTTGCTGTATTTTTAGATCTGTATGGTAAACTAGTGAGTGAGTTAGCTGGCAATGTTGCTGTATTTTGAGATGCGTATGGTAAACTAGTCAGTAAGTTAGCTGGCAATGTTGCTGTATTTTGAGATCTGTATGGTAAACTAGTCAGTGAGTTACTGTAGCTGGCAATGTTGCTGTATTTTGAGATCTGTATGGTAAACTAGTGAGTGAGTTAGCTGGCAATGTTGCTGTATTTTGAGATCTGTATGGTAAACTAGTCAGTGAGTTAGCTGGCAATGTTGCTGTATTTTGAGATCTGTATGGTAAACTAGTGAGTGAGTTAGCTGGCAATGTTGCTGTATTTTGAGATCTGTATGGTAAACTAGTCAGTGAGTTACTGTAGCTGGCAATGTTGCTGTATTTTGAGATCTGTATGGTAAACTAGTGAGTGAGTTAGCTGGCAATGTTGCTGTATTTTGAGATCTGTATGGTAAACTAGTCAGTGAGTTAGGTGGCAATGTTGCTGTATTTTGAGATCTGTATGGTAAACTAGTCAGTGAGTTAGCTGGCAATGTTGCTGTTTTGATGTATGAAACAATATGGTGTCATTCTAGTCACTTCAATGGCAATGAATGTATCTATTAAAGCAAGAAAATTACTTCGTTATACTATTTTCAGAACATGAAATTGAAGATTTAAATGGACTTGTTTTAAGAGAGACAGATGACAGTTTTGTTTTGGAATACTAGTATGTTAATTTACCAAACTCCCTAAGTTTGATATGTTTACAGTCGTTCTGAGAATTATTCGGACAGTCAGTTTAATAGCAACATATCTTGGAACTTTGTAAAACACTTGGGTCTTTTCCAATCTAGACTTGATGGCACAGTTGTATTGGCACGCCCACAATTGGGATCATTCCATTATCTTGGTAGATGCGGGTAAAATGCCGTTTTCAAAATGACACGCATTATACGTTGTATATGCATTCAATTCAAAGTGTTATTTTGTTGTTGTAACCATCTGAGTCCACCTGACATAGCGAAATTTACAAAACAGCTCCCGAGTGTTGAGTAACCCCAGGTAATAATGAACTGGTCGTTGGCGGGAAGGCTCAAAGTAAAGTTTCTTAGCATTGGACGCGCAGCAGTTTCACGACAGTTTTGAGCCAAACTAAAAGTTGTTTTTACATTACTGATGCATTATGTATCAAGTTCAGATTTTATACCAACGTGGGAGACTACATCAGGGATACACGGACGGAAAACTTGATTATAACGGTTTGATGGACTTTGTCAAATCAAAAGTGAATCACTTTTTCAACTTCAGTTTGAAAATGACTGTATAACGACCGTTATTATGTCTAGTCCATTTTTGTAACAGGTACAACTGACTAAAATGAGCGAGGGGTTGACATTTTTCGACAAATTTAAGCAACACCCAACTTGTGATTTTTAAAATTACTGAAAATAATCACAATATAATTATAAAAAATAAAGAATGGTTGCTGTATACACACGGTAGATAATACTTGCAATTCACCATGCCGACAACCCCTATGAAATAGTAATCCCAAACGTGCACGTGCCCGTCAAGTGACGCCGATAAGTCTATTTTGGCAAAGACCAAAGTATTTTGAAAGTCATTTTGCTAACTGACTGTCCGAATAATTCTCAGAACGTCTGTAGTACTATGACTGTCTTAGTGTTTATACGATGCATTTCTGGAGTATGAACCTTGTTTAGACATAGCAATACTATAACACTGCCTGGCCTAGTTTTGTAATTTGTAGATAGACTTACAAGTTTACTTCAACCCAGCAAACAGAATCTCCATATTGTGTGTATGTGGTATGCAGGGAATGTGACCTTGGTACAATACCTGTTAAAAAACTACTGTCATTATTGCCATAGAGGGCGTACTTTTATCAAATTAAAGTGCATATAAAAAAGAATTGAATCAGTTTGATTTTTCTAATATGCATCAGAATCATTTCTTTATTTAAATAACACATGTTTGTGAGGGTAATATCATGAAGGCAAGGGCATCATCATTATGGTCATGACCAACAGCCTGTATTTGCTTTATGTAAAGAATATTCTAAACAACAAAACGGAGTATCTTACTTAATATTCATTCTGGCATGTTCACACCATTTCGGATGACTGAAAAAACCTTGAAAGCAACCCCGAAAGCAACTGTTGCTGGACCGCAGCAGTGCAGTGAACAAAAAATTGCTTTGTACAGTATAGCTGCACAGTAGTTTCATTGACGTCATCCACCCATCCAAGTGGAAAGCGAAGATGATTTTTACTGAAACAAGACATCACAGAGAAGCATAAAATGGTTGAATATTTACTCCTGTGTGCAATGTTGGATTGATCAAGTTTCTATGTCTGTTGGTCAAGACAGAATGCTAGCTTAACCCTTATTCTTGGAGTGTGTTTGTCTCAATGAATTTTTTCAATGACCCTGTGTGAAAGTTCATGAATGAAGTTTTGCAGGTAAATTCATTTCTCACATTACAAATCATGACATAGTCCCTGTTAGTTAAATAGTAAGCAAAACTAAACTAGTTGGTCATTTTGAATCAATTTACACAAGAGAAAGTAAGAGTGTATGCAATCTCCCTTCCAAGAAATGGCTAGCATTCGGCTGCTCTGTCTTGATTGTGGAATGAATGTATGTGAAATGTACATGTGATGTTAGAATGTGACCATTCTAGCCATGTCAGAATCAAAGCTTCAAAACAATCTTTGTTAAAACAGAATGGCCACTATTCGGCCATTTTTAATCAAATCTAAAAATCAAAATGTTGTAATATGTGAAAGATATTTGAAAAGTTTGAATGAAATATATGCATGACTAAGATACAGTGCTGAATTTGGCAGAAATGTTTGATTTTGTAGCATTTAAGCAGTAAAGTGGCCATCTTAAATTTGATTGTCATAGAAATGCAGGTACATATGGCATGGTGTACGTGTGAAGTCTAAATATACCCTGGTATTTGGTTAAGACATGTTGAAGATGCTTCTCTGGTACAGCTTCTGTTAAAATGGCAGTCAGTCAGCCATTTTGAATCTGATTTGTGGGAAAGAATTAAATGCATCTCAAGGTGTGATTATGTTCAATGTACATACCAAATGTCAGAATTAAAGCTGCAAGCGGTGTCAGCAGGACCCAAGCTATCCGATGTATATTCTATAAATGAGGTCACTGCATTGCCATTCATTACCATGAGGTCGAAATACAGTTGGTTCCATGTATTTGCCTGGTTTGGTTATGAGGACATGGTTTTCAGAATATATAATGAACAATGTTCTTATGCATATTAATGAGGGTACTGGTACTTGATCATATACAACCATTTATTTTATTTGCATGCTTTGCTTGATGCCTTCATTATGGCACTGGTTGCATATCTCTTTCCAGATATGACAGTTATGCGTATTAACAAGTTCACATGACCATATATGGTCATGTTATTTTAGTCAGATCTCTTGTTCAACATCATAATACCACAGGATTTATCCTCCTAACTGCAACAGTGTTTTATGCATGAGGTTAGAATCTTCCATCCCATGTTTCACAAAATCCAAGATGGCGGCCAAACCACGAATCAGATCAAAATTATATTATTTTTCGCATATGAATCTATGGCCAGACATGTTATATCTAAAGTATACAGTTGATCGACTGAAGCACCTTTGAGAAACAAATGCCTAAACATTTGGTCAATTTTGTCTATTAAAATCCAAACTACTGCAATCTGACATTTTTTTTAACTTCCTAAAAGAGTTCCATATAAAGATGCAATGCAGCAAATTAGAAGGTAATCACATAAATGTGGCTGAAGTAAAATACTAACGGTACTTCCTGTTTAGAAGAAAACCAAAATGGTGGCCAAACCATGTGACCAATCATAACAAATTTTTCAAACCTAAATGTAGGTCATACTAATATATAGATGATAAAATACCATATTTGAGAGCATTTTACTTGGTTTTTAAGTGTTTTTTGAAGAAAAAAGATGGTGAAAAAAGTCATGTGACCGCTTAAGTTTTTATTGCTGATATCTATTACATATGAGTTGTACTATATGCCATAACAAAATCTGACTACCTAGACCCTCAGAAAGTGGTCAAATAACCACTTCCTGTTTAAATTCAATCCAATATGGCTTCCAAACCAATTGAACAATCACATTCTGAAAGTCAGGTGCACCAGTTCACATTAGGGACTATCAGCTTGACGAAAAGAAAAAAACAGACAATAATAATAGGGGCCTCGGGCCTGGGCTATAAATGCTAAACAGACATAAAAAATAAGCATTGAAATTTTATACGAATCTTAAATAATAGGATTAGACATTGCCAACTGGTGGCCATTTTGTTTTAATAAATATCCTGACATGTCTTGACTGATTAATTTTAAAATGGTGCTCATTTTAATCTGGTGCGACTGCAGTATTTGAAACAAACTTGAGAGACTGTAAAAATGCAATTTATGACACACGACTTAAAAACACAATTCAATGCACATGAATTTCCCAACAAAGGTTTAAATGTTCTAGTTGTCGGTGGTTATCAGCAAGATTCCAGGGACAGTGACGACCACCAAAACATAATTAAGGACAAATAAACATGTGAAGCATAAACAAGCAGCCTGTTGGCTGAGATAGCTCCGCTGTTAGCAATGCACATTTCAATTAAAGAACAGAAGATATCATTAGAAAATGAACAATATGTATAGTATCAAAGCAATCAGACTTGCTGTTTTCAACAAGAATTCAAAAATATCACTTTTCACCAAAAATAATCATCAAAATTAGATAATTGAAGATATCACCACAAAATTAACAAATCTGAAAGAGGTCTACATGTAGTACCTATATATGTAATATAAAAGCAATTAAACTTGCGGTTTTCAACAAGAAGTCAAAAATATCACTTTTTACCAAAAATTACAAAAATATTCACTAAAATTAGAGAATTAAAGATATCATCACAAAATGAACAAATCTGAGAAAAGGTCTACATGTAGTACCTATATATGTAATATCAAAGCAATTGGACTTGCGGTTTTCAACAAGAAGTCGAAAATATCACTATTTACCAAAAATGACAAGAATATTCACCAAAATTAGAGAATCAAAGATATCATCACGAAATGAACAAATCTGAGAGAGGTCCACATGTAGTAACTACCGGTATATATATATTATCAAAGCAATCGGACTTTACCAAGAAGTCAAAAATACCACTTTTTACCAAAAATATTCACCAAAAATAGAGAATTTGAGATTTTTACATGAAATGAACAAATCTGAGAAAGAACCATCCAAGGTACTTGTATATTAAATTTGCAAACATTCTGACTTGTGGTTTCGAAGAAGAAGTTGAAATTGTAAAGTTGACAACGACTGACAATCAGTAATATGAACAGCTCCGCTGTGTCGACTTTGTCTAAAAACTGTTTCGAGTCAGAGCATAAAGTAGGGGATTAAGTCATAGTTTTCCTCTGAGGGGAATGGAAATTACTGTAAAATCTGTATTAGAAACCGCGGCTTCTATTAAAATGGTACAATCCAATAGAGGGGGTGCGGCTTCTATTAGAGCATCTACACATATGAGAAATGATGATTTTTTGGCTCCCAATTGTTTAAAAAGAATGGGTGCGACTTCTATTAGGGATGCGGCTTCTAATACAGATTTTACGGTACTCTCTTTTGAGGGTGTCATAATAAGGGTGAAAACTGTTTTCATGCTATTAAAAATGCCAAGACCTTGAACATACTTTAGTATAAAATAATTATTTGTTTGATAGCACTTTTAGGTTCAAGTGCTGCAAGTTAGAGTGCACATACCTAAGCGACCGTCCCTCAGCAAATGATTTAGCCCAGGTATTTTTCAGTGTCAAAATCGCTAAACTATTCGTTTTTACGCAATCTGGAAAGTCCAAATTACTAAACAAAGTACAGGATGACAAATCTGAAATATCATACAACCAACACATACCAACAATTGTATCTCAAATGTAAATATTCATGGTATATTTTAAGTCTAACTGGACGCGAGAATTTGTTACACCCGATACTCTAAATATCCAAATATATTTTTGTACAAGATAGTAATAAAACTGGCGACAAAGTTAATTAATAGAAAGAAGCTTTACCTCAATTCTTTATGGGAAGTCTTCCTTTAAAATTCAAAAACACAAGTCAGTTCTTTGGTAACAAACGTTTATATTTAAAATAAAATTTGTTATTTGTTTTTTTCAATACGTACATTTGTTATTTAAAGAAGGAAAATTTACTACAAATACAAAACAATGCTAGAAATACAGTAATATAAAACAATATATAAAATATGAATTAAATAAAAAGATACACAATAATTTAGTTCTATGTTTTACTTTCCCACGAAATTAAAAATTTTCAGTGAAAATAAAAACTATTGATGTTTCAATGTGCTCACACAACTTTTATCTGCAAAGTTGACAAATTTTTCACAATAGATATGTGCAATTGAGAAACATAGATTAAATTATTGTGGCCTAAAAAGCTGTGTACATTGTTTATTGTTGAAAAATATGGTTGTGAAATGTACCAAAATAACTTGTTAATTAAAATGATTTATGATCGGTTACGAAGTATATTATAACAATAGAAGTAACTGAAATTTTGTATTTCTGAGAACAAATCTTACAAATTAAATTTGACAAATATTGATCAATGACCTTACATGTATCTGAAAAGAAAAAGAAACAAGAGGCATTTCAAAAGTCAAGTTGAAACAATACGTGTCTTTAATTGCTCTATCAGTAGCAGCTCCCTTATAAGGCATATAGAACCCAAATCATTTTTTCCCCATCTTAACTGCTTTGAATTGCCCCGTCTCGACTGCTTTGAAATGCCCAGTCTCGACTGCTTTGAATTGCCCCATCTGGACTGCTTTGAAATGCCCCATCTCGACTGGTTTGAATTGCCCCATCTCGACTGCTTTGAATTGCCCCGTCTCGACTGCTTTGAATTGCCCCGTCTCGACTGCTTTGAATTGCCCAGTCTCGACTGCTTTGAATTGCCCCGTCTCGACTGCTTTGAATTGCCCCGTCTCGACTGCTTTGAATTGCCCCGTCTCGACTGCTTTGAATTGCCCCGTCTCGACTGCTTTGAAATGCCCCGTCTCGACTGCTTTGAAATGCCCCATCTCGACTGCTTTGAAATGCCCCATCTCGACTGCTTTGAAATGCCCCATCTCGACTGCTTTGAAATGCCCCATCTCGACTGCTTTGAAATGCCCCGTCTCGACTGCTTTGAAATGCCCCGTCTCGACTGCTTTGAAATGCCCCGTCTCAACTGCTTTGAAATGCCCCGTCTCGACTGCTTTGAAATGCCCCGTCTAGACTGCTTTCAAATGCCCCATCTCGACTGCTTTGAAATGCCCCGTCTAGACTGCTTTCAAATGCCCCATCTCGACTGCTTTGAATTGCCCCGTCTGGGATGCTTTCAATTGCCCCATCTGGGATGCTTTGAATTGCCCCATCTCGACTGCTTTGAATTGCCCCATCTGGGCTGCTTTGAAATGCCCCATCTAGACTGCTTTGAATTGCCCCATCTGGGATGCTTTGAATTGCCCCATCTGGGATGCTTTGAATTGCCCCATCTGGGATGCTTTCAATTGCCCCATCTGGGATGCTTTGAAATGCCCCATCTAGACTGCTTTGAAATGCCCCATCCAGACTGCTTAGAATCGCCCCATCTAGACTGCTTAGAATCGCCCCATCTAGACTGCTTTGTATTGCTTGCATCAAATAAGTATCCATGAAATTTGGAAAATTGTAATTTTACTGAGCCAAACATGTTCATTCTTTATAGATAAGTTATAAAAACTGTCACATGCATATGCAAATGCAAATAATAAAGTACCAGTAAAGACAGCTTGCATGAACCAAAATAAGATTACAGCACTTTACAAAGACATCAAAGGCAATTATTTTTGTGCCCTTTTAAAAATACAAATATTAAGTTAAACTTTATTATACAATTTTATCAAATTGAGATTACTGTACTTACTACATTAGCCTTACTAGTATGTAAACTGATCAAGCACACTACACTTGTGTGCTCGTTGATTACAGAGGCGCTTCTAATGGTCTAAATACAGTATTTATAGCATTATGTGTATATAGCTAGCATCAATGTGAATTCTGAAAATTTACAATTTTCAATGGTACTGAAATTGTAAAACAATATTCTTACATTAGGATTTATATATTTCTAAATCATACTTTTCATTTTCAAATTCACACAGCTTTTTGACAGCTGATGAAAAACAAACTGGTATAAAACTGATGATCCAAATCAAGTCTCTAATAGATCCAGTGTGGGGGTTAGTTGTAGTGGTTAAACACTAAAAATAACATGGTGGTTCATTTGTTTACATCGGCCAGTCAATATTGTAAATACATTTCCTTAAAAAAAATGACACGAGCAGTTACTATAAAAAAAGTCCGCAACAAACTGATCAAATATCTGCCTGCAAGTCACATAATGTTGACAAAAACAAATGCTTTTGTAAATTCATAAACAGTTTCTATTATTTTCATTACTATAAATATTTATTTTGAAACTGCCTAAATATTTTGAAAATATTAGGTTTTCATCTTTATCAAGTAAGTTACAAAAGTTTGTAGTGAAAAAGTTTAGCTATTGCTGGTAGTTCACAGAAGCCCAGACTTATATTGTTGGGCAAATAATTCAATCCATCATCTCCTCCAGGAATCGTGTTTGAAATTTAACTTTCTTTTCCGAACTACTTCCATTGAACTGCAATGAAAACAAGCACAATCGTTATCAAGGGTTCATAAACCAAAGGGCATGCATTGGCCCTTATATAAAACTAAATGGTTCACCCCTCTACACTCAGAGATTAAAATAAATGTTGATATTTTTCAGAGAAAACAGGTCTATGTAAACATCCTCAAATTATCGATATCATAGTGCACAAATGATGCCACAAAACATTACCGTAAATATTCAAATTTAAGTGTCACTTTTATAATATTTAAATCTTTCCTGATGCCTAAATTAGAGCAGAATTTGTTTTTGGAGTTGGTTTGAACACCTACCTATTCAAAAATACAATGTTTTATTGTGACCAGCATGAATGGTCAACAAAAATAAGCTGTTATCGATGCTTTTGTGCATGGAAAAAAACTAACATCATTTTGCGTAACCCAAAACATTCACTTGCAATAAAACTTACTGTAAAATCTGTATTAGAAACCGCGGCTTCTATTAAAATGGTACAATCCAATAGAGGGGGTGCGGCTTCTATTAGAGCATCTACACATATGAGAAATGATGATTTTTTGGTTCCCAATTGTTTAAAAAGAATGGGTGCGACTTCTATTACGGGTGTGGCTTCTACCGGTAATACAGATTTTACGGCAGTTGAATTTTACTTACATTGCATGAAAACCAACAAGTAAATTATTTTTTACATAATCACAATCAAGCAGTAAATAACATTTGTGTCATCTTGGAAACAAGTTATCCCCCTGTGAAATAACATGGCCGGATTACAATATTGTAATCATTTACTACTAAGCAATGCATTCATTTTTATTTGAAACTTATTCTATACTTTTCATTACCAACAAAGTTAAAGACAAAGCACATTATATTAAATTCAGAGTATTTGTTGTTATCAAATGGATATTCCGAACATTTTTGTATCAGAAAAGTATCACAGTTTGAGGTTGAAACTGTCTCTTTTTTGTTTCCCATGCTCAATAACATTCTATGGCTCCAATGCATGTATGGCTTTACTTTTCAAATACCTCACTGGAGGTTCTCCTAGCTTGTCCTTCAATCTACTAACATTCTTAATGTACAATATAAAATCCTACCTCATCCTTTGAACCAAGATCTCGTTTCTGGTATCGTTCTTCTTTACTGTCCAGAGTTTCATGTTTCATATATTCCTGTAGTTGCATTTTCCTTGCACAATGTCTTGCAAAGATCTCCTGAAAAGTTCCTTTTGGAGGAGAATCCAGCAGTAACGAAAGTCTACTCTCAGTATAGTCTTTGTTCTCGTTGCATTCAGACTCAGATTCAGAGTCATTATTTTCATCAGTATTCACACTTTCTTGGGTCAGCTGACTGCTTGGGGTCAGCTGACTGCTTGGGGTCAGCTGACTGCTTGAGGTCAGCTGACTGCTTGAGGTCAGCTGACTGCTTGAGGTCAGCTGACTATCTTGGGTATCTTCTTCCACACTTGCAAAGCTTGAATTCTGGCTACACTCTGAATTTGATCGAGAGTTCCATTGGATGAGATCAGACGATTTGACGGGAGACACACAAACACTAATTTTATGACTTAGTTCTTTTCCGTGTGCACGCCTCTGAGGTGACAGTGATGATTGGATGGGAGAAACATGCACATGATCAATGCGAGAAGACTTGGCACCAGTTGTATCAAAGATATCCCAAACTGTTTTTTCCTCTCCGGGTTGTATCAACGCCACAGATGCCTCTGTAGGACTTGTGCACACACTTATTTTGGGTCTGACGGACACCTTGGTTGTCTGTGAATTGTTGTTGTTGTTACTTTTCGATTTGGGTGTAGCCGAAAAACTGCAATCTACGAGGGTCACACTGACGTTAGTATCCACGGGCGTCCCGTTGACCAATAGACGAGGACTCAGTCCCAAAGCAGACCCGGGTGATTGCATTTTTTTAACTGGAGTGTTTATTATAGCATAATTCAGCGACTGATCTGTGCATTTAATCCTACTTGGTGAAGGATCTTTGTGAATAACCTGCTTAGGTGATGGGGTGATATTAATATGAGGTGGTTTACTACGCAAGGTGGTTGCAGCATGATTCAATCTACTGAGTCTAAAAGGCTTCACGGAAAGTTGTTTGTTATCTCGTTTAGGTGTTTTATTTATCTTTTGCATCGCAGGGCTTTGCAAAACAGGCTCGAAGATAATGTTGAGTTTTGGTGAGTTTTCGATGTTTTCTTGAAGATCAAAGACAGTGTACATTGCAGTTGTTTGGTTGTAAGTGACTGGAGCGAGAACAACACTCAACTCAGTGTCCAGCTTATTTAACTTTGCATCCAGAGTATCAGCCATTGCTTTTTTAGCTTTTACATTTCTTATGGGCTTGAATTTTTTCACACCCATTTTTTCCAACTTCTTAGCCTTGATTGGTTTTAATTTTGTCACCAAAGCAGGGTCTTTAAAACACATCAATCTTGACATTTTTCGTCCACCGGTCATCGTCGTTTTACCTTTACTATCAGCTTTCGGACTTTCAAAAATTGTTTCCAGATTACGGCGACTCACCTTAGATTTTCCTCCACGACTGATATATAGTTTTTCTATCGCTTTTTCAGATTTAGTTTTATTTTCTTTAGTATTTTCCTTTTTCTTTCTAGTACGTTTAACGTTCACAGCTTGTTTGCTACTCTCTCCTGTGGAATGCTCAGTAGTTTTACATTCCTTACTAAAGTCTGTTGCTTTCAAACATTTATCAGTATTTGTAGCAGAACCAATATCTTTACACGGTTCACTTTTTATAAATATCACATCATCAGAGTGATGTGTAGTCACAACTTCACTCTCTTGTACAACTATCTTCTCATCATGGTTACATTTTTGAACTTTGGATTCAATCTGATCAACTGATTTCATTTCTACAGTTTGACCATTTGTTTGAGCGTCGCAAAACTTGTGTCCTGGTGTACAAAGGGCAACGTTGGCATTAAGAAAACTGCGTCTTCGCTTTCTCTTTGTTCTGACTTCAGGAACATTATTGTCTACATTAGCTGCAACCTCGCTAAGCGAGGATTCAAAGAAATCACCCGCTTTAGCAGTCTGTTCAAAAATTTCCAAGCCTCCAATTGTATTTTCTGGATGAGCATCATTTTCTGAAACTTTAACTGCAACATCGTTCTTGCTGTCTTCTGAGATTTTTGGTTTCTTCTGACAAACACTCTTCCTTCGGTTTTTCTTCATCTTGTTTACCTGTGTAGTATTATTGCTTTTCGCTTCATTGCTTTTCGCTCCATTGTTTGCAGCATCAGTTTGATCCTCACTTCCAGGCATCTCTGTATGTTTCAGTACTATGGTAGTATCGTCCATGTGAACTTGTGACCAATCACTCCCTTGTTCCAGTACAGTACTACATGCTGCAGCTGTGGATGTATCAGGTTGTATAGAGTCTTTACAAGTTTTCAGGAGACTTTCTTTTCTTCTTCTACTGCTCCTGCCAATCTTGACCTGATTCCCTTCAGGCGCTAAAACCTCTTCTGCCATGTGTTCATCAGACTGTGCATCACATTGTTCTTTACATGGTGACTTGACATGCTCTGAAAACACCTTCTCATCCATATTATCAATTTGTAAAAAATATTCTTCAGATGTACACAAATTATCTGGACACTTATTTTGTGTCTTATTGTTAAGATCAACAAAGGCAGAATTTTCTGATTCGTCATTAACCTCCACAGAATCATCATTTTCTTCTTTTTTCATGGGTGGCAGCAAAATACATCGCCGTGCTCTATTTTCAGACGCTTTTTGTACTGTGTTTTTCGTTGGTTGGACATCATACACATCAGTTTCAGCTGAAAGAAATATCTCAGGAGATTTAACTTTAAAACTATTACCATGCAGAAAAGCACATTCATCATGTTTAGAATGTTCATCTTCCAGACTTTGGCCTGCAGATTCACATTTCTCTCCATCACCACTCGTATTTTGATTCTTTTGTCGTTTGTAACTAGGTAATGACCGAATTTCTTCTGACGCCGCATCATCTATGTTACTGGACACAGATTCCACTGATTTAGCAGATACTTTTTGCTCTCTCTGTTGTTTTGGTTTTGTTACATCAGAATCATTTACAGCCATTTCTTCTGCTTCTGCACCATCAGTATTATCAACAATATTTTTTGATAAAACATCACCACTGTCATTATCCTCATCAACATTCATATCTTCATTTTCTCTGCCATTTATCCCTGCATCACCATCATCTTTATCCTCTTCCAAACTATTATCAGTTGTATACGAGGACGATAGAAAACTTGTGTAAAGTGGCTTATAGACTCCACTACTTCTGCGTTTTTTGTTAGAGAATGCATATGTGGAACTAAACACCGGCTCATCATCATCTAAACATTTATTTGAACATCTAGATTCATCAAGAATTGAAAATTCTTCCTCATCTTCATTATCTACTGACGCATCTTGGTTCACTGTGTCGTCCGTAAATCCTGTTGTGTTTTCCTCGTTACTTTTAGAGGTTTTTTTTTCTGTCCCGTTACTGTTATTGCTATTACTGTTAAACGCAGTAGAACAATCTTGCTCAAGTATATCAACTGATGCTTTCTTCATAGTGCTATTTGCAGACTCTTTTTTAACATCATTGACAATAGACAATTCATTCTCCATCTCTTTTAAATCGCCATTCCTCCTAGAGTCAGTTGAACATTCTAGTATTTTTTTCGTGTCTGTGAAACACTCGTTAACCGAAACTTCACTGTTTGTACATTGAACCAATGAATCAGCAGCAGATTCTCCTTGCACAGACCTAATTTCAGAGGTTTCAGACTTCTGAATTTTTTTAGGTCTTCCACGTACCTTTTTCACATTCGGGACAGTACTTGTGGACAGTTGGTCAGCAGGCTTATATTTTCGTGGCCTACCTCTCTTTTTGATGACCCGTCCTTGTGCTGAATCATTCACAGCTTTCTGTTCAGAGATAGTACTAAGCTGATCAGATGAAGAATTCATTCCAACTGCTCTATCGGAATCTCCTGGTGTGTGTGCATCTTGACCCTTACGCACAGTGGCACAACCCTTTCCTCGCTTTAAGGTGGTGCCATTTGGTGAAGTAGGAATGGCACTGAAAGATCCATCTGGTGACTGAGAAGTGAGACACTCCAAATCATTACTTGGGCTAACAATTGCTGACGAGAAGTCCTCCAATAACCCTGCATACAAATTTGTGTTTAGCTGACTTCTAAATCCACTCACAGAAGGACTCTGATTGTCAGTAGTGGCAGATGACCTCAACAAAATGGAAGAGTTCAGCGGAAGGAAAGTATATGAAGATTGTTTTGCCTCTATACGTTGCAATTGACAGAGCCCACTGTGACGTCTTTTTGACGTAACATTTTGTTTACTGTTACTGGTCTCTTTAGTGGGAGTGTGCATTACTCCTTTACTTGTGCTCACTATGTTTCTATTTTCTGCATGTTGTAATGAACAGCATCGTCCCCTACGCTTTCTGGTCGGAACATCAGCAGAATTGTTAGTGTGTTCCAGAGAGGTGTCCAGTAAACTGCCAGGATTTGCATCAATAGGTAATTTTCCTGAAACATCTCTTGATGATGTTACTTCCCTATTTGGAGCTTTACTCCTTGTTTGTATTGGATGTCTTGGTCTAGTTGGTTTTTGCAGCTTAGCGTTAGGATCTCGTATACTCTTAAGAAATGTTATTTCATCATCAAGGGGCGCAATGCATCCATTTTTGGAGTGTCCTAGCGGTGAAAATTGCTTTCTCGTCTGTGAATATATAATATTGAAATGAAATAAAAAAAAAAAACATCTAAAATAAACAACATCTGATTATCAGCCATGGTTTTCAAAAACTGTGATGCAATAGAAAATTCATCATATTCTCAAAAAATTCAAAATACTCTTACCATCAATTGTTCAGCTTTTGGAGAAGAATTTGGTGTAAGGATCGGATCCCCATGAACCAACGCAACTGTGGTACGACAATCATCATCTCCACCTGTACAAATAATGACAATAATTACTGTACTTCCCTGATCATAAGCCCAGGGGCCTGAACATGTAAAATCAGGAAAATCGAACATGTAAAAACCACCCACGAAAAAATTAACCAAATTATGTCTTTCGTTCACATCGCTGGTCTCCGTGAAATATTACGTCTTTTTGAGGGGGAAAAATGTGAAACGAGTCGTCATTGATTTCCCCAACACTTTTTACAATGAAGAAACAAACAAACTCATAAAAATACACACATTTTATTACAATATGGTTTACATACCATCTGAATTTACGATGGAAAAATGGGTAGGGTCGGTGGGAAAACAGTCAAAAGCAAGATCTTAATCTTTGTTGTGGAATGTTTTTGATCGTACGTAAACTCACAATACTAAGCATTTTCCGCCATGATGTTTTTCACCATCAACTTCCTTTGACCTAACAGGTCACGTCTTTCGTTAACCAATCAAAATGCTGTGTCGTACAGACAAAATAAGAAGTAATTTTCTCAGCACAATGTGGAAGTGAATTACCGCAATGTTAAAATGCGATCTTTTAACACTGATTTCGACAAAAAAAATGATTTTTTTCCCTCTAAAAGCTGTTGATTCACAATTTTCAAAAGGTAAACTGAGGGTGGAGGAAGTATTTAAACCATTCACAGTCGCCAACAAGTCATGTCGAAGAATAGTTTGCTCATTCACACCCCATTCACAATAGTCTCAATGGACATGATTATTCGAAAAAGTTAAACGATGATATATTACCAGGTTTCACGACTTGACAATCACATTTTTTGGCTTTTCGAAAACTAATACTCAAAAGAAATATGAATTACTTCAGTACAGTATTGCAACATCAAGGTTCATCCTGCACTCCGAAATTAATGTGAGTATTCTCATAAAAGCAGGAACCAAACTACTGTACAAATCACGATTCTTATGCAATGAAACACACTTTTTACACGCATATTTTAATAACTGTCATCATCGCCTGGTAAAACCACCCTGGGCCTATACTCGGGGATGCCCTCAACTCGTTTAATGTCTAAAAACAGAGGGGTTGTTTAACAGGCTTTAATTGCTTGAAAATTAAAAAGGGGAAGTCAAGCCAAACAACACAATGACCCTCCAAGAAAAAACTCCACAAATGTAAGAGAATGCAATTTACAGTTTTTTTATATCACTTTTCATTCTCTAGATATTCAACATTTCATCAGTATTATGTAGTCAGCCATCTTGATTCTCAAGCAAAGGATTGTGGGTAAAGTAGTCTGTTGTCAGAAATTGAGAAAATGATTTTAGTTCAAATTTTCGTTGTGCATATTACTCTTGTATATGATAATAGTAATATAAATTAGAATGTTACAAATACACATAAAGCGAAGACATTGTCAAAAACGTAAAAAAAATAAAAATCGCTATTTTCGTTTGCCAAAATTAGAGAATTAAAGATATGGTCATGGGATGAACAAATCTAGTAGATGTCAACACAAGGTACATACACACCAAGTATCAAAGCATTCAGGCTACCGGTTGTGAAGAAGAAGTCGAAAATAGAATTTTTGACCAAAAATTACCATTTTAAAATATTCGCCAAAATTAGTAAATTGAAAACTTCCTTACCAAATTAACAAAACTGATAGAGGACAACCCAAGGCACATGCACTATGAATATCAGCACTGTAGACCACTTCGTGTCATAGTAGCATAGAGGAAATTTTAGAGTTTTGGGGGGCTAATTTGCATAATTTTTGGCAATCTGATTAAAATCTGATGTAGTGTACAGGCTTTAATTATTTTGGCTATAAACTTACGTTATTTTTATTTTTTATTACTTTTGTTATTAATGCCTTAATTTTATTATTTTACTTTGATTTTGATTTTGTGATTTTTTTTTAATTCCGCCCTACCTACATCTGACCCGATGCCTGTGTAACGAGATTTCAACGAGACCCACTATCGACGATTTTAGTCAACGAATCACAGACCTTCTATAGCGCACATGATGACGTCACCGGGCAAACACACTCAAATAAAATGGCGGATTATACCGACATTAGCGACAGAGAATAACACGGCTTTTCGGTAAGTTTATCATTGTCAAATACAACGAAAGTCATTTTTATGTTAATATTGTGGCTCAAATGGTTCGAGTTTAGATGGTTATTTTGCGTAGTTATTCTGGGAGTGACGATTTTGTTTATACTGAACACCGGTGTCTTTTTCGCTTGCCCTGGAGACTGGTGATGTTTTGTTGACGGTTGGACCAAAATCGTCTACGGTATTGAAGCCGTAGCTGTAAATATTCATCAAAGTGTATCAACATTTTGTACATTATACAATAACTCTTTATTAAAGTAATTGAGCTAATTTGGGCTGGAATAAAATTTTTTAACACATTGCAATTGATCAGGAAATATTTTTTTGCTCCAATTTTCTGCGTCGATGCCGTGGGCCGGTGACCGTTATACAGTGTTTTAATCCTTACGATTTACTTATTTTTTTGCTTCCATTCTAGATAATTATGCTCAGTGTTGATGTAAAAATTGAAGCGATGACTGAATGAACGAAGCTTGGCTGGGGAAGATGTATCTGGAAGTGTACACATTTGTTGGAAGTGAAAAAAATATTCAATGTTATGACAAAAATTGTAAAATGCTGTGGAATTTCTTTTGTAAATAAAAATATACTAGCAATTTTCTATTAATGGTTTATTCAAGTGGGCAAAATATGATGTACAGAAAGATTGCCCGTAGAGTATCGCTACACTGAAAAGTAAGCAACCGACAGGCTGTATAAAAGGGGAGCTGTGATTGGCTGCTACTTACACTAGATTTGACCGAGACTTACATAGGCGTCGGATCAGATGTATGTAGGGCAGAATTAAAAAAAAACACAAAATCAAAGTAAAATAATAATAAAAAGGCACAAAAGTAATAAAAAATAAAATTAAAATAAGTTTATAGCCAAAACAAGCCATGCATGGCACACTCCCCGATAGTTATCAAATTTAAGATATAAAGTTTTGTTTATAGTAATATAGCTTGAATATAATAAACATGTCAGGAATATGATTTGTTTAACATTTAAATGATTGACATTTGTATCTGATCGTCAAATGAGTATTGAGAGATATTGCTCTGGAACAGCATTAATTAAAACAATATCAGCCATTATGAATATATTTATAATGAATATATGAAATTTGAACATAGTCAGTCAAAGCATGTCAGAGATATGGCTCTAGAAGCCCATTCATTAAAACAAAATGGTCACTGGTCAGACATTCAGAATCCGATCTAAAAAATAAAACAAGTTTTTTAGCACAAAAATAGCCATTATTAGGCCACTTTGAAAAGGATCGTCAAACCAATATATCCGTATATCTGTGACATGATGTATAATGAATATTAAAAATTTGAACATAATCAGTCAAAACAAGTCAGACATATGGGTCTGGAAACACATTCATTAAAACAAAATGGCCACCAGACAGCCATTTTGAGTCTGATCTGAAAAATAAAATGAAGTGCATCAGGAACCCGTAATTCTAATGTATGTACCAAGTTTGAACGAAATCCATCCATAAATGCCAGAAATGCTTGATATTTGATGATTTTTTAGCACAAAAATGACAACCATTCTGCCATTTTGAATAGGATCATCAAACCAATATATCTGTCTATCTATGACATGATGTATAATGAATATTTAAAATTTGAACATAATTAGTCAAAACAAGTTGGAAATATGGGTCTAGAAGCCCATTCATTAAAACAAAATGGCCGCCAGTCGGCCATTTTGAATGTTATCTGAAAAACAAAATTATTTGCATCAAGGTCCCATAATGTCTAATGTATATATCAAGTTTTGAACAAAATCCATCTGTAAACAGCCGAGAAATGCTTGATTTTTATGATTTTTTAGCACAAAAATGGCTGCCATTCGGCCATCTTGAATCAGATCGTAAAACAAAATGATGTTCATCAAGGTCCTATAATGTCCAACGTATATACAAGGTTTGAACAAAATCCATCTTTAAACAGTCGGGAAATGCTTGATTTTGATGATTTTTAGCACAAAAATGGCGGCCATTCGGCCATCTTGAATCAGATCGTGAAACAAATTGACGTGCATATGTATGATATCATGTATAATGTATGAGTGAAGTTTGATCGTGATTGGTCCAGGCATTTCTAAGATACAGGTCCGGACATACGCACAGACGGACGCATGCACGCACACACGAAGGTCAAAACATAAGTCCCCGTTTTCGGACTTCGTCCGAACGGGGACTAATAATTAAAGCCTATACACTACATCAGATTTTAATCAGATTGAATTTTTGGCAGATCGTCTTCTTATGAACAAATTACCATCTACACTCATCAAGGCATCCACACACCAAAAATCGAGTCAAACGGTTCAGCGGTTTTTGAGAAGAAGTCACGCACAGACAGACAGACAACAGAAACCCATCCCATATGCTCAGCGGACCTATGGTCCGTTGAACCAAAAATTTGAAACTAATCTCATCTTACACAAGATATTGCTTTTGAGGTCTGTACCTGTTTTATTGCAGCCTGTATCCATGGTAACAGAAAGGTCATTCATCTCTTCCTCATCATCTTCAATGGAGTTGTACATATGTATATCATCTGTGTAGTTCAGTTTTGCAGCTTTCCGTGGACTCTTGTTAAGAAAATCCTGGTATTCCTTTCTCATTTTGGGTTTTCTAGAACTTCTTCTTGGTTCACATTCCCCATCGTTTGGGTTTCCTGCCTCCATCATTTATGGGTTCTGAGAAGATGACAATTGAATTTGTTGAATACAGTGTGTGGCTATGTACACTGGTGTTCTCCCAGCTAAACGTTCAAGCACAGGCTAATTTACATAATGTACACATTGCATTGGTATTTTGTGACAAATGTTTATCATATGAATAAAGCCAGGAAAAAAAAAAAATTCTCTGTTTCTCGTTGCATGGAAATTTTGAAAGGAGGCGGCAAGACAATTTTTTTTTTTTTTTTTTTTTTTTGAACACTGCTAAAAAAAGGGGGAATTTGAGACAAGTGCGAGTACAAGCCTATTTTGGAATGCTTTAGAAGGAAAAAAATTGTCCGAGGCGCATAGTTCAAAATGATGCGCGCGGAAGCCTAACCTATATTGTTTTTTTTTGTAAATTCAAGTTCAATCACAGATAAGCGTATCATCAGATAAACATGGCTACACCTTTGTGGTTAGAACAAAATCGGAATAATTATATTTTATTAATGTGGTTGGTCATAGTGCAATTTTATTCAAAAATCGACCCTGTAATTTGTTGAATTTATTATTCGAACCATAAGCATCCAAAACATTTACATTTACAGCAATAAACAACATTTTAACATAACTTTTACTTACATGATGCCTCTTACGCAGTCATGATGCAAAAAAATGTTACTTCTTTATAAAATTTGACTAAATTTTGTACTGTTTATAAGCCGCTGCAACATCGGACGACAAGAAAGGGTCGTTTTTTGAGCTTTCTAAAAGACTTACCGATCCTGGAGGCTATAATAAATAGTTTGCTTATGTACTTAAAAACAACCCAGATGGCTCAGCCCACCAAAATCAACTACTATGTGCTCAGAAACAAAGTTGAGTCTACAAGTATATAATTATTTTATAAATTATGTATTTTTGATACTGTAGTAGTGCATAGCTTATAGTTTCCTTTTCCTTAAATTAAAACAAAAATTAGATATTGATCTTTGAAACCTGTCACCAAAATGTAAATCAATGTAGACTGTTGCATAATGGTAAAAAGACGAATTTGTGCTTTCACTACCAAAGTGTACTGTAATACTATTTCAATATTTATCAGAACACTATACATGCAGTTCTTACTATCAGAAGTATTTAGCATATTTTACAGTTTTGAGTACCGTAAAAACTTTGAAATTCAACCACCTAATTATTTAGCAAATTAACACTTTTTAAAAAGTAATAAAAAAACTAAAAGAGTTTTTAAATTACAGCTTTTTAAGATCAAATGAAACTTATTTACTGTACTGGACCACATTAGTGCCCAATTTTTATATTCAGGGTAACATTCGGCAAAGTGCGCACCCCTTAAAATGGCATTAATACAAAACTTGGTCTTTGATCATTGCTTAACAAATACTTGTAATCGTTTTTATATGATGCAGTGTGGATATCCATCGTCGTGAATACGTTGTGAATGCGTAGACTATGGTAACCGTGCATAAACTACGCTTGGACAATAACATGTTAATAAAAGTAAAATGCAGTAAATATTTCATGGCATATTCAAACTGAATAAAAACCTATTTAAAATTGCTAGTTACCATTTTTTTTTTAAAAACCATGTCATTTTATTCGCTAATATCAATTCCAACAGATCGTACATTGACATCAATAATTCACTTTCGCATTGCGTTACCAGCAAGTCTTCGGGAAATTCCGAAGAATTTAGGCGGTAGCACACAGCATTCTGATTGGTTAATAACAGACTTGACCCATTAGGTCAAAGGACGTTGTTGCAGGTCAAATCATGAAAGAATACATCATGGCTTAAAGTGCTTTACATCAAGAGTTTGTGTATGATCCAGCACATTCGTCAGTGGAGATAATGATGAATATTTTGACTTCAACTGTGTTCCAACAGACTCTAATAATTTTAACCTTCGTAATTAATATTGTAATAAAATGTCATGTGCATATTTTTTGTGACAATTTCTGTTTCTTCATTGTTAAACGACGCAACAAATTTTGTAATTTCATTTTCCCTCGAAGACGCAATATCCCCTTCGATCTGTCACATGGTGAATTAAAATTGTCATTTGCACTCTTTTCTTGGGTAAGCGCCCATCCCAAAAAATCATGATTTTTTGAGTTGAGGACACTAATGCTCCAGTCAATGTAAACCCCGACCCCTCCCACCTCGGGAGGACAAATGTGGGGCATTAGACAGGGTTTACCGCCAAATTGTGTCCGTGGAGGTGGGGTAATAGCCGTGTTTCGTGTCCCGTCATCGCTAGCATCGCTAGTACTCTGCTGATAGCAAGCACAGCGGACAGTGGCGATCGGTGGAGAAATGTGGGGGGTTTGTTTTGGGTGGGGATTTGCCTATCCATCTTGCCCCAGGAGGTGGGGCATTTCGCAAATTTTACAACAATAATTTCCAAATCCCCCACTAAATCCCGAGGTGGGGAGAGTGGGGGTTGACATTGACTGGAGCATAACGCAGTACAGTAAGGTACTTGTTTGCGCAATAAAACTGCAAGTCTTTTCTACAACGCTAACTCAGTTGTATTCGTAATCTATTTTGTTTCTTTTGACCATGAAACATCGCACTCGTGTTTCAACATAAATGTATGCCATCTAATGTTTTTGTAAACACTGATTTTTACTTTTAACAAGCAGCCTGTCGGCTGAGATAGCTCCGCTGTTAGCAATGCACATGGCAATTAAAGAACAGAAGATATCATTAGAAAATGAACAAATCTGAGAGAGGTCCACATGTAGTACCTATATGTATAATATATCAAAGCAATTGGATTTGCGGTTTTCAACAAGAAGTCGAAAATATCACTTTTTACCAAAAATTACAAAAATATTCATCAAAATTAGAGAATTAAAGATATCATTATGAAATGAACAAATCTGAGAGAGGTCCACATGTAGTACCTATATATGTAATATCAAAGCAATTGGACTTGCGGTTTTCAACAAGAAGTCGAAAATATCACTTTTTACCAAAAATTACAAAAATATTCACCGAAATTAGAGAATTAAAGATATCATTACAAAATGAACAAATCTGAGAGAGGTCCACATGTAGTACCTATATATGTAATATCAAAGCAATTGGACTTGCGGTTTTCAACAAGAAGTCAAAAATATCACTTTTTACCAAAAATTACAAAAATATTCACCAAAATTAGAGAATTAAAGATATCATTACAAAATGAACAAATCTGAGAGAGGTCGACATGTAGTACCTATATATGTAATATCAAAGCAATTGGACTTGCGGTTTTCAACAAGAAGTCGAAAATATCACTTTTTACCAAAAATTACAAAAATATTCACCAAAATTAGAGAATTAAAGATATCATTACAAAATGAACAAATCTGAGAGAGGTCCACATGTAGTACCTATATATGTAATATCAAAGCAATTGGACTTGCGGTTTTCAACAAGAAGTCGAAAATATCACTTTTTACCAAAAATTACAAAAATATTCACCAAAATTAGAGAATTGAAGATATCATTACAAAATGAACAAATCTGAGAGAGGTCGACATGTAGTACCTATATATGTAATATCAAAGCAATTGGACTTGCGGTTTTCAACAAGAAGTCGAAAATATCACTTTTTACCAAAAATGACAAAAATATTCACCAAAATTAGAGAATTAAAGATATCATTACAAAATGAACAAATCTGAGAGAGGTCCACATGTAGTACCTATATATGTAATATCAAAGCAATTGCACTTGCGGTTTTCAACAAGAAGTCGAAAATATCACTTTTTACTAAAAATGACAAAAATATTCACCAAAATTAGAGAATTGAAGATATCATCATAAAATGAACAAATCTGAGAGAGGTCTACCCAAGGTACATATACACCAAGTATCAAAGCATTCAGGCTTGTAGTTTTCAAGAAGAAGTCGAAAAAGTAAAACATTGACACGGACGACGACGACGGACGACGACGACGGACAATCACTCATATGATAAGCTCCGCTCGACAAAGTCGACAGCGGAGCTAAAAATTCAAGGAGTACAAAATTTTAATGTATTTTTTTTATATTCTAAAAACTCAATCGAAACTAATTATTTAATTGTGGTTGAATGTTTTTATGGTATTATATATCCATTGCTTTATTCCAGACAGTTTTACATATTAAACATCTATTTTCCATGATTCCTATTGCTTCTGAGTACTTTCCTTCTACCGAGTTAATAGCAAGACACACGTGAGTTCTCGTTCAGTGAGCAGTTGGTAAACTTTGCATCCCAAACTTTGACAATCCCAAAGTCCTCGGCTGTCAACTGATGATCCACATACCCCTCCTCCCACTGCTTTAACATTGTTAGCGATCACTTATAAAATGTCATGTTGCAAACTAATTTATTAACTTCTTACACTACAAAACGGCTAGTAGTCTTTCGCCGAATTCAAGTTTAATGAAAATACAGGACTTCCAGAGACTACGCCAACGGCCAAACTTGAAAAAATTAAGATGCCGTGGCTGATCCGAAAACCATGAAAATATCGACTTACCATGAGATTGTTCTCCTTATAGTGATAAAAACATGAACAAATCTTCGAGAATTAATATGTAAGCGCAGATATTACAAGACACATACACCATAGCCAATAAACAACTAAAATATAAGAAGCGTTCAGTTGAATGATCGAATGTGGCGCTCTATCTGTTGTGACCTCTGAATTGGACCCTCTAGGCTAAGAAGAATTATTTACAGTTATATAAAAAATAACATTAAAATGCAAAATCTAATTTTCGTACTCGTAATAACTTATCGTATGGCTTTAAATAATGAAGCAGATATGAAGATATAAACATATGAATCTGTTAACATAGGGATTTAGTTTTGAATCTATAGATAAATTCGAACAAAGTTGAAGGGTTCAAACGATCCCACTATGCACCGGGATATTCAAATTTGCGTTGAACACGTGATACATATACCGTATAAAGTTTTGAACTCGTGGCAAATACTACATAAATATAGGAGTAGAAACTACGAATTTAAAATTTGCAATAATAAATCAAATAATAATACAGTTATTTTGAATATTTGTGAAGTTTTTATCCATTTGTTTACAATTTTTCACATAACACATATTTTGCCCAAGTTTGATTTTTTTTTTATATTTAACAAATGTATATTTGCTAAGATATGGGTGAAAATATGGCTACTGTATTTACTCTATTAGTAGTGCATGTGTAAATTACAGATATATTTCTATGGTCAAAATAAATATTAGTATAGAGAAAATACTATAAATGGAAACACTGATACTGTACTGATAGTTTCAAGGAATTTACCAAGTAAATATTTGTACCTTCTCAAAAACCACAAAATAAATTTGTTTCAAACTTGACACACCATTATTGATTCTTTTCTTGATCAATTATAATATTTTTTAGCAACTATTTTTTTTTTTCATATTGAGTAACTTTTTCTAAAAACTGTAAACATGGTTTCATTCACATTCACCAGACATGTACTGTACCTTTAACTTGTATTTTTGGCAACATTTTGTTCAAAGCAAAAGACGTGTACTGTGATAATTACAACAGTTGCAATATATTCAGCATTTTTTTGCCAATAGCCAAATGCCACCAAGCAGTTTTGTGAATTTGGTTGTGATTGAGTTTTCAGCATCTAAGCCACAGTCTGCTGGCGTACACATGATAATAAAATAAATGTAATTTATATCTGGGGACCGCCATCTTGAATATGCCATCAAGTCACTGGATAAACAGGATTCTCTGTTTATCAAAGATGGATTACTAGATCAATGTATCCTTTAGATTTTATTTTGCCCCAAGTTACTCAAAAAATAATAATACAATTTTGAAAGACTTTACCCTTTTATGACAGTATTTCTGGTTTTCTTTCATTCATATAAATCAATGAGTTACATACAAAACAAGAAATGAGTAATCTCAAAGAACTTCGTATACCAGTAACTATACAGTTAACATCTTCAGACAGTAGCTTTTGTTAATCCTTTGATTGCTTAACTTTTTTCTTACCAAAATTATTTTTGTATATTTCTTTTGTTCATTTTATAACACGTGGACAAATGTTTATTTAGTGACAAGTTGATAAAAGATGACTTTGGTGCTCAATGCCAAGTACATTTGTATCTAAATTGTTTGGAAGAGTTTCATTTTTGTTACCATAGTTACTGCATCTACTGGTGGTAACTTAATATGTATTTCCACTTGTTGGGTTTTTTAAATATAATTGTTGTATGAATTTTTTGTAGATCATATGCAATCAAGGCTTTCTACCACGTTAAATATTTATACAAACACAATATTTATGATCATAAGTTTGCAAGTTAGATAAAAATATGAAAATAAAAAATAAATCCCATTCGCTTATTATTTTTCAAGTTCGATAGAAATACGAATCCCATATAATATGAGGTTATTACGAGGATACCTCAAAGTATACACAAAGACAGTACAGTGGGAGTATCGGCCGACGCGCAGCGGAGGTTGATGCAATGGCGTACTGTCCGAGTACATACTTTGAGGTATCTTCGTAATAACCTTATCATTATACATGTTTTTCTTCCAAGGATACATCATGGGAACGCCGAAATCAAAAAAGTTTAGAACAGAATCAGCGAACTTCTTAGTGTGATGTCCGATCAACCCCTGTTGGCAGCCATGTTTGCTTTTATTATTAGAGGATACATTTTCTTATATGGTAGGATGAAATACCGCAAAATTACAGCCCTTTCGGTGCTTTTCTGGCTTTTTAATTTCCATCGTCATGGTTCCATTTGAGTGAAATGTGATTCCTAGGTATGTGAATTGATTGGTTTTGTTCAGTGTTATTTTTCCATCTTCTGATTTGCATCCATTTTTGGTGAAAATCATAACTTTTGTTTTCTTTGCGTTTACTGTCCCCACCTGTGTGTGTAATGTTGTAGAATATTAATACTGGCTTGTAGTCCTGATTTATGCTTACAGGTTGATGTAGAAGTATTTCAATTAAATCACATCTCAGTGTAACAGTGTGTAAAGTGAGTATGAAAGTATGGAAAGTGAGGCATGGCAGCTCTGCTGGTTGTATCAATCTTTCTAATTCGAGTTACTTAAAGCGTGGTAGTCGGCAGACAGGGCGTGTTCGAATTTCATGTATATAAACAATATATTTTACACGCATTGTATACGTCACTATGAGTCACATATCAAACAGGACGCGGCGCGACGACTGTCGCCCTTTAAAGATGTTCATTCATGTAAAAACTGTCATAAAATCACATCTGATCTGAAACAGTGTTAGAACTTCAAACAACAAAATGCATCTGACAATCAGTTAACCGAATCTGCCATTTATTTCCTTTACTTACTAAAGGTGCATAAAAATTAAAAATATATTTATATAATTTATATTCATTCATGCTTAAAAAATGATGGTACAAATGAAAGTTTTGTTCAAGATAGCTGCATGTAAACCACATATTTACTTAATTCAATCTACACACTCTGATGAAAAGTAGTGAACCTTTGAAATAAAATTTGCATTGATATATGCTGGAGAAATTTGCATAAAAAATACTAAAATTTACTCTGAGATGAAAAAAAAAATATAACTTTCAATTCAATAAAACATTTTATTAAATAGACGAATTATGTTGAAGTTGTAAGTTTTTAAAAATACATAATTCTAGAAAGAAAATATCAGGATACAAGAGATAAATTTGTTGGAATAATCAAAGCAATATTTCATGCACATTGGATATACCAATAATCTTCACTTTTTACAGTTTTCCACGAAGTAAGCCTTGGACTGGTTTGTTGCAGAATTCTCTCCACCAATCAGGTCGTTCCATAACCTTAGGTGTTTTCATAATAGCGCTGAAAATATTTTTGTAAATCTAGAGAAAAAAAATTTAAATATATATATCACTAGATGCAATGAAGAATTATTAGTTGTATCATATCGTTAAGTCAACATCTTGACATTGACAACGAACTCGCGTAAACAAATACATACTATCGGTATCTAAAATTTTCAAGGTACTGTCTGGATAACATGACCTCATCAAATAAATATGTTCCAATTAAGATTCAGAACAGCACAATTGTCTCAGAATTGAGAAAAGTGAGCAGAAATAAGCAGTCACTGTATACAATCAAAAAACATATTCATCTCATTAAACTCAGACTAAAAATATACCAGACTTATTTAAACAATAATGGCCATAAGCTCTACAAATGGGGAGTTGAGTGAAAATTACAATTACTTGCTTGCATGCATGCATACATACATACATGCAAGCATGGCTTAGAAATCTTGTGACACTAGCTTTCTCTATGAAAACTAATTATTGAAAACAGCAATACATCTATACATAGGCAGACTTCATTTGTTTTGATAAACACTTGATCTGCCAAAATAAACCAATCCGCCCCAGACCCATGCGAGTGAAAATTAATAAAGGCAGCCTTCTCTTGATATTGCAATGTAGTATATCCAGCCACTATATAGCAAACCAATGCCCTCTGATACACCTATAGATTATCAGAGGAAAAACTATTTGAATATATTTCCTATAATTCGTAGGCATGACTCGAAGGACAAAAACAAAAGTACACAGAATGGACATAGAGGGCAGCATACAACAAAATTTTGAATATTTTTAAGAAAAGCTCCTAATATATACATATATAGAAATATATATACACAATGCACATATACACAATGCACATAACACCTAACTAAAGTCAACATCTTTAATAATACTTAACTGGAGTCAGTGTCGATATCAACACCTGACAGGAGGCAGTGTTGCTAACAAGTTCTATGGCCTGGCATTAACAAAATGGTGACTCAAGAAACGCCATGTAACCAAATTATAAAAAATCATATTTTCTGTTTCACTCCAGAAACTTTTTTTTTTATAATTTTGTTACAAACAGAAAACAAAATACCACATCATTAATAATTTTATTTTGCCCACAAATGGTTGACATTATGTGCATTTACCTCTCCATCGGCTTTTCCTAATGCCGAGTTCAAAATGAAATCTCGAGGAGCAATGACGTCCACCAACGCCACAGCATCATCCTTTAAAATACGGCATAATTGGACAATGGCTTCTCTTATCAGACGAGCTGGGTCACGACCACTCATGTATCCACCTGCATGTAATATAACAGAATTAAGTAAGCTCTGGAATCTGTAGCTTGAATGGTATTTATAAATCACAAACAAATGCAAAAAAAAAACATGTGTGGATTTGAATAAAAAACTAATCATTTTGAAATGCTTCTCGTACAACAAAACCTAAACACAATAACATTTTCTTAGTTTGTGGTCTTAACTGAGAACACAGCAAATAGTATATAAATAGTATCTGACCTCTGACCTTACAACTCACCTTGATACAAAGTAGCCATGTGTTTTTCCAGACTCCATAAACCGTATAGAGCACATAATTTTTTGAGCACCGGTGCCAAACCAGGTGGAACTGCAGGATCATTAACACAATCATAAAACCACTGCAATACAGTATGCTGTAAAAACAGAATCCACAAATCACCAATACAACCACATATAACATATCTGTACTGCTCAATACTGTTCAATCAAAGTTGCAATTTTACCCTTAATTTTGATATAAAAATGACAACAGTGCTTCTTCTTCAATGCCCAGATTCACCATAATTTGATTAATGCCCAGATTCACCATAATTTGACCAATGCCCAGATTCACCATAATTTGACCAATACCCAGATTCACCATAATTTGACCAATACCCAGATTCACCATAATTTGACCAATGCCCAGATTCACTATAATTTGATTAATACCCAGATTCAACATAATTTGACCAATGCCCAGATTCACCATAATTTGATTAATACCCAGATTCAACATAATTTGACCAATGCCCAGATTCACCATAATTTGACCAATGCTCAGATTCACCATAATTTGATTAATGCCCAGATTCACTATAATTTGACCAATGCCTAGATTCGTCATAATTTGACCAATGCCCAGATTCACCATAATTTGACCAATGCCCAGATTCACCATAATTTGATTAATACCCAGATTCACCATAATTTGACCAATGCCCAGATTCACCATAATTTGACCAATGCCCAGATTCACCATAATTTGACTAATGCCCAGATTCACCATCATTCGACTAATACCAAGATTCATCATAATTTGACTAATGTCCAGATTCATCATAATTTGATTAATACACAGATTCAACATAATCTGACTGATACCCAGATTCATCATAATCTGACTGATACCCAGGATTCCCCAAAATTTGACTACCGGTAATGCCTTGATTCACTTTAATTTAACAAAAATTGTGTTGATTGTTACCTCGATAAACATAAGAGCTAAGGATCTTGCATAGTATGCCTGACTGTCGTTACGAGCTGCGAATCCATCTTTACCGCTGGAGGATTCTTTATTTAGTTTATCAGCACTTTCCTTGAGTTGATAGCAGACCAGCCATTTGTATGCAGCAAGCGAAACTAGTCAGAGAGAAATATATAAAACATTCAACAAATATTGAGTATGCATGTACTGTATATGCTCTATTACTCAGCATTAAAATGCAGTCTTAATGGTAGTACAAGATTACTTCCAGACAAAGGGACACAGAGAATGCAGAGGATGCAGAGTATAGGGAGGAGGGTGGGTATGAGTTTAGCAATATGTAGGGAGGAGGGTGGGTATGAGTTTAGCAATATGTAGAGAGGAGGGTGGGTATGAGTTTAGCATTATGTAGGGAGGAGAATGGGTATGAGTTTAGCATTAAGTAGGGAGGAGGGTGGGTATGAGTTTAGCATTAAGTAGGGAGGAGGGTGGGTATGAGTTTAGCATTAAGTAGGGAAGAGGGTGGGTACGAGTTTAGCATTATGTAGGGAAGAGGGTGGGTATGAGTTTAGCAATATGTAGGGAGGAGGGCGGGTATGAGTTTAGCATTAAGTAGGGAGGAGGGTGGGTATGAGTTTAGCATTATGTAGGGAGGAGGGTGGGTATGAGTTTAGCATTAAGTAGGGAGGAGGGTGGGTATGAGTTTAGCATTATGTAGGGAAGAGGGTGGGTATGAGTTTAGCATTATGTAGGGAGGAGGGTGGGTACGAGTTTAGCATTATGTAGGGAAGAGGGTGGGTACGAGTTTAGCATTAAGTAGGGAAGAGGGTGGGTATGAGTTTAGCAAATAATGCAGATGAATTACAAAATATGTTAGACATAGCAGCAAAATTTGCAGACAATTGGAAATTAAGTTACAACAGCAACAAATCCCAAGTAATGTATTTTGGCAAAAAATTGCATAGAAAAGGCACACTCTGGAAATTAGGAAATCTGTTACTAGAAGAGACTAACACATATAAATACTTGGGAATAGTTATTTCTAAAACTATAAAGGACCATGCACAATTTACTGAAATTTACATGAAGGGGATGAAATTAATAGCATATTGTAAAGCCATCATCAATCAACACAATAGTTACAATAGGTTTGAGTATGGTGATGTATTGTGGAAGAGTATAATTTTATCATCTATTAGCTATGGATGTGGTGTATGGTTTTTAGAAAATAACGATGATAGGAAAAAGTTAAAAAGTCTGCAATATCAGTTTGGCAAATTCCTTTTTAAAGTCAACAGAAATGTTGCTTGCTCTGCTGTATTAGGGGATTTAGGATGGGCTGATTTGAGCTACACCCTTGATACTTTTCGAATTAAATATTTGAACAGATTACAAGAAATGAATAACACCAGATGGACCAAAATTGTTTTCACAGAATTGCACAAGTCGTATGTAAACAACCGTAAGCTTACTTGGAATTGGCCAACATATGTGCACAAAGTACTTGAAACTAACGGATTAGACCATGTCTATGGGTTAAACATACCTAACAATATAAACTGGCTCAAAAGCTTTTATAAAATAAGTGAACAAAATGAAGTAAAAACGTTTGCAGATCAAATATCTAATATGAAATCACTGGAACATTACAGTTGGGTTAAAAGAAATAAGGAAAAAGAAAACTATATAAATGATCCCCTTGATCATCATGGCATATCACTGTATTTTAAAGTCAGATCTAACTCACTGGATTTAGAGGGTAATAAAATAACATGGGACAAATATAAAGGGAATGGAATGTGCAAGCTATGTAATGATGACAAAGAAGATATTTATCATTTTCTATTTTTATGCAAAGCAACTTATCATTTAAGACACAAATTTTATGGAGATTTCATGTACAAAGTTCAAAACCTTGAAGTAGACTCAACACTTATTAATAACTTTCTTTCTGGAGGAATTAATTTTAAGTTTAATGTACTTTTTAGCGACATATTGTGGAAAGTCAACAATAATTTGGGGAATATTGTATCCAAGGAAGTTAGAGTATTTATTACTCAATTGTATAAGTATAGAAAAGAAAGTTTGAATTTAATGTGATTTTTCTTCTTTCCTTTTTCAAATATGTATGATTTGGTTGTTTTCTTCTCTTTGTTTGCCGCTCCAAAGGCTAATAAAATATTATTATTATTATTATTATTATTATTATTATTATTTAGCATTAAGTAGGGAAGAGGGTGGGTATGAGTTTAGCATTAAGTAGAGAGGAGGGTGGGTATGAGTTTAGCATTATGTAGGGAAGAGGGTGGGTATGAGTTTAGCATTATGTAGGGAAGAGGGTGGGTACGAGTTTAGCATTAAGTAGAGAGGAGGGTGGGTACGAGTTTAGCATTAAGTAGGGAAGAGGGTGGGTATGAGTTTAGCATTATGTAGGGAGGAGAGTGGGTATGAGTTTAGCATTATGTAGGGAAGAGGGTGGGTACGAGTTTAGCATTAAGTAGGGAAGAGGGTGGGTATGAGTTTAGCATTATGTAGGGAGGAGAGTGGGTATGAGTTTAGAATTATGTAGGGAAGAGGGTGGGTATGAGTTTAGCATTAAGTAGGGAAGAGGGTGGGTATGAGTTTAGCATTATGTAGGGAGGAGAGTGGGTACGAGTTTAGCATTAAGTAGAGAGGAGGGTGGGTACGAGTTTAGCATTAAGTAGGGAAGAGGGTGGGTATGAGTTTAGCATTATGTAGGGAAGAGGGTGGGTACGAGTTTAGCATTAAGTAGAGAGGAGGGTGGGTACGAGTTTAGCATTAAGTAGGGAAGAGGGTGGGTATGAGTTTAGCATTATGTAGGGAGGAGGGTGGGTACGAGTTTAGCATTAAGTAGGGAAGAGGGTGGGTATGAGTTTAGCATTATGTAGGGAGGAGAGTGGGTATGAGTTTAGCATTATGTAGGGAAGAGGGTGGGTATGAGTTTAGCATTATGTAGGGAAGAGGGTGGGTACGAGTTTAGCATTAAGTAGGGAAGAGGGTGGGTATGAGTTTAGCATTATGTAGATTGACCCTCTAATTTGGGGGTGGGGGTTAATTACTACATCAAAATCATACCATCCTATTTTTGATATTGTCAGCATTGTGTTTTTTTGTTCCGTTGTGATTTCCTTTTTTTTTCTCCTTTTTATATTATTATACTATTATTATTATTATTACAAATATTTCTATTTAAGATGTACATGCTTGTAACAGAGCAAATATGGTAATGATAATACCTAATAAGTAGGTATGGGTGCTCCCTGTACTGCCAGACCACACCCCTTTCAAGACAGCCAAAATGTAATAAGCTATGCAAGGCACAGTCCCAGTTAGTTATCAAACCCACATTATATAGTTCTGTTTATAGTAACATAGTACAATACTTGTCTATATTGAGAGATATTTCACTGGAACATCATTAATTAAAACAAAACGGCCACCAGTCAGCCATTTGAATCAGATCGCCAAACCAATAAATCTGTACATCTATGACTTGATGTATAATGAATATATACAATTTGAACATCAGTCAAAGCATGTCAGAAATATGGCTCTAGAATCGTATTCATTAAAATAAAATACCACCAGTCAGCCATTTTTAATCCGATCTGAAAAACAAAATAACTTACAATGTCTAATGTATGTACCAAGTTTGAAGAAAATGATTGATTTTGATGATTATTCAGTACAAAAATTCGGCAATCTCGAATCAGATCAAGAAACAAATTGATGTGCATATATATAATATTATGTACGATGTATGTGTGAAGTTTGAATATAATAGGTCCAGGCATGTCTATGATACAAGTCCAAAAGCATGCATGCAGAAACAGAAGCATAAATGGACAGAGGTCAATCCATAAATCCCCATTTTTTGAATTTATATATATGTACTCGTATTAACTTACTAGCTGCATCATAACACTGTACAGTTGTCGTGGCTTGGAATTTCCACTTAAGAATTCTATCAGCATCATTGAGAAAATTCACAGTTTTCATTGGTGCTGTAATTTGGACATCTGTAAATTGTACGAAAATATAAAACAAACACAGTAATCATAGCATCACATCTTGAATTGAACAAGCAGCCTGTCGGCTGAGATAGCTCCGCTGTTAGCAATGCACATTGCAATTAAAGAACAGAAGATATCATTAGAAAATGAACAATATGTATAGTATTAAAGCAACAGGACTTGCTGTTTTCAACAAGAATTCAAAAATATCACTTTTCACCAAAAATTAAAAAAATATTCACTTAAATTACAGAATTAAAGATATCATCATGAAATGAACAAACCTGAGAGAGGACCACATGTAGTATCTATATATGTAATTTCAAAGCAATTGGACTTGCGGTTTTTAACAAGAAGTCAAAAATATCACTTTTCACCAAAAATAATCATCAAAATTAGATAATTGAATATATCACCACAAAATTAACAAATATATCACTTTTTACCAAAAATGACAAAAATATTCACCAAAATTAGAGAATTGAAGATATCATCATGAAATGAACAAATCTAAGACAGGTCTACCCAAGGTACACATACACCAAGTATCAAAGCATTCAAGAAGAAGTCGAAAACGTAAAACATTGACACGGACGACGACGAACAATCACTCATATGATAAGCTCCGCTCGACAAAGTCGACAGCGGAGCTAATAAAAAATAAATCAGTGTTCACAGATGATGTTGAAACATGTACATTTTCTATGCATTAATAAAATATTTTCTGGAAATAATAAATAATTTGTAATCACAAATACTAATTTGATGTAGATTATGTTTAATTTTTGAAATATAATGTTAACTGAAATAATATTCAAAGCATTATTAACCAGTTGAGTGCAATCATCGTGGTGTAACATTTTTTCTATTTTTACAAATTTTGGAACAAATAAATATTTTTAATTGCCTGCAGGTATTGATTACCATTTAGGAAAACATGATATGGCATATATTTTGCGACTCGCTGCACGGGTTATATATCCCTTTCAGCTGAATCTCACCGTTTTGTTTGTTCTCCCCACATGTCAGAAGATAATTACTAGTCTGCTGCAGGATAACGTTATTATCTCCTTCGTAAGTGGTGTTAGCATCGTTGTCACCACGAATATCACCGAATCTACTCACTGAAACAAAACGAAAAATAACATATTACACACAACATCAGTAAAAGTGAGACAGCAGTGACTTCAAATCTTACATGCACAAAAAAATCAAAGAAAGCTTAGAAAGAACTTCCATGTGCTGAGAGAGTATTGGAGACACATTAAATATAATTTATAATTACTTAGCTGAAAACTAATTATGCAAATCAGAAAATTAGTATGAACAGATTTGAGTGTAAAACTAATGAGGTCTGCGCAATGTAACAGAAAATCTATGTACCAAGTTTAATTGAAATGTGATTAGAACCAAAAAATTATGAATTATTATGCTAATTAGGGAATTATATGAACAGATTTTTACCCCAAACTAATTAGGTTTGTACATTGTCCTAGAGCATCTTTGTACTAAGTTTCATTGAAATGGAATAATTAGTACTTTAGATATCAGTGTGAAAGCTTAAAATTGGTTAATTATGCAAATTAGGTAATTAATATGTACAGATTTTAACCCACAATTATCCAGGTCTGTCTATTGTCCTACAGCATCCATGTACAAACATTCATTGATATGTGATGATTAGTACCTGAGATATCAGTGTGAAAGTTGGAAATTGGTTAATTATGCAAATTAGGTGATTAATATGCCCAAATATTTACCGAAAACTAATTGGGTCTCTGCATAATTTTAGATTCGTTGAAATGTGATGATTAGTACTTTAGATATCAGTAGAAAAGCTGAAAATTAATTATGCAAATTAGGTAATTATATGCACAATTATTTACCCTAAAACTAATCAATCTCTGCATAGTCCTTGAGTATGTAAGTACCAAGTTTCATTGAAATGTAATGCTCACTACTTATATCAAAAGCTGAAAATTAATTAATTATGCAAATTAGGTAATTATATGTACTGATATTACCATAAAAACTATCAGGTCTGTGCAGTGTCATATGACATCTATGTACCAAGTTTCATTGAAATGTGATGATTAGTACTTGAGATATCAGTGGAAAAACCGAAAATTGACTAATCATTATGCAAATTAGGTAATTAGTATCCATGGATTATTACCAAAAACTAATCAAAACCTAGCATTAGTTCAGAGCATCTATGTACAAAGTTTCATCAAAATCCAATGAGTGCTTGTTTAGATATCAGTGGAACAGTCATGGAACCACTAAAAAATAGCTAATTATCATGCAAATTAGGTAATTAATATGCACGGATTTTTACCAAAAACTAATCAAATCTGCGCATATATTCAGAGCATATATGTACCAAGTTTCATCAAAATCCAATGAGTGGTTCTTTAGATATCAGTGGAACAGTCATAGAACAGCTAAAAATTAGCTAATTAACGAGCATGGATTTTTACCAAAACCTACTCAAATCTACGCATTGGCCCAGAGCATCTATGCACCAAGTTTCAACAAAAACCGATGTATGGTTCTTGAGATAGCAGTGGAACAGTCGGACACACATACACACATACACACACACACACACACACACACACACACACACACACAGACACACTAACTGCAACGACTCCCATTATGTGCTTCGCACATGGGAGTCAAAAATCGTAAAATTGGCATGTATACACTGAACATCTGAGCATAACACTTGCATATAAAGAGGGTCCTATTTTGGTACAAAGCTACACTTTTGGAAAGCCTGCAACAGGTGAAAATGTGTCAGTATTTTTGTGAACATTCAATTATTTTATTCACAGAGAGTGTACAACAATCCAAAATATCCTGTCTTGCTAAAAGGTACATTTGTAAAAAATCTGTCATCAAATCATGGTTGAGAACAAATAAAAAATAAAACCAAAATGGCCATTATGCAGTCAAACACTTTAAATCAAATCAGAAAAAAAAAACTTATGTGCATCAGTATTCTAGCATGTGTGATGTCCACACCCTAAAGTTTGAATACAATGGGCTCAGGCAGGCTTGAGAAACAGTTGATGACATGTTCAATTTTGTCATTTGATTTATTTATTCATTTGTTATTTTTTAGAAGAATGGCCACCAAATTTTTTTCCTTGAAAGGACTAGCTAAATGAAGACAGTATCCAACCAATCACATCTTGACTTTGTACCAAATTTAAATCAAATTTGTAAAAGTGTAGCTGTGAAATGGCTGGCACATTTGCAAAAAATAAAATGGCTACCAATCAGCCATTTCAAATTAACTGACCCAATCAGTAACCCATCGTGGATGACGTTGATAGAAAGTTTGAATGCAATCAGTCAAGGAATGCTATTTAACATGTTGAAATGTTGATTTTTTTAAAGTTTTCAGGAGATAAAATTGCCACCAATCAAGCAATGTTCAACAGAATGAAAAAAGTAATCAACATACGTATGTCTTGTTTTATGACTTGTCTTTGTACTAGCTTTGAACAAAATCAGTTCAGGCATGTCTGAGAAATGAACATATGGACACACTGACAGACAGAACCCAAAATATAAGTTCAACAGAAACTAAACAAACGTAAAAAAAAATTTTTTAAAACCATTGTATACATCGCCTGAGACTACAAAATTTAATGATTATGAACATAACCAAAAACACAAATATTTTACAAGCAAAATAATAGCCTATCACTCAACAAATTGGAGCGACAAGTGTCAATTATAACAGCCTTCGCCGAAATGTGGACACTGAACACCGACACCAACACACATTAAAATCACTTGCAAGTGGAAAAAGATGGTGGTGTTTCGTCCAGTTGAAATCCAATTTTGTCAAGCTAACCTCAATGATTATGATACAAGATGACAACTTATTGGGGCTCCTGGGCAAATTTTCAATTACGTTGTCATCTTGAGGGGTTAAGTCTCTTTCTGACAGCCTATCACTGGTTATTTTATCTGTAAATTTTCAATTACGTTGTCATCTTGAGGGGTTAAGTCTCTTTCTGACAGCCTATCACTGGTTATTTTATCTGTAAATTTTCAATTACGTTGTCATCTTGAGGGGTTAAGTCTCTTTCTGACAGCCTATCACTGGTTATTTTATGTGTAAATTTTCAATTACGTTGTCATCTTGAGGGGTTAAGTCTCTTTCTGACAGCCTATCACTGGTTATTTTATCTGTAAATTTTCAATTACGTTGTCATCTTGAGGGGTTAAGTCTCTTTCTGACAGCCTATCACTGGTTATTTTATCTGTAAATTTTCAATTACGTTGTCATCTTGAGGGGTTAAGTCTCTTTCTGACAGCCTATCACTGGTTATTTTATGTGTAAATTTTCAATTACGTTGTCATCTTGAGAGGTTAAGTCTCTTTCTGACAGCCTATCACTGGTTATTTTATGTGTAAATTTTCAATTACGTTGTCATCTTGAGAGGTTAAGTCTCTTTCTGACAGCCTATCACTGGTTATTTTATGTGTAAATTTTCAATTACGTTGTCATCTTGAGGGGTTAAGTCTCTTTCTGACAGCCTATCACTGGTTATTTTATCTGTAAATTTTCAATTACGTTGTCATCTTGAGGGGTTAAGTCTCTTTCTGACAGCCTATCACTGGTTATTTTATGTGTAAATTTTCAATTACGTTGTCATCTTGAGAGGTTAAGTCTCTTTCTGACAGCCTATCACTGGTTATTTTATGTGTAAATTTTCAATTACGTTGTCATCTTGAGGGGTTAAGTCTCTTTCTGACAGCCTATCACTGGTTATTTTATCTGTAAATTTTCAATTACGTTGTCATCTTGAGGGGTTAAGTCTCTTTCTGACAGCCTATCACTGGTTATTTTATGTGTAAATTTTCAATTACGTTGTCATCTTGAGGGGTTAAGTCTCTTTCTGACAGCCTATCACTGGTTATTTTATGTGTAAATTTTCAATTACGTTATCATCTTGAGGGGTTAAGTCTCTTTCTGACAGCCTATCACTGGTTATTTTATGTGTAAATTTTCAATTACGTTGTCATCTTGAGGGGTTAAGTCTCTTTCTGACAGCCTATCACTGGTTATTTTATCTGTAAATTTTCAATTACGTTGTCATCTTGAGGGGTTAAGTCTCTTTCTGACAGCCTATCACTGGTTATTTTATCTGTAAATTTTCAATTACGTTGTCATCTTGAGGGGTTAAGTCTCTTTCTGACAGCCTATCACTGGTTATTTTATGTGTAAATTTTCAATTACGTTATCATCTTGAGGGGTTAAGTCTCTTTCTGACAGCCTATCACTGGTTATTTTATCTGTAAATTTTCATAACAGTGTACATTCTGCATCATGATTTTCCACGGTCCTCCACACGTGACTAATTTCAATAAAATGGCAACTACTCGATTCTCAGTTTGTGTAGGGTCATGTACATTGCCTGTGCAATTGTGTCCATAATACTTTCAAATGTTCAAAATCACAGCTATTATTGTATTAAATAAATTAGTGAAAACCCAAAATGAAAAATATTTAGCCTTTGTGAATTCCCTTAATTTATATAGTATCATAAAAGTGCTGTAGCTTCATTCAAATACATACCACTCAAATATCCATGTCCACCACACGCTTCTCGGCATTCCTGTACAGCGTCTCTCGCCAACCACGATGACAGAGATTTACCACTACATGCCACAGCATGCAATTCTTTACCAAATTCAGCCTATTAAGTCAGACAGTCAGTAAAGCATGTGCTAATTAATGGATTAATTCTATTCAGAAACTAATAAAACACCATGATTCAATTCATTTGAGCAAACAATTGTTAGGTTACAAAATATTTAATCCCTATTCATTGGACAAACTACTATTATGAAATAGAATAAACAATTTTAAAAGTCAATAAGTATGCAAATTATCTAATTAATATGCACAAACTGATATCAGATATTCATCAACAGAAACAGCAATACATTTGACCAAAATGTTGCAAAGATAAGCAAAAACATACTCAAAAAGTTATGCAAATCACACTTAGCATGCAAATCAGCTATATTCAGATTAATTCCAAATTAGTGTTGAACAGTCAGCTACACAAACATAATTATGTACAATGTTTTAACCCATTTGAGCAAACTGGAGTTAGGATATCAACAAAACATGCTAGAAGTAGTTAATTATTATGCAAAATATCTCATTGATATGCAAGGATTTGTACCAAAATGTTAGTAATCTGAGATCCATCACAAAGTACCAAATTGCATCCCAATCTACCTAGTGGTTCTTGAGATATTGAGATGGGACAAGATTTGACACATCCATCAAAAAAAGATTGTTATGCATTATTTTTGTGCTTATTTTAAAATAGATTTAAACTAAAACAGCAAATAAGGTAACTTGAGAAATTAAGAAAATTTGACTTCAACTTTAAAGATTTATATAAAATGAGCCAGGAATGACTTTATATTTGAGTGTAACAATAATTTCTATATTTACCATATCCAGTGTATCAGATCCAAGTAAAGTACCAATATTCAATTCTATAAAATACTTCATGAATTGTTTGGAGAAAATTTCTATTGCATACGTAGCCGCCAGATATGGTATCAGACGCCATTGCTGTTGAAATGAACATAAATCAATTCAGTGGTTCAAGAATTACCAAGACATTGGTTTACGTTTACCATACACAATATACATATGAGCAAATAATCAAAAACAATATGGAACTCGTAGCGACGTATACAACGCGTGTAAAATACATTGTTTATTTACATGAAATTCCAACACGCGCTGCGCGAAGATCACCGCGCTTTAATGTTACTTGTAGTTGTATTACTTTTTAGTTTTTGTTTCCTATATATTTATTGCTAACAAATTAACTGATAGAAATGTTCTTTTTCTAAATATTCAATAAAATGTTACTGTTACCTGTAATTGGTATTCTAGTACTGGTATTTCTTTGTCATTTGTTGGTCCAAATTGTTTTCTTGCAGCAGAATAACGCATTGCTATGGAAACACATAGTTTCATATTACCTGTGCATACGCTTACAATACCAACACGACCGCCAGATAAAGTTCCCAGCGATGCTCCAAATTTCTTGTCAGGATCCTGAAAAAAAAAAATACAATAGTAATTCTTGACAACATATAAATATGGTTTTGTTTTCACAAACAAAAGTTGAGATTCAGTCTGTTTAGCGTAAAAAAAGGTTACTTATTTTCAAGGATGCGAGGAAATAAACAGGCTTCAGTCAAGCTAAGCTTATCAGTCATACAATAAGGCATGGGTGTGAATGGTTATATACTGTTAGGTTGAGTATGAACCGGAAAACTTAAAACAATGATTGACTTAAGTCGTTCAATACAATGGCATTAGAGAGAACTTAAGATGGGATGGAAGCTTAAGTTATTGGCGTTCTTTTTCATATGCTCTAAATTTCAAGTTGCTGAAGCAATATTGGTGTAAGGTATTGTATGTCTGATTTCAAGTAGTATATAACAAACTTTTAGTGTTTTTCAAAAGTGTGAATGTTAGCAATCATTAGGAATTCCCATTTAATTGTGCATTACTCACACTAATCATACTCCTAGCAGGAAAGACTGGGACTATGCTAAAAATATAGTTTATAATTTTTTCACTGTCATTTACCCTGTGGAATTCCCTGTACTTATTTGCAATAAAGCAATATTAAATAACACCAATCATGAAAGAATTGTAACAGAAGTAGTACCGTAATAATCAGTATAAACAAATGGTAGTTTCAATCTCAACTCAAGAGGGCAAATATAGCATAGTGTAAAAAAAACACATAACTACCGAAAATGGCGTGGTGTATTTCCCTGCACTTGTGACATCACCAGTCTTGTTCAGTAAACTCTGACGCGGAATACGAACATTGTTAAACATTAAAAATCTGAAAGAAAATGAATTGTCAAGTTCAGTAAAAAAATTATTTCACTAAATCTAAAAGAAGATGTTTATAGTAACTATTCTTGATGATGCTTATAGTAACTATTGGAGATGGAGTTTCAGTCTGGAGATAATTTTCTTTTTATGTTGAGATAGTGGATGAGTAAGGAGAAGATAGCACAATATGAATTTAAGTGGAGTTTAAGACATCATTTGTTCTTGAGGTTTAATTACTTTTACTATGTTCATGGCATGAACCGTAATTTTCAATCCTTCATGTTTGCAGAGGGATTACAGTAGTTGCGTTCACGTTTGTCTGGATCTACTTAGGACCAACTTTTAGACCACTCGCTTGTGTTGAAATAACACAAAAAGTGATAAAAATATTCATCAAAATTAGAGATTTGAAGAATATCAAATATTGAATATCAAAGCAATTGAAATTGCTGTTTTCAAAGAGGGTAAAAAAAACATTACTTTTTACCAAATATGACAAAACTATTCATCAAAATTAGAGATTTGGAGATATTGTCATGAAATTAATAAATCTGATTGCAGTCTACCCATAGTACCTAAATATAAAATATCAAAGCAATGGGGCTAGCGGCTTCAAGAAGAAGTCATTGACAGCAGAGCTAATAAAATAAAATGAATTGCATGCTTGAAAGTAAGAGTTGTAAGTAAGTCTTACCCATTATCAAGACCATTCAGACCCAATTTGTGTCCAATATCTCCAACCATTATGCCAGGCAGAGGAAGCAAAGTTTTTGTATCACGTATTTGTACAACAAACATATGCAAACCATGACATTTGCCATCGGCCGTATACAGCTGTGCGTAAACTATTGAGTGAGTAGCTGTTTTACCGACATTACCCATCCATATCTTGGTAGCCTCAATGTCTGGCGTATTTAAAATGAAATCCTGTGAAGTAAATACAGTATGTATATAGCTTGTCGATAAAATGAAGAACCAAAACTGGAATTTTGAAGCAATGAGAGACTTTAGACATCCAGATGCATCATCATCATCGGAATACAATCAACGAGATCAAAATTTATTACCCCTTAACTCTCTGATGTTTTTGTCATCTTTTTTAAACAATAATGTAATAGCAGCATAAAACAGAAAGCATTTTGTAAACAGCGCCACCTAGAGTTGACCTTGCAATAAAATAGTTCCTCAAAATGATATTAATAAAATTTAAATGACTATACCTTTGTTTCTGGGTCAAAGGTCGCAGTGGTTCTCATATTTTTTACATTACTACCATGACTTAACTCAGTGAGGGAAAAACTACCAAATAGCTGGAGAAAAAAAAATACACTCTATAAATACCAAAGTCAAGTTTTTTTTCACAAAATTAACATAAATAATTTTTTATAATTTGTTTTCATAATGTTGGGCAAGACTAGTAGACATAGTAAAACGATATCCTATTAAATGCAAAAAGTTTTGACAGGAAACACTACCTTTGAACATATTTATTCCTGCCTAGATGTTGAGGCAATATTTTGTATGTGCTACATTCTTTACCAACAGGCGTCAGTCTGGGTACCAACAGGTGTCTGTCCGGGTACCAACATGCATCAGTCTGGGTACCAACAGGTGTCAGTCTGGGTACCAACAGGTGTCAGTCTGGGTACCAACAGGTGTCAGTCTGGGTACCAACAGGTGTCAGTCTGGGTACCAACAGGCGTCAGTCTGGGTACTAACAGGTGTCAGTCTCGGTACCAACAGGTGTCAGTCTCGGTACCAACAGGTGTCAGTCTGGGTACCAACAGGTGTCAGTCTGGGTACCAACAGGTGTCAGTCTGGATACCAACAGGCGTCAGTCTGGGTACCAACAGGTGTCAGTCTGGGTACCAACAGATGTCAGTCTGGGTACCAACAGGTGACATTGTGGATACCACCAGGTGTCAGTGTGGATACCACCAGGTGTCAGTGTGGATACCACCAGGTGTCAGTGTGGATACCACCAGGTGTCAGTGTGGATACCACCAGGTGTCAGTCTGGGTACCACCAGGTGTCAGTCTGGGTACCACCAGGTGTCAGTCTGGGTACCAACAGGTATCAGTCAAGGTACCAACAGATGTCAGTGTGGATACCACCAGGTGTCAGTGTGGATACCACCAGATGTCAGTGTGGATACCACCAGGTGTCAGTGTGGATACCACCAGGTGTCAGTGTGGATACCACCAGGTGTCAGTGTGGATACCACCAGGTGTCAGTGTGGATACCACCAGGTGTCAGTGTGGATACCACCAGGTGTCAGTGTGGATACCACCAGGTGTCAGTGTGGATACCACCAGGTGTCAGTGTGGATACCACCAGGTGTCAGTGTGGATACCACCAGGTGTCAGTGTGGATACCACCAGGTGTCATTGTGAATACCACCAGGTGTCAGTGTGGATACCACCAGATGTCATTGTGGATACCACCAGGTGTCAGTGTGGATACCACCAGGTGTCATTGTGGATACCACCAGGTGTCAGTGTGGATACCACCAGATGTCATTGTGGATACCACCAGGTGTCAGTGTGGATACCACCAGGTGTCAGTCTGGGTACCAACAGGTGTCAGACCAGGTACCAACATATGTCAGTCTGGGTACCAACAGGTGTCAGTCCAGGTACCAACAGATGTCAGTCTGGGTACCAACAGGTGACATTGTGGATGCCACCAGGTGTCGGCATGGATACCACCAGGTGTCAGTGTGGATACCACCAGGTGTCAGCGTGGATACCACCAGGTGTCAGTGTGGATACCACCAGGTGACATTGTGGATGCCACCAGGTGTCAGTGTGGATACCACCAGGTGTCAGTCTTGGTACCACCAGGTGTCAGTCTGGGTACCACCAGGTGTCAGTCTGGGTACCAGCAGGTGTCAGTCAAGGTAACAACAGATGTCAGTCTGGGTACCAACAGGTGTCAGCGTGGATACCACCAGGTGTCAGTGTGGATACCACCAGATGTCATTGTGGATACCACCAGGTGTCAGTGTGGATACCACCAGGTGTCAGTGTGGATACCACCAGGTGTCAGTCTGGGTACCAACAGGTGTCAGACCAGGTACCAACAGATGTCAGTCTGGGTACCAACAGGTATCAGTCCAGGTACCAACAGATGTCAGTCTGGGTACCAACAGATGACATTGTGGATACCACCAGGTGTCAGTGTGGATACCACCAGGTGTCAGTGTGGATACCACCAGGTGTCAGTCCAGATACCAACAGATGTCAGTCTGGAAACCAACAGATGGTAGAATAGGTACAAGTACAAACTGGTACCAGTCTGATTACTAAAATACATTTACCTGGATTCTAACATTCCCAATTATTAACAATTTGACAGATTACAGTAATAGCTTGCATGTAAAAAAAAATGATTTGTAACTTACAATACAGTTTGCTTACCTCCAATCTGTCACTTTGATCAGCTAGCTCAAATGATTTGTAATTTACATCACTGTTTGCTTACCTCCAATCTGTCACTTTGATCAGCTAGCTCAAAATGATGCTGTGATCCACTTGATCTTATTGTTCCACCAAAAAACTAAAATAATAAATTATTAGTTTCTGAAATATGCAAATGAACTTTGAACATTTTGATCAACAATGTATAAATAAGTTTACATTCATTATTCAATTTGTCAAAACTTGAGGAAACTTATTATTAAACAAATTTGTGCATGTCCCTGTTTATTTACTATTAATACTTAGTATTATGATAATATTTAAAGGGCTCTTTATATTTTATATATTAGCAGTATACTAAGGGCTCTTTATATTTTATATATTAGCAGTATACTAAGGGCTCTTTATATTTTATATATTAGCAGTATACTAAGGGCTCTTTATATTTTATATATTAGCAGTATACTAAGGGCTCTCAATACTTTAAATATTAGCAGTATACTAAGGGCTCTTTATATTTTATATATTAGCAGTATACTAAGGGCTCTTTATATTTTATGTTTTATATATTAGCAGTATACTAAGGGCTCTTTATATTTTATGTTTTATATATTAGCAGCATACTAAGGGCTCTTTATATTTTATATATTAGCAGTATACTAAGGGCTCTTTATATTTTATATATTAGCAGTATACTAAGGGCTCTTTATATTTTATATATTAGCAGTATACTAAGGGCTCTTTATATTTTATATATTAGCAGCATACTAAGGGCTCTTTATATTTTATATATTAGCAGTATACTAAGGGCTCTTTATATTTTATATATTAGCAGTATACTAAGGGCTCTTTATATTTTATATATTAGCAGTATACTAAGGGCTCTTTATATTTTATATATTAGCAGTATACTAAGGGCTCTTTATATTTTATATATTAGCAGTATACTAAGGGCTCTCAATACTTTAAATATTAGCAGTATACTAAGGGCTCTTTATATGTTATATATTAGCAGTATACTAAGGGCTCTCAATACTTTAAATATTAGCAGTATACTGAGGGCTCTTTATATTTTATATATTACCAGTATACTAAGGGCTCTCAATACTTTAAATATTAGCAGTATACTGAGGGCTCTTTATATTTTATATATTACCAGTATACTAAGGGCTCTCAATACACTAAATATTAGCAGTATACTAAGGGCTCTCAATACTTTAAATATTAGCAGTATACTAAGGGCTCTTTATATTTAAAATATTAACAGAATACTAAGGGCTCTTTATATTTAAAATATTAGCAGTATACTAAGAGCTCTCAATACTTTAAATATTAGCAGTATACTAAGGGCTCTTTATATTTTAAATATTAGCAGTATACTGAGGGCTCTTTATATTTTAAATATTAGCAGTATACTAAGGGCTCTCAATACTTTAGATATTAGCAGTATACAGAGGGCTCTTTATATTGTAAATATTAGCAGTATACTAAGGGCTCTCAATACTTTAAATATCAGCAGTATACTAAGGGCTCTTTATATTTTAAATATTAGCAGTATACTAAGGGCTCTTTATATTAAGGGCTTTCAATACTTTAGATATTAGCAGTATACTAAGGGCTCTTTATATTTTAAATATTAGCTGTACACTTAGGGCTCTCAATACTTTAAATATTAGCAGTATACTGAGGGCTCTTTATATTTTATATATTACCAGTATACTAAGGGCTCTCAATACTTTAAATATTAGCAGTATACTAAGGGCTCTTTATATTTTATATATTACCAGTATACTAAGGGCTTTCAATACTTTAGATATTAGCAGTATACTAAGGGCTCTTTATATTTTAAATATTAGCTGTACACTTAGGGCTCTCAATACTTTAAATATTAGCAGTATACTAAGGGCTCTTTATATTTTATATATTACCAGTATACTAAGGGCTTTCAATACTTTAGATATTAGCAGTATACTAAGGGCTCTTTATACTTTAAATATTAGCAGTATACTAAGGGCTCTCAATACTTTAAATATTAGCAGTATACTGAGGACTCTTTATATTTTAAATATTAGTAGTATACTAAGGGCTCTCAATACTTTAAATATCAGCAGTATACTAAGGGCTCTTTATATTTTAAATATTAGCAGTATACTAAGGGCTCTTTATATTAAGGGCTTTCAATACTTTAGATATTAGCAGTATACTAAGGGCTCTTTATATTTTAAATATTAGCTGTACACTTAGGGCTCTCAATACTTTAAATATTAGCAGTATACTGAGGGCGCTTTATATTTTATATATTACCAGTATACTAAGGGCTCTCAATACTTTAAATATTAGCAGTATACTGAGGGCTCTTTATATTTTATATATTAGCAGTATACTAAGGGCTCTCAATACTTTAAATATTAGCAGTATACTAAGGGCTCTCAATACTTTAAATATTAGCAGTATACTAAGGGCTCTCAATACTGTAAATACTAGCAGTATACTAAGGGCTCTTTATACTTTAAATATTAGCAGTATACTAAGGGCTCTCAATACTTTAAATATCAGCAGTATACTAAGGGCTCTTTATAATTTAAATATTAGCAGTATACTAAGGGCTCTTTATATTAAGGGCTTTCAATACTTTAGATATTAGCAGTATCCTAAGGGCTCTTTATATTTTAAAAATTAGCTGTACACTTAGGGCTCTCAATACTTTAAATATTAGCAGTATACTGAGGGCTCTTTATATTTTATATATTACCAGTAAACTACGGGCTCTCAATACTTTAAATATCAGCAGTATACTAAGGGCTCTTTATATTTTAAATATTAGCAGTATACTAAGGGCTCTTTATATTTTAAAAATTAGCTGTACACTTAGGGCTCTCAATACTTTAAATATTAGCAGTATACTGAGGGCGCTTTATATTTTATATATTACCAGTATACTAAGGGCTTTCAATACTTTAAATATTAGCAGTATAATGAGGGCTCTTTATATTAAGGGCTCTCAATACTTTAAATAGTAGCAGTATACTGAGGGCTCTTTATATTTTAAATATTAGCAGTATACTAAGGCTCTCAATACTTTAAATATTAGCAGTATACTGAGGGCTCTTTATATTTAAAATATTAGCAGTATATTAAGGGCTCTCTATACTTTAAATATTAGCAGTATACTAAGGGCTCTTTATATTTAAAATATTAGCAGTATACTAAAGGCTCTCAATACTTTAAATATTAGCAATATACTAAGGGCTTTCAATACTTTAAATATTAGCAGTATACTAAGGGCTCTTTATATTTTATATATTACCAGTATAATAAGGGCTCTCAATACTTTAAATATTAGCAGTATACTAAGGGCTCTTTGTATTTTAAATATTAGCAGTATACAAAGGGCTCTTTATACTAAGGGCTCTCAATACATTAAATATTAGCAGTATACTAAGGGCTCTTTATATTTTACATATTAGCAGTATACTAAGGGCTCTCAATACTTTAAATATTAGTAGTATACTAAGGGCTTTCAATACTTTAGATATTAGCAGTATACTAAGGGCTCTTTATATTTTAAATATTAGCAGTATATTAAGGGCTCTCAATACTTTAAATATTAGCAGTATACTAAGGGCTCTTTATATTTAAAATATTAGCAGTATACTAAAGGCTCTCAATACATTAAATATTAGCAATATACTAAGGGCTTTCAATACTTTAAATATTAGCAGTATACTAAGGGCTCTTTATATTTTAAATATTAGCAGTATACTAAAGGCTCTCAATAACTTCTAACTTTCTATCTATGCTACCAAGGTCAAGGTTCAAGTAAAAAATCATACACACATGAAAAAAAAATTGTTGGTCACATGTGCTATATAGCAAACATCTATTGGTCAGCTGGGATCATGTCACACCCTTTATATTTACTATGAAGAGCGGGTTGAAAGCATCCTACATTCAAACGTTTTCAAAAACCATGCGGTCATGTAATTTACGCACATTAACGATAAAATGTAGACGATAATGAGGGCTCTGAAATATTAACAGCATACTGAAGGTTCCTAATACTTTCTCTATTAACAGTATACTGAGGGCTCTGAAATATTAACAGCATACTGAAAGTTCCTAATACTTTCTCTATTAACAGTATACTGAGGGATCTGAAATATTAACAGCATACTGAGGGTTCCTAATACTTTCTCTATTAACAGTATACTGAGGGCTTTCAATACTCAAAAATATACTGACCTGTGTGTTGAGCATGTACTTAGTAGGTAATGCCCAATCGTAAAGACCTGCCGCAGAAATAAACCACAGGTAGAGCATTGGATTTTCAAGCATTTTTTCTGGTGATAGAAAGTTATATTCAGCTAAACGTTTGACCCTTTGGAAAAGCAACTTGCGCATCTCATCATGTGATATAGTACCGACTGGATGTGAAAACAATGTATCCTTTTCTAAGAGGTCCCATATTTCCTTCTGTGTAGAGATATGAAATATTAAAAAATCATGCAAAATGTATGCAATATAACAAATTATTACATATGTGCTTCCAGATTACACAGTCATTTGCCACGGAATAACATTCATAATGTTTACAACTGTTATGCAAATGAATAAAATAGTCCTCTCTAAAGTTGAGTTTTTTTTGGTAATTGTTGCATAAATTATACATTCATACATATATGTAAGATATATTTCGGCACCCCACAATTATTGTTGAATTTTTTATTTGTCTAATTCCAATAATAAGACGTCAAAAAATATTCTTGCACAATGAAAGTATCAGAAGCAATGAAATAACTAGCAAATTAGCAACATTTTATCCAAGAATTTTTCATTTTCCTGTGGTGCCTCTGTTTTCTTCAGAATTCCAGTGACTATTCAATGTGTCATTTCTACATAGATCAACACCCGTATTTAATGCAGACTGAATAAGTATGAACTTATACGAAAAAATAATTGATACTATCAGTGCAACAAAGGCATACCCGTCACCGCAATGACACCGTTGTGCACTGTACTTGACTGGCAGCATTCAACTGCCATCGAAATTTATAAATATTTATAAAACTGAAGGAATGCCTTTGTTGCACTGAGAGTATACAACAGAGGATTGATAAAAATAATTCAACATCATCATCACAGTTATGAAACATCTATAGTCATGTCATATTTAAAACTCTTTAATGAGATTCTCTTAAAGAAATTAATGCATAGATATTAAAACAATGCATATTCCAGTCAAATTTTTTTGCGGGGGGGGGGGGGGGTATTTAGAACTGACCTGATATCGGATACAATCTTCTCCTTCTAGAAACATTTTCATTTGTTTCCAGTCAAACGTGGCTGATTTTCTGTATTTATCTATCGGTCCTACCGGCATGTCAGGAATCAACTCATCAATGGTTCTCCTATCCGGCATCGCATTGATACAAGGATGAGGTAACTGTACAGACATTGTTAACGCTTATACGTGTTACAAATGAAAGCTACAGTGAGGCTACGATGCGACAGAGATCTTTATGATCGCTATCCAGGGCGTCGAGTACAAAACTGGGTTATCAACGACTTTCGTACAGCATTATAACTGCACGTTCTTCGTACGGTATCTGGGTATTGGTGTACTTTTGCCCCGGTACCTTTGTACCACGCAGTTGAACTTTGATCATGTGAGGGCGCAATTGAAGCAAAAGATTGTTGAACTCTTTATTTTAGGGGCGAGTCAATATTTCCTATGGAGTGGGCTAGAATCAGGATAATGCATAGGAAGGGGGCAAGGGGGTAGCGGGTACAGGTTACAGGAAATACAAAATGCATTTTACGTTTTTACAGGATATAAAATTGAAAGTTCCATTTACAGTAAAAAATAGATTTTTACACTTTACAGATAAAGCAAATTTTACATTTTTATAATATATTTGATAATTTGTGTTTAAGAATCAAAATATGAAATTGTGTACAAATTACAACATTTAATGTGGAAAATACTTTATAATGTTGTTGGGTTTTTTATGGAAGAACCCACAAGGCAAAAACCATACTTTGCAGTACCTGTAATTTATCTTTTCGGCTATGAATATATGGACCAATCAAAACAAGGGTCTTACCACTTCAGTTAACAACCAATCAGAAGCTTTGGTTCATCAGTGAAATTTCTTGATTTTATAGTCTGCTCACTTTTGCTACTTTTTCTCATCAAGGAGCAGTGAAAAGCTGCCTGGGCAATTTTTTAAAAGATCCTCCTCTTCCCATCCTCCGCACAGTTAGGTATATGTTTGGGGGTGCTTGTGCCCCCCTCCCTGTGTTTAAGTACTTCATTTGAAGGATTTTTTGTTGTGTGTATTTTTAGCTACCACTGCAGTAGGATTCAACCCAAAGACGCTTGTCTTTGGTTTTTCACGATATCAAGATCTTGTAAATATCTAGCTGGATTTTCTGCCTTGTAATGATTTTTAATATTAGCTAAAGTCAATATTTAGATGGTAAGGGTTATTTTCGTTCAACGTAATTGCAATATTTTTTTGTTCGTACAACCTAAATTGAAAAAATAAATTCCGTAATTCTGTAATCATAGGCTAGACGTACAACATAATCAATCAAATATTTTGTTCGTACACTGTAAAAATGGTTCTTTTTTCTCAGTACGTACAAGAATTTACATCCAAATAAAAAAAGTCGTAAAAAATAAATAATCCAGGGAAATTACATTTTCAAAACTGTAAAATGACTAGATGACACGATTCACTGCAATTTTCCTTGTAAATTGTAAAAAGCCCTTTTTATTTCCCGTAAAACTGTAACAGCTACCCCCCTTGCCCCCTAGATGACTTCCATGTTCAAAGCTTTAACAGTATTTTTATGAATACAGTGTTCTTTGTATTTAAAGCATTCAACGTCATTTTAATAAATGACACCCAGGGAGTGTCCGGGCACGCGCGGAAACGAACAGGGGGGAATACCTAACGCGCGGGGCAGCGGCCGCAATCCTTGTAGTAGGACCCTATTACACACAAATCTGGCTTGAGAGTTTGTTCATGCTTGCTGACATAAATATAAATGTTGATTATTAAGCTATTTATGTTAAAGGGGAGGTTGCATAGTAAAATTTTGTGTAACAAACAATGAATTTTTTGCGGATCCCACATTTATGTCACAACGCCCCTTCCCACCCTTAAAGTTGGTCAGTGTTGAGCTTACAAATCAGTTTTATAGAAATATAAATCCATTTCGCTTGCAAATCTGATAGAAATATGAATCCCATATGTTTACAAGGTATGAGAGTTTATATAGCAGGATTTTAATTAAATATCATCTACAGTGACCGAGTATAAATAAGCGACCTGATGGTTGAAATAACTCCATTGTCCTACAAGAACATTGTGGTAGCCAACTCAAGCAATGCAAACCCATAAGGCAAAACACATGCACTTAAAAAGTAGTTTAATTCTGTCTTTTGAGAACATATGCCAACCTAATTTTATCAAACAAATTATGTACACCACAAATAACAAAGCAAACAGGCCGATAATTTTCAAGAAACTGCAAAGTAAGGTGTTTTTTTTCAAAATGTACAAAATTATTAGCTAAAAATAGAGAATTAATGATATCGTCACGAAATGAACAAAATTTGATGAAAGGTAATCAGGTTGGTGGTTTTCAAAATAAAGTAATAAATATCATTTTTTACCAAAAATTACATTTTTGACTTTGTTTATATTCTATTTTAAGTGTCTGAACACATATGTTTATTTTATCACTGATAGATTTAATAGTACCCAAGTAGAAGGATATATCTCTCAACAAGTAGAATGTTCCCCTAATGTCACAAAGAAACAAATCTAAGAGAGGTCCATCATATATGTCAATTATCAAAGCAATTTGAGCAGCGGTTTTCAAGAAGAAGTCAAAAATAGAATTGTTGACAGACAACGACAGACATTCATCTAAAAGAACATCTCTAATGTGTTTCGTTGACAGTGAAGCTAAAAAAGGAGAATTAATGATATGAAATCTGAAGTCACAGAATGAACAAATCTGATAGAGTTTCATCCAAGGTACCCACATATAACATATCAAAACATAATTGCTGACAGACAGACAGATCTATGATGACAGCGAAGCTAATGGGTGGGTGGGGGGGGGGGCTGCATGGCAACTCTGTTGGCAGTATCAATCTTTCTGATTTCAGTTACATAAAGATGGTCATTTACATGTAAAAAGTGCCATAAAATCACATCTGATATGAAAGTCTTTAAACAACAAAATGCATCTGACAATCAGTTAAATGAATCTGCCATTTATTTCCTTTATTTACTAAAGGTGCATAAAAATTAAAAACATATTTATTTTATATTCAATCATTATGAAACATTTATGGTACAAATCAGAGTTTTGTTTCATTAAGTAAGATACCTGTATGTAAACCACATATTTACTTAATTCACACTCTGCTGAAAAGAAGTTAAACTTTGAAATAAAATTTGCATTGATATTGATATATGCATGAAAAATTTGCATAAAAACTACTAAAATTTACTGAGATGAAAAAAAATTAAACTTTCTAATTCAATAAAACATTTTATTAAATAGACGAATGATGTTGAAGTTGTTTGTAAGTTTTTAAAAATACATAATTCTAGAAAGAAAATATCGAGATATGAGAGATAAATTGGGTGGACTCATCAAACCAATATTTAATGCACTTTGGATATAATCTTCACTTTTTACAGTTTTCCACGAAGTGAGTCTTGGACTGGTTTGTTGCAGAATTCTCTCCACCAATCAGGTCGTTCCATTACCTTAGGTGTTTTCATAATAGAGCTGAAAATATTCTTGTAAATCTAGGGAAAAAATATATATAATAATAATAAGCTTTATTATAGCTGTAAAGAAATCACAATTCTACATTAGTTTGTAAATAATAATTAAAAGTATTTATTTTTATGTTGTGAATATCTGAGTAGTTAAGTTAGTGTTGGTCTTTTAGTAACAGCATTGTTTATGTATCTGATAACACTGATGTCTAAACAGAGATATCATGTTTGAAATCATTTGTAATTTGTTTGCGTAATTCTGTGTTGAGAAATTATTGTACATTCTGTTGAATTGTTCATACAGTTCCTGTCTTTCATTTGTGTATATTTGACAGTGAATTAAAAAGTATTTCGCCTTCTGGTGTATTACATATTTTGCAAATTCTTCCATCAGCTGCTGTTTTGGGACGTGTATGTCTCCCAACTTTAATTTCTAGGCCATGGAAGCTTAGTCTTAGTTTGACTAATGTTTTAATATCTTGATATTTTTTCCTGATGTTTAAATACAGTGCACATTTAATTGTATTATTTTATTTTATTATTCAAAAGTCTGTATGTGCATAGTTTACATTTTCTTCTATTGTTAGTCTCATTCCAGATCTTTGTATATTTTTCTCTTGATATGTCATGGAATTTCTGTTTTTTTTTAAACATAATTGTCAATGTCAATGTAGTTGTTGTTTTTGATAATATTTAGATAGTGTAACCAAGAGCTTGTGGAACAATTTTGTTTTAGTTCCATTATAGCATCATATGAAAATTAACTATTATATATTACATTTTGTGGTTTGTTTTATAATTAGCTGCCATTTACAGTGAAAAAGTAATACCAATTCAAACCTGTTAGAAGGGAAAGTGTATAGTTGTATGACAGGAGATATCATTGAAACCAGTGTCACTAACAATGCCTGACTGATGTCAGTGTCACTAACAATGCCTGACTGATGTCAGTGTCACTAACATTGGCTGGCAGCTAAGGCTCAGTGTCTCAGTGGACTCAATATCTCTATGACCTAGCATAAAAAAATGGTGACTTAAGGCACAGAAGAAAATTAACTTTTCGGACTGAAACAGAAAATATGATTTGTTTTATAAACACAGCTTAAAACCTTCAAATTGAGAAGAAAACAAAATACCAACTACCTTTATCACTCAAACCATATCATTAATAATATTATTTTGCCCACAAATGGTTGACATTATCTGCATTTACCTCTCCATCGGCTTTTCCTAATGCCGAGTTCAAGATGAAATCTCGGGGAGCAATGACGTCCACCAACGCCACTGCGTCATCCTTTAAAATACGGCATAATTGGACAATGGCTTCTCTTATCAGACGAGCTGGGTCACGACCACTCATGTATCCACCTGCATGTAATATAACAGAATTAAGTAAGCTCTGGAATCTGTAGCTTGAATGGTATTTATAAATCACAAACAAATGCAAAAAAAACAAACTGTGGATCAATAAATAAAACAAGCAGCCTGTCGGCTGAGATAGCTCCGCTGTTAGCAATGCACATTTCAATTAAAGAACTGAAGATATCATTAGAAAATGAACAATATGTATAGTATCAAAGCAATCGGACTTGCTGTTTTCGACAAGAATTTAAAAATATCACTTTTTAACAAAAAAACGACAAAAATATTCATTAAAATTAAAGAATTGAACATATCATCATGAAATGAACAAATCTGAGAGAGGTCTACCTGAGGTACCTATATGTATAGTATCGAAGCAATCAGACTTGCGGTTTTTAACATGAAGTCGAAAATATCACTTTTTACCAAAAATGACGAAAATATTCAAAAAAATTAGAGAATTAAAGATATCATCATGAAACGAACAAATCTAAGAGAGGTCTACCCAAGGTACATATACACCAAGTATCAAAGCATTCAGGCTTGTAGTTTTCAAGAAGAAGTTGAAAAAGACGGACGACGGACAATCACTCATATGATAAGCTTCGCTCAACCAAGTCGACAGCGGAGCTAAAAATTATCTCTGTTTTGTGGTCTGAACTGAAAAAAACAGCACATAAATATAACCAATAAATGGTATCTGACCTCTGACCTTACAACTCACCTTGATACAAAGTAGCCATGTGTTTTTCCAGACTCCATAAACCGTATAGAGCACATAATTTTTTGAGCACCGGTGCCAAACCAGGTGGAACTGCAGGATCATTAACACAATCATAAAACCACTGCAATACAGTATGCTGTAAAAACAGAATCCACAAATCACCAATACAACCACATATAACATATCTGTACTGCTCAATACTGTTCAATCAAAGTTGCAATTTTACCCTTAATTTTGATATTGTGACATAAATTGTAAGTTAAAAGTACAGAGCCCTGGCTGTGTGAAATAAAAGCGCACATGTTTGGATACTTTGCAAAAACCCATTGCACATGTTTATTTTTAAGACTGCTGATACAGTCATTGGATTGTGTTGTCAGCAGAATTTGAGATACATACATCCTGTCTCTCCCTGTGGCATAATGGTATGGCTCAGACAGTGACATGGTGATTGTGAAATACCTTGGAATGTGCTGAGCCCAGTGTTGTTGGCAATGAAAATAGATATGACATCATTGACCCGAGTCTCCTACTTTAAATTGGTAGAGCTTGGATTAAGAGTGGTTTATTCCACTACCAAAATTGGCATCCTCTGTACACTGATTTGTCGGCTATTTCGAGATAACCAATCATTTCGTTATATACATTTTATTATTTGCATGGCCATAAATTAGCTAGGGTATTTAAGTTGAGACATAAGGGAAAATCTTTAGTCAGGAAGGTGACCTGACTTGATCCTGTAACATCTTGTGATGCTGATTCCTGACTCCAGTGAGCTGTACCCTATACAGGGGTACATATGCAGACGTGCTGTGCAGTAATCCCTGCTGATCAACAGGAACCACTGAAGCTCACTGCCTGAACTACTCTCGTTGTACCAGTGCTACCAGTAGCAGCAGATAGCAGTGCAGTTGTCGATACTCCCTGGACACAGAGCATGAGTTTAAATTGTAGTGCAGCTGCTTCGACAGTGTGCCAGATACGAGGAACGCAACATTGCACATTGCTGTCCAATGGAGAGTGGAGTGTTCCCTGCAGCATCGATCAAGTCTCTAATTTATTTTATTTTACAGTGTATTCCCTTCCTTGCTGGTTCCAGTGACCAGCATCCCTGTTATTTGTTTATTAAAGTACAGGAAACCTTATATATTGTGTTGTGTTAATTTGTTATAATCGTTACTGGTATATTTCTTTCTCTGCACAGTCTCAATTGTGGTGATATACATTCACCAAACGATTCCCACCCTGTGACAGCGGACGAGCTGAGAGGGAGGAGACTTAAAAGATAAGCACGCTACCAAAGACAAAGACTATTAGACCGGTATTAAAGACAAGCTCCCCGATCCTGAATGCGGTGTAGCCCCATAAAGCCCCCCCCCCCCCGCATTTAACGTCACAATATTAAAGCGAGAGGGTTATCACCTACTCAAGCGCGGGAACAACACACGCTAAAAATGCAAAGGCTCGTGGGTAGACGCTTGTTTCTAAACAATGGTACGCTATGGTTGTCTGACGCATGCGCAGGTGACGACCCCCCTGCTTTAAGGTAATAATTAACAGTGCTTTTTTAATTTATAATCGTAAAAGATAAAATGTCCAGATTCACCATAATTTGAATAAAAATTTTGTTGATTGTTACCTCGATAAACATAAGAGCTAAGGATCTTGCGAAGTATGCCTGACTGTCGTTACGAGCTTCAAATCCATCTTTACCGCTGGAGGATTCTTTATTTAGTTTATCAGCACTTTCCTTGAGTTGATAGCAGACCAGCCATTTGTATGCAGCAAGCGCAACTAGTCAGAGAGAAATATATAAAACATTATTTTGTAATTCAACAAATATTCAACATACATACACTGTATATACTGCATTAGAAACAAAAAACTCTTATATAGCATTTCAATGTGAGTACCTTCCCCGGGGTTCACAAGTGTATACTGCACACAGACCATCAGCTTAATTTTAATAATTACATGTAACTTACTAGCTGCATCATAACACTGTACAGCTGTCGTGGCTTGGAATTTCCACTTAAGAATTGTATCAGCATCATTGAGGAAATTCACAGTTTTCATTGGTGCTGTAATTTGAACACCTGTAAATTGTAAGAAAATATAAAAGAAACACGATAATCATAGCATAACATCTTGAATTGAATAAAAAATATTGAAATGTAATATAAAAGTGATTAAAACCAGTGTTCACAGATGATGTTAAAACATGTACAATGTATTAATAACATAATTTCCGTAAATACTAATATTAGATAATTGTAATCACAAATACTAATCTGATGTAGATTATGTTAATTTTTTTAATTATCATGTTGAAGGGCGGTAGTCGTTGCGCTGCGCATGTGTGACATTTGTGTTGATAAACATTGATTTTCCCACAATCCAATGCGCTCTTCTAATGTAAATCAAAAGTATGAGGTTTGAACTGGTTGCGACTTGCACTGATTACCGCCGGTGATTCCTGTGACAACTTCCAATCTCTTGAAAAATATCTAATTAAAGCTTGGTAAATCTCAGTTTGTACTCATTGATCTGCGCAACATTCAAAGTCACCATCTTTGTTTATATGAGACCCATATATCTCGCGCATGCGTGGCGCGACGACTATCGCTCTTTAATTGAAATACGGGTAATATTCAAAGCATTATTGACCCATTGAGCTGAGATTGAGTGGTGTAACATTTTTCTGTTTTTATTCTGGACCAAATAAATTTTTAATGCCTGCAGGTATTGTTTACCATAGGAATAATGGATTCAGGTTATATATATTTCAGGTTTTTATTTCATTTCTTTTGTTGAATTTCAGTGTATTTTAATTTTAGTGTTTTATTTTGTCTTATTTTATTTGTCTTTGTAATCATTTTTATCTTACTAAACCCACAGATGGTTAAGTTGCATAATAAAGTTATTATTGTTATTATTTATATTTTGCAAAAGATGACATTATATATTCCTCTCCATTGTATCTCACCGTTTTGTTTGTTCTCTCTACATATGAGTAGATAATTACTAGTCTGCTGCAGGATAACGTTATTATCTCCTTCGTAAGTGGTGTTAGCATCGTTGTCACCACGAATTTCTCCAAATCTACTTACTGGAACGAGATGAAAAACAACATATATTACGTCACTTTATGTGTGCCAAAACAAATACAACTGTTACTGCCATGTACACACAAAGCATACCACTATTATATGCAGTGGTCACACATCAGCACACTACATATAAATTAAAAAATTTCATAAAAAATGAAAATTTGAAATTAGGTAAAATGTACCAAGTTTCTATTTTGTTCACAAATTATGTTCGATGATTCATTAAAAATGCTTTTTCTTTGAACACATTACATGAAATGCTTTCAACAAGTGACATTTGGTCAGAACTTTTGTAAACATTCAATTATTTTATTCACAGAGAATGTCACAACAACCCAGAAAACCTGTTATTTACTGTTTATAGCGGACAGATCTCACTCAGAAATGATAGAACTTTCTCTTTCTGCCTTGTCATGTTGGAAATTCACAGGGAAATCAAATACATTATCCAAATGTCAGCCCAACAGAGGTTTTAGGGACCTGAAGACGAAACTGAGGCAAAGCCAAGGTTTACATCAAGATCTGACAAATCACCAAAAAAGAACTGATGTGTATCAGTAATCCAGCATGTGTTGTGATGTTCACACCATTTTTTCAATGAAATGAGCTCAGGCAGGCCAAAGAAAAATATTTTTTTCTGTTTTGAGGAGATTGGTTCTAAATTTGTTGAGTTGGTGTTTTTGTTGTTGAAAAGAATGGTCACCAATCGGCTGAATGAAGACAACATTGAACCCATTACATCTTGACTTTGTACCAAATTTAAATCAAATTTGTAAAAGTGTATTTTTAAAATGGGTGGCACATTTGCAAAAAACAAAATGGCTACCGGTCAGCCATTTCAACTACACTGACTAATTAATGACCTATCACTCAACAAATTAAATAATTTGAGTAAAAACCCATGCCTTTGTGAATTCCTTTAAAATAATTTATAGTATCAGAAAAGTTCTAGTGCTGCAATACATACCACTCAAATATCCATGTCCACCACACGCTTCTCTGCATTCCTGTATAGCGTCTCTCGCCAGCCATGATGTCAGCGGTTTACTGCTACATGCCACAGCATGCAATTCTTTACCAAGTTCTGCCTATTAAGTCAGACAATCAAAACACCATGTGCTAATTAATGGATTAATTTATGAAACACAATGATTATATCCATTTGAGTAAACTATTGTTAAGTTTCAACTAAGTTGAAAATTCATTTGAACAAATTATTATGATGTAAAATAAGCAGGTTGAAAACTTATATTGTATGCAAATTATCTAATTAATATGCAAAAACTGATATCAGATCTTCATCAACACAAATAGCAAACTGTTGTTAGAATATCAACGAAACGTGCTAAAAGTAGTTAATTATTATGAAAATTACCTCATTGATAGGCAAGGATGTGTACGAAAATCTAATTAATCTGAGAGTCATCACAAAATAACTTTGTACATGTAGCATAGCATATTGCATCCCAATCTACCTAGTGGTTCTTGAGATATTGGTGGGATTTGACACATTCATTCATCATTCGGGAGCCAAAAATAGATTTGTAACACCGACGTTGATTTGTTTTCTTACTAGTTTTTCAAAACAGATTTATTATAATAGAGCAAGTATGGTACAGTAACTCACAAAATCAAGAAAATTTGACTTTAACTTGAAGGAGTGAAATGAAATGAGCCATACAAGAAATAATGACATATTTGTATGTAACAATAATTTCCACATTTACCAAGTACACTGCGTCAGATTTAAGTAAAGTACCAATATTCAATTCTAAATAATACTTCATGAATTGTTTGGAGAAAATTTCTATTGCATACATAGCCGCCAGATATGGTATCAGACGCCATTGCTGTTGAAATGAACATAAATCAATTCAGTGGTTCAAGAATTACCAAGACATTGGTTTTAACATACACAATACATACATATAAGCAAATATTCAAAAACATTGGAAGTTTTGTTCACAACACAAAATGAAATTGCACAATTTTTCTTTTAATGTTACTTGTACTTGTATTACTTTTTAGTTTTTGTTCCCTATATATTTATTGCTCACAAATTAACTGATAGAAATGTTCTTTTTCTAAATATTCAATAAAATGTTACTGTTACCTGTAATTGGTATTCTAGTACTGGTATTTCTTTGTCATTTGTTGGTCCAAATTGTTTTCTTGCAGCAGAATAACGTATCGCTATGGGAACACATATTTTCAAATTTCCTGCACATACACTTACGATCCCGACACGACCGCCAGATAAAGTTCCCAGCGATGCTCCAAATTTCTTCTCAGGATCCTGAAAAAGAAATATACAACTAGATGGCCAACAGTGAGACATCTTTGATCTGATTATGAAAAAAACTGATATGTACATTGTATGACAAAAAGAATGATGTATGTGCCAAATATGAATGAAAATGGTCCATAAACCGTAAAGATATATTAGTATGGTCAAAAAGCATGATGGCCACCAGTCGGCCATCTTTGATCCGATTGTAAAACAAATTGTAATGGATATGTAAACTAAAATGTACAATATATTTGCACAAAATTTGAACAAAAACTGACAAAGCATGCATAAGATGCCACATTTTCAAAAACAAAATGGCTGCCAATAAATTCTTGAAAACATAAGTGGTGTCCATAGTTTTGTTGTGACAAAAAACAAACAAATTAGATTTAGTCTGTTTAGCATATGAAAAAGCTATTCATTTAATTTTCAAGTTTGATACCTAAGTATTTATATATCGAATTTGACGGCCCAAATGTGACACAATTAGACATGTCAGTCAAATGATAAGGCAGATGTGTGAATGGTTATATACATGTACTGCTGAGAAGGTCGAATCCAGAAAACATAAAATATATACCTAGTCATTTTTTTTAAAACCTGCGCCATCAAATACCACAAAGCTTGTGAAGTCTTCAAAATCGACTGAGAAACAATTCAAGCAAACCGGAAATAATGATTGAAATATGAGTCATTCAATTCAATGCATTACCACGACCTTAAGGTGGCCCCAATTTAGATTAAATAATTTTATAGTGAATCTTTTTGTATGCTCCAAAATTCAAGTTGCACCATGAAATCATCACTAATGTTTAACTCAGGTCTACGGTATGGTATGAATCATTAGGAATTCCCATTTGATTGTGTGTTCAAATTTTATTTAATAATCCTAATTATCAAGCGGATCATTTTTCACTGTTATTTGACTTGTGGAATTTCCTGTAATTATTTGCACCAAAGCATAATTAAATAACACCAATTGTGAAAGAACTGTAACACAACGACATAACTAGTAACTTATAAAGTGGTAATAATCAGTATAAACAAATGGTAGTTTCAACTTCAACTCAAGAGGGCAGTATATCATATTGTAAAAAAACATAACTACCAAAAATGGTGTGGTGTATTTCCCTGCACTTGTGACATCACCAGTCTTGTTCAGTAAACTCTGGCGTGGAATACGAACATTGTTAAACATTAAAAATCTGAAAAAGAATATATTGTCAAGTTCAGTAAAAGAAAAATATTTCACTATATCTTGCTGCTGCTTATTGTAATGAGTTTCAGTCTGGAGATATTCCTCCTTTTATGTTGAGATTGTAGATAGGTAATGAGAAGATAGCAGATTATGAATTTAAGTGGACTTTCTAACTTGAAGATTTGTAAACCATAGACACTCACTGAGTTTAAGGCATTGTTTGTTCTTGAAATTCAGTTACTTTTACTATGTGATCATGTTACGGGGTCTTGGCATGAACCGTAATTTCTAATCCTTCGTGTTTGCTTAGGAATTACAGTAGTTTATTCCAAATACTCATTGATCACTGGCTCATATTCATTTATGTATTTAAATGGTCACTGAACCACATGGCCACTGAATCATGCGGCCAATGAACCCATTGACAGTAATAAAACAATAATATGATAGAAGTCTTACCCATTATCAAGACCATTCAGACCCAATTTATGTCCAATATCTCCAACCATTATGCCAGGCAGAGGAAGCAAAGTTTTTGTATCACGTATTTGTACAACAAACATATGCAAACCATGACATTTGCCATCAGCCGTATACAGCTGTGCGTAAACTATTGAGTGAGTAGCTGTTTTACCGACATTACCCATCCATATCTTGGTGGCCTCAATGTCTGGCGTATTTAAAATGAAATCCTGTAAAGTAAATACAGTATGTATATAGCTTGTCGATAAAATGAAGAACCAAAACTGGAATTTTGAAGCAATAAGAGACTTTAGACATCCAGATGCATCATCATCATCATCGGAATACAATCAACGAGATCAAAATTTATTACCCCTTAACTCTCTGATGTTTTTGTCATCTTTTTTAACAATAATGTAATGAGCACATAGTAGCATAAAACAAAAAGCATTTTGTAAATAGCGCCACCTAGAGTTGACCTTGCAATAAAATAGTTCCTTGAAATAATATTAAATTTAAATAACTATACCTTTGTTTCTGGGTCAAAGGTCGCAGTGGTTCTCATATTTTTGACATTACTACCATGACTTAACTCAGTGAGAGAAAAACTACCAATTAGCTGGAAAAATAATAGACAATAAATACACCAAAGTGAACTTTTTTCAACATTTACAAAATAAACTACAAAATGTTCACCAAAGTTTTGACAGAAAACAATCATGCAGGTTTAATTGTAAAAGGTTGGTCTGGGTGTCAATAGTTGTTGGTCCAAGTGCCAATAGGTGTCGGTATGGGTGCCAATAGGTGTAGGTCTGGGTGCCAATAGGTGTAGGTCTGGGTGCCAATAGGTGTAGGTCTGGGTGCCAATAGGTGTTGGTCTGGGTGCCAATAGGTGTTGGTATGGGTGCCAATAGATGTAGGTCCAAGTGCCAATAGGTGTAGGTCTGGGTGCCAATAGGTGTAGGTCTGGGTGCCAATAGGTGTTGGTCTGGTTGCCAACAAGTGTCGGCCTGAGTGCCAATAGGTGTAGGTCTGGGTGCCAATAGGTGTAGGTCTGGGTGCCAATAGGTGTAGGTCTGGGTGCCAATAGGTGTAGGTCTGGGTGCCAATAGGTGTAGGTCTGGTTGCCAACAAGTGTCGGCCTGAGTGCCAATAGGTGTAGGTCTGGGTGCCAATAGGTGTAGGTCTGGGTGCCAATAGGTGTAGGTCTGGGTGCCAATAGGTGTAGGTCTGGGTGCCAATAGGTGTAGGTCTGGTTGCCAACAAGTGTCGGCCTGAGTGCCAATAGGTGTAGGTCTGGGTGCCAATAGGTGTAGGTCTGGGTGCCAATAGGTGTAGGTCTGGGTGCCAATAGGTGTAGGTCTGGGTGCCAATAGGTGTAGGTCTGGTTGCCAACAAGTGTCGGCCTGAGTGCCAATAGGTGTAGGTCTGGGTGCCAATAGGTGTAGGTCTGGGTGCCAATAGGTGTAGGTCTGGGTGCCAATAGGTGTAGGTCTGGGTGCCAATAGGTGTAGGTCTGGTTGCCAACAAGTGTCGGCCTGAGTGCCAATAGGTGTAGGTCTGGGTGCCAATAGGTGTAGGTCTGGGTGCCAATAGGTGTAGGTCTGGGTGCCAATAGGTGTAGGTCTGGGTGCCAATAGGTGTAAGTCTGGGTGCCAATAAGTGTAGGTCTGGTTGCCAACAAGTGTTGGTCTGGGTGCCAATAGGTATCAGTCTGAATGCTAATAGGTGTTGATCTAGGTGCTAATAGGTATCGATTTGAGTGTCAATAGGTGTCAGTCTGGGTGCTAATAGGTGTTGGCCTGGTGCCAATAGGTGTCATCTTGGGTACCAGCAGGTGTCAGTCTTAATACAAACAGGTATCAGTCTGGATACCAGCAAGTGTTGGTCTGGATACCAACAAGTGTCAGTCTGGGTGCTAATAGGTGTTGGTCTGGGTGCCGATAGGTATTGGCCTGGGTGTCAACAGGTATTGGTCTGGATGTCAACAGGTATTGGTCTGGGTGCCAATAGGTGAAAGTCTGGGTGCCAATAGGTGTCGGTATGGGTGCCAATAGGTGTCAGACTGGGTGCTAATAGGTGCCAGTCTAGTGTTGATCTGGGTACCAATAGGTGTCATTCTGGGTACCAGCAGGTGTCAGTCTTAATACCAACAGGTGTCAGTCTGGATAACAGCAAGTATTGGTCTGTGTGGGTACCAACAAGTGTTGGCCTGGGTGCCAATATATGTAGGTCTGGGTGCCAATAGGTGTTGGTCTGGGTGCTAATAGGTATCAGTCTGGGTGCTAATAGGTGTTGATCTAGGTTCTAATAGGTGTTGATCTGGGTGCCGATAGGTTCGGTCTGTGTGCCAATAGGTGTTGGTCTGGGCACCAATAGGTGTCAGTCTGGGTGCCAACAGGAGTTGGCCTGGTGCCAATAGGTGTCAGTCTGGGTGCCAACAGGTGTTGGCCTGGTGCCAATAGGTGTCATCTTGGGTATCAGCAGGTGTCAGTCTTAATACAAACAGGTATCAGTCTGGATACCAGCAAGTGTTGGTCTGGATACCAACAAGTGTCAGTCTGGGTGCTAATAGGTGTTGGTCTGGGTGCTGATAGGTATTGGCCTGGGTGTCAACAGGTATTGGTCAGGATACCAGCAGCTGTCAGTCTTAATACCAACAAGTGTTCGTCTGGGTACCAACAAGTGTCGGTCTGGGTGCCAATAGGTGTCGGTCTGGGTGCCAATAGGTGTAGGCCTGGGTGCCAATAGGTGTCATTCTGGGTACCAGCAGGTGTCAGTCTTAATACCAACAGGTGTCAGTCTGGATAACAGCAAGTATTGGTCTGTGTGGGTACCAACAAGTGTTGGCCTGGGTGCCAATAGGTGTAGGTCTGGGTGCCAATAGGTGTTGGTCTGGGTGCTAATAGGTATCAGTCTGGGTGCTAATAGGTGTTGATCTAGGTTTTAATAGGTGTTGATCTGGGTGCCGATAGGTTCGGTCTGTGTGCCAATAGGTGTTGATCTGGATGCCAATAGGTGTTGGTCTGGGTACCAACAGGTGTCAGTCTGGGTACCAACAGGTGTTGGCCTGGTGTCAATAGGTGTCATCTTGGGTATCAGCAGGTGTCAGTCTTAATACAAACAGGTATCAGTCTGGATACCAGCAAGTGTTGGTCTGGATACCAACAAGTGTCAGTCTGGGTGCTAATAGGTGTTGGTCTAGGTGCCGATAGGTATTGGCCTGGGTGTCAACAGGTATTGGTCTGGGTGCCAATAGGTGTAGGTCTGGGTGCCAATAGGTGTTGGTCTGGTTGCCAACAAGTGTCGGTCTGGGTGCCAATAGGTATCAGTCTGAATGCTAATAGGTGTTGATCTAGGTGCTAATAGGTATCGATTTGAGTGTCAATAGATGTCAGTCTGGATGTCAATAGGTGTTAGTCTGGGTGCCAATAGGTGTCAGTCTGGGTGCCAATAGGTGTTGGTCTGGGTGCCAATAGGTGAAAGTCTGGGTGCCAATAGGTGTCGGTATAGGTGCCAATAGGTGTCGGTATAGGTGCCAATAGGTATCTGAATGCTAATAGGTGTTGATCTAGGTGCTAATAGGTATCGATTTGAGTGTCAATAGGTGTCAGTCTGGGTGCTAATAGGTGTTGGCCTGGTGCCAATAGGTGAAAGTCTGTGTACCAGCAGCTGTCAGTCTTAATACCAACAAGTGTTGGTCTGGGTACCAACAAGTTTTGATCTGTGTGCTAATAGGTGTAGGTCTGGGTGCCAATAGGTGTTGGTATGGGTGCCAATAGGTGTTGGTCTGGTTGCCAATAGGTGTTGATCTAGGTTCTAATAGGTGTTGGTCTGGGCACCAATAGGTGTCAGTCTGGGTGCCAATAGGTGTTGGTCTGGGCACCAATAGGTGTCAGTCTGGGTGCCAACAGGTGTAAGTCTGGGTGCCAATAAGTGTCAGTCTGGGTGCTAATAGGTGTTGGTATGGGTGCCGATAGGTATTGGCCTGGGTGTCAATAGGTGTTGGTCCAAGTGCCAACAGGTGTCAGTCTGGGTGCTAATAGGTGTCAGTCTGGGTGCCAACAGGAGTTGGCCTGGTGCCAATAGGTGTCAGTCTGGGTGCCAACAGGTGTTGGCCTGGTGCCAATAGGTGTCATCTTGGGTACCAGCAGGTGTCAGTCTAGTGTCGTTCTGGGTACCGATAGGTGTCAGTCTGTGTACCAACAAGTGTTGGTCTGGGTACCAATAAGTGTAGGTCTGGTTGCCAACAAGTGTTGGTCTGGGTGCCAATAGGTATCAGTCTGAATGCTAATAGGTGTTGATCTAGGTGCTAATAGGTATCGATTTGAGTGTCAATAGGTGTCAGTCTGGGTGCCAATAGGTGTTGGTCTGGGTGCCAATAGGTGTCGGTATGGGTGCCAATAGGTGTCAGACTGGGTGCTAATAGGTGAAAGTCTGGGTGCCAATAGGTGTCGGTATGGGTACCAATAGGTGTCATTTTGGGTACCAGCAGGTGTCAGTCTTAATACCAACAGGTGTCAGTCTGGATAACAGCAAGTATTGGTCTGTGTGGGTACCAACAAGTGTTGGCCTGGGTGCCAATAGGTGTAGGTCTGGGTGCCAATAAGTGTTGGTCTGGGTGCTAATAGGTATCAGTCTGGGTGCTAATAGGTGTTGATCTAGGTTCTAATAGGTGTTGATCTGGGTGCCGATAGGTTCGGTCTGTGTGCCAATAGGTGTCGGTCTGGGTGCCAATGGGTGTTGGTCTGGGCACCAATAGGTGTCAGTCTGGGTGCCAACAGGTGTTGGCCTGGTGCCAATAGGTGTCATCTTGGGTACCAGCAGGTGTCAGTCTTAATACAAACAGGTATCAGTCTGGATACCAGCAAGTGTTGGTCTGGATACCAACAAGTGTCAGTCTGGGTGCTAATAGGTGTTGGTCTGGGTGCCGATAGGTATTGGCCTGGGTGTCAACAGGTATTGGTCTGGATGTCAATAGGTGTTGGTCAGGATGCCAATAAGTGTCGATCTGGGTGCCAATTAGGTGTTGGTCTGGGTGCCAATAGGTATAGACCTGGGTGTCGATAGGTTTCAGTCTGGAATAATGTACAGGTACAGTAAATTATACAGCAGTAAAAAAATTATTTGTATTACGGTACTGTTTGCTTACCTCCATTCTGTCACTTTGATCAGCTAGGTCAAGATGGTGTTTGGACCCACTTGATCTTATTGTTCCTCCAAAAAACTAAAATAATTAATAAATCATTAGTTTCTGGAATATGCAAATAAGGTGAAATAATCCATTTCAAACTTTGTAATTTTTCATCAACTTGGCTACAATGAAGTAATATACACACATTATTTAATTTGTCAAACTCAAGAAAACTTATTACCTTAAACAAATTTGTCATGTTACTGCATATTTACCAGAGTAAGTGGGAACACTAGTGGGCTACAGAAAATATAATTTTTTATCATCTCATTTACAGCAGCAGAAATCACAGCAAATGACAATACTTTAAATATTAGCAGTATACTAAGGATTCCCAATAGTTTAAATATTAGCAGTATACTGAGGGCTCTTAATACTTTAAATATTAGCAGTATACTAAGGGCTCTTAATACTTTAAATATTAGCAGTATACTAAGGGCTCTTAATACTTTAAATATTAGCAGCATACTAAGGGCTCTCAATACTTTAAATATTAGCAGTATACTAAGGGCTCTTAATACTTTAAATATTAGCAGCATACTAAGGGCTCTTAATACTTTAAATATTAGCAGTATACTGAGGATTACCAATACTTTAAATATTAGCAGTATACTAAGGGCTCTTAATACTTTAAATATTAGCAGTATACTAAGGGCTCTTAATACTTTAAATATTAGCAGCATACTAAGGGCTCTCAATACTTTAAATATTAGCAGTATACTAAGAGTCCTCATACTTTAAATATTAGCAGTATACTAAGGGCTCTTAATACTTTAAATATTAGCAGTATACTAAGGGCTCTTAATACTTTAAATATTAGCAGCATACTAAGGGCTCTCAATACTTTAAATATTAGCAGTATACTAAGAGTCCTCATACTTTAAATATTAGCAGTATACTAAGGGCTCTTAATACTTTAAATATTAGCAGTATACTAAGGATTCTCAATAGTTTAAATATTAGCAGTATACTAAGGGCTCTTAATACTTTAAATATTAGCAGTATACTAAGGGCTCTTAATACTTTAAATATTAGCAGTATACTAAGGGCTCTTAATACTTTAAATATTAGCAGCATACTAAGGGCTCTCAATACTTTAAATATTTGCAGTATACTAAGGGCTCTCAATAGTTTAAATATTAGCAGTATACTAAGGGCTCTTAATACTTTAAATATTTGCAGTATACTAAGGGCTCTCGATACTTTAAATATTAGCAGTATACTAAGGGCTCTTAATATTTTAAATATTAGCAGTATACTAAGGGCTCTTAATACTTTAAATATTAGCAGTATACTAAGGGCTCTTAATACTTTAAATATTAGCAGTATACTAAGGGCTCTTAATACTTTAAATATTAGCAGTATACTAAGGGCTCTTAATACTTTAAATATTAGCAAGCATACTAAGGGCTCTCAATACTTGAGATATTAGCAGTATACTAAGGGCTCTTAATACTTTTAAAATTAAAAGTATACTAAGGGCTCTCAATACTTTTAAAATTAACAGTACACTAACTGCTCTAAAATATTAACAGTATACAGACCTGTGTGCTGAGTAAGAACTTAGTAGGTAATGCCCAATCGTAAAGACCTATGGCACTAAAAAACCACAGATAGACCATTGGATTTTCAAGCAACTTTTCTTGTGTTAGAAAGTAATATTCAGATAAACGCTTGACCCTTTGAAAAACCAGCATACGCATCTCATTAACTGATACAGTACCGACTGAACGTGCAAACAACGGATCCTTTTCTAAGAGGTCCCATATTTCATTCTGATGTAGAGATATGAAATATTAAAAAAATATGTAAGATGTATGCGATATAACAAATTGTTTATTACTCATTTACCATGGAATGACATTTGTAGCATCTACAAATGATATGCAAATGAGTTTTTTTGGTAATTATTGAATAACCTAAACTACCAAGATATATATTTTGGCATCCCATAGTTATTGTTATGGTTGAGTAATTTGAGTAAATAAGACACAAACAAAAGTATTAAAAGCAATAAAATAATTATGCAAATTAGACGCGTATACATGTAGGAATTCTTGATATTTTTCACCGAAGTGAACTCTCTTCTTGTAATTTTAGACAGGCACTCCATTTAACAGGTAAAATGTCTACAAACCAGTTGATTTTTTATTTTGATTTCACCAAATCAACAAAAAATAGACTACAAGTCAGCAACTATCATGTTGCATTTCAATATTAGATTTTAGACAGGAATTTTTCATTTTCCGGCCATAACCCTGTGTGCCTCTGCTAAGAGTAATATTTGTTTTCTTCAGAATTTGAAAAATAAATTAAAGTATATAGATCAACACATTAAAACAAGCTGTGCAAACCATAGTGAATGAAAATGGCTGAAAATTACCACAGCCATTAATGAAATTCTCTTGATGCCAAATCTTGGTCAAGGTTTAGATTTCATTATATCGATGTAGCTGTCAGTAAGTAGTTATCAGCTAATCAGTAACTGTGTTGTTTGTAGAATGTTGGCAAGTAGTTATCAGCCAATCAGCAAATATGTTATTTGTAGACTGTCGGAAAATAGTTATCTGCAAATGTTTTATTTGCAGATTGTCTGCAAGTTTTTATCAGCCAATCAGCAAATATGTTATTTTTAGACAGTCTGCAAGCTTGGTTTATTTCTGTGCAAATTAATTGTGGCCATTCCACCATTGTTGTATTTTTTTTATTTAAAGGGCGGCAGTCGTCGCGCCGCGTCCTGTTGAATATGGGACTCATAGCGACGTATACAACGCATGTAAAATACATTGTTTATTTACATAAAATTCGAACACGCACTGCATGACGACCATCGCGCCTTAATTTACTTTTATTTATTTAGTGGATAATTAGCACAGTCACTTTTCATATTCTGTAGTTACACCACAACCATGCTTTACCAATAAACTAAATGTATAAGCTTATTAGCAATCAAAGAAAGTACAGCCTAGCTCTTGCCGAAAACACAAAATTGCTTTTTTCAGCTCAAGTTACAAATACTTCACATCATTCAAATAAACAACATTTTTCAGCTTTTATCTAGGCAGTTGCTATGGTGACAAAGTAACATCATTTGAAGGCCATATATGGGCAATAGTATAACAAGATAACTGATTCTGTTAACAAAAGCATTCCCTTTACCTTTATAAATATTCATAAATTTTACAATTCAAACTAAAATGAACGATTTCTATTGAGTAGCAATTACAAATTTTCAAACTGCCATTGAAATTTATAAAATTGAGAAGAGATTTAGAGTTGACAAAAATAAAATATTAAACAAAAAATATAGTCATATTCAAATTTTCCCCGGATTAGATTCTCCTAAAGTAATGCATAGATATTAAAACAACACATATTCCAGTCAATATTTTTTTTTGGAAAGGGGAGAGGAATTTAGGACTGACCTGATATCGGATACAATCTTCTCCTTCTAGAAACATTTTCATTTGTTTCCAGTCAAACGTGGCTGATTTTCTGTATTTATCTATCGGTCCTACCGGCATGTCAGGAATCAACTCATCAATGGTTCTCTTATCCGGCATCGCATTGATACATGGGTGAGGTAACTGTACAGACATTCTTAATGCTTTTATGTGTTACAAATGAAAGCTACAGTGAGGCTACGATGCGACAGAGATCTTTATGATCGCTATTTAGGGAGTCGAGTACAGAACTGGGTCATCAACGACTTTTGTACAGCATTCTGTATGTTCTTTGTATGATACCAGTGTACTTTTGCCCCGGTACCTTTGTACAATGCATTTGAACTTTGATCGTCTGAGAACCAATGGACCCAAAATGATGTTAATCTCCTTATTTTAGGGTCGAACTAATATTTCTCATGGTGTGGGCTAGAATCAGGTTTATACATATCAATTATTTAACATAAATCTTTAGTACAAAAAAAATCTCCCAATATAAATAAATTTGTCTAGTGAACAGTTTTCAAATCTTATCATCTGTATATGTCTATATTTATGACTCGATATTATTGTTTGAAAAACCATTACTTAAATTTGTGTGAATCATGCTTTTTCCAAATATTGAAATGCTTAAGTTCAGACACATTTTACTCTGTTCGACTCCAAAGTATATCAACTTTTGTTTCTGATAGTGTAAACACAGAGAAAAATAAGGCATAGAATTAGTTTCACAAATGATTAGGTACATTTTGCTCGTTATACTGCGGGTTTACATTCTTCAATAATTCCCCTAACACAAAGCAATCTCATCGGCCATACAGAGAACAGGCTCCAGTAAATTGCTACCAGGGAAGTCTGATATCAATGAATAATTTTCTGTTTTAGTCTTTTTGTTGTATATGTACACTACTATGCCATCAGAGGGCATAGTATACAGTATAGTAAAATAAAATACAAATCAGTGGCGGCGGCACAGGGGGGCCTCGAAAAAAATGTTGGAGAGGCGTCGCCCCCTCCAAAATCAAGCTGAAACCCTTTGTGTCAGCAAAATTTGCCCCTCAAAATGCAGGAAATAGCGTTTCAGAAGGACTAGATTTCAAATTGTTAAGGGGGAGTATACCCCTGGATCCCCCCTAGTAAGCTTGCGCTTTCAGCACAAGGGGTGGGGAGCAGATCTCGCCCCTCCATGCAAAATATAGTGCCGCCACCTCTGAATCCTAAAATATACAGTAGCTAAATAAATAAACTATGATAAAATAAAAACAAAATTAAGAGATGTTAAAAGCTTAATAGGAAAAATTGAAAGTGAATTACAGGATACTTTCACTGTGAAGATGATAGCTTTAATATACTTGATTTCTGTTTTGCTTTATTTAGAAACTTTGCTAGGGGTATAAAGCATGTCTGTATTTGAATGAAATTGTTTGTTTTATTTAGTTTATTTTTGATTCCTTTGTCGAAAAATTCACAGTCTACGGTAAAATGTTGTTCGTCCTCAACTACATGTAAATTTGTATGACATTTTTTACCAAATCGCTCTTCCGCAGAAATCTTTGGTCGTTGTTGTCTGCCTCTTTCAATTTCTAAATTATGATCACTAAGTCGAAATTTACTCACAATACTCACAAGTTTGTTATTTCGGTTAAGTATGTTTCTATTGCCATCTTTACCATTTTTACTGTGAGGAGAATTTAATCTTTCTTTCAATAATTTTTCATATTATTTTGTGAGTTTTATTTTAACAACATTTGATATTTGATCAACGTTATTCACTTTATTGCTTAATTTTATTGTTTCAAAATCCTTGTGGCCCATTATATTTTCTATACGTTTTATCCATCTAGAATTACTCTTACCTGCTTCACCAAGAGCACATTTAAAGCGGGGATGTCGTCACCTGCGCATGCGGCAAACGGCCATAGCGTCTCGTTGTTTACTAACAAATGTCTACCCATGAGCCTTTTCGTTTCTGGCATGCGTTTTTATCGTAGCTTGGGACTCAGTTCCAGCGTGTGCGCTGGTGACGACCCATCTAACAGTCATGTACGATACAAGTAAAATTATTTCTGATTTAATCATATGTGGTAATTGTATCTGTAGAATGTCGATACTTTCAACATGACAATGCGGCGGATAATTCCCAAAACTACACAATGTTTAACCAACGACGAATTGTAGTAATTGTAGTAAATTAAAGCGCGTGTTCAAATTTCATGTAAATAAACAATGTATTTTACACACGTTGTATACGTCGCTATGAGTCCCATATCGAACAGGACGGTTCACGACGACTGCCGCCCTTTAATAAAGTGATATCACAAGAAAGCGCCATCTGTGGCAAATGTCCAGTTTCAGTTGTTTTTACTCAAACCCAATAAACTGCTTTGGAAGACTTATAAAGCCATGTATGTATATTCATCTTTAAAAGTACAGCAAATGCTGCTTATCATCCATATTCATTGGCATTTGAATGGCAATCAGTATATACCTACTCATACGTTTGAATAAAATTGTGAATGGTTTCATTTTATTTATTCATGTACTCAGTATAATTTATCCTAGGGGGCGGACATCCGGGCATTTTCACCGCCTGGCAACCGGCGGCGGTGAAAACAAAGGCCCAAAACTCGCAGAAAACGGTACTTTGGGATGATTGTTGAGACTCCTCTGAACAGTGTAACAAGATTAGCCCTACGTGTGTAACATATATAAATTTGGTTGTTCGGGATTACTTCAAAGTTGAGTTTGTGTTGTTTTCTCGAATTTTCACCGGCTCGACCAGCCTTTTCCACAGCAGCGCGCACAGAGCCCATAGAAATGCATGTACAGTGGTGCGCGTCGTAGCAACGTGGAACGTCTGTGACGTAGCTCCGCCCTCGAGGATATGAATTATACAAACTGATTTTAGAATACATTCACTATTGAAAGCATACAATAACATGTTTTTATGGCGATGTAAGACTAATCAGGGGAAATTGTTTTCTTTCAGGTCTTGCTCAAATTTCAAAAATGAAATCCATAATTAGTCAAAATAGTATTGTTTGCTTGATTTGTTGTATTCACTTTTGTTAGAGAAGGTGAACCATTTAGAAATATGAACAGGTCTTTGAAGATTGGAGAAAAAACTTTAATTTCCCCACACTCTTGTACTTTTCTTTAAAATGTGTTCTCCTATTTGTATTTCCAATACAATATGTATTTACATTTTATTTTTTTCAGGTTAACAAACAATTAGGATTATCACAAGAAATATTCTCTGCAGTCAGAGCTCTTCAGATTGACACAATTGAGTATTTGAATAAACAATCAATGCATTTCACACATGTTGTATATGTAGCTATAGGACGCATATCAAACATGACATGGTGAGACGACTGTCTTTTTTAGTAATTTATAAAATATTTATAAAACATTTACCCTGGAAGATCCTCTCACACTCAAAATACAAAGAAGACTATTGGTAATTCCATTACCCATGAGTCTTTGCAAGTTTCCTACAGTCATTGGTTGATTTACTGCCATGGTAAACATGGTATGATTGGCGTACTTTTATTCAAAGTATTAAATTTAAATTTATAAAACATGTATAAATATTTCATATAAAACAAATTCATGCCTTCATGAAATTCATAGTATACATTGAACAGATTATTCACTGTTAATTTGCCTTTTTACTGTGTTTCATGGGCGTCATTTAATCATCATTCTGACCAATAGCTTCACAGCAGCTCACCTTAAACTCTGGCATGTTGCTGTAGTCTGCTAGTAATTATTCAGTCATCAACTGTACTTCGATACTTAATATGCGCGTCTTTGATTAAATATACTGCAAGAAATACCTGCTTATTTTATATCACTCGACAAGTCTACAATTTATTTAAAACAGAAAACAGCACAAAGACCACAGCATATTGTCGGACTGTATTCTATTGTGGAAAAGTGATTCACCAAGTAATCTGGCTCCATTGTGAAGTATTTAAAATAATTGAGAGTATTTTCAATTGTAAACGAAGAGTAACTTCACATTTCATTAACTTCTCCAGGGAAAGGTTCCATAATTTTCTCCTCTTCAAAGCTGTGAAAATACTCTTGTGTTTTTCTTATTTACATAGAAAGATAAGGTATATTGACTATCTATACAAATTATCAAAGTGTAATATACTGCATAATAATGACCATTGTCATTAAATCCCATATAATTCTATGGAGCGTTTTGCTGACTGACCCGTTATAGGTTGGATTTTTAAATTGCAATTGACTCACTGTGATGATGCATTGGTTGTGGAATACTGAAAAGGGCCCGAAGCATTCTCACTGCATATGCAATATGCTAACAACCTTTAACTCTGTCTATTGTGGTAATTTAAAAACTGTACACGCTTTCTATCATACTAAACTGGTCACCAAATTTAACAACTGTTTTTGGCCTGTACACAAGTCTGAATGAGCAGAGGCAAGCCTTAATATATTTTGAATGTATACAGCGCCACCAATGGCTGTTCACGGCTCCATGCCTGGATCTATAAAACTACTCTTTAAAATCTTCCTAATTTTATAAAACTGGTTGACGAAAATTTCATCTAAATCTACAAGCAAACAACATTGTTCCATCACTTGTTGCAGAGAAACAAATTTGACCAATCCCACACCATTATAATATTTAAAATTACTTTGCACAGCAAAACTAAAGAACAGTCAAGAAGAATTCTTTTATAATAAAGTAAAATATTTTATTATCTATTTTAGAAACAATTGCACATTGTAAATGAAATGTTTTTGCATTTCTCCCTAGATTGGCCTTCGTAGAAATCTATCTCAATCTAGAATTGAGTCTATGGGTTACTCTTGTATACTGTGGTGGGGCAGAATTTTTTTACTCTATTGAGAGATAACAGAATGTTTTTGACTCATACCTGCCACAGAGGGCAGCATACATGTACCACACCCGAATACATGCAAAGTGAGCAAAACAAAACATGAATTGCTTCACAAATATGAATTGTACGACTGTGGTGCTAACTCAAAGAACATAAGTTAACCATGCAATGTAGCAGAAAGTGGATGTTATATTATATATATATGTATGTATATATATATATTATGATTAGAGGAGAGAATTTTAAAGAAAATGCAAATTAAGTAAATATGAAAATTAGTGTATTTCTCATCTTTTGTCACCTGATGTGATTTACATTTTCTGTTTTTTTCATTTTGTCATACATCATTGCAATTTGTAAAAAAGATGTTTACTTGTTTACAGTTGTACAGTAAGTTAAGGACTCTGAGTTAAAAGTTGAGCCTTGTATGATACCTGCTCCTTCTATCATGCGATCAAATTAAACAAAATAATAATTGATTGATTGTCAATATATATAGTAAAAACTTGTCTAAACAGAATGAGAAATGTGATTTGTTTATAGCAGTGTTCTATCATAATTGGAATATTTTAACTGGTGAAATTGTTTGTTGTAATTCAAAGTATAAAAGTTACTTAACATTTCAAGCAGTCTCTACCAAAGAGTAAAAAAAAATGTACTTAAGTCAAATAAATATTACTACAAAAATATCACTTTCAAATAATCCGTCAAAAGACACAACTTTTGGAAGTTGTACATTTCATTTTAAAAATTAAGTATAGAAGCAAGTGACGACATTATAATTGTACAAGGTAATGACAAACCTGACATCACGATTCTTAGATAAGTTGGTATCATGGGCTCGTATTATCCACAAACTGAACAAGTGAAATAGCCTTTTTATCACATGACCAACTTTGTGTGCCAAAATGACAGCAAAATTGGAACTTGTTTGATGCTAATGTCATTACATCATTTGAATAATTCTACTCAAATACAAAAATGTAAATCCGAAATCCTCATATCGCTACAATACATACTAAACTGTCGCATGATTTGTTTTTGCATTCGCATATGTATAAATGTTGTGAAAATCATTTACTGTACCATATCAGCTAGTGACACTAAATGTTTAAACCGGGAACAATATACACCATAATCATGTGACGATATTTTATATTAATCTTTAAAATAAAAATTGCTTTCACTATAAAAAATTAAAGCGTCAAGTCACCACGCAGCATGCATTTAGATTTCATGTTGATGAAGAACTTTTTTTTCATGCGCCCCACATTGAACACAACATGTTGCGACTGCGGAACTTTATTATCACTTGAACTACAATAATAGGAGATTTTCCGTTCAACTGCGAGATCTCGCGATTAGCATGAAAGACGTGCGTCGAACGTCTGCTGCAAAAATCGAACGATTTGATTTTGAACTTTAATTTCTTTATTTCGTAGCTCACATCGACCGGCCGATCTTCGACAGAGGAATATTGCTTTTGAGCACCCTTACTTCATCAAAATTGACTGCCATCAACTGTTTACAGCACATTAAGCATGGAAATATCCCCAAAATACTTTGTCGAATCCCACACGCTGTTTGACGCCACAACCATGCTATGGCCTTTGTTTGTCCATTTTATGTATGATTTCACGCATAACGCGCGATTCTCGCAGTGAGCGGAATGGTTAATTAATGTTGATGTGTTGCCTAATATCTTTATCAATGATTCACAACACGACACAAAAGAAATACATGTTTGTACATTCTGTTGCATAATTCTCTGAAAATAAAATATTTTTTTATAAACGATAAACTTTTATTAATGTCTTGTTTCTCAAAATGTCATTAAAAAATAAATACCTGCTACTCTCTTTAAAATGTTTGAATAAAGTTATATTAAGAGAACTCTATACAATATATACAGTATTGTAAGATAAAGGTGGATAGCAATATTGCATAATTTATTGAAATTTTTATTTTGACACATCTGGTGATGCTCCAGATCCATTTCATTATATTCTAGTGCATGTAGAAAGTACCAATGATTCATGCATATGTTTAGGGAATCAAATTTTTTTTTATTTTTACATCATAATTATGTATTTCGAGTGCACTTTATTCCTTATAAAGTTAACAGTCTTGTCTAAAGTATTGTGTTAGCATCCTTGTTAAAAATGCGATATCAATGTCATCGCTTGAAGTGGTGTTAACATCATTCTATCAAGTATGACTTTAACACATTCTCAAAAGTGTGACGTCAGCACAATATCTGAAGTGTGTTGTTAACACCATTCTTCAAAGTATGTGTTAACACATTCACTGAGATGTGGTGTTAACACATTCACTGAAGTGAAGTGTGGTGTTAACACCACATCTCAGTGAGATGTGGTGTTAACACATTCACTGACGTGAAGTGTGGTGTTAACACATTCACTGAGATGTGGTGTTAACACGTTCACTGAAGTGAAGTGTGGTGTTAACACATTCACTGAAGTGAAGTGTGGTGTTAACACATTCACTGAAGTGTGGTGTTAACACATTTACTGAAGTATGGTGTTAACACATTCACAGAAGTGTGGTGTTAACACATTCACTGAGATGTGGTGTTAACACATTCGCTGAAGTGTGGTGTTAACACATTCTCCAAAATGTTGTATTAACACATTCACTGAGATGTGGTGTTAACACATTCTCCAAAATGTTGTGTTAACACATTCGCTGAAGTGTGGTGTTAACACATTCTCCAAAATGTTGTGTTAACACATTCACTTAAGTGAAGTGTGGTGTTAACACATTCACTGAGATGTGGTGTTAACACATTCACTGAAGTGTGGTGTTAACACATTCTCCAAAATGTTGTGTTAACACATTCACTTAAGTGAAGTGTGGTGTTAACACATTCTCTGAAGTGTGACATTAATAATTCTCTGAAGTGTTTACACATTCTCTGTTTACAGCTCATAGCATGTAAAGGATCTTTTTCACTGGTGGATTAACTGGATATCCATCCAGTTTCCAATCCAAGGCACTAAAATCAGCATCTTCAACTTTCTCTTTCTGATGCTCGGGTAAATGAGCTGTATCCTCTGTTCTGAAAACACAACAATAAATAAAAATCATGTCATGGCAATAATCCATATTATAACATTTGTTTTTTTAAAATTTTTAATCTTTGAATCAAAATACCATCGATATGAGTTCATTTCTTCCCATAAATTTTGATGAGTACGACAGTCAAATGTAAATGCAAAAATGTCAAATGTCAGTGTTGTTGATTAGTTTGTTTTCTTAGTGACAGTCTCAAGATTATTTTTCTTTACAACAAAACAAAGTGAGAAATGTAGCACAGAAGTCTACAAGCTTTGGAGGAACAGATATTTTATTCCAAATAGCGTGAATTCTCTAACGATTTCAGACCAGACAGAAAAGGCTCACCGTTAATATATTTGGGACAAACACAATTTTGCGATTTATGTGGGTACAGCCACAGTGAAAAGGTCTATACGATAATTTGACAATTAACAGCTATAGTGAAAAGGCCCAGACAATTATTTGAAAACAGCTACAGTGAAAAGACCTTATGCAGTTGAAAACAGAATGTAAACATCTTAAACAAAGGAATATACAATGTTAAGGAATGTGTTCCTGTTTCTCGCTTTCAATTTAATTATTCTCGGAATATTTGTTGAAATCTTGTGAGCAACAAAGTCAACTTTTGTCATAAACCTGTTCAATTTTTTCAACAAAATTTGATCAGGACCTGTCACTAATTAAATCTACAAAAAATTATTATTAATAAAAATATGTAAAAAGGTGCATGAAACATTAATGTGCTCAAATGGATAAATTTGACATTTGACTCATAAGTTCCAGACTTAGTCATATCAAGGGTGTATAAAATAAGGGCATACAATGGGTGTGATATGCGACGATAATGGATATATATACATGTATATACATGGATATCTAAACTTTCAAACTGTTATCATATAAACCCTGTCACACATATTAGTGTTTTAAGTTAGCATGTTTTGTAGTCAAATAAACCAAAACTAAAGCCAAGTAATGTACAGTGAATTTTTGACAAGACTACAATAAAACTGATAAAGAAGGAACAAATAAATGTGTTAATACTTACACAAAGTTTGGATAAAGTATTCGTTCAGAAAGTGCACACATGGCAGAAAATAATTTAAACATAAATTTATAGTTCTCGTCATCCAGGTCGACCAACTCAACAATTTTGTCTATTTCTTCAGACGTGATCGCATCAACATGGACATTCTTCAACGCTTGCTCCAATTCCTGAAATATATATGTTGTAATTTAATTAGAAATTTAGACCAGTAAGTCGTTTTGTACCATTATTGCCTTGAAAAATTTATAATGTGTTTTCTCACCAAAACATGAATATAACTTCTGTGGCAAAAATGCACTATGTGTCAGCACTTGCAATTTGCACATACAAAAAAAAAAGTCAGGAGAGACTGTGACATTCAATGTCCAGAACTGTCACCTGGCACAAAAAATATTGAAAAAAATTATGGTACATTTTTATCTATTTTCCTGAATTTTTTTTAATTTTGTATTAAGTAGACATAATTTCCTATTAGCTTCAGGTCTTAATCAAAACATTTAAAATAAAATGAAATAATTTGTGCAGATTTATTTTGTCTGAAAAATAGCAAGTCAATTTTTGTCACCTTTCACTAAATATTTTTTAGAATATTTCAAAAATGTGATTACTAATTACAAAGATTTATAAGATGGGGGTACGCACCAACATTTCTAAAAATTTTACCGGTAATTCAAATTAGCGAGTCTGTGAAAAAAACAATCAGTGTTTATTTGACAATGTTTTGGGTTGTGAAAAAGAGTGTAATATTTGATTTTTGCGTTTTTGAATACAGCGATATATCTCGCTCATTTCTGTTTACGCAATTACACATTTCTAACCACTCTGTAACGCTATTGGTTAGAAATATGTTTAATTTACACACATAGAATAAAAGGATTGTTTTTAACATTTGCAAATTATGAGTTTGCTTCCCTTGCAATATTTATCACATATCATTAAGTCCAATCTCTTCAAAATTAAAAATAAAATAAAACAAAATAAGCCACTTAGCCGTACAAAAGTTGATTTTTCATACGTCACTGCTTTCAAGTGTTGTTATTGTCAGAATATCAATATTGCAAAAATGCAATTTATTTTTGCTGGACATAAAATCAAATTTTACAATCACAATTAAGTCACTGAAATTGTGTCTAAAAAGTTGAATGGCTTTTTTTCACATAACAAATCAGTCATACCTTATCAAAGAAACATTACTTGGGGTTTGCAACTATGGTGACATGATACCAAGATCCCGTTTCAATCTTGCTCTCACATAAGCGTTCCAACTCAGAAAAATGCGAATGCGCATGCCCGAGGTAACTAGGATACTTGGATGTCCTTACTATGTGCGTTGCAAACCCCAAGTAAATGTACCTCTGACCTTATACATTAACATTTCTCAAACCATCATCATTTAGTGATAAAAATCAGTCACCATAATGGGAACAAGTACGATTCATGAATATATCATGTTGCATGGAGATTAATTTCCTCTCACTTGAAAATAACGGATCTAAATTCCTCTTTACAATCATTAAGAATTTAAAAGTACATAAATGCAACCTAATTTGACAGTATTAAGGCCATGGTATTAGCATATGGCTGTAATTGGACTAATTTCCATGACAACGCACTCACACAGAATAATGATCTAGAACAGCCATGACATTAGTGAAAAAAAAAAAATTAACCTTGCAATTTTCCCCAAGCTGGTAACTGTTAAAAATGCATTGTACAGATTCCAAGATGGCTACCACAATAAAGATAGCAACCATGTATTCAGGCCGTTGCCATGTTTTAGGGAGACAAAAACCAGGCATATTTAAATATTTGAATTAATTTTAAAATATTTTTACGATCGTAAACAACTCACCTTTCTGTTAATTTTCAAATCATTGTCTCTATCAACTTTATTAAAATGTCTTCGATAAAATGCTTGTCTTCGTTTACTGACTATGCAGTATTGAGTGAGATATTCGACTGGCGTCATGTTCTTCAGAACTCTAACATCCATGGGAATCTCAAATCGTGCTGTCTGTTTGGAGAACGCCAGTCGCCCTTGCAACCACGGCTGTATTTTAGATTTCTGTGATGAAAAGCAGATAATAAGAACAGTTATTAGTTTGGAAACACTGTATCGATATGTATTATATTTACTCACATTCCAATCAAAGAATTCTTTAAGAAAACCATCACTGAGCAACGAAGAGGTGTCTATTTACAGTTGCCAATTCAAAAGATGTTCACTTTGAAGAGGGGTAATTCTAAAGGTATGAGAACTTATCACATTTATAAATGACGCTTCAACCGACCATTCACAGATTTACAATTACCTATCTAATAGACATATCAGTCACTACCAAAGTCAATGTTTTGACAACTATGCACCTATGTAACACATCAACACTTGCTGAGACAATTATTCTGATCATGACTTTGACAGCACATTCTATAATAAATATGTGAATGATGATCAAACTGAATTTGTTATTTATACATTTTTGCCAATTTAAGATTATGGAATTTTTTTTTTTTATTTCTCGGCTCTCGCAACTGGTCATAATCACATGAGCTATACCAAACTACAAGATTCAGTAGAGCGTGAGACTGAGGCACAGATGAAAATAAATTAAATAGAGCGAGAGTGAGAGACACTTTTGCACATTGCTATTATGCGAAGCATGGACTAGAGGAATTCTAAGCATTCAATACTTTATAGTCATAGAGTAGAGTATAATATTATTGACAGGACAATGGCTATTGGTGGGTGAAAGTGAACCAGAAAGCAAATAACGGTAGACGAAATGATTCTAAAGGAGCACTGTCACTGAGTGGTAATTCTAAGTGAAAGCTGTGAACCAACCAATTTAGGCCACGAAACATCTAAATATGCAACAAATATGGATTCACATTCATACTCGGATACTATTGCAGCTTTTTAACATCAGAGTTAATATAAATAACCCCATAGCTCTGCTATTATGTACGCAAACGGTTCTACTTGGAGTTTTGAATTTACCTCAATTTTCAATTCTTTTCTCAGTACATTTGGCATCAAGCATGATTGTATTCACAAGTTAAAAAAAAAACCTGATTTTTAAATTAACCAAAATCTGCAAAAACATCTAAATATAATATATATTCAGGTAATAAGAAACATGAAAATATATAAAATCTAATGTTCTGAGTTAAAAATGAACTAAAAATACAATACATACTAATAATCTAAATTAAATTAGATTTGTTTTTGTGTTTTCTGAATAGGTGATGCATAGGATATGAATAACGAATTGATTTTAATTTATAAAGACATACACAATCATTTACAACATACCTAATATAACACAATGACGAACATTTCAAGACTTTTAAAGTGAAAAAAATGCTAATTCAAGGTTTTACAGTGAAAAATGACAATTTGTACAAAATGCCTATCTATCAACACTTGCATAGACAAACAAAACATTGTTATTAATAAATAATTACTAGAACATGAACTCCAAATTTATAAATTATTCCATTTTGATATAAAAATAAGACATATTACCAGGTATTACATAAATCCAGTGATGTATGCAGGAATAAAAATATTTAATATGGACATTATTTAGTAGATAAAACAAGATTAGAATGCAAGATACAAAAGAGAACAACATTGACAGTTAACAAATATTTTAAAAGATTTTGTGTGGAGTTTTTATTTTCCTCTAAGCTGACAAAATTATTCAGTATGTTTCCTTCTAAAAAAAAAATATGAATCAGAAAATGACAAAGGAAAGCCATAGAAACTAAGAGTAAACACAGCATTGAACACGATATAAACCAGCTGCCAAGCTAGCAATGAAAAACAATTCATGCACTGTATATACCATAAAAACAAGACAAAAATTACACTAATCACAATAAATAACCACTTAGGTCAAGAAGAAAAATATCACACAACAAAATACATATCTAAAACATTGAAAAGAAAAGATTGGTAACATTATTGAGTCGTCTACTCACTCGATCCATAGTATCTACGGCCGGAGCCTGCAAGTCCATATACGCGGAGTCAGCGTCAGACTGACTGCCAGGACCACGACGTCGCATTTTCATCTCCATGTCCAGTAACTCCTGCAATGTTTACACAAAAACAAAAGGGTATTAAAATAATATTGACTGTAGCTTCAGAAGCTGATGCCAAACAAAAAACACACACGCAACTGAAACATTTCATTAGTGGAATGAGTGTCAAGCGAGTGAAATACTACACTAGTCAAAAAGGTATGAGATGGCTACCAGCGGCTTCTGTCCAGGATGATGTCAACAAAATGCAATACTAAGAGACAAGACAGTAGGGTAATGAAAAAAGCCCAGTGACACCCAGTATTGATACTAATCGTAATTACATTTGCTACCCATTAGAGTAGAATTGATTAAAGGTGACCATCAAAGAAATCGTTTCAATACGTACGGCACATCAATTAGACAAGATCCAAACAGGTCATGTGTTCTGTTATTATGGTAACGCATGTAAAACATGCAATATGAATTCTGATGACATCCTGGTTATTGTAATATTCTACACACTATTTTCTGTGGATATTAAAGGCTCTTCTGTTTAATTTCCTCACCCACAAAAGAAATCAATTATGAATCTAGCAGGGTGGGATGTTCCATGGAGTGAAGACCCTCCCACTGGAGAGCTCCTTCATGATTCACACTAATATGAATATTTAAAATCTGGAATGTCCTTGGCGATGACAATGAAGAGAACAGCTACTAATTACCGGTAGTGTTTAAACAACAATATCAAAAGCAGAAATCCACAACGTTTTTAACGAGTTCAAAAAAAGAATAACTAGGTATTGAATATCTTTGTCTTTATAATTTTTTTACTGTTGATTACACAAGGTGTGTATCTCAAAGTGAGAATAGATAAAAAGGTTCAATGAATTATGCCTAGACTAAAAGTGTTATATCGAAATGATATGTTGGATAATGAGAATGGGTAATGGGTTAGAGCCAATTTTTACACTTTTCAGAACCATTCAGACTCAGATTCATTCATTGATATTCATGTTACAATTGATTTTTTTTAACCATTTACGCCAAAAGTAAGCCTTTTTTCCTTTCACTAAATAAACCTGCATGATTTGTTTTCATATTTTTACAAAACATTTTAAACCTATTCACCATCGGAGCCAACAGACAAAATTTAGGTCAATTTTCAGGTTTTACTTTAATTTTTTTTTTATTTTTGTCCCAATTTTCTGAAGAAAAGTGCAGACTATAAATGAGACTATTTTGCGAATTTGTGATGAAGAGGGAACCGGTGGTGAACAGGTTAATGTTTGGTCTGTTTGTCCAGTAAAGAAAAATACATAAAAATGTGTGAAATTTTCGACCAAATTTTTAGTGTAAAAAAATTATGGCATTAAAAATATGTATTACCGGTATATTCTTAATTTAGGCATGAAACAAAATGAACTAAAAGTAGAATCAAAATATGACACACCTTTTCCAATATTCATGTGAATTAATAGAATAATTAATATTCAAATGTATTCAATGTTAATTACTATATATTGTAGGGGATGAACAAAAGCAGTCAAAAAGGTCATACATCATTGTAGAATTTATTCACATATGTCACATGGAAATTTCCTATGCTGACAGAAATTGACCTTTTTTTTTCTCTCGCCAAATTTAGGTACAACGTCATTTTGCACATTTTTCTATAATTTTTTTATAATTTTTCTACAATTTTTCTATAATTTTAGACAAAATGGATATAATTTCACATTAGCTGCAGGTCTGGATTAATTCTTTTGAAAAAATTGAAATAATTAATATACAAGTTTATTTTGTAAAATGAGTGAAAGGTTGGCTGGTGTTGAAAAGGTTAAGCAAAGCATACATATAGTTCAAAGTTTATTTCACAGGGGACCTCTCACAAAATAGTTGGTTACCCAAGTTTTCGAACATGGTTCTAAACGCCATGTCACTGTATTTCAAGAATGTGAACAGAATTGAACATTATTTTCGTCTTCGATTATTAAAATTTTCACAACATCCCCTTTATTCAAGATTTTGGCAACAGACTATAAAATTATCTCCCGGATTATTTCTCCAAACTCGATTTTCTTTTTTTATGTATTCACTTTGTCAAAAACACATGCTTTTTCTGGTTTCTAGAAATATACAACCCAAATTGTGTTACAAGCGGATATATGTAGGTAAATAGTTTGAAAATAAAGGCCATTCTAAGTAATTTTTTGAGAAGAATGCATTCCAACTGTTTATATGACAGACTGGGATTGAATTTTCATGAATATAGTCACAAAACAATAATTATTACAAATATGAAAATTTTATGCTGTATGAATTTTGAACCGATGACTAGTTTGAAAGTATGAAATGGATATTATCATAAGATTAGGTCAGTTATGTACAGACAAAATTATTCCTGTTTCTGGTCATTACACTTAGCAAGTTCAAAGTGAGCCCATTTTTTTGTTGGGTTTTTAGACAGAATTTTTGAAAAATAGTAAAAGCATGATTTTTATGGCAATTAAAAAAAATTATTTCTGGGTCTTATTAATGTAGTAGCTATAACAATAGTTTTACTGAAAATGTGTATGTATGTGTTCAAAGAAGACCAGCATCAACTTCAAACTTCACACAGTTTCTCAAAAGAGAATTACACTATGGGAAAAAAACAAAATCCAATTAAGTCTGGAAATAAGTGATAACCAATGTTCTTTTTTTCCCAGGGCAGACTCCCGAATAGTGCAATTTATGATTTTGTCCTACAAAATCAAAATATACCTAGAGATGGGACAAATTGTTTTCTAAATTATTTATTGATTTGACACTGAAACAAACATGAAGTATGTTGTATATAGAGGGCGCTCTTTACAATAAACCACAGAAATCATTATCACTAAGGCTTATTCTAGGTTTCACATTGGCACTGAATAATCAAGAATTAACATAATTTTCTTTAAATGTCCATTGGATATGGCATGCTTTTCTAAATAAAAACGATGTTTTTTTCTAAATATACCGGTATGCTATCAGCATAACCAAGCCTTAGATATCAGAGTAAAATTTTCATGAAACTGCTTTTGAAATGTTAGCCTTAACAACTGCAGTGAGTGCTCATCTCGGTCAACAGCATTGGATTTTGAAAAACTAGAGAAAGTATTTTTTTTTTTAATTTCTGAATTGTGAGTACACACTAGTGGCTGTATGAGCTGTTATGCAATTTTTTTAGGACTGTCATCACATCGGTGTTAAATTGTAGTTTGAAACCTCTACAAGCAGCCATGGATGTTGCTTTCTCAAAATGGCATGTACTGCTAGAGTGTGTTGTATTTTAAAAGGGCGCCCTCAACAGACATTAATTGTACAATGGCTTCAGTACTAAGTTGTTTGTGTTCAGCTTCTCGCATGAACAGCTATGAAAACAAACTCATGCAGTGTAAGTATTCTGACTTTTCAATCAAACTGAAATTTTAAAGAATAATACAGCAGCATCTGTAGATTATTTTACAAACTATATTCTGTATTTTCACAAATAAAAGTACCCCCCCCCCCCGTACACGAAAAAATAGTTTTTTCCAGATAAGAACTGATCTTGAAGAGTAGCAACCAAAACCACTACATTTGCTATTTTTGTCCAGACTATTGGCCAAATGAAGATGGATGTCTGTCTGACTGTAGCCCTTTCACCACTAGTCAACTTTGTGACCTTCCACTAAAATAGTCCAATTCCAAATAATAAGAGATTAGATTCAATAATTATGTCATCTATTAATTCTGTTTGTTTTAAAATATGTTACTTTTACCATAATTTTGTTGATGAAATGTTTAAGACGTATAGCATGGAGTCCTGTAGCCAGTATAGTCATGTGACCATGAAAGTCATGTGATGTTGTGAACAAAGCAAAATGAAATCTAATACAATTGAGATGAGAATATATGCATGGAATGGTTGATGCAGTCAGAGAATGGATTAAACAGAGATAAAATACAGAATGGTTGGAAATCATACAAGATATAGACATATACATACTTTCATAGCCTGGATTAGAATGCAGCAAGCGGAAAAGCAAAAAAAGGAAAGAAAACAAAAATAGAAATAACATTAATTATAGAGAAGAAGATTCTTTGGTTTCACACATATACAAGCTGAGAACGCCTAAAAAAAATAACATACATTTGGTAATCTGTTACCATGGGAACAAATTTGATTTCTTTTTAGAGGCAGTAATAATATTCACGAGGTTATCACAAGAATACCCATAAGTATTGTAATGCCAGATGTGTATGCAAACGTTGATGCAATCCTGTACTGCCTGAGTGCATACTTTGTGGCATTCTTGTGAAAACCTTATTACTGGTATTATACTGTAAAACCATGTATTTCGCTATTTTGATCATATTCAATGGTTTCAATTTCATGTCAAAGAAATAATGACTTTAGCAAATTTAACTTAGCGTATTTTCCTTATCAACAAAAATAGCAAAATTAAAATTCAGTTATTAATTAATGCATTTACGGTACATCTTTTCCTACTTGTACTGATAGTTTAATGAAAGATAACAACCTAAAATAGAAACAAAATTGTTTTGTACTATGCAAAGATTTACATTCAGTGAGAGGATTCTATTTTAGTCAAACAATATAGCACTTCTACATACAATGTAACAATAAACAGAGTTCAAATGTGACAGATAATCTTGAACATGTGCAGATACAGCTTTTTACAAACCCATAAATTCAATTTTTTTTGTGCTAGATGTATAATAATAAAGTGATATCAAACAAAATACTTACATTAGGATCTAGAGCAAACAAATCTTGTACTTTGTTACGTGATGGTGGATCATTCAATTTCTTTCTTTTCTCTTCTTTCAGTTCTTCTACCTCTGGTTCTGGTTCTGGTTCTTTGATTACAACGTCAGCTACAACACTAATGAAATACATTCAGTGAATTTGTGAAAACCAATTTAATTGTCACCAGAGTTTCCTCAACAGCAACATTAGTTTCTACCAATCACATCAAATAACTGTAATAAATGTCAGTATTATATTCACTGTGTTTTGATTTCACAAATTTGTCAAGGAAACAATGAGTTTATTGTTATGTTTATGTAGATTTAATTAAGCGGATTTTACTTATCAATGATAATTATCAGAAGATATCATTTCTGCCCCCCCCCCCCCCAATATTGTACATATGATAGGAATATATAGCAAGCGAATATAATTTTTTTGTATTATTATCAATTAATGTAGGGTGAAATTAATTAGAACTGATTGATATCATGGGTTATTATCTATGTCAGATTATGGATAAAACATATCAACAAGCTCTATGATATCAGTGACAGACTCAACAATGATATCATATCAAAATATATGTATTATATATTCTCCTATATTAAAGCAGGGGAGTTGTCACCTACGCATACGTCAGATGACCATAGCATGTCAATGTTTACAAACTAGCATGTACCCATGAGCCTTTGCATTTTTTAGCGCATGTTGTTATCATCGCTTGGGACGCAATTCCCGCGCGTGTGCAGGTGACGACCCTCCCGCTTTGAGTAAAATATATATATAATTTAGCTCAGCCTACAAATGTGTTTTCAAACAAAACCAACAAAGCAAACAAAACAGTGTTTATAATTGAACAAATTGGAGCAAAACACACATTAATTTGCCAACATAGAATGAAAGTGAAATTGTCCATGTAGTGTTGGTTTGCTAATGAATAGTAACGTCACTGACATGATTGATTGCCTCAATGACATATACAAGACTTCAATTCAATTTTACTTGTCAAAAGCTATCAAGTGTCCTGCAATTGTATGTTATATTGACAATGGTCGTTAACTATTGTCATTTATAGTCTATTGAATTCACTCTGTCAATGCACGGGGGCGTACTGGGTGGAATTTGGTCGGTGAAACACGATCTTGCCAGGTCAACACCACTCGAAAGGTAGAATAGAAACAGGTCAAATTGGATACCAAACAGCAGAGCATTTGAGGAATCCAGTAGCACTACTTGTGTTGTTGTTGGAAACCATAAGGACACACAGTTTAAGAGCTATCTTTGCCAAATGAGATTTAAAAACATTCTGTACATTGAAAATGGATTTGGGGTTTAAACTTTATAAAGGTGACAAATGCAATTGTCTTGATACCTTGGGTTTGCTGTGGTTCCCTTTGAAAAACACAGATATTTCTCACATTTCTGTAAGATAAGGCAATTTTATCAGGGTTGGCCTTAAAAACTGGGTGAATGAATCTCAGTTAGAGGCAGTAGCCTTCTCACATGTAGAGTTGTTTCCAAGTTATTTTGTTTTTTTGAATATACAATAATATATAAATGTCTAAAATAAAAAATATTGCATTGTTCGCTAAAATGACGATTGCAAAAAAAAAAAATGACATATGTCTCTTGTGAAGTTTGAGTGACTATTATTATTCATCAGCTAAAATTTTTACATATTACGTGACATGGTTGAAAAGTGATGCATGCATGATTGAACACGCAAAACTCTGATAGAGTCTCCCTCCCCCTTTGTAGGCACAACGAACCAGACAATGAGGTCATTCCTGTGTCATCCCAGTATATCCGGAAATGTTAAACAATATATTAAGTGCGAATGTCATCTGTATTTTTGGTTGTTCCAAAAATAAATCTAGTTACATCAGTGGTTACAAATTGCAATGGTGACATTGTATATAAGAGGTGCAAATCAATCATTTTTTCATTCCTAGTATTTTGCATGTATCAAGATTTTTTAGAAAACCTAGTCAAATTTGATGACAGAAAAAAAAAATCAAAGGTTCGTTGTGAATAAACTACAGTCAATCACTTTCAGATAACAGTAAATAAACTGCCTATTTGCATTTATTTAATTAAAGTCTATATGCATTAGCAAACACTTCCACATTTCATCCCATGGTGCTTTGCAAAGGACTTTAAAGTGTTTAATTACCTCATAGACTGTTTTTCTACGGACACAGTTGGTTCAGGCACAGGATCTCGTTGTTTTTCCTGAAAAGCAGGCAGTGCTGGAATAATTACTTCTGGCTTTTCAACAACTTCTTCAACTTTTTCTTCTTTCACCTCTTGTTTCTCTTCTTCCACCGGTGCAGGCTCAAGGCTAGCCAGTATTTCTGGTCTCAGACTTTCCTTCCTTGCGTTTGAAACTCTTCGCACCTGCCCGCCTTTCTTCTCTTTTTTCTCCTTGGGTATTCTAGGTTTGGATGGGATTGTCTGAACTGTTTCTTGTATGCGAACCTCTTTCTTAGGTTTTGGCGATGATGGAGGGGTGGGTGTTTTTGTAGGCGGAGGAGAAGGTACTCTCTCTGGTATGTCTATAGTTGTGGGTTTACTTACACGTTGAGAGGACATTTTGACTGAAGATAGAGGTGGTGAGGGCTCCCTCCGTGGTGTAGGAATACCATCAGATGTTGCTGGTGTTGGTGTCTGAAAAGGAAAACATTAAAATTAATTTTCACAGCCAGCGTCTTTTTTGTCATATTAATTTCAAGACATTTGAACCAATTTTTAACCAAGTTTAATGCTAGTTTTCAATTAAATAGATGAAATAATATTTATGGAATAAGATGGAATAAATTTTATTGATAAAAATCTTTAATAGGAATGGAAATAAGCAATATTCTCCAAACAGGAATTTAAACAATAAAACGAGGAGTGTTATAGTAGTACTATTGCAAATTGATGTGTTATTTTGATATTTTTCCCTATTGACTGTTATTTATTTAATCTCATAACCAACTGGTAATAATAATAGATCATAAATAAAGGTATGAATTATAGTGATATGCAGAAAAGATTTCACTAATCACAAGAATTTGTGTGACAAACAAATTTACGGAAATATACTGCAAGAGAATGAAATTACTTAAATTTCAGGTTACTTTTTTAAATATCCTTATTAATATGAATTATGTGTTTTTCTGGTGTTTAATTAATTTATCTTTTAGTGGGTGATGACATGTTTATAAATGATGGCAATTTTCTCATAGTAATTGATAGTTATTTACTGATATTAGTCATAGTGATAAAAGTAGCATAGTGCATTGTCGCCAAATCTAAAGCAATTGACTGTTGGTGACAAGCAAAGGGTTAGCGAAAGCTCAGACAATTCTAAACCATGGTAACCAAAGCACATTGATGGTGACATTGGTTATAATAAAAATTTAAATCTCTTAACTAAATTACTCACAGGTGCATGAGGGACATGTTCCAGCCAAGCCTGAGATACCTCATCTGGCGGTACTACATTAAATAATTCTTCATCTTTTGGTTCCGGTGTCGGCGTTGGGATATGGATTGCATCATCATAAGCTTCTTCATCTAAATGAGAATAAAATGCTTTTAAAGTGAATACCAACTAGAATTGTGATAGGTTTAAAATATTAGTGAGCCACTTATAAAATTACCAATATTTGTAACCTTCTACAAAATAGTTCCATTCAAAAACGCTGATTTAAAAACCTATTATAACCTAGAAGGAATTCTTGTTCTGTTTCTTTAGTCCGAAAATATCATCAAATTGAGTGAAAATAACAACAAATTTGTAAATAATTAAACTATTCATAACATTTTTTTGCTGTGACAATTTCATAACTACTGTCAAGAAGTCACAGTGATTTTCACTGGGGTCCTAGGAAGTCACAGTGGTTTTCACCGGGGTCTGAGGAAGTAACAGTAGCTTTCACTGGCATACATGATGGCTTTCACTGGGGTTCTAAGGAATTACAGTGGCTTTCATTAGTGTCCTAGGGAGTCACGGTGGCTTTTACTAGGGTTCTAGGGAGTCATAGTGGCATTAACTAGGGCCCCAGGGAGTCACAGTGGCTTTCACCAGGGTTCTAGGGAGTCATAATTACTTTCATGCCTCCTCATAAATTTACTCAAATTATCATATATCAGGAAAATTTAAACATTTTGAATATTCACATTTTTTATTAACTTACCATATTGATCAGGGGCAAGCTCCTCACGGATTTCTGGAAGTGAAAGAAGACCATTTTAGAGTCGTTAGTTACAGTAAATGTTACTCCATTTATAGCTTATCTATTGAAAAACGTCTGCTCAAATGACAACAGTGTTTAATCCGTTCCTAAGGTGTGATTAAGCCAAAAAGCTTTAGTCTATCACTGGTTCATTAATATTAAACCAATATAAACAGATAAAGATGTCTGCTGCGGGAATTAAAAGAAAAAGAATAATAACTACGTTTGTTAGAATACATTTAACAGCTGTATGTACATTAGGTTAATGTTGTAGTGTAGGATTCACTGAGTCACATGAATACGACGACAGTAATCATTGCAGGAATTTACAGTAAAGCTGAATTGCAATTGTGTGATTGTGATTATCACAACTGTGTTTGTGTTGAACTCTTAGAGCGCCATTGTGCTTTACTTAGATCTCAGGACTCATATATGATATATTCAATTGTGCAGATTGAGGGAATATATAATAACTTAAAATGCTAATACTTGTGATCGTTTTGACTTCCAATTTGTTTGTGTGTTCAAATTTTATAAACTAACTAATTTTAAATAGTATTTCAATGCAATGCACCAATACTAATATCATCAAATATTTATTCGCGATTTGCTCCCAGCAAAGATTGCTCTTATAATCATTACGCCTGTCATCATCTGTCTGTCCACATATACATATTGTGTGTTTTTTTGGTTGGGTAGATTACTTTCAAACTTGGCAGGCAATTTACACCTGCACTCTAGTTAGGTGGAAAAATTTGCCAAAAATTCATTTCTTGTTGTTGCCATGGCAATGGCTAAAAAATGATTGTTTGCATCCCTCATCGGATTGCCAATCAGCCTACTAGTTTGTTTGTTTGTTTATTTATTTATTTATTTATTTATTTATTTATTTATTTATTTATTTATTTATTTATTTATTTATTTATTTATTTATTTATTTATTTATTTATTTATTCATTCATTCATTCATTCATTCATTTATTCATTTATTTATTTATGTTTCACCAACACAAACATATAATAATAATATATGGTTACCTCAAAACAGTTTTATGAACTGTTGGAAGGGAGGATGCATCAGATGGAGTCACCTATACATGGCATTTCCCTAAACCTATAAAGCTACATGTACTTGGAGAGAAGAATTAGAAACACTGAGAATATTTCAAAGGTTTCTGGAATACTACATTTACCAATATCCTGCCAGTCTGAGTCCCCTTCACTGTGCATCCCGACATCAACACCATTCTCGTATCTATGACTACTAGCTGAATGGACGGCCGATAGAGATGATACTGATCTTGGTTGGTCTTCTTCAAATGCCCTCCTAGTTCTCGGTGGTGGTGATGGAGTCCTATCACGAATTCCCAAGTCTATTCGTCGAACAAAATTGGTATAATGCGGCACATTGCCTCGCCTCACCTAGAGTGACAAAATGATTATAAGTAAGTGTAGTAACTATAAATAACTGGTATAACATACTTGTACTACAGTAAGGTTAATATTCTATGATAAATCAGTCATTTTTTATTGTGAATATATATGAAAAAAATATGAAAGATGCACATCAAATTTTGGCATATTTTTCACACTGTAATGATGATAATTGTATAATTAGTCTGTGAATTTCTGACCAAATTAACATTTTTTATTAACATTTTTGTAAAAAATAATGCAGGTTAATCTAGTGAAAGGAAATATAAGTTGACTTTGGTGTCCAAAGCGTTAAGCTAATTTTGGCAAGCATCCTGTTTTGGTCAATGTTAATGTGATGAAGTGAAGAATGATTTCAGGACAAAAAAGTGAATAGACTTCAGACTTTATATATGTAGCTACATATTTACTTTATATAAGTACAGTATCGTAAAATCTGTATTGGAAGCCGCATCCCTAATAGAAGTCGCACCCATTCTTTTTGAACAATTGAGACCCAAAAATTCACCATTTCTCATATGTGTAGATGCTCTAATAGAATCTGCATTCTCTCTGTTGCATTGTACCATTTTAATAGTAGCCGCGGCTTTTAATACAGATTTTACAGTAATATTACCAGTATAAATATAAAAACAGAGCCCTCTAAGTGAACAGGAAACATGTCTTTACCCTGATCACTTTTTCCAGTTTCCCCTCCATATACTTGTAAATAAATATAAATATAAAAAATGAACACCTTCGTTACCTCAGCACTAATAAGTTATTTATTGGTGACAGGGTATTCTGTTTTATGTCACAGTTTACATGGAAGTGACTTGATTGTTTTGCAGCCAGACCATATGCATTACTGTTCCTATATAGTTTGTAATTACAATCCCTAGACATAAACACTGAGCCCCCACACACCTACCACCTCAGTATTTAGTCTAGGATTAATGTAAATAAAACACTGTTACCATGGCAAATTAGTTACATAAACATGCCTAATATATGACAATATATTGTAAAGCATTTAACTTTCACCATTAGAAGGGTTTCATGATTTTGAAAATTTGAGGAAGAAATGGCAAATTGGCACTTTTTAAAATTGACAAAAATAATATATACTTGTTGATATTTGTTTCACAAAACAAATGGGTCAGAAATACTCTTATTTTGCATATTCACATGTAAGTCATCAAAGCATGCACAATCTTTGACAGACAACCAATACATCGTAATTTCAAGCATATATTACTGGCTGAGAATCAAATAGAGAGGTTCTGATGTAAGAAATAAAAAATATATACTGGGGAGGGGGGGGGGGGTATATTTCATACATAGGATAGAGGAAAGCTAATAAATATTTACAACATTATCCTGAAAAAAAAATCTATGTTTTTTGCACCATTTTTTTATCATCTCCAATGACCAATCCCTTAGTTGTGCCGATTATTCTTGATCATCATTGAATTTCTCTTGTGATTCAAAACCTCTTTACAAATCTTGTTCAAATTGTAATATTTCCACACATTTTGCTATATCTACAATTTGCGTAGTTCATCTAATGAAGGTGTTAATTTATGCAGACAGTCTGAACAGCTAATTTAAATCGTTTTTTTTTTAATAATACAATCAATACTACAATGTCGCATGGCCTGTTGCCCTGGTTACCAGAGATTTCAAATGACTCAAATTTGCACCAAAACCATACAAATTCAAATAAATTAGCTTCATAATGGGTTATCTTTTTTAAAGGTTTTTTGGCAGAATATTTAGGAAGAAAAAACAAAAATTATGATAAAATGCTCTGAATTTTTTGTCAAATTAGTGTGGTGGGCAATTTTTGTCAGGAATATAGTGAATTAATGAAAATTGTTATTTTTTGTGTAAATGTCTCATGAAAAACTACACTATAATTCTGTTCACATCACTATGTAAGCAATTTATTTGCTTTTTTATAATTTTATTTTGTGGCATTATTTCCCAAACTTATAAAACCGTATGTTACATATAACAACAATAATCAATACTTACACCATTGTGCCTGGGTAACTGTAAAAATTCTTTTCTCTAAAAGACAAAAGAACACGAAACAAAATCAATAGTCGCTGAGGGGAACGATATGTTATGTGGAATAAACTGAGACAGGGTCAACAGAGGTCAACCACAAAATTCCCACACAACCTTAATATATAATGCCATGGTTACTGATAAACATACTCGTATTTAATAACACTATGCTCGAGGACACACGGTTACTTAACTTAAAGAATCGCCATAGTAACCAAGGGAGTTATCCTGTCTGAACCATATGCTAAATAGGTCTATTATTTCTATAGACAAATATTATTACTCCTGTATGCGTCTGCGAGGAATCATTTGATTTTAATTCTGAGTAATGACCATTGTCATAGCAACCATATACATTATTACAAGGGAGGGTGTCAAGACATATCAACATTAATAGATCTGTATGCATACTTTGAACAAAATCAAGGGCGAACGTTCTAAAAACTCAATTTGACTTTGATATATTTTAAAGGTGACAATTTAAGTGTCCGGTGACGGCAACGGTTATTACCCACAAGGCCAGGCATTTATTTTCTAATATATCACAGAGTAGGTAATTTACAAACATGGAGTGGGTGGACATCTGAGGCGCCAAATAAAACCAATTTAACTGTAAAGACGCTTTCAAATTTCTGAAATTACATGGATAATTGCTTGCATGAAAGCAGCAATGGATGTAATGAAGATATTGACGTAATCACTTTACGAACTAATACCGTGTTATTACTATGTATAACCTAATTAAACATAACACACGCTGACATCAGCCGTACATTACAAACTTGTATACAATAATAGAAGTAGAAATGAAAGGATATAAGTGCAGCGGAAATTATAATCAAGATCCTAGTTTAACATTTAAATGGACTAGTAGAGCTTGATATGACTGAACCAATTTTTTCAATAAATGTCAATCAATAATTCAACAAAACTGTAACAAATTTTGTTTTTTAGGTTTTTTCTATTTATTCTTTTGAATGCAATAATTTTTCACAAAAATGTTGGTGAAATATTTTGCATATTTTTAACTATAATTTCTTTGTTATTTTGAATGAAATGAATGTAATAGTGACTACAGGTAGTCTTTCAAAAATTACATAGAACAATTTACACTATGAAAAACCAAATTTTAAATTAATAGCACTGTCTTCACATCATAATAAAAGTGAAATCCAATTGTTTTCTTGAAAATATGCAACATGTGTAAGTTGAGGAGCGTAAACTTTGAACCACCGGCCATTTTAATATTTTTACTGGCAATGACAGTGTCGAATAACAAATCGAAAATCACAAACATTTATATCAGCTTAATGAAATTGGTTTATTATGTAAATTGTGAAATATTTACCAGTAGAAGCGTAAATATTTTGATGACATGAAATTCACAATTCATCTCAGTGTGGTTATCAAGACAGAGAGGGGGGGGGGGTCACAATGACTTCACCTTAACACCCATAAATCATCAAATGATATCATGACAAGTCTTCATAGTGAAAACAATATAAATGCAACATAAAGCCTAGAGAGAAGATACTGTAAACCACTTAATTTTCACTTCTAGGAAATTTACCGATTTAATGGTTTAACAACATTTGTTAAGAACAAATTTCACGAAAACTAGATGGTACGGGTACTCCACGTCATAGAACCCCAAAGAAATTTTCACTGCTACAAAAATTTCATGATTTACACCGACACGCGAAAATTTGTCTTGTGAAAATAAAGTTGGTTACAGTATTCGAGTACAAACACCTGTGTTACAAGAGTCCCCTTGAACAATGACAGGTTAGGCTAGGTTTAGATGAGGTGATTTCTAAAGTAAACTAAAGCTATTGTACAAATCCCCCTTATCACTATAAATGTCAATTGTTTACTGTCATTACCCCTGCCCCTACACTAACACTCAATTTGTGTTCATTTGTAGCTAGTCACAACCAGACTCAATAATATTAAAATTTGCACAATTTCACTGTTTTGTAACACGTTTTTTACAGGTACAATTTTTTAGACATTTCTTTTTTTTAATTTTACGCTGCGCTGCTTTGCTGTTATTTATGGCATAGTATTCCAGCTTTATCAGCTTATTACTCAGAGATGCCAATCATAGCACGTTGACAACACAAATATCACATTGGGTCTGGTTACTAAGGTGACTGATAAATACCAACAAAATAAAGGGCATGTCTACAGTATGTAAAAAACATGTTCACTTAAATCGGTATAATGAATATTCGTGTAGAGTAATCACACACAAGTACACTTATACATGGTGTAGTTGTATACAAGCACACTATACAAACTGCAGTGCAACCCAAACTTGTTGACTATCAAACAAAACATCCCTACAATCAGTATAACATACAGACAGTAGGAGAGCATACAAACAGTTACTGTTATCATAAGGAATAAAATAATAATAGCACTGTCTAAATACACACAACTGTATTTAAGGGAGGAAAATCTTAATAAAAACAAAGTGTCACCTGCCTTAGAGTAAACAATCAAAATATTATAAGGTTATCACAAGAATACAGCAAAGTATGCACTTAGGCAGTACGGTGATTGTATCGGTAAACGTGTAGCAGAGGTTGATGCAACCCATACTGCCTGAGTACATACAATGCAGTATCCTTATTATTATACATTTTTTTCCTGCTTGTAGTAATAATTTATTGAGAGATCATAGCCCAAAATAACAACAGAAAATGCTTTGTGTTGTGAGAATGTGGGTTCTTTGTGTTGTGATAACAAGGCTGGATTATTTTTCCATCACGTGCTATAACGCTTCTGCGTCCAATGTAAATAAAGTGTTTGAATGTGATGCCAATGACCGAGAACACATCTATGCTAGAGATGTAGTTTACCTTGTTTGAAGGAAAATCTGAAAACATTTTATGGAATGACAAATTTTACTATTTTTGGTGCTAGATGAATAATAATTATTATTAGATGTAAGATCTATTTTGCGTGTCTTTTCTTTTCCTTTATTGTACAACTTTATCAAGATCCTAATGAGGATACGATTCAATGAAGATTCAATGAAGATTCAATGAAGATTATTAGATAAAATAATGATTTTTTTTGTATGTCAAGGTTTACTTTTGTTGTTATTAAAGCACCTAATATATGCATGTGTGTAGTTATTTGTCAAGCTTTACCGTTGCAGGAGCTGTGCTGGGTCGGGTCCAGTGAATAAAACGATCAAAATGCGATGGCAGTCTTGCAGCTACTAATCCAGTAGATGACGTTGGTCTGTTAGTGCTGCTAGAAGGTGGGCGGCATTCCACCGGACAATAAACACACCTGTCTTCCGAGCTATGCTCATGTTCATTAATGTGTGTTATTTTTTCATTGTGGTAAAAACGTTCAATGAGGGTGTGGCTCTTCTGTAAGGGCACCACGTGTCTACGAGTGGTAGCACTTTTGACTCTCCGCCGAGATGAAAGCCGACACAGAGACATTTGATCACTGGGTGTATATCGACCGTCTGCGGCATACCTGCCAGATTGTGCACTCAATGGTCGGTTTACTTTATTCAGAACAGAAGAAGCGCTCCTAGGTCTTGATGTATTACGTGCAGTATAATAATGCCTGTACGTTGTCGCACTCTTGACACGCTGTCGTTGATTTGACACCGCTGACCTCATACGCACATCTTCGTCTGTATTCCTATCTTCCAAAGTGCTACTGTAGTCCTCTTTCTCATAACGTCTTCGAGTAAACTTTTCTTTATTGAGATTTCTATAGCCCACGGCTAGCCAGGGCAAACTCGGGTCTAACATTGTTTAATATTCTGTGTATTCTGTCAAGAAAAATAAACAAATTATCAACAATTGCGGACAATCCACAGGTGGCAGAGGTGCATGTTTTTTAACTTATTGCCTACAGAAATGTTCAGTAAGAAATGTTTATGGAAGTGAGAATAGATTTCATAAGTAAAAAAATAACAAAAGCCAGATATCGTCTAGGGAGTGATAATCTTTTCTCAATAGCTCTTTGATGACTGTGTGCCTTTGTGTTTCCATAATACATCCCCTGCAATGTTGGTCAACTCAGGCTAATGATATTTGTAGTTCGTTGTCCGGGGCATTATGAACGCTTAATTTAATATGATGGCCTAGGTCCCAGAAAGACCCAAGTTAATTGAAAAGGTGCATCATTTCCTTTCTCCTTGAAAACACACCGGCAGTGATTTTACGAAGAGGTTCGACGGAAACGATGCCGGAAAACTAATTAAATCTATATATTGGGCATTGGACAGAAATACAATCTACTTTTCACGACCATGGTTTATTTATACAAAATACAGTTCGATAGATCAACACCCCAAATCAAATATCAAAAATATTATAGTAGTCGGTCGTGTTGTCGTCTTTATAGTTCCCAGAAAGTATACAGGTATCTGAACTGAATTTAGGAATCGAAACTTAATTCACAAGCCTATTTAATTTCCCGAATAAAACACGAAGAACCTCGACACGGCGAATTAAAATTAATGGTCGTAAAATACCCCCAGGGTGCCAGTTCATGTCTTCAAGGAGTGTTGTGACAAGCTAATCAACTTCGCTGGTTATATGTGTTCACGGGATTAGACCTTTAATAAAAATGTGATCGTACTAATGCGAGGGACAGTGTAAAGTTTATAGAACTACTTTGAGCACCACGAGTGGTTTTCAAATCGATATTACAATTATCATGGCGACTCGGGCTTCCCGGTGACCATTGTACGTACCTTCTTATCTTTATTTTAGCGACGTAACGCCCGATGTGCCCTCAGTAGTCACACGGCTGTGTACTAGGGTGACATAACCAAAACACTGTTCGCCCAGTAGCTTTGAAGTAACATAAACTTTCTCCGATCTTCAAGTAAACAACTTGTCGCCGCTCAACCGGATTCAACGCCAGCCCGCTGACATTCAGAATGTCGTCACGTGGCTTATTAAAATATGCTAATACAAGACGCAGCAATGACGACCTCCAGCAAACAAGCTATCAACTTGCCGATCGGTTGCTAAGGGCGTATGTCCATTAGTCATGCCGAGTGGAACGCCTTTTTGAATTAAAATAATCACCATGGAATAAACAATCTCTTCAAATAAATTAACGAAGTAAACAAGAGATTAGAAACAATCGTATAAAAATAAAATTAATAATGATGTTTTGCTGACCGAATTCTTTTCCCCATCAAACATTTCAGAACAAGATTCTTTCGTGTTTTTTTTTTAAAAAAAGTAAAAAAACACGCACACATTGATAGTTGAAAGCAAAATAATATATATATATATATACTAGTACCCTAAAATAATGACATCGCTTATAGTTTCTGAACCACATAACTCTGCATTTGCCATATTCGTGATATACGATTTGAAATCATTGGGGGGGGGGGGTCGTTTGACTGGAATATGGTGGCCAGTGTATTTTTTTTATATTTCATTTTTTTCTTCCGACTAAATTACATTTTTTTTCAACAATTCTGCCCGCCCCCCTATGATTTCAAATGGTCGACACATAACGTAAAACAAAATTCAGCAAAGTTAACTGAAAACTTTTCAAGAATTTACCATTAGCATCTGGGTCACAGTTAGTGTAAACAAAAACAAAAAACATTTGGAACATACTACTCACGCACACTGTCCCAGTTGACTACATGAATTTCTTACAGTTTGAATTTCTTCCAGCTTTTTTCCAAAATAGAGACTCAATGAAGGTACAGTGAAATGAATACGACAGACAATACTGTTACCATATTTTAAATCCAATCCTCTACCGATACATACATAACCAATCGTGTGTACCCAGGGGCGGATTTAAAGGGGACCGTGCCCCCTATTTTTTACCCTCCGCAAGGGCTTCGGGCCATCGGCGCTAGCTAACTAGGCCTTCAATCAACTTTTCGCCCCCTCCCCATTCCAGAATCCTAGATCCGCCCCTGATACCTATCATGGTTTGTAAAAATCACGTGGAAATTAACTTCCCCAGCCACCAAGATAGTAGTAATACGCAGTAATTTCGAAAGAAATTGGGTTTGCTGTTTTAGAGAAGAAATATAAATTCCGGACTCGGAGGAGTTCGGCATCAATAAAGACAAAAAATTAAAAACCTATATTTGAAATGTACGTTTGACATTTTGAAACGTTCACATTTGAAACATTTGTAGTGAAATGCACATTTAACATTTTCGAAAAGCAGTACTATACACACGACGTACATGGCTAACATACTTATCCCCATGGTTACACTTTATTTTTCATTCAGGGTTGCATATCTAAGCCCCCCACCCCACCCCCCGAGTTACCCGGCTCCGCCATCACTGTGACGTTAAAGTCTTTAGATTACACATTGAGATAAAGTACGTATAAGTGATTTCAATATATTCACTTAGAAACAGAACAGAAGATAACACGTTGATTTTTATCTTTTGTTGTCCCCGAAAAAATTTACGTGATGACCAAACTTTTTATACAATACACGTGCTTGTAGCAGTACTTTAAAAACGAGTACGCATGACCAATCATATAACCCTATAACACACTGCTCGGGGCAAAGGTTAACGGACAACAAACGGTTGATCCTGGCGAATAATCAGGACTGCATTTCTAGATCCGCTCAGTCTACGGTGATCATACTCAACTATTATATTTTCCAATCACGCAATCACTGCACAATTTTCTTCAGATGTGACACGTTGCTGGCGTCGGACTCAATTCTATTCTATAAACAAAGTTTCCATTCCAGTTTCATTATTTTAATTTTCATTTCTTTATATATTTTAATTGTTTGTTATGTTTCATACCCGCTTTGTGGTGAATCTTTAGTTATAGTATATGATTAAAGTGCTTGTTCTCATGTGTTTGATAAACTTATGATATCAGTTGTAGGCCCTTATATGGCATAGAGACCTGGACGGAGAATAAACGTATCGGCTCCGCCGGGTTCCTTTTCTATATACATATCCTTACTCTATTATACCACCAAAATAAATGTAATTTACTAGAAATTAAACACATCAAACAATAAAGCCCCCAAAAAACATTTATGTGAGAACGTGTTCTGGTACACTGCTCGGTTACACGGCGGACCAATGTTCGGGGCATAGTACCATGGAGACACCTCTTGGACGCCATCACATGGAGTTACGTCTTCTAATCTTGTAGACTATCGTAGGCACGTGATCGTAGGTTACGAATTTTGGCGCATTGCGGTGCCTAGTGATCGCTTTCCAGCAGTTATTGAGGTACAAGTATACAGTAAAACGTGCACGTCAGCTGGATTACAGGTTGTTGTTGTTGTTCTTGTTCTTGTTGTTGTTGTTGTTGTTGGATGTAGGAGCCCTAGGAGCACGTTCGAGAGTACGTGTGTTGCATATTTTCCTCGTTCATCCTCGTTTCCATCACAACCCTTGCATTCTTTCATATAAGATCTTTTACTGGATGAATATTCGTTGCACTAGTTGGTCACTCGTCGGGTTAATCGACGGTCAATTTTTCTTTATATTTCCCTCCCCTTGTTCCCACAGTACTTTAAAAACAAGTACGCATGACCAATCATTCCGAAACGTTATAACACACTGCCCGGGGAAAAGGTTAACGGGCAACAGCTGGTCATTGGTGTAGCAATATTCTTATTTACATTCGTATTCATAGTCATGGGATTTATTTAGCACACAAAAAATACAATAATTATAATATTAATGTGACAGGTATGTCGATTACAACTTTCATTACATATTTAGTAATAGAAAAAAACACAATAAAATGTTACAGCAACATTGTCCACTGGAGTAAAAAAGCAACAAACAAATGTGGTTTCTGAATGTTTTGAGCTATGCAAACACTGACAGTGAAATGTTGTGCTCACTTTCATTGAACGATTGAGTGCAGCTGGCATCCGATCACCGGCCGTTACTCGGTAGGATTCAACCATGTAAAGCTATTTCAGTTATTGAAAGCATTGTCACGCTTTCATGTAAACGAACAAACAACAAAATGATTGGAATTCAGTTATGGTAACAGATTGTCAGTCATTTCTCAGCCGAACGAGACATTCATATTAATTTGTTGCTTGTATGAGCCTGGTTGATAATTTAGATCGGAAAAACAAGTGAGGCTAGTTTGCGTTTATATGGCAACGACAATCCTAATAGTTTTACCGCCAAAATAACGCCCGCAATTGGCATTGAAAGATACCGCCCAGAAAATACCAAATTGTTACAAATCCAATGCATGACCCCCTGAAGATATCGGTATTTTGGGGGCAATGACCACAATTATTCTTTAAAATGAACACCAAAATAGCATTGAAGTTCAACAATTGTTCAACATGGCAAAAATTGAGAATATAATAATATTATATATCATAACATCTTAACAATATACTCCATGAAGTCCCGGGATGGGTATTAGATAATGCCTATCAGAATGAACAAATTATGCTTATGGTTCATACACATGAATCTTAGGATAGCAAACTGTTCTGGTAGTCGGGGTGTAAATATAATAAAAAGTGAGACTAGCAATAAGCCCTACTTGGAGACCTTGTCGGAGATTCATAATATATATTTGTATTCGTTTTCATATTGCTAATATTATTATTACATGTCATTTCGCTATAGTTAATTCGTTTACCTTTCGCATGAAGGATTCCTCTGAGTAATTCTCGACCAATTAGAATCATTTAATTTCAGCCAATCATTTTACTCTGTATTGTATCTTTTTCTCCCGCGTACTTCATTTTGTATTTCCCGCTTACGTGTTTTCTCTCACGTTCGATTCGCACCTATATAAAGGGCTAGTTTCGGAGTTTCGGGGCTCCTTATTCATGTGTTATATGTTTCTATGCCAGTTTATCCAGCAATAAACCATACCGTGTTTTGCATCCTCATTGACTGTTTATTCTGCCATCAAGTTCAACTGAAGCGTATTATTATACCCCACATAATTTGGTGACCTAGACCAGGATATCTCAGCTCAACACGATGTCAGAAGAACAGCCACCACAGAACGCCGCTGCTGATGCCCAAGCAGTGGAGACGACAAACGCATTGGCAAAACTGAAATTGAAGCGAAGGAGTCAACGAGGGCAGCTCACACGACTTTTCAACAAAGCCGAAACCCAGAAGAAGGAAATCGCCGACGCGGAAGGCCGGGAAAATAAGCTTACAGAGATTGAACAACTCGTCGCGCTCCACTCTCTCCTGACCGACCGCTACGCAACGCTCATCATGCTCGAAGAACAAATTCTCGAACTCACTGAAGAAGCACTCTTTGATTCAGTCAGCGAAGAGAGCTCCGAATATACTGACGACGTATTCTGCAAGAATCACGCTCTGAACGTTTTCATTAACAAGATGAAGACAGAAAACGAACCGCTACTTGACACCGCAAGCATCGCGTCCGCCAACTCATCTAGAGGCACCTCATCGACAGGTACATCGTCTACCTCCTCAACAAAGACCGTCTCGCTACCCAAGATCGTCCTACCACAGTTTGAAGGTGACGTACTGGAATGGGCTAGCTTTTATGACATTTTCAGATCTTCGATTCATTATGATGACACTCTCAGCAACGTACAAAAGTTCACCTACCTACGCACCATGCTAAAGGGCGAGGCAGCGCGAACTATTGCTGGACTATCTCTCACTGATGGTAACTACCACCACGCTATTGAACTGCTCTTGGAACGATACGGACGTGATCACCTAGTTACCGAAGCACATATGACTTCGCTCTGGCAATTACAACAACCCACCAGCGACATCGAAAGTCTGCGTAGATTTTATGACGCGCTGGAAGGACATATCCGTGGTCTACAAACACTCGGAAAACCGGAAAGTTCTTACGGCGACCTCCTCGTTCCGATCATCCGCGACAAACTACCGGCAACCATTCGAAAGCAAATCGCTCGCGAAATCGGGGGAGAAGCTTGGAGTTTACCTAATCTACGTAAAGCACTGCTACGCGAAATAACCGCGATCCAATCCGGGAACCCGCTCGACGAATCGTCAATCAACAATTCACGGTATCAACCGGACATTACTGCTACATTTCATACAAATGTGCGATCTCCGAAACGCGATCCGAAATTGCGTAACACCAGCGCCAAATGCACCTACTGTAAAGGGACACACTTCACTTCTGCATGTCGCGTAGTGACGGACATAAACAAACGTTGGGAAATAGTCAAACGTGACAAACTTTGTTACAATTGTTTGGGAAGACATCGAGCATCGGAATGTAAATCTAAGTTCAATTGTCGTACATGTAAACGAAGACACCACTCAACACTACACCAAGAAAGCCAACCCGTGACGCACGTTGCAACATCTGATACGAATCCAAATTCACCGGTTCATGTGACATTGACAAAACTCAACGACACCCACAGGAACTCGCCAAATAATACATGTCTGCGTCCCGTACTTCTCAAGACTGCTATTATTCCGATATCTGTAGGTAATAGCCAGCCACTACAAGCTAACGTACTTTTCGACGAAGGGGCAAGCCGTTCATTCATCTCTCGTAAGTTTGCTAACGATTTGAACTTATCTCCTACACGCACTGAACAAGTATTTCTTTCTACATTTGGCGACAATACTGATCACTCACGAGCGTTAGACTTTGCTAGTGTCACAGCACACGATTTGTCGGGACATACTTCGAATATTGACGTACTGTTCATCTCCGAAATATCGACTAAACTGACAAACCACATCACTGAATCTATTCACCACGTTGATTATTTGCGGGGACTAACATTTGCGCATCCAGTCACAGAAGATAAATCATTCTCTATTGATTTACTTATCGGCGCTGACCAGTATTGGAATTACGTCGGGGATAACGTTATCCGCGGCAATGGTCCTACAGCGGTTTCGTCCAAATTCGGATATTTATTATCAGGGCCAGTTGACAAGGGTCAAAGGTCAACGAACGCAGATGTAAACATACTACACGTCTCTACCGAATCGCAACAACTCGACAGCAAACTCCAGCGTCTCTGGGATTTAGAAAGTATCGGTGTGACCGACGACCCCTCCGCAGAAGTACGTATGGATTTTGAAACTTATCGTGACACTCATTTGCAAATTGAAAACAAAAAATACATTACAAGATTACCATGGTGTGATAACCACCCACCGTTGCCTACCAATTACGACGTCACAGTTAGTCGAACGCGCGCCATGCTCAGACGTTTGTCTCCTGAGTTACTCGACGCATACAACTCTATCATCGAACATCAACTTAACAGCGACTTCATCGAAGAAGTCTACAATGATGACAATACTGTCGGACATTATCTACCCCATCGCTCGGTAGCAAAGGACTCTACTACAACCCCGATTCGTATTGTGTACGATTGCTCTTGCCGCCGAAACGCCAATTCCCCGAGTTTGAACGATTGTCTCCAAACCGGGCCTTCTATGATTAATGATTTGCCAGCCATCTTAATGAGGTTCCGTGCTAACAATATTGCGATCTGTAGTGATATTGAGAAAGCATTCCTTAACGTGAGACTGCATCCCGATGAACGGAAATTTACCAAATTTCTGTGGCTGACAGACGTGAACAATATCGACAGTCCACTCAAAGTGTATCAATTTAAATCTGTGCTGTTTGGTGCTGTGTGCTCACCTTTTATCCTGAATGCTGTGATCAAAACTCATTTGGATAATAACTGTGATATTAATACTGCCAATCAAATGAAAGACAACATCTATGTCGATAATGTCATTGATGGAGTCTATTCGGAAGCAGATGCTGTTAAATACTACAGTGAATCTACGAGCCTCATGAATTCTTGTGGATTTAATTTACGTGCTTGGTCATCGAATTCTCCTGATTTGTGTGAACTTGCTACCCGAGATAACAAATATGAGCCTGCCGACGAAGTTTCTGTGCTTGGTATGCGTTGGAAAATTACACCCGACGTGTTGACACATTCTCGTGTTAACAGTCAACCTCAAGTCGCGTCGTTTATTACAAAACGTGACATTGTAAGTTTCACAGCGAGTGTATACGACCCGCTTGGATTAATTTCACCGGTATTGGTACGCGCCAAACTATTTATTCAACTTTTGTGGAAGTTGAAATTGGAGTGGGATGAACCACTAAGTCCTGAACTTTACGAACAATGGATCTTAATTGCTGAGGATTTAACCGCTGCTCGTGATAATCAAATCAACCGGAAATATTTTGACGAGACTTCTCCAGGTGATACCTATCAAATGCACACTTTCGCAGACGCGAGCACTTCCGCGTATGGTGCTGTTGTGTTTCTTCGTCGTCAGCACGAAACGGCTCTTGTCATGTCAAAGACACGAGTCGCCCCTAAATCGGAATTATCTCTGCCGAAATTGGAATTAATGGCTGCACTGATCGCTACGAGACTCGGTAAACTCGTACTGAATGCTCTATCGGACAAATTCAATATAACTGAACATTTCCTGTGGTCCGACAGTCAAGCGACCTTGCATTGGATTAATAGCAGTAAGAAGTTGCCAGTATTTGTTCAAAATAGAGTGCAAGAAATACGCGACTTCACACAAGAATATAAATACTGTCCAACCGTGGACAATCCCGCGGACTTACTAACGAGAGGTATATCAGCTAATGACCTCCGTTCAAACCCCAAATGGAATTATGGGCCGTCATGGTTACCAGATCAACAAATGTGGCCAACATGGGATGTGAACAATGCTACTCAACTACATGTCAACATCATGAAGGAAGATGACGACCTCGTCAACCCGGATACTACTTCGCCAGTCATCAACGCACAAACCGCTCGTGAAGCGACTGATGAAAGTGACAACTCCGGCGTTCAACGTATTATTGACATTTCCAGGTACAATTCACTCGATAAACTGTTGCGTGTGACCATCTACGTACTGCGATTTGTTAACCGTATAAAACAAATCACTCGCCAGCCAAACTCGGACAATAACAACAATATAATCACATCAACAGAACTCAAGAACGCTGAACTTCTGTGGACAAGAAATGTCCAATCTGAACATTACGGGGATACTATCCATGCGTTACGCGAACAACGACGCAAGTTCGGACCGCTCATTCGTCAATTGAACTTATTTCTAGACGAGAAGGAAATACTTCACTGTGGAAGTCGTATCCACAACGCACCGCTCGACTATGTGACGAAATACCCGATACTGTTACCGTCATACCATGCATATACACGACTAATTGTGATGAAAGCACACGAACTAAATAAACATTCTGGTGTCCAGTCTACAGTGACCCAGATTCGGCAACAACACTGGATACCCAAAATACGCCAGGTTGTACAGAGTATACTGAGAAGTTGTGTGACGTGTCGCAAGGTCGATGGAAAACCGTTTTCCAACCCCGTTCAAGCACCGCTACCATCATATCGCGTAAATATGATGCCCCCATTCGCCGTGTGTGGAGTTGACTTCACTGGAAGTCTCATAACCAAAACACCTGATGGAAAAAGAAATAAAGCCTACGTTTGCTTATTCACTTGTGCAGTGACACGCGCCGTCCATTTGGAAGTTATACCCGACCTGTCAACAAAGACATTTCTACACGCTTTCCGTCGCTTCGCTGCAAGACGTTCACTACCCAGTCGTATGTTGTCCGACAACGCGTCCACTTATATATCCGCCGCGGAAGAAATACGCAATCTACTCGATACTTCAGAAGTTCGCGAATATCTCGCTTCGCATCGCGTCGAGTGGACGTTCATCCCGAAACGAGCTCCATGGTTCGGAGGATTCTGGGAAAGGTTAATCGGCATAACCAAGAACGCCATCAAAAAGGTTTTGGGCCGTGCGCTAATCACCTTTGATGAACTTTCTACCATAGTTTCCGAAATCGAAGCTACTGTTAATGATCGTCCATTAACATACGTGTCTTCCAGCATCGAAGACAACGTCAGTTTGACACCGTCTCATCTGCTCAACGGCCGGTCATTGACACAGTTACCATACATAAACATTACCGACGATGAACTTTATGACCCCGATTATGACAGTCATACGAAAGTCAACAAACGATATGAACATTTAGTTCGTCTACACATACAATTCTGGCGTCGATGGCAGACAGAATATCTCACCGCACTACGCGAACGTCACCCTACTACCGGTACAAAGAACAATACTATTAAAGTAGGTGATGTCATAGTACACGACGACATTAATCGCCGAGTAAAGTGGCAACTTGCTATAGTAAACAGTCTAGTTTACGGCAAAGATGGACTTGTCCGGTCAGCTGAGGTGAAAACTTCCAATGGTCATATGTCCCGCCCTATTCATAAATTGTTCCCGCTGGAAATTGTATCGAAGGAATTGACATCATCCAGCGATGACACAACGCAACCCACTGCCACAGATGGTATCACTAACATGCATGATGAAATCAACATCCCTACCAGTGGAAGTACAGATGATATACCATTGCCACAACGCAGATCACATCGTGACGCCGCAGCTGCCGCCAACGTCAGACTCAAAGATTTAATCTGAACTTTAGTGAAAATCGCACTAGATCAGAAGTTTACAAGTTCAATTTGTGTTCCCCTGAACTTGAAAAAAATAACTAGTAATTATTAGTGAACTCTTTTATCAATCGTTATTCGTTTATTCTCATATATATATATTATTCCTGAATGTGTACTTTTTCTCAAAGTCGGGAGAATGTCGGAGATTCATAATATATATTTGTATTCGTTTTCATATTGCTAATATTATTATTACATGTCATTTCGCTATAGTTAATTCGTTTACCTTTCGCATGAAGGATTCCTCTGAGTAATTCTCGACCAATTAGAATCATTTAATTTCAGCCAATCATTTTACTCTGTATTGTATCTTTTTCTCCCGCGTACTTCATTTTGTATTTCCCGCTTACGTGTTTTCTCTCACGTTCGATTCGCACCTATATAAAGGGCTAGTTTCGGAGTTTCGGGGCTCCTTATTCATGTGTTATATGTTTCTATGCCAGTTTATCCAGCAATAAACCATACCGTGTTTTGCATCCTCATTGACTGTTTATTCTGCCATCAAGTTCAACTGAAGCGTATTATTATACCCCACAGACCTATGATATCACTTACATATTAAATAGATCTTTTCTTGCTCAAGTTTTTTTCAGAAATGGATGTATTGTGTTTCTGACAGGATAAACAACCAATTGCAAATTAGAATTTTGAACGATCGGTTATGCATGAATGATATCGATTAATGCATACAATTTAAAGTCTCAAAACCCTGGGAGAGGAATCAAAGAACCCTTTGCACGGATACACGAACGCACGTGATAAATGCAACAATCACGGTTCGGGAAAGACGCATGGATTTTACACACGGTCGTGAGTGTTTACACATTAAACGCAAAACGTTAAAGCACCGTCGGTATTGAGGGACGGTGATTAAAGCTTATATGGACACACGCTTATAGTATTACATTATAACATGCGTGCCATCTCTTGCTGCATGAATAAAAAAAAAGATAAATTGGTATGACCCAACGAGTTTCGCATGTTCAATACTGAGCGAAAAGAAACATGTATTGCTTATTTTACCCTTGTCTCATATGACAAAGATATATCTTAACACTTTCCAGTGTTCGGTGATATAAGGTAAAATAAATGAGATATGCTTTCTTACATAATAATGGTTGATGTCACCAAGTATAACACTATTTACATTAGTCGGGTTTCCTGGCGACATATTGTTCATTATAGTGGTTTATCAAAACTGCCAATTTCTGCATATCACTTGACTGCGTTTCTCCAAAAGCAAACGTATTTACGAACAACAAAAGTCTGCATACTAAATATTGGATAATTATTTTATAGACAGATTTGGATATCCAATATTTTCACGCATCACATGTATATATCTTGTATACGCTGTTCTCGACGCGTGTACTAATAACACAGGGCAGAACAAATCAGAAATAATAATAATACGTACGTGTTTCGAGTTCGGTCTTGGTAAATTTCCACATACAGTATAAGTTTCTAAAAACTGCACAAACGGCTCCGGGTCACGTTCTAAACTTCGCGTTAATGGCACAACTAACTCTCTCTGGCCAAAGCTGTGGAATTCATATCGATTGGCCGGAGCACTTTTGGCCCTGTATTTCATTCTGGCCACTGGTAAATTTAACGATATTTTCCTCGTCTTCGCTGATTGAGTTCGTCTCTGGGCAGAGGTGTAAAACGACTTGCCTGGTGTTCGCATGGTGTCTTCGGCAAACCCCGAATATGGTTGGTACTCGGCGTTGTAGCGATAACCACCGGCGGTCTTTGGTCGAGGTGGGAACTGAATTACCGATAACCTATATGGTGTAGATAAACTGGACTCGTCCGGACTTGAAGGACGAGCTGGAGCAGACACGACCGATGTAGACCGAGACGGCGACCACATTGTGGAATTGTATATCGCCATCTCGACTCTCTCACGTTTTGACACTTATCGATATATGTACGAACAAACTGTTGAATGCTCCGTAACCATAAGAAATACGTTGTATCGTGTCCTTAGTTTGCCTAGTCGAGTTAGATATGGTAACTGGATTAACTCGATACAATGAATAACAACTCGTTGTGTTGATGTTACCGTTCCAGTCCAGTTGTCAGAGGCTGTGGATTCCCCGACTGTTGTCACAACTCATACACCTCACTGACCACAAAGATGTGCGGTGGATGACAGCACACGAGTTTAAATTCATAAAGTTGCATATAGGTTATCTCCACGACAAATACCTCTGTCGTGAACTTTCGCACTTGTAAAAGAGGAAAGCAACCATTGTCACATACATATCAATAAGACCACTGTTTAACCTGAAGCGGAGTTTTAAATTATCCTAATGCGCGCCCTATGCTGATTCACAAACCCTCAACTGTCGAGGGACTGTGGCTGATTATAAACTCAGGCGGGAAACCGCGACACCAATTTGGGCGAAGCGGCGTGACCTTCTTTTATTTTATCCCCATGGCACACCCGTAATGAATTTATTGGCGTTACACATGGATGGCAACAATACATTGAAATGTAACTAACACAAATGAACACATGACGCGTTCTAACACCCACTAAATTAGTTCAAACTCAGTAACTATTTCATCAATTTTGAACTTCGCGTCCCCCCAACAAGGTCATGTGACACCCTTGTTTATGTCACAGTTATATTCAGTATCTTGATAAAGTTGCTGTGAGGGAAAGGCAAACTGGAAAGGACGCAGCTTCATTTAATGCTCGACACTGGACTCCAGTCGCAACATGGCCGACCATATAATGTGGATGAACGAAACAAAATAGCATGTGTTATTAATCGATTCTACATAGTACATGTATGTGACGGGGTGTGACGGCCGTCATGATGTGGTCAACAGACACGTGGAGCATCGCCGCTTTAAAACCAATACAATCGAATCGATTTCATTCCTATTGGCGAATCAGTGTTCAGCGTCCACGCCTCAGTGGTTGTCCAACATGTAATGGGTTTTCTTTTGACAAGCCACACAAATGAGTTCAAACCATTGTTGTAATGAATACACCCAGTCGTAAATGTTTGCGGATGCATTTTTAAAGTCCGGCTGTGTAGTGCCATTGGGGTTCAAAGGGGCTGATAAGTTATCAAATACACTCAATTTTGCGTTTCAATTGATATTCTCGAGTGGTCTGGGTGTTAGAATTGATTACTAGTATTTACGCCTTCGGCACGGCTTTTACTAATCGTACTATTATACTTCACTCGTACAGGTGGCTGCTACGACGAACCCTACCGTCATCAGTAGTCAATAGTTGTCACCATAGCGACTGTCATAAAATTGCCAGTCTGCGAACGTACGCCATCATAGTAAAAAAACGAATGTACACCAACATGGTAGTGTGAGGGCGTCAACACCGACAAGAGAAAGTCTTTTTTTTAAGTACATAAACGCAAATAAAACAGTGGCATGTTTTTAATTAGTTATTAAATGGCTGAACCATTTTTTTTAATTAAGTGACCTTTTTCAAAATTCATGTTTTGGATTGTTTAGTTATATTAACATAGTGTTGCCACTAATTGTATTGTGCTTGCAATACACGAAATATAAAACAAAAGTTTGAATGACGTTCCGCGAGACGAAAAATCCTAATAAATTGAAACAATTATTTTATTGCACTCATCATATAGTAAAATTTGAAAATATGTATATATATATTTCGATATGGTTCCCACGCGACGATTACAACGCGTGTAAAATACGGAATTGTTTCACCAAATTCAGATAAATTTTCGTCGATATTTTAAAATAGTGAAAAATCGCATGGAATGACAAAACATAATTATATTTCATTCGTTCAACCATCTTGCGTTTATCTAGGCGTATTTTAAATCAGCTTCCAAATCACGCTGCCATAAAGCGTGATTACGTGTGAATTACAGCCATTCAGACACCCCGTCACGTTGATGAGTGTAATCATCTGGTCACTCGAATTGCTACGTGTTTTTAAGGCTGGTTGTCTTTTATGTCCTAACATGCGGTCTGTAAAAGCTCTAATGAATTCACTTCTTATTACCTCAGTTTACATTCACAGATTACACACATTTTATTCATATACATGTATCAAAAATCATATCATTTAGCTTGACGTATTACGGTAATACGGCTCAATTATCCACGTGCATTATTCAATCAGTTTCTCATTGTCTATGTCTGAAGCTCGCAATCGACACATAACGATACTTGTTGTCATGGAAATAAATGTTCGCTCATTTATATTATTATTATTACTGTTCAATGTCAAATCCAAATATTGTGTTTTGTCCACTGACAGTACACCGAGCTACATAAAGTAACCATGGCAACGTTAGCGTACTTTCGATATTCGTTACCATGGTGACGTATGCCACAAATATTGTACACCTGTTTTGAATTTAGGATAACTTCTCGACCAAAAATGGTTTGCAACTATAACATCAGAAACTCAGAGAACGAAGAAGAAACAATAATTTTGTTTTCTTAGTTTACAGCTAGATGTTTTGCCAGAATGATATTGATGTGAACACAATATTTTTTCTTTATCATTTTCCCACACGACTGGATCTACTATCCCAAAGTTTCGAATTGTAAACCCTTACATATTTGCATCCGTGTACGCTTTTGCATGTCGTTTGTCTCTCACTGTGGATTTGTGGGTCCCCCCCCCCCACTTGTATGGTCGACTGTTCACACTGAACAAGAATACGCCCTGTCAACCGAATAACCGATCACAAACAGGCGTTTCTACAAATACTAATTGAGTAAATGATTGTGTGTGTGAAAGAACTGGAAGACAAATGGGCAGGTGTCATCATTTCTGTCGATGTTATATCTTATATGGACAAGATGACGTAAGAATATATATCATTATATTGCATCATTTCTAAAATAACACTGTACATGGGATACAGCACAACGGTCCGGATGCCAGAGATTATAACACAAACGCAATATCATTTACCAAATTGAAATGTAAAATCATGACAAATTAAACAAAATACACACCTTCCATGGATAACCATCGCGAGAATACCATTTTTTCCCTCTGCTTGGGAAGACACCGAAAGAAAGACAGTCGTCTTCATCACTACTGCATGTACGTGTTTGATTAGTTGACACGGCCATGTTACTCGCTTCATCTAAGCTTCACGATAGAGTTCAACAATAGGTAGGTTAACGACTAGTAAGTCAGCTTGCATCATTATTACATTAACAAGAACATAATCTAATACTGTTCCGATGATAATTATCATTGCCTAGAAAAAATGCGCAAACGAGTCGTCAATGCAACACACGGCTTCCATAGTTACAACACATCATCATTCACGGCGATGAGACCAGGGAAAAAAAAGATTAAAATATTTTTCTCAATGAATACGCCAATAATCTTCTTTACGTTGTTATAATCTTTGATATAAGCCACGGACAACAACCAGTTACGTAGATATATTCAATTCTGTGAGATGAACTTTTTATAAAAAGTATGGTAGTACGTCGAACTCATTGATGAGTATATTTTACGTCCTCTAGATTTGATATGACAACTGTTGATGTAAAGGTAGCTGCTCAACACGACTGGATTAACTCGTCCCGTAAATGACACACTCGAATAATCTGAATGAGAGATGAATATATGTGCGACATAGCTACGAATATCTGTTATTGTCAACGGGCTTAATTCTTCTAACATATGCGCACCGCGACGAAGGAAAATAAAGTGATTGCAGTTTCAGCAATCGGTCCGATGCTGAAAAATACACACCCCAAAGGTTCGACACAAATAATGCAAATTAAGTTAGTTGTTGCTTGGTAACTTGGTTCGTGTTGCGGTACACTCATTCATATCACCCAAAATAATACAATTCACAAAAAGACCGTGATTTATTTAACTTTTGATTTCTCATTGAATGTGAGAATTGTTATTATAGCTGTGTATTTCGAGCAAATATCACAATCTTTGCGCTTTACAAATGTTTAAATAACAAACGAGGAAATGAAAATGCTAATCCGATTGTTTGCTTGTAAGATGGAATCTCTATTGAACGTGGAATTTTTATTCAGTTATAGTTATATTAATCCACAGTTAATACGTTGAAAAAAAAGTGTATTGTATTGGCGTTATAATCACAACTGTGCGTATATTTAGTCCCCAATATCACCGATATATACAAAATAATTAACCCAAAGGAAATTACATTGAACAGTTGCTGTGAGTGAGTAAGTCACACATGACTGAGTATGATGCACCTCTCAATAAATGTTAGAACAACCCGAGTCCCAGGAAAAAGAAAGAAAACGAAGATGTTCTTGAAATATTCACAGTTTGGTTTTAAAGACGATATAGTAATAAATTGTGAGTCGCCTTTAGACAGATCCACTGACTGACTGACTACAATTCATATGATAATTCCGTTCTTGGCCATCATAATATGAGGATGACACAATCGACTGAATCCAGGCCGATTCTGAAAAGTGCGGAGTCTGGACCAACTCAAACAGGTTACAGACCAGCTCAGAGAGGCGGTCTGTAGGGATTATTTGTCTTTAGTTTCTATATAATGATACTCAAGTGAGTGAAAACTTGTCATCCTTGGGCAATTCGAGAAATCAATGAAGACAATGGTGACATGAATTCATCTCTTCACCCGGAGAAGTCGAATTCTAGATATATAAGTTTTTCAAATAATTCCGTCTTCTACATACTCCTCAAACTACCCCTCATCATTCAAATAATATTGACTCTTCTCAGATCAACTACTGACGTATAACAGAGAGTAGTGTAACACTGTTCTCTGTTATATGTCTCAACTTCGCCGATCACCATCAATTTAATACATGTACAAGTAATCATGTTCTAGTCTTTAAAGTCATAAATTCCTCTATCAGCAAACAATAAAATGATATTAAGACCCTCCGAAAATCAAAATCAGCCGCTGTTCAAAATAGATATAAATGCAATTGAAGAAAATAGGTAAAAAACTCGCTCGATTACCTTGTTGACCCCTCTCTTTTTAATTATTCATAAACTCAATGTAAATCAATGTAAGTATAGGTAATTGCATATCATTACAGTCTGTTGAGTAATATAAATGTACGCCGGGCAAATGAAACCCACGATTAAGTTGAATTTTAAATTTCATTTTTTTAATAAATGCCATTTTAATGAATTGTACTTTGTACAATTTTTGTATACAAAATTGTTCCAAATATGGGACACTTTTTGTTTACAAAAGTACATTTCTTGTACACTACTTGTATAGTATTTGGGTACTTCTTGTATACAAAACTTTATAAATAAAATGTGCACATTTATTCAGAAGTTGCACACAAACAGTATAAATCTTGTCTAATAAGTTTTGGTAAGGGTTGACATAAATCATTTTTTTTTATTTAAAAAAAAATATCAACCTAAAAATTATCCACATTGCTTCTTTGATTCATGGGCAAATATATTATCACACACTTTGAATATGTTGAGATCACACATTTAAAAAAAAATAATCCCCGCAATAATTGAGAACTGCCAAATATTCACCGGCTGTTGACATGCGTCCTCTATGACAATAAACTTGATAGTAAACTTTATTGATACCGTATTCTTTATAGGATCTTGAGTTAAATTACAATAAAGTGTGGATTAAAGAAAAAACAAGAAAGACAATAAGATAAAATATCATGAAAATGATAACAGAAAAATAAAAACAAAACAAAACAAAAAAACCTTGCAGATATGCCTTGATATTAATATTGTTGTTTATTTCGATGAGAATGAAGGCTTTTTCATGTTATTTTCTCTAATTTTGAAACATTCGTAAATGTATTTAGCTAGTTTTATAATTTTTTTATTTTCATTGTTGTTCATCATAGCTATCATTTTTTCTTCATCTGTCGTGTTTTGGAGTGACATTTTTGACTTAGTGTTTAGTGGATTTCTTTCATTTTCATATACAATGTAATTTGCAGTTAAGCAGAAAATGTTTTTCATCTTCAATTTCGTCTTGGTCACACACAGAGCATTTCATTTTGCATGCATTTGCATTTTATTGTAGAACATGAGCACTAATTCTTAGTTTTGTTAGTGCTGATCTATGTTTAGAGTCTTTTATTACTGAAAGATACTCCTCATATGAGCAGTCATTTTTTAACATTCTGTATGTGCGCAATTTGTTTTTTTCCTTTGTTGTCATCCTGCATTTTTTCTTGACTGTTAATTTTGAATATTTTTCGGAAATTGTCCATCACCTTTTTTGTTATAGAGGCAGCATTATGCAGATGTTGGTTCTCCCACACATTGTTTTCATTTACATATTTTAGTATGCTCCATTTCAAGTTGATATGCTTCATGAACTAGAGTATTTTCATTTTTATTTTTAATTTTTTGCCAATAATTTATTAAGTGCTTTATGCTCGTTAGAAGTAGGGGATACCTACCAAGTTCTAATAGACATGCTAAATTACTAGCTTTACAGTTAACTTGTAACACATATTTACAGAATTTGGTGTGTAGCTTCTTATGTAAGCTGCCACTTTGTTTATCAATGACATTAGCCCCCAATCACCATTGACATGCAGATCACTGAATAGCGCCACCTGTGTTGACACAATGCCCCAATCACACTTCATCTAATAATTTCAACTATGATGTGAATACTGGTAGCCAGCCATCCTTCCAAGTGCAGCCTACTTGGTTATCACCGAGTGGATGCGAGAAAGCAAGTGAGCACTAGTGCGTATTTTTTTCACACTTCTGAGAATTTGGCTTCTGCCTTTTGAAAAGCCAACTCTATCATATTACCCCCATATTATAATCGTGGTATATTATAATACCATGTATAACCTTATTCTATGTTGTCACTGGATCCAAGTTATTATGGACTCATCCCATTTTCACACTACAACTATATATAAATTGAGCTCAATCCATATTAATAACATTGACTTTGCTGCTTGCTATATGATCTGCACGTTTCTTGAGTACTGCTTGCGAAATTGGAGTGCATTGCAAAATAAATAAAATCCCGCCTTCTGTCTATAGTTTCTGAAACCACTTTCCTTTTCTAATTACCTTTAACAAATGATTAATTGATCAGTTATTCCCATTCAGTAAATCATTAAAAACAATGGTTCTATGGTTGCTTTTGCAGGCTATTTATCACAAAGCGATCCGACAGTGGAGCATGGAAACGTAATTTCTCTTCGAAGGATTCTTACCTCACATTCTTGAAATTATCACAGATAAGTGATTAATTGTGACCATAACAATGACATTCACTGAAGTCAACTTAACTGAATGGCACACATGTTTTTCATATATCAGACAGACAGACAGACAGACAGACTAGTACATACAGACATCCTCTCATCTGTATTTCAAAGAAACAGAAGTAAAAAATATATATACACAGTTTTATGTTCTAATTTAAATTAAGTTTCAGTGTAATTTAGAGATATACCATCAAATCAATTATTTTTTTGTGACAAAGTGACAGACCAAAAACTGTAATAACCAGTAAAATATATACAAATATATGTCATATAGTTTGCATGGGTGGACCATCTGGAATTCTGGATGATTGAAAGAAATGAAAAAAAAAAGTGAAAACTATCAACAGTAGACGTGTATATATGGTAGTCAGTTATTACAAAGTCAAATTTAGTTATTGTTTCATCCATCAGGATTTCTAATAGTCCACCCCGAATATTTAAAATACTAAGTTTCAAAATCCTTGATACAATATGAATTTAATAATATTTAATACGTATGACTAAAAAACAAAAGAAAAACATTACACAGATTTCATGGAGATGTGAATTTGTTTTATATAAGGCCAGACTTTTATTATCCCTTGTTTCGAGAACCCGCCGATTGAACAGGAGCCGAAAATGAAATAAAAATAAAATTCTATTTCAGCATAATTTATTGCACCCGCTGACTTGTGTCAAAAATTGCTAAAAATTATTATTTTTATCTTAATTTTTTTTTACCGCCCACCGCATAACAAATCAAAGTTGCATTTTCGTGGGAGTATCATGATCAAAGTACCAAAGTCTCGCGCAGATGAGAAACAAGGTTATACATGGAATAAAATTTTATTTCATTTCTTCTCTCCGATCAATGATCTCACTTACAATTCTTTGAGAATCACACAAATCTAATGGGAAAAAAAAAATAGTTTTATTTTTTTCTCGCCCTCCTAGAAAAAATTGCCTTATAAAAACTCGAGAAACAAGGAATAAAAAAAGTCTGGCCTAAACTATTTATAAATTCAAAATGGTGATTGAAAATGACAAAATAATCATGTAGATGAATACTGTTGGTATAAAACTCCAGTGTGGTCAGTTGACCTTTAACCTCTATTGACATTATTTACAAAATGATATTTGAACAATTTGCACTGACATTCTTTTAAAATTATTTCAGCAAACAATTCACTGTAATTTTAAGAGTTTAAAAAGAAATTTGATGCAAATTATCATTTGCGATCATGGCAGTAAATCAGTCAATGATCGATGACAATCTAATATACATAAACCAAATGTTTTTCACAGCCAATGAAAACTTCTTCTTTTGACAAGAATAAAGCTCAAGGATGTTCTATAAATATTTATAAATGCTAATAAAACGAATTCACACTTTCATGAAACCTGGTTTATTAAATAATTCAAATTTTTTGTTTTCACAAGAAAAATATCATCTGAATTCCAGATACAAATAGGTACTAAAAGGTAATTCTGGAATCAATGCTTCAAAGATTGAAACTAAAATGTGTGAACAAAGTTTTTGTCAATTGTTTCATCCATGTAATACTCAGGAAAAACGTCTCCGGCAAAAGACAATATATCGACTATATGTGTATGCTATTATTACAAGCATATGGCCTGATACCAAGGTAACTGTTTTAGGAGCTGTTTGAAGCTCTGCGTTTTTTTGCTGGTTTGTTGGGCACAACTATTTTTAGCGTTTCTGGGTGATATAATACGAGTTGATACTGTAATCACCATGTGTTTACTTATCTCGTAACACAAATGTTATCATGGCCCAGTATTACATGAATTAAAAAACAAATTGTGAAAGACACGTCTCAAGATAAACAGTCGAGGAAACTTCTAAATTGTTTGAATACCTACTTACAAAAGGAAGACATGATCTCATGATTTCCCAGTATAATTTATAAACACATGATGGATTATTGTAAAAAGCGAGAGAGTTTTACTTATGATTTGATGTTGTAAAGTCGATACAAGCTTCAAATTTATGTTTTTGAGATGAAAATAATACACTCACAATCAACCTTGAATACTCCTGGGTTTTAATTTAAAATTTCTGTGTAATAAGCTCAAATAAATCCCAGCAAATAATTAAGTATTTTACCGGATTCTAAAAGATAAATGAAGCAAATTTACCTTCAAATTTAATAGTGCTCAAAATACACGGGAAACAGGAAGATTCTATAAGTTATTCACAAGATACATTAGCAAATGTAGAGGTGTCCAAGACGTAATCAATAGATCCTGCATTTAAATTTTTTTTACATCAAGATAGAATGACAACTTTACAATTACAAAAGTTTGTGATGCTTATTCACCACCCACAATCGTCTTGCTGCAACAATCCAAATATGGCAAGACATCTTGCTCCAACAATCCAAATATGGCAAGACATCTTGCTCCAACAATCCAAATATGACAAGACATCTTGCTCCAACAATCCAAATATGGCAAGACATCTTGCTCCAACAATCCAAATATGACAAGACATCTTGCTCCAACAATCCAAATATGGCAAGACATCTTGCTCCAACAATCCAAATATGACAAGACATCTTGCTCCAACAATCCAAATATGACAAGACATCTTGTTCCAACAATCCAAATATGACAAGACATCTTGCTCCAACAATCCAAATATGGCAAGACATCTTGCTCCAACAATCCAAATATGACAAGACATCTTGCTCCAACAATCCAAATATGGCAAGACATCTTGTTCCAACAATCCAAATATGACATCTTGCTCCAACAATCCAAATATAGCAAGACATCTTGCTCCAACAATCCAAATATGACAAGACATCTTGTTCCAACAATCCAAATATGACATCTTGCTCCAACAATCCAAATATGACAAGACATCTTGCTCCAACAATCCAAATATGACAAGACATCTTGCTCCAACAATCCAAATATGGCAAGACATCTTGTTCCAACAATCCAAATATGACAAGACATCTTGCTCCAACAATCCAAATATGGCAAGACATCTTGCTCCAACAATCCAAATATGACAAGACATCTTGCTCCAACAATCCAAATATGGCAAGACATCTTGCTCCAACAATCCAAATATGACAAGACATCTTGCTCCAACAATCCAAATATGACAAGACATCTTGCTCCAACAATCCAAATATGGCAAGACATCTTGCTCCAACAATCCAAATATGACAAGACATCTTGCTCCAACAATCCAAATATGACAAGACATCTTGCTCCAACAGTCTTATTGAAATTTCCCCTTCCTACATCCGCTTTAAATTAATTCCATGCAAGAAATCTTGGTATGACTTTTATGAAACAACTTCTAACAGAAGAGATTGTAAAGTTTATTATATGTCAATGGGCAAATGTCAAAAATGAAATCTATTCCTAGACAAAAATATCCATGAAGACACAAACCAGCACCAATTATTACCTCTGTACTTGAGACTACTTGTACTAATCTTTCGAAGACCATTTTTATGGTCTCCATGGCAACAGTTTACCTTTGTATCACTAACTGTTGGGTGTGCTTTCATAATATTTGTCTTTAATTTACATCTTATTCAGTCACCATAAGATTCTTTTCCCGGTAAAATGACAAAAGCACAAATTCAGCGAAATTCTTAAATTTTTATGTTAATTTTTGATCAAACTGAGGAAACCTGACATTGTTTACAGATTCTATTAATTTTGAAATTATGAAAAATTTCATAATTTTTTTGTTGAAAGAAAGATCAAATTACTGAGGGCTAAAATATGGTGGTAATGATAGTAATTTTTCAATTTCATTTCATAATTTTCGTTTGATTTTAGATTTACCTTTTAATACTTCAACAAATTGAACATGGAAAAATGTTGATGTAATGATCATAATTTGAAAAAAACAAAACAACAATGATGGAAAATCTCTCATGATGTCAAGTCTTGAAAAGAAAGCCTTTGAAGACAAAATAGGCTTTTATGATACATTGTCATGTTCCAAAACTCATTGAAATAAGCAATATTCACACAATGAATATACCCAAAGCCTAATATAACAATCTGTCTAATTACCGGTAGATATAAAACATAAATTTTGAAGAAACTCTTTGACTTTTGTAGTAAGTTTTAAAATGTACTTTATAATAGCAGAATTATTTTATAAAAGAAGGGGGTCCCCCCCCCCCCCAAAGTCAGTGTAGTATCACGTGCACCAGGCTACCCTGAGTCAGTGCACCAGGCTACCTTGAGTCAGTGTAGTAGGCAGTGCACCAAGCCACCCTGAGTAAGTGCAGCAGGCAGTGGACCAAGCCACCCGAGTCAGAGTATATCTAGGTAGGTACAGTAAATCTATCATTCATATGGAAATCGTTTTAACATTTTAGTTGTTTGTATTTCAGAAAAAAAATATGTAAATTAGAGTAAAACTGGGAGAAGTAGGACAATACGCTGTCACTTCATTGTTCCCTACTACCACAATTTTATTGAGATAAACAAACAAATGGTAAAGTATTATTATTTTAATACATCATAAGGCATAAATTGTTGGTTTCCAAAAATATACAAGGGACAATTTACTACAAACTGCTTATGTTTTCTACATTAGAAAATGATGAAATTTGAGAAAATATGACTTCATCAGGCAGGGAGACTATCACTAAATTTAATTATTAATCACTTATAATTCTGATTTAATTATGGGAAATTAATTAATACTTCCTGTACACAATATTTGCAGTTTTAAAAAATAGATGTGATTTCACCGAAGTATTCCACCTCCAAAGAAACAATGAGCTGACACTTTTGCGGTAAATGACAAGATAGTTAAGGCAATAAATAACACACACATTATAAAAAGTGTTGTGTCTAAAAACTGAAATAATTAAATAATTAAAAATAAAATTGTTATTAAATTATATTTCAACATGCATGATAATTTTACAAAAGTTTATAGTTCAGAAGAATTTTTTTAAATAGTGATGTCTTATGATGAATTCCAATAAAACCTAAAATCGTACACATTGTATGATTTTAGTTATTGTGAAATAAGTGTTGTGACAATAATTAATGACATTTATCGCAACTTTTTCCCCACAAATTTCCCTAAATGCATGGCATTTTTTTAATCAAATAATAAAATATTGCCTTGAAAATGTTTATCAGAAATTTCAAATTTTGACAGGCTTTTGAAAAGGATTTTTTTTGTGTGGAAGTAGACAAAAGCCAACAATGGAAGTGAAAGAGTTGAGTAGATTCTACTCTATCTTTTTTATAATAACAACCCTGGCTACACATCTGGAAGATGTTTTTTTTTTATAATGGTCTTTTATAATAGTTTTTTTATAATAGTGTTTTAGCTCCCTGTAGAAATCCTCTAATATTATAGTTTCCATTATTACAAAGAAATGTAAATACAAAACACCTTAGGAAAACAATTCTACCCTTTTTAAATATCATCTAAGTGTATAAAACAAAACTCGCACAAAAATATCTACAAATATTACAGGCAAATATAAATGCACTGATTATATAGATTTGTATAAATCCACCTAGAAAACCAAGAATTAGCCTTCAAGTCTACCGCAGACAAGTTTTAAATCCCAGCCTAAAAGAATGCAAGCACATACTAAAAAAAGTCTGTTTTCTAGGGTTGTACGTAGTAGGTATTCATAACAGTGGATTTATATAAACCATCTTAAAAGCTTAATGTGACATCTCGGATGGGTATTGCACTATTCAGTAAACGCACACCTGACAACAGTGGATCAAAATAATTAAAGCTTGGTGGTCGTCGTGCAGCGCGTGTTCGAATTTCATATATATAAACAATGTATTTTACACGCGTTGTATAGGTTGCTAGTCCCATATCGAACAGGATGCGGCACGACGACTGCCGCTCTATAAATGTTTGCCAAAAAGAACCAATACACAGATGAGTTTTGGTGTTACGACTCTCAGTTATATCTACAATATTTAGTAAGTGAAATATTTCTCTGAATTGCTGAGCAAGGACATCAATGTAAATAAATTCTTATTGAGTAAATAAAGAATGCAAAGAAAAAAAAAAGCAACAGAGTTTGGCACTATTTTCATATTTTGATTTTTGATATAATTAACAGCGACAAAAGTTGGCACAGCCCAGGCTTACAAGCACTATATATTAGCACATAGAGAAAAAACATTTCTTGAATTCAGAGTGTATTTTAGAGCAAAAAATAGATAAGATGAAGCTCCTACTACAACAAACAGATTTATTTTATTTCAAACTGATTTGCTATAAATTTTAAATGTTGATGTTAACGATGTTAATGTAAAAACATAAATAAATTAATAATTTCCATCCATGTAAAATATGGTTATTTTGTCAGGCACTGTTTTGTCAGGTGTGTCTAAAGATCTACTACTACCAATACATGCTTGGATTATCAAAGTCACTGTTTAAATAAACTATTTGGGGTTTTTTGTTTGAATACATCATAGTTATGCATCTTTTGTCCCATTCGTAGTTCATTAAGATACAAATGTTTGACTTCAAATTTAGAACTTCGAACGTTTTGTACAAATTTCGGTGACATGAATCATGCATAATGTTCGAACAAGCCTGCGACATTTCTGATGTAATCAAAATGCGTATCACACGCACTTGAAACCCACAAATCATCTATTTGTAGAGTTGACATTAATCCGATGACCTTGAGGTCAACTATAGTGTCATGTATCATTTTTTCAACATGGTCAGCTAGTCATAGTTATGATAACATTTCTCCACATCAATGACGTACCGTACTGGAGTGGCGCTGGTTCAGGGCAGACGCTTGAAATGAAACGATTTGATGACAAATACTGAGAAAGCAGGAATGTAAAACCAAGCTTAATGGCAGCAATGTTACAGTAATTTTAACAAATTACTAATATTTTTTAAACATGATATCATCTTCACTCTCTGATTCACTTAAATCCTTGTAACCATTGCTCAATAATGTCTGTTTGGAATGGTAGTCACGTAAAGCCAGGCGGTCTGCGTATTCTTCTTGGTACATTTTCTCGCCATCTAAGCGATAAAATCCATGCTTTTTACGATCCATTTTGCGGTATTTGCATACGCGATACAGAAAAATGAACATCAGGATGAATAAAGCAATACCAGTAGCTGGAAAAAAACAAAAAACAAACGCAAAATGAAGTGAATGCATTATGACTGAATAAGCATGAGTGGGTGTTCTACTATAAAATAACTTTTTTTATTTTGCTTTTTTTATTATTGATCTATGTATGATCAGATTGTTTTTATACAAAGGACACTATCCCTAAACCCATCAAACGTCAAATTCATCATAGGAATCAGATGAAAACAAAGACTGATCAATTATTATGAAGTATTTAAAATAGTTCACAAACCTGTGATGATAATAAACATGGCTGGTGGTAATCCAAATATTGCATTTTCAGGTGTCAAGTAGAAATCAACAATTAGAACTTTGCCGTTATCCGGTACTTTTATTTCTTTTACTTCTTCAGTATATCCTGGAGCAGAAGCAGTTACCGTATATTTACCCGGTAACAATAATCTCCAGTAATCACCGTCGTTATATGTATACACAGCTTTGTTGTAGCCTTCTACGCGAATCATTGCGCCTTTCAGACCGTGGTTGTATTTGTCGCATACAATGCCTCGTATTCCAATGTGAACCTATATGAAGATGACAGTATTTATCTAAATTGAGACATATTCATAGTTTGTAATTATGTTATTCCCAATAGTTACAATTAGTTTTAGCAAAACAAAGATAACAGGAATACTGCAAGTTGTGTATGAGTATTGTACGGTAGGATATGTCCAAGAGACAACAGACCACTGTTTATAGTATACTCAACTTATGATTAGAAGTGCATCTCGAATAGAAGCGCATCTCAAACAGAAGTGCATCTCAAACAGAAGTGCATCTCAAACAGAAGTGCATCTCAAATAGAAGTGCATCTCCAATAGAAGTGCATCTCCAATAGAAGTGCATCTTTAATAGAAGCGCATTCCCAATTAGAAGCGCATCTCAAACAGAAGGCATCTCAAACAGAAGGCATCTCAAACAGAAGTGCATCTCCAATAGAAGTGCATCTCCAATAGAAGTGCATCTCAAACAGAAGTGCATCTCAAATAGAAGTGCATCTCAAATAGAAGTGCATCTCAAATAGAAGTGCATCTCAAATAGAAGCACATTCCCAATTAGAAGGCATCTCAAACAGATAGCATCTCAAATAGAAGTGCATCTCAAACAGAAGTGCATCTCCAATAGAAGTGCATCTCCAATAGAAGTGCATCTCAAACAGAAGTGCAGCTCAAATAGAAGTGCATCTCAAATAGAAGTGCATCTCAAATAGAAGTGCATCTCAAATAGAAGTGCATTTCCAATAGAAGCACATTCCCAATTAGAAGGCATCTCAAACAGAAGGCATCTCAAACAGAAGGCATCTCAAACAGAAGGCATCTCAAATAGAAGTGCATCTCAAATAGAAGTGCATCTGCAATAGAAGTGCATCTCAAATATTGCACCATAGACACACCTGTCATTTACGCAGACACATAGAGCAAATCGTGTAATTACCTTTTCCATGATAGCAATCAGTGATGCTGCATTGTCTCTCCAAAACTGATTAAGTTCTTTAGCGTAAGGATATTTACAACAACCTGTGTAGACTGTGATCTCAAAACAGTTACTGAAATCATAGTTGAAATCCTGAAATAAACAATATATATCACAGTGACCTATTGTACCCACCTCTTGCCACGGGCTCTTGCCCAGCCCACTAAGGGGGCTACAGACTATCTACCCTGACTGACCTAGGGGTCTGTAAAACACATACACCATTTCCCTATGATTCATCTTCAGGACTCTGAATGCTCTTGTTTCACTTTTCCTTTGTTTGCAGATTGCATCAGTTTGCCGAAATTAGCATTGAAAACAAATGCAGACGTTTTTCTCTGACATTTTTTGCTATGAGTGCATATTCACATGCATTCACAAATGTACAAGGTACAATCCCATCAATGCCAATGTATATTTATGTTTTTTACACGCCAGATGTTGGTGCAACATTTCCCACATTTTTACCTTTTTTTCTATATTTTGCCAATATAGACAAAAAAGGGATAATTTGTCATAAAATGAAGCAGGTTTATTTGACATTAAAAAGATTGTTTATTTGGGAGAGTAATAAAAACCACAAATACACAAGTATTCAGAATAATTTGAATCATGCAAGGAGCCAACATGGTCACATGGTATGGCAAGTAGTGATTTGATTGGTTACAAACAAACAAGATGATGAATTGTGGGATACATACCTGCATACTACCAATCTGACTTTTCCATTCAGCACCATTAATAATACCATCAGAGAATTCAACACCTACAACAAGTCAGCAAGTTTTAAAAATTCAGTCAGTCACAGTCAGGCTTGTATGGAATTCAGAAACATTGGTGGAAATAATTGAAGAAACGCGAATAATCAATAACTGAATGTGCAAAAACATCTTTGCCAGCCAAGGTGCACTTATCAGGCCATCACCTTATCACTGTACTTTTGCAGATCTTATTCAGCCAATGTGTTTAAAGTGCGCCCTCTTTGACAATTTGACATCACCCCTTTGTTTTATTTATATTGCCATGAGCTGTTCTTTATGTCCCTGGTTGCACCAAGTCTGATTTGTCCCATGTTTTAGACACACATCCAATTAGATCTATATTCTACAATGTGTAATTCTACAATGTGTATATTACAATACATCTTTGGAGAATCAGGTTTACATCAAGTTCACAAAATCATGCGGAAGATGCGGTAAATATAACAATGTGTGTATTTATCAAACCACAGGTATGATACACCACTGAGCAAGCACTGTGTGTGAGAATTACGTGATTGTAAAAGTATTGTTTCCTTTTCTTGAGAAATATGCACAGCTTCTATTGTATAGAGACAAAAGAACACTATTCAAAGAGTATAATTCAGCATGCATGTTTCCCCTGCGAAGAAATCATACATTGACTATTTATTTAGTTTCACAAAAAAAACAACAACAGAGGCATGAGATCTAAATAGCAGGCAACGGCTAATAACTTACTTGAATTCTTACCAACATCATCGGGACAGGCTGGATTACCAAGGTGCATTGTGGGATGCTTATTAGCATAGGTCTGAGCTAGGAACCTGAATACGTCATCATCTTTAGTCGGGTTTTCACCAGATGTACCTAAAAATACAAGTAGGTTCATCAGAGGGCTACCCTTCAAAATTGAATAATCATCCATGGATATTGTAGAATGCTTGTGCTACATGGTTCAAGTCATGAAACTGATGCAAGTTTGCTGAATGCGCAATATCTTGAAACAGTAGAAATACAGGAGAAAAAATGCTGGCTAAATACTGTCAGGCAATATTGTATTGTACCACCACATAAGACTACTTACAATACATGGCTATAGACTTACCAGGATGACTACTGCCATCATATGGGTAGCTTGTTACCAATGTACCACCATGGAAGGCTACTGACAGTACAAATGGACTTTCCACAATCCATTTTTCTAATGCTTCAGTTTCCGGTTGACGACTTGTTGTTCTGTTCACAAACTTGGCTGAAAAGTAAAAATCATTTTGCATAAATATATATATATACACTAGTATATAATATCAAATAAATTCTCCTCGGTTAAAAAAAGACCTTTGTGAAGATTATACCAATCCATTACTACTTCTGATTATCTTGTTTAACATGTCTTCCACAATGGATAATGCAAGTTCTTCCATATTCAATTATGCTAATTTGTAATTCTTTCTTCCATGTTTGATTATGCTAATTTGTAATTCTTTCTTCCATGTTTGATTATGCTAATTTGTAATTCTTTCTTCCATGTTTGAATATGCTAATTTGTAATTCTTTCTTCCATATTTGATTATGCTAATTTGTAATTCTTTCTTCCGTGTTTGAATATGCTAATTTGTAATTCTTTCTTCCATGTTTGATTATGCTAATTTGTAATCCTTTCTTCCATATTTGATTATGCTAATTTGTAATTCTTTCTTCCATGTTTGAATATGCTAATTTGTAATTCTTTCTTCCATGTTTGAATATGCTAATTTGTAATTCTTTCTTCCATATTTGATTATGCTAATTTGTAATTCTTTCTTCCATGTTTGAATATGCTAATTTGTAATTCTTTCTTCCATGTTTGATTATGCTAATTTGTAATTATTTCTTCCATATTTGATTATGCTAATTTGTAATTCTTTCTTCCATGTTTGAATATGCTAATTTGTAATTCTTTCTTTCATATTTGATTATGCTAATTTGTAATTATTTCTTCCATGTTTGAATATGCTAATTTGTAATTATTTCTTCCATGTTTGAATATGCTAATTTGTAATTCTTTCTTCCATGTTTGATTATGCTAATTTGTAATTCTTTCTTCCATGTTTGATTATGCTAATTTGTAATTCTTTCTTCCATGTTTGATTATGCTAATTTGTAATCTTTCTTCCATGTTTGATTATGCTAATTTGTAATTCTTTCATCCATGTTTGATTATGCTAATTTGTAATTCTTTCTTCCATGTTTGATTATGCTAATTTGTAATTCTTTCTTCCATGTTTGATTATGCTAATTTGTAATTCTTTCTTCCATGTTTGATTATGCTAATTTGTAATTCTTTCTTCCATGTTTGATTATGCTAATTTGTAATTCTTTCTTCCATGTTTGATTATGCTAATTTGTAATTCTTTCTTCCATGTTTGATTATGCTAATTTGTAATTCTTTCTTCCATGTTTGAATATGCTAATTTGTAATTCTTTCTTCCATGTTTGATTATGCTAATTTGTAATTATTTCTTCCATATTTGATTATGCTATTTTGTAATTCTTTCTTCCATGTTTGAATATGCTAATTTGTAATTCTTTCTTCCATGTTTGATTATGCTAATTTGTAATTCTTTCTTCCATGATTGATTATGCTAATTTGTAATTCTTTCTTCCATGTTTGATTATGCTAATTTGTAATTTTTTCTTCCATGTTTGATTATGCTAATTTGTAATTCTTTTTTCCATGTTTGATTATGCTAATTTGTCATTACAAATGCTAATTTGTAATTCTTTTTTCCATGTTTGATTATGCTAATTTGTCATTACAAATGCTAATTTGTAATTCGTTCTTCCATATTTGATTATGCTAATTTGTAATTCTTTCTTCCATGTTTGATTATGCTAATTTGTCATTACAAATGCTAATTTGTAATTCGTTCTTCCATATTTGATTATGCTAATTTGTAATTCTTTCTTCCATATTTAATTATGCTAATTTGTAATTCTTTCTTCCATGTTTGATTATGCTAATTTGTAATTCTTTCTTCCATGTTTGATTATGCTAATTTGTAATTCTTTCTTCCATGTTTGATTATGCTAATTTGTAATTCTTTCTTCCATGTTTGATTATGCTAATTTGTAATTCTTTCTTCCATGTTTGATTATGCTAATTTGTAATTCTTTCTTCCATGTTTGATTATGCTAATTTGTAATTCTTTCTTCCATGTTTGATTATGCTAATTTGTAATTCTTTCTTCCATGTTTGATTATGCTAATTTGTAATTCTTTTTTCCATGTTTGATTATGCTAATTTGTCATTACAAATGCTAATTTGTAATTCGTTCTTCCATATTTGATTATGCTAATTTGTAATTCTTTCTTCCATGTTTGATTATGCTAATTTGTAATTACAAATGCTAATTTGTAATTCGTTCTTCCATATTTGATTATGCTAATTTGTAACTCTTTCTTCCATATTTAATTATGCTAATTTGTAATTCTTTCTTCCATGTTTGATTATGCTAATTTGTAATTCTTTCTTCCATGTTTGATTATGCTAATTTGTAATTCTTTCTTCCATGTTGGATTATGCTAATTTGTAATTCTTTCTTCCATGTTTAATCACACTTCCCCTTTAAATTAATCTACTTACATGTAAAATCCCAAGCTAGATCCACTTGATGTGAATTGAGGGAACCATCATCAGCTGTACACTTCCCTTCTTCAGCTTTCATACTGCCATCAGGATTAACAGATGGTACAATGTGAACTGATGTGGAATCTAATAACTGAAAAGATGAAATACATCAACTTTAGAGGGTTCCTATAAAGGGCATATATATACTTGTTTGTTTGGGCATTATTTCTTTACTCTATATTTCTCACTCTAATAAACTGCGCCCTCTAGTGATAAACTTCTGTAACAAGTAATGACGTAAAATTATAGACACTAAAGGTTTTCTTTCAAAGCGACAACTCTGGTTTGGTTGTGTAGTTGTATCATTTTGAATATATTGTAGTAAATTTCTCAAAAACGTTATTCATTTTGGCTGAAGATTATTTTATGTTACAACAAAGCAGAATGTATAATTCAGAATACTGACAATAATGTAGCAATGTTTAAAAAAACATTTCTGACTTGCCAAATGATATAACATGATGACGCTTTATTTGACCTAAGACACACATATTACATCTGAATATTCAATATCTGTTGGCAACAGAATCATGGTAGCTTGTTGTAGAGAACAGCTGGTGCCATTTTATCAATGTTACATCACAGATAAAATCATGAATGTACTAAACAAATGTTTCATGTTAGAATTTAATTTTAATCTTTTATAAATTATTGATTTGTAAATCAGAAAAATCGCTCAATATTTTAGCAGTAAAAATCCATTGAATGTCAAAGTCAATATCTGTCACCTCTTACAAAATAAATACATAATTTTTTTTCACCTCCAACCCAAATTGTCATCAATACCTGTGTCTACCGGGTAATAGGGAATTATGTTTGTTTGGTCCAAAGTTATTAAAATGATCATAAAAAGAAAATAAAACTCTGGTAGGAAAATGTTCACTCTACAGATTGACTGGTGTGTACTATAGGTTTGCTGTTCTGTTAAATACAAGTGCATATCAATACCTGTGTTATCCAATCATCTTTTCCATAGCTGTACAACAAATACTCTGACAATGCCAGCAACAGCTCTCTTCCAATAACTTCATTGCCATGAATGTTACCAATGAATTTAATGGTGGGTTTTCCAGGAACACGTTTACCAGCATTTTGACTGATCTCCAAGGCCCATAGTTGACGATACTCTAGTGACTGACCCAAACTGAAAGAGAACAGAGTATGGGTACCAGTGTTTTCTAGTAAGGAGGAGGGTATAACCGAATGGGAAGCAGTGTTTTCTAATAGGAGGGTAGGGGGGAAGGGGAGTATGGGTACCAGTGTTTTCTTGTAAGGAGGAGGGTATAACCGAATGGGAAGCAGTATTTTCTAATAGGAGGGTAGGGGGAAGGGGAGTATGGATACCAGTGTTTTCTTGTAAGGGGAGGGTAAACTAAATGGGAAGCAGTGTTTTCCCAATAGCAAAGAAGGAAAACGGCATGTAAACCAGTGTTTTCTAGTGGAGTTTGGGAGGGGGGAGCAGAGTATGGGGTAACAGTGTTTTCTAGTAAGGAGGAGGGATAAACAGAATGGGAAGCAGTGTTTTCTAATAGCGAGGAAGGAAAACAGTATGGGAGCATTATCATATGCATTATAAACTTTACAGTGATCGTACAATAAAGTGACAGAGCAAATTAACCCATACTTTCAATGTAAGTTACTTACGTATATAAATGTGTCATATTGGTATATGCTTCATCAAGATGTCTCAATAAAGTCTCCATTTCATCATAGCTATGGTATGTTAATTCCTTCTCAGGCGGCAAAGATACATTTAATGCTTGAAGCTGTATAAACATAAAGAAACAAACACATATTCATATATTCCTTTTATGCGAGTTAGAGAAAATTGGAAACTAGCAGTTAACACCTGAAAGGTCATACATCCTGGTACTTAAACCCCTGAAAGGTCATACATCCTGGTACTTAAACCCCTGAAACGTCATACATCCTGGTACTTTAACCTGATAGGTCATACATCCTGGTATTTTAACCCGATAGGTCATACATTCTGGTAATTTAATCAGATAGGTCATACATCCTGGTTTTAACCCCTAAAAAGTCATACATCCTGGTACTTTAACCCGATAGGTCATACATCCTGGTACTTTAACCCAATAGGTCATACATCCTGGTACTTTAACCCCTGAAAGGTCATACATCCTGGTATTTTAACCCGATAGGTCATACATCTAGGTACTTTAACCCCTGAAAGGTCAAACATCCCAGTATTTTAACCCTGAAAGGTCATACATCCTGGTATTTTAACCCGATAGGTCATACATCTAGGTACTTTAACCCCTGAAAGGTCAAACATCCCGGTATTTTAACCCCTGAAAGGTTATACATCCTGGTACTTTAACCCCTGAAAGGTTATACATCCTGGTACTTTAACCCCTGAAAAGTCATACATCCTGGTACTATAACCTCTGAAAAGTCATACATCCTGGTACTTTAACCCCTGAAAGGTTATACATCCTGGTACTTTAACCCCCAAAAGGTCATACATCTAGGTACTTTAACCCCTGAAAGGTCAAACATCCCGGTATTTTAACCTCTGAAAGGTTATACATCCTGGTACTTTAACCCCTGAAAGGTTATACATCCTGGTACTTTAACCCCTGAAAAGTCATACATCCTGGTACTATAACCCCTGAAAAGTTATACATCCTGGTATTTTAATCCCTGAAAGGTTATACATCCTGGTATTTTAACCTGATAGGTCATACATCTAGGTACTTTAACCCCAGAAAGGTCAAACATCCCGGTATTTTAACCCCTGAAAGGTTATACATCCTGGTACTTTAACCCCTGAAAGGTTATACATCCTGGTACTTTAACCCCTGAAAAGTCATACATCCTGGTACTATAACCCCTGAAAAGTCGTACATCCTGGTACTTTAACCCCTGAAAGGTTATACATCCTGGTACTTTAACCACCAAAAGGTCATACATCTAGGTACTTTAACCCCTGAAAGGTCAAACATCCCGGTATTTTAACCCCTGAAAGGTTATACATCCTGGTACTTTAACCCCTGAAAAGTCATACATCCTGGTACTATAACGCCTGAAAAGTTATACATCCTGGTATTTTAACCCCTGAAAGGTTATACATCCTGGTATTTTAACCTGATAGGTCATACATCTAGGTACTTTAACCCCAGAAAGGTCAAACATCCCGGTATTTTAACCCCTGAAAGGTTATACATCCTGGTACTTTAACCCCTGAAAGGTTATACATCCTGGTACTTTAACCCCTGAAAAGTCATACATCCTGGTACTATAACCCCTGAAAAGTCATACATCCTGGTACTTTAACCCCTGAAAGGTTATACATCCTGGTACTTTAACCCCTGAAAGGTTATACATCCTGGTACTTTAACCCCCAAAAGGTCATACATCTAGGTACTTTAACCCCCAAAAGGTCAAACATCCCGGTATTTTAACCCCTGAAAGGTTATACATCCTGGTACTTTAACCCCTGAAAAGTCATACATCCTGGTACTATAACCCCTGAAAAGTTATACATCCTGGTATTTTAACCCCTGAAAGGTTATACATCCTGGTACTTTAACCCCTGAAAGGTTATACATCCTGGTACTTTAACCCCTGAAAGGTTATACATCCTGGTACTTTAACCCCTGAAAAGTCATACATCCTGGTACTATAACCCCTGAAAAGACATACATCCTGGTACTTTAACCCCTGAAAGGTTATACATCCTGGTACTTTAACCCCTGAAAGGTCAAACATCCCGGTATTTTAACCCCTGAAAGGTTATACATCCTGGTACTTTAACCCCTGAAAGGTAATATGACCTAGTAACTAGGCCATCATAGTTATTACTTTGTTTATAGTAATAATGTTTATACCAGTAACTGGCAGTATGTATGACCTTTTGGACCAGAAAGTAAGAGGATGTGTGACATTAAGGAACCAGCAGTAATTACCAGGATGTGTGACATTAAGGAACCAGTAATTACCAGGATATGTGACCTTTATGGACCAGTAATTAGCAGTATGTATAACCTATTGGGCCAGAAACTACCAGAGTATGGAACTTTAGAGGCAGAAAGTATAATGTTCACCTTTATAGTCAACGAGTACTAGGATGGGTAACTTTTCAGGGTCATAAATATGATTTATTGAGAGTGGATATAAGTATAGCTCACCTTTCCTTCATATACTTGTGATAATTTAGTCATTGGTGTATATCCTGGCGCAGTGATGACAACTCTGTATAAGCCAGGAGACAGGATAGCATAGAAAATACCAGTATCTGGATTGACGTATATACTACGAGAATGCTCTATCAATGTGACCTCTGCATCTATTAATGGTTTACCCTTTACATCAGTTACAGCTCCAGAAATGCCTGAAAATTACAAGGAAAAATCATGACAAAAAGATAATAACGAACTTGACAGCAATCAGTGTTTCTGTTCCTTTCAAAGTTACACAGCGATGCTGGCATCTTATTGCTGGCTAAGTTACTGCTCATATCATTTCACATTTGAAATACTGTATTTCCTCTTGAAGAACATGCATTGTTGTAAATGGAGTACATAAGTCATATTTGAATGAGACAGTATACAATAAATGCAATTCATGGTTTATGTGCACTTCTATTTGAGCAAATAATGTAATTATAGTTGTGTTGAATCATAAATAGTTTTGTTTCCCATCATTACCTTGTTTAGCTTTTCCTAAAAACTGTAATATAGACTGCATATTGGTTTGCCATATTGAAGCTAAATCTATTACAGCCGGGTATTTACAACAAGATATATGTGCAGTAATCTGTGAAGAAAACAAAATTAAATGACATGAAATAGTTTTTTTTTTCAGTACAGTACATACAATTAGGCATGCAATATCACACCATAATACTCTGCAGGTGTTATTTTGCCATGTTTTTTTATAATTAGAAAATAAAAAATCCGAGATGTAGCCACATTGGGCATTTTGAAACAGATCAGTAACAAAATGACATCATGGTCTATAATTATATATATTGATAGAGTTGGTTCTAGAATGGGAATTCCAATTCTCATCAAAGGCAATGTGCACATGTGTAAAAACAGTGTGAAGTATGAGTAAAATATGAGTGACATCCAAAAAGGCATGTCAGGAAATAAATCGCTCTGGTGTTTTCAAAAACAAAATTTGATTGCCGATGTGAATTAGATTGCAAAAATAATATATGTGGATATGTGTGAAGTTTGGATATAGGTTTTCAGACTAATTAATGGACTGAGTTGGATGAGAATGTCCACAATTCCTAGGAGACATGCAAAATCAAATAAACAACTCCATTATACCATTAAAGTCTTTTCCTGCAGATATAAATAATCTTGGAATGTATTTTTGGTTGGTATCCACTCAGCACCATGTGTTATGCCATCAGTGAACTGATAACCATGACAGGATTCACTGCCGGTATGCATGGATGGATGCTTCATGGAATAAGCCAGAGATAAAAACTGTAATGTGGAATCATCTTCAGTCTTAACACCATTCACTAAGGGACTCTCATCCCTGGCGTAATCCATGGGATATCTAAAGCAGTAGACAGTACAGGGTAAAGTATGAATTAAATTACACAAGTAAAAACATACCCCTTAATGTAATATGGCCAAAAAGCAAGACGACTGGAAGTCTGTCATCTTTTATCTAATTACAAATTGAATTTCTATGGACCTGTATAGCTACATGCATAATACAGGCAATCAAATTGAATATGCAAATCACTTGTCATGTGACCTGATAAATTGATTCTGAATGAATTTCAAGGAAATAAGAGTGAATAATAGACTAATCTAGTACCGCTTCAAACTTCATTCTAGCTGGGTAAATAATACAAATATAGTGCTCGCAAACATTTAAAAGTTAACAATACAATGTAAATATCATATAATATGTATTTATAATATATCTGGCATTGTATAGTACTATAATCCAAATAAGGAACTTTGGCAGATAAGTTTAATGAATCATTTACAACAAAACTATGTTTCAATAATTTTCGAATGGGAAATAATTTATCAGAAATTGAAGGATACTACAAATTATATAATACAGAGTCAGAAAAAATAGTAACATACATACCTTACCCACAAACCATCAGCTTCAATACTGAGTACAGATTCAAATTTAACATTCTCAAATAATTCTTTGAGAGCTTTTATCTCTGGTCGGTCTGAAAGCTAAATATACAGCAGTGAGTGTCTTACGTGTGTCTCGGCAACATTGACTTGCTTATAACAAAATCAGTACAAACAAAAGCCCAGGACTGCGCTGGACTGAATTTGTAGGGATTCTGAGTCAAAACATTATCCCACAAAACCAAAATGAGTCAGCTTGTTGACTGCTGAGAAGGTTGGTCTTCAAGACAAAAATAAAATTGTATAAAACTGTATGGGTGGATTTGAGGCACAAACAAAAAATGTTGTGGCTCCTGATTTACAATAATTTTGTCAATAAAGTATGAATTATATTTTACCAATTTGGTACATGTATCACAATAAAGTAACACATAATCATGGAAATTATTACCTCGGTATTGTCAGTACTAAACACATTAACAATACTGGATGTATTATCATAATGGTTTCCATCACAGTCTTCTAACTGGGCTTCATCAAATCCATCGAGATCCACGCCTGGTATGATATGTATAGTGATTGTGCTGACTAAATCTACAATGTGTTCATCACCGCGAGAGAAACCTATTCAACCAATCAAAATGCAATGTTACATTTTAATGTGCAACTAAGTAATATTGTTCATATCATACCTTATAAGGAAGTGTGTTCATATTTATTTGTTGTTGTTTTGTGTTGTTTCATTCTGAATGTTCTGTGAACTACTTTAATTTTACAAGACAAATTTTTGTGAGTCATGGAGAATGACGAAATACTATAGCAGTTTATTTTATTGGAGTTCTAGAAAGTCACAGCAAACATTTCATTGGATTCCTAGGGAGTCATAGTTTACATCCTATCACTACAAAATTTTAAAATAGTGAACATTTCTAGCAGCAAAAATTCACAATATCATCAGCTAATTGTCTGGTAATACAACTGTGTTGTCTCCAAATCAGATAACAATCTACTGGCTTTCTGAATGTTGCTTTCAAAAAAACAGTAGATTATTATCAGTTGTATTGCCAGACAATTATTGATGATATTGGTGGTTAGGTGTATAAAAACCCATTCATGGCTATAGTGTAGCTAATAGCAAGTACATTTTAGATATTTTGATTTGAACAACTCAATCATTTAAATTTTTTGCATAGATTAATACAAATGTGAAAGATAATAATAATTTTTGTTTTCTCTCAATTCATTTTGGGATATGTGTTTTGAAGCAAGTTTTTCTTATGTTAAAAGTTACCTTCACATATATGTCTGATAATTCGCATCAGGATCTCTCTCCCCACGGGTTGCTCCGCATGCAATCCACCAATCAAAGCAACTTCAGGTTTCTCAAACGCTTTACCATGATCGTTGTCGTATGTGATCACTAAATCATAAATAGTATTCTGTTTTGGTGTTTTGGTCAATTCCACCAGTTGTGTGATGTTACTGTATTTAATGGCATAGTCTGCGATTTGCGCTATCAAATCCTGGTTAGACAAGTATGTCGTGAAGTTTTGTGGAAGACCGTAGTCGTATATTGTACCCCAATCATCCGGTGATAGGTTGATTGGGATTTGTTCCTTTAATGGTTTTTCAGGACTGCCAACTGATCTCAGAGTGAAGTTCAAGTGAGTAGCCAGGCCCTCACTCACTGTTACTGTCTGGGTGTCAGAAATATAGCTGAAAAGGAACAGACAAATAATCAAATTAGTGTTTTGGTAGAAAGATCAGGATTCTGACTTTTGTAAAGTGTTGTTATTTAAATCTCACTGTCATCATTACATGAATATAGACAAGGTTGTATTAAAATGAATAACAATAAATATTCAATCATTTGAATTCCGACATTTGAAGTCCATTAAATTCCATGATGTGAAAGCATTGCCTGGAGCGGATTTGACTACTACTGTAAAATCTGTATTAAAAGCTGCGGTTTCTATTAAAATGGTACAATGCAACAGAGGGGATGTGGCTTCTATTGGAGCACCTATACATATGAGAAATAGTGATTTTTTGGGTCTGAATTGTTCAAAAAGAATGGGTGTGGCTTCTATCCAATACAGATTTTACAATAGTCAGTGCCAGCAAGTTTTAACAAGCAGCCTCTCGGCTGAGATAGCTCCGCTGTTAGCAATGCACATTTCAATTAAAGAACTGAAGACATCATTAGAAAATGAACAATATGCATAGTATCAATGCAATGGGACTTGCTGTTTTCAACAATAATTCAAAAATATCATTTTTCACTATAAATGATTGTGGTTTTTAACAAGAAGTCGAAAATATCACTTTTTACCAAAAATGATAAAAATATTCATCAAAATTAGAGAATTGAAGATATCATTACAAAATGAACAAATCTATATATGTAATATCAAAGCAATTGGACTTGTGGTTTTTAACAAGAAGTTGAAAATATTACTTTTTACCAAAAATGACAAAAATATTCACCAAAATTAGAGAATTAAAGATATCATTACAAAATGAACAAATCTGAGAGAGGTCCACATGTAGTACCTATATATGTAATATCAAAGCAATTGGACTAGCGGTTTTTAACAAGAAGTCGAAAATATCACTTTTTACCAAAAATTACAAAAATATTCACCAAAATTAGAGAATTGAAGATATGATCATGAAATGAACAAATCTACCCAAGGTACATATACACCAAGTATAAAAGCATTCAGGCTTGTAGTTTTCAAGAAGAAGTCAAACAAGCAGCCTGTCGGCTGAGATAGCTCCGCTGTTAACAATGCACATTGCAATTAAAGAACAGAAGATATCATTAGAAACAATATGTATAGTATCAAAGCAACAGGACTTGCTGTTTTCAACAAGAATTCAAAAATATCACTTTTCACCAAAAATAATCATCAAAATTAGATAATTGAAGATATCACCACAAAATTAACAAATCTGAAAAAGGTCCACATGTAGTAGCTATATATGTAATATAAAAGCAATCAGACTTGCGGTTTTCAACAAGAAGTCAAAAATATCACTCTTTACCAAAAATTAAAAAAATATTCATTAAAATTAGAGAATTAAAGATTTCATCATGAAATGAACAAACCTGAGAGAGGACCACATGTAGTACCTATATATGTAATATCAAAGCAATTGGACTTGCGGTTTTAACAAGAAGTCAAAAATATCACTTTTTACTAAAAATGACAAAAATATTCACCAAAATTAGAGAATTAAAGATATCATTACAAAATGAATAAATCTGAGAGAGGTCCACATGTAGTACCTATATATGTAATATCAAAGCAATTGGACTAGCGGTTTTTAACAAGAAGTCGAAAATATCACTTTTTACCAAAAATTACAAAAATATTCACCAAAATTAGAGAATTGAAGATATCATCATGAAATGAACAAATCTGAGAGAGGTCTACCCAAGGTACATATACACCAAGTATCAAAGCATTCAGGCTTGTAGTTTTCAAGAAGAAGTCGAAAAAGTAAAACATTGACACGAACGACGACGACGGACAATCACTCATATGATAAGCCCTGCTCGACAAAGTCGACAGCGGAGCTAAAAAGGCAACACAGTCAATTGGATTGAAGAGATTTCCTGTCTAGTATGTAGTAGGATGACAAAAATATATTCAAGTATTCACATTACAATATACATACCCATCCAAGGATGCAGTGACTTTGTGAACACCAGGTACTAGTAATCTCCAGTAATCACCATCTTTTGCCGTGATAATGTCATGATCGATGCTATACACGTGTATCGTAACATTAGACAGTCCAACACCACTCTCACTTAGCACAAACCCTTTTACACCTTTATGTACCTGTGAACATATCATAAGGTGAAAACTAAGGTGATCTCAAAGTCAAGGCTCATTGATCACATGACAATTTTACAACCTAAGTGTTTATGCATGTCAAATCATGGAACTAGCAGACCCTTTGCAAATCAGTGAATGCTTCTCCAGTCAAACATGTGTCAGTAACCACCTCTACTGTGGCTACCCCTACAGTGACCAGACTTGTTACAGCAAAAATTTCAAGACCTATTTATGCAACATTTTGCTAATTGTCTGTAAATTTTGAAAAAAAGAGAAATCAACAGAAATTGACATGACTGACAAGTTTTGATCACATGTTATATTTTGATTCAAAACTAGATTTTGTTAGAAGGAGAGAAGACAGAACTTACTTGCTGTAGAAAGGTTATTAATGATAGCTCGTTATCTTCCCAATAAGATTCCAAATCTTTCTGGTATGGATACTTAAAACACCCCAATTCTAGAGTTATCTCAAAACAATTTGTATTCAAATAATTCCAGTCCTGCATTCCACCTACATGAACACAAGGTTAAAGGTTAAAGGTCAGTATTCAGAATTCTATCTGCTAGGCAACACACATAACAACAAGCCGGTAGGCTGGTTGGCGATCCGCTCCGCTCAAAAACAAGCACCATGTTTTTGGCTGTTTCCATGGTGTGACATAAACGTGAAGCTAACGTCGGTTTATAACTAATACGAAGTTCGCAAACACCATTCAGTTTTTGGAAGTCACTTAGTTTATTACTAGGACCACAATCACTCTCCCAGTCGAGTGACTGTGCTAGGACGTATTCTGCTGTTACATTTATTATTTCCAACCGTTTTGCGATAGCATTTTCTAGAATGAAGCGTTTCCTGTAAATGCTGGAAAGCGAAATAATGAAATAACGAGATGGTAAATATTTATCTAAAGTACAGTGTGTTGACCTTCATAATAATATACTTCATAATGCAAAACATTAGTCACGGTGAGTTATTTAAATATACGACTCCTAATCGAAAAATATGACCAGTCCAGAATTTCAGACGGATATTAAGAAACCTAAGAGCATATCAAAAGCATTTACTCTAAAATATAAAAAAGAACTGCAGTCAAAATTCAAGAATGCCAGCAAATAAAGGACTCTGCCCCACAATCCTTTGTGCGCGTTATTACGGACACGCGCAAAAAACTGTACCACGCTTGTCAAATCTGGGTCAAATATACAGTAGCTACTATCTTGCCACAGTGGAGTGTTCGGTGACCATTGAATTAGCCCGTGATTCATATTTTATGTGTATTAATTAATTTATCAATTTTCGTGACTGACAGTACTGCCCAAATTTTAGTCAAAAAACGCAACTGGTGAAACAGAAGAGCATCGCCAGGCGATGGACGCAGGGCTCTTTGGCAACGACCGCATAGAGATCAAAATACGCGTTCTATTTTTACGCGTTAAATTTGGCTCTTCCCTTTCGCCCCCTCCGGAATGTTCTACTTTTGCAGCCTAATAGCAGGTTTTTCGAAAAACGTCTAAAAAACACAAGAATTAGTAGAAATGTTCCTGTTTTGGGCGGATTATTGATAGAGAATAATGTCTTTATTACAAAAATGCTGAAAAACCGCGAACTCGGCAAATTTGGTTGCACAACTTCCCTTTATCATATACACCCAGCGACACCGATGCCAGCTGACTGTGTACAAAACTGGTAGGAGGTAATATATTTGGGGCGAAAGTATTCAAAAATCAGTTTTTGGATGTTGCAATGGCAGTGGTGGGCCAGGATTTTTTTCCAATTAGTGACGGCACGACCTACCTGTGAAGTATGAACAAAACCAGCCAAGCCGTTGCTGGTGAAAAGTTACCCCAACTTTGGGGTCAAATTTCTCGGTAATGAAAACAGATATCAAAAATTCAAATGGTAACTTTGTGCCCACACTCAAGCTGAGTAGAATGAGCTATGTTTGAAGTATTTTATCCCAAATTTGTAGGAGGAGATACATTTGGCGCGAAGCTATCCAAAAATCAGTTTTTTTGGCTGTTGCTATGGCAACGGTGGGCCAAAAAAATTTTCCAGATTTTTCCTTATAACTAGGGTTAAGGTGTGACCTACCTGCCAAGTTTGAACGAAATCGGCCAAGCCAAAAAAATCACAGAAGAAATAATACGTGAACACTGGAACACTGGAAATGTACACACACAGACACGCACACACACACAAAACGACAAAAGTGATTATAAGGGCAATCCTAGCGGAGCGGATCGCCAATACAGGCTTTCTGTAATGAGAACAATCTGATATTCTTTTAAATTGATTAAATATGAATTTAATATTTTCCATATGTTACCTACTCATGAAATGCTACATCAAGTCAAGTGAGGAGACACCAGTGGTTGTGTTCATGGGAGAAAAAATAGTTTTCATCCTATAAAACTGTCTGGCAGCCATTTTGAATTGAAATATCAACATTTAGTAATAATTTTACAATTTGTATAATATAAAATTAACTGCTTTCACTTTTTGTGAATTTTATGTGTTATGGAAAAGTCATATAAAAGTTTCATGACATTTACATCTCGAAAATTTATTTAATAAACTTGTATATCAAGATAGAAAGTTACAATTCTTTAACTCATTAACTCATTTTTTTTTACTATCAATTTTAACCAAAACCATACACTGACTCAAAATCAAATTGGTCTGTATGTTTTGGTGATGAATCTTTGTCGGTCAAAGTGTTTCAGAGTTATGATGTGTGGCATACATTTTTAGCACTACCATCAATTGATTTTTTCTAAATTAGTTTGGATATTGTTTACGGCATTTAATAGCACCTCTACGTGACTATGTGTAACTATTAAGAGCTTACAAGCAGCAGATGAAATGTGTTTGGGTGTGGGGAGTCACATGATGCTTCAGTATAATGGATCTTACCTGGATTGCATCTGTTACTTTTGTTTATATTGCTATCACAGATCTGCATAGCAGCTGTTTTAAAGATCTTTTATTAATTATATGATGCACAATGAATTACATAAACAACAAGTTACCATGACAATGGTAACAGCTAATGAAATTACTTACCTGCTACACTGTACCAGGCAGCTCCATTGGTAATCCCATCATCAAAAGTTTCTGATGGGTAATACTTGGGACATGGATGTCCCAAATGCATGGTAGGATGTGCCTGGAATAAATGAAATCATTCTGACATAAAATACACACATATGGAAGCGATTGTAATGTCATTCAGTTAGTCACCTGAGCAGCACAAGAAACTAACATCTTTGATAATCATGGAACAGTAAATCTGGAAAGCTGTTGAAATTTATCGTTATATTCCTGTTCAACCATTCTCCACAGACTTCTCTACCTTCTATCTCAACTTTGAAAACCATTTTCTTAGTAGCTTTGAAGTTCAGTTTAGACAACTTTTGCTATACACTATTCACTTCTGAAGTATCCCCTACCTCCCCACCCCTGCCTTGACAATTATCTGATATGGGTATGGGGTGAGGGGAGAGGGTGCATACTCATTTTGGAATATGTGTTAATTTTATATGAGAATGAATTATTGTTTGAATTTATAATATTGTTGTACTTTCACAACATTTGTTTTTTATCTTCTTTTCAACACATTTGAAGTGACGACGTTTAATCGTTTAATGTGATTAAATGTCAGGTGACATTCACCATTTTACATTCTAATGATAATTTATGTTTATTTGAGTTTTGAGAATATTAATTATAGACTATTAGATAGTAGGATAGTAGAATTCCATTTGTTTTGAATCATGTTCCATTTGAGTTTCCCCCTGTCCAAATTACTGTAGTTGAATAAACCGAAAAGAATCCTCTGAGTGTGGGACTATGATGCAATCAAACCCTATAACATACAAACCTCTGAGTAAGCCTCTGTGAGTTGTATAAAGACATCATCATCAGGGCATTTACTATATATGCTTTTACCAGTTGGTGAATCATCATATGGATAGTTAGCAACTAATGAACCACCATGTAAATTAGCCGATAATACAAATGGAATTGATTTTAGCCATTGCATGATTGCTTTGGTCTCTGGTTGAACAGTGTGTTTCTTTTTGTCAAACTGGTCTGGAAAGTCACGATTCAAGTCAACAGTGTTGGCATTTGCCCTTCCCATTACACCTTCCCGATCACCTACGAAGAGAGAATATTTGTTTATCATTCATATGATCTTGAGAACTGAATGGTGGTAGTTGTCGTATTCAGTATGGGTCCCATGTAACATATATAACATACATTGTTGAATGTGTGCATACTCTTTTAGCTTCTTGTCAGCTTCATGACTACCATTTCACATTTCTAAAGTCATGACAGGAAAGAGTCTCTGTTAGTCAAACAAAATTGAAATGAGTCGGCCATTTTGAATCAGAACATGAAACATCATACGATGGTATAATGCAGCATTTGTATTTGGCCATTTTATATACACACGTCCATTGTATGTACCAAGAAAAAACAATAGCTGTCCGTTTGGGCCCAGAATGGCAGAAATGTTTGATTTTGATGACTTTTAACATTAAAATGGCCGCCATTTGGCCATCTGGAATTGATGGTAATTTGAAATATGTGACAAGATGTATGATGTATACAAGATTGGTAAGGGCATGTCAGAGATACAACTCAAGAACCACATTCATTAAAACAAAATGGCTGCCAGACGACAGGGTATCTGAAAAAAATTATTTATCAATGACAAATTTAAACAAAAACCCATCTGTACACGACGGAGATCCAGTTCTGGAATAGCAGAAACACTTGAAGCTGCTAATGTTTTGACATTAAAATAGTCGCCCTTTGGCCATCTTGAATCAGATCGTGAAATGAATGGGCATGCATATGCATCCATGATGTATGCGTGACGTTTGAATGAGATCAACCAAAGCATGTTTGAGATAGAGGTAGATATGCACAGACGGATGGATGGATGAATGAATGCACTGAAATTAATCCATAAGTCCCTGTTGTCAGACTGCATCGGAAAGGGACTAATAATGTCAAAAATACAAGTTTATGCTCTTCACTGCATACTAAATAGCCACTTCATAACACCCATACAATACATTTCTCCTGAGACCACACCTTGTATTGGGGATGTCTGTATTTTCTTACCTTCAATAGCTTTTTCATGTCCATCTGGGTTCATCGATGGCATGATATGAATCCTAGCAGAATCCACTAGAGCTTTAACTTCTGGGACATGGTGATAATTTTCACATAATAATTCTATCAGTAATATCAACAACTCTCTTCCAACGACTTCATTGCCATGCATGTTACCTACATACTTAAACTCTGGTTCACCTAGAGACAATAGGGAGTTATATGTTCATTGAAAGGTGGTAATAGTTTTAATTGTATTGATGCTATAGTGTGCATAGCAATGCATGTGGGTCAAATGGGTTGTTTTAACACGACCCCTGGACATTATGTTTCATTCTAAAATTTAGCTACAATTTGAACATGTTTTAACATTATCCTGTTAATTTTGGATCAAATGAAAATTAATTTCCCATTTTTGTATAGTTTTTACAATTCACATTGTATTGTACCATTTTTTTACAGTGCAATTAGAGAATTTGAAACATTATTTTTTAAAAAATTTGAAAAAATAACTACCATTAAATTGTACTAAATGTGAACAAATCTGTCAAAGCATGTATAAAATTACGTCAGACCGAAACACACGGGATGCATTTTTGGACTATGTCACAAATAGAACTACAAAAAGATTAGTGACCAACCAGGTTCGTGGATTCCGGGATTATCGGTTATCTCAAGAACAAGTAGTTCCCGTCCTTCTACGGATTCACCAATGCTATATAATCGGGTGATGTCAGGGTATTTTTCAGCATACTTCGTCATAACAGCCTTCATTTCGTCGTGGTTATGATGGGTAAAACTGGTCGGTTCTATAATATCTAGAAGTGAAAAATAAAGTTATGATTATTATTATTATTAAATCTATAGTGCTTGCTCTATTCCAAGAACATCTCTAATCACTGCTGCCATAACACACTTGTCATTCATGTATGTGCAACGTGAAGAAAACGTGATAACACCAACACCATTCGGGATGCAGTTGTGGGAGTGGGGTGGGAGTGGGGTGGGAGTGGGGTGGGAGTGGGGTGGGAGTGGGGTGGGAGTGGGGTGGGAGTGGGGGTTGGGAGTGGGGTGGGAGTGGGGGGTGGGAGTGGGGTGGGGTGGGAGTGGGGTGGGAGTGGAGTGGGAGTGGGGTGGGTGGGGTGGGAGTGGGGTGGGAGTGGGAGTGGGGTGGGAGTGGGGTGGGAGTGGGGTGGGAGTGGGGTGGGAGTGCGGTGGGAGTGGGGTGGGAGTGGGAGTGGGGTGGGAGTGGGGTGGGAGTGGGGTGGGGTGGGGTGGGAGTGGGGTTTGAGTGGGGTGGGAGTGGGGGGTGGGAGTGGCACAAAAGCTTTATTCTAGTTTTCCCGAATTTATTTCTCATACATTATAGATAGTGTTTTTTTTTTCTGTCAAATCGTAAAATGTGGTCCATTCACAGTACCCAACAACTTATTCAGTAGTTAGTGGCAAAAGCATATCAGTGAAGAAGAGCCGCTAACACATACACTGTCAATTTACACTTTTGAAAACTTACCTGGATCCTCAGAGTTACTCGTAGGTCCATTTGAATAATCATAAACACTTTCTGCATCAAAAACTGATCTTTTCTTTAATTGATGTTTTAACAATTTTAGTGCTGATCTTTTTTGAGTTCTTTGTAATTTGAATTCCAGCTCTGTAGCAGGTCCATCAAACACCGTACATGTTAAACTTTGTGGCTCATACCTGGTTTGCACAGAGAGAAATAACATTGGATTATTATGACACTGAACTAATAAACACTAGGATGAATCACTGGTAACATAGTGGTTGTACTTGACTCATGATCGGCAGACCAGAGTTACAGTCATACCTGGCTCAATGGGAAGGCCAAATCTAAAGGCTGATACTCATTCCCTTATGAATACCACTTTAGGAGAACATTGGTTCAACTGGGCCTGGTTGATGCTAGAATAGTGCATTGCTATAAAGGTATTATAATAAAAAGATGGCACAGAGCAATGTTATGCAGTCCAAAATTTGGAATAATGAATTTTGTGGTGAAATGCACTGTCAATTCAATGAATGAAAATTAAAAAATAAACATATGCTTGCAGGAAAGGAAGTGAAAACAGAGAAGGAAGTACTGTGGAATACTTTATTTTCGCTGGAATTAATTTTCGCTGAAAAGGCTTTTTGGGCGTTCTGTATGGAATTTATTTTCACTGATTTTTGATGAGTTGAATGTGAAATATAGGAAAAAAAGTATATTCGCTGGATTTTATTTTCACTGAATCATCCCTTCAGCGAAAATAGCGAAAATAAATTCCAAGCGAAAATAAAGTATTCTACAGTATATTCTTTTCCACTTACCCATCAGCGGATGCTGTAATAATATAAGTACCAGGAACTAATAACCTCCAGAAATCACCATACATGGAAGTAGTAATGTCATGATTTATTCCGTCTACACTAATAATGGCGTCTGGTAACCCACCATAGTCTCTACTGTCCATCACAAATCCCTTCACACCAATATGCACCTACAATAGATACAATAGATATTCTGTAAAATGCTTTTATGTTTTGGGAAAATTATATAGCTATGACAATTTCATAGTGGTTCCTTAAGCAGGGGTCATAGTGACGATGTCGGATAAAAAACTTATTTCCTTTAGTTTGGGGGTGGGGGGTGGGGGGGTTGACCTCAAAAAGTTTCCATCCTACAAAAACGATTTTATTTTTTAATGAAGTCAAAAAAATCTTGGAGTATTTGTAGTTCTATCCAATCATGGACAGAAATAACCGAAAAGGGAAAAAAAACAGAAAAATGGTTTGGTTCGAGTGTAAATCTGTGCGTCAAATGAGGTGCATTTGTAAACTCTCTTTACACCCACCCGACAACCAACTGCTATGCAATACTACTGTCCGATTATCAATTTGTATTTAATAGTGAATGTAGTCTGACGCCATGACCAATACATGTATTTATCAATTAAGTTTCAGTGGGGGGTAGGGGGGTTTGGAAAAAAACTAAAGGAATTAAGTTTTTTATCCGACATCGATCTTTTGACGTCGTCCCTAAGCAGGATCACTGTCATGAAAGACCTCACATCCAATTAGAAAATTCCTAGGAGCAAACATTTCATGCTTTTACAAATTTTGAAGGGCAGTTTAAAGTGTAAATTATTATTTCACTTAATTATCAACATTTTTCTTGGCTGTTTACAAATCAGTGAAAGTAAATTGAACATGATACAGATTCCTATTTTAAGTGGCACAAATAATGACAAAGATAATGGAAGAACAAGTCAATGACAAGTCATCGTCCATTTTTTAGTGACTATCAACATTAGTGCAAAATAATTATTTACACTCATGTGACAGACATGACACAAAGTAGACCCAGTTTATTTGTGTGATTCCATTCTTTATCCTTCCTAGGAAATTCATAATGCATTTTCAGCATAAAAATGCAAATGTGTTACATGATGCATGTGTAAAGTTTGAACATGATCAGTCCAGCCATGTTAGCAATACAACTCCAAAAATAGCATTCGTTAAAAACAAAATGGCCATCATGAACATACAAAGTTTGAATGAAATATGTCAATGCATGACCGAGATCCGGAATGATAAAAAGGCTTGATTTTAATGAATTACACTGAGACACTAAAAGGGCTGCCATTGGGCCATTTTGAATTTGAACATGAAACAAACGCATGTGCTTATGTATGATATGAAGTGTGATGTATTTGTAAAGTTTTAATGAAATCAGCCCAGGTTTGTCTAAGATACATGTGTGAATGGACGCACAGAGACGAAATTGCAAGTCAAATGACTAAAAAATTAAAAATAATTGAAATTGAGAAAGCTTTGCTTTGCGATTAAAAATAATTTTAGAGTAAGATACATGTATAAGACTGCATATATGAAAAAACCCCACAAAACTGTCACCATGGAAACAAGCTTGGTATTTTTTGTCATGTGATTGATATAACCTAATACACAGCAAATTATTTATATTTTGTAATGCAGCTTAGTTGTCTTGAGCTGTCCATTGAACTAACGAACCTTAACTTTAATCTATCCCATGACGCGAGTGAGCAGACAGCTTGGCTTGCAAAGATATTTTACAGACGAACAGACAAAAAGTGAATATGTTTCACTCATCAGAGTGCCTTTTGTATGGCACAGTTGATACAGCAGTACACAAGTAAAACAAACAATAAGAACTATCTGCTCCTGTATAGGCTCCTGTTAAATGCCATCATTTCTCCCGCTAAAATATTGGTGCGAAGATTTGCAGTTTCATGAAATTTTCTGTAATTTCCTTTTTAATTTGGATCTAATGAACATAGTTTTTTATTTGCTACAAGGTCTTGATCATAATTTGTGAAATTTCAGAAAACATTAAGTGGCTTTATTTTTGTGAAAATGCCAAAAATTGACCTTGGCAAAAGCAAACAGAAGCGACGAAAGCGTCAATTTCATCTTATTTTTTAGTTTAAATATACAGCACAAGAATAATATTACGGAGGTCTAATTTTAATACTAGTCTGTTACAGCTTAAAGCTGCTGGTGATTTGTGTAGAACTGAATATATTCTGTCTGTAATATCAATTTTACTAAGCTTGGCCATAGAAATGCCATGCCTAAAAACTTTCTAGAAAACAATAAAGGTTGCAATGATCTCTAAAAGTATGCAATTTATATATTTATAATAGGCCACAATGCTGGTGAAAATACTTTCTCACAATAGAGAATAGAGCGGAAAGCCAATAATGATATTAAAATCTTTCATGTGTGGCCTCAATAAATGGCACATATTACTTTGGTAAATTAATTATAAATGTGATGCAATCATTGCTATGGTTATGTGAGCAGTATCATAGTACCAGGACATATTAAACACTGACAAATTAGAACATATTAAAATAAAAAAATGCTCGTTCACTATTTTAGGTACTGTAAAATACTTTTATTTTAGCTGGGATTAATTTTCGCTGAAAAGACCTTTTGGGTGTTTTGTATAAAATTTATTTTCACTGATTTTTGAGTTGAATGTAAAATATAGAGAAAAAGGTATATTCACTATATTTTTTTTCACTGAATCATTCCTTCAGCAAAAATTAATTCCAAGCAAAAATAAAGTATTTCACAGTATCACAAAATAAATGTGAAGCATTTTTTCCCTCTGATTTTATTTTCACTGATTTAAAAAAAAAAATATCAAAATCTATAAGCTAGTTAGGAATTATGTCTATTTAGTCCAAAATTCTTGAAAATGTATAAAATATGAAAGAAACAATTTTAGTGTGAAAAATTATGGCATTCAATACTAGTAGTTTATAAATAATAAAATACATATACGTCATTTGTATGTTTTTTTAATCATCACACCACCATGTGTGCTTGATATATCTGTGGAAGGTTACTGAGCAAAATGGTACTCCGCAAACAGGAAACCAGTTTTAAGCCTCTTTGGCAATTGGCTCTGCATTCTGTCGACCTGGGAGTTATGTAGCAGATTGTGTATTCCTAACATTGTGCAGTGATCACATTAAATTATGTATTATTTTTATATAGCTTTTATTTTTTTATTAGGACTATAACATTTATTCCTTACTGTTTATATGTTTTTCTGATTTTTTAAATAATTATTTTTGTGTTTTTATATAATGAACATTTTCTCCAAAAAATCACTGTTTGCAATTCATATAATAAAATGTTTGATGGAGAAAGCAAAATTTTTTTGTCATAAATTTCAGTATAAGTAAATATACCCTAAAGTAAATAATCCACAAATGCTATTTTTTTATTATTATCAAAACAATATAGAAAGATTTTTATGGCCATAATGCAACTTTATATCTTTAAGATTCAGATTGTTTGCGAATCAGGAAAAATTCAATTCAACTTCTGTAAAATTGTTATGAAGCAATATGGCCTTCAATCAGCCATATTTATAAACAAGCAGCCTATCGGCTGAGATAGCTCCGCTGTTAGCAATGCACATTTCAATTAAAGAACCGAAGACATCATTAGAAAATGAACAATATGAATAGTATCAAAGCAATCGGACTTACAGTTTTTAACAAGAAGTCGAAAATATCACTTTTTACCAAAAATTACAAAAATATTCACCAAAATAAATTAATTAGAGAATTGAAGATATCATCACAAAATGAACAAATCTGAGAGAGTTCCACATGTAGTACCTATATATCAAAGCAATCGGACTTACAAGAAGTCGAAAATATCACTTTTTACCAAAAATGGCAAAAATATTCACGTGCGTCCACGCACAAGGAGGGCCAGTCATTAGCACGGGCTAAGGGGTAAGCTGCTATTTACGAACGAAAAATGGATGACATGCGCGAGGTTCTATTTCTGCTGCTGGCATGTTTCGTTCTAATTTTGAAGTGACGTGCACAGGAACGCGAGAGAAGACGGACCTAACTTATTTGGATGCACAGAAACAGTATACAACGGGCGTAACAGAATACATAGTTTTATTAATGCATGTCGCAGACAGCGAACCAAATTTATTTTGTCTACAATTGGAGCTGCTGTACGCTCTACTACAGCGACCCGATCAGTGTGGAAGCGAGCGCGGAGTAATGACTGGTGGAATAGAGTCGTTATACGAACATGGGACACATTTCACACCCAAAGGTCGCTGCAGAGGGCGCTTAGCCCTGGGCTAAGCGTTCGCGCATACTTCGTTAGCCCGTGCTAAGGGTCTTAAATTCGGATCAGATTTAACCCGTACTTAGCATTCCTTAGCCCGTGCTAAGCGTTCACACACGTTTTCTTAGCACGGGCTAAGGAATTTGACCTCTTAGCCCGTGCTAAGGAGCTGTGCGTGAACGCAACTACAGGCAAAGAATAAACATTAATGATACCACCGTTGTCAAATCAACAAGAGGCTCGAATCAGGAAGGCTCGGCTATTAAAAACTTCATAAATAACATTCTTTTCATGTGGTAGACTTTATTCAAGTGTAACAAATGTAAGTCATAATACTCATACCTTCGAAAGTTACGACTTTTACTCTTGGAATTGGTGATAAATACATGCATAAAATACAACATTGTTTCACGCAACAACAATTCGTATACAGCATTGGACTTATGGATTTTTATATTAATAAAATACGTGAGCCGATAATATTACCATATGCTTAGTATTTCCATGCCAGCAATGCTCGTAACCTGCTCGATTTAAAAACAGCTATTTGAAACAAAAACCAATGGAATCACAAAGGAAACTGTTAAGTACATATTTCACACCTTTCCTACGACCGTGGTTGCAACTGGTACCAGTGGTCAATGCGGTAGAGACCCCTAATAATTATAAGCAGTCCGCGGCTCTCCCCGGTGTACTGCGGAGAGCCGCGGTGATTACCGCAGTGAACCGCCCGTTTGATTTCCTACTCTTCCCTTATTCTGGTATGCACACCACACTTGTTCCTGAATTGTTTCTGAATGGTCATTCTGTTCCTCTGTTTTGAATTTCTAGGATGAATGTTTAACACACGTGACCGCAGCAGTGCACATCTAACATTACATACTTTGTAGATTATTTATGTTTAGTGCACTCCTGCAGCAGAATTCAAACAGCAATGCGTGATGGGATTTGTTGTAATGAAGACAATAAATATTTCAGTCAGTAAATGTCAATAATTTATGAACACTGTAAAATTCAGATTTGGTTTTTGGCCAAGTTACTTTCAGCTAAGCTAAGCTGACAATACAACTTATTAAGACATGTCAGAGTTTGAACATTCTATGATATTGTATTGCTGCTTATAAATTCTAGATATCAGTGTTAATAAATATAGAATTATGCATAATAAATATTGCTTCTTTTTATCTGTACTTTCATAATTGATGATGTAAATTGTAACAAGTTATGTCCTAGTTTCCTAACTATAAACACATATTCAAGCATTGACAATTTTCAAATTATTGTTGTTATGAATTCAAATTTGTTAAATAACTCTGTCACAAGTTGTATGCATTTGATTCAAAACTGTAAAATAGAATGTTTTTAGCTCCGCTGTTGACTTTGTCGAGGGGAGCTTATCATATGAGTGATTGTCCGTCGTCGTCCGTGTCAATGTTTTACTTTTTCGACTTCTTCTTGAAAACTACAAGCCTGAATGCTTTGATACTTGGTGTATATGTACCTTGGGTAGACCTCTCTTAGGTTTGTTCATTTCATGTTGATATCTTCAATTCTCTAATTTTGGTGAAGATTTTTGTCATTTTTGGTAAAAAGTGATATTTTCGACTTCTTGTTAAAAACCGCAAGTGCAATTACTTTGATATTACATATATAGGTACTACATGTGGACCTCTCTCAGATTTGTTCATTTTGTAATGATATCTTTAATTCTCTAATTTTGGTGAATATTTTTGTAATTTTTGGTAAAAAGTGATATTTTCGACTTCTTGTTAAAAACCGCAAGTCCAATTGCTTTGATACTACATATATAGGTACTACATGTGGACCTCTCTCAGATTTGTTCATTTCGTGATGATATCTTCAATTCTCTAATTTTGGTGAATATTTTTGTCATTTTTGGTAAAAAGTGATATTTTTGACTTCTCGTTAAAAACCGCAAGTCCAATTTCTTTGACATTACATATATAGATACTACATGTGGACTTCTCTCAGATTTGTTCATTTCATGATGATACCTTTAATTCTCTAATTTTGGTGATTATTTTTGTCATTTTTGGAAAAAAGTGATATTTTCGACTTCTTGTCAAAAACCGCAAGTCGAATTGCTTTGATGATAAATATATAGGTACTACATGCGGACCTCTCTCAGATTTGTTCATTTTGTTATGATACCTTTAATTCTATAATTGATTAATATTTTTGTCATTTTTGGTGAAAAGTGATATTTTTGAATTCTGGAAATGAAATGTGCAATGCTAACTATCTCAGCCGACAGGCTGCTTGTTGATTGACAAACAAAGAATCCTGGCCATACGGCGACTTGAAACCTTGCGCTGCAACAAAGCTGTTCGGTGATGTTCAGCTGTTGGCAAGGTGGATATCTTGCAAATTTTGTTGTTGTTGTTGTATTTATAATTACAGAACGCATATTACTTAACAAAGGGTTCAAATAAATTTTATCGATAATACAACTTTAAACATTTGTATCCATGTAGTGTGACTACCAAGAAATGAAGATGCACAAATTCCAAACAAAAATGTTTGTTTTTACATCATATGGTACTACATTGTATTTCCGAATCAGATCAAATTTGCATACTAATGAGACAGTTCACCGGTATATGTACATACTTCAGAGGATGATAGGGTTAACAATTCTGACACATGGATTTCCTGAGACTAGCTACTTGAAAATATGGTTTTGTGTACCCAAACTACTTTTTAAATTTATTTAATAATTATTATTAACTTCAAATTGTAAGTTTTTTGAGATATTTTTCATTTTAAAATGGCCACCACAGAAGGTTATAGAGAATCAGAAAAGTTATTGCTTTATTTTATCAAGAATCTGTAAAGCTTATAAAGTTCCCACATTTGTATTACCGTACAATAATGTATTGGTGTATTCATGAAATAGTGTTTATTAGACAGAACAATCACGTCATTTATGGTCAATAATGGTGTCACTCAGCGAGATTTTCTTTAGGATATTATAGAACAGTAGTCCACTTTAGTTTTAGAGAACTAGAGAAAAAATTACCAACACAATGAATACAGGGATGGTATTAGCACATTGTATTTTTATGCAAATTAGCCCAGTCGTGATAATATTTTCCTGGTGATAAATCTAGCAATGTGTTTAAAGGCCCTTGGGGATATCGCTGCAAACGTATACAGCATAAATTACTAATAACAATTCCACAAAGCAATTCACTAGTTCATGCAATCTACTGAAGAATGCAAATTTAAATAAATCATCAATTTGTGAAAATTTCATGACGAGAAATGAGGTTCGAATATATAAAAGGGTACATTAGATTTGCTCTATTATTAGCATATGTGCTTATGTAAATGAGAGAGGTGTTAGAGTCTACACAGGTCCCGGCTAATTTGACGTTCATGGCTTACAAAATACATAATTTTTTTTGGTTTATGTACACTTTTATTAAAAATGCAAAGTTAACAACAAATTTATTGGAAAAATTACATAAAGTATGGTACCAAGTGTTAATTAATCAGCTGTGGAGCACATTTTACGAAATACTGGATTTCAAAATACACAGGATGGTGTTAACCGTTTCATTCATTAAGAATTGCATTGTACTATATGTACCATAATATCACCTTTTTGAAATGTGTAAGTACCAGTAATCAATATGACACCATTCACAAAATGAATCTGCATTTTTTTTCACAACATTCTACAATGTTGCACAAAATTTTGGCAGAAAAAAATTATTGTGTAGTGGGGTTCCATATTTCAGGCCATGCTGGGCTTACACATGTGAGTGGCATTGTTATTGTTCAGTCAAGGTTTAGAATTGAATTTTATTATTTTGCAATATTTATCTTTTTATTTCAAACATTCTATGGATACATTTATACAACAGAGTACTCGAATGTTTGGTTTATAGTTTGATAGCAAACTTAGCATTTTAATCAGCACATCAGCTTCTCTGTGGAATTATTTGTCAATTAAATAGTTATCATTGAAAGTATGAATAATCACAAAATAAATATGAAATCTCAATGAACTTGTATTTTTTTAATAAAAAAAATTTCATTGTTTACTTTGCTTATCCTTTTTTTGTAATAATATATTGGAAATATTAAAAAATATTAATGACATATTTTTTGTTAAAAGCAATATCAGAAATAGAAAAATTAATTTTGATAATACGGCAATATACTTAACATTGCAAATGACATTTCCAATATACTATTACATTGACTGTACACCAATTTATTAAAATATTTTGAACATAGAAATACCTATATTTCCTTTGTTTGAAATGTAGAAGGTATGTCACCTCAGTAACTGATATGTAAATTAGCCTCATGATTTAACAATATATTGAAATTAGTATTTTTTTAAAAAAAATAGTGGAACTATTATGTTCTACAAACTGGTTATTTAAATTACATGTATTAATAATAATTACATTTATCAATGTAAACCCGAAAAATAACAATTATTCTGCAGTTCTTCACTGGTTTAAATGTACTTTATACAACAAGACTGATTTTGCAATCGATATATTTAAATATTCAAAGGATTACAAATAAATTGTAATAAATTTGAATGGGAATTAATTAAAGCTAGTACCATTTTTGTAAAACTCAAATAAACAGAAATAGATTATTATATTGAAAACAATTTTATTATTCACAGATAAGCAACATACTGTGGGCTACATGTAGCAACAGGTCTAATTTATGCACAATGCAAACAAATCTGATCCTGAATGAATTATTTTATTTTTTTAAGCACTGTTCCAGAATTACAGGAAGGGTAGAGGTATCAACTAGCTCCTTGACACAGATTCTGTTTAAATCAGGTTGATTCATTCATCGTTTGTTAAACAGAGTTGTGTACATAAATATGTTGGATTATTGTATACAATGAATAGTGAGCTTTGTATATTATTTGATGTATTTTATATTGTATATACTTGAGTACATTTCATTGATTCAAATAAGAATGTGTTGAGGCTTAGTAATAAGAGGAAGGTTTGAAAGGTCATGCATAGTCTTTAATGCCATCATGTATTGTACTAGATGAAGATATGTAATTTTATATGGAAGGGGGGTAGTTGCCTTTAAAGCTCCATATTTTACATTATCACACCAGCTGTTGCTCTATATTCGCATTAAAAAATGAAATACTAAATCAAGTGTACATAATAACATTGGAACATTATTAAATGTACTTAAATTTAAAAAAAAATAATAAATTGCGATTTGCAACTGACATGCATATTTTATGGTAGATTACCGTTTAATCATAGTTTGACGAAGTTCAAGTGTTCTAAAACAGATGACTGATCTATATTTAACTTACAACAATAACTACAGTTTTATATAAACAAAAAGATTTAATTTGAACTCTAGAAAGCATGGTGGATAGATGACTTGATAATGAGGATTTGTCATGGTTCTGACGTACCGCATGTGATTAGGAGATTAATTACTGTAGATCACCTTGTACTAATCCATTAACCATAAAGCACCATGTGGTACAATCATGTGATACAGCCATACGCTGCTAGACTTGATCAACAATTGTATATGACATTATTTTGTTTACTTGTGTAAACATAACTTTTTTTTTTAATATTTTGTTAATAACGGTAAATACATGATTTTAAAACCGCACTTTTTATTCTCTTTTTATTTATAAATTCATATTTCTTTATGTCATATTAGTATTCCGCTTCACTTTTGCGGTATGGGTAAACCTGATATCATATGATTTGACATTGAGAGGATTGTTCTTGTTGTTGTAATGGCAGACTTTCAAATTAAAATATGGATCAATTTTATATATCATATTCAGCCTAAACATTTCTTAGTATTCATACCATAAAAAAGTACATCTCATCGACATAACATATTATGCAACAGTAAAAAAGTATGCTTATCTGAATCAGAACTTGACATGATGAATTTATACTATAAGGTATTTAATTTGATCCAGTTCCGGTATATAATGGAAACGGTAGTTTTGATATACTTTTTGGCTTAAAAATGGACACAATGTAACAATTACATCTGGCATGTATGATGTATTTGTGAAGTTTGAATGCGATTGGTGAACAGAGATGAGTCTCAGAACCAGCATTCATTGACATGCACCAAGATACCATTATTGCTCAATATACTGTAAAATGTTGAAAAGCGAATTTTAGCGAATTGTGGTAAAAGTGAATAGTGAAATGTTGTTTTAACGAATCTCTATTGTCATTGTTGATTTCCTGTTTTCACAATACTTGTCTGGCACGTGCCAAACAAATGGGCAGTTATAAACTCCATAAAAAAAAAAAAAATGTCAAGTGTAATTAATTTATGTTCCGGATTACTGTATACAAATCCCCAAGCCTTGGCCATTTTGAATTTATAATAACGTCATTAGCGACATCTTGAACTAGCGAATCCGTTCTTTCGCTAAATTCGCTAAAAGGATGTTTTACAGTATGTACCAAGTTTGAATTTAGATTTGGTCCCAGACAGGCGGACATGCTTGAAGACCCACTAACTCTTCACATTTAAACAGTTTGGCTGAAGGTGATACTATCCTTGAAAGGACCTTTAGAACAAAAGCATGGGCATATGGCAGAGATGTCACCTTCCCTTCCACTTTATAAGTAGAATGGAGGGTGAGAGCACAACTTATGGTGGTTTGCCACTGTAATAACCATGATATGATTTTATCCTTTGTTGCAAGAAGAATTCTGAATGGTTAATCTTTTTTGATTATAACTGATGTATGACTGTGGAAATATGATTCAGAAATGAATTCAGAATTCAACTTGTTCATTCTAAGAAAAAGGATTGAAACATTAAAATTTAAACTCAGAAAAGTGTGCTCAGCTGATATCAACACATTTTTTTTTCTGATGCTATTTTATTTTTGTAATCATATTGATGGAGAGCAAAAAGCATGAACCTCTCCAGTAGACAGTGCAAAGACCCAGCATTTTGATTTTAGTGTAAAGTGCCATACTGTGGTATTCCTGACTTCAACAAACAGGATGTTATAACTGGAAGGGGTTGGCAACAGGTAACATTAAGTAATACAATATGGCATGAGTATGTTGCACGGAAACAAGTAGGGTGTGTCTAGGAATGGATTTAAGCACACATCAGTATACCAAGTTTTATACACACAGAAAGAAGTATACAAGCAGCCTGTCGGCTGAGATAGCTCCGCTGTTACCAATGCACATTTCAATTAAAGAACAGAAAATATCATTAGAAAATGAACAATATGTAGACTTGCTGTTTTTAACAAGAATTCAAAAATATCACTTTTCACCAAAAATGACAAAAATATAACATCAAAATTAGAGAATTGAAGATATCATCATCAAATGAACAAATCTAAGAGAGGTCTACCCAAGGTACATATACACCAAGTATCAAAGCATTCAGGCTTATAGTTTTCAAGAAGAAGTCGAAAATGTAAAACATTGACACGGACGACAGACAATCACTCATATGATAAGCTCCGCTCGACAAAGTCGACAGCGGAGCTAAAAAAAAGGCATGTAAATACATTTTCACAAGAGACCAATTTTCAGCACAAAAAAAATCATCGGTTTTGTAGCTATTTAACTATTTAATTTGGTCTATACAATAAGAGGGAGTCATGGTAACATTCTAGAAATGTTGCCTACATGAATACCCCTGAATCCTCAAACCAAAAAAATGTCTCCAACATATCAAGCAATATTATAAACAGCACTGTAGTTTTCATGCTAACATTTGGTTGCTATGTAAACATCATTAACATTGCAGTACCAGGGTACTTGACCATAAAACACACACAGTTAGGTTCAATATAGGTTTATATGAAAGTTTTTTGGAGTGGGAAGATTAAATGACAGTAAAGGAATTTTCATTTGCTTTAAAGAAATATCCACCACTTCATTTGGGGAGTGTTTCATAACAAGCGGAATAGGAGTTGCATCTTGGATAATTAAATGTTCTGCAGCACTAATTTAAACTCTGTTGACAGAGAAGATTAGTATTCTTACCTGTTCAATGTATGCAAGTAAGGCCTCCCTGTTATTATTCCACTCTTTAGTCAGTTCTGATGGCAGTGGATATTTACAACAAGATAGTTCCATTGTAATTTCAAAACAATTACTTTGTAGGTAATTATAATCCTGCATACCACCTGTCAAATTTAATAATGAATCAAATTAGAAAATTTATTATTTACCCCAAATATAATAAAGTTGGATGAAAAACATCAACTGAAATTATAGAAATAGAATTCCTTGACAGATGTTAATGATATAATGTTTCAGTGCTGGTTCTGGGGCTGATCAGAATGATGAATTCATCAATAATGTGTAATAATTTGAGGCTGGTCATCAAATTTAGTGAGCATCACCATGCAGGCACAAATGAACAAATAAGATGGTGGCTACTTAGGTCAAGTTATTTACTGAGAAGTACTTATTTCAATAAAATTACAATGTGACAATTTTAACTGATTTCTCACAGTGTGTATTGCAAAGCATCATGACAGAAGTAGTTTCATCGGTTTAAACCTTAAGCTAAATTAAATTCCAAATGAAAAAGTACAACATATAGGCTAATATAGTAGATACAAATGTATAGTTACTTGTATTACCGGCAGAACTTGCTTATTTCATTGATGTAAGACATTTTAAACAGATTTAATTTTCATACAAGTGTGAATATATAAAAACTAAGTCAAACTCAAACTAAAAATCAATTTAACCACCTGTTACAGTGTTATCATTTGTTTGTTTGCACAATATTCCCACATACATCTACCTACAATTCGCAATTCTTTTGTCCTAAGAATCACTACTAAACAGAGCTCATATAATATAGTGATTATCAACAGAAGACAAGTGAATAAAGAATATCTTATATTAAGAAGAGAAAATACCCCTCCACACACACACACACACACAAAGAAAATTTTCTGATTCATCTTTTAGCATTTCATGTATATGGTTCATGAAGCCCAATAACTTGTCACCTTACCTGGCACATCATACCACTTTGCTCCGTTGGTGATACCATTAGGAAAGTTGTCGCCTTGGCACAGATTGCCTTTGTGCATCGTCAGATGGTTTTTAGCATATGTGGAAGCAAGGTGTTTGAACACATCATCATCAGGAGCTGCACTATACCTCCCCTCCAGTACGTGTAGCCTGGAATCATCATATGGATAGCTAGCTACAACGCTACCACCATGCAAGTTAGCAGAAAGCACAAATTTATTTTCCGAGATCCATTTCATGATCGCCAATGTTTCCGGTTGCCGGGCGTCGTTATCATGTGCCGAAGACTGAAACTGATCAGGAAAATCCCTATTCAAATCTATACCATTTTCGTTTCTACGGCCCATCACGCCAGTGCAAGTGCCCACCTTCGCTCGTTCAAATCCGTCCGGATTCATACTCGGCAAGATATAAATAGCCGTGTTATCAACAAGGTTGGCAACACGGTCATTCGAAGCGTAATTTTCACATAAATACTGAATTAAATATATCAGAACTTGTCTGCTAATGACTTCATTACCGTGCATGTTTCCGACCAATTTCACCCATGGCTCGCCGGGCTCAGAGACTTCGGGATGGTCGGTTATTTTCATAACCCACAGTTGTCTTTGCTGGACGCTTTCGCCTATCGACTCTAGCTTAACAATGTGGGGGTAGTTCGCAGCATATTGTTGTAAAAGTTCGGTCATGTCATCATAATGATAGTATTTCGAAGTGTCGATTAATGGTTGGGTGCTCACAGTAGCACCGACACTAGAAAAACAAATAATCACAAATAGAACACATGTAAAACCAGGCAACTTATTCTGTTCCGGTTCCCGACACGTCTTCATCCCGAACGCCATCTTGGTGATTAGGGCTTTCCCTTCCTTCCTACTTGAGTAGCCTCGTGCCAAAAGAATATACATTTTAAATTTAGTAAATGTAGTATTGTTCATTAATACATTACAAATAATATAATATTGATTTTATAATTATTATTCACAATTATATGTAATAATTGTAAAACATTTTCAATTTCACAATTCGTTTAATTTTTATTACAAATAATTTGTGTTTGTTCGAGGTGAAACAATTTAGTAACACGCGCTGCAATTGGCTTATGAGTCTATCAGTGAACCAATGAACATTGACATTTTATTCTTCGACTACCAGCTGTGTTGGAGATTCGTGTTTGTAAACATCGACGTCCTAACGTGGTGTTATTGAAATGTGAACGCTTTGACAACTGTTGCGAAGGAGGAAGCAACTCTCATCTTAAAAACATGAAGACAAGCGTATTTCTGTACGTTCCGAATCTCATAGGCAAGTGTTCATATGATATTTAAACGTGGAGGCTTTTCATTTATTTTAGGTAAATGACTGAAATGTTGAACCCGGATGTAGTGAAAATAAACATTAGAACAATATATATTGTTGAGAAATGTCATTGGACTATCTATTTAAATACCTATATCGGTTACACGCTTAAAAATAGTGACTATAAATCACAAAAATTGGCAAACCTCAATCCAAAATGTTTTTCACACTCCAAACACTGGCGGCGCTCTCACTTCCGTCCCACTTTGCACGACTTCTTATTTGCGAATCAAGTAAGGCCAGACTTAGACTTTTATTATCCCTTGTTTCGCAAACCCGCCCGCCGCATAACAAATCCAAGTTGCATTTTTGTGGTGGGAGTATCATGATCAAAGTACCGAAGTCTTGCGCAGATGAGAAACAAGTTCATACATGGAATAAAATTTTATTTTATTTCTTCTCTCCGATCAATGATCTCACTTACAATTTATTGAGAATCACACAAATCTAATGGAAAATTAATTTTATTTTTTTTCCCGCCCTCCTCAAAGCCTTATAAAAACTCAAGAAACAAGGAATAAAAAAAGTCTGGCCTAATCCCAGACAAAATGTATATTTCAAATCGTAATGCAACTTCATTTTTAATTACATATAATACAAGTGTAATAAATTAAGATTAGACAATACTTAAGGGGGGGGGGGGACTAGGGTTAGAGTGGTGGTGGGGTGTTGAGGAATCAGTATAAAGCAATACTTGTTAAAAGAATAATTATATACACTATATATAAAATACCTTTTTGAAATGCAGTCCCACACACCCTTGGCTATTATCGCAGATTTTTCGTCGCAAGAGAAACAAATTTTAATTTACTAGGTGTCTCTAATAAATACCTGAACATAACTGCTGGTAGGGTACTGCTCTGAATGTGGTACCACATGAGTCATAACTACTACTAGGGTCTGTTCTGAAATCACTCGGCTCACTGTACCAATAATAAACAAGTTTCCTAGTTGCCATGTTACTGAGAATGCTTGCAACAAAAAAGGGGTTCAATTTTATAACCAATCTTTAGTGAGGCCTGTTGTACCTGTTTTTCACCCATTTGTAAGATAATGATAAGATAGATTTATTTGGGAATGTACCAAAAATCTTTGAGTAATGTCCAATAACCCAAAACACACAAAAAAAGTCTCATAAATATATGCCACAATCATCAACTGTTTTTAGTCCCCGTTCGGATGCAGTCCGAAAACGAGGACTTGTGTTTTGACCTTTGTGCGTCTGTGTGTGCGGACCTGTATCTTAGAAATGCCTGGACCAATCACAATCAAACTTCACACATACATCATACATGATATTATACATATGCATGTCAATTTGTTCCACGATCTGACTCAAGATAGCCGAATGGCGGCCTTTTTTGTGCTAAAAATCATCAAAATCAAACATTTTTCGGCTGTTTACAGATGGATTTTGTTCAAAATTGGTATACATTAGACATTATAGTTTTGTTTTTCAGAGAAGATTTAAAATGGCCAACTGGCGGCCATTTTGTTTTAATGAATGTGGTTCTAGTGCCATATCTCTGAGTTACTTTGACTGATTATGTTCAAATTTTAAATATTCATTATAGATTATATCATAGATATACAGATATATTGGTTTGACGATCCTATTCCAAATAGTGGTCATTTTTGTGCTAAAAAATCATCAAATATCAAGCATTTCTGGCATTTCTGGATGGATTTCGCTCAAACTTGGTACATACATTAGACATTACGGGTTCCTGATGCACGGCATTTTATTTTTCAGATTGGATTCAAAATGGCTGACTTGCGGCCATTTTGTTTTAATGATTAGGCTTCTTGAGCCATATCTCTTAAATGCTTTGACTGATTATATTCAAATTTTATATATTCGTTGTACATCATGTTATATATATAGATGTATTTAAAATGGCTGATTTTGAATGCTGTTCCAGAGCAATATCTCTCAATATGGACAAGTACTTGTTTGACGATCATTGATACAAATGTCAATCATTTTAGGGTTAAAAAATCATATTCCTGACATGGTTATATTCCAGCTATATTACTATAAACAAAACTATATACCGGTATCTTAAATTTGATAACTAACGGGGACTGTGCCATGCATGACTTGTTTAGTCTAGACTTCCAGCATAATGTCTATGTGCCAGCAGACCTGTCTTGTGTAATATTAATTTTAATTCCATTTTCATTAAAAACCTAGTTTGAAATGTGATTACAAAATTGAGAACTAGTCTGAAATAGTTCTAACAAAAAAAATGAGTGTGAACCAAAAAAAGAGTCAAAATCTTTCTTTTTAACATTGTTGAATTTTCTGGCTATAGATGTGAAATGAGAATAATACATTATGCTTTGTATTATTGTTTATCTCATATGTATCTTGGTGTTGTACAATTGGGAGGTTTTGAGTTGGATTTCCTATCTGACTGCTCACTCAACAGTATAAAATAAAACATGTTCTGCCTAGACCACCAAAATATATTACATCAGGAATTTGTCTCTAATGGAATGATGAAAACTTTAAATAAATGTAATTATGTGTATTATTTCTTCATTTAAAACAATTCAATTATGAATGTTTTTTCATGCATGTCTTAAGGGTATAAAATGTTACATAGAATTAAGCTAGCCAATACAAAATTGGCCAGAACAATAGATAATTCAACAATACAATAAAAAAATGCATAAATAGGGTGAAATATGAATTTACAAGAAAAATAGAAATAAAATCACACAATATTAATAGCAGCTGTGCGACTATGAGATTTTGAGATATAAAAAATGATTTCTGGTATTGTATGAATGGATTGCAGAGTTTAAAATGAGGTTAGATAAATATGCTAGAACTATGTAATTCTTGTGTTGCTAATATTGCGAGTAATAAATAAATAAATAGACAGACAGTAAGACAGACAGACAAAAAACAAACAAACAAATAAATAAACAAATAAACAAACAAACTTGGTTATAATCATCTATAAAGTCCTTTTACCAGACAATATTGCTTGAGTCTTTTTGATACTCCCGGCCACATCACACACCAATTGTTGGCTGGTAGACTGTATTATTTTCTGTCATTTCCCAGACATCACAGTGCTATGACTGATTTGGCTCAAAGCTGGTACATATAAGATACATAGAGAAGACTGTTTAAAACAGATAATATCCACAGTCTGAATATTAAAAATAAATAAAAATAAATTAACTGTACATATTGAATTGTTTAATTTATCTATTTTTCATATTTTAATTACTATTCATACCTTCTGCGTGTTACTAATTTATTGTATTACTTCAATATCTTTAAAAAGATAAAATATCAATAAAAATACTTTTAACATACAGTTATATAATAATTTACTAAATATACACTTTGTTGAGTACTCTTTTATAATTTTGTTTAATTGGGATATAGCAGTGGTAAATTTATGCAAGTAATAAAAGTCGTGTACGATTTGCGACGTATGCATGTCATTTTATTTCGTATTCAGTTAATACTTTCACCTATGTTACGCAGTACAATCAATATTATCCAATTTGTAATCACAAGCTAAATCAATATTTTATCATGACATATGTATAGTAGATCTGTGATTGGTAAATTTTAATTGATTACAACAGCTGTTTCTAACTTATAAAATGTTATAAGTATCTGATTTGGCTTATGGATCATTGTAAATTTCAAAAATATTTTGTTACCGAAAATAAAAGCGGTTTGTTTCTTAATAATGCATTTATCAGCTGGTAGGGTTAATTGCACATTGTAGCTTTCGATTGTGATTATGACACATATTCAATCGATTATTTGATCTGCTTATAAAGTTCACTGTTAAGTTCAATATAAACATGAATTTGTTTTGTGGTTATTCTTGAAGATTAAGACAATTAGTAATATATTCAATAGAGAGTTGATGACATTACCAAATGAAAGTCACTGTGACACTTATTGTGCCTAATGAAAGTCATTGCTACTTGTATTGTGTTTTTAGGAACCAAATGAAAGTCATTGATACTCATACTGTGTTTTTAGGAACCTAGTGAAAGTCATTGATACTCATACTGTGTTTTTAAGATTCTAATGAAAGTCATTGATACTTATACTATGCTTTTGATAATCTAATGAAAGTCATTGATACTCATACTGTGTTTTTGAGAATCTAATGAAAGTCATTGATACTCATAATGTGTTTTTAGGAACCGAATGAAAGTCATTGATATTCATAATGTGTTTTTAGGAACCAAATGAAAGTCATTGATACTCATACTGTGTTTTTGAGAATCTAATTAATCTAACTGTTTTGTTTTTTGAAAAGTGTTTGAAGTGATGATCTTGAACATGTCAATGTTGACGATGTAGTTTACCCCATATAAAGGAAAATTTTAATTTTCAAATGATTGCTGATACAGAATGATACATTTCGGAATAACAAATTCTATTGTTTTTGGTGTTAGATGTATAATAATCTTAAACATTGTATATTATACGTTTAATCTCAAACAGTCGAGTGCAATTTCAGATTTTTTTTGAAAAATGTATAACTATGCAAAGTTACTTGAATTTTTTATTTATTACTACTGCATCTGTTTATTTTGCAGGTTATTTACGACTATTGCTGTTATTTATTAGTAATTTTTATTTTGACTCAAAGCCATCTGTATTTGTTGTTCTGTACAGCATTAATGCAATGCTTGATGGTAAGTATTCACTGGGAATGAATTGAGGAGGGTTTTCATTTTTACAATGTACTAGTTGTATTGACAAATATTGATGATAGAATCAACTCTGAATCTAAGTATGACACTGTTTAAGTTCAATGTTGTTATGGTGATATGCCATCAACATTTTACGCATTCAGTCTGTGGTGATACAGGGAACCCTTGCTAAGTCATACCTCAGTAAGTTGCAGTTTCTGCTAAGTTGCAAGTAGTTGGATGGCTCCCAAAAATGTTAAGTTTTGCCAGCAGTTTTTAAGTAGAAGAACTAATCAGAAATAGAAGAACTAATAATATTAGTTTCATCACATTGTGTATTCAATTGGCAGTTGGAGGAGACAACTTAACAATATACAAAGTGTGACAGCAGCCTGACTCAAGATATTGACAGGGGTATGAAGTCATGACTTTACGTACTTCTTGGCTGTTCCCCTTTGATAAAGCTCTATAAAACTCGCTGCTGAATTCGTGCAAACATGGATGCTGTAATGTTGGTCTATAAAAAAAAACATACTATAAAAAAACTTATGTGTATACATGTGCTTTTTATCCATTTTCGATGCATAAACCGCGCTTTCATGAGACCCCTTAGTAAGTCGTGACCCTTGATATATAGCGGTTTTTGCTTGGTTCCCGACACTCCCAACTTTCATCAGACCCCACACATGCTTAATACCTTATCTGATACATATGCACATGCGGTGCTGGCTGACTGGTGGCCATTTTTGTTGTAAAAAAACACTATAATCAGGTATTTTGACAATATTTATTTAAAAACAAACTGCAGAGATTTTCATTTTGCTTTCAAATGATTTCCAGAATATATTGAAACATTTTCAAATTATTGTCCATACATAAAAACTGGCTATTGTTCTGTAATAATCAATAATTACTGTAATAATTACTGGTAGTCATTTCTATTCGTTATTCTATGCCATTATTAGGTGTTGATGGTGCTGTTGCAAGAGTCCTGAATCAAACTTCATCATTTGGTGCATGGGTAAATATAATTTTTTTTATTATTTGTAATTTAATAACCTTAATTAACTTGAATTATTATAATTGGACCAGTCTTAGAATATTCAGATCCTGTATAGTTAATACGATTTATAATTTATTACAATTCTAGGGATGATTTCCCACAAGTAAGAATGTCAATCAAAATAGGGTTGCCATATTTTATAAGGTATTTTAATGCTGTGCAATGTTGATTATTGAAAAAGTATATTGTGATTGCTCTATCATAAGATTTACATTATATACTAGATACTATATTAATAAATATATATTATTTACCAGACTTGTCATCGCTTTTTCTAACTTTCAATACCGGTTTTAGAAAGTCAATCACTTATGTAAAATTTCCAAACAAATCTAGCAACTTTGCAATCGATTTACACAAATTTGTTTGTTATTTCTTCACAGTATACCTTTAGTTCGTATGGCCGTTCGTATAGAGCTTTCACTTGACTTTTGAATATTTTTCAAACTTTTAATTGCGAGGTTCAGTACAATAACATCTTCGGTAAAATTTCCAATGAAATCTAATTAATTTGAGTACGAAAGAAATGCAACCAGATATCACTCTTTACCGGTGTAGAACCACTTTATTTACCCTAAGACACTGATACATGATATTCAAATTCAAGTACATTTGAACTATAGAGGGCGCTATATCATCATGACATTATGCTGAGTGTATGAACATTATACTGGATACCGTATATATTAATTATAAAAAAAAGTGCTCTCTGAGAAAGTCATATAATCAAACCTAATTAGGTAGTAGAAACAAATCTGATGTGAATTGTGCAATAATTTTAAGTCACCTCAATTGCATTTCGGATTTTAATGTCATAAAGTGATTTTATACACTGTTTGTATGGTCTAAATATTGAGAAACTTCTTTATTTTTACTTTTATAGTTTGATGTTGTAATAGACAATGTTGTAAGAGGAATGCTTTGGAGCAGGCTCTATCATGTAAGTAATTGATCATTTTACCAACAATTTAAAAAAAATACTATAATTAGACATAGTCTTTACCTTGCCGTTTATTCGGTGTTATTTGCTTGCTTTACTTCCTATGTCGACAGCAACTATGAGTTTAAAATTATTTCTCAGTACTTATTCACTGTTACAAATGCTGTACCATTACTGTCACCATCCTACTACAGCCAGATCTGAAGGCCTTTGCCGCATTCTGGCCACGCTGTGTGGCCCGGATCGCGTGGACGGGTTTCATGTTCTCTGCACGTAATAAGCTCGGTTATTAAGCATCCTTTATTTGGGGATGCCCGGTGGCCGAGGGGAAGACGTGTAGTGGCGTGAAGCTAGGCTATTAGGTGCTGTACGCGAGCGCCGGTTCGAGTCACGCACGCAGTACGTGTTTACTATAATTAGACATAGTCTTTACCTTGCCGTTTATTCGGTGTTATTTGCTTGCTTTACTTCCTATGTCGACAGCAACTATGAGTTTAAAATTATTTCTCAGTACTTATTCACTGTTACAAATGCTGTACCATTACTTTCACCATCCTACTACAGCCAGATCTGAAGGCCTTTGCCGCATTCTGGCCACGCTGTGTGGCCCGGATCGCGTGGACGGGTTTCATGTTCTCTGCACGTAATAAGCTCGGTTATTAAGCATCCTTTATTTGGGGATGCCCGGTGGCCGAGGGGAAGACGTGTAGTGGCGTGAAGCTAGGCTATTAGGTGCTGTACGCGAGCGCCGGTTCGAGTCACGCACGCAGTACGTGTTTACTATAATTAGACATAGTCTTTACCTTGCCGTTTATTCGGTGTTATTTGCTTGCTTTACTTCCTATGTCGACAGCAACTATGAGTTTAAAATTATTTCTCAGTACTTATTCACTGTTACAAATGCTGTACCATTACTTTCACCATCCTACTACAGCCAGATCTGAAGGCCTTTGCCGCATTCTGGCCACGCTGTGTGGCCCGGATCGCGTGGACAGGTTTCATGTTCTCTGCACGTAATAAGCTCGGTTATTAAGCATCCTTTATTTGGGGATGCCCGGTGGCCGAGGAGAAGACGTGTAGTGGCGTGAAGCTAGGCGATTAGGTGCCGTACGCGAGCGCCGGTTCGAGTCACGCACGCAGTACGTGTTTACTATAATTAGACATAGTCTTTACCTTGCCGTTTATTCGGTGTTATTTGCTTGCTTTACTTCCTATGTCGACAGCAACTATGAGTTTTTCATTCAAACTTGGTACATAGATTATACATGTTAGGATACATGTCCATGAAGATGGCCGACTGGCAGCCATCTTGTTTTTTGAAAATGTCGTATTTTGGACATGCTTTGTCAGTTTTCATTCAAATTTAGTACATAGATCATACATGTTAGGATACATGTCCCCGACCGTCCATGAGTTCCTGAGTCTGTCCGTCCGTCCGTCCGTGTGTCCGTCTGTTCGTGCGTCAGTCTATCCAACGTCATATTTCAGAATCCTGTGGACCGATTCCGTTCATTCTTTGCATGTGCCTAGTACCTTATGTGGGACATATGCACATGCAGTGGTTTAGCGATTCGATTCAAAATGGCCAACTGACAGCCATCTTGTTTTTTGAAAATGTTGTATTTTGGACATGCTTTGTCAGTTTTCATTCAAACTTGGTACATAGATTATACATGTCCAGATACATGTCCATGATGGATCAAAGATGGTCGACTGGCAGGCATCTTGTTTTTGTTTTTTTATGCGGTATCTTGGACGTGCTCTGTCAGTTTTCATTCAAATTTGGCACATACATGTACTTTATACATGTTAGGATGCATATCCATGACAATTTGTTTCAAAATCTGGTCAAGGATGGCCGATTGACAGCCATCTGACTTTTTGGCCTTACTACTATATTTCCACAATTTATGTACCATTTTCATTCGTATTTGGCACATACATCATACATATCATAATCAGATCAAAGATGGCTGAATAACGGCTGTTTTTATTTTGGCAATATTACTATGACACGAAACACGTGTTTTGATGTAAATAAACAATCTGTTGTATACGCCACTTGGAACTCAAGTTTCAAGGACACGCTCGCGACAACCCCTTCGCTTTAATATGACGAGCACAAAGAGAACTTAACGGGGACTGTGTCATTTTCAATGACTTGTTCTTGAATGTCTCTCTCCTTTTGACTCAAGACCCTTTCAAAATCATTCTTATTACAGGGCACACCGGTATTAATTGTGATGATATTTTGTGTTTTCTGTTTACAGTGGGGCTGGTTATTCCCATCATTAGAATGGTGTGTACTCACTTGTACCCACAGTCAACATGGAGCAGACTGGAAAAATGCATTTCAAAATTCACCATGGCTTATAAAAAAATTAATGGCTAAAAGTAAGTCTATTTCTTCTACTTATTTACATTACTTATTTGAGTCTACTAAAAGACCTGAATGACATAGTCAGTCAATTCAATCTTCCACTTTAGTCTGTGGTACTCAAAGTTTTTGGCAATGCTACCTGTAGGTAGGATTTGAGCTATGAGTTTGATGCAACAACCACTACACTCATGTATGCAACTTTGGAGAAATTTTTTTCACATAAAAAAGGCAGGAGAGACAGTGATTTTTAATGACCGGAACTGCTGCTGATGGTATAGACAGACTGGATGGGAATATTTTTCTTAAAATTCTTTTATTCATGGGAGTGGACGTCAAGGCGTTTTGAGAGCAACAATCAAAAACTGTACTTTGTGATAGTCGTTGAGACTCTCCTGAAGAGTGTAACAAGACTACCCCTACATGTGCAACATATATAAATTTGGTTGTTCAGGATTGTCTGGTAGTTGAGCTTGCGCTGTTTTTCTGACTTTAGATGTTTTCACTGGCTCTCTGGCTGGTGTTCCACAGCAGCTTCTGCAAAGCCCATAGAAATACATGGAACAGTACTGTGAGTCTTAGCAATGTAGAGTGTTCTGTGGATAGCTCTGCCCCTGAGAATAGGTATTCAATCTTGGTCCTGCCTGTGTAACCAATATATAAGCAAAGTGGAGGGAAAATATGAAAGATAAGTCTAGCTTAGTCTACTATAGAAAGTTAAAGAACAATATAAAGGACTACAAACCATATTTGGAATCAGTGACAGATTTTAAGAAGGTCCAACTGAAATTTAAGACAAGGTACGTCCTACAGACATGGTTTGGAATATGAAAAAAGGAAATGGAAAAATAATACTTTTGAAGACATTTTTAAGAACATTTTGTTATTTTGTTGCAAATGTTTTGCAATGCAGAGAGATAAGCGAATGAGGGGGATCAAGGATATTTTACTGAATAGGGGAGAAAACAATATTTACACAGATTTTGAACAATCTAATATGCACCTTCCCTACATTTGAGTTTTTGAGTATGCCAGACAACAGTTTCCGACTGTTAGGGACCATCAGTCATTAAAACTGAAGCATGGGATACATAAGTTTGTGGAACTGGTTCTGACCTCCACCTTTACCCCAATAGTTTCCAAAATAGGAAATTTGGAAAATTTAAAACCCTTATACTAATTCAGTTTCCTGTCCCTATTGTGAACATTTCCCATTTTGTATGATGCCTGTTTTTTGTAATGCATATATATTATTTTCATGTTATTTTCGTAGTTTATTATTGTAATTTTTACTGCTCCTCAAATGTTACGTTTCACGTCAAACTTTTGCGAGCACCACCATCTTGATTATTGTGTTTTTACATGTTCCTATTCTAAACTATGTTCCAATTTGTGTAAAAGTGAAGGCATTTATAAATGGTTCACTAAAACTCTTCCCATGTTGCTTCCTCACAACGATATTTAAACATAATGGTACATATTCATAGAACTCATCTGCCATATCTTTATCATCCCCTGATCTTAATTAACACATTACGTTTGTTGTATTTCACAGACTTCAAGACTCCGATTGGAGTGTTTGCAATGTTGGGGTTACATGTCCTTCCGATATGGTTGTATGCACATTATACTAAAGTATTAACAGTTAGTCTGCATCTATCTCCATGGTTACAGTATACTGTAATTGCTTTACTGAGCATTGGGAGAGCAATGTGTCTGTTCGCGGAGGTAAGTGCTGTTACGGCCGAGTTTAAATCTAAAGTCGGATGACGGACAGACTCGAATCTTTCAAGGGATCGCAACAAGAAACGACACAAACATGTTATCAAATTCAATTATTGTATTCGTACAAATAAATATAGTGTGCTCACGAGGTATCAACTGACATGAACTCAAATGAACAATAAATTAAGCATAATACAATGACAGTGTGGTAAGACACACAAAATTAGATAACACAAAGAAAATAAATTTTGGAGTCTCAAAATGAAATAAAATAAAATACCTAGTTCCAAAAATCAATCTTTCCAACGCACACAACACACGGCCTAATCTTCGACTGGCTTCGGCATGAACGATTGCGACGTGCTTGTTGAACGGCAGTGAGTTCTTGTTAATCTTTCTGAGAGAGAGATGATGCAGTTAAATATCAAATTACACAAAATGTGTCACAGTGCGAATCAGCCATGACTGTCAAATTACACAAAATGCGCCACAGTGCGAATCAGCCATGACTATCATATACTCCTTGTAAGAAGAGATACAAATGTTATGTTAGAACGAAAGCTGTAAGCCGTCATCAATAGTTTTTGCTTGTTCTGATTTGTCTTTCATATTTTTTTAGGTTTGGTGTATTTGGATACATATCAAACATCTTGTTGATGAAAAGGGTGCACAAGATAATGTTATTACAAAGGAAAGTAAATGAATGAACATGGATCAGCAAGAATAAATAACAAAATATGTGATAAATATTCAGTTAATATTACATACCAGGGTAGTAATATTAATATGTGTGAACACAACTATGGGAAGGACTACAGTTTCAAGAAAACAAGAACAAAATTAAAAAAAATAATAAAAAGACATTGGTAAATACATGTCCACTAAAAATTAACAAATGCAATGAGAGTTGTGTACATTGGAGAGCAGTGTTAATTGTTAGTTGGTAGATGCATGTCTTGCACTGAAACTATTTTGTATTAATTTTAAATAGTGAATTTGGTTGTTCATTAGTATTTTGGATTTATTCTTGTCTGGCAAGTTTCCAAAATTGGTAATGGGTTTTGATGCTTAGAAATAGAAGGCATCTTTGTTGATTGTTTGAAATTTGAAGCATGTTTATGGCAAATTCTGAACTCAATATAATAGATATAATTAAACTGACACCATGATCTTTTGGGACTATATATCTAATTTGGTTTGTGATTAGCCAAACCAGGCCTGTCAGAGGAGGTGGGCATAGTTAGCACCAGGGTTTGAAATTCATTTTTCACATATTATCCAAATTTTGTATTTCACTGAGATTTATCAATAAAAAAAATACTTTCTATGATATTACTGAACATACCGGTATTTGGTATATACCAGTAAACCACACCGATTTATTGGTAATCAGCATAAACCATTTAATCAACACAGTTGTCTGTAGTTTCCACAGTAAATAACATCACTAATTTTGAACCATGCAGGCAGTGTATACCTGCTAGCTACAATGACACTTAATATCTATGTGTTTTACATTGACCAATCGTCAAATAAAGCTACAATGACACTTAATATCTATGTGTTTTATAATGGCCAATCGTCAAATAAAGCTACAATGACACTTATCTATGTGTTTTATATTGGCCAATCGTCAAATAAAGCTACAATGACACTTACCTATGTGTTTTATATTGGCCAATCGTCAAATAAAGCTACAATGACACTTATCTATGTGTTTTATATTGGCCAATCACCAAATAAAGCTACAATGACACTTATCTATGTGTTTTATATTGGCCAATCGCCAAATAAAGCTACAATGACACTTATCTATGTGTTTTATATTGGCCAAGCCCAAATAAAATTACAATGACACTTATCTATGTGTTTTATATTGGCCAATTGTCAAATAAAGCTACAATGACACTTATCTGTGTTTTATATTGGCCAATCGCCAAATAAAATTACAATGACACTTATCTATGTGTTTTATATTGGTCAATCATCAAATAAAGCTACAATGACACTTATATATGTGTTTTATATTGGCCAATCGTCAAATAAAGTTACAATGACATTTATCTATGTGTTTTATAATGGCCAATCGTCAAATAAAGCTACAATGACACTTATTTATGCGTTTCATATTGGCCAATCGTCAAATAAAGCTACAATGACACTTATCTATGCGTTTCATATTGGCCAATCGTCAAATAAAGCTACAATGACACTTATCTATGTGTTTTATATTGGCCAATCGTCAAATAAAGTTACAATGACATTTATCTATGTGTTTTATATTGGCCAATCGTCAAATAAAGCTACAATGACACTTATATATGTGTTTTATATTGGCCAATCGTCAAATAAAGCTACAATGACACTTATATATGTGTTTTATATTGGCCAATCGTCAAATAAAGCTACAATGACACTTAATATCTATGTGTTTTATATTGGCCAATCGCCAAATAAAGTTACAATGACATTTATCTATGTGTTTTATATTGGCCAATCGTCAAATAAAGCTACAATGACACTTATCTATGTGTTTTATATTGGCCAATCGTCAAATAAAGCTACAATAACACTTATCTATGTGTTTTATATTGACCAATCGTCAAATAAAGCTACAATGACACTTAATATCTATGTGTTTTATATTGGCCAATCGTCAAATAAAGCTACAATGACACTTATATATGTGTTTTATATTGGCCAATCGTCAAATAAAATTACAATGACACTTAATATCTATGTGTTTTATATTGGCCAATCGTCAAATAAAGCTACAATGACACTTATCTATGCGTTTCATATTGGCCAATCATCAAATAAAGTTACAATGACACTTATCTATGTGTTTTATATTGGTCAATCGTCAAATAAAGCTACAATGACACTTATCTACGTGTTTTATATTGGCCAATCGTCAAATAAAGCTACAATGACACTTATCTATGTGTTTTATATTGGCCAATCATCAAATAAAGCTACAATGACACTTATATATGTGTTTTATATTGGCCAATCGTCAAATAAAGCTACAATGACACTTATCTATGCGTTTCATATTGGCCAATCGTCAAATAAAGCTACAATGACACTTACCTATGTGTTTCATATTGGCCAATCGTCAAATAAAGCTACAATGACACTTATATGCGCGTTTTATATTGATCAATCATCAAATAAAGCTACAATGACAATTACCTATGTGTTTTATATTGGGCAATTGTCAAATAAAGCTACAATGACACTTATCTATGTGTTTTATATTGGTCAATCATCAAATAAAGCTACAATGACACTTATATATGTGTTACATATTGGCCAATCGTCAAATAAAGCTACAATGACACTTATCTACGTGTTTTATATTGGCCAATCGTCAAATAAAGCTACAATGACAATTACCTATGTGTTTCATATTGGCCAATCGTCAAATAAAGCTACAATGACACTTACCTATGTGTTTCATATTGGCCAATCGTCAAATAAAGCTACAATGACACTTATATGCGCGTTTTATATTGGTCAATCATCAAATAAAGCTACAATGACAATTACCTATGTGTTTCATATTGGCCAATCGTCAAATAAAGCTACAATGACACTTATCTACGTGTTTTATATTGGCCAATCGTCAAATAAAGCTACAATGACATTTATCTATGTGTTTTATATTGGCCAATCGTCAAATAAAGTTACAATGACACTTATCTATGTGTTTTATATTGGCCAATCGTCAAATAAAGCTACAATGACACTTAATATCTATGTGTTTTATATTGGCCAATCGTCAAATAAAATTACAATGACACTTATCTATGTGTTTTATATTGGGCAATTGTCAAATAAAGCTACAATGACACTTATCTATGTGTTTTATATTGGTCAATCATCAAATAAAGCTACAATGACACTTATATATGTGTTTCATATTGGCCAATCGTCAAATAAAGCTACAATGACACTTATCTACGTGTTTTATATTGGCCAATCGTCAAATAAAGCTACAATGACACTTATCTATGTGTTTTATATTGGTCAATCATCAAATAAAGCTACAATGACACTTATATATGTGTTACATATTGGCCAATCGTCAAATAAAGCTACAATGACACTTATCTACGTGTTTTATATTGGCCAATCGTCAAATAAAGCTACAATGACATTTATCTGTGTTTTATATTGGCCAATCGTCAAATAAAGCTACAATGACACTTACCTATGTGTTTCATATTGGCCAATCGTCAAATAAAGCTACAATGACACTTATATGCGCGTTTTATATTGGTCAATCATCAAATAAAGCTACAATGACAATTACCTATGTGTTTCATATTGGCCAATCGTCAAATAAAGCTACAATGACACTTATCTACGTGTTTTATATTGGCCAATCGTCAAATAAAGCTACAATGACATTTATCTATGTGTTTTATATTGGCCAATCGTCAAATAAAGTTACAATGACACTTATCTATGTGTTTTATATTGGCCAATCGTCAAATAAAGCTACAATGACACTTAATATCTATGTGTTTTATATTGGCCAATCGTCAAATAAAATTACAATGACACTTATCTATGTGTTTTATATTGGTCAATCATCAAATAAAGCTACAATGACACTTATATATGTGTTTCATATTGGCCAATCGTCAAATAAAGCTACAATGACACTTATCTACGCGTTTTATATTGGCCAATCGTCAAATAAAGCTACAATGACACTTACCTATGTGTTTCATATTGGCCAATCGTCAAATAAAGCTACAATGACACTTATCTGCGCGTCTTTTTCTTTTGTAAAATTTATTTTAGACTAAACGTTTGCAGTTTGACATTGCTTATATATTTATAAACCACCTCTACTCTGCCCACCCTTGCATTGAAATCACCACCCCAAATACAGATATATTTGTGTCATATGTAAGGCATCATCCAAAGTGTTGTAAAACCTATCCTTAGCATTTGGATGATTCCACAAATCTGGCAAGTAACATTTTGTCAAATATGCATTCATACAGCATCAGAACACTGGTCTTGCTTCAAGAGTACACTCGACAGTATGGTTGCGAGTATTTCCTTGTATGGCAACACTGAGGAATATGCAAGGGTTATAATAGTAATGAGCATCTCTATATATGTAAATATAGAACTCAGTAATTGAATACCAAACAAAATCAATTATTTTCCACCATACTGTAATATTTATTTCAATTCACATAATACAAAACTCTAGAGCTATAACCCACCAAATAAAGTTATGACAAATTATAAATCCTGTCAGTGAGGATTAAAATATTTCCATAATATGAAATAATGTATAAGCCATACATGCCATAAAGATTAACTATCTCACATAGTAGATTTAGGAAACTAATTCTGGACAGTCATGAAGGATTCAGTACATGAATTATTTTGACCAATCAACCATGTTTGATTTGGTACAGAATTTATTTATGTCCTTGACTTGTAACCACCGTCCCTCGAGGGACGGTGTTGTAACCAATGGCACAAAGATGTACTTTAATTTTCTATTCACATGCTATCATGATGAATTCCTTTGTTGTTCAACTATTGTGCTTCCATACTCAATAACAATGACTAACAGCACTTTGAAGATTCTATATCCAAAGCTTGAACTTCCACAGTTGAGAGGGGGCAGCAATTTCAAGGACAAGCAGCCTGTCGGCTGAGATAGCTCCGCTGTTAGCAATGCACATTTCAATTAAAGAACAGAAGATATCATTAGAAAATGAACAATATGTATAGTATCAAAGCAACGGGACTTTCTGTTTTCAACAAGAATTCAAAAATATCACTTTTCACTAAAAATGACAAAAATAATCATCAAAATTAGATAATTGAAAATATCACCACGAAATTAACAAATCTGAAAGAGGTCCACATGTAGTACCTATATAAGTAATATCAAAGTAATTGGCCTTGCGGTTTTTAACAAGAAGTCGAAAATATCACTTTTCACCAAAAATGACAAAAATATTCACCAAAATTGGAGAATTGAAGATATCATCATGAAATGAACAAATCTATGAGAGGTCTACCCAAGGTACATATAAACCAAGTATCAAAGCATTCAGGCTTGTAGTTTTCAAGAAGAAGTTGAAAATGTAAAATATTGACACGGACGACGACGGACACTGACGACGGACAATCACCCAAATGATAAGCTCCGCTCGACAAAGTCAACAGCGGAGCTAAAAAAGTGATAAAATTACCTTAGCATATAGTAATAGTTTGGCAAAAAATCTATAGATTTTGAAGGGATGCAAGAACACATTTTTGAGCCATTAGAGTCAACATGTCCACATAGTTCAAGCTCTGCATATCACATTATTAAAAACCTAAACAAGCAACCAATAAACCAGTTTTGAGTATTACTGTTGCCATAGAAACTTGAGTACCGGTACTCTGGTGTGTAAAAAACATTTTCATCTACGCAGGTCAGGGTTGGGTGTGTGTTGTTTTCGCCACAAAAACATTTAATATCAAAATGGCAGGAACCAGGAAAACTAGCAAATAAATTCTGTGACCTGGAAATCAACCCCCCCCCCCCATTTACGCATGACTGATGACACCAACTCAAAACTCGTCTACTACGTGGTGTCAAATCACGCTGTCTTGGCAGCATCTGGTAAAATACTTGTTATGACTCCGGTACCAATAGTAATTTTGCCATCACGGAGTGTAAATCTTTGACCAATCTCAGTCACCATGGGTTTCAATAGACTCATGTTAACTTTAATATCTTCACCTGGAAAATAAGAAACAGGATTTGTTAATAATCCAACAATAAATCAAACAAGCAGCCTATCGGCTGAGATAGCTCCGCTGTTAGCAATGCACATTTCAATTGAAGAACTGAAGACATCATTAGAAAATGAACAATATGAATAGTATCAAAGCAATCGGACTTACAGTTTTCAACAAGAAGTCGAAAATATCACTTTCTACCAAAAATGACAAAAATATTCACCAAAATTAGAGAATTGAAGATATCATTACAAAATGAACAAATCTGAGAGAGGTCCACATGTAGTACCTATATATGTAATATCAAAGCAATTGAACTTTTGGTTTTTAACAAAAAGTCGAAAATATCACTTTTTACCAAAAATTACAAAAATATTCACCAAAATTAGAGAATTAAAGATATCATCACAAAATGAACAAATCTGAGAGAGGTCCACATGTAGTACCAATATATGTAATATCAAAGCAATCAGACTAGCGGTTTTTAACAAGAAGTTGAAAATATCACTTTTTACCAAAAATGACAAAAATATTCACCAAAATTAGAGAATTGAAGATATCATCACAAAATTAACAAATCTGAGAGAGGTCCACATGAAGTATTTATATATGTAATATCAAAGCAATTGCACATGCGGTTTTTAACAAGAAGTCGAAAATATCACCTTTTACCAAAAATGACAAAAATATTCACCAAAATTAGAGAATTGAAGAAATCAACATAAAATGAACAAACCTAAGGAGAGGTCTACCCAAGGTACATATACAAAGTCGACAGTGGAGCTAAAAAATCTGTAGTATTTTTGCCAATGTAATTAGTAATACATCAATACATGACCATGATCTAGTTTCAGAATGGCAGAAATGCAAAATTTGAACACAATCACTCAAGGCAGAAACACATCCGATCTAAATACAAAATGACATGCCTCAAGGTCAGATAATGTCCAATGTATGAAATTCATTCATACAAGATAAGATCTAGTTCTGGAATTGCATAAAAAGCTTGATTTTTATGAATTTGACATTAAAATTGCCATTCTTTGGCAATCTTGAATCTGATCATGAAATGAATGAATGTGCATATGGCCAATACACAAGTTTGTGCCAAATCTGAACATGATCGGTCAAGGTATATCTGAAATGCAGGTTAGAGCAGACTTACAAACAGATACACAGGTACACACAAAGAGATTATCAGACTGAGTTCAAATGGGGAGTAACAAGGCACGAACATAGTATATAGCCTACTTCTGCAGTAGTTATTAATATGAACCATAATTACTTGCAATAGATTAATCAGTGTTAACTCACTTGTCTGAAATGTATGTTGTCTATACATGAATATTTACTAATATAATAGTCTGTTAAGGCAAGCAAGTTACTATTAAGTTGTGCTTATAGCAATTTTACAAGGCTATTATAAAACTACCCTAAATGCCTAGCTCTGTAACAAACATACCAGTAGAACTAAAAATTGCAATTAACACTAAAAATGTGCATACCTATTTGAAAAAAGACTGGGCAGTAGCATAGCCATTGCCACTACAAAACTTAGCAATCATGGTCTAGCAAAAAGATTAACCAGACTTAACCATTTGGTTACACGATGACTGATACATATTAATGTCTACCAGTGAACTACATGCTTACTAACTAAAGATTTAAGCACTAATTATGGTAATTACCATATCCAATCAACATAGAAAACAGATACAAACCTGGCATAACCATTTCTTTATCTTCAGGTAATGAAATTCTAGCTGATGTGTCCCATGTATAAGAAAACATAACTGGCGTGTAGTTAGTTGTTAGCGGTTTGTGTCGACCACCTTCTTCTTTACTTAGGAAATAAACCTATAGATGATAAACAATATTAGCTAATCTTTATTCCTAGAATTTCAATTATGTATAATAATGACTCATAGAAATAATTATTTAATTATTAAGCTTCATACAGTAGCTTAAAAGACTGGAAATTACAATACCTGTGCTTCAATTTCTTGATGTGCTTTGAGTGAGCCTGGTTTACATAATACCATACCACGTTTAATTTCGTCTCGTTTCAACCCTCGACACAAAGCACCCAGCTGGTCTCCTGCTTCACCAGTGCCCAACGTTTTGTGGAAAGTTTCAATGCCTTTCAAGAAACATCAAATTTAATTAACACAGTGCTGTCAACTCAAAACTGCACATTACTAATGCTAAAATTTGTTTCACATTCCTGCATGCTATAATGTTGGTATTACAAGGAATTATTCAGTTACTGGTTTTAAATAAGGAAGTTAGGGGGTTTCATAAGATGTACATTCTAAAGAAGAATGAATTAGAATTTTCCACAACTTTTGGATCAATGAGTTGTTTCATTCGATTCATATAAATCAAATACCACTGATTATTTTTTGTCAAGATTTATGATATATAATTGTTACCTGTTATAATAGATTTAAGTTTGGCATTATGCCCAATAAATTCTACGTCGTCACCTTTCTTGATAATGCCTCTTTCCACTCGTCCAGTTACTACAGTACCACGACCTGTAAATAATATTGTATATGACTAGATTGACACTACCAATACACCAATTGATGTGCACTTAAGGTGGAGACATTAGGACACAATATTGTCCTTCTGCTGATGATTCAAGGATATAAAATTGATGCTATATAGGTAGCATTTATTAGTGACATGAAAACACTGACAAAATTCAATCAAAACATATTTACTCTATTAGAAGTTCATCTCTACAATGTAATAGTGCATATAAACCAAAGAATGCATTTATTGTATACTGTGATATGAATATATGCACAAAGACAGTACAGCGGCAGTATCGGTTGACGCGCACAGATGTGGATGCAACAGCGTACTGTCCGAGTGCATACTTCGAGGTGTCATCATGGGAATGCCGAAATCTAAAAAGTTTAGAACAGAATCAGCAAACTTCTTTGTATGAAGTCCGGTCAAACCCCGACGGCAGCCATGTTTGTTTTTATTCTTAGAGGACGCTTACGCACATAAACCATATTTGGAATTCACATTTCCTAATATGGTAGGATGAAAATACCCTGTAAAATGCCTCAAAATTACGGCACGCTGTAACTTATAGTGTTATGATGACAGATGTATAATAATATGAATTATTTAGACCATAGATCCACCTATCATTTATGTAAGCACATGTGCTACTAACAGAGCAAATACAGTATTTTATATTTCTACTGACTTTATTTTTAAATATTTATTTACTTTTATGTATATAACAGACATGGACAAACAAAACATATACATTACATTACAGAAGGCTTAATCTCAAGATATGATTTCAAAAGAAACTGTGTGCGGTAAGATCTAGCTAGATAGAAAATGAATACATAAATAAATATTGACTATTTTAATTTCAATTTTAATAAGCCTGAGTTAGAGTCTATTCTGTATGATTGACCACTTTTTGTTATGTACCTCAAGTTTACTATTCTTCGTTGCAATATATTCCTCAATCTCTTTTATATCTTTGACCATGGTTATGTAAATATTAAAATTTTGCATTTATACAAGTGCATTTTATCAAGAATGAGAAGATGATTTGTGAGTTGGGACAATTCCGTTGAACCGGGTATTATATTCTACTGACTTTGTTTTTGTTTTGAAACTTGTTCCTTTGAAACATATTTTGTTGCATTTTTTCAAAGCAACTTGGGTTACCATATTTGCTCTATTAAAAGTGCATGTGCTCAGAGATTTGTTTTTAAGGTCAAAATAATTAATATTTCAATGATTCAGTGTTGGTTTATATGTGTTTCTATTGGAGATGTGCTTCTAATAGAGCTAAAATTCTAATCAAATGTAATCTTGTACATGAAATGTTTGATTTCACACTAATGAGAAAACTGCATTTATTCTTCCCTGCATTTTCTAGTGTCTTTGATGAAACTCACCTGGTATGGAATGGACACTTTCTACTGGCATCATGAAAGGTTTGTCTAACTCACGAACTGGTAGTGGTATGTATTCATCCACAGCCGCAAGTAATGCTTTGATGGATTCCTCACCAAGTTTAGGATCACGTCCCTAGAATTACATTGAAGAAAGAGAATAATCATTCTTTGAATTCAATCAGTACAGCGCCATCTAGTGGTGAAACAAAGAATCCACAGAACCAAAAGACAAATGCATACATATTATAATGAATTCCTTTCAACTAGTGTCTTATTTTAACTAACTTTGCTAGTAATTATGGTGATTCAAGATGTAGGTAATAAAGTTTCTTACAATGTTTGTGTCACATTATCAAAATTTACTAATATGGATAGTAGATATTTAAAATGGAATACTAGTACTTTATTTTCGCTTGGAACTTATTTTCGCTGAAGGGATAATTCCGTGAAAATAAAATCCAGCGAATATACTTTTTTTCCTATTTTTCACATTAAACTCATCAAAAATCAGTGAAAACAAGCCATGCATGGCACAGTCCCCGTTAGTTATCAAATTTAAGATATAGTATAGTATATAGTATAGTATAGTATATTTTATTTGACACTAAATAATATATTTTGTTACATTATCTGTGGTCAAAAGACATTAAATATAATAAAACACAATATATAGTTATATAGTTTTATATAGTTATGTTTATAGTAATATTGCTGGAATATAACCATGTCAGGAATATGATTTTTTCAACATTAAAATGATTGACATTTGTATCAATGATCGTCAAACAAGTACTTGTCCATATTGAGAGATATTGCTCTGGAACAGCATTCAAAATCAGCCATTTTGAATACATGTATATATATATATATATATATAACATGATGTATAACGAATATATCAAATTTGAATATAATCAGTCAAAGCATTTAAGAGATATGGCTCTAGAAGCCCGATCATTAAACAAAATGGCCGCCAGTCAGCTATTTTGAATCTGAAAAATAAAATGACATGCATCAGGGACCTGTAATGTCTAACGTGTGTTATAAGTTTGAACAAAATCCATCCATAAATGCAAGAAATGCTTCATATTCGAGGATTTTTTTAGCACAAAAATAGCACACTTTGAAAAAGATCATCAAACCAATAAATCCGTATATCTGTGATATGATGTATAATGAATATTAAAAATTTGAACATAATCAGACAAAACAAGTCAGACATATGGGTCTGAAAACCCATTCATTAAAACGACATGGCCGCCAGACAGCCTTTTTGAATCTGATCTGAAAAATAAAATGACGTGCATCAGGAACCCGTAATGTCTAATGTATGTACCAAGTTTGAACGAAATCCATCCATAAATGCCAGAAATGCTTGATATTCGAGGATTTTTTTAGCACAAAAATAGCACACTTTGAAAAAGATCATCAAACCAATATATCCGTATATCTATGACATGATGTATAATGAATATTTAAAATTATAACATAATCAGTCAAAACAGTTGGAGATATGGCACGAGAACCACATTGATTAATACAAAATGGCCGCCAGTCGGCCATTTTGAATGTTATCTGAAAAACAAAATTATTTGCATCAAGGTCCCATAATGTCTAATGTATATACCAAGTTTGAGCAAAATCCATCTGTAAACAGCCGAGAATTGGTTGCTTTTTATGATTTTTTAGCACAAAAATGGCCGCCATTCGGCCATCTTGAATCAGATCATGAAACAAATTGACGTGCATATGTATGATATCATGTATGATGTATGTGTGAAGTTTGATTGTGATTGGTCCAGGCATTTCTAAGATACAGGTCCGAACGCACGCACACACGAACACACAGAGGTCAAAACATAAGTCCCCGTTTTCGGACTGCGTCCGAACGGGGACTAATAAATTCCATACAAAACGCCCAAAAAGCCTTTTCAGCGAAAATTAATTCCAGCTAGTTATTATAACGCTATTTCTAACATAGCATTAATAATCATTTTAGTTTACAGGAATGAAATCTTTATCAAGACGCAACATATTTCATTGCTTTCTGGTGCACAATCTTGATCAATGAAATCAGATTTGCTCAATTGTTATTATTAATATGTAAAACTTATGATATAACATAATCTTACCTCCATGGCATAAAGAGCTGACCCAGTTATAATAGGAGAGTTGTCGCCATCAAAACCAAACTCAGACAAAACTTCCCTCATTTCCATTTCAACAAGTTCTAATACTTCGGCGTCGACCACGTCAGCTTTATTTATATATACCACAATCTTCTCCATGCCAATCTGCAATTATACCGTAACTGGTTGAACACTCTTTCAACATGAACTTTTCCTGCCTGCACATGTGCTACTTGTATTATTTCAATTCTGATTTCCATAAAAAATGTTTTCACTAAATAAAATTAATCTGTGTAGAGTACACCCAAAAATGGTCTATATCTACATACTTTTAGCACATTACCATGTAGCTAAAACCTGCCAAGAATAGTTTACACCCATAAATTTTTTAAAGTCTCAACGTCTTTAATTAATATTTTGTTAAATTACTAAATAAATTATGCAATCCCAGGGATTGTCAGCTTGGTCTTTAAAAGTAACAAAAGGTAAATCTTGCAAGTGCAAGTTTTGATTTGCATTCCATGACATTTTGCGATCAGCGACTTAATAATTTTATAAATAATAAATTTATAACGCATACAAATCCTGAGTTGCAGTGTAATATTGTTTTGGGAAATTTAGATAAATTTCATTTAAATTTTTCTCACCAGTAAGTTAAAACTAAGGCTGAGAAAAAAAAATCTGTTTCTCGGACATTTTATTTTCCTTCTTAAGCATTTAAAAATGCGCTTGTACTCGCATTTGTCTCAAATTTCCCCCATTTTAGCTCAGTATTCAAAAAAAACAAAAAAAACCTAACCCTGAACAATCCAATGTATACCGTTAAAATCCTATTATAAACAGCGGTTTATATTACAATGTATCAAATAAAAAATCAACAGCTCAAGTTTGGGGTGCGGTTTATATTAGGTACATACTGCAATCACTAAATGGGCATGGTCATTTTTTTCCCACATCACTTGCACAAAACAAATAATACACCGTACAATCTTTTGAATACAAGCTAACTCCAATTTAGATGTCAGGGAAGAGTGATAAGTGTCACGTCACAAAAAAACTGTTCACATGAAAAAAATACTCCGTATATTTAATGTAATATGCATTTATTTTTTTAATCTTCTTCGTAACGGAAAGTATATTCTGACAGGGGTTTCAAATATAAACAAACATTAATGCATTGCTTAGTAGAAAATGATCATGGTACGACACTAAAAAGGTACGGTACGGCCATGCTTCGGCTCACAAGTGAATAACTTACTTGTTTTCGAACTGTTGAAATTGTTGATTATTACTCAGTAGTGATTATAATAACGCACGAAAAATAAATTCGTTGAATTGTTATCAAATACAAGTAAAATTCAACTTAGTTTCACTGTAAGCGAATTATTTCGGTCATATGTAAACGATCGATGCGACACGACTTCCGCTATGTAGTTTGAATGCACACGAAACATTACTTGACCGGGTAGGTCAAGTCGCTAATTAACCAATCAAAATGCTGGATGGTGCCCACGTGTTCAAATTACCTCAGTTCATGTTAATGACAGGTCACCGACTTCATGGTGAACGAAACCCGGAAGCGATTTACCGATAGTGTAGTGCGATCTTTTGGCTTTGATTTCCATGGGAAAACGATATGACTTTTTTTTAAATCAAGAAATTAGTTGTTTTCAAAAGATAAACTGAGCATTGAAAAAGAATTTAACAGTTTTTTCGGTGAGAACAGCTCATTGTCGAAAACTTGCAACACACGGACGTATTCATAAGGAGTATTGAGGAAAGTTGTCGCAAGAACAAAAGCAGTTTCACTGCGTGTTTGACATCCTAACACGACTGAACAATAAAGAGGTGTGAATATTTTTAGGCACGTTGTTGAAACAAATGAATAGGATTAGGAACAATGTACCAGCTGGTTGAAACAAAGTCAGTCACGGTCTTGTTGAATTGGGGGTGCGGTTAGTAATAGGTACTTTTCATGTTTTCAATTTTTGTTGAGAACTCTCAAACACTGAAGCCGAAATCGGGGGTGCGGTTACTATTAGATATGCGGTTTATAATAGGATTTTAACGGTACAAGATATATGTATGATTCTCAATTGTGAATTTTTTTGGAAAAAAAGCTCACTGAATATCATACCATGCTTGATGATGGTATATTTCTGAAATATACCCTGCTTCAAAGTTTTACTTCTACAATAGTTACATACCTGCTTGGCAAGAAGCAAATGTTCTCTGGTTTGAGGCATTTGACCATCATCTGCGGCAACAACCAATATAGCACCCTCCATCTGAGCTGCACCAGTAATCATGTTCTAAGTATAATTAAAGAAACATTACAAAGACCTTTCTGAGGGGCGAAGCCATAAAGTGCAAACGAGGAATATTTAAAATTAATTACAAATTAAAGATGCTTGTTTTTTAATATAGCTCTGGTCTTAGAGATGCACAATCTGAAGCAATCTGACCCACAATATTGACGTTTATAATACTAACGGAAAAGTAAAAGAAGAAATTTGATAGTGTATCATTATGCATCTGAACCCCAGAGCACCTGTTACTAGTTCAACTCAAATCTGATGGTAAGTGGTAATTGAGATGACAGAAAATTGACTAATTTATGAAAATTAGGTAATTATTAATATGCATGGGGATTTCAACCCTAAAGTAATGAGGTTTGTGTACTAATATTCATTAAAATTTTGATTAGTTGTACTGTTAAATATGATAAATCAAATAATTCATACAAAGTAGCCAATATGAACAGAATTCAACCATAAACTGAACACTGAATCCAGCAAATGATATCAACAGAAAGTGTAACTGCAAAGACGTCGTGCACTGTGTGTTTTGTACACAGCAGCGAAAAAACAAGTTATTGCATTACATAGTCCTTGTGAGTTTTTAACCAATTATTGACATATGATTTATAGTACTTGAGATATTAATGAAAACCGCACTGACTATTTGAATATGCAAATTAGACAATTAATATGCATTGGCTGTAGTGTAAAACTAATCAGGCATGCACAATGTCACAGAGCATCTATGTACAAAGTTTCATTGAAATGTAATTGTTAGTACTTGAAATATCAATGGAAAAATTGATAGTTGACTAATTAATATGCAAATTAATAAGCACAGATTTTAACCCACAACTAATCATGTACGTGCATCCAAGAAAATCAAAATGGGATTATTAGTACTTGAGTTATCGATGGAAAAGCCAAAATTGACTAATAACAGATTTTTAGAAGTCTAGCAAGTGTGTTGTCCAAGAGCACCTACCATGCTTCATTGAAATCTGACAGCAGTTCTTCAAAAACCGTGAACAGACCTACCTACCAACCTCATCAAATATGTGTGCATTTTTCAATTATAAATATTTTTTCAGCAATTTTTTTCCCACATTTTTTAGTCCAGATATGTTATATTCAATTTTTGTATTCAGTATTTTGTATTATTGACTTTGCTCCCCCAGTTTCTAATAGTTAACTTGAAAATGGAAATGAAAATATACAATTACATGCAAGTATTAAATGAATGTTTTCATCACTATGCAACATAAACAGAATGAGGTAAATGACCAGTCAGACACAGAGACCTAATAACATAGACTAAGTCATTGACTTTCAGTTCCTTTAAAAGTCAGCTATTTAGAGCAAGCCTTATTGAGGTTTATTATTAATCCAATCACACTGGTAGAATAAGTATGTGAGGTAATGGACATACAGCACGGTTCAAGCATGACACAATGGACATACAGCACGGTTCAAGCATGACACAATGGACATACAGCACGGTTCAAGCACGACACAATGGACATACAGCACGGTTCAAGCATGACACAATGGACATACAGCACGGTTCAAGCATGACACAATGGACATACAGCACGGTTCAAGCATGACACAATGGACATACAGCACGGTTCAAGCATGACACAATGGACATACAGCACGGTTCAAGCATGACACAATGGACATACAGCACGGTTCAAGCATGACACAATGGACATACAGCACGGTTCAAGCATGACACAATGGACATACAGCACGGTTCAAGCATGACACAACACTTCACTAGATTTAAACTTGTTTTCAAAACAATCTACCCCATTAAATGCGCAAAGTAATCTGAACATCTCAAATACGCATAAAGCAAAAATTCCATTTACAGCGGGCACAAAATATTTACATACTAGTACTCCTAACTCCCACACCTGGTAGGCAATTATTGAGGAGCTTTGCAACATCCCCAAACACTTTCCTAGACAATCCAGTGACGTTAGGTGTATGTAAATATCTTGCGCCCACTGTAATGCATGCAAAATTATTGAATGTAGCTTTTGTTATTTATAAATATGGCATTTGAAAATAAGACTGCAAGCAGAGATCCAGGTGGTTCCAAGTGACAATGTAATTTCATGAAATTGTGACTATATATAATCAGATGACTTGAAATTTTGGTCACAAATCTTGTTTGTTAACACAGTTATAGTACTTGTTGCATGTCCCTTTCTGCAGCAGTACTTAAGATATTACAGTTAAGCATATCATTGAAGTCACATGAACATATATAGTCATCTAATACATTAGTTGTATTCCTTATCCAATGCCCTCATAGCACTGGTTGTATATTACTATCTGTAGCAGTGCTTAATACATTACAGTTGTGCATATTAATTGAGTTAATGACCATATATGGTCATCTGATATGTTAGATATATCTACTGTCCAATGTCTTCAATATTGCACTGAATGAATATCCCTGATTGCAACAGTAAACAAGATAATACAGTTATGCATAATAATGAGGTCACAAGACCATATATGGACATGTGATGTTAGTAATGCCTTCATCATGGCACTACTTGCATGTCCTTACCTGTAGCAGTGCTTAATTAATACATTACAGTTACGCATATTAATTGAGTAAATGCCCATATATACATCTGATACATTAGCAATATTTCACCAAATGCATATCCCTGACTGCAACAGTGCCAGAGATATTAGTTATGCATATTAATGAGGTTATATGACACCATTTATACAAAGTAGCTAATGAACACACATGGATGAATTTGAATTGAAAGCAACACAAACTTGGATTATGTATTAACATTATAAATTATGAAAACATTTTTACATAGTGATGCCCTTGCAAAAAGCTCTACTATTACATTGAGGCTCTACTCTGATAGTTACACAAGAATCCCTAAGCATTGTTCTAAGCACAGGACAATGCAATTCGGAGGAAGCACTGGTCTTACCTTTATGTAATCCAAGTGACCTGGACAATCAGTGTGAGCATAATGTCTTGTCATAGTTTCATATTCAACATGAGCAGAGTTTATTGTGATGCCTCGTTTCCGTTCTTCTGGTGCTTTGTCAATTTCATCATATTTATGGAATTTGGTTGATCCACTTGTTCCTTGCTCAGATAAAACTACAAAGTAAAAAAGAATGTCTCATCAGAGATAATACAATAATTAAATGATGGTTTGATTTCACATATTACTACAATTGGTAAATGTGGTCTGTTTAAATTTCAAAATTTGTAGGTCAGATGACTACATTTCAAGACACATAAATTGATCCACCCATGATTGGTTCAACACATCAAGGCTAACTTTGACAAGTTTGCATAAATTAAAATCAGAGGTCTGGAGTCTTGTTTCACATTTTGGACTTACTTGTGTGAGTGCTAATTACTGTCAAACCTGGAAGTCTTTAATAGAAATAGCATCAGTTAAGGGATTGTGGTCGAGATATCAATCAATGTACATTACTTTTACTATGAAAATGTCCAAATCACACAGTATTCTAATAATTTATTCGCTATACAAGTAAAGAAATTGATTACATAGCAAAAATGGAAGAAATACATATCCAGGTTCTTGATGACCAAAGCCAAAAAGTTGATTTACTATCCACACCTTTTAAATTTATGCAAACTTGTCAAATAAGCCACAGTATGTCAAATCAATCATGAGCAGGGAACTTTCTAATGTGTCTCATCTAGTCTACATTTGAAATTGTTGTGATAAATTGTAAAACAGTCTAACTGATCAATTCAATGAATCCACTTAATTACAATGCATATTAGCATAGTGTCTTGTAGCGCGTATGTTTGACACCACTGATTGTTTTCTGCAATGTTAACCCAATTAGTGCTGCCTATAGTGGTAAAAAAACTTACAAAACTTGCAGAATAATGCAGTTCTGGAAGCAGAATTTGGAGTTAAAAATTCTAGTTCCCTTGCTTTGTTTGCTGATCAAGAAACAATACTCAAACAATATGACTACTCACCTTTTGTAATTGCTGCTGTCAGCGTAGTTTTACCGTGATCTACATGACCTATCGTACCGATATTGACGTGCGGTTTGCTTCTGTCATATGTTTGTTTATCAGCATAATGCCTTCTCGACAACACCGATGATATACGTGTGTTATTGATTAGCTGACGATGCTGTGACAAAAAAAGTTTACCAAGGAAAAAAGAAAGAATTAGTGTTTTCTGTAATGTATAAATCTTTACATACATGTACATGTTCTATTGGAAGCACATCTCCAAAATAAAATATACCAAAAACTGTGATATATTCACCTTTCTGCTTTGATGCATACTTTGCTATAGTTTCATGACAATCTCATATTTGTTGATGCAAAAACAATACCTTGTATTTTGAAAATGGTCTTGGAGATAAAAATGGTTCTTCTGAACACAGTAACGTGAGCTATAAGCAGAGCTATGCTATTAAAATCTCTAAAATGTCTATGGAAATAATTACTTCTCCTGGATCTTTATTTGGGTGAGTGATAGGCAAGTAAGGGAGGATGTACTTACGTATGTGGACTCTCGACATGCTCTGGATGGAGTATTTCGAAGAGCTGCAAAGACAAGTTCAAATACATTTTATAAGCAAATATTCTGGTAGATATCATGTTTTTAAACTTATTATATTTTGTTACTTTTTTAAATGGTGACGGTCATCGCGCAGCTCGTGTTCGAATTTCATGTGAGCAAAATTTATTTTGCGTTGTACACATCGCTATGAGTCCCATATTGACAACTGCCCTTTTAAATTCTTACTAATTCTTATTATATTTTATTTGCATCGATTAATATTTCTATACTGAAAGAAATATGTATTTCTAAAGATGCAATAAACAATTGTTATTATTATGTACAAATACAGGATTTATTCAAAAATTTAAGGTTATTTTTTGGAGACTGAATTTGATCATTTTTGTTTTGTTGTTCACAAAATAACACATAACGGTTATTTGTTTTATGATGCAAGAAAAATAAAAGATTCTATTTTTATTCTGTTTCTTCAACAAGGTGCAACTTCTCGTTCTGTATACACCATGTGTTGCCTTAGCTGTGGAATCATAGCCCTATGTTGCCGACCGCATTATTTACGTGACTGACTCTGGCCGGCCTACAACTACAAAATTAAAAAAAAGACGTCCAAATGAAATTGTTAGGGCGAAATTCGATTGTAGGTCGCACCAAAGAGCTACGGAACCGCAGCTAGTGTTGCCTGTGTACCCCCTCCATTACATTGTGCCTGGCCCCATACATCTTTATTTATCTTTATTGATGGGAGAGTATTTTCATTACTTTAAATTTGGAAAATTTAGGACTAGTTTGCTCTTTTTTGTTTCGTGCGTGAATAATTATTCAAACCCTCTTGGCACCAACTTACTCGACTTTCCAGGCAAAACCAAACCTGCATGGTGTCATTGGCGAAAAACGTGTGTATCTTATTACATCTAGAAGGGGAACTAGGACAGGGCATTAATGCTTTGACTGGCCTCACTTGATTTTATATTTATGTCATCCAAAGAACAATTATTAAGCATACATGATAATATAAAATAAAAGATCAGCATGACAAAACTTACCCAATCTCGCAACACTGCAACATCTCAACGTGACGAGCGCGGCCATGTTGGATTGTCTAATGCGCATCGCGTGTGCGCATGATTATGACCTCGGGGTGACCTCTAGACAAAAGTAATGTTTGGCGACAGCTATAATTTTTTGGTTTGGGTGATTTTAAGGACTAAATTTTCGCTAAATATTGACAATACGAACTGAATAAGAGGACCTTATAGTTTCATAGCGTCAAGCTTAGCCGATTTTTGCAAATCATTCCGCAACGCTTCTCGTCGGGAATAGTCTATATTATTTTAAACGTCTGCGTTGCATCGAAGCCCTCTCACTGTCAGCGACACCATTTACAAATCATACAAGGTAAGATCCGAGTTTCTCTTCTTAACACGATATATGTTAAGTCAAACCACTCAACAAGTGTACATATTACCATTTAATTATTTATTTGTGTACGAATTGATTGGTAGTCCTTTAAAATAATTTAATAAATGCATACATGTTTGTTTGACAAAAAATAAGACTGATATTTACGGAATAACAACCATCAAACCACCTCACCCACCCCGTGGCGAGTATAGCACGAGATTTTGTCTAGTTTCACGACATATACTCATGACCGATATTGAGTTTGTATATGGGGTGACCTGTCGAAATCTAGTGGCATACATAAATCTGGAGCTGATTATTTCTATTATCAACTTCAATTTAAAGGTAATTCTGAGACACAGAAATTAACAAGGCAATTGAAATGCTGGTATAAAATAATGATTTATATATTTTATGAAAGTTGAATATTCGTTGTGTCGTGCATTCATGTTGGGTTGATTGTTGTTTTGAAATAGTTCTGTTATTTTGTGGGTGAAAGAAAATACACATTTTAAATGGTCAAATCTGTGCTTTGTTTACATTTACATTATTATGCGTAAGAGTTCCTTAGGGCCCCTTCATCCATAACTCTAATCCTAACCCTGCCCCTCCTGTACTTCTCTTCCAATTCAATTGTATATACCCCTCTTTGGATTACTTATAATTATTGGGAGAGGGCAAATTGAATTTCATTGGGAGGCTGGAGAAGGAACTCTTTCCTTATTATGTACTGGTACGTGTCCTAGCCAGGGATTGACTGGCGACCAGCAGATTGTCACTTTTCTATCTTGATATGAACACAGTCCTATCACTAGAAGCATGATGATATAATTTCCCACACTGCATGGCATTGTTATCAAACTCAACCCTTGCCTTTTATGTAGGCCATGAGCACTGGCCAGTTGTGAGAATAAAATTTAGTTAGGCATCTTTCGGAGCTGCTTCAATTTCATTTATATTAACACTCAAATCTTCATCGCTGCCTCATGTCTTCTTAGTCGATACTTTGCTTGTCGCCATTTTATTTTTAAAAGACAAAAATGGAATGCAGTATGAGTAAAATTATTATTGATCTAGACATATGCATTGACATTGACTGTATCACTTTAAAATTGAGATACCACCCTATGCACACTATAAAATCAATTAATTAATTAATAATGCAAATGAAAAACCTTACAAAATCCAACAATGCCCCATTGTTTTTTTCTCCACTTTAAAGTCTCCTCAAAATGATTATCTATTGTCTTTGAATTCATTCAATTACAGCAGCTTGAGGAACGTTTAGCAATGACAATGTTCATTGATGAAAACACAGAGTGTGGAATAAAGAAAAAATTGTTATACGCTGGGGATGGGGAACTACCTGACTTTCCAGATGGCACAAAGGTCAGTATGTTTTATGGTATTAGTACTTTATTCTAACTTGATCCCAGGCATATCCTAATTAACATATACTTATCCTTAGCTTCTCATATCTTGCCAGACATTTTGGTCTTTCCATTTTCATACATTTTTTCTTGTACAAAATGTACTTTCTGAATACTGCTATGACCTGGTTATATGCCCTATAGCTCAGACCATGGCTTTTTGTTTTGCCCCTTTCTCAGTCTGTGCACTTCCACTTGCAAATGACTCTTACAGCAGACCATCCTCTACATCCCATAGCTTACAGCAAACCATTCTTCACATCCCCTAGCTTATAGCAGACCATTTTCTACATCCCATAATTTACAGAAGACCATCCTCTACATCCCCTACCTTACAGCAGACCATTTTCTACATCTCCTAGCTTACAGAAGACCATCCTCTACATCCCATAGCTTACAGTAGGCCATTTTCTACATCCTCTAGCTTACAGCAGACCATCCTCTACATCCCCTAGCTTACAGCAGACTATTTTCTACATCTCCTAGCTTACAACAGACCATTTTCTACATTCTCTAGCTTACAGCAGACTATTTTCTACATCTCCTAGCTTACAGCAGACATTTTCTACATCCTCTAGCTTACAGCAGACCATTTTCTACATCTCCTAGCTTACAGCAGACCATTTTCTACATCCTCTAGCTTACAGCAGACTATTTTCTACATCTCCTAGCTTACAGCAGACCATTTTCTACATCCCCTAGCTTACAGCAGACCATTTTCTACATCCCCTAGCTTACAGCAGACCATTTTCTATATCCCCTAGCTTACAGCAGACCATTTTCTACATCCCCTAGCTTACAGCAGACTATTTTCTACATCTCCTAGCTTACAGAAGACCATCCTCTACATCCCATAGCTTACAGCAGACTATTTTCTACATCTCCTAGCTTACAGAAGACCATCCTCTACATCCCATAGCTTACAGCAGACCATTTTCTATATCCTCTAGCTTACAGCAGACCATTCTCTACATCCCCTAGCTTACAGCAGACTATTTTCTACATCCTCTAGCTTACAGCAGACCATTTTCTACATCCCCTAGCTTAGAGCAGACCATCCTCTATATTCCCTAGCTTACAGCAGAACATTCTCTAGTTCTCCAGGCCTACAGCAGACCATGCTCTACTTCTTATCCTACCTACCACTTCATTCAATCAGGATCTTATCTCATTGATTTAAAATTAATTATTATTTTTGGTGCAGGTGAAATTTCATTACAAAACAGTCAAACTAGATGATGCTAGGACAGTCTTGGATGACAGTAAGAAGTATGGTAAACCTATGGAATTGATTATAGGGAAACAATTCAAACTAGAAGTATGGGAGAAATGTATAAAAACAATGCGACTTAATGAAGTTGCACAGTATACTGTTGATAAATCTGTAAGTATCATCTACAAATAGTTTGTGTATGTTTTAGCTTTGATATTATTTATGTTTTTATTAATAATTCTTGGAAGTTTCACATTGTCTGTCCTTACTTAGCAATAATAATGTACAAACAAACTTTTGTAATTTATTAACCCTTCCATTATCTTATTTTTAAGTGCTAATCAACAAAATATGCCAACAAACATATCAACTTTATACTAGTATTTTAAAAATGTTTACCCTATCACATGTAGTCAGATTTCCTTCTTTCAATATACCTCCTGATAATGGCTGCTTGTCTGATTGGCATTATTTTGCTGACTATTTCTACTTTATAAATCTAGTGGCCTTAGTAATCTTAGCTTAAATTTAAAACAGTTGATGGAACAGTATAAGGTTTGTGCATTTCCTTTCCAACTGAAACAAAAAGTTGTTGATAACATGCATGACTTTTGTCAATATGTACTGGCCCATCTGAGTCCGTAGCTGAGTTTCAGATTCCGTGGTTGCTTGGCAGCAATGCATGTGACAATGTTGATTTGTAAGGTCCAGTGGGTGGTGGGTCAATTCACTTCTTGTGGTCATGAATATGCATTTTTATAAGCAGATATTTTACTACTTCAGTTTTGTATCAAACAAATTGTTGTTATATTGTATGCAAGCTGCCTTTGATCATTTCAACGCCAAAGTAAACACTTCTTGTTTTTCATAATCAAGCCCGCATAATTTTTCCAGATTTTTAGCAAAGAACACTATTTGCAAAATAATTCACTAGAAAATGGACAGGAACAAATTAGATATTAAATAAACTTGTGGTGAAAATCAAGAGCGAATCTATCTAATTACAGGTGAAGTCTGTTTATAAAATTAACCACCTCGCTATTGCTGATTGACCAATCTGATTAAAATCTGATATAGTGTACGGGCTTTAATTATTTTGGCTATAAACTTATTTTAATTTTATGTTTTATTACTTTTGTTATTAATGCCTTGTTATTTTATTATTTTACTTTGATTTTGATTTTGTGATTTTTTTTAAATTCCGCCCTACCTACATCTGAGCCGATGCCTATGTAACGAGATTTCAATGAGACCCACTGTCGACGATTTTAGTCAACGAATCACAGACCTTCTTCTATAGCGCACATGATGACGTCACTGGGCAGAGTCAGGTGGCAAACACACTCAAATAAAATGGCGGATTATACCGACGTTAGCGACCGAGAAGAACACGGCTTTTCGGTAAGTTTATCATTGTCAAATGCAACGAAAGTCATTTTTTTATGTTTATATTGTGGCTCGAATGGTTCGAGTTTAGATCGTTATTTTGCGTAGTTATTCTGGGAGTGACGATTTTTTTTCCACCGGTTCGACCGAACACCGGTGTCTTTTTCTAGTCGCTTGCCCTGGAGACGGGTGATGTTTTGTTGACGATCGGGTCAAAACCGTCTACGGTATTGAAGCCGTAGCTGTAAATAATCATCAAAATGTATCAACATTTTGTACATTATACAATAACTCTTTATTAATTAAAGTAATTGAGCTGATTTGGACTGGAATAAAATATTTTTTATTTGGAACACATCGCAATTGATCAGGAAATATTTTTTTGCTCCAATTGTCTGCGTCGATGCCGTGGGCCGGTGACCGTTATACAATTTAAAATTTGCATTGTTTACTATAGCTGTTTACAGTGTTCTAATCATTACGATTTACTTATTTTTTTGCTTCCATTCTAGATAATTATGCTCAGTGTTTGATGTAAAATTGAAGCGATGACTGAATAAACGAACCGTGGCTGGCGAAGATGTATCAGGAAGTGTACACATTTGTTGGAAGTGAACAAAATATTCAATGTAATGACAAAAATTGTAAAATGCTGTGGAATTTCTTTTGTAAATAAAAATATACTAGCAATGTTCTATTAATGGTTTATTCAAGTGGGCAAAATATAATGTACAGAAAGATTGCCCGTAGAGTATCGCTACACTGAAAAGTAAGCAACCGACAGCCTGTATAAAAGGGAGCCTGTGATTGGCTGTTACTTATGCGAGATTTGAACGGGACTTACGTAGGCGTCGGATCAGATGTATGTAGGGCGGAATTAAAGAAAATCAAAATCAAAATAAAATAAAAAGGCATTAATAACAAAAGTAATAAAAAATAAAATTAAAATAAGTTTATAGCCAAAATAATTAAAGCCCGTACACTACATCAGATTTTAATCAGATTGCTGATTGACTAGCACACACTCAGTCAAATAACAACCAGTAAATTGGTCTATTGCACAATAATTAAGTCAATAAATGCCTATGGTATAACATTCTGTTATAATGAGTGAAAAATAATCCCAGCAGAAAAATAATTTTTTTTTTTAAGAGGCATTTTTGACTCCCGTGTGCAAAGCACAAAAAGGGAGTCTTTGCAGTTAGTGTGTCTGTATGTGTGTATGTGTGTGTGTGTGTATGTGTGTCCGACTGTTCCACTGATATCTCAAGAACCATACATCAGTTTTTGATGAAACTTGGTGCATAGATGCTCTGGGCCAATGCGCAGATTTGATTAGGTTTTGGTAAAAATTACCATATTAATTACCTAATTTGCATGATAATTAGCTGATTTTTAGCTGTTTTATGACTGTTCCACTGATATCTAAAGAACCACTCATTGGATTTTGATGAAACTTGGCACACAGATGCTCCAAACTAATGCGCAGATTTGATTAGTTTTGGGTAAAAATCTGTGCAATATTAATTACCTAATTTGCATAATGATTAATCAATTTTCGGCTTTTCCACTGATATCTCAAGTACTAATCATCACATTTCAATAAAACTTGGTACATAGATGTCATAGGACACTGCACAAACCGGAAAGTTTTTAGGGTAATATCAGTAGATATTAATTACCTAATTAGCATAATTAATTAATTTTCAGCTTTTGATATTTCAAGTAGTAATTGTCACATTTCAATGAATCTTGGTACATAGATGTCATAGGACACTGCACAGACCTGAGAGTTTTTAGGGTAATATGAGTACATATTAATTACCTAATTTGCATAATTAATTAATTTTCAGCTTTTGATATTTCAAGTACTAATCATCACATTTCAATGACACTTGGTACATAAATGTCATAGGACACTGCACAGACCTGATAGTTTTTAGGGTAATACGAGTACATATTAATTACCTAATTAGCATAATTAATTATATTTCAGCTTTTGATATTTCAAGTAGTAATCATCACATTTCAATGAAATTTGGTACATAGATGTCATAGGACACTGCACAGACCTGATAGTTTTTTGGGTAATATCAGTATATATTAATTACCTAATTTGCATAATTAATTAATTTTCAGCTTTTGATATTTTAAGTAGTAATCATCACATTTCAATGAAATTTGGTACATAGATGTCATAGGACACTGCACAGACCTGATAGTTTTTAAGGTAATATGAGTACATATTAATTACCTAATTTGCATAATTAATTAATTTTCAGCTTTTGATATTTCAAGTAGTAATCATCACATTTCAATGACACTTGGTACATAGATGTCATAAGACACTGCACAGACCTGATAGTTTTTTGGGTAATATCAGTATATATTAATTAGCTAATTTGCATAATTAATTAATTTTCAGCTTTTGATATATCAAGTAGTAATCATCACATTTCAATGAATTTTGGTACATAGATGTCATAGGACACTGCACAGATCTGATAGTTTTTAAGGTAATATGAGTACATATTAATTACCTAATTTGCATAATTAATTAATTTTCAGCTTCTGATATTTCAAGTAGTAATCATCACATTTCAATGAAATTTGGTACATAGACATCATAGGACACTGCACAGACCTGATAGTTTTTAGTTTTTGGTAAATATTTATGCTTATTAATCACCTAATTAACATAATTAATTAACACTGATATCTCAATTACTGATCATCACATTTGAATAAAATTTGGTACATAAATGCTCTAGGACAATAGACAGGCCTGATTAATTTTGGGTTAAAATTTGTTCATATTAATTCTCTAATTAGCATAATAATTCATAATTTTTTTGTTCTGTTCTGTTCATATTAGTTACCTGATGTACATAATTAGTTTTCAGCTTTTATATCAATATCTCATGTACAGGTAATTTTGAATTAATTTTTAATGTGTCTTCAATACTCTCAGCACACGGGAGTTCTTTCTAAGCTTTCTTTGATTTTAAAGTTGTCATGGCAACCATACATGTAGTTGTGCATTGATATGGTGCAGTGAAATAAGTTAATTTATATTTATGTTGAACCAGTTGATTGGTATTGAACTATTTCAAAGTGAATAAAATTATAATTAATTATTTATTGATTGCAGTTAATTGGAGTTTACCCAGTCGTTGCAAAGAGTCTCCGTGAGTTTGCCTCAGGTGGTAAAATAGAACATGAAAAGAAACATTGTTGCGGTTTAGCCCAGTTTCAAAATTCGGGACTTGGTCACAGTGACTTGGACGAACTGTTACAAAATCCACAGCCGCTCGACTTTATTTTCGAAGTGACAGAGATTGATTATCCAGGAGAATATAAAAAGGAATCTTGGGCAATGAATGAACAAGAAAAGATGGACTCTGTACCAAGTTTACAGGCTGAAGGAAATCAACTGTACAAGCAAAAAAAATACTGTAAAGCTGCTGAGAAATATGCAGAGGCACTTGGCTGTCTTGAACAGTTAGCATTGAAAGAAAAACCTGGGGATACTGAATGGAGGCGGTTAGATGCTATGAAAATACCTTTACTTTTAAATTATGCACAGTGTAAACTGTTACTGAAGGATTACTATCAGGTGATAGAACATACAAACACAGTACTAGACAAGGATTCAGGTAAGTCTTTTATCAGCTCAGCTGTCAACTTTGTTGAGAGGGGCAGAAAATATCACTGACTGTCCGTTGTTGTTCATGTCAACTATTTACATTCTGCCTGAAAAATGCAATTGGTTTGATACCATGTATGTATGTATCTCAGGTGGACCACTCTCAGATTTGTTGATGCCTTCAATTCAGTATTTTTGATAAATATTTTTGTCATTTTCGTGATATTTTCAACATTTTCTTGAAAACTGCAAGTCTGATTGCTTTGATATTCAATATATATGTATCTCAGGTAGACCGCTCTTCAATTTGCTCATTGCATGATGATTTCTTCAATTCTTTTTATTTTGATGAATCATTATTTTTTGTAAAAAGTGATTTCTGATTTTGGATTTCTTTGTATTCGGTACATAAGTATTTCAGGTGGACTTCTCTCTGATTTTTTAAAAATTTCATAATTATATCTTCAGTCTCAAATTTTGATAAATATTTTTGTCATTTTGTTGTTACAGATAATGTGAAAGCTCTTTTCAGGAGAGCTAAAGCCCATTTTGCTTGTTGGAATTTTGAAGATGCTAAAAAAGATTTCACTAGAGCAGCTGAACTAGACAAAACATTATCTGGAGTAGTCAAGAAAGAATTAAAAATATTGGAGGAGACTAAGAAAGAAAAGGATCTTGAGGAGAAGACGAGACTCCAAGGATTATTTGAGAAGATGTGAAATCTATGTTCTTGTTAAGACTACATCAGTTATAAAATATTTTTTTATCAGAATACGAGTGCATGCCAATATTGTCTCAGGAAATCTGCTGCAATGCATTGCAGCTTGTGATTTCCCCGAAACTAAATACTGTATTTACTATACTTCTACTGTAAAATGTGTTTTTAAAAACTGCAGCTTTTATTAAAATGGTACAATGCAAGCACATATGATTACATAAATAACATGGTCCATGGTTAAAATAATTAAAGCAGGGGAGTCGACACCTGTGCGTGCGTCAGGTGGCCATAGCGTGTCATTGTGTTTAAACAAGCGTCTACCCACGAGCCTTTGCGTTTTTAGTGTGTGTTGTTATCGTCGCTTGGGACTCAATTCCTGCATGTGCGCTGGTGACGACCCTCCCGCTTTAATATTGGAATGATTCATTATACAATGAATGTAATTTGTGGTTTACATGAACTTCTATTAAAAATGCGCTTCTAATGGGATTAGTACAGTATATAAACTTTAGTATTGCTTAATTTTATTGTATGTGTATGTTTTTATATTTTGTATTATTATAATAGTACTTATTGTTCAGCGTTCTGCATGTGATATACTTAACTTTACACTTGTTACAAAAGGTGTTGAAATTTCTGACATTAACCCACCAAGTTTATATACCTGTATTTGGTCTATGTATGTTGAAAATATTATATTTACTGGTGCATATACAGCAATATTTAAATAATCAAGTCACTGATTTCTGTGCCTCGATATACAGTTGTATATGATATCTAATCTGATCCCAGCTTGCAAGTCATTGATCTGAACTTGTAATGTTTTCACCATTACATTGTAGATAATAAACTATAACAATTTTAAATGAAATGACTGACTTCTGCTTTCTGTTTGCCACTCAACCACTGCAACAACTTATTTTCATTACCAGATGCTATGATAAATTACAAGTTCTGAATTATTCTGATCATCATTAAAAATTGAACATCAGTAAAACATAGTGTTACAGTTGTATTAAGTTTTGAGACCCACCTAGTGTTCTTCAATCAATAAGAATGCTCCATTGCAGGACTTTATGTACACTAAATGTCATGTTTCTGAGTTTCACCTTTTTAGTCCCCGTTCGGATGCAATCCGAAAACGAGGACTTATGGATTGACCTTTGTGCATACTTGCATGTGTGTGTCTGTGTGTCCGTGTGTGCGTGCATTCGGACCTGTATCTTAGACTTGCCTGGACCAATCACAATCCGACTTCACACATACATCATACATAATATTATACATATGCACATCAATTTGTTTCACGATCTGATTCAAGATGGCCCAATGGTGGCCATTTTTGTGCTAAAAAAATCATCAAAAGCGAGTTTTTATGGATGGATTTTGTTCAAACCATGTACATACATTGGACATTATGGAACCTTGATGCATGTCATTTTATTTTTCAGATCCAATTCAAAATGGCCAACTGGCAGCCATTTTGTTTTAATGAATGCAGTTCTAGTGCCGTGCATATCTCTGCCATGCTTTGTCTGATTATGTTCAAATTTTATATATTCATTATACATCATGACTTGGATATATTGGTTTGACTAACTGATTCAAAATGGCCAAATGGCAGCTATTTTTGTGCTAAAAAAATCACTTTTGGCCTTTCAAAACTGGATCTTGGTGTTTATGTATGGATTTTGTTCAAACTTGTTACATATATTAGATATTATGGGTTCCTGATGCACATCATTTTATTTTTCAGATCAGATTCAAAATCGCTGACTGGAGGCCATTTTGTTTAAATGAATGTGCTTCTAGAGCCATATCTCTGATATGCTCTGACTGATTATGTTCAAATTTTATAGATTTGTTTTACATCATTTTATAGATACATAGATGTATTCAAAATGGCCGACTGGTGGCCATTTTGTTTTAATTAATGCTGTTCCAGAGCAATACGAACAAGATGTCAATCATTTTAATGTTAAAAAATCACCATAATCAAGCATCATCTTTTGGATCCATACTTCTGACATGTTTATGTTCCAACTATATTACTATAAACAAAATTATATATCTTAAATTAGATAACTACCGGTAATGGGGACTGTGCCATGCATGGCTTGTTGTTCTCATAAATTGTTCCAAGACTTTTAATAAATACCGTAAATTGTTTAGGACTGAAATAACAAGTTTTTCTGTTCTAAGAAGTACCGGTAACACCAAGGGAGTGTTTGAACTCTGGCGATGTGACAGACATGCTACCCATTGTGCTATTGGTATCATGATCAATCTGAATTAAATCCAAGGTATAGGCTCCAATTTATTTTTTTATTTCTCTATTTTATTCATTTATTACTATTTTTTAGGTTTGACTTGCCATTTAATTTTTTTTTGTATTGGTCGCCTTAACTACATGTACATCTGACCCTATGTATATTGGAATCCTGTGCAAATCTTTTTTACTAGTAGGTGTCAACCAATCAGAGCACAGGTTACAAACTCCTCAAAATGTAACAAAGAGTGAAACAACAAATGGCCCAATGCACTCATAGCTGAATGTAGACTAAATTAAGGCGACCAAGATACTATATACAAAAACCTGATAACTGGCTAACCCAAAAATATTCAATAAACAAAATGAGAAGAAAAAAATTGGAGCCAGTACATGTATTGGAACATGATGTTGGCCATGTTGATTTGATGTTTTTTGGGTTAGATTATGCTATTGATAAGTTGTTGGAGGCAACATTGCTTGCAACACAGCTTCATTGTCAGCCAATTAACTGATGTTATGGCTGGTTATAGGTGTATGGAACATTTTTGATGCCAGAGTAAATACTGCAACTTAACACTGCTGAACTTGTCCCTAATGTGTACAACAAAAACTTGTAATTAAAATTATGATGTGAAATCTGTATATACTGTTGCTCTATTCAACTTCTCATTTCATTTTCCTACATTTTATTTCCAGATATTAGTATAGAATAAAATTGTTTTTCTCTTACATTATATCAGAGTACATAGTATATTATATACATTTTTTTTTTCAGAAACAGAGAACACCACCATTTTTTTGTTCTTATTAATGTCTTTTATGAATGAACATGTGCCCAAAACACGTGAACGTCAAAGGCCATTTTGAGAATAGCATAAAGTTTAGCCAAACTGTTCTATAGAAAAATCATATTAGCAAAAAGTTTATTTTCCCCCCAATACCCATAACTCATTACAAAATACAGTTTTGCTGAATGTGACACTAAGTCTTAAAAAGTCTAAATGCCAAAGCTTTATACAAATGCACATTTGAAGATACTTGCGCTTGGATGTTGATATGATTCAATATAAAATATCATATTCTTTAATAGTCACTTCAATTTCTGATGACAACATTTCTTGTATAATATGAGGTTATTACGAGGATATATCAAAGTATGCACGAAGACAGTACAGCGAGAGTATCAACCACGCGCAGTGGATGTCGATGCAACGGCGTACTGTCTGAGTGCATATTTTGAGGTATCCTTGTAATAACCTTATTATTATACAACTTTTCCTTCCAACTTTTCCATCATAGGAATGGCGAAATAAAAAAAGTTTAGAACAGAATCAGCAAACTTCTTTGTGTGGAGTCTGGTCAAACCCTGGTGGCAGCCATGTTTGTTTTAATTTATTATTAGAGGACGCTTATGCACGTAATCATTCCATATTTGGAATTGGCATTTCTTTATATGGTAGGATGAAAATATCCCGTAAAATACCACAAAATTACGGCACGCTGTAACTTATGACATTACGGTGACAGATTTATAATAATAAATATTAAACTCATTATTTCTTGATTACTGTTCTTTGTTTGAAAAATGTTACTGTATTCTCTTCTGTTGAAGACTACCGGCATACTACAAAGTTGGCCTGGATGACTCACCCAGGTGCAGGAAGATGGGTAGTTTCATTTGTGTCCATTGTGTTCAGGATCCTTTTATATTCCTTTAATATATTTGTGCTCTTTCTATGCTGATATGATGCAACATAAACAAAATTAGTGTAAACATGAAGAAAATCAGTGGCCATTTTCGTCTAACATCACCTACAGTCTCTTGTAGTTTCTTGAAGACCCTCTTGCCACAGGAGTCAATAACTGACCCACCTAATTTTTGGAATTTAATTTTGACTCGAAATCCATACAATATCAATTCTGTTAAGGGGCACACAAGTTACAAGATGACAAACATCTCTTAGTCTGTCTGTCTGTCAGATTACAATGAAATGAAGTCTGGAAATGCTCTTGCTTTTGAGAATCACTATTTGGCATCTAGATTACAATGAAATGAAGTCTGAAAACGCTCTTGCTTTTGAGTACAATGATGTGACCATGCCATACTGCACCTTTCTGTGCAATGTACTGTGTGTGAAATGCAATTATCATTTGACTGTAATTCTGTCAAAATGATCCAAATAAAGCACAAAACAAAGCAGAATAAACATTTTGTTGTTACATGTGATTGAGGTCATAATCGGTTGATACTTGGAGGTAGAGAGAATGTCATAATAAATATCTACTGTCACTGCATGGAGGCATATTAAATAATAATTTGTCATAAATTGCATAAAAATATTAATTGATTTAGCATGTACAATCATCATCGTAACATGAATTGGCATTTTGAGAAAATTGGTCTAATTCCAAAATTACTATTTACATAATAATTGAAACAATGTAAAAGCAAAATAGCATTTGTTGTCACTTTTCAAAACCCAGAATATTTGTTGTATCAAGATAACAAAAATTACTTTACATCATATACGAAGCTGAGTATTATTATTATTATTTATTTCAGACAGAGTCCATATAAAGTAAATTACAAAACAAAAAGAGAAAATGAAGTAGTAGTTACTGTTTAAAATAAAATACAGTCATTAGGTTTATGCTACAAAATCAAAAAATCAAATTATTCCAGTACCACACTGTGAGTTCCAACGTATGTCACTACTATATATTACAGAGACAATGCCATTAGTAGATGTATAAACGCGTTCAGTAAATAAAGATACTAGCTTTCTATTAAGACAAGGGAATGTTTGTATTTATTTATTTATTTATTTATTTATTTTATTTATTTATTTATTTATTAACACTTACTTACTCCCCGGAGAGAGTGGCAATGGTATTAACAACACACATTGTACTGACACTACAATCCTGTGGATATCCAAAAAAAATTCCTGAAAGCATTATTATAGGAAACCCACCTGGCATTAAGCGTATACTTTCGAAAACAACACCATAATTGACAGCAATAAAAACTAGAACAATAAGTTTTGAAAAGCAATTGCTTAACCTCAGTGCTACAGTTCACAAATTTTCGCAACCAGAGATTAGCACGAACACAAAACAAACGTCTCTGGTGATCAATGTCAATATTGTCTTTAAGATCGTAAGTAATTTTGTGACCGAGGTAGTTAAACAATTCAACAAATTCTAATTTATGACTACATAGATAAACCGGTGGTATATTACTCAGTTTATGACGACTTGGAAAATACATACACTTTGTTTTCTTAGTGTTATAAATAATATCATGATCGTTAGCATATAGCTCACACACATGCAAACGATCCGTGGTACATCGTGGCCATTTCAGGATGTAAACTCGTTCTTACAATAAATTAAATATAACATTAGTATATTAGGCCCATTTTGTATGATATTTCCATTGTGTGCATGCGACACAAAACTTAATATATTGCCAAATATTTTGATTTCAATTATTTCCATGGGATACCAAATTTAGTATTTTTTGGCAAATTTGTAATTCATTATCAGTATCAGTGTGTTTAAATTTCCGCGAATTAACATTATGGCATTTTACGTCTGTCAAATAACGGCCAAATAAATACGTGGAATCATTAATTACTAAGAACCTAGCGTAGAATTGGAAATTACTCCAAATAAACAAATGATCAATTCGGGAACAGGATAATAGTATATTTGGTTATTGATGAAATAGTAGGGCGCCACCAGACGGTCTGGCTTAGCAAGTGCGTCGTGCTTCTTTCATGAAGTTGACGCTGATTGTGCACAAAGGAAGCCGCTCATCCCGCCATTGGATGGCGGTACATCGTGTATGTGGTGTTTACAAAGGACGTGGAGATGATCCGTGGTACATCGTGACTTAATTCCGTTACCCAATGGCTGACACGCCCCAAAACAGATGACGAGATTTGACAGGATCGGCCAATGCGCATGCGTATAAAACAGCTGGTACTAATATCCTAATACCCTAATAACTTATTTTGCACTCGTACAATGCAAAATACATATTTGATTAGGTTGGTTGGCCATCAAGTACCATCCTATGGCACCCAATTCATATATCACCAATATCATAGTACAGAGTTATGTTAACAGCGAGTCACAAATAAAACTAATATACTAAATTTTTATTTAATTAATTGTACGGATGAGATTACATTGTGAAATGGCCACGATGTACCACGGATCGCAAACGTTTGCGCAAGCCTTTGATAATAATAAAAATAATAACTTTATTACACTACTATGCCATCAGAGGGCGCAGTATGGTAAATAAAATACAAATCATAAGAAAAAATACAGTAGCTAGACTATAAGATAAAATTAAAAATAAAAGTTTAATAGGAAAAACAAATTAAGGATAGTTACAGGATTCTCCCAATGTAAAGGTGATAGCTATCATATACCTGATTTCTGTTTTGCCTTATTTAGAAACTTTGCCAGGGGTATGAAGCACGTCATTATTTTAATGAAATTATCTGTTTTATTTAGTTTATTTTTAATTCCTATTTCCTGAAACAGCTCCCCTCTTTCTTTATTGAGAAATTCACAATCTAGAATAAAATGTTGTTCGTCCTCAACTGAATTTGTATTACATTTTTTACAAAATCGCTCATCCGCAGGAATTTTTGGTCGTTGTTGTCTGCCTCTTTCAATTTCTAAATTATGATCACTAAGCCTAAATTTACTCACAATTCTCCGAAGGCTGAAGTTTGTTATTTCGGTCAGGTAAGTTTCTATTTTCAAAAACGATTTAAACAATTTATATGTTCTCATTTTATTGCCATGTTGGTCCACGTTGATTCTGTCAGAGTTGTGATCAGGCTATAAGGTATTTCATCGTCAATCTATTAAGGTTTTATTGCTTTACTACTACCGGGTACAATTTTGTCATGCATTGCTGTTTTGATAGAGGGCGCAACGGGGCACACAAGCTTTAATAAGTCATCTACATAAAAGGTTGCCCCTACCGTTGTACCTTTAACGACCGTTTGAGGGAAGACGTCTGTCAAAGGTAATGCTTTATATGGTCCACGTTGATTCTGTCAGAGTTGTGATCAGGCTATAAGGTATTTCATCGTCAATCTATTAAGGTTTTATTGCTTTACTACTACCGGGTACAATTTTGTCATGCATTGCTGTTTTGAAGTTTGCTTCATGTGAGCACTTATACACAAAACTGAGCTGGGAATTTTAGTCAAGTAACTCATGATATGCTCATTTTCTATGATGGGCTGGAAACAAAAAGATTCTTTTGTTTGTTTGTTTTTTAAAGTTCACCTCGGAATAAAAGACTGAAATGTTGACAATATGATACTTAACATTTCACTGGCTATTCTCCTAATTCAACTTCAAGAAGTGGTCTGCCAATGTGGATACAAGGTAACATATGAACAAACATACTATCTGGAAAGGGGGTGTGTCACGTTGTACTATCCTATTCACATCACAGGCGCTCGGAACGTTTCCTGGATAATAAAAAATGACCTAAAGTGGGATCGGCATATAATATAATATTATTATATGAGTAGTAGGAAAATTTATGCCGATCCCACTTTAGGTCATTTTTTATTATCCAGGAAACGTTCCGAGCGCCTGTGATTCACATCATGAGATCATTCAGAGGTCAACAGTACAATATATATCTGATTGTACATTGCATCCAGGATTTGCACACAGTCTATGTGATATAGTGATTTACTAAATATTTATAAAATCAATTTTTCTGCACACAATTCTAATATTCTCACTTTATTATAAAGAGGTAATATTGATAACTTATTTTAAAATAATTTAATTAGCTTCTGCCAGACAGAGGCCGAAAGAAAGGGGGATTATATTTTGGGTTCTGTCATGCGTCAGTCCATCTTTCCAACTATCAGCTAAGACTCTTGTATCTCTGACATGCACAGATCAATTTCATTGACATTATTTTTATAAAGGTAACTTATTCTGGTCGACAGGTGTACCGGTACATCAAGTTTTTATTTTGATTCATCGACACAGTGGAAATGGGTGCAAAAAAATAGTCATTTTTGATCTAAAACAATTTTTTCAAAAAGTGGTACAAAAGTAAATTATAATGGAATCAATTTTCTACTGACAATTTCTGGTAGTCTATGCACCATTAGGTAGTGTTTTTGGACACAATATGGTCATTTTTTGTCAAAGATGGAGTGAAAATGATGTTTTCTCTGTAAAATGATACATGAAGCATTTTTGTAAAAAAAAACAGCTACAAATTCAAATTTGAATGGTATACATTTCTACTGGCATTTTATGGTTATCCATGCACTTTTAGGTTTTGTAAAACAGTGTGGTAATTTTTGGCAAAAAATGTTTTAAAAATTATGTTTTTCTTGTATCTGCATATGCATGGAACAATTTTATTCAAATATTGGCACAAATACAAAACATATTAATAGAATTCATGTTCTACTGACAACTTTTAAGGTGATAGTTTGTGCAAAAAATGGTAATTTCAGGTCTAAAATGGTAGTGAAATGATGTTTTCTTTTGCATTTTGACATACATGGAACTATTTTTGTTAGCAATTGTTACAAAGGCAAATTATACTGGAATATGTATTTTACTGACACTTAATAGAATAAATTGCTTTTAAATATGAACAACAAATTAAAAAAATTTCCCTCCACTGTCTTTTATAATATTAATCAAGCATAAAATATTAAAATACAACGTCACTTATTTGATCTTGTACTGGTACTATATGACATCTTATGTCTTGTTTGATATGTTTGATAGGAATAATTATGTTTTATTGTTTAATGTTGTTTTTGTTGACTGATAATACGACTGTTATAATATTAAAATCATGAAAAACTCAAATACACCCCAGATTTATCTATTATGTACTGATAAAAGATACACACTAGCATTTTTAATTTTGGATAACAAATATTACTGTTTGCTCCCAAATAATAAAAATTATGATAAAAATGATTTAAGTCATTACTTTTATTTGACCCCCTAGGCTTGTGAGAAAACTAAAGATAATCCTGTACTCAATATTCATCTTGTGCCCCACACACATGATGATGTGGGTTGGCTGAAAACAGTGGATCAGTATTACTATGGAGGTAGGCTATCAGAGTAATGACATTATGATAATTTATAACACTAAATATTAATTCTTATATTATCAATAAATGTAAAGTTGAATTAAATCCATCAATCGTACTGTCATTAGTAACATCTATGTATTTAGAGACCATTAATTGTTTCCTTACATAAACTGAGAAGCGATTGGTCAAAAAAAGTTATTTTCAAACCATCTCTGTTTCATAAACAAATAATTTAACGTATGTAGTTGTGTGATGGAGGATTCACAAACTGGTTGCTTAACTATTCACAAAAGGGAATATATATATATATATATATATATATATATATATATATATATATAATTCCGTCATAAGTGAGAGACGCTGTAATTCTATTCAGTCTTTCATGATCATGTTATTGACACTGAATCTGTATGTGGAGATCATTATTGACCAATCATAACACTGAATATATATGTGGTGTATTTTATTGACCAATCATAACACAGAATCTATATGTGGTGTATTTTATTGACCAGTTATTACACAGAATGTAAGTGGAGTGCATTATTGACCAATGCGATGTATATGTTGATGACCAATCATAACACACAATCTGTATGTGGAACGTCCATGATAAAATAGAAATAAAAATATTATATTTTGTTGTTCCTCGAAATGTGTAGTAATCTACTTCTCTTCTGCTCTCTTCTGCTCTCTTCTGTTCTTTCTACCTCTATTAGATTAATCTCTGATTAAAAAACTATATTATAATATCTCTATTACAGTTTACACATTTCAATTATAGTATTTTTGTTGTTTGATTTCAGCGAATAACTCCATCCAACATGCGTCAATACAGAGCATACTTGATACAATCATGTTATCACTCAAAAGGAATCCAAATAGAAAATTAGCATATGCCGAAATGGCATTCTTTAATCGTTGGTGGAAGGAGCAGAAAGAGAGTGTACAAGAGCAAGTTAGGAATTTAGTGATAAAAGGTGATGACTTATTGATTCAAGGGGAAGTCAATGTTGCCATTATTTGTAGTTTATGTGCATACAGAGAAATCTAACAGGAAAAGATTTCTGTGAAACAATTTTTTATAATTTCTTCTTCAATTTAAGATTTAAGATGAAAGCAATTTTCCAGTACCTTGATCAACATTTTTTGAAAATTATTGGTCTAAAACCGCAAAAGATGACAAAAATTAACCTTACTTTCATAGTGCATCATGGGAATCAATACAGCCTACCAGTAGATAACAGTGCAGCATTCTCATGTTAACGGGTGATCAGTGTATGGTGCACCATGGGAGTTTTACCATTTTGTACAGCTTCTTCAATAAAGTAATCTATAATAATATCTGCATTATATATTTTTTAAGTATACACATGAACTAACTTCATTTTAACATTGACTTCTCTTTTCAAGTTGATTTATTGCCAATTCAAGTGTGACTTGTACATTTGAAAAGGGTTAATAAATCATTAACTGTATTAATCTCCCATGATGTGCATTATGTCATTCATCTTTCAGCCAATCAGCATATAATTCCAGAATTACAGATAGTCCTTGATTATGGATCAGTTCAGTATATTTTAGATTCTGTTGTTGGATTATTGCAAGGGTCCAGTCACCGAAAGTTTGTGTATGTTGAAATGGCATTCTTCATGCGTTGGTGGCGTCAACAAAATGAGGAGATGAGAAATATTATTAAAGATCTAGTTAACAAAGGTAGTCCATGTGTCCAGAACAATGTTATTTCTTCCTTTGACAACTAAGACAAGCAACACAAGAACCCAACTCATGAGTTGTGCAATTATTGCAATGACTTGTCAAGACATCCTTATCTTTTGCTTAAATTTTTTTTTATCCACAGCGAACTAAACTTTTATTGGTATATGATTGATAAAAATATTTTGCTAATAAACATGCAACTATTATGCAAATTTGCTAATTAATATTCAGATTTTCTGTAAATTATATGTAAAATTTTTTTTTGAAGTTTTTTTCTCAACTTGCTAAAGATTTATTTTGTATATCAGCAGTAGTTACTGTAAAATATTTGTTTTTTGTAGGACAACTTCAGTTTGCTGGTGGAGGATGGTCACAGAATGATGAGGCAGCCACTCATTATACAGCTATTATTGATAACATGGCATATGGAATGAAATTTTTACAAGATACATTTGGAGATTGTTCACGTCCATTAGTTGCGTGGCAGATTGATGTGTTCGGTCATTCTAAAGAACAAGCAGCTTTATTTGCTATGGTTGGTGGGATTCCACATTTTTAATATTCAGACTTTCAGTTTTTGTGTCAGTTAAAAATTATCACAATTTTATTTGTTTTTTAGAATTTTATGAAAAATCAAAATCAAAACAATTATTATAACTATTTTAAAATTAAAAAATGCTTAACATGGTCCTCGTTTTTAGACATTTGAGCTGACACTAAGTAATTGTGTCTTAAAAATGTGTCATGGATATATACATTGACACATGTTCAAAGAGATGCATGATGATTTACACAATAATATCTTAATTGCATCTTTAGAAATACAATTTTTCTATCATTTAATAGCAATATGAACATCAGTGTGCTATGTCATACAATAAAATAAGGTTGATTGGCAGCCATTTTTATATTTCGCTAAATAAAATTGGAGCTGAAGATCATATGAGTTACTTGAGTAACTGTCGTCTTTGATTTGCGTTATACCTATAAGCTAGCTTCTGCATATTTTTGCAGCACTAGAATTACCCAGGGTGCATTATTTTTTGTGTTTTTAAATCTACACCATTAACAGTTATTGTAATGTATCTCCTACCTTTTTTCAGATGGGTTTTGATGGTGTGTTTTTTGCCAGAATAGATGCAGCTGATAGATTACTGCGTAAAGCAGACAAAAGACTGGAAGGAATGTGGCATGCCAGTCAAAGTTTGTCATCTGCCGCTGATTTATTTTATGGTGCTTTCTATGATCATTATTCACCACCTGATGGTTTTTGTTTTGATATTCTCTGTGATGATCAACCAATTCAGGTATCAACAAATTAAATTCAATGCTACAAATATGTATTGACAACCTGATGGTTTTTTTTTGATATTTTCTGTGATGATCAACCAATTCAGATATTAACCAATTAAATTCAATGTTACAAATATGTATTGACAACCTGATGGTTTTTGTTTTGATATTTTCTGTGATGATCAACCAATTCAGGTATTAACCAATTAAATTCAACGTTACAAATATGTATTGACAACCTGATGGTTTTTGTTTTGATATTCTCTGTGATGATCAACCAATTCAGGTATTAACCAATTAAATTCAATGTTACAAATATGTAACCTGATAGTTTTTGTTTTGATATTCTCTGTGATGATCAACCAATTCAGGTATTAACCAATTAAATTCAATGTTACAAATATGTAACCTGATAGTTTTTGTTTTGATATTCTCTGTGATGATCAACCAACGTTACAAATATGTACTTATTTTGTTTTCATCAATTTTATTGATGATGTTGATATTTTTGTTTTCATTTTCAGGATGATCAAGACTTACTTGATTACAATGTTGATGAAAGGGTTGATACATTTGTCAAGTTAATGAAAGAAGAGGTATGATGATTGGCTCTTTTGGATCATGTGATATCTGATATAATCGCTGATTGGCTGATTTTATGGTCAATATTTTTCCATGTGCATACAATTTTTTTCAGTAACAGAAATATTACCAAAATTATCATTTAAAAGAAAGATTGTTCTGTTATAATTTCATTGATTTATTGTTTTGTTTTTTCTAGGCTAAATCTTTCCAAACCAACCACATCATGTTAACTATGGGAAATGATTTCAATTATGAAAATGCGAATGAATGGTTTAAAAACATGGATAAATTGCTGAAGTATGTGAATATGAAGGAAAATGAAACAAACGTACACGTGTTGTACTCATCTCCTGCATGTTATTTGTATGCATTGAATCAAGCTGATGTCACATGGAGTAGTAAGACAGATGATTTTTTCCCGTATGGCAGTCCGTTCAATTATTGGACTGGATTCTATACTAGTAGACCTGCTCTGAAAGGATACATACGAATAGCTAATAAAGTCTTACAGGTACTTTTTGACACCTTCAGAAAATACATGTCCCACCCAATTTTTTTTCAATTTTTTCAATAATTTTGATTAATACCTGTAGTTAGTTGGTAATTATGGCCATTTGGTCCAAAATTACCGGTAACAAAGAAATTGCAAAAAATACATAAAATCTGTGATTTTTTGGCACCAAAATTTGAGTGTGAAAAATTATGACATTAAAAGGTATCAACCTGTTGAAGGTGATCATTTTTTCTGCCAACATTTTGTAGTAATGTCTTTTTTTATTTTCTATAATTTTGTTGTTTTGCACTGAAGGGAAATAATTTCATGCTGGATGCGGGTATTGAATGTCATTGTTGAAAAAATATAGAAGAATTCATGTAAATTTATTCTGTGAAAGTTTAGAAAAGACATGTGTGCGTCTTTGGATGTGTTATGTTTCAGGGGCATCTTTTTTTCTTGTACATTTAATTGAAGAAAAATTAAAATAAATGATATTTACTTGATTTATGATGCAATATTGACAACTTTAAAATCATTTTTCTGATAATTAAGGTATATGAATATGGTATGATGAGTTGAGGCATGATTTGTTTACAGTGCACTGAATTTTATTTAATCCATATTCTGTTCTGTTTTGAATAATTGAGCACTACTAATATCGAAGACTAACGATATATTATTTTCCAGACTTGTAAACAAATCAAGGCAGTATCTGGTGTGGGTGCAGATCCTGTTGCTCTTAGTACGTAACTGTAATGATTTGAAGCTATGACGTTTAGTTTAGTTATTTGCATAATGATATTGATACATTGTATGGAACATCTCGTGAGTATTTAGACTCAGTTCCAGGCCTAGCAGTTGAGCAAGAAACACCTTGGCTACAAGTGCTCCTCTCCAGTGTGTTATTCTCCTCCCGGATCTGGTGACCAATACTCACTTGGTTCACTCTACCTTGAGAAGTCTGTTCTCAGTTTACAGTAACACTAAACTATACTAACCTAGCTTGTAGCCATAATGCATTTTTGTCATGCTTGGACTGAAGTTTAAACACATACATTTGGTCGATATCATCCTGGTAGTCATGCAATATTTAATGCCTATAATACAAACATGCACTGAACACCAGTGAAATATTATCTATTTATCTGACCCACAAAAACAACATGTGATACTTAGAACAGCAAGCATGATAGTCAGTTATTATTTATCTAAAAATGAAATTTTTTTATAATTTTCCTGACACTTTTCCTTCTATCTTAGATAAAATTCAATATTTTGGTCACATTCTTAAAATTAATTATTTATGTTAATTTATTACTATTTGTACAATAATTATTTCAGAAGACGCCATTGGAATTGTACAGCATCATGATGCAGTCACGTAAGTAAACATTTATCTCCAAAAACTTTATTAAAACTATTTGACAGCCATTTACCGGTAGTTTCCAAATGGCAGAAAGCATAGGTTTGTCCATTAATAAAGGTAATTGTTTTGATATTTCAGCGGCACTGAAAAACAACACGTGGCCAATGATTACGCTAAACGACTTGCTATAGGAATTGACGAAGGCCAGGTAACTACATTCATATTTTAATATTTGGTGAATTAATTGAGCATAATGCAAGTATATTATAAAATAAAAACATTTGTCATTTGACTTGCAATACCACTTTTTAACACGCTGTCATCAAATTTAACAGAGTGGAGCTGTTCATATAGGTCTGTTGTCAACACTACCGGTATTTTCAATTTTTCTATCAAGCCAATGACTTGATATGTCGGTACCTTCAGTAGACTTCTCTCAGATTTGTTCATTTCATAACATTATCTTCAATTCTCTATTTTTAGGGGATATTTTTGTCATTTTTTGTCTTGTGATATGACAAGAACATTATGAAAACAATAATCATGACAACTAGTTTTTGGTCATTTCAGACAACTTATATGAGGTAGAATAACTGAAAATATGATACAAATTGAGAATAGCGTGGAACTGTTTGTTGTTCCAAGAAATGGAACGGAAACATTTTTGATGAAAGCAAAATTGTATACAATATATCAATCATATTTTTTCCAGAAAATAGAAAATGATGGTATTGCTCAGTTGATTAAAATAAACGCAAGTCAGCCATCACTACAGTTTGAATTCTGTAACAATCTGAACATAAGTATATGCCACGTGACGGAAACTCTAAAGATGGTAAGTTTTAAAAATGTTGTCATACCGACTGTGGAATGGAAGACAACAGAATTTTGGCACAAAAAGTAGGCCTGCATCAAGGATTTTGATATTCCCAGTAAAAATGCATTTATGTATAAATCCTCAACTCTCCAGACATATCAGTGCATTTATAAATTTTGATTCACCACCTTTTGTTATTCGACATAGCCTGTGTTGATAATTTGACAAATATTTAAACTTCCCCTGGGGAAGAACATTGATAAAATATGCAAGCTTTTGACAAATTCTTCTTTCAATTTAAACAATGGAATAACAATGAATGAATAAATGAAAAAAAGTATTACCAGCTGGAACTGAGGAGTATGTATGCAATTGGGTTGTATATCTGGATCTATTCCGAATAGATTGTTATGTATCAAGTCATCATGTTATTAACTCCAGTAACTTTTACAGTTTACAGTGACTGCATACAATCCTCTAGCATATCAAGTTTTAAAATATATCAGACTACCTGTCAATGGGATGCATTATTCTATCAAAGATCCAGATGACAACACTGTCAAGTATCAGGTACATTCACAATGAAAATGAAATGCAATTCATGCTTATTCATTGAAAATAAAATAAAATAAAATACTTTGATAGTCAATAATAATGTTGAATATGATAGAATCGTAATTTGTTTTTGCATCTGAAGTATCTAAGAATGTAAATTGATTCATATTACTGTATACATCAATGGCAACATACATCATGTTAAAGTAGTTATGTTTTTGGTTAGGTGGTTGAGGTTACCAAGGCAACACAACATGTTCGAAAGCAAAGAGGAAATGCAAGCCATGAATTAATATTCCCAGTTAATATTCCTGCTGTTGGGTTCAGTACATATACAGTAACTATGGACACGGTTAAAAACAGTAAGACATATGTTCACTAAAGAATAGATTACTTTATTAGTTCAGAAAGTTTGACATTCCGTTTTTGATTGTCAACTGAAAATGTCAGTTGAATTGAAGATGCTGGAATAAAAACAGTAGGAATAAATTCCAATTAAAGAAACAGAATTACTCTGAAAGAAACTGTTTTTTTAAAAGCAGTGTTATGAAATGTTATGAAATCAGATTTTTAGGCAAACATACACTATGGTTGGTATGAGTTGTCAACAACATTAATGGTTACTGGTAGTTTGATTGATGCAAAATTCCTCATTATAATGCTCTCCTAATTACATATTTAATTAATTACTAATTACATAACATTTCATATAAAAAAATCTCATTTTGCAAGTATTGATTTGTCATCTATTCACTTGTTGCAGAATATCGTAATTTGCAGACAAGAGCAGTGCATGCTGGGATAGATGACACTACAATAAGCAATAATCATCTCAGTTTGACGTTTGACGGCAAGACAGGTTTACTGAAATCAATCAAGAATATGGACGATGACATCATGTTACCAGTCAGGCAAATGTTTTACTGGTACAGTAGCAGTACTGGTGATATCATATCTGATTCTTCATCTTCCCCATACATCTTCAGACCCAATGGTACAAAACCATTCCCGGTATTTGATACTACCGTCAATCTGAAAGTATTTAAGGTAAGGCATATTGTTATGTATTGCCATGTCATGTTTGAAAATTATGGGAAAACAAATTAGAATATTGAGGGTGTCCTTAGAGATTGTAAATCAAGGGAGAAACTGAAATGATGACATCTTGGGTCATTGTGGGGAGATTCATTTGAATTATTGATCTTTTATTCATAACCATGTTTTCTTCGTATTTCATTTTTTGCATGTAATGCTATGAGAAACTAGCACACCCAGTTGTAATTTGGCCAATATTTGTTCCGAACGTCGGAGTAAACACTGTATTCGTAATCGGGCAATGAGAACGCCTCCCGCCCTACAAATTGTTACTTGACGCGATATTGGCAATCGGCAACATTGTATGTTTTTGCGCTCGTTTTGAGCAGTTGCTTTCCAGTTGTTTACGAGTTAACATCTGTATTACGTTGTTGTTGAAGAATAAACGAGATTGAGTTCCAGTTACATGACGTGTCCGTTTCAGTGTTCACTTCCGTGACTGAGAAGACCCGAACCTCACCCTTCCCCCACAGTCATGCATACTGCATTGTAATTGCCTCCATATGTTTGATATGGGTCCCATGCAACGGATACAATGCATACAGTTGAAATGTGCTTTATCCATTTTACCCACAGACATGTATATTTTGATATATCGGTAATAATAAAGTCAACCCACACAATACATGTATGTTACCATTAAAAAAGTTAAATTTAAATATATAAAGCTTGTTTTTTAGGGAGTTAGCAGTCTTACCTTTTTAAAGGCAAGTCTGAGATTATGTTTTGATCTATTTAAATCAACATTTGATATATTAAAAAAAAAAAACATATTTCATTTTATTGTTGCTCTATTTTTTTATGATGACTCTTTGTTATTTCAACAGCATCCTGTATTGTATTTTTCATACATGTATCAACATCATAATAAAGATATGATTACATGAAGTTATTATTACAAATTGACCAAATTATTGTGGTACAGCTGTTATACACTACAAAAACTGAAAATATTGATATATTGGCATAAATTTATAGGGTTGTACTATTTCTCACAAACAGTACATTTCCTAGATTGACATGAATTTATGGTCCACCTAGCCTGACATATACGGTAGGCATGAGTGTCGCCCTCATCGGTTGAACAGCATCAGACCCTACAAATGCCTGACAGAATAGTGTAATAGCAAAAGTTCATGCCTCCTTGCAATGAGTTTCAAGGAATATCCATTTTGGTGGTCATGGTATCACCGTCAATCAAAGGCGTGTTTGCATTGTTTTCAACGAGATGATAAACATTTGGCGTAAATTTGACAGCATCTTATCACACATTATGACTACAAACAAATAAACTCTGCTGTGAATGGTTACTCTCTGATCGCTGTCACTATCTGACATTCCTGCAATTTGATTGGTACCGACAACAAATCGGTGGGGAAGTGAAAAACTACATCGTTCTGTTAGGCTATGGTTCTTCAAGATTACTTGGTGCTTGTGCAGAATAAAGGGTGCACCACTGGAAGATAATATTCATCTTGACCATTTGTGAAATGACCACTGCAATTGAAAATTGAACTCGAAAGTGTAAACGCTAAAATTTGATTGATGACTTATTTGTTACAGAGTAACTTGTTTGAAGAGGTTCAACAAGAATTTGGGCCGGGATTGAGTCAAGTAATTAGGCTGTATAAAGGTCAACAGCATGCCGAATTTGAATATACAGTGGGACCTATACCTTTTAAGTATGTAGTATTAGAGATAAATATAATTTTTTTTTTTGCTGGAATTTAAACGATATGCAATAATACATGTACTGATTTATTCAATATTGCATATTGCTATATTGGTTCTATAGCAATGTGCCATATTTACTTTTGTAGAAGCGGATATCTAATAGCAGCACACAAAAACTAACAATAGAGTAAATACAGTATATAATAGTTCTTCTGAAAAAGTTCTTTTCATCCTGATATATTCAACTCATGACAAATATTCCCATCTTGAAGTAGCTCCTCCATGTGTACATCATTGATGACCAAACCATGGCTTCGACTTTTATAATTTTTTGAGGAATGTCTTGTTGTTTTCATTCTACAAATTTGTAACCAAACTTGTAATTTTATATTTGTAGAGATGGCCTTGGCAAGGAAATTATCAGTCGATTTGACACTTCTTTGAAAAATGATGGTATTTTTTATACGGATTCTAATGGTAGGCAAATAATGAAAAGAAGGTAGAGACTTTATTATTCAATTAGAATAACTATACCAGACTCTTATGTTCAGTTTTTTGTAATTAATGAAATGTGTATATATTCCATCAACTCATCAATTCGGATGATGGTGTTCATGGTATTGAACGTAAAGTGAAAGCAGTCAAGGTTTCAGTACTTTTGTAATTTGTTTTTACCAGACGAAATCATCGTGATACTTTTCCATATATCAATACCGATCCAGTGGCTGGCAATTATTATCCAATCAACACCAAGATATTTATCAAGGTAAGATATTGAAATAAACATGAAAAGCGATTCAGCACAAGTCAGTTCGGTCCAGTGTGACCTGGATCAGACTGAGCCAGTCCAGTCTAAAATAGACTTCCACCATAATTTACCAGACCATGCTAGTCCTGGACTGGACTTGAACCATAATTTACCAGACCACTAGTTCAGTATAAAACGATCCAAAATATACATGAATTAGATAAGATACCTGTCCAATCCAAGGTTAGACCAAGCCTGTTCAAGTTGGTCTGAAACATCCCATAATATGTCAGCATCTATTGCATTCATGTTATGAATGCAAGTGTTCATTGTTATTCACTCCTCCACATCCATAACACTATATTGACAAGTCATGTGACAAGTCATGTGACATTCAGATTTATCATTCAGTCTAATCTAATTATTTTTGAATTGTTAGGATAACAATACACAGTTGACTGTTGTCACAGATAGATCACATGGTGGCAGTAGCATACAGGATGGATCTCTAGAAATCATGGTAAGTTTAAAATAATTGATAGAACATTTTGCTGGACCAGCTACAATTTAGACTCGCGTGATTATACCACTTTTGGTCATGTGACCCGTTGTTTTACCACAACCATTATTTCTGTATACATATTGTGGTACTGTAAAATACTTTATTTTCGCTTGGAATTAATTTTCGATATTTTCGCTGAAGGAACGATTCAGTGAAAATAAAATCCAGCGAAAATACCTTTTTCTCTATATTTTACATTCAACTCGTCAAAAAACAGTGAAAATAAAATCCATACAAAACATCCAAAAAGTCTATTCAGCGAAAATTAATTCCAGCTAAAATAAAGTATTTTACAGTACTGGCCACACTTGTATGGATCTGTGGAGTGTAATTGCTACAGATAACAGTAACATAATGTGCAACCTTGGCTAAAACTATGCAGCTTTCAAGGTTCAGTGTCTGGAGTTGACAAGGAGATAGAGTCCTATTGAACTACTGAGAAAGTTGGCCAAAGATGGGATTTAAACCCATAACATCAACCACAGCAGGTAGAGACTTTACCAACCGAGTTATTGCGGAATTTGATGAAGGTTCTCGACAAATACACTCAATAGAATGATCATTTCAATGTCATGTGATATGCATTGACCTTTTTTTTATTCATTCACTGTGCAATGCAACTGCTGGCAGAATCTTTTAATTTTATTTTTGTTCACGGTACAAGTTTCAAATACACTCTCAATAGTGTGGGTTTACATATACCGGGTATAACAATTACTAGGCTACTTTGACAGAAAATCTGTTGTAACTATAATTTTACAACAAATTAAATAGGTTCACAGAAGACTGTTGTACTATGATGGAGGTGAAGTGGAAGCCTTGAATGAAACTGGTCAGTTTGGTGATGGCCTGATAATAAGAGGTAAATACTATATCAGTTTAGAAATGCCATCCAAGTCTGCAGCTGTCTATCGACCACTGGCAATAGAAACCCTGATGAAACCGACATTAATGTTCACAGCTCTCGATCCAGATTGGAAGAAGAAGTATAAAACTCAGGTAAGAGTGGGAAAAATGATGCATCATGGTATAGATTATGTTATAGTTTGAGAAAAGCCTTTGAATAATTTTGCTATGTGGTCACCATAGTAGCAAACTCACTATGCAACTTGTTTTGTTAGTATTCCTCCTTGACAACGAATCTACCAATCAATGCTCATCTCTTCACGTTGGAAAACTGGAATGATGACGTCCTGCTACTGAGATTGGAACATCCATTTGAAATCAACGAAGACATCAACCTGTCCAAACCAGTTAACATATCATTGAAGGTTTGTTATGTATTACCTCTTCCATATAATGTGAACAGTAAGTTGCTAATAGCAACAAATTAACAGGATTAATTACCAACAACCACAATCAAGAATTAAATTTTTAATAATTTCTTTCCAGAATCTGTTCAAAAAATTTGATATTATCAGAGTTCAAGAGACAACTTTGGATGGTAATCTATCAAAAGATAAAGAGAGCAGGTTGTCATGGAAACTAGACAATGGATTCAAAACACCAGGTACTGGTACCATCAATCATAGGGCTTACCTAAATTGTCTGTCTTAACAGCAGGATGATACTGCTAACTTTTCACTGAATTTGCTTAGAAGTTTATTTTTTTTAATTTTCAAACAAAAAAATGCAGCAATTAAATAAATCCTGTTCAATATGGGACTCATAGCAATGTACATAACATGTGTAAAACAGATTGTTTACATTTGTTTGTTTTTTTTGCCTAGAAAATAGCATAACAAGAAATAATTTTCACAAAAACCGCACTATTTTGTATTTTAGTCATCTCATGGTGTTTTTTTGTATTTAAAAAAAAAACAATACAACTTTTAAGCAAGTCCACTGCAAATGGTAAAATAAGAATTTATTTTTTACCTTTTCAATTGTGACAGTAAACAGAAGTTGATTTTAATAATTCTATTTTGTACCAATTTTCCACTTAAGTTCACCAGACAGAAAAAAGATCACAGTAATTGGTGGAAATATTTTTTACCTGAATATATTACCACATAGGAATCATTCTCCTGATTAAAATTGTTTGCCCTATATATAATTACATGCATGCCCATGTTTATAAAGGGAAAGCTATACTGCCATGTGGACCAGCTGGGCAGGACAATCATTGTGCTACACTGGTTGATTTCATTCAGCATTTCAAAATTTTTGTTTTTATTTCTAATTTCAGGTTCTGTAGTAAAAGACTCCCCTCATATACAAGGTGATTTATTGGTGACATTGAATCCGATGCAGATTAAAACATTTCAAGTTCAAATAAAGAAGAAATAAGACACATCACAGATCATATTCATGACTTACAATAACTTCTCAAGCTAATCCAGCAAACATACTATAGCTTTAGATTTGATTTTTAAATGAATTTCTAGAAAAATATTTTATGATAATAAATGATTTGTCTGATTTTCTTGTGTTATTTTATTCACATTCAAGAATGTGATAGATTAAAATGACTTGTCTCGTGTGTACTTCAGAGCACCATCATTGTTTGATAGTGAAATGAAAGCTGTGGTTAAATTTCTGACAGACTTGATTGAGTGTGAATGTTTATAATGACCAAAAAGGTGGTACTAACCCCTGGTATGTTTTGCTGGCCAAATTTGAAGCCTGTGAATATCAAATAATAAATATTTCTTAGGTAAGTTGTGTTTAGTGCATACCCGAAGCAGAATTGTACCAGCAATGCATGATGGGACTTATTGTACTGAAGACAATATGTTTTCATTAAAACTCATGGATGCCATGACTTGATTTAATTTTGGACCAAGTTGCTCACAATTAAGAGATTTTAACTATGTAACTAATTAAGGGAATTTTAATTTTCAGATGAAAGTAAAGTAGTCAGGGTCTGAGAACCGTAGTTGATCACACTTGCCGATGAAGTCACTCAATTTTTTAGTTACCACTTCATCTTTCTTCCCGATTCGCACGTCAAAGTCACTTCCTTGTCAAGCCATACCCAACGAATTTTTAAAAAATTTGTATTACTCATACTATAGTGTGACACTAAAAATTTGATTTACTTACTTGCTTCTTGTCCCATTACACTGTATGCTCTATGTACAAGGGAGCAGTGCTCTTTTTATTACGATAGAAAATTATTCACTGTGTTCTATTGGCTTTGCATTGCTACATTTGTGATGTAAAAATAAAATCATATTTATTCAAACTAACTTAAATCACTTCACATCGGCTTCTTTTCTGTTTCAGCATAGTCATACAGGTGTTTATGTTCCACAGCCAAAGCGTTCTATGCTGCTTAGTAGCATGGTTTGAGGAGTGAAACACAGGGATGAAAATGAGATTTTCAGCTGAAAGTAAAGTAGCCGGGGTCTGAGAACCGTAGTTGATCAAATCGTTACAATACAGACACTGTTCCCGGGACCTCGCACTTGCCGATGTAGTCACTCAATTTTTTCAGTTACTACTTCATCTTTCTTCCCCATTTCGCACAATCAAAGTCACTTCCTTGTCAAGCCATGCCCAATGAATTTGTTACAATGTCTTTATCAATCTCTCGCACAGCTGACTCATTGTCTTTTGTAAACAATGTTCACCATTATCGCTGCATCAAACTTGTAAACAATGATCCAACAAAATTGTGTCGTTGGTGAAAAGAGAAATGAAAGCTCTTCACTGATTAGCCTGTCAGAACAAACCCAGCCAATCATGTTAATCATTTCATATTACATGAACACTTTGAAACGACTTCGGATTTTAATATTGTACTGATGAAAAGAGTCGCAAACATTCTGCATTGGAGACACAGCGAGTTGTCTCCCTTCGACGATACACTGATACAGCCCTCTGATAACAATGACCTGACAGCGTGTTCACTTCTGGTGAATGAATAAAAATTTGTATTCTTACCCCTCCCTAAAATTTGCTCTTCAAATTTAGACATTTCAGAAAATCAATCCCTGGGGCTTAGAAATCTGTGGATCTCTCAAAATTCTCATCCCTGATTATTGACAAGTACAGTCAATGCATTGGCTTTTCTTACCAATAGAAAAATTTTATTAATTTCCAAGCTTTGCGGTAAAATTCATTATCAAACAGTGTATGCATCAGTACAACCCGTACACAGAAGCAGCTTATGAACTGAAAGATGTAGACTAATTTGTGTAACATTTTCGCCAATATTTTGTTTCCACAGATATATACCGGGATTTGGTAGCTTAAAAGCATGGGTACCAAAAAACGGGTTTTCAATGCTGAAAACTAAATCACTAAGTGTCACAAAACAAAAATACATCTGATAATACAACTTTGTAGTATTGTTTGTCACTGTACAATAAATATGGAACACGCAAATTATTATGTTTAGTTGTATATATAATATTTAATACACATAGAAAAATATCTTTTTCAAATAATGGAAATAAATCATATCAAACTTCTACAAATTGAATATTTTGTGAAATAAATTCCTTGAACCATAGACACTGCAATACCCAGTCAGTTGATAAAGTTAGATGGATAAATGAATGAATTGATACAGCTTATAAAACGGAAAGAAAAAAATTGTGTTCATAGAATCTATTCTCCTGCAAGGGATTTCAGACTGTGCACTTGTTTTACAAGACTACTGATTTTATCGCCTCTGGAAAGAAAAATAAAAAAAAAACCATTCAATAAGTAGGTCAGTGAAATAATTTCAAGAATGTGATCAATTATGGAATTATCAATTATTGAGAATTGCTATATTTATCAATCAAGAGTGTGCAGTAACAGAGTCATGTGACTTGGGATAAACCATTTATTAACAGGTGGGATAGGTTATTGGCTATCATCAAATAATGAGCATTGTACCTTCCGATCCATTGTCTACGATATGTTTTTAACTTTTTTGAGATGCCTATTAAATTTAAAGTGGGTTAGTCATCACCTGCGCATGTGACAGATGACAATATCATGTCATTGTTTATAAACAATTGTTTACTCATGAGCCTTTACATTTTTAGTAGGTGCTTTTATTGTCGCTTAGATCCCATTTCCCAGCATGCTCAGGTGCCAACCACTACACTTTAAGAGATATTTGAAACATTTCTAGTGATGACAACTTTATAGTGATCTATAGTTGTAATTTGAGACTTACTCTTCTTTAAGAACGGCATGCAAGTGCTTGGTGTGTGATTGGCTCATACCACGATTACTGCTTTTCTTTTCCATACGAGATATTTGTCGACTTTGGTACTCTTCTTTGGTTTTCACCTGAAATGGATAAGGTTAGACAGCACTCTCTAGCAGTGTGATACAAAGTTGATGCAATGAATCATATAATTACTGTTGTCCTGGACATAATTTGCTTTCAAAAGAGGAGACAAATAGTAGTGGGAAAGAGATGTTGTTTCAGTGCACATGAAAAAGCATTCACATATAAAGGTTTTAAAGAGGAGACAAATAGTAGTGGGAAAGAGATGTTGTTTCAGTGCACATGAAAAAGCATTCACATATAAAGGTTTTAAAGAGGAGACAAATAGTAGTGGGAAAGAGATGTTGTTTCAGTGCACATGAAAAAGCATTCACATATAAAGGTTTTAAAGAGGAGACAAATAGTAGTGGGAAAGAGATGTTGTTTCAGTGCACATGAAAAAGCATTCACATATAAAGGTTTTAATGTGTTTGAAAAATCTTCCAATTTCCATTAAATCATGAAAACATAATACTGTAAAATGACTAATTTTCGCTGGGTTTAAATTTCGCTGGTTTACCATTTAAGGCATAATCAGTGGGTTTTAAATTCATGGTTTTATCATTTAGATAATGTGTTCTATGCTACATTTTACATATTGACTGAGTTTTAATTTAGTGCATTTTCCAGTCAGCGAAATAAGCAAAATTAAAACCCGGTGAATAATTAACCCCTTTACAGTAATTCTAATATAACCCATTATGGCAAAAACGCAAAAAATACTACGGGTAGGTAGGGTGAAAATGCAGTTTAATGGCAAATTGATTGTGCTGAATATCTCACCTGTTGTAACACATTTTTGTGATGTTTCAGTTTCCCTTCCATTGTTGATAATTCTTTTTTCATATTCTGCTCAGCATCAGAGAGTACAGGAAGCCGGGCTTCCAGGTTTTTTAAGATAGTTTTAATTCTGTGCATAGACAATAAGAAAAGTTAGCCTTGTCAATACAACCATAAAACAAGCAGCCTATCGGCTGAGATAGCTCCGCTGTTAAGCAATGCACATTTCAATTAAAGAACTGAAGACATCATTAGAAAATGAACAATATGTATAGTATCAAAGCAATCAGACTTACAGTTTTTAACAAGAAGTCGAAAATATCACTTTCTATCAAAAATGACCAAAATATTCACCAAAATTAGAGAATTGAAGATATCATCACGAAATGAACAAATCTGAGAAAGGTCTACATGTAGTATCTATATGTGTAATATCAAAGCAATTGAACTTTTGGTTTTTAACAAGAAGTCAAAAATATCACTTTTTACCAAAAATTACAAAAATATTCACCAAAATTAGAGAATTGAAGATATCATCACAAAATGAACAAATCTGAGAGAGGTCCACATGTAGTACCTATATATGTAATATCAAAGCAATCGGACTATTGGTTTTTTACAAGAAGTCGAAAATATCACTTTTTACCAAAAATGACAAAAATATTCACCAAAATTAAAGAATCGAAGATATCATCACGAAATGAACAAATCTGAGAAAGGTCTACATGTAGTATCTAAATATGTAATATCAAAGCAATTGAACTATTGGTTTTTAACAAGAAGTCGAAAATATCACTTTTTACCAAAAATTACAAAAATATTCACCAAAATTAGAGAATTGAAGACATCATCACAAAATGAACAAATCTGAGAGAGGTCCACATGTAGTACCTATATATGTAGTATCAAAGCAATTGGACTTGCGGTTTTTAACAAGAAGTCGAAAATATCACTTTTTACCAAAAATGATAAAAATATTCACCAAAATTAGAGAATTAAAGATATCATTACAAAATGAACAAATCTGAGAGAGGTCCACATGTAGTACCTATATATGTAATATCAAAGCAATTGCACTTGCATTTTTTAACAAGAAGTCGAAAATATCACTTTTTACTAAAAATTACAAAAATATTCACCAAAATTAAAGAATCGAAGATATCATCACGAAATGAACAAATCTGAGAGAGGTCCACATGTAGTACCTATATATGTAATATCAAAGCAATCGGACTATTGGTTTTTTACAAGAAGTCGAAAATATCACTTTTTACCAAAAATGACAAAAATATTCACCAAAATTAAAGAATCGAAGATATCATCACGAAATGAACAAATCTGAGAAAGGTCTACATGTAGTATCTAAATATGTAATATCAAAGCAATTGAACTATTGGTTTTTAACAAGAAGTCGAAAATATCACTTTTTACCAAAAATTACAAAAATATTCACCAAAATTAGAGAATTGAAGATATCATCACGAAATGAACAAATCTGAGAGAGGTCCACATGTAGTACCTATATATGTAGTATCAAAGCAATTGGACTTGCGGTTTTTAACAAGAAGTCGAAAATATCACTTTTTTACCAAAAATGATAAAAATATTCACCAAAATTAGAGAATTAAAGATATCATTACAAAATGAACAAATCTGAGAGAGGTCCACATGTAGTACCTATATATGTAATATCCAAGCAATTGCACTTGTATTTTTTAACAAGAAGTCGAAAATATCACTTTTTACCAAAAATGACAAACATATTCACCAAAATTAGAGAATTGAAGATATCAACATGAAATGAACAAACCTAAGAGAGGTCTACCCAAGGTACAAATACACCAAGTATCAAAGCATTCAGGCTTGTAGTTTTCAAGAAGAAGTCGAAAAAGTAAAACATTGACACGGACGACAACGACGGACAATCACTCATATGATAAGCTCTGCTCGACAAAGTCGACAGCGGAGCTAAAAAGTAGCAGTGCACTGTACATATTTCACTCTAGTGATGAATAGGTTGTTGCACTGTGACGTTTTTTTTTTTACATTTTTGCTCAGCTCTAAGCTCGCGATCAGTGCAGACAATGTTGCCTATAAAGTTGGTTTATTAACATGGACAAATATTATGTAAATCAATGCTTTTATTTTATCTTTGAGTGCAAACAGCTAGTTCCTGGCAACCAGTGAGTGTGCACCAGCACAGATGTGCGACAGCCTATATATTTAACCCCAAAGAACACATGCATTCCAAGATGTAGTACATGGTTGCTCAAATCTTTATTACGTATTTACTCTATTAGAAGCGCATGCTAAGTTATATAAATGACACTTCTATCTTTGTCTTCAGTAGAAGTCATCTGTGAAACCAATATGGTGTACGGTATGCAACTCTAGTAAACATCACACTTACAATCAGAGTTTGTTTTTATAAGCAGAAAACATGTCCCAGTCAGACTATGTACACTTTGATGCATGATTTTAGAGTGCGAAAGTGTCCCTCTGTAAATTTCTACATCTACGACCTTTGAAGGTCATACAACCTAGTATTTCATGGGGTAGGGATTATAACAGTATTTGCTCTATTAAAAGTGCATCTCAAATTTTTAATACATGTTTTATTAGGCATGCATACTAATTTTTCTGTAAATTCTAAAATTAAATTTTAACCAAAGTGACTTGTTTCCAAATGGCTAGAGACATCAAAAAACATTTTTTGTTAAGATATGGAAAATTAAAATTTGTTTTGTGAAACGTGATGAAAGCAATGGACAAATTTATTGTATAGGCTGACTACCTTGAGTTGAGTTGAGTTTGGTTTTCTTTAGCATCTTCAAGTTTTTCAGCAATTTCTTCTGCTGTTGACGAAATCTGCTCTCTTTCTTCTTCAAAGTCTTTCAATTCCTGTAGTTGTTGCATTTTTTGATCACGAAGAACCATAATTCTACGGACCAACAAAAAGATGACATATTGTTGTGAAAAGCCAAGTTTTAGGTTTTCTATTTGTTGAGTGACCATGGTGAGTGAGTATCCAAATATGATCAAAAAGAGCCGGGCGTTATATGGAAAATTATTGCTTGGCTCGGTCATAGCATAATGTTTTTTAGATGGTGTTTCACTCATAAATCAATAAACATGATAATAAATTATAGAAAATGTTGTGAAACACAGACTGGATTCAGAGACATGGACCAAGAAAGAAACAAACCTTTTTGCTATTTCTTCTCTTGCTACTTCTTGTTTGATGATGTACTCTTCTCTAAATACTTGAGTTGCACGGTTAAGAACTTGACAACATTCTTGAGGCGTAAGTTCTGTTTCAGGATGGGATCTGAAATCAAATTATTTTTTAATTATTTATTAGTCAATTTATTTTATTATTAAGATTATTTTATTTTAACACCAATGTAAGTACGTGTTTAAGGATGTAGTAGAGGTTATTGCTATTGCAATTGCATAGCACATTTTTGAAGTAACATATTCTTTGAATCCCATCAAGTTATATATTTTTAGAAAGCTTATTTTTCAAATAATATGAAATAAATATTCCAACAAAAAAATGGTACCGTGTAATCACATGATCACTGTGCAAATAGAGAGGTGTTATTTTCGAAGAAACCGAAATAAGGCCACAGAAAAGATGTTTGCGGAATTCAGAGATACTAAAGAAGGTTTGAATTTAATTTCCCAGTTTGTCTACTGTTGCGTGACCTAGAATTTTATCTCATAACGCTTTTTAAAAACATTGTCAACGTTGTTTTGAAATATGGTACCCTGTTTCAGAGTTCACATACGGGAGAGTATTTTCTAAAGTCAAAGTGGTAGACAAATTATCTTTGCCAGATTTCATTAGCAGCTATCAGAGAATACCTATGCCAAAAATCACCATCGTGGAGCAGCTGGGTGTCGAGATCAACTCTCTAGACTAACCCCAAATACTGATGTTTACTTAAGCGTGAAAAATCCCAAAAAATATAAAACACACTGTATCTCAGATTTATTCAAAATGTATTACCCTCCTAAACCATCTCTACAATTGTTTTTTTCTAGTTAAATGCATGCTTCATATATTCGTATGAGAGAATATGGAAAAAAGTAAATTTGATATTTTCAAAGAAAAAAACCTCTACTACTGAAAGATACCATATTTAAACATCCAGATCACATGCTAATACATAAGATGTATCAGTTTGGAATAGATCACATGCAAACTTTTTGCATAGTTGAGCTCACAAGGAAACCAGTGAAATTCCAACCAATTGTACAGCAGCACAAGGTTTATCCATGCATATCACATTGATACCTACGCTATACGGAGACTTACTTGAGCACTGGATTAGTGACATGTCTTTGCAGTATCTTCTTAATATGTCTATCAAATGGTTCTACAGACATGACTCTTAAGGGTGACACAGATTTCTGTGATGGGAAGGATGCTGACATCAGCGGTGGTGCCAACTGATATAGATTACTACAAAAAACAATAATGTAAATGGTATAACTGTAATCGCAGTATTCAAATCTTCATGTTGCCATTGCTTGAGAAATAAATATGAAATTGTCCTCAAACTATTATATATGTGTGTTGTGTGTGTTATTTTGAATTTGAGACAATTAAAAAATTATATTCTTACTTTTTGATCAAATTATTATTGCATAGTTTACAATTAATGTAATTAAGTATTACATACCGATACATGTAATGCAATTAATTATTCATGCAGTTATTCAATTTAAAGTTTGAATGTAATTGGCCCAAGCATGTGTGAGATAGAGGTGCAGATGGATGGACACACAGACATAATATACACAGGTGAAATTCTAAGTCCACATTTTCAGGCTACATTCAAACGGGAAGCAATAAAAACTTGCTTGCGCTCGAACAAATGAATGAAAAGCCACAGCGAAGTAGCACAGTTGAGGTTTAAAATGTTGCTATTGTATACAACTGTGATCTACTGCACACACATAAGGTTATGTCAGTTATATTTTGAATAAGACCTCATAGTCATGACTAGCATTATTACTTACACAAGTGGTAGCGCCACACACTCTAAATGTGATGTCAGGCATATCAGTGTTATTCCAAGTAGTTTATCGTATACAATACATAATCCTTGAATTGGTGCTGGTAAACTGTAAAAAAAGAAGTCTAAGAATTATAGTGTCCTATACATAAACAATGCAGTCGATTTATACACGTTTCTTGTGATAATATTTACAGACTCCTTCTGAGAAAATGTTGCAGCCTTTTTATTACATAATAATTGGCAGTACGGAGTCCTTTATCTGAATTATAATACCCAGCAAATATAGGTAGGATCAGAAGTTGATGATGCATGCATAAACATATTTTGCAGATGACTATGACTCCATAACATGAACGAATCATAATGAGTTTGTTTTTACAAAATTATTCAGACAGGGTCACCAATATTACGATTTTGAAGTAGATCTGATGAAAACAGAGAATGAATGCAGAAGTGAGTATACAAATTAGAGGAGAAGACAATAAAACAAACATCACTCAATAACATCATATCATCACTATGTAAAAAATTGCATGTTGTCTTGTGCGGAATTTGACCCAACAACCTTCAGTATCCAAGCCTGATAGGCTAACCGCTGCACCAACTAGCCAATCCCACTGTTACAAATTTGGAAAACGTAGGATATTGCTGATTCACGTGGCATTATTTGTGCATTCATCCATTTGTCCATTTACTGTTGATAACTGGACAGCATGTGATGCAATGAAGACGTGTCATTGCAACGCACAATATTATAATAACACATACCTTCCAGAAGTTGGTCTTGTACAAACTAAATGCTCCGCAATACATGACTGATCTTGACTAAATTCCAATAAACTACCCTCATCTTCAGTAACTGTAAAAAGAATATTCAGCAATAATGAGTGATTGCTGCTCAATCAATTTAAATTGTTTTGTCTGTATGCAAACATGCACCTTTTTAACACTAAAGTTAACTCACAAAGGCACAAAATATCTGTATTTATTTTATTTTATTCAAGATGTGTTGATAGAAAGTTGGTCCAATTTAATGATTCAGAATATATTGTATGAGACGGCCTGACTGCACAACAGACTGGTCACATCAGCCGACACGTAGTGCAGGTTAGTGTGATCCCATACTGCCTGAGTGGATACTTTGCGGTAATCTTATAATAACCTTATTCTGTTACATCCTACCCATGCTTGTAGTAATAATTCAATGAGAAATAACTGCATAAAATGTTTTGTGTTGTGTGAACATTTGCATCAGTGACATGATGCTTCTGCATGATTGAAACGTGACGCACATTTTCCATATAGGGATGACATTCAACATGTCCATTTCATTTTTCAACACGTCTGTACGTTTTATTCTATTGCTTTCGATGTCGATAATAATGTGAAATATGACTTAACTTACCACAAAGTTGTTGTAACTTTGGCAACCATGTAATTGCCACACTATGAACTCCAGTCCCATGTGAACAATGATACCGGTCAGTAGTTGTTGGATCTAAAAATACAAGAATGACAATATTAGTTAAACAGAACTGATTCACACATGCTATGATTTATTTACACTATTAAAAATACATGCAACTAAATAAATGTCAATATGTCAATTTTCAATCTAACAATATTCACGGCAGGTTTTTCTTTGATATATACGGCTATTAGGGTTACAAGTATTGATAATCGGGGCTTGAACTTTACAGAGATATTGAAGGGTATTGCCTAGACTGGCCCAGCTATAGTAATTTTATAATTCTTTCTTGGTCCCATGCGAAAATAGCACAACTGGCCTATTCTGAAGCGTATTCATTGCTATTAATTATTCATGATTTGCAGTAATATTTTGGAACTCAGGAGTGAAACACTTCCAAAAAAGAAAACTAGGCTTCTTGGCATCTGACCAAAATCCCCTTTTCTTATTGGTTGGCAGCTTACTTTTCATGATACTCATTAGCATATTTATCACCACAAAAACAGGGTGACTATGGAGGGCATGGCAGACCAGTCGTAGAAATTTTGCGTCAACGCGAGAGATTCTACAAACTCATTCTTTTACGAATTATCATACAAAAATAAAATTGCCACGACTTGGCCAGTCTAGCCATTGCTCAATGAGAGTTTGTCTGCCTTGATGTTCTGGATAATGCAATAACGTATGCATAATTTATTAGCAAACCAGTGACTGAATGGATAAATGACAGATGAATGAGTTAAGCAATGATATTATTAATGATAGCACAGTGAAAAAACATTATGTTCATTGTTTTTGTTGTTGCTGGATATGAACGTAACCACATTCCACATATTTCATATAAATCATTCCCATAATGCCTTCTAGTGATGAAGTATTTTGACGAACAAATATTAAAACCACATTGACAAATTCAACTGTTTTTCTTACACCCATTATTTCAAGTACTTGAGTATTCCTGTAAATATAACATTGGCATTATAAAATATGACCTTGCAATGACTGTTGTCTTTTACACACCTACCACTGAGGGCATGCTTTAATTTGAAATGCCACTGATTTTGCCATCACCAGCATTATTTGGTGGTGGTGGTTTGTCTTACCTCTGTGTAATGTAATTGGACATGTCATATCTTCCTCTAAATGATCTAATGACAAAGACAACTCTAGTTCAACATTCTCGTACACATAAAGTGATAAATCTGATCCTCTTTTGAAATCAAGGTCATCTCGCCAACTCTGAAAGTTATACAACAAAGAGAAAAAACAAAAGTTTAACTTTTTACCACAAACTCACAAAATAGTCTTGTTTATAGTCTGCACTTTCCTGGAATGAAATTAGCTAAATTTTTTTGAGTAAAAACTGACTGAAATTTTGTTTGTTGGCTCCAAAATTAGGGTTCATCACCAGAAATATTTAAGAAAATAAGACAAAAAATGCATGATAATTTGGGCAAAAAACCTTCAGATTGTGGTATTTTGATGACAAACAGCGAACAAACACTTGATATTTTGATGACAAACAGCGAACAAACACTTGATCAATATAGATATACATGTCAGGGAATGCAGAGAAGCATGAATTTATGTGAAAGACAGCTTAAATTGAAAAATACATTTGACAAGCAACCTGTCATTCCATACCATATCAGCAAAAATTTGAATGTATACATTTGAATTTGAATGAATCATGCATTGGGTCAAAGTCATTCATATCAGAGCAATGCTTTCTAATTTTATCCACGATGACTGAGGAAATTCTCCAATCTATATGCATTTCTTTAAAGCATTTTTTTTCTTGCCTCATGTCTATAGTTATGTTTATGTTGCAAGTAACAAATATTGAAGTTCACATTTTTGTTTAAATCGTGGCTAGCACGATGTGTTGTAATCTCTGGTAGTGATCACCAGGATACAAGATACATTTCACATTTCACAACATCTTTTTTAAAAATTCCCTTGAGAATAATGACTACCTTGCTATGTTTTGCCTAAAAAATTAGAGCACAAATTAAAAGAATACTAATTAAAATCTTTTTTTTTAATACAGCAAATAAATAGAATTCATTTTATATTGATTTTTTTGTAAATAAATTGGAAGCGCAAATTTTTACAGTACCAAGTGCAAATCTACTCTAAAGAAAAGCCAGTCAGAGTTGATGGCGGGCATGGACGTGGAAACATTTGATTGTACAAACAATGTTGAGGAAAAATGTACCAAAAGAGATGTAACAAAATATAACCCACTATCCAAAACATTGCCCAGGGCTAACTGGTATAATACAGTATATCAATTTGGGCATTGAAAATGGGTGACCTTTCAGCCCCAGAGTTCAAGCCCTGCTAAATAAGAGTGTAGTGACACACCTACCTGTGACCCTGTGTCATCATCTTCATCACTTTTACTCAATACAATACAGTGATATAAATTACCAGTGGATGTAGCAATGACTAATACAGGTGGATTACTATGCAGACATATAATATTACAAGCATCTAGACCATAGTTGTCTTCAGCTGGTGGGTACATACTGAGTGGGCCCTGTACTGCATAACCTACAGTACTACCAAGAAAAAATATTATTATATTTTTGTTTCTAAATCGCTATTTTCTCTTCATTAATCTCTTCATTAATACAGTCTGGTATCATTAAATCCTCAATAGAAGTCGCATCCCCAATAGGATAAGTCATACCCATTCTTAATGAACAATTGAGAACCAAAAATTCACCATTTCTCATATGGGTGTAGATGCTCTAATAGAAGTCGCATCCCCAATAGGATAAGTCATATCCATTCTTAATGAACAATTGAGAACCAAAAATTCACCATTTCTCATATGGGTGTAGATGCTCTAATAGAAGTCGCATCCCCAATAGGATAAGTCATACCCATTCTTAATGAACAATTGAGAACCAAAAATTCACCATTTCTCATATGGGTGTAGATGCTCTAATAGAAGTCGCATCCCCAATAGGATAAGTCATACCCATTCTTAATGAACAATTGGGAACCAAAAATTCACCATTTCTCATATGGGTGTAGATGCTCTAATAGAAGTCGCATCCCCAATAGGATAAGTCATACCCATTCTTAATGAACAATTGAGAACCAAAAATTCACCATTTCTCATATGGGTGTAGATGCTCTAATAGAAGTCGCATCCCCAATAGGATAAGTCATATCCATTCTTAATGAACAATTGAGAACCAAAAATTCACCATTTCTCATATGGGTGTAGATGCTCTAATAGAAGTCGCATCCCCAATAGGATAAGTCATACCCATTCTTAATGAACAATTGAGAACCAAAAATTCACCATTTCTCATATGGGTGTAGATGCTCTAATAGAAGTCGCATCCCCAATAGGATAAGTCATATCCATTCTTAATGAACAATTGAGAACCAAAAATTCACCATTTCTCATATGGGTGTAGATGCTCTAATAGAAGTCGCATCCCCAATAGGATAAGTCATATCCATTCTTAATGAACAATTGAGAACCAAAAATTCACCATTTCTCATATGGGTGTAGATGCTCTAATAGAAGTCGCATCCCCAATAGGATAAGTCATACCCATTCTTAATGAACAATTGAGAACCAAAAATTCACCATTTCTCATATGTGTGTAGATGCTCTAATAGAAGCCGCATTCCTTCTGTTGCATCAGGGATTGCGTTAACCCCATATTTTGCTTCTCTGACTCCAATTATTGAAGAGGGACCAAGTTTTTCAGGCAAGCTGGGGTAAAATCTCTAATAAAGTTATCCAGGGTCAAATTTCAATTTCTTAAAATTTTGACTTCTCTTGCCAAGACATTAGCACAAACCCTGTGCATTGTACTATTTTAATAGAAGCTGCAGCTTCTAATACAGATTTTACAGTACTACACATCATCATTTCCGCTGACACTTTCTCCAGTTTTCTTATTCTAACCTTTGATCATCCATTGATACCGTCAGGTAATAGACATCACCATTTCCTCTGAGTACATATACAGGATAAACTTTAGCCTTCTGTTTACCATGACTTGATCCAGTGCTCTCCAAACATGGAGTACTTTCAAGTGGTGGTCCGAAATCGAACGACACGGCTATTTCACCAAGGACTTCTTCAAATGTAGCCATTGTATGTAAATTATTTGGTGGTTCCCCAAGTGAGTATATTTGATAAACAGACTGCGGATCATTTAGCTCAAAAACTCTGCAATTGAAACAAAATTTATTCAATGCACACAATGTACAGTTGACAGATGTACGATTATAATTTTTAGACCAACTTCTTATACAACTGGGACAAATACCATACAGATAATAGTCTTTTAGACAGGCTCATGTTGTGTTTTGTATCCTTCTTTCAAATGTATATATATGCGAATCAATAGTCAATATGATGGATTCAAGTATTCATTGATTAGATACCAAAGTTACCCGATGCCTGCAACAGTATAAAGACAATACAATGCAAAATATCAATATTTTAGTAATTGACATTGAGCCAGTTACCAATTTTCAAAAAAATTACACAGTTCTTCTTATTAGTCTCAATGCTTACTAAATGATAACTAAGCCATGTCCAGTATTCTTATCTCATACTCCCTATTAATTGCTCCAAAAACAACGAATGACTGCATGTATGAGAAAAAAACAGTAGAAAACACTATGTTTAAGTTAAATCAACCCAGGTATGCTATGCCCAGGTAACAGTTAAGGCAGAAGCCTACTCAAATCAAACTCAGGATCCTAACCCTAATGATAATGTTCATTGGTTTATTATTATCCCATAGCACCATAAAATAGCATTCCTGTGTGTGTTACAGTGACATATTTTGGTAAACTTGTCCTTATATCTTTCAAAAATCATTATTTTTAGTACATTTTCCACTCTTCGAAACCAAAAACTATGTCATCATTTACAACATATGCCAGCTTACAATTTGAGATATGGCATAATATCTCTCCAAGACGTTTTAGGAATTTTCAATAAATTGAAATCTTTGCAAGAAGTTTTAGGCATTTTCAATCAAATGAAATCAAAATCCTTCCAAGATGTTTTTGGCATTTTCAATTTATTGAAATTGAATTTCCTCAGAGAAGTTTTAGGTGTTTTCAATAAAATGAAAGTACAGTTCTCGTCAGATACAAAGTTTTGAAATTGTTTGATGTCCTTAAGATAAAAAAAGTTTGAGACGGCAATGATGATTCAGAGAAATAGATATGAACACAGTGAAAAAACAAAACGGCCAGTCTTGAAAAATAAAAAAATGTACACTTGCATTCAACTATGTACTGTCATCTTACAAAAATTGATTGAAATCTATCTGGTCATCTCAGATAGTCAGTCATGGACACATTCACCTTGACCAAATCTCATCTGCAACCCAATATATGTTGTCATTACACTAAGTTTGAATAAAATTAGACAAGTCATTTCCAAGTATTGGGATGTACCTTCATTTCATGTTCAACATGGCTGCCAGTTGGCCATACATGATGAAATCAAGATTCTTCTACATATGTACATGTATGACATCATATATTGCTGTTGTACCAGGTTTAAAAGAAATCAATCACAGCATATCTTTGGATAGACAGATATATGCATGCACAAACTAAAATAATAATATGATAATGCAGTGCCAGACATGTTGGTTACTGACCTTAGTAAATTATCTGATGTCAATAGCATTATGTGAGTGTCTGATTGACTTCCAGGGTGCCATGAGGCCTGTAATAATAACACTGATGACTGTGTGGTGAAAAACCTCTCTGCAATAGGTATGGTTCTGAAACAAGAACCAAATAATATTATTTAATGAAATAATGAAGAATAGTTTCACCAACTTTGATGATATACATGTATGCATCACATACTTTCAGTAAGCTATCAAGTTTGAGCATGAATGGTCAGAGCATGTCAGATATAGCCAGTGTGCGAAACTAGCGCCAACCCGGAGGTCCGAGGCCACCTATTTTTCTGCCGGGCCAGGAACATTATTAAAAAGCTGGTCCGAGTGTCCTGCTATTATTTAAAAAATATACTCTTGCTATTAAAAAGGACAAAATTCATCATTCGGGCGGTAGAAAAAACTTGCAATGCCTAAAAATACGACTGTGGAAATCAGATAGAGAAAAAAAAGATGCATTTTCTCACGAATTGCAAGATTGGTTGCACTATTCCATATGCTGCAATATCTGATGACGCAGGGTTCGAGATGCATCACTAAAAAAATGGCAGCGGTAGAGTCGATCGCAAAGAAGTTTAGATCTTTAAAATATCGAGTCGCCTGCTTTTTTTCTAGAATCATGGAAGAAGAGTTTTCCATGGGTAATCAATGACCCTGGTAAGCCTGATGCTCGTATTTTGAAAATGTCGAAACGTGTCTGGACTTCTAGCTGCCAACAAACCGAGAAAACTGTTCCCAATAGATACAAAAAGTATGCAACCTGCCCTTTGGTTAGTGGCTGTACAAATTTTAAAAGGACATGTTGTCATGCAAAGACTCTGATACAGACTCTGAACTAAGTGATTATTGCTCAAGCCCTGACATAGCCCTGTGTACAGTGCTGTGTGTACAGGGACATGTTCGGTTGATAGATGTCCCCTACCACAGCCCTGCGTACCTTCAAAGACTAAGTCCGGGACTTTGAAAAATATAACTTTTTTAATGATATACAAATGTAGCATGCTCATGTACCAAACATGATGATCGATAAACAGCAAACACCAAAAATGACAGTGTTTGGTGGATGATTCCTCGGTACCTACGTGTTAACAATTTTTCGGTAATTACTAGTAGTTTTTTTAAGACATTTCAGTTTCAGATAATTTTGCAATGGTTGTTACGGATAACTATATTGTCATTTCAACCGATTTCGGCTGGGAAACTACTTATTTTTAACTTGCGCATCAACTCTGGTGCGCGACCGGGCTTTGTCTATAGAGGTCCTCAGGGCTGTGGTTGGGGACATCTATCAACCGAACACGTCCGCGTACACACAGCACTGTACGCAGGGCTAGCTCTGACAAAGAAAATGATGATGAACAGGATGTTATTGCCCTAGATAAAGCTTGTGCTAACCTAATAACTCATACCAGGTAATAATGATGAATGAACATTTATTTTGTACTATTTCTAGCTGGTTGACATGGCGTCATGGGCTGTATTATGTATTCATCTTTGATTCACGGATAATACTAGCCAATGACAGTGTTTGTTTGTCTGATGCTATTTGCATATATGCATTCCATCTATCTTATCTATCTGTTTACATACTGCATAATTACAAGTAAACTTTTTTTTTTCAACCAAATCTGATACAAATTAATAACTTAGTCAGAATAATAATTAGCCAATATTCAACATTTCTGGGTATATTTGAAGAAAAAAATGAATGTATTTACACTTACCTGCAGTTAATGTTGGATTTACCACCTTCAAAATCAGCATATTTACCCCATCGACTTGGTAACTCGAGAATGGAAACACCATGTTGGCCACTCAATGCCAGATGACAGCAAGTAGGACTTAGTGCAATGTTACAAACAGCAAACCTAGGTGGATTTGTACATAATAAGGTCTGCAATGAAACATAGATTAGTTTATGAATAGTTACACTCAGAGAATGAGATCCTTGTGACTATGCTTCCATTTACTGTGCAATCTTGCATAATTAGTTATCAAATTTAAGATATATACTTTTGTTTATAGTAATATAGCTGGAATATAACCATGACAGGAATATGATTATGATGATTGTTTAACATTAAAATGATTGACATTTGTATCTGATCGTCAAACAAGTACTTGTCCACATTGAGAGATATTGCTCTGGAACAGCATTAATTAAAACAAAATCAGCCATTTTGAATACATGTATATATCTATAACATGACGTATAATCAATATATAAAATCTGAACATAATCAGTTAAAGCATGTCAGAGATATGGCTCAAGAAGCCCATTCATGAAAACAAAATGGCCGCCAGTCAACCATTTTGAATCCGATTTAAAAAATAAAATGACGTGCATCAGGAACTTGTAATGTCTAATGTATGTTATAAGTTTGAACAAAATCCATCCAGAAATGCTTGATATTTGATGATTTTATTAGCACAAAAATGGCCACCAATCGGCCACTTTGAAGAGGATCATCAAACCAATATATCTGTATATCTATGACATTATGTATAATGAATATTAAAAATTTTAACATAATCAGTCAAAGCATGTCAGAGATGTGGCTCTAGAAGCCCATTCATTAAACAACATGGCTGCCAGTCAGCCATTTTGAATCCAATCTGAAAAATAAAATGACGTGCATCAGGAACCAGTAATGTCTAACGTATATACTAAGTTTGAACGAAATCCATCCATAAATGCTTGATATTTGATGATTTTTTTAGCATAAAAAAGGCCACCATTTAGCCATTTTTAATAGGATCGTCAAACGAAAATATCTGTATATCTATGACATGATGTATAATGAATATTTAAAATTTGAACATAATCAGTCAAAGCAAGTCAGAGATATGGCACGAGAACCACATTCATTAAACAGTCGGCCATTTTGAATCACATCTGAAAAACAAAATGATGTCATCAAGCCTCTATAATGTTCAATGTATATACCAAGTTTGAACAAAATCCATCTTGTAAACAGCCGAGAAATGCTTAATTTTGATGATTTTTCAGCACAAAAATGGCTGCTATTCGGCCATCTTGAATCAGATTGTGAAACAAATTGATGTGCATATGTATAATGTATGAGGTATGTGTGAAGTTTGATTGTGATGAGTCCAGGCATTTCTAAGATCCAGGTCCAGACGTGCGCATGGACGGACGGACACACGGAGGAAAAACACAAGTCCCAGTTTCGGACTGCGTTTTGTATACATACATACAAAAAAATAAAGAAAAACAAACATAAAACGATGACTATGCTACATGTATGTTGACAAGAGGTGTTGTCTCATGATAAAATTGGTGTTTTTGTTTGTTTTTTTGGCCAATGCAATATGCATTGCAGGTTTAATATAGTACACCTATTAAAATTATTAAAACTTCAAATGCAAACATTATATTTGTTTGTATGTATGTACAGCCTCCTTAAAATGATATCAGTACGTCACCCTATCTGCATTTATTACATAATAGAGAAGACATCAAAGTAATGTCACACTTGAGATTGAGCTGCCATATAAAACTTCAAATTGAAGTTGGCAGACATAAAAGGCCAAAAATACCAGCAGAAAAAAGAATCTGTAAAAAATGCACTTCATCAGAAATTGAAGATGAAATACATTTTGTAACAGGGTGTGATTTTTATAATACTCAAAGAGAAATACTTTATACAAACTGTACTCCCCACTTTTCAATCAGAAAACAATATAAATAAATTCAAAACTATTATTATGACAAAACAACGTAAATTAATCAAGCATGTGACTAAATGACACATAAACATGTACTTATCATACATAATTGTATATTATCACAAAGCCAGTTATAAAAAAAAATCGTAAATATCACGGACTGCGAATAACGCCCATCGCGAAGTATCTTGTATCATCACAACATATTAAGTACACATCTCACCTGGTACGAGTTACTTCTTTCCTGTTCCACCTGCGTATCGAGTAAATTCTTTAGATTTGTTGTTAGAAGATGAGATTTTTGCGGGTCCCATACAAATAGTTCACTGCCGCCGACTTCTAGTAAATTTCTGGAATCGATTTTAAGTCTTTCTTCCGCATTATTTTCCTGCAAATCACTAAAAACTGGATGAGAGTTCAAAGCAGAGCGCCATGATGCAGTGGCCATCTTGTATACACTATTTTGCATAGGGGGTTGATTTCATTTGTTGAGATCATTATGCAAATTTCACAATATATTACTATTATTGGATATATTTAACGAGAGCATGGTACAAATTTGTTTTCATATGTAGATTTGTAAAGACGAATAATGCCAAATTCTCACGCTTTTTATCCTTATTCATTTGGCGTTTAGCATATTATGCCCATCTCCATCTGAGAAGTTAACCACCCCCATGCCTGGATAGTATGATCTGCTCTCGAAACTCTCGAACACATGTTTTGCGAGACTGTAGTCGTGGAGTGGAGGAGACATAAAGATGGCTGCTGCCAATTTGCTATCGATGAATCAGTATTGGAAAACATTCGATTTGCCACAATTACAGGTGAGTTTACAGTTTGTGAAATTAGCAAAGATAATGATGATATCGTCAAGTGAAGCTGTTAAAATTTCAGCGCGAAAAACATTCCAGAACCGCTGTTTGTTTGTGATTGATCAGCAGCCTATCAGAAATTGATCAATAAAGAGTGACGAATGATCTCGCTGGACGGAATCAGAACAAAAGCACTTCGTCACTGACAATTGCCCAGGCCGATCTGGGCAAAAAAAGGAACCCTGCATAATCTATAGCAGTACATAAGCTATTTGGGAAACTTTTTACATAGTTTACCAAAGTTTTGTGAAAGATTGCAGTTTTGTTATCGAATTCATCCATTCTCGGTCGCGCGTATTTTGCCATGATGAAGAACGAACACTCCCAGTCAGGACGGGCGAACCTTTCGTCTCTTTGCATATGTAGCGTTTTCACTCTTCCCATTCGCCGGAGAACTTTCGATGTGTTTGAATGATTCGCGACATATCTCATGAGTGCTATCAAAACAAACATCTTCAACAAATGCAATGAATTTTCTCTGTTATTTTTTCTCTGGCTGTATGTTGTGCCATTTCAATTTTGGTCGTGCATAATCAAAACGTATAGTGTATGTAAATGAGACCACTTGATCAATACTATTCATTGATTGATTGCCTGTCAATTGTAATAACTTGCTCAGTGCATTTCATTTTCATTGTTAATCAAGTATTTATATTCAAAGCTTTGCTCAGCACGCATAATATGAATCAGAACATTTTCCGAATAGTTTTTCAACTATTTTTTGTTATCAACGAATTGTATTGGAAGGTGGATAACTTTATCATATTTGTTATTATTATTCTGTTTCACTGGGAAATAGAATTATTATTATTTTTAGGGTGATTTTTTTTCAGTGGCCAAATACAATTTATATTCAGCACGTTTAACCATGTGTGAAAAAAAATTTTGGGTCATCATGCACATCTGTTAAAAAATGTGAACAAAACAGTTTTTTTTTTTAAGTTTAAAAAAAATTAAAATTAATAAACAAATGACAATAATTTCCTCTTGAGTAGTGCATGTTTCATTGCAAATTTGTTTATGATAGTAAAAGTAGCATTTCTGTTTGTAAGCTTGTACATTTGTTGTCACTTTCTGATTCATGAAAATACCAAGTAGGAAATTAAAAAAGCATGATGTAATGTGTGTTGTTTTGGGTCATTGAGGTGGGTTCATTTTGCGAAATTAAGTGAATTTACACAATAGGCCTCAAATCTGGTAGGGTTTCTGCCATTGAAGAGCAGTGTTTTTTGACTTGTCATCATTTATTACCTTAATATTATTATATAATTGACTTAGTTAACCATTGATTTAAAAAGAAAAAACTGTCTGGACTCGATACAAACTACAAATATTTTTTTTTTAATTCTGACGAATACATGTGGTTTAATGAACACGTCATACACTTAGACATGATTTTTCAATATTAATTAATAAGTTCTTAATGATACTAATAAATACATGTACATGTGTCAGCTGTTAGTTCTAGTAATGCACGTACAGACCAACATGTGTGCTAAGTATAAAGGTCATAGGTTTTGTTAGTTTGTATTTAATTGAAGTGATTCTTATTCTGCACTCATTAAAGTTCACATGGTAAATTATAGAATAATACATTTTATCTTGAATTCTCTAAAGATGTGCTGTGCGCCATGTCTTGAGTACATTTGAAATTTTATAATAATGATTTGAGGAAGTCTTATGGGCTAAATTTGAAATGTGATTTTCTCTGCTGCAAAATGTGGGGAACCCTCAACAACAAATTCATAAAGAAATACAATGTTATAAATCAAATAGATGTTTTGCAGAAAACAGTCTCAGAAATGTTTGTATTATTTTCTCAGAAAGGATTCTATATTATTTATACATAACTTATAAGATATTAGGTAACAGCTGCTAGGGTCTATTATTAAATATTATTGTACAGTAATAATACACATGTCAATAATGGATATTTTAGTCTTAATTATCAACAATAACCATACATTCTACACAGTGTGTTGTAATGTAATTTATTGTTCATAGTGTGATTCATATTTTTTGGCAGCTAAAATAATAGTTGCATATGAAAGTGAAACTGAGTAGTGTTACATCTAGTTCTCATAACATTATTTTGTTGGCAGTTGTTCAAGTGAAAATTACTTATTATATTTATTTATTACCTAATGTTCATGTAAATAAAATGAGGTTATTAGGATACCGCAAAGTATGCACAAAGACAGTATAGTGAGAGTACCGACCAGCTTGTAGCGAAGCTGGATGTGACTGCATACCATCTGAGTGCGTAATTTGCTGTATATCCCTGTAATACTTATACTTGTCAACGTAACCCCTTTGTGTATGAAGCCAAAACTGAGCAAAATGGTAAAAAAATAGTTGAACTTTCACTCCATAAACATATTCACTATAATGTAAATGTTTCCTGAAAGGTAGGATTCAGATACCTCATGCAGTACTGCAAAAAAAACGACGTGCGGTAACTTGTATTTAAGTTATGTAGGTTCGGTGACAGATGTATAATAATTCAATGTCATGATAAAACAAATTATTAAATTCAGATAGAAAAAAAGAAATTTGGTTTGACGTGTACATGTATACATCGCCTGCTGATGTTGTTTTTTCTCATTCAACATTCTCTGGAAGCTTTTAGCAGGTGATGTGTTAATCACAGCTGAGCAATGCATAATCTATGCAACAGGTTGGATCTATTGTCTGCTGGATAGCACTAGTCTTTAGAACAGTATGCAAAATACATATATACATTCAGGACAAAATAATACATATTGTATTTTAGTTGAGCATGAGGTTACGAAATGACTGGGTATGTCTGATTATCCAGAAAATTGTCTGTAAAAATGTGATTTGGGGCATTAATTTGACATAATTGTCAAAGAACAAAGGAAAGAACAGAAAAAAAACAGTAAAATATTTCCTGGGTGATACATCGCATAAAATCTGTATTAAAAGCCAAATCCCATTTTTCTGAACACTTAGAACCGAAAATTTACCATTTCTAATATATGTAAATGCCCTAATAGAAGCCACTTCCTCTCTATTGCATTGGACCATTTAATAGAAGCTGCGGCTTCCAATACATATTTTACAGTATTGGATAATCCACTATACAATAAATGCATTTTTGAATTTATGTGCCCTTCTAATAGGGAAAATATATGTACTAAACAACTCAGAATTGTTCTTCACATATGTATATTGTTTGATGAATACCACATACAGCTTTAAAAATCTAATGGCAAATTCTGGGGTAGGCACTTACCTTGTGAGCATTAGGAAATAATAAAATAATTTGACACTGTACCGTATACACTGATAAATACTTGTACACTACAGGCATACATGAACATGCCTATATTATCAATCCTTTCAACTTTTTCTTATCACTATTGAATACTACAAAAAATTTAAGTGTACCATGTACATGTCTAAGAATTTTATCGACATGTAGGCATGCTATATTTTGAGTTAAGGTTGGGCTGCTTTACATTTGCAAAGCTAATTATTGACCATGTGAAATAAATATATAACATTTGTATTAATACAACGTGATTTATAATTTACAGAGAGAACTTGACAGTACAGCTACAGACTTGGCCAACAGACAAGATGAAGGTGATTCTTCAAGAAAAAGATTGATTGATCAGTCAAGAGAATTCAAAAAAAATACACCAGAGGTAATTGTCTTTAGTGAATTGACTTCACTCCTGTATCTTTGTTTAGGTTTGATATGCTTTATAGTGATATGTGGGTTGTTTAGTTGATCTGTGAAGGTTCTTGATGTATTTCAGGATTGGGCTGATATCACATTGCTAGAAACAGGGATTGTATGTCTGTATTAACTTACTGTACATGCTGGAATGTGGCTCTTAATCCGGTAAAACTAAAAGTCACCTGTCTATCATGCATGTTTGTGATTCAAACACCATAGTGCTTGTCACAATTAAAATTACTTGCTGAGACATTATTTCATTCTTAGTATAGGCATGTTTTTTAAAACAATTTTGTCTGAGAGTCAATGTTTGAAAACACAGGCCACCTGAGAGTATTCTTTCCTGCTAATCTGTGTTGTGACAATAACAATTATTAACATGGGGTGGCCAAGCATGATAAAACCACTTGACAAAAAACTCACTTGCTTTCCTACTGGTGGTAAAATTATATGTTCAACAGACAACATTGCTTGGTAGTCAGTGCAGATTTAAATTCTTAAGAGACCTTTCAACACATAGTCTGCTGGTGTTTTTTTATATCGTTTATATTGGCTAGATTGGATTGCATAATTAATATAAAATATTCAAGATATAAAAAAAAATATATTTCTACAAACCATGGATAACCAGATCTGTTAACTTGTTTACATGGCTTTATATTTCACTCTATGTCAATTGTGCTTAGATGGAAATAAAATTTATTGATTTTTCTCACAGCAGTGTGATATAACTGGTATTGCATGTGTCATGGTTGGGCAAGGCTTAGATACTTATGCTATGTTTCACACCCTGAAGAATGAGAAACCAGTAAATGTTAACTTGTTTATATGGATCTTATTTCGCTGTGTAAATATCAATTGTGCTTAGGTGAAAATCAAATTTATTGATTTTTCTTACAACATTTTGTGATATAACTTGTATTACATGTTTTATGGTTGGCAGGATATTAGAAAATCGGTAGCGCCATTATTAAAAAGCTTCCAGCTAGAGGTAGATGCATTATCAAAGAGAAGTAAAGCTGCCGAAGCAGCGTTCCTGTCAGTTTACAAGAAACTTATTGATGTCCCAGGTAAGAACTCAAATGTTCTTCAGTTAATGCTTTCCCTTTGTATAGACTTGTATAATGTTGCTGTATATGTATGCACACAATTGTACATGTTTGAATACATACTTAATAAGTACCACATGCTCAAATTTGCAATCAGTATGGCAATGTTTTTTTTTTGAAGATATGAGTAATGAATCCCAAAATCCCAAATGTCAGTAAAACTATATGTCAAGAAGAAGGGGTTGGGTTTCATGGACATCCTAAATCATCTGTTCTTCAGTATTCTAAAGGAAATCTAATAGAAGCTATAATGTGTGAAATGCCTCAAACTAATCATATGGTCTATAGATTAACTGAAATAGTGAAGGAGATTTATATCTGGTTATTGAGAAAGGCAGAGGCAGTCACAGTAAGATGGGGTATTTAAGGCAACTGCTTCCAAGGATGTTTAGCTTACATAAATTTTTTTTGTGCCATTTCTTATTGAACATTCTCATAGCAATTTTTATGGCCAAGGTGGGTCTTTTCAACTTTGTTCCTCATTTCCTAAAACCTATGTAAGGCCCTGTTAGGTTTTTTCTAGTCTACCCATACGATATCCTCTCATGTAGTATGCTAGTATCTTTGCCTGATATACTCTTACGTCAATTCACTTAGTTTTATCGATAAAGTTTTTACATTCATGTCATGTCCCTGTGGGGAATTATGCAGTCTGCATGTTTTAGTCGTAACTATCTAATGGAAATTGATTTTTTTCTCATATTGATTTATTGATTTTTTTTCCCGTATTGATTTATTGATCTTGTATACATTGACTAAGGTTACACAGTGAATGCATATCACTTATTGTTTTTGAAATTTAGACAAAAACATTCTCCAGAATTTGAATCTTATTTTTTCTTGAGTGTAAATGGAATGAATAACAAATTTACAGATACAATTTTGACAGTTCCATACTTTTTTACAAGGATATTTTATTAGTCCCAGACTCCCAGTTTGGACAAGTTTGAAACAAGGACTTATAATTTGGTCTTTGTCCATCTGTGGTTGTATTTCAGAACCCTTTCATTCTTTGCATGTATGCACATGTAGTGGATTGGTTATTTGATTCAAGATGGCCAACTTGCAGCCATGTTTGTATGCCGTATCTTGAACATGCTTTATCAGGTTTTATTCAAATTTGGTACATACTTTAAACATGTTAGAATACATGTATGGTGATTTTTTTTCAAGATCAGATTGAAGACGACCGACTGGCAGCCATCTTGTATTTTGAAAATGTGGTATCTTTGACATGCTTTGGCCAACTTGAGGCCATCTTGCTTTTTTTGGCCATAATACTATATATTTGGCGCATGCATCATACATGTAGAAATACATGTCCATTTCAGTTTGTTCCATATTCATATCAAACAGGGGTTTTTCTAAACCGGGCAACAGGGGCGCAGTGCCCTGATACTCTCAGCTGGTGCCCTCTTACCGAATTGCCGATTGAACTTTTAAGTCATAAATATATTTCCTGAGCCACGCACTTCCGTGCTGCCGTACAACATGAAAATCTTTCTCAAATATATTTTTCTCCTAGAAAACTTCCCAGCATCACCAGCTGACAATGTGTCTGGCACCAAATACACTAAAATTACTCCAAAAATATTTCAATGGCGATAGATACACCGTTAAAACAGCGCAGAAACCTTCCTATATGGCATCGCTCCACTCCCTCGTCTATGCGTTCATTTTTTCTAGAAAAACCCCTGTCAAAGATGGCTAACTGGCAGCCATATTGTATTTTGAAAGTGTACTATTTATCATATTTTTGTCTATGTTTATTTGTAAGATTGTTTACCAAAGGTTGTCTTAAATGTTCATAGTCAATAATAAAAATAAATTAATAAATATAAAAAAAAATGTACATAGATCATTTAAAATAACATGAGATAGTCTGGTTGCAAATGAATTCATGAAAGATTTCCTCCTGAGATGCATATTACATTTATTAGTCCCCGTTCGGACGAAGTCCGAAAACGGGGACTTATAATTCGGTCTCTGTCCGTCCGTCCGTCCGTCCGGAGTCATATCTCAGAATCCCTTGGACCGATTCCGTTCATTCTTTGCATGTGTCTAGTACTTTATGTGGGACATATGCACATGCAGTGGTTTAGCGATTCGATTCAAAATAGCCGACTGGCAGCCATCTTGTTTTTTGAAAATGTTGTATTTTGGACATGCTTTGTCAGTTTTCATTCAAACTTGGTACATAGATTATACATGTTAGGATACATGTCCATGATGATTTATTTCACAATTGGATCAAAGATGGCCGACTGGCAGCCATCTTGTTTTTTGAAAATGTTGTATTTTGGACATGCTTTGTCAGTTTTCATTCAAATTTAGTACATAGATCATACATGTTAGGATACATGTCCCCGACCGTCCGTGAGTTCTTGAGTCTGTCCGTCCGTGTGTCTGTCTGTCCGTCTGTCCGTGCGTCAGTCTATCCAACGTCATATTTCAGAATCCTGTGGACCGATTCCATTCATTCTTTGCATGTGCCTAGTACCTTATGTGGGACATATGCACATGCAGTGGTTTAGTGATTTGATTCAAAATGGCCGACTGGCAGCCATCTTGTTTTTTGAAAATGTTGTATTTTTGACATGCTTTTTCAGTTGTCATTCAAACTTGGTACATAGATTATACATGTTAGGATACATGTCCATGACGATTTATTTCGCAATTGGATCAAAGATGGTCGACTGGCAGGCATCTTGTTTTTGTTTTTTTATGCGGTATCTTGGACGTGCTCCGTCAGTTTTCATTCAAATTTGGCATGTACTTTATACATGTTAGGATGCATGTCCATGACAATTTGTTTCAAAATCTGGTCAAGGATGGCCGATTGACAGCCATCTGACTTTTTGGCCTTACTACTATATTTCCACAATTTATGTACCATTTTCATTCATATTTGGCACATACATCATACATATCAGTGTGTTTCATAATCAGATCAAAGATGGCTGAATAACGGCTGTTTTTATTTTGGCCATATTACTATGACATGAAACACGTGTTTTGATGTAAATAAACAATCTGTTGTATACGCCACTTGGAACTCAAGTTTCAAGGACACGCTCGCGACAACCTCTCCGCTTTAATATGCCGAGCACAACAAGAACTTAAAGGGGACTGTGTCATTTTCAATGACTTGTTAGTATGATGAAACTTTAACTGACATTCCACGTTGTACATTGTATGTTTGTCACTTGGTACACTTGTTGACTAATGCTACTCATTAAGGGGTGATCTCATATTCAAACACCTGGGTCAAACCTGGGTTAACCCGACCTGCCCTATTCAGACCTACTAGACCTACAATATGCAAATTAATAGTTGGTTTGAACCTAACCTCCGGATTAACTGCCCATTAACGCCCCCACTGAAAACAAACAACAGAGAACAAAGAAGACAGACCTAGGGAAACCTATATAATGGCAACATTGTTTTCTACGAAGGCATCTGAAAACCACAGTCCCTCTATCACTGTGTCAAAACTAAAGTCGGGGCTAATGCTACGACTCCGGCGCTACGACCACCGTAACCTTGTCAGCTGACGGCATTGCGGGGAAATTACGGGTATTTACCGCTGCCAATATCTTACTTGTCTGTGACAAAATGCACACATTTCGAACCCCCGGTTAATTAAAAATAAACGATTATTTTAGAAAATACATCGAAGCACAGTGCCTTGAGGGACTGTGGGTGAAGTAGGCAGCGAGGTGTTGTTTTAAACACCGCAGAAAACATGCACTCAACGCAGCCATCTTGGTTACCTCAATCAGAATTTCCAGTGTTCTCCCCAAAGCGTTTTAGCGTAGCGGGGCCGCTACTCTATTATTTATGCCGCTACTCTGAGAGATTGTCCGCTACTCTGAGAGATTGCCCGCTACTCTGTGGCATTTCCTGTTACTCTTTGTTTTAGCTTGTACATACACGTGCGAATCTGTGAGTCAGCGTCATCAGCGTCCGGTACTGTGAGCCAAATCAGGTGTGAATGGAAACATGTCAGTAATTACGCAAAGACAATGGACTAATACAGCTTCGTACTTCGACAATAAACACTTTCGCCCTATTTAATTGAGGTAATAGCGAGTATTTTCTCAGTAGCATATTCGGTTGGAAGAAGCAACGATGTCAAACAGCAGAAATATTACGTCGTGGTTCCGCGTAGAACGCCCTGCTGGGCCCCTGGTTGCGAGCGATAAACCCACCAGCAACGCGGTCACCGGTACCCCTGTCGGCAGTGGTACAAGATGATGTTACAACGAAAGGTGCAAAAAAATAAACTCTGGATTTGATGCACAATGGACAACAAAATATACGTGGCTGAGAGAAACATCCGATGGCAAAGGTAAAAAAAGTATTTATTTGTAGCGTTTTACTTGGAAGCGTATTTTGACCTAGTTTAGTAAACTTTTGTATGGCTTCATTTTTTGCCGATCGTCGAAACATTTTTTTGGAAACGACTTTCTTTCTGGAAGTTCAAAAATTGTTGGCTACGATTTATCAAAATAACTACCGGTAATACCGGTACTAGTATTGTGTTTTGAAATAGTTGGGTAAATTTTATCGTGGCAATTTTTTAGTTTAGCGACTTTTCAAAATGGCGGCAATTTGTTTATTTTCGTGTTGATCGTGACGATATTTTTTAAATACAAGTATTGATTCGCTCCTATTTCTTATCTTTTAGGAATGCTGTGTCACATATGTGGAAAATTCAACTTAAAAACATTCAGAAATAGTTCTTTGGTATGGAATTCTATGCCATGTATAAATATTAGGAAATATAATGCTATCGATAAACACGCACACTCGGAGATGCACAAGAAGGCCATGTCATTAGAAGTGGGAAGCAAAGAAAATCACGGCATTCTCAAAAGCTGCAGATCACTGGGCTTCCATGAAAGTCCGAAGAATCAACATTACATAGAAATCACACAGCAGCAGATTCATTTAATCTTGTACATAAATTTGTTAAAAAATAAAGACACAATTTCATCCATGCAAGCCTATCATTATTGTTTTCTTTATCTCCAGACATATGCTAATGATATGTAAATTATATGCAAATTAGCCGCCACTCTGATACATTTTTCTGGGGAGAACACTGATTTCCCCTTGTCACCCAGCATGCATCGATTGCGATATCACACCCTGCACTGTGTCGCCTTGAGCGACAGTCTTAGGTACAAGGCACTCTATGAATAAGGTATTTTCAGAGGTCAGGGTTCGTTTTTTATAAGCAGTCTCGTCTGCAGATGAATAGCCGTAAATAAACAGCGCGAGTCCATTTAATTTAATTTTCTGTTTTGATACTTCGTGTCACTGGAAATTGAATAAGAAAAACTGCAAATAACCGATGTGCAGCAAATCGAAATAAATTTTCATGGCGTACGCTGCATTTGTTTTTCCGGATTTTGCGATGCCGTACTCCTGAAAGAACTGTTTGAAAATTGAACGCGCAACAGTAGTAAAGGCTTGAACACAGTAGCGTAAGTCTCAAGTGCGACTTTGTATCAACAAATGTTCGTCTTTTGATACTTATTAGCTGTCAGAGACACATATCAATTGTCCAGCCCAATGAAAAGTCTGATTCACGTCCTCTGCTCAATTTGCGACTCAAGCATAACATTTATTCAGCACGCTGTTCACCGATATATAAAAGAGTGTTTTTTTAGGCAAGGCACACGGTAAAATGACTACTGTACACCAATAAATCGACACATTTTAGAGACAACTATCTAGTCTTCAAAAAGCAATGTAAACTCTGTCAATCCTAAAAATAAACAACAGCTTGAATGAGGTGTGAATGAGATCGGTTCAAACCGCAGTTTTTATGCAAATTCGTGCGGTCGTCCTGAACCGCACTGTCTATTGTTTAAACTTCCAAACCGCAAAACTGGGTTTTGTTCGGGCGGTTTGGGTTTTCGTAGGTTTGACCCGCATGTTTGAATATGAGATCACCCCTAAATTGTGCCTTAATTTCCCATAATGAAACATTGTTAGAAAGACTAAGAGTGTCTTTGGCTAACACCATAATAAATAAGCTGGCATTTGATTGCATATATTATGCATGTAGCAATACATATCCATACGAGTAACAATTCAATTTCTGATCAGATAAAAGAGAACATAACAATGACTTTTTGTAAAAGGAATTTTATGAAGGAATTTTCCTGGTAAGCATTTCATTTTACTGTGAATATCCTGGAACACAAAACCTGTCTAGTTAATACTTTCAAGGCTAATGTAGTAAATATTCCACTAATGTGTCTTATATGTATAGGCAAAGTTTTCAGACAAGTGTTTCCTACAACTTTACAACTTTACCATAAAGAAAATATTATAACTGAAAGATTCAGTGAATAATGCTGAACTATGGTTAATTTACATGAATACAAAAGGATCTACATGTACGTTATGTCATTCGCTCATTTATAATTAATACAAGCCGGTAGGCTGATTGACGATTCATTTCGCTCAAAAAAAACATGTTTTTGGCTGTTGCCATGGTAGGACATGAACAAAGTCGATTTATAACTAAAACCGGGGCCCCATATACAAAGTTCGCAAAAAGAATTACGTCTTCAGAAGTCACTTCACTTTATTACTAGTGCGTCTTTTGCTGTTATCATTATTATATTCATGCGAGTTGATCCTTTAACCTAGATTTCAAGACCTGCTTAGTTTTGGTATGAAATCTGTGCATATTAATTATCAACTCTGCAAAAATCTATTTTTATATCAAAAAAATTTTAGAGATGAGATATGACTGACGGATCACATGATCGTATATGGTCATGTGACCTTGTTATATGCATAATAGTAATATCTCAAGCACTGTTACGGAATTGGCCATGCAGCCAGCACTGTAATGAAGGCATCAGACATGAGATACAACTGAAATGACAAATACTGGTATTATTATGTTATCTTATAAATTTGCATGACTTTCAAACAGTTGTAGTAACTTTTCAGATAACCATAACCATAACTGTCATATCGTAAGCACTTTTGCTGAACGGGACATGTAACCAGTGCTACAATGTTCATATGACCTCATTAATATGCATAACTGTCATATATCAAGCGCCGGTCCAATTGGGGATATGCACCCACTGCTACATTGTATAATAAAAGCATCGGACAAAAGATTAATTTGCATAAGTGTAATATCTAAAGCAATGTTGCAGATAACTGTTGCAGATCGGCATGTGCAATTAATGCACTAATACATCAGATGATACTAAGACTAATATATCAGATGACCATTTTTGATCGTGTGATCGTATAAATCCATAACTATATCTCATGCATTGTTGCAGAGAGATGTGCAGCTAGAGCTATATGAAAAGTGTCAGACAAGGGGCATGACTAACCTAGCAGATTCTAGCAGATCATATTCATGATATCCATGTTTTACTATTTATCGAACTATAAATTCATTGTCACTATTTTCATGTCACTATTTGCAAGAATAATGTCCACATGATCATCTAATTAAATGTATTCCTGTATGTTAACTAACCAAGGAAAAAAGTAGATAGTATTACTAAAATTAATTATGTACATACATGTAATATGTAATACTAATTATTACTACATGTAGGTACTAGTAAATGTTAAGTGGGTAAAATTGCTTAATTAGATGCTGGCGTGATGTGATCTGCCATCATCAGGACCCAAACCAAAATGTGCTTTAATATTTCCTCTTTTCTTGAGAGTCCATTCCCCTCCAGCTGGCATGCTTAACACCAGTTTGATACCAGTTTATAACAATCCTCTGGGATTTCAAGAAGTTTGATTCAAAGAGCAGTGGTCGTCACACAGTACGTTTTTGAATTTCATGTAAACAATGTATTTTACACATGTTGATACGTTGCTATGGATACCATGTCAAACACAGCACGGTTTGATGTCCACCGCCATTTAATGCTTTGAAATGTGCTTTCACTCGTGTTTCTATTCAATTTTTCGGTGAATTTCCTCGATTTCTCTAAATTTTATTCTAGACTTTGCTATTTTAGCCCGAGTTTCATCATCAGAGTAACTATATTGGCATTACTTTCTCGTTCATGGATTTTATCATTGGTGGCTTATGCGTTGAACATTTATAGAATAATTACCATACTGTCAACAATTTTTCGCTCATATAGATATAGCAAACCAGTCATCAATTAACATTGTTTCTGGCAATGTTGTTTTTTTGGTGTCAGAAACAATATGCTGATGACAGCAAATACAATATTTATTTTTAACCATATGGATATGATTGATTTTTTTGTCAGCTATGTTCCTTGCTCATTAATTTTCCCTGTAATATTTTCAGTTTATGTTTTCACATACACTGCTCAGGTATTTTTGTCAGTGTAATCTATTCGTTAGGGGTGAGCCTCGACATGTATTTTCTAATTCTGATTTGCGCTTAGATTTGTCTGCCTTCTCCTACTGGCTACACTTGTCACTAGGCTATTTCCTCCCACCTCACATTGAATATTTTGATCTTGTGACTGGCCTTGGCACTTTCCTTGTGTTATTCGGTCCCATAGCTAAAAAAAGAAAGAAAATAATAGTGCTAACCTGATGCATGTTTGTCCAGGAAGTCCTCATACAAAAACACAAGAAAATCAATGAACAATATTTTGCCAGCTGTTAAAGTGAATATCATTGGAACTAAACTGTGATTGAGTTCTGTAGGTATTGTCAGATATTGATTATTTTTCCCCTCAATAAGCTTCCATGTAATATATTAGATTTCAATTTATAATTTTGGCTGAAATCAAACAAACTTACTGCAAATCAATATCATTCACTGTATAGTACTAGCAATATTGGGAATAATGTATAACATGCATTCAATAAACTAGTTTTTGAAAATAAGAAAAGTTCATTATAAGCCACTGCCTGCTGCTGGTTGTGTAAATATGAACAATTGTATTATGATGTACATATATTTGAGGGTTTGCGTCTTCTATTTTATGTTGGCAGGCAATAATTTAGAACAATTATGGGGCAAGTTGAGATGCGTGCATTACCAAGTTTAAATGTTTGTTACAAAATTTAGATGTGGACATTGCCAAGTTAAGGTTCTGGTATCACTGCAAGTTAAAAAATTGTTTGCAAATTTTTATGTGCAAAGTATGCAAAGTGACGTGTACTCATTGCCTTAATTTCATATTTAAAAAACCTATCCCCTGTGTAATAACCTGATCCTATCATACATGTAAATGTATATATTTCTGTGGTTGTGCCCTGTTAAAAAAAAAAAATATGAACAGTTCTTACTTGGAATATAAGTAAAATGGATTGTTGGCTGGGTGGTCCGCTGGATGTATATTGATTGTATTTTTGCAATGCTGACTAGCCCTGTAGATCGATAATTGTTATTAGTTGTATGTCTGTCAGTTTGTGATGAATGTTTACTTTCTTATTGAACTCATCTACTCTCCAGCGATATTGAAACCATTTATTACCCAGTCAAGATTACCAATTATTGATTACTGTATATTACTTTCATTCTACGTCTCAGTCACATCAGGTTTTTTTTTTTTCTCTCGCTCTTGAATTAGCATTTTGCATTCAGATCAGTCCAGCGTAAATGAAGTTATTGATCTGTTCACTGATTACTTGCGTCTGATATTGAACAACTATCAATCAATAGCGTTTCCCATCTGTACTGTCTTTTATTTATCGACGCAGGCAAAATATATAATGGTATTGATTACGTGGCCTTTCCATTCAGACTGTTAATATTCTGATCTTTTCATGGGTTTGTCACAGCTTGCTGCTTGTAGATGATTACAATGCCAACAAAAGCTGTGCTCCCACTCACAATTACTGTATTCACCTTGTAATTATTATACATGCGAAATGTTTATACTCTAACTAATCTAAGAATTAAACAGTTTGATTTTATTTAAAAAAAAAAAAAATAATGCTAAAATATACTGCAGTAATTTAAATGCAAATTTAGTTTAAGGTGTAATTGTTATTGTCAGTTACTGATGTGCATGTTAAATGGTTAATCACATCGAGTATGAAACTATGATGTCATTAGCATGCTGTTACTTGAGTTGCATTAACCCCAAATTCAGCTTACTGAACTTACTAAATATTAATATTCAAGGAGCCCAGGTTGGCACCAGTTGGAGCCTTTCTATGATCAAAATAAAATACATATACCATGTAGCTGAACTTTCAACAACATTTTGTTGTTGGTGTCTAATACAAGCACAAAATGTTTTCCTTGGTTTATACATTTTACAAATGTTATCTACAAATCAAACAAATTCAACAAAACAAAATAATTAACTTATACATCCAAAAATTCATACCTTTTTCAGAAATATCAAAAAATATATCCATGACCTGACCACTGATATTAATATGTTATTGTTTGCCATGTTCAATAACTGCATAAGATTTATTAGTGAAATTTGAACTTGGTTATGAAGCTTTACTGAGGGAATAGAATATATTATTCATTCAATGTCAGCTGTATGAAGAAAAATCAAGTATTTCTAACTCATTCAGTTCCAACTTATTAATGTCCCAAAGAATTAATTTTAGAGTGTTCAAAACCTAGTAGAATGATGAATCAAGATAGAAATTTTTATTTCAAATATTATGTCTTAATTTATATGACAAGCCTTTTATTCTTCAACCCGTCTAATAATAGGTCTTTTATAATATCAATAGTAATCATGCTTTGAATTGGTTTCCATCAATGTATTGTTGTACATATATCAAGTCTTAATAGGTCTCTTGTGGTCCTCTTAATGAACCTTTATTATTCTACATTTGATTAGATACAAACCTTTGCTGTTAATCATCCAGTACTTAGAACATTGAGTCATATCAATGGTTACACAATGTAAAATAGAGCCTTGGGTGATTAATAATAATTAATGGTACTGTATTTGCTCTTTTTAGAAGTTCACATGAATTGAAAATTGTATTTACATGTAATGTATGCTGGATCATTAAAATATTTCGACTTCGACGAAATTAAAACTTATTTCAACCATAGACACACCTCTACCAAGGGCATCAAGTGTCAATGTTTTACTTTTTCGACTTCTTCTTGAAAACTACAACCCTGAATGCTTTGATACTTGGTGTATATGTACCTTGGGTAGACCTCTCTTAGATTTGTTCATTTCATGATGATATCTTCAATTTTCTAATTTTGGTGAATATTTTTGTCATTTTTGGTAAAAAGTGATATTTTCAACTTCTTGTTAAAAAACCGCAAGTCCAATTGCTTTGATATTACATATATAGGTACTACATGTGGATCTCTCTCAGATTTGTTCATTTCATGATGATATCTTCAATTCTCTAATTTTGATGAATATTTTTGTAATTTTTGGTAAAAAGTGATATTTTCCACTTCTTGTTGAAAACCGCAAATCTGATTGTTTTGGTACTATACATATCGTTCATTTTCTAATGATATCTTCCGTTCTTTAATTGAAATGTGCATTGCTAACAGCGGAGCTATCTCAGTCGAGAGGCTGATTGTTGACTTAATTTATTAAAAGATTACCGGAGCAAACTGAAATTGATTAAATTTAACTTCCATCATTCAAAAGTTTACTGGAATTGGTTGAATCAAAATACAAATTGGTTAACTAGAGTACACAGTTTAAGGTTTACTGGAATTGGTTAATTTAATTCATTATTATGTCTAGTTAATTCCCAAATGAAAAAAGCCACAAGTAGAGTGATATCATTTGTCTGACACCAACAACCATAAAATGAAGTTGCTTTTCTGTATATTCTTTACTACTCGATAAGTAAGAAAACATGCGGGATCAATTTGTTCACTTTCCCTCAAATATGCTGTAACTTGATATATGTTTATTTTTCAGACCCTGTTCCAGTGCTGGAACATGCAATGCAATTACAAAAGAAAATGCAGAGGGCTCAGGATCTGGAGATTGAAAATCAAAAATTGAGAGAAACCCTAAATGAGTATAATAATGAGTTTGCAGAAGTAAAAAACCAAGGTATGTACATATTAAATGGCGTATACGATACAGGGATTTTTTTAAACAGGGGCGCAGTGCCCTCATGCCATGGCCATGCGCCCACTTACCCTGGGCAGCAGATCCTCTGGCAACCATAAAATTCTGAATGACCAGGGATTACATGTGGCCACAGTCTTCAACTGTGACCTGTCTGATAGTAATTTTGGCCCAAAGGAAGCCATAGAATGCTCCATTTTAACTTTTATCAAAAACTCCACACCCTGGTAGGGAGAACCCTATCTCCCCCACATGGTGGCGACGCTGAATTGCAGTGCTCCCTCTTGCAGTTTTTTTGTAGAAAAACCCCTGATCATATTGCTCATATATTAGAACAACTTCAAATCAAACTACTAAGTTACTACTGAGCATGTTACTGCACAATATATGTAATGCCAAAATTAAATCATGGATGTGCCAGAGATAGATTTTATTGCTATGCAAGGCTACAAAGTACTCATTCAACCTGCATTGGGTTGTACTAGTGTAAATAAATTAGGCATCAGGGAAGAGTTAAATGCCTTTATAATTATAATTTGGTTCTAAAACAGGCATCACAAACTGTTGAACAATTAATCAAACACAAAAATTGTAATGTATAGTCTAAAAGAAGTTTCAAATAAAATTAAACACAAATACATTGCTTACTGTAGTAGCCAATGATCTCGGTAGCAGAATTTGGTCATGTTGTGCTGTGTTCCACAATTGAATAACTTTCTTTCGAGGTGTGGCAATTGTTCATGATTATAATAACGTACAAAAATCAATTTGTTGGATTGTTTCTAAATGCAAGTAAAATTCAACTTAGTTTCATCTAAAGTTATCAATTATCTTAGTGACAACAGCCAATTTTCAAAGCGAAGTTTACTCATTCACACTAAACATTGTACTCATAAATAGGCATCAGTGACAACAAATCTAAATTAGACCCTAATTCAGGCACCAGGAAAGATGTTTGAAAAATGGCACCTAAATTAGATGAATTGACCTAAATGTTATGTGTTCTCAATACATACATTTCATACTCTACTGATGTTACATATGATTTCAACAAAACAATTACTTCTTATTCTACTTCTGTGTTTGTATGGTTGTGGCTAATGCTTTTAAGAATGTTGTATAGCAGAGCTCAAAATCTCCCAAGTTCATTCATTCCCTACCTGACTGGTGTAAGGCTCTTCTGAATTACAGTGTATTTATATTATTTTGAATAATCATTCCAAGGTGTTCAAAAGTTTTTTTCTCCTCAAGATTATGTTCCCTCATAATACCAAAATTAAAGCAATATGGGAGATGATGGATATAGCAATAATTAGTCCCTGTAAAACCAAAACTGAGAGTCATGTTTTGGATTCTGTATCAAATTCTGTATCAGATTCTGTCTCGGTCATGCCAGGATAATCTTATCCAAACTTAGCATTGAAATCACTCATGGTTACATCACTCATTGTTATACTGATTTGTTTCTACTGGTGGCTATGTTCTTTCCTTTTTCATGCGTCTCAAACATATAATGTACCATGACCCAATTCTTTTCAGAATAGGTACACAGACCAATAATAATATACATATGGGTGTTAATTTGTTTATTTTGCTAACCTCTGACTGACTGGTGTATAAAACTTAATTTGAACATGTCATCAGCCATTTCTCATGCATGGTTTGGTCAATTTTATTCAAACTTGAAACCCAATCTGATTAAAATCATATGTTTGAATGTATGATCATCAATGTATATCTTTCAGACTACATCTAAAATACCAATGCAAATTGCATTCAGATTTTATGACCAGCAAGCAATCAGAACAAGCGTCAGATGTATACATTGTAATTGTGTATTAATAGTAATGATTCATACTCTGTAATAGCCAAAATAGTTATGATCAGCACAAAGAATATATGGGGAAACACTGCATATGACAAATGTTCGAACAAAAATTTATTTATTACAGAGGTAACAATAAAAACATTAAAAGAAAAACTGAAAGAATATGAAGACAAGATGGAAGCTGTTGCCCAGGCCAGGGCGAAAGAAAAAGAAAAAGAATTACAACGTGAATTTGCTGAAAAAGAAAGGTAAGGCCATCCTCCATCACCCTGATCAGTGTTTGTCCTCTTTGACATTCCAAAATTTTGATGAAGATATTTGAAATACAGAAAGTACTAAAAGAATCTGGCAATGTAGTTTTGAAAACTGTGTTGAAAGTGTATTTTCAATAGATGTGCTCATACATGTAAAACATTCATTGTATGCCAGATCATTAAAATGTGACTTAATTTGACCACAGAAACGCCTCTCATGTATGTTAGCTCATACACTACTAATAGAGCAAGTACAGTATTAATTCAACAGCAGAAACCCCCAGTTTGTAGGTATACATGTATAACATGACCAGTAAAAAGTGACCCAGGAATTTCTCATATCACTCACTTGTCTGTTACCTACCCAATTGATTACAATTGCCCAGATATGATGAATCATACTTTAATTATTATCATTGTTTCAGACAACTTCAAGAAACACAGCTCTCTGTTGCAACAAAACTGGGTGAGGCTGAACTGAAAGTTGCTACTCTACAAAGTGGTAAGTCTTAAAGCATTATTAGTTGAGATAGTGTTTTTACCATGCTCTCTGTTTAAAAATAATGAATCTTCCACAGTGCCTTTTTTGATTAGCATAAAGGTCTATGGCAAAATAATGTGTGATGACATCACGTCCAGAACCTTCTTCAAAACCAATATGATGCTACAGGGGATTCATTATTGTTATCTATCACCACTATCAGAATCAGAATTTTTGTTGAAATAAATTTTACTTTGGAATAGAGGTTTAAATTATTGTCTGACAATGTAAACCTATGATGTCCTAAAAACCTCTTCTGATAATGGTGATTTCTAATGATTCATGGTACAATTTCTTTAGTTAAATGTTTTACATTCTATAACAGACATGACATTAATTGTGTTCTTTTTTTTAAGCCATGGACACTACACAGTCTGAGCTATTTGATTTAAAAGCCAAATATGATGAACAAGCAGCTGCCAAGTAAGCTAAAATAATATTCATATTAATCACTGTACATTATTCTTGTAGAAGTGTGCTTACAGTAGTATATGTTTTTTCAAAAACCTTTCACTTGGAACTCTGATTTTACTGACCTTTGTGCATATGTGCATGCCAACCTGTATTTCGGAAATACCTGGACTAATGCTTTTTCAGAAACCTTTCACTTGGAACTCTGATTTTACTGACATTCGTGCATATGTGCATGCCAACCTGTATTTCGGAAATACCTGAACTAATCGCATTCAGACTTCACACATACATCTTGCATTAAATGTGCACATGTATTTCTTTAATGATTCCAATGGGGGCCTTTTTACTGTTAAAAATCCAATCAGTTCAAGCATTTCTGCTATTCTGGAACCAATTGCATTCAAACTTGGTTATATACATTGGATGTTATGGCTCCTCGATGCATATCATTTTGTTTTTGAGATCAGATTGTTTTTAATGAATGCTATTCTGAAGCCAAATGTCTTGCAGTTACTTGTATGTTCATTTCATTTTGCTACTTTAATTTTAGATCTGATGAAATGGAGATAATAATGACTGATCTAGAACGCGCCAATCAACGAGTAACATCTTCAGAGAAAGAGATTGAATCCTTGAAATCACAGTTACAGTCCACAAGTGAAACATTGAGACAAGCAGAACAGATGCAGAAAGCACCAAACATGGTTAGTTGCTATTCAGGGGCAGAACTGTCCAGGATTAGCAGACTAGGGCAGGGCGATAGACACTGGTCAGTTATATGTAATAAAAATACAATGGGTAAATGATATAAAATATAGATGTCATCTTTAGGTGGAGTGAGATGGACTCATTAATTTCAATCACAATAATTATGACTTGTGATGCATTGATTTTCAAGGAATTGATTATTATACAAATTTAATCAGGCAAACTAAAATGTATTATTATGCAAATTAGTCATGATACTTTACAAGTCTGGGGAGAACTAGTCATGTATAGTCCAATTGACCATTTTCCGTTCTCTGCAAGAATCACCCGTTATGCGTGAAATCGAACGTAAAAACAGGACAAACAAAGGTCATAGCATCGCAGTGGTGTCAAACTTCGCGTGGGATTCGACGAACACGAAAGTATTTTGGGAATATTTCCATGCTTAATAATGTGCTGTACAAATTTGATGATAGGCAATTTCGATGAAGTAAGAGTATTCAAAAGCAATATTCCTCTGTCGAAGATCGGTTGGTCGATGTGTGACTCGCAAGATCTCGCAGTTGAACGAAAAAACATCTATTACTGCACAGCCAAGATCAGAACAGTATTGTATGTGCTCTTAAAGGGCTTACTTAATTATCCTATCAAAGCCCAATAGATAACTGTTTGAAATTGGTCATTGTACTATTCGTCATGATTGATGCAAGACACAGTGTTTTTTCTACACTCCATCAACAGCCATTGACAAATGCTGTATGTCACACTTACTGTATAATTCTGTGTTTTGGTTTTGCTTTGTTATGTGGCAAACCAAATGCTTGATTAGTGTTTGCATTAGTAAGAAAACTATCAATTGGGGATTTTCAGCTTCTGATGAGATTTTTGCAAGGTACTGGCAAACTGTTCAAGAATATATTATGCATATTTTATGTTTTCTTTTTTTGCTAGGAGCAAGCCATAGATATATTAACAAGATCCAGTCTTGAAGTGGAACTGTCTGCTAAGGAAAAAGAAGTAAGCAATTCACGGTTATACACGTAATATCTGGGTAAAATGTCATAGCAAGTTTAATTGTCCAGGAAGTTCATAACCTATGGTGATTATACACATCACAATTCATATATATAGCCCTGGATAATTAAAACAATTTTTTTTCCAGTTATTTTTAATGATTGTTTAATGTTTTTTTGCATTTAAAAATTTAATATATTGGTAAAATGAAAAGATTCTGTTTGCTGTGCGAATGTTTTAATTATCCACAACCCCAACAGTGCCACTGTTACACCAACACTGCTACTTTAATGCTTAGCATTTTCTTGTAGGTTTCACAGCTCGTAGATGATGTTCAGAGATTACAAGCTGCCAATACTAAGTTACGAGATTCATCATCAACACAAATCGCTAAGTTAGAAGAACAGATTTCTCAAAAGGCTCTTGCATTGAAAAACCTTGTAAGTATTCATGTTATGCAAAATAACTTTGTAGTGTTCTTCCCAGGATACAAACAATGGTGTATCCATGCTTGTTGGACAACAGGAGGCTCAAAATCTTAATTATATGCAACAATGACAATGAAAGTCAAAAAGCAAAAAGTTCTTTGGGGTTTGGCATGAACTTGTTGTAGTCTGTTTACGTAAACCAATGATCATGCGACAGCCAATGTCAACAAATTTAATGTTTGAAGAAAAGGTTATTCCAATGTTGAAATAAAATCATAAATGAAATCGAAAAAAACGTTTTTACATGCATTGTATACTCATTAATTACTTGCTGAACATGACATGTGTCATCTGTATGAATTGACTTTGTAGGAAGGAAAGATTCAAAACCAAAATGATTATGAAGAAATGAAACGAGAACTGACAATCATGAAATCAATGGAGTTTCAGTTACCTGAAGATGACACCTCTAATCAACAAAAATCACTAGAAATGTTACTATTGGAAAAGAACCGCGTCTTACAGTCAGAGAATACATCCATGAAGTTGGCAAATGCAGAGATGAGCAGTGAGTACCCTTGCCTTATCTTGTTATGTTGTAATTGGAAGGCCAAACTTCACATGGAGCTCTACATGTGATTTGGTTTTACTCTTCCACAAGTTCATGTGTCCCTGTAGGAGGATGATACAAAAAAAAACCATTTTCGTATTCTGAAATCCTATAAAGAAATAAAATGATTACTCAAGTACATTTTTATTCTGACACCTGTGAGTTATACAAAGTGCGGGAAAAGAGTTTTCTTTTTTTACACAAAAAAAAAAAAACTTGTTCAAAATGCATATCATGTATTTGTGATGATTCTGTTCAGAATTGAGTGAGTGGAATGATTTTGAAAACAATTTCACACACACTGCATACATTGATCCCCATTCTTCCACGACTTCATGCACTCTCATTTCTATTTGTTTTATTGTGTATCTGTTCACCTATACTACACCCTGTCTTATCAATCCCAACCAACTTGAACTGTGGACACTCCCACTTTTTATTTTAGCACTCAACTGTAATTTACAATAAGTTTAATAAATTAATTTTATTGTCCGACTGTTTTTGTTTATATATTTATTTGTCATTCCATGGGAGGTTTTGCCACAGTACAAGAAAGGTTCTTTTTAGGCTATTTACGGTTTAGATTCTCTGTTTAGACATTCATTTTTCCCAGCATTAAATTCCTGCTTTTTATTAACACATGCATCAAAATTGCAACCCTTGTCAGTTGGAAAAAAAAAATACTGAACTAAAAAAACATGAAATTAAAAAGCTTTTGTTAACCTTTCTTGTAACTCTAGGTGGCGGCACTTCCTCCCAGTCACAACCCAGAAAGTTCACAAACAACTATCAGCTATCACAAAATTTTACCGGCAAAGACACTAGCCACACAGACACTAAATCTTCAGACAGTCACTGTGTGTCACAACCGTCGTCACCGCGACCTCCAGTACAACCGTTACCAGCCACTGCGTCACCAATGGGAACCGCACTGGTGACGAGAGCCATAGCTTATCCCGCTTTAAAGCAGTGCTACTTGGACTCTGGAACAATCAATACTATTGAAGTAGCCAGGATTATCAAGGATTTGCTACTAACATATAACATTGGTCAACGGGTGTTTGGTGAATACGTTCTGGCTATGTCACAAGGATCTGTGAGCGAAATATTAGCTCGGCCAAAGTTGTGGGATAAGTTGACCGTTAAAGGACGAGAACCGTTCATCAAAATGGTAGACTTTCTTGCTGATGAAGAAAATATGCAAACTCTACTAATAATCAATGCTAAAAAGAAAGGTAAGAGTTTCTATGAATATTTTCTGTATTGGGCTTAATTATTCTCTGGGTTGTATTTTCATTTATTTTGCTGATTGCAAAATATACTAATTAAAATTATATCCCAGTGAATATGCAAAGTTACGAGTAAAATGTATCCTTTACACACCTTTAAATAAAAAGACTATGATTATTCCGGCAAAATCAAATCAACCGAAATTAAACCCACTGAATATTGAGGAGATGAGCTCCTACATGTACATGTACAAGACTATTATTGAAACATGACAGAATCAATTAGGTATCATATTACAATTAAACTGCCCAGAGAATGTAATTGTAAAAATATGAAAACCAGGACTTGCATTACACATAGTCAAGTACCCAAAACTTAAATTAGTAGTCTTATTTTTAGTTCACAAATTCACCAGGAAAACAATTATTAGTCCCCGTTCGGACGCAGTCCGAAAACGGGGACTTATGTTTTGCCCTGTGTGCGTCCGTGCGTCCGTGATCACCTGTATCTTGAACATGCATGGACCGATTAAGTTCAAACTTCACTCATACATCACACCTTATATGGGACATATGCACATGCATTTTTTTCATGATCCGATTAACGATAGCCGAATAGCGGCCATTTTAAGGCCGAAAATGCATCAAAATCGCACATTTTCACCATTCCGGACCCGGATCTCAGTTATGCATGGACGGATTTTGTTCAAATTTGGTACATACATTAAACATAATAGGACCTTGATGCACGTCATTTTTTTTTTTGGATCGGGTTCGAAATGGCCGACTGGCGGCCATTTTGTTTTAAAGAATTCAGTTCTGGATCCGTATCCGAGACATGTCTGGATTGATCAAGTTCAAACTTCACACACACAAGGTACATCATATCACAAATATGTATGTGCATTTGTTTCATGATCTCATTAACGATAGCCAAATAGCGGCCATTTTAAGGCCGAAAATGCATCAAAATCGCACATTTTCACCATTCCGGACCCGGATCTCAGTTATGCATGGACGGATTTTGTTCAAATTTGGTACATACATTAAACATAATAGGACCTTGATGCACGTCATTTTTTTTTTTGGATCGGGTTCGAAATGGCCGACTGGCGGCCATTTTGTTTTAAAGAATTCAGTTCTGGATCCGTATCTGAGACATGCTTGGATTGATCGAGTTCAAACTTCACACACACAAGGTACATCATGTCACAAATATGTATGTGCATTTGTTTCATGATCTCATTAACGATAGCCAAATGGCGGTCGCTTTAAGGCCGAAAATGCATTGAAATCGCACATTTTCACCATTCCGGACCCGGATCTCAGTTATGCATGGACGGATTTCATTCAAATTTGGTACATACATTAAACATAATAGGACCTTGATGCACGTCATTTTTTTTTCGGATCAAGTTCGAAATAGCCGACTGGCGGCCATTTTGTTTTAAAGAATTCAGTTCTGGATCCGTATCCGAGACATGTCTGGATTGATCAAGTTCAAACTTCACACACACAAGGTACATCATGTCACAAATATGTATGTGCATTTGTTTCATGATCTCATTAACGATAGCCAAATGGGGGCCGCTTTAAGGCCGAAAATGCATTGAAATCGCACATTTTCACCATTCCGGACCCGTATCTCAGTTATGCATGGATGGATTTTGTTCAAATTTGGTACATACATTAAACATAATAGGACCTTGATGCACGTCTTTTTTTTTTTCGGATCAAATTCGAAATGGCCGACTGGCGGCCATTTTGTTAAAGAATTCAGTTCTGGATCCGTATCCAAGACATGTCTGGATTGATCAAGTTCAAACTTCACACACACATGGTACATCATGTCACAAATAGATATGTGCATTTGTTTCATGATCTGCTTAACAATAGCGGAATGATGGCCATTTTAAGGCCGAAAATGCATCAAAATCACATATTTTCACAATTCCAGAACCGGATCTCAGTCATGCATGGATGGATTTTGTTCAGATTTAGCACAATGTGTTGTACATATGCAGGTGCATTTCGGTCATGATCTGCTTTGAATGTATATGTCACTCAAATATGAACGGAACGGGGACGTGTCATTGACAATGACTTGTATTATTACATAATAATGTGTATTTAATTTCGCGGATTATTCTGTTCTGTGAAAATCATGAAATTAAAACTGAGGGAATATTAATAATTAATACATTTTCAGTAGTAAACTGCATCATCACAGTGTTGAAAATCCAAAAATAAAGCTTATTAACCATTCAAGTTGACCTCGCTGACTACTAACTCTAAATGTATCAGTCCGCTATTTCAAAACTAACAGATTCGCTCAAATCGCACTTTTACAGCCATAATTGAATTTTCATCATCATCATTATCATAACACATGGGTTGCGTGGGTGAAACAAAAAATTAAAAAACAGAGTCTAGGCTCACTAATTGTGACAATCCAGAGCAAATGAGTATGTGAAAACATTGTTTATAGATAATAATTATTGTTATTCTGTTTTTCACTAGGAAAGGAATTGAGTATTTCTACACCTCCAAAGCCACCCATGCCCTCAACATCCAATCCTCCACCAATGCCACAGGACTCTACAGAAGCAGCAATCAATGACATCCTCTCACAGGCAAGAAAAGAAATGGAGGCAATGTCTACAACATCCATTTCTACAAAATACCAATCCATTGCAAATCATTCCAACTTTACCAGTAATAGAAGGGCTTCCCCAGACAGAATAAGACCACTGAGACATAGTGCTTTCAAACCCTACTCAGAAACAGTTGTGGATAGGCATGTTAGCGATTTGCTGTTAGAACAAGAACCACAAACTGAGGCTATTCCTTTAATCAAGAAGGTCAGCAAAGCTTCTTCTGTTGAACGTGAAGCTGAAACACATTGCCAACAAGACAATGCTGCATTAGTACAGAGAGCTATACAACAAGCCGTACAGGAATCCAATTGCGTCGTAGATAATCAGCTGTTTATGATGTCGCCAAGTTTACTAGCAATGACAAAACCATTGAAACGTGTACTCCCACCGTTAACGAGCCAACACTATGATAAATACCCCGAGCTAAACACCAGGCATGTGACGACACATGTAAAGGAGAGATTGAACAAGTACTTGATTCCGCAGCGATTGTTTGGAGATCATGTATTAGGACTGTCGCAGGGCAGTGTCAGCGATATCTTATCACATCCAAAACCATGGAAGAAACTCACACAGAAGGGAAGGGAACCATTTATCAGAATGCAGTTGTGGCTAGAAGATGATAAAGCTATTGAGAAACTGAAATCTATATATGGTAAACGAGGTGAGTTATTTCAAAACATACCTCCAATGTTTTTTGTTGATACTTGTTTTCCTGATCCTGTTGAACTAAATGAAAACAAATAATTTGCAGTTTTTTTCCTACCATCTTCCCACCCATAGTCTTTAACCTGTCCATCGCTCAACACATGTTGTTAATAAATTTGATTGCTAATTAATGTTTTCAAAGGAAAAATGTTAGTTGATGACTGAGTGTATGTACCAGTAGGTGCAGTTACAATGCAACTAAATGCTTTTCATCACCTGTTTCTAAATATGAATTTGTTTGTTTCTTCTGAAGGGGACATACCAGATGAAAACTGCCAAGATGCTATGAACAGTGTTAGAAATACTCCACCATCGACCTCATCAACCTCGTCATCGCAATCTCAGCTTCCACTGCCAACCAATAAACCTTTATTTGAGTATGACAACGAGAACTCCTCTGTCTCATCCATGGGTAGTACTGATAGAAACCAGCAAATACAAGAACAGTTGGCCACATTGCCAAACTTAGACACCTACGAGGTCACAAAACAAGTCAAGAAGCGACTCTATGAGAGTAATATTGGACAAAGAATGTTTGGTGAAATCGTTCTGGGTTTGACACAGGGGTCTGTTAGTGACCTGCTTTCTAAACCCAAACCATGGCAGAGTCTAAGCTTAAAGGGCAAAGAACCATTCCTTAGAATGCAAGCTTGGCTCAATGACCCTGATGGCATTGAGAAGTTGAAATGTATTAAGATAGAAAGAAGGGGTAAGCTTACTGTACAATACTTAATTTTCACTTGTAATTTATTTTAGTTGCAAATTAGCAAAAATAAAATCCAGTGATAGCTTGGCTGTAAATGTGCAACTGGTTCTTAGCAGAACACAAAGAACTTAATATTACGTAAAACATTCTTTGTTGTGTGAGCTTCCCTATGTGTATGAGCAGTTCTGATGGCTGTGTCACTTTCAGGAAAATAAACAGACTCACTGTTAAACTGTACATTACATTAGTTTCACTGAAAACATTATAAAAGTGTAATAGAACACTAGGGTAATTTAAAACAGTTTGCGTGTATATGTATGTACAATGCACATGTGTAAAAAATTTTTTTTTTGACCATAACAATATGGAAATACTTTTACTGATATCAATTTTGTTTTGTTTTCTAGCATCTCACAAACGTAGATCATCTCTATCAACTTTAACAACTGAGAACTTTGAAATGTCACAAGTCTTATCTTCCAATGGGTTTTCGCCAATGAAGAAACCACGTACATTGCTCACATCACACGAGAAAGATGCCTTACTGCTAGCGTATTCACAGGAACCGTACCCATCTCAGACTTCTATTGATTTCTTAGCAGCTGAATTGAACTTGTTACCCTCTACTGTGACAAACTGGTTTCATAATCATCGATCACGATCAAAACGTGGCCATTTAGCGGAGCAGCAGTCAAGGTTACATCAGGATGTGAACGCTTCCCCTGTTGATTGTTCTGGTTATCAAGGGAGTGGTTCAAGCACACCAACGTCTTTTTCTCAGTTAAGTGAGAGAGCTATTAACCTCTGCCCTAAAAAAAATAATAGCCAGCGAAGTCATAGCGGTAGTAGACATTCCGGGGGAGTGGATGAGTTTGATGGAATGGAGGCACAACTTCAGAAAAGTGGCGTTGTTGTAGTGAAGCCAGAACCAGTCGATGATGATGAGAGTATGTGCCAGTACTCTAAGGAGCATTGGTATGTTGGCGGGGAGACGGGAAGACAGGATGGAGAAGATAATGCAGAGAGAATTGGATCTAATGAGACTTTGATTAAGAGGAGGCTTAAAGAAGAAAATTCAGCTTCTTGGGATTATTAAAAGCAATATACATCTTTGATACCTAATTTGGAATTTCATCATTGTGTCGAAAGAATTTAAAAAAAGACGAAAAAAAGACCGAAAAGGGGAAGAACATTTTTAATTCATTTCTCCTTTATGAATAATGGTTTGACTGCAACTTTATTATCCATTAGCTGTCTGACCTAAACTTTGATGTTGATAACTAATCAGCAAAAGGGTTCTAAACCTTTTACTAATCACGTCTTCTTGAGAAAGCTGCTTATAAAGTACATTAAATTTTGAGTTGAAATTCACCTAATGATTATACAATCAAACTGTGCCAAAGCAAAAGTTGTAAAAAAAAGACTTCCGTAATCAGTAGTTATGTTTATATAAATAAACTTTACATATATTAATATTTAATATCAAATCAGTAATAATATAAACACAACTATTTGTAAGCTAATGTGTGAATCATAATCGAGTTACCACTGAAAGAGTACATCTTGAATACAATAATATATGTAATTTGTAAGTGATTATTAGGTGTCAGTTCTCATTGTTATTCTTGATTACCATGTTACATTATACAACTAAATCTATAACATGATGAACAATCGTGACTAGAATAGTCTACTTAATAATACAACTCAGCTCAGGCTAGTGTTATTTGCTTTAGACAGGTACAGACCAGTTTAGACTTGCACAGTAAGGATAATCACACCAATTAATAGAATTATAGGTGATTCTAATTAGTTAAACTAAAAAATAGATTAATTGCTGGTTGTGTACGTTATCAGTGCTATATTCCAGCATATCAACCATAGATGGCGCTATCCATTTTTATGTCTCCAAATTCTATATTGTTTCATACTGTCATTTATTTGTATGATGAAATGTCCATTCAAAGACATATATGAAGCTCCAATTCAAAAGCCCTTACAAGTAGTGATATATTATTCACTTCATATTGTATTGTGCGATCTGTTATACTGGCATAGTTGCATCCTCATGACCTCTGACACCAACTGAAACTAAACCCTAGAATTTAAAACCTGCATGTATTTTATAACTGTTTACATGGAAAAATAAGTGATGCTTATTTTTTTGTGATAACTAAATATATAACTTTATCATAGTTGCCGAGTTTGTGCTAGTTAATTTGCAATCTTCTGCAGCTATGAAGTCAACTTGTATAGCTTGAATCCCTAGTTTTGAAGTCACAATACTAAATAACATGACATTGTGGAATTAAAGTGCATGAAGGAATAGAATATTCCATTGTCTTTTTAGTCTGGGGTGCCAGTTGCCAGTAACTATCCTTTTATAAAATTATTGTGTCCTTGTTTTGCATTGGAGATGAAAATTCAAACCGAATATGTCAAACTTTTATCCGTGCTACACTGTAGTATTTTATTTCAATGTGCTGAAATACAAATACTAAACATGAAGAGTATTTTCGTTTTTTATAAGTTTACATTTATATGTTGAGATATTCTATTGTAGCTGCCAAATATTTTATAGAAATTATAATGCATTTATAGAACACTGCCATTTATACTAAAATGTTGATATTCAAAATGTTTTATATTATATATCCAATTCTTCCATAACTTCAAATGTTAGTGATGAAGTCTGTTATTCTATGTTACTCTCAGTAATGAGGGAATTATGGGCTGTTATTAAACTGGGGTTACTGCTTGTGTCAAATTCCTGAAATATATCTGTGCAACATCTGTATGGTTTTGTTAGTTTTCACAGAATTTGCTGCCACAATATTAATTTTGAAAAAAAAACAATCTTTGTTTTCCTCATGTCAATAATTAATGAGAATGTCTGTTTAGGGATAGTTTTTTTCTAGAATTTAGAAAAAAATTAGTTATTCTTCTGATCCCAAATGTAGGTAAATTTACCTAGAATGTTATGATAATTTAGGTTTAGGATTATTCTTAAGACTAGTGATTGCAGCTAAAGTTCTCAACATGTACTTTGATATCATACTATCAATAACATTGAAATCCAGAATCAGGATATTGTCTTGTTTTACCAAGGTTGGTCTAATTACAAAACGGTTGGTAGTGTGACAGTATTCAACACTCTCATCTGTAAATGGTATTTGTTTAAACAATACTGAATTCCCACAGCAGCATATTGAATGAGAAGAGTCTATTGCAAGATAATCTGTGACACCCTTCTTCAAAATCAGTATGACACTGGGGGAGACACATTATTGTTATAAACTACTACTACAGATATCAAACAAATTAGTTAAGTTTTGGCTTTTAGTTGAAATGAATTTACTTGTCAAAAGAAGTTTACATTATTGTGTAATAATGTAAAGCTGTGACATTATAGAAGCCTCTAATTCTGATAATAGTGATTACCTAGTTCAACTGAATGTATGTAGATGTATTTTTAATGTGGAAGGTGAGATTTTTATTGAATATACAGAACACTGCCAAATGTAAATACCGTGACATGTGCAGTATAAATGTTTTTAAGTACTTTATATTGTATCATTTTAATGAGAAGAAAAATGTCTGTTGGTTTAAACAAATTATCTATGCAGTAAAAAACAAATTTTTAATTTTTCTTTTTATTTTATGTTTTGTATGTCTACAGCAAAAAGTTGATTTGTACCTAATCACGTTAGCCGCCATATGCCAATCATTCAACTGCCATGTGCCAATCATGCAACTGCCATGTGCCAATCATGTTACATTCATGTACTAGTTATGTTACATTCATTTGCCAATCATGCAACAAAGTGCAAATCAGGTCGTAATTATATGCTGATCATCTACCACACATGTGTAAATCATGCATATTCTGCCTTTTTTATCAGCCTGTAATGCTTTCTGTATTTTTGTACAAGTTCCTATATTTTTCTTGAGTAATCTTGCACCCTCATGGTCTTGATGTATAACTATCATGCCTTATTAATAAGTGATGAGGGGGATTGAGTAAATTAATCATATATCAAATAATTATATTATAATGCAGGCTTTTTATTTCAAAAAGTATTAATATTATTAACATGCTGATTACACTCTGTCAATTTTTAACGTTATTAACTTCTGTGTGTTGACTATGAATGGAAAAGAGAAAAATAGGGAGATGTGAAAAAGAAGCATGTGTTTTGTTGGCGTCTTGACCAAGATTGAAACTAGGTTATGTTACTGGACAAGTATATCTGCCTTTATTACATGTGTCTTAAATAGGACTGATTGTTTTTCTGAATTGTTGGTTAAGATCTGCAGCCAGAGACAAATTGTGTTTAATGTGTCTGTGATTCAATTGGGAAATATGGCAGATTGCAGTGTAAAAGTGATGACTGGCAAATACTGTCTGTAGTATTCTGATATTTTATTTTTCGAAAAACATAGTTATATATTCAGCATTATATAAAGCTTTCTTTTAATTTATGTTTTGGTGCTTTTTATTGTATTTGTTTTGTTTACATCAAAATACTGCCATTGTAGTTAAAATGTTTATTCAGTGTTTTCATGAGTGTCTCCATTATAGACCAGTACTGTACTAGACTGACATGGAGTGTCTTTATTATGGACCATTACTGTACTAGAGTGACATGGTGCGTCTCCATTGCCTCATTGAAACGTATATATATTAGGTTTACCAGAGAGAACATAGAGGAATGCCAGTGTAGTCGTATATTGATTATTTACTATGCATTAACAGTAAATGCCATTCTCATAAAGTTTAACAATACTGCCATTGTATTAGTTTTAACATTTTTTTACTTATAATTTTGTATCTGATTCTATTGTGCCATTTGTGATTTTGCAATGTATTTTTGTTACATTTTTACTCTTACTACTGCCAAGACATGTACTTGTTGAGTACAATAATAAATAAATAAAACACTAATCATATTATATAATATGTTGTATTCTGATCATCTATTCTAGGAGCAAATATTTTTGAATTTGAGTTAATTTCCAAGGTTAACCATTTTATGTATGCTGTAATTTTCTATTACACACTGGGCTAGCTGTTTCTGATACTGACTATCAACCCTCATAACAACGAATTTTAACTTGCAACATCTTTAGACACTTCATTGGTCACTGTAGATATTATATGGTTACCTGCATCTTCTAGATAATTACAGAGGAACTTTACAACACCCTTAGACACTTACCTATACATTGGTCTTAGATGTATTATGTCACATCCTCAGACGTTATCATGGTATTGTGGAAGAAAAGTGTTTATGGTCTGGATATACGTATATTGGAAAGAAAGTAATTCCAATGCTAAAGTTTGAGTGTTCAATACAGTTCAAGCTATATCCATCCTAACACTTGCACTCCTTGACTGAATGTCAAGAAAGTTGCTGTAACTTTCTTAGGGTTACTCACAAAATTTAAATGTTTTACAGAAATTGGCTTCTTTCAAGTGTGAAATCTAGTTTCTAGCTTAATTGGAGTGCTGATAGTTTGATACCAAAATATCCCATCAACAGAGTGAGTGAGTGAGTCGCCATGTTCAATTCCTGCTTTTCAAACATGCCATTCTCAAATAACCATGGCTTTTGCATGTTTGATTGCAAAAGACACTCGCACAGCCACACACTCAATATGTCACTGTTTTTTTTTCTTAGATCGCTATGATACCTTACAGAAAGACTACGGTGAAGTGGTGAGTTCGGTGCAAGAACAGAAAGAGTTGGTAGCACAACTAGAGAAAGATCTACTGAGTGTGAATGCTGTGTCTGCATTGTACAGAGGAGAGGGAGAGGTATGGATTATTATTTTTACATTTTTTCACTTTACACAAAATGCAGTACATGTTTGAACATACAAGAGTATTAACATCTATTTTGCACTGCAGTGAAGCATGTTTTGACCATTGATGGGCTGTATTCGTCAACCATTTGTGACTGAGTGTAAAACTCATATCAACTGTAAAGGCTGGTAATAAATACCACATAGATTATAGGTGAGGTTTAGTAGTGTGTTTGAAGGAGTAGAATACATGTTGATTTTTGTCTTTGTAGGGTCAGGCTCAACCCAACATCTCAAGTGAATTGGTAGCTGATGCTGTCAGAGATTCCGCCACCTTAGGTATGTGCTATGGTCGCATGGTATTCACTCCTGAGCCTGACAACTCACCAGTTTGTTTCTATATAACTGTGTTGTCTTCTCAGATATTTACTATGTACCGGGGGTAGTCAGCACAATGGATTTATTGTTAAAAATGAAATGTGTGTTATAATCACACATGTGTTTCGTGATGCTACTATGTTATTGATTTCATGGACTCCCATTGAAACTGTTGGAAACTATTCACATGACATGCTGTCTTGCATTTATGTTGGTGGCAACTCTTTAAATGGTGATAGATTACATGTATTTAAATTTTCTCATGATGAACATACTCATTAACAGAGCATTTTAGATTTGATGATTTATATTGGATTTGAAATTGAATACTGAAAGGGGTAATACGTTGCATGATTATTGATAGCTGGGAAGATTATGTGTGCATGGCTTTATAAACAAACCCAGCTGATGACACAGGGAATTAATAACATGTGTGATTGTATTATATTAATATTTTGATTTTATTACGGTATATTGTGTTCATGTTTTACTGCTGTATCTGGAGATCTTGTTTACCAGTTTTCTTTCCATAAATTCATTTCTCGTATGTTCTTGCTTCATTGCCACAAGCTTTTCACACACTGTTCCCAAAACAAACTACTAAAAAAATGTATTGAAGGGATTTTTCACCACCAGTTCCCTCTTTTCATCACAAATTCACAAAATAGTCCCGTTTATAGTCTGTGCTTTCCTTCAGACAATTGGGACTAAAATAGCCCAATTTTTTTAGTAAAAACTGAAAATTGACATGCATTTTGTCTGTTGGCTCCAAAATTAGGGTTCATTTCTAGAAATATTGAAGAATATAAGAAAAATGTGGAGAAACATCTGGGTGAGAGTCTGGTGGTATAAAAAGGTTAAGCACATAGATAGGATGAATTTTTGGAGGAGGTGAGGTCTTATTGTGTATAATCTGAGTTGAACTGAGTTTTGGATTATTAAAATTAAAAATTACTGTTGCTCAATCAACTCTTGCTAGTTTTGCCACAATGACAGTATCAAATTAATCTTGTGTTTTCTATTATTCTAATCAGTATTGGCAAAAGGGGCATGCACAAGATATCAGTTCTTTCCATATGAACAAAATGTTTTGACACCATTTATTAGAGTCTATGCTTTGAGAGCCACAGAGAACACCACTCACTGACTAGATGTTAAAGATTTAGAAATTGGATAGATGAACATTCTCTCATTATGTACATAATTATTGCTTTTGACTGCTACACTTTTCATTGATAGAACTTTGACCCTAAAACTGATCACAGACACAGCTGTTAATCACCATTTAAGATAACACTTGATGTAAGTTTGCATGGCCTGATTTCATCAACATTGTTAAAACATATCAGCGTCTAGAGTACAAAACTTGTTCAAAGATTTGCACACATTTTTCAAAATAAAATATTTGCAAATATAACTTGGCATAAGTTGCATTGTTAGTCAATGTTCTCATGTTTTATTAATCCATTTGATACTGTGCCAAAATGACCTCTCTACCAAATTTTAAGGTAAAAATAGGGTAATATAATATATGGTGTATATTTATGATAATTGCATGCAAATTTCTTGTATGATGTTAGAACACAATTTTCCACACCATGTATATATCTTCATTGAGTACCGGTATCACAAATTTGTAAATAAAACTAATAAAAAATGGCAAACACACAGCTTGAACTGTTTACTGAGCATTTTAATTTGACTTGGCTATAGTAAAAAATGAAACGTTGGATGTGACACTTGTTGCGCATACCTGCATCTATCCTCATTTTGTCTAAACTTTGAAGAAAGTTTGTACTCTGACCAGTCCACTGTATATTTGTTAACGTTGCCTTTTCTGTATACTTGAATATATAAATAGATGTATCGTTGCAAAAACAACACATCAGAACATTACAACATCACATCAGAAGCTTAGAACAACGGCAGACTGTAGGTAGGTTAGAGGTCATGGGACATAAATGCTCTAAATGTAAATTGGTGCAGTTTTTTGAGGTGCATGTGATTATGGCATTGGTAAGAAATGTGGGAAAGCTTGTGACCTACTTCATTGCCAGTATGCTTTCATGTTACTATCATTACATGTATTTTTTTTATCACCTCTGCAAGCGGTTGCTAAGTCCTGCTTAGCAATATATTCTCAATTTTAGCTAATATTTTTAAAGGTTGCCATAATTTTCTCTATAGTAATGCATGCGCTTACGCAAACTGACAGGTGAGTCTGTGGTCATAATTGAATGTTCCAGTATAGAATAAATGTCATTTTTCGAGGTGTATTTATACTGGAGATGCGCTTCTAATAGAGGAAAAATGGTACTTTTCCAATAATATTTATTGTTTAAAAGTTGTTGTTTTGACTGTCATATCACCATTAACATGCCAAAACACATTGTCTGTGACTGTCAACGTAAATCATCTCTCTATAAGTATTCATGTTTGGAGGTTGTTGTTACGCTTGTCTGATTTTGTAATGCTAAAATCACTATAATACCACAAGGCTTTACAATGAAATGGGTGGGTGTACTCTTCTAATGGAATTTGATATTTTTCTATGATGGTCAAAATAAAAATGGTTTACAATATTCAGGAGAGGAAGCTATCTTACATGTTGGTTACATCAGTCTATGAATTATTGTCAAATCCACACACACTGATTTACATGTCGTCATCAAGATCTCTTTGAGAGAGAGTAAGCCATGAGACTTGCAGTGATCTTTTTTATATCCTGTCATCGCAACAGTTTCAAAGACTATGTTTACATCGATTAGTGAAACAGTGAACATAGCTATCTCTCTCAATGAGATCTTGGTAGTCATTGTATCTAAGATTTATCAAATGTACGAGTTATAAAAACATTTAATGTGTGATACTAAGGTAAGTTTAGTGTGTAAAACATCCCATACTGCTTTCACTCGGCTATTGTTGTATTTTTTCCCACAGCACATGCACCACCTGAGCCATCACCAGGTACAGCTGATTCACTACTGCCAATTATATCAAGTCAAAGAGAGAGATTTAGAGTCAGAAACCAGGAACTAGAAACTGTAAGTGTATCATCTCGCCTATTATTATCTTCTCTATATTGATGCTAAAAACTGTTGGAGGCCATAAATGTAAATGATGACCACCTACACACTTTATGATTCATAAGCGTAGTGCTGTAAAGTTTAAAATTTTTCTGTCTTTGACTTTCAACTATTTGACTTTGACTATTTTTAATTTACTTTTAGTCATGAATATCAGTTTGCTACTCTTGATAATGACAATCCCCTATTTAAAATCATTTTACATACTGTATATGAACATATATTGATGTTATGTAATCATTGTGTTCATTCAAGTACACTAATTTGTAAGTAATTTTGATTTGACAGGAAAATCGTCATCAACAAAAACAGATTCAAGTAATACAAAATGAGTTGGATTCCTTGAGATCAGACAATGTTAAACTGTACGAGAAAATCAAGTTTCTACAAAGCTATCCGTCAAGGGTATGTACTGCTATTGTTCTTGTGAAAAAGAAAATTGTATACCGGTATATTTTGTTTCCAGAGTTCGACGTATAAAGTAATACCGGTAATTACATGTTACAGTAAAACAATATAAAATAATTAAATGTTATGTACACCCTTTCTCAAAACTGTCTTTTTAATGAAATACAATCAATGACAGAATTGAATGTAAAATATTAAACTTTTGAGTTGTATTGTTTGGTTACTGGGTACAGAAATAATTGTGAAAACAAAAGCAGATATATCTTGTAACACTAGAGGGCTATTTAATTTTATACTGTTAAATAATAAATGCTGCTAAATAAGTAAAAACATTTGTTATATCAACCAATTGCATTCTGTTTATTGTTTGCTTCAAACTGCTCTCTTTTACCACAATATTCTACATCTGATCAATATTCTGATTTATAATTGCTTTACTTTATTACTCTACAGAGTTCTCCTCGTCCAGATGACGGAACTGAAAGTCGCTATTCGTCCCAGTATGAGGAGAAATTAGATCCGTTCTCATCTTTCAGTCGAAAGGAAAGACAGAGAAAATATATGAACTTAAGCCCTCATGATAAAGCGACTTTAAGTATGGTATGTTACATTTGGTTGTTAATTTTCACCAAGGTGTCAAGGATGGAATAAGTGGAAATGAATGTTTTTTTACACTGCGTACAATACATGTTTCCTATTACTTCAGACTCTCTAGTGATAAAGCACTTCCATGAGCTAAATTGTTTACAGTGGCGCTATTGTTCTTATTGATGGATGACCATCAATAAAAATGTTGTTGAGAGATTCACTATATTCTAAGCAATAAACAACTACACAACAAATCACAGTTTTTGCGTCTTTGAATGGCATTACATCATTCCTGTATCACACCTAAACTTGATATTCATTTTTTTTACAGGGACGTTTTATCTTATCGAACAAAATCGCCAGGACCATCACGTTCTTCTACACTATCTTTCTACATTGCTTGGTTTTCTTAGTTCTGTATAAACTGGCCAACACTGCAGCATGCAAGAGAGATATGTATTCTGACTGTGCTCAAAGGTAATGCATTCATCTCATCACCTTCTTGTTTGCCCTCCTACCGAATACAGCAATCACGCCTTAATTCCACACACGGAACTACTTTCTCAAGTTCTCCTTTACATATCATATCCAAAGTTTCCTTCTCATCTTTTCAAATTTTGTTGTTTTTTCAGTTTTTATTAACATAGGCAGGTATTTATAATTCAGTCTTTTTCAATAGCCTATGTTCAGCCGCTGATGATCTTGTGTGAGCTGGCTTGTGACGTGGCAACTCTTTACTGACAGACAGATAACTATTTCACCTCATCATATGTTATTCTTGGTGATTTGGATTACATTTTAACAAATTGTTTGAATATAAACCAAAAATCGCATTTATTGTATATTGTAATATTACTTATTTTGATGATTATAATAATTCGTCAGTAGTTTACATAAGCACATGTGCCACTAATAGAGCAAATATGGTAAGTTTGCTTGCGTTTAAGTGTTGTGGGAACTAGATAGAAGTGTACAGTATCGGTTGCCAATACACAGTCATACATGATCTACAGATGCACAGTTAGCTGAATCTGGCCTATTACTAGCTGGAAAATGTCATTGTAGTGACTGGTGTGTGGAATATAGCTGTGATTGTTGTAATAGAACCCCTACATTTGTAGTGTATCATATTCCATATTAATATAATAGGCCCGATAGTGTCCAAGGTAGTTAAAGCATGATGGTCGTCGCGCAGCGCGTGTTCGAATTTCATGTAAATAAACAATGTATTTTACACGCGTTGTATATGTCGCTATGAGTCCCATATCGAACAGGACGCGGCGCGACGACTGCCGCCCTTTAAGCCCTAATTTCATACATAAATATTCAGCCATTCCAGAATATCACCTTAATGCACTTTTTAGACAGGGGCATCTGTGTCACTAACCTATATAGAGGGTGGAATCATCAAATAATGCATGAAATTTCATTAAATGCAGGTAGTTAAACAGCTTAGAATAATTGATATATGATAAAGGTTATTGTAAAAGAACAAAATTGTGTGCCATCAGGCAATATGTAGATGCCTTGTGTCATTTGATAGCTTGGCATTTATTTGAATACATACCCAAGTGTTGGCTGAGTACATCAGGTATTAGCAGAGTGTACCATGTGTTAGTCAAGTACATTAGGGTGTTAGCTGAGCAACCAAGGTGTTAGCCGAGTACACTGTACACCATTACACAAAATTTAGTGCATCTGTGCCACCCCTATAAAAGTAATTAACATGTACCTGCCTATTACATGTACTTGCCCAACAAGGGATTCATGAATGTTTAGTGCTTTTAGACTCAGGGCTCAGAATTGACAGGTACACAAAGCGGGGTATTTAATTTTATTCATTTCATCAACTACCAAATCATTGATGGACTATACTACATATGACCAACTCATGCTTCCACTGAATGAAACATGATTTGACACAAATGATAAATGCGCTTCTAATAGAACAAATACAGAATCACTAGAAATCTTCACCTTGTGTTACCAGAATGTAAATATTATTTTTGTTTTCTCCTTTACAGATTTGCTGAACATATGAAAGAGTTCCATGATGATTTTGATGATGCTCATTAGTAACATTGTCAATACAGACTTGTACCATCGTCCACATTTATCATTATATTGGAAAGACTGGATTGCATAATAGACACAACTTGATGTAGATTATTTTAAAAATTGATGAAGCTGTATTGTCATACATTGTATATGGAAGGTTGGCACAGTGTACATGTACAATGTATGTGTTGTGAGATACTTTGTTCTAAACTGATCAACATTTATCAAGATCACAGTTCTTCAAACATTTGCATGTAGTGGATTGTATAGAAACAAGTTATTTTATGCAGACTTGGTCATATTTTCCTATAAACACCAAGTCCAGGTTGTCAAGATGTACATCACATATATTGCGTCTACTCAGAAGCCAAATATTGATAGTATCAATTATTAACACTGATAGTTAAAATGTGGAAATCCTGGATAGCATTCTGTGCAATCATTTTGCAACTGATATTACACATATTTGCAAAAGTCAATTCTTTGGCTGCCAATTACTGTATTTGCATATATTGCCAATTACTGTATTTGCTCTATTAGAAGCGCATCTTCTATTGAAGTATACACAAACTAAAAATGTTATTTGTCTGCTGGGTTATTGAAAAACAACAAATTTTGACCATAAACACACCTATCATCTATGTACGTATGTACACACTACTATTAGAACAAATACAGTAACATGAATACATGTAAATCGAAAATTGACCATCCTTGATATGGTATAATATCTCTCTACAGAATGTGTTTAATATATACTTTACCAGAAACTAAAAAGAAAGACAGGGGGTCACCTAATTTTGCCAGGTGTATACCATATATTTATTCAACGCGGTGATCTGCATGTTTTTGTAGATATTACATTATTTACAGTCTGACATGGGTATTGGCATGCTACTTACAAGTAAATACACAAAGGTTTCAGAGAAGAGGTTCTGCATGGTTTAGGGTGCAGGTGTGTGGAGAAAAGTCAATTCATTTCAAACAAGCGGTGATTTACACAATTTTGATGACTCCGGGTGAAATTTTTTTGAGAGTTGTGTGGGTTAAAGAATATAAGGATCTTGTAAAGTGCACTAATAACTTTGATTTGGTCTGTACTGATAGATAAATCAAAGACAAATGTCAATCCACCATTTAAAGTTCTCCTTAGAAAAAAAGGAATGAGGCTGATGTATTACGCCAAGTCCATGCTGTCCATCAGTTTACAAGTCTTATTTTGGATTGCACATCACAATTTCCTGTTCACATGGTCACGTTATTTTATGACCGATCATTTTACCAGTTGGACTGGCCTTTAACCAATGATATTTGTTTTTATGAGATTTTCTTGAATGAAATGTTTTAAGATAAATATTTAAGTGGAATAACAATAGGGGAAGATGGCTTTTTGTTCATTGTACATATAGTATGGAAATAAATCTTGAGGAATTAAATTGCATTCAAGGAGTTTTTTTTCTTTATTCAGTATTAAATTTAATCTTCAGTCCTGAATGAGATTGTAACCATCACAATAAAGTAACACTGCATCATCAGGTTCTCAACGATTAACTAAATTACATACACCCTTCAACACTGATTGCAAATGGTTGGTGCATGGTCATTGCCGAGGAGTAATGTTGAGACCTGGGTTTGTTATTTGTTTTGTTTTTCAAATCTAACTAAAACTAATCTAGCTGGTTAACAATATAATTGTTTTTCGTTGAATTTATCCTCCGATAATTGCTGCAAATTTTAAGGATCACCATCCTCTCTTCCTATAAATGGCGAGACAGATCTTGAACCAGTAGTGGTCTGAGCACAGATGTATTTACCAACACAAGTAGAAAATCAGCTTAATCAACACATTATGTAGAAGAGCACTCACATCCTATACATGATCACACAAGAAATGTTAGAAACTTTATTTTAATTCTACAAAATTCCATATATACAAACAAAAAAATGTACAGCAGTCTAATAAGTTTACATACATTTCAACTTGTACTTTCAGTCTTGTTGATAATATTGAAGATACAATACAAGTGGATGGAGTACGTCACCCCCCCCAAGTGTGCTGACTAACCGACTGTAACACTGTTTACATTAAGGAAGAAGCGACTAATTGTAAAACTGGTGTCATGATTGGTTTATTCTTGGTTACTACCACCATAGTTTAATGAGAAGTCTTAAAGCAGGAGTGTTGTCACCTGCACCAGATGGCCATAGTGTGTCATTGTTTACAAACAAGGTCTACCCATGAGCCTTTGTGCTTTTAGCGTGTGTTGTTATCGACGCTTGGGACTCTATTCCCCACCCCCCCGCCCGTGTGCAGGTAACAACCCTCTCGCTTTAAGTAAATTAGTGTTTGTGCTGGGAGTTTTCGTTCTGTTTTGCTACAATCAGAGGCTCATCCTGTGTAGACCCAAGCCAGTGGCCCGATCTCTCAGGTAGTAGGAACCAAATGTGTTCTTTTTCGTTAGCCTGCGCACATATGACTCAATCATAAAATGCCAGAGACTTCTCGCCCTGCCAGGATTTGCATAAGCAAAACTGATGTTCTCCAACATTCACCATAATAATGTGGCAGATGGAGTGTGGGGTTTATGCATGACAAATGAACATCTAAGGTTGCACTTCATCAAGTCCGCTGGCGATAGTACCAAAAGTGAACTGATTCATTGGACATTGGAGGTTAACTGTTGAAGTGATTTGAGTACTTGTGACAGAGACCATGGAGGGGAAACTAATCTTGGTGTGGCTTTAACTTCTGAATACACTAGTGCCTTCATAAATGCCTATACCACATTAACAGAAATACTTTGTCCAAACTAACCTTCAATATAGTGTTAATTGCTAGTTTGATATTTGTCACTGTTTAGTATGCTCTTTTCTCAGCAACATGGTAGAAAAAATCTACCAAATGTGATATAGTGGGATAGAAAAGCTGTTTTTGGTGCTGCATAAATCCATCCTGACACTTGCACGACTTTCTGTGGCATGCATTGGCACGACTCAAGTCGTAAACTGGCATGAAGTGTGCGTAAACCTGTTGTGACTACGTGCCATGTCAAAACGAGAATTTGAAACTATGCACAAACTGTTCGTGACTCGCCAGTGTGCACCATGCCACAACTGCCACGAATAGTTCATGTAAAGCTCACATCCGAATTGCGCAAACTCGTGCCAATGCGGGAAGTACGTAAACTATGCGTGGACTCGTCATTTCAGTTCGTGTCAATATGGACACTGATGAACAAAATCATGGCCAAAAGTCGTGCAAGTGTTAGGGTGTCTTTTCATAGTGTTCAATGACAGAAAAATGTTCATGAGTATTTGTACTAATAATGGAAACGATGGGAATATGCACACACCGATATTGTCACAAGTGATTGACAGAGTGTATGTTGTCCCAAATGACTGACAGAGTGTATCATGCATGTTCCAGCCAGGGAAATGGACAGGTCGACTGTTCTAGATATGACAAAGAAACAATGAAAAAGAAGATACTAGAACATAGCTCTAGAAAAAATGTTATTAAAACTTCAAAGAGTACAAACAAAAATTGTTGATGTTCCCGCAATTAAATGACATGCAACCATGGCTACTAGTAGTGCCAATCCAAGGCATAACAGTTAACAGTAGCAAACTTAGTACTTAGGTACAAATGCAGAGGATTCCTGGCTGTCTTTAAGTCAAATGTTTTTCTAACGCCTACAAAAAAAGGATTAAAGAATTACCCACAAGGGTCCCTCTTCAGTCAGTAGAAGGCACTTTAGTGCCCCCCCCCCCCCCCCCACCATTTTTTTTCTCAATGCTTAAACCCACTTGTCTCATTACCCACAAGGGTCGTCACATGTCTCTCTTCAGTCACGGTCAGTAGATAGCATTCCCCCCCCCCCATTTTTTTTAGACTGTACGGATTTAATTACAGTTGATTTAATCCACTTGTCTCATTATATCGTCAATATATTAAACAAGGCATTTAAATTGTATGGATCAGAAAATCATTAACCAGATTTCAACACAAAAAATGCTCTGGGAACTCACAAACAATTTCTTCTTGGACACAGCCCCAAAAATATTAAAACTACATGTACTGATTTTTCAAAATGTGTAAAAATAATGGAATGCTTAAATTGTAAGTAGAATATTTTATGAAAATACAAAGTAGTGGAATTTTACATCTATTTACAAGGCAATATAATCATATCTTCAATCAATTTAAATCTTACAAATCAACTTATTACATATATAGGTTTTAAGACAAATCACACTAACATTTAGGCACTACCTGTAAACCATTGAATTTTTTATAATACTTATCGAGGTTCAATTCATTTTGTGATTTCCATAACTCATAAAAATAACATGGTTTACAGTTCGGGTATTAAGTACAGATCAGAGGTTGTGCTTGTGCTAGCTTTGTTCACAGAATATTGACATGCTAGCATGGGACTGATTAATGATGTAATGTAGCTATTTCTCATGTCTATTTCATGTACAGTACAGTCCTAAAATCTGTTACATATACAGTTAGTATGATGTATCAATGTGATATAATTTATATATTGGATGAATAAATTTGAGTTAACTCAACCTCTGATCAATACAATGTACAATTTTATTTATAATTTCATTGATAAGTTTTACACATACTGATTCAGTGTACTCACTGCTTACTAGCCACAATTTTATAGATTGGATTATTTATATAATATTCAATAGCATTCTATATTCCAAAAGGAGAAAAAATAAATTCTGTTTTTGGACTTGATATATGTACATATACTACAATTTTAGGTGCATGACTAAAAGAATGAATAGTTGACATTACTATGCCCTTGTTTCATAGCGAGGATTAAGCAGGTACCCATCTTGTTCCAAATCTGGTATTTCATCAAACTGCTGTAAGTGAAACTTAGTCATTTGATGGTCAGCCATGACACGGATTGCAATGAATCCCATTAAAATCTCAAAACCAATAAACAACAAGAAGATGATATGGATTGAGTACTCTATTGGTAGAATGTAGGATCCTTGGTTAGCTATGAGAAAGATACTCAGGGGTAGCTGTATTACCAATGTAAGTAACCAGAATCCTGCCAACTCTGGAACCTGTAAATAACATAAAGAAAACATAAGAAAAATCCTATTCCATGTATTAAAAAGGACAGCATTCCCCCCTGTAATATAATATAAAAACAAAACATGAATGTCACAGTCCTCGCCATTTAATTATAAAATACTCATGTTATAATAATATATCTGCAAACAGTTGAATTAATATGTACTCTATGTGAGTACAACTCATCTAGCATTGTAAAATTGACATCGACAAATCACAAAGGACAATAAGTAATATGAATAGCTCTGCTACGCAACTAAATCAACAGTGGAGCTAAAAATGTGCTACGCATAAACGAAGCATGCCATGTGCAGAAATGATTTCAACGTTTTTCAACCATTTGATTGCCAACATTTAAGACTGATTAAAAACTTTACTACATCACATCACAGCACAGTAATATGTTCTATTATTAATTAAAAGTACATCGCAGATTCCTCTTCCCACCAAGAGGACACTCACAGTACATTGTGTCATACATACTCACCTTCTCCATTAGATTTCCTTTATACCCAAGATACAACCTGATAACTTCAATGCATGCCACTACAATGTATACCGTTATTAAAATAAACTTATAGAACTCATCCAAATAGTGAAACTACAAATAAGAACATAACAGATAATTTTAATTATTTCTTAATTTATATATGTAATATTTTAATTTTTATCTTCAAGTACCAGTAATATTTCTTTACAGTATATCTTTATGATAAGTATAGTTTAAGTTTTTTAAAATAGTTTGTTATACCTTTATTACTTTTGTATTCACCTAAATTGAATTCCAATCAATATGGTTGTAATAAAGAATATCTTATCTTATCTTATATGATAGATTTTGTGATACAATAAATGATACAGTAGTTGTAAATAAAAATACTAACATAATCAGCAAATAGTTAAAAATAGCAATTTACACATGATGCTCAAATGACTGGGAATGCCAACATTTAATTTTATCTGACAAACACTGTCTACTTCCTTACATGAACCTAATTTTAGTGAGGTTAGAATGAATTTACATGGCTAATTTATATCAATTGTAGGCATCTGGATCAGAAGTGCCAGACCTTGCAATGTGCAAAGATTCTATAATAGTAAATACTGGTAATCTGATTCATAACATGTTTTGTTTTTATCAAGAAACAAATATGTGAGAGTGTAAACTTATTTCCGATTACCGATGAATATTGCAAACTTTAAGTTTTGGAAATTTTCATAAATTTTGATTCAAATTCAGACAAGTTTCACTCTTAGAGTGCTCTTTTGTATTGCCCTCTATATACTGCTGATACAACGATTTAAAATTATATTCTTCAGCAGCAATGAAGTCAAAATTGTAGTTGCTTTGGTTGGTCAAATAATTATTAATCAAAGAAAGCTTAGAAAGAACTCCCGTGTGCTGAGAGTATTGAAGACACATTAAAAATTAATTCAAAATTACTTGTACTTGAGATATTGATGGAATAGCTGAAAACTAATTACGTAAATCAGGTAACTGATATGAACAGATTTGAGTGTAAAACTAATAAGGCCTGCGTAATGTAATATCTATGTACCAAGTTTCATTGAAATGTGATTAGAACAAAAAAACTATGAATTATTATTAGAGAATTAATATGAACAAATTTCAACCCAAAATTAATCGGGCCTGTCTATTGTTCTAGAGCATTTATGTACCAAATTTTATTCAAATGTGATGATCTATAATTGAGATATCAGTGTTAATTAATTATTTTAATTAGGTGATTAATAAGAATAAATATTTACCAAAAACTAATTGGGTCTCTGCATAGTCCTAGGTTCATTGAAATGTGATAATGAATACTCTATAAAAGTTTCATTAAAATCCAATTAGTGGTTCTTTATATATCAGTGGAACATTCATGGAAAAAATTAAGTAATTATGCGAATTAGGTAATTAATATCCATAATTATTCACCCTAAAACTAATCAGGTCTCTGCATAGTCCTAGAGGATCTATGTAGCAAGTCTCATTGAAATATGATGATCAGTACTTGAGTTATCAGGCGAAAAGCTGAAATTTAACTAATTATGCTAATAAGGTGATTAATATGCACAAATATTTACCCCAAAACTAATCAGGTCTCTGCAGTCCTGAAGTAACTATGTACCAAGTTTCATTGAAATGTGATGATTACTACTTGAAATATCAAAAGCTGAAAATTAATTAATTATGCAAATTAGGTAATTAATATGTACTGATATTACCCTAAAATCTATCAGGTCTGTGCAGTGTCATATGACATCTATGTACCAAGTTTCATTGAAATGTGATGATTACTACTTGGAATATCAAAAGCTGAAAATTAATTAATTATGCAAATTAGGTAATTAATATGTACTGATATTACACTAACAACTATCAGGTCTGTGCAGTGTCCTATAATATCTATGTACCAAGTTTTATTGAAATGTGAGGATTACCGTATTACCCCGGGCACGCGCCCAGGGGCCTGAACATACAAAATCGGGGAAAATGGGGGTGGGCGCTTACCCGAGGACCCCCCCCTTTTTAGTAACCGTGATCAGTGCATGCAAGTCGAAACGACTGGGAAAAACTACCGCTTGTAATCCAAGATGGCGATGACCTCATTAGCATAATTTTGTTCACGCACGTATTGATACATCGCATCGTAATTACTGAAGAATAGCAGACAGGGTTATGAAACAAATAAACCTTTTATTACTGATGTGAAATGTTTACAAACTATTGTGAATACATAAACATATCCAAATGGCGATACATAAAAAACAGACTGAAAATAAACTCTGGTCGACCTCATTAACATGATTTATTCACGCACCCACACACGTGACAAAACTACAAAAATAACGATGATGCAACAAGTTCCCATCATCGGCATGCCTCATTATGGTTATCGTAATGGACTTGAGGTTGGCAGAAACGACAGAAAAATAATCCACATGACCGTAATGCCATCCATAGCTGTGATGAAGGATGGAAAGAAAGTAGCTCAGCGAAATACTACGTTTTGAAACCAAGGCTAAGTGTTTCAAACTGCTCAACCAAGGTATGGATCGTTGCAATATTGCAATATTGGATTCATCGTGAATGAAGAGAAAGCAGAACGTGTGCGCCGCATGCTGCGTGGTTCATCTTACGTCGTTAAGTTCCAATGAGTTTTTACGTAAAAACACAAACAAAGCGGCCCTTTTCAGGGCCACCACACACTCCAAAAAGAGAACTACCGTAACAAACACACTATTTAAATAAATCGAACGTGTTCGTTTTTGACAAATAAAACTTCATTGTTGACCCCGTTCTTGGCTAAAAATCACCCTGGGCGTTTAACCGAGAATGTCCCCAACATGTAACTTTTGTGAAAACAGGGGGTGGGCGCTTGCCCAGGGAGGGGCACGTGCCCGGGGTAATACGGTAGTACTTGAGATATCAGTGGAAAAGCCAAAAATTTAATAATCATTATGCAAATTAGGTAATTAATATTGCACAGATTTTTACCCAAAACTAATCAAATCTGTGCATTAGTTCAGAGCATCTATGTGCCAAGTTTCATCAAAATCCAATGAGTGGTTCTTTAGATATCAGTGGAACAATCATGGAACAGCTAAAAATCAGCTAATTATCATGCAAATTAGGTAATTAATAAGCATGAATTTTTACCAAAACCTAATCAAATCTGCACATTGGCCAAGAGCATCTATGCACCAAGTTTCATCAAAAATCAATGTATGGTTCTTGAGATATCAGTGGAACAGACACACACACAGACACACTAACTGCAAAGACTCCCTTTTTGTGCTTTGCACATGGGAGTCAAAAAATTAAGAGTAAACCACATACACAGGTAATCCAGAAAAGTGTGTACCGGTATTCCAATTTCAAGGGAAAGTAATAGGGAAATAGCTGTTTTCATGAGTACTTTTTATCAGCAGTGCATTAAATCTTTTTCTGTTTTTTTTTTTTCTATTGGATATTTTTTTAAGTTGACATAAATCACAACTTACCTTTAATTCATACATTACTACACATGTAATAAGCCATAATGGGAAATAAAATACATTGAAGTAAAGTATCATCTGCAGAGGTAGATTAGATACAATCTCATTGCCTACAGAATTTGAACAAAATATGGAGATTTAAAATGCAAATCATGTTATGCAAATAGGCTTGACCAATTAATTGACTGTAGTTTGACATTGAACTTATAAAGCAGCATTGCATAACAGAAATTTGTAGCAGTTACAATTTATCTTGGATTCTACAACACAGAACACAACTGACATATCATTGTCTTTTGCAAAATGTTGTAACCGTGAAAATGATTTACTGTTTACAGTATACATGTATAATAATAATTTCATTTATTACACCATAATGAAAGTTAACAAATCATTTTAGGCTGTTATGTAATAAATTTAAAAAAAAAACAGTAATAAAAATAGAAGTTAAAGAAAATTAAGATAAATGCAGTTTAAAATGGCCAATTATGTCTGCCAACTTCAATTTGAAGTTTTATATGGCAACTCAATCTCAAGTGTGACATTACTTTGATGTCTTCTCTATTATGTAAATAAATGCAGATAGGGTGACGTACTGATATCATTTTTAAGGAGGCAGTATGTTCTAAGCTTAGAATCTGTTCTATTAATATCACTAATCCATGAATCTGTGTAGTGGTTCTTAGTTCTGTGTATATGCATCTGCTAAAACATTTGTGACTTTATGAATTTCACTGTTTCCCACAGGAACATCAAAATTCAACCTCAATATCAAATATATTTTGTTTTTTTTGTAAACATGCCTCACTGAAATCGACAACATAGCATACTTTCCGCCGTACGTCTACCCCTTATCCAAATACTAACCCTAACCTTCCAGCTCCCCCAATTCAGTTGCATATGCCCCCAGATAACTACTAGTATAGGGTAGGTGTCCTCAAGAAGGACATGTTCTTTTAGAAGATAGGAGTCAGATTAGAGTTAGCATTAGAGGTACATTGGAAAGTCTTTCCCGTTTTTTTCCTGCAACAAATTGCATATTTTTTCTTCTCTCGGTGTCTAGCTTGCACATTTTTTGTTTTCAACAAATCTTCCGATGATTTCAAATGGTCGGCCCGGGCCCCCTTACCAACAACTAGTAAACATTTTGCTAATTTTAGTCAAAATTGTGTATGGTATGGCACTCCGTGCAAACTAAATGTCATTTTACCTGGATTTATGGCGTGCTTTTGTCGCCTATCCCTCACAGTAATCCCGGGGAAAACATATTCAGCAAACGAAGAAAATTTCTGCTTCGCTATGTCGGCAGCCATTTTGGTATGTTTACATCACATGATCAAAGGGTCGCTAAACAGTCTTATTTTTGTAGACTGTGACTTCGTCTACATTAACTTCGTTTATACAGTTAAAATATACAAAAAAAAACTTGTTAAATTTTTACTATATTTTATAGTTCCCGTCAACAAATTTGTAAACAAGGATCTTGAGAAGTTTTGGTCCTAAAAGTTGTGCTGGAGGTTAAAGGTCACGTCGAGGTTTGGCGAATGTAAAAAATTATGGCCGGGTTTTCGCCGTCGTTTTCTGGTGGACGTACGATAAATGAGCTCGCAGATGAAATAATTGAAGCAATTTTGTGCCAGAGGAAGCTTGACCATACTGACATCGCATCATTCTCGTTAACCTGTCATAGATTTCGTGCGATATCACTGAGTCGAGAAATTTGGCGCAACAAATTTGTGCAAAGGTTGGTCATCATGATTCACCACCACTACAGCTACAGCATTTTGTTATTTAAATTTATAAATCATATATATGATTTAATTCTTGCCGTTGGGCCGCAATATTTTACGCCACGAGGAAGAACCACTGTTAAACATCAACTCCCGGCATGTGGTAACGATGTTGTTGTTGTATTTCTATCATTGTTTGACAAATTGATCCTTGTTATGGAAGTGATGTGTGGTGACGAGAGCTCTTACAGGTCATCAATAGAAAACGTTCACATCAACTATTACAGTTTTTTTCTGAGAGTGTCAATACACATCCCAATAACATAAATGAAATGCAACAATTGCAAAAATTTGACATATTTAGTCTAATACAGATGAAAAATATTGATGAAAAAATTAAAATTATGTTTATTACAAAATGGAAAAATGAAATTCATTATGATACTTGCAAAGTAAATGAAGAAAAAAATAAACTGAAAACAAATCAAAAGTTTAAATCTGAGATGGATTGGTACTTCAATTAAGCATTTGTTGTTTACATTTCTAAGTGTACCGGCAGTTGTTGTTACATGACGTACACTTTGCAAAATAAAAAACAAAAAACGAATAGACCACCATCACAGTAGGGCAAATTGTTTACGATTTAAGGATCTAGCAGAAAAAAAAGCTTAGTCATCCATTTTGAATTGAAAAAGAAATAAATCATTGAAAAACATTCAAATTGCAAATGGGTCGTTGTATCTAAAGGGAGGAAACAAAACTCAACAAGCATTTTCTATTTAATCAATTTTTTACACATGGACATTAGCATTGCGTACTGTAGTTTTGAAAAATGTCAAAGGTTTGAATGAATGTCTTATATTTTCGGTTAAACACCACGTTTTCGACAAAAATCACCATTAGCAGTTTTTCTGGTGACCCCAGCTATTTGAGAACATACTGGTATGTGTGAGCATGCATTCAACCTTTCAACTCATCACTTTCTGATGTCCAAATATTTTCAGTGATAAGTTTGCTTCGGATTTCTCACAACTAGACGTCGGTCTGTTCGTCAATGTCACCAGTTGATGTGAACCTTTTGTCATGATGAAATATCAAAATAAGATTTCCCATCCAAAAGCATTTCCACTATTTTTTCACGAACTCTATACTGGGAGGAAATTATTTGCCGACTAATGTTTTTACTGTAAAGTTGCCCATTGGACATTGGCCCAAGGCATTGTATATTACAAATATGTTTGCAGTCTAAACAATCATTTTGATGTTATGTGTATAAGTGTGGAGAAGACAATGTTTTCGGAATTAACAACCAAATTCCGAAATAATTTAAGTAGTGTAGCATATTTAGCACATTGAAGAAGTGGAAACGATAGCAAAATTTACTGAATAGTATAATACAGATATTATTTCAAAATGTTTTTTCAAAGTTTTAATAATGAAAACCTTTCCCACTTTCTAGTCCTATTACAGTGTGTGGACTTTCTGATCATGTTGTTGGACTCATCTCAGCATCATTGACTTTAAGCAATTTTAAAACAAAACAGTAAAATTCAGTGAATTATCAATAGAACCAGAATGCCCTCATATGCTTGAGTTGGGAAATGTAGTTAAGGAACTAGTTGCTCCTGGACTTTCTCTTATTTTATTTTCTAAATATTGGTCAATATTGTTAATTGAGAATTATTACGTCTTACAATACTGAAATGCTTAGTTGTGAATATATGATGTCTTGTAATTAAGTATAAAAACTGTTTTTCTTATAAACTTATAGAAAACATGCTTATTAATTATATGAAAATTGATTTCTGTAGGTGGCCTGCCTTATCTGATGTATGTATTGATAGCAAACAGAAAGACTGGCTGGATGTTTACAAATTACGAGAGACTATACACCACTCTATACAGCCGATAATTTGTAAACTGTCACCACTGTACTATCATTTAGATGATGTCTCAAATGAAGGATTCAGTGAAATACAAGACATCTTTACATCAAGTGATATCCACTGTGAATTTGTACAAGATGAACTTCTGGCTATTATTTATGACAATAATAAGTAAGTTCATGTCATATCAATGTCTGTGTGTACAAATCTAATGACACTGAAAACTCAGAATTTAGTTACAAAATTTAGTTGAGAAACAAACATCAGATTTTAGGTGTTTAAGTGGGAAAAGTGCAAGATCTGGTGAGTTTTTGTCTCTAATTTATGTAATGACTAAATATCATGAAGACTTATCAATGTGAATTTCACTGTTTATAGGCGTACTGATCTGACAAAGAAATATTATGCTGAAAAATGTTTGAGATTTGTACAACATTATAGCTTAGCAAAAGAATGGAGAAGATTTCTAGAACTGCCGCAGGAAGAGCAGCTTCTTGAACATGGTGAGTTTTATCGAAACCAGTCATGTTCAGCACAATTAATGTCTGCAGAGAAGAGAGTTACTAAAGGTTGTCACTCTGTAATCCATTCTTACTTCCATTCAGTCCAAAATTAACAAAGCAGGTATTGAAAAATAAATAAAACTGTGCATAATGTTGCATTAGACAGTGACCTAGCATCAAGTAAATAGTAAAGTATGGTTATTGTATTTATGCTTGCCTCAATGGTTAAAATGAATCAGATTTTAATAATTCAGTAAACAGTAAATGCAATTTTATGTGCATTTATGAGATGTGTTTCTAATAGAGCAATTATGCTATTTTTTTTAGCATACTTATATTTTTGTCAGCCTCTTCAAATAATGTCTTGGAGATAGTACCAGCTTCTCAAATGTGGATAGACTATTTAATCAGAACTTGACAGATAACACAATGTATTATCACCCATATGTTTATATTATTTCAACAGTTATGGCTCTCTGGCAGCCACTATTATCATCAAAACACAATGTGGCACATATCTGACACAATTTTGAATACACAAATTTTAACTTGATGAAGGTAAACAACTCCATATCAAAATATAATTGACTGGTGTCATTTTTGTATCAAAACATTTAATATTTGTACATGTTCTTTTTTCAAACCAAATCCCATTGCTAGATTGAATTCATGATAAATGTTATTTTCTTGTTTTTGAAGGTGCTGTACTTCTAGCGCAGTGGTGTCAATCCACATTACAAATTAGTATGAAGGAAATAAAACATAAAATTGATAAATTAGCTTGCTTGGTTCATGCTGAAATCAAGACTAGGTGTCCTAATCATCCAGTGCGTAATTTACAAGGTATGTTTCACTTACTATACACCTCTTCACTAATGCCTAGAATCTTTGCAGTGTTCCACTCACTATACACCTCTTCACTCATGCCTAGAATCTTTGCAGTGTTCCACTCACTATACACCTCTTCACTAATGCCTAGAACCTTTGCAGTGTTCCACTCACTATACACCTCTTCACTAATGCCTAGAATCTTTGCAGTGATCGCTCACTATACACCTCTTCACTAACGCCTAGAATCTTTGCAGTGTTCCACTCACTATACACCTCTTCACTAATGCCTAGAATCTTTGCAGTGTTCCACTCACTATACATCTCTTCACTAATGCCTAGAATCTTTGCAGTGATCACTCACTATACACCTCTTCACTAATGCCTAGAATCTTTGCAGTGATCGCTCACTATACACCTCTTCACTAATGCCTAGAATCTTTGCAGTGTTCCACTCACTATACACCTCTTCACTAATGCCTAGAACCTTTGTAGTGTTCCACTCACTATACACCTCTTCACTAATGCCTAGAATCTTTGCAGTGTTCCACCCACTATACACCTCTTCACTAATGCCTAGAATCTTTGCAGTGTTCCACTCACTATAGACCTCTTCACTAATACCTAGAACCTTTGCAGTGTTTCACTCACTATACACCTCTTCACTAACGCCTAGAATCTTTGCAGTGTTCCACTCACTATACACCTCTTCACTAATGCCTAGAATCTTTGCGGTGTTTCACTTGCTGTGCACCTAGAATCTATGCATTGGTACGATGCTAGTAATTATTAATTGCTGTCAGCTATTGTTATAAAGGTATAACAATCAGGTGAATCAAGTACAGCTTTCAAATGAGCCAATATTATGTTGTTTCCCTGTGCAGTATTACTAGCTTTGTACCTAGACGGAGTGAAGTGAGCTACATACATTTTAGATTAATATTGATAGGCTAGCACCAATTATTTACCACCAAAATCTTTATATTGTGTGAGTTTTGTAGTCAGTGTTATGTACATGACCAGTCAGAAACCTTCCCCTGGTAGCTACTGAATTCACAGTTAACACATTAGGGGATTTTCTCTTCACTGCTAGATGTTGTGAAATGCATGAAAGACGAGGCAGATCAAACGTCTGCTGAACAATTGAGTGATACGATTTTCAATTTGGATTTTTTTATAGTTCAATGTCAAAACAGAGATATGGCATTGAGATATCCTTACCTCATCCAAATCGACCATCATCAAATGCATATAGCGACATTATTGAGAGTGGAAGTACAGAAAAAAATAATTACGCATTTGTCAAATGGCACTCGATATCTTGATGCCATTACAACGCGACTGAAATATGGATTCACATAGATATGTGTACAAATTTTGACTGTCAACACCTTGACACTGCACTTGATTGTTTCTGTTACATTTGCAGTGCCTTGCAAAGTTGAAATGACTCCATCACAGGGTAGACAAGTCTTAGAATGTCTTAATACTGTATTATACAAACAGCAAAAATTCACTGGAAATGATGTCAATTACTATGAGAAAATGAATTCTTATATTAATAAAGTAAGCATTTATTTATTATTTTATGATGTGGATTTACCAATGAGTATTTTTTGCATAGTACATGGCATATTTTTGACAATAGACAGATAATGGTGTATGTTAGTATATAGGGTTAACACATCTGATAACATTTGTATATATATTAAACGATGGGCTGGCATTGAAATTACAGTGCTAGGAAGTCTCTGAGTTTTTAGTCCCCGTTCGGACGCAGTCCGAAAATGGGGACTTATGTTTTGACCTCCGTGTGTCTGTGCGTGCGTGTGTGCGTGCGTGTGTGCGTCTGTGCGTGCGTCCGGACCTGTATCTTAGAAATGCCTTGACCAATCACAATCAAACTTCACACATACATCATACATGATATTATACATATGCACGTCAATTTGTTTCACGATCTGATTCAAGATGGCCGAATAGCGGCCATTTTTGTGCTAAAAATCATCAAAATCAAGCATTTCTCGGCTGTTTACAGATGGATTTTGTTCAAACTTGGTATATACATTAGACATTATAGGACCTTGATGCACATCATTTTGTTTTACGATCTGATTCAAGATGGCCGAATGGCGTCCATTTTTGTGTTAACAATTATCAAAATCAAGCATTTCTCGGCTGTTTTCTGGTGGATTTTGTTCGAACTTGGTATATGCATTAGACATTATGGGACCTTGATGCAAATAATTTTGTTTTTCAGATAAGATTCAAAATGGCCGACTGGCGGCCATTTTGTTTTAATGAATGTGGTTCTCGTGCCATATTTTTCAGATCGGATTCAAAATGGCTGTCTGGTGGCCATTTTGTTTTAATGAATGGGCTTCTAGACCCATATTTCCGACTTGTTTTGACTGATAATATTTTCAAATTTTAAATATTCATTATACATCATGTCATAGATAAACAGATATATTGGTTTGACTATCCTATTCAAAATGGCCGAATGGTGGTCATTTTTGTGATAAAAAATCATAAAATATCAAGCATTTATGGGTGGATTTCGTTCAAACTTGGTACATACATTAGACATTACGGGTTCCTGATGCTCATCATTTTATTTTTCAGATTGGATTCAAAATGGCTGACTGGCGGCCATTTTGTTTTAATGATTTGGCTTCTAGAGCCATATCATTAAATGCTTTGACTGATTATATTCAAATTTTATATATTCGTTATACATCATGTTATATATATACATGTATTCAAAATGGCTGATTTTGAATGCTGTTCCAGTGCAATTTCTCTCAATATGGACAAGTACTTGTTTGACGATCAGATAGAAATGTCAATCATTTTAATGTTAAACAAATCATATTCCTGACATAGTTATATTCCAGCTATATTACTATAAACAAAACTATATATCTTAAATTTAATAACTAAAGGGGACTGTGCCATGCATGGCTTGTTTTTTTTAAATTTTGCAGGTACTGGAAAGAAAGACTGGAATACCAATAAGTTTAGCAATATTGTATGCATCCATCGCCAGTAGATTCAGTGTACAAGTACAGACTGTCAACTTTCCTAATCATTTCTTACTGAGATACAAAGACGGGTAAGATCTAATAATACCTACTTTTGTCCATCTCTCATCATCAGGGGTTAGCAAATCTGTGTAAGATCACTTGAAAAAATTGCATTCTGACCCACTCAGCATCAACAAATTTAGTGTCAAGTCAGTCTGGTCTATGCAACAAGGGTCAGTTAATGGTATGAGGAAAATCTAAACAAATTTGCACTCTGACCCACTGTGAGTATCCTGGGTTAGACAATCCAATGGTCTGATGTCAGTCTGGACAAGTTTGCATTCTGACCCACACAGCATCAGCAAATCTAGTGGTCTCAAGTCAGTGACCTACCCAGCATCAGGGGTCAACTAATCCAGTGGTCTGAGGCCAGTCTGAACAAATTTACACTCTGATCCACCCAGCATCAGCGGTCAACTAATCCATTGGTCTGTGGCCAATTCACTACGTTTAATTACCCGCCATAGACTCTGGTCAGTCAAAATGACTATTTTGAACTGTAGGCATTAATTAGCAATTCTGTCGGTGACGGAGAGATAGAATCTAGGTCAGGGGAAGCCCCATGACCCAAAGATTCTCTTTCTTTTACGTCACGAACCACATGACCGAGCCCATATGGCAGCGCCATAGACGGCTGTACAATCACTCTGCTTCTTCTCCGCATCAAGTGGAGATCAAGTCTAGCGAGCTCTGCCTGGATCGCCTGCTTTTTTTCCTGTCTGGGTTTCTAGCTTGGGTTTTTGCTGATGCCCGGCATTCGACATTGTAGCTGGTAGGATAAGTTTTCCTTGTCATTTTTACCCTTGTGTCATTTTCCCCTTTGTTGTGTAGTATTTTTCACAACAAACAAATAAAACCCGGGCGACATAGCTTAATCACTTGTTGGTTTTGTTACGTCTCCTTTCCTACTGTAATTCGCTTCCCTCATGCATGTCGTCTTCATTTTATGCTTGATCTATGTATGTAGAAATGAATAGATGTAATGACAGCACCAGGGCTCGCTGCTGTTTTTTTTTGGGACTCCTCGTGCTTTGAATCGACTGTGCAGTGGTTATATTCAGAATTTACCAGCATAGAACCCGCAAACGAAATACGTTAATTGTAGCTACGTGCAGGGTTCAGGGTTTTTGCCGTGAAGGCGTGTGTTTTTCACTGGAGTTCTGAGGCCTGAGATTTTTCTTTCAGAGCCATCAAAATCGCTGAGACTGACTGCATCGCTCGTTTCTTCACAGCAAGGTCGCGCGTCCAGTAAACAAATCAGCTAAAGTGAGTGCGTGTTTGGCATGAGTGGAAAGTCCTCACACTCGGCTACCGGTGCTTTGGAGGCCCGATGGTGGAGGTACAAATATTTTTTCTCGGTCTCCCCCCGCTGATCGGAGGGCATCCTCACAGTCTGTTTTTTCAGGCAGTGGTTTACCCGATTTTACCGGCTGCAGCCCCTGGAGGTCTTTCCTCCTATGGGGCCCGTTGCGGGTCTCTTTGTGGACCCTTCCTAGCACAGCGCTGGGTTTGCCCCGAGTTGAGGGCTTTGGTCAAAGGTCTGTCAGGGCAATTGCGTCCCTGGCAGGCCGGGTAGATCAGACGCTGTCGGAGCGAGCTGTCTCCACTGCGGCCCCTTGGTGGGCAAGCAGGAAGAAACACGAAAGCATGTTTGCATGAACCCCCGTTCCCAGCCGCAGCTCTCCCACTAATTTGGGTGAGGCCGAGGCTCAGGCTAATTGCACCGGGCCTCCTCTGGAGCCTCGGGTACTGAATGCCATCGGAATGCTGGCTGCCAAGCTTCCGATCTCGGGGCAGGGCTTTCAGGGCAGGGCACACGTTGCCCCCCTAATTTCAGCAAGCCAGGGTTCGTCGCGCAGTAACGGTACAACGGTAACGAATTTATCCTTGTGTCCGGTCTCCACTGTGGGTTTTGACTCCCTTCTTACCGACCCACGGGCGTCCCTAGAGGGAACCGACCCTGTCATGAGACGCACAGTCGAACACGCTCCCTCTCACATATTTAAAGTGAAAGGAGACACAGTTTCCTCGCATCGGATACAGCCGGTACCCTGGGCGGTCCCTCAGAGTCTTCCATCCGTAATGACTCGGTGAGCCACGCTTTTGGGGTGATGCAGAGTATCATCGATCCCGGTGATACAATGTAAATACCCCCACCCTTGATTCTAAGGCGGCCACCTAAGGTTGCTTCAACACTTATGGGATCACGGGCGTCGAGGTCCAAAGCAACCCCGTCGGCACGTCTCTCCCTGTCCGTCTGAGTGCGAAGTGTGGCGCAGGACACGCAAACGGTGTTGATGGGCGGATGTTGGTCAGCCGCGGAGGATGCAACGCTTAATGCCCCCAGGTGGGGAAATCTTTAGGCAACACTTGGCGGCACCATAGACGGCTGTATAATCACTCTGCTTCTTCTCCGCATCGAGTGGAGATCAAGTCCTAAGGTTGCTTCAACGCTTATGGGATCATGTGCATCAGGATCCAAAGCAACCCCATCGGCACGTCCCTCCCTGTCCGTCTGAGTGCGGAGTGGGTGTTGATGGGCGGATTTTGGTCAGCCGCGGAGGACGCAATGCTTAAGGCCCCCGGGTGGGGAAATCTTTAGGCAACACTTCCCACTGGACCAAACGCAACCCGGTCGATGTGGTTTCAGGATCAGACCCCATAGCTTGGGATGAGACCAAAACGCCCCCAACCGGATCCCAAGGCTCCTTCCCCAGACCCCGGTACCACGAATTTCCGTTTGGCAAACCGGGCAAAGGGGGACAGCCGCATTCCATGGGCGTTCTCGCCAGCTCAATCAGAGACGACCCATCCAGCCCCGAGGGCAGAGTTGCTTAAGCACATTATTGTGCACGCCAAAGACTCTGGAGACCTCGGAGGCAGAACGTACCAGCCTTCTAGACCAGGCGACACATTTACTGGCAGGCCATCACACATCTACGTGCGACCTCCCCTAGTGTCACCTGGCTCTCTTGGCTGGTGCCACTACTGTGTTACGAGACTAGCCTTAGACGCACGTGTTTTCACGGACAAGCAGAGTCAGGAGGTACAGTCTCGGAGCTTCGAAGTGCAATGAACCAGAGGGTTCAGATCGAATCCGCTAGTCAATTGGCCCTGCCAAGGGCAAGCGGAGTGCACCCCAATCACAGAAAAACACAACGCCCTATGGCATCGTCCGCTAGCCAGAGTCAGCCAGGAGGCAAGCACTCATACCATAGGAGGGAAGAGTAGTGGCGCGCCCCCAGGGAGGAAAGAGCCAGGTGGTGGCTCCTCAACCTCCCTGGGCGAACGTCTACCCCGGCAGCGTGGGAAGCGTGTTTGACGCTCACCTCTGCAACCGGGGGGACAGGCATGCTTGCAGCAAGTGGCCAGGTCACAACTTAGTGACTACTTCAGACCTTGGGGAACTCACCTCATGGGAGAAGAGAGATACGAGAGCCCCCCCCCCCCCCCCTTCCGCAACTGCCGAACCCATGGCCACATATCCCTGTCGTACACAGATTGTGCCGGCTTAGTCCGGTTTGGAGACAGCGGGTGACATATCCCTGGACCTTTCCAGGTGGTGACATCCGGTTACGGGATACCGCTGAAATCTCCATCACCCCCGTCAGTGTCTCCCCTGTTGTGCACTGCCAGTGGAAGCAATCAGGCAGGAAGTAGCAGTTTGCTGGGAAAAGGCGCCATACACAGAGTACATCAGCCGGAACTAAATCCAGGCTTCTACCTAAATGTGTTCGTAGTACCAAATCTACAAGTGGCGGGCGTCCAGTTCTGGACCTAGGCAGACTGAATCAGCATGTGCTCTTCAATTGATTCCACATGGAGACACCATTCAGGGTTCTTCTCTCCATCCACCGTTTCAACTGGCTAGCCCCGCTAGACTTAAGCGGCGCCTACCTGCACATACTGATGCACCCAGCGAGTTGCCATCTCCTTCGAATCACCCAGCTGGGCCAAATATTCGAATTTCGGGTGCCCCCTCTTCGGGTTATGCACAGCGCCCTACGTGTTCACCAGAGTGGCGAAACAGGTTGTGCTGCTGCTTCACCAAATGTCGGTACACCTCAATTTGTACCCAGACTACTGGTTACTACACAACCCGGACAAGGGGTTAATAGTCAAACACGTCAGGCTAATACAGGATTTACTTCACCAGTTGGGCTCGTAAATCGACAAGTCCCACCTCGACCCAACGCGCAGTTGGTGTCCCTGGGCATGGAGTTTTGACACAGAGGTAAGCTTGGTTTAGCTATTGCAAGTGTGTTGCTTAGCACTAAGCAGCCTAGCTGAATGCCTAGACAGCGTTCCTTCAGTGTCCCCTTTGAGAACTAATGCGGATCATCGGAATGATGACCTTGGTTCTCTAGGCCGCGCTACGCAGCCGCCCGGTATAACGCTTGTTATAACGCCGAGCTCTCCTATGGGAACTAGTGAAGGAAGCCCTGCCCTAGTGGCCGTCACTGGCCAACCTCGGACAGAGGGCCCCCTTGGACCCGCTCCCCGCAAATATGACTCTGGTAACCGATGCCTCTTCCCAAGGTTGGGGAGTGCATCTACTGGACAACAAGTCCAAGGATATGGCCCCCGCATCAGTTTCGAGACTACTATATCAACCAACTCGAACTGAAGCAGTGTACTTAGCACTACCACGCTTTCTACCCGTAGTTCGAGACCACAGTGTCCTGCTCCGCACAGGAAACGCAGCGGTGGTCTCCTTCAAGAAGGATGGGGAGGACGCGTTTCTCATCGTTGTCAGTCCTAGCGAAGCAAATCCTCCTTTGGTGCCTGGAATACAATGTGGAGCTAACCGCACACCACCTTCCAGGGTTAAGGAACAGTCTGGCAAGCTCCTGACGTACGTAACACTCCTGCCTACTTCAGGAGCCTGGGCCAGGGTCGCTTTGCTAACCCCGTAGACCCACTTAGTTGTGTACGTCTTTCCTCCTTTCCCGCTAGTTCACCGGGCACCGGAGAAAACTTCAACAGGTGCACGGCTGCATATTATCATTGGTCGCACCCAATTGGCTGAGCAAGGCCTAATTTTCACTTCTGTCGGAAATGCTAGTGGAAACTTACCGAACCTGCCGTCCCAACCAGACGGCACACTACCAACGAGCCCAGCAGGTATCACTTACACGCATAGAGGCTCTCATTGAACCAGCACATACGAAAGCCTTATCTGAGCGGGCTGCCAACGTCCTGGCCAGGGCGAACAGGGATTCCACCAATGCAGCCTACATTTCTAGGCTGTGAGCATACACTGATTGGTGTAGCAGAAGGGAGATTGATCCATACCATCCCTCTATTGGCCAGGTAGTAGGCTCCTTCGTCCACCTGTTTGACAAAGTGGGTTTGTCCTACGCAGCGATCGTTGGCTACAGGTCGGCCTTGTCCCCCCCACCATTGAGAACGTATGGGAACAAGACTAGCCGATTGTCCTATTATTAGGAGACTATTTACTGCTTTCCAGACGCCAAGACCCCATACAAGGGAACCACCCAACTCGCTGTGTTGTCCGCTCTAAGCAGACCGCCCTTTGAGCCTCTCTGATCAGCACCACTAAAATTTTTCAACATGGAAAATAGTCTTCCTACTGGCCCTCGCCTCAGGTAGGCGTCGACCATAGCTGGGGGCATTGTCCTTCTCGGATGATGTACCGCTGTTATGGACAATCAAATTGTGCGAAAGACACGAATCTGGTTTCTCGACTAGAACCAAATCCCAGGATACGATCCTCACCTGATCATCATCCCCCGGCTGTCAAATTTTGTCTGCCCGGGGTCAGGAGGAATTGCTCCTCTGCTCGGTTCGAGCACTGAGTTGCTACCAAACCGTACTAAGGATTCAGAACGGGGTGCCAGGCACATGTCTTTGTGTTACGGCCCAGGCAGACAGGATAGGCCGGCCTCCCCACTTCCATAACTAGGTGGTTTACTGCAACTGTATTAAAGGTCTATAATTAGACTTTAGGTCTACTTTAACTTCCTCGACACAGAGCTTGCAGAGACACCAAGTACGAGCACATGAGGTCTGTGTGCTTGCCAACTCACTAGTGCTAGCGTCAGGTGCCCCCCTCGAGCATACACGGAGGGCAGGCTTCTGGAGAACGCAGAACGTCTTTATCAACTACCACCAAACAGACACCGAATCCATTGAGGAAGGTCTCTTTAAGTTGGGTCCCGTCGTAGCGGGCCAGTCTTGGTTTGCTGACCCAGCCCGAATGACCACAAAGGTCTCTGCGCATAGGCAATAAGTCAGTCTCGGAATTTTATGCGGACAGATTTCTCTACTGTCAGCACTCCCCTGGAAGATCCCAGTTCCCGCTTTGCGGCCTATGCCCTCATGCAGAACTGTTTCGGTCTTTACTTCGAAAGCTTGCTACCACCAGAATTGGGTTGGGGTCTTTCTCAGGCACACCAAACCCTATCACCATAGCAGCATTTTGGCTTCTTGCTCCGGGGACAGCACAGGTAAGGTAAGACACCACCCTTTTTTGGGCCTTAAGTGATTATTGTATTTCATCCCGGACTGGGAAAAGACTTTCATAATTTTTCTGTTTGCTCGGAAAACCCATTTCCTATCGGCGTCTGACTCTGCCTACAGTTCAAAATAGTTATTTTGACTGACCGGAGTCTATGGTGGGTAATTGAATGTAGTGAATTTAGGCAGAGGGTTCTCCGAACCCACCTATTCACATAGTTCATACCCACCATAGACTCCGGGTCCCTCCCAACCACTCGTCTCTTTTCGTAGCATTGGTCTAAGTCCTCGATGCGGAGAGAAAGGAACCAGAGTGATTGTATAGCCGTCTATGGCGCCGCCATATGGGCTTGGTCACGTGGTTCGTGACGTAAGGGAAAGAGAATCTTAGGGTCATGGGGCTGCCCCTGACTTAGATTCTATCTCTCTGTCACCGACAGAATCACTGATTAATGCCTACAGTTCAAAATAGTCATTTTGACTGACCAGAGTCTATGGTGGGTATGAACTATGTGAATAGGCGGGTTCAGAGAACCCTCTGCCTAAGTCTGAACAAATTTACACTCTGATCCACCCAGCATCAGGGGTCAACTAATCCAGTGGTCTGAGGCCAGTCTGAACAAATTTACACTCTGATCCACCCAGCATCAGGGGTCAACTAATCCAGTGGTCTGAGGCCAGTCTGAACAAATTTACACTCTGATCAAGCCAGCATCAGGGGTCAACTAATCCAGTGGTCTGAGGCCAGTCTGAACAAATTTACACTCTGATCCACCCAGCATCAGGGGTCAACTAATCCAGTGGTCTGAGGCCAGTCTGAACAAATTTACACTCTGATCCACCCAGCATCAGGGGTCAACTAACCCAGTGGTCTGAGGCCAGTCTGAACAAATTTACACTCTGATCCACCCAGCATCAGGAGTCAACTAATCCAGTGGTCTGAGGCCAGTCTGAACAAATTTACACTCTGATCCACCCAGCATCAGGGGTCAACTAATCCATTGGTCTGTGGCCAGTCTGAACAAATTTGCACTCTGATCCACTCAGAAATGTCTATGCCTGCATTTAGTAATTAACAAATGGCATCAGAGGGCCTAGAGCTCTGATCCATCATGAACAAATATGAACATAGCAAATGAATTGACAACATAAGAGTTATTGTTATGAAGGTGGTTACACATAGTGGTCCGCTGCATGCTGTCAGAAGGACAGTACTTAGTATTGTATATTACAAAGAGGCTCTTCGCTGCTAATTTTAGAAATTATGACAGCAATAAAATTATGACCCAAGCACTATTACAAAAATTACCCCTTCTTTTCCAATGTGAGGGCCCTGCACCCCCCCCCCCTTTATTTAAGAAATGCTTCTACTTTTTTTAACAATAATACAGGAATTATCCTCTTGTTTTGTTAAATCCTGAATGAGTCATGTGACATGTTCTACTGATTGAATAACCCTATTATTCAAATATTTTGATTATTGTAGGTGTACTGACGAAGATTATATTTACATTGATGTATTCAACCAAGGTAAACTATTACAACGTAAGGAATGTATACAATTCGAACCGGCCGTCGGATCCACTATGAGTCGTTATTTCAACAGTTGTCCTCCTAAAGCAGTCTTTACACGTATGGTTGCAAATCTGTTGAGAATCAATCCTCACCATGATGACAACGGGTTAGTCCTCTTTCACTGTGATACTGTTGAAGTATTTATTATACACTGTATTTTACTTCTTTGCATCATTCCTGATTGCGGCTTTAACACATCAATAAGCCTTAATCGCAAATGGTCGTCTAGATCTTTCTGAGAGCTGGGGTAAATTTGGTGGCGATTCGCAAAAAGGTCTCTTGCAAAACTATTAAACTTGTTTTTTTCAGTGGATTACGAGATGCATTGGAGTTGTATCTGATACTATGTCCCAATGATATTGAAGTGAGATTGCTACAAGCCAGAGTCTATTTACATCTCAACATTAATCTTCAAGAAGTAAGTACTTTACTGTGTTTCGTTTTAAGAGGTATGGTTTATTTATAAATGTCAGAAACATCTGCGTGACACTCTTCATCTGAAATCCATCCATATACCGTATTTGCTCTATTAGTAGCGCATGTCCTTATGTAAAAGACAAAACAAGATATATTTTAGTTATCCAGTATATCGTTAAATGACCTTTTTGGTTTATGTGCTTCTAATTGACTGGGTTTAATTTTGACTGATTTGATGGTACATGGATATACTCTTTCATAGTAACCATAATTTATCCCTTCAACAGTTTGGTGCATAATATTGCAAATTTGTATTATTTTTCTACCATTCTTATTTATTTTAAACCAAGTGGACATAATTTCATATTGTCGTGAAACCTACCGAAAAAAGGTATTTAATGCACCTAAATTAGTGAAGTGCATAAGATGAGAGTTGTAAATTCGCACTTTTGAATAACGTTTGGAAAAGTATGAATGTGCACTATCAAGGAATCTGGAAATGCAAACTTGAATGTTGGGAGAAAACATCATCTGATTGCTGTACATTCAACGACAACTGCCCTAATAAATATATGAACATGGTATGATGTGCGACATCGTGATTGTTATCAAAATCGTATGAATTTAACAAACCTGAATAAATTAAAGCATGCAAACTCACTTTTTGCAAAAAGGAGATAACCACTAATCAATGACCAGCCACATTCCCATTTGCCCATCCTTGTTAGTGTAATATTACATTTACCATTAAGATGTTTGGCCTGTGATCTTGGGTTCAAAATCATATGAATTTTAATGCTAGGCTTTTGAATAATTGTACTTTGACTACAAAACAAGATGTATTGCTATTGCCGAATGTATTGATACATATCCATGTATATATCAGGATATGCTTATTATCTCTGTACAGCGGCATTGAAAATGTATATTGATGTTACCAAGTAAACATAATTATTGATAAAGGTCATTGATAAGCAATGCATTCTTAGACTATTTTGTAAATACTGTATTTACTCTATTAGTAGTGCAGTACTTCTGTGTTGTAGAGCTTTATTAGTTGTGATATCTTGTGATGCATCATGGGAGTACCACGATGTTGTATGGCTTCATTACTAAAGTAGTGATATCTTGAGATGCGTCATTGGAGTACTGCCATGTTGTAGGTCTTCATTACTAAAGTAGTGATATCTTGTGATGCATCATGGGAGTACTGCCCTGTTGTAGGGCTTCATTACTAAAGTAGTGATATCTTGTGATGCATCATGGGAGTACCACGATGTTGTATGGCTTCATTACTAAAGTAGTGATATCTTGAGATGCGTCATTGGAGTACTGCCATGTTGTAGGTCTTCATTACTAAAGTAGTGATATCTTGTGATGCATCATGGGAGTACTGCCCTGTTGTAGGGCTTCATTACTAAAGTAGTGATATCTTGTGATGCGTCATGGGAGTACCACGATGTTGTATGGCTTTATTACTAAAGTAGTGATATCTTGTGATGCATCATGGGAGTACTGCCATGTTGTAGGTCTTCATTACTAAATTAGTGATATCTTGTGATGCATCATGGGAGTACTGCCCTGTTGTAGGGCTTCATTACTAAAGTAGTGATATCTTGTGATGCGTCATGGGAGTACCACGATGTTGTATGGCTTCATTACTAAAGTAGTGATATCTTGTGATGCATCATGGGAGTACTGCCATGTTGTAGGGCTTCATTACTAAAGTAGTGATATCTTGTGATGCATCATGGGAGTACCACGATGTTGTATGGCTTCATTACTAAAGTAGTGATATCTTGTGATGCATCATGGGAGTACTGCCCTGTTGTAGGGTTTCATTACTAAAGTAGTGATATCTTGTGATGCATCATGGGAGTACCACGATGTTGTAAGACTTCATTACTAAAGTAGTGATATCTTGTGATGCATCATGGGAGTACTGCCATGTTGTAGGGCTTCATTACTAAAGTAATGATATCTTGTGATGCATCATGGGAGTACCACGATGTTGTATGGCTTCATTACTAAAGTAGTGATATCTTGCGATGCATCATGGGAGTACTGCCATGTTGTAAGGCTTCATTACTAAAGTAGTGATATCTTGTGATGCATCATGGGAGTACTGCCATGTTGTAGGGCTTCATTACTAAAGTAATGATATCTTGTGATGCATCATGGGAGTACCACGATGTTGTATGGTTTCATTACTAAAGTAGTGATATCTTGTGATGCATCATGGGAGTACTGCCATGTTGTATGGCTTCATTACTAAAGTAGTGATATCTTGTGATGCATCATGGGAGTACTGCCATGTTATAGGGCTTCATTACTAAAGTAGTGATATCTTGTGATGCATCATGGGAGTACTGCCATGTTGTAGGGCTTTATTACTAAAGTAGTGATATCTTGTGATGCATCATGGGAGTACCACGATGTTGTAAGGCTTCATTACTAAAGTAGTGATATCTTGTGATGCATCATGGGAGTACTGCCCTGTTGTAGGGCTTCATTACTAAAGTAGTGATATCTTGTGATGCATCATGGGAGTACCACAATGTTGTATGGCTTCATTACTAAAGTAGTGATATCTTGTGATGCATCATGGGTGTACTGCCATGTTGTAGGGCTTCATTACTAAAGTAGTGATATCTTGAGATGCATCATGGGAATACCGCCATGTTGTAGGGCTTCATTACTAAAGTAGTGATATCTTGTGATGCATCATGGGAGTACCACGATGTTGTATGGCTTCATTACTAAAGTAGCTTCATTACTAAAGTAGTGATATCTTGTGATGCATCATGGGAGTACTGCCATGTTGTAAGGCTTCATTACTAAAGTAGTGATATCTTGAGATGCATCATGGGAGTACCACGATGTTGTATGGCTTCATTACTAAAGTAGTGATATCTTGAGATGCATCATGGGAATACCGCCATGTTGTAGGTCTTCATTACTAAAGTAGTGATATCTTGTGATGCATCATGGGAGTACTGCCATGTTTTAGGGCTTCATTACTAAAGTAGTGATATCTTGAGATGCATCATGGGAATACCGCCATGTTGTAGGTCTTCATTACTAAAGTAGTGATATCTTGTGATGCATCATGGGAGTACTGCCATGTTGTAGGGCTTCATTACTAAAGTAGTGATATCTTGTGATGCATCATGGGAGTACCACAATGTTGTAGGGCTTCATTACTAAAGTAGTGATATCTTGAGATGCATCATGGGAATACCGCCATGTTGTAGGTCTTCATTACTAAAGTAGTGATATCTTGAGATGCATCATGGGAATACCGCCATGTTGTAGGTCTTCATTACTAAAGTAGTGATATCTTGTGATGCATCATGGGAGTACCACAATGTTGTAGGGCTTCATTACTAAAGTAGTGATATCTTGAGATGCATCATGGGAATACCGCCATGTTGTAGGTCTTCATTACTAAAGTAGTGATATCTTGAGATGCATCATGGGAATACCGCCATGTTGTAGGTCTTCATTACTAAAGTAGTGATATCTTGAGATGCATCATGGGAATACCGCCATGTTGTAGGTCTTCATTACTAAAGTAGTGATATCTTGAGATGCATCATGGGAATACTGCCATGTTGTAGGTCTTCATTACTAAAGTAGTGATATCTTGTGATGCATCATGGGAGTACTGCCATGTTGTAGGGCTTTATTACTAAAGTAGTGATATCTTGAGATGCATCATGGGAATACCGCCATGTTGTAGGGCTTCATTACTAAAGTAGTGATATCTTGAGATGCATCATGGGAATACCGCCATGTTGTAGGTCTTCATTACTAAAGTAGTGATATCTTGAGATGCATCATGGGAGTACTGCCATGTTGTAGGGCTTTAGTACTAAAGTAGTGATATCTTGAGATGCATCATGGGAATACCGCCATGTTGTAGGTCTTCATTACTAAAGTAGTGATATCTTGAGATGCATCATGGGAATACCGCCATGTTGTAGGTCTTCATTACTAAAGTAGTGATATCTTGAGATGCATCATGGGAATACCGCCATGTTGTAGGTCTTCATTACTAAAGTAGTGATATCTTGTGATGCATCATGGGAGTACCACAATGTTGTAGGGCTTCATTACTAAAGTAGTGATATCTTGAGATGCATCATGGGAATACCGCCATGTTGTAGGTCTTCATTACTAAAGTAGTGATATCTTGAGATGCATCATGGGAATACCGCCATGTTGTAGGTCTTCATTACTAAAGTAGTGATATCTTGAGATGCATCATGGGAATACCGCCATGTTGTAGGTCTTCATTACTAAAGTAGTGATATCTTGAGATGCATCATGGGAATACTGCCATGTTGTAGGTCTTCATTACTAAAGTAGTGATATCTTGTGATGCATCATGGGAGTACTGCCATGTTGTAGGGCTTTATTACTAAAGTAGTGATATCTTGAGATGCATCATGGGAATACCGCCATGTTGTAGGGCTTCATTACTAAAGTAGTGATATCTTGAGATGCATCATGGGAATACCGCCATGTTGTAGGTCTTCATTACTAAAGTAGTGATATCTTGAGATGCATCATGGGAGTACTGCCATGTTGTAGGGCTTTAGTACTAAAGTAGTGATATCTTGAGATGCATCATGGGAATACCGCCATGTTGTAGGTCTTCATTACTAAAGTAGTGATATCTTGAGATGCATCATGGGAATACCGCCATGTTGTAGGTCTTCATTACTAAAGTAGTGATATCTTGAGATGCATCATGGGAATACCGCCATGTTGTAGGTCTTCATTACTAAAGTAGTGATATCTTGAGATGCATCATGGGAGTACTGCCATGTTGTAGGTCTTCATTACTAAAGTAGTGATATCTTGTGATGCATCATGGGAATACCAACATGTTGTAGGTCTTCATTACTAAAGTAGTGATATCTTGAGATGCATCATGGGAGTACTGCCATGTTGTAGGTCTTCATTACTAAAGTAGTGATATCTTGTGATGCATCATGGGAATACCGCCATGTTGTAGGTCTTCATTACTAAAGTAGTGATATCTTGAGATGCATCATGGGAGTACTGCCATGTTGTAGGTCTTCATTACTAAAGTAGTGATATCTTGTGATGCATCATGGGAATACCGCCATGTTGTAGGTCTTCATTACTAAAGTAGTGATATCTTGAGATGCATCATGGGAGTACTGCCATGTTGTAGGTCTTCATTACTAAAGTAGTGATATCTTGTGATGCATCATGGGAATACCGCCATGTTGTAGGTCTTCATTACTAAAGTAGTGATATCTTGAGATGCATCATGGGAGTACTGCCATGTTGTAGGTCTTCATTACTAAAGTAGTGATATCTTGTGATGCATCATGGGAATACCGCCATGTTGTAGGTCTTCATTACTAAAGTAGTGATATCTTGAGATGCATCATGGGAGTACAGCCATGTTGTAGGTCTTCATTACTAAAGTAGTGATATCTTGTGATGCATCATGGGAATACCGCCATGTTGTATGGCTTCATTACTAAAGTAGTGATATCTTGTGATGCATCATGGGTGTACTGCCATGTTGTAGGGCTTCATTACTAAAGTAGTGATATCTTGAGATGCATCATGGGAATACCGCCATGTTGTAGGGCTTCATTACTAAAGTAGTGATATCTTGTGATGCATCATGGGAGTACCACGATGTTGTATGGCTTCATTACTAAAGTAGCTTCATTACTAAAGTAGTGATATCTTGTGATGCATCATGGGAGTACTGCCATGTTGTAAGGCTTCATTACTAAAGTAGTGATATCTTGAGATGCATCATGGGAGTACCACGATGTTGTATGGCTTCATTACTAAAGTAGTGATATCTTGAGATGCATCATGGGAATACCGCCATGTTGTAGGTCTTCATTACTAAAGTAGTGATATCTTGTGATGCATCATGGGAGTACTGCCATGTTTTAGGGCTTCATTACTAAAGTAGTGATATCTTGAGATGCATCATGGGAATACCGCCATGTTGTAGGTCTTCATTACTAAAGTAGTGATATCTTGTGATGCATCATGGGAGTACTGCCATGTTGTAGGGCTTCATTACTAAAGTAGTGATATCTTGTGATGCATCATGGGAGTACCACAATGTTGTAGGGCTTCATTACTAAAGTAGTGATATCTTGAGATGCATCATGGGAATACCGCCATGTTGTAGGTCTTCATTACTAAAGTAGTGATATCTTGAGATGCATCATGGGAATACCGCCATGTTGTAGGTCTTCATTACTAAAGTAGTGATATCTTGTGATGCATCATGGGAGTACCACAATGTTGTAGGGCTTCATTACTAAAGTAGTGATATCTTGAGATGCATCATGGGAATACCGCCATGTTGTAGGTCTTCATTACTAAAGTAGTGATATCTTGAGATGCATCATGGGAATACCGCCATGTTGTAGGTCTTCATTACTAAAGTAGTGATATCTTGAGATGCATCATGGGAATACCGCCATGTTGTAGGTCTTCATTACTAAAGTAGTGATATCTTGAGATGCATCATGGGAATACTGCCATGTTGTAGGTCTTCATTACTAAAGTAGTGATATCTTGTGATGCATCATGGGAGTACTGCCATGTTGTAGGGCTTTATTACTAAAGTAGTGATATCTTGAGATGCATCATGGGAATACCGCCATGTTGTAGGGCTTCATTACTAAAGTAGTGATATCTTGAGATGCATCATGGGAATACCGCCATGTTGTAGGTCTTCATTACTAAAGTAGTGATATCTTGAGATGCATCATGGGAGTACTGCCATGTTGTAGGGCTTTAGTACTAAAGTAGTGATATCTTGAGATGCATCATGGGAATACCGCCATGTTGTAGGTCTTCATTACTAAAGTAGTGATATCTTGAGATGCATCATGGGAATACCGCCATGTTGTAGGTCTTCATTACTAAAGTAGTGATATCTTGAGATGCATCATGGGAATACCGCCATGTTGTAGGTCTTCATTACTAAAGTAGTGATATCTTGTGATGCATCATGGGAGTACCACAATGTTGTAGGGCTTCATTACTAAAGTAGTGATATCTTGAGATGCATCATGGGAATACCGCCATGTTGTAGGTCTTCATTACTAAAGTAGTGATATCTTGAGATGCATCATGGGAATACCGCCATGTTGTAGGTCTTCATTACTAAAGTAGTGATATCTTGAGATGCATCATGGGAATACCGCCATGTTGTAGGTCTTCATTACTAAAGTAGTGATATCTTGAGATGCATCATGGGAATACTGCCATGTTGTAGGTCTTCATTACTAAAGTAGTGATATCTTGTGATGCATCATGGGAGTACTGCCATGTTGTAGGGCTTTATTACTAAAGTAGTGATATCTTGAGATGCATCATGGGAATACCGCCATGTTGTAGGGCTTCATTACTAAAGTAGTGATATCTTGAGATGCATCATGGGAATACCGCCATGTTGTAGGTCTTCATTACTAAAGTAGTGATATCTTGAGATGCATCATGGGAGTACTGCCATGTTGTAGGGCTTTAGTACTAAAGTAGTGATATCTTGAGATGCATCATGGGAATACCGCCATGTTGTAGGTCTTCATTACTAAAGTAGTGATATCTTGAGATGCATCATGGGAATACCGCCATGTTGTAGGTCTTCATTACTAAAGTAGTGATATCTTGAGATGCATCATGGGAATACCGCCATGTTGTAGGTCTTCATTACTAAAGTAGTGATATCTTGAGATGCATCATGGGAGTACTGCCATGTTGTAGGTCTTCATTACTAAAGTAGTGATATCTTGTGATGCATCATGGGAATACCAACATGTTGTAGGTCTTCATTACTAAAGTAGTGATATCTTGAGATGCATCATGGGAGTACTGCCATGTTGTAGGTCTTCATTACTAAAGTAGTGATATCTTGTGATGCATCATGGGAATACCGCCATGTTGTAGGTCTTCATTACTAAAGTAGTGATATCTTGAGATGCATCATGGGAGTACTGCCATGTTGTAGGTCTTCATTACTAAAGTAGTGATATCTTGTGATGCATCATGGGAATACCGCCATGTTGTAGGTCTTCATTACTAAAGTAGTGATATCTTGAGATGCATCATGGGAGTACTGCCATGTTGTAGGTCTTCATTACTAAAGTAGTGATATCTTGTGATGCATCATGGGAATACCGCCATGTTGTAGGTCTTCATTACTAAAGTAGTGATATCTTGAGATGCATCATGGGAGTACTGCCATGTTGTAGGTCTTCATTACTAAAGTAGTGATATCTTGTGATGCATCATGGGAATACCGCCATGTTGTAGGTCTTCATTACTAAAGTAGTGATATCTTGAGATGCATCATGGGAGTACAGCCATGTTGTAGGTCTTCATTACTAAAGTAGTGATATCTTGTGATGCATCATGGGAATACCGCCATGTTGTAGGTCTTCATTACTAAAGTAGTGATATCTTGAGATGCATCATGGAAGTACTGCCATGTTGTAGGTCTTCGTTACTAAAGTAGTGATATCTTGTGATGCATCATGGGAATACCGCCATGTTGTAGGTCTTCATTACTAAAGTAGTGATATCTTGAGATGCATCATGGGAGTACAGCCATGTTGTAGGTCTTCATTACTAAAGTAGTGATATCTTATGATGCATCATGGGAATACCGCCATGTTGTAGGTCTTCATTACTAAAGTAGTGATATCTTGTGATGCATCATGGGAATACCGCCATGTTGTAGGTCTTCATTACTAAAGTAGTGATATCTTGTGATGCATCATGGAATACCGCCATGTTGTAGGTCTTCATTACTAAAGTAGTGATATCTTGTGATGCATCATGGGAATACCGCCATGTTGTAGGTCTTCATTACTAAAGTAGTGATATCTTGTGATGCATCATGGGAATACCGCCATGTTGTAGGTCTTCATTACTAAAGTAGTGATATCTTGTGATGCATCATGGGAATACCGCCATGTTGTAGGTCTTCATTACTAAAGTAGTGATATCTTGTGATGCATCATGGGAATACCGCCATGTTGTAGGTCTTCATTACTAAAGTAGTGATATCTTAAGATGCATCATGGGAATACCGCCATGTTGTAGGTCTTCATTACTAAAGTAGTGATATCTTAAGATGCATCATGGGAATACCGCCATGTTGTAGGGCTTCATTACTAAAGTAGTGATATCTTGAGATGCATCATGGGAGTACCGCCATGTTGTAGGTCTTTATTACTAAAGTAGTGATATCTTTGTATATCTGACATGCCATGTTCAAACTTATATACATCTTGTCACACATACATACATTTATTTCATCATCAGATTCAAGATGGCTATTTTCATGTTAATAATTCATTGACATATAGCATTTCTAGCATTCTGGAACCAGATCTTGGTCATGTATAAATGGATTTTGTTCAAACTTGGTATATTCATTGGACATTATGGGACATTGATGCCACAGTCAGCTGGCGCACACGTGATAATAAAATAAATACGATATTTACTATATGGGGGCCGCCATCTTGAATGACGCATAAAATTAAATAAGAGACAAGTTGTGAAACGCGTTTTTCAGATTCCTACAAATCTGGACAAAAATACCAATCTTTCACAAAAATGCGATCCATTGAGGTTATATTAAGCCAACTGATAACAAAATTCGGCCGAATTTGGCGTTTTTGTGTGGAAAAATCTCTTGTATACGAACACCTAATTATGCGAAGAACCTAGAACATTAAGTCGGGGTATTTGAAACCAAAATTGTCATCTAAGCGCTAGGCCGTCGCTGATTGGCTGCTAAGCTGGAATGCCAATTTTTAGTTTTAAATACCCCGGCTTAGTGTTCTAGGTTCTTCGCGTAATTAGGTGTTCGTATGCAAGGGATTTTTCCACACAAAAATGACGAATTCGGTTGAATTTTGTTATCGGTTGGCTTAATATAACTCAAACGGACCGTATTTTTGTGAAAGATTGGTATTTTTGTCTTGATTTGTAGGAATCTGAAAAACGCGTTTCACAACTTGTCTCTTATTTAGTTTTATGCGTCATTCAAGATGGTGGCCCCCATTTAGTAAATATTGTCTTTACTTTATTATCACGTGTGCGCCAGCTGACTGTGCTTGATGCGCATCATTTTTAGTCCCCATTCGAACATAGTCGAAAACAGAGACTTGTGGATTGTGCCCTCGCGCGTCTGTGTGTCCGTACGTGCATGCATCCTGACCTGTATTTTAGACATGTTTTGATCAATTACATTCAAACTTCACACATACATCATACATAATATTATACATATGCACATCAATTTGTTTCACGATCTATTTCAAGATGGCTAAATGGTGGCCATTTTCCTACGTCATTTTGATTTTCAGATAAGATTCAAAATGGCTGACTGGTGGCCATTTTGTTTTAATGAATGTGGTTCTAGTGCCATATCTCTGACATGCTTTGACTGATTATATTCAAATTTTAAATATTCACTATACATCATCTCATACATATACAGATACATTGGTTTGATGATCTGATTCAAAATGGCTGAATGGTGGCCATTTTTGTGCTAACAAATCATCAAAATCATTTCTGGCATTCCGGAACTGGTTCTCGGTTGTGTATGGATGGATTTTCTTCTAACTTTGTACATACATCAGACATTATAGGTTCCTGATGGACGTCTCTTTGTTTTTCAGATCGGATTCAAAATGACCGAGTAGCAGTCATTTTGTTTTAATGAATGTGATACTGGTGCTATATCTTTGATATGCTTTGACTGATGTTCAAATTTTATATTTATTCTTTATACATCATGTCATAGATATACAGATGTATTGGTTTGACGATTCGATTTAAAATGGCCGACTAGTGGCTATTTGGTTTCAATTAATGCTGTTCCAGAGCAATATTTCTCAATATGAACAGCTACTTGTACTACTGTACTACTTTATTTTAGCTTGGAATTGATTTTCACTATTTTTGCTGAAGTAATGACTCAGTGAAAATAAAATCCAGCGAATATACCTTATTTCCTATACATGTATTTTACATTCAACTTGTCAAAAATCAGTGAAAATACATACAAAACACCCAAAAAGTCTTTTCAGGGAAAATTAATTCCAGCTAAAATTAAGTATTTTACAGTATATTACTATAAACAAAACTTAGATTTGATAACTAACAGGGACTGTACCATGCATGGCTTGTGTTTTTCAGATCAGATTCAAAATGGTTGACTGGCTGCCATTTTGTTTGAATAAATGCTGTTCCAGAGCAATATCTGTAGATAAAAGTAGTGATATCTTGAGATCATGTTATAATTTATCAAACTATCTTACATCTTTCCTGTAAGACAAACTATTATAACAAAATTATCTTCTCTATATTCTTGGGACATATTTTAATGGTGATTATTTTAACTCAACCATCGTAGGTCATGACCAGTTTAAATCAACTGCAATCAACATACCCTCTTGAAGAAGATGCATTCTCGCACCTGCTATACCGTACACGTGTACGTCAGCTTCTCAACAATGCTTACTACACTGCCCAGGTAATTACCATAATTATTAATTATTTAAATTAATTGATATCCACAGGTAGTGGAGAATTTAACACGTTTAATGGACCACAGTCTGCTTATCCAAGTAAATTGGGTTGAATTTATGTTAAATGAAGCAAAGGAAAGACTGTCGTCTCAGGCATTACCAGGTCACGCTGAGGTAGGATAGATCTTCACTCTCATCCAAGAAATAAATAGGGTTCGTCACATTTTTCACTGATCTGTTATCCATTTAGAGGAATTTGGTATTTTGCAAATATTTTATTTACAACGTTTGCTTTTACAGCTTATTATACAGTTACCATGTTTTTTATTAATTTTTTCAATGTCCAATTTTGTCTTGCCTATAATGAAATGAAATGAAAAGACAGGTATAAGTGTTGGCATCTGGCAACGGTATCATCGATATCGCTGTTAACAATTTTCTGTGTCAAGAATAACTAATTTTTCTCCAATCTTTTTTAACAGTTGTATATACTGTCAATAAATGTATAATCTTGGTGCAGTTCAATGTTTTTTGAGATATTGGTCAAATTTTTTTGGGACAGTGATAGTAATATTTTATTGCATCTTTAGAAAATTTCTATCAGTTGTTAGCAATAAATATATGAGTAACAAAAACTAAATAAAACTAAAAATTATGCAATTTCATTTCGTGTTGGGAAGCATCTGTTTACAAAACTTATAATGCTTATCATTTCCTTATCTCTGTAAATAGATATTTAAGTTTCTGGAATGAATTGGTGATTTTGACAGGGAGTGCAATATCTGTCAGGATTGTTATTCAATGTTAAATCCATAAAAACTTGTATATTGTTGATTTTTTTCCAATGTCATTGTTTTCCCAATTTTAACTATATTAGGTGTTGACAGTTTCGTTTTTGTTCTGTCTTTTCTTCATTAGGTTCAACTAAAGTGTCGAGAAGACAATAATGAAGTACAGTTTTCTGTGGGAATGATTATGAAACATAAGTTGTAAGTATAAAGTGCATTTAGTCCCTGTCAGCAACTATTAATTTTGAGCCATTTCTCAAACATGCTTTGCCTGATCACATTCAAACTTAACACACAGACCATATATTATGACTTGCATATTGCACATCAGTTTTTAAAATCATTTGATCAAGTATGCCTGACTGGTCATCAAAATTTCTAAATTCTGATACTTAAACAAGTCTTGGTAAAATGGCCGACTGGTGGCCATTTTGTGTTTATTCATGTCCATGCTGATTCCTCACTAACATATTGCCTAATTCAGTTGAAAGTTAGCACATAAATACTATACTCATAGGTAATGCCATAGATTGTGTTATTTCCTGAAATCACAGTCTGTATAAATGCATGAGAAATTATTTATAGCAGATAAACAGAATTATTCATTTTGGGTTACAGGTGCACATCATTTTAACAACTGTTTTTCTGAGATGACTTGCATGATTTCATTCAATGCTGGATTTTCGTTGCTGCTCGTGATGGAATTTTGCATTTAATAATAATAACAATAATAATAACTTTATTACACTACTAAAAAACCTTCAGAGGGTTTTTGTATGGTAAGGAACATAAATACATACAATACATAAGAGATAAAAATAAAATGTTAGTAAAATAAAAGAAAAAAAAAAAAAAATTAATTACTTTCTGTGGTTTTAAAAATTGTGCTCTTTAAGTATTTTTTAATACAGAATGAGGACTGAGCATTGTCAATGCTTGTTTATATTTGTCTCTGTAATTCTATCAGGCAAAATGGTGTGATTCTGATGACAGGTTCTACACAAAAGGGTGGAATTGGTTAGCATGTTTTTTTAACTACATTGTAGAACAGCATCCATCCATTGTTTGGTGTAACATAGAGCTCTATAGGTTATGAGGATATTCAAAAAGTAATCAGCACTCAGGAAGTACATGGTTACACATCAGTCATTACTCTTGCTATAATCTGTGTGCATACCTTGCAATATCAACTAGTGACAGCTGAAAATGCATACCCGAATGTTTATAAATGTCAAAAGTATTATGTATCACTGCAGGTCCTTCATCGTCAATATCCCATCCACCACTGCTCCACAAACCTGTCATTTGCCCATCACTGTCTTCATCACTCTTATTCAAAACATTCAATTGTTATGCTATTTATTGGCAGGAAGAATTTTTTGTGTTAAAGCGAGAGGGTCGTCATCTGTGTACGCGCGGGAATTGAGTCCCAAGCTACAATAACAACACATGCTAAAAATGCAAAGGATCATGGGTAGATGCTTGTTTGTAAACAATGACTCGCTATGACCATCTGACGCATGCGCAGGTGATGACTCCCTCGCTTTAAATAAATGTCACGTTAAGCGTCATACTGCTCTCTAGAGTTTAATATTGCAAATGCTTTTGTTTTCCTTTTTTATCAGATACAGCTATGTTTGTGTGATTTATGGCTGGGATTCTTTATGTAAAATGCCTGAGGATTGGATTATACAAATGGGTGTGTATAATCTACCAAAGAAGGAAAAACAGCCATTTTATAACGTCTTAGTGGAAGATGGAACAGACAGATATGCAGCTCAAGGTATATTGGCAGAAAAAAAAATAGTAAACTCTCTAAGCTCACAAATACGTTTTTTTTTGTATTTTTGGTACTGCCAAGATTATATTTTGTTGTATTCCTGTGATAACAATGTAATACTCCAGTCATATTTCTGCTTGTAGATTTAATTCAGTGAAAAAAGCTGAAATATCAGCAAAAAAACAAAAACACAAAAACATTTATGCCATCAAACATCTGTATATTCATTGTTGTTCAGTCACATAATTTAATTTCCATGACATACAATATTTTTACTTCATCTAATGTAAGCAAAGGAACATATTGTGTATCCACATAAAATATTCACTACATTTTTGGATATTTCCAAACAGGTTTTGACTGCTAAATTTGTTCTCACTATGTTTTATTGTGAAGAATGAAACATGAATTTGTCAAGATTCAGTAAAATGTGTTGAAGATACAAATTATACTTTTTAGTCCCCGTTCGGATGAAGTCCGAAAACGGGAACTATTAATTTGGGTTCTGTCCGTCCATGCGTCGTGTGTCCGTCTGGAGCCATTTCTCGGACACCTTTTGACCGATCTCGTTCAAACTTGGCATACAGACAATGTATTCATTCATCATTGTATGACCTACATATGCACACTAATTTTTGTTGTGATTCGATTAAATATGGCTGACTGGCAGCCATTTTGTCCCTCAAATTTGCTAAATTCTGATATTTAAACGTGTTAGGAACTGTTTCTCGGAGCTGAACAGGGTGATTTCAATCAAACTTTGTATGGTGATCATGTATATTGGGTTATAGGTGCACGTCACTTTTTTTTCGAGTTTCGGTCCAAGATGGCCAACTGGCAGCCATTTTGTTTTTTCCGTTTTTGTGCTGATTCCTCCATAAGATATGACCTGATTCAGTTCAAAGTTTGTACATAGGTACTATACTTTAGGATAACACAACTTCATGTTTTGTTTTGCGATTTGATCAAATTTGTTGAAATGGCGGACATTTTGTTTAATATCTTAAAATCACAGTCTGTAATGTGTCCGGAACAGTTTCTCAGAGCTAAACAGGGTGATTTCAATCAAACTTTGTATGGTGATCATGCATATTGAGTTACAGGTGCAAGTCACTTTTTTTTCGAGATTCGGTCCAAGATGGCTAACTGGCGGCCATTTAGTTTTTCTCCGTTTTCGTGCTGATTCCTCCATAAGATATGGCATGATTCAGTTCAAAGTTTAAGTTAAAAAAACATTGATCTTTCCTTTCTTCATGTCACTTGTACTGAACATTTACATCGACTACAGCTAATACTTAACGGGGAATATGCATTATCAATGCTTGTTGTATTTGTAGTCTTGATTTCAAAAACTTACAGGGTATCAAATTAAATTGACTCTTATGTGGTTGTCCCAACAGTAATTCTCAGTTTGGTTATGGCAGCCTCCTGTAAGTTGTTTTTAACAAGATTGTGATGCATAATTTTTTTGATATTACTCCAAGTAATATTTTTTTTTGTTCTTCTTCAGAAAATTTAGAGTTAGCAGAGGAGCCATACATGATATCTCACTCAAGTGTGGGGAAATACTTTGATTGTTTCACTGGCAGTTACTATGAAGCCAATGCAGAGCTCCTCAGACGATATCCACAAGATTTGACTGTTACAATAAATACTGTACAAGCCGCTTCTCAATAAATTCAGTGATTTTATAATATTTATTGTATTACCATGGTAACTGAAGGTAGGTCACTACAGTATTCCAACCTCTACATTGTCAAGAGTCTGTTTGTGACCAGGATTCAGAATTGTGTTACCATGGTAACTGAATGTAGGTGATGTCACTACACTCAGTATTTCAACCTCTTCATTGCCATGAGTTTGTTCGTGCCAAGGATTCTGAAATCTACAGTGTATTGTTTGATACATCTACAGAGAGGAATGATGTTTGAAGCTCCAACGATGCACAGATGATCTGACAAGACAAGACTTTGAGGAAACAAATAACAAACATATAGACCAATCTGCTTCAATATTTTCATATCATTCACTCAGGACTTTTTACTGTATCAAATACTTTTAATCATCAATGACTAGAATTAATTCAGGTCCTTCTACTTTTCTTACTCAAAATTCAATTGTGGGTTTCTGTGTCATATTTTTGTCAGAGTATGTACATTATGTAAAACCTGCAAGTACATTATTGGACTGTTTAAGTTAGATGGTAAGAACATACAATTCTAATGTAATGTCATGTGATAAGCTTAATAAACATTACCAGTAGGTACACAGGGACCCTGAGATTTTGGCCCCCCCATTCTTATTATTGTAAAAAAAAAAAGCTTATACATAATACAGATACCCCTGCACATTTTTATGAATTCTCTGTAATTTCCTTGCTACCAGAGTCCTAATAGACATAATTTCCTGTGGAAAATATTAAGTTTATTTCGTGAAAGATAACAAAATATGACTATCATTTAAGGATTTCTGGTATGAAATATCAATATTTCAACAATGACGATTCAGTTTAGGGGAACACTGAGTAAATAGGTACACAATGGGAGTCTGTGTGTATGTACGTATGTATGTCTGTCTGTCTGTCCCATTGATATCTCAAGAACCAATCACAACATTTCAATGAAACTTGGCAAATATATGCTCTGTGACAATGTGAAAACTTTCTGAGTTTTGGGTTAAAATCTGTGCACTCTAATTACCTATTTTGCATAATAATCATTAATTTTTTTGTATTTGCACAGATAGCTAATTATAATGTACATTTAATAAAAAAAAAATTCAACAATTATAGTATTTCAAAATAAATAAACAATGAAAAGATTACCGTATTGTTTGTGATTGTGTTATTGGTATTATAAGATGAACAATGGTGCATGAATGGTGAAATGATGTGAAATGTTTTCTGGGTGTCTATATTTTATGTTTTATATTGTTAAACAGTTATGGTGGTGGTTATAACAAGTCGACAATGGTTACCCGTTATAAAACAAGTTTTCTGAAAATTTGTTTTTTCTGCACTCATCCCTCTCCAAGTTTTTAAATGAGTTTTCCCTTGTATGCTAATGATTCTTCTTTTATGCCAATTTCCCCCCTATACGCTGTAATCATTAAGGTAGAAGCTTACCCAGAATCTGTTTATTTTGCAATATACTGTACTGTCAATATAAGAACATTTGGTGTCACTATTTTATGTTTTTGAGAAATTAATGTTATATTTTAGTGCATGACAGCCATTTTGTCGGTATTTTAATGCTTTTACTGTTGGTTCCTTTGGCAGAGATAATATACCATATCTCAAATTAAAAAAAAATTACACAACATGCCCAATGAGGTAATTTTTGGTATCCTGAAAATATGGGTTTAAAAAGAAACAAAAATAATAATTAATAATAACATTGTGTTCTATGGATTTGTTCTGAAATTAGCAAATTTTAAAAAACAATATACCAATTTTCTCAAAATATGGTACAGTATTACAGCAGAATGCCGTTTCAAGTTACTAGCAACTAGCACCTATCGCTCAGTACATACCGTACTAAACATTGTGTGATTTATGACAAACCACTGAATATTTCTCCATCTACAGTATCATTAAAATTCTAAATGGTATGTACACAAGTGTGCCCTCTAACAGGACTGATTTTGAATCAAAATGAAGCCCCCCTCCCCCAATCAAGTTGAGGTAGCTTGTTGGCTGCTGAGAAGGTCGGTCTACAGGAAAACAATTAAATTTTATGCAACTCAGAATTTTTAGCCAGTTTGCCGAACGCTTTAAACAAGTACAAAATTTGATTTGACAGGTTAAATTTCTACAAAAATCTGCCAGTTTTTGATTGAAAATTACCATTTTCACAAAATAATCAACAGAAAATAAACTATTTATGCATGAAGCTAGGCGTTTAGATGCCGCACACAAGCACTGGTTCGGGTCACACATGCAGTACAAGTTTACCGTACATTGATTTGACATAGTATTTACCATGCCGTTTATCCCCTATGTACAATTTTCTGTTGACGCACCATTGAATTAGCACAAGTAGTTGTGTAACAGCAAATCTTTGTGCTTCAATGGCACACCATATCGTCTTAGAGAGCACACTGGTGTACACAGTGGTAGTGACTTGTATACATGTACATGTACCTTGTCTTTACCGGGTGTCTGCTTATAAGCCTTGAACACTCATTGATCAATTCAAAACAAATTGTCATAATTTTAATTAATTGAGAGGTATTAGCTAAAATATATCACTACCTACTTTTGCCAGAAACAAAAGTTCTGCTTGATTTAATTCAAACAATATGACACATAAAATGTCTGCATTTAAAGAATTTTGTGATGTTTGAGATGAGGTATATTTCAATAAAATCCATCTTCAACTAGGGTTTAATTTTGTCATCAACGGTTAACTTCGACTGAGGTAAGTTTTTGCACATCGTTTACCTAAAATTGCCATTATCTGATGATACAGTTGTACTATATGTGTGTGTGTGCGTTATGTCAGATCCCTACGCCGTACTCTAATGTCATCATCTCAACTGTCCCTGTATCAGTCAGTGTCCATGTGGAAGCACATATTCATCACAATGAAGGTTGTCAAAGTATGCATGCTTTGTTATCAATGATGTATTGTACGTCAAACTGCCAATTATCAATGTTCTCAAGCCTCTGGAACCATATGTTTTTGTGGTAACCATGGCAACATTTATAGCAACCATGCAGAAAGTTGATGTTTTGAATTATTGAGTTGATGAGCGGAAAGATTTGTGAAAGGTAATCCACTGAGAGCACTCTCATCCCACCCACCATTTACCCCATTGTAAACAGACAATGGCATCCTTACTCATTTATTATCATGTATTGCAAGTAATGCCGTAGGACTTTAGCAATGCAGATACCGGTAGTTATGCCGTAAGGAGGCTGCTGATGTGGCGTAAATAAAATGTCTTAGCTGCATGCTGCTCCATTCTATCCTATCCTCATTTATTAATATTAACTTCTCTTCCATTCTTTTGTCTGTTCCTTTCCTTTAAATCTAGTTCCACATATGTAATTCACATATTCCCTTCCCTTCGGGTGACTTAAACCCTTCACATCCGGATTCAAGCCCTTCATACCCAGATTTTGACATCCAGATTTACAGGCGATAAGGCTTGACATATGGTCCCATGTGGCAAATACAAATGCATATAAAATGCATTAAAATGCCCAATACACAAATTTTGTATGTACGCTTATGACAACCTCAAATTAACCCATTTCATCGTAGTTGATATTCAACCTGACATTCCCAGCCTGATTTACACCTGTATTTAAACATTTCTGCACACACGTTCAATCTTTCACATTTATCTCCACTAAACAATCTCTAATTTTCATTTTTAAAAGCATTACAAATTTGTGATATTTTGCTCACTGAAAGGTTTCATCAAATAAATAACAAAATGTTACCTATAAACTTTAAACCGTTGTTTGGTGACCATTTTGTATTAGAAAATGAACAAAATGCATACAATAGAGGTTCATAATTAAAAAACCACATAGTTCATATTCTTTGTAATTTAAAATGACCAATCACAAAGTTTGAAAATTCTGTCCCTCAAGTGTGTTGACTGAGCAGACTGTCCTTTAGATACTGTTACCGAGGGCAACAGGATACGCCTCCAGTATATCTAATCATTTTGTATTTTCTACTCTTCCTGTTGCCTATAATTCATTACTGTATTGCTAACAGCTGTTAAGATAGATAAGTATATACCTTAGCCCTGGAAACAGATGATTTATTTTGAGTACTTTTGCTGTACTTAAGTTGCTACTTAAACAGAATTTTCAAACACAAAAATCAACAGCAAATTTTACTGTCCCAATTTTGAAAATAATCAACAAAATGCAACTTTTTAGATTAAAATGTCATCAGATCCAATTATAGGTGAATACAGCCTTAAAATGGTGACAAAGTACAACTGAGTAATGACTACATTCTTGTTAAAAGGTAAAACATACACACCAATCACCATATAGAACACTTGAGTCTCTCTTTATTTTTTTAAGAATTAGAAATATATCCAAGTAACTGAAAAACAAAATGTAATACTGTAAAATGACTAATTTTCACTGGGGTTAAATTTTGCTGGTTTACCATTTCAGGCATATTCAGTGGGTATTAAATTCACGGTTTCATCATTTAGATAATGTGTTCTATGCTAAATTTTACATATTCACTGGGTTTTAATTTAGCGCATTTTCCAGTCAGCAAAATTAAATCCAGTGAATAATTAATCCTTTTACAGTATGTGTTTTTTTTTGGTTTACATGTGTGCCACTCTTGATATGAATGAAAAGTAGCTTTTGAAATAAGTTCCCAGAAAAGTAATTTGAGTGATCAAGCATTGATTCCAGAGCAGTTTTTTTTGTGTGTTGGGGGGGGGAGGGGGGGGGGTCAAGAGTTTAAAAGCATTGCACTTTCATATCAGTATTGTATCATATTTTATTTACTGTTTTTAATTACCCGAGGCACAGTCTGATGGTCGATATGAATACAGTATTTAGGAATTCTTTGTGGCAGGTCTGCTCTTGCCAGCGGGACTTTGTGCCTTTGCAATACATTTATTTTTACTTGCTTTGCGGCTAGATGCATCCGTGAGACGTTTCTTGATTTCTTCCAAGGTTAAAGGTCGGGTATCATCAAATTCCTCAGTATCTGAGTTGTCATCTTCCACTCTATAGGCAAACCAAAGTACAAAATAGTGTCATTTATGGAAATTACCATACTTGATAGATAAATGGAAAATTGCTGATGTCACAGGGGTCATATAAGCTGTAGGCACTTTATATGTAAATACTGTGTCTGTTTTGCACTACCTGATTTTTACCACAAGAACAAATAACATCTATGGCCAAACAAAGGTATATTTTTATGATCAGGTATACAATAAATGCAATTTGATACACTTCAATTGGAGATTTGGAGATGCCCTTCTACTGGAGATGCACATCTATTGAGACGCACTTCTATTGGAAATGCACTTCTTCTATCAGAGATGCACTTCTTTTATTAGACATGCACTTCTTTTATTAGAGATGCACTTCTATTGGAGATTTGGAGATGCACTTCTACTGGAGATTTGGAGATGCACTTCTACTGGAGATTTGGAGATGCACTTCTACTGGAGATGCACATCTATTGAGATGCACTTCTATTGGAGATGCTCTTCTTCTATTAGAGATGCACTTTTATTGGAGATGCACATTTTTTAAGAGATGCACTTTTTTTAAGAGATACACTTCTATTAGAAATGCACTGAAGAACACTTTAACCTGATAGATCAGTATGATTGCTTTACTAAGCCATACTTACCCAGTAGAAGGTGCTTGAATTGTGATTGATGCTGTTGGTAGTTTACAATATGGACCAGAAACACTACGTGTCTTAGGTGGTGGTGGTGGTGGTGCCAGTAGAGTAGCCATTTCAGGCTTCATAATTGCTGCCTCCTGATAAGTATGCAACAGAATGAAAATTGTAAGTAAACAAAAAAATTTAAAAAATCTAGATCTCTGTTGAAATATGTGTATTAGATAATATTTTCAATTTTTGTACTACTTTATGGAAGTTGGCCTTGGTACTCCCATGTTACCTCTATGTTATGTGTTAAATTTTCTGGTTTCATTATTGCAAGAATAAATAAAATACATCATAGTTACCAGATAAAGAATGATAGAATCAGTTCCTGTATAGAATTTATGACATCATGTGTCTTGATAGCAAAGAATGATGACATCATAGTTTCCGTATTTCCAAAAAATGATGACATTATAATTTCTGATAACAAATAAAGGTGACATCATAATTTATTGTTAACAAAGGATGACAACATAATTTCCAAAAGTTTTCTGTATAACTCACCTTCATTTGCATATACTGTTTGAGAAACAATAATTCATTAGTTTTTTGTTCTACAATTCCCAAATATTGTATCATATTTTGGTCGGTAATCCCATCATTGGCTCCAAGTAAATCAGTAATTGCAGTTTTATCACAATTGATTTTATTAAACAATGATTCTACTCCAACTTTCAGTTGATCCAGTATTTTCTTGGTTGATTTTAAACATTTTTCGCTCTCATCAGCATCCTTTGTTGCAACGGACAGTTTGACCTGGAATTAAAAAACAAAAACGATAATTAGCACTAAAAAGTAGATAAGACAACTGTTATTTCATGGAAACTAAAATAAACCCACAATTTTCATTTTTTATTGCTCGATAAAATATTAAGAAATACTATAATATACTATCAGGTATTCCTAGATTATGAACCGGTTTACTAGACTTGAAGACAAAAAGTTCTTTCCCCAAAATGTTTAATAATTATCTAATTTGCATAATACATAATATGTGGTAAAATTCATTGATCTTTGCTAAGCACCTACCAGGTAGTATACTACTACAACGATTGAGTTGAGTCTCTCTATCACGGGGGAAATGTACATGGGTTGAACTACAAAGATTAATATTATCCAAAATTGGTACTTGATGAAATAATTGAATTTACAACTTATTGCATGTGTTGTAGCAATGATCTGCAAACTCATATGCTCATTTTTAAATTCAAGTTTTTTGCATAACAACACAACAATATGGCAATAATAAGTGCTGTATAGCTAAAATAAATCAAAGAAAGCTTAGAAAGAACTCCCATGTGCTGAGAGTATTGGAGACACATTAAATATAATTTGAAATTACTTAGCTGAAAACTAATTATGCAAATCAGAAAATTAACATGAACAGATTTGATTGTAAAACTAATGAGGTCTGCGCAATGTAACAAAAACTCTATGTACCAAGTTTAATTGAAATGTGATTAGAACCAAAAAATTATGAATTATTATGCTAATTAGGGAAATAATATGAACAGAGTTTTACCCCAAACTAATTAGGTTTGTACATTGTCCTAGAGCATCTTTGTACTAAGTTTCATTAAAATGGAAATTAGTACTTTAGATATCAGTGTGAAAGCTTAAAATTGGTTAATTATGCAAATTGGGTAATTAATATGTACAGATATTTACCAAAAACTAATTAGGTCTCTGCATAATTCTAGATTCATTGAAATGTGATTTTGACCCACAATTATCTATTGTCCTACAGCATCCATGTATAAACATTCATTGATATGTGATGATTAGTACCCGAGATATCAGTGTGAAAGTTGTAAATTGGTTAATTATGCCAATTAGGTGATTAATATGCACAAATATTTACCAAAAACTAATTGGGTCTCTGCATAATTCTAGATTCATTGAAATGTGATGATTAGTACTTTAGATATCAGTAGAAAAGCTGAAAATTAATTATGCAAATTAGGTAATTAATATGCACAATTATTTACCCTGAAACTAATCAGGTCTCTGCATAGTCCTAAAGGATCTATGTACCAAGTTTCATTGAAATGCGATGATTAGTACTTGAGATACCCGTGGAAAAGCTGAAAATTAACTAATTATGCAAATTAGGTGATTAATATACACAAATATTTATCCAAAACAATCAATCTCTGCATAGTCCTTGAGTATGTAAGTACCAAGTTTCATTGAAATGTAATGCTCACTACTTATATCAAAAGCTGAAAATTAATTAATTATGCAAATTAGGTAATTATATGTACTGATATTACCATAAAAACTATCAGGTCTGTGCAGTGTCATATGACATCTATGTACCAAGTTTCATTGAAATGTGATGATTAGTACTTGAGATATCAGTGGAAAAACCGAAAATTGACTAATCATTATGCAAATTAGGTAATTAGTATCCACGGATTATTACCAAAAACTAATCATAACCTAGCATTAGTTCAGAGCATGTATGTACAAAGTTTCATCAAAATCCAATGAGTGGTTGTTTAGATATCAGTGGAACAGTCATGGAACCGCTAAAAATTAGCTAATTATCATGCAAATTAGGTAATTAATATGCACGGATTTTTACCAAAAACTAATCAAATCTGCGCATATGTTCAGAGCATCTATGTACCAAGTTTCATCAAAATCCAATGAGTGGTTCTTTAGATATCAGTGGAACAGTCATAGAACAGCTAAAAATTAGCTAATTATCATGCAAATTAGGTAATTAACGAGCATGGATTTTTACCAAAACCTAATCAAAACTGCGCATTGGCCCAGAGCATCTATGCACCAAGTTTCATCAAAAACCGATGTATGGTTCTTGAGATAGCAGTGGAACAGTCGGACACACATACACACATACACACATACACACACACACACACCAACACATACAGACACACTAACTGCAAAGACTCCCATTTTGTGCTTTGCACATGGGAGTCAAAAACATTAATAGCTAAAAACAATTGTTTGAAGGGAAGAGGGTAACTGTACAAATTAAACCAATATATATATATTAAGTATAATATACTTAGAAAATTATTGTCAACTCAAGTGTTGATGTAGAAAGAGGGAAGTAAATTTTACTACAGAAATTATAGGAGATGTTGAATTTGAATAGAATAGCAGGATATCATGCCTCGTTAGCATAATTTATTATCACTTCCACTGCAAAAGTTCTCCTCGGATAATTGACATAACTTTAATCAGTATGGACAGTATGGTAGTGTTTTTGGCTTTGGCATTTGTTATTGTACTAATCGGCATGTCTACAGCCCAGAACCTGAATCCGAATGAACCACGGCAACCACAACAGCAGCAGCATCATCAATGTGTGTATCAGATCTCAGTACCTAAGTCTTCAGAAAGCCAATCCTGCCCAAGTTTTTTGGAATTCACTTGGGATATACAGCAACTGACAACTAGCAATCAACAACTCAACCAAACTGTGGAGGAATTGCAAAACCAACTATCAACTCAAGTTGCCGAATTACATGATATCAAGCAACAGTTGGAAAGTCGAGAAATCGTTGGTAAGACATGTCGAAATGTATACAGTTATATATATAGCCTGTTGTTACATTTAAAATATATACCACATACATTTTGTATAAGTAGGGAGGGTAGCATCTCAAAATTTCTACCAATCTTTGAAAATTAAATACAAATGAAATTATAATTTATGAATATGTCAACCCACTATTTCCAGTCATAACAAAATATTGAACATTGTGTCAGAATCCAATGTGTGACAATGTGTAAAAACTGTATTTTACTTAATATGTATTTTATGTGCATATTCTGGCATTGTGCCATATTTCTATCCATTTTGGCATTGTGCCATATTTGTATCTATTTTGGCATTGTGCCATAAATCTATCCATTTTGGCATTGTGCCATATTTCTATCTATTTTGGCATTGTGCCATATTTAGTCCTTGTTCGGACGCAGACCTCCGTGTGTCCATACGTGTGTGCGTGCGTCTGTGCCTGTGTCCGGACCTGTATCTTAGAAATGCCTGGACCAATCACAATCAAACTTCACACATACATCATACATGATATTATACATATGCACATCAATTTGTTTCATGATCTGATTCAAGATGGACGAATGGCGGCCATTTTTGTGTTAAAAATCATCAAAATCAAGCATTTTTCGGCTGTTTACAGATGGATTTTGTTCAAAATTGATATATACGTTAGACATTATAGGACCTTGATGCACATCATTTTGTTTCACAATTTGATTCATTATGGCCGACTGGCGACCATTTTTGTGTTAAAAAATCATAAAAATCAAGCATTTCTCGGCTGTTTACAGATGGATTTTGTTCAAACTTGGTGTATACATTAGACATTATGGGACCTTGATGCAAATAATTTTTTTTTTCAGATTAGATTCAAAATGGCCGACTGGTGGTCATTTTGTTTTAATGAATGTGGTTCTCATGCCATATGTCTGACTTGCTTTCACTGATTATATTCAAATTTTAAATATTCATTATACATCATGTCATAGATAGACAATATATATATTGGTTTGATGACCCTATTCAAAATGGCCAAATGGTGGCCATTTTTGTGCTAAAAAAATCTTCAAATATCAAGCATTTCTGGCATTTATAGATGGATTTTGTTCAAACTTAGACATTACAGGTTTCTGATGCACATCATTTATTTTTCAGATCGGATTAAAAATGGCTGTCTGGCGGTCATTTTGTTTTAAACAAACTATACATGTATTCAAACTGGCTGATTTTGAATGCTGTTCCAGAGCAATATCTCTCAAAATGGGAAAGTACTTGTTTGACGATCAGATACAAATGTCAATCATTTTAATGTTAAAAAATCATATTCCTGACATGGTTATATTCCAGCTATATTACTATAAACAAAACTATATATATCTTAACTAACGGGGACTGTGCATGGCTTGTTCTATCCATTTTGGCATTGTGCCATATTTCTATCTATTTTGGCATTGTGCCATATTTCTATCTGTTTTGGCATTGTGCCATATTTCTTTCTATTTTGGCATTGTGCCATATTTCTATCTATTTTGGCATTGTGCCATATTTCTATCTATTTTGGCATTGTGCCATATTTCTATCTATTTTGGCATTGTGCCATATTTCTTTCTATTTTGGCATTGTGCCATATTTCTACCCTTTATTACTTTGTGTCGCATTTTTGTTTAAACACTATTATAATAAATAAGCTGTTTAAACTAACAATATATGTGTTTAAATTACATAAACAAATTAATTACTTTAATCATTAAAATGATTTTTAATTCAAGTTTCAATAGTTTATGAAGAGAAACATGTTACAAATTTATGAATATAGTTCCTGATCAATTTGTTTTTCAAAAGCACGATGACAAACATTTTGGAGGGGGGATTATTTCTACAATGCTAATATTGTTTTATATCTTATAGGCTGTCATCAGATGCAGCATACATATTCTGAAAATGGTTTTCAAAATGGAGACTTTGAATCAGAAGATGATTGGTCCCCGTACCATGATGGATTTTCTTACGTCGATGAAGAAGCCTACACTGGTTCATTCTCAATCAAAGTTACCCTGGATGATGTCACAAAGTATGCAGGCGCTAGGCAAATTTTGACATTTCCTGATGGGTGAGGATTTGTAAATAGTTTTAATGTAGTTGTTTGATGCCCAAAACCAGGGCAAGGGGCAAAGATTTTCACACTTCGCAGGCCTTCTTTGCTCTGTCTATAAATTTTATTAATTTTTATATTACATTTTTGTAGTTAGTGTGTCCATCTGTTCCACTGGTATCTCAAGAACCATATGTTGGTTTTCGATGAAACTTGGTGCATAGATGCTCTGGGCTATAAATGCAAAGATTTGATTAGGTTTTTCTTTAAATGCATGCATATAAATTATCTAATTTCAAATACTTGTCTCCATGGTGTAAGTGTTCAAATACTTGTCTCCATGGTGTAAGTGTTCAAATACTTGTCTCCATGGTGTAAGTGTTCAAATACTTGTCTCCATGGTGTAAGTGTTCAAATACTTGTCTCCATGGTGTAAGTGTTCAAATACTTGTCTCCATGGTGTAAGTGTTCAAATACTTGTCTCCATGGTGTAAGTGTTCAAATACTTGTCTCCATGGTGTAAGTGTTCAAATACTTGTCTCCATGGTGTAAGTGTTCAAATACTTGTCTTCATGGTGTAAGTGTTCAAATACTTGTCTCCATGGTGTAAGTGTTCAAATACTTGTATCCATGGTGTAAGTGTTCAAATACTTGTCTTCATGGTGTAAGTGTTCAAATACTTGTCTCCATGGTGTAAGTGTTCAAACACTTGTCTCCATGGTGTAAGTGTTTGAACACTTGTCTCCATGGTGTAAGTGTTTGAATACTTGTCTCCATGGTGTAAGTGTTCAAATACTTGTCTTCATGGTGTAAGTGTTCAAACACTTTTCTCCATGGTGTAAGTGTTCAAACACTTGTCTCCATGATGTAAGTGTTCAAACACTTGTCTCTATGATGTAAATGTTCAAACACTTGTCTCCATGGTGTAAGTGTTCAAATACTTGTCTCCATGGTGTAAGTGTTCAAACACTTTTCTCCATGGTGTAAGTGTTCAAACACTTGTCTCCATGGTGTAAGTGTTCAAATACTTGTCTCCATGGTGTAAGTGTTCAAACACTTGTCTCCATGATGTAAGTGTTCAAATACTTGTCTCTATGGTGTAAGTGATCGAATACTTGTCTCCATGATGTAAGTGATTGAATACTTGTCTCCATGGTGTAAGTGTTCAAACACTTTTCTCCATGGTGTAAGTGTTCAAACACTTGTCTCCATGGTGTAAGTGTTCAAACACTTGTCTCTATGGTGTAAGTGATTGAATACTTGTCTCCATGATGTAAGTGTTCAAACACTTGTCTCCATGATGTAAGTGTTCAAACACTTGTCTCTATGGTGTAAGTGTTCAAACACTTGTCTCCATGGTGTAAGTGTTCAAACACTTGTCTCCATGGTGTAAGTGTTCAAACACTTGTCTCTATGGTGTAAGTGATCGAATACTTGTCTCTATGGTGTAAGTGTTCAAACACTTGTCTCTATGGTGTAAGTGTTCAAACACTTGTCTCCATGGTGTAAGTGTTCAAATACTTGTCTCCATGGTGTAAGTGTTCAAACACTTGTCTCCATGATGTAAGTGTTCAAATACTTGTCTCTATGGTGTAAGTGATCGAATACTTGTCTCCATGATGTAAGTGATTGAATACTTGTCTCCATGATGTATTAAGTGATTGAATACTTGTCTCCATGGTGTAAGTGATCGAATACTTGTCTCCATGGTGTAAGTGTTCAAACACTTGTCTCCATGGTGTAAGTGTTCAAACACTTGTCTCTATGGTGTAAGTGATTGAATACTTGTCTCCATGATGTAAGTGTTCAAACACTTGTCTCCATGATGTAAGTGTTCAAACACTTGTCTCTATGGTGTAAGTGTTCAAACACTTGTCTCCATGGTGTAAGTGTTCAAACACTTGTCTCCATGGTGTAAGTGTTCAAACACTTGTCTCTATGGTGTAAGTGATCGAATACTTGTCTCTATGGTGTAAGTGTTCAAACACTTGTCTCTATGGTGTAAGTGTTCAAACACTTGTCTCCATGGTGTAAGTGTTCAAATACTTGTCTCTATGGTGTAAGTGTTCAAACACTTGTCTCTATGGTGTAAGTGATCGAATACTTGTCTCTATGGTGTAAGTGATCGAACACTTGTCTCCATGGTGTAAGTGATCGAATACTTGTCTCCATGATGTATTAAGTGATTGAATACTTGTCTCTATGATGTAAGTGTTCAAACACTTGTCTCCATGGTGTAAGTGTTCAAACACTTGTCTCTATGGTGTAAGTGATCGAATACTTGTCTCCATGGTGTAAGTGTTCAAACACTTGTCTCTATGGTGTAAGTGATCGAATACTTGTCTCCATGGTGTAAGTGTTCAAACACTTGTCTCCATGGTGTAAGTGATCGAATACTTGTCTCCATGGTGTAAGTGTTCAAATACTTGTCTCCATGGTGTAAGTGTTCAAACACTTGTCTCCATGGTGTAAGTGTTCAAACACTTGTCTCTATGGTGTAAGTGATTGAATACTTGTCTCCATGATGTAAGTGTTCAAACACTTGTCTCCATGATGTAAGTGTTCAAACACTTGTCTCTATGGTGTAAGTGTTCAAACACTTGTCTCCATGGTGTAAGTGTTCAAACACTTGTCTCCATGGTGTAAGTGTTCAAACACTTGTCTCTATGGTGTAAGTGATCGAATACTTGTCTCTATGGTGTAAGTGTTCAAACACTTGTCTCTATGGTGTAAGTGTTCAAACACTTGTCTCCATGGTGTAAGTGTTCAAATACTTGTCTCTATGGTGTAAGTGTTCAAACACTTGTCTCTATGGTGTAAGTGATCGAATACTTGTCTCTATGGTGTAAGTGATCGAACACTTGTCTCCATGGTGTAAGTGATCGAATACTTGTATCCATGATGTATTAAGTGATTGAATACTTGTCTCTATGATGTAAGTGTTCAAACACTTGTCTCCATGGTGTAAGTGTTCAAACACTTGTCTCTATGGTGTAAGTGATCGAATACTTGTCTCCATGGTGTAAGTGTTCAAATACTTGTCTCCATGGTGTAAGTGTTCAAATACTTGTCTCCATGGTGTAAGTGTTCAAATACTTGTCTCCATGGTGTAAGTGTTCAAATACTTGTCTCCATGGTGTAAGTGTTCAAATACTTGTCTCCATGGTGTAAGTGTTCAAATACTTGTCTCCATGGTGTAAGTGTTCAAATACTTGTCTCCATGGTGTAAGTGTTCAAATACTTGTCTTCATGGTGTAAGTGTTCAAATACTTGTCTCCATGGTGTAAGTGTTCAAATACTTGTATCCATGGTGTAAGTGTTCAAATACTTGTTTTCATGGTGTAAGTGTTCAAATACTTGTCTCCATGGTGTAAGTGTTCAAACACTTGTCTCCATGGTGTAAGTGTTTGAACACTTGTCTCCATGGTGTAAGTGTTTGAATACTTGTCTCCATGGTGTAAGTGTTCAAATACTTGTCTTCATGGTGTAAGTGTTCAAACACTTTTCTCCATGGTGTAAGTGTTCAAACACTTGTCTCCATGATGTAAGTGTTCAAACACTTGTCTCTATGATGTAAATGTTCAAACACTTGTCTCCATGGTGTAAGTGTTCAAATACTTGTCTCCATGGTGTAAGTGTTCAAACACTTTTCTCCATGGTGTAAGTGTTCAAACACTTGTCTCCATGGTGTAAGTGTTCAAATACTTGTCTCCATGGTGTAAGTGTTCAAACACTTGTCTCCATGATGTAAGTGTTCAAATACTTGTCTCTATGGTGTAAGTGATCGAATACTTGTCTCCATGATGTAAGTGATTGAATACTTGTCTCCATGGTGTAAGTGTTCAAACACTTTTCTCCATGGTGTAAGTGTTCAAACACTTGTCTCCATGGTGTAAGTGTTCAAACACTTGTCTCTATGGTGTAAGTGATTGAATACTTGTCTCCATGATGTAAGTGTTCAAACACTTGTCTCCATGATGTAAGTGTTCAAACACTTGTCTCTATGGTGTAAGTGTTCAAACACTTGTCTCCATGGTGTAAGTGTTCAAACACTTGTCTCCATGGTGTAAGTGTTCAAACACTTGTCTCTATGGTGTAAGTGATCGAATACTTGTCTCTATGGTGTAAGTGTTCAAACACTTGTCTCTATGGTGTAAGTGTTCAAACACTTGTCTCCATGGTGTAAGTGTTCAAATACTTGTCTCCATGGTGTAAGTGTTCAAACACTTGTCTCCATGATGTAAGTGTTCAAATACTTGTCTCTATGGTGTAAGTGATCGAATACTTGTCTCCATGATGTAAGTGATTGAATACTTGTCTCCATGATGTATTAAGTGATTGAATACTTGTCTCCATGGTGTAAGTGATCGAATACTTGTCTCCATGGTGTAAGTGTTCAAACACTTGTCTCCATGGTGTAAGTGTTCAAACACTTGTCTCTATGGTGTAAGTGATTGAATACTTGTCTCCATGATGTAAGTGTTCAAACACTTGTCTCCATGATGTAAGTGTTCAAACACTTGTCTCTATGGTGTAAGTGTTCAAACACTTGTCTCCATGGTGTAAGTGTTCAAACACTTGTCTCCATGGTGTAAGTGTTCAAACACTTGTCTCTATGGTGTAAGTGATCGAATACTTGTCTCTATGGTGTAAGTGTTCAAACACTTGTCTCTATGGTGTAAGTGTTCAAACACTTGTCTCCATGGTGTAAGTGTTCAAATACTTGTCTCTATGGTGTAAGTGTTCAAACACTTGTCTCTATGGTGTAAGTGATCGAATACTTGTCTCTATGGTGTAAGTGATCGAACACTTGTCTCCATGGTGTAAGTGATCGAATACTTGTCTCCATGATGTATTAAGTGATTGAATACTTGTCTCTATGATGTAAGTGTTCAAACACTTGTCTCCATGGTGTAAGTGTTCAAACACTTGTCTCTATGGTGTAAGTGATCGAATACTTGTCTCCATGGTGTAAGTGTTCAAACACTTGTCTCTATGGTGTAAGTGATCGAATACTTGTCTCCATGGTGTAAGTGTTCAAACACTTGTCTCCATGGTGTAAGTGATCGAATACTTGTCTCCATGGTGTAAGTGTTCAAATACTTGTCTCCATGGTGTAAGTGTTCAAACACTTGTCTCCATGGTGTAAGTGTTCAAACACTTGTCTCTATGGTGTAAGTGATTGAATACTTGTCTCCATGATGTAAGTGTTCAAACACTTGTCTCCATGATGTAAGTGTTCAAACACTTGTCTCTATGGTGTAAGTGTTCAAACACTTGTCTCCATGGTGTAAGTGTTCAAACACTTGTCTCCATGGTGTAAGTGTTCAAACACTTGTCTCTATGGTGTAAGTGATCGAATACTTGTCTCTATGGTGTAAGTGTTCAAACACTTGTCTCTATGGTGTAAGTGTTCAAACACTTGTCTCCATGGTGTAAGTGTTCAAATACTTGTCTCTATGGTGTAAGTGTTCAAACACTTGTCTCTATGGTGTAAGTGATCGAATACTTGTCTCTATGGTGTAAGTGATCGAACACTTGTCTCCATGGTGTAAGTGATCGAATACTTGTCTCCATGATGTATTAAGTGATTGAATACTTGTCTCTATGATGTAAGTGTTCAAACACTTGTCTCCATGGTGTAAGTGTTCAAACACTTGTCTCTATGGTGTAAGTGATCGAATACTTGTCTCCATGGTGTAAGTGTTCAAACACTTGTCTCTATGGTGTAAGTGATCGAATACTTGTCTCCATGGTGTAAGTGTTCAAACACTTGTCTCCATGGTGTAAGTGATCGAATACTTGTCTCCATGGTGTAAGTGTTCAAATACTTGTCTCCATGGTGTAAGTGTTCAAACACTTTTCTCCATGGTGTAAGTGTTCAAACACTTGTCTCCATGATGTAAGTGTTCAAACACTTGTCTCCATGGTGTAAGTGTTCAAACACTTGTCTCCATGGTGTAAGTGTTTGAATACTTGTCTCCATGATGTAAGTGTTCAATATACGTGGCGATGAAATATTCACTGCTTCAAAATTTGACTGAAGTCATTCATTTCCTTCTCTACATTGTATTTCTAGTGATTTTCCTACACATATGGTGGTCTATGGTTGGAGTAAAGCTGTTGATGTTGTAGGAAATAAAAATTCTGATTACAGCATTTACTGTGATATTATTGTGAGTATTCTATTTTTTCTATTCTAGTTGAGGTCACGTAATATACTCATATTTAAGAGAATTTGTGATTCCAAACAAATAGAAGATGAATACCAGTTTTTTAAGCCTGAAAACAAATAACAACAGGGTAAATTATTCACTGAATCCAAAAAATGCAACAATAGCATATGTATGACCATAAAAGGTAGTATTCAGTGGTACAAACTTTCTAAAAATAGGGATTCTCAATTATTTGTGTGAATTAATATGACATAAATTTAAATATAATACTGGGAATTATTGCTGTTATAGGGCAACAGTACCCCAGAAAGTACCAGGATGTGTGACCCTTGGGGGTTATGCATAATTAGGCCAATTTAAACAAGGGATGAAAATTAATTTGTTGAAAATTTATAATAAAAATAGAAGAGAGACAGCAAAACCTATACCAATCTATTGTTGTACAACAGCTGTATTGTTTGTTTTATATATGTATAACTCTTTTCAATCCTGCTGTCAAATAGATATGCATTTCATCTATACACACTTATTTCCTAGATTTACATTGATTTTTTAACATCAATTTCAAATGAGAATTGGCAGAGGATTGAACTGAGCATCTTACTGCACATATGCAATGCATTGTGGGTGAAAACTTCACATTTTATACAATGGGAAATAATCATCATTCTTGAAATTCACTGCAGTCTATGTCAATTTTTTTAAATATTTTAACAATATTAGGATCATATGAACAATATTTTTTTTATAAAAAGAAATTTCATCTCATGTTACTGAGCAAAAATTTTAGATATGAATAATTTCACCATGGAAACCAGTGCAAATATTCATTTTCTCAACAAATTAGTATTTGAATGGCCGTGACGAAATGAAGGCATGACGATATGACATATTATTTTCAACTTAACCCAAAATATCCTTAATCATCTATGCTGAAAAGTTAATTTTGTTTTTGTTTTTATGTATATAAATTAGAAATCTGACGACACTCCATCTTGGAGCCACACGGCAAATTTCAATGTTGGTACACATGACTGGGAGGAGCAGCAAACCCAAATCCACATTGAAGACGGCATAAAACAAGCTACTTGCTATGCGTTATTCCGGAAGAAAACAGGCACAGTGTACTTTGATAATATCTACGCAGATATTCAAAGTTCTTGTAAGACATACTGTATCTGTTGAATTTTAAGTAGTACAGTTTCAATCAATTAAAGTTGGGTATCACTTGGTATGCAGCTCACATATGTTAACCAATGACAGGTAGAATTCACTTCTATTGTCAACAGCATTGAATACTAATTGCTGTCATCTCATGAATATTGATCAGGACTATCTGTTTACTCCAAAATAATGACATTGAATTTGTAATGCTTCCTGTTTGAGTTTTGATAATCTCATAAACTTATATTATAGTTAGCGTAATTTTGCCCAATACTGTAAAATACTTTATTTTAGCTGGAATTAATTTTCACTGAAAAGACATTTTGGGTGTTTTGTATGGAATTTATTTTTTAAAATATAGAAAAAAAGGTATAGTCGCTGGATTTTATTTTACTGAATCATTCCTTCAGCGAAAATAGCGAAAATTAATTCCAAGCGAAAATAAAGTATTTCACAGTACATATAGTTCATGAATAGTTTACAATTGTCAGAGATAACAGTAAGTACTATAATTGCATGTTTTTTAATGTAGTGTACTCTTCCTTTGAAAATTGTGGCACTAGTTCAGGTAGAAGCCCACTCATAAATTGGTCATAAATCACATGACAACATTCATAAATCACATGACAACATTCATGAATCACATGACAACATTCATAAATCACATGACAACATTCATAAATCACATGACACCATCATTTCACCATCATCATTTTAACGGATTCATGAAAAACATTATTCAACAGAATCCTGAAATCAAATATAGAATAACCTCTAAAATATATACCCCAGGTAAAAATTGCATTGAGTGATTCAGTGCAGGCTAGTTTTTCATTTTTCATGGTGATCACGATAAGTGGGAGATGTTCTATACAATCTTTAGTATCAATTACCTACACTTCTGTAATGCTGTAGTTGTAATAAAGTTGTTACATATTATTAAACTAACATAACCAATGAATTTTTGAACTGATCATTAGAAAATAAACACTTTTTTTCAATTTGAACACTAAATAAACCCAATGGCATGTACTTTGTTCACATTTTTTTCGAACAAATTGATCAATGAGAGATCTTGTCAATTGGTCCCAAAATCAGTGAAAACGTTGACATAAAAAATGAGCAAAATGTTGCACCCATATTTTGACTGAAAAAAATATCTGAATGCGCACTTTAGGAAATAATCGGTTTAGAAACCGACTCATGGAAACACTTTAAAATCAATTGACTGCCTCTCAAACAATGAGCTCACGTGCTAACTGTGTGCGAGAATCAAAAGTACGTCATGCCACATGCACATTGATGAATGATCGCCTCAGGCCAAGGAGGATGGTGTTCCTATGGATACAGAATGGATGTGTTGCCCAGCAACAGTTAACAAATATTGGTCTAAATAATAGATGATAAATCAGTATGGTAGATAGCAGACGGTTCTTGATGGATATATAAAGAGGCATTATCGTAATTAAATATATTGAACGCCAAAGTGAATTCCATCATTGCTTGAATTGGCTGCTGACGAGGACAAGGATTCAGTCATTGCAGGTACTGCAAGTGTGCGACCATGAAGCTTACTGATGTAGCTTTCATTCTCATTGTTTTTAAACTTTCCGTTTCATGGTGTACAGCTGCTAATGGTGAGTTCTTTTTTTCTTTTTTATTATTTATTTATACCATGCATGATATAGCTTTCATTAAGTCTACGATATCTGCCATTTATGTCAAATTACGCCAAATTATTCCTGCTTTGTGTCAGCACACATCAGTTTAGTTTTTTCCAAAACATCACTGCACCATTTTATCTTGGAACCATGAACAAAACTTTTTCCTTTTTCCAGTGAGATTTTAACAAAAAACCCTGAATTTTAACTGAAAAAAAACACTTAAATTGATTAAAAAAAAAACATTTTGTTTTCAGTGATATTTGTTCTTTAGAAGAGCCATCTGGACTTGCATTCACAAGTGACTCTCGTTGCAAGTCATTGTTTGAAAACAAAAACAGAAATGAAAAAATCTGTTAGGACGTATGTTAGTAATGTGATAAAATTAGGATGCAACTCAAGGGAGTGGTTTTTGTTGTCGCTATTGAGCAGATAAGTAGCGTTTTGATTGCCTTTTCTGTTTCTTTCTCTAACATCACAGAAAAATTGGATAAAGTTGTTTACCATCCTGTAGTTTTTCTAACTTAACACCTAATTGCCACGGTCTCTTTCCACATAAAGAATATTTCGGTCAAGAATATTAAGTGACGATTTTGAAAAACTTTTGACAAAACAAAAAATGTACAATATGTAGCTTGTAAACTATTCAATAAAATCGATTTGGCTCATTAATCCCTTAACCACCATTGTCAACTTTGACTCTTGATATTTCACCACTACAGTGAACTTTGACCCTTGATGGCAGTTGTCAACTTTGACCCTTGACCTTTCCCCTTATGGTTTTTACCCTAACCCTTGATCTTTTCATCGCAATTGTCAACTTTGTAACCTTCCACTAAATAGTCCTGTCCAAAATATGCTTTTTTCCATAAACATTTAACATCTTTGGATAAAATAAATGCAATTTTAGAATCTGCCTTTTTAAATATGTAAAATTATTATTCAAATCTAACAATATTGGAGAAAATGTGCCAATATAGAGTGGTCTGTCTGGAAACAAATTCTGGCTGTGAAAATTACCATAATATGCATATTATCTTGTATTAGACTGGCAAAGTCGGGACTTCTTATTTGTTTTACCCCAAAAAATATAATTAATTCTTACTTTGGCCTTCTGACCGTTACACTCATGTTTGAAAAAATCGCCCAACTGAAGCCAGTCTAATCTTGTATGTTAAATTGAATTTAAAGAAACTATAGAATACTACATTTTTAGCAAGGAATAAATATTTTTATTTTCTTCTGCAGATTGTGATACAACTGTAACAGAAGCCAATGATTGTATACTCGAAGATGCAGATTTCCCTAATGGTGATTTTGAGATGGGTGACAAATACTGGGAGCAGATTGCCCCATTAGGATATGAAATCAGCACGGATAGTGCCTATACTGGGGACCAATCCATGAAGGTTGATATGACATACCCACTTCGAGGTGGCGCAACTACCACAATTTATTTTGATCATGAGTGAGTATAACCGTTAAAAACATTTATAGAGCTTTATTGAAGTTTTGGCTTTCATGTGTGAAATATTTGATGGTTTGAATTTGTTAATATCCCAAGGATTCTGCTGTGAATGTTTCAAATTATTGAAGCCTGCAGTAACAGAAGTGAATCGTTTTGAATCCATACTAAATTTGAATACTATTCAAAATTAGTAGCAAAGAAAGTCCAAACACACAATCAAATGGGAAACGAAAACTAACAATATCATTCACACACTCTGAAAAGAATTGAAATTCCATTAACCATTTAACTCAAATGTGGGTAATTGTGAAATATTGAATAAAGCTATGATAACACCGAGAAATAAACAATTAAGGCAGAAAAAATTATTTCTTGCTTGCTACCTATGCTATTCTTTCAAGGTATAGATGCAGGTTCGTGAGCACTCTGAGTGAAATTTTTTTTTTTTTTTTTTTGCTTTTTCTCACCCAGACAGTATTGGCTAGATAGTGTTAAAATTTCAAAGCATTGTCAATGCTGGAATATACTCAAAAATCGATTTTATAATATAGGGAATCGAGGCACACGTATGTGATTAAAAGTCCCGAAAGTTTGTTTCGTTGCTCTTTGATTGACAAGTCACTGTTATATGCAAACGAGTTGTTGGCTTCCTGTCCTCGACTACATTTCTGGAAAATTATTTGAAAACTTACTGTTTATTTATTTTGAGAGTGACAAATTATGTTTCTTGGGTATATATCTATGTTGCGTATGTATACGTTTACAGGAATGAAATGCCAAATAGGTCGTATATTGAAAATGTTTTAAGAATGAATTTATGTATGATTATGTATAATGCAGTTGATTATCTGGAATACCAACAATCATGAATATACAGTAACAAAAATCAAATTGATGATGGTTGGGGGTAAATATTCTTGAGCACATTTCATAATTAAAAAACATAATGAACTACACATGTAACAAGTAAGTAAAGAAAAAATAGCAACCACACCATTTCCAGTATTTGATCAACTGCACCCTCTAGTGTCCAATAGTATAATTAAATTGCCTTTGTTTTTTTATATTCATACTGAATCTCAACTTTACTTTACACCAAATACAGTATTCTTTACACAACTTTAATTGCATTACCGTGTGATAATTGTTATAACCACAATCTGTATTGGTCTTTTGTCTAGTTAAATACTTAACAATTACATTCCTTCCTAGTCTGTCAAAGTATCAAAGTACAGTTTACATTACTATTTTTTTTTGCCCTTATTAGAAGTGGATTTATAAGACAAAAACCACATTTGTTGTATCCTGAATTAGTGAAATATTATTTATTTTGACCAAAGAAATACCTCCGTAATTTATGGAAGCAAGTGCGCTAATAGAGCAAATACAGTGTCTCATATCTTGTTGTGTGACTATCCTTATTTTGGCACACATACCAAATTTTATTATTTTTGTATCTTTTCCTGTATTTATCAGCAATGAACCAAATCGAGTGTCTCTGCGAGCGTGCAGTAAAGCGGTAGATGTTTCCACAGGAGGTGACTCCAGTGAACGCTACTGTCTATCATGTCATACCACAGTAAGTGTCAACCATATATGCCTTGATTGCATAGCTATTGTGTTTACAAGTCAGATATTGACATACATAGTCTTCTATGGGAGAATAATAACCAATCATCTGGAAATATTACCAAAACTGATACTATCAAATAATCTTTTTTTTTCGTAGAATACCTTAGGTGTCATAGAGGGACCATTTTTAGCCAATTTCACAGTAGGTACGCATGATTGGGAAGAGAAAGAGCTGAGTATCAAGTCAAAAGGGGATCACTGCATCAGTAAGCTGGTTTGTGAATGTCTTGTTATGTTTCGGACAGGAACCATTTACTTTGATAGCATAACTATGAAACAAGGCAATTGTAAAGGAGAAGTTTAGAAAAACAAATATCGTCATCAGTCTTGAAAGATAGAGGGCGCTGTCCATGAAAGTATGAAGCCTTTTCTACACTTTACTGCTGGTAGATTTGAAATTACAGAAAATAATCATACTGATTAACAAAATTATTATGTTACACAATGTCTTGTCGCTTCAACTTCCTATGTCACCATCATCCTCCTTTTCAGGATAGTAAAAAAACAATGTCTAAACAGTTGCTGGTAATAATTTTAATATCTATTCAAAGAGGTCAGGGGGTTTAATCTCTATTCAGAGAGGTCAGGGGGTTTAATCTCTATTCAGAGAGGTCAGGGGGTTTCCCATTAAAAAATGGGGGGTGGGCTGAAAAATTGTGGAAATAAAAAAACAATTGGAGTAAAAGGAACAATGAATTTAAAAAAATTGTCAGGCATACTACTGGTAGTATGTGAGTCAAATTCTTACAGACCCCTCCCCCCTCTCTAATATTAAATGCCTTCATATTACTTTCACATATAATTGCAATATTTGGAGGGGGAGGAAAAAGTCTCTATTAGTTTGGGGTTTTTTTGGTGAACAAATAAAAATTAAAATATACATACATTATGTTATTCAATCATAAAGTTGAATTCATTCTTGAGACAGATACATCATTTTACGATTCAATCATGATTAGTTTGATGTGACACCGTGAAATACATTACAGGTACCAGTGAAATTATGTTCAGCTATCACTGCTTTATATTTGGGGGGTGGCATCCAAGCTTTTCATCACCTGGCAACCATCATCAGTGAAAATAAAGGCCAAAAAATCCCAAAAAACTATGTAATTGGTTGCTAAAGATTACAAAGCGACATAAATTGTTCTCTGACGTAGTTCTGCAAGAATAGGGGCTTAAACTAACTGGGATCAGTTCCATTCAGTGTAAAAATGACAATCAGTACCTTCCTGAGCCTTTAACAGTAATCATTCAGACTTATTGAATATTCCTAAAATTTAAGAACATCAGAATTCTGGTGTTTTATTTTCTGTCATTCCTTCTTAGAACTCTTAGAATTAATTCTTAGTATAAAATTCTAATCAACATTTCACTTTATTGTTCAACGTATTTTGTGATGAATCTTATTGCTATTATCTGTTGACATGGAGGGGTGGAGTGAAATGTTGATGAAGACTAAAAACTCTTTCATGACTTGAAATAACACGACTAAAAATTATATATTCTGTACTAGTATTAAAGTGTTTTTGAAAGTGCAATAGCCCCCTCTAGTGTTCACAAATGTTTCACTGAAATTACCAATTTAACCAAGATTTTCAAAGCTTGAATACAAAATGTAACCACCAGTTCACAGTCAAATTTGTTTTAATTTCAATACATAACTCTTTCTTTTTATCTCTGCTAGTTATTGTCAAAGTCAACAATGAATTGTGTGAATTTCCAGAGGTTTATTCAAAAAGAACTGTTTTACGACTAAAGTGTGTCAATGAAATAAATGCACATCACCGCAAATAAGACATAGTATTTGTCATGGTATTGTATATCAGTATAATTGTGTCTGTATGGAAAATATGCAAATGACTATGCCTTCTTACTTAATGAACGGTAGTGGTCGCACTACGCATATGCGACATTTGTGTTGATAAACATTGATTTTCCCATAATCCAATGCGTTTTCTAATGATTTTGCAGATGAGCTGTGTCTTCCTATTAAATATGCAAATGAGATGTCCCTGTATAATGAGATATACCAGGGGGATTGGCACTGTCTGATCTGGAAGAAGGTTTCGAAGTCAGTCATCCTTGGACACTGTCCCTGAAATTATTTTAGCAATTTTTTTTACAGAATATTCCTCAACAAACAGGCCCTATTGCAAAGCAATTTGACACTAGTTTCTTGCGTGAGTGAGTTCTTCAAATGATTTTATTGCGTTCAAAATTGCATTTCAAACTGCGCATACACACACACAGTGATTTCTCGAAATGCATAATAATTAGGTAACTTGTCATTGGTAAAAGTTATTGAAAACATTTTAAGCAATAGTACTGGCCCTAGAGTGAAATATCAATGACATCACGTTAAAGAAAAAAACCTGTGGTTACTTTCAACAGTTTGTTAGACTGAATATGCAAATTTGATGTGCCCACCTACTAAATATGTAAATGAAATTACATTGGAATCATAATCGATAGACTCAAACACGGTTACTAAAAGTAATCGTGACTCAAATTAAAATCCTACTTTGAGTTGACGCCAGGATAAATCACATGACAATGTTCATCGGTTTATTATGTAATCATGGCACCATGAAGTAGCATTTGAAAAACTTGTCCTAATGTTTTTCAAAAATTGCTATTTTTAGAACAATTCCATAGAAAACAATGTTAATGACACTGTTTAAAACTCAGATTTTTTAAATAATTCAGGACAACAAAATAAGATTTTGTTCAGTTGAATTTGAGATACGGATAATTAAGCTGGTGACTCCCAACTTTTTTTTTAAGTCAATATCTTTCTTTTGTTTTGTGTACAATTTATTGCAAAATGAATAAATTCTGTGTATTTGCATTTAGGAGTATCTCAACCATTTGACAACCAAATTCAACTATTGTCAATATTCACAAAATAAAACATCCATAATTTATTTCATATTTGTTTATCGGCATATAGCCAGTAAGAAATTATGTATATTTGGTTTAAAATTAATCCGAAAAACGATATAAAAGTACATGAAAATAGGTAAAATCTTTTGACAAAAAAATGAAGGCACTCACTCAAAGGGTTAAACTTGTCACATAATCTCAAACATGGAATATACTTTGTCTGGCAAAATGCCAAAAACCAGTTACAATCAGCAGGGAATAACAAAAACCCTGAAAAATAATAACACTTTTCCTATTTTCTATTTCCACTTTAGTTTAACCATTATTCACTTCTAGTCACTTTTTGCATATATTTTAAAATTGTCTGTGCTCTTCTTTGACTAAGTTTTCCTTTTCCCACTTATAAATATGCTGACCTTTCTATGTTATGAATGGTTTAGTCCTGAGAAACATAAAAACCTAGCTATAGGCAAAGTATCATCAGAAATCATACCTACTATAATCCTGTAAATCCCTAGTTGGCAGTTTAAAGCAGTGTCATTTAATATCTTATTGACACAAATAATCAGATTAAGACTTACCTCTAATTCTTTCAATATGGCTTGGCGCTGCTTCTCAATATACACACCCTGAGAGCGGAACTTTTGAATCTCCATGGCAACCCTATCAATCTCTTCCTGGTGGCATTCTATTTCATTATTCATTTCATTTACGTAATTGAATAACGCAAAATTTCTGTCTTCAGTTTTCATAAACTTTTCAAGGATTTTACCAATGTCTTCTTCTCCAGTTATTGATTTAATTTTGCTGAAAGCTTGCTCATACGAGAATAACATCTCCTCATGGCTGTTATCCTTGCCTCTATTACCATTGCCTGTCGATTAAATCAATTTGTGTAAGTGGTACTAGTTTCTACGTTTTCAAGATAATCCTAGCACACTTTCTAAAATGAGGTTCAACGAATGGAAGATTATATGTCGTGTTTGTTGTACTTTCATTATTGTAGGTTCATGACATCATGTTACCAGACCAATTTAAATGAAAATTGGGGTCACAGGACTTTTTTTCTGAGAAACAAGAGTCCAAATGCCATACTATTTTTGCACCAGTTTCTATGAATGTCAACCCATAATTATGAATGTATAAAAAAGATGATATAATCTTCAATTCGGCTTGAATCTCCTTAAAGGGCGGCATTCGTCCTGCCGCGTCCTGTTCGATATGGAACTCATATCGACGTATACAACGCGTGTAAAATACATTGTTTACATGAAATTCGAACACGCGCTGCGCGACGACCACCGCGCTTTAATATGACGACATCAAATCGAATAATACCTTTTCTCTTTCGTTTAGCTGCCTCCTCTGCCTTCAACTCGGCACGTTCCTGATCTTTCACTGCCATAAACTCTTTCAGTTTCTGATCATGGTCTAATATTCGTAGTAATTCTTTCAACTCTGCTTTATGTTGTGATTTGTCTTTGTCGCTTCGTTCTTTCAGTGCTGACATTTTGGTTTGGGCCTCGTCACTAAGTGAAAAGAAAGAAAACTAGATTGAACACCACTATCAATTGAAGATTTACTCCAAAAAGCTACCCTATATTGCAATTCTCATGAATTGGTTAATTTTAGTGTCACGTGACAGGTATGTCCAAGTTTAAATCCACCATATTTTTTCGTCCTCGTTCGTAGCCCGTCGTATTATACTCACTAAATTAATTCCTTACAATGCGCAGACCGACGTAAACAGTCATAATTTGGTGATTAAACAGATACCTTGTCATAGTAGATGTACCTCATCAGGTTATTTATACATGCACACAACAGATTTACATGGCTGCACAAAAAGAAACCTAGCCCTGTGGTGACTACAAATAATGCCCAATAACCGACAACACCGTAGATTGTTGTCAATAATGAAACTCCCACTCTTATATTTTTTGTGAATTGGTTGTCATTTTTTCATTTTCTAACAAAAATCATACCCTAATGTTTTAAGATGCAAAAAACGTGCCCGAAAATAAGCACATTGTCAATTGCAACATACCGTGAATCGTAGGCGTGAGTAGCAGACTCCGTAACCTTGCACATCTCTTGTCTGCCATCGTTCAACTCCTTCGACAGCTTCTTGTGAAGGGTGTTGAACACTGCCCGTTCCTGTCGCAAATGGTCGATTGTCGCCCGTAACTCGGCGTTAGTCGTCAGGTGTTTATTGAAGGTAACAGTCGCCTAAATTGAATATAAAACAAACACTGAGTAATTAAAACCATGGCAATTAAGATAATGGGAAACATATTACGAAGCGACTATTCGTGAAATTTTCAGTTCCATCCTATTTTAACCGTGATGACCGTGCTTTGTTTCAGACGATGTAACCCGAAAATGCATTGGATAAGGATTTGCTGTAAAATGAAGTCTGTTTTAATAGCCACGTAAATTGACATACACACAATCGTTATTTCTGAAGGTAAAGTCAACAAAAAACCGTTCGTGAAGCTTTTCTAGTGAGAAAATGACTGTATACCATTCAAAAACAAATGACAAATAGAAAGGTGTAGTCATTTTTGCATTTGAGTTGTTTGCAAAGAATCTCCCTCCACATCCCCCTATTCTTTGGTAAAGAACCATCATGATTTTGCGATTTTATAAAACAATGAATATTGGTATTTTGCTTTCACCTGGTTCAACCTGTTCTCAAGTACTCTGATTTGCTTTTGTGTAGCCACGTGCTTTTGTCGACTGTTGTCCATTCCACCTATCGTCTTGTTTTGATCGTTGTATTTCTCTTGCCACTCTTTCAACTGAAACAAAAAAACAACGTGAATGCTTGCAGCAATTTAGACATTCATCTTATCACATATATATATATATATATATACCGTGTATGTTTTTTGTTTTTTTATTCTGTAACGTTTCTGAGTTTTATGTATATTAAAAACAAACATCGGGCTCTAGTAGTTTTAGAAAGAAGAGGAGAAAATTACATACTAAGTTTTGATTCAGAAATCACGAATCACGACAGCGTTGCACATCTTCTTTCCGTCGAAGGTTATTAATTTCGTGTAGTTGGATTTCTCTCGAACAAGTCAGTGCTGTAAGTTTTACTAAGTATTATTTTGGAATATTACATTCGCAAGTTTAGTATCCATGCATGGCTCCGCAACTTTTTGGATCTGTTGCATGAATGTTTGCTGTCAAGGAAACGGCAGTGTTCATGTATAGGCCAGGCGACTGTCGCTAGGCAGACATCGAAGGTGTACATACCGGACACATGCATCTAAAACAATGCCGGGCTAAGCCAACTAAGAAACAATCTTATTTCACGTAGTGTATTGCTAGGTATACCGGTAAACGCTAACACAAGACGAGGGCCGTTTCATATCAGTACCAGGGTCCTATATCTAAATGACCACCGTGACGTGTTGCTATATTTTTTTATGAAGGAAAGCCGGTTATACAATCTGCAACTATCGGTTAATTTGGGGTAAAACTGTTGGTTGAATATATGCGAAACCGTTAACAATAGTCAGAGTGGTTCGAAATTGATGTACGTGATTCTTCACAATCAAGTCAATAAACAGTGTTGTTGCAGTAGAGCACATTCTAAAATTGATGCTAAATTATGTATATACACGCCCCCAGACGTGCCTTTCCATTGCTTAAAAAGTAAGGCATATCCCCCACTGGGAAACGTGATTGGGAATGAAATTGACACTGATCAACAAAAACACGCATGCAGTTGTTACAGAGTGAATATAGATTGATTACATACAGTGTCATTTGACATATTGAGGGCAAAGTCGTTTCGACATGGTCAGATGATGAGAAACATCATAACCGACATAACGATGTTACACGTGTATTCAGTGCTATCTCCATGTTTTACTAGCTATATTGCACACAGAGGAATAGCTTAACAACAACTGTGAATTTACAAAATAGATAAGGATTTTTATAATATAACTTTGAAAAAGTCACCATGGATGTGCATAATCATGGCCCTAAATTGCTAATAATCTTTCAATATTATTTTATTATCAGTGTCACAATAATTAATAAAAAAATCATATAAAAATGTGATTTTCTTTAATGACAAATAAGTGCATGTTAGCGTAACACTTTGTATTTGAGTATTTTTTTCTCGATAATCTCGATGTCACCCTTCACAGTGTACGCAATGTGATGAGTTCATCTATAATATGTGTTATTGAACATGTTTACTCTTGGGCATTCTGAAAAAAAAAGTTAACGACTTGAGTAACATTATCAATAGGAATTAAAGATGCTACGTGAACAGGAAAATGTCAGTTTTTAGTATTGTTGTTTGACACTCTGTGTTCTTGATAAATACATTCTACTATGATCTATTATGAACTGAAAACGCCGTTTTGTATCACTGTTCTAGGTATTCGTTCGATGAATAACGCCATTCTCTGTCTACTGGTTATTTTGGTACACGCAATAACAAGCACCACACATGAGTATTAGTGTTTTTCAATTCCCATGCAACAAATTCTGTTGTGTAGACTCATTTATAGTTTGCAACATATCAGAATTCACTTCAGTCATCAACATGCAATGTCAAACAATATTAAAGCGGGGGAGTCGTCACCTGCGCCTGCGCCAGATGGCCGAAGCGTGTCAATGTTTACAAACAAGCGTCTACCCATGAGCCTTTGCATTTTTAGCATGTGTTGTGTTGGGACTCAATTCCCGCGCGTGAGTAGGTGACCCTCCCGCTTTAAAACATATGTTGTCGTTCATACTGCGTATTTAAATCAGCTGGAAACCAAATTAGCGTGCCTCAATTTCGTATCCTTTTTTGCTACGGTTTATAGCTGAACACGCAAATGAATTTCCGTTGCTTTTAATATGTACATTTGATAGAACGTCTGCATTATTACAATTACTCATATTTTTTTCGGTGTAAATCAAAAGTGACCACAGTTTTATAAGAGGGTGGGCAAGGGGGGTAGCTGGTACAGTTTTACGGGAAATAAAAAGGGCTTTTCACAATTTACAGGGAAAAAAGACGTTTTTACAGTTTACAGTGAAAAATGGAATTTTGCAGTGAATTGTGTCATCTAGTAGTTTTACAGTTTCGAAAATGTAATTCCCCTGGACTATTCTTTACGACTTTTTTATTTGGTTGTAAATTCTTGTACGTATCGAGAAAAATTACACATTTTTACAGTGTACGAAAAAAATACTTGATGATTACGTTGTACGTCTAGCCTGTGATTACAGAATTACGGAATAAATTTGTTCAATTTACGTTGTACGAACAAAAAAATATTGCAATTACGATGAACGAAAATAACCCTTGCCCCCGCCCCCCTATAACGTCGCGTAATTTTAACCCTGTGACGTCACGACACACGACTTAAATATGAATTTGCATTATATCTCACCTGGGCGTCTAACAATGTAATTTGTTCGTTCTCTTCTTCTATATGACGTTCGAACTCGTCTTCTTGTTTGATCAGCGCTCTAAGCTTACTAGAATTGCCACAGTCTTTCTTGACATTATCCACACTTCGTGCCAGCTGCAGTTCCATCTTGATCTCCGCCTTTTCTTTTCGCAGACTTTCAATCTGAGCTCTAAACAACAAATTTGTCGTAGATGATACCGTTAGTGTAAAATCCCGTTCACTGGTCCCGCCGCGCACGTTGCCTGTCGTCGGCGCTAGTGCCGTGTGCGTACATACAGCAGCGTATTTGAGCGCGAAAGTACAATTTTGAAATATTTACTGGTATTCCCGCCAAATTAGATTAATTTGAAGTCACGTGATTGTGGGAACACTGATTTCCGTTCTACTAATGACCTGCAAGTTCAATCCCTTCCCCGCTCACTACACATAACAGCAGGAATACCGGCCTATAGACACGGAAGATAACGGGCGGTGCACTTACTTTTGTTTTCTAATAATATTCTGAGATTCCTCATTATATGCCTTTCTATCTCCTTCCATTATACGATATTGTCGTTGTAGTTTTGCCAGCTCGGCTTCCAGTACCCCCTCCGTTTCCGGTTCGCTCATCATAGACCGTCTGCTTGCTGCTCTATTCATTTTATGAATCTGCAGACAAAAAGTATGCCTAGAGTAAATTGTGTTTTCTTTTGAGATATTTTGATTTCATTTCCAGTACAGTGATGGGGAAAATCGCGTCGAGATCAATTTGCGCCACCTTTCACAAAATAAGCCTCCATAATTTCTTCCAATTTTTCAAGATTTTCAAAATATTTCTGTACAATTGGTATAGAATTAAAAATTATAGAAACATGTATACAATTTTTAGCGGTGAAGTGGCCTGTGTTGGCTTTTGCAAGATGCGGGACCTATCATGATCGTGAACGCCGTTGTAAAAATATAGCGACGACTATGGAGACCACATTGTTGATTTCAAATATATATTTCGTGATGAATGCCTCGTGGTTTATCACGAAAACTCTCAATAATAATAATATTAATAATGATGAATACATCTTTAAATACTGATTGACATTAACATGGTGACCCTTGATGTCATTGGCATTATGTAGATGACATTCAATTATCGTCGCATCAGTCGAAATCACACTAATTTTATTGTATTAGAGTATGAAGTTAAAAGAGGTAATAGGTGATCGTAGCCCTCGTTATATTGCAATTATTCTTTCAGACGCGTCGAGTAATGACCCTACATCAGAAGTACTTATTGCGAAGAATTACTAAGAGCCTTGAGTAACTATCTCTTACTTATGATTTTCCGTCAGTGCATGATCTCTCGCATTGCGTGAGGCAAGGACCGAACGCCTACCAACAAATTGAAAATGATTTTGAACTCGAAATGCCGATCTTTCAGAGGGGAATATGACGTTGATAAACCCTTCACTTTATCGGAATTCACCACTGGAAATAGACCAAAAATACTTTTTGCGTTTGTCGAATTCCACTCGATGTTTTGACGCCTCTACGACGCTGACCTTTGGACGAAAAATGCACTAAATTGTTATCCGAATGAATGTAATGGGAATTGTTTCGCCCGCAACAACACCTATTAACTGAGAATTTTCTGGGAAGTCCATAACGCAAGTAATAACAAAAGGAGTAACAAAACGTTGACAGCGTTTTGGGTAAATATTCAAAACATGGTTACGTAGTTCGCCTCTCTGACAGTATAAACAAACTGCGAGATTTCCCACCAAGTAACCAAACAACATAAAAAGCGTACGAAAACTTGCGTATTGAGTGTAAATGGCATTAGCCAAATACATACTTTTGCAGACTGGCTGATGTCAGTAAACTGACAGAATAGCTTACCTGTTATTTAGAGCCACCAAAGTTGTTTGTATATTCTTTCCCAGCTGGTAGCCGACGATGAAAGCTGAAATGTCAGAACGTGTTCCTCTAACCATAGCAACACAACGGAAATTCGAAAATTCCAACTTTTTGCCGTTCCATAGAACACCCGTTCGGAATCGCGGGAAATTTGAAGCGCCCTTATGAAGTTGTCATCGGGGTTATCACATGTGCGATCTTAAAAAAGTGGTTCTCTCGTCCGGTAGTAACTGTCAGCATGGGAAATAAAGCAAGGAAATAACATCGACAGGGTAAATATTATGTTGAATGAAAGTAAACATGTACTGCGTGCGTGAATCAAACCGGAATTCAGAGCTCCACGCCACGGTATGTCTTCCGCTCGGCCAGCGGGCATCGAACGCGTGTTAGAGAAGTTTGTCATTGAATACCTTGAGATAAATGTATCGTAAACAAACAGCCACAGAAATGACATAGTACGACACATTGTGTCACAGACATGACAAATAACCTCCTCGTGGCGAAACAAAAAGATTTTCGTATTTTCAAATTAAAATATTCAGTATTTCATTGTACAACTACGAACTGTGTGCGCATGTGTTATACATGCAATATTGAATCCTTAGATGAGCTGGAATTATTTTATTTTTATACATATTTTCAATATTGCAATATTATTATTTATAGTTCAATTTAATTTTGTGTACATGCTTTTGTAATCGACCATACAACCGTCCTATCGTAAACATGCCAATTCTCGAGATAGACATGATAAACGTTGATTAGAAATTTGTGTTGGTACACATACTTGATGTATCGTGCAGCTAAAACAATTCACACTATTATTTGCGTGTTAAAACGAGCTACACAAATACGCATGCACTTTGATATAATAGTACGTACCATAAATCATGTTTGGCCGTTGTACTTGAAGTTGTTAATGAACCTGTTTATATAGACCTTGTTCACGTTCGGTGTAGCAAAAGTGGTAATTGGTAATCCAGAGGCGGCGGCACAACATTTTGCATGGAGGGGCGAGATCTGCTCACCATCCCTCGCGCCAAAAGTCGCGACCTTCCTAGGCAAATTTTGCTGACGCAAAGGATTTCAGCTTGATTTTAGTTTATTTTTCGAGGAGGCGATCACACCCCCTGTGCCACCGCCACTTAGTGTAATCGTTGTCTTTATTTAGTATTTTCCGGGTATTGCCACGATGATTGGCGGCCTTTTCAATACTTCACTCAATACTTCCTTTATACGTGGAACATCGGGCGATGGACGGAGCATGTGACTCGTAACATGCAAAGGGTCATATGCACGCACGTATTTGCACGCGCTGTATACGTCGCCATGAGTCCTGTGTCGAACAAATATATAATTTTCAAAATATAATTTTCTCAGCCTGTGTCACCAGATTATTTGGGATATGGCATAATATCTCTGAACCTATGGTAAAAGCGATATAAAACTGCCAAAATGGCCACTATCACCTACAATTAATATGTTAAGCTGGTGACCCCCAAGTTTTTTAAGTCAATATTCTTGTATTGTCAGGAAGTGCAGCGTATTGGAAAATGAATAAATTCTGGGTTTTTGCATTCATGAGTATGCTTCTACCTTAATTGAAAAGTTACAGCGTTTATGAATTGTCCGTTTTGAGTCATTTTGTTTTTTGCTACTCAGTTTGGAGTAGCTGAACTCCCGCCCTATAACCAAATACAGTGCCGTTTCGAATAAAGTTTTTATTTTACAATAAAACATAATATTCCGATCAAGATGCAATATCGAACACAATTGTTTTAAAGATAAATGTACACAGTAACGATGTATGAATGTTGATTCTGGATATTACAAAATGTCATACAAACATTGAATGTCTTAGATGAAAGTAGATACAGAATTATAACATAAATTCAAAACGTGATGCGGTAGTTTGTGCTGCTCATGACGACTATGGCGCTACGTAGGGACAGCGGCTTTGGGTGACAACCGTGATTCTGCGTGACGACTGTGGCACTGTTTGACTGACGCTGCGTAAAGACTGTGGTACTGTGACGATTGTGGTACTGCAGGATTGTGACGCTGCGTGACGATTGTGGTACTGCATGACTGTGACGCTGCGTGAAGACTGTGGCGCTGCGTGACTGTGACGCTGCATGACCAATGTGGCGCTGTATGGCGACTAGCGCGCTGCATGACGACCGTGTCGCTGCATGACGACTGTGTCGCTGCATGACCAATGTGGCGCTGCATGACCAATGTGGCGCTGTATGGCGACTGGCGCGCTGCATGACGACTGTGTCGCTGCATGACGACTGTGTCGCTGCATGACGACTGTGTCGCTGCATGACGGCCATAGCGCTTTAATATTTTTGATATACTAACCTCATTATGAATTGTTATAAACACGCACAATTAACTTCACAAATGCGCATGCGCCTGAATTCAAAGTACGTACCAGTGATTGAAATATGTGTGCATGAATAAAACAATGTTTTTAATTTTGAAAATCGAAAACTACAGACTCAAAGACATGTATATTTATAACACTAAACTTGGCAAGTTTATGTAGTTTATATTGCATCTCATTGATCATTCTGTGATATCACCCTCTATGCTACAAACTATCGAAAACACTTGTTCAATGATCATTGTCCTAAAAATACATACATCCCACAATTTACTTTTTTATAATTGAATATTCCGGGATAGCAGCACAGACTGATTCACGCTGACCAATACAACCAGGTATTTGATTACTGCTTGATTCACGCCGCGGTGACGCGCGTGCTGATCCATTGAAAACTTTAGAGACGACTACAGAATCACGTGACACTGTGCGTCTTACTTTGACATGTTGAGGCGTTTGATTGGCCGAGTCCCGATCAACGCTTTCTACGTCACTCTCCATATCAATACCCCGGATGTCGATGAAACTACCATAAAGCTGTTGTAACATTGACAGGGACACTTCTCTTTCAAGGTGTCGATGAAGACTCGATGATCGTTGTTTGGATTTCATGCGTGATGACGTCGGGCTTTTGCAGCTGGAAGTATTTTTTCCGTGTTTTTGACTAACTACCTTACTTCCGTCAAGTTGTTCTTCTCTAAACCCGTTGTTGGAGTATTCCTTGCCTGAAGATTCTTCTATTGAATCCTCGTAAGTGGACATCAAATCCAGCAAAGGCAACTCTCGTTTATCTTTTGAATGTTTTTTAGAGAAAGAACCCTTGAGGTGAGATCTGGTACTGCGACTGAACCTACTTGCCCGACTTATGATTGATGACCCAAGAGAGTTATTACTCATCAATGAGTCGGAACTGTACATGCCCATGTCAGAGCCATGACGATTTCTGGCTGTTCGGCTTCGACGCAGCCCGTTCTCGCGAACAACTTTCGGCGAGAGATCCCCATCCCGGATGCGCTCTTGCCGACGCAATGTTCTCAACGACTTAGATGTGCTTGTTGACCAGTTTCTGTATATTGGTGACGTCGTGGGAGGCGTTACGCTATTAGTATTTGCAATATATAAACTAGAACGACTAGATGACTTGACGTGCAGCCTCCTTTTGGGTGTATCAGGGAAAGAAATCGGAACTCCACGTGAGATTGACGTCACATCCTGTTTGGGGGCCTTTACCTGGCAAAACTCCACGGGTATGTCCTCCATATTGTCCTCGATGGCATCGATTTGGGGACAACAACATTTTAAGAGATACAAGATGGCTTGTGACACTTTTGGGTGATTTTCGTATAAGTATCTCTCAAAATCCTGTCGCAGCTGTTTATTCAGAAAGCCGTAGACCGTCGGGTTGACGAGTGTGTTGAAATACAGCAACCACAGAGCACTAACACCGGAAATGGCAACAACTCTCCGGGTAGAGGACAGATGAAACATCACAGTGAGACACAAGAACGGACAATTCTGAAAAACTAGTTTTATCAAAATGACAAAAATGATATTTTTGACTTTTAAATGAACCATCATTTTTCGGTGATGAGAGTTGTTCCGACCATCGTCCCTGACAACCATGAACTGAGTTTGTTGTTGTTTCAGAGAGCATAGCAACCACATATAACACACTAAAGAGGTTGCTATGGGGATGAACATGCCGAATATAATCATTGTAGTGAAGATAGTTATTCCGATTGTGTTTCTTTGAAATTCCAAATTACACATGGCTTGAATTGACTCATAGTTGTACACGTAATCTGAAAATAGAGAAAACGTGTACATTGAAGTACAATTGTAGTATTATACATTGCACCAATACATGCCAGAATACGAGTAATATACGTTACACAATACTGTCGTATTATACGTACTAGAATACAACATGAAAGTAATTGCATTGCAATATACTTACTGGAATGCCAACTTGAAAGTAATTACATCGTAATATACATGCCAGAATACTAATGTGAAGTAAAGTAATTGTATTGTATTGTATCATACGAACTGAAATACCCTGAACGTGGAAGTAATTCCATTGTGTTATCGCAGAATGATATATACTTATCTAAATACTGACATTACATCGTAAATACTATTACGCATTATCAAACGTACCTGGTAAAATTATCGGAATTATTCCGAACAAGATAGCAATCACCCATACGATGAGTAATATCTTCATTGTCTGACGCATATGTATTCTGTTACGAAAACAATATGGACGAACCACGGCCAACTGTCGCATAATAGATACCATAGCCTCAGAATACAGAGACGAAACAACGCATATTATGCGTACAGTACCTGGAAAAGACGGTAGACGTAATAACTATAAAGTGTTCTCATGTATGTAGACTTACGCGGGGTCGTCTGGCGCTGTGATGAATGCATACACTGAATTCAGGACTCGGTGAACAACAAATCACTGTAATAACATCGGGGTATTTACTTTGTCACGAGAATAAATACAGGTATTACTCCCCACCAACAGCTTACTATTCACACATCGTGGTACATGTGACTGTTGATGATAATAAATACCGGTATTACTCCTCACCAACAGCTTACTATATACACATCGTGGTACATGTGACTGTTGATGATAATAAATACCGGTATTACTCCCCACCAACAGCTTACTATTCACACATCGTGGTACATGTGACTGTTGATGATAATAAATACCGGTATTACTCCCCACCAACAGCTTACTATTCACACATCGTGGTACATGTGACTTGATGATAATAAATACCGGTATTACTCCCCACCAACAGCTTACTATTCACACATCGTGGTACATGTGACTGTTGATGATAATAAATACCGGTATTACTCCCCACCAACAGCTTACTATTCACACATCGTGGTACATGTGACTGTTGATGATAATAAATACCGGTATTACTCCTCACCAACAGCTTACTATTCACACATCGTGGTACATGTGACTGTTGATGATAATAAATACCGGTATTACTCCCCACCAACAGCTTACTATTCACACATCGTGGTACATGTGACTGTTGATGATAATAAATACCGGTATTACTCCCCACCAACAGCTTACTATTCACACATCGTGGTACATGTGACTGTTGATGATAATAAATACCGGTATTACTCCTCACCAACAGCTTACTATTCACACATCGTGGTACATGTGACTGTTGATGATAATAAATACCGGTATTACTCCCCACCAACAGCTTACTATTCACACATCGTGGTACATGTGACTGTTGATGATAATAAATACCGGTATTACTCCCCACCAACAGCTTACTATTCACACATCGTGGTACATGTGACTGTTGATGATAATAAATACCGGTATTACTCCCCACCAACAGCTTACTATTCACACATCGTGGTACATGTGACTGTTGATGATAATAAATACCGGTATTACTCCCCACCAACAGCTTACTATTCACACATCGTGGTACATGTGACTGTTGATGATAATAAATACCGGTATTACTCCCCACCAACAGCTTACTATATACACATCGTGGTACATGTGACTGTTGATGATAATAAATACCGGTATTACTCCCCACCAACAGCTTACTATTCACACATCGTGGTACATGTGACTGTTGATGATAATAAATACCGGTATTACTCCTCACCAACAGCTTACTATATACACATCGTGGTACATGTGACTGTTGATGATAATAAATACCGGTATTACTCCTCACCAACAGCTTACTATTCACACATCGTGGTACATGTGACTGTTGATGATAATAAATACCGGTATTACTCCTCACCAACAGCTTACTATATACACATCGTGGTACATGTGACTGTTGATGATAATAAATACCGGTATTACTCCCCACCAACAGCTTACTATTCACACATCGTGGTACATGTGACTGTTGATGATAATAAATACCGGTATTACTCCCCACCAACAGCTTACTATTCACACATCGTGGTACATGTGACTGTTGATGATAATAAATACCGGTATTACTCCCCACCAACAGCTTACTATATACACATCGTGGTACATGTGACTGTTGATGATAATAAATACCGGTATTACTCCTCACCAACAGCTTACTATATACACATCGTGGTACATGTGACTGTTGATGATAATAAATACCGGTATTACTCCCCACCAACAGCTTACTATTCACACATCGTGGTACATGTGACTGTTTATGATAATAAATACCGGTATTACTCCCCACCAACAGCTTACTATATACACATCGTGGTACATGTGACTGTTGATGATAATAAATACAGGTATTACTCCCCACCAACAGCTTACTATTCACACATCGTGGTACATGTGACTGTTGATGATAATAAATACCGGTATTACTCCCCACCAACAGCTTACTATTCACACATCGTGGTACATGTGACTGTTGATGATAATAAATACCGGTATTACTCCCCACCAACAGCTTACTATATACACATCGTGGTACATGTGACTGTTGATGATAATAAATACCGGTATTACTCCCCACCAACAGCTTACTATTCACACATCGTGGTACATGTGACTGTTGATGATAATAAATACAGGTATTACTCCCCACCAACAGCTTACTATTCACACATCGTGGTACATGTGACTGTTGATGATAATAAATACCGGTATTACTCCCCACCAACAGCTTACTATTCACACATCGTGGTACATGTGACTGTTGATGATAATAAATACCGGTATTACTCCCCACCAACAGCTTACTATTCACACATCGTGGTACATGTGACTGTTGATGATAATAAATACAGGTATTACTCCCCACCAACAGCTTACTATTCACACATCGTGGTACATGTGACTGTTGATGATAATAAATACCGGTATTACTCCCCACCAACAGCTTACTATATACACATCGTGGTACATGTGACTGTTGATGATAATAAATACAGGTATTACTCCCCACCAACAGCTTACTATTCACACATCGTGGTACATGTGACTGTTGATGATAATAAATACCGGTATTACTCCCCACCAACAGCTTACTATTCACACATCGTGGTACATGTGACTGTTGATGATAATAAATACCGGTATTACTCCCCACCAACAGCTTACTATTCACACATCGTGGTACATGTGACTGTTGATGATAATAAATACCGGTATTACTCCCCACCAACAGCTTACTATTCACACATCGTGGTACATGTGACTTGATGATAATATATACCGGTATTACTCCCCACCAACAGCTTACTATTCACACATCGTGGTACATGTGACTGTTGATGATAATAAATACCGGTATTACTCCCCACCAACAGCTTACTATATACACATCGTGGTACATGTGACTGTTGATGATAATATATACCGGTATTACTCCCCACCAACAGCTTACTATTCACACATCGTGGTACATGTGACTGTTGATGATAATAAATACCGGTATTACTCCCCACCAACAGCTTACTATTCACACATCGTGGTACATGTGACTGTTGATGATAATAAATACAGGTATTACTCCCCACCAACAGCTTACTATTCACACATCGTGGTACATGTGACTGTTGATGATAATAAATACCGGTATTACTCCCCACCAACAGCTTACTATTCACACATCGTGGTACATGTGACTGTTGATGATAATAAATACCGGTATTACTCCCCACCAACAGCTTACTATTCACACATCGTGGTACATGTGACTGTTGATGATAATAAATACCGGTATTACTCCCCACCAACAGCTTACTATTCACACATCGTGGTACATGTGACTGTTGATGATAATAAATACCGGTATTACTCCTCACCAACAGCTTACTATTCACACATCGTGGTACATGTGACTGTTGATGATAATAAATACCGGTATTACTCCTCACCAACAGCTTACTATTCACACATCGTGGTACATGTGACTGTTGATGATAATAAATACCGGTATTACTCCTCACCAACAGCTTACTATTCACACATCGTGGTACATGTGACTGTTGATGATAATAAATACAGGTATTACTCCCCACCAACAGCTTACTATTCACACATCGTGGTACATGTGACTGTTGATGATAATAAATACCGGTATTACTCCCCACCAACAGCTTACTATTCACACATCGTGGTACATGTGACTGTTGATGATAATAAATACCGGTATTACTCCCCACCAACAGCTTACTATTCACACATCGTGGTACATGTGACTGTTGATGATAATAAACCCCAAGTTGCAAATTTTATCATGCCATAATTCAAAGATACTTCAAATATTGTGACAGTAAAAGTAATTTCAACACGTTGATGACATAGACACGGTACCCAGTTTTGTAAATAAAAAATAACCACCTAATAACAAACAATGTTCCAGTAACACTACAATATTTTATTAATATCTGCAGAATTATTTTCCTGTACAATTTTTCCTATTCTGCCATCGCCTCAGGAGTTTCTAGTGGTCACCCCTTATATTCATATATCCTACTCCATATATTGGTATATATTTCCCATGATGCATTGCCGCATGATCAACTACCTACTTATAATATGATGAACACAATTAGTTATCATCTTAAGGAGCACGTGGTTGTTTACCTACGGATCCAGTGATATAGACAGGGCCAATGTAATCCAAAATGAATGCCACCTTGTAGACATTTTGACATAATTGATGATACGTTAAAAGGAATATATGCATGATCTAGATTCTAATATTACAAGAGAATAAGATTTAATAGGATTGTAATTAATCTACTACTAATAACTACAGTTTATGCTAACCCTCACGGAGATTTACATATTTTAATGGAATATGATAACACACCCGATTTATCATGTCTTATTTCATATATATTTATCACGTTTAGACGTATAGGGAATAACAACCTACGTGGACAAGTAGATATTCGAAGAAACAAATTACAAGAATTTACTAAAAAATAACTGCCTTGTTCTGCGCATGCACTAAACAGTTATAAATATGTATGTAACTTTTCTAATTTGTGTTTACTTGTTTGTCTTCGAGAATAATTAATAACATAATGCTTAGCCTCGCTATTCAAATAACGTGATAATAAATATCAAATTTCCGAAACATTTTTGCCCTAGCTAGTCAAAAAGCATTGTTGTGTGAGAGTGCCAGATATTACGATAACATGTACTATGTGTGTAAACATAAATACAGACTACTTGAAAATATGTAGTTAGCAAGAATCACAGTAATGCAGGTGTTTCAAACTCGTATCTATGTATAAAGACGACGACGACGTGAGTAAAAGAAAAAGCAGATTTCCGGGTCATTATAATCAGCCTTTGCATCCGTAGATTTCAACAGAACGTGACAAAACGTAGATTTCATGCATCTCTCACAGACACGAAGTAGTATTAAAGATTTTCAGGTAAACACACTTTCATTTTCTGAGTCAGAATGTTTCGCGTAAATTGCACTAAATTAGATGCAATTTAAATACTGGATCGCCAAGCCGAAGGCAGTAACTACTTTCCGGATAAAATTATAAGAGAATTGCGAAAAAAAGATGTCAACAACAACAAAATTATATTATGGAGGACATTATTTAGTGAACGAGAAATAATTCCTCCCAAAAAATAATGTTTGGTTCTTATTCTAACCAAGTCGTGATCACATGATTACAGCCCATTTATGTGAATATAATAGCGTGATTGAAAACGTGTCAACTGCGCTGGCTAAAAGAAAGGAAATGAAATGAAAGTTTCAAGAAGCCTGTTGACGGTTGAGGGAAATATTTCATTTTTTTTTGTCATGATGAAATATTAGTAATTAGTGTAGATAATGTTGCTACTATGTATGTGTTTTTTTGCGGATGTCGCTACACTTAGCGGGCGCTTCATATATATATATATATATATATATATATATAATGGACGGTCATATATAAACTGTCATCGTCGTTAATGTTGATAACTTGCATTTTTTGTAACTGTTTTCTAACATGGATACATTATTGGTCAATATATAATGACCTCACTCGTGTATTTTATAAGATATGACTGTTAATATTGCACTCAATCAAGTATTGGTCAAGTGAAATAATAACGATTTCATGACTAGTTAATGACATTACGTATCATTTTTATCGTGATTTGAAATTACACTATTCCAATCTAGGGGTTAACAACCCAATTGTTCAGTCATCAAAGCCAACACAGAAAGCCAACACATTTTAAATATCAATTGATGACAATGTGACTGAGTTCACACCTGGTGACGTGCTTGCTGTGTGAAAACTAGAATTTTCCAATACAACGTCTAGCTAAACATAAACAAAAATCAAATAAAAAAATGTGTGGGCAATGAAGTCAAATAATACTCTGCCTCTCGATTCATCAACAATTATTTATAATAGAATAATCGTTCCAGGGTGAAAATTGGTTTATCATGTTTTGCTCTTCTATGCACAGAAATGTAACGGTAATATAATAATATGCACCCATCGTAATGCCATCGGGGATAAGCGTTTCAATCAAATAGGACAATGTAGCCAAAGATTCATCATCGCAATGACCTTGAATTTGTAGAATTTGGTGCATAAAATATTTAATGTTATATTGGCAACCCTATTCCTTACTACGAGATATTACTGTAAATACTTTATTTTCGCTTGGAATTTATTTTCGCTATTTTCGCTGAAAGAATGATTCCGTGAAAATAAAATCCAGCGAATATACTTTTTTTCCCTATATTTCACATTAAACTCATCAAAAATCAGTGAAAATAAATTCCATACAAAATGCCCAAAAAGCTTTTTCAGCGAAAATTAATTCCAGCGAAAATAAAGTATTCCACAGTAGTCTAATAGTCACCTCGATTAATATTAAAATCCATGTATATGTATTATAATCTTTATCGCTTTGGATTTCGAACAACAATACAATAAATTAATTTTAAATTAAATGTATTGTAAATCATTGCCTGAGTAACTGTCATGAACGCAAAAGACATTATCAAATTTTAAGTAATGATAGTAATGATTCGATCGCTCAAATAATTTTAAAAAAATCCAAGTACAAGTATTACAATTGTCGTTTGGTACAGAACGTTAAATTGCGAAAGCGAGCGAGCGGTATTCATACACTTACGTTTATTTATGATTGGTCAATTTGTTTTTAATCACCACTTGAAATTTATATTTATGTTAAGTAACTTATTAATTATTAACATTATATAAAAAAATAACAGATACATTAGTATATTATATACCAATATGCTATAAGGGATCTGTATGGAGACTTGTTATAAGGTGATACCAGAATATACGCTGGCTGGCAAATTGCCAGTTTAATTCCAACTGTGTTATATATTCGCAATTAAGTTAGAAGTTCATTCTTCAATGAAAATACCCAGAATTCAATGTACTCAGAGTCATGCGTAAGCAGGCGTTGAGGTCAGCAATTTCTTGAGGAAATGTTGCATTGAATAGTTGTGTAGTGATATGAGTAGTGAGTGTAATATTATCAAGCAATTTTCAAACTATGTTTCATCAGACTGTGTTTTACAATAGTATGCACATCCATATTTTCAATTTAATTTCAACATATTTTTATTTATTCGCCATTTTCAAATATCTGTTCGAAAAATGTCCCCTTGACCGACAAATTATTGTCAATTTGTCAGTAACATTTTAATTAATTAACATCCATATAATCCACACCTGTCTCTAAGAGGTATTTTCGTCAGATACCATGAGTAATCCTTGTACAGATGTAGTTGGTATTTACAAAACGTTAGGCACGTTTTAAGTGTATCAGAAAGTGTTCTGTGATTTTTTTTGCAAATATGGCACATTCAATCCAATAAGTTAATATTTTTTTGCTGATGAGTTCTGGATTTCACTGTGAATGAAACAAAGAAATTATAGTAAAATGCATAAAATTGTTAGTGTTAAATAATTGTTTTTTTAAATATGTATTTATAGTATGTTATTTTCAATGTAAATATTTCCATTTATGTTTTACACAAGAAAATGTCAAAATTGGTTTTAGAAGTGTTTAGATGTCTCTGTAACTTAAATCTTTTTAAATTTAAGTGAGTCATCAGAATGTGCATTTATGTCTTTATTTAAATCAATCACGTGATTAGAATGCCTTTCTAATTATAGCAAGCGTGATTAAATTATAATCTCTTAAAGCCATACTAAAGCTTTAGTAATAGCCGACAATGTCAAATGATGTCAAAGAGGTCATAAGGAGATTTGATCAATTCGAAATATGTGTATGACTTGATTACTGTCACTTTCAGAAAACGTATTAGGCACATTCTCACAGTCTGTGATATGAGATGATAAGTTATCGATGACGTCACCCACCGAGGATGCGTACAACATAGTATGACACCAAAAAATGTTTCATTTAAATAGCCACATCGTGTGTGTGTTCAATTAAGTGAGTCTAAATAAAGAAGTGTTTGGACATAACAAACAATGACTCAGAGAGATATATGGCGGGTGCCACATCACCTCTTGGTTTGTGCCTTGAGGTCCATGTATCTCTATCACCGATTTGACAGTGTGTTGTTTGTTTTGTTTGTGTGTCCACTGTGTGTTCTCAGATTTGTAAATATTGCATTTTGACATTGATTGTTTGGATTATAGTTGGGTTTTGTTGCTTGGATTTTCAAAGAAGGTTAGAGACATTATTGCCGATGATTATTTTATACATAATTGACACAGATTACTCTAACGGCAAAAAGTCACCCTAGTTATCGCCTGGTGTTGATAAACTAGTGCTAACAGTATGACGATAGATCATCATTAATACAACAATATACCGACTGTACCTTTATGAGTTGTCACTGACTCACAAAATATTGCACTCTGCTCATGGTGAACCGTCGTGCTGATTCAATTTCCTCTGTATTTAAGAACACAACACGACATACTCGCAAACAGTCACCACAATCGCACAAACCAAACGACAGACAAATCATCCACAATGGCCTTTAAAAAGTTAAAAACGTATGACTCGATTCTGAATTCCAAACAATGTATCATAGTAAAACAATTCCATTACCCAATAACATATATTAATATAGACTATTATAAATTATAAAATAGAAAACATATCCACACTGGAAATACAAATATTACCCATTATTTTACATAACTTTCTGACTCATAGAACATTTTAACCTAACATTTTGTAATTGCTTGTGTTTATTTTCATATTCATATATAATTTTTAATAATATCTATGGTACTAATTAGGACTGATAACATGGTACTACTAATAATATATTGTATATAATAAATTCAAGTCACATGTATTTTTCTTGCTTAGTCTTTTCATGATGGTTCGCGGCGTTATAGAAACACCTCAATCTATATATTGTTCATGTTTTGGCGATGTCACTGTTGAAATACAAAAAAAACACGTCATCACTAACAACTGTATAAAACATTTAAATTTACAGCTATAACTAAAATTTTTATTGAATTTTCGATTTCACATTAAAATTAATGGTAATGGGTTTTATTGTACGTACACGTGCGCAAAACGTAACGTTACAAGGTAGTATTTCTCTTTAATACACTTTTATGTATGAAGAAAGGTGTACTATTGCTCCTGTGTGGAGGTACACGCAGATGTAAGGTTCAAATAGCTATGACAGTAAATACCTTTGTTTCACGGTCTATGCTGCTTAGACGCGCACATGTTTTTTATGGTGAAAACAGCTAAAGGTCGACAGTTAATCCAAAGTACAGTTTTCTGAGAGTTTTCAACCGTTGTTTTCAACGATGATCTATACAATACTAGTATTATAATATCGCAATGAGATCGGCACTTGTTTCTGTGTGTATCAATCAGTCACCCTTACGTTTTTTGAATAAACCAGTCTGACTTGATAGACAACATGTATTTATAAGTGAACTGATTGGGTTATCAATATTGGTTACCAATATTCTCTACGAGCTTCAACAATCGTTAACAAACTTTCTCTGTTAGAGAAGGTTATGTTTATATATAAAAACAAAAAGATTCTTTTCAATATCATCATGACAGAACATGTAATCCATTATTAGAATATTCAAAAATTGTTATAACAACCTTACAAGCCAGAAGCGATAGCCTCTGCCTAATTTAGTCAAGCAATTTACAATTTCTCAGTTTATATTTGCCGCAATACAAAAGCATGTCTGCCAATACAAAGACATGTCTGGAACATAGTCATTGCATTCTGAATTGCATCACGATAGAATTTCGTTAATTCTAAAGCACTCTGAGGAGACATTCTCAAGTGAAGAAGTAATGTGATTATACAGTTCTCTACTCTAATGTAAATCAACATTTCAATTTGTGTGAAGGAATGAATTTCGCTGTATGTGATGCTATTTTAAACGTGTTAATTGCATTCGCACCTAGTGTTGTTTGCATCCAGTTCATTTACTGTCAACAAGATGTACATTAGTTGACAGCGGCAGGCGTACGCTAATATACATTTGAACATATTATCTCCTTCAGAGAGAGTAAAGACTCTTTTACGTGCCAAACATAAGCCCACCGTGTTTTTACATATAAGATACTTTTAATAGTGTCCGTACACTAAACGAATTTCATGAAAATCTTTCATTTAAAATATACCTCGTAATAATATGGCCTGTTTCTATGGTTTTATCATTTAATCAAAAAAATATTATGATAACATACATTTATTTATGTCAATTTTTGCCGTACTGTTTTAATTTTTGTTCATTTCATAGATTGCGTTCGTTGAGATTCATCTGTATGTAGTTTTGTAAGATATTTCTTGCGGGACACATAGAGGAATGTTTATTAAACCGAGTAAAAAACGGCTTTCTCGACGATTGCTTGTAAATTCTATTCCACTTTTTGTCGCGAACACGCTCAGTAACGTGGGAACAAACCCCGTCAATTTAACTCAATAATTGACAATACAGCTACTAAGACTATGTTAAATATTATAAAAGAAAAATGGTTTGATAAAGATTGCAAGATTCTTAAAAATCAGACTAAAAAAAGTTTATATACAAATTCTAATGTCTCAGACATTTTAATAATATTAAATTGTAAGATAACTGAAAAAAGTTATAAGAGAATAAAAGGTGTAAGGTATTAAAAAAACCTAAAAGTGAAAAAATCAACAGGTTATGACATTTTTTTCAGAATTGGTTTAGTTCAGATTATTATTTTGTGTAGTTGTGAATTCTAGAATCTATACAGTAATCTCGAATATTTGCATAATGTCAAATATTTTCAAAACGGGTGATATAAGGTATCAACATCCAACAAAGTCTGGAGAAATGGTCCATGAAACACAACTGCTTACATATTTTAAACTGTTAATGGTGTGAGGCAGGGATGTGTTCTTAACCCTGAGCTATTCAACTAATATGTTAATGACCTAAATAACAGAATATGAATAATAAATTAAACTCATCATTTTACGCATTATGCTCATCAGAAGTTAAATGACTAATACGACAAGAGCTAATTTCGGAATCAGCTTCAGGAGATTGGAAAAAACAACTTCATTTCAAAAAAACAACAAGTATGTAGTGTCAACTGATGCAAATTACCTTGATGTATCCACTCAAACGGAACATTCAATGAAGCACGATACAACATGACAGATAGCATGACATGCATTGAAAAAACAATTTGAGTTTGAAGTTCAATAACCAATATGGCTTGCAGAAATGAAGTAGGTAAATTCCCGCTTCCGTAGAAACTAACTTGAAATGATCATTTTCCATTCAAATGGTTATCAGAGATCTAGTTTCCACATCACCAAACTTGAATGTCAAAAAAGATACACAGCATTTGCAAACGAAACTATATAGATTTGTGGAAAAATGAATGAAATATCAAAAAGTTACTGAGTACATATGCAGAATTTAAAATAAAACTGACGCAAATAATTAACATGTCGAAATTCAGAGTGACAAGAAAGCACGATTTGTCCGTTGAAAAGGGAAGACATGGAATATGTATAATAATAAGATGGGTTGTAGAATGATCGTGCGATCACAATCGTATAATGTGTGATCAAAATAAAGTGATGGGATTCGTGTAATAGTTCATGACAGAAACTTATACTGTAGACCAGACACGTTATTGGAGCCATCAATGCAAGGTTGTAACAATCACAAGAAATACAAGATTACATATAAACAGGTTATAGTCACTTCTAGTTCTGTCATGCTACTAATATATTTATTTAGCGACCGTTTCCCAGAGCATGTCATTGAGAATATTTGGATGTATCTTAAATATAACCACAAAGAAACATAGAACCCAAAAAAGTTCACAAAGTAGACACAATTGTTTGATCTTTATAATGTTGTAGTTAATATCAGCTTTATCAGTGGATTACATTCATTCAATTCTAAAATTCCCATTTTAAAGCATTTAAATCGTCGTATTAATGATGTTTCTATAGTAAGTACTTGCCTCCCACAAAATCCTGTTCATTTGTGCTTAGATGGCAAAATTAAGAGGGAATCCAATTAACGCGCGCGGAAAGAAACTTATTTCGTGGTTAGACTTCGTATATATTAGGGTACATTGTTTGTATTCTCAATCTTCAATTTTCAAAGTACAAATGCAGAAACTAGATCAAAGATGGACTTGATTTAGTGATATGTGTTGTACTTGTGATATTACATGCGTACAGTTGTAAAAAGCTGGGAATCGATCACATGCACAGTAACAGCATTGATTGTATTACCACGTGAATGTAAGACACATATGACAATATTTCAGTGGTATATGAACATTAAATTCTGTTTTTGAGTAAATCAGCTAAATATAGACAGTAATTCAAAACAAATCTTGAACACGAATAGAGATATTCCCATTGAGTGTTGTTCACAGAAATGGAAAGCAGCATTTCCTTCAAGGAGAATGGGTGTATCAATCATTTCAATTTTTCTCATTAGTATCACTATCTCCTGATTACTGCGCAATAACGAAATTCTACGGACTTTTAATATTTCGTGTTGATTATGCATATAATAATACACAATATAAATCAGTTATGTTCTACGTACATTGCGTAATAATTGCACAGAACAGACCTGCCCGCCAGATGTGTCATCTAAAAATATAAATCCCAATCAACACATTATGAGTATTGTCGCACGCGCGTCACCTATTGACTGGGGCAATTGAATCAAGCGGAGTAGAGTTTATGTACCACACACAGTGTTACACTGTAGTGTACTGTACTGTAGTATACTCTACCACATTGTACTTTGTGCTGCGCTGTGCTGTACTCTGCTGTTGTGTTCTGTATTGCACTACACTGTAATGTAATTATCTTTACGACAAATTGTTTACAAAAGTGATTGTGCTAGTAGTATAGACCTTACTATATTGTAATGAAGTAATTATCATTAGAATATGATGTGCTGGTGGGTATGATACACGTACATACATGCTTTATTAAATCATCAATGTCCCTGAATTCAAATTATATAGAAAATGAAACCGACAATAGTCATCAATGAAACCACGAACCGAGTATGCATAGGCCATCTGCGTTAACTCGACCATTTCCTGTTTTCTAGATTCAAGTCCACGCTTTCTGACGGTTTTTATGCGTATTCAAAAAGGTGGGAATGTAACTCGTTAGTTTTCTGAATGGGCAATCACCTTGAATGGAAGTGTTGATTGAAACTGCACAATTAGTTGGCACTTATTGCTCGTGAGTCTACCCGGAAATACAATGCTATGTTGTTGATTGATGTAGATTTAAATCGGAAGTGATAATGGCCATGAACTTACCGATCATTGTGCAGTATGCCTGTGTAATGGATGAATTGTTATTAACTATGTAATGCAGGCTAGATGGAATCAATAAGAAAGTTACCAGGATATCAACAGCCACTATATTAATTTGCATCACGTAGATCGGAGTTTTTCGTCTCTTTGAAGTCAATATCATAGTCAGATTCAGCAAGTTGGAAACTCCTGAGCATGTAGAAATTAGAATCAACCCTGTAATCTGAACAATTCGAAGTGTTGGATCCATCTCGAATGCCTCTGTTGAGCGATTCATACCAACCCCATACATGGATGAGTTTATCCATGGGGTAGAATTCACCGATTCCATCAATGGTGAGAGCTGCACGTCAGATAATATATGTCTAACGTGTATGTTGTGTTACTTATTCGCTGTGTTCTCACAGAACCAAACTGCTACTTTAAATCGAGATAGGCGCACATACATGGGTGATAGTAGCACACTATACACGGTGAGAGTTCTTCCATATTCAGAACAGAGTAGAAACGACGTGTATCAACCACTGATTCAGAATACTGCATGTAACCCGTAGCAACACTCTACACCTCTTTTACTGACTCACTTACTTTGCTTGGTATAACTTTCCCGTCATCCTTTGCTCGATCATAATGATGTTCAGTGCTATCTGCGCCAAGACGTAATAAGAAATCGTTGTCATAGTTACACCGACGACTGTAACATCTCATTTTACCACCTCTATGCATGTGACATACACATTTTCACTGAGTTGATTTCCTAATACTAAAGGAAGGCCTGATAACGACAATAATTATACTGACGCTATTACGATACCCCGAGTAATATCAAGCAAATGCCTACTCAGATCTTAAATTGTCAGGGACACATAGGAAATAAAGTACGAAGCGCTGTTCACTATATATTGTGTATTCGAAATCACCACTATTAGAATTAGAGGATTTTGCGACGTTATAGATTTACATTATCAAACGACAATGTGCACCTCTATTCGCACGTAAGTTCATTACGATAAAAAATTACTAAATTTGATTCTGATTGTGTCAATTTATAACAACAATAATGAACCCCGAAAGTATCACATTGGATTCGAAAAGGTTTAGAAGGATTTAGCCTCACACATTACTTTGTGATAAATAGGCCCTTTTCTTCATTCAATATCGCGCTGTGGGAGATTCGTTATTTTTTAAAATAACTGGAATAGTAGCAATGCAGTCGAGCCCACCATTTAAGCAAACATCCCTGTCCGCGCCCTGCTGTCGCCGTTTTTTTCAGTTAGACGTAGAACGTTCTCGAGCAAATGACATGTGAAAACACGCTTACAGACTATTTTCTCGATGGGAATAACTAGGATTTACAATGCGAAAGAGTCATGGAGGGCTTGGTTTAAACATTATTATATTTCTGACAAGACGATAAAAAGATCTTCAATTAAATTTTCATTACATCTTTTGCACATTCTGTCTTCCACTAGAGTTTTTGGTTTTGTATATCCACCCTATTTCCAAATTGTGGTTGCTAATTTTTTTGTGCAGCCAGTATTTAATGGTATGTATTTTTGTTCTAGATGCCATTTTACACGACTTTTTATTCACTTCAGAAAATCTGATATTATTTTTTGTCTGTTGTTTTGTCCAATTTAATATTGCCATTGATATCTAGAGTACACATTTCTGTCCTATAAAGTAAAATAGGTTTGATATAAATGTTAAATAATTTCACAATTTCATATTTAGCTCAATTTCTCTATCCAAATATAACGTTTTTTCATAATATGAATTGACTTTACTTGCCAATTGTGACATTACATATTAAAACTCTCATCTGATTTATTAACAATTCTCAGATAATTATAAATATTTGATTTGATTGTTCTATCACGGGGAAAATATCTTCTCTGGGTTTTCCACACGTATCAGGGGGGAATCTCGTCTCGTCTCTCTATCTCGTCCCCTTGAGGTACGGGATCGGAAAAGTCACTTTAACTTTACAGTCAAATAAGACACACACAACGAAATACGTTTCAGCTCTCGTCTTAGTCGGTCTTTCGAGCACTCTATAAGACACAGCGCCCTGGGGAAAAGTCCCCAAGACTCTCACCAGGCTGAACCAAGACTCGCCCAAGACTGGACTGCCTCAAGGCTCGCCCCTGGACTGGACTCTCGACTGGCCTCGACTGCACTCTCTCTTTACTGCGTCTATCGTGCTGTGCTCCCCAAGACCAACTCAAACTCTCTTTATTCATTTTCAAAACTCTCACCAATTACAAAACAGTAAAAAGACTCTAGGGCGTAACCTTCAATCATAAAGCCAATCACACTAAGTACTGAATACGTCATATCTTTTGATTAATCGTTCACTACATTAATAACTATGGATATAAACTGTCAGAATCGCGACGGATATCTCGTAATTAGTTTCAAATCACTGAGCCAAGTTCCGTCCAAAACTTCAAATAGGCCTGAACGATGACAGACATAACACAGCAATTCAGCTAATAATCAGCTAATTAAGTCGGTTAACAGATACGCGAAAACAAATTCATGACAGTTCCCATAATTGAAATGACGTTGTGTATGAACTGAAAAAGACAACCTGTTTCCACTTTAAACAGTATAAATTCAGTGTATTTAACATTGCCTACAGACCAACGTCAATTCGCAATGAAATAATAACCCAACGAATGCAATCCAGGCACTTCGACGTAAGTGTTATGTTTACGTCAGTTCTATTTTTAGTAAATAAATAAACTGCTTAGCCGCATCCACTCCCCGGCAGTGCCTGGAACATACTATAAATTGCGTGTAAGTATAATCGATTTCAAGAATATTTAACATAATAACAATAAATTTAAAAATGAAAAATATAAATAATAATTTTAATATAAAATTCGTTATGGGTGTTGCCCATAATATACCAACACTTTTCCTCATTGTCTAACAAACTGAACTGTGGCACTGAGATTTGTATTGGCTTAAATAACGTTATCCTTACTTATTTATGTTTTGGACAATCAAACAGGAAGAGAGATTGATCATAAATTACATCAATGTCGCACCTTTCATAGAACCTTTCATCAACATTTGTTTTGGTCTTTGTTCTTTTCTTTGTTCTCTATCATAAGATTGTGATCACCAATTCTCAGTTTGCATATATAATTTAGGGTTTTAATTTGTTTGCATATATAACTTAGGGTTTTAATTTTGGTTTAGTATTGCTCTGATTTAACTTGTATTTTAAATGTTGTTGGTCCTTAGTTTATTATTTTTTACCGAATTTAGATTTGTCTGCATTAATATCACTTTTCACAATGCTATATAATCTAGATTGATTTATGATCATACGTTTATGTGATGTGAACTCAATTTGTTGTTGAATGGTGAAGCATTTACAATTTAAAATTTATTTTTTCTATGTAGGCTTCATCTGTAATAATAATAATAATAATAATAATAATAATAATAATAATAATAATAATAATAATAATAATAATAATTTATTCAGTACTTTGGCCTCCGGCCTTATTTACAAAGAATGTTACAATATAATAAGTACAAGAAGTGCTAATAAAGGTTACAAAAGAAAAAACAACAACATTTTTTAAATACTATCTCGTATTTTATATGCCTGTATTAAATAGCATGCTATGTTTCTCTGTAAATGTTTGTTATTTGTTTTCATTAAGTTATTAAATTTAATTGGATCTGAGTAAGTATAATAATAAGCTGGTAAGTATGTTTTCCTTATGTCAGACTAAAGTGGACAGCATAACAGGAAATGAAACTCGTCTTCAACGACATCACGACAAAAGTTACAGTAACGTTTATTTCTAGAAACGTTTTGTCTCCTGCCTGTCTCAATGTGTAAAGTATGTGCTGATATTCTAAACTTACAAAGCACATTTAACAAATGTGATCTATCAAAATTACGTAAATAACTCTCGCAGCCAAAATGGTTTTAAAACATTTATATGTTACATGTTTTGGGCTGTCATTTACTGCAGCTGACCACTGTTGCGAGTCTATATCTCTGCAACGTTGCTTAAATATATTTATTTATGTAAACTTCAGATTACACACCCATAAGTTGGTATGGATGTTATTACATATGTTTCTAATGTTGTTTCAAGCTGTAATGTTGATATATGTTGATGTTCTGCTGTGTTCTTTTCTCTTATGAGAGTTCTTTTGCATGATTTAAATTATATTCCTAGCTATATCTAATTCTTCATTTTCATATCAAGAACCATTTTTATCACAACTTTGGTATTAGATGTGTACAGTACGACACGCGCGGATTTAGCCCCCCCCCCCAAAAAAAAATTGGAAAATCAATTGACAAACCCAGCCCACCGAAGGTGCGCGGATGTCAATAGGAGAGCGCCCCCTTACCGTCAGTGTACGATGCCAACTTATTGAAACAATTATATAAACATTGCCCTGTTTCTGACACAAATACAACATAATAGATCAATCAATCTGAAAAAAACATGTACTTAACCGGATATTTCACGGCGGTAACATGAGAGAGCAAAATGAGAGAAGTGAGTGGAATAACAATACATGATAATCATATATAACATATTATATATTATTCGATGGAATAAGTGCTTTACAACGTGATGGCAATGGTAACACGACTGAATCTGTGTTCAGGGTGAACAATAGACCTTAGACGTGAATGGCCGCCGAAGTCTCGTTGAAGGCGGGAGAACCACGAGAATTGTATTTGACCATCAAACATTGTTATATTATTTCCCGTCTACTGATCTATGTAACCGTCGTATCAGGAACATTTTAGCTTCAACCAATGCCTGACTTCTAAGCCGGTTAATTTCAATAAGACTAGTCTTCCGAATAAATCAAAGTGGATACCTCTTTTCTTTTATGTTAGTTACATTGCAGAACACTGTAGGAATCATAGGAAATTTTACAAGTTCCACACACACAAATTTTACTGAAAACGACCAAAAAAAAACAACCATAAGAACAAAACAATACTGACAAGTACATTAACATCCCCCATAGAAAAAAAAACATTATTCGTTAAGCTTTAGGAGCATTCGATTTCCCTCAGCGGAAGTAGAGATTTCCGTTGATTAATTCAGCTACAGGGATTGTACGCCAACACCTTTCCAGACTGAAGGCCGAAAAGTAAGATCATTTCACTACTTAGCAGCAATGAAAATCCCTCGTCTACTGACTATTTCTCCATTGATTTTGGTATGACTATCGAGCATGAATAATCGATGAAACAACATTCACAAGGCTGATCATCACAGGGTCATATTAGTGGGAAATGAAGGACATCAAGGCAGAAAGCATTTTATGAAGATTCAATTAGTTCATTATTTCAATTAGTGATTAAAACATAATATGTTGTAGTATTGGTGAACACCAAGTCTTATTCGTGTTATTCATATTGTTAACATTAAATAATAGTTTAAGAGCATCGTGATATTGGGTGGGATTTAATTCTATATCTGTTACAGATAATAAAGAGACATACAAAAATACGAGTGGTCATCAAGTTTGCGTGTGTTCAATTTTAGATGTTACCATGGAGACAATTTAGTATAGAAGATAGAAACGAAATTAATCAAGATACACAAAATATAATAAAATCCAAATCTATTGAAACGTACTATAAATAAGTGCTATAAATGTTATTCATAGGAAAATATTGAAGAATGATTAGAAAGAGAAGACATCAAACAAAGTGTGGGATAAGTATCGTATTCGTACACGTGTGACTCGCTTCAGGGTGTTTATACATATACAAAATAATTAGCCCTGTTTCTATTGTATTTACTTGACATTAATAACTCTCTCCGTGGACTTACATTGTAAATTTAAACTCCGGATATTAAAAAAAATGAAATGCATGTCAAAACACATATTAAGCGATATGTTATTATTTTAATACATTTCTTATGTTGTACACTATATATAGGTCGATAGACAATTCTATTTTTACCTTTAGAATTTACTTTTGTTTGGGTGACCATTTGTATAATGTCACAAACAAATCATATGGAAGTCATCACAATCATTACCAATTCACTTGTCAAAAGTTATATTTTATACTAATATTGGAATTTATGCAGATATACAATATGCTTATTTGTCATTCAAAACAGTAACAATAATTACTATTTCAACTAATATAACCGATTTTTGGGGGATTGTTCAAGCGAAGGTAGGCAGTTTAATTTGCAATATTGAAAAGGGTTTTTAGAAGATAAAGAAATCGAAATGTATATTTTTGGTTATTTTAATATCAGTGTTCTAATTCAGGGTTCTTGCAACCATTACTGTACTCTAATTTGATCTGTCAAATCATTGATGACGTAACACGTTCTGTGTCAAAAACTTACATTTACATCTCAACGTGTGATAATATACTTATGATTTCAGTTTCCAATATTGGTTTATCAGATCATAGCTCAATATGTTTAGCCGTAAAATAAGCTTACATTTACATCTCAACGTGTGATAATATACGTATGATTTCAGTTTCTAATATTGGTTTATCAGATCATAGCTCAATATGTTTAGCCGTAAAATAAACTTACATTTACATCTCAACGTGTGATAATATACGTATGATTTCAGTTTCTAATATTGGTTTATCAGATCATAGCTCAATATGTTTAGCCGTAAAATAAACTTACATTTACATCTCAACGTGTGATAATATACGTATGATTTCAGTTTCTAATATTGGTTTATCAGATCATAGCTCAATATGTTTAGCCGTAAAATAAACTTACATTTACATCTCAACGTGTGATAATATACGTATGATTTCAGTTGCCAATATTGGTTTACCAGATCATAGCTCAATATGTTTAGCCGTAAAATAAACATCAAATCCTGTCTTGAATACAAACTTGAGGTCTGGCAAAATGTGTTTACTGAACAAACGGGTGAAACCAACCGAAATCTTTACTGCAGTGAAAATAATCATAATAATCCTCGTGCCATGTGGAATGTTTTGGACGAATTGTAATTGGTCTTTTACCTTTCTTTCACAAATCATTAGGTACCACCGAAATTGGTAACATTTTCAACGGACATTGTACGTACGTCTGTACGTTTTTTCATCCCATTGATTTAACTGACTGATTTAAGCTGGACATTCTATCATTTCTTTTATCATTTCTTGTATTATAACTAACGATTTTGTCTTTAAATATTTAAACGCACCGCTAATCACCAACTCATGTGGTATTTAAACTGCTACGCTGTGTTTCTCCGATTAAACCTTTTAGTACATGCATAGATGCATATTATATTTTCCGATCTGTTTAAAATACTGGTTCCCTTGTTCAGGGGAAGGGAATACCAACTCTTCTGTGAATTATCGCCCAATATCATTAACAATAATTATATAAAAGATATTAGAAAAACATGTATTCAACGCACTTTACACATATTTTTTGACTTGTAATTGCCCAATCCGGGTTATGAATACACCATTCTTGTTCAACAGATTTGATTAATTAAATTATGTGACATTTTATTGGAACGCATTGACAACGGTCTATTGAGTTCATTTACTTTCCTGGAAAAGTTTTGACATGTTGGATCACGATTCTTTTTTCTAGACTGTCTGTAAAATGTATGGCATCCACGGTACATATCTACGCCGGCTTTTTTTTTATTAATGATTCTCATTGATATCAATTCAACTGTCATGTATGCAAACGACTAAACGTAAATATTGGCTTAGAGTAATATAAATGATATGACTACCACCACTAATATTCAACCAATTTCCCAGTGGACAATGGATAATAGTATGGCATAGTATGTACAATAAATAATCCGTCGACGATGCATCCATTTATGCTGTTGGTCAAGAAAAATGTTTCAATAACAGCCTTGCCTAGGATGTTTACATTGAAGCATTATGTAAAAGGTTAGCCGGGCGTGTTGAGATTTTATGTAAAATCGGCACTGTTTCAGTCTGCACGTAAGAGTGATTTTGTACTATGGCATATCTAAATCAAGCATTGACTAACTTTATTAAAAAATTAAAAAAATTAAAAACGTACCATTCGTCTCGTTGTAGACGTTGAACAATACCCCCCATATATGAAATGTTTAGTCGTCTACATATAATACCAATCAATCACAGGATTCACTATTTTACGGCTCAAGTCAATACCAGGTAACACACATGAGTTTATTACCAACAGATTCAAGTTTAAAGCTGATATTCACGATTATAATCGTGTTCATGTATGGTACTCGATCTGTTAACATATCGATATGATGCCTTCAAAAGCCAGATACAGTGCGTTTTAATTTCTGTAAACATATTTTATTATCATGCCTTTTATTTAAACAATCTAATAATATACATCACGAAGCACGATTTCATTTATTTTAAAGGATAGTTATATGACATCGAATACTGCCTTGCCTCATGTTGCGTAGTGTGTATGATGTAACTGGGTCATGGAACGTCGCCTGAAGAACAGTTTGACGGGGTTTCAGGCAACTTGTTGCCCGGCTGTCGCCAGCTAGTTGCCTCATCGTTAAAGGGCGGCAGTCGTCGTGGCGCGTCCTGTTCAATATGGGACTCATAGCGACGTATACAACGCGTGTAAAATACATTGTTTAGTTATATGAAATTCGAACACACACTGCGCGACGACCACCGAGCTTTTATGTCACTGAGTTGCCTCACTCGGTATTTTAGGATTTGTTTCTTGTAAACCAGCCTTAATTCGTGACATTCTGAAACTATAATATTCTTGAAAGTTCGTTGGATATATTGATTGCTCCCTGGCACGGGGGTGGGGGTGGGGGTGGGGGTGGGGGGAATGTACTTTATGTATTTAAATCGCACAACTGCCTAGTTTGTAACTGGAATACAAACAACAAAATCTACAAATGATATAATAACATATTCGAATACCAGAAAATGGTATATATAACATAAATAACATATTAATAACGTCTATGTCAGCAATAATTATAATACTAATATAATACCCAGTGCATACTTACTTTTACAATTTATTTGGTAATTAAACATAAACATGTGCAGATAACAAACACATCAATACGTAAATAAACATATAATATTGTAATAACGTTTCATTTGTAAATTCATTGTGCTTATTACAGGCGTTAGGAATCTTCGTCAAATTTCAATTTGCAGTGTAACGCACACCAATGTACATGCAAGGCGTGATTATATACGTTAAAAGTTTTATGTTATTATCAATGATTATACACAGTTTACGGATATATCCTCAGGTTTGCATGCAAACCACGTCATGGATATTTCACGACTTCAATAGCTGTACATCTGAGTAATTGTAATTATTAATATTCAGTTAAATGCGGAATTCATTTTGTAGTGAATTCTCATAAAATTATTTCATGAATGGCGTTCACTATGTAATGACGAGACGTAAACCCCCTATCATGGCCATAATAAAGAGAGGCACGCGTATACTAGTAAGTCTAAGAACTCATTCCATTTCACTTCAATCATGTTGCGATCCGCATGTCGTAATAGCCTGACTGAGTCATTTCCATACACACTTATACGCATATTAATGAACACTTGAAAGCACATGGCGGAAAAACTCAGCTTTGGGGAATACCCAGTAATGCTGCTAGAATAAATTCATATTCATGAATGTTGTTATTTTTAAAACTGAGTAAAGAGGTTACATACTCAGTACATTCTAATTTCTGTCTATGTTATTATTTCGCGATATTAGACAGATCCAAAATAATAAAATTGCCTTCTTAACGTCGTCATCACTGGGTTGCATCTGAACAAGCCTAAATGATGTGCAATCTTGTTCTAATCTGAGGAAAAATAGGATAGGATAGGATAGAATAGAATAGAATAGAATAGAATAGAATAGAATAGAATAGAATAGAATAGAATAGAATAGAATAGAATAGAATAGAATAGAATACTACCATTTAACCGATTGCCATTTATATGACATGGTGGCAGCGTCGGGACGGATCTGCTGAGATCTATGTAAAGTAGTGCTTATAACTCTGGTGTTATTCATTTGTGTACATACCTTTCTATCGTACAATTTATTATATGCAGAAAACATATTATTGTGAACACTAACTTAAGAGAAATTATACAATTAATCAATTGGTTTGGCAACATGTATTGGAGCACTGAAGCTAACCTGACGTGACAGACACAACATTGTAGTAAGACCATCTTTGCATAGCTTAAAGGGCGGTGGTCATCGCGCAGCGCATGTTCGAATTTCATGTAAACAAACAATGTATTTTACACGCGTTGTGTACGTCGCGGTGAGTCCCATATCGAACAGGACGCGGCGTGACGACCACCGCCCTTTAACTAAAGTAAAATTACACAATACATTAATTAAAAGACAGGACATCGCGTTTGTGTTGGAGGGTCAAATATAATGATCAACTATAATTTGCATTAGGGCTGTTTGTTTTTCTCCAAGCTAACTAGTATGACTGTGTTAAAAGCCGACCTAATATTTATGTCTGTATATAGGATATCCCCATGTGTCTTGACAGCCTGTAGCAGGGAAGAGCGAGGGCGAGAGAGAGTGAATGGTAACATCTTTCAAGGCATAAAATCTCCTTAAATGTACGACGGCCCTGACTTAATCATAGTGTGTTCCGATTCAGAATCGCCGATTATCTAAAAAAACACAGGCAACAACTGTGTAAATCTGCTTCATCTTGTTGATGGCGGATTTTCTATGTATCCGAACTCCGGGATTTCAGTTGAAATGCCTCGTGTGGGTTCCTCATGGAAAAGCTGTGAATATTTCTGGATTTATTTTAGTCATCTTCGTATCACGTGTACGGCATTACGTACAGATTATCTACGTATAATGATTAGGCTTTCTATATTACCCATAAAGGTTACACACCCTGGTATCATATAACATCAATAATTTATAACATTCTACACCACTTAAAGGGCGGTAGTCGTCGCCATGACACCGCCCTTTAATTTAAAGGTGATTTCAACATACATATTGCTGAACATGCTGGCTGATTGCTTCTATCAAAACACAGCAAATCAACACAATCTTAATAGTAATAAGCTGTCTATCATTGCTGGTAACAATAACATAGCTTTAAAAAAGCATTATCAATGAAATTTTAAACAAATCCATTGCTCTGAACTAATTATGTTCTCTAAAATGTGTATTACTAACAACACAGATAGTGCTGAATCCTTTATCTCGTACTTCACGAATGTTGGTATTTGTTTAGCTTCTAAAATAAAATCTTCAACAAGTTTCAACAACTATCTTAAACAGGGTCTCCAGGGCCCCATAATTATTTTTTTTGCTCCCTTTCTTCTATTTCCAAGTTATTATAAAAGAAATTTGCAAATTAGATAATGCAAAAGCAACTGGATATGTTGGTATTCATTCAAAAACTGCGGAAAGTCTTTGATAACATCGACCACTCTATTTTGTTAAAGGAATTGGAACACTCCGGTTTTTGTGGTGCAAGTCGCGCCCAGGTAAAACTTCATACTTGTGATTTCTATTAGAAGAGTGCATTGGATTGTTGGAAAATCAATGTTTATCAACACAAATGTCGCACATGCGCGGCGCGACGACTACCGCCCTTTAAAATATATTAAACGCTAATGAACTGAAGATCAACATTGACAAAACAAATTACATGATTCTTTAAAACTAACCAAAGGCATGTCAATATTGAAGGGCAGCTCACAATTTAATTACTGTTCATGTTCTTCAATGAGACCAGGGACTGACTGAACTACCTCCTTGGTCCCCCATCATTCATAATGTAATGTGCTTCTTTTTTGTATCATGTTTCAATAACATGAAATGATGAAAGAAAAAGAATTACATGTGAGAGGTAGTGCGCCCCTCTTTTAGTTGCACATGATGCATTTATTGTATTAAGCTGCCCTCCTCCCTGTAAAAATGAAACAATGAGTTGACACAACAGACGAGAACGTTTCGTGAAGCTTTGCTTTAGACACACTGACTCTCAAGTCATTCTCACTAATACTTGGAAATGACGTTCACAATGAAATCCCCAAAAATGAATAAAAGCACTTTCTCTCACTGATCTCTTACTAACCAGTCATCAAGATACAATTACCTTACCAACAATTTACTCGCCTCTTGCAGAATCACAATAGAAATTGGGAAAACCACACGCTGAAAAACATGTCTACTGATACCTTGAATATGTTGGGACATTGTCACCCTGGAGGCCTTGAATGCAGACTTGGTCTATCCCACTGTGAATGGGGCTTCACTATTTGTCTCATGGTGAAGAAAGTCTACCAGCTTGAGCATAGGGGGATAGAAATACACTGGGGATGTTGCTGGCAGTGGCTGTGGTATAACTGGATGGTGCTACCTGATGTTTACCGGTCCTTCTGAAAAAACCTAGTACTGATCTAAGTAGGACAGCTCCGGTGTTGCAGACAGGGGAACTTACAGTAGTCCAGAGTCATCGGGTAGTTTCCTCTGCTGGTTTATTATTAGTACTGATCTAAGTAGGACAGTTTCAGTGATGCAGACAGGGGAACTTACAGTAGTCCAGAGTCATCGGGTAGTTTCCTCTGCTGGTCTATTATTAGTACTGATCTAAGTAGGACAGCCCCGGTGATGCAGACAGGGGAACTTACAGTAGTCCAGAGTCATCGGGTAGTTTCCTCTGCTGGTCTATTACTAGTACTGATCTAAGTAGGACAGCTCCGGTGATGCAGACAGGGGAACTTACAGTAGTCCAGAGTCATCGGGTAGTTTCCTCTGCTGGCCTATTACTAGTACTGATCTAAGTAGGACAGCTCCGGTGATGCAGACAGGGGAACTTACAGTAGTCCAGAGTCATCAGGTAGTTTCCTCTGCTGGCCTATTACTAGTACTGATCTAAGTAGGACAGCTCCGGTGATGCAGACAGGGGAACTTACAGTAGTCCAGAGTCATCGGGTAGTTTCCTCTGCTGGCCTATTACTAGTACTGATGATCTAAGGAGAACAGCTCTGGTGATGCAGACAGGGGAACTTACAGTAGTCCACAGTCGTCGGGTAGTTTCCTCTGCTGGTCTATTACTAGTACTGATCTAAGTAGGACAGCTCCGGTGATGCAGACAGGGGAACTTACAGTAGTCCAGAGTCATCGGGTAATTTCCTCTGCTGGCCTATTACTAGTACTGATCTAAGTAGAACAGCGCCGGTGATGCAGACAAGGGAACTTACAGTAGTCCAGAGTCATCGGGTAGTTTCCTCTGCAGGTCTATTACTAGTACTGATCTAAGTAGGACAGCTCCGGTGATGCAGACAGGGGAACTTACAGTAGTCCAGAGTCGTCGGGTAGTTTCCTCTGCTGGCCTATTACTAGTACTGATCTAAGTAGAACAGCTCCGGTGATGCAAACAGGGGAACTTACAGTAGTCCAGAGTCATCGGGTAGTTTCCTCTGCTGGCCTATTACTAGTACTGATCTAAATAGAACAGCTCTGGTGATGCAGACAGGGGAACTTACAGTAGTCCAGAGTCGTCGGGTAGTTTCCTCTGCTGGTCTATTACTAGTACTGATCTAAGTAGGACAGCTCTGGTGATGCAGACAGGGGAACTTACAGTTGTCCAGAGTCATCGGGTAGTTTCCTCTGCTGGCCTATTACTAGTACTGATCTAAGTAGGACAGCTCTGGTGATGCAGACAGGGGAACTTACAGTAGTCCAGAGTCTTCGGGTAGTTTCCTCTGCTGGCCTATTACTAGTACTGATCTAAGTAGAACAGCTCCGGTGATGCAGACAGGGGAACTTACAGTAGTCCAGAGTCATCGGGTAGTTTCCTCTGCTGGCCTATTACTAGTACTGATCTAAGTAGAACAGCTCAGGTGATGCAGACAGGGGAACTTACAGTAGTCCAGAGTCATCGGGTAGTTTCCTCTGCTGGCCTATTACTAGTACTGATCTAAGTAGAACAGCTCCGGTGATGCAGACAGGGGAACTTACAGTAGTCCAGAGTCGTCGGGTAGTTTCCTCTGCTGGTCTATTACTAGTACTGATCTAAGTAGAACAGCTCCGGTGATGCAGACAGGGGAACTTACAGTAGTCCAGAGTCATCGGGTAGTTTCCTCTGCTGGCCTATTACTAGTACTGATCTAAGTAGAACAGCTCCGGTGATGCAGACAGGGGAACTTACAGTAGTCCAGAGTCGTCGGGTAGTTTCCTCTGCTGGCCTATTATTAGTACTGATCTAAGTAGAACAGCTCCGGTGATGCAGACAGGGGAACTTACAGTAGTCCAAAGTCGTCGGGTAGTTTCCTCTGCTGGCCTATTACTAGTACTGATCTAAGTAGGACAGCTCCGGTGATGCAGACAGGGGAACTTACAGTAGTCCAGAGTCATCGGGTAGTTTTCTCTGCTGGCCTATTACTAGTACTGATCTAAGTAGGACAGCTCCGGTGATGCAGACAGGGGAACTTACAGTAGTCCAGAGTCATCGGGTAGTTTCCTCTGCTGGTCTATTACTAGTACTGATCTAAGTAGGACAGCTCCGGTGATGCAGACAGGGAAACTTACAGTAGTCCAGAGTCATCGGGTAGTTTCCTCTGCTGGCCTATTACTAGTACTGATCTAAGTAGGACAGCTCCGGTGATGCAGACAGGGGAACTTACAGTAGTCCAGAGTCATTGGGTAGATTCCTCTGCTGGCCTATTACTAGTACTGATCTAAGTAGGACAGCTCCGGTGATGCAGACAGGGGAACTTACAGTAGTCCAGAGTCATCGGGTAGTTTCCTCTGCTGGCCTATTACTAGTACTGATCTAAGTAGGACAGCTCCGGTGATGCAGACAGGGGAACTTACAGTAGTCCAGAGTCATCGGGTAGTTTCCTCTGCTGGCCTATTACTAGTACTGATGATCTAAGTAGAACAGCTCTGGTGATGCAGACAGGGGAACTTACAGTAGTCCACAGTCGTCGGGTAGTTTCCTCTGCTGGTCTATTACTAGTACTGATCTAAGTAGGACAGCTCCGGTGATGCAGACAGGGGAACTTACAGTAGTCTAGAGTCATTGGGTAATTTCCTCTGCTGGCCTATTACTAGTACTGATCTAAGTAGAACAGCGCCGGTGATGCAGACAAGGGAACTTACAGTAGTCCAGAGTCATCGGGTAGTTTCCTCTGCTGGTCTATTACTAGTACTGATCTAAGTAGGACAGCTCCGGTGATGCAGACAGGGGAACTTACAGTAGTCCAGAGTCGTCGGGTAGTTTCCTCTGCTGGCCTATTACTAGTACTGATCTAAGTAGAACAGCTCCGGTGATGCAGACAGGGGAACTTACAGTAGTCCAGAGTCATCGGGTAGTTTCCTCTGCTGGCCTATTACTAGTACTGATCTAAATAGAACAGCTCTGGTGATGCAGACAGGGGAACTTACAGTAGTCCAGAGTCGTCGGGTAGTTTCCTCTGCTGGTCTATTACTAGTACTGATCTAAGTAGGACAGCTCTGGTGATGCAGACAGGGGAACTTACAGTTGTCCAGAGTCATCGGGTAGTTTCCTCTGCTGGCCTATTACTAGTACTGATCTAAGTAGGACAGCTCTGGTGATGCAGACAGGGGAACTTACAGTAGTCCAGAGTCTTCGGGTAGTTTCCTCTGCTGGCCTATTACTAGTACTGATCTAAGTAGAACAGCTCCGGTGATGCAGACAGGGGAACTTACAGTAGTCCAGATTCATCAGGTAGTTTCCTCTGCTGGCCTATTACTAGTACTGATCTAAGTAGAACAGCTCCGGTGATGCAGACAGGGGAACTTACAGTAGTCCAGAGTCATCGGGTAGTTTCCTCTGCTGGCCTATTACTAGTACTGATCTAAGTAGAACAGCTCCGGTGATGCAGACAGGGGAACTTACAGTAGTCCAGAGTCGTCGGGTAGTTTCCTCTGTTGGCCTATTACTAGTACTGATCTAAGTAGAACAGCTCCGGTGATGCAGACAGAGGAACTTACAGTAGTCCAGAGTCGTCGGGTAGTTTCCTCTGCTGGTCTATTACTAGTACTGATCTAAGTAGAACAGCTCCGGTGATGCAGACAGGGGAACTTACAGTAGTCCAGAGTCATCGGGTAGTTTCCTCTGCTGGCCTATTACTAGTACTGATCTAAGTAGAACAGCTCCGGTGATGCAGACAGGGGAACTTACAGTAGTCCAGAGTCGTCGGGTAGTTTCCTCTGCTGGCCTGTTATTAGTACTGATCTAAGTAGAACAGCTCCGGTGATGCAGACAGGGGAACTTACAGTAGTCCAAAGTCGTCGGGTAGTTTCCTCTGCTGGCCTATTACTAGTACTGATCTAAGTAGGACAGCTCCGGTGATGCAGACAGGGGAACTTACAGTAGTCCAGAGTCATCGGGTAGTTTTCTCTGCTGGCCTATTACTAGTACTGATCTAAGTAGGACAGCTCCGGTGATGCAGACAGGGGAACTTACAGTAGTCCAGAGTCATCGGGTAGTTTCCTCTGCTGGTCTATTACTAGTACTGATCTAAGTAGGACAGCTCCGGTGATGCAGACAGGGGAACTTACAGTAGTCCAGAGTCATCGGGTAGTTTCCTCTGCTGGCCTATTACTAGTACTGATCTAAGTAGGACAGCTCCGGTGATGCAGACAGGGGAACTTACAGTAGTCCAGAGTCATCGGGTAGTTTCCTCTGCTGGTCTATTACTAGTACTGATCTAGGTAGGACAGCTCCGTTGATGCAGACAGGGGAACTTACAGTAGTCCAGAGTCATCGGGTAGTTTCCTCTGCTGGCCTATTATTAGTACTGATCTAAGTAGGACAGCTCCGGTGATGCAGACAGGGGAACTTACAGTAGTCCAGAGTCATCGGGTAGTTTCCTCTGCTGGTCTATTACTAGTACTGATCTAAGTAGTACAGCTCCGGTGATGCAGACAGGGGAACTTACAGTAGTCCAGAGTCATCGGGTAGTTTCCTCTGCTGGCCTATTATTAGTACTGATCTAAGTAGGACAGCTCCGGTGATGCAGACAGGGGAACTTACAGTAGTCCAGAGTCATCGGGTAGTTTCCTCTGCTGGCCTATTACTAGTACTGATCTAAGTAGGACAGCTCCGGTGATGCAGACAGGGGAACTTACAGTAGTCCAGAGTCATCGGGTAGTTTCCTCTGCTGGTCTATTATTAGTACTGATCTAAGTAGGACAGCTCCGGTGATGCAGACAGGGGAACTTACAGTAGTCCAGAGTCATCGGGTAGTTTCCTCTGCTGGCCTATTATTAGTACTGATCTAAGTAGGACAGCTCCGGTGATGCAGACAGGGGAACTTACAGTAGTCCAGTCATCGGGTAGTTTTCTCTGCTGGTCTATTATTAGTACTGATCTAAGTAGGACAGCTCCGGTGATGCAGACAGGGGAACTTACAGTAGTCCAGAGTCATCGGGTAGTTTCCTCTGCTGGTCTATTACTAGTACTGATCTAAGTAGGACAGCTCCGGTGATGCAGACAGGGGAACTTACAGTAGTCCAGAGTCATCGGGTAGTTTCCTCTGCTGGCCTGTTATTAGTACTGATCTAAGTAGAACAGCTCCGGTGATGCAGACAGGGGAACTTACAGTAGTCCAAAGTCGTCGGGTAGTTTCCTCTGCTGGCCTATTACTAGTACTGATCTAAGTAGGACAGCTCCGGTGATGCAGACAGGGGAACTTACAGTAGTCCAGAGTCATCGGGTAGTTTCCTCTGCTGGTCTATTATTAGTACTGATCTAAGTAGGACAGCTCCGGTGATGCAGACAGGGGAACTTACAGTAGTCCAGAGTCATCGGGTAGTTTCCTCTGCTGGCCTGTTATTAGTACTGATCTAAGTAGAACAGCTCCGGTGATGCAGACAGGGGAACTTACAGTAGTCCAGAGTCATCGGGTAGTTTCCTCTGCTGGCCTATTACTAGTACTGATCTAAGTAGGACAGCTCCGGTGATGCAGACAGGGGAACTTACAGTAGTCCAGAGTCATCGGGTAGTTTCCTCTGCTGGTCTATTATTAGTACTGATCTAAGTAGGACAGCTCCGGTGATGCAGACAGGGGAACTTACAGTAGTCCAGAGTCATCGGGTAGTTTCCTCTGCTGGTCTATTACTAGTACGGATCTAAGTAGGACAGCTCCGGTGATGCAGACAGGGGAACTTACAGTAGTCCAGAGTCATCGGGTAGTTTCCTCTGCTGGCCTATTACTAGTACTGATCTAAGTAGGACAGCTCCGGTGATGCAGACAGGGGAACTTACAGTAGTCCAGAGTCATCGGGTAGTTTCCTCTGCTGGCCTATTATTAGTACTGATCTAAGTAGGACAGCTCCGGTGATGCAGACAGGGGAACTTACAGTAGTCCACAGTCATCGGGTAGTTTCCTCTGCTGGTCTATTACCAGTACTGATCTAAGTAGGACAGCTCCGGTGATGCAGACAGGGGAACTTACAGTAGTCCAGAGTCATCGGGTAGTTTCCTCTGCTGGCCTATTATTAGTACTGATCTAAGTAGGACAGCTCCGGTGATGCAGACAGAGGAACTTACAGTAGTCCAGAGTCGTCGGGTAGTTTCCTCTGCTGGTCTATTACTAGTACTGATCTAAGTAGAACAGCTCCGGTGATGCAGACAGGGGAACTTACAGTAGTCCAGAGTCATCGGGTAGTTTCCTCTGCTGGCCTATTACTAGTACTGATCTAAGTAGAACAGCTCCGGTGATGCAGACAGGGGAACTTACAGTAGTCCAGAGTCGTCGGGTAGTTTCCTCTGCTGGCCTGTTATTAGTACTGATCTAAGTAGAACAGCTCCGGTGATGCAGACAGGGGAACTTACAGTAGTCCAAAGTCGTCGGGTAGTTTCCTCTGCTGGCCTATTACTAGTACTGATCTAAGTAGGACAGCTCCGGTGATGCAGACAGGGGAACTTACAGTAGTCCAGAGTCATTGGGTAGTTTTCTCTGCTGGCCTATTACTAGTACTGATCTAAGTAGGACAGCTCCGGTGATGCAGACAGGGGAACTTACAGTAGTCCAGAGTCATCGGGTAGTTTCCTCTGCTGGTCTATTACTAGTACTGATCTAAGTAGGACAGCTCCGGTGATGCAGACAGGGGAACTTACAGTAGTCCAGAGTCATCGGGTAGTTTTCTCTGCTGGCCTATTACTAGTACTGATCTAAGTAGGACAGCTCCGGTGATGCAGACAGGGGAACTTACAGTAGTCCAGAGTCATCGGGTAGTTTCCTCTGCTGGTCTATTACTAGTACTGATCTAAGTAGGACAGCTCCGGTGATGCAGACAGGGGAACTTACAGTAGTCCAGAGTCATCGGGTAGTTTCCTCTGCTGGCCTATTACTAGTACTGATCTAAGTAGGACAGCTCCGGTGATGCAGACAGGGGAACTTACAGTAGTCCAGAGTCATCGGGTAGTTTCCTCTGCTGGTCTATTACTAGTACTGATCTAGGTAGGACAGCTCCGGTGATGCAGACAGGGGAACTTACAGTAGTCCAGAGTCATCGGGTAGTTTCCTCTGCTGGCCTATTATTAGTACTGATCTAAGTAGGACAGCTCCGGTGATGCAGACAGGGGAACTTACAGTAGTCCAGAGTCATCGGGTAGTTTGCTCTGCTGGTCTATTATTAGTACTGATCTAAGTAGGACAGCTCCGGTGATGCAGACAGGGGAACTTACAGTAGTCCAGAGTCATCGGGTAGTTTCCTCTGCTGGTCTATTACTAGTACTGATCTAAGTAGGACAGCTCCGGTGATGCAGACAGGGGAACTTACAGTAGTCCAGAGTCATCGGGTAGTTTCCTCTGCTGGCCTATTATTAGTACTGATCTAAGTAGGACAGCTCCGGTGATGCAGACAGGGGAACTTACAGTAGTCCAGAGTCATCGGGTAGTTTTCTCTGCTGGTCTATTATTAGTACTGATCTAAGTAGGACAGCTCCGGTGATGCAGACAGGGGAACTTACAGTAGTCCAGAGTCATCGGGTAGTTTCCTCTGCTGGTCTATTACTAGTACTGATCTAAGTAGGACAGCTCCGGTGATGCAGACAGGGGAACTTACAGTAGTCCAGAGTCATCGGGTAGTTTCCTCTGCTGGCCTATTATTAGTACTGATCTAAGTAGGACAGCTCCGGTGATGCAGACAGGGGAACTTACAGTAGTCCAGAGTCATCGGGTAGTTTCCTCTGCTGGTCTATTACTAGTACTGATCTAAGTAGGACAGCTCCGGTGATGCAGACAGGGGAACTTACAGTAGTCCAGAGTCATCGGGTAGTTTTCTCTGCTGGCCTATTACTAGTACTGATCTAAGTAGGACAGCTCCGGTGATGCAGACAGAGGAACTTACAGTAGTCCAGAGTCGTCGGGTAGTTTCCTCTGCTGGTCTATTACTAGTACTGATCTAAGTAGAACAGCTCCGGTGATGCAGACAGGGGAACTTACAGTAGTCCAGAGTCATCGGGTAGTTTCCTCTGCTGGCCTATTACTAGTACTGATCTAAGTAGAACAGCTCCGGTGATGCAGACAGGGGAACTTACAGTAGTCCAGAGTCGTCGGGTAGTTTCCTCTGCTGGCCTGTTATTAGTACTGATCTAAGTAGAACAGCTCCGGTGATGCAGACAGGGGAACTTACAGTAGTCCAAAGTCGTCGGGTAGTTTCCTCTGCTGGCCTATTACTAGTACTGATCTAAGTAGGACAGCTCCGGTGATGCAGACAGGGGAACTTACAGTAGTCCAGAGTCATTGGGTAGTTTTCTCTGCTGGCCTATTACTAGTACTGATCTAAGTAGGACAGCTCCGGTGATGCAGACAGGGGAACTTACAGTAGTCCAGAGTCATCGGGTAGTTTCCTCTGCTGGTCTATTACTAGTACTGATCTAAGTAGGACAGCTCCGGTGATGCAGACAGGGGAACTTACAGTAGTCCAGAGTCATCGGGTAGTTTTCTCTGCTGGCCTATTACTAGTACTGATCTAAGTAGGACAGCTCCGGTGATGCAGACAGGGGAACTTACAGTAGTCCAGAGTCATCGGGTAGTTTCCTCTGCTGGTCTATTACTAGTACTGATCTAAGTAGGACAGCTCCGGTGATGCAGACAGGGGAACTTACAGTAGTCCAGAGTCATCGGGTAGTTTCCTCTGCTGGCCTATTACTAGTACTGATCTAAGTAGGACAGCTCCGGTGATGCAGACAGGGGAACTTACAGTAGTCCAGAGTCATCGGGTAGTTTCCTCTGCTGGTCTATTACTAGTACTGATCTAGGTAGGACAGCTCCGGTGATGCAGACAGGGGAACTTACAGTAGTCCAGAGTCATCGGGTAGTTTCCTCTGCTGGCCTATTATTAGTACTGATCTAAGTAGGACAGCTCCGGTGATGCAGACAGGGGAACTTACAGTAGTCCAGAGTCATCGGGTAGTTTGCTCTGCTGGTCTATTATTAGTACTGATCTAAGTAGGACAGCTCCGGTGATGCAGACAGGGGAACTTACAGTAGTCCAGAGTCATCGGGTAGTTTCCTCTGCTGGTCTATTACTAGTACTGATCTAAGTAGGACAGCTCCGGTGATGCAGACAGGGGAACTTACAGTAGTCCAGAGTCATCGGGTAGTTTCCTCTGCTGGCCTATTACTAGTACTGATCTAAGTAGGACAGCTCCGGTGATGCAGACAGGGGAACTTACAGTAGTCCAGAGTCATTGGGTAGTTTCCTCTGCTGGTCTATTATTAGTACTGATCTAAGTAGGACAGCTCCGGTGATGCAGACAGGGGAACTTACAGTAGTCCAGAGTCATCGGGTAGTTTCCTCTGCTGGTCTATTACTAGTACGGATCTAAGTAGGACAGCTCCGGTGATGCAGACAGGGGAACTTACAGTAGTCCAGAGTCATCGGGTAGTTTCCTCTGCTGGCCTATTACTAGTACTGATCTAAGTAGGACAGCTCCGGTGATGCAGACAGGGGAACTTACAGTAGTCCAGAGTCATCGGGTAGTTTCCTCTGCTGGCCTATTATTAGTACTGATCTAAGTAGGACAGCTCCGGTGATGCAGACAGGGGAACTTACAGTAGTCCACAGTCATCGGGTAGTTTCCTCTGCTGGTCTATTACTAGTACTGATCTAAGTAGGACAGCTCCGGTGATGCAGACAGGGGAACTTACAGTAGTCCAGAGTCATCGGGTAGTTTCCTCTGCTGGTCTATTATTAGTACTGATCTAAGTAGGACAGCTCCGGTGATGCAGACAGGGGAACTTACAGTAGTCCAGAGTCATCGGGTAGTTTCCTCTGCTGGCCTATTACTAGTACTGATCTAAGTAGGACAGCTCCGGTGATGCAGACAGGGGAACTTACAGTAGTCCAGAGTCATCAGGTAGTTTCCTCTGCTGGCCTATTACTAGTACTGATCTAAGTAGGACAGCTCCGGTGATGCAGACAGGGGAACTTACAGTAGTCCAGAGTCATCGGGTAGTTTCCTCTGCTGGCCTATTACTAGTACTGATGATCTAAGTAGAACAGCTCTGGTGATGCAGACAGGGGAACTTACAGTAGTCCACAGTCGTCGGGTAGTTTCCTCTGCTGGTCTATTACTAGTACTGATCTAAGTAGGACAGCTCCGGTGATGCAGACAGGGGAACTTACAGTAGTCTAGAGTCATTGGGTAATTTCCTCTGCTGGCCTATTACTAGTACTGATCTAAGTAGAACAGCGCCGGTGATGCAGACAAGGGAACTTACAGTAGTCCAGAGTCATCGGGTAGTTTCCTCTGCTGGTCTATTACTAGTACTGATCTAAGTAGGACAGCTCCGGTGATGCAGACAGGGGAACTTACAGTAGTCCAGAGTCGTCGGGTAGTTTCCTCTGCTGGCCTATTACTAGTACTGATCTAAGTAGAACAGCTCCGGTGATGCAGACAGGGGAACTTACAGTAGTCCAGAGTCATCGGGTAGTTTCCTCTGCTGGCCTATTACTAGTACTGATCTAAATAGAACAGCTCTGGTGATGCAGACAGGGGAACTTACAGTAGTCCAGAGTCGTCGGGTAGTTTCCTCTGCTGGTCTATTACTAGTACTGATCTAAGTAGGACAGCTCTGGTGATGCAGACAGGGGAACTTACAGTTGTCCAGAGTCATCGGGTAGTTTCCTCTGCTGGCCTATTACTAGTACTGATCTAAGTAGGACAGCTCTGGTGATGCAGACAGGGGAACTTACAGTAGTCCAGAGTCTTCGGGTAGTTTCCTCTGCTGGCCTATTACTAGTACTGATCTAAGTAGAACAGCTCCGGTGATGCAGACAGGGGAACTTACAGTAGTCCAGATTCATCGGGTAGTTTCCTCTGCTGGCCTATTACTAGTACTGATCTAAGTAGAACAGCTCCGGTGATGCAGACAGGGGAACTTACAGTAGTCCAGAGTCATCGGGTAGTTTCCTCTGCTGGCCTATTACTAGTACTGATCTAAGTAGAACAGCTCCGGTGATGCAGACAGGGGAACTTACAGTAGTCCAGAGTCGTCGGGTAGTTTCCTCTGTTGGCCTATTACTAGTACTGATCTAAGTAGAACAGCTCCGGTGATGCAGACAGAGGAACTTACAGTAGTCCAGAGTCGTCGGGTAGTTTCCTCTGCTGGTCTATTACTAGTACTGATCTAAGTAGAACAGCTCCGGTGATGCAGACAGGGGAACTTACAGTAGTCCAGAGTCATCGGGTAGTTTCCTCTGCTGGCCTATTACTAGTACTGATCTAAGTAGAACAGCTCCGGTGATGCAGACAGGGGAACTTACAGTAGTCCAGAGTCGTCGGGTAGTTTCCTCTGCTGGCCTGTTATTAGTACTGATCTAAGTAGAACAGCTCCGGTGATGCAGACAGGGGAACTTACAGTAGTCCAAAGTCGTCGGGTAGTTTCCTCTGCTGGCCTATTACTAGTACTGATCTAAGTAGGACAGCTCCGGTGATGCAGACAGGGGAACTTACAGTAGTCCAGAGTCATCGGGTAGTTTTCTCTGCTGGCCTATTACTAGTACTGATCTAAGTAGGACAGCTCCGGTGATGCAGACAGGGGAACTTACAGTAGTCCAGAGTCATCGGGTAGTTTCCTCTGCTGGTCTATTACTAGTACTGATCTAAGTAGGACAGCTCCGGTGATGCAGACAGGGGAACTTACAGTAGTCCAGAGTCATCGGGTAGTTTCCTCTGCTGGCCTATTACTAGTACTGATCTAAGTAGGACAGCTCCGGTGATGCAGACAGGGGAACTTACAGTAGTCCAGAGTCATCGGGTAGTTTCCTCTGCTGGTCTATTACTAGTACTGATCTAGGTAGGACAGCTCCGTTGATGCAGACAGGGGAACTTACAGTAGTCCAGAGTCATCGGGTAGTTTCCTCTGCTGGCCTATTATTAGTACTGATCTAAGTAGGACAGCTCCGGTGATGCAGACAGGGGAACTTACAGTAGTCCAGAGTCATCGGGTAGTTTCCTCTGCTGGTCTATTACTAGTACTGATCTAAGTAGGACAGCTCCGGTGATGCAGACAGGGGAACTTACAGTAGTCCAGAGTCATCGGGTAGTTTCCTCTGCTGGCCTATTATTAGTACTGATCTAAGTAGGACAGCTCCGGTGATGCAGACAGGGGAACTTACAGTAGTCCAGAGTCATCGGGTAGTTTCCTCTGCTGGCCTATTACTAGTACTGATCTAAGTAGGACAGCTCCGGTGATGCAGACAGGGGAACTTACAGTAGTCCAGAGTCATCGGGTAGTTTCCTCTGCTGGTCTATTATTAGTACTGATCTAAGTAGGACAGCTCCGGTGATGCAGACAGGGGAACTTACAGTAGTCCAGAGTCATCGGGTAGTTTCCTCTGCTGGCCTATTATTAGTACTGATCTAAGTAGGACAGCTCCGGTGATGCAGACAGGGGAACTTACAGTAGTCCAGAGTCATCGGGTAGTTTTCTCTGCTGGTCTATTATTAGTACTGATCTAAGTAGGACAGCTCCGGTGATGCAGACAGGGGAACTTACAGTAGTCCAGAGTCATCGGGTAGTTTCCTCTGCTGGTCTATTACTAGTACTGATCTAAGTAGGACAGCTCCGGTGATGCAGACAGGGGAACTTACAGTAGTCCAGAGTCATCGGGTAGTTTCCTCTGCTGGCCTATTATTAGTACTGATCTAAGTAGGACAGCTCCGGTGATGCAGACAGGGGAACTTACAGTAGTCCAGAGTCATCGGGTAGTTTCCTCTGCTGGTCTATTACTAGTACTGATCTAAGTAGGACAGCTCCGGTGATGCAGACAGGGGAACTTACAGTAGTCCAGAGTCATCGGGTAGTTTTCTCTGCTGGCCTATTACTAGTACTGATCTAAGTAGGACAGCTCCGGTGATGCAGACAGGGGAACTTACAGTAGTCCAGAGTCATCGGGTAGTTTCCTCTGCTGGTCTATTACTAGTACTGATCTAAGTAGGACAGCTCCGGTGATGCAGACAGGGGAACTTACAGTAGTCCAGAGTCATCGGGTAGTTTCCTCTGCTGGCCTATTACTAGTACTGATCTAAGTAGGACAGCTCCGGTGATGCAGACAGGGGAACTTACAGTAGTCCAGAGTCATCGGGTAGTTTCCTCTGCTGGTCTATTACTAGTACTGATCTAGGTAGGACAGCTCCGTTGATGCAGACAGGGGAACTTACAGTAGTCCAGAGTCATCGGGTAGTTTCCTCTGCTGGCCTATTACTAGTACTGATCTAAGTAGGACAGCTCCGGTGATGCAGACAGGGGAACTTACAGTAGTCCAGAGTCATCGGGTAGTTTCCTCTGCTGGTCTATTATTAGTACTGATCTAAGTAGGACAGCTCCGGTGATGCAGACAGGGGAGCTTACAGTAGTCCAGAGTCATCGGGTAGTTTCCTCTGCTGGTCTATTACTAGTACTGATCTAAGTAGAACAGCTCCGGTGATGCAGACAGGGGAACTTACAGTAGTCCAGAGTCATCGGGTAGTTTCCTCTGCTGGCCTATTACTAGTACTGATCTAAGTAGGACAGCTCCGGTGATGCAGACAGGGGAACTTACAGTAGTCCAGAGTCATCGGGTAGTTTCCTCTGCTGGTCTATTACTAGTACTGATCTAGGTAGGACAGCTCCGTTGATGCAGACAGGGGAACTTACAGTAGTCCAGAGTCATCGGGTAGTTTCCTCTGCTGGCCTATTATTAGTACTGATCTAAGTAGGACAGCTCCGGTGATGCAGACAGGGGAACTTACAGTAGTCCAGAGTCATCGGGTAGTTTCCTCTGCTGGTCTATTACTAGTACTGATCTAAGTAGGACAGCTCCGGTGATGCAGACAGGGGAACTTACAGTAGTCCAGAGTCATCGGGTAGTTTCCTCTGCTGGCCTATTATTAGTACTGATCTAAGTAGGACAGCTCCGGTGATGCAGCCAGGGGAACTTACAGTAGTCCAGAGTCATCGGGTAGTTTCCTCTGCTGGCCTATTACTAGTACTGATCTAAGTAGGACAGCTCCGGTGATGCAGACAGGGGAACTTACAGTAGTCCAGAGTCATCGGGTAGTTTCCTCTGCTGGTCTATTATTAGTACTGATCTAAGTAGGACAGCTCCGGTGATGCAGACAGGGGAACTTACAGTAGTCCAGAGTCATCGGGTAGTTTCCTCTGCTGGCCTATTATTAGTACTGATCTAAGTAGGACAGCTCCGGTGATGCAGACAGGGGAACTTACAGTAGTCCAGAGTCATCGGGTAGTTTTCTCTGCTGGTCTATTATTAGTACTGATCTAAGTAGGACAGCTCCGGTGATGCAGACAGGGGAACTTACAGTAGTCCAGAGTCATCGGGTAGTTTCCTCTGCTGGTCTATTACTAGTACTGATCTAAGTAGGACAGCTCCGGTGATGCAGACAGGGGAACTTACAGTAGTCCAGAGTCATCGGGTAGTTTCCTCTGCTGGCCTATTATTAGTACTGATCTAAGTAGGACAGCTCCGGTGATGCAGACAGGGGAACTTACAGTAGTCCAGAGTCATCGGGTAGTTTCCTCTGCTGGTCTATTACTAGTACTGATCTAAGTAGGACAGCTCCGGTGATGCAGACAGGGGAACTTACAGTAGTCCAGAGTCATCGGGTAGTTTTCTCTGCTGGCCTATTACTAGTACTGTTCTAAGTAGGACAGCTCCGGTGATGCAGACAGGGGAACTTACAGTAGTCCAGAGTCATCGGGTAGTTTCCTCTGCTGGTCTATTACTAGTACTGATCTAAGTAGGACAGCTCCGGTGATGCAGACAGGGGAACTTACAGTAGTCCAGAGTCATCGGGTAGTTTCCTCTGCTGGCCTATTACTAGTACTGATCTAAGTAGGACAGCTCCGGTGATGCAGACAGGGGAACTTACAGTAGTCCAGAGTCATCGGGTAGTTTCCTCTGCTGGTCTATTACTAGTACTGATCTAGGTAGGACAGCTCCGTTGATGCAGACAGGGGAACTTACAGTAGTCCAGAGTCATCGGGTAGTTTCCTCTGCTGGCCTATTATTAGTACTGATCTAAGTAGGACAGCTCCGGTGATGCAGACAGGGGAACTTACAGTAGTCCAGAGTCATCGGGTAGTTTCCTCTGCTGGTCTATTACTAGTACTGATCTAAGTAGGACAGCTCCGGTGATGCAGACAGGGGAACTTACAGTAGTCCAGAGTCATCGGGTAGTTTCCTCTGCTGGCCTATTATTAGTACTGATCTAAGTAGGACAGCTCCGGTGATGCAGACAGGGGAACTTACAGTAGTCCAGAGTCATCGGGTAGTTTCCTCTGCTGGTCTATTATTAGTACTGATCTAAGTAGGACAGCTCCGGTGATGCAGACAGGGGAACTTACAGTAGTCCAGAGTCATCGGGTAGTTTCCTCTGCTGGTCTATTATTAGTACTGATCTAAGTAGGACAGCTCCGGTGATGCAGACAGGGGAACTTACAGTAGTCCAGAGTCATCGGGTAGTTTCCTCTGCTGGCCTATTATTAGTACTGATCTAAGTAGGACAGCTCCGGTGATGCAGACAGGGGAACTTACAGTAGTCCAGAGTCATCGGGTAGTTTTCTCTGCTGGTCTATTATTAGTACTGATCTAAGTAGGACAGCTCAGGTGATGCAGACAGGGGAACTTACAGTAGTCCAGAGTCATCGGGTAGTTTCCTCTGCTGGTCTATTACTAGTACTGATCTAAGTAGGACAGCTCCGGTGATGCAGACAGGGGAACTTACAGTAGTCCAGAGTCATCGGGTAGTTTCCTCTGCTGGCCTATTACTAGTACTGATCTAAGTAGGACAGCTCCGGTGATGCAGACAGGGGAACTTACAGTAGTCCAGAGTCATCGGGTAGTTTCCTCTGCTGGTCTATTATTAGTACTGATCTAAGTAGGACAGCTCCGGTGATGCAGACAGGGGAACTTACAGTAGTCCAGAGTCATCGGGTAGTTTCCTCTGCTGGTCTATTACTAGTACGGATCTAAGTAGGACAGCTCCGGTGATGCAGACAGGGGAACTTACAGTAGTCCAGAGTCATCGGGTAGTTTCCTCTGCTGGCCTATTACTAGTACTGATCTAAGTAGGACAGCTCCGGTGATGCAGACAGGGGAACTTACAGTAGTCCAGAGTCATCGGGTAGTTTCCTCTGCTGGCCTATTATTAGTACTGATCTAAGTAGGACAGCTCCGGTGATGCAGACAGGGGAACTTACAGTAGTCCACAGTCATCGGGTAGTTTCCTCTGCTGGTCTATTACCAGTACTGATCTAAGTAGGACAGCTCCGGTGATGCAGACAGGGGAACTTACAGTAGTCCAGAGTCATCGGGTAGTTTCCTCTGCTGGTCTATTATTAGTACTGATCTAAGTAGGACAGCTCCGGTGATGCAGACAGGGGAACTTACAGTAGTCCAGAGTCATCGGGTAGTTTCCTCTGCTGGTCTATTACTAGTACTGATCTAAGTAGGACAGCTCCGGTGATGCAGACAGGGGAACTTACAGTAGTCCAGAGTCATCGGGTAGTTTCCTCTGCTGGTCTATTACTAGTACTGATCTAAGTAGGGCAGCTCCGGTGATGTAGACAGGGGAACTTACAGTAGTCCAGAGTCATCGGGTAGTTTCGTCTGCTGGCCTATTACTAGTACTGATCTAAGTAGGACAGCTCCGGTGATGCAGACAGGGGAACTTACAGTAGTCCAGAGTCATCGGGTAGTTTCCTCTGCTGGTCTATTACTAGTACGGATCTAAGTAGGACAGCTCCGGTGATGCAGACAGGGGAACTTACAGTAGTCCAGAGTCATCGGGTAGTTTCCTCTGCTGGCCTATTACTAGTACTGATCTAAGTAGGACAGCTCCGGTGATGCAGACAGGGGAACTTACAGTAGTCCAGAGTCATCGGGTAGTTTCCTCTGCTGGCCTATTATTAGTACTGATCTAAGTAGGACAGCTCCGGTGATGCAGACAGGGGAACTTACAGTAGTCCACAGTCATCGGGTAGTTTCCTCTGCTGGTCTATTACCAGTACTGATCTAAGTAGGACAGCTCCGGTGATGCAGACAGGGGAACTTACAGTAGTCCAGAGTCATCGGGTAGTTTCCTCTGCTGGTCTATTATTAGTACTGATCTAAGTAGGACAGCTCCGGTGATGCAGACAGGGGAACTTACAGTAGTCCAGAGTCATCGGGTAGTTTCCTCTGCTGGTCTATTACTAGTACTGATCTAAGTAGGACAGCTCCGGTGATGCAGACAGGGGAACTTACAGTAGTCCAGAGTCATCGGGTAGTTTCCTCTGCTGGTCTATTACTAGTACTGATCTAAGTAGGACAGCTCCGGTGATGTAGACAGGGGAACTTACAGTAGTCCAGAGTCATCGGGTAGTTTCCTCTGCTGGCCTATTACTAGTACTGATCTAAGTAGGACAGCTCCGGTGATGCAGACAGGGGAACTTACAGTAGTCCAGAGTCATCGGGTAGTTTCCTCTGCTGGTCTATTATTAGTACTGATCTAAGTAGGACAGCTCCGGTGATGCAGACAGGGGAACTTACAGTAGTCCAGAGTCATCGGGTAGTTTCCTCTGCTGGTCTATTACTAGTACTGATCTAAGTAGGACAGCTTCGGTGATGCATACAGGGGAACTTACAGTAGTCCAGAGTCATCGGGTAGTTTCCTCTGCTGGCCTATTACTAGTACTGATCTAAGTAGGACAGCTCCGGTGATGCAGACAGGGGAACTTACAGTAGTCCAGAGTCATCGGGTAGTTTCCTCTGCTGGTCTATTATTAGTACTGATCTAAGTAGGACAGCTCCGGTGATGCAGACAGGGGAACTTACAGTAGTCCAGAGTCATCGGGTAGTTTCCTCTGCTGGTCTATTACTAGTACTGATCTAAGTAGGACAGCTCCGGTGATGCAGACAGGGGAACTTACAGTAGTCCAGAGTCATCGGGTAGTTTCCTCTGCTGGCCTATTACTAGTACTGATCTAAGTAGGACAGCTCCGGTGATGCAGACAGGGAAACTTACAGTAGTCCAGAGTCATCGGGTAGTTTCCTCTGCTGGCCTATTATTAGTACTGATCTAAGTAGGACAGCTCCGGTGATGCAGACAGGGGAACTTACAGTAGTCCACAGTCATCGGGTAGTTTCCTCTGCTGGTCTATTACTAGTACTGATCTAAGTAGGACAGCTCCGGTGATGCAGACAGGGGAACTTACAGTAGTCCAGAGTCATCGGGTAGTTTCCTCTGCTGGCCTATTATTAGTACTGATCTAAGTAGGACAGCTCCGGTGATGCAGACAGGGGAACTTACAGTAGTCCAGAGTCATCGGGTAGTTTCCTCTGCTGGTCTATTACTAGTACTGATCTAAGTAGGACAGCTCCGGTGATGCAGACAGGGGAACTTACAGTAGTCCAGAGTCATCGGTTAGTTTCCTCTGCTGGCCTATTATTAGTACTGATCTAAGTAGGACAGCTCCGGTGATGCAGACAGGGGAACTTACAGTAGTCCAGAGTCATCGGGTAGTTTCCTCTGCTGGTCTATTACTAGTACGGATCTAAGTAGGACAGCTCCGGTGATGCAGACAGGGGAACTTACAGTAGTCCAGAGTCATCGGGTAGTTTCCTCTGCTGGCCTATTACTAGTACTGATCTAAGTAGGACAGCTCCGGTGATGCAGACAGGGGAACTTACAGTAGTCCAGAGTCATCGGGTAGTTTCCTCTGCTGGCCTATTATTAGTACTGATCTAAGTAGGACAGCTCCGGTGATGCAGACAGGGGAACTTACAGTAGTCCACAGTCATCGGGTAGTTTCCTCTGCTGGTCTATTACCAGTACTGATCTAAGTAGGACAGCTCCGGTGATGCAGACAGGGGAACTTACAGTAGTCCAGAGTCATCGGGTAATTTCCTCTGCTGGTCTATTATTAGTACTGATCTAAGTAGGACAGCTCCGGTGATGCAGACAGGGGAACTTACAGTAGTCCAGAGTCATCGGGTAGTTTCCTCTGCTGGTCTATTACTAGTACTGATCTAAGTAGGACAGCTCCGGTGATGCAGACAGGGGAACTTACAGTAGTCCAGAGTCATCGGGTAGTTTCCTCTGCTGGTCTATTACTAGTACTGATCTAAGTAGGGCAGCTCCGGTGATGTAGACAGGGGAACTTACAGTAGTCCAGAGTCATCGGGTAGTTTCGTCTGCTGGCCTATTATTAGTACTGATCTAAGTAGGACAGCTCCGGTGATGCAGACAGGGGAACTTACAGTAGTCCAGAGTCATCGGGTAGTTTCCTCTGCTGGTCTATTACTAGTACTGATCTAAGTAGGACAGCTTCGGTGATGCATACAGGGGAACTTACAGTAGTCCAGAGTCATCGGGTAGTTTCCTCTGCTGGCCTATTACTAGTACTGATCTAAGTAGGACAGCTCCGGTGATGCAGACAGGGGAACTTACAGTAGTCCAGAGTCATCGGGTAGTTTCCTCTGCTGGTCTATTATTAGTACTGATCTAAGTAGGACAGCTCCGGTGATGCAGACAGGGGAGCTTACAGTAGTCCAGAGTCATCGGGTAGTTTCCTCTGCTGGTCTATTACTAGTACTGATCTAAGTAGGACAGCTCCGGTGATGCAGACAGGGGAACTTACAGTAGTCCAGAGTCATCGGGTAGTTTCCTCTGCTGGCCTATTACTAGTACTGATCTAAGTAGGACAGCTCCGGTGATGCAGACAGGGAAACTTACAGTAGTCCAGAGTCATCGGGTAGTTTCCTCTGCTGGCCTATTATTAGTACTGATCTAAGTAGGACAGCTCCGGTGATGCAGACAGGGGAACTTACAGTAGTCCACAGTCATCGGGTAGTTTCCTCTGCTGGTCTATTACTAGTACTGATCTAAGTAGGACAGCTCCGGTGATGCAGACAGGGGAACTTACAGTAGTCCAGAGTCATCGGGTAGTTTCCTCTGCTGGCCTATTATTAGTACTGATCTAAGTAGGACAGCTCCGGTGATGCAGACAGGGGAACTTACAGTAGTCCAGAGTCATCGGGTAGTTTCCTCTGCTGGTCTATTACTAGTACTGATCTAAGTAGGACAGCTCCGGTGATGCAGACAGGGGAACTTACAGTAGTCCAGAGTCATCGGTTAGTTTCCTCTGCTGGCCTATTATTAGTACTGATCTAAGTAGGACAGCTCCGGTGATGCAGACAGGGGAACTTACAGTAGTCCAGAGTCATCGGGTAGTTTCCTCTGCTGGTCTATTACTAGTACTGATCTAAGTAGGACAGCTCCGGTGATGCAGACAGGGGAACTTACAGTAGTCCAGAGTCATCGGGTAGTTTCCTCTGCTGGCCTATTATTAGTACTGATCTAAGTAGGACAGCTCCGGTGATGCAGACAGGGGAACTTACAGTAGTCCAGAGTCATCGGGTAGTTTCCTCTGCTGGTCTATTACTAGTACTGATCTAAGTAGGACAGCTCCGGTGATGCAGACAGGGGAACTTACAGTAGTCCAGAGTCATCGGGTAGTTTCCTCTGCTGGCCTATTATTAGTACTGATCTAAGTAGGACAGCTCCGGTGATGCAGACAGGGGAACTTACAGTAGTCCAGAGTCATCGGGTAGTTTCCTTTGCTGGTCTATTACTAGTACTGATCTAAGTAGGACAGCTCCGGTGATGCAGACAGGGGAACTTACAGTAGTCCAGAGTCATCGGGTAGTTTCCTCTGCTGGTCTATTACTAGTACTGATCTAAGTAGGACAGCTCCGGTGATGCAGACAGGGGAACTTACAGTAGTCCAGAGTCATCGGGTAGTTTCCTCTGCTGGTCTATTATTAGTACTGATCTAAGTAGGACAGCTCCGGTGATGCAGACAGGGGAACTTACAGTAGTCCAGAGTCATCGGGTAGTTTCCTCTGCTGGTCTATTACTAGTACTGATCTAAGTAGGACAGCTCCGGTGATGCAGACAGGGGAACTTACAGTAGTCCAGAGTCATCGGGTAGTTTCCTCTGCTGGTCTATTACTAGTACTGATCTAAGTAGGACAGCTCTGGTGATGTAGACAGGGGAACTTACAGTAGTCCAGAGTCATCGGGTAGTTTCCTCTGCTGGCCTATTACTAGTACTGATCTAAGTAGGACAGCTCCGGTGATGCAGACAGGGGAACTTACAGTAGTCCAGAGTCATCGGGTAGTTTCCTCTGCTGGCCTATTATTAGTACTGATCTAAGTAGGACAGCTCCGGTGATGCAGACAGGGGAACTTACAGTAGTCCACAGTCATCGGGTAGTTTCCTCTGCTGGTCTATTACTAGTACTGATCTAAGTAGGACAGCTCCGGTGATGCAGACAGGGGAACTTACAGTAGTCCAGAGTCATCGGGTAGTTTCCTCTGCTGGTCTATTATTAGTACTGATCTAAGTAGGACAGCTCCGGTGATGCAGACAGGGGAACTTACAGTAGTCCAGAGTCATCGGGTAGTTTCCTCTGCTGGTCTATTACTAGTACTGATCTAAGTAGGACAGCTCCGGTGATGCAGACAGGGGAACTTACAGTAGTCCAGAGTCATCAGGTAGTTTCCTCTGCTGGTCTATTACTAGTACTGATCTAAGTAGGACAGCTCCGGTGATGTAGACAGGGGAACTTACAGTAGTCCAGAGTCATCGGGTAGTTTCCTCTGCTGGCCTATTACTAGTACTGATCTAAGTAGGACAGCTCCGGTGATGCAGACAGGGGAACTTACAGTAGTCCAGAGTCATCGGGTAGTTTCCTCTGCTGGCCTATTACTAGTGACCAGAGAGTTGTTCACCCTTGATTTGGCCAGGGCAACGCTATTAGTTTCATGGTGCGTTTCTTGACAGAGCCAACCCTCAGAGTGTCGCGAATATCAGTGGAAACGTGGGGAAAAGTATATGAATTGTTATTGTCCAAGCTGATTAAATGTTCTATGTCTGTCTGGCCAGTGCTGTCAGTTTTGGGTTTGTGGTTTTCAGCGGTGAGGCAAACATATAGGATAGATGGTTCTTTTTGTATGGACCCCGGACAAGTTTGCACCAATTCCGTGTGGGAATTGAATCAGGTACAGATTCCGTACACACTGGTTTGGAAAATTTACAGGACCTTGAGCAAGCCTGCATAGAATCCATGCCAAGCTTTTTAGAACCCGAGACGTCCTGGCTTGAGAAACATACAGGAACTTCAGAAGCCCCACACAGAATAAGTGCTAAACTGTACAAAGCCTTAGAAAGGGATGAGAAAACTTCATACAAACTGTATCACTGAATGGGTTGATGAAACTGGTGAATACAGGCAGACCTAAACTGACACACTAATGAAAGCATTAAACTGACTAACAGCTCCCTAATTTCCAGTCTGTCTTCTGCCGGAATAAAACGGGAAACTGAAGATTTTACTGGTATTAGTTAATTTTAAAGTAGTAAGACCCATTTTGCTAATATCTAACTTAAAGTGCAAGTAATTGGTGTGACATCATAAACTAACTGGTTTTGAATTGGTGCTGATGACAACCATTCAACCAGCCATCAAGATATAAAGATAAGTAATCACCTTTCCATTAAGATGCAGATTTATTAAATGTACAGAACTGTGAAAACTTACATTTGTTCAAAAATAGTGTTTAAAATGTTACACAAAAGAAACTTGAAAACAAAGGATAATTGTTACCAGTATTGTTATGTAAATATGCTGTGTCAAGAACTGATCAATAAGCAGGGTATGGAACCTTCCTGATTGGCCTCATGGATGACCCCTAAAAGGTCACACATCCTGGCATTTCCGGGGGGTTGTCCTATAACAGTAATTTCCAATACTTTTTAAACTTCAATGGCAAGTACTTACATTTTTTGAAAAATTATTTGTAAAATCATTGCTAGTTGAATATATAAAGTACAAGGATGTGCAACCTTTAGGGGACATAAAATAATAGATTTCAAGAATTGGAAACATTCAACTATTTCACTTAAAAATATAGAATAATACTAGTTTGTCATGTATCAGCATTATATCAGCAAATTATCTCACGACAAAAAACAAAGTAGATACAACACATTAATGATGATAATTTGAAAAAGACTTAATTAGAAAATGAATAGCAATTTACACAATAGATATAGTTTGACTTTTAGAAGGACATTTAATGCAAGGATCAAGACAATGAGCATACATTTGCAAAGTAGCTATGTGATTAATTGGTTAACTAATCTGAATATTTTCATTAACCAATCACTAACATCTTCAGCCATTTACCAAAGCATTTTAGTGATTATGGCTAACTATAGATCACATTTACATATTTTCAGAAGGACACCACCCTTATTTAAAAAAAATATAACCTTAAACTCATGAAAAACATTGTCAAATGTATATTGAAGATTAAATAACTGATTATCATACATCTTTGAGCAAGTCACCACGGTCAACAAGTTGTAGCAAAAATACTAACATTGTTGATATAAAAAGTTTACGTATTTTACTATGATCAGGAAGATTCCATATTTTTTGTAATTATAAGGATAAGTGTCTTGTTTCATTAATACGCTACAATTAATATTGTTTAGAAAGGAGAAAACACTGCATGTTAAGATTGATCAATACAATTTCGTTGTCATTGTTTGCACATTTTCTTTTTCAAATTCAAAGTTGGAATGAAAATGAATTATGATGCAATACTGATATTAATTTATTTTATTTTTACTCAACAGAAATTCAATTGTTTTGAAACAGAAGTTTTTAATGTAGGTATTACCCATACAGAGTAAACTAAAATAAGCATGTCCATGAACCTTAATTTTTTGATAATTTGCTTCCAAAAAATTGTGAGAATTTTTGGAACTGAAAGACTGACCCCCCCCCCCCCCCTCATAGTCATATGTATTAACTCCATTACTATGATAATTAACCCCTCATGACCTTTGACCAATTTACTCATAAAGTTACAGGAATTTCTAAAGATGTTAATGAAAAAGTATTGAACAACTTTAACAGTACAACCTAATTACATTGCATAAAGTTAACATTGTAAAAACCCTGCAGGACTTACAGGAAGAAACATGGCAGTGAAAATACGAGAAACAATGAATCCTGGCATTGGTGGATTTTATCATTGATGTTGGCAGTTTTTTTTTTCATTGAAATCAACAACTTGACAGTGGAAATTATTTGAATCATATGGTTTTTAATGCGAGTACGGGCTCTTTGCATGTTCTTTGCATGCAAGCAACAAGAACAGGAACAAATAATTGAATCTGAAAATATAAAAAACAACAACACATTTTACAAAAATGAAAGAATATTCATATGAGGTGGGTGGGGTAGGCGGAAGTAAATTAAACAACAGCTGTTGTTTTAAAAGCTTTTCATCATTTGGTTTCTCTGATAAAGAAAACATCACATTTCTCAAAATTGTTTGCCATTGGGACAAACAATTACAACAAGCAGATTTGTCTTGAATTACTGTAGAATGACTAATTTTTACTGGGTTTAAATTTCACTGATTTACCATTTGAGGCATATTCAGTGGGTTTTAAATTCACAGTTTTATCATTTAGATAATGTGTTCTATGCTAAATTATACATATTCACTGGGTCTTAATTTAGCGCATTTTTCAGTCAGCGAAATAAGCAAAATTAAAACCCCGTGAATAATTAAGCCTTTTACAGTAGTTTTAAAATCCATTGTATACCACACAACAGAACCAATACCCCAAAAACAGTTATACTGTGTATTGAAGAAGGCAGATTTTTAAAGCTAAACTGAAACTGTTCATAAGTACAGCATAAATACACATCGTATCATTTCATATTGACTGCACTCCATGGTTGGGTTATACCATTATTATTTGGGGTCACAGACCTGTATGAGAAGCGCTCGGCCTTATTCAGCTGAATGGGAGATATATATATAAGCACATGTGCTTAATCAAAGCACAAAGAAACTGTAATGAAAAAGGAATTAAACTTGAAAAAAGAAAGAACCCTGCATTTTCTTTTATTCAAGATCAGAAGGACAGAATAATCGTACATCTACAACGATATAGCTCAAATAAGGATAGACATGCTCGCATAACATAATGTTACATTGTCTGATACCATAGGCATAACCGTAAAATAATCCTTTTATACTAAACTCTTTAATTTAATTGTTAAAAACTATAGAAAAAAGACTGGGACCACTTCTTTGGTACAAAAAGATTATTATGGTATTCAATAATATTTATAAATTACTACATTAACCTTACCCAATCTACATTACCAATTAGTACCTTCGAAGATCTTTTTAATAAAAAACATTTTTCTCATTTCTATAAAGAATTCCAGATACAGACTTTATACACTGGTCTGATATACAATATAAGGTAGGGGCAAGGCTATTTGGAATCCCCAGTTTTTAAAATGCTGTCATATCATGTATTTAACAAATATATTCACATGATAGTATGACGGACTGGCCTTTTTATTACCATGAATACACAAGTACAAGTATCTCTTTAAAAAAAATACGAAAGTTTTAACACAATCTATCTACGATAATACGTCCATCTTTGTCCTTTACACGAATTCTACCATTTGAGTAACGAGTTTCTTGACGGCCATCAGGGTAGACAGTTTTCACTGTTCCATCAGGATATTCTCGTTTCTGTATGAAGAAATTAAACAAGATACATGTCTAAAGTGAAATGGGTCATTTGCAACAATTTCCCAAAATATCAAATTTATGTATAAAGCGAAATGTGTTGATAAAAGCCGTGTTGTAGAGAAAAAGTATCTAATTCATGTTTTTATTTGGTTATGATATAGGGTGGCCTAATTAGATAAAACATTGAAAATGACGTACTCCCTGTTGGTATTATTTTAAATTGATCTCCAATGAGCATACAACAGACATCACATAGAACATGTGAATTATGTGTGGACGGATGGAAGGAACCCAAAACAAAAGTCCCCATTTTGAATAGGTTGAGGAAACTGGCGAACACAGGCACAGCTCTCCAACAACTAAATTAGTGAATAGTTATTAAAGTGTTAACTGACGAGCAGCTCTAAAATTTACCCTGGAGGTGCCCTAACAATATTTTGTGATTATAGTTTTGTTTTGACATTACCAAAGCAAACATGTAATGCATTATGTATTGTCCTTGTCCCAAATTTAAACAAAATCTATAAATTAATAATTAGTATATCTGAGAAACTGATAAAAATACAAAATAGCCACTAATAAGTCATTTTGAATAAAATCATGAAACAAAATTAGTGATGATTATAGTACTATGCACAAAATTGAAACCGAAAATAAACATAAATGTGGCTTATCCCGGAGCACTCACGTATGTACCAAGGTTCATTGAAATCTGATCAGTGATTATTGAGATATCAGTGGAAAAGCTGAACATTAGAAACTTACTATACATATAAGGTACCGTAAAAACTCGATTAATTCGCGGTAGTAAAAATAATTATTTTTTCAAGTGCATGAATTAATAGCGTAAAAACGGAAATTATTGGTTTTTGGCGCGCGAATTAAAAGAGTACTTTTTGATCGATTCAAAAAGGAGCCGTTTTCATAAATTTATTAGTGATTTGTTTTGTTTTCCAATGAACACAATTACAGGACGTTTTTTTAGTGCCTCTGAGACTCGTGGCTAGCGACATTCATGGCGTATAGTCGGGCAGAGAACACGCACTGCGTCAAGGACCACGCACACTTGAAATGAAACAGTGAAATGGCAAAGGTCACTCTGTACACAAACAAACAATGAACACGTGGCTACAAAGTAGCCGTCTGGCTGCACTGCCTTTTTTTATTTTTCTACGCATCGCCCGGGTGATATTACGAAGCCCATCTTGTCGGGAAAAATAACCCTGCGTTGATAAAAATGGTCTCAGAAAATGTTTAGAAAAAATAATGTTTCGTGTTGACCAAATATAATCATGCAAAGTATAAATTCAAAGTGTTTTAATACATTGGTGAGAGGTCGCATCACTAAGAAGGAAAAGCAAGCCAAAGTCGAAACGGGGTGCATCATGGACATGACACAACACACGCTGCAACAACTGAGTGATCAGTGACATCATTTTGGGACGCAAATGAACTTCAAGTACTTTTTTGCGAAACTTGTTGCGCGGCGATGCTGACATCAAGTGTGTGTTGACCGAAGTTTGACCCCAAGTCACGCACTGAACTGGCGCGTTACCTTAGCAACCTTTTTTTCTTTCGTGCCCACATGTCAAACTAGTAAAATTGTTATTATATCCGAAGGTACTGTAATTACGCAACTTGTATGCAACTCTGTACTGGCTTGAATATATCAACTTGAACGTCGTTTACTTAGTGCACTGCTTTTCTAATTACGCAAATTTGTTTACAATATTGTACCGGCTCTGTACTTCGTTATGTATTGCTTTCATGATAATTAGTTTTTTTAACTATTGTTAGGGCACTAACAGACTTGATAATGCGTTGCATTCGTAATAATTACGCAAACATAAACATACCATACGTCAAATTAAATTTTACTATAATATAATAAACTCTGGGCAGCGGACTTCGATCGCATTATTCACGTACATTTCGACTGAACTCTAATAACCACACGTTTGAATTACGTGCGGCACTGGGCAATGACATCCAGAGTTCATGCACTGATATTTAAATTCGAGCCACCCAGCTTGACGCAAATCAATAGTTACTTGTCATTTGTTCGAAAAATCTTTTAACTCTCACAAATACCATGGATGCAAAGAGTTAACTGGGGGTTAAATGAAAGGGAATGTCTTTCTTGGACAAAAACCACATCAGTACAAGATTATGTGTGCAAGGTTAGATTTATAGAAGGTACATGACCGCTTAACTTAGTGTTTTTTACCAAATCCGGTATAATGAAAATGTGGCACGAGGTCAATCGCCCGACCATAGAATAATGGCGGGCACATGGTCGATGCAACCCTGTGGACCAGCGACGAAAAAACCCTGTACTAAGCTTTCCATCATAATCTTATAGTAATAATCTTGTCCAACATCTGTAGTGTCGTGGGGGAATGATTTTTTTCATGTCAAATCTTTACCGAACCTAAACTGCTTGCTAACTGAAAGGCTGTGATGACGGAGATCATCTGTGATTGCGGCGACACCAAGTACTGATCATATAAAATTATATGTATTTTTTTAATGTCTTCATGCAATATATTATCCACTATATTCTGGCCCGTGAATTAATAGGATACAATTTTAAACATGTTTTTGAACGCCGCGAATTAAAAGGATACATTTAAAAATTAGCGTTCGAAAATAAAATGGGTGTGTGCGAACTAATAGAGACCGTGAATTAATCGAGTTTTTACGATAATTAATATGCAAATTTCAACCAAAAACTGATCAAGTCGGTGCATTGTCTCAGAACATCTATGTAGCGTGTTGAAGTTTCATTGAAATCCTGCAAACTAATACACGAATACTCCCATTGTGTGCTTAGCAAATCAAAAATGTATGAGGACCTACCTTGTATTGTGCAGTATGGATTTCTCTCTGACCGTTAGGGAATTCCATCGTCTTCTCACTGTTTTTATCAACCCTCAAGACTGTGCCATCTGGAAATATACTTTCCTCACAGCCATTTGGAAAGAGATATTTAATAGTATGATCAGGGAATGTGATCTCTTTAGTGCCATCCGGATAATGCTTCTCAATCTGGTTACTATAGAGACAATGAGGTATAAAGTCAGCTCATCTGATCACTATTTCAGATACATACCTTTTTTTGTACAACATTGAGGATATTTTGACCCATTAAATCATTTCTTTCTAAATTCTGGGTTTATTAGACATCATTTGACAATTCCAGCTCAGAAAAAAAAAATATTTTGTGAAAGTTGACAACAGTTTGACATAGATCATCAGAAATCACAATTTGCTTATAAGCAATAAATAAATATTCATAACAAAAAAGTTCAGTTTCATTTTGGTTGTGATGATCTCACTAAAATATTACTAACATAATTATAGAACATGGTGGGTTACATAAGACAGATCAAACAGGGAGACCATGTACAGATAATAAAGTTTATTTCTACCTCAACTATATTAATTCACTAACACTTGTGTTGGAAATGCTTTACCAAAGTTCTTGTAGAATTATTTTACTACAGAAGTTCTAAATAATTCTGTCCCTATTTTAATTTTACTCATTTGTTTTGAAGTAAATGTTTAATAAATAATTAATCACATTACTTTTCAATAGATCATTTTCCGTTCACTGCGAGAATCACGCGTTGTGCGTGAAATCAAACGTAAAAACAGGACAAACAAAGGTCATAGCGTCGTAGTGGCGTCAAACATCGCGTGGGATTCAACAAACGTATATATAAATATTTTGGGGGCATTTTCATGCTTAATAATTTGCTATACACATTTGATGATAGACAATTTCAATTAAGTGAGGGTATTCAAAAGCAATATTCCTCTGACGAAGATCGGCCGGTCGATGTGAGCTACGAAATAAAGAAATTCGAGTTCAAAATCAAATCGTTCGATTTTTGCGGCAGACGTTCGACGCGCGTCTTTCGTGCATCTCGCGAGATCTCGCAGTTGAATGGAAAATCACCTACTGTAAAATCTGTATTAGAAACCGCGGCTTCTATTAAAATTGTACAATGCAATATAGGGGATGCGGCTTCTATTAGAGCATCTACACGTATGAGAAATGATGAATTTTTAGTTCTCAATTATTCAAAAAGGATGTGTGCGACTTCTATTAGGGATGCGGCTTTTAATACAGATTTTACGGTATTAGGTGATTCCCAATTCTTCATTACAAGAGAACAAATTGAAGAGGGTGTTACTTACTTTGGGAACTGCAACACTTCTAGCCCATCACAGTATGTCGTATGTGTTGTCTTAGCTTCTGAATAATAATAGATCTGAAGGGAATTAAGAAACATATGTATTCAAACAGTGCCCTCTAGTGGTCAGTTATAATTATTTGTTTGCTACTAAAAATGAATCACAAACGCACACCTCACTTAGAGAGATAAAATGTGAATGTAACAAGTGATCAGCAAACCCAGAATATTAGACAATTTCAATTTTTAGCATCCAGTTGCCAACATACATAGTGCTTTACTTCACGGTGTACATGCATTTAAGATTTCAAACAAATATCTACCTTGTGTCAACTCATGGGGAGATATCATGGAGGCTTCTCAGTTCAAATATGTACCTTAGGTCAACTCATGGGGAGATATCATGGGGGCTTCTCAGTTCAAATATGTACCTCATGTCAACTCATGGGGAGATTATCATGGGGGCTTATCAGTTCAAATATGTACCTCATGTCAACTCATGGGGAGATTATCATGGGGGCTTATCAGTTCAAATATGTATCTCATGTCAACTCATGGGGAGATATCATGGAGGCTTCTCAGTTCAAATATGTACCTCATGTCAACTCATGGGGAGATATCATGGAGGTTTCTCAGTTCAAATATGTACCTCATGTCAACTCATGGGGAGATATCATGGAGGTTTCTCAGTTCAAATATGTACCTCATGTCAACTCATGGGGAGATATCATGGGGGCTTCTCAGTTCAAATATGTACCTCATGTCAACTCATGGGGAGATATCATGGAGGTTTCTCAGTTCAAATATGTACCTCATGTCAACTCATGGGGAGATATCATGGAGGTTTCTCAGTTCAAATATGTACCTCATGTCAACTCATGGGGAGATATCATGGGGGCTTCTCAGTTCAAATATGTACCTCATGTCAACTCATGGGGAGATATCATGGGGGCTTCTCAGTTCAAATATGTACCTTAGGTCAACTCATGGGGAGATATCATGGGGGCTTCTCAGTTCAAAAATGTACCTCATGTCAACTCATGGGGAGATATCATGGGGGCTTCTCAGTTCAAATATGTACCTCATGTCAACTCATGGGGAGATGTCATGGGGGTTTCTCAGTTCAAATATGTACCTCATGTCAACTCATGGGGAGATATCATGGGGGCTTCTCAGTTCAAATATGTACCTCATGTCAACTCATGGGGAGATATCATGGGGGCTTCTCAGTTCAAATATGTACCTTAGGTCAACTCATGGGGAGATATCATGGGGGCTTCTCAGTTCAAATATGTACCTCATGTCAACTCATGGGGAGATTATCATGGGGGCTTCTCAGTTCAAATATGTACCTCATGTCAACTCATGGGGAGATATCATGGGGGCTTCTCAGTTCAAATATGTACCTCATGTCAACTCATGGGGAGATATCATGGGGGCTTCTCAGTTCAAATATGTACCTCATGTCAACTCATGGGGAGATATCATGGGGGCTTCTCAGTTCAAATATGTACCTCATGTCAACTCATGGGGAGATATCATGGGGGCTTCTCAGTTCAAATATGTACCTTAGGTCAACTCATGGGGAGATATCATTGGGGCTTCTCAGTTCAAATATGTATCTCATGTCAACTCATGGAGAGATATCATGGGGGCTTCTCAGTTCAAATATGTACCTCATGTCAACTCATGGGGAGATATCATGGGGGCTTCTCAGTTCAAATATGTACCTCATGTCAACTCATGGGGAGATATCATGGGGGCTTCTCAGTTCAAATATGTACCTCATGTCAACTCATGGGGAGATATCACGGGGGCTTCTCAGTTCAAATATGTACCTCATGTCAACTCATGGGGAGATATCATGGGGGCTTCTCAGTTCAAATATGTACCTCATGTCAACCCATGGGGAGATATCATGGGGGCTTCTCAGTTCAAATATGTACCTCATGTCAACTCATGGGGAGATGTCATGGGGGCTTCTCAGTTCAAATATGTACCTTAGGTCAACTCATGGGGAGATATCATGGGGGCTTCTCAGTTCAAATATGTACCTCATGTCAACTCATGGAGAGATATCATGGGGGCTTCTCAGTTCAAATATGTACCTCATGTCAACTCATGGGGAGATTATCATGGGGGCTTCTCAGTTCAAATATGTACCTCATGTCAACTCATGGGGAGATATCATGGGGGCTTCTCAGTTCAAATATGTACCTCATGTCAACTCATGGGGAGATATCATGGGGGCTTCTCAGTTCAAATATGTACCTCATGTCAACTCATGGGGAGATTATCATGGGGGCTTCTCAGTTCAAATATGTACCTCATGTCAACTCATGGGGAGATATCATGGGGGCTTCTCAGTTCAAATATGTACCTTAGGTCAACTCATGGGGAGATATCATGGGGGCTTCTCAGTTCAAATATGTACCTCATGTCAACTCATGGGGAGATATCATGGGGTTTCTCAGTTCAAATATGTACCTCATGTCAACTCATGGGGAGATATCATGGGGGCTTCTCAGTTGAAATATGTACCTCATGTCAACTCATGGGGAGATATCATGGGGGCTTCTCAGTTCAAATATGTACCTTAGGTCAACTCATGGGGAGATATCATGGGGGCTTCTCAGTTCAAATATGTACCTTAGGTCAACTCATGGGGAGATATCATGGGGGCTTCTCAGTTCAAATATGTACCTCATGTCAACTCATGGGGAGATATCATGGGGGCTTCTCAGTTCAAATATGTACCTTAGGTCAACTCATGGGGAGATATCATGGGGGCTTCTCAGTTCAAATATGTACCTTAGGTCAACTCATGGGGAGATATCATGGGGGCTTCTCAGTTCAAATATGTACCTTAGGTCAACTCATGGGGAGATATCATGGGGGCTTCTCAGTTGAAATATGTACCTCATGTCAACTCATGGGGAGATATCATGGGGGCTTCTCAGTTCAAATATGTACCTCATGTCAACTCATGGGGAGATTATCATGGGGGCTTCTCAGTTCAAATATGTACCTTAGGTCAACTCATGGGGAGATTATCATGGGGGCTTCTCAGTTCAAATATGTACCTCATGTCAACTCATGGAGAGATTATCATGGGGGCTTCTCAGTTCAAATATGTACCTTAGGTCAACTCATGGGGAGATTATCATGGGGGCTTCTCAGTTCAAATATGTACCTCATGTCAACTCATGGGGAGATATCATGGGGGCTTCTCAGTTCAAATATGTACCTCATGTCAACTCATGGGGAGATATCATGGGGGCTTCTCAGTTCAAATATGTACCTTAGGTCAACTCATGGGGAGATATCATGGGGGCTTCTCAGTTCAAATATGTACCTCATGTCAACTCATGGGGAGATATCATGGGGGCTTCTCAGTTCAAATATGTACCTTAGGTCAACTCATGGGGAGATATCATGGGGGCTTCTCAGTTCAAATATGTACCTCATGTCAACTCATGGGGAGATATCATGGGGGCTTCTCAGTTCAAATATGTACCTCATGTCAACTCATGGGGAGATATCATGGGGGTTTCTCAGTTCAAATATGTACCTCATGTCAACTCATGGGGAGATATCATGGGGGCTTCTCAGTTCAAATATGTACCTTAGGTCAACTCATGGGGAGATATCATGGGGGCTTCTCGGTTCAAATATGTACCTTAGGTCAACTCATGGGGAGATATCATGGGGGCTTCTCAGTTCAAATATGTACCTTAGGTCAACTCATGGGGAGATATCATGGGGGCTTCTCGGTTCAAATATGTACCTTAGGTCAACTCATGGGGAGATATCATGGGGGCTTCTCAGTTCAAATATGTACCTTAGGTCAACTCATGGGGAGATATCATGGGGGCTTCTCAGTTCAAATATGTACCTCATGTCAACTCATGGGGAGATATGGGGGCTTCTCAGTTCAAATATGTACCTTAGGTCAACTCATGGGGAGATATCATGGGGGCTTCTCGGTTCAAATATGTACCTCATGTCAACTCATGGGGAGATATGGGGGCTTCTCAGTTCAAATATGTACCTTAGGTCAACTCATGGGGAGATATCATGGGGGCTTCTCGGTTCAAATATGTACCTTAGGTCAACTCATGGGGAGATATCATGGGGGCTTCTCAGTTCAAATATGTACCTTAGGTCAACTCATGGGGAGATATCATGGGGGCTTCTCAGTTCAAATATGTACCTTAGGTCAACTCATGGGGAGATATCATGGGGGCTTCTCAGTTCAAATATGTACCTTAGGTCAACTCATGGGGAGATATCATGGGGGCTTCTCAGTTCAAATATGTACCTTAGGTCAACTCATGGGGAGATATCATGGGGGCTTCTCAGTCCAAATATGTACCTTAGGTCAACTCATGGAGAGATATCATGGGGGCTTCTCAGTTCAAATATGTACCTCATGTCAACTCATGGGGAGATATCATGGGGGCTTCTCAGTTCAAATATGTACCTTAGGTCAACTCATGGGGAGATATCATGGGGGCTTCTCAGTTCAAATATGTACCTCATGTCAACTCATGGGGAGATATCATGGGGGCTTCTCAGTTCAAATATGTACCTTAGGTCAACTCATGGGGAGATATCATGGGGGCTTCTCAGTTCAAATATGTACCTCATGTCAGCTCATGGGGAGATATCATGGGGGCTTCTCAGTTCAAATATGTACCTCATGTCAACTCATGGGGAGATATCATGGGGGCTTCTCAGTTCAAATATGTACCTTAGGTCAACTCATGGGGAGATATCATGGGGGCTTCTCAGTTCAAATATGTACCTCATGTCAACTCATGGGGAGATATCATGGGGGCTTCTCAGTTCAAATATGTACCTCATGTCAACTCATGGGGAGATATCATGGGGGCTTCTCAGTTCAAATATGTACCTCATGTCAACTCATGGGGAGATATCATGGGGGCTTCTCAGTTCAAATATGTACCTCATGTCAACTCATGGGGAGATATCGTGGGGGCTTCTCAGTTCAAATATGTACCTCATGTCAACTCATGGGGAGATATCATGGGGGCTTCTCAGTTCAAATATGTACCTCATGTCAACTCATGGGGAGATATCATGGGGGCTTCTCAGTTCAAATATGTACCTCATGTCAACTCATGGGGAGATATCATGGGGGCTTCTCAGTTCAAATATGTACCTCATGTCAACTCATGGGGAGATATCATGGGGGCTTCTCAGTTCAAATATGTACCTCATGTCAACTCATGGGGAGATATCATGGGGGCTTCTCAGTTCAAATATGTACCTCATGTCAACTCATGGGGAGATATCATGGGGTTTCTCAGTTCAAATATGTACCTCATGTCAGCTTGTGGGAAGTTATCATGGGGGCTTCTCAGTTCAAATATGTACCTCATGTCAACTCATGGGGAGATATCATGGAGGCTTCTCAGTTCAAATATGTACCTCATGTCAACTCATGGGGAGATATCATGGGGGTTTCTCAGTTCAAATATGTACCTCATGTCAACTCATGGGGAGATATCATGGGGGCTTCTCAGTTCAAATATGTACCTCATGTCAACTCATGGGGAGATATCATGGGGTTTCTCAGTTCAAATATGTACCTCATGTCAACTCATGGGGAGATATCATGGAGGCTTCTCAGTTCAAATATGTACCTCATGTCAACTCATGGGGAGATATCATGGGGTTTCTCAGTTCAAATATGTACCTCATGTCAACTCATGGGGAGATATCATGGGGTTTCTCAGTTCAAATATGTACCTCATGTCAGCTTGTGGGAAGTTATCATGGGGGTTTCTCAGTTCAAATATGTACCTCATGTCAACTCATGGGGAGATATCATGGGGGCTTCTCAGTTCAAATATGTACCTCATGTCAACTCATGGGGAGATATCATGGGGTTTCTCAGTTCAAATATGTACCTCATGTCAACTCATGGGGAGATATCATGGGGTTTCTCAGTTCAAATATGTACCTCATGTCAACTCATGGGGAGATATCATGGGGTTTCTCAGTTCAAATATGTACCTCATGTCAACTCATGGGGAGATATCATGGGGTTTCTCAGTTCAAATATGTACCTCATGTCAACTCATGGGGAGATATCATGGGGGTTTCTCAGTTCAAATATGTACCTCATGTCAACTCATGGGGAGATATCATGGGGGTTTCTCAGTTCAAATATGTATCTCATGTCAACTCATGGGGAGATATCATGGGGGCTTCTCAGTTCAAATATGTACCTCATGTCAACTCATGGGGAGATATCATGGGGGCTTCTCAGTTCAAATATGTATCTCATGTCAACTCATGGGGAGATATCATGGGGGCTTCTCAGTTCAAATATGTACCTCATGTCAACTCATGGGGAGATATCATGGGGTTTCTCAGTTCAAATATGTACCTCATGTCAACTCATGGGGAGATATCATGGAGGCTTCTCAGTTCAAATATGTACCTCATGTCAACTCATGGGGAGATATCATGGGGTTTCTCAGTTCAAATATGTACCTCATGTCAACTCATGGGGAGATATCATGGGGTTTCTCAGTTCAAATATGTACCTCATGTCAGCTTGTGGGAAGTTATCATGGGGGTTTCTCAGTTCAAATATGTACCTCATGTCAACTCATGGGGAGATATCATGGGGGCTTCTCAGTTCAAATATGTACCTCATGTCAACTCATGGGGAGATATCATGGGGTTTCTCAGTTCAAATATGTACCTCATGTCAACTCATGGGGAGATATCATGGAGGCTTCTCAGTTCAAATATGTACCTCATGTCAACTCATGGGGAGATATCATGGGGTTTCTCAGTTCAAATATGTACCTCATGTCAACTCATGGGGAGATATCATGGGGTTTCTCAGTTCAAATATGTACCTCATGTCAACTCATGGGGAGATATCATGGGGGTTTCTCAGTTCAAATATGTACCTCATGTCAACTCATGGGGAGATATCATGGGGGTTTCTCAGTTCAAATATGTATCTCATGTCAACTCATGGGGAGATATCATGGGGGCTTCTCAGTTCAAATATGTACCTCATGTCAACTCATGGGGAGATATCATGGGGGCTTCTCAGTTCAAATATGTACCTCATGTCAACTCATGGGGAGATATCATGGGGGCTTCTCAGTTCAAATATGTACCTTAGGTCAACTCATGGGGAGATATCATGGGGGCTTCTCAGTTCAAATATGTACCTCATGTCAACTCATGGGGAGATATCATGGGGGCTTCTCAGTTCAAATATGTACCTCATGTCAACTCATGGGGAGATATCATGGGGGCTTCTCAGTTCAAATATGTATCTCATGTCAACTCATGGGGAGATATCATGGGGGCTTCTCAGTTCAAATATGTACCTCATGTCAACTCATGGGGAGATATCATGGGGGCTTCTCAGTTCAAATATGTACCTCATGTCAGCTCATGGGGAGATATCATGGGGGCTTCTCAGTTCAAATATGTACCTCATGTCAACTCATGGGGAGATATCATGGGGGCTTCTCAGTTCAAATATGTACCTCATGTCAACTCATGGGGAGATATCATGGGGGCTTCTCAGTTCAAATATGTACCTCATGTCAACTCATGGGGAGATATCATGGGGGCTTCTCAGTTCAAATATGTACCTCATGTCAACTCATGGGGAGATATCATGGGGGCTTCTCAGTTCAAATATGTACCTCATGTCAACTCATGGGGAGATATCATGGGGGCTTCTCAGTTCAAATATGTACCTCATGTCAACTCATGGGGAGATATCATGGGGGCTTCTCAGTTCAAATATGTACCTCATGTCAACTCATGGGGAGATATCATGGGGGCTTCTCAGTTCAAATATGTACCTCATGTCAACTCATGGGGAGATATCATGGGGGCTTCTCAGTTCAAATATGTACCTTAGGTCAACTCATGGGGAGATATCATGGGGGCTTCTCAGTTCAAATATGTACCTTAGGTCAACTCATGGGGAGATATCATGGGGGCTTCTCAGTTCAAATATGTACCTTAGGTCAACTCATGGGGAGATATCATGGGGGCTTCTCAGTCCAAATATGTACCTTAGGTCAACTCATGGGGAGATATCATGGGGTTTCTCAGTTCAAATATGTACCTCATGTCAACTCATGGGGAGATATCATGGGGGCTTCTCAGTTCAAATATGTACCTCATGTCAACTCATGGGGAGATATCATGGGGTTTCTCAGTTCAAATATGTACCTCATGTCAACTCATGGGGAGATATCATGGGGTTTCTCAGTTCAAATATGTACCTCATGTCAACTCATGGGGAGATATCATGGGGGCTTCTCAGTTCAAATATGTACCTCATGTCAACTCATGGGGAGATATCATGGGGGCTTCTCAGTTCAAATATGTACCTCATGTCAACTCATGGGGAGATATCATGGGGGCTTCTCAGTTCAAATATGTACCTCATGTCAACTCATGGGGAGATATCATGGGGGTTTCTCAGTTCAAATATGTACCTTAGGTCAACTCATGGGGAGATATCATGGGGGTTTCTCAGTTCAAATATGTACCTTAGGTCAACTCATGGGGAGATATCATGGGGGCTTCTCAGTTCAAATATGTACCTCATGTCAACTCATGGGGAGATATCATGGGGGCTTCTCAGTTCAAATATGTACCTCATGTCAACTCATGGGGAGATATCATGGGGGCTTCTCAGTTCAAATATGTACCTCATGTCAACTCATGGGGAGATATCATGGGGGCTTCTCAGTTCAAATATGTACCTCATGTCAACTCATGGGGAGATATCATGGGGGCTTCTCAGTTCAAATATGTACCTCATGTCAACTCATGGGGAGATATCATGGGGGCTTCTCAGTTCAAATATGTACCTCATGTCAACTCATGGGGAGATATCATGGGGGCTTCTCAGTTCAAATATGTACCTCATGTCAACTCATGGGGAGATATCATGGGGGCTTCTCAGTTCAAATATGTACCTCATGTCAACTCATGGGGAGATATCATGGGGGCTTCTCAGTTCAAATATGTACCTCATGTCAACTCATGGGGAGATATCATGGGGGTTTCTCAGTTCAAATATGTACCTCATGTCAACTCATGGGGAGATATCATGGGGGTTTCTCAGTTCAAATATGTACCTCATGTCAACTCATGGGGAGATATCATGGGGGCTTCTCAGTTCAAATATGTACCTCATGTCAACTCATGGGGAGATATCATGGGGGCTTCTCAGTTCAAATATGTACCTCATGTCAACTCATGGGGAGATATCATGGGGGTTTCTCAGTTCAAATATGTACCTCATGTCAACTCATGGGGAGATATCATGGGGGTTTCTCAGTTCAAATATGTACCTCATGTCAACTCATGGGGAGATATCATGGGGGTTTCTCAGTTCAAATATGTACCTCATGTCAACTCATGGGGAGATATCATGGGGGTTTCTCAGTTCAAATATGTACCTCATGTCAGCTTGTGGGGAGATATCATGGGGGTTTCTCAGATAAGATACAAACCCGAAGTTCTGAATAAGACTTAATTATTATCTAGATTTTGTTTAACTTACAACTCTCTGGTCTGGCATAATCTGCTTGATATCACCATTGAAGAAAGACACAATAATAGTCAGACCATCGGGACTAATCTCTTTGCGTGTTCCATTCGTGAACGTTATTACTCTTCTTCCATTCGGGTATCTACACTCAACCTGAAGTGAAAACGTACATCTTCAATACATTACAAAGCATTTTCAACTAATCTAGTTTTCTGTCGAGTCAATGGGATTTCAGATTGCTTTTTTTTTGTCATCTGGAGATGAAGTAGAGAAGACCTAAATTGAATGAGCATTCAGATATGTGTTTATGACACTCTACAATAAGAGTGAGATAATGTACATAGTCAGACTTTATTGTGAACCAGTGGACCTATGTTTTTAAAGTACTGGTAACAAGGTCTAAAATTCCTGTGTTAATAGAAATGTTTTTATATTTATATAAATTTGATATTTTTAATGCAATTTTATAATATTTTATTTTACCTCAGAGTTTCTCCAGACCATGTCCTTTCAAGATCATGAGAGCCTCACTGTAAAATCTGTGTTAGAAGCCACGACTTCTATTAACATAGTTGAACTCTGGTGACCTTGCCCTTTGTTATATAATATAATTCCCTTTATCATAGTTTGTTTCAATATAAATATGTTTGTCATAATTAATTTTGAATACAAACAAGTTTTGGGGTTGAACCAACAGTGGGAAATCAGTCTACCGAATGTCCTTAAAAGATGTAAATATCTTACAAAAACATTGGTGCCTTATTTGTTTAATTATTTTAAGGAACATAATTTCCAGCTTTATTGAAAGTAATTGAGATATTTTAGAATAAAAACAAATGTCTCATTGCAAAAAAAAAGTGCTGCATTTAGATGTGAATAGATTCATAAAACATGCAAGATAACAGAAAAATTTAGCTGGCTTTAGTTCAAGTATTTTGTACAGGTGTCTGTCAAAAATGAATGATTCACTGAGACAAATATGAACTGCCTCATTGTTTGACTACTGTATTATATGAAAAGTAAAAAAAACACTCTTTATGAATAACTATCATGTTGCAAGCTCTGCTTTGTATGCAAATCAACTTAAATAGTTGGTGTCCAGTGGAGGGAGAAGTCAACAGTACTGTTGCCTCCTGAGAAACTACATCTTCAAACACTGCAATCTCTGAAGTGCATTTTTAAACTAGTATTATAAAAACTTTATCATTCTGTTCTAATAGCTGAAACATATTCCTGTGAGTTTTCATTTGTCGAATGAACTGTTTGTCAAATACAGAATACATATATTTTAGAATAATTTTCTTTTTAAAATGTGGATGAAATGTTTTGCTTTTAATGTATTTTTATGTATTGTTTTTGATTTGATAACTTTTGACTAAACAGATTATCTATTAGCTTCAGATCTTGATCAAAGTTTGGCACCCAGTTCATAGCAGTGCTTATATTGATTTTCTGACATCTTGTTTTCTGTAAAGATTTTATTGGTAGGTTTGCAAATGTGTATCAGACTGTGCAATCTCTCCATGAGTTGGTTTTGAAACCCAGTATGGGATTCTGAGATACATTACCAAGGATATTATTACAAGATAAATCATTTGCTTCATTGAACACATACAACAATGCATATTTCCACTGAGATCAGTGACCTTTGATGTGTATCACCAGTGATCAGTCAAGTAGTCAAAATATTTTATCAGATTTTCTCAATTTTTGCATGATATTTTCATACAGGACATCTGTTGTTCAAACTCAGGGAAGACTTTATACTGATGAATAAGGTGACCAAGTTTGATAAAGTTTGGAATAGAATTAGTAAAGTTATTATGCACACAATAACAATTATTAACGACGACGACAACGACGACGACGACAACAACAACAACAACGACGACGACGCCGGACAAAATTTTTCCCTTAATATACCTTTCCCTTCCATCTTTGATGGTACGGGCAAGGTAAAAATGGTACAATGCAACAGAGGGGATGCGGCTTGTATTCGAGCATCTACAAATATGAGAAATTATGAATATTTTGGTCTCAATTGTTCAAAAAGAATGGGTGCGACTTCTATTAGGGATGCGGCTTCTAATACAGATTTTACGGTAATACTTTTTCTTGGTCACTAGTTAAATGAATAGGATGTCATAGGGTAGGCGCCTTTAAGATGATCAACTGCACTGAGTTTGTTATATTTTGCTATTTAAAAGATAACATCAAATATCCTGTTCCTACCTTTCCATCAGGATGTGAAATCTCCTCCATATCACTGTCATTATCAATAGTTTGTGTCGATACTTTTAATTCATAATTACTATCATTGCTATCAAACTTGATGGCTCGCTTTCTGTGTACCGGCCTCCGTGGTGGGTTACTTTCAGAGGTATAACCTTGAAATCCATCAACTTCAGAGCTACCAAGAATCGTGCAAGAAATAAAATAAATATTTTATGTGATACAGTACAAGAAGTAGTTGCTGAACCAAGTGCAATGTTACTAAGGCTTGAACTTAAACACGTTTGTCAAAGCAAGTTATTTGGCTTATGTGTCTTGACCTGATGTTAATTTGAATCCTAGAAGACTAGGCAGTAAAAATGAGTAATATTGTTTAGATCTGAGCACTTTTTAGCAGTCAGGTACATTGCATGAAATGGTAATTCACAAGACATCCACTTTACTTTTTCTTTCTAAAGCATGAATCAAAATTAAGATTCTTGCTCACTGATCACTTAAACCTTTTAACCACTAGGCTCAAATTTTTCTGCACTTTTTTCAAATATTTATCAATATTTCCATAAATGAACTCTAATTTTGGAGCCAACACAAATTTTTTTAGTCTTTACTCAAAAATTTGACTATTTTGTGAATTTGTGATGAAAAAAGGGAACTGGTGGTGAAAAGGATAATACACATTATAATTAAGTTTCTACAGTCATGCCCATTTCTTAAAATACTTCATCACAGAAACCTTTGTATTCTGTTAATAGATAGCATGTCTAACATACAGATACTTTGAATTTCAGATACAACAAAAAGTGTTCAGACATCAGATCTGCCCCCCCCCCCATGCTTATAGAGATTTGAGGCCTCAGTTTACACGAAACAAACCAACCTTTGATCTGGAATAATACATTACTCAGTAATTTATTTAAAATGCCCAAAATTTCGATGGAGGAATAAAAATGTTACATTGAAAAAAAAAAAAAAAATACAGGACGAAATACTAGCACATCATTAAAACTACTGCTACAATACGGTAAAATACATCATTACAGAAATGCAAGCTTGAAAACTAGAACACCTATAAAACTAGAAATTCTGCTGGTAGCAAGATACAAATGTATATTATATTGAAAAGAAACTGTTCATTAAGTATAATAAATATACTGAGCAATCCTATAACCATGCGGTGAAATGAAACTGAGGTCCACTTACGTAGATGATGTAATGCTCTTTCAGTGAAATTAGAAAAGAAGAAAAAGAATTAGAATCAGGTACATCAGCAATCTCGCAGAAAAGTTTGCAAATTAAATACTCAATAACTTGTGTACATGTGTTAGATTCTACCAATGATTTGGACTTTGTCTTCATTCGTGCTTCAGATATGAAAAGTGGCTCATACTGTGCTAATGTAACAATTACTGTACTATCATTAAAATATGATTATTAAACACACCCTGATTACAAATCTACCCTCTCATTGAGATTTCTGTGTTTATAACAATTCAAAAATAGCAAAGTTCCCTAATACGGCTGTAGTAAAAATGTTTTGACTATAAAATCTATTCAAACAAATCTACCAATCAGAATCATTGTGATCATAATGCAATCAATTATAAACAAGTGTTACTGAATATAACAGTTGACACTTCTATTGTATTGGTGAACTTGTCAAACTAAAATGTGAAATAGATTGTGACATTGGCTTAAACCACGTTGGATTTGAAAAAAAGTGACCAAGGGAGTCAAAGGTGGAGCAAATTCACCATTTCATAAAGATGGCAGCCTAGCTGGAGGCAAATATTTCCAAAATGGCTCCTTCCAGTAAAAAGTTGTGCCGAAAAAATAGATGATTCAGAGATGAGCAAGCAATGATTTTTGTTCACCAAACTGAATTTATTATTACTTAAACTGTATTTAGATTATGAATTAATATACCAAGTGCTTTTAAAAACTGATAATATGATAGGCACTTCTTAACTCACCTTTGTTTTGTGAGACTATTTATCAATAACTGTTTTCGTGGTGTGTCTTCTGGTAATAAGTCATCTACTTCATATTCCCTTTCATTCTGTTTTGTTGTGTTCTTGTTGGGTTTGTCACCCATTTTCTGTCGTATGGGTGATTCCATTTTGTGACGTAGGGGTGAGGTAGGTTCATCAATGTGCTCATGCAGCCTGTCATGGTTAGGGGTTTCCTGATTCTTAGTTTGGTCCTGTGAGGGCGCTTTCTCACGGCTGCGAGACCGCTTGTGTAATTTTTTCTCTTTTGACTGGAAGACAAGATATACACAAATGCATGCAAATATAAGAATAATTCAACAAGTGATTTTCAATTTCAATCAAGCATTAACGAATAAATCCATAATGGCTGACAGTTCAAAGGTCAATTCCAACAAATACACAATGGCAGACAGTTCAAAGGTCAATTCCAACAAATCCATAATGGCTGACAGTTCAATGGTCAATTCCAATAAATCCATAATGGCTGACAATTCAAAGGTCAATTCTAGTAATACCACTTTTTGGCTTATCTCTAACAGTCCGCCACTCAAAGGAGTTACGTGACACACGTATACTGTGACACAACCGGCAATGGGACTGCAAAGCAAAATCTCCTAAAACTCGCCAAATGCACAGAATTACTTTGTTGAAGTACCACAACTGAACACTAATGGTAGTTAGCGGTCTGTTTAAGGTATCAGTTCTGGTAAACTAGAACCTCAGCCCCCCCATACCAGCCATTAACTACAGTTTGCGTCTTCAATGCCATCCATTAACTATCAGTAAATTGATAAAGGCCAATAGTTACTACTATGCTTGTAGACATAATATCTATGGTTACCTTTGCTTCCTCATCTCGTTTCCAGGAATCCAACCTCCTCCTTTCTAATATCTGTAACTCATCTCGCAATTCATGGTTGTCTTTTTCAAGATTTTCTATCCGTGTATGCAAACGTACACTGCTTGAATTCCATCGTGTTTCTTTCCGCCTCATCTCATCCTGAACTTCTAATAGCTACAAATTACATAATAGACATTATTCCACAGTAACAAACAGAAACTAAATTTATTTAACTCGCCAACCGACTTTTTTAAAAAGAGACCAGTGAAAGAATTTGTGTCATTGAAACCAGCATGACAAATGAAAATTCACACCTACTGTATTTACTCTGTTAATAGTGCATAGCTGTAGTCAAACTCAATCATATTTTAATTATCTAGTATATAATATGTGTGATGCTAATAAAGTAAATATGGTAGGCATAGCTGTAATATTCATTGAAAAGTGAATATGCGTAAAATTGAAAAATCAGATACTCAAACTGAAATAAGATTAAGTTTAACATACACCTTCAGCAGTAATATTAGAGAACAGAAAAACTAGATATCTAATAAATACAATGCGTGTGTTGCTAAATATAGTAATACATGGTCAAAATACCCTACTAAAATATCATAATACAGACTTTACAAAAGTAGAAACATGTGTCTGTAACGCAATCAGTGAAATATTTCATTACATGTCACATACACAGTGCATCTCCTTATCTACATTCGGTTCCACTCAATTTATGACACAGTGTTCTACTATTCAATATGTCAATTAGGACTCTTTATCTCTTCTCAAATTATCTAAAACTATCCACTGAATTATGATATTCAAGATTACATTACACATTACCTGTTTTTTTAAAGTCTCTATCTCTTCACGTTCTTTTTTATCAGGAACAGCTCTTGCTGCTTTCTGATATTTTTCAAAAGTTTTCTTCTCTCTTCTTAGTTTCTTCATCTCTTCATCTTTAAACTCTTCCAACTGTTGCAACTCTTCAGTTTTCAATTTATCAAAATCTCGCATCTCTTTCTGTAGCTGCTTCATCGCCTGTCAATGAAACGATGAACGCCATCTCATTATACTGTTTCAATTATTCATTTTCAGACAAATGATGGATTTCGAGAACAAACGACATACATCAGTTAACCTACCATAAGTAATGTTAATTCGTGTATGATGTATACCATTATAGTGGCATCGTAACAAGTTTTTGAACAAAATCCATCAAGCAAGGGTTGCGTTAACCTTATATTTTGCTTCCCTGACTCCAATTATTGAAGAGGGACCCAGTTTTTCAGGCAAGCTGGGGTCCAATCTCTAATAAGGTTATCCAGGATAAAATTTCTATTTCTTAAAATTTTGTAAGTGGGACTCATCTTGCCGAGACATTAGCGCAAACCCTGCCATCAAGTCCAACAAATGCTAATGGACAGAACCAAAGCATAGGTTTGATGGGAAACAAACCAATCAGTATAAAATTTTCAGATATATCAGCCAATCAAAACGTACCTTGTCTCTCTCATCCCTGAGTTTCAATAAATTTGCATTTTCTCTTCGAAATCGTTCAATTTCTGTTTCAAGTTCAGCTAATTTTTCTTTCAATACTTTAGACTGTATACCATCGTTGTACACCCTCTCATTTACATGCTGCAACTTTTGTGTCTGTTGATGAATATGCTGACTCTCCTTTGATTCCACAGGTTTCAGTTGCGGGAATAATTTCGTCATGAGCCCAGATGTCGGCGGAGTGGAACCAGAGTCTTTAAGTGTTTCTTTGGTGAATGCTACGAGATGGGAAAAAAAAAAAAAATTCATAAGCTTTTGTAATCCTTCAAACACTAAAAATAACTTTTGTCACGTTTCAACAGACAGTGTGCAATTATATGTTCCATATACATACCACTTGATGCAAGCTTTCGAAGTGGAGGAGTAGACGTCACCAAGTTCTCAGATCCAGCTATAATGCTCTCTTCTTGCTTCCCATTGTCATGGTAACTATCCTCCTCCTCTTCATCCTCTTCCTCACTGTCTTTAAGATCATGACTAAAATCTCCCCAACTTTCATCATCATTAAAGTCTACACTTAATTCATGCGATGATGATTGTTTGGCCGAGGGAGAATTTTCTGGCTCTAATGTTCTATCATTTTCATCATAATCATTTTCTTCCTCTGTTGATGATCCTCTGTCATCGTTACCTGTTTTCCTAAGATCCTCTCTGTCATCTCGTTCATGTATGGTTGGAGGTGTCCATTTTTTCTAGATATAAAAAGAATTTGAATATACAATTTTCAGTCAGGGATGTACAAGTATATGGGGTTGAAGAAAGTTGAAGTAAAAAGAAATGTTTGAGAGAGCTGATCTGCATCTTACAAGCAATGAAAATGGTAAATGGAAATAAGCAAATTATTTATGCGAGTTTTCAAAAATATACATAAACTACATAGGGAGGTAGGGTTCAAAACTAAGACAGTAAACTTATTGTAGTAATCTAATGGTAGTAGTAATGTAGTAATGGTTTAGTTCTTGTATAGAGTTAGTGAATTCATGGTATCTATCAAAGTGTTGTGAATATGCAAAAAGCATATGATGTTGCAGTATGTGCATCAACTACCTACATTGGTTAATGTCGCCACCAAGTTAAAATCGACTTCACGATTCTGGTTCCTAACATGTCAAAATACCCGATTTTATTGTTTTTTAACAACAACTATAAATGTCAGCAGTCGGGTGGTCTATGATCAGTTGACAAAATTTATTATTTAGGTGAATGTATGCCATGATATACTGTCTACGTATAGAGTTTGAAGTGAACTGCAAGAAATACACGTCTGACAGTCGGCCATTTTAAGGTGATTTTAAAAAACAAAATGGTGTGCATCAACTACCCATAATCCATTGTTAATCCTTCCACCAAGTTTGATATAAATCTGCCAACACATGCCAGAGATTTTGTTCCAGACATGTCAAATACCTGATTATGATGTATTTTCAAAACAAAAATGGCTGCGAGTCATGAAATAATCACACATGAATAAGATATTAAGTATTTGTGATGTTTGTAGAAAATTGGTTGAAGAGTGTCTAAGATACAGCTTGTACCCACAGACAGCAAAATGCATGGAGACTAAGGCTACACCGATGTAATTTTATGGATGACATCCGCGTGCGCACTAGTTTTCGCCTGTTCTCAAAAAAAAAAAAATCTCCTACGACGAGTCTTCACAGATCGGTTTTCTGTCCGGAACTTGCCGACTCATATTGTTGCAAAGCGCCGACTTGTCGTAAAACTCGTTTTGGACTACCTCAAAACTTCGCTGGTTTCCAGCGTCCTTTGCTTGGTACGCCATGACACTTGAGGCGGGAACCAGCCAACCTCAAAACCAAACTCCGCACAGTTAGATGCGCCTTACGTAAAGCGCAAAGACCTATGGGAAAGAGATTGCCTCAAAACATGCAAATTTTGCCATAAATGGTCCAACATGGCGACCACACCACCAAAATACGTGAGCATAAAAGTTTAGAGGTGAAACGGAGGGATTGTTGTAGACTGGTACGCAATTGACATTGGCCAGGGAGACGTTTTTACAGCTAGACAAGAGGTCGGTAGCGGCAAGCGAGTTTCGCCCAGACAACTTTGAGAACATATTGTTCAGAGTGGCTGTCTCGCGTTTCTTCTGCAATGATGAGAGAAATGGGAGAGGAGTGGAGGTGTATGGTGGCCTAAAAGTCGGTCAGGCGACAAATCAGTTCGGTTGCTTTGTCCGCATTGAAGTCGACAAAACTGCAACAAAAGCAGCAGAAGCTCCTTGGCCGAAGTCCCCTTACGGGGTGAAGAAAATTTTCTTATTTTTTTTTTCATTTTCTGATTCGAATAATTTGCTTGCACACACATTCAGTAATATTTTGATCATATGACGCATTTTCATCAAGATACATGTACATAATTTTCTGCATCCAAATTTTTGTTGACTGTTGGTGTTTTTTTTTCAATATCGAGCCTCTTATAATTTGTTACAGAGTTGAAGTAGTTCTTGAGCATTTGTGTCTACACTTAATAGTCTATCTGAAGTGTCACTTTAAAAGCTGTAGTTTGAATGTCAAAGAAGTTAATTTCCAGGTTGCTGTTGACAAACTTATTGTTCATTTTTAATTATTTTTTTTCAATACAACACAGTAAGTTTTTCTTTATTATTGAGTTAATGTATATGCCTTTGACAAAGCTAACATCTGCCTTACCCTATTGCCTTTTCAAAATCAAAGGTGATGATACCTGTGACAGTAATACAGTACGAAATGTGTACATCAGCATGTGCCTCCTACAAATAAAGACTTGTTGTTTTTTTGATACACTATGGTTAAATTCGTAATAATAGCTCCGTAGTCCTGTGGTTTTAGCAGCATTTTTTTTTTGGCCGAATTTTTTTTTTTTTTCGCCCTCTCGCATTAGTTTTGGGGTCTTCAGAGGATGTCATCCATAAAATTAAATCAGTGTGGCCTAAACTATAAGTCCCTGTTTTGGACTTTGCCTGAAATGGGACTGAATTATGTGATCTGAACTGATTTTGATACTACCGGTATGTCACTAGCATACATGTTTCATGAGACAGGACTGGTGGGATTAGTAGAGTAAACACTCTGCTTTCAAGGTTACGATCTATGAAGCTGATGGAAGCTACTGATATCACCAACAGTGTAATGAGAGATAAGAATACAATGCCACTGAAGCCAGACAACCAATCAAACTCACACAGAGTCCGGCAAGTGGGTGAAATAATTCACACTTTAAAAGACAAAGTTAACTTTTATTAACACACAAAAAGATATCTTTTAAAACATTTTCTCACAAAATTTAATCAAGACCTACAGCCAAGTTATGGGCAATTATGTCCATGTGGCTCAAAATAAATACATTAAAATGTTGCACTGTCTGTAAAACATGGCGGGAACAACTAGGGCTATCAAATGATTATTGACCTACAGTATTATTATTATTATTATTATTATTACAAATGTATTATACCTCATTATACACCCATATCTAGTTCTAGTATGTTGATGACAAGCTTAAATGAAATGAATACTTATGAATGTTGAATTGCGAAACAACAAATGGAAAAATCATAATTTCTTGCCAAGTTTGACCCAATATTGGTCAGAAAAGGGACACAAATATAGGTCGTCATTTTGAATTAAATCATAAAACCAAATGATATGCATTGGTAACCTACAATGAAATCAGTCTAGGAATTTCTGAAAAACCGTCAATGAAATGTTCAAATTTATGAACTTTGGGGCAAAAACATTCTTGTTTGACACAAATATTTCTGGTACACTCCTAATAAATACGAAAAAAACATATATTAGGAAGGCATGATTTGCATATTCAGAGTAAATATCATGAAAAAGATGACCAATCGGTGCTTGTTTTAGAACAGGGAGACTGTCTGCTTTAACAAGTAGATTGATTGGTTGGTTGTGTGTGTGTGTGTGTGTTTGTAACACGTCACCACACGCTCGTAAGAGCAACAGTTTGCATTTAATAGAAAAAACGACAATGGTAAAGGACAAGTCTTAATCAAATACAGAAGCACAAAACACAATACATGTATAATAAAATAACACAATATAAAGTGACCAAAATTAATGATCTCTGTTTTTGGACTTAAACTAAACTTGAGTACAATCTACCAACACAGTGTATAAATATCATAGTAATATAATAATGTACTACAGAAATTGACTGTAAATTAAGTAATTTATGGTATAGATGTAGCCAATCAATGGACTGAGGGTATTCTAAATTCCAGTTACGTGTATTTACTAAATCAATAAAGTGATAAAATCATACAGCAAGACTACTATAAATCATTAAATGTTCAAAATTTGTGACTCAAAGAAACCTGTTGAATTTTCACTTTGTCACTCTTTCACAAAAATTTGTTTCTAGCGAAATTAAATTAAAGTGGTTTACAGTGCACTGATCATTTTAACAATTGTAAAACCACTATAAAAGAAAATTGTGTCAACCATTTTACTAATAGTAATTCTTATTTGATGTTGTAAATTGAGGGAAATCTAAAAAAGTGCACGGGATATGATCAAAATCCTCTAGCAATAAATATCTTGTTTTAATTTTTGACATGTAGTTTAAAACCAGTTTTATATAAAAGTTTAACAGAAGAAAATGTTCCAGTTGCAAATCCTAATACGACAATGCATATACACCTGTATTTACTTTAAGTCAACACTTTTGATAACGAGAACAGGTGAAGAGAGTCAACAAAGTGAGCTTACATCCAGTCAAAGGGGTTAATTGCTTGTGTTCATGACAAGTTCACAACAAGGCCGATCATCTTTCAGAATTTTAATTCAGCTGTCAAAGATGATTGTATTAAGTCATTTGTCGCACTAACTATTTAAAAGCATAATTTAAACCTTTAAATTATTTAACTAATTTATAGTGGTTTAATGCCCGAATCACCATATTTACTCTATTAGAAGCACAGGTGGTTAATATACAAATCACCCATTGGGTACAAAAAATAAATCAGTACAAGTTAGGTGCCTTATCGATACAATATTTTGACTCACATGTGCCTCGTTTGGAGATGCAAGAAGAGAACAACTACCGATACCCAACTTCAGTTGAGACTACAGCAGTGTACATTCCATGTATTTGAAATGAAGACACCATAGACCCTGAGGGACCATGACCTTAAGGTTCTATCCTGACTATCATGGTCAATAATCTTCCCAAGTATACAGATACCGATTTACCAACATGAGAGTTAACATGTCTCAAGTGCCAGATCAATTGTATATTATGGTGATTTTCATGATGCAGTAAAAGATAGGATACGGAGAGCTGTTATGACACAAGAACAGCAACAGTCTGTATATATGCTGTATTTATGGAGGCAGTAGACACCATACATAAACAAGCATGGAATAATTATTGTATGGAAGCCAACATGTAAAGGTCATTACAGTAGAACTTAGAACAAAAATTACGTCTCCAAATGTTCATATAGTTCTTAATCATAAATTGGTTTACTAAGTTACTGATGATTTATAATCATTGACATGACTGTTATTAGTTTTGAAACATTGTAGACTAACCCGTAGACTTGGTGTCGCCGAAGCAGACATCACGTACTGGCGTTCTTAGGTGATTACAAATTACCCAACGTGTATTGATGTCATACTCCCATGACATACTCATACTCGTATGAAATTACTTGTTCCACTGTCTAAAATGATGGTTGGCAAATACAATGTATCAACTTAGAACTATTAACAGAACACATTAAAAGCGTTTAAATCCTTCAAGCAAAGTCCAATCATTTAAATGCAGTGATATTTTATTGCTTGGCAACACAGCATCTCCCGTTGCCTGGAAACGTAGATGAGGAGTTCAAATGATTTACTATCGAGGGGGTTTTCAGTTGAAGCATAATTATAAATCAAACACTGCCAGTTACCTTGGAATTTTTCAAAATTTTAGTACCAGTAAAAATCACTATAAACTGACCATGAATACCGCTATCTTCTAACCAATTTCCCATGGATCATTGCAATTTCCCTAACATAGTTGCCAATGTTGTTTTTTAGGACTTCAGTGATTGGGATTCAAACAAAATGACCATTTTCACAAGGGGCGTTTATTGTAAAAATGGTATTGCTCATCGCCTCTTCATTTGCACAATGTAAAAGAAAATATCTACAATATACACTTGTTTTAAATTGTTCATTCTACCTACATACCATGTATGTAATATTGAGAAAGAAAATCCAAATACACATATCTCATATTATGAGACTATATTTTGAATATCAACAGAATAAGTTGCCATGGAAATGTGCCACATTTCTACACATATAGACCAAGTTATGCTAAACTCATCTCTGATGTAAGTTCTTTGGCATAGAGAACATGTTACACCAGCACAGAGCGACATAAATATGGCAAAGGCAACAGCGATGACAATCCACAAAAGGTGTTGTAAGTGTATTGATGTCCTGAGTTTATCTTATTTCAGCAGCAGACAGGCTTGCAATGTTTGTTAAATTTTAAAGGGCGGCAGTCGTCGTGCCACGTCCTGTTCGATATGGAACTCATAGCGATGTATACAATGCGTGTAAAATATATTGTTTATTTACATGAAATTCGATGACCACCACGCTTTAAGGTGTCAGTTAAGGTGGTTTTGTTATAATTATTGATAATATTACCTGTTTATTGAGCATTCTCGCCACCATAGAAGAGTTACTGGTAAATGATGTGTCATCAGCTGCTTGTTCTAATAACTCAAACTCCTTCAGTTCCTCTTGTTCTACCTGTAACACCAATTTATTAAAGAATGCTTAAAACTCCTCGAAAGGAATTAAAATGGTTATATAACAAAGAAAACATGCACTCACCTACAAAAGTCACAAGAATATACGAACAATAAGCCACCCCAGTCCCAAATGCAGCAAGTAGGAAAACCATACATGTGACTGTTTTAAGAAGTCCATGTAAAATTGAGTGGACGGGCATTCAGTATTACTACATTAATACTAATAACTTTGTCAACAGAAAAGCTAATAAAAAAGCCATCAAGATCCGAGCATAACTTAACATTTAGCTAGCTTAGCTTGATTTTAAAATTGCTATATATATAAAATGTCTCATAATAACATAGACAAATACTAAAAAAATTACCGGTAAGTTGAAATTATGGATGACAATGATACTCTAAAAATTATAAGTTTCTATGAAAAAGGTATAGCCAGATGATAGCCAGGTTAGATGTTACATCCTGACTGTACTGTACTTTACAGTACTAGAAGGCTGACAGATTTACAATAAGCCTTCAATAAGAGCTTGACATTTTTGTGACTGATAAAAGTAAGGTCAATTTACCAGTATGGCCCTCTGCTACTCAAGCAAATTAATAAAGCCATGGCAACGGGGAAACTAATGGTGATGTATTCCCTGGGTCACTGATAACTATCTATCCAGAATATGAGGTATCCATGTGAACCTTGTAGTAATACCGTGTGTACCTTGTAGTAATACCATGTGTACCTTGTAGTAATACCATGTGTACCTTGTAGTAATACCGTGTGTACCTTGTAGTAATACCGTGTGTACCTTGTAGTAATACCGTGTGTACCTTGTAGTAATACTGTGTGTACCTTGTAGTAATACCGTGTGTACCTTGTAGTAATACCTTGTAGTAGTACCGTGTGTACCTTGTAGTAATACCGTGTGTACCTTGTAGTAATACCGTGTGTACCTTGTAGTAATACCGTGTGTACCTTGTAGTAATACCATGTGTACCTTGTAGTAATACCATGTGTACCTTGTAGTAATACCATGTGTACCTTGTAGTAGTATCATGTGTACCTTGTAGTAATACCATGTGTACCATGTAGTAATACCATGTGTACCATGTAGTAATACCATGTGTACCATGTAGTAATACCATGTGTACCATGTAGTAATACCATGTGTACCTTGTAGTAATACCATGTGTACCATGTAGTAGTACCATGTGTACCATGTGTACCTTGTAGTAATACCATGTGTACCTTGTAGTAATACCATGTGTACCTTGTAGTAATACCATGTGTACCTTGTAGTAATACCATGTGTACCTTGTAGTAGTACGATGTGAACCTTGTAGTAATACCATGTGAACCTTGTAGTAATACCATGTGTACCATGTAGTAGTACCATGTGTACCATGTAGTAGTACCATGTGTACCTTGTAGTAATACCATGTGTACCTTGTAGTAATACCATGTGTACCATGTAGTAGTACCATGTGTACCTTGTAGTAATACATTGTGTACCTTGTAGTAATACATTGTGTACCTTGTAGTAATACCATGTGTACCTTGTAGTAATACCATGTGTACCTTGTAGTAGTACCATGTGTACCTTGTAGTAATACCATGTGTACCTTGTAGTAATACCATGTGTACCTTGTAGTAATACCATGTGTACCTTGTAGTAATACCATGTGTACCTTGTAGTAATACCATGTGTACCTTGTAGTAATACCATCTGTACCTTGTAGTAATACCATGTGTACCTTGTAGTATTACTATGTGTACCTTGTAGTAATACCATGTGTACCTTGTAGTAATACCATGTGTACCTTGTAGTAATACCATGTGTACCTTGTAGTAGTACCATGTGTACCTTGTAGTAATACATTGTGTACCTTGTAGTAATACCATGTGTACCTTGTAGTAATACCATGTGTACCTTGTAGTAGTACCATGTGTACCTTGTAGTAATACCATGTGTACCTTGTAGTAATACCATGTGTACCTTGTAGTAATACCATGTGTACCTTGTAGTAATACCATGTGTACCTTGTAGTAATACCATGTGTACCTTGTAGTATTACCATGTGTACCTTGTAGTATTACCATGTGTACCTTGTAGTATTACCATGTGTACCTTGTAGTAATACCATGTGTACTTTGTAGTAATACCATGTGTACTTTGTAGTAATACCATGTGTACCATGTAGTAATACCATGTGTACCTTGTAGTAATCAACCCAACATACATTCCCACCCGACAGCACCAACGATTCCAAACTAGCACAAATACATGTAACATGCAAACCAACCTGTGTGATCCAAAACTACACTCAAATCAATTTTGAAAGTAACAACGACACATGCAAAACATCCCACTTCATCTACATCACACCAACATTACCTCAGCTTGTTGTTGCAAATCTCTCATCCGATTCTGAAAAGATACTTCCATGGTATCATTGTGTTTTGATGGGGTTTCTTGTGAAATATAATCATCTTCACACTTAGATATGGCAGCATTTTTGGCTCTATTTTCTGGAACTAATTTTAATTTAAATGGCAGTGGATGTTTGAACACATGGTCATCCTGCTGTGGTCTGGAAACTACTTTCCTTGGTACCTGTGAATAAACAATAAATCCATCAATCCTATGTTACATCAACACAATCAAATAATAATGGTCATTATATATTTAAACAAGCAGCCTGTTGGCTGAGATAACTCCGCTGTTAGCAATGCACATTGCAATTAAAGAACAGAAGATATCATTAGAAAATGAACAATATGTATAGTATCAAAGCAATCAGACTTGCTGTTTTCAACAAGAATTCAAAAATATCACTTTTCATCAAAAATATTCATCAAAATTAGATAATTGAAGATATCACCATGAAATGAAAAAATCTGGAAGAGGTCCACATGTAGTACCTATACATTTAATGAAGAAATCTAAAGAGAGGTCTACCCAAAGTACATATGACAAAAATATTCACCAAAATTAGAGAATTAAATACATCACAAAATGAACAAATCTGAGAGAGGTCTACCCAAGATACATATACACCAAGTATTAAAGCATTCAGGCTTGTGTTTTCAAGAAGAAGTCGAAAAAGTAAAACATTGACACGGACGACACCGACGGACAATCACTCATATAATAAGCTTGCTCGACAAAGTTGACGCGGACGACGGACGCAGACAGACGACGAACAATCACTTATACTCCACTCGACAAAGTTGACAGCGGAGCTAAAAATGAAAATAATGGATTTTACATGGTAGAAGCACACCTGTGTGAAACAGTGCAAATGAGATGAGAATTGTTTGATACTCTAAAGCATTCCTACCATGAATGGAGCATATCCTGCAGGCAGTGTAAACCCAACCTGAACCTAATAAACTAAGGTCTTACGGCTTGAATTCATCATAAACATGTGCCTGTCCGTTATACACAGAATTAAGTACGACATAAAAACGAGCCATTCAATAGTTTTCAAATACTTTATAACTGAGAGATAAATCACAAAAGTACAAACAATCGTATTGTTTCAGGTTGGTTTAAATATTTTAGAAATTGCTTGTGTTAACACTTTAGTCAATATTACATTTAATGGTCTTTGGTTAATGGTTGTAGTCTGGCTGGCTTTTTGGTGAGGCAAATATGGGCATGTAAGGTCACTGGTGTAGAGTCGTAGTCTAGTTGGCTGTCCAGTGAGGCAAATATGGGCATGTAAGGTCACTGGTGTAGAGTCGTAGTCTGGCTGGCTTTTTGGTGAGGCAAATATGGGCATGTAAGGTCACTGGTGTAGAGTCGTAGTCTAGTTGGCTGTCCAGTGAGGCAAATATGGGCATGTAAGGTCACTGGTGTAGAGTCGTAGTCTAGTTGGCTGTCCAGTGAGGCAAATATGGGCATGTAAGGTCACTGGTGTAGAGTCGTAGTCTAGTTGGCTGTCCAGTGAGGCAAATATGGGCATGTAAGGTCACTGGTGTAGAGTCGTAGTCTAGTTGGCTGTCTAGTGAGGCAAATATGGGCATGTAAGGTCACTGGTGTAGAGTCGTAGTCTAGTTGGCTGTCCAGTGAGGCAAATATGGGCATGTAAGGTCACTGGTGTAGAGTCGTAGTCTAGTTGGCTGTCTAGTGAGGCAAATATGGGCATGTAAGGTCACTGGTGTAGAGTCGTAGTCTAGTTGGCTGTCCAGTGAGGCAAATATGGGCATGTAAGGTCACTGGTGTAGAGTCGTAGTCTAGTTGGCTGTCCAGTGAGGCAAATATGGGCATGTAAGGTCACTGGTGTAGAGTCGTAGTCTAGTTGGCTGTCTAGTGAGGCAAATATGGGCATGTAAGGTCACTGGTGTAGAGTCGTAGTCTAGTTGGCTGTCTAGTGAGGCAAATATGGGCATGTAAGGTCACTGGTGTAGAGTCGTAGTCTAGTTGGCTGTCCAGTGAGGCAAATATGGGCATGTAAGGTCACTGGTGTAGAGTCGTAGTCTAGTTGGCTGTCCAGTGAGGCAAATATGGGCATGTAAGGTCACTGGTGTAGAGTCGTAGTCTAGTTGGCTGTCTAGTGAGGCAAATATGGGCATGTAAGGTCACTGGTGTAGAGTCGTAGTCTAGTTGGCTGTCCAGTGAGGCAAATATGGGCATGTAAGGTCACTGGTGTAGAGTCGTAGTCTAGTTGGCTGTCCAGTGAGGCAAATATGGGCATGTAAGGTCACTGGTGTAGAGTCGTAGTCTAGTTGGCTGTCCAGTGAGGCAAATATGGGCATGTAAGGTCACTGGTGTAGAGTCGTAGTCTAGTTGGCTGTCCAGTGAGGCAAATATGGGCATGTAAGGTCACTGGTGTAGAGTCGTAGTCTAGTTGGCTGTCCAGTGAGGCAAATATGGGCATGTAAGGTCACTGGTGTAGAGTCGTAGTCTAGTTGGCTGTCCAGTGAGGCAAATATGGGCATGTAAGGTCACTGGTGTAGAGTCGTAGTCTAGTTGGCTGTCCAGTGAGGCAAATATAGGCATGTAAGGTCACTGGTGTAGAGTCGTAGTCTAGTTGGCTGTCCAGTGAGGCAAATATAGGCATGTAAGGTCACTGGTGTAGAGTCGTAGTCTAGTTGGCTGTCCAGTGAGGCAAATATGGGCATGTAAGGTCACTGGTGTAGAGTCGTAGTCTAGTTGGCTGTCCAGTGAGGCAAATATAGGCATGTAAGGTCACTGGTGTAGAGTCGTAGTCTAGTTGGCTGTCCAGTGAGGCAAATATTGCAGTGTAATGCTATATAATTTGGGAGGTAAGTACCAATACAAGAGCATCTACAATACAAGTGCATATTGTATACTAAATTATTAAAATATTACATATTTTGACCTCAAAAACACTTCTGTAATTTATGTAAAGGAAGAGCAGGAGCAGCTCTGTGTAGAGCGCCGATGAAAACCCATTATATTGATCTCTATGTCTTTCTGGATCACTTAACGATGTCATTCCGGGACTCAAATATAGAGTACCGGGTACCGGTAGTTTCCAAGCTTCTGGTGTAGCTGAATTTATTTAATTTGCCTTAGAACTGGTGACCATGCTGCACCACTGGTTTGATTTCCTATTCTCCCCTACTTACATATATTTGTAATAGAGCAAATACGGTAATAGTTAACACAATTGAAAAAGTGAACTGAATTTTATCTATACGAAGCATGTTTCTTGGGTTAAACTTAATTTTATGAAAGCCACTGTGACTTCCAATCTCAGTAACATTTTTACCTATGCTGACATGCAAAATCATGGAAGTTTGTTTTCCTATAAAGCTGCCACTGATGTAGAATTACCGAATATCAACATGCAATCAATAATCTGCATTTGTTCTATAAATCGCAAATAGTACGTCAGGTACAGGAGAAAAAACAAGACTGTCCTACAGCCAGGTCAGAGGGTAATGTACAAACATGACTCCTTCAATGAAACAGATGTGCAACCCTCCTCCTTCAGAAACTGAAAATTAAAAGATTGATTTTCAACACATCCCTTCTTAAATAACTCTGAGAACTCAAAGTCAGCCAGGCTTGACTGAACATGTGTGTGTGTAGCCTTTTTTAGTGTGAAATCACAACATTGTACACATCGGTGTGAATGAACAGATGAGACAGAATGCAATGGCATGAAAGAACAATAGCATGAATCAAAACTCTTCAAATAGGATAGCAGCAGTCTTGTAGACCAAAGGTTATAAAAAGTTGAACATGTGACCTTTGACCCTGACCTTCCCTCCATTTATCTCTCAACAAGAAACAATTAGGTACATTGAAATGCAAGAAGGCGTTCTATTTCAAACCCTTTTTAAAACTTGATTTTCTCTGCAAGTGAGATTTTAATGCAGTGAAATATTAATCTCACCTTTGGTGATGTACTCTGTGAATCTTTCATCTTTTTTGGCAGTGATGTTGGTTGATCAGTGGATCCATTTCCCTTTTTATGCAGATCATGATCAAACTTGGCAGTTGATTTCTTTTCAGCAGTATCTTGTTTGACAACAGCGTCTTGAACTTTGGCAGTTGATAAATTTTGTGAAGATATTTTGGATTTCTTTCCTGCAAGGCCGAATCGACCTATACCTTGTCCTTTTCTAAGAAATGGTTTTTTTGATTGAGTGTCTACAGATTTGATGTCTTTACTCTACAAGAGAAAAACACCCAGTTAATTGATTATTGGCCCTTTTCGTTACCTCAAGTTTCTGAAAATAATTGGGTGCAAGTTTTTATTGTTTTTATTTGAGAGGAGTAGAAGTGTTTTAATTTCTCATTCTCATGTGAGAGGAATTGACAGACCTTTTCTCTCAACATTTATGATAACAAATACTGTAAAATACCTTATTTTCACTTAGAACTAATTTTTGCTATTTTCGCTTAGAACTAATTTTTGCTATTTTTGCTGAAGGAATGATTCAGTGAAAATAAAATCCAGCGAATAAACTTTTTTCCCTATATTTTACATTCAAGTCGTCAAAAATCAGTGAAAATGAATTCTATACGAAACACCAAAAAGTCTTTTCAGCGAAAGTATTTTACAGTATTTAGCATTTAATTTTCACAGTTCAACCCCACAGTTGTATTTGATGGTCGTCACCATTACCAACGATAATTCCTATGTTTTTGGGATATATAGCAACTAGCAGTTTGACATTTAATATTTGCATTTGATTTACTACAAAAACAAACACGTTTTACAAATTAGTTACTTTGGGGGCTCACTCAATATGTCAAAATGTCATGCCATCCATGTTTTCTTTTCATTTGTCAATACTAATTTCATTACTATTTATTAAAATGAGTGCAATATTTTTTTCTACCAAAAGTTAAATGATAATATTGCAAATTTGTATGTATTTTTCTATAATTTCTTTGTTAATTTTGAACCTAATAATTTTTATTGGCTGCAGGGCTTGTTAACATTTTTGAAAAAAAAAAATGCAAAAAATGATGCGGCTTTGATATGTGAAAGCCAAACCACATTAATCTTGAGACCTCCCACCCACCCACTTCTCATCTGAAACTGTCATTTTTCTTACCTGTGATTCTAACTGTAGTTGTTCCTCCAGGAGTTCTTCAAATGTTTTTATTCTGCCCCCAGCAGACACTGCACTGACAGGAAGTTCATCAAACTCAATCTGATCCTTGGCTTCCTTATTGACTTCTAACTTCTAGTATAAAAACAAAACAAAAACAGAATACTGAGAAGGATGAAAAATATAAATTCTTCAGAATTAGTTCATTATCTATAGTCATTACTTATACATGTATGTGCCTGTATTTTCAATTGACAAATCATTCGTACATGGCGAATGCATAATCCTGAATACTGCAGAAGATACAACAAAACATGTATTGAGTAATCCTGGATACTGCAGAGGATACAACAAAACATGTATTGAGTAATCCTGGATACTGCAGAGGATACAACAAAACATGTATTGAGTAATCCTGGATACTGCAGAGGATACAACAAAACATGTATTGAGTAATCCTGGATACTGCAGAGGATACAACAAAACATGCATTGAGTAATCCTGGATACTGCAGAAGATACAACAAAACATGTATTGAGTAATCCTGGATACTGCAGAGGATACAACAAAACATGTATTGAGTAATCCTGGATACTGCAGAGGATACAACAAAACATGTATTGAGTAATCCTGGATACTGCAGAGGATACAAAAAAACATGTGTTGAGTAATCCTGGATACTGCAGAGGATACAACAAAACATGTATTGAGTAATCATGGATACTGCAGAAGATACAACAAAACATGTATTGAGTAATCCTGAATACTGCAGAGGATACAACAAAACATGTATTGAGTAATCCTGAATACTGCAGAAGATACAACAAAACATGTATTGAGTAATCCTGGATACTGCAGAAGATACAACAAAACATGTATTGAGTAATCCTGGATACTGCAGAGGATACAACAAAATATGTGTTGAGTAATCCTGGATACTGCAGAGGATACAACAAAACATGTGTTGAGTAATCCTGGATACTGCAGAAGATACAACAAAATATGTGTTGAGTAATCCTGGATACTGCAGAGGATACAACAAAACATGTGTTGAGTAATCCTGGATACTGCAGAGGATACAACAAAACATGTATTGAGTAATCCTGGATACTGCAGAGGATACAACAAAACATGTGTTGAGTAATCCTGGATACTGCAGAGGATACAACAAAACATGTATTGAGTAAACCTGGATACTGCAGAGGATACAACAAAACATGTATTGAGTAATCCTGGATACTGCAGAGGATACAACAAAACATGTGTTGAGTAATCTTGGATACTGCAGAGGATACAACAAAACATGTATTGAGTAATCCTGGATACTGCAGAGGATACAACAAAACATGTGTTGAGTAATCTTGGATACTGCAGAGGATACAACAAAACATGTATTGAGTAAACCTGGATACTGCAGAGGATACAACAAAACATGTATTGAGTAATCCTGGATACTGCAGAGGATACAACAAAACATGTGTTGAGTAATCTTGGATACTGCAGAGGATACAACAAAACATGTATTGAGTAAACCTGGATACTGCAGAGGATACAACAAAACATGTATTGAGTAAACCTGGATACTGCAGAGGATACAACAAAACATGTATTGAGTAAACCTGGATACTGCAGAGGATACAACAAAACATGTATTGAGTAATCCTGGATACTGCAGAGGATACAACAAAACATGTATTGAGTAATCCTGGATACTGCAGAAGATACAACAAAACATGTATTGAGTAATCCTGGATACTGCAGAGGATACAACAAAACATGTATTGAGTAATCCTGGATACTGCAGAGGATACAACAAAACATGTATTGAGTAATCTTGGATACTGCAGAGGATACAACAAAACATGTATTGAGTAATCCTGGATACTGCAGAGGATAAATAGAACTATTTCACACATGTACCTCAAAACTTTGTATGTTTTGTTTTCATTATTTTTGGACCAATTAATGGAAGGATTACCATAACTTAATATTTTGTGGGGTCAACAACCTTGAGATGAGACTACAGAGAGACTTGAAAGTAGTTTCAGTTTCACACCTTTTATATTTCCCAAAATTAAAACGTTTGCTTGTCATCAAAAAGTTCCAAATCAATCTTGATTTTTCAGTGTAAACATTTTTTTAAATATAATTTTACAGCATTCAAAATCTTGAGTCACTGTGATGTGCTGTCTTAAAATTTCAATAAAACGTAAACTGACATATTTAGAGTAGAAAATAGAGTAGTATATAGTAGTGCAGGCACACGATAAGTACACTCTGATGGCAAGAGCATCTGCTAAACTAAGAAGCATTGCAAGGCAGGGAGAAGAAGCGACATGGCAGATGCATATCAAAGGAACAACAGAAACTAAAAGTAGAAAAAGAATTGCCTTCAAATAGATAAACTATTGTACCCAGGTCAAACGCTTTGTCTACTATCTTAGTTGTGTATTGAAATTTGGTACCACCCAGTTAACAATCCAGATACTTACATCTTGAATAAGAACTAACTTCCCATCCTACAATCTGACCACAAATCCCATTGGATTGTGGAAGTTAATTATAAAAGCCCGCTTATTCTAAACCTCAGTTAAATGTAATCTCAAGGTCAGAAACTAATTTTTTTATAAGGTATAAACAAAAGTGGAATAAACGAAAGGCTTGCCCGATTCAGAAAAAAATTCTAAAGTTTGTAAGTTGATTGCTTCAAGTAGTGTTAATTAAATGATAAATAATAGTGCTTTCAGTTACAGGGAATCTCAGTCAACATTCATTGGGTCAAGAAAAGTACTTCAATGAAAAAAAATTCGACCATCCTCTTTACTGATGCAATGACCTTTTATAGTTTGACCCAATTTTTCGTATCTTATTCATCGTATCTTATTCATGACCACTTAAAAACCCAACCAAGTTTGGCACAGTGAGCAATGCAAACAAGTTGAAATGAACACCTTACACTAAGTAAGTCAACCATACCATATTTCCTAGACTAGAAGCACATGTGCTTAATGTGTAAACGATCCAAGCTGCCCTAACATTATATGTACAATAAGGCGAAGCCATTCAGGATAGTTTAGTTTGTGGTGTATTTATGTCCAAACTAGCACAATGATATTGTTGGTTATATGAGAGTAAAGCAAATAACTTTAACCCCTTCAGCCAGCCCCATGACTTGTCCAAATAAAGTTTAAACCACAACTGTTGACCTTGTATGGCCTATATTTTTTTAGATTTCAAGCTATTTTATACTGCAAATGTTTTTTTTCATATAAACCTACCAATAAATGTCTAACATATTAATTTAAAAGTAACGTATTTATCTGAAACATAATCCAACGTAAAAATTACCTTTAAAACTAATGTGCTAGTATAAATAAGTGTTTTTCTAGAGCACAAATTAATAGAATACAAATTAACAGCTGTAGGTTTAGCAAGAACTCAAATCTGCCAGAAATAATGGCCAAGATGGACATTTGAAAAACAAGGTACTCTTGTTTTCCCAAAAATATATAATGTAAGTTAATATGATTAGAATAATTTAGGCACAATCAGAAATCCAAAATTACGTAACTCAGAACTTAGACGATCTGGCAGGCTTGTACTAACACATGAATTTACCCATCAGGTCACTTATGGCATCAATATAATAGCAGTGATGAATTTTCAACCTTTCACAACTTGGCGTCAAGTCATTACACTGTCGGATACTTTCTGATTCTATCGGGGAAATATTTTATATCCATTGTTTTAAAGCACTTTTTTTCTTTGCCATGTAGTTACGTTTATGTCTGAGTAAAAAAGTTAATGTTTTGTTGGTAGGATGTGTTGTGATCTCCAGTTGGGATCACTGGAGATGTATTTTTTACAAATTCACTTGCAAATTATTTATGTGTTATGTTTTGCATAGTTAGACCACGAATTAAGTGAATAGAAATTTAAATCTTTTTTTTGAACAATTAAATTAATACAATGCATTCAATATTTTTTTGTTAGTAGAGACCGCAATTTTATTTGGTACCAAGTATAGATAAGTCTTGATATCTATCTACCCAAAAATATGGACCTTTTTCTACCAAAATGTGTATCTGTACCCAGAAATCTGGAACTCTATCTACCCATCAACCTAGCCAGACCTTTATCTACCCAGATATCTAGACCTTTATCTACCCAGAAATCTGAACCATTATCTACCCAGAAATCTGGACCTTTATCTACCCAGAAATCTGGACCTTTATCTACCCAGAAATCTGGACCTTTATCTACCCAGAAATCTGGACCTTTATCTACCCAGAAATCTGGACCTTTATCTACCCAGAAATCTGGACCTTTATCTACCCAGAAATCTGGACGTCTATCTACCCAGAAATCTGGACCTCTATCTACCCAGAAATCTGGACCTCTATCTACCCAGAAATCTGGACCTCTATCTACCCAGAAATCTGGACCTCTATCTACCCAGAAATCTGGACCTCTATCTACCCAGAAATCTGGACCTTTATCTACCCAGAAATCTGGACCTTTATCTACCCAGAAATCTGGACCTTTATCTACCCAGAAATCTGGCCCTTTATCTACCCAGAAATCTGGACCTTCATCTACCCAGAAATCTGGACCTTCATCTACCCAGAAATCAGGACTTTCATCTACCCAGAAATCTGGATCTTCATCTACCCAGAAATCTGGACCTTCAACTACCCAGAAACCTGGACCTTTATATACCCAGAAATCTGGACCTTTATCTACCCAGAAATCTGGACCTTTATCTACCCAGAAATCTGGACCTCTATCTACCCAGAAATCTGGACCTCTATCTACCCAGAAATCTGGACCTCTATCTACCCAGAAATCTGGACCTCTATCTACCCAGAAATCTGGACCTTTATCTACACAGAAATCTGGACCTTTATCTACCCTGAAATCCGGACCTTTATCTACCCAGAAATCTGGACCTGTATCTACTCAGAAATCTGAACCTTTGTCTACCCAGAAATCTGGACATTTATCTACCCAGAAATCTAGACCTTTCTCTACCCAGAAATCTGAACCGATATGTAGCCAGGAACCATTAAACAACAACAATTCTGGCAACAACAATGTTCATTAAAAACCAGTTTTGTAAAAATCTTGAATTAAAACAAAGTTCTAAATTATTGTCCAATGTTTGAAGTTCTAACCATGAGGAATACTGTCATATATTACACACAGCATAAACACATATTTAAATATATTAAACATTAACATTTTAAAAGTTTATGCAAGTTTCAACATTGGCACTGTACAAGCATTGACCCAAAGTTAATTAAATTACATAAGAATGAGTTAGCAAAAGTAGCAAGAATATACTTCAGAAATAGAACTGCCCAACTGATTGCAAACATACCTTATTCAAATTCCTTTCATTATCAGAGCTGATTGCCATGGTTACTTGTGTCTGTTCTTTGGTATGCTTGTCCTCTGAAGGCATGTCACTGAATTCAGAAGCTGTGTCAGGGAGTGGTTCTACCCCCTCCATTACAGTGCTACTCTGTATATCACTGGCTGAATCAAATTCAGACTCTTCTTGGTCATCCTCAACAGGCAGTGATGAGGGGAAGGTTGGCTGCAAATGGAAGAGCTGAAATCAGTTTGGCAGAAACAGACTTTTTAAATCTTTCCAAAACAGTTTGGAAGTTTGGATCACGTTACTTTTCATCCCAATGAATACAACACTTTTGTCAACTATCACAACAATCAAAATTAACAAGAAACAAGTCATTGTCAATGACACGTCCCCGTTCCGTTCATATTTGAGTGACATATACATTCAAAGCAGATCATGACCGAAATGCACCTGCATATGTACAACACATTGTGCTAAATCTGAACAAAATCCATCCATGCATGACTGAGATCCGGTTCTGGAATTGTGAAAATACGTGATTTTGATGCATTTTCGGCCTTAAAATGGCCATCATTTCGCTATTGTTAAGCAGATCATGAAACAAATGCACATATCTATTTGTGACATGATGTACCATGTGTGTGTGAAGTTTGAACTTGATCAATCCAGACATGTCTTGGATACGGATCCAGAACTGAATTCTTTAACAAAATGGCCGCCAGTCGGCCAATTCGAACTTGATCCGAAAAAAAAAGACGTGCATCAAGGTCCTATTATGTTTAATGGTATGTACCAAATTTGAACAAAATCCATCCATGCATAACTGAGATACGGGTCCGGAATGGTGAAAATGTGCGATTTCAATGCATTTTCGGCCTTAAAGCTATCGTTTGGCTATCGTTAATGAGATCATGAAACAAATGCACATACATATTTGTGACATGATGTACCTTGTGTGTGTGAAGTTTGAACTTGATCAATCCAGACATGTCTCGGATACGGATCCAGAACTGAATTCTTTAAAACAAAATGGCCGCCAGTCGGCTATTTCGAACTTGATCCGGAAAAAAAAATGACGTGCATCAAGGTCCTATTATGTTTAATGTATGTACCAAATTTGAATGAAATCCGTCCATGCACAACTGAGATCTGGGTCCGGAATGGTGAAAATGTGCGATTTCAATGCATTTTCGGCCTTAAAGCGGCCCCCATTTGGCTATCGTTAATGAGATCATGAAACAAATGCACATACATATTTGTGACATGATGTACCTTGTGTGTGTGAAGTTTGAACTTGATCAATCCAGACATGTCTCAGATACGGATCCAGAACTGAATTCTTTAAAACAAAATGGCCGCCAGTCGGCTATTTCGAACTTGATCCGAAAAAAAAAATGACGTGCATCAAGGTCCTATTATGTTTAATGTATGTACCAAATTTGAATGAAATCCGTCCATGCATAACTGAGATCCGGGTCCGGAATGGTGAAAATGTGCGATTTTGATGCATTTTCGGCCTTAAAATGGCCGCTATTCGGCTATCGTTAATCGGATCATGAAAAAAATGCATGTGCATATGTCCCATATAATGTGTGATGTATGAGTGAAGTTTGAACTTAATCGGTCCATGCATGTTCGAGATACAGGTGATCACGGACGCACGGACGCACGGACGGACGCACACAGGGCAAAACATAAGTCCCCGTTTTCGGACTGCGTCCGAACGGGGACTAATAAAAAAAAAAAATTCATTAAAATGTACAAAATTTTGCACCACCAAGACCATTTTCCATTCGCTGCAAGATCCTGTATAATGCATGAATGTAAAAACAGGACAAACATTGTAATGACGTCAAAGCATTCTGTGGGATTTGACAAATACGCAAATATATTGGGATTTTTTCACGCTTAATAATGTGATGTACACATTTGATAATGATCAATTTTGATGAAGGGAGGATATTTCAAACCAATATTCCCCACACAATGATTGACATATTGAGCTATAAAATTCAAACTCAAAAATGTAATATTTTCAGCAGAAATTAGGTGTGAACAGAAAATCACCTATTATGTCATTACTTGTCTCACTTTTAACATACAAAAAATACACATAATTAATTTTGCGTATATTGTTGGAGAAAACTGTTATGTCATCACCACCCTCAGAAACCAATACTTGAATGTTAGATATTGTTAGTAATTTGATGGCATTATTGGGGAGTAAAATTCGGAACAATCACTGTGATTCCATGTCCGGGGGAAACCCATGGAAATGTTCACTGATCCAATTTACTTAATTTCCCCGATGCCATAAAAAGCATAATCTCACAAAATTTACACTGTAGTTTGTTTGAAATTTTCAAGTCATGGAAAATAACGAATAATTAAAATAAAACGTATAACATAGTGAACTGGAAAAGTCCTTGAACGAATTGAGAATTAATGCAATGAGTTTGCCATTATAGAAAACAGAACAGAATAAAGCATACACAGTGGTCGTATTCAAAGTCCAAATCATTAGTTATTGAACCAACCAGACAAGAAAAGTGTCATCTCTTCATGCTCCACTGATTTCTTTCAGTATGAAAAACTTTATTATCTGAAGCTTAACCAGGTCAGGCACATGTTGCAGCAGGGTCAGTGAATACGTACAGAACAGATAAACACGGGCTGGACGAGAGCAAATCGGAATTAAAGAAATGTCCAGTTGTTGTAGAATAGGATACTGTAAGAATAGTGATAGTCTTAAAGCTATGAAATCACCTTTATATGTATAATCTTTGTTACACAGTCACAACTAAAAAAAGTACAAAATGTGTACCGGTAAGACGGGATATACTCAATGTTGTTGGATTAGCCGTGCAAAATGGTACAAAATGGTTTGCAAACTGACAACATTTATCAGTATAATTAGTGAATTATAGACAAACTGAAATAGAAAAACTGTCAAATGTCAAAAACCTTCAGATCAAGTCAGGGTTGATCATCAGACACTACCATACATTTTATTACATCTGTCACAATATATTTACACACCCCTGATATTCAAAATAGCAACATTTTTTGTGTGGCAATGATACATAAATTAATCTACAGTGACTGAAAATAGTGACTGAATTTTGTCCAGAGCGTTGGTGTTTCAATGTCGAAAGTCAAAACAATGTTTACAAATAATATTGCAAGAGAAACTGTAGATATACAAAACATTTACAGATGTTCTACCACAAATGAGAAGATTATTTATCTAAAATTTTTGCATTCGTTGCCTACAAAATGTCAGACTACCAGACGTTCGACAGTTGCCTAGTCAGGCTTCCATGAAGAAAAATTTTATTTCGAGCCCTGTAATATATATTGCAACATCAAATCAATAGTTGTACGAGAAATACCAACAGACAATGCCTGGATGAAAGGGGTGAAGGTGTTTGGGAGGGAAATAAGATGTGCATTGCAAGGCAAGAGCCATGTGCTCAGATGGTAACGAACAAAGGCATGATGAATAGAACGCATGAATAAGATTGAAAGCCCTCAAATACTCTCAGATGTTTATAGCTTAACCTCCTTTACTTTGTACTTTTTTTTATGATCACTACTTATAGTGAAGATTTAGAATGCGAAACGAGATTGTATGCAGGTAGGGCGAGCAATTAAAATAACGGTAAAGGACGGCAACGTAACGATCCCTATCATAGCAGCATTTACTGAGTAGACACCATGTTAAATATCAACATCATTCAACAAACATACAGTTCTAGACATTCTTAGACACAGTCTATAATGAAACCATGGCAACATAGTGTTCAGTGTTACACAATGTGACACATTTTTTCACCCACACATATCCATTCATTTCAAAAAGGTAAACAGATAATGAAGACGAACTTTCAAACCTTGTACACACAATTTACTTGAGTGTAAAAGTCATTTAACGATGAAATGTTAGATTATAATTAATTAACATAAATTATTTGATACTTGATATTTGAATTTTTCATGTTCAGACAGGTTTATAGTTGGTAATAGCATTGTTCATGAACTGAACTTTATTCAATCCACACTTGTATGTGATTGTTACATCCTAGCTTTTACAGTAATCTACTGTACTAGAAAGAACACTGGCGTGAGTAGAGCAGCAGAAAAAGAGGTTGAAATGTCAGGAGTGGAAGACCAACGTATTTAGGTGACTAGAGTGGAAAACCTAGTGGTGGTGTGGACACAGAGTCAAAGATACGAAGATTAAGGTGACTAGAGGGAGTATCAGACCTGGAGGTTGAGAGGACTAGAGTTTAAGACCTGGAGGTTGAGGGGACTAATTATTATCTGTATTATACCTTGATATACATCTAGATAACTCACCTGTGCTGGGTACTGATGTAAGACATCATCTTGCACTGGAGGAAATAAACCTTTAGCACCACCAGAAGCAGCATTGGCAAGAATATGAGGTATTGTACTAGGGTTCTGTGATGATAACTGTGTTGGTTTATGAGATGATTGAGAACTAGAAGAACCTGTAAAATATCAAGATAGCATCAAACCCTTGAAGCAAGAAAGGAGGAAAACATTGATAGATAAAATGTCACAGAATGCTATCAACTTGTATTTTTGATCTGGGAAATATAATAAGCTTAACATGACAAAAGTTGCTATATAACATTGGGAATAATTGCAGAAAGTGACAAAATGAGTGTACAAAGCATTTTTCTTACCTCCCCATTGTATCTGTCGTTGTAATGCTATCATACTTTTTACTCTCTCTTGTTCATTTTTAAATTGCTCTAGCTGATCTTTTTGTTGCCGTAGTAATTTGTCCTGTTGTTCTTGTTGCCACTGTTTCAGCTGCTTAAATCTCTGTAATAATTTAGCTTGCTCTTTGGAAGCCTGGTGTTCTAGAACATCTATACTTGTATCTGTAGTCAGAAGAAATTAGATCACTATATATAATCCCACAATATTTTTTCCTAGGTTGATGTCAGCAGAAACAAGTGATTGCCAGAGTTTTGATTCAATCTGAGCCACAGATGAGAATTGATGCTACCGGCTACTAACGGTAATCAAGAGTTCCATGTTCCGAAAAATGTGACTGCGAAGTGCTGAAAGTGGAACTATCATTGCATGTGCACCATATGCTAATTTTATCAACACCTATGTTCTTTTTCACATGAACGCTTTACATGCGCTATGTAACGATTCTGTTCATTCATGATATTTGCTCAAATATATATATATATATCTTTTTTTGAAGAATTGAATTACTGAATTATAATTCTGAAAATTTACACACAAGCTTGCTGAAATGAACCAATTTAACCAAAATTTGTAGTTAATACACCGTGCATGCAGGCTGTGCATATGATATGCATTTTTGATCTGTCTTGTATTATGCCACACTGTGGAGATGCACATCATGCATACAATAATGAGAACTCACCAAACTGACAACTGAGTAGACAGAGGAGTTCCTGGAATTTGTCATGTTAAAGTTTATATATGATTTGTCATCAGCCTGAGCAGTAAACAATCATGATCTTGTCTGAATGACCATGTGTTATTATTTTATCACATCAAATAGACATCTACCATGCACAATCACATCTACCATGTACAATACAATCACATCTACCATGTACAATCACATCTACCATGTACAATCACATCTACCATGTACAATCACATCTGCCATGTACAATCACATCTACCATGTACAATCACATCTACCATGTACAATCACATCTACCATGTACAATCACATCTACCATGTACAATCACATCTGCCATGTACAATCACATCTGCCATGTACAATCACATATACCATGTACAATCACATCTACCATACATACATCACACCCGCTCTCCTACAAAATAACACTTATATTTGAAGTATGCAATATTTTATTTCATGTATTATAACAAGTGATACATTTAATACTCGATAGTAAACATACATTGTTTGCTGAAAAAACTGCAAAATACACACAGTAAATGTTACTTTCAGCCACAGTTACTCTTAACTATGCAATCAGAAATTACAGTATCGCATCAGTCTCTGCTACTCGTTGATCAATACGATCATTGCACTACCTTCATGCATGCATAATTTGCAGTATCCTCGTAATAACCCTGATATTATTCATTTTCATTATTGCTTTTATTTTGTTTCATATAACAAGTTATTGAAGTGTTAATAAAATGTGTCAATTCCAGTAACAAATCTAAGACGATACTTATACTGATATCGTATTAAATAATTTTTGAAATACAAGCAGGCAATCCCCTACTAAAAGTTGTCTTCAAAATAAAATGTACAAAATGGAGTACTTGCATTCACACTTATTCAGTTACAGATGAGGGTCTCATAGTCAAACAAACAGCAGCAATGCAGATGCAATTGAATACCTGGTTGAATGAGTAGTGCACACAATAGTTAGGAAGTCACGATGAGTGAAATATTGGTTTTTATCTTGCTATGACGTGTAGGAATGTTCGAATTAAAAATAAGGCCATGCTACAATAAATGGTAACTGCATTTGCTTTATTGATTCTTTAACATAGACTGATCAACAAAAACATAAGCAGGGGATATAATCAAGGGAATAAATGCACATTCAGACTTAAAGATAAAATATTATTTACATTTCTATTGATAGATACCAACTGTTATGGTGTTTACATGTGTGAACAAATTAACCAAGTGTTGACTCAGGCTAGTTCAGCTAAATCAAAGGTCTGGTCTCAACTCTGAATTCACTGTTTAACCCCGAGGTGAGATATGTGTGAACAAGATCTCAAGACTAAAACAACTTCCATTGACCCTATGTAATGTGGCTTGAAAATGTATGAATAAAAGTTAAATATAAACCGCTGCGACATATTGATAGAACACGGATTTAGTCCACTGATAAAAAATATTTACAAAGTGATATTGCCCTTGAATAGTGATGAATATTAGTGTAGAAACTACTAAACTGAGTTTTCAACTGTTGACTCGCAACGGCCATATCTGATGAATCGATTGACTGTCATGCAACTGAACACTATCTGTCATGAAACTTTGATTGTGAAAAGTTGATGTGTCAAAAAAATGTAAGCAAACTATGCCCTTCTACGTCACTAACTCGTACTCTAGTTTCATTTCAAAAACTGCATCTTTGTGGGGGTTTATGATGCGAAGAATATTGGCGAACTCATTGCAGTAAGCAATATTACTTTAGGCCAATCTCTCCGTCACTACCAAAATTAATCTTTTTAATGCCCACACATCTGTCATAGTGTTCTCAATGTTCCTATAACCGCATTTACAGAAAAAACGCTTGAGATATATTTTTATATATAGTTTCATATGTAATCGATCGTCTATACAATTCTCAAAGTTCTCATCAATTCAGAAAACTGATCAGATCCCCTTGCAACACTACAATCTTCTTCAATAAATCGTCTCCATATTTTAAAACACCAGACACAGACATTGTAAATTTATCAACCACCTGCATAAAATTTCTAAAAGGTTTGGTTACTGGATCAGCACTACTATTCAATATTTCTTGGATCATCATGTCAATATGGAATTTATTTTATTACTAACATTTTATTGTTGTCAACCAATAGAAACTATTTCTAAGGATGCAATAAATTTATTATTATTATTATTATTATTTCTGATAATATTCCCACCCTATGCAATACAATAAACCTACAGTACTTCTGAACATTTCGGTTATAAACTACCACAGGTAATCAGATCAAATAATTTAGGTAAATAATGATAATGAATGTTTGCACTGATTGGTTAGCTTTCCACGTCATGTTGGGACAGTGGGCGTATTTCAGTGATGTAGGATGATGTGTTGCTATCATTTTTTGTCAGTTTGTAACTGTTGCACACAGTCAATGAAATGATGTAAGCTGACCTTTGAACCCAGATAAAAAAGCCAGTTTGGGGAAGGACTAGAACACCAGTGTTTTACACATGTAACCCCCCCTCCCTACCTTGAGATCAATAGCTGACATACTGACTTGTCTTTGCATGTAGCGTCTCCCTATTATTCTTTTTATATTCATGAACAAAGACTGAAAACCAGCAGTGACACATGTAGCTACTATAATATGAAGACACAACAGCATAACTTCAGTGCCAATGGTGAAATACTTTGAGATTTGGCTACAAGTCTTTTTCACCACCAATGACATTTAAAAATATGTCATTCACACAAAAAGGAAAATTCATCATCAGTGTAGCATATTTTAATTTGTTATATGAATATTGTGATTATTTATGTTAACTTTTTTATGTTGATTCACCATAATCAAGTCATCATGACTACCAATACATCTATTTCACCCTCAGTGGAAGCCCAGTTTTAGTTAGGGGAATATTGTTGGCCTTAACTTCTATCTGGTCAAGTCAATGTAAAAGTACATGTAGCTGGCAGGATAAGGGTTTAATAAGTGAAGCACACAAAAACTAAAACAAGTGCTGTTTTAGAACACATGGCGAAACCATTCACTGTTTGAATTGTCTTGCAAAGTGAGAAAACTCCACCCACTATTGCCTAACAATCACAATGTCATTATCTATGTATATTAGACTATCCATTAAAAAGATTGAGTGAGTTTAAGCCAGATAATCTTCTACCAAATTGCCAAGAGATTATTTTGTATAGAGCAATGACATTTTTTCTCCCTTTCAGAATTTGATTCTTTTTGCTAAAAGTTTGCATTTCCAAGGCATTCACTTTCACCGAAAGAGTGTATTCAACTACAGTGCAAACAACTTATTCTATTTTTATTTCTACCCACCCCTAAAAATAATAGTTCCAGCTTTTAGGTGCCACACTCATAGTGCAAACTAGGACGCTTACTATAGTTTTGTTTATTCAGTGATTCTGCCTCATTTACAATCAATGCAAACACTTAAAATGGTTGAAATAGTGGTTGTATCGCCCTTGTTCGATCATCATACATAAACGACCTTCAAGCTAAACTAGGTTAGCACCAGTTTTGATTATAACTTAGATAGCCAAGAAAAAATAATGTTCCCCACTAGCAACAAAGCGAGTTTTGCATACTAGAGAAGAGTCACAGTAAAGACAGTACAGTGGCAGAATAATACCTGGGCCAACTCCCCTTCACCAGTCACCAACAGTGAATTACTTTTAGATTTGGTGACAATGCATTATACCATTTTTATCACTAGGGCAAATATTGGTAACCAACTATGAATTACTCTTAGAAAATAGGCATCATTTAAAAACATAACATATTTTTACTAATTTTTGATAAGTTGAATGTAAAATATAGAAAAAAAGGTATTATCACTGAATTTTATTTTCACTGATTCAACCCTTCTGCGAAAATAGTTCCAACTTTATAGTATTAAAAGCACATCTCTAATAGAAGTGCATATCATTAAAATATTACTTATTTCAACCATAGTAATGTAGAAATGTCAATACTACAGCAATAAATATTGAAATTATGACCATGAGAAGTGAGGTTTGCCTGAAATACCTGTTATTTTGAAGTTAAAGCATTGTACCTTTAACATAATCTGTTAAACCCGAAGTGAAAATTATTAAACATAATTTTAGATACATGTACAAGTATATGTATAATCTGACCTCATTCAAGGTCAGCTACTTGTGATCATGTTTGAAGAAATTCAAACTGTAATAAAAATACACCTTGATGGCCAAGTTTAATTCTGACTTCAGTCAAGTGTGAATAACACGAGTGGATGCCATCAGAGAGAGACCATGTGTTGAATAGGATTCATTAGTACATCATACATAGCGCTTGTATAAGCACTGATAGAATCTTCTACCACCATGCCTTAATGAAACAAACTTAGCTTTTGTGGGTAGTGAGAATGGCACTTCAATACATGAATGTACCGCCTTTGTGTCTATACTGTACATGGTTTCACACACGACCTTGGGAAAAAACAGGTAAGCACTTGCCAATCGGGAGATAGTAAACAGTATAAAAAAACACATGCATAGCTGTGAAATAAACTGACGATCACTAATAATATTAATAAAGTTCTGATTTTCCTGTTAAGTTAACTATGTTCTAAGAGAGAATTGGCACTCAGGTGAGAAGGAGGCATTTATAGAAACTCAACAAAACAACCCACATAAAGATTCATTAACTACTTCTATTCAGTATTTAGTGACAGCTTAAACACAATATACCCTCATCAAGTTAATTGTTTTAGTTCTGCATCAAATGAGAGAAAATGAACAGGATTTCATCGCAAGTCAGTTAACAGAACTATAAAGCATACATAAAAGATTATGAATATCCCTCTCAAAGCATATTTTATGCAACTTGTGAGTGGCAGAGTCTCAAAATGCAATGCACCATTTTTTTTACATTTTTTCCCCAGCATAGACTACATTCTTGCACAGCAAGTGGGTAATTTTGTTCTTACACACATCATAGTATGATTGAATTCCTGATTAGTCCTCCTCACATGGCATGAATGTGGGGAATAACAATCCTCAGTTTAATTCTACTGATCACCTAAAACCAAGAATTCAATGCTTTCAATACACTCTTTTGTCAAGTATATTTCAATTACCCAGATTTTAGCAGACACCTACTTGAGGGCCATTGTCCCCAAGGTTAGTCACACACCAATCTCTCCAATCTTCAGTCATGTGAACTTCACATTACCATATACTATATACCAGCGCACCCATGCTACAACTAGAATCGATTTGAATGGAACAATCTTGCATGGCATTATCACTTACCTAATTTGGGAGATGCTATCTTTTCTTGAAATTCTTTATTAAAGAACTGCGGTAAAGCTCCTTGAAAATTATCACTCGCGTCATAGTCCGTATGAGTTTCGATATTCACATCCATGCTGAGAGGTTCGTGTTTTGAGTTAATGTCCACTTGTTTTGGCAACAAGTTTACTTCTTGTCCTGAGTTTGTATGCACATGTGACAAATCTTTCGTTGGCATTGTAGATAAAGTAGGGGGGTTAAAATCCAATACTACACCAGCTCGGCTATTTGAAGTCCACCTGGATGATGAAGTAATAAATCCTGAAGGTATACATGATGTAGCTACTGGCATCCTACTAAGGTTATCTTGGCCAGTGTCTTCTGATTCCATCTTAATTAGAGCATTATGCCAATATTATGTCAGCTTTGTTCAGTTTTCATCAAGCTACTATGTCTATGGGTAAACTCCTGCAAAATAAAAAAAAGCATGTCCAGTCAGACCCCTACACACACACAACACATGGAACACACAGTTATGACTTAGCATGTGAATGTATACTATGCACCAATGAGTTCATGGTTCCTATCTCTATTCAATATTACTTTTGTCTACATGCATCAACAGTTATTCAATAGCCAAGAACGAGAAAGAAAGATCACCTTAGTTTTCTTTTGAAATAAATGTTACTGATGCATTTCATAGCTACACAAAGTACAATAAAGGTCATAATAGAATTACAAATAGGCTCTAACATAACAACAACAACAACACTAATAATAATGATAAATGATAAAACAAGTAAATCAGTCCAATTTGTATTTCATTATTAAAACAATGAAATAGTACAGCACAGTGATTGTGAATTAATTATCAATATTAAGGACTTAGCCCAGTACCAGTCACCAATGGTGAATTACATTTAGATCAGGCTATATGTACTTTCACTATCAATGAATAAGACCAAACCAACAATTTCTGCCAAAGGAAACATCTAAACCATATTTTTACCAACATTGTCATTTGATTCTTATCATATGGTTATTTTTCTAATTTAAATTGATTTTATTAGAAATACTTATATGTACATTGCATTACCCTGCATCTCCTGATACATCGTTAAATGTTAAAAAATCACAAAAAAGGAGTTCACAACATCAAGTGTCAATTTGAATCAAACAAACTATAAATGTAGCAGGGTTTAATTTACACAGACACAACGACACTAATAAACTGAAATATTTACACATTATTGTGAGACCTACTCCGACAGTTTGGCACCAGTTCACAAAAAGGTTAAGAGATACAAGGTAGTTTGGGCAACAACATGTCTGCAAGTGAGACTAGACTGCATTTTCATTCATATCTTGATGCCGACAATTGACAAATATAACTACTACATCTGATATAATAAACTTCAAGTATATCAAACTCTACCAGCCTGTCTACATCTTTCACTGACAGGGTAAGTTCATTTTGATAATCTCAAACTGGTCCTAAGTTCAATTGTGGACCTACAATCCCTGCAGCTGTGGTTAAAGACCAAGAGATTACACTGGATTTACCGGTATGTACATATCATTGAAAGATAACAGTGTGAACTCAGCAATAGACATAGTATTAGCAGTGCTGTGACATGTGTAATTACTTCACAGACTCAGTAAAGCTGATCAGCCACTGGGCATCTTACAAGTCATTGAAATTTCTATTATACTGAAACAAAACGCATTTAAACACAAACTAGGGGTAACAAAAGATCCTGGATAAATAAATTAATGAAGATCAGTTAAATCTATTGTGCTTAATATTTTTAACAGCTAAAGCCTTTATAAATCGGTGAAAATCATAGTTAAATTTACACATACTCAGTCAAACAGTTCCTGCAGCCACTTTGTGCTATCGTAGTGACAGCTACATGTAATATGTATGCAAGATTATTTTTTTTGACAATTTTATGTTTGTGAGTGTTCAATGTGTACCTAAAAAGATCAATTCTTGAACTAAATGCTGCACTTTGCATGGCATACCCAGGACGCAACTCTACACTGTCAAATGTGTTGACTTCTTTATAACAACATGCCCTGGTAACTTAATGCCACAAGGAAAACTGAACCTCTTTGAAATACCGTAAACGAGAAAGTTCACAGTACATGAACATTTACACTACAGTCTACACCAGTGACCCTATGGCTCCCAGATATTAAGTTTTTTTTCCTCGGCAAGTCAGAAGCGTTTACTTTAAAAATCAGCGACGTGCAAGTCTCTTTTTAGATCCATGGTTAAACAGAGGTAATACCAGTAGCAATTCGCGGTACGACCATAACGTAGCGGTTCAATACACGGCAACATACGGGTAGCGACTACACGAGTCCAACTTTTATTATCATAAGAGAGATCCGCTGTGTAAGTTATACTCAATGAAGTTTGATGCATACTTTACAATTACAACTTTTTATACGTAAACACTGAACAACATAATTATTTAAGTAATATGTGTGCACTGGTCATTTGTCCCAAACATAAGCTTACGACATTACCTTGCGTCGGGAGGAGGTATCTCGGCAGTGAAGCCGGGCAGTGAAGTACCACAATAGTCCAACGCTGGGTTAGATTCGTAACGGCTCTGTAAAAGTTAACTTACAGTTACACGCGACTCCGACAATTGACTTGTATGCAACAAAATATATGGATATGTCGTAAACAGTTAAATAAGTACGCAACACAGGCGACAGCTTAAGATTTCACACTAGATCAAATCACAGATATGTACATTTTACCTGCGTAATTAGCATTCAAATGTCTGCACACGGTTTCAGTGTAAACACGCACCACGCCGCGCCATTTTTCAACTTGCGACCTTTGAACCTCTCACAAGTTTTGAATGCTGCATCGCATTTGGTAGTTTAAATTTATCATCTAATTTCTCAAATGACAGGTACAATTAAATTATAATTTAATATATACAATAATATGCAAATAATCTCCCCCAAAAAGTGAGAAATCTGAGTTGGCATTAAGTTTTGCTCAACAAAAAAAAACATTCTTCTGAACGAGGGTAACCCAATGACCTCTTGTTTCTCGTAAGGGGTGGCGCTGTTCAAGAAAAACTTCTTCAGCTTCGTTTGACGTTTTCCATCGAAAGAAACTTCTCGGGTCTTCCATGGATGATGTAATCAAGAAACGCTGGTTGGGAAATGTCGACATTGTGTTTGTGACTTGAATTATTTCTCGTATCGTATCGTTTGCACCAGCATTTCACAGGTCGTCACGGGGAGTGGTCCAGTGCACGTCACACCCAGAATTTCTGTTTGTTTAACAAATAATTCTACCGGTCTTGAGACGTTGCCAGGGAGACTTCAGTTTCTATGGAGGTTGTCATCTTGGATAAATGGTGTTGAAGTTCGACTATTTTGAGCGTTTCCCAATCTTGCATGAACGTTACCATGGTAACAAATGTGTCCGACGAGCAAGGTGTTGACGCATTAACTAATAGGTCTCACCTTAGCACCACTCCGTTAAATGATGAGTCCCAAATCGCGTCAAACATACTAAAAATTGTGATGAGGACGGACCCCATCCTTGCTTCTTGTCTTTTGTGCGAGATACAAAGGTCGACAAACTTTCGCAACAATTTTAAGAGATTCATGTTTGATGGACGAATTAGTGAAATAACTCATTCAACATTTGAAGTTGTCAAATATAACTGCAATCGGAGAACAGCTAACGATAAATTGGTTTTGCTACTAAGACCGAGTAAAGATGTTGATCCAAGGACGTTCCGAATAGGCCAAGATTTGACATGGTATGGGAAACTGTAAATTTATGCTGCAGATATGCAGAAAGTCTCGTATATTACTTTTACTAATATTTAAAGTTTGATCACAATCCCGCTGTGGTTTGATGAAGTCATGGAGTTGTCAACTCAAATTTGATCATATTAATTTTAGTTGTTATTGGCAAAGTAATAATTGGTTTGGTAACTTTATATTATAAGGTACATATGACCTGGGTGATTATACAGTGGTTAACATGTTCACCCTGCATCTTGGAGCTTCTGGGTTCAATTTCTGGAGTAGATTGTAAATCAGAGTATAGTCTGCCATGCCTTCCAATCTGTCATTGACAGATTGTTCCAAACACTTAAACAGCAACATTGCTAGCTAAGTTGCTGACTGATTTGCTATATGTGAATCTTGAGATTGTTACGTGATTGGACAAGTTGGGTCAACAACATGGAACATCATTCTTAATAGTGGGGTCCTTGAACACGTTGAATATAAATAAAAGGGCATGATGCAATTGCCTTGCAGTTTTTTTCATTCAGTCATATGAATTGATATATTATTAATACATGGCAACATAAAGTCATTTTCCAAACAGAATGTATGTACTGACATAATCTGAAATGTCAGGACACAGTTGCTAGTGTGTCTAGTGCTTATAACACTCATAAATTTATGCCTGACTGGTTCTAATCATGTAACTGTCACCAGACATCCATAGCAAACTAGTCAGCAATGTTTCTGTTTTGGTATGTGGAACAATGTGACAGTGACAGTGGCACATTGATTCAGGGTAGATTCCTGGAGCCAACTGTTCACTCAGCAGTATAAATCTAAGCACAGTCTGCCCTGCCTTCAAAACACATGGTATTAGGTTTGAGAGACTGATTTGCAAACATGCACTTAAGACAGCAGTGACCCCAATGTTTAGAAATGTCGCCTGTCACGAAAATATTAAAACAAAAAATCTTTATAAATTATACTACGAATAAACATAAACATCCAGGTTTGATTTATAATTAGCTATCACACAATTTCAGTAATATACAGTTGTACATTGAGGCAAACTGAATATTATTCTTCAGCAATGGCAATCTTTTTTTAAATTGCATGAAACACCTGCTCAGTAATGTGGTTGTGAATGTGTGAAACCATTCTTTGCATATAAAAATGTTCATTTTTATAGAGGTGTTCTGTTAATAGGGGACTCTTTCATAAGCAATTAATTGTACCACAGTTGTCTCAAATTGGCCAATGGGTATATTCTAGAATTTCTGTGATTTTGTGTTGTAACCTGGTTATGGCATGATATACAAGATAAGTACTGAAAACATGCAACACATTGGCTACTAATTAAGCTTTGCATATTCACAGTGCTAATTTGATTGGCCAAAAACTCCCCAATTCGCATCAGCCTTGGTACAAATTTTGGTTTAGATCCTATAACTATCACATGATCCTAATTTAACTAGTACAGCGCTGCATTATGCATATACCGGTAGTACCGGTAATAAGTGTTTTATATTTTACAGGTCCTATCGCCTAATACCACAGATTTATATACGTCTACATTTAGAAGATAGTTTTTCCTGGTTGTCTACACTAGGAGGTGCATACTCATCTCTAGGGGACAAGTACCATCATTGTGTAAGTAAAAATTGCCTATTTTGTTATACATTTACTTATATACATGTTATACATATGTCACCGTAACGCCTTTAGTTACAGCGTGCCGTAATTTTGCATATTTTACGGGGTATTTTCATCCTACCGTATTAGGAAATGCGAATTCCAAATATGGAATGATTATGCATTCGGTCGATACTCCAGCTGTCTTCATGCTTACTTTGAGGTTTCCTCATAACAACCTTGTAGTATAACATTCATGTACTAGTATGTTACATGATGTATTTGTCTGTTTATTATAAGTTGTTTGTCTCGCTATACTATAAAATGGGGAATAATGGTCAGGATTCCTGATTCTTGTTTGTATTGTTTATTATATGACCTAATGTTTATCACATCATGCACTGTATGTACATTGTATGTTACGTAACGTATTTTGTATCCCATGACTTGTTGTAAAATGACAGGTTTTACAGTTAAGTACAACGATACAAGAATATTGCATATATATGCCTGAAGGTAGTACAGAAATCATATAAACCATAGTGGTAGTTGATGTGACCTGTGCTCATTGAAATATACTAGAATTGTTATTGACTCTTTCATGCACCATCCCCATCTATGTCTATGTTCTGTGGAGTGCATTTTAGCCCTGGAATACAAAAAGTAGAATGTAGACTGCACAGCGGTTAATTCTAACCCCTCAAAATGTATTGGAATTCTAATTTACCCCAAAGTCTATGTGGAAGACATTATATAATGCAATATATTGAATCAGGGTACTGTGTTTTCAGAATTATCACGCTGTTGGACGTTTTTAAAAAACCATGCCTCTTTGTCACTCCTTTTGATAGTAGTATAAACCAAGAAAAGACATTGAAAATGGAAATTTACACATAGCAACGTGATATAAACAGCTATTTTGTAGCAGGTTTCTTGTGCGAGCATGTCAGACCAAAAAATATATTGTGTGGTTACTGTAACCTGACCTACCCTATTTTTTACTGCCTCTTTTTGACCATATTTGAAAAAAAAAAAACGTGAAAGAATTGTGGCAGGCTTTGAATGTGATTCACAAAACTTGGTAATGTAAACAACTTCAAACATTATGACACTCATACAATCTGCAAAAACTGAAACGCAAGAAAAAATATATAGAAAAATAAATCTCTATCTACTACTCTATTTTTGAAAAGCATCTTATAGGAACCATAAAATTTGTATATTTAGCCTTATAAGCTCAAATTTACAAGAATCATTTTCAGAAGTATTTTGTTAAACCTGTTTCATCAGGAAACACCCAATTACCCTTAATAAAAAAACTGCATTGATAATTGTATGATCTACTGTAAACTATTTGAGTTTTACTGCTAGAAATTTTTAAGATTTCAGGATTTTATGGCATTTATAAAGGGAGCTGTGGAAAATTAAAGTTGTTTACAGTATTTATTTTGTAAACAAGAGATTTACTGAATTGGTCTCTAGAGGGCGCCAACACTGATTGTATATCATATCTGTTATTCAAAGTCAATGCAGGCTGGGCAGATTTCACTGAAGCAGCTGCGCTTGGCTTGGAGATTAGGTGATGAATTGTTGGAAGCAAGATCTATGTTATTCCTAGCTCAGAGTTTGATGCAAAGAGGATTTCTGAAATTAGCCAAAAATATCATCAGGTTTGTGAACTTTGTATACTATAAATACATTTTTAGTCCCCGTTCGGACGAAGTCCAAAAACGGGGACTTATAATTCGGTCTCCGTCCGTCCGTACGTGCGTTTGTGTGTCTGTGTGTCCGTGCATCCGTCCGGAGTCGTATCTCAGAATCCCTTGGACCGATTCCGTTCAATCTTTGCATGTGCCTATTACTTTATATGGGACTTATGCACATGCAGTGGTTTAGCGATTCGATTCAAAATGGCCGACTGGCAGCCATCTTGTTTTTTCAAAATGTTGTATTTTGGACATGCTTTGTCAGTTTTCATTCAAACTTGGTACATAGATTATACATGTTAGGATACATGTCCATGATGATTTATTTCACAATTGGATCAAAGATGGCCGACTGGCAGCCATCTTGTTTTTTGAAAATATCGTATTTTTGACATGCTTTGTCAGTTTTCATTCAAATTTAGTACATAGATCATACATGTTAGGATACATGTCCCCGATCGTCCGTGAGTCCCTGAGTCTGTCCGTCCGACCGTCCGTGTGTCCGTCTGTCCGTGCGTCAGTCTATGCGTCATATTTCAGAATCCTGTGGACCGATTTTGTTCATTCGTTGCATGTGCCTAGTACCTTATGTGGGACACATGCAGTGGTTTAGCGATTTGATTCAAAATGGCCGACTGGCAGCCATCTTGTTTTTTGAAAATGTTGTATTTTGGACATGCTTTGTCAGTTGTCATTCAAACTTGGTACATGTACATGGATTATACATGTTAGGATACATGTCCATGATGATTTATTTCACAATTGGATCAAAGATGGCCGACTGGCAGCCATCTTGTTTTTTGAAAATATCGTATTTTTGACATGCTTTGTCAGTTTTCATTCAAATTTAGTACATAGATCATACATGTTAGGATACATGTCCCCGATCGTCCGTGAGTTCCTGAGTCTGTCCGTCCGACCGTCCGTGTGTCCGTGCGTCAGTCTATCCAACGTCATATTTCAGAATCCTGTGGACCGATTTTGTTCATTCGTTGCATGTGCCTAGTACCTTATGTGGGACACATGCAGTGGTTTAGCGATTTGATTCAAAATGGCCGACTGGCAGCCATCTTGTTTTTTGAAAATGTTGTATTTTGGACATGCTTTGTCAGTTGTCATTCAAACTTGGTACATGGATTATACATGTTAGGATACATGTCCATGACGATTTATTTCGCAATTGGATCAAAGATGGTCGACTGGCAGGCATCTTGTTTTTGTTTTTTTATGCGGTATCTTGGACGTGTTCTGTCAGTTTTCATTCAAATTTGGCACATACATGTACTTTATACATGTTAGGATGCATGTCCATGACAATTTGTTTCAAAATCTGGTCAAGGATGGCCGATTGACAGCCATCTGACTTTTTGGCCTTACTACTATATTTCCACAATTTATGTACCATTTTCATTCGTATTTGGCACATACATCATACATATCAGTGTGTTTCATAATCAGATCAAAGATGGCTGAATAACGACTGTTTTTATTTTGGCCATATTACTATGACACAAAACACGTGTTTTGATGTAAATAAACAATCTGTTGTATACGCCACTTGGAACTCAAGTTTCAAGGACACGCTCGCGACAACCCCTCCGCTTTAATATGACGAGCACAAAGAGAACTTAACGGGGACTGTGTCATTTTCAATGACTTGTATACAGATTGATATACTATTTAGAAAAGCAAGTTTAAATACTTTTTCACAACCAAGTTTTTAGTATAGAGTTCACATAGTACAATGAAACATGTCTTAAAGTAGCAAGATGGGAAAAAAATGAGAAATAGTTTTGCGATTAGGGCATTTACCACCAGTTACTAAGCAATGTAACAATGGCAATATGTATATTTTTTGAAAGTTAGGATGTAGGAGAATACGATTGTGCACTTTTTGAATTAATATTTGTTTAGAAGATTAAGTTACCATAAACCTTAGTATTTACTATTAGTAACTAGTAACTAACAGTAACTATTATCTTACCAGTTAATAATCTTTGAAATTGGAGTGAGAGAGAACTTGAACAAGATGACATTTTTTATGTCGTTAATTTATTTAAAACCCTTTATGTGGAACGGCTTAAAAAAAATAGAAAGTGCAATATAATGTTACATAATCAGAGGTTAATTTAAAGACATTTCATCAAAATTTTATTATTATGGGATCATTAAATGATACCAAAACCGAAAAAAAAAAAATTAGGATCACCAGACAATTTTTCAAGAAACATGAGCCCAAAATGTCATGGAAAACTGATTGACACTGATTTCTATTGTTATTATTATTATTATTATTATTATTTCTTCATGTCTTGAAAATTTGCTCAGTGACACGGGATGAAGAAGTCGTATGTTATTATTGATTTAAATTCAAATATTTAAAAAAAACTAAAAAATAAATTTTAACATTTAACTGCACGTTTCTGGTAGGATTAGTTCTGCATGGGTTGTTCTCTCCCATAATGCATTTCATATACCGATATGTGCAATAACATGCTCAATAGTGCAAAATTCTAATACTGCCTTAACAAAAGTACTGGTACATGTACATTTAGAAAGTTGCCTGGTTTGTAACTTGTATATTAACAAACAAATTTATTAAGTGGGAAATGAATTATCGCCACTAATACCTGTTTTTTTGTTTTGACAGGAAGCAGTTTGAATTTTCCATGTCTGCAGCAAGCGCATATGATACAAGACTTCAAACAATGTGCAAAGGCTCTTGGCATAGACTTCGATACTTCTATGGTGTGAGAAAAGGACTGTACATAGCACCAAACAAACAAACCTCAGAGATATTGCATATAGTTGCCACAGACAATACATTGAAATCACCATGATGGTGCGATGAATGAAGTTTTATTTAAATTAAATGGAATAACAGTCAATGGGTTTGTGCTATAGATCACAATGACTGAATTGTACAGGCTCTTTGACACTGAACTAAAGGCTGACAAATTATTAGTTGAATACAGAGATGTTGGTTAATAAAACAGTATTTCCCGATTTAAAAGTTATACAATAGAAATTTGCAGGGATGGGATAATGGATTATTTTAATTCAAAACTATGATGATTTTAAAGTCTACAAATGTTTGTTGATTTTAGAAGAAGGGGTAGAGTGATGGCAATTCACCGGTATAGAATATTGGAAAATATATTTGAAAATTGTCATCACAAGTTTGATCCAAATTCACATTTTGTAGTACTAGGTATATGTGCAATGCATTGTATGAGATTAACATTTTGTACGACAGAATGATACTAAACATATTTGCAATGCATAATGGGAAAGATTACAATTTTGAACAGGTAAGAGTATCACTGAATATGTGTGCAATGCGTGATGGGAGAGACATTTCATTGAATATAATGCAAAAATATTATGATGGAAACTCGCTAAAATTTAATGAAATTGTCTTGGGGAAAAAATGTTCGGAATGATATCAGCCCATGTCGCACTAGTACTTTGTTTGGTTGTCTTGCCAACCAAAGTATTATATTAATGTGATTTATACATGCACGCTCATTGAATTAAAGATCTGTGTTTGACTGACAAATAGTATATTCTATGCTTTCAAAGTGTACACAATACAGCTTATTGCAAAGACTTTTAAGAGTATGGTAAATGTGGTGGATGTGCCTGATGAAAGGTTTTCTGATAATAAACAATATTTTACATTTAAAATACATCTGCATTTGTTTGAATTTCCCTTTATTTGGAGTAAAACTGTACTACCAACATTAACACATTAATGTTCAAAATCACTGAAGTCGCATGTGAATACCCTTCCGTTTACATCATGCGCAGAAGCATGTGTCAGAAATAAACGCAACGATTTTTTGTTGTCAATTCAAGCTGTGTTCGCATTATTATAACTACAAGCAGAAAAAGATATATAATATGGTTATCAGAGAATACTGCAAAGTATACAGTACGGCAGTACAGGATCGCAAGGAAAAATGAGTTAACAGGTCCCAAATGCCCTCAGGCAGTCATGTTGGGAGATGTGATTAAGGGGTCATTCACTTCAGCATCTCATTAATTTGTAACGACTAGGCTAATCAATAATTAGGCTAATACAATGTTTCATTGTATTCAAAACAGCTCTGTTTGTGAGTGCCCGCTTGTTATTTAAGTTAATAAAGCTGTCCAAGTTTTATAAAATTCTTACTTTTGTCATAATTAGAGAAACTGTCAGTGTCTTCACTATTTTAACATTTAGCAGTTCGTCCGTCCGTCCGTCCGTCACATTATATCAGAAGTTCATGGACCGATTTACCCCAAACTTGGTACATGGTTAATAAAAAAAAAAAAAGATTTTTTTTTGTTCAGATACATATTAGACCCCAAAATACCCTAAAAACTATCCATATATATAGGTGGAACCTTGGTTTAGAGACAATTTTGTTCTAGCATATCAACAACAGTTGATTTGTGCCTCAATACAATCACAATTCCAAATCATAGTGTATTGTGGGACAGTTATGATCAAATCAAACAACCTCGCCAATCATAAAGTGTTTCTGCTCCCATAATTTGATGTGACTATCCCACAAAAACAAGCATGTAAATACTGACATTTCATTTGTTATATATTAAAGTACTGAATGGACTGTGACATTCTATTAGAAATTACCAACAAACCTGAAAAGGAAAACAATATGATGCAATAAATCTATGTATAGAAATTGTCTCATTTGCATGGTATCAAATACAAAATGAAATAATTTTTGCAGTTTTCACCAAATTTAATTTTCAACAAACTCCTTGGTAGGTCAAGAGATACTGTAATATATAAAGCAAGATAGCATTGAAATCATGTACATAAAACCGAAGACACTACTATTTCTCTCGCATATTTTAGAGGTAAAACAAATCATGCGATGCGTGAAAACAAAAGAATATCCATAGTGTATCACTAGAGGGAAGTAATCATTAAACGTCGTCTCTTGCAGAGGTCGTAGTCAATAACGTAATTATCTTGTCATTCAACTGTTGTATATTTACACATAATAATATATTTAATGGTTTGCACAAGAAGTTTTATATCAATCAAAGCTATAAAAAATATAGGAAATTTTAGAACTTTTTCGACAGATTGTAGAACGACACACTAACAGTAAACCATCAACCTTATTAATGATATCATGATATAAAATCAGGTTGATAAATATTAAGTTTATAAACAAATAAAAACAGTGTCTCCAGTTCCTGGGTCAAAAAAGTTTGAAAAGTGCAAATTTTCAATGTTTTCACCAATGTCGGGCCTCGTACTATAAACACCTCATTTGCATATCAATATCATCGAGCTTAGTTACTCAACGCCAAAATGGCTTCCACTGTGACAAACTCGTAGTCTTCTGGGACACTTGGTCTCTTTCATCCATTCTCCTGTTAGCCTGATTGTCAACAACATCGTATCATGCAAGGATTTTCACGATAGTTTTGACAACCACCTGTGTTAGTTTGACTTCCGACCTGTGCTGAAAAGGTAAATTCTACTTATTCGTTTGATAACGTAAACAACGGTCAGAGGAAAGGGACCAGCGAACACGATAGCGGTGGTAGCAGACGTATCGTCAGTTTGCCAGCTCACAGCCCCGATAGACTGTGGCCAGCTAGACTAAACTGGAACTCGCACTGACCATAATTTAGATTCGCACGATTTCATTCAAAACTATTATTATTATTTTTTTTAAAAAATGACCACAACTTTGGGAAGATTTCTGAACCAACAAGCGACCATGCTCAGCTGTTTTTATTCAAGTTGGTCATCGGGTGTTGTTGTTGTTTTGTTGTTCTTGTGGAAGTTTACTGTTTAGTCGCTCCTTTTCCCCTGGGCATTGTTTTATATGTATTGTGTTTGTGGCGGTGCAGTACATAGAGTTGTATACGACATTTATCAAAGAGACCAAGTAAACTTGTATAGAAAATCAGTGTAATAGACGTTTTTGTAACGATGACACTACAAAAACGAAAAAAAAACATCGTTAGTAAACTTGTAGTTCATTTATAAATGATAATAATTTTTCATTAATTTAAAAAAAAATCAGTGCCTCACTACAGAACTCCTTGGAAACACTGTTACTTGCTACAGTGGATTCATTTGATTTTAGTTTGACACTAAGTATTGCCAGATGTTAACAAAAAACATGGTGAAAAAAAGAAATGACGGGATCTCCATATTATGCACTATATTTAACTTTTTACAAAACGATAATACATCTAAATTTAGAACTCTTACAGCCATTTTAATTATGAGCATTAGCAAACTTCTTACTGAGTGAATTGTTATGCAAATTAGCAATTATCTCAGCTTCTTTTTAGTGCACATCCCAGAACTTTAAAAAAAATAGCTCCTAAACGCTGTGACCTTTTGTTTTGAAATTTTCACAAATGATTGATAATGTGTTTATCTTCAAAACACCGTTGGGGCATTGTTTTTGGTTGAACAGTGTTACAACAATCGTACAACAACTAGCCTGGGTGTTAATTTATGCATAAACTTGAAGTAGTGAAATTTGAGCTGCTGCCCTGCAAAACAGTTTTCAAGATGGCACTTTCTTCATAGCAAACAGATGTACCCATAAACCAATTTTGACAGGGAACAGAAGCATGGTTTAGAAGCTATTTTTTTTAAAGCACATTTTTGTGCATATTTCAAAATACAGTGTCCATAAAAAAAAATACTAACAAAATTTTTAAATTCATACAATAAGCTTTCCGAAAATATATAGTTTTGTGGACAAAACCTGTCAGATAAACTGCATCTCTACCTTAATACAGTTAAAGCGTGGTAGTCGTCACGCATGAGCCACATTTGTGTTGATAAACATTGATTTTCCCACAATCCAATGCACTATTCAAATGGAAATCACAAGTATGAGGTTTGACCTGGGCGCGACTTGCACTGATTACCGCCGGTGACTCCTTTGATGCCTTCCAATAACATGAAAATTACTTAATTAAAGCTTGGAAACGTCTCAGTTCATACTCGTTGATCTGCACAACAGTCAAAGTCGCCGTCTTTGTTTATATGAGACCCATATATCTCGCACATGCGTGACGACTACCGCGCTTTAAATAATAACTCTTTCCCATATTTAATGGTTTTTATCACACTCGTCAGTTTGAAAGTTGTGACAATTTTGCATACCAGTGTGCCTCAGTGTTTATTGTCTGTTTCAGAGGATGTTTTGTTGATCTAAATCAAATTTTAATGCAGGTATTCAAAAATACTATTTAATAAATGTTAAACTTATTTTCTTGTTTGATTACTATGCATTTCATGAAGGCATGAATTTGTTTTTTAAATATTCATATATGTTTGACTAATCACCACACTCAGCTTGTGGGATACATGGCCAATGACTGAAAGAAACCTGAAAGACTGAAATAATATTTCTTTAACTATATATATCATAGACTTAAAAGACAGGTCTATAATTAAATCAATATCTTGAAAATATAGCTTTTATAAAGACATTAATAAATTGTTATTATAACTGAAGGGTTTATAATATTGCACTTACATGTACATATAGGAAACATGGTAGCCTGTATCACTTGCAGGTATGTGCCTTAATAATATTGTAACCCATGGCGATACACTGTACAGTGATTCTCAGTGTTTGAATCCAATAACAATGTAAATGAGAATGTGACTACCAAATAATTGCAAATGCAAATTACAAGATTGATGTCTTGTAACTGAAAAGCATGGGCAACACTGAACTATATTAACTTTGAGCTTTTAGAATGTATTAAACTGATCGTCATGAATATTTTATCCTATGAAAAATGATGGAATTTGTATTTTTAGTACACCTTGTGTATGTGTATTGTCTAAGAGTCTGTACATTGTTGGCTATGTATGAAAACCAATGTGTCGTCTAAGCCAATATGACGCACCAATGACAAACAAAGATTTGCTGTGACACAACTAGTGTTAATTCTCAATAACAGAAAATCATACAGTGATATAGTGAACTTGAAAAAACATCTTAGTACAGTTAGGCCAGACTTTTATTATCCCTTGTTTCGCAAACCCGCCGAATGAACAGGAGTCGAAAATGAAATAAAAATAAAATTTTATTTTGGCGTAATTTCTCGCACCCGCCGACTTGTAAGTGCAAAAAATTGCTAAAACACTTATTTTTATCTTCATTTTTGTTCCGCCCGCCGCATAACAAACCCAAGTTGCATTTTTCGTGGGAGTATCATGATCAAAGTACCGAAGTCTCGTGCAGATGAGAAACAAGGTTATAAATGAAATAAAATTTTATTTTATTTCATTTCTTCTCTCCGATCAATGATCTCACCTACAACTCTTTTAAGAATCACACAAATCTAATGGAAAAAAAGAATTTTTTTTTTTTGCCCTATAAAAACTCTAGAAACAAGGAATAAAAAAAGTCTGGCCTTTTGGAATTTGTAATTTGGTAAAATGAAATTCACATTTTATATTTAAAAAAAAGTTTAAAATACATTGTAAATGTAAAACATTTTTGGCTGTGCCTTAAGTCCCCTATACATACATATAATTTTTTTTTCTTTTCTTGAAGATCTTATTTTACAAGCTGACTAAACTTGATTGGTAGGATTCCATTTTGGGTATCCCTACAAAATCAGTTCTATTAGAGGACACACTGATGAGGACATCAGTATTGAATAATTGATAAAATGTCAGGTTCATTTCATAGCCTATTGAAAACATGCATGTATGCACACCAAAGATAGTCACGCTCACAAAAATGCTGAGCCGGAAAACTACAAGGAATTCTGTGTTGTTAGTTTGACAATGGTTTGGTTTTATTAGCACAGCATGGTTATGTTTGTATTGTATGGGTGGAATTCATGTGTCAGTTGACAGGGATCACGTCAATATACATCCATTAGTGGTTTAATCACAAGTCAGTTGTCCCACAAAGTATTATTTATACATGTAGCAGTGTATCTGTATAATTTGAAAAACAGTATTCTTGGTTAAAGATACAGTGATTGAATTCTATGTTTTAAAAAATATTTTGTTAAAAAACAAAGACAATTTAGTTATTTCAATATGTAAAATTGACAATGCATGTAATCTGTAGGATTAAGGTGTCATACAAAGGTCATATCATATCTTTTTTGCATCATAATGTCCTCTTTATTAGCTCCGCTGTCGACTTTGTCGAGCGGAGCTTATCATATAAGTGATTGTCCGTCGTCGTTGTCCGTCGACGTCCGTGTCAATGTTTTACTTTTTCAACTTCTTCTTGAAAACTACAAGCCTGAATGCTTTGATACTTGGTGTATATGTACCTTGGGTAGACCTCTCTCAGATTTGTTCATTTCATGATGATATCTTCAATTCTCTAATTTTGGTGAATATTTTTGTCATTTTTGGTAAAAAGTGATATTTTCAACTTCTTGTTAAAAACCACAAGTCCAATTGCTTTGATATTACATATAGGTACCGGTACTACATGTGGACCTCTCTCAGATTTGTTCATTTCATGATGATATCTTTAATTCTCTAATTTTGATGAATATTTTTGTAATTTTTGGTAAAAAGTGATATTTTCGACTTCTTGTTGAAAACCGCAAGTCCAATTGCTTTGATATATTATACATATAGGTACTACATGTGGACCTCTATCAGATTTGTTCATTTTCTAATGATATCTTCTGTTCTTTAATTGCCATGTGCATTGCTAACAGCGGAGCTATCTCAGCCGACAGGCTGCTTGTTGAATTCCTTTACTTGCTCATCTGTATGGTCACAAATAACAATGTTGTTGTTGGTTGTTGGCTACCGTGTGCGAAGCCATTGCAGTTAATTAAGCAATATCCAATATCTCAAATCTAGTAATTGCATTTCAATAACATTTCAATAATATGCCTGAGGACAATGCACCAACTTTGGTTTAAATTGTGCATATTAAATGCTTAATTTTTAGCGTTTTCCACCAATAACTAAAGTGGTTTTTCATCAGATTTCAATCAAACTTGTTACATAGGTGCTCTGGGATAAGCCATATATGTGATTAGGGTAAGGTTAAATTTTGTTCTTACTAATTACCTATTTTGCATGCATAAATTAACCAATTTACAGGTGTTTCACAGGTATCTTGAATACCACATACTCATCAAATGTCAATGAAACTCACATAAGTGCTTTCAGATATTCCAAAGATCTGATTACTTCAGGGTTGAAATGTGTGCATTTAATTACCTAGTTTGTATAGTGGGGTTATATGACCTCATTAATATGCATAATTATAATATGTTATGCATAATTATAATAATAAGTACTGTTGCAGTATTGAAGGTATTGAATGACAAAGCTAAGTGCATAGACAAAATAAGACATATTTCAATGATTTTGCACGCAATAAACAATATTTGCTTTTAATATGCAAAGACATTAGACATTTCTATTGTCTTTGCTTTATGTGAATTGGAGATACTTACTTCATGCTTCCAATACCTCAGCACACAGGAGTTCTTTCTAAACTTTCTTTGATCTTAGTTGGTCCCAAAAATCCTTGCAAGTTGTAGATTTCTTTTTTTAATTAGGCTACTTTATAATTTCTAGTAGGCATCACTCTAATTCAGGCGTCAGGGAAGAGTGAAAGGCCTTAATTTGGTTCTAAAATAGGCTTCACGAAATGTTGAAAAATTGCAGTCAATCAAAAAAACTGTTCACATGATAACAAAAAAATACTGAGTATATTTAATGTAATATGCATTTTTTTTTTTTAATTTTGTGTTAACGAATAGTATATTCTAGAAGTAAAATAAATAAAAAATAAACACAAATGCATTGCTTAGTAGCAAATGATCACGGTACAGTAGCGCAATCCGGTCATGCTGTGTTTCACAAGTGAATAACTTACTTGTTTTCGAAGTGTTGCAATTGTTGATTGGGACTCAGTTGTGATTATAATAACATACAAAAAATAAATTTGCTGTATTGTTATGAAATGTAAGGTAAATTCAACATAGTTTTATTGTAAGCTTGATGCGATACGATATCCGCCATGTTTTTTTATAAACATGTTGACCTGAAACTGTGTTCTTTGTGTTCTTGAATATGTTAATAAAAAAAATCTTGTGAATTGTTTTCAAATATGGTATGCTAATGCATTTGTTTTTCTTTTTCAGATCACAACCTTTACTTCTCTATTTTACTTCAGAAGATGAAGTATTACATATCTAATCTCCATGGTAACAGAGATTCAATGATTTTCATTACGTTTACACGCTACATTGTATATGCCTAGTCTTTGTGTATAACAGACAAAACAAAGATAAACTATTAATCATGGCATCTCCAAGGAGACGTCTTGGATCACCAAGAACTATAAACAGTGTTTATCAAAAGACGAAATTTCCTCCGTTGTCAAGGAAATCATTGTCCGAGCAGCGGTGTCAAAGGGGACATCATAATGGTCTGCAAGATGCTTTACAGATTACGGGTATTGAAACGGAAACACCTGAACCAGCATCATCAAGAACAGCGAGTTCTTCATCTAGAATTGAGATCAGTTCTGCTAAGTTAGAAGAATTAAAGGATTTACAGGTGAGAAAGCAGCTGATGAGAAGGGGAAAGGAAGGGGGTAAGCATGGTGGATGGACCTTTGGTAGGAACTGAAAGGAGGACGTGAGGAGGGGACTTGGGTAGGAAAGCTAATGAGTAGAGGGTTAGTGTTGGGCGGAGGGGGCATGGGTAGGAACACTAATGACCGTGTGGAGAGGTAAGTGTTGGGAGCAGGGAGCATGGGTAAGAAAACTAATGAGTGGAGGGGTAAGTGTTAGGAAGAGGGAGCTTGGGTAGGAAAGCTGCTGAGAGGAGGGAGCTTAAATAGGAAAGTTGCTGAAAGAAGGGAGCTTGGGGAGGAAAGCTGCTAAAAGAAGGGAGCTTGGGTAGGAAAGCTGCTGAGAGGAGGGAGCTTGGGTAAGAAAGCTGCTGAGAGGAGGTAGCTAAGGTAGGAAAGTTGCTGGAAGAAGGGAGCTTGGGGAGGAAAGCTGCTGAGAGGAGAGAGCTTGGGTAGAAAAGCTGCTGAGAGGAGGGAGCTTGGGTAAGAAAGCTGCTGAGAGGAGGGAGCTTGGGTAAGAAAGCTGCTGAGAGGAGGGAGCTTTGGTAGGAAAGCTGCTGAGATCATAAATAATGGTGGGATGTTACTGGAAGGAGAACAGATACATTTTGGGAGAAGGGAAGGTGATATTAGAAGAGTAGAGCGGGAAGTTTATTTGGGAAGAAAATTTAAGCTGCTTGAGAAAGAGAAGGAATATATTTGGAATTTTAAGACCAAGAAAAAGTGCAAGAAGGAAGGACATTCATGAAATTAGCAATTACTGAGATGAAAGTGAGTGGAGAACTGTTAATGGGTGAAAGATGGTAAAACAGTCAATAAACAGGTATACCAAATGATATAATCTCCAGAAAAAAAAGTACCGGCAGTTGCTGGGGATAGTACAAATGCTGAGGGAATGTACTGGTAGGGATTGGATATCAAGAGTATAATGTCTGGTATTCCACCATGGTTTAACTTTTCAATTTTTGTTTATAGGTAAGAGAGAAGCAGTATAAAAATAAATTATCATCACTTCAAAAACTTATAGAACAATTAAGAGCTGAATTAAAAGTCAAGCAAGAAGAAATTGATAATCTTATTTTAAAGATGGCTGAAGTTGTAAGTATTCTGTAACTATTTTTGCTTCAGGCTGTGTACAAATTTGAAATGAAGTTTGATACTGATAATACTATAATCCTTTCATTAATTATATTTTGAAAGAGTAACTATTTGTTCAGATGTCTCAGTTGTTAAAAGAAACATTAAAATTATATTTTTTAAAGGCTTGAGGGGATATTGGTAACATGATTGTAAAATTACAGATTTCAATAGTAGTTATTTTAACAGAAAACACTACATATCACAGGAAGACTTGATGTTGAGCCAAATAAAATCATAGTGCGCTACTTGTTGCATTCAACCACAAATCACCTACTTAGTTTATTCAGTAGAGTGACTATGATATTGAAGGTCAGCAGAATGTTAAACCATAGAGAGCCCAGAGGTAATATTAGTAGTATTAGATTAGTAGTGCTGGTCATTCACTACATTACATTACATCAAATTACCACATTGGTGGAATAGCCACAGTTAATTTGCATTAAAAAGGAATCATTAAAACAGTAAGCCACAGTGACTTTTGTAGCTGTGAAGATTTTATTGGGATCCCCAACTCAAGAACATTGTCTCTTCTGAAACTAAAAAAAAGTGGTTTACCGGGTACAGTATACATTTGCAATTGTCATGTTAGTAAAATATTAACTAAATTAATCACCCAGGTCCTGTGAATGACAAAACGTGCCACACAGTTCGAGCAATGAGACAAACAGGGTTGAGTCAGGTCATAATTAATTGAGCATGGCTCATCACTAGGGGCAATATTTTGGATGAAAAACTACTTTACAATTAGTAAACAATGAAAAACAGCTTACATGGTTGTTATGGAAATAATTTTATGTTGATGTTTTACAACAATTAATTGTTTAGTCTTTTATTTGAAACTGTGATAAAACTGTGTTTTTGACAGATAAACATTTATGGTCAATAAACGCAACTGACAATGAGTTGCTTACATTTACATCAGCTTACTAGCCTTCAACTAGAGTGTGAGTAAAAAATAATTGCTTCAGTCAATAGATTAAAAGAATTAAATAGCACAATTGACAAAATACCTAACTTGAACAAAAGTTGCATGTATATTATACTCATACAGTCACTAGAATAGCACTTTATGTTTCACACCCAGTCTAAAAATTAAAAAGGTTCTATAAGTTGTTTATCATACATGAAGAGATTTCTACAAGATACCTTTAAACAATTTTTGTCAGTAAATCTTTTATCAAAATTTGTAAAAATAGGTAGAAAAATGTTTCAACTAAAGGTTCCTTATCAAACTTTCTTCCTTTAGAGTTCGCTCACCTTATTAATTAGTTGATTTAAAAGAATATTCAAAGTTTTAATCTAAACAGAAAGCTTGACAAAGGTTGCAGGTTTAATCAGATGTTTTGACTATTTGGATCATCTACATCTGTGGAATCACTGGGAAAATTTATCACTTGGTTTAATTAATTCCTCCACCTGACAAGTATTAGCAGATTTAGTTTTTGACTCCCGTGTGCGAAGCACAAAAGGGAGTCTTTGCAGTTACCCTGTCTGTATGTCTGTATGTATGTATGTCACTTTTTTTGTTCCACCGTTATCTCAAGAACCACTAATCAAATTTTGGTGAAACTTGGTACATAGATGCTCTGGGATAATGCGCAGAGTTGATTAGGTTTTGGTAAAAATCTATGAATATTAATTACCTAATTTGCATGATAATTAGCTGATTTTTAGCTCTTCCAAGACTGTTCCACTGATATCTGAAGAACCACTCATTGGATTTTGATGAAACTTGGCACATGGATGCTCTGAACTAGTGCGCAGATTTGATTAGTTTTGGGTAAAAATCTATGAATATTAATTATCTAATTTGAATGATAATTAACTGATTCCAAGCTGTTCCATGACTGTTCCACTGATATTTGAAGAACCACTCATTGGATTTCAATGAAACTTGGCACATGGATGCTCTGAACTAATGCACAGATTTGATTAGTTTTGGGTAAAAATCTGTTAATATTATTAATTACCTAATTTACATAATGATTAATCAATTTTCAGCTTTTCCACTGATATCTCAAGTACTAATCATAACATTTCAATAAAACTTGGTACATAGATGTCATATGACACTGCACAGACCTGGTAGTGTTTAGGGTAATATCAGTACATATTAATTACCTAATTTGCATAATTAATTAATTTTCAGCTTTTGATATTTCGAGTAGTAATGATCACATATCAATGAAACTTGGTACATAGTTACTTGAGGACTGTGCAGAGACCTAATTAGTTTTGGGGTAAATATTTGTGCATATTAATCACCTTATTAGCATAATTAGTTAATTTTCAGCTTTTCACCTGATATATCAAGTACTAATCATCACATTTCAATGAGACTTGCAACATTTTCTAGGACTATGCAGAGACCTGATTAATTTTGGAATAAATAATTGTGCCTATTAATTACCTAATTTGCATAATTAGTTAATTTTTTGCTGTTCTATGGCTGTTGCACTGATGTCTACAAACCACTCATTGGATTTCAATGAAACTTTCAATGAACCTAGGACTATACACCATATTAGTTTTTGGTAAATATGTATGCTTCTTAATAACTTAATTAACATAATTAATTAATACTGATATCTCAAGTATTGATCATCACATTTGAATAAAACTTGGTACATAAATGCTCTAGGACAATAGACAGCCTGATTAATTTTGGGTTAAAATCTGTTCATATTAACTCTCTAATTAGCATAATAATTAATATTTTTTGGGTTCTAATCACATTTCAATGAAACTTGGTACATTGTGCAGACCTTATTAGTTTTACACTTAAATCTGTTCATATCAGTTACCTGATTTACATAATTAGTTTTCAGCTATTCCATCAATATCTCAAGTACAAGTAATTTTGAATTAATTTTTACTGTGTCTTCAATACTCTCAGCACACGGGAGTTCTTTCTAGGCTTTCTTTGATTTAACATTCCATTGTGCTGGTTATTGTGTCTGACAATGTAAAATGAAAACCTGTTTTTATTTATATTGCAGGAACAAAAATATAAACAGTTGTTTGAAGGGGAACAGGCGGAGCATGAAAAAACAAAGACAGCTCTGTCTGAAGCACTGAAGTTAGTCAAAGAAAAAGAGAGTATTCTAAATGAGATGAAGAAAGCACATGATGTTAAACTTAAAGATCTAACTTTTATGGTAAGCATACTGACTGAATCATACAAGTTGAATATCTTGAAAACTAAAATTATCTCAATGTACATGTATCACTGCTATTTAGTGTGAAATAAGACAAAACTATTTATTTGACAGTGTGTATCATCAATCCACATTTTCTCACTTAAACACATCTTTAGGAAAACTTGTAAACGCTTGAATTGTTGTTTACCTATTTCTTTGAAAAAAAAGAAATATTTTTGATCTAGAAAGCACATAAAAATGTGCAAAACATTTTCATCAATATTTTGCTGAAGAATGATGATGTTCAAGGAGTTAAAGACTAGTATCATCCATTATATATTGCCACTTCCCTAAAACTTTCTTTTATCAAATTATTATAACAAGACTTTCAATATGATAATTTTTCAATTCAATCTTCTCTCCGTGTTGGTTTCCATTTGATAGATAAATCCTGGGTTCTACAGTCCAATGCTCCCAAATTGGTAATATGCAAATTTCATATTTTCAACTACTGGAGTATGACATATTTTACTGTCACATAGTTCACTGCATAAAACTTAAATTACAGTTCCACAGTGTGTTCATAAGTAAGGTGTATTTTGGCAGTAAACTAGAAGAAGAAAAGAATAAGATAATACTGTAAAACGTCAATATATAAATTTTACTATTTGGTATATACTCACTTGGTATAATTTTTAAATTCACATACATGTACTCTAAAATACTTGACGAATTGAATGCAAAATATAGGAAAAAAGGTATATTTGCTGGATTTTATTTTCACTGAATTATTCTTTCAGCAAAAATTAATTCCAAATAAAATAAAGTGTTTTACAGTATTTCACTGTAAAACAGTGAGACTTGTGATATTAAACGTTTACCGGTAAATGAATTTAATTTTATAGTAGGTTTTACAAAATGAAAAACCAGTGAATAATTACATGTAATGGATTTACAGTGGTTCTCTGATTTCCAACTAATATTACAGAGTTTACCTGTTCATTAGGGGAAAAACCTGACATACGTTAATTGAATATAACTGTTAAGCTAACAACAATCAATAATATAATGTGTATATACCAACAAGTTAAATCCATGTGTGTATACACTTTATGATAAGGTCAGGTGAAGGCCAGTTGATATTTATTGTTTGCATACATTTTTAACCTTGCTGATGATCGTTGCCAGGGAATCTCATCTATAGATCACGGCAACGGTAAACAGTAACTGCCTAATTTATAATGAACATTACTTTTATTGTTTGTTTTTTTGTGTGTATAGTATGAAAAGCGCTTGGCTGACCTTCGTGCTGAGAAGGACAAAGAAATTGCTCTAAGAGATACAAAGCTACATGGGCTGAAAATGAAAATGGCTGATGCACTAAAAGACAATTCTTGGTATGTATTGCTGGCAGTGATGTTCTAGTTTTTGCCAGTGTAGTAAATATGGTATACTTAAAGGAAAAACAAATAATTTTTCTTGAAAACTTTCAAAGTTGAAATTACAAATAATAAAATATAATGTACATATCCTGTTGATTCCATGATAGAAAAGTTTATTTTATGGCTGGTTTATTTTACTTAGTTTACTTGCAACTTTAATTAACATTTCCTTACCCAGGTGTATTGAAATGTACATGTATATGTATAATTGGTGATTAGTTGTCACAAATTATATTTTTTGTACATGAATACAAAAATGTGTTTCTTATATTTTACCAAAAAAAGCATTGAACTTTCAGAATCAATATGATCAAAAGCAAATGAAAAAGTTGCAAACCAGAAAATCCTTTGTTACTCTGACTGTATGTGGCCGTTTTTTTAAATACAAATGGAGTCCTTGGGTAAAATTTGTTCAAATGTATTGGTTCTATCATGCAAATTGCAGCTGATACAGTGTAAATCTGTATATTCTCATTGAACGAAGGTTACACATTTTCAGCAACCCACTTTGTGTACAAGATCAACATTGTTACTCGTATAATAGCTTAGGACACAATGGACATCTAACACAAATTGTTTTTGAATGTTTTTACCAAAATGTTATAAATTCAGCATTGATAGTAGTCTATCTTCTGGAAAGTGACAAAACCATGTGGTGACAGTTAAAAGGTTAATTAAATAATATGCCAAAAACATGTCAAAATAAGCTTGAAACATTTTTCAAGGCATTGAAATGATAGCATAATTGTAGTGACACATGAGGAGTCAATCCTGGACTGTACCATTATTACTGTGTGTTTGTGTAGAGAATTAAGGAAGGAATGGGTTAAAGGGTAGCAGTTGTTGTGCTGCGTCCTGTTCGATATGAGACTCATAGCGACGTATACAACGCGTGTAAAATACATTGTTTATTTACATGAAATTCGAACACACGCTGCGCAACGACTACCGCGCTTTAAGCTAAGCTGTAAGTGAGAGGTATAAGTTAATGACGAAAATGAGGGGTAGGTGGAACAAACAAAAAGTAAAAAATAATCTACCCCCAAAATCTGATCCTCCTGGCTCCTGCACAAATAATGTTAGTCCCATTGTAATTTTTAATCTGAAACAACAAAATGTTCTTCATTATTATTACCACCACGAGGTCAACAATATTTGATGTATATTCATAACCTGTTCTATAAAACTTGTAATTATCCCTGTCCTGTAAGAATAGTTCTTTAGGGCAGCTGACTGCACACTAGAACAGTTTGAAGATTGTTGCAAATTATTTGTGGAGAAAAATAAGCCGTGAACGTCACTGAAACACATTATGGACTGCATATTAATATGTGTGGGTCCAGGAGTGAATTTCATTTTTATGACTTCTTTCCACAGGGAGAGACAGCAACAGTTGGAAGAGCTGAGTAAAGAACTTAACAGGATAAATGAGGAATGCAGACTTCTGAAATCAAAGATGAGAGCTTTAAAAGTTAGAGATGTGAGTTCACTCTACAATTCCCTGTCACAATTTCCCCTGAAGATAGTTTATAGCGAGAGTATACAACACATAGCAAAAGGTCAAGCCTTATAAAAATTGCGAAATTACTCCATATTTGGAGTTGGCATTTCCTAATACGGTATGATACAAATAATAATGTATGTACATGTAGATACACTGACAGGTGTATAATATTACGAGGATACCTCAAAGTATGCACAAAAACAGAACAGCTGGAGTATCTACCATCGTGCAGCGGAGTACTGTCTGAGTGCATACTTTGAGGTATCATCGTAATAAGCTTATTATTATACATCTTTTCCTCCCAATGATACATCATAGGAATGCCGAAATCCAAAACGTTTAGAACAGAATCGGCGAACTTCAAACCCTGGTGGCAGCCATGTTTGTTTTTATGATTAGAAGACGCTTACCACTAAATATTAGGAATTTGCATTTCCTAATATGGTAGGATGAAAATACCGCAAAATTACGGCACGCTGTAACTTATGGTGTTATGGTGACAGATGTATTATAATACTAAGTATCATACTAATTCAAGATTATTATTCATTTTGTTAATTTGTTTTTTCTTCAGGAAAACTGTCAGAATTGTCAAGATCTTTTGAAACAAGTCGAACATAAGAGAACCACAATTGAGAACCAAGAAGCCACAATTAAACAACTAGCAACATTATGCAAAAAATTTGAACTTCAGTTAACACAACAGGTAGAATATAAAAGATGACACTATACTCGGCTCCTTTCAGGTCTAACTTCATTCAAATGCTATGCTTGCTTCTTTTTCGAATAATCTTTTGGTTGAAATCTGTGCATACTTTTCATTACCTGATTACCCTTATGTTTAGACAACACAAATGGTTGTTCAAAATGGATATAGCTCCCATGTTGTGTACACACAATTCAAATCACGCAAGGATTGTGGTGCTTGTGTCGATTTCTGGTACTTTGCATATAGATGAGCTATTCAACATAAAATTTACTAAAGTAGAGTTAAATACATGTTCATTTCAAATATTTGAATAAATAAATTACCCTTGCATGATATTTTGCCCACTGATCCCAATATTCACATTTCATTCATTTTGATTTCAAAATGTCTTATGATGACGTGTCTCCTTTTGTTATAGGACGACCTTTTGAAGCAGTGGGCAGACAGCAAAGGTTATAAAATTGGGACTGTACCAAACAAAAGATGAACATATTACAAGGGTCCAAGTTGTTCCTCTGAAAAATCATGGGAATTCTCATTTGAGGAATATTTTAATCCTGTTTGTTTCCATAGGAAGAGTTTATAATACTTGCCAAGAAGGTACAGAAACACTGATAACAAGTTCACTTATTACAAGTCACTGATGATGACGACCAGCGCTGATAACGTCATAAACTATGATGAACAGTCACAGCTGATGATAACAAGTTACAACTAATGATGACCAAAACATCAGTATGGTTACCATACAGTACAGTATAATTTGAGCTAGTCACAACTGATGGTTTAGAACATTCACCATATTTCACGAGCCAAATCTTAGCAAGTTACCTGAGGATTCAGGTCAGACTTTGGCGAATTCGTTAATTAACTCATAACTATGCAAAACTGAATCTAAAGCCAATTAAACTTAAGTATTAATTGATGAATATTTAAAATGTCAAATAGCTATTTAAATTATTCATAATACATGTTGAATTTCTACGTGAACAAATCTGTGAACATAGCCTGTAGTTGGTTTATTACACTCCGTCCATGATGTGCTAATATTTAGTTTAAGATTCATTATAAAATTGTGACCCAATGATTCTGTCTTCACAGAATTTACTCTTCCAGTAATAATTTATCTATGCATTTAAAAAAAAGATTGGTGATTTTTAATCACATTATCATGTACATGTATTGAACTTCTGAAGCATGAAGCAGTATTCAACAGAATTATTGTAATTTAAAAAGTGAATCAGATGTACTAACCCTTGAAATTGTATTACATATTGTATGAAGTAGTATGTGCCAAATGCAATACTAGTAATTAGATGTTGGCAAATACCGGTAGCCAACAGTTGAATCGCACATGTAATTTCCAACTGATAGGTGAATATGGCCTTCTTCAATGTGAAGCATTCCCCATAGAATACGATAAACATCTACCTTTTAGGCACTCCTGTATCCGTATGCATTTATGCCCCTTCCTTATAAATTTATATAACTCATACTTTCTAGGGCGAGTTTCGAATCAGAATATGAAACCGCACGACTGGATTTTATGTTGTTCAAATAGCATCACTGAGAAATAGTACCCCCATAGTTCAGAAAAAAAATGTCGTCAACACAGCACAATTTCCACCCAGACATCATTGCTACTGATTTTGGTTCATGGCTCATTTTACTGCAATTTTAAGTATGTGTGGTATATTTTGCTGTTTACCAGATTGCACTAGAATCCAGTGAAAATTCTGTTGCTCTTCCATCTATGGAGTGGAATTTACTTCAAACCATTCCTTAGTTCTGAATAGATTCATTTGTTAAGTACATGTATCTTGATTTTTATAAATGTCTTCCCAGTTGTATTTTTTTATTTTAATACACAGCTAAGATTTAGTGATTTGTATATTCTGTTAAATAAATTATTTACATGTCCAATGTAAAAATGCAATGAGTCATTTTATCCCTAGTACATGTAACTGTTTAGCTAATGAATTTTGGTAATTGTAATTTATAGAGCTGTTTAGGAAATTACACGAGTTAGCAAATTGCAAGATATAGGGACGTGGTCAATTGAATTGCCAATAACTTGCGTGTCGGACTATGCCATTTAGGTGTGGGGGAGGTGGCTGCGGGATAGTTAGCATGATGTGGTCGATTGACAGGTCAACTAGTTAGCATGATGTGGTTGAGTGACAGTACAGTACAGACAGTATAGTCCGACACGCAAGTTATTGGCAATTCAATTGACCATGTTCAGATATAGTACATCTTTGAGACTATGTAACAGGCCTGTGTGTCTTTCTTCAAGCATTATTTCATTATGGAAATTTAAAGCACAAACATTTCACAGAAACACTAAATAGATGTCATTTTTGTAGGCTGCAAGAGGCCTGTATCAGTGTATGGTCGAAGGGAGACAACTTGCAGCGTCTCCAATGCGGAATGTTCTACTCTTTCCATCAGTGCGTAAAATCCGAAGTGGTTTTGAAGTGTTCGAAGTAATATGTGACAATTAACATAATTGACTGGGTTTGCTCTGACACGCCAATCAGTGAAGAGCTTTCATTTCTTCTTTTCACCAACGGCACAATTTTATTGTTTCAATTGTTAGCTGCGTTGGATCATTGTTTACAAGTTTCATGCAGCGATAATGGTGAACAATGAGTCAGCTGTGCGAAAGATCGATGGGCATGGCTTGACAAGAAAGTGACTTTGACGTGTGAATCGGGAAGAAAGATGAAGTGGTAACTGGAAAATTGAGTGACTACATCGGCAAGTGCGAGGTCCCGAGAACAGTGTCTGTATTGTAACGATTTGATCAACTCCGGTTCTCAGACCCCGGCTACTTTACTTTCAGCTGAAAATCTCATTCTCATCCCTGTGTTTCACTCCTCAAACCATGCTACTAAGCAGCATAGAACGCTTTGGCTGTGCAACATAAACACCTGTATGACTATGCTGAAACAGAAAAGAAGCCGATGTGAAGTGATTTAAGTTAGTTTGAATAAATATGATTTTATTTTTACATCACAAATGTAGCAATGCAAAGCCAATAGAACACAGTGAATAATTTTCTATCGTCTGATAATGTAATTATTGTAATAAAAAGAGAGCACTGCTCCCTTGTACATAGAGCATACAGTGTAATGGGACAAGAAGCAAGTAAGTAAAACAAATTTTTAGTGTCACACTATAGTATGAGTAATAAAATTTAAAAAAAAAGGCTGTTCTTTGAAGAAAAGCTTAGAATTATCTAATGTATGAACATGTGACTAATGTCTAACCATAAACTTGTGTATTATCACTTTCACATCACCCTTATTTAACTTGTATCGCACCACACTGGGGACCATTCTTTTATTACACATGGATAACCTAGTGCAGTGGTTAAAATAATGATGAGAATGTGAGAGTGATAGAAAGTGATAAATGCACGATACAACAGAAATAAATAATAACTGGTTACACAAACATCGTATCACATTTATACTGCTGAGATTAAGATGGATATTCAAAATTGTTGAAAAAGTTAGTCATAAATGGCATGTTAATATTCATTGGTTTATTATTCATATGGAATATATTCATGGCAACATGAAACTGCACCAGTGTGTAACAGTATTGCAATTTTAGAAAATGAGCCAGATATTCAAAGAAAATTTAAAATTACAATGAAGAAAATAATATAGCGTTTTTTATCATTTTTAAAAACCTAGTTTTTCTACTGATTGAAACATTTTTTACCATCTGGCAATGCATTGTCACATGCTACACTAGTACTACACTCAAACCTGGGCTAATGACCACCTGCAGTCTTGAACCAGTGACCGGCCTATTTGTTCAAATAAACCTTTGTAGGCCAAAATGATAGATGGTGTTTTGTGTTTCACACTAGTCTCCACAGTATTCATATTCATAAATCAAATATTTAATTAGCCTTCATATAAAGACCTCTTGTCTATAACGGACATTTTTTCTAGTAATTTGGGTGGTCAGTATTAACAGGTTTGACTGCAGTATGGAGTGAAAAATAGATAAAAGTTTAGAATATACAAGATAAAACAAATGAACATTAATTTAAAAATATGAAATAACTTAAATAAATGAAATAGAACAGAAACGGTTATCTCATTCGGCAATGGATAGTCAGTTCTATCATGATATGAGATTTTAAGACCAATGCGTACGAGTTCCTACCACGGCACTGTAATGGACATAGGAGGTTGAGCACTCCACGACTCGTCATTGAGAACATAAATATCCCTACCACGGCACTGTAATCGACGTAGGAGGTCGAACACTCAACGACTCGCGATTGAGCACGTAAATAACCCTACCACGGCACTGTAATTAACGTAGGGGGTCGAGTACTCCACGACTCGTCATTGAGCACATAAATATCCCTACCACGGCACTGTAATCGATGTAGGAGGTCGAACACTCCACGACTCGGGATTGAGCACGTAAATATGCCTACCACGGCACTGTAATCGACGTAGGGGGTCGAACACTCCACGACTCGGCATTGAGCACATACATATTCCTATCAGCACACATGTCACTGTGACTTTCTATGTCATAGATTGGGAATTTCTGTTGACATAACGGGCATGGTACAAGATCCACAGTAGAAACATTGCCTCCAGTATTTGACTGTCTAGCAGTCGAAACACCACGATTGTCATTCATGTCCAAGGTAGGCTGAGAACCAATACACATGGCGGCGTGGGCTTCTATTAAGTTTGTAGAGTACAGACCTGATAAAAAAAAGAGATAATATGAATAATTTTACAGTAATAAATTTGGGTCAGAGATCAAAACTTTGTTAAGATGCAAGGGTTAGATAATTAGTATAAATTTTAGCTGAGTGAACAGTTTTTTTCTACTGTTTTCTACATGTCTGATCAGTGTTAATTGAAGCAGTATTAATGTACAATTGAACATATGAAGAACCCGTGACAGAATATCTTACCTTGGCATAGCGGGCATGACACGTCGTCTGTAGTCGAGCTATCGGTTAATACAGACGAACAGCAATCATCAGTAGTTAAATCAATACCTGAGAATGCTTGATTTTGTTTTTCTTTATTGCCTCCTCTTCCTCTGCCCCTTCCCCTACCACCTCTACTAGTATTGTTTGGTTTAGGGGATGGAACTGATGAGCTGCAAACAAATGAAAAATAAATATGATTTACAAAAGCGTCATTGCCAAGAAATAAAATAAGACTGTTGTGATATTTAAAAGTGCATGCGCTACCAATAGCGGTAATTATGTACAGCAATTTATAAAACTATATAGATTAAATATTTAGGAACTGTATACCGACACTTACAATGAGATAGATTGGTATATACAGTTTCATGATCTAAATTAACGGCACATACCAGCCATGGTCAAACACTAATAATTAATATTTATCTAAGCTTCTCCTATACTCAAAGTCACATTTGTAATAGTTTTTTGGTCTAACCAGTGTATATAACGATCTCTTTTGTGTTGTGCTAGTGTTTATTATTCCAGATGGCTGTATACATGTACTCACCTATTCTGTTTGCCACGCCCCCTTCCTCTACCTCTACCCCTGCCACGCCCCCTTGCTTTTGGAGTGCTGGTATTATTATTTGTATCCCACAATGACATTGCATCTGTTGACATCTTGCTAGTGACAGGCGATTTCAGATTGGTTTCTTTGTTGGAGGCTGGTGTCCTACAAGTGATGTTGGTGTTATTTGATTGCGTTCTGAATGTGCTGGGTGTGCGAGACGAGAGTCCATTCTTATCTGGTGTTTTGGAAGGGCTGTCATTACTCATTGTTGTCTTGGAAGTATTTTCTGTCAGTGAATCAGAATAACAGTAATTCCTTGCTGTTGTACTGAAAGAGTTTCTTAATGATGTCCCGATAGCACGGCCAATTCTTTCAGGTGTTAGGTAACGTCTTGTTGGTGTGCTATGGCAGCTGTAATTTCTCACAGGTGTACAAGAAGAAGTGCTAGCATTACTTGTACTGGCATTTCTTTCCGGTGTTCTGGAGGCAATGTCACTCATCATAAAGTTAGAATCTATCCTAGCTGTATTGTTACTGGGTTCAATTTCGTCTCTGGTTTCCATGGCATTAATCACAAACTCTTGAGCAAGGGCCATGAATATTTTTTTTTCTTCTTTATTGAATTTACGTTGAGCTTTATCTTCATACCGACGACGCAAATCTGTCAGAAGTACAAAGAAAAATCCAATCATGTCAGAAAGAGAACGGTTCTCCATGACAAGACTCGTTTGTCTGTAATGTATGTTGCCTACTGGGTATATAGTTACCTACGATACTATTTAGTTGTACAAAAAGGTAATTTTACTACATTTAGTGTCAAGCTCCTTATAAATTGTTCAACTGGCTTTTACATGTACATTCATGTAAGTAACACACTAATAGCTTGTTTATTCACCAGCTAGTATGAGGCGAGCAGTTAAACAAATATATATATATATATACTTGATACCATCATGCCATCAACACGATCAAATCGCGGCAAATATTATGTTATTTGATTTTATCCTAAAATAATGAATCACTATTAATTGAATCAACTAAAAAATATCCTTTAAAGTTATGCAAAATTTCCATTTATATGTACATACTATGAATTCATGAATTATTTTTACTGCTGCAAACTTTTACGGTAGTTAAAAACAATATTTTATGACTAAAGTTACACACAAAACCAACAGATCTGATTCTCTGATTCACCCAAAGTACAAACCGAAAAAAATGTCAAAAGGTTCAGTATTTTCTGAGAGGTCTTTGTTTACTGTGACATCGACAACCTGGTGTGCCATGTGCTAATAAATAAATGGATGTGAATACATTACGCATCATTAAGAAAAGTAATTCTTACCTGCATAAGTAATATTATCAAAGTCCATCGTGGAAAAATCAATATTCTTCAAATAAGTGTTAACTTGCATTTCAAACTGAAAATAATTGAATGTAAATTGTAAATAGTGGTAGACAAAATTTATACACAGAATAACTACTTATTATCTCTTTAAATATCCTGAACATTTCATTCAAGTTTGACCATGAACATTCAATGTATGAGTATTGTTTACACATACCGTACTCGACCCCGTTAGCGCCCATGCTCGGTCAAGCACCCACCCCCCACTTTTGCGCAATTTTTATATTCGGGGTCACATTCGGCAAAGCGGGCACCCCTTAAAAATGCCAATAATTTATCGTTTTTATATGATACAGCGTGGATATCGACCGCCGTGAATATGTTGTGAATGCGTAGACCACGGTAACGGTGCGTAAACTTCGACAATGACCTGTTAATAAAAGTAAAATGCAGTAAATATTTCATGCCGTATTCAGTTTACAGATAAAAATTGCTATTTACCATTTAAAAAAACAAAAACATGTAGTTTATTCGCCGAAATCAACTCCAACAGATCGTACTTCTACATCGATAATTCACTTTCGCATTGCGTTACCCGAGGGTCTTCAGGAATTTCTGAAGAATTGCGCCGGTACCACACAGCATTTTGATTGGATAACAATAGACTTGACCTGTTAGGTCAAACGACGTTGATGCAGGTCAAATGCAAATACATCATGGCGGAAAGAGTTTGCGTACGATCGGACACATTTGTCAGTGGCGATAATTATGAAGATTTTGACTTTAACTGTGTTTCAACAGACTCAAATATTTTTAATCTGTTAATTCGGATGGTACGTAATTAATATTGTAATAAAATGTGCATATTTGACTATTTCTGTTTCTTCATTGTAAGAGTCAATGACGACTCACCTAATTTCGTAATTTTATTTTCCCTCAAACTTTCAAAGACGAGATATCCCCCTAAATCTGTCACACAGTGAATTAAAATTGTCAGTTCCCCTAAAAAATCTTGATTTTATGAGTTGAGGACCCTGGGCGCTGACGCGGTCGAGTACGGTAATAGAACATGATGACTACATTTTATTAATAATTAGAGCACTGAAGTCAACTTTTGTCACCTTTCCCCAAACAAAAGCAGGGATTTTTTTAAACAAGGGAACAAGGACGCCCTCATGCCATGCGTCCCCTTACCCTGGGGAACAGATCCTCTAGCAACCATAAAATTCTGATTGACCAGGGATCACATGTCTTCAACTGTGACCTGATAGTAATTTTGGTCTCAAGGAAGCCATAGAATGCTCCATTTTAACTCAGAATTATCAGAAACTCCACTGGTAGGGAGAACCCTGCCTCGTCCACTTGGTGGCACCGCTAAATTGCAATGCTCCCTCTTGCAGTTCTTTTTCTAGAGAATCCCCTGAAAAGTGTATAATTTTTATAAAAAATTCAATTATGGATTATATCAAATGGGAACTGAGAAACTGTTGCTTCAACATTTTGGCAGAAAAATTCTGCTGTTTGAAGAGGTTATATGAGAGCATTGCTGAGGGTGAAATCTGTCACCTTTATTTTCTGTACCTTTAAGGTAGCGAGAAGGTTTTGTGACGTTTTCGAATAAAACATTCTCTGTCTGTTGTTTCGTTCAGAACAGTAATTTAGCTTATATATTTCAAAAGACTAAGTATAGAGGTACAAGTTCGCACAAACTGGACAGTCATTGTTTACATAATTATCACATGACATCAAAAATGGTGAACCTTGTAAAAATGACTAAGTCCGCGATTGCGAGAGCACACTGCGGAATTTCCTGGTGAAATTTACGTCATGCATTGTCCGTAATCAAGTCCATTGAAATGTGTCCCCGGTAATCAAAAGACCTATTATTCCGATTTCTATGCAGGTTTGTTTTTTTGTCCCCAAATTATTTCATACTTGGCACCTTTAACAGACTATTATTCTGTGACAAAGCATTTTCTTTAAAAACCCAGACATATTTCGCACAGTTTTGGTTAATGAAACACTGTAGATTTGCTGCATTATTATAAATATACACTAAAAATGGCCAAAAATATTAACCTCTGATACAATAGAACTCATAAAATGTCAGATAATGAATAATTTCATGCTCGAGCATGAAAAATGAAGAAAACTGCTGGCATTTGAGTCCGTACTCCAGGAACGTTTGGGTTTCCATTGTTATGCAAACGCACAACGAGGGATAATCCTCTGACAAACATTACTGTCCCACTGTACACGCTGACAGTTTACAAACATGCTAATCCTTCAAGTGTCTCTGATAAGAGATCTAATAAAACGGTTTTCATGGTGAAACAAAATGGCCGATGTTTGAAAAAAATTGCTGTTTCAGACTGCGACACTGAGTGGCAGATTTTTCTTTGCCTCGTCTGTCAACGATTTGGCTTGGACTGAATATTTTATTTTGAACAATATTCTGATGTGAAATGTATTTCAACACAAGTACGACATGTTGTCTGGGTTTTCTTTCCTGATTGTTGAGTCTTCGCAATGTGTTTTGTATAATTATTGTTGTTTTTCCCCCCGAGGCAAAGACAAGCTGAAGGACCATGAAGCTAAATGGCAGTTTCATGCAAGGGCTGAGTGTGTATTTGTTTATTTTACATATGTTTTTAATGACAGTATGTCTGTAAATATCTAGAAAAATCTCGTTTTCGTTGATAATTTTGATTGTTTGGAATGTCTGTTTACCGTGTCCCAATAATTTGTTTGGAATGTCGATTCCAGTTGGTTTCTCCATACTGAGTTTAGGAAGGGCATCGATCAACACAATCAGCCGAAACGGGACAAACATTTACCGTAATTCATGGGGATCATGTCCGTAATTTGTGGGCTGAGACCCCAAATAATTTAACAAGTACTATTATTATTATAATATATATTTTAATTACATCGCAAAACTACAACAGAGCTGGAGTTGTTCGCGGTGAAACAACCGCCTTGAAGTCGATGCAACTAGCCATTTCTTACTAAAAATTCGAAGAGCATCGGGGAAAATATTAATAATCATTCTTATCAATCGCTTGCTTTATTTTATTCGAATCCACGAAATTCATGAGTTTTTTGACATTTGTTGGCAACTTCCGCTCTAAAAAAGATTGAAAATGTGGGTGTGGTTCTTTTGCGAGGTCCTGTTGATAATACGGACAAATATGGTTCTGTGACCCAGGTTGTGCTCCGATCATGTGACTTTCAACCAATCAATGATGTTGTAACAAAGCATATTTGACGCTAATTGAAAGGTCGTCGTAACATCCAATTTCCGGCGTCGATTCACATAGTGTTTTTGTGCTGTGACCGGCTTCAAAATTCGCTGAAAAACATCGGTATATTTTGACAAACGGATGGAATTTGACCTCAGTTCAGAAAGAAAATACTAGGCTTAGATACATTTAGAGTCCACGGCGAATCAGTTATCTCTGCGAGTTGGGAAATAAAGTAAACCAGAGTAGGGTCGATGATTTTCAGCCCTGAAGAACTTCCGTGTGAATCCTGAGTTACGAATTGTTCATCGACTGGCCACCAAATATTTATGACTATAACTAAATTTGACACGTCTGTTCGATTTTTTCAGGCCGTTTTTAGTCGAAAATATTTGTTGTGGGAACACTTTTACGGTACTCATTCAATGATCGTGACTTATTTTTGAAAATTGAATGTCAAATTTTACCAGACATGGACCGACGTGGATTCGGTATCGTTATTTTCGGAATTAATCATTAACATTTCCTCGTTTCTCTACTCTGTCAAAATGAGTTACCTATGCTTTTTTCACGTAACTGTCATTAAAATAATAAAAAATAGTACATCTAGAACAAGCACCCAAAACATGTAACAAGGGATCACAGTTCAGTTGCTTTCACGATACAAGTGTCATACAACTATTAGACTTGAGGTGTCGTTCAGAATTTAATAATAGTTACCGGTAATACTAGTTGTATGTTCACACTTTACTATCAAAACCACCATTTCGACCACTCATGTGCCAGTGATCTGTGTTTGGGAAAGCGGTCGGTGTTTCAATGAGCGAGCTAGCGGAAAAAAAACGCGATTAAAATGCGGTAGGACAAGACCGCATGGTCGGAAATTAAGCGATAAGCGGTCGATGTAAAAGCGGAAGGTTGGACGAAAGGAGTACTGCATGCCTGGACTGTATGACCATGTTTCTCCGACGAAGTCACGACTGACAATAATGCTGGCAATGAACGTTAGATAAACACGCATTGTTTGCAACTGGAAGCTTATCACCCGTTCAGAATCGGAATCGTCAACAACAGAGTATACAGATAAGATGTTATCATTTAAACCCTTCCAAAGATAAACATTATGCAAATATGCACGAAACGGCAGTTGTAGTCTTTTCTTCTAGCGTTTTAAAACACTAATTTAAGCAACGTTATTTTGCAATGTCGATCTTTTGTAAACCTGGGATGATGTATCAAGGTCTGAAGTAACTGTTTTATTTCCCTTCTTGCTACCTTAAAAACTATATTCAGTGTTCTCCTCAGACGTTATAAGCATAGCAGTTTTACCATGATAGAAATGACATACTTGAACTTCAAAGAAACAGTAGTTATTAATTTGTCAAGTATCTATATTTTTACAAAATGTTTATGCAAATTAAAGTGTATTATTATGCAAATGAGCCACAATGTTTTAGACTTACCAAAGGAGAACCCTGCTAGTGAAATGTTACAAAATTCAGTGAGATTCGAAGAGTCATGAAATTAACAAATATTTGTAAAATTTAGGTTATATAAAGTTAGGTTTACAGAGTTCAGTTTTGTAACCTTTTGTTGCGTTTGTACTCTAGTAATGCCAACTTACGCTCATTCCTTCTTGCCGTCTTCTTGAACCACCACTGGGGGAGACACCAGGTTTGTGTAGAATACCGTTAACAATTCGTTGCGGTTGTTTTATCTTCTTTGTCGAGTTGTCTAATGCTCCATCATTAATCTCGCCACATGTACGTTTCATCGTCGTTTTAATATTTGGAGTTGCAGCAGCCGCCATCACCATTTTATGACTTCTACTGAGTATATTGCCGTGTTCTGTTCCTATTTCTGATGTTGCAGACATTTTCAATAACTTGGCTTTCACTTCAGAATCCCCTTCATTTCTATCCATAAAAACGCATATTTTAAAATTAATTGTGACTACAATGTCAAATATATGTAAGAAACATGTGGCACATACCATATTTACTCTATTAATGGCGCATGTACACAAGAAACAAAATCTTTGGTCTATTTAGGAGATCTGCTTTTAATAAAATACAGTGCTAAGAAGATTCATCCCAAAATGGTACCTAGCATGGCGATTACTTATCATATAAATGATCATTTTCCATTCACTGCGAGATCCTGCGTTAAGCCATCTTTGTTGTCAGTACAAAGATGAGGCGAGATCCAGTGACGACTGGGTCAAATTTGTATTTCATAGAAAATTTTAATTATAATTTCATATTTGTGCTGGTCTTTTAATTCAGCTTTCTCCACTATTTATGTACTCATCTAATTTGTAATATATGCTGGAGGTTTTGAAATCTCAAATAGAATAATATAATATCTATCGTTTCTTGAAAAATTTGACCCTAGAAAATCTCCATTTGGTAATATTGAGATATGTATCTAATTCTAATGAACAGAGCCCTCTAGTGGTAAAGTGAAACTTACTCGCTATGGTCAGGTAAAATTCTGGAATAAAATTTACTATCAGTTTTCCATGCTGGAGATGTCATTAAATTCTTCTTTGTGCCAGATCCAGATAGCCTAGCTGGAGATTGCTGTAATATGGATACAGTATGACAAGATTATTGAATGAAAGCATAAACAATTCATAATTTACATCTGTTTCATAATGTGTCCAGAGCTCTACAGCTTAGTCAATTTAATAAATTTGTTTGCTGGTTGAAAGATTCCATACAGTAATAATTAAAAAGGGCATATAAAGGACACTTAGTGCAAAACGTGGGATTCAGTATGTTAATCCCAGTGAGTGGTAACAAAAAATAAAATAAAAATCAGCAAAACCAGTCCCATGAACAGTTGAATTACACCTTAGAAAATAACATGCCATATTTTGCCATCACACATACTTTTGTGGCAACACAGACATTCTGAATTACGAACTTAAATAACATTTTAATAGATTCAACTAAAACACCAGTTTTGTACCTTAGCATTAACAGGTGACAAAGACACCGTAGTGTTGTTATTGATTTCGTCTGGTGTACGCAATCGTAAAAACGCTAACCCGTACTGCACATCTTTCCTGTACGGCTGACGACAGATCACTCGAATCCTATCCCATTGTTCGGACAAAGCGTCCATATTGAGGTGATCTGAAAACAATTGTCACATTTTTACAACTGTGCCTAGTCACTACATTCTATTGCCACTTCACATATAATACAGCACCTTCTTGTGATGAAGTTTTCTTATGATTCATATAGTTATTAGTGTTCTGAGCTGTAGTCATACTAAACTTGAAATTGATGAGACAGCCAATCACAGTGCTCACCAGCCATCAGAAAGTTGCTGGTATTTTTTCAAAATGTCATAATTATGTTCAAGCATTTGGGAAAAGTTTTTTTGTTAAATTTACTGTTTACAAGTAATTAGAAATGTTTCATGACGCTATTGGCCATCTGGGGTGGGGCATATAAAAAAGATGAAGTGTCAAGGTCTTACGCAATTACCCATATGCACGACCTCCAAAGGTCACACATCCTGGTACTAGTACTTTCTGGAGGTACATATTCACTATCAATGGGAGATTCTCAACTGCTTTTCCCCAAAATGCTAGCAGTTGACATTGATTTCAAAAACTGTTAAACATGTATACTACAAGAAATGATTGCTGCTTACAGGGCAACAATACTCACACAAAGTACCAGGATGTATAACCTTTAGAGGTCAGACACATGACCTGTATAACTGGCCAGGCATGTGTTCCACTAATTCCCAACTTTCAGAGATATTTTAGTGAAAGATACAATGCAAGATGAATAATTTGACAATGAACTCAATATCAAGATATCATATTGTCATGTACTAGACCAGTACATGTAGTCATCAGATCAGAGGTAACAAGATATCACATTGTCATGTACTAGACCAGTACATGTAGTCATCAGATCAGAGGTAACAAGATATCACATTGTCATGTACTAGACCAGTACATGTAGTCATCAGATCAGAGGTAACAAAATATCACATTGTCATGTACTAGACCAGTACATGTAGTCATCAGATCAGAGGTAACAAGATATCACACTGTCATGTACTAGAACAGTACATGTAGTCATCAGATCAGAGGTAACAAGATATCACATTGTCATGTACTAGACCAGTACATGTAGTCATCAGATCAGAGGTAACAAAATATCACATTGTCATGTACTAGACCAGTACATGTAGTCATCAGATCAGAGGTAACAAGATATCACACTGTCATGTACTAGACCAGTACATGTAGTCATCAGATCAGAGGTAACAAGATATCACACTGTCATGTACTAGACCAGTACATGTAGTCATCAGATCAGAGGTAACAAGATATCACATTGTCATGTACTAGACCAGTACATGTAGTCATCAGATCAGAGGTAACAAGATATCACATTGTCATGTACTAAACCAGTACATGTAGTCATCAGATCAGAGGTAACAAGATATCACATTGTCATGTACTAGACCAGTACATGTAGTCATCAGATCAGAGGTAACAAGATATCACATTGTCATGTACTAGACCAGTACATGTAGTCATCAGATCAGAGGTAACAAGATATCACATTGTCATGTACTAGACCAGTACATGTAGTCATCAGATCAGAGGTAACAAGATATCACATTGTCATGTACTAGACCAGTACATGTAGTCATCAGATCAGAGGGACAAAACATGACTAATGATTACCTTTATCAAACATCCTGACATTCACTCTATTCTTGCCTTGTTTACTGTCTATTATCGTCATAAGAGATGTAGCGGGTAATAGACACAAATAATCTTTATTTCGTGGCCATGACGATCTACCAACAAGAATTTCAACGAATGCACTACCACCATTACCTGTAATAAATCAACATGAAATATTACAGACATAACACATGCTGTATCATTGGCCGAATATTACAAAAAATATCTAGTGCAGATCAAATGTGGTGTGGGTATTCTAATTTAGGAGACATTTTAAAAACATTTCAATCTTTTCTGGCGTCTAAAATGAGAGTCTCGTTTTTATTTTTCAAGAATATCCAAGAATATAATGTAAAATTGGGCACAGTTAGCTGTTATCACCGTGAAAAGTGTTAAATGTTTCTTCAATGCTCAGGTTATCTTCCAAAAATTACTACCGTAAAAACTCGATTAATTCGCGGTAGTAAAAATAATTATTTTTTCAAGTGCACGAATTAATAGCATCAAAACGGAATATATTGTTTTTTGGTGCGCGAATTAAAAGAGTACTTTTAGATCGATTCATCATGGCGTATAATCGGGCAGAGAACACGCACTGCGTCAAGGACCATGCAGCATGTTACACTTGAAATGAAACAGTGAAATGGCAAAGGTCACTCTGTACACAAACAATGAACACGTGACTACAAAGTAGCCATCTGGCTGCACTCCCTTTTTTTATTTTTCTAGGCATCGCCCGGGCGATGTTATGGCAGATATTACGAAGCCCATCTTGTCTGGAAAAATAACCCTGCGTTGATAAAAATGATCTCAAAAAATGTTTAGAAAAAATGTTTCGCATTGACCAAATATAATCATGCAAAGTATAAATTCAAAGTGTTTCAATACATTGGTGAGAGGTCGCAATTTACGTGAACATGAACATGCACCAAGAAGGAAAAGCAAGCCAAAGTCGAAACGGGGTGCATCATGGACATGACACAACACACGCTGCGACAACTGAGTGATCAGCGACATCATTTTGGGACACAATTGAACTTCAAGTACTTCTTTGCGAAACTTGCTGCGTGGCGATGCTGACATCAAGTGTGTGTTGGCCGAAGTTTGACCCCAAGTCACGCACTGAACTGGCGCGTTACCTTAGCAACCTTTTTCTTTCGTGCCTCGCGCGTCAATCTAGTAAAATTGTTATCATATCTGAAGGTACTGTTAATTACGCAACTTGTATGCAACTCTGTACTGGCTTTGAATATATCAACATCGTTTACTTAGTGCACTGCTTTTCTAATTACGCAAATTTGTATACAATATTGTACCGGCTCTGAATATTTCAACTTCGTAATGTATTGCTTTCATGATAATTAGTTTTTTTTAACCACGCGTTTGAATTACGTGCGGCGTTGGGCAATGACCTCTGGAGTTCATGCACTGATATTTAAATTCGGGCCACCCAGCTTGACGCAAATCAATATAGTTACTTGTCGTTTGTTCAAAAAGTCTTTCAACTCTCACAAATATCATGGACGCGAAGAGTTAACTGGGGGTTAAATGAAAAGGAACGTTATCCTTGGACAAAAAATACGTCAGTACAAGATTATGTGTGCAAGGTTAGATTTATAGAACGTACATGACCGCTTAACCCTGTGTTTTTTACCGAATCCGAATCAACCCTGTGGACCAGCGACGAAAAGCCCTGTACTAAGCTTTCCATCAAGAAAATTTGTAATCGGTGTGCTGACCGATAGATTTTTATCGACTAAGTAATAATCTTGTCCAACATCTGTAGTGTCGTGGGGGAATGATTTTTTCAGGTCAAATCTTTACTGAACCTAAACTGCTTGCTAACTGAAAGGCTGTGATGACGGAGATCATCTGCGATTGCGGCAACACCAAGTACTGATAACATAAAAACTCAAACAAAATGTATATTTTTAATGTCTTCATGCAATATATTCTGAGTTATCCACTTTATTCTGGCCCGCGAATTAAAAGGATACAATTTTAAACATGTTTTTGAACGCCGCGAATTAAAAGGATACATTTAAAAATTAGCGTTCAAAAATAAAATGGGTGCGCGAATTAATAGAGACCGCGAATTAATCGAGTTTTAACGGTACTCTAATATCTGAAAAATCGCCTTTGCAAAAGAAGGCCAATGGGCGATGTGTCAGCACCTAGGTGATCTTTTGATACCGCATAGAGCTTTGTAAAAACTTTGCAAATCTTTTAATGAGTACTGTTGAATACTTTTATTTTCGCTGAAGGGGTGATGCCGTGAAAATAAAATCCAGCGAATATACTTTTGTTTCTATATTTCACATTAAACTCATAAAAAATCAGTGAAAATAAATTCCACACAAAATGCCCGAAAAGCTTTTTCAGCGAAAATTAATTCCAGCGAAATGAAGTATTTCACAGTATATTAATCAACATAATTTCTGTTTGGAAGAATGCGAATGACATGCAAAGGTCATTATGTAATATAGCAAGTTATCGTCACATTGAAATCCTTGAAAAAATTATATCATTTATAGGGTTGAACGAGAAGATGTCAATCAAAAAAACACTTGTGTGATCTTATCTTTTTACTTGTTGTTAGCAATGTTTGGTTTAGTGATGTAGATATCTTTATCACAAAAACACTTACCAACATCAATATATCCAATTTTTGTGACTTTGTTTAATTCAAATTCTGCCTCTAGGTGACCACTCCTGTCATCTTTTGCGCACAACCACTTTCTCCAACTTGACCCATTGCTCAGCAAATTGTCAGCTTTGTGTACAGTATCCTGATCAAAATTAACATATATCAATGTAAGTTTATGAAAAAGTTTAAAATTTAGGCCTGGTTAAGACATTGCACCATTCCAATTGTTTGTAGGTCATGTGGACCCTCTGACCGAGGCCAGTTAGTGCAACACAAGACTAAACACTGAATAACATGACATGTAGTGAAACAGTATACTGAGCAAAAGCCAATCATGATTCAATATCTGGTCTTAGAGACTCCATATTGAATTGCCATTATTCTTCCTGACTTCCCTCATCATACTGTGAAACCATTTATTGTCTGGCATTCAATTTCACTATTTTGAGCAATTTTACTCTGGGTTTTAAGTTCACAAACTTGGCAAGAAAACAATACACACACACACAATTCGAATACTGTCAGACTTCCGGCAAGTCACTAAAGTGTCTCACTTTTTGATCTTACACATGAATAAGGTGACAGACGAACGCTTACGCCAAAATAACACAGCCCTATTCGGAGACCTAAGACAAGTCTGAATACAAATTTTGGCATCGCTTTCAGTGTCGGTATTAGTATCATTGCAAGGTTTCGAGGGACATGTACGGATGTACCATAACATGAGGTATTAATATATTTCTACACGCTGCTCAAGCTGCAATTCAACGTAATATCAAAATAGCTTAAGCGGCCAATAAAAGCTGCTAAACTGCAGCAAGCGTGATGTAAACAAACACCATATCATCATCACAAGTTGAAAATCAAACCTGACAAGAAACTAGCATTTGACATTCTTAAAGCAGTTGTAGACATACGCACTTTATGGAGCGAAACTAGCCGCATTATGGATTGCTGAACGTACCTGAGAACTAAAAGAGACGACATACTTCAGCTCGATTGGAGCCATCTTGTATTTCCCCGCGAAATTTGCCTGCCTCGGTATCGGAAATCACGTGATGTGCTGCGCCCTCTGAAGTTGAACATGTTGAACATTTTATCAAAGGTTGTCACACGAGAAAACAAACATAATTATCGAAGCTGCATTTATTAAATACGATCCTTGGTATAAGTTTGTCCAAAAACTTCTACAAATTACAAATATGACAAACACGGATACTAATCAGGCAAATTTTTGCAATCTGTTTAAACAATGGTTAAACCAAATTTACTCCACAAATATGGAAAGTCAGCTGAAAAACTGGTCATAATAACTTAGGTGATATAGATTCAGTCACGTACATAGGTGATATAGATTCAGTCACGTACATAGGTGATATAGATTCAGTCACGTACATAGGTGATATAATAGAGAAAGACACGTACTTAGGTGATATAGATTCAGTCACGTACTTAGGTGATATAGATTCAGTCACGTACATAGGTGATATAGATTCAGTCACGTACTTAGGTGATATAGATTCAGTCACGTACTTAGGTGATATAGATTCAGTCACGTACTTAGGTGATATAGATTCAGTCACGTACATAGGTGATATAGATTCAGTCACGTACATAGGTGATATAGATTCAGTCACGTACATAGGTGATATAGATTGAGTCACGTACATAGGTGATATAGAGAAAGACACGTACTTAGGTGATATAGATTCAGTCACGTACATAGGTGATATAGATTCAGTCACGTACATAGGTGATATAGATTGAGTCACGTACATAGGTGATATAGATTCAGTCACGTACATAGGTGATATAGAGAAAGACACATACTTAGGTGATATAGATTCAGTCACGTACTTAGGTGATATAGATTCAGTCACGTACATAGGTGATATAGATTCAGTCACGTACTTAGGTGATATAGATTCAGTCACGTACTTAGGTGATATAGATTCAGTCACGTACATAGGTGATATAGATTCAGTCACGTACATAGGTGATATAGATTCAGTCACGTACATAGGTGATATAGATTCAGTCACGTACTTAGGTGATATAGATTCTGTCACGTACTTAGGTGATATAGATTCAGTCACGTACTTAGGTGATATAGATTCAGTCACGTACATAGGTGATATAGATTGAGTCACGTACATAGGTGATATAGAGAAAGACACGTACTTAGGTGATATAGATTCAGTCACGTACTTAGGTGATATAGATTCAGTCACGTACATAGGTAATATAGATTCAGTCACGTACATAGGTGATATAGATTCAGTCACGTACATAGGTGATATAGATTCAGTCACGTACATAGGTGATATAGATTCAGTCACGTACTTAGGTGATATAGTTTCAGTCACGTACATAGGTGATATAGATTCAGTCACGTACTTAGGTGATATAGATTCAGACACGTACTTAGGTGATATAGATTCTGTCACGTACATAGGTGATATAGACTCAGTCACGTACATAGGTGATATAGATTCAGTCACATACATAGGTGATATAGATTAAGACACGTACTTAGGTGATATAGATTCAGTCACGTACATAGGTGATATAGATTAAGACACGTACTTAGGTGATATAGATTCAGTCACGTACTTAGGTGATATAGATTCAGTCACGTACATAGGTGATATAGATTCAGTCACGTACTTAGGTGATATAGATTCAGTCACGTACTTAGGTGATATAGATTCAGTCACGTACTTAGGTGATATAGATTCAGTCACGTACTTAGGTGATATAGATTCAGTCACGTACATAGGTGATATAGATTCAGTCACGTACATAGGTGATATAGATTCAGTCACGTGCTTAGGTGATATAGATTCAGTCACGTACATAGGTGATATAGATTCAGTCACGTACATAGGTGATATAGAGAAAGACACGTACTTAGGTGATATAGATTCAGTCACGTACTTAGGTGATATAGATTCAGTCACGTACATAGGTGATATAGAGAAAGACACGTACTTAGGTGATATAGATTCAGTCACGTACTTAGGTGATATAGATTCAGTCACGTACATAGGTAATATAGATTCAGTCACGTACATAGGTGATATAAATTCAGTCACGTACATAGGTGATATAGATTCAGTCACGTACATAGGTGATATAGATTCAGTCACGTACATAGGTGATATAGATTCAGTCACGTACTTAGGTGATATAGATTCTGTCACGTACTTAGGTGATATAGATTCAGTCACGTACTTAGGTGATATAGATTCAGTCACGTACATAGGTGATATAGATTCAGTCACGTACATAGGTGATATAGAGAAAGACACGTACTTAGGTGATATAGATTCAGTCACGTACTTAGGTGATATAGATTCAGTCACGTACATAGGTAATATAGATTCAGTCACATACATAGGTGATATAGATTCAGTCACGTACATAGGTGATATAGATTCAGTCACGTACATAGGTGATATAGATTCAGTCACGTACTTAGGTGATATAGTTTCAGTCACGTACATAGGTGATATAGATTCAGTCACGTACTTAGGTGATATAGATTCAGACACGTACTTAGGTGATATAGATTCAGACACGTACTTAGGTGATATAGATTCTGTCACGTACATAGGTGATATAGACTCAGTCACGTACATAGGTGATATAGATTCAGTCACATACATAGGTGATATAGATTCAGTCACGTACTTAGGTGATATAGATTCAGTCACGTACATAGGTGATATAGATTCAGTCACGTACATAGGTGATATAGATTCAGTCACGTACATAGGTGATATAGATTCAGTCACGTGCTTAGGTGATATAGATTCAGTCACGTACATAGGTGATATAGATTCAGTCACGTACATAGGTGATATAGAGAAAGACACGTACTTAGGTGATATAGATTCAGTCACGTACATAGGTGATGTAGATTCAGTCACGTACTTAGGTGATATAGATTCAGTCACGTACTTAGGTGATATAGATTCAGTCACGTACATAGGTGATATAGATTCAGTCACGTACATAGGTGATATAGAGAAAGACACGTACTTAGGTGATATAGATTCAGTCACGTACTTAGGTGATATAGATTCAGTCACGTACATAGGTAATATAGATTCAGTCACGTATATAGGTGATATAGATTCAGTCACGTACATAGGTGATATAGATTCAGTCACGTACATAGGTGATGTAGATTCAGTCACGTACTTAGGTGATATAGATTCAGTCACGTACTTAGGTGATATAGATTCAGTCACGTACATATGTGATATAGAGAAAGACACGTACTTAGGTGATATAGATTCAGTCACGTACTTAGGTGATATAGATTCAGTCACGTACATAGGTGATATAAATTCAGTCACGTACATAGGTGATATAGATTCAGTCACGTACATAGGTGATATAGATTCAGTCACGTACATAGGTGATATAGATTCAGTCACGTACTTAGGTGATATAGATTCTGTCACGTACATAGGTGATATAAATTCAGTCACGTACATAGGTGATATAGATTCAGTCACGTACATAGGTGATATAGATTCAGTCACGTACATAGGTGATATAGATTCAGTCACGTACTTAGGTGATATAGATTCAGTCACGTACTTAGGTGATATAGATTCAGTCACGTACATAGGTGATATAGATTCAGTCACGTACATAGGTGATATAGAGAAAGACACGTACTTAGGTGATATAGATTCAGTCACGTACTTAGGTGATATAGATTCAGTCACGTACATAGGTAATATAGATTCAGTCACATACATAGGTGATATAGATTCAGTCACGTACATAGGTGATATAGATTCAGTCACGTACATAGGTGATATAGATTCAGTCACGTACTTAGGTGATATAGTTTCAGTCACGTACATAGGTGATATAGATTCAGTCACGTACTTAGGTGATATAGATTCAGACACGTACTTAGGTGATATAGATTCTGTCACGTACATAGGTGATATAGACTCAGTCACGTACATAGGTGATATAGATTCAGTCACATACATAGGTGATATAGATTCAGTCACGTACTTAGATGATATAGATTCAGTCACGTACATAGGTGATATAGATTCAGTCACGTACATAGGTGATATAGATTCAGTCACGTACATAGGTGATATAGATTCAGTCACGTGCTTAGGTGATATAGATTCAGTCACGTACATAGGTGATATAGATTCAGTCACGTACATAGGTGATATAGAGAAAGACACGTACTTAGGTGATATAGATTCAGTCACGTACATAGGTGATGTAGATTCAGTCACGTACTTAGGTGATATAGATTCAGTCACGTACTTAGGTGATATAGATTCAGTCACGTACATAGGTGATATAGATTCAGTCACGTACTTAGATGATATAGATTCAGTCACGTACATAGGTGATATAGATTCAGTCACGTACATAGGTGATATAGATTCAGTCACGTACATAGGTGATATAGATTCAGTCACGTGCTTAGGTGATATAGATTCAGTCACGTACATAGGTGATATAGATTCAGTCACGTACATAGGTGATATAGAGAAAGACACGTACTTAGGTGATATAGATTCAGTCACGTACATAGGTGATATAGTTTCAGTCACGTACATAGGTGATATAGATTCAGTCACGTACTTAGGTGATATAGATTCAGTCACGTACATAGGTGATATAGATTCAGTCACGTACATAGGTGATATAGATTCAGTCACGTACATAGGTGATATAGATTCAGTCACATACATAGGTGATATAGATTAAGACACGTACTTAGGTGATATAGATTCAGTCACGTACATAGGTGATATAGATTAAGACACGTTTTTAGGTGATATAGATTCAGTCACGTACTTAGGTGATATAGATTCAGTCACGTACATAGGTGATATAGATTCAGTCACGTACTTAGGTGATATAGATTCAGTCACGTACTTAGGTGATATAGATTCAGTCACGTACTTAGGTGATATAGATTCAGTCTCGTACTTAGGTGATATAGATTCAGTCACGTACATAGGTGATATAGATTCAGTCACGTACTTAGGTGATATAGATTCAGTCACGTACATAGGTGATATAGTTTCAGTCACGTACTTAGGTGATATAGATTCAGTCACGTACTTAGGTGATATAGTTTCAGTCAAGTACATATGTGATATAGATTCAGTCACGTACATAGGTGATATAGATTCAGTCACGTACTTAGGTGATATAGATTCAGTCACGTACTTAGGTGATATAGATTCAGTCACGTACATAGGTGATATAGATTCAGTCACGTACATAGGTGATATAGTTTCAGTCACGTACATAGGTGATATAGATTCAGTCACGTACATAGGTGATATAGAGAAAGACACGTACTTAGGTGATATAGATTCAGTCACGTACTTAGGTGATATAGATTCAGTCACGTACATAGGTAATATAGATTCAGTCACGTACATAGGTGATATAGATTCAGTCACGTACATAGGTGATATAGATTCAGTCACGTACATAGGTGATATAGATTCAGTCACGTACTTAGGTGATATAGTTTCAGTCACGTACATAGGTGATATAGATTCAGTCACGTACTTAGGTGATATAGATTCAGACACGTACTTAGGTGATATAGATTCTGTCACGTACATAGGTGATATAGACTCAGTCACGTACATAGGTGATATAGATTCAGTCACATACATAGGTGATATAGATTAAGACACGTACTTAGGTGATATAGATTCAGTCACGTACATAGGTGATATAGATTAAGACACGTACTTAGGTGATATAGATTCAGTCACGTACTTAGGTGATATAGATTCAGTCACGTACATAGGTGATATAGATTCAGTCACGTACTTAGGTGATATAGATTCAGTCACGTACTTAGGTGATATAGATTCAGTCACGTACTTAGGTGATATAGATTCAGTCACGTACTTAGGTGATATAGATTCAGTCACGTACATAGGTGATATAGATTCAGTCACGTACATAGGTGATATAGATTCAGTCACGTGCTTAGGTGATATAGATTCAGTCACGTACATAGGTGATATAGATTCAGTCACGTACATAGGTGATATAGAGAAAGACACGTACTTAGGTGATATAGATTCAGTCACGTACTTAGGTGATATAGATTCAGTCACGTACATAGGTGATATAGAGAAAGACACGTACTTAGGTGATATAGATTCAGTCACGTACTTAGGTGATATAGATTCAGTCACGTACATAGGTAATATAGATTCAGTCACGTACATAGGTGATATAAATTCAGTCACGTACATAGGTGATATAGATTCAGTCACGTACATAGGTGATATAGATTCAGTCACGTACATAGGTGATATAGATTCAGTCACGTACTTAGGTGATATAGATTCTGTCACGTACTTAGGTGATATAGATTCAGTCACGTACTTAGGTGATATAGATTCAGTCACGTACATAGGTGATATAGATTCAGTCACGTACATAGGTGATATAGAGAAAGACACGTACTTAGGTGATATAGATTCAGTCACGTACTTAGGTGATATAGATTCAGTCACGTACATAGGTAATATAGATTCAGTCACATACATAGGTGATATAGATTCAGTCACGTACATAGGTGATATAGATTCAGTCACGTACATAGGTGATATAGATTCAGTCACGTACTTAGGTGATATAGTTTCAGTCACGTACATAGGTGATATAGATTCAGTCACGTACTTAGGTGATATAGATTCAGACACGTACTTAGGTGATATAGATTCAGACACGTACTTAGGTGATATAGATTCTGTCACGTACATAGGTGATATAGACTCAGTCACGTACATAGGTGATATAGATTCAGTCACATACATAGGTGATATAGATTCAGTCACGTACTTAGGTGATATAGATTCAGTCACGTACATAGGTGATATAGATTCAGTCACGTACATAGGTGATATAGATTCAGTCACGTACATAGGTGATATAGATTCAGTCACGTGCTTAGGTGATATAGATTCAGTCACGTACATAGGTGATATAGATTCAGTCACGTACATAGGTGATATAGAGAAAGACACGTACTTAGGTGATATAGATTCAGTCACGTACATAGGTGATGTAGATTCAGTCACGTACTTAGGTGATATAGATTCAGTCACGTACTTAGGTGATATAGATTCAGTCACGTACATAGGTGATATAGATTCAGTCACGTACATAGGTGATATAGAGAAAGACACGTACTTAGGTGATATAGATTCAGTCACGTACTTAGGTGATATAGATTCAGTCACGTACATAGGTAATATAGATTCAGTCACGTATATAGGTGATATAGATTCAGTCACGTACATAGGTGATATAGATTCAGTCACGTACATAGGTGATGTAGATTCAGTCACGTACTTAGGTGATATAGATTCAGTCACGTACTTAGGTGATATAGATTCAGTCACGTACATATGTGATATAGAGAAAGACACGTACTTAGGTGATATAGATTCAGTCACGTACTTAGGTGATATAGATTCAGTCACGTACATAGGTGATATAAATTCAGTCACGTACATAGGTGATATAGATTCAGTCACGTACATAGGTGATATAGATTCAGTCACGTACATAGGTGATATAGATTCAGTCACGTACTTAGGTGATATAGATTCTGTCACGTACATAGGTGATATAAATTCAGTCACGTACATAGGTGATATAGATTCAGTCACGTACATAGGTGATATAGATTCAGTCACGTACATAGGTGATATAGATTCAGTCACGTACTTAGGTGATATAGATTCTGTCACGTACTTAGGTGATATAGATTCAGTCACGTACTTAGGTGATATAGATTCAGTCACGTACATAGGTGATATAGATTCAGTCACGTACATAGGTGATATAGAGAAAGACACGTACTTAGGTGATATAGATTCAGTCACGTACTTAGGTGATATAGATTCAGTCACGTACATAGGTAATATAGATTCAGTCACATACATAGGTGATATAGATTCAGTCACGTACATAGGTGATATAGATTCAGTCACGTACATAGGTGATATAGATTCAGTCACGTACTTAGGTGATATAGTTTCAGTCACGTACATAGGTGATATAGATTCAGTCACGTACTTAGGTGATATAGATTCAGACACGTACTTAGGTGATATAGATTCTGTCACGTACATAGGTGATATAGACTCAGTCACGTACATAGGTGATATAGATTCAGTCACATACATAGGTGATATAGATTCAGTCACGTACTTAGATGATATAGATTCAGTCACGTACATAGGTGATATAGATTCAGTCACGTACATAGGTGATATAGATTCAGTCACGTACATAGGTGATATAGATTCAGTCACGTGCTTAGGTGATATAGATTCAGTCACGTACATAGGTGATATAGATTCAGTCACGTACATAGGTGATATAGAGAAAGACACGTACTTAGGTGATATAGATTCAGTCACGTACATAGGTGATGTAGATTCAGTCACGTACTTAGGTGATATAGATTCAGTCACGTACTTAGGTGATATAGATTCAGTCACGTACATAGGTGATATAGATTCAGTCACGTACTTAGATGATATAGATTCAGTCACGTACATAGGTGATATAGATTCAGTCACGTACATAGGTGATATAGATTCAGTCACGTACATAGGTGATATAGATTCAGTCACGTGCTTAGGTGATATAGATTCAGTCACGTACATAGGTGATATAGATTCAGTCACGTACATAGGTGATATAGAGAAAGACACGTACTTAGGTGATATAGATTCAGTCACGTACATAGGTGATATAGTTTCAGTCACGTACATAGGTGATATAGATTCAGTCACGTACTTAGGTGATATAGATTCAGTCACGTACATAGGTGATATAGATTCAGTCACGTACATAGGTGATATAGATTCAGTCACGTACATAGGTGATATAGATTCAGTCACATACATAGGTGATATAGATTAAGACACGTACTTAGGTGATATAGATTCAGTCACGTACATAGGTGATATAGATTAAGACACGTTTTTAGGTGATATAGATTCAGTCACGTACTTAGGTGATATAGATTCAGTCACGTACATAGGTGATATAGATTCAGTCACGTACTTAGGTGATATAGATTCAGTCACGTACTTAGGTGATATAGATTCAGTCACGTACTTAGGTGATATAGATTCAGTCTCGTACTTAGGTGATATAGATTCAGTCACGTACATAGGTGATATAGATTCAGTCACGTACTTAGGTGATATAGATTCAGTCACGTACATAGGTGATATAGTTTCAGTCACGTACTTAGGTGATATAGATTCAGTCACGTACTTAGGTGATATAGTTTCAGTCAAGTACATATGTGATATAGATTCAGTCACGTACATAGGTGATATAGATTCAGTCACGTACTTAGGTGATATAGATTCAGTCACGTACTTAGGTGATATAGATTCAGTCACGTACATAGGTGATATAGATTCAGTCACGTACATAGGTGATATAGTTTCAGTCACGTACTTAGGTGATATAGATTCAGTCACGTACATAGGTGATATAGAGAAAGACACGTACTTAGGTGTACTTAGGTGATATAGATTCAGTCACGTACATAGGTGATCTAGATTCAGTCACGTACTTAGGTGATATAGATTCAGACACGTACTTAGGTGATATAGATTCTGTCACGTACATAGGTGATATAGATTCAGTCACGTACATAGGTGATATAGATTCAGTCACGTACATAGGTGATATAGATTCAGTCACGTACATAGGTGATATAGATTCAGTCACGTACTTAGGTGATATAGATTCAGTCACGTACTTAGGTGATATAGATTCAGACACGTACTTAGGTGATATAGATTCAGTCACGTACATAGTTGATATAGTTTCAGTCACGTACTTAGGTGATATAGATTCAGTCACGTACATAGGTGATATAGATTCAGTCACGTACTTAGGTGATATAGATTCAGTCACGTACATAGGTGATATAGATTCAGTCACGTACATAGGTGATATAGATTCAGTCACGTACATAGGTGATATAGTTTCAGTCACGTACTTAGGTGATATAGATTCAGTCACGTACATAGGTGATATAGATTCAGTCACGTACATAGGTGATATAGATTCAGTCACGTACATAGGTGATATAGTTTCAGTCACGTACTTAGGTGATATAGATTCAGTCACGTACATAGGTGATATAGATTCAGTCACGTACATATGTGATATAGTTTCTGACACGGGCATAGGTGATATAGATTCAGTCACGTACATAGGTGATATAGATTCAGTCACGTACATAGGTGATATAGATTCAGTCACGTACATAGGTGATATAGATTCAGTCACGTACATAGGTGATATAGATTCAGTCACGTATTTAGGTGATATAGATTCTGTCACGTACATAGGTGATATAAATTCAGTCACGTACATAGGTGATATAAATTCAGTCACGTACATAGGTGATATAGATTCAGTCACGTACATAGGTGATATAGATTCAGTCACGTACATAGGTGATATAGATTCAGTCACGTACTTAGGTGATATAGATTCTGTCACGTACTTAGGTGATATAGATTCAGTCACGTACTTAGGTGATATAGATTCAGTCACGTACATAGGTGATATAGATTCAGTCACGTACATAGGTGATATAGAGAAAGACACGTACTTAGGTGATATAGATTCAGTCACGTACTTAGGTGATATAGATTCAGTCACGTACATAGGTAATATAGATTCAGTCACATACATAGGTGATATAGATTCAGTCACGTACATAGGTGATATAGATTCAGTCACGTACATAGGTGATATAGATTCAGTCACGTACTTAGGTGATATAGTTTCAGTCACGTACATAGGTGATATAGATTCAGTCACGTACTTAGGTGATATAGATTCAGACACGTACTTAGGTGATATAGATTCTGTCACGTACATAGGTGATATAGACTCAGTCACGTACATAGGTGATATAGATTCAGTCACATACATAGGTGATATAGATTCAGTCACGTACTTAGGTGATATAGATTCAGTCACGTACATAGGTGATATAGATTCAGTCACGTACATAGGTGATATAGATTCAGTCACGTACATAGGTGATATAGATTCAGTCACGTGCTTAGGTGATATAGATTCAGTCACGTACATAGGTGATATAGATTCAGTCACGTACATAGGTGATATAGAGAAAGACACGTACTTAGGTGATATAGATTCAGTCACGTACATAGGTGATGTAGATTCAGTCACGTACTTAGGTGATATAGATTCAGTCACGTACTTAGGTGATATAGATTCAGTCACGTACATAGGTGATATAGATTCAGTCACGTACATAGGTGATATAGAGAAAGACACGTACTTAGGTGATATAGATTCAGTCACGTACTTAGGTGATATAGATTCAGTCACGTACATAGGTAATATAGATTCAGTCACGTATATAGGTGATATAGATTCAGTCACGTACATAGGTGATATAGATTCAGTCACGTACATAGGTGATGTAGATTCAGTCACGTACTTAGGTGATATAGATTCAGTCACGTACATAGGTGATATAGTTTCAGTCACGTACATAGGTGATATAGATTCAGTCACGTACTTAGGTGATATAGATTCAGTCACGTACATAGGTGATATAGATTCAGTCACGTACATAGGTGATATAGATTCAGTCACGTACATAGGTGATATAGATTCAGTCACATACATAGGTGATATAGATTAAGACACGTACTTAGGTGATATAGATTCAGTCACGTACATAGGTGATATAGATTAAGACACGTTTTTAGGTGATATAGATTCAGTCACGTACTTAGGTGATATAGATTCAGTCACGTACATAGGTGATATAGATTCAGTCACGTACTTAGGTGATATAGATTCAGTCACGTACTTAGGTGATATAGATTCAGTCACGTACTTAGGTGATATAGATTCAGTCTCGTACTTAGGTGATATAGATTCAGTCACGTACATAGGTGATATAGATTCAGTCACGTACTTAGGTGATATAGATTCAGTCACGTACATAGGTGATATAGTTTCAGTCACGTACTTAGGTGATATAGATTCAGTCACGTACTTAGGTGATATAGTTTCAGTCAAGTACATATGTGATATAGATTCAGTCACGTACATAGGTGATATAGATTCAGTCACGTACTTAGGTGATATAGATTCAGTCACGTACTTAGGTGATATAGATTCAGTCACGTACATAGGTGATATAGATTCAGTCACGTACATAGGTGATATAGTTTCAGTCACGTACTTAGGTGATATAGATTCAGTCACGTACATAGGTGATATAGAGAAAGACACGTACTTAGGTGTACTTAGGTGATATAGATTCAGTCACGTACATAGGTGATCTAGATTCAGTCACGTACTTAGGTGATATAGATTCAGACACGTACTTAGGTGATATAGATTCTGTCACGTACATAGGTGATATAGATTCAGTCACGTACATAGGTGATATAGATTCAGTCACGTACATAGGTGATATAGATTCAGTCACGTACATAGGTGATATAGATTCAGTCACGTACTTAGGTGATATAGATTCAGTCACGTACTTAGGTGATATAGATTCAGACACGTACTTAGGTGATATAGATTCAGTCACGTACATAGGTGATATAGTTTCAGTCACGTACTTAGGTGATATAGATTCAGTCACGTACATAGGTGATATAGATTCAGTCACGTACTTAGGTGATATAGATTCAGTCACGTACATAGGTGATATAGATTCAGTCACGTACATAGGTGATATAGATTCAGTCACGTACATAGGTGATATAGTTTCAGTCACGTACTTAGGTGATATAGATTCAGTCACGTACATAGGTGATATAGATTCAGTCACGTACATATGTGATATAGTTTCTGACACGGGCATAGGTGATATAGATTCAGTCACGTACATAGGTGATATAGATTCAGTCACGTACATAGGTGATATAGATTCAGTCACGTACATATGTGATATAGTTTCTGACACGGGCATATTTTTAAGGTTTGTATGTGAATATTGCATAGCGGCATGAACAAAGAAGTTCAGTTTAACTTCCAGCATAGTATTTGCATATTATAATATAAGTTACCTTGGAAGAAATATGACCACACCTTTGTAGGCATGGTGACACTCCACACTAATTTATGAAGTTTTTTTCCGCTGGGAACAAAAGACACACTTTCACTCAGCTACTCAGTTGTTACACCATAACATCTCAATGCACCAATTGAGGGCGCAACTTATAAGAAACCCCACAGTAGATATTCGTTTAGTTGCTGGCCGATGGGGCGGTAGATTAGGCTGTAAAAGTCCGCGGACTGTCACGTTAGCGTAACCATAGACTCTAAAAATATCTTCTATTTTATTTATAGTCTGTAGCATAATACACTCCAAAATCACATATTTGTACTTGTTAGGACATGCACATTTCAGGCAGAAACCTACTCATAAATTAAAATACTAGTACCCAGAATTGATTCATTCTGCAAGTGTACTCCATTGCAATATAAGATTATTGACTTAAAACAAGTTTGGGGTCACCAGCCTTATTTTCGAGAAACTGGTGGTTGTATTTTAGTTGAAAATCGCCATTTTGGCTCTGTTATCATGCTTTTACCATAGGTTTCTATGGCAGAGATATTATGCAATATCTCAAAATCTAACCTGGTGACATAGGCTGAAAAAATCATATATTGTGAATGATGGAGTACTTTTTGTTGTGAATTATTTAAAAAATCTGGGTTTTAAAAAGTATCAAAAAATGCAATTTTTCTTTAACATTGTGCTCTATGGAATAGCAATTTTCAAGAAATATTAGGACACTTTTCTCAAAAATCTTAACTAACACACAAAATAATGCTATTTCATTATACCATGGAACATTAGCTTCATGATTGTACATAATAAACACATGAACATGTGTTTTATGACCAATTTTGTCAAAAATTATGAGTAGGCTTCTACCTTAACACTCCAAACATTACCCGAATGACGTCACGGCATCTGAAAGATTTTCGTGCTAATTGCAAAATGGTAAATAACGTATTAGGAACAATTTAATTGGGAAACATATTTGTCAATCATTTCAGTATCTTACCAGCCACAGTGCAACATGGTGTGTTTCCCATTGTTTACCGCACTGTGTGGTGTTATAATTATTGTTTTCGCGTTGACTTCTAACACACAGTGGGCACGCTGTGTTAGTTAATAGACTTATTTACCACTTCTCAGAATCAATTAATAACAAGACCATTCGCGCGATATGTCTCGCTTCACAGATGTAACGATGTTATTTGGTACATTTCATTCACATTCACACGACCACAATAATTTATATTAAATACAGTAAATCACAGCATAAGCTAGAACCGACGTTTAGGCTAAACTATAGGAGTAGGCCATACTAAAACATCACATCTATAATTATTCTTAAACAATTTAGATAAATCGGTTGACAAAACCAAACTAGTATAGCTTAGTCAGTCTCGTCTTTTTATCAACTTAGCTGTCGATACTCAATTTGGCTATTCTCCAACCAAACATCATATTAACATATATGTGACTGATAGCAACGTATTTTCTTTTGTGTATTTGTTTCTATATTATTACGTGATTGACAGCGTGTGTAGCTAATTGCAGCTTGTGATTTCTGGCATTAATGAGGGACATGTCATGGTGTTACTGGGCACAATTCCCCACTGTAAGCTTAAAAACAGTTTGCCTGAAAGTTTCAGTGTATTGTTGAGAGGGTGGAATTATTTAATAGCCAGTGTATAAGCAGCTAACACCACGGGACACCTGGGAGTTGTTTGGGGTTACGACCTCACATCACCAGTCTGTCCCGTGATGTTTCCTACATTTCGTATTTCATTTTATATCACGAGTTTTAAATAACTGAACCGCCAGGTTGTTGACTTTTATCCAATCCATTTGGCTTTCATTACAACTTTTTCTGTTATTGGCGCTAATGTAAAGTGTTAATAATTGAATTGTTTAATAAATGAGTGATGATTTGGTTGACAGTAGTGAAGCTATTGAAAATACCTGTGTTATAGTGCCGAGTTCAACCTGAATTATCATTGAGAGTATCTGTTGTTGAGGCAGTTATATTATTATTACTATCCATTCATAGAAATATGGCTCCAGATTAGCACGAATCAATAGCTTACTGCATAGATAATTACAATTCAAAAGCAAGGCAAAATCGTCTGATGTGTAAACAATTCGGTATTTTCGAGCAGTTGAGTATTTTACTAGTCTGTGTACCATGCCAACCCCAGACAGTACCAATAGGTATGTGATAATTACAGTGTTCCAACTGATAATTTCAATGTTTTTGTAAGATAATTATTATTTTCGCGTTGTCTTCTCCCTCCCAGGGATTTTTGCCATGCGGTAGGTCCCAACCAACCGCAGTGACATTCAAAACGAAACGTAACAAAAATCAAAAAGCCGAAAAAAAAATAATGTGATTTTTAACGACACTTTTGTGCGAACGCGTTTCTGGTTCTTTCCATTTGCGGCATTGGCTGGACGGAATGATAATGTCTTCTAACACAGTGTTACGTTTATGTTTTTTCGTGGCTTTGAGTATCGTTCCTTCAATGGCTCTTTTAAAACTTAAACTAGGATTCCTAGCTCCGTGGACAAACACTGAAATAGTGAACGATTTTAGTGGCGCGACAAGTGCAGGGGCCATAAACATCGCCATTGATAGAATTAAGGAGATGGATCTAGTCGAAGATCTCGAATTCGAGTAAGTAAATTTCTTTTATGTTTCGTGTTTATACAAGATATGTTCATATTTAATTCGTCTGCAAGTAACTAATGCATGGCATATATATACAAATAGTTTTCCACTGACATAGAGATATTTATTCCTGATCGTTACGTCATTTTCGAAAGCTAGTTCAAGTAGAAAAGAGTAGATAGATTGATTGGATTTGAACTTGATATTGCAAGTTTGCATTTCGCTTTGTGCATTCACTATCCAGTGAAAAGTGCCAAACCACGTGTGTGATTTATAAATATTGTGTTGCCTTTAAGGGATTTGAATAGAGTTGTGTCGTCTGCAAAAAGAGGAAATTGGTTAATGGATTAACAAATTTATAATACAAAATTGGAAATAAAATAGGACCCAAAATCTACCCTTGTAGAACATCGGATTTATTTGTTTATAGGAAGACAATGTTTTAATATTACCAGTAACTGATTGTTGCCGATTTCCAACCCACTGTGTTTTTTTAAAGTCAATAACATTTCGAACGTGATGCAACCATTAAAAGTGTATTTGCAATACTTGATATATAGCTATAGAAAGTTTAGTATTATATTGTTTGCGAAAACCAAATTGTGTGATTGATAGTGTCTACGTTTATGACGAAATCAACGAGTTGTTTATTTACAACTGATTCGAATACTTGCCGGTCTTCGCTGGTAACCTTTTCCGGGAAACACACCTTAGCTTAATAAATAATTGATGATATAGGCTATAATTGTGGGACGAATAAGGTCGAGTCCGGCGGGTCCTTAGCGTCTATTGATTTGACGAAAAATGTGTTTCTCACAAACCAGGTTAAAAGGATTTATTTTGATTTCCAGTTAGACATTGCTTAAACTCGCCAGTATTCGATATACCGGCGGTAAGATTTAGACCAAGATTATCAAAATAATCAGTATCCCCCATATCAATACTGCTTATATCATTTGAGTAATATAGCTTTTTGTCCAACATGAGCAGACAGTTTGGAACATTTTTGTATTGTTTATATTTTATTACACTTCGACAATTATTTGGGTTAATCAATAATAAACCTTTGGTATTACAGAATTGTAACTCGTGATTCGTCATGTGACAGCAAACAGGCTGCCGGGTACACAGTCGATATGCACCTCAAAGAGCACGTTGACGTAATCATTGGGCCACCATGCTCGTCTGGTGAGTATAAATGGAGTATAATCCATACAGAAATGCCATGAAAATAACATGTTTGAACTTTGCCTATAGATTGTACCAAAATATTCAGATATCATGTGTAATAACCCGAACAGTTTGAAATGGTGCACTTCCAGTACATGGACGGCGTTGTTGTTTAACACGGTGAAACATCTCCAGAAATGTAATCGTTTTATGCGAGGGATTGCCCATATTTTAACCCAGAGTATTTGTTTTCAGTCAGTTTGAACAGCGTCGACACTCAAGTCACATATTGCACCATCCCATTAAACTCACACATGAACTCTCAATCCACTTCAATATTTACATTAGTCTTAATTTGTGTAAGTCGATAAACTGCCGAACTGTGCTCACGCTGCCAAACACTGCTTCTTAAACACTACAAGGTGTACGACTTCGCGTCCTGCCCGCTACAGATATACTATTTGTATTGTTATTCCATACTTGTACACTTGTTCAGACACATACTAAATGGATACACTCTCCATAGTGTGACTGCATTGTATAATCCTCAGCCATATATCCCACACTTTCTGAATCTATACTCAATCATATACTGTGAAATACTTTTTATTTTCGCTTGGAATTAATTTTCGCTATTTTCGCTGAAGGAGGGACTCAGTGAAAATAAAATCCAGCGAATATACCTGTTGTCATATATTTTATATTAAACTCGCCAAAACTCAGTGAAAATAAATTCCATACAACACACCCAAAACATCTTTTCGGCGAAAATGAATTCCAGTATTTTACAGTACTAGAATTCTATGTTCGCCATGCTATAACTGTATACTCGTCATTCTCTTACATTACTCTAAACTTTCAACAACTGACTTTAAAAGGCGATGGTCTTCGCGCAGCCCGAGTTCGAAATTCATGTAAACAAACAATGTATTTCACACGCGTATGTATGAGTGCCATATCGAACACGGCATGGTGTGATCACTGCCCTCTAACCATGTACTCTCCAAATCTTCGACTCAATACTATTCATACTCCTCATCACAGTGTTGTCCAATACTTCCTTATATTTCAGCCTGTATGATATCTGGACAGTTGGCAGCATTTTGGAACATTCCAATCATATCATGGGTAGCTACATCACCAGACTTCGATGATAAAAACATCTACAGCACCCTCGGACGTTCACTCGGACCATTCACTAAACTTGGGATGTTTCTGATGGAAATAATGGCTAGCTATAATTGGAATCGTGCTGTCATTGTATATTCTACATTTTTATTGTACGGGGATGCTGGTAAAGCAATTGAGAAGGTAAGAAGATGTGCAATATATCATCACGTACTTACGTACTTATCACCACGCCGCCTATTCTATCCTTTTTTTCATAATATATTAAATATAATGGTTCTTCAATTTTTCAGACATTCAATGACAACAATGTGACTTTGTCGTACGTTGCAATATACAACAGTAATCCCACTAGGAAGAAAATTCAATCAATACTTCGAAAAATTAAGAGAGAAGGGAGAAGTAAGTAATTTAAATACCAATGTGTTAGCTCCTTTCCAACGCCAGTTTTCTTAGAGCATTATAGAGCATTATAGAGTTTGATAAATTAATTCTCTTACTCCCACGTTGATTTCTCGTGTATTCTCTTTCCGAATTATACATTTTTCATTTAACGCCATGCCTGCCAATTGGATGATTGCTTTGTGCATGGTTAATCCCCATGATTCATAATTCCCAACGTAAGCAGGTTATTTTTAGCATTCTCAGGTATATTGTTTAGCCAATTTACAATTTAAACTAATTTCAGTTGCCAAATGAATATTCAGTCGACTTGTTAAGTAATGACAAAATTATTATAAGTGAAATAATTGTATGTATATTTTGTTATCATTTGTGGAAGCTAAATAGTAAGGTTATTTTATACATATTACAGTCATTGTCGTCTGCGTGCCGCAAGAAGATCGCCGAATGTTATTACTGGAAGCCTATGATATGGGGATGACAAAAGGTGACTATGTATTCTACACTGTTGAGATGTTACCAGGTGACGACGTCATCACTGCACAAGAAACCTACCTTGGCATTGACCGAAACGAGGAAGCTCGAGAGGCATTTGAAGCAGTATTTCATGTGAGTATAATAGATCATTTATCAATATTCCGTAAATTCAATCATTGTATTAAAACAGACATACTATGTGAAACAAATACACTTTCTGTTAATGTAAAATCTACTTAGTACCAATCAGACTGCTCCATGTCAGGTCTTTATAAATGTTATATATGTCCTGGACTCTTGTCTGACACGTGTTTTTGGTATGACCACGTCAGTATTTTTGTTCCCATAAGTGGTCCTGTGACTGTAATATTGACAGTATTGATCTCATGACATCATCGTCAGAATTTGAAACATAAATTAACCTTATTAAATTTAACATGTATCTACTAGATGTCACTTGCAGCACTGACAGGAGCAGATGTCGACATGTTCACGAAAGAAGTTGCCAGACGTGCACAGGATCCTCCATGGGGGCTTACATTACCGGCAGGAATACAGGTAAAAACAACTACAAATTACGTAACATGAATGTCAGAAAAACATAGTACGTTTGTTTATTTCGAATGAATGCGACCCTGCTGAAATATGTAAATTTATTAGTTTAAAAATTCTCTAATATGTACTGTGTCATTAACAATTTCTCTCACCATATAGGGAAATAAATACTCTGCATTTTTATACGATGCTATGATATTGTATGCTCTAGCTCTGAATGACACATTATCAACAGGTGGTAAATATAACGATGGTCAACAACTGTTACAAGCAATGTCTTACAAGACATTCAGAGGTAGACACATGCATAAATAACACACCTATTAACATATATATATCATGGTATAACTTTAAAATATACCATGTAGGTATGTGTCGTTTAAATATCATTCTCGCGTTTGTCGTAGCTTTCGTTCGCGCGGTTTCATATCCGATCAGAAATCCGTTGAAGCACCTTGTTGGATCACTATACCCCAACATTTCAAAAACTACAATGAAGAATATTACATAAATGACCGTATACATAAAGAAATATGGGTATATTGCCCAGGACGCTTACATGTTATAAACCAGTCTGAGTAGTTCATGAAGTTTCTGGAATGCCTCCTATGACACCTTCCTAGTTGTCCAGATAAGGTACGGATTCGGGTGTCTTGTTCAGTTCAGAAAAAATGGTTAGGCTTCTAACACAAACAAAGCTAGCCTGACGTATTTTAGTAAAAAACAACAAAATAAATTTTAATAGATTAGAATTATTTGTTATCGTTTATGGTTCTTTTCTTTATTGCAAATAGTAAAAGTACAACTTCGGATTTGTTACTACACATAGTTTGTGATATCGATGTGAACCTTGTCGAACATCTTACATAAATCTGACTGGAGGCATAATCCAACTAGGTACAAGTTGACACCACCTAAATAAATCCGAGTCCGAGAGAACGCGTGAAACACGGCGAACAATATGCACAGATGATTAAAGATGCGCCAAAGTGCGTCTTTTCTTGCGGTGCATGCATCCAGTCATAATGACACTAAACAATCAATGTAACAACAGGACCTAATACTCAGTGACGTCATTTAGCGACTGCGGTATAGCGAGAATACATAACATCCACCCATATTTATGACTTGCGACATTATTTTATATGACATATCTTTGTTTTTTTAAAGGGCGATAAATATTCAGCGTTTCTTTATGACGCCATTATTCTTTATGCACTGGCACTCAATGATTCTTTATCCAAGGGAAAGGATCATACAAACGGAGTAGATCTCCTTCAATCAATGTCAAATATGTTCTTTAAAGGTATGACCCAGACAGGGTTGTTATTTCGTATAATGTACTACTGTAATATAAATTTGCATGTTATAGTCGCCATTTTGGATTTGCGCAAATGAACAGGAGATGATACATAATTACGTTAGTTATACAGTGAAACAGCAAAAGCATGCCTATTCCTATTAATATAATTATGAAAATGAATAAACCCAACGATTTTTATTCGAAATCAATTGGATTGTCTATGCAAGTGTCTTCACAGACAGAAATAGAACAGACGGCATCACTATACGAGCTAATACAATGATTAATCACCATTTGAGTTTATAACGCTGACCCCGGTGTGATATGCTGGATTTTATTTTGCGATTAATTTTAGAAACACTAGAAAAAAACTAAGGCTTGATTTGGATTTGCATATGTTCATTCAAACCATTTTGTGCGAGAAAAGTTTGCGTGGGATCCACTGATTTGATTCATACCTGAATTCGTCTAGATGCAGCACTATGTTTATAAACACACATTACTTTTATAACTAAAGGTATGACTGGAATGGTCATGACGGATGCTTACGGTGACAGAGAACCAGATTATTGGATTACTGATTTACAGCCTAATGGAGTTTTTGAGAAAATAAGTGAAGTTGTTAATTTAGAAGACGGTACTCGGGTGAGAAACAATATAGTTCATATTACTATGAAACCGACATAGGTTGTCACGGGCCTGTTAGTTTACAATTAACTTGCTAGTAGCCAATTAATTATAAGAATTGTACTCATCTCATATTACATGCGGAGCACCTTGAGAAATTTAACAACTTACAGGATTTAAGTTTTCATGAAATACATAGATTACTTGGTTATATACTTACATTTGTCACTTTATTGGGTTTCTATAAATTTATCTTAAAAATCTTATTAAATCTTATAAAAATGAATCATACGGGACATCTATTTTATTTCTCTACCAGTATGTAAATTATAATTCATTAGCCAAATTCTCCTCTTGCCATGTGTTATGCATGAGAAGTGGGCGTTTATATTAACAATTCAATTTAGTCAACACTTAATAATACCTAACACACATATAGATTAAATCAGACCATTGCTATCTTTATTATCAGTGTTTTATGTGCAAGAAGATTTAAATATGTCTAATCATAAAAGCTTCAAGACGATCTCATCCACTAAAGAAATACAGTGTTGAACCGTATTACTTATATCATCTTCATGCTTATAGTGTGGGTGAATACACTCTGTAAGAAACTCAGTGATTGTGTGGTGAACGAGCATTCAGATCTGAGCAAATAGAATCCAAATGATTAGTAACTGAAATAAGATAAATTATAAATAAAACACACAAAAATTTGTATATCGTATTTCAATCAGATTGATAGACATCTTTTCATATAACATTGACTTACTAAAGGTACTTTTGTTTATAGGAATTTCGACAACTGGGTGAGCCTCGTTGGCCAGGTGGAAAGGTAGGACACCAATACGCACCGCCTGATGTACCTGTGTGTGGATTTAATGGAGAATTCTGTAAGGAAGATGATAGTAAGTAACTAGGAATATTGTAGCATTTGACCAAATATGCATTTTTTTTATTTCAAGTAAATTGAAATTGAAAAAAAGTAATTATTGATTAATGTTTTTTTGCAGATGCCTATATTTACATTGTAGGTTTTAGTGCAGGTGTCATTATCATTGTCATGGCAACGCTTCTATTTGTCTGGTTATACAGGTTAGTGAGATTTTGTGTGTAGTGTATTGTGGTGAGAACATCGGTCCAAGGGTTCGAACAAAAAAGTCCCACCTTAGCCATACGTGACCATTATTTAACTTCTATCAAGTATGAAACATGAATTTAAAATATGTAATCTCAATTATTGGGCATTGGCTTTTCCTGTAGCGTTGGCGTTAAACAGTGACACTATACACTTTGATATTTGACTGCTACAACAAGTCAATTAACGATCCGAAGAAGTCATCTTACGATGTTCCATGTATACATGATTACATTGTAGATTTATAGCTATTGCATATATTACCAGTTTAAATAGCGTCTGGACATCCAAGATGCCATGGACAGTTAACACAACAAAGTTTTTTAAAGTGGTTACGACAACTATAACTATTTACTCATGTACATTATTGTTTTTAAAGACGAAGTAATTACGAAGCAGATTTATTGAACATGAGATGGAAAATTCATTTGGAAGATCTGCACTTCACTGGAGGCGGATCGCAGAAAATGAAGTCAGGGAGCATGGGTGGCGGTAGCGCCGGTAGTCACGTACGTACATTACAATAACAAACTCTACTGCGGAGGCTATATGCTCATAGCATAAATAAATATATTACTTATAAATCAGTTTGGACTTGAAGGTACCCTGAGAATGCAAATCTCCGTCACAGCGGCAAATTACATTAAAACGCGGTAGTCGTCGCGCTGCGCAAGTGCGAGATATATGGGTCTCATATAAACAAAGATGGCGACATTGACTGTTGCGCAGTACGAATTGAGACGTTTCCAAGCTTAAATTAGGTAATTTTCATGTTATTTGAAGGTATCGAAGGAGTCACCGGCGGTAATCAGTGCAAGTCGCGCCCAGGTCAAACCTCATACTTGTGATTTCCATTTGAAGAGCGCATTGGATTGTGAGAAAATAAATGTTATCAACACGACTACCGCGCTTTAAAAGTGCAATTCAGCATGCTTGAACTAAATTCTTTGTATTTATTCGTTCACAGCCAAGTTTGAATAGCGGCGGCGATATTTTGTCGAAGCATTCTTCCAATTTGTCTCATAGTTTAGATGGAAAGAGTTCAGCGCCGTCTAATCGCACACTCCAATACTTTGCCAAGACAGCTACTTATAGAGGCGTGGTAGTTGCTTTGAAGAAAATCAACAAAGAGCACTTGCAAATCAACCGCAATGTTCTCATGGAATTCAATGACGTGAGTGAAGTTCATATTTTTATTAAAATAAATTCCAATATATGCCGCCTACCATAAATCTGGAGTTTCGAATCCAATCAGTGTATCATAACTCAAATTATTCACATCCGACGTTGGAAATCCACCACGTGAAAATTCAAGTTTTGAACTTAAAGGTGTATTTAAAGTAAAATATTACGATTTGAAGCATTGTAAAATTATATTTTATTTGGCAATTAAATACCGCGATTCTGCAGGCGAGCATTTATAATGTTTCATAATAACCGAAATAATCAATGTGAGTTTTTTGTATATAATACACAGTGGGAATGCAACTATTAGAAAATGCAAGGATGGAGCGTCACGTATCCTATACACAGAGGAGTTGTACAACAAGTTCATTCAATATAATCTTCATACATACCTATGTTTCTCTTTACATTTACTTTTATTCTAGGTGAGGCAACTCAGCCACGAAAATTTGAACCAGTTCATTGGTGCCTGCGTAGAATCTAATACCATCTTCCTGGGATGGCAATATTGTGATAGAGGCAGTATTGTGGTGAGATAAACGAGTGGCATGTGGAATTACATGGGAACGGCTTTTCTAACACAAGAGGTCACCAATGTGTATTATATTTGCAAGATCGTTTCAATCTGATTTTAATATAGAGTAGTCGTATTTGTACAAATGCATTAAAAATACCTTGTATTATATGACATTATGATACTCAGAATATTTGCCATTCATGTGTTGCTTGGAGTGCGTAACATTTGGTAAATATCTTACAGGATGTTCTTCAAAATGATGAAATACGCCTTGATGACGCATTCAAGTTGTCTTTCATAACAGACATTGTCAAGGTTAGTATTATTTAAAAGGCATATGATTTAATAATTGAAATATGATTTAATAATTTGAAATCAATTCACGCCTTGTTTTGTGTTCTGGGATATTTATTCTGTAAATTTCAATTATAGAGCAGACTTTAATAAAATAAACCATGTGCGCTGCATTTGTTTTGTTGGATGTACAAACAAAATAAAAATGAGGTTTATTATTTGCATTTCCTAATGACGATTGCTACTTCAGGCCGAGATATAAACAATAAACCGAAGATGGTAATACATTTATAAGTATAAATTCTACATATGTGATTTTAAAATAATTACTCCTCGATAGGGTATGGAGTATCTACACAAGAGTCAACATGGCGGTGGTTCCCATGGCAACCTGAAATCGTCAAACTGTTTAGTGGATAATCGTTGGGTTGTCAAGATTACAGACTATGGACTCCAGACATTTTTCTCGGGGCAGACTGAGAACGAGAATACTGACGACAATGACAAGTTTTTACGTAAGTACAGGTACTTTTACCCCTTTCGCTGATATTTATGTATGTACCTGAAATAATTCAAGTTCCAGTCATGACTCACCCAGCTGATAATTCGCCATGTTCAAGTTAATACGATATATTAAATAAATAAAAGAATAAAAGTGATACATGATATTTGAATATGTTAATTACAACTACTACAAAATACTTTGTGACACTATCAGTTTAAGTTCTTAGAAATACTTCACGTCACGTCTCTGAAAAAAAATTATGTTAAGAACAAGTTTTTTTGACATTGCATGCGTTAAATTCCGGGTTTTACATACATTATTGTTGCTGTTTTATTGAAACGTTGTACGATAATTATTCGTAACGCTTAATATGAATATTTTTAACACTTGAATACTGTGAGCACACTAATTTAATTTGAAAATATCCGAATACTTATAGGTAAACTCTGGACAGCTCCGGAAATCCTACGTATGAATTTTCCTCCAGCGTGTGGGACACAAAAAGGAGACGTCTACAGTTTTGCTGTGATAATATTCGAGATTTTGGAACGAACTGGACCTTACTGCTTCGACCATATAACACCAAGAGGTGAACATTAAAGCGGAAGAGCCGTCACCAGTGTACATGCGAAAATTGGGTTCTTAGCGATGATAACAGGGCACGCTAAAATGCAAAGGCTCATGGGTAGACGCTATGACCACCAGTCGCATGCGCAGGTGACGGCTCCACCGCTTTAACCAAATACACCATGTGTACCATCAGCACTTATAAATGTAATTTAACATAACAAAGGTCAGGAGATAGCGAGTTTTTGATATACATTTCCTACGGCCCGTCTTGATTTATGTGGAGTTGTCTCTTGACAACATTACGTAATTAATCTTGTATTGAAAGACAATTGGCCGATGGCCTGACTAAATTATAATGAGCCACCCATTGGATTCATAACGCTGAGACAGTGGAGTAACCAAGAGTATGGCTCATCGATATGAAAATCGCCGTTTTGAAAAAAAACACTAGCTCTAAGTAGGGAGGAGGTCGCACTCTTTACTTCGGTTTTGAAAGTACAACTTAGTCGGATTACTAGTATATGCGTTCCCGACCAATACACGGTAATTAATTGTTTTCAACAAAGGAACCGTTCTGTACTAGTAAGAGCGGGCGGGAGAACTAAATAAAACTAAACGCTATCGAATAATACACTCAGAACAATGAGGATGAGACAAATAATACTGTTCATAATGTCAAATAAATTCAGCATTACAATACTATTCATATTTCAGATGTAGTAAATCGTATTCGTAATGGCGAAAGCAGTCCTTATCGACCAGTGATAATGCTACACAATCCCGATAGTTGCGAATATGGTCGTGAATTGATTAATCTAATGGTGAAATGTTGGTCTGAAAATGTAGATAATAGACCATTGTTTCCCCGGATTAGACTCGAAATAAGAGCTTTGTGTAAAGGAAAAGAGTAAGTAAATTGTTTGATAAAATATTCAATAATGAAACAGTTGGTACTATTAATTCTTTTTAATCATACTATGGTAAGCCAATGTATATTAATCTTTCACTTTTTGCTTAATAAGGATCAGTATCATGGATAACATACTGAATATGATGGAGAAATATGCCAACAACCTTGAAGAAATTGTTGAACAACGAACTGGTCAAGTGTTAGAAGAAAAACAAAAGACAGATCAACTATTATATCGGATGTTGCCAGTGTTAGTATAAGCATCAATGACATCAAATAATGTGAATCGGCAATGTAACTGTTGCATTGGGTGAATTATACGGACGTGTATGTTATGAATGCCTCGACAAATGTAATGACATTGGGATGTACTAATTTAAAAGGATTCACCGTGACTAGGGAATCAAATAGTGTTGCTCACAAACTATTTTTTTTTTTATAAATAATTAGCACACTAAGATGAGATAAATTACTGGCATTATATACTATATTGTATTGAATTATTTCAAGGTTTTGGTTGTAGATTATTGATTTAAACAAAATTATTTTCAAAGAGTAATGAGGAACAATTTAGTAAGTAAAAGGAGGAGGAATGCTACTAACTGTGATTAGCGTTAAACCACAAATTCTGCGGCCATGTTGAATTGACAGTAGTCAAAATACACAGAATTAGCGTTTATATAATTTTAAATAAAACTAGTTTGGTTTTTCCAGTTTTTTTTTTGGAACTTTCAAATAGCGCGTTGCCGGAAAGAATTAAACTTTAGAAAATATGTTAACTGCACCCAACCTTAACATTCTTTTTCAACCAATCATTTTTTTTATGTGTATGCCTCGTGAGATATATTTCTATTAATCTTGGTGGAGAATTCAGAAATAAGTAAATCCACTACGAGTAAATGTTAAACGGGTGGTGATATGGGAGAAATATTAAATATACCATTTATGTTTGTTAATCTTGATTATCAGAACGGTGGCGGAAGCTCTGAAGCTTGGACAAAATGTACCCCCTGAAGATTACGAATCGTGTACAATATACTTTTCAGACATTGATGGATTTGCAGAATTGTCTGCAGAAAGTTCTCCAATACAGGTGATTATTTGAATTGAATTATTATTGTTAACGAATATGACAAATAATGTATTATTCACCAAACTATACATTTAAACACCTTGTAAATACGCTTATTTTGTTTCAGATTGTTGATTTTTTGAATGACTTATATAGTTGTTTTGATGAAATCATAGGAAACCATGACGTGTATAAGGTAGGTGACTTTCAATTTCACGTAAAATCGATACATTTCGGCATTTTGCAGGCCCATTGACCGTTTTACTGGCCATTTTACTGCATACACAATTTTCAAAAACCATAGAGTACCTTCTTCTTTTTAAAATTAGGTTGAAACCATTGGTGATGCTTATATGATCGTATCTGGCCTACCACATCGAAATGGTAACCGCCATCTAACAGAAATAGCCAATTGTTCTTTGGATCTGCTCAGCTCCGCCACCTCTTTTCAAATACGTCATCGCCCAAGCCAGAAACTGCAGTTGCGCATAGGCTTACATACGGGTCCTGTAGTGGCTGGTGTCGTGGGGTTGGTTATGCCTCGATATTGTTTGTTCGGGGATACAGTGAATATAACTTCACGAATGGAGTCAACGGGAAAACGTAAGGCTTTGTTTCAGTTACAAATTGTAGTACAGCGTGCATTACACTGCAACAGTTGAAACATTTGCATTCAAAATACTATGGGTAATACCACAAACACCATTTAACAACTACATATTAATGCAATTATTTTATTAATTACAGCACTTCATATTCATGTGAGCAAACAATTGTATACATCCCTGAGAGACATTAATGAAGAATATCATCTGGCGAGACGAGGAGATATAAATGTTAAGGTGATGTCATCTTCCTATTAACATTTGATGTTTACTCTTTATTTTAATAAAATATTTTCATGTTATTTACTATACAAAAATTGTAATATATTAATGCAGGGCAAAGGAGTAGTGCCGACATATTACTTATACGGAAAAGATGGCTATAAAAAGCCTCTGCCTAACCTTTCAAAGTAAGTTACTTTTATTATAATTATGAAATACATACGTTCAAAAGTACGTTTAGCATGTTTAGCAAAATTAAGCCCAACATTCCAATGTTTTATTCATTGAAAAACTAAATTATATTTTTTGGATTGCAAACTATTTGGAATTCCCGTATTTAGAATTTGTTGACAGATATTCTAAACATAACACTACTTTTTGGAGAACAGAATATAAAATTAACCGATTTGGACAACATGAATATCATCACAATGCACGCGTGAACACTACAGACTATATAACGTTTTGAAAATAAAATACGATATTACAGTTAAAGGTGATTGCAAAGATTTGAGATATATGATCACTCATATACGTTTTACTCCCAATGAATGGATTTTGTTTTGATTACAGTGCTAGCAAATTGAGTGGAAAACCTAATGGTGAACGGTAAGACACGTTACACTTCTTAATGTTACGTGAAATTGAATGTCCTATTTAAGACAAATAAATTCACTGCGATACTTAGAAAATATTGAACTATGACTATGTTGATGACCAGGTGTGGACTGTCAAAGATCACAATTTAAAAAGTATTCATAAATGGTGCATAATTAATAAATCGCTTAAACATTTCAGGCCATTATTTAATATTCATTATTCCACAGTAATGCGACATACTCAAATTTCACAATGCTTCAGCAATGTATTAATATTAGAAAATCATTAATATTACCTTTTTGTTTTGATTTCTAAAATACACAACGAACGTTATTTCACTTCACTATATTATTATATACTGTTTACATATTTGTCATGACGGGTCCACTTACTACGGCATTTTCGTTCTTACCTTTCGCAGGATGCATGCTGCTGAAGCAGGAGGCGATTATGAAAAATCTTGAGCATGATGAAGGTATCTACTTTGACTACTTTCCAGGAGCTTGTTAATCGAAGATGTGCATACGATTCAACTTAAAAGAATGTAGTAGTAATGTAGTAGAAACAATTTGATAAATAGTTTGTAATTATTACCTTATCTAAACACTGTAAATGCCTTGTTACTTTGAAATAGAAATAACATTTTCAAATGTAGATACGTTACATATTATGTATATACGAATTTACTAGTCCAAGAATAATCTAAGAATGATCTACGAAGGGGAAAACAACTAGTCAAAACTTGCAACTGACATTATTTTTTAGAATCAATAAAGCGACACATATTTGAAAGCAATGTCTTGGATTAGCTGTATTTACATATAAATATTCTGATATATATATATATATTCTGATATAGATTACTATGTTTCTAGCTTTCACAACTTGTCTTTAAATACTATTACATCAAGTGATCATCATTCGAATAAGTAATGTCCGCTGTATTCCCGTTAAAAGTAAACAACATCAAGAAGAAGTGCTAGTGTACGTACTATGGTGAATTGAAAACAATGTCTGAAAGCATTTTACGCATGTAACCGAAAATCGTGGCTAGTGACGAGGCTATTGTGATGAACCCCACGTTTGAACAAAATTATACTTTTTAGCAATAAATTGACCAGGATCATACATAATGTGTACCATATGTTCACAGCTAATTAAAAGACTGTGTCTCATCCACACAGTTAGATAAATAATTACAATAGCAATATTCGAGATGAATATAATAATTTTCTAATACTGTGGCTTCGATCTCTTTGCATCTTGTGTTAATTCTAAATTGTTATAGTATCTTATTAATATCACTTTGAATGATATGTTTCAAGTGCCTTGCGACAGTAATTGTACATTGTATTCAATGCTATCTCACTGTAAGAGCAACGACTTTCAACGAATAGCTCAAAACATAACTTGCAAAATATAAAAATGTTAAATATATGATTAAGTTATTGGTGTGTTGTCACAAGCGAAATGTAAATATTATCCATGTACGCATATCCAGCGTTATGTTATGTTATGTTATGTTTTATGTTATGTTATGTTATGTTATGTTATGTTATGTTATGTTATGTTATGTTATGTTATGTTATGTTATGTTATGTTTTTCAAATGCTTGTTCTGATTGTGCAGTATAGGCAATGCAACTAACAAATACAAACTATGGACTTTTAGGGGATTTTTTCACTTGTAAATATTGAATGAATCATTAAATTTGAAAACATTTTCTCGTCTAAAAATGGACAGTCAAATAAAAGTTCATGTTAATGTGTTTAATATAATATAATATAATATAATGTATTTGATGTGTTGTTTGAGAAATTAAATTGTTCGTTGTAAAGTAAAATTGAATCTAGTTGCGTGAATATGTCTTGTTAATATGAGTATGAAACATATGTATCTCATTCAATTCAACACTATGATCTACTGGAAATGGAATTACAATACACATTAATTAAATCCTTGACGAATAGAAGCAATTGCATAATAATCGAGAATAATAAATCATTTAATATCCCATATTTGAAGGGTATATTGTCATGTCATGGTAACTATGGATGCAGGTATACAACCCCCCTGTTCTTAACATACCCAACCAGAAACCCCTAGACAAAAGTCGACAACAACTAGCAAGTACACCAGACAATAGTTGTTTGTGAAAAAAATCAAAAGATCTATTTGGTGAAACTATTAGCTGCTCATAAATTGGGTATTGTGCAAATGGTAAGAGATTATTAGCTGAACACCTGACCTGATAAATTATGATCATATAAATTACCAGGGATATATTACAGATACGGATTTGCTACTAAGTGAATATTTGGATAAACAGTCAGCTGGTCAACTGACCTTATTATTTATGCAAAAACTGGATATTGTGAAAATACATATTAAAGTCCTTCCGTTTAGTATAGTGATGGCCAGAGGATCAGTTTGTCAATTTACATATTATAGTGAACGATAATAATTATATAAATATATATCAGTAATTTTAATGAAATTGAAGTACAATATTCTTAGTATTATTGACACTTGTTGTTTGGTATGATGGATCCCCACAATTGGGTACAAGAGCATAGAAGTTTAGAATTAAAATTTTTATTCAGAAGAAACATGAAATCATTAAAAGTGGCCTTATAAAGAGCCATTCAATTCATAGTGGGGCAGTGGGCGGAGTATACGGTGCTTATTTTTATTAGTGTCTGACCACAGAGTTTGCCGTTCACCATGTCTATTTCCATATAAATAAAAGCTCCAGCCAATATCAGATTTGACTACCTGTTCTAAGGTATGACACTTGAAAATGAGTCTTGTGACATGTGGCAATAGTCCAATTGTATTGGGTAATAAGATTGGATACATTTAACTAGAAACAGATAAACCAGTATACCCGTATGTATGAAGCCAGTGAATGTTATTCAAGCCAAAGAAACTGCATCTATTTATATAAATACACATGGACAGAAAATATTTACTTGGAGCACTAAATTTGACAATCTCCCTACTGTCTGTGTTGATTTGGTGGGTTAAACCCACTCTAAATATGCCACACCAGCCACATAGCTCCCGACATGGAGATGGGTATTCAAGAAAAACATTGACTGCAAAGGTCTGAATTGTTGTCAATAGCAACAAACACATTGGAAAAGTCAAATACAGTGAAAACAAAACAAAACACACAGGTATATAAATACTAACTTACTTGGATCTTTATTTGCTCCTAGTAATCCAGAGTAGAACGAGATGAATCAAGGCTGTATAGTTTGGCATCTTTATTTCAATATTGGAGGCAACCATTATCTTATGGCGGACACACCTATGTCTAAGTTACAGAGAAACATTATTTTGATTTTTCAGTGGACCAATAAATGCATTTGACAGAATAATATAAAAACTCTATCAGAACAGAAATTGAAACAGCTTGCTGATTAAAAAGTATCACATTTTGTCCTGCTTATTTGAAACCGAATTGAATACATAACAGACCAATTCTATCACACCTTGCTAGGCTCGAACTTCCATCCAATCAGAGCATTCCAAATAAAGATGCTAGAGGGCGCATATATATAATATAATTATGTATTATATATATAATGCTTAAATTGGGTAAACGTGTCATCTGTTATTTCTATGAATGTTCAAATGTATTTTACTACATTTCCTACCCATTTCCTGTCCAACACATTACATGTATGTTTGCACTTATCCCTCGATAATGTTTATACATCATATCTATACTTGCTTGGATCTGTATTTTATGTTCTGTATTCTGAATCTTTATTGTTAATTGTTTCGCTTCATATATCTTATACTCTGTGTTGTATTAAGTATCCATACTAACTATTCTGATGTATATACTGAATATTCAATGAAGTACTGACTGTGATCGTTATCACTGACCATTATCTTAAAGGAATACATTAATCTTTTTTATCCAGTATTTGTTTCTCATTGTTATTTAATGTTGTGCTCTACATGTGGGAGCGTATAATGCCAAGATATGATTAAAGACTCCAGTGTGGCCAAGCTGTACCATCTTAAAGACCATCTAAAACAGTCCATAAGCTAAACTTATGTTGGCTACCTTAACATTTGTTGATGTTTACAATATGGTTTAATTTTATGCAGTTAATCAGAAAATCTTGCAAAAATATTCACTATTGGTTTCTATGCTAAAAGTGTCATTATACATAAGTTGTGCTTGGTTACATAAGATGCATACTGCTGTCAAGCATTTATTATGAAATTCTGATGAATTATATTAATTCTTTTTTGAAATTTTACTTTGCTAAAACATATTTAGTAATGTGTCTCAATCAATAACTATGTGATATTTTTGAAACTAGAGATTGTGATATTAATCCCCCCACTTATTAGGTTAAATTGTTCATTGTAGTCCTGTCTTGGCTGACTAGATACCAGCCACTTGGATGAAATGATATACAGAACCTGTTGCTAAAATACATGATGAATATGGTGTGTCTGGTGTACCCAGTTAGCTTTTTTATTACATTCCAAGCTAGTACATCGACCTTATAGTGTCCTGTCTCTTTCTCATGTTTCATTGAAGGTTTTGAAGTTCATTTCCCTTGGGGGTTGGGAATGTCTTCGAATTACCCAGCTTATCTTGGGGTATGTTGGATAATTATACACAAGTATTGATTTCCACGCTTTCTGTGGGACTACATTCATCAATATTGTTCATCACCAGCTATTGTTGCCAGCTTACATGAACCTTTCGCATGAAATAACAAGATATAGCATGAGATTCAAAAGCTTTGTATTTTTAGTCAATTTGTGAGAGATTTGTCAATGAGAAGCATCGCCCACAATATCTATGGTCTATGGAACCATCTGCAACTTGATTCAGAATAGGGTCAGACAACAATTGAATACGGACAGCATTATCTAATGATATTCAGCCTCATTTACAACCTTAATTTAAATTTTGAGTAAAACAAGGTGTATTCTGTTTTTACTACTAGCACCCACAATGTGCAATATTAATTAAGTACGCTTATGTACACAATGGGGTCTATATATCTTTCGCTTACTGTTTTGACTATATTTTTAGAACACTTGTTTTGCTTTTGTGGGTTATCGAATGTTGTGGTAGTTTGTTTTGTGTTGTTCGACTTGTAAATTTCCCCATTCGACCTTTATAAAGAGATCCACGGTTTTATACAAAGACAATATTTGTGAAAGTCGAGCTACACGACTGCAAGACTGACAGTGAATTAACAAGTAGTTATTCAACTAACGGAAAGGATATATACACATATGTGCAAGCTCCGAGTAGAGAAAACTTGTATTTGGAATTACGAAATAATTTTGAAAAAAGACAAATTAAAAATTAATTGGTATAAACGTGTATGGCAGTATGTGCAGTTGTCATGACATAAAGCCTCTACTAGAGGTGACATCCCATGGAGCATTGCACCACAAATAATCACAGGGAGGTATCATTAGTGAGAATTACGAGAGTAATGACTGTTTTGGTTTGTCACACAGGAAGTAACGTTGCCACAAGGATGGTAAACATTATAGGAATATGTAAATTAAGCTCACATATAGTAACTCAACTTGTGCAATTTTAGTATTAACCAACTGTATGGTCATTCCACGATGACACTCTTCTGGTTGTTTGTCTTGAGTTTTCTCTCTGCACACCTAATCATTCCCGCATACTCGTTAGTTCATATAAAATTGGGTTTTATGGCACCATGGACGACAGGATTCGATTTATTAGACAACTTTAGTGGGACAACGAGCGCGGGGGCAATAAGTATAGCAATGGACAGGATAAAGGAAATGAACTTGGTTGAAGAACTTAATTTCGAGTAAGATTAATTAATTTTAAAACATTTCGACACACAAATTGTATCAGGTGGTGAGATTTATTTATTATGATCGAATACATTTCACCTTGTCCATGTAGGATCGTTTGGCGTGATTCAGAGTGCAGTAGTAAGCAGACGAGTGGTAGAATAGTTGAACTATATGCAGATGAACACGTTGATGTTATCATAGGACCACCATGTTCAAAAGGTATGTTACTAAATGCTGCTTTGTGAAGTGAAAATTTGCCAGTCATATAATTTAATAATTCTATGTCGAAAAACTGCTGATTTAAAACAATATTGTAATAACTGAACTAAATCATTCAAATGTGACATATCACATTTATTTTGCTAATGATGATTATTCTAGAACATCTAGTCTCCTAGTGTTTTGCATTGTGTTTTGAATTATTGCTTGAATTTGTTTACAGCATGTTTTTCAGCTGGACAACTTGCTTCATTCTGGAATATACCAATAATTTCCTGGGTAGCGACAGATCCCGAGTTCAATGACAAGACAAGATATACAACTCTAGGTCGGTCATTGGGTCCTTTCACCAAACTCGGTGTATTTCTAATGGAAGTAATGGAAGGTTATAATTGGAACAGAGTTGTTGTTATTGCATCTACATACCTCTTGTTTAAAGATGCTGCTACAGCTATTGTGAAGGTAAGATAAAAACAAGTTGTCCGTTCATGACACTGCGCATCATACTTAATATATTTTATAATATAAAGTAGCAACAGAGGAAATACTACTATAACAACATATACATCATCTGGACGGCAGTGCATGTGCGAATGGCATGTGAGTTGCACGTTATGTGCTGGACGACTGTTTTTTGATATTTTTTTTATTTGCCTCTGTTTTCTAGTCTAATGATAACCAAATAAGTGAAAACAACAATACTGACAATCAACGTGCAATTTTGACAGGTTTTTATACATTGTCACAAAAACAATGTAAAGCCGGAAACCTCGTAAAGTGTAAAACTACATTTAGATTTTGTTGACCCACAACATTGGTTATCCCTCAGACAAACATTGGCACGGTACTATGGTATTTGCTTATAGATAATGTATATATTGTTACATTAGCATGCTCAGTAATGTTTAACCCGCTTTTCTCATGTGGCTTCAATAAATATAATTGATCGCATTAAACTACTGAATGACAACGTATGTTGTACATCTGTTTACAATATCAACAATACGCATAACATCAACATAACAATAATCTACGAATCATGATTATATTACAGACTTTTCAAGAAAATAACGTCACCCTGGCATATTACGCTACGTACAATAACAACCCAACTAAGAAGTTTATACAGAAAATTTTGACAAAAACAAAGAAAGAAGGAAGAAGTAAGTAATGATTTAGTTCTATATTCCATTCACATATTTGAGGATCACATTTGTTAAAAAACGAATGCTAAAAGTAACATGGTCTTTTTAGAAAGTTTAAATATTATTTTAAATATTATTTTACAGTAGTGCATTGAGTTTATTCTAAATAACACAGAATCATAAACGCTACATATACAAACAAAACCGACCTCATGTCACCTCAATATTGTATTACAAAACAATCCAGTTCTGAGGGAAATAGCCAATTATCTCGTCTGTCAAACGTCGATCTGTTCACCATCTATTTGATGTTGATGTAGTTAGTAGCACTTATACTCCATAGACTGGGCGTATTGGTGCCCCGGAAGAACTGGAAATTAAGTGTACAACTGAACCTCAATTTGAGTTTTACTTTCGCCAAGCTTATGTATTACAGGATAGATATACATATTATATGCTACATACTAGTGTGATAACAAAATAGTGAATTAATAATCAATTAACCATATTTTTCGGAGAGACATTCCATCCACTCTGAATTATGGAATATACTTGTCGATATTGCAGAACATGTTGATCGTATGACGTTTTACTTCTTAGACATTGCCCATTGCAGGTTTGTGGTTCTCGAAACCTTAAAATCACATTTTTATTTGTCAATATTCGCTCTTCCATTAGTAGAATTTATATTCAAAAATATCAAAACAGCATTGATGTACATATGATTTATTGTGTTTTAAGTGGATATCATTTTTTTCAGTTCACCAGATGGTGGGGGAAGTTTCAAACTTAAAGAGCTTCTAGAGTTGTTCAACCATTCTGTTTTATACGTATATAGGCATATTTCTCCAGAAAAGAATGTTTTTTTTCTGTTATCAGATAATGATGTCAGGAGTATGAAATACTTGAGTCGGCTTAACTACGTAGATGATAATCGCACTGTTCGTCACATTTGCTACATGATAGCAAAACACATTATCAACAATACCAGACGGTCAAGTGTAGATAAGCAAGATTTCAACATAGTGTGAAAGTTTCACATAACACAAAAATCTATAGCAGCTATCAAATGTTGGACTTTCCTGACCAACTGTAAAACACAAGGTGGGAGTGACTAAGTTGCATAATCTTTCAGCCAGTGTATACATTTTACAGACTCATTTCAAGGTAGTTACAACACATTATTACTACTGCTTGGCTTGTTATTATTGTTCTACTAGTCCAATAACCGTCGTTAACAAACAGTTTTCGTTCAGAATTTTGTTCCAAACAGTACCTGTTTACTAGAAAAGTAGTCCGTTTTTCCAAACAGTATATGTTTACCAGTTTTTTTGTTCTTAAGATTAAGTGTTTACTAGGGAAGAACTTTCTCGTAAAGAAGTGTTCAACAAAAATGTCTTTCTGCACTATTCCTCCCAAGTTGATTATGGTTTTCAGTTTGTATCGCTTATGATATTTTATCGATATGAAACCAATACTATCTAAATAAGAAAAAAATGTCATTATGCAAATTGCAAGATTACAAGGAAGTACATGACAAATTATTGCCAAATATGAGTGTCACACAATTATGATACATATGTATAATATATATATATATATAGACTTGTCAGGTCAAATCAATTACACTTTTTTATTGTGGTTCTGAAGTTTGTTAGATAGCAAGGTGACAACTTTGCTTAATGCTGGAGACATTTTGTTTCTAGTTCGGTAAGCTTTTCTGGTTGTCTATGTTACTTACACGAACTATGTACCATGTGAGCTTTCAGTGGTTATAAGTATACATTACACACTGTAGCCTTGCAGGCTACCACGTCTATATTTAAATAGAAAGTCCTCTAATTAGAGTGCTGAAAGAAACACTGGGTCAAATCCATGCTGAAGGAATCGTTTAAAAACAGGAAAAAACTGTTTTATGTCAGAAAAATCTCAATACAAGTCCACTTTTTATATAATACATACATCAACCAACTACAGATTCTGATAATTTCACTCCAGATTGGCTCTCATGCATATCCCATGCATCCATATTCAATTATCAAGATAATCAAGCTGCAGGTACACCGATGGAGTTCAATACCAGTGTGACTTAGTTAACATAAAATCTGCACATCGATGCATTTTGATGATGTAAAAATGACTCATTTCGTGGTACATCTGACAAAGACAGCAATACAAAAACACTGAATCTGCCCACCAAGAAGACAATAAAAGAATAAATACAAAATTAAGGCACAGACAACCAAATTGTTTGAAATTAGGATTTGTTTGAAATGATGAGATTAGGTACCTTAACAGACGCTATATTTGTAATCAACTCCTTCAAACCCCAGTATTGAACATTTTCACATAAATTAAAACTGTCAGTATTGTAATTATGTTTTTATGATAAATTATTGAAATTATTTCCTACGAGTTTTGCCATTAGGTTTGAAAGAATGTGAAGATTTTTTTTAAAATTATGGCCGAATCCACCACCACATATCTTTTTATTTTAAATTGTGTGTATCTATTCCTTACACAATGTACATTCTAACTGCTCAAAAGTATCGTACGTCATATAGTATTTAATTAATGGATATTTCAATTAATTAGGTGAAAGGCCTTATTAGAGTCAATGTATCGCAAGAACTTACAAGGTTGTATTTGATCACGCACTAGGGAGAAGAATGGTCCTATATTGCAATGTATTGCCCTAAGCCCTAAGCCATTATGATTTCCCCATTAGATAGTATGGGAAATGTGTTAAATATTGAAATTCTCATATCTTTGGAACTGTAAGAGTAGTGTGGTTATTTATTGAGTTACACATATTTCGATGAGGTTTTGTCGCACTTGGAAACATATGCAAATGCATGTTTCTATGCATGGTATCATTTCGCCACGTATTTGTGTCATGAATATCAGGAATGTTGTGGAATTATTTATTGTAGATGCACATTCACTGCTAATTGAATATTGTGCACACAAATAAAGATATCTGAATAAACTATTATCTGAACATGTTACCTTCAAATGCCAATATCTATTGCAAATATGTCTTTACTTCGAATAAAAATAATTTCATTTTGCGAATGTGTATAACCCTAGTAACCATTAAAATATCTAACACATCATGTTTCAACAATCTGTCACCCGGTCTTCGCGTTTTTGAATACACTCACTTTCAATAAATGGTTTTCTTACATATACAGATGTATTTCAAAATTCATGCAATTATCTTTTTACAGTTGTTGTTATTTGTGCCCCCAAACGGGATCGGCGCATGTTATTACTGGAAGCATACGATATGGGCATGACTACAGGAGAATACGTGTTTTACACAGTTGAAATGTTACCTGAACAAGATGTCATCACTGCTGAAGAAACATTTCTAGGAGATGATGGCCGTGACGAAGACGCTAGAAAAGCATTTGGAGCAGTATTCCATGTAAGTACATAAGATACCTGTCCACTGGAATGTGGCCGTATGAAAGGATGGCAGTTGATATAATTCGAGAGTGTTCGGGGCTCGCTGATAAGGTTTCTGCAAACTAAATATTCCCCATTTATGAACAGCAAATTTTAGTGTTTTAGTTTTTTAGGACAACATTGTTAAAACTGTCTTTTCTGGGAAGAGAAATGTAATTTATGGCATATTTTCACACTACCTTAGATGTCATTGGCTGCATTGACTGGAGAAGAAGTAGACCAATTCACCATAAACGTGACACGTCGTCTAGCAGGCCCACCATGGAATTTAACATTAAATAGTGAAATTAAGGTAAGATGTGTATAATTCATTATTATTTGACACATGTATTTTATTTTATACGACCACACTGTGTCATATTCATCGAACAGATCAATAACCACCCAGGGCTTACACTAGATATATGAACATTTTACTCATAATTTACATTTTATTCATAGTTACACATGATTTGTTATTGTAGGGGAATAAATATTCAGCTTTTTTACACGATGCTATAATACTATATGCCCTGGCGTTGAATGAAACACTGTCAAGAGGGTTTGATCATCGTGATGGTGAGGTGATGTTACAAGCAATGGCAGGAATGTTTTTTAAAGGTCAGTGGTTACCAATTGGTACAATAAGAACGACCCGTGATTATGTATAATAGTAATTTGTGATAATACTACGTTTAGTTTGCGAAATTTTTTTTTTATAAAAATGTGCTTCTGATGTCAAAGATACTTCACGAAATAGGTCCTGTGTCTGTACAATGTGTTAAGACAAATCATTGAGCAAAGCATGTGTGAATTAAAATTCATCATGGCGATTCGTCAAGTTTTCAGTTCTTTCGTACATAATAATTTTGTTAGTGTGTGTGGGGTATTACAATGTTAAATAGTTTTGTAACTAAATATTTTTCACAATGGATATCCTTATTGCCTGATCAGTGATAATTAACTGAGTTGTGGCTGGTTGGGCAGGCAGACAACAGCTATATACGATTACAGGTGGTAATAATTTGGTGTCAATAACTGTAAATACTATTCCTGCAATTCAGATATTTTCTAGATATTATCATATATTTGGTCACCTTAATACCTATTATAACTACTTAATTACATACCTTTCAAGTAATCCGAGATGGCACTTGATTTTTCATCTTGCTTAATGGTATTGTACTGGTTTCCTTTTTGATGACCGTAACAATTTTGTGTTTAGTTCGACAACTCGAATAGAAAGTAAAACCATCACACAAAATTGGAAGTCGATATTGAACTGATTAGCATCATAACAGAACATTGTAAATAACCAAACAATGATTCATATTATTCGCACACTGGTCTCATATAGACACAGACAGATACAAAGACACTGTTCTATAGACGTGAGAATGTCACAGTTTATATGTATAACCACGCAGGTATAACGGGGAATGTTTTAATAGACATGAATGGAGACAGAGAACCAGATTACTGGATTTCAGATTTACAAGAAAATGGATTGTTCAAGAAGATTGCAGAAGTTGTGAATGTTGATAATGGGACACGGGTAAGTGTAAAATAAACTATATTAAACTCAAATGTTCATTGTCAGTGTAGTCGCTATGTTAGTCCTAATGTTGGTGTTCATTTTCAGATCACACGTCAGCTTGCCGAGCCACGTTGGGGTGACGGACGGGTTGGACACCAGTTTGCACCGCCAGACATTCCAGTATGTGGGTTTCAAGGAGAATTTTGTCAAGGAAGTAGTAGTAAGATAATTATTGTATATTTTATAAAGAACGAAAGTAGTTAGAACAACGAGACAATCGTGAATATGTTTAAACGGTTTAAAACTTTAAGTACATGTGTAACTTTTTTTGAGCTGTGACACTGATTACTGAGCGAATGTTAATGTTTCAAATACCATAATTTGCAATAACACCGCGCAGATGAATGAATATTGCGTGGGAATTAAATCACTTTCAAAATAATTACAGATATCTTGAATATGCATATACTTATATACTCTGTATGCTCACGTGTCGCAGTCGTGCAGTCGAATTTCATATGAATAAACAATGTATTTTTCACGCGTTGTACACATCGTATGACATCAAACTCAACAACTTCACGGTGTGGCTGAAATATTGGAATGTGTAAATATAAATACTTTAATTCCTAAACTACATTTTATTTTTGTTTATTTAATAGGTGTATATATTTACATTATTGCCTTCTCTGCCATTGCTTTGCTGGTTGTACTGGTAGTCATTCTTGGCTTATTTCTATACAGGTATGTAATTCATGAACTGAATGGTTTGTATAAATGTATGCAAGTGTGTATTCAATTCAATAATGTGCAGAGCATAGTAAGACATGGTAGATTGTTTCTTACCTCTGTATTGTTTGAATGCTCTTGCATGTTAATTGCGAACAGACAATGGTAATGTGCTTCATGATTTGCGTTTTCAAAATTCCTAATACTAACATATGCGCACTAAAAGTCTTGAAGCTGATTAACCCACTTTGCTCAGAACCATATTCCTCCCATACAAATGTATATAATAGAAAAACAAAGACAGAACACAACTCCGAAATTAACAATTCAATTAGTTAAACAGTGTCAGTTTTAAAACACAATGCACGTTGTTATCATGAACACAACTAAATGTTTTTGACTTTTGTTATTAGACGGAGTCAGTATGAAGCTGAACTGATGAGTATGAGATGGAAAATTCAAATGGAAGAAGTCCAAATGGTGTCAAATACGTCACATCCGAAAATGGCCTCCGGAAATGGAAGCCAGGTGAGATCACGTATTTCCTATACAATTGTCATTATCCATCAGCATGTTTAAATGAACAGAAAAGCGAACGAAGCTGTAACCACAAGAATGTATATGTTAATTCCTTAGACTAGTGGTAACAATATGGGCTCAGGTTCTTTGCTATCAAGACTTTCCGGGAAAGGATCCACCGATTTACGAAGTACAATTACTAATAAAAGCACACAGTACTTCTGCAAAGTCGGAGTTTATCGGGGATTGACTGTGGCCTTGAAAAAGATCAACAAGGAGCATATGCAAATCAACCGTAAAGTGCTAATCGAATTTAGCGAGGTAAGGCACAGTGAAATACAAATAGAACATGTGTTACGAAATTAGACTCTATGCGCGACATTCAACAATCAACATATCATCAATAAATTTGATTGAACTTCAATCAACCCACTATACGTAATCAGATCAATGTCATAAAATCTGACTATTGTGTGTATTTTCTTTCACGTAGATTAGGGAACTTAGTCATGACAACCTGAACATATTCATTGGAGCATCGGTGGATGTGGGAAACATTTACGTACTATGGCAGTATTGTCCTAAAGGAAGTCTTCAGGTAGTTCATGTTACACTAATGAAAACAATGTTTATATTATCAGATACGTGAACTTACTCATGAAAACCTCAATATATTTTTGGGAGTTTGTATAATAACTTCTAAACTATGTCTTGTGTGGCAATATTGCCATAAAGGAAGTCTGCAGGTATAGTTAAAAGCAGGGTTAATTTGAATTCAAGGATATGTGTTGTGTCGTTCTTTACAGTTTTTAGAACTATCAGTATAGCATGGCAGGTAAATAGTCTGTGTGCAATGTTGAGGCTCTTGCCGTGAACACGTGCTTCGAATCCCGTATTAAGTGTTGTCATGTACGTAGGCGTGTATTACTTATTTAACCTAAATATTGTATTTGTAATTACCGCTAAGCTGTGTCTTGTGTGGCAATATTGACATAAAGGAAGTATGGTACAGTTGTTTCAATAATAATAAATGGTCGTATATTATTATTTGGAATATTAAATTAATATTATTTTTATTAGTAGTAGTAGAATTATTCCGCAACTGAATAACTGCAAACAAATTATTACAAGAAATGTTTGTTTTCTACAGCATCCTTAGCTGAAAATAAAATAATATGTTTGTTAAATCACGGTGTTAATGTTGACAAATTGCTTGGAATTAAACAACTGTGTTAAATTGGTGAACATCAAACTAATAATGTGTCTCTCTTGGCAGAGTGAAACCTTGCAAATAATGAATAAAAATGTCATTTCGTTTATCCTGCTGAGCCACGCTAATGCATGTATTCACTGGAAAATAAGTAGAAGCTTGTATCCCGTCTATAAAGACGTTGTAGATAGGAACATATCTCATTGGACAGTTTATAGCAACCCAGTGTTTTATTTGTGGCTAGTAATTTTAAAGGCTTATGCAGCCAGATTATATTTGTTAGTGGTCAATGGCAATGTGGTGACGTGGCGTTGTTGATATTGAGCATTCCTTCAACCATTCGATCAATTGAACATGCTCATACATATACGTGGTGGCGTTGGTTTCATGATATAGTATCAATTGTTTGCAACTGGACTTAGAAATCTGCGATGCGAGATGATAGACATGACATTCAGGCTTCTGAAAATGATAAGGTGAGGTCGTTCGAGTTACCCGCCGGGGAGCTGACATCCTTATTTCAATGATAGTCTCGTTAGAAGGGTGGCCAAATTAATACTAATCGTTGTATGTCGGGTTATGCTAATATAATATTAAATATCTTTCTATTTTGTTGTGGGAAAATCTTCTGCTTTAAATCTCTGATGCCAGAAAATGAATAATGGTTGAATGTTGTAATCCACTGAATGTATAACTGATTTATTTATCTCTTTATTATTTTTTTTTCAGGATGTGTTAGAAAATGATGATGTGAAGTTGGATAAAGCATTTAAGATGTCATTTATTTCGGATATTAATATGGTAATATATTACCTATATTCCACCGATGTTTCATTTAATTGGACACTAGACGTTAGACAAATGGTAGCCGAAATCTCGTCTTTGCCCTCAAATTGTCTTCTATTGTCTCCCTTCATCGAGGGTACTGTTTCGAATACTATGGTGACCATTTGAGTTACCACGCAAATTTATATTTTGGAGATACTTTTTAGTGTGACTTGTTTTCGTAGTATCAACACAGCCTGTTTGAATGAACGGGTGATCTTCGTGGTGTGAACACATTTACTACAATCACATGAAGCGAAAGAGTTGAATCACACGCACCACAAAAATATATAGATATTGCAAAACACACATACAGCAAATATATTATATTATCATATTTGTGTATTTGAAATATATTGAGGTGTAACCTACTGTCAGTCTAAAATTAAGTCATTAAATTCAAGTTATGTCAGGAATCTGACTCGACTAGCTTATAAGCTATTCCAGATTCCATTTTACCTAGACTGCATGCACAATTTTGTGTTTTGTATGAAATATTTTCTACGTAAATAAATTATTATTTTTATAAATAACATAACATAACTTAACTTAAGATCTGCCGAATAACAATAAAACACGTATTTTGCTAAAATCAAAATAGTTCAAAATTTCCAATCCCACATGACATTTTAGATTGAGAATTTTTGTGTTCATGATATTTTACATTGTATATAACAGGGAATGGAATACTTACACAAAAGCCAACACGGATACAGTTCCCATGGCAGCCTGAAATCGTCAAACTGCTTGATAGACAATCGGTGGATAGTGAAAATTACTGACCATGGTCTGCCGAGTTTTGTGCAAGGACAAACTCAAGCTGACGACACGGAGGAGCAAGATAAATTCTTACGTAAGTTTTTACAAGTGCGCTCACTCATCGCTTAAAGTGGAATGATACTGAGAGTGAACATTTTGTCATGTAATACGAGGTATTACGAGAATACCTCAAAGTATTATTAGAGGACGCTTACATTCCATATTTGGAATTCGCATTTTCTAATATGGTAGGATGATAATACTCCGTTAAATACCGCAAAATTACGACGCGCTGTAACTTATGACGTTACGGTGACAGATGTATAATAATATTCTATATCGCATAACGAATGAATAATATTCTAAAATTAAAAATGCAAATGTAAATTTAAAATGTACCACAGTATCAGTATCATTATCAGTATCATTATCATCACGTCAATTTTAAATAAATCGGTTTAAAAACTGTTTTGTCTATATAAACTACTGTTAAATTGCCAAAAACAAAATCTGCACATAATAGTATATTAAAGTTATTTACAAGTAGCGTGCGGGTCTAGTACATTGAACAAGTAAGTCACGCACAGTAAGTCATTGTCATCTGGTAATTCACCAGGAAATTGAGAACGAAATATTATTTCTTTTACATATTATTTTATAGTTATTTTTTTTCTCACTCAACTGATTGAGTAATATTATTGATCGATATGGGATTGCTAACTATCCCACATCCTCTGGGTATGGGATAATTGTATGTGACGTCACAGCTAATGAATTCATAAAGCATAATCCGTTCTGTTCCAGGTAAATTATGGACCGCTCCTGAAATTTTGCGTATGAACTTTGCACCCCCATGTGGCACTCAAAAAGGAGATATTTACAGCTTTGCTATTGTAATGTTTGAAATTCTTGAACGTTCTGCGCCATATACGTTTGACAACATAACACCTAGAGGTAAGTCACAGTCGACAGAACATATCTGTGTAGTTGGTTTTAGATCAATAAACCGTCTTTAGTCACAGGGGGAAGTACGCACACAGGTCTTGTTTAGTGAAGTTTGTAACTTCGAGCTACACTAATTTTAATTCAAAAAACAAGCTCGGTTGAAGTTGTTTTTGACTGGAACATTACATATTCACATAGTATTCAGAAATTACATTACTGATAGATCACTATCGATATGGTGTCGTATTGTTCATAGTATTTTGTTTCGCAACTCTAGATGCTGTTAATCGAATTCGAAGTGGTGAGAGTATTCCGTATCGTCCAGTCGTATCAGTCTCAGATGAGAACGAGGTAATGGGCAAACGTATTTACCAGTTAATGACACAATGCTGGAGCGAAAATCAAGAAGAGAGACCATCTTTCAGCAAAATACGATCTGTTATTCGTGCTATCAATGGCGGAAAGTTAGTGATTTATATTCACTCATTCATTCATCCATCCACAACAAGATTAGTTAATGAAAATGTTGAATAAATCACTTGTTTGGTGAAACATAATTCTACTCAACACCCCGCTGGCAACAAGAGTTGCATTATTCAATCATTACAACAAGTCAATGTGATTATCGTCATAGTAATGAATATTCATCTATTGTTGATACTAGCTGTCAAAGATAATATATGTGTTTATACTATCATTAATAAATTTGTTCTGTGTAATGGCTATCATTGTGTACTTATATGTTACACTTATAATGTCTTTCAATACCATAGATCCAGAAGTACGTCTTATAATCTGTTAAAAGATTGATATTGTCCGATAATATTATTAGATTATAATATTATATCCGATCAATCTACGTAGAGCTTTATTTTCAGGGTTTATCTACACAAATAATACCATTAATCGTATATCAAATTTACACTGATAACTCGGGTATGTGTCAAAATATTGTTGAAAAACCAGTCAAATTCAAGGAGTTGGACACATTTTTAGGTCACTTGTGAATAAACGAAATTTGTTAATCACTTTTTTGTAAAAGCGAGGTAAATAAATTACTTTTTTTATTTCTTCATGAGCAGGCTTTCTGAATTTACGTGTTCACTGTCTTAAATGCCCACTTCGTCGTATTATATCAAACAACGCGCCGTGCATGCATTTAATTACTTATATAACGATGATAACGTGGACAGTGGTAAAGTAATCAGTGTGTGTTATATTTCAGAAACATCAGTATTATGGACAATATTTTAAGCATGATGGAAAAATATTCGTATAATCTTGAAACGATTGTCGAGGAAAGAACAGAAGAACTTGTGGAAGAGAAACGAAAAACGGATCGGCTGCTGTATCGAATGTTACCTCCGTAAGTTCAAATATACATGTAATAATAGCAAATAACATGCGGAAAAATAAATAGGGAGTAGTGTACCCATACTGCTCCACCAAGTGTCAGTAGAAGCGAGCATATATAGCGATTTTAGCAGGACATTTTCACATATCTGATTAGATCTCAATTCCTGAATCACCTTTTAGTAGGTTTCAAAGTACCGTCATGAAAGGTATGAATGATGTTACTTTTCTTACATACACTTTAGCAGTATTCTCACACTTATGTACAATATATATTGCAGGACTGTAGCTGACGCCCTTAAGTTGGGGAAAATTGTGGAGCCCAAGCATTATGAATATGCCACTGTGTATTTCTCTGATGTTGTCGGTTTCACTAAACTGTCTTCAGAGAGCACAGCAAAGCAGGTAACACGATTTTTTTTAAAAACACGTTGGCGGATATAATGATATGACAATTTTCTCAAATAATGTCGATTTATTTATTATTCACAACTTTCTTGACATTTTTGCTACTTTTTCTATACAAAATACGACACAAAGTATTCAATGAATACAGAATGTGTGGATGCAAAGATTATTAAATAATGAAAATGCAACTAATGTGAGCCCTTTTGTCGTTATAATGCACTCTGGGGCTTACTGTAAATGGGAAAGTGTGTGTAGTTGTCAGTGATGGTGAATGCTCTCATATTGAAAATCCAGGTGCTAGTCTTATGGATTGGAATATGTTGTCCCATTTATGTACAACAATGTCAACATTTTCAATTAAACATTCTTAACCGTGATGCCATTCTTAGAATTGGACTTTCCCCCCAAAATAAACTAAATTCGCGCCACAGGAAATCAAATGAAGATATAACTAAATCCTGTCTCTGACTGACCGTATGTATGCACGTATGCTTGTCCGTTCCATTTATATATTATTACAAAAACGTGTTCTGCTAGTTATTGAAACGCCGTATTCTCATTGGTTAGTCGGTACAACGCAGTCCTTGTTTTTCTTTATAGGCAATATTGGGAGTCTTCCGCGCATCTTTAATAACTACACGTGGGATATCAATGAAACTTGGTACAGGGTTTCTCTTGGATAATGGCCATATCAGATTACTTTGGAGTGAAATCCATGCAATATAAATTGCTCAATTTGCATAAATTATTCATTTTACTTCAAATTCATTCCTTACTATAATTGTTAGTAATAATGACTTGAATCACCTCAAGGAGCGGAGCTATATTAGTTGACAGCCATAACGTTCGCACACGAGAGCTCTTTTTAAGCTGATATTAAAGAAGTTTGTGAAAAGAAAACAATGTTTATGAATTTATTGGGCGTTACATTCAAGAACACTCCTATAATGCAATGCTATGTGAATAATACTCGGTCAGCTTGCTGATGCAATGAAATTGAAAAAAAAAACCTGCTATCTTGAATGTTTTATTATTTTCAGGTTGTTGACCTTTTGAACGATCTTTACACATGTTTTGACGAATTGATTTCAAACCATGACGTATATAAGGTAATGTTCTTTACCATGTTCATCATATAAAGTGTACCTAACAAAATATACATGTTTGACTACCTAATAACTCATAGACGAGTAGTTATTTTGTCAGTCAGTCTACAAGATATGTGAACAAAGTGGTCAGATGTTTAGAAAAGTGTTAACACAACCTGCCGTACACGTGGCACACGCTTCATATCATTCTCTGTCAAAAGATCAGAAAGATGATACTGATGTCATCTGTAATATACTATACCTATTGTAATAAGAACAAAACTAATGAAAAAACACTTCTACAAATAAGGTGACATTATCAGTATGTGGAATGTAAACACATATTTGTTTATATCTCCAATATATTTATCTATACAGATCAAATTCTATTCAATTCATGAAAGCTTAATATTTCAACTTGACCTTTAGATACATTTCTGATGTGCTTTGTATCAAAAAACGCAATTTTAGTGATTATCTTCCAATAATATATTCAATAATCCAACTGATCATAAGGTATCAAATCATGCAGTCAACTTCGTGTGCCTAAAACATATTTACGAGATACCAGATTCTATGACAACAAAATGATTTTAATTTCACCATCGAACGTCTACAGCAATATTTTTGGTTGACACCATCGTGATATTTCGTGACGAAGCGAGTCGCATATATATATATATATATATATATATATATATATATATATATATATATATATATATATATATATATGTTCACAGCGATTGGTTTTATCAAACGTTTATGTCATAGATGTAAATAATTGACAATATAAGTGTCCGTCTCATTTTATTGAATTGTTAGGTGTTGATGGTAAAAGGCTCGGAACTGCTGTATGTTTTTTTTATGGAAGTTGTATATGATAATATCAATTATATGTTGTTTTATGATAGTCTCGCGATATTCCGATATTAATATACTTACACTGTAATGTATAAAAATAGGTTGAGACCATTGGTGATGCATATATGATAGTGTCCGGTTTGCCACAGATGAATGGTAAACGTCATAGTGCTGAGATTGCCAACTGTGCATTGGACCTGCTTAGTTCCATCACACATTTTAAAATACGTCATCGTCCTGACGAAAAACTGCAACTGCGAATTGGTATACATACAGGTCCTGTAGTGGCTGGTGTTGTTGGTTTGGTTATGCCTCGATATTGTCTGTTTGGGGATACTGTCAATTTGGCGTCTATAATGGAATCTAATGGAAAACGTGAGTTTATCAATTAGATCCACATATTTTGTATACGGTTTATTCGAAGAGACGTTTGGTAAATAATGCTATCATGTTTACATTTGTAAATAATAAGCACATGTTTTTTTTTTCAGCTTTACATATCCACATCACCAAGCAAACCTACCTAGCTCTGGTCGCATTAAATTGTGGATATCGTATGTATCATCGTGGAGAGATACATGTCAAGGTACGTTGAATATGTAAATAATCCACAAAAGCATTTATGTGACACTAGAGGGTATATGAGACAGTCAATCGTAATTTTCATACTACTTGTCAAATACATTTCCCAATACACCTAGTAAGCCTTTTTAATTAATTAACAAAGCTTATCTTGTGTGAATTTGACGATCTTTATAAAGGGACAATTGTTTTCAATCATGTAATAGATTTTGGAAACTGACATAATTTTAAAGTGATGAATACAATTGGGGATTTATTATTATAGTGCAATTTATTTCTTATCATTTATGTAGTTTTGAATCGTTATGCACGTTCATTTGTGAAATGTCATTTTATTGCCTACATATTTGAACTTCCCATAAGATAGTGTGGTATGGAGGAAGAATAATGCATTGTGGCCAGTGAACAACACAGTTCAGAAGCTGTAATTTAATTAAAAATTCTTCGTGAATTTAACCAACGGTTGACAAGGCCGTAGTAGAAACTAACACTCATACTCATACAGGCATCGGTTTAACGCCGATCACCTGTGAAAATTGAAACAACAAGCGAACTGTCTAGCGTCGAGAAGATCCATATATAAGAATTCCAGAATTAAACAAGGGAACATTACAAACATTGTATCAATGTACGAAGACCTTAATAGGCTCTTGCTGAACAGCGTACAATTTGAGTCCACTAGATATTTTTCAAACCCTCGCTATCAAAGCTATTATTTTATAGTGGTATACTGTGGTATACTGTATTGTGTACATCTCACGCGAGCCATCATTGGGACCGCAATGAAATAAATTTATTTCTGTAGTTCTGCAGCAGACTTGATTAGTGATGCGCCCGTAATTGACTATTTAAAATTAATTTGATTAATTTTCTCACCAAATAGTGGCGTTTTCACATTAAAATATTGTTCCCATTCGTAACTTGGTACATGAATCTAGCCAACCGGAGTGGGTTTGCTGTACATGTGTTTGTTTGGTGTGTCACTAGGTCTGATTGTAACACTTTTCAGCTTAACAAAAAGATAGCGTTTGACAGCGTAGTTGATTATCTTAACGACTGCTCACAGAGTACAAAACGAAATGAATTTACATATCTGAATGGCATACTTGACACAATAAATAATATCGCAAGATAAATGTACACAATTATGTTATTAAATTCGTCACAACCTGCTACTACACACCGAAGTGCATCTCATAATGTGATAGGCAAATTTGACAAAATAAGTTGATTGTCATCGACAACACAATATTCAAGTGCCCAGAGTCCGCGTACGTTGGGAACTACTTCTTTACTTATTTCTTTATCATGTCAAAAGATGTGGGAGTTTATTGAATTATCGAAATTAAGAAAATCATTGATGTCATATATGGCTTTGCATTGTTTTTTTGATTATTGATAATGCTCTCACGACAGATTTAAAATACACTAATCAATATATTACACTAATGAGTAGGCCTGGGTAATGTGGAGGTCATGTCAATGTAATTATTACCACATATATGTGAATCAGATGCAAATCGAACATCGATGGAAAGTTAATTGGTGTACGTTGCTCAATTAACGGACAAAGGGTTAATAAATAAGAGACACATCGCTGACAAACTGGTATTACATTACAGGGCAGAGGTTTACTATCCACATATTTTCTTGCTGGTAAAGATGGATACAAAGGTTTCCTGCCTGCAGTTCTTAGGTATGTATGTGAAATTAGATTTGTCAAAGTATAGATCAACCGCAAATCCGGTGATGTGTGTGAGGGTACGATTATTTGAAACCATTTGTTTAAACTAACAATGGCGAAAGACTCGACACATACACACCGGGAAAAGCGAGAAAAAACGGGCAGACACAGAAAATGCAAATTCTAGTTCCATATGATGTGTCTTGAGAGCCATATAATTAGTATATTGCAAAAACAATATGTTTGTTTAATTCCACCACGTGCTCAAATACGACAGAAACTTTAAAACATGATATGACTGGTACTATTTGATTAGATCAATAGTGATGGTTTCGACCTACAACACTTTCTACTCTTTCTTTGTAAATAATCAACTATATACTAACTCGAATCTGTTTTGTTGATATTACCATTAGGTTTTAGATATACAAATCGTTTTCTGATTTACTGGTATAACTTAGGAACTACTTGTATGTATGTATATATATAGTAAATGCAATATTTGTATTATGTATTTGTGTCTCACTATACCTCAATCGCTGTACTAAATACATAGCGTTTTTAACATGAAGCAAATACAGTATTTCCCGACTGTGAAAACGTCCTGCAACTTGATGAAATTCACACATTTCATACAAGATACTGACATACAACAATGAACAGTTATGACTCTAATTTGACGTACAATAATATTGTTTTATTTCTACAGCCAAGGTGATACCTCTGGGGAGTATGGTGGTGATTGCGCATAAATTTGATTGATTTGATAAGCTACAGAAAGAGCAAACAAGTTTCAACTGTCCAAGACAATTATTAAACATAATAATTTTACAAGAATAATTTAATATAATGCGTCACTAAAACCCATCACATTATGCAACAACATTCACGTATATTTGCATCCATATGAATCATAATGTCACAACAACTAGTAGGGGGCTGCTAATGTATTCAGCGATTTTGCTAAGTCGGTCGAAAAGGTGAATAATGTTGAGTAAGTAAGGATCGGATATTATTATTAAATATGTTATAAAAGTATTAATAAACACAATCGTGTGATGGAAGCAGTGTCAATTACCTGCAAACGAAGCATATAATATACGATCAAACTTGTTTTGTATCAATGAGTACCTGCGATTGATTGTTTCTGCTGGTGGACATGTACAGTTTCCGAGTACAATCCTGACTGACCAGGTTTGTATTGAACCACGATACTAAGATTATATGTGTGTAGTGAGACAACGAATGTCGTCTTGTAATTTATTTAAGTTAATTTGCTTGTAATTTCATCATTTTACTTAAGTTGAATATTTAGATGGTTGGTTTTAGGAAGATTAGAATAATCTGCTTATTTAGATTGCTGATATACATAAATTACGTGAGTGTTTTTCATAATTTAGTTGATTTTATTTCATTTAAATTTTGCAAATGTTTTGCTTTTTATGATTTTTATATGTATCGTTTTACCTAATTTGCATTCTAGTCAGTTTGTTTTATATAATTTTCATATATGTAAGCGGCGTGATTTCGCTCAGTTGTCACTTGAGCTTGAGATTCGTTTTTTGCCAATTGTAGTTCTGAGGGAAATTATAATTCTTATACCAAATGGACATTAAAGTCATGTATGGTAACAACATGTAAATAGCTGAAAAATGAAGCTTTGCTTTTATAAAATTCGAATGCTGTTTGTATTTACATAACATAAATGCTGCAATATTTCACCCATTTGTGTGTATAAACAAATGAGAAAAAAAAAGATAACAGTTTATGTCCCTGTAATCCTATTGCCAAACCGCTCCCAGCTAGGATGGCCCTTCTAATCACTACGTCTGTCTATCTCTCGGAGAAAAAAATCTTAGACATATCTCATTCTACTCTGCTTGAGTGTGTTCCCAAGTTTGATTGTTTGATATCTTTTCCTTTGTTTATCACTCATGTAGTTAGGAGAAAAAAATCATAAAAATTGCCGTCTTACGGTGGCAAAGGTAACATTTAGCTTGTGCAGTACCATCCCGTCGCTGCGGGCGGTGTTTACTAGTCATCATTTCGAAATGTCAATTTGAGAAAATGGTGTGGTAGTTAACGCGCCTGTCTGAATCAGGGAGGTACTTATCGTGATCTCGTGTTCGAATCCCGTATTTAATGTTGTAATAACTGTGTATTCGTTTACATGCTTGTTTAGTTTTTTTTATATGCAGTAATGCAACAAATAGTACAAATCATGTTACGCAATCATTTGGAAAATGTTTTTCAGGCTTTCAGTTTTGTTGTCTGATTAATAAAATAGACAAATTTGCCATGTAATAATTTTATTAGTACTATGTATGTTATGTATTCATAGAGTTTGTGAAATAAAAACGTTGTTTAAAACATCTTGAATTATGTTGTTAGTATATACTTTATTATGGTAATGACAGCAATGGATTGGTCACGAATTATTTATACTCTACAGGCAATAACACATTTAAAAGTGAAGAACAGGGATTGAAATGACAAAATAATTGTGACATAATTGATCCCTACGTTGATCCGATTGGGGTAATTAAGTGAAACCATAGCTTGCATATTGATGTATTAATTACGAGAATGCATTTGAAATATACGCACATTGTAATGTTACAGTAGCGTATCACAATTTGATTTGAACTCGTCGTAGAAGCCTAAAGTTGTGCTAATAACATTACTGGCTGTGGCATTAGTGCAGCACGTAACTATATAAATCTGGGTCAGTTACACGTATATCAGTGCATACAAAGAAACATATCTCTAAAATAACCTACCAGCTTTGTAAATACTCCGACAATGCAGACTAGTTTGCTCGAGTTACTTATTCTCCTAATTTATTGGCAAAATTCAATTCAAGTGTTTGGGGAGGTGAGGTGGAAGGTAAGTATATAGATTAATTGATTTAAAACAAGGAAATTAGGGTTCTTTATTGAAGTTCACAGAACCCTTCCTCATGAGGTTGTTATGAACATATCAGTGATAGAACACAACCATCGATTAATGAACCAAATCCAACACGAACGCTCAATTTGAACGAAGTCAAATAGTATTTATTGTGCATTGAATCGTATGTAAATAGATCGTGACATCGACGTCATTTACCGGTAACGTTGCTATCGTTACAACCGCACATGGTTAAGGAGCTTCCGTTTTTAACCGAGAGGGAGGATTTTGGCAAGCATCTAGTAAAATATAAAAAGTCACTTTCCGTGAATTCCACGAAATATCATAATTAATGTCATAGTGTTTTATATCACATTTCATTTAACAATACATAATGCCTTACAAATCTGTTATCTGGTGTGTATCATATTTCAAGTAAGCTAAAGCACCGCATACTTCATACAGCCGGGTAAATTATATTAAAGCAATTTCTAGTAAGACTATAGGGGAAAAACTTCAACATTATCAGAGTTCTAATTTTGTAGATGTTGATGAAGCAGTGGCTAACTTCAATTCAATTATTATTAAAGCAGCAAAGAGTTCTCTTAAAGTTATCAATCCTAAAATAAAAAAAAAGTCTAATAAACCAAAACATAAAAAGTGGTTTGACAATGATGTCAGTGAGGTAAGAAGAAACCTAATTAAATATTCGCATTTATTAGACAAGTTTCCTAAGGACAATAGTATTAGACAAGAACGATATAAAATTAATTAAAAAAATAGAATATAAAGCTAATTTATGTAATAGAATCATTATGCTTAAGGAGTCTAATCCTAAGTGTTTCTGGAAGTTACTTGAGGAACTTGGTGATTTAGATAAAAACCCACAAAAGCATGACAACATCAGTGTAGAGTCATGGTTAAATCATTTAAAATGTTTAAATAATAAAGTTAACGTGGAAGATAAAAGCTTCTCACAGACTATTGTAAATGATATTAGTAGTATGGAAACTTTAGATGATTACAAACACATTATTAATCAAGATTTCACTAATAAGGTATTGCAGCATAGTAAACTTTTAAAGTCAGGCATTGTTTAAAGACAAACAGGGCAACCAAAGCTATGTCTAAATTAAATTAAATTAAATTAAATTAAATTAAATTAAATTAAATTAAATTAAATTAAATTAAATTAAATTAAATTAAATTAAATTAAATTAAATTAAATTGTTATCTTTATTGCGCAAATATTTGAATCGACACTCTGTGGTTGCTGTATGCTTGTAGTTTCTCGGATAACTAAACATGGATAACGAATCAGGAAATGTTATGTTTTAATGAAATATTTTGCGCTGTTCGAACAATTGAGTTCAGTGACGGAATTCTATTTCCGACGCGCGCTATAGCTTTATATCTACATCCAACATAAAGAAAGGGAAGTGTTAGAATGTGACTTTAATAACAATATCGGTAATGTTGGTAGTTTAATCAATATAAAATTCGGACGTTCGAATGATTACTAATACTACAGCATAATTATCGCGTCTATATTGCATTTTTAATTGACACAAACGTGTTTGGCTATATGTACAGTTACCATGACATTACATCGCTACGAGAGGGGACATCCCATGGAGCATTGCACCGCAGATAATTACAGTGTGGTGTCATTAGTGGTTATCACGTGGTGTATGATTACTGTTTTTATTTCGTTACCATGCAACCGACACTATGACCAAGTTGGAAATGATATAGGGATATTTAAATTGAGTACACATGTAATGTTTCAATTGATTTCAATTTCATCATCAAGTGTATACTCATTCCACCATGACACTCTCATGGTTGTTTGTCCTGAGCTCTCTCTTTGCATACCTAATCCCCGCATACTCGTTAATCCATATCAAATTGGGTTTTATGGCACCATGGACGTCAGGATTCGATTTATTAGACAACTTCAGTGGGACAACGAGCGCCGGTGCAATAAACATAGCAATCGACAGGATAAAGGAAATGGACTTGGTTGAAGAACTTGACTTCGAGTAAGACTGATATTTATTTATTTAATTCTTTATAAATCACATTGATTTCTGATATATACTTTATCCTTGATTGATATCTATAAAATGTGAAGGGTTTTAGTTAATGTGACAAATTGCGGTTTATCGTTTTTTCTCTTTTTAACAGGATCGTTTGGCGTGATTCAGAGTGTAACACTAAGCAGACAAGTGGTAGATTAGTAGAACTATATGCAGATGAACACGTTGATGTTATCATAGGACCACCATGTTCACAAGGTTAGTTTTCAGATATTTTGTCGAGAAGTATTGTACAACGATTGCGTATCGTGAACCGATATAAAATGGTCAGAAGGAGTGATGTGTTTTTTTAACCTTATGTGTGATTTTTTTCAGCATGTCTTTCCGCCGGACAACTTGCTTCATTCTGGAATTTACCAATCATTTCCTGGGTAGCGACAGATCCCGAGTTCAATGACAAGACAAGATATACAACTCTAGGTCGGTCATTAGGTCCTTTCACCAAACTTGGTACATTTTTAACGGAAATAATGGAAAGATATAATTGGAACAGAGTTGTTGTTATTGCGTCTACATACCTTCTGTTCAAAGACGCGGCTAATGCTATCGTGAAGGTGAGTTAACTCGATGGTTTAACTCTTGTATTAAACTAAATCTTAATATTAATATGTTAAAGTAGAGTCTTATCCAAATTTGAATAGCAAGAAGTCGAGAATGTCCTATAAAACAACTAGTATCTCTTTTTTCAACATCAGTACAAATCTCCCACGCAGACTTGTATTTCTACGAATATATCTCTGCCACCACGCGATCTTATGCTTGTCGTTGATTGGTCGAGGCGTCACAGTGGCACTACATACAACAATATTTTCGATTTTCGAACCTAATGAAAGCGTACGCGTTGTTTGTAGATTCTGGATGTTTTCAAAGTGAGAAGCTCATTTTTTTACTTTTTGTAACACAAATGGAGAGGCAGTAAGACGAGTTAGCTGTCAATACCTTTCGTTTGTTTATATCGCCTGGCAATAGACAGAACAGTCAGCTTGATGAACGGAACAACACCTTAGTAACCGTTATTCCGCGATGAAATCATTTTATTTTGTAAAATTATTTCACACTTTTCACTGCGTTTACTAAACGATCATTATCAGAGATCGATAATATATTTTGAAACGTCTTTATTAGTAAAAAAATCAACACTAAAGCCCTATAATAACAAAAATACATAATATAATAATAAAAAAAACGCAAATACGCGTGGAAAAACTCTGGTGGAGTTTCACCACAATGGCGATGTATGGTGGCAGAGACACTTTCGGTTTTCTGGTCGCAAGGATCTCTGGGAAGGAGAATGTATCACTACTAAAATACGCGTTTAACTATTCAATAAGCGTCTCTCCTGAGTTGGATATTGCAAATAGGCACAGCTGTTATCTTTTATAGATATGAGAATTTTGAGTTTATGAGAATGAAAGGATATCAAGGACGTACAATACAGTGGGAGTAATAGAAGTCGATGCCACTGTGTAATGTGTACTGAGTGCTAGCTTGGGGATTATTTTATTATTTTAAGTTGTAGTGTAATAACCTTATTATCTTTTATGTTTTCACGATCTATGTTTGCTGTGGGACATATACAGATGAATTTGTAGTAGATTTCACAGACACATTTAGCATAGCACTATATACTAGGTTATTGACATTGATTATTTGCATTACAGACATTTCAAGAAAATAACGTAACCATGGCATATTATGCTACGTACGATAACAACCCAACACAGAAGTTTATTCAGAATATTTTGACAAAAACAAAGAGAGAGGGAAGAAGTAAGTTACAATCTAATTATATACTTGTATTTAAATTTCAGCATCTACCATATGACATTTTCCCAAATATTTTGGAATATGGAATATATCCAAGAAATATGAATTCATTATGCACATATTCGTGGCTAACATATACACTTCCATCTGGACTAATAAAAGACGACTATCGCTTATTTGTCGAATCATTGTTAACCTAATCAAAGAAACCAGACTTGGTGGTCGAAATACAATTTGTTACTGTATTCGTATCTTGAATTTTCAAGGTGAATGTTCCGGCACTCCACTATCACCTTGACGTATTTCATTAGGACTATGTGTATGTGACAATATCCTTACAGTTTAGAATCAGTTTACCAACAGCCAATCATATTGCTTATTTCTTGGCCAAGCTATCAACATCTTCGAGGTAGAGCTAAGTCACAAGACAATTGTGTAAATATATGCCAGGACGTAATGATTTCTCCCGACGTCTGCAAATTGTAGAAGTTTGATTGATGCAGTGCGGCATATTTACACGAGCGTCGGGAAAAGGCCATAGCGCACTGTTACAACAAGTGTTCCTAGATAGAAAAAGCCGTAACCACATCATCTAAGAAGTTTTTATGAACAGCGTTCTGTTTATTCTTCTGTATATTAATTGGTTAATGCTGGTTTTTATTCTAATCATATGCAAACGTTGGCAGACGCGCGCTCGTTGCACTCTTTGCGAATTGTGCGCTTCATTTCATTTGGTGTTACCACCAATGCAAACGTCAATAGAATGGAAAGTCGGCGTGACTTGCATAACGTGATGGGTGAATTGTTGTTTACTCAATTTCACGTGAACGGTTCTTCCCTACGCTTGGCATATTAGATTAAAAGAGATGAATAGAGAATATATTTCACATCTACGGCGAGTTTAACACATTTTCGCCACGTGACTAATTTGCCTAATTATAGAACTTCAGTTTTATAGAAATAAAGAAATAAATTAGTCAATGAAGAAGCATAATTTGTTGCAAAATCCTTCAAACTTGATAATGATGTCAATAAAATAAATCCAGCATACTGATAATGTCATATTCAGTGTTCTTCATTGTTCCTAATTCCAAGAAAACTCAACTGTAAAACGTGCTATTTTATCTCATTTGCATATAAGCTCTTGATACTACCAATGGTATTGCAACGGTAATGACTGTTAGTAATCTGCGGTGTATATGTATTATTTAATGCTTTTACAGTTGTTGTTATTTGTGCACCTAAACGGGATCGGCGCATGTTGTTACTGGAAGCATACGATATGGGCATGACTACGGGTGAATACGTGTTTTACACAGTTGAAATGTTACCTGAACAAGATGTCATCACTGCTGAAGAAACGTTTCTAGGAGATGATGGTCGTGACGAAGACGCCAGGAAAGCATTTGGAGCCGTATTCCATGTAAGTGCACATATATGAAAAAGGTGAATAAATTTCCGCAGCAAAGACGGAACACCACACGAAAAGCAAATATTTCATTTAAATAGCTAATATCGTATTCAGATTTTGAGAAATAGATATAGCACTTTTTCGTTTTCTTAGATGTCGTTGGCAGCATTGAGCGGCGAAGAGGTAGACCAATTCACCATTGATGTAGTACGGCGTTTGAAAGACCCGCCATGGAATATAACATTGGATACCAGCATTAAGGTATAGAGATGATGTTGTAAAAGTCTTACGAATAAATTTATTTTTTTTGTAGGGAAGAGGGATGGGGTGACTGATGGCGGTCCATGTATTATTTCTGTAAATTTAAAGAATGTGACCATGCATTTCAGTAAGTTTGTATTATTAGAACCACCCGGAACCAACCATTTCATACAGTTTGCAGATGCATGCGCAATAACCAGACAAACTAATTGACTTCTTGAATTCGGCAATTTTACTTTGTGAAAATCGCGGTGTGATTTGAATGTCCGTGAATCCACCAGCAAGTATCAGAGTGTGGCATCCAACAATCTAGCACAACATTCTCGATATAAACTGTACATGGACATATTATCGTTCTTTCAACGAATTTACTGACATCATATACTCATCTGCCGATCCCCGATCCGCTGCAGACATGGCTGCACGTTTTTTTTACGTATTCAATTTTTCAACTTTTTTGTGTTGTGTTACCAGCGATTAGAATAGGCGCAATCTTTTCAGCTACTCGTGCCACGCAGTATTCATGTTTTCCGTTTTGGCATTTCGATGAACAGCCTGTACGGTGTGTTGGTGTTGTTCATTCTTTGTGCAGACGCCATTGGAGTGGAACGTCAGTGTGATTTGCATAAACGATGGGATGTATTATTCTAGTGAATACGACATTTTGTAATGGTAATAAAACCGAATGCATGCCTAAAATGTAATATTAATATTAAATATCTATAGTAGCGCATGGGATCTTTTTGATTAAAGTTGTTTTTCTATTCAGGGAAATAAATATTCCGCTTTTCTACATGATGCGATGATACTATACGCTTTGGCGTTGAACGACACGGTGTCAAATGGCTTTGATTATCGTGATGGTGAGGTAATGTTGAGAGCAATGGCAGGCAAGTTTTTTAAAGGTGAGTGCCTGTCTGATACAAATTAGACATACGGAATGATGATAATCGTTCAAAACCATGTGATGTCTTTTTTAAATTTATAGAAATATTCTTTGAAGATAGATCCTTGGCTGATAGACGGAGACTGGAGTGTAATGCTAGGGTTGTAAGGACTACCGTTATGCGAAACCATGCAGCAGTAGATGCCTCTGAGCAAGACTTGTATTGGGGTTATTTAAAGTAGTTAATTTCAAATGAAAGTGAACATGGCTATGGTTATCTAGAAACCACTGTGAGAAGACACCAACATGGCATTGAGTGTACTCACTGGAAGCCTTGTACCATGTAGTACGGTTCTTTACGTCTGAGTGTCCAATCAATTCTCATGATTAATACATTACGTCATAGCAGGGTGTTCAAGAATGCAGTACACTGTTTGTACAATGACATAACATACTGAGGTTGAAAGTTAACTGTCTTACTTTGTATGTGTTCAAAAACGTGTTAGTTTTCTCTTAATTGTTATGATGCTACGTCAATTATACAAATGTAATGATAACACTGGAACATTATTCTTATTTTGTACCAACATTTGAATTGCCTGAATCGTACTGATAGAGTGCGTGTCTTTAATTATGCTAAAACAAGATTGATGAAGTCTTTCACATTAAATGCAAGAGTTAAATCAGATACAAGTTAAAAAATATTATTAAAATTAAAAGTTGGTAATGCTTCTCATTGTGATGAAATTCATGCAGTTTATTTGCTTCACAATGTAGGTATAACTGGAAATGTGTTAATGGATATGGACGGAGATAGAGAACCTGATTACTGGATTTCTGATTTGAAAGAAAATGGACGTTTTGAGAAGATCGCAGAAGTTGTCAATATTGACAATGCAACTCGGGTAAGTGTATTTTAACATATATATGATGAATTTAACAGAATTTTATTGTTTGGTTACCTCATCTTTTTTGTTTATTTATAGATTGATTCATTTGTTTCATTTGATACTCACTGCTTATCTGATCACTAGTATTTTAGTGGTTTCCTCTGATAATCATTACTTTTTTGTTCATTTAATAAGTTTGCCAATGTATTCTCTGATAATCATTTCTTTATTAATTATTTAATACTATTTTCATTAATATTTTCGTGGTCTCCTGTTATATATCATGTTATGTATCATTTAATAATATTTCTATTGAAGTTCGATCGTCTTATACTCGTTGCTTTATTAATTATTTCATAATATTTATCTACTAACATTTTGCTGTACACGAACAACCGTGGTATATATAGTGTTGATTGTACTATATTTGTTGTGTTCATTTTCAGATGTTTCGTCAGATTGGCGAGCCGCAATGGGGCGACGGGCGAGTTGGGCATGAGTTTGCACCACCAGACATCCCAGTATGTGGTTTTGAAGGAGAGTTTTGTCAGGAAAGTAGCAGTAAGTCATTTTATTATTGTATGATATTTTTGCATCAAGGATTACATTGGCTAAATGTACACTACGTAATTCAGATCATTTGATGATCGTCTAAGCATGATAACATTCAAATAAAGCAACATTAAATTGCCTATGTAAACAACATTTATATATTTAAAAAAAGGAAATGTCTACTTCATTGAACACAATGTGAGCAGATGGTTGCGAGTCTGGTTTGTTGGTTGGTTGGTTGGTTGGGCGTTGGTGGGTCGATATTTTTTGTTTGGGTCGTGAGTGAATAAATTGCCGTGCGTGCGTGTGTGTGTGTGTGTGTGTGGGGGGGGGGGTGAACAGTGTGTCGGTGAATTGCTTGGTTGGGGGGGGGGGGTAAATTGACCCAGACTTTAAATTGCCACGTATCTTGTATTTGCAATGATCTTTTTTTACTTCAGTGACTAATTTCTTATTTCTTTTCAAATAGATGTATATATTTACGTTATTGCATTTTCTGCTGTGGTTTTGCTGGTTGTACTAATGGTAGTACTTGGCTTTTATTTATACAGGTATGCTTTGATTGAGTGTTAAATATTAGTAGTGCTGTAGAGAGATAGGTGGACAAATAAGAATGATGGAGTTTCTGTTTACTGTGTTTTCCTGCGATAATATCAGTGAAAATGTTTGGTAGTACAAGCCATACTAATACAGTAGTGACCGTCCATGATAGGCTACTTTTTCACATTAGTATATACCAAACCGATTTAAACTTGAAGAATACGATACCGGCAAAATGAATCCGTAAGCAGCAAATAAACAATTTATTAGTCAACATGAATACAACCAAATGTTTCCGACTTTTGTTATTAGACGGAGTCAGTATGAAGCTGAATTGATGAGTATGAGATGGAAGATTCAATTTGAAGATATTCAAATGATTTCTAATACGTCACACCCGAAACTGATCACCGGACATGGAAGCCAGGTGAGATACACTCACTTGCATAGTAGAAGCGTTAATAGACAACGAGTAAGAAAAAATGTATTTTAACCGAAATGTCTTAATGTTGCTTTTATAGACAAGTGCTAAATCTGGAAGTCTTGGATCAGGTTCTTTATTATCCAAACTATCTTCGAAATGTTCGAGTGGGCTACAAAGTGCGACTACTGCTAAAAGTACACAGTACTTCTGCAAAGTCGGAGTTTATCGGGGATTGACTGTGGCTATGAAAAAAATCAACAAGGAGCACATGCAAATCACCCGTAAGGTGCTGATTGAATTCAGTGAGGTAAGTCAAAGTACTAGTGTTTATTGTTCTTTGTGCATATCATTGCAATTTTCATGATAAAGAAAACACTAGACATATTCTATACTCATTATTATTGCCCGTGTCGATAATTCAGTTTATTTGAATTACTCCAATGTTTTCTTCTGTTTCTGGGATTGAAATTGCATGTACAACTACAGGAATATTCCAAACATAAAACACATAATGTCCATCTTGTGAAATGGCTAAATGAATAACTCAAATGTGCAGTTTGAATTCAAAGTATAGGATGTGACATGATATATTCCAAAGATGTGTTTTCACAGCGTGTCACGTACATTCCAACTTATAGTGTGTATTTCGATAAGCCTAAGCGACAAAATTATTATCTATGCTCTGAGAATCAAAAACCTTCCATTGAACTATGGTACACTGAGGCATCCATTGCTATTGGACTAGACTAAGCAACTAATCTGTTTTGACTATAATATAATAATTCCACTAGTCTTCTATTTTGACAGAAATGAGTCTGATTACTGTGTGTATTTTCTTTCACGTAGATTAGGGAACTTAGTCATGACAACCTGAACATATTCATTGGAGCATCGGTGGATGTGGGAAACATTTACGTACTATGGCAGTATTGTCCTAAAGGAAGTCTTCAGGTAGTTCATGTTACACTAATGAAAACAATGTTTATATTATCAGATACGTGAACTTACTCATGAAAACCTCAATATATTTTTGGGAGCTTGTATAATTAGTCCCAAACTATGTCTTGTGTGGCAATATTGTCATAAAGGAAGTCTGCAGGTATAGTTAAAAGCCAGTTTTGAATTTAAGGTATTTGTGTTGTATCGTTCTCGTTCTGCTAATAATGGTTATATTATTTAATTCTTTATAATTGCTGTAACGAAAATTGCACCCTGGAATCACTGATGAGTTGTATTACATCAGTGTATAACTAATATGACAGTGAGCATGCATATTTTAATATGTACATTCATAATAATATGTATTGTAATTATGCACGTAACACTACATTGCATCGTTTGTGTGTACTTTTACGGTACCTTTGTACGGAAAGTGCATGCGAACTGAATAGAGCTGTTTGAAAGAAATTACTGCTGCATTATTTACTATAAAGTTTATTTATTTGTCTTTTATTTTTCCTGTAGGACTTATTGGAGAATGATGATGTGAAGTTGGATACAGCATTTAAGATGTCTTTTATTTCTGATATCGATTTGGTAATGTACCGATATGTTAATATAGTACACACACTTTACCATTAGTAGTTTTATTGGTTATTGTTATTTAACTAAAATATGCAATGTGTTGACAATGAAAATATAGTTCGCATAAGGCAGAAAAAAACAATAAAACATAATTGGCTGATGACCGAAATCAGATGCAGCTATTGAGTTCTAATTTAAATGCTTCCCACCTGGGGGAATATGCTCAATTTAACGAAGCCGAATATGTTTCTTTTTATATATGCGTTGTTTATTTCTCCCCATGTTTTCTACAGTAGCTTTCTATAATATTCCGGTGTTAGAGAAATACTTTCGAGTTACATTGTTCAAAGTGTATATTGCATTGTTTTGTGTGCTTCAGACCATGAAAAAGCAACAAGCAAATACAATTCTCCGTGTCTATCAGTAATTTTATTGAATTCATTTGAATTGGGATGGCAATACATTTCATTCAAGAATAATTAAATTAACATTGTTTTACACAGGGAATGGAGTACTTACACAAAAGCCAACATGGGTACTGTTCCCATGGCAACCTGAAATCGTCAAACTGCTTGGTAGACAATCGATGGGTTGTGAAAATTAGCGACTATGGTCTGCCGAGCTTCATGCAGGGACAGTCTCAATCTGATGAAACGGAAGAGCAAGATAAATTTTTACGTATGTTTGAACGAAGTGGGGTTATAGTAAATAATTTAATTTAATGAATCCATATATTTAGTTATCCAATTGCGTGTTTCACGTCTCTAAAGAAGATAATTGAATATTGTTTACGTTCTATATTCAGAAAAAGATTTGTTATAATTGTTCCAGGTAAATTATGGACCGCTCCTGAAATTTTGCGTATGAACTTTCCACCTCCATGTGGCACTCAAAAAGGGGATATTTACAGCTTTGCTATTGTACTGTTTGAAATTATTGAACGTTCTGCGCCATACACGTTTGACCACATAACACCTAGAGGTAAGACACCATCGACAATACAAACGTTTTGTTTGATTAATAATCGTGCCTATGCATATAAAAGTGTGTACAAAGTGTACTTCTTATTTCTTCAGATGTTTGAAAATAAGTTATAATCTGATTAGCCTGGCACAAGGAAGTAGCAACGCTCTACTTTTCCGGAATTTGTCAACCAATTAGAAAACGTCTTACTAGAAAAAAACCCCAGAATACTCTGTATATGGTTTGTAACACGGACCCTGACTGGCTGATCGAACGGTATTTGAAAACTCAGAATACAACAGCGCATTGATTTGTATTGTTTCATAACTACAGATGTTGTGAATAGAATTCGCAGTGGCGAGAGTACTCCATATCGTCCAGTAATGTCAGCTGAGAACGATTCTATGGGCGAACGCATTCGCCAGTTAATGATACAATGTTGGAGCGAAAATCAAGAAGAGAGACCATCTTTCAGCAAAATCAAATCTGTTATTCGTTCTATAAATGGTGGAAAGTAAGTGTTTCATATTCGTTGTCGGTAATATATATTATGTATTTACAAATGTTCGATAACTCAGGTGATATATGTCATTGTCATATTTCAGGAACGTCAGTATTATGGACAATATTTTAAGCATGATGGAAAAATATTCCAACAACCTGGAAGCAATTGTCGAAGAAAGAACCGAGCAACTTGTTGAAGAAAAACGAAAAACGGATCGGCTGCTGTATCGAATGCTACCTCCGTGAGTTTTAACTCTCGTTTGTTACGTACAAATAATTGGTTTCTACCTTAATTGGTTCTACTGTTATGTTGTAACCATATCAACGTTTGCACATCGTGGCGTGTAAGAAATAGCTCATGTTCGGTTTGTGTCGTGAATCATCTAGTCACTAACAACAAAGCCAAAATTCTAAAAATAAAGAAAGTCTCAGTTGTTCCATAAATTACATTATGTAGTAATAGTTTTGTTTGCAAATAATCATGCCTTGTTAGTTAGTATGTGATATGTGTGGATACATTGCTTATTTCAGGACCGTCGCAGATGCCCTAAAGCTTGGAAACATCGTTCCACCACAAAGTTACGAATGCGCCACTATTTATTTTTCTGATGTTGTAGGTTTTACTAAACTTTCCTCTGAGAGCACACCAAAACAGGTAACATCATTCAAATAATTATATTGTGCGGGCAACATTGTGATACATTGCAACGAATGAGTATATTTAACACAAGATTAATTGTTAAAAAATTTAAGTATTAGATCTTAGAAAACCCGTATATTTATCTATCTATATATTCTTGGATCACAATATTAGTTTATTTTTGTTTAAATTTGGTTTTATTACGTTTTTCGAATATTCAGATTTTTTTTTACATATTTTCAGGTTGTTGACCTTTTGAATGATCTTTACACATGTTTTGATGGATTGATTTCAAACCATGACGTATATAAGGTATGTGTGTGTTTGATTTTTTGATTAGAGTTCAAAAAAGAACAGATGAAATTTATCTATTTAGTGAATTAAATTTGTGTAAATTTTAGTGTTCGAACGTTAAGTACACAACATTTACATTTTCTTAAATTTATGTACCGTCACGTCTGTTTTTATTATTTTCTGAATGTATCACTGCCGGTCCATCAACAATACTGAGATCGTTGTACATGTTTTCGTGGAATCGAGATGTTGTTTGGTTTCAACACTTGTCATGGTCACATTGATATTTAGCCAACATACCAATACCAATACCATTATTACCCGCGAACCTCATTATTTTTCTGATTATAAGTTTAGTATTTTAAGCCATGTTGTTTCTTACTTATTATTTATTTATTTACTTTTGCTGTAAAGTACTTATTTATTTTGTTATACACTCTTGATCAGTCTGTAAAAATATAATCATTATTATTGATATTATCTCTTACACTGAAATGTATACACATAGGTTGAAACCATTGGTGATGCATATATGATAGTGTCCGGTTTGCCACAGAGAAATGGTAAACGTCATAGTGCTGAGATTGCCAACTGTGCATTGGACCTGCTTAGTTCCATCACACGTTTTAAAATACGTCATCGTCCTGACGAAAAACTGCAACTGCGAATTGGTATACATACAGGTCCTGTAGTGGCTGGAGTTGTTGGTTTGGTTATGCCTCGATATTGTCTGTTCGGGGATACTGTCAATTTAGCGTCTATATTGGAATCCAATGGAAAACGTGAGTTTCTTGATATTTGCAATTTCCCAGTTTTCCTTTCTACTATCATCCCTTATTTTCATATTCAAGCCAACACATTTGGAGTTATATAAGATGACGTTTATTTAAATCAGATGGAGAACATTTAAAGAATTAACCGCATATTTTGCGTGAACCACCTTTTCGCCTAAGACTACATATGTGCAATTAGCGTTAATACCGTGGGTGAAACTGCATAATTTAATAATCACTCTAAACCATTATGTTTTATCAGCATTACACGTTCACATCAGCAAGCAAACCTACCTTGCTCTGGTCGCATTGGATTGTGGTTATCGCATGTATCTTCGTGGAGAGATGCATATAAAGGTACGTTAAGTGGGTGTGTATGAAAAATGAATAATATTTACGAGGCTTATCGTGCATATGTGCATTTAATCCATGATCCTTTCAAAGAATATACTTATACCAACTAATTAAAAAAGTTAATATAGGCGTTCATTTTTTTTTTATTTATGAGGAGTAATGAAATAATACTTTCATGATATTTCGTAATATGTCTGATATAACATCACGTTTCTAGCAAGTAGAAATAACGACATATTCAGTCCACTGTTTCTTCACAATGTCAATCTGTAGTGTGTGCCATTTTTTTCGGTGATAGTTTGATCCACAATGCATTTATTTATTGTGATCTGTAAACTTGATCATCTGCCGTTGAATTTTTAAGGATGCCGCTGTAAATTCTACAGCTTAATATAATCTTATCCAAGATTAGTCTTACTTATATAAGTGCATAGTTGTTCACTTGTACGAAGTGATATTCAGAATAATTGCTTTGTATCGTCTTATAGTTTCTGTTCAATATACATGTGTGTTATGTACCAATGCTTTGTATAAATGCACATTAATTACTTTTAACATTGTTCATACACTACACTGCAGGGTAGAGGTTTATTGCCGACATATTTTCTTACCGGTAAAGATGGGTACAAAGGAACGCTTCCCCAGCGGTACGTAGAGAAATTAATAACCTGGACATGGTTATTCCTTTAAAATTAATGATAATCCATATGTAGAATGACTCACATATATTGTTTGACTAAGATTTTTATTTTCATTGTAGTGAGGACATAAAGAAAAGCGATGATATGAGGTAGGAATTGTTAACATACACAACAATCACAACAAATTGAGTTTGAAGAATCACCATATTTGTATAGAAACCAATCCCACAAATAATTAAATGGGACAAACGAATCTGGGAACTGAGATGAATAATTACTTCACATCCACTGTGGACCACTATATTATACATTTTTGGTATTCTCTACATTTTAATTATTCTCAGTGGACGTGTTCGTATCAATGTTACTATTTTTTCACAGTTTAGCTCAGCGTTTTATTTTAAATTGAATTTTTAATGGGGATTCACATTAATAACGTTTCAGATACATTTTTAATCTATTATGTACAATAATAATGTTTTTGTTGTTCTTATTTTAACAGGCAGAATGATAACTTTGCAGAATATGGTGGAGATTATGAAGCGTCATCAATGCATAAATATAATTAACTCAATAATTAAAAACTAAAGAGAAAAAGCAAGTCATATTGTACTAAAATGTTCTCATATAGGAAATAGTGTTGAATGTAGTATGTTATCAAGATCCATTATATCATTTATAAACACATGATTTCTCTTGTTTTTTCATGATAAATTCGGTTTGTAATTTCAATATCGCGTATGCCCACAAACATTATTGAGTTTCAGCCACAAATGTTAAAGTTGCATTATTGGCAACATTGTTTTTTATAGCTTTTAGTCAATTGTGTAATTTAAACAATGCAACCAGCAAGAAAGTAGCTTCAAAAGTTATGTAGCATTATCGCAGATTTATTTATGATTGGGTCTCAGCATCTTAAGGTTCTATTCCACGGATTTGTCTGTTTGTCAACCAAAAATAGTCAATACACAAAATCAATATTTATGAAGCATTTCCTATCAAGTATTTATAAAATGCGCGTAACTAAGATTCATTGCTATTTGTCCGTTTAAAAGCTATTTTAGGCACGCACCGACGCAAAATTGCCTGGCCAGATTTATTATTTATTCGTTACACAGGAAAATATGTCTGGATTCGATCATTAGAACGCCACAAATTAAAAAAACTTTCAACTTAATTTTACAAATAATACGTTTATAGATACTTAAAAACGTCAACATCGGTATCATAATTTATAATCCGTATTGTTTTGTACGTCGTCCTCGATGTGTACATGTTAATCACTTGTTTTCAAAAGATTTGTTATTAATGGTCTTCGTAATTTGACAAATACATTTTGTATATTTGGGAAATTGAAGTAATTAGCTTCTATGTTCCTTCCAACTTCTGAAAATAAATGTCGGTCAAAAGTCATAACATACAAGTGAAGTCTCAGTTGATATCCAATGTGAGTGCATCAGACACACTCATAAATAGATGGAACCATATCATATTATTATAACATTATAATGAAAACTATTTTTATTGATGTGTGTTGACATGTCAGTTCAATATAGTGAATGTGCTTCTAATGTTTAATTTAAAGATAAACACACTATATTTATATATTAAAAGTTTTCTTGATATTTACATGCTTGGTTTGTTGCTATGTATTATATTAATATTAGTTTTTGAAATATTGGTGATACATGATAATGTTGCTTTCAAGTGTTATTGACGTTATAGAAAATATTCCTTCATACATGATTTTGCAATTATTACCATTCAGGTTATTATTAGTTTCTTATTATTTCTTTTGTCCAATTTGACTGTGACATATATATTGCACATTGCATGTGAACATCAAGGAAGTAAGGCATCGTTCGCACGATCTACCATATCAAATGACATATATGCAAAACAACCGAAGGGTTCCGGTGAAGTTTTTACACACTCTCGGTAAATATGTGTTATTACACCTACGTGAGTTTATTTTGTAAAAGGCGGATTAGTCATTTAAATTGTAACATTGCAAATGCAGAATCGAATAAAGTATGTATATTTACTAATAATTAGTTGAGTGTTTTTCAAGGGATCATGGTGCAATGGAAAAAAACAGAGGTAATGAGAACTAACAATAGCACAAATGTTGAAAGGAGTTATTACCTAATCCAATTTACAATTAAAATAGAGTAAGTATAACCCCAACACGTAGGCGCCAGTTATGTAGCCTCAACGTCCACGTATGTTAGGAGTTCAAAGGGTCCTTGTGTTCAAAAGGGTCCCATGTCCCAATGAACAGAAGCTTAGGTGGTACTGCATAGGTACTGCATATTTAATTCATGTTACTGCCTGCTCACCACAAATGCAGGCGTTTTACACATAAACTTCACTTTCTGAGGTTGTCTAAAAGGAAGATAAATGAAATTTGAAGACATTTGAAAAGAAACATGAATACTTACACAAAATCTGTTCATGTTAAATATGTAAATTAGACAATTTCCATATTCATTCTTTAGTAAATTGGGATTATCTCATAAAAACTCAACGGATTTGAACCAAATTTGATACGGGTGCTCATTGATGTTATTTGCAGGCAATAATACTAATGGGTAATTTACATATGTAAATTAGCCAATTTGCATTTTTTCACTAAGTTTGGATTCATTCATCAACAGATTTGAACTAAATTTGGTAGGGATATACATTGACATCATTTCTATGGCCCCTACTTTTAGAGATAATTTGCATATGTAAATTGATTCATTTGCACATTACTAAATATGGATTATCTCAACAACTCGACAGATTTGGACGAAATATGATAGGCACATACATTGATGCAGTCTGCATCCATATTACTAGTGGTAATTATCTGAATATGCAAATTACAATACTAACGATTGTTTAATTTCATGAAAAATGGTGAATGATAAATGTTTCCCCCATTTTCTAGAGAGAACCTATGCATGAAAAACATATCAGAATATTTTATTTTAAGTATATCAATGAGCTAACTAGAACAATCTTGAGTTTTGACATATTTGGTACAACTGTAATTTTTGAGCTTCAGTACAAGATTTTTATTTCTGGTCTCAATACCCTTTCTAGGATTTGTTAAAACGCCAAAAAATAATGCTTTTTAACTTCGTTGAAAAATAAGAATTTCAATGTAAACTTATTTATGACTAATATTAGTAGACATTTATTGAAATCTTAAATTACATAACTGTAAGATATTACCAGTATACTTTTGAATGTAAATAGGATACTTTTGAACTTCCATTTATTTATAATTAATATTAGTAGACATTTATTGAAATCTTCTAATACATAACATTACGATATTACGAGTATACTTTTGAACGTAAATAGGATACTTTTGAACTTCCATTTATTTATAATTAATATTAGTAGACATTTATTGAAATCTTCTATTACACAACTGTAAGATATTACGAGTATACTTTTGAATGTAAATAGGATACTTTTGAACTTCCATTTATTTATAATTAATATTAGTAGACATTTATTGAAATCTTCTATTACATAACATTACGATATTACGAGTATACTTTTGAATGTAAATAGGATACTTTTGAACTTCCATTTATTTATAATTAATATTAGTAGACATTTATTGAAATCTTCTAATACATAACATTACGATATTACGAGTATACTTTTGAATGTAAATAGGATACTTTTGAACTTCCATTTATTTATAATTAATATTAGTAGACATTTATTGAAATCTTCTATTACACAACTGTAAGATATTACGAGTATACTTTTGAATGTAAATAGGATACTTTTGAACTTCCATTTATTCATAATTAATATTAGTAGACATTCATTGAAAACTTCTATTACACAACTGTAAGGTATTACGAGTATACTTTTGAATGTAAATAGGATACTTTTGAACTTCCATTTATTTATAATTAATATTGGTAGACATTTATTGAAATCTTCTAATACATAACATTACGATATTACGAGTATACTTTTGAACGTCAATAGGATACTTTTGAACTTCCATTTATTTATAATTAATATTGGTAGACATTTATTGAAATCTTTTAATACATAACATTACGATATTACGAGTATACTTTTGAACGTAAATAAGATACTTTTGAACTTCCATTCATTTCTAATTAATATTAGTAGACATTTATTGAAATCTTCTATTAAACAACTGTAAGATATTACCAGTATACTTTTGAATGTAAATAAGATACTTTTGAACTTCCATTTATTTATATTTAATATTAGTAGACATTTATTGAAATCTTCTAATACATAACATTACGATATTACGAGGATACTTTTGAATGTAAATAGGATACTTTTGAACTTTCATTTATTTATAATTAATATTGGTAGACATTTATTGAAATCTTCTAATACATAACATTACGATATTACGAGTATACTTTTGAACGTCAATAGGATACTTTTGAACTTCCATTTATTTCTAATTAATATTAGTATACATTTATTGAAATCTTCTATTACACAACTGTAAGATATTACGAGTATACTTTTGAATGTAAATAGGATACTTTTGAACTTCCATTTATTTATAATTAATATTAGTAGACATTTATTGAAATCTTCTATTACACAACATTACGATATTACGAGTATACTTTTGAACGTCAATAGGATACTTTTGAACTTCCATTTATTTATAATTAATATTGGTAGACATTTATTGAAATCTTTTAATACATAACATTACGATATTACGAGTATACTTTTGAACGTAAATAAGATACTTTTGAACTTCCATTCATTTCTAATTAATATTAGTAGACATTTATTGAAATCTTCTATTAAACAACTGTAAGATATTACCAGTATACTTTTGAATGTAAATAAGATACTTTTGAACTTCCATTTATTTATATTTAATATTAGTAGACATTTATTGAAATCTTCTAATACATAACATTACGATATTACGAGGATACTTTTGAATGTAAATAGGATACTTTTGAACTTTCATTTATTTATAATTAATATTGGTAGACATTTATTGAAATCTTCTAATACATAACATTACGATATTACGAGTATACTTTTGAACGTCAATAGGATACTTTTGAACTTCCATTTATTTCTAATTAATATTAGTATACATTTATTGAAATCTTCTATTACACAACTGTAAGATATTACGAGTATACTTTTGAATGTAAATAGGATACTTTTGAACTTCCATTTATTTATAATTAATATTAGTAGACATTTATTGAAATCTTCTATTACACAACATTACGATATTACGAGTATACTTTTGAACGTCAATAGGATACTTTTGAACTTCCATTTATTTATAATTAATATTGGTAGACATTTATTGAAATCTTTTAATACATAACATTACGATATTACGAGTATACTTTTGAACGTAAATAAGATACTTTTGAACTTCCATTCATTTCTAATTAATATTAGTAGACATTTATTGAAATCTTCTATTAAACAACTGTAAGATATTACCAGTATACTTTTGAATGTAAATAAGATACTTTTGAACTTCCATTTATTTATATTTAATATTAGTAGACATTTATTGAAATCTTCTAATACATAACATTACGATATTACGAGGATACTTTTGAATGTAAATAGGATACTTTTGAACTTTCATTTATTTATAATTAATATTGGTAGACATTTATTGAAATCTTCTAATACATAACATTACGATATTACGAGTATACTTTTGAACTTTCATTTATTTCTAATTAATATTAGTAGACATTTATTGAAATCTTCTATTACACAACTGTAAGATATTACGAGTATACTTTTGAATGTAAATAAGATACTTTTGAACTTCCATTTATTTATAATTAATATTAGTAGACATTTATTGAAATCTTCTACTACCTAACTAAGATATTACGAGTATACTTTTGAATGTAAATAGGATACTTTTGAACTTCCATTTATTTATAATTAATATTGGTAGACATTTATTGAAATCTTCTAATACATAACATTACGATATTACGAGTATACTTTTGAACGTCAATAGGATACTTTTGAACTTCCATTTATTTCTAATTAATATTAGTATACATTTATTGAAATCTTCTATTACACAACTGTAAGATATTACGAGTATACTTTTGAATGTAAATAGGATACTTTTGAACTTCCATTTATTTATAATTAATATTAGTAGACATTTATTGAAATCTTCTATTACACAACTGTAAGATATTACGAGTATGCTTTTGAATGTAAATAGGATACTTTTGAACTTCCATTTATTTATAATTAATATTAGTAGACATTCATTGAAAACTTCTATTACACAACTGTAAGATATTACGAGTATACTTTTGAATGTAAATAGGATACTTTTGAACTTCCATTTATTTATAATTAATATTGGTAGACATTTATTGAAATCTTCTAATACATAACATTACGATATTACGAGTATACTTTTGAACGTCAATAGGATACTTTTGAACTTCCATTTATTTATAATTAATATTGGTAGACATTTATTGAAATCTTCTATTACACAACTGTAAGATATTACGAGTATACTTTTGAATGTAAATAAGATACTTTTGAACTTCCATTTATTTATAATTAATATTAGTAGACATTTATTGAAATCTTCTACTACCTAACTAAGATATTACGAGTATACTTTTGAATGTAAATAGGATACTTTTGAACTTCCATTTATTTATAATTAATATTGGTAGACATTTATTGAAATCTTCTAATACACAACTGTAAGATATTACGAGTATACTTTTGAATGTAAATAAGATACTTTTGAACTTCCATTTATTTATAATTAATATTAGTAGACATTTATTGAAATCTTCTACTACCTAACTAAGATATTACGAGTATACTTTTGAATGTAAATAGGATACTTTTGAACTTCCATTTATTTATAATTAATATTGGTAGACATTTATTGAAATCTTCTATTACACAACTGTAAGATATTACGAGTATACTTTTGAATGTAAATAAGATACTTTTGAACTTCCATTTATTTATAATTAATATTAGTAGACATTTATTGAAATCTTCTACTACCTAACTAAGATATTACGAGTATACTTTTGAATGTAAATAGGATACTTTTGAACTTCCATTTATTTATAATTAATATTGGTAGACATTTATTGAAATCTTCTAATACATAACATTACGATATTACGAGTATACTTTTGAACGTCAATAGGATACTTTTGAACTTCCATTTATTTCTAATTAATATTAGTAGACATTTATTGAAATCTTCAATTAAACAACTGTAAGATATTACGAGTATACTTTTGAATGTAAATAGGATACTTTTGAACTTCCATTTATTTATAATTAATATTGGTAGACATTTATTGAAATCTTCTAATACATAACATTACGATATTACGAGTATACTTTTGAACGTCAATAGGATACTTTTGAACTTCCATTTATTTATATTTAATATTAGTAGACATTTATTGAAATCTTCTAATACATAACATTACGATATTACGAGGATACTTTTGAATGTAAATAGGATACTTTTGAACTTTTATTTATTTATAATTAATATTGGTAGACATTTATTGAAATCTTTTAATACATAACATTACGATATTACGAGTATACTTTTGAATGTAAATAGGATACTTTTGAACTTTCATTTATTTATAATTAACATTAGTAGACATTTATTGAAATCTTCTACTACCTAACTAAGATATTACGAGTATACTTTTGAATGTAAATAGGATACTTTTGAACTTCCATTTATTTATAATTAATATTGGTAGACATTTATTGAAATCTTCTAATACATAACATTACGATATTACGAGTATACTTTTGAACGTCAATAGGATACTTTTGAACTTCCATTTATTTCTAATTAATATTAGTAGACATTTATTGAAATCTTCAATTAAACAACTGTAAGATATTACGAGTATACTTTTGAATGTAAATAGGATACTTTTGAACTTCCATTTATTTATAATTAATATTGGTAGACATTTATTGAAATCTTCTAATACATAACATTACGATATTACGAGTATACTTTTGAACGTCAATAGGATACTTTTGAACTTCCATTTATTTATATTTAATATTAGTAGACATTTATTGAAATCTTCTAATACATAACATTACGATATTACGAGGATACTTTTGAATGTAAATAGGATACTTTTGAACTTTCATTTATTTATAATTAATATTGGTAGACATTTATTGAAATCTTTTAATACATAACATTACGATATTACGAGTATACTTTTGAACGTCAATAGGATACTTTTGAACTTCCATTTATTTCTAATTAATATTAGTATACATTTATTGAAATCTTCTATTACACAACTGTAAGATATTACGAGTATACTTTTGAATGTAAATAGGATACTTTTGAACTTCCATTTATTTATAATTAATATTAGTAGACATTTATTGAAATCTTCTAATACATAACATTACGATATTACGAGTATACTTTTGAATGTAAATAGGATACTTTTGAACTTTCATTTATTTATAATTAACATTAGTAGACATTTATTGAAATCTTCTACTACCTAACTAAGATATTACGAGTATACTTTTGAATGTAAATAGGATACTTTTGAACTTCCATTTATTTATAATTAATATTGGTAGACATTTATTGAAATCTTCTAATACATAACATTACGATATTACGAGTATACTTTTGAACGTCAATAGGATACTTTTGAACTTCCATTTATTTATAATTAATATTGGTAGACATTTATTGAAATCTTCTATTACACAACTGTAAGATATTACGAGTATACTTTTGAATGTAAATAAGATACTTTTGAACTTCCATTTATTTATAATTAATATTAGTAGACATTTATTGAAATCTTCTACTACCTAACTAAGATATTACGAGTATACTTTTGAATGTAAATAGGATACTTTTGAACTTCCATTTATTTATAATTAATATTGGTAGACATTTATTGAAATCTTCTAATACACAACTGTAAGATATTACGAGTATACTTTTGAATGTAAATAAGATACTTTTGAACTTCCATTTATTTATAATTAATATTAGTAGACATTTATTGAAATCTTCTACTACCTAACTAAGATATTACGAGTATACTTTTGAATGTAAATAGGATACTTTTGAACTTCCATTTATTTATAATTAATATTGGTAGACATTTATTGAAATCTTCTATTACACAACTGTAAGATATTACGAGTATACTTTTGAATGTAAATAAGATACTTTTGAACTTCCATTTATTTATAATTAATATTAGTAGACATTTATTGAAATCTTCTACTACCTAACTAAGATATTACGAGTATACTTTTGAATGTAAATAGGATACTTTTGAACTTCCATTTATTTATAATTAATATTGGTAGACATTTATTGAAATCTTCTAATACATAACATTACGATATTACGAGTATACTTTTGAACGTCAATAGGATACTTTTGAACTTCCATTTATTTCTAATTAATATTAGTAGACATTTATTGAAATCTTCAATTAAACAACTGTAAGATATTACGAGTATACTTTTGAATGTAAATAGGATACTTTTGAACTTCCATTTATTTATAATTAATATTGGTAGACATTTATTGAAATCTTCTAATACATAACATTACGATATTACGAGTATACTTTTGAACGTCAATAGGATACTTTTGAACTTCCATTTATTTATATTTAATATTAGTAGACATTTATTGAAATCTTCTAATACATAACATTACGATATTACGAGGATACTTTTGAATGTAAATAGGATACTTTTGAACTTTTATTTATTTATAATTAATATTGGTAGACATTTATTGAAATCTTTTAATACATAACATTACGATATTACGAGTATACTTTTGAATGTAAATAGGATACTTTTGAACTTTCATTTATTTATAATTAACATTAGTAGACATTTATTGAAATCTTCTACTACCTAACTAAGATATTACGAGTATACTTTTGAATGTAAATAGGATACTTTTGAACTTCCATTTATTTATAATTAATATTGGTAGACATTTATTGAAATCTTCTAATACATAACATTACGATATTACGAGTATACTTTTGAACGTCAATAGGATACTTTTGAACTTCCATTTATTTCTAATTAATATTAGTAGACATTTATTGAAATCTTCAATTAAACAACTGTAAGATATTACGAGTATACTTTTGAATGTAAATAGGATACTTTTGAACTTCCATTTATTTATAATTAATATTGGTAGACATTTATTGAAATCTTCTAATACATAACATTACGATATTACGAGTATACTTTTGAACGTCAATAGGATACTTTTGAACTTCCATTTATTTATATTTAATATTAGTAGACATTTATTGAAATCTTCTAATACATAACATTACGATATTACGAGGATACTTTTGAATGTAAATAGGATACTTTTGAACTTTCATTTATTTATAATTAATATTGGTAGACATTTATTGAAATCTTTTAATACATAACATTACGATATTACGAGTATACTTTTGAACGTCAATAGGATACTTTTGAACTTCCATTTATTTCTAATTAATATTAGTATACATTTATTGAAATCTTCTATTACACAACTGTAAGATATTACGAGTATACTTTTGAATGTAAATAGGATACTTTTGAACTTCCATTTATTTATAATTAATATTAGTAGACATTTATTGAAATCTTCTAATACATAACATTACGATATTACGAGGATACTTTTGAATGTAAATAGGATACTTTTGAACTTTTATTTATTTATAATTAATATTGGTAGACATTTATTGAAATCTTTTAATACATAACATTACGATATTACGAGTATACTTTTGAATGTAAATAGGATACTTTTGAACTTTCATTTATTTATAATTAACATTAGTAGACATTTATTGAAATCTTCTACTACCTAACTAAGATATTACGAGTATACTTTTGAATGTAAATAGGATACTTTTGAACTTCCATTTATTTATAATTAATATTGGTAGACATTTATTGAAATCTTCTAATACATAACATTACGATATTACGAGTATACTTTTGAACGTCAATAGGATACTTTTGAACTTCCATTTATTTCTAATTAATATTAGTAGACATTTATTGAAATCTTCAATTAAACAACTGTAAGATATTACGAGTATACTTTTGAATGTAAATAGGATACTTTTGAACTTCCATTTATTTATAATTAATATTGGTAGACATTTATTGAAATCTTCTAATACATAACATTACGATATTACGAGTATACTTTTGAACGTCAATAGGATACTTTTGAACTTCCATTTATTTATATTTAATATTAGTAGACATTTATTGAAATCTTCTAATACATAACATTACGATATTACGAGGATACTTTTGAATGTAAATAGGATACTTTTGAACTTTCATTTATTTATAATTAATATTGGTAGACATTTATTGAAATCTTTTAATACATAACATTACGATATTACGAGTATACTTTTGAACGTAAATAAGATACTTTTGAACTTCCATTCATTTCTAATTAATATTAGTAGACATTTATTGAAATCTTCTATTAAACAACTGTAAGATATTACCAGTATACTTTTGAATGTAAATAAGATACTTTTGAACTTCCATTTATTTATATTTAATATTAGTAGACATTTATTGAAATCTTCTAATACATAACATTACGATATTACGAGGATACTTTTGAATGTAAATAGGATACTTTGGAACTTTCATTTATTTATAATTAATATTGGTAGACATTTATTGAAATCTTCTAATACATAACATTACGATATTACGAGTATACTTTTGAACTTTCATTTATTTCTAATTAATATTAGTAGACATTTATTGAAATCTTCTATTACACAACTGTAAGATATTACGAGTATACTTTTGAATGTAAATAAGATACTTTTGAACTTCCATTTATTTATAATTAATATTAGTAGACATTTATTGAAATCTTCTACTACCTAACTAAGATATTACGAGTATACTTTTGAATGTAAATAGGATACTTTTGAACTTCCATTTATTTATAATTAATATTGGTAGACATTTATTGAAATCTTCTAATACATAACATTACGATATTACGAGTATACTTTTGAACGTCAATAGGATACTTTTGAACTTCCATTTATTTCTAATTAATATTAGTATACATTTATTGAAATCTTCTATTACACAACTGTAAGATATTACGAGTATACTTTTGAATGTAAATAGGATACTTTTGAACTTCCATTTATTTATAATTAATATTAGTAGACATTTATTGAAATCTTCTATTACACAACTGTAAGATATTACGAGTATGCTTTTGAATGTAAATAGGATACTTTTGAACTTCCATTTATTTATAATTAATATTAGTAGACATTCATTGAAAACTTCTATTACACAACTGTAAGATATTACGAGTATACTTTTGAATGTAAATAGGATACTTTTGAACTTCCATTTATTTATAATTAATATTGGTAGACATTTATTGAAATCTTCTAATACATAACATTACGATATTACGAGTATACTTTTGAACGTCAATAGGATACTTTTGAACTTCCATTTATTTCTAATTAATATTAGTAGACATTTATTGAAATCTTCAATTAAACAACTGTAAGATATTACGAGTATACTTTTGAATGTAAATAGGATACTTTTGAACTTCCATTTATTTATAATTAATATTGGTAGACATTTATTGAAATCTTCTAATACATAACATTACGATATTACGAGTATACTTTTGAACGTCAATAGGATACTTTTGAACTTCCATTTATTTATATTTAATATTAGTAGACATTTATTGAAATCTTCTAATACATAACATTACGATATTACGAGTATACTTTTGAACGTCAATAGGATACTTTTGAACTTCCATTTATTTATAATTAATATTGGTAGACATTTATTGAAATCTTTTAATACATAACATTACGATATTACGAGTATACTTTTGAACGTAAATAAGATACTTTTGAACTTCCATTCATTTCTAATTAATATTAGTAGACATTTATTGAAATCTTCTATTAAACAACTGTAAGATATTACCAGTATACTTTTGAATGTAAATAAGATACTTTTGAACTTCCATTTATTTATATTTAATATTAGTAGACATTTATTGAAATCTTCTAATACATAACATTACGATATTACGAGGATACTTTTGAATGTAAATAGGATACTTTTGAACTTTCATTTATTTATAATTAATATTGGTAGACATTTATTGAAATCTTCTAATACATAACATTACGATATTACGAGTATACTTTTGAACTTTCATTTATTTCTAATTAATATTAGTAGACATTTATTGAAATCTTCTATTACACAACTGTAAGATATTACGAGTATACTTTTGAATGTAAATAAGATACTTTTGAACTTCCATTTATTTATAATTAATATTAGTAGACATTTATTGAAATCTTCTACTACCTAACTAAGATATTACGAGTATACTTTTGAATGTAAATAGGATACTTTTGAACTTCCATTTATTTATAATTAATATTGGTAGACATTTATTGAAATCTTCTAATACATAACATTACGATATTACGAGTATACTTTTGAACGTCAATAGGATACTTTTGAACTTCCATTTATTTCTAATTAATATTAGTATACATTTATTGAAATCTTCTATTACACAACTGTAAGATATTACGAGTATACTTTTGAATGTAAATAGGATACTTTTGAACTTCCATTTATTTATAATTAATATTAGTAGACATTTATTGAAATCTTCTATTACACAACTGTAAGATATTACGAGTATGCTTTTGAATGTAAATAGGATACTTTTGAACTTCCATTTATTTATAATTAATATTAGACATTCATTGAAAACTTCTATTACACAACTGTAAGATATTACGAGTATACTTTTGAATGTAAATAGGATACTTTTGAACTTCCATTTATTTATAATTAATATTGGTAGACATTTATTGAAATCTTCTAATACATAACATTACGATATTACGAGTATACTTTTGAACGTCAATAGGATACTTTTGAACTTCCATTTATTTATAATTAATATTGGTAGACATTTATTGAAATCTTCTATTACACAACTGTAAGATATTACGAGTATACTTTTGAATGTAAATAAAATACTTTTGAACTTCCATTTATTTATAATTAATATTAGTAGACATTTATTGAAATCTTCTACTACCTAACTAAGATATTACGAGTATACTTTTGAATGTAAATAGGATACTTTTGAACTTCCATTTATTTATAATTAATATTGGTAGACATTTATTGAAATCTTCTAATACACAACTGTAAGATATTACGAGTATACTTTTGAATGTAAATAAGATACTTTTGAACTTCCATTTATTTATAATTAATATTAGTAGACATTTATTGAAATCTTCTACTACCTAACTAAGATATTACGAGTATACTTTTGAATGTAAATAGGATACTTTTGAACTTCCATTTATTTATAATTAATATTGGTAGACATTTATTGAAATCTTCTATTACACAACTGTAAGATATTACGAGTATACTTTTGAATGTAAATAAGATACTTTTGAACTTCCATTTATTTATAATTAATATTAGTAGACATTTATTGAAATCTTCTACTACCTAACTAAGATATTACGAGTATACTTTTGAATGTAAATAGGATACTTTTGAACTTCCATTTATTTATAATTAATATTGGTAGACATTTATTGAAATCTTCTAATACATAACATTACGATATTACGAGTATACTTTTGAACGTCAATAGGATACTTTTGAACTTCCATTTATTTCTAATTAATATTAGTAGACATTTATTGAAATCTTCAATTAAACAACTGTAAGATATTACGAGTATACTTTTGAATGTAAATAGGATACTTTTGAACTTCCATTTATTTATAATTAATATTGGTAGACATTTATTGAAATCTTCTAATACATAACATTACGATATTACGAGTATACTTTTGAACGTCAATAGGATACTTTTGAACTTCCATTTATTTATATTTAATATTAGTAGACATTTATTGAAATCTTCTAATACATAACATTACGATATTACGAGGATACTTTTGAATGTAAATAGGATACTTTTGAACTTTTATTTATTTATAATTAATATTGGTAGACATTTATTGAAATCTTTTAATACATAACATTACGATATTACGAGTTTACTTTTGAATGTAAATAGGATACTTTTGAACTTTCATTTATTTATAATTAACATTAGTAGACATTTATTGAAATCTTCTACTACCTAACTAAGATATTACGAGTATACTTTTGAATGTAAATAGGATACTTTTGAACTTCCATTTATTTATAATTAATATTGGTAGACATTTATTGAAATCTTCTAATACATAACATTACGATATTACGAGTATACTTTTGAACGTCAATAGGATACTTTTGAACTTCCATTTATTTCTAATTAATATTAGTAGACATTTATTGAAATCTTCAATTAAACAACTGTAAGATATTACGAGTATACTTTTGAATGTAAATAGGATACTTTTGAACTTCCATTTATTTATAATTAATATTGGTAGACATTTATTGAAATCTTCTAATACATAACATTACGATATTACGAGTATACTTTTGAACGTCAATAGGATACTTTTGAACTTCCATTTATTTATATTTAATATTAGTAGACATTTATTGAAATCTTCTAATACATAACATTACGATATTACGAGGATACTTTTGAATGTAAATAGGATACTTTTGAACTTTCATTTATTTATAATTAATATTGGTAGACATTTATTGAAATCTTTTAATACATAACATTACGATATTACGAGTATACTTTTGAACGTCAATAGGATACTTTTGAACTTCCATTTATTTCTAATTAATATTAGTATACATTTATTGAAATCTTCTATTACACAACTGTAAGATATTACGAGTATACTTTTGAATGTAAATAGGATACTTTTGAACTTCCATTTATTTATAATTAATATTAGTAGACATTTATTGAAATCTTCTAATACATAACATTACGATATTACGAGGATACTTTTGAATGTAAATAGGATACTTTTGAACTTTTATTTATTTATAATTAATATTGGTAGACATTTATTGAAATCTTTTAATACATAACATTACGATATTACGAGTATACTTTTGAATGTAAATAGGATACTTTTGAACTTTCATTTATTTATAATTAACATTAGTAGACATTTATTGAAATCTTCTACTACCTAACTAAGATATTACGAGTATACTTTTGAATGTAAATAGGATACTTTTGAACTTCCATTTATTTATAATTAATATTGGTAGACATTTATTGAAATCTTCTAATACATAACATTACGATATTACGAGTATACTTTTGAACGTCAATAGGATACTTTTGAACTTCCATTTATTTCTAATTAATATTAGTAGACATTTATTGAAATCTTCAATTAAACAACTGTAAGATATTACGAGTATACTTTTGAATGTAAATAGGATACTTTTGAACTTCCATTTATTTATAATTAATATTGGTAGACATTTATTGAAATCTTCTAATACATAACATTACGATATTACGAGTATACTTTTGAACGTCAATAGGATACTTTTGAACTTCCATTTATTTATATTTAATATTAGTAGACATTTATTGAAATCTTCTAATACATAACATTACGATATTACGAGGATACTTTTGAATGTAAATAGGATACTTTTGAACTTTCATTTATTTATAATTAATATTGGTAGACATTTATTGAAATCTTTTAATACATAACATTACGATATTACGAGTATACTTTTGAACGTAAATAAGATACTTTTGAACTTCCATTCATTTCTAATTAATATTAGTAGACATTTATTGAAATCTTCTATTAAACAACTGTAAGATATTACCAGTATACTTTTGAATGTAAATAAGATACTTTTGAACTTCCATTTATTTATATTTAATATTAGTAGACATTTATTGAAATCTTCTAATACATAACATTACGATATTACGAGGATACTTTTGAATGTAAATAGGATACTTTTGAACTTTCATTTATTTATAATTAATATTGGTAGACATTTATTGAAATCTTCTAATACATAACATTACGATATTACGAGTATACTTTTGAACTTTCATTTATTTCTAATTAATATTAGTAGACATTTATTGAAATCTTCTATTACACAACTGTAAGATATTACGAGTATACTTTTGAATGTAAATAAGATACTTTTGAACTTCCATTTATTTATAATTAATATTAGTAGACATTTATTGAAATCTTCTACTACCTAACTAAGATATTACGAGTATACTTTTGAATGTAAATAGGATACTTTTGAACTTCCATTTATTTATAATTAATATTGGTAGACATTTATTGAAATCTTCTAATACATAACATTACGATATTACGAGTATACTTTTGAACGTCAATAGGATACTTTTGAACTTCCATTTATTTCTAATTAATATTAGTATACATTTATTGAAATCTTCTATTACACAACTGTAAGATATTACGAGTATACTTTTGAATGTAAATAGGATACTTTTGAACTTCCATTTATTTATAATTAATATTAGTAGACATTTATTGAAATCTTCTATTACACAACTGTAAGATATTACGAGTATGCTTTTGAATGTAAATAGGATACTTTTGAACTTCCATTTATTTATAATTAATATTAGTAGACATTCATTGAAAACTTCTATTACACAACTGTAAGATATTACGAGTATACTTTTGAATGTAAATAGGATACTTTTGAACTTCCATTTATTTATAATTAATATTGGTAGACATTTATTGAAATCTTCTAATACATAACATTACGATATTACGAGTATACTTTTGAACGTCAATAGGATACTTTTGAACTTCCATTTATTTCTAATTAATATTAGTAGACATTTATTGAAATCTTCAATTAAACAACTGTAAGATATTACGAGTATACTTTTGAATGTAAATAGGATACTTTTGAACTTCCATTTATTTATAATTAATATTGGTAGACATTTATTGAAATCTTCTAATACATAACATTACGATATTACGAGTATACTTTTGAACGTCAATAGGATACTTTTGAACTTCCATTTATTTATATTTAATATTAGTAGACATTTATTGAAATCTTCTAATACATAACATTACGATATTACGAGGATACTTTTGAATGTAAATAGGATACTTTTGAACTTTCATTTATTTATAATTAATATTGGTAGACATTTATTGAAATCTTTTAATACATAACATTACGATATTACGAGTATACTTTTGAACGTCAATAGGATACTTTTGAACTTCCATTTATTTCTAATTAATATTAGTATACATTTATTGAAATCTTCTATTACACAACTGTAAGATATTACGAGTATACTTTTGAATGTAAATAGGATACTTTTGAACTTCCATTTATTTATAATTAATATTAGTAGACATTTATTGAAATCTTCTATTAAACAACTGTAAGATATTACCAGTATACTTTTGAATGTAAATAAGATACTTTTGAACTTCCATTTATTTATATTTAATATTAGTAGACATTTATTGAAATCTTCTAATACATAACATTACGATATTACGAGGATACTTTTGAATGTAAATAGGATACTTTTGAACTTTCATTTATTTATAATTAATATTGGTAGACATTTATTGAAATCTTCTAATACATAACATTACGATATTACGAGTATACTTTTGAACTTTCATTTATTTCTAATTAATATTAGTAGACATTTATTGAAATCTTCTATTACACAACTGTAAGATATTACGAGTATACTTTTGAATGTAAATAAGATACTTTTGAACTTCCATTTATTTATAATTAATATTAGTAGACATTTATTGAAATCTTCTACTACCTAACTAAGATATTACGAGTATACTTTTGAATGTAAATAGGATACTTTTGAACTTCCATTTATTTATAATTAATATTGGTAGACATTTATTGAAATCTTCTAATACATAACATTACGATATTACGAGTATACTTTTGAACGTCAATAGGATACTTTTGAACTTCCATTTATTTCTAATTAATATTAGTATACATTTATTGAAATCTTCTATTACACAACTGTAAGATATTACGAGTATACTTTTGAATGTAAATAGGATACTTTTGAACTTCCATTTATTTATAATTAATATTAGTAGACATTTATTGAAATCTTCTATTACACAACTGTAAGATATTACGAGTATGCTTTTGAATGTAAATAGGATACTTTTGAACTTCCATTTATTTATAATTAATATTAGTAGACATTCATTGAAAACTTCTATTACACAACTGTAAGATATTACGAGTATACTTTTGAATGTAAATAGGATACTTTTGAACTTCCATTTATTTATAATTAATATTGGTAGACATTTATTGAAATCTTCTAATACATAACATTACGATATTACGAGTATACTTTTGAACGTCAATAGGATACTTTTGAACTTCCATTTATTTATAATTAATATTGGTAGACATTTATTGAAATCTTCTATTACACAACTGTAAGATATTACGAGTATACTTTTGAATGTAAATAAGATACTTTTGAACTTCCATTTATTTATAATTAATATTAGTAGACATTTATTGAAATCTTCTACTACCTAACTAAGATATTACGAGTATACTTTTGAATGTAAATAGGATACTTTTGAACTTCCATTTATTTATAATTAATATTGGTAGACATTTATTGAAATCTTCTATTACACAACTGTAAGATATTACGAGTATACTTTTGAATGTAAATAGGATACTTTTGAACTTCCATTTATTTATAATTAATATTAGTAGACATTTATTGAAATCTTCTATTACATAACATTACGATATTACGAGTATACTTTTGAATGTAAATAGGATACTTTTGACCTTCCATTTATTTATAATTAATATTAGTAGATATTTATTGAAATCTTCTAATACATAACATTACGATATTACGAGTATACTTTTGAATGTAAATAGGATACTTTTGAACTTCCATTTATTTATAATTAATATTGGTAGACATTTATTGAAATCTTCTAATACATAACATTACGATATTACGAGTATACTTTTGAACGTCAATAGGATACTTTTGAACTTCCATTTATTTATAATTAATATTGGTAGACATTTATTGAAATCTTCTATTACACAACTGTAAGATATTACGAGTATACTTTTGAATGTAAATAAGATACTTTTGAACTTCCATTTATTTATAATTAATATTAGTAGACATTTATTGAAATCTTCTACTACCTAACTAAGATATTACGAGTATACTTTTGAATGTAAATAGGATACTTTTGAACTTCCATTTATTTATAATTAATATTGGTAGACATTTATTGAAATCTTCTAATACATAACATTACGATATTACGAGTATACTTTTGAACGTCAATAGGATACTTTTGAACTTCCATTTATTTCTAATTAATATTAGTAGACATTTATTGAAATCTTCAATTAAACAACTGTAAGATATTACGAGTATACTTTTGAATGTAAATAGGATACTTTTGAACTTTCATTTATTTATAATTAATATTGGTAGACATTTATTGAAATCTTCTAATACATAACATTACGATATTACGAGTATACTTTTGAACGTAAATAGGATACTTTTGAACTTTCATTTATTTCTAATTAATATTAGTAGACATTTATTGAAATCTTCTATTACACAACTGTAAGATATTACGAGTATACTTTTGAATGTAAATAGGATACTTTTGAACTTCCATTTATTCATAATTAATATTAGTAGACATTTATTGAAATCTTAAATTACATAACATTAAGATATTACGAGTATACTTTTGAATGTAAATAGGATTCTTTTGAACTTCCATTTATTTATAATTAGTATTAGTAGACATTCATTGAAAACTTCTATTACATAACTGTAAGATATTACCAGTATACTTTTGAATGTAAATAGGATACTTTTGAACTTCCATTTATTTCTAATTAATATTAGTAGACATTTATTGAAATCTTCTAATACATAACTGTAAGATATTACGTGTATACTTTTGAATGTAAATAGGATACTTTTGAACTTCCATTCATTTCTAATTAATATTAGTAGACATTTATTGAAATCTTCTATTACCTAACTGTAAGATATTACCAGTATACTTTTGAATGTAAATAGAATACTTTTGAACTTCCATTTATTTATAATTAATATTAGTAGACATTTATTGAGGGCACTTTCGAACATCATGTTTTATAAATTATTGAACTATTCGTGAAGTAGACGGGGAAACAAAACACCTAAAATGTATCATTTGAGACAATCATTTATTCAAGTTAATATTAAACACACATTTGCAAAACAAAACAATAATATCAGGTTGCATGTATGCAAGGTTCAGGAGGGTCAGGATCTGACAAATTTCCACCAATCCGGTCTTCATTACAACTCCTTAGTTAATTGGTGTACTGCATTTATCCTGTGAATAAAAAGAAATGTATAATGAACCTTAATTTAAACCGTACAGAAATATACTACAACATTTTATTTTGTGCCAGCTTTCTTGAGAAGTAAATATATAATATAAAACATGCAATATATATGCTCCTAATGCAGATATCAGAATAGCTTGTTGACATACGGTTACTGCATATCTACTACTTAAATTTTAAGATTAGTTATCAAGGTACAATTGGAACAAGAATTTATTCATACAAAAAAGTTATAAGTTAAAGTGAATTAATGATGCACAGATTGACACCAACAACTAGTTAGATCTTATATAAGTGCCGTAAATTATCTGTGATTTCATCTGGATATTAGAAATATAATTTTCTGTGTTCTGGGTTGTATGTGGCGATTTTGTTTTGAGATATTAGCACCAGAAGAATTCATTATAATGCCAATTTTCCTGATTAAATATGCACAGATTTGTAACAAAACCTTTCGTTTGTCCCATACTATCCGATTGCCGAGTTTTGTCTGAATATGATCACTGATCCTAGATTTATAGTTATATTTATTTATTTCACCAGTATACAAACAAAATATTTACATGTTCATGTACGGGACAAAATTGTATAATACTGGTGGGGACCAAGGAAATAGCCCATTTGGACTAGTCTAGTCCATGGCGCTTAATATTAAATAAAAAAATTAAGTCGTCATAAAAGTCACAGTAAACAAACAAAAGTAATGAATTAAATAAATGAGATCAACCAGTAAATAGTATAATCAATCATCACAATGAATGAATGATATTAAAATTATTTAATAAGAGTATTCAAATTTGCATACTTTTAAAATGAATATGCTCTATGTACATAGATAAATATTACTCACTGAGAAGCATTTTCTTCAGCTCTTGTTGAAAATGCTTCTACTGCCCATGCTTTTTAGGGTTGGGGGGGGGGGGGGGCAGAGTTCAGATGTTTAATAGTGGCATATTGAAAATTATGTTGTGTAATGGTTAAACACATGTAAGGGACAGTGAAGTTACCAGTAGACCAGATGTGGTTGGATAGGGATGATAAATGTGCTGGGGGAAATAATCGCTGACACCATGGACAAATCGATTTGTTTTGAGGTCAAAATTTGTAATTGTAATTTGTAATTTATTCATTTAAAACAGTACATCCATAAATGGTTTTTCATGCACAGCATATAGATATAAAATTTTACATAAAATTGAATAATCCACTGCAAAAATGACGAGAACACAATAAAGAAATGCATAAATAGGGTATAAAATAAAATGACTACGAAATAATATGATAAAATTACAATTAAAAACAAGTCATTGAAAATTGCACAGTCCCCGTAAAATTGTTCAAAGTTCTCTTTGTGCTCGTCATATTAAAGTGGAGGAGTTGTCGCGAGCGTGTCCTTGAAACTTGAGTTCCAAGTGGCGTATACAACAGATTGTTTATTTACATCAAAACACGTGTTCTGTGTAGTAGTAATATGGCCAAAAATAAAAACAGTCGTTATTCGGCCATCTATGATCTGATTATGAAACACACTGATATGTATGATGTATGCCAAATACAAATGAAAATGGTACATAAATTGTGGAAATATAGTAGTAAGGCCAAAAAGTCAGATGGCTGTCAATCGGCCATCCTTGACCAGATTTGATGGATGCAAACGAAATTAAACCCTTTGAAAATGGAAAGTATACAGATAGTATAAGACAGGTTTATTATGATCTTTTGACACACAATGTTTCGGTACAAAACTGCACAGCAGTTGTAAAGTCAGTGCTCAAGAACATCCTGAATGTTGATGTTGATAGGTTGCCAAGTAAGTCCCTGACATCCATGATGCAGGTCGAAGCCCTGGTATTGGCTCAAGCCCATGCTGCCACTGCAATACTTGAGCAACAGGATCCAAACACACTTCACAGTGATGGCACTCGAAAAAAGTTTATTGACTATGCTGGCCTTCAGGTTTCATTGCCAGACAGGTCATCATTGTCTCTTGGTTTCCAAGAATTGCTTAGTGGGTCAGCTGATGACTACATGAATGCTACCATGGAAACATTTGAAGAACTAGCTCAGTCAATAGCTGTAAACGATGAAGAAAAAAAAAATATATACACACAACTAATTCTTCGAAGCAAAAATATTATGAGTGACAGACATGTTGTGAACAAAAAATATAAAAGCAAGATGGAAGAAATGCGTGAATCTTTATTGCCTATTGTTGAACAAAACTGGGACTCATTTGATGAAAATGAAAAGACAAAAATGAAAACTGTGAACCATCTTCTATGCGGAATGCATGTATTGGTAAATATGGCTGCCGCAGCCAGTTCAGCATGCATTGAATTTGAAAAGGAAAAACAAGATCAAATTAACACTGAAAAACTTGCTTGGTATAAATCTAATCAGTCATTTTGTTTTAATTTGTTATATCAAGCGAGTAAAGGTTTTACTGATGAGGGTTGTCAAAAATCTGGTGTGTACACTGATTTTGGGCCATATTTAGAAGATGAGCTGAAAGAGAAAAATAGATTGATAAAGTTTGAACACAATAGATTCAACGTTGCATTTTACCAGGGAGCTGCATTGTACTATCACAAACAGCACATTTCAGATTTTCTGTCATCAGGACGATGTAATTCTACAAATAAACTCATAAGCCAGGTTCAGGCTGTTTTGGATGAACAGGTTATAATTGCAGAGTGCAGAGCCCTTGGAATTATTTCTAAGCTGGTAACTGGACCTTTGATGCGACTTCTGGAAAAAGATATGAATTATTATGATATGAACATACACTGGTTAGAATTAAAAACCTGCCTAGCAGACAACGCGATTGATGCAACACCACTGTTGAAAGAAACAAAGTACATTACCAACAGTTTAATAAACAAGGATGAAATCTATGCTGCACTATTCAACGAATGTAGTCCAGAACTAAACACATTAACATTAGAAAGTGCACGGTGTATCTGCAAAGCTATGCTGGTCATCGTAGAGAGACAGGTTGGTAATCAATTACCTGGTGGTTTAGAAAACCAGCCCTCTGAGTCATTGCGACAAGAAGTTGCAAGTGCACCCTTAACTAATGTAAGATCAGAGTCGGATTTCTCTGATCTTGATCGCAACATTCACAGGGCGCCACAGAAAAGTCGGGTTTCAAAAGCTGGTTGTATCTGTTTCAACAAAAACAAAACCTCATTATATCTCTATAATTTGGGAACAGACATCAAAAGAAAATATTTATCAATCGCACGAAAACAAGCCCCTGAAAGAAGAAAGAAGGATTTTGTTCACAGCAGAAACATTAAAAAAAAAGACTTTTGCTGCAGACTGAAAGACTGGAAAAAAAACGTAAACTGCTAGAACGCAAAAGACAAATAAAAGTACAATTAGAATTACGAATAAAAAATAAGTGGGGAATTTGGGAAACAGAGAGAGAAGTTGACATGATGCTGACACAGATGAATAGAGTGCAACAAATGAAAGCAATAAAAGATCAAATATCCTACCATTGTCAAGTACTGAAATCAAATCTACCAAACAAGAAATTAGCAAAATGGCAAAGTAACAAAATTGTTTTAACTGTACAAGAACTTACAGACAATCTGAAATCAATCATAAGAGCAAATGGAGGCATGCCAGAGTATGTGAAAGAAATAAATGATAACATCAGGAAAAGAAAAGCAAATGATGCAGTACCAGTACGGAGCAAGAAAAGAGTGAAGAAGAATGTACACAATACTTTTGGAATAAAACATGTGACTGTTGGCATGTATGTAGCTGTAGCATATGAAGCACAGTGGTTTGCTGGTGAAATAATAGGGGTTTCTTCTGACTCTACCACTGTAACAGTAAATTGTCTGGAGAGGAAAACTGGTGACTCATTTAGGTGGCCATAACGTAATGACATCGATGACATTGACATAAAATTTGTTTTATCAGAAATTAACATCGCTCCAAAGGACTCTTTATTGAGGGCATGGAAAGTGGACAACGTAACCAGGATTGATGCACTGTATAACAATTTTAAAACAAAGTACTTTTCATAAAGTTATAGGCTGACAATTTTTGCAGAAAACTAAAGTGTAATTATTCGGTGTTAAATATAAATTTTCTATGCTAAAATATGCTTGTTGTACAAGACATGTTCACCTCAATGTTGATTAAGGGGGTGGGTTTGTTTTGTATAGCCCAGTGATTCACATGTATAATTGTTTACTAATTACACATTTTATAATTAAATGTACAAATCTTATGAGATAGAAATAAAAGTCAACCCATAGTTATGGGTTTTTCCTTCTAAGTTGCGTGCCCCCCCACTAACTGCCTTGGTCACCCCTAACCCCTAAATTTCATTTTAAAATGAAAATTGAATAGTTGAATAATATTAATTTAATATTATAAAGGTTTCTTATTAATAAAGCAGACTCTAAGTATTGAATGTTAATTTACATTCAAAAGTGTTGAAAATCCAAAATGGCCGCCACCTTGCAAAAGACAAATTAATGTTTATTTCAATTTTGCACAAACTGTCTCCACAAAACTAAGGATGCTATGAATCAAAACATACTGTTTATGCTGTCTATAAACTGATGTCATCACCAAGCCAAAATTTTACTGTGATTCAGTTTCTAATTTTTGAGTTACAGGTCTCCAAACTTCATGAATATGCCAATTTTCAACTGAATTTTGTCAAACTTTGCCTGTCTTCTGTGCAGATTGTGGTGTATTGTAAGAGACTACTTAGTTAAATTTTATTAAAACAAGTATAATGCTGTTGTTAAAAAAAAAACATCTTTCCACATTACATTTTCCTGGTGTTATCAGTGATCTAAAACTTGAAAATGCTTGATTTGACGATTTTTCCAGCAATTTTACCAAAAATGCACGTTTTTCAGTACATTCAACATACGATATCTTGAAAACTACTGAACCAATTTTGTTCAATTTTTTTTTGTTTTGTTTCTTTTTGACTGAGTAACAAAGTCATACTGTCAATAAAGCTATTTGGAATAATTTATTTTTTCACTGTACTCCTAACATGTATAAAGTACATGTATGTGCGAAATTTGAATGAAAACTGACAGATGACAAAACAAGATGCCTGCCAGTCAACAATCTTTGATCCAATTGCGAAATAAATCGTCATGGACATGTATCCTAATATGTATAATCTATGTACCAAGTTTGAATGACAACTGACAAAGCATGTCCAAAATACAACATTTTCAGAAAACAAGATGGCTGCCAGTCAGCCATTTTGAATCGAATCACGAAACCACGGCATGTGCATATGCCCCACATAAGGTACTAGGCACATGCAAAGAATGAACGGGATCAGTCCACAGGATTCTGAAATATGACTCTGGACAGAGGGACACACGGACGGACAGACTCAGGAACTCACGGACGGCCAGGGACATGTATCCTAACATGTATGATCTATGTACTAAATTTGAATGAAAACTGACAAAGTATGTTTAAAATACAACATTTTCAAAAAACAAGAAGACTGCCAGTCGGCCATCTTTGATCCAATTGTGAAATAAATCGTCATGGACATGTATCCTAACATGTATAATCTATGTACCAAGTTTGAATGAAAACTGACAAAGCATGTCCAAAATACAACATTTTCAAAAAACAAGATGGCTGCCAGTCGGCCATTTTGAATCGAATCGCTAAACCACTGGGCACATACAAAGAATGAACGGAATCGGTCCATGGGATTCTGAGATATGACTCTGGACGAACGCACAGACGCACGGACGGAGACCGAATTATAAGTCCCCGTTTTCGGACTTCGTCCAAACAGGGACTAAAAACATAGCAGTCCGAAAAAACGATAAAATGCATAAAGGGGGTAAAATATGAATTTACAACAAAGTGGTAAGATAAAATTATACAATATTGTTAGCAGCTGTAGTAATACATTTGTAAGTGAGAAAACTAAACCCCTTTTCAGATAGCAGTTTTTAACAAGCAGCCTCTTGGTTGAGATAGCTCCGCTGTTAGCAATGCACATTTCAATTAAAGAACAGAAGATATGATTAGAAAATGAACAATATGCATAGTATCAATGCAATGGGACTTGTTTTCAACAACAATTCAAAAATATCATTTTTCACCATATATGATTGTGGTTTTTAACAAGAAGTCGAAAATATCACTTTTACTAAAAATGATAAAAATATTCATCAAAATTAGATAATTGAAGTGTCATCATGAAATGAACAAATTTGAGAGTGGTCCACATGTAGTACCTATATACATGTATGTAATATCAAAGCAATTAGACTTGTGGTTTTTAACAAGAAGCCGAAAATATCACTTTTTACCAAAAATGACAAAAATATTCACCAAAATTAGAAAATTGAAGATATCAATACAAAATGAACAAATCTGAGAGAGATCTACCCAAGGTACATATACACCAAGTATCAAAGCATTCAGGCTTGTAGTTTTCAAGAAGAAGTCGAAAAAGTAAAACATTGACAAGGACGACGGACGGACGAAGACAGACAATCACTCATATGATAAGCTCCGCTCGACAAAGTCAACAGCGTTGCTAAAAATCATCCCCCTTTTCATACAGACTGCTCAAAATTTAAATCCCTTCTGACCGCACATGTATGTGTTGCATCCGGTTAGTTATACATGTACAGTTTCCAAATAGATAAAATGCTATTTACAGGTAATGGTGATTTTGTGTGTTAAGTTCAATAAATCACTTTGTTCAAATGTCTTAATATGTAAATAAAACAAGAAAACCATCAGAGATGGTTGATTCCCAAGCTGTTCATGGAAAATTGGAATCATTCACTAGCAGTTACAGCTTTGGGTACCTTACATTGCTATTACAGTGACTAGAAGGCAGTGTATGCTATTTTTAAATCTGGTTGATTACACTGAACAAATCTGTATGTAGTTGCTAGAAATTTTTGAACTCTTTATTCTTGCAATTTAAGTTAAACACTGAAAATCTTTAGTGTGAATAGAGAGAATTTGTAAATTGAGAGCAACAGTTTTAAAAATAAGCGTGAAAGTCAATACAGTTTGGAAAAAGTCAGCATAGAAATGCCAGACACAATTTGGTCTATAAGCATTAATATATGCAAACGTATGCAAATTAGCACACACACAATATGTTGTCAGAACCAGAACCATAAGTACACTAACCATACCAAGTTTGGAGAAGATCAACATAGAAACACCAGATACGACTTTGTCCATGAACATTAATATATACAAATAATATTCAGATATGCAAATTAGCACACACACTATATATGGTCACCACCGGATCAATAATTACATTAATCATGCTAAGTGTGAAGAACATCAGCCATGCCAGAGATATGACTTCATCCATAAGCATTACAATTTACAAATATGCAAATTAGCACACACACTATATGTTGTCAGCACCGGACCCATAAGTACACTAATCATACCCAGTTTGGAGAAGATTGGCATAGAAATGGCAGAGATATGACTGTTCGTACACTTGTAACCAATATGCTGGACCAAACATTGTGAAAAGGGATTGTCAATGGAGTTCCAACCAATCATGCAGATAAATCAGTCACGGAAACACAGACGTGCAGATTTGCCAATTAGAACCTTCGATAAAAGCGATCAGGTCGATCATGAAATGTACATGATTGTTTAGACAAAACTCAATCAGATCAAAGGCTGCGCCTTTTGAGTTTAGATACATGTTTCGCAGGCAGTTGGGAGATACCACTTTTATGACAGGCATGGAGATGCGCAACATGTGAGAATTGTTTAACTTAAATACAACATTTTCTGTTTTGTATACTATGCTGTTGTAAATATGTGTTACATAATAGTGTACAGTAGTGTACGCCTGTGTTTCCTTTGCTGTATTGTTTCTAAATTTCTCTAAAAAATGTTTTTTAAGTTTACTCAAAAACAGTACTTCAAAATAGTATAAATTATAAAAATATGATCATACAAAATCTTGGATAAAAGAATAAAGTGTGTACAGTTTGTGTTTTTTCTTAAATTAAATTTATTATATAAAATGTTACAAACAGGTTCTCATTCTTTTTAAAACAGAATAAAATAATAAATTCATAGTAAACATATTTTTCTTTAGATCTTGACCAAATGCAGACAGAAAATGTTACATCAACAACACAAAACATATGGTAATGTTCAGTATATACTTTTATGGGGTACAAATTAAATAATTTTGAATAAGGTCACAGTGACCTTTAAATTATGATAAGACTTGTTTGTAACTCAAAATTTGTAACTCAAACATACTTGCCCTCCTTTGGGTAGAGGTATTACAGTGTATCAATTTATCTCGACAAGTTAATAATGCGTATCATTGTACATTCAATTGGAGGCACACTTGGAATGACTTGATGGGGCTTGCGTTGCCAGTCTGCTTCTAATTTTCGTGTTCAGAGCTGTACGACGCACAGGCATATTTTAAAAAAATCAGATTTCTCAAAACACATTACCAAAATAACAAAAACACTGGAGACAGCACCATGCAGATTGTCTATCAGGACACGGATGTTTTTTACCTCCATGATCAGGATAAGTGGCGACCGACTAAACTGCGACGAGCTGTTTGTCGGGCATATTTTAGAAGCAACATGAACAATTTATATGTTAGCTATGATTGCTGATTACATTGTATCTCCCAATTCATAGCACTCGGACTGCAGCTCACACCATCACATCACTGCACTAGTAAACGAGCACTCTGTCTTTGGCACTGGAACCACAGACGCTCGGAACGTTTCTTGGCTAATAAAAAATGACCTAAAGTGGGATCGGCATAGTTAGTCAGTCGCCGGTAAATTCCCCTACTACTCATATAATAACACAAGGTAGGAAAGCGTTGACACCATGACATCGAAACTTCCCGAAAATAACACGATTTTCCAAAATATATTTCGATCCGCTTCACACAACTCAAGCATGATATCCGTAGAAACTATCGATCGACTTACATTTCCTTTATTCGAACTAAAACGGGTTAAATCCTGTGAAAATCGAAACACCAGAGCAATATGAATCAACCCGTCTACGCGGATATTTTGAAGCAGAGGCTCGTGCATGCGCAGCTCCAAACATGCGCAGTTCCAAACATTTACGCATGCTCGGGCCTCTGCTTCAAAATATCCGCGTAGACGGGTTGATTCATATTGCTCTGGTGTTTCGATTTTCACAGGATTTAACCCGTTTTAGTTCGAATAAAGGAAATGTAAGTCGATCGATAGTTTCTACGGATATCATGCTTGAGTTGTGTGAAGCGGATCGAAATATAATTTGGAAAATCGTGTTATTTTCGGGAAGTTTCGATGTCATGGTGTCAACGCTTTCCTACCTTGTGTTATTATATGAGTAGTAGGGGAATTTACCGGCGACTGACTAACTATGCCGATCCCACTTTAGGTCATTTTTTATTAGCCAAGAAACGTTCCGAGCGCCTGTGACTGGAACCATCGTCAGCGACAACTGTCCACGAAGCGATTGCAATCATGAAACACCTACCTCCCATTATTTAGTATTTGTACATATTTGTTAACAAATTGAATGCAATAACTACCCACCTTTTAGTCGCAGTGATGTAAAATAGCAATCTATGTGGAAGATTCGCGGGACGGTTCAACAGCAACAGAACGGCCATTGATTTCCGGTAGACAAATTTAAGGTTTTCCCATGATGCCATTTTCATACTCCTCAGGCTAGTAGTCAATTATCGACGGGTTTTTTCGCACGTTTGAAGCACAGGGAGCCCAGGAACTATAATCAACTGTAGTACGCAGTCTCTATGAGCGCGGGGGGGGGGGGGGGTATCGGCTGGTATCGAGTGTAAGAAATAGACAAGGGATGAAGGCTCCAGCCAGCTCACATTTTTTAAACTCGAAAAAAACAGACGAAAAGAATGAAAAATAAAATCTAAAAAAAATACCAGGTTGAAGAATATTAGTTGCTCCTTCAAATTTCGCCAAAGCCTTGCCTACATTTTACCGATATCTGCAGAATAAATCAAGAAAACTACACAAATTGACTCCATTTAGGAATTCCTAATGGTTTGCCCGAACGCACGGCAAAGTTTGGAGGCGTGGCCTGTAAGCATTTGGCAACAACCAATCACAAAACTGGTTACGAACCACATCGAGGTCACGACTCGGTTAGCCTTGCTCAACTGGTTCGTAACCAGTCTTGTGATTGGTTGTTGACAAATGCTGAACAGGCCACGCCTCCAACGGTGTCATGCGTTCGGACTAACCGTTATGAATTCCTAAATGGAGTCAATTTGTGTAGTTTTCTTGATTTATTCTGCAGATATCGGTAAAATGTAGGTAAGGCTTTGGCGAAATTCGAAGGAGCAACTAATATTCTTCAACCTGGTATTTTTTTTAGATTTTATTTTTTATTTTTTTCGTCTGTTTTTTCGAGTTTAAAAAATGTGAGCTGGCTGGAGCCTTCATCCCTTGTCTATTTCTTACACTAGATACCAGCCGATACCCCCCCCCCCCCGCTCATAGAGACTGCGTACTACAGTTGATAGTTGATTATAGTTCCTGGGCTCCCTGTGTTTGAAGAAGTAGAACGGGGTTTCCGACGAAAAAGAGTTATTAATAATAAATAGAGTCTCGCAAAAATAAGGAAATGCCAACAGTTACTGTTGATAATATAAAGTTAAACAACTTTCTGCTAAAATATGAATGTAAGAGTCATAAATTAGTGAGTAATTAAGAAATAAAAAATATACAGGGGAGACTTTTGAACGTAAGGGTCCTTTGAACTCCTAACACATGTATACCAATAACAGTGATAAGCCACTGATTCAATCCACTTTTAAAATCCATAAACGACCTGTTTTATACCACACCTCGGCCAGATTTCAATTTCTAAACTACTTGGACATGAACCAGGGCAAACACTTTAATGTGATAGGTCCGGGATGGATCGAGGCAGTTTCACAGTGGCTCATACAAATTCACTCACCATCAATAACAATAAATGCACCATTCTATCAAGTATCAGCAATAAACAAGGCAAATCTACATTCTCCACACAAAAAAAAAAAAACACTTCACAACACCATAGAAATAATGTTACTCATAAAACACATGTCAATTAAAATACATCAAATAATAACCACTTTCAGCCCAACCCACTTTCATAGAGCTCTGAAACAACGATCACTACCGATTCAGCTACTAGTCACAGGTGTACTCACGTCAAAGTTCTCAACGCGCACGTAGTTCTCAGTACCAGGCTCGTCAACGACAAATATCGGCGAATTCCAAGTTACCATCCCGTCGATTTCTTACCATCGATGGAGGGGCCCTTGGTGAGTCTTCTGTCGGATTCAGGTCGGCCTCCTTCCTCAATTGCCGTCACTTCACTTGATTTTTACCACAACAACGAAAACGCCAATATCACTTTTAAAATGTCGTTCACGCGAAGAAACAGTTTCATGACAGCCTCGTTCACAGGCCTCTCTCCTTCACGTTTCTATACGCCATAAACAGTCCACATTTTAGTCGGTCTCTCAAATACATTACATTGATTTCGTGAAATTAGAAAAGAATTCAAATCATTAAAGTAAAATAAAGATACATAATTAACTAAGTTCAAAACAAGACTTCTCGTCTCAGTGGAGGAAATAATTAACAAAACACAACCCCTATACTTAACACACACAGTGCGATTGTTAAAGGGCGGCAGTCGTCGCGCCGCATCTTTTTCGATATGGGACTCATAGCGACGTATGCAACGCGTGTAAAATACATTGTTTATTTACATGAAATTCGAACACGCGCTGCGCGACGACCACCACGCTTTAAACACCGTTATCGACTGACTAACTAATGAATAACCATTCGGAACAAAACGTATACAATCGCCACCACACGTTGGTAAATATATGTAGGTATAGGTAACGGGAGGTAAATATATTCCCATGAAAACACAAACTTTACACTATAATATCCTTCACCGCAAAATCAATGCAACAACCAGGGCGGAAATTAAAGTATTACCGTAAAACGCGTAATATCGTATCAGTAACCAAACACAAGAATACTCTTTTAACATATTTACTTTAGTTTGATATTATTTAAAATTGGTAAATAATAACATGAACCATGTCCGGGTTATATAAGCTGCATGAATAATGGTGTCTAATGATTATCTAGATTGATAGCTTACCTGTTAACACAATTCAGGTCAGCTTTAGGTGTGAACACATATGGTGCAACGTTAGACAAGTTAGACCACACGGAGCCCAGGACCTATAATCAACTGTACGCAGTCTCAATGAGCGAGGGGGGGGGGGTATCTAGTGTAATAAATGTTTTTTAAACTGAAAAAAAACTAAAATAATGAAAAAATAAAATCTATAAAAAATACCAGCTTGAAGAATACCAGAGTATCATTTGTCAAGATCCAATCACAAGACTTGTTACAAACCAGTTGAGCGAGGCTAACCGAGTCGTAACCAGTCTTGTGATTGGGTCTTGACAAATTCTGAATAGGTCACGCCTCCGATTGTGCCGTTCTTTTCTGTGTAACCGTTAATTGTTCGTAAATGGATTGCGCGTACAGTTGATTATAATTCCTGGGCTCTTTGTGGTTATACGAGTGTGGTAATTCTGCATCTGAAAATCACAGTCGGTTCACCATCCATCCTGTGAATATTCTAGAACCGTTTCTAGATAACTGAATAAATAATCCTATAAAGTATCTGTGACATTTATGTACATTTCTATGCTTTGATGTTTTGTGAACCCTAGAAGTGGTAATTTGTATCGTGGCCCATATGGTTTTGATTTGTACATTTTTTAAAGTTATGTAGATTTTGGAGCGTGGACACTTTTATCATTAGACTAGGGAGTGATTCAATCAAATTCTATAAAAGGGTAATTGAAACTGAATTCGCGGTCATTCACCACCGTGTGTCCAGCGTTAGCAAAGCACACAAAAACTATTATGATTGATTTAGTCTTCTGTAGTATCGCTCGTACGGATCCCCATCATGGGCATTGTCAGAATCCCCACGGGTGACGCTTGTATTGAAACAAAATCAAGCGTATCTTCATACCAAGCGTGGTTTCTAAACAATAGCAGGCACGCTTTTAGAGATTGGTCAGTTACTTCGGCCTATGGGGGTCGGCAGATTCCATTTTGCCAGCTGTAAATCTCAGTTGACCCACCCCCTATCAAATAAAAAAAAAGTATGTTACCCACCCCATCATTATATTTTAAAACATGCTGAACCCCACTGAAAAAATGATGACAAAATGTATATCTTATAGACCAAGAATGCTTTACACCCGAAGCACAGTCAGTGTACTTATGAAAACAAAGTAAACTCTGATATATGCTTAAATTTGTGTTAGATTTTGGCATTTTACAGAGCAGAATATGCATATTTAAAAGGTAAAAAAAATATTTTTTGATTTTTTCATCATTTATTTTAATTTATATATCAGCATTTTCACACATTTAACTTTTTTTGATTTGCTGACAAAAACTGTCCCAGCTCTTTGTACTAATTGTTGTGTTGTCTTTCCCTCTCCTGTTATAATTGGATAAATCCAGTAAATATACAATGATGACTTCAGACTTTAAATAAAATAATCTGATAACAGCAGCACATAGACTTGGAATGATTAACAGTATCATTGGGGTTCAAGCCGCATTGCATAATCTGTTATTTGGCAACGTCAACCCCAAAATATTTAGCCTATAACTTTTTTTTCATCAAAAAATGTATAGGCAATATAGGTAATAGTAATTATTGAGAACACGTTTGTACGATTAACTTTTTTATCTTTTGTTCTGAAATACATTTTTGAAAATATATACATAAGCGCGTGTCTAAATTCTGGAAAATATAGTAACCCCCCCCCCTAATCACCTATTCGTAATATCAAAAACAGGGTGAGCCCCCTATTTTCAAAATCAAAAACAGAGCACCCCCCTGATCCACCGACTCCCCTAGGCCGAAGTAACTGTCTGAACCCTTAGCAAGTATGTGGTATATGAGCAGCTGACAGTGTATGGCACCACGTTTAATAATATAATTCCTAAAACATTATCCCCTGTGACTAATCAGCTTGTGAAGCATTAACCACGGTGTGAAAGTGTTAAATCACTTTTTTATTCAATGTATTTTCTGGACACCTACGCGAGTGTATTGAATCACTGTCCTATCATAAGCGAATAAGAGGTGTTTTGAGTCATGTGATGTATCAATTTGGAACACGTGATTTACCTTATAAAAAGACATCATACAGACTCAGGCAAAATACACATATATTCCTGAGTTCACGCCGCTTGGCCAACGCCCAGGGACAACCAATGTATTCTATGTGTCATCCAGGTTCGTCTTCCCAATGTCACAATCCGAATATACCACATTACTTCCTACAGTCGTAATTCTTTATCGACACTGATGTATGACAAATTAGCGTTTGATTTCGTCATTGAGAATGTCATGGTGGATGGTGATTTTACTATGGGCATGGACCTACCAAGCGGAGGTCCCTGCTATAGGGAATTCCATTTAGTCTTATAGTGTTAGAAGTAAACAACATTGTTGACAATGACATACTAGATACCGGTATGTAACCTCAAAATAGGCTTTGTAAATCACAGAGCGGCACAAATAATATGCTGTGAAAATAAAACCCCACGCCAAAACCACTAGTAATATAATACAATAAGATATCAGCAAACCCAAATACTTTGTGTGAGTTTGACAATATACACAACAACCAGAATATATTGTTATTATTCAAATTAAGTTTTAATTAATTTAGTCTTACCTACAGAAAGCATTACAATGGTGGTGTGATGAGTAAATTACGTTATACCATGTTGTTGAGTACCAAGTTACCACAACCAGGGTGAATTGCTTACCTACATAATAGTGACAGCAGACGACAACACGATTCGCGCTGTGTGAAGAATACACTGAATATCCAACAAGGGCCCCAGCATTTAAAGAATTATTCAATATTACGAATACATTACATTTAATAGTATTATATATTTTATATAATACTTGTTTCTCGAAAATGAAGCCTAAATCAAACCCAGCTTCAGGATTGGATTGTATTGATTTTGTTTATAGCCACTTGCTATGTAACTAACACAAACAGTAATCATACACCACGTGATGCCCACTAATGACACCACACTGTAATTATCTGCGGTGCAATGCGTCATGGGATGTCACCTTGCGTTGTGATTTAATGTCATGGTAACTAATGGTATTGTAAAGCATGTTTAAAACAATTACTGCTGTAAAAGTGTTGTTTTTATATTGCAGTTTAGAATGTGAAACTCCTCCATGCCGAAATAACCCTTTCTCCATATAAACCATGTATACCTCCTTGTTTTGTTTTGTTCACATTCTCAAAATGAATTTATCATTTTCCACACTCAATTTCTGGTTGCCGAATCAGTTAATAAAATGTCCATGAACCATTATTTTCATTCGCGATCCCTTCTCCGGTTTAGTAGCAATGTAATGAAAAGAACGTGTTATCACTACATCTGTTATGACCACATACATACACACTGACTGTGTAAGTTTGTACCAAGGAGATAACGATTTTTGTAGGAAATGTACGTTAAAACGTTTTATAATGGCACGACTGGGTTAGACGGTAAAAAAACACCGCCAATTAGCAAATATAAAACACTTGCTTCCATTGGACCGAAAATCGACCAGATACCATAAATACGCAAAGACGTAGAAGAGTTAAAACATTTGTCAATTTTATTAGCAAAATATTCGATGAATACAGTACAAACATGGAAGACCACGCGAACAATATACGAAGGGCAACAAGGTCAAACTGCATGGAATTCCGGAACTGCAAAATGAATTAAGTGATATTGGCGTTACAATTCTAAGGATGTAGCATTATGCATTCACGAATCTTTGTCCTCCACCCGCATTAACTCATTGAAAATTATGCACTGCAATCGATATTTGTGGAAACCCACATCAACAACACAAATCGTGCCATCTTCCATCACAGGTAAATTAATTTTGTTAATATATGAAGTGTAAAACAAGTGAAGCTGAGTCTGCTAATATACCATTCAATTACTACATTAATCATGTACTGGCCATTCAAAATAATTGTGAAAGTTTGGAAGATTCGTCATTCTAATGGGTACAAACTGTGTCCCCTTACTGACAGATGTATTCCTTTATCTCAATCTCACTTTTAAAAAACGATTGTGATACATCGTAATCTCAATGGGAATTTGACAGTTTCGATTCTTCAGTTATGAATAGGGTTCAATTTTAAATAGCTCTATTATTTGTGTACTATATGCATAACTATTCACCCAGTGCACATATTACAGATATTTTTAATAAACTGGACATATCTCTCACATACAAAGCTTTGTTGTTTGTGAATTCATAGTAAAATACATGGAGATTCTGGAAAATGATTTTCCATGAATAATGTACCGCCTTGAAAAATATGCAGCGCGTTCAAAAATATGCATTTTTCCTGGTACTTTAAGTTTTTTTTCTGTTAATGATACAGAAGTCTCACTTTTTAACAGTATGAGACAGTGTGTGCCATACGTATTCGTAGGGCCTGCTTTTGTACAGAGCGACTAGTTTTTACATTCAATAAACTGTTTGGCAGATATAATATCTTGTAGTTAAATATGGTAACACTATTACACTGATCGCAAGCATGTCTCATGTATACCTCAGGTTACTTGCAGAAACTATTTGAATTATGGCTCGGAATGATTTATGGCGGCCGGGTTGCCAAATGTGGACAGGGTATGTTTACTCTTTTCGAGACGCCTAATATCTCTTTTTGGTGGTAAACCTCAGTGTATGATTTCACTTTTTTGACCAGTTTTGTGTTGATGATCACGCATAATCTATGGTTATGTATGTAATTTCCACATTCATTCCAACTTTATATTCAGCTGAACTTGAAATTACAATCTATTGAATTAGTTATTCTGCATCATACTCGTCTGTTTCAGATGGTCAGCCTTTTATGAAAAAAAATAATGTCTTCGAACCCTTTTTTAAAGAAGCAAAATACCAATGTGAAACATTGTCTATCGTCTTGTCATCTCTACGGCACATTCACATTGATTTGTTGTATTTGTGTGTTACAGGTATACAACATTCAAGTGTATTTTTCAACGATGTGGTTTCAAGCAACAGGTACAGAAAGGAGACGATGGTTCTCTATAATAATTATAATGGTAATACGCTCGTCCACGCTGTTTCTATCTGGTGGCATTGTTTAGGTAGGAGGGTGTGAATCTCGCTAGTCGATCACGTGTTAAACGTATAGATTATAGATGCTTGAAGAAAAAAACATTGCGATGTAATTTGCATTAGAGTCAATTTGAATAACAACTGAAGGTAAATTTATTCCGTCATCATTGGTTTAGAACAGATATATTAGTGTGGCGATATTATCACTGACAGTTTAGGGTAATGTTATATGTTTGCATAGAAAATGCTTTGTACATATAATTCACTAAAGTAATCTACTAAATGTAGTGTGGTGTAAGGAGTAAACCAATAGTGACACTGTATATTTGATAATATACACGCTTATACTCGTTCTGCGTGTAACTTGATGTTACCATGCGCTCAGTTTGGCGATACTCATAGAATTGTAGGTGTAATACTGCAGTCACTTTACGACGTGAAAATATTTGTTTGCAATAAGTTCGTTCAAATACTAACTCCCAGCAAAGACAATAACTAATGTCTTTGCTTCCAGGAACACGTTCCTTGTATTTTGGATTTCGAAGTTCCCACTTATAATTTCTTATTTGCGAGTGTTTGTTGATTCAATGTTATATAACACAAAAGAAGATTTCGACTATGTTTTTATTGCTTCAATACAATCACTGTTTCAAATAATGACATGTCACGGGCATAGCAATAATGTATACTATCACTTGGTAAGTACGACGGTATCATTTTGTTTCCACGAAGTTTTTTCACCTAATTGAACGCACGCATCAACTTTTCCATTTACAAACTTTATTTTTTAAAACGTTTATTTCTAACATGACATATCATTTATGCTAAACAACTGATTACATCATATTTCTGCGATGAAAATACATCAAATATGTCGTCTCTGGAAGATCGAAAATCAGGTGGTCACTGTCGAATGGAACAGACTCGAAGTATTCACGGTACTGGGTATCTGACTTTTCATTGCAACGACTATGAAGAAGATAAATGACAATTACAAGCTTTACATGTTTTGTTTTGACTATATCTATCTTAAAGATACAACAAAAACGTATTTGTATACAACTTAATATAAGTATATGAAATGGATTGCGTAACTTTTAATAATGTGTGGAATCATTGTGAAATAATTGATACGATAGATTTATAATTACATATTTTTACACATGGGCAAGACACAATTTTACACTTACATCAAACTAACATAAATGTATTCAAAAATAATCTACATACTTTATACTGTGGTATATTTTGACAGAAAATTACATATTTTCACTTTAAAAACGGATATCCGTCTAAAAAAGATATATATCTCTTATTGGGTTTATCACTTTGATTGAATATTTACATATCTAACATTATAATACTGCGAACACTTTTTTCTCACATCGCCTCTGTTATAATAGGTTATTTATCCAAGGCTGAACAATTTTACCATATTCATATTTACATATCAACCTACGGCGGCTTTTAGACACTTTATCATACAGGTCTTTCATAGTCACCACCGACATCAGCGGAATTCCCCCTATATATAGATGTGAATCAAAAGAGGGACGTTAATATTCTGCATAGTATGTGTAGTTTTTCGTGTTTATTTATTATGTAATAATTTTCTTCAAGCAAAGGGGAAAATAATAACACTACCGCAATTCAGATAAAATTCTCTATCAAGGGTACTACCAAAAATTCATTAGTATGAACAAATTATCGAGTGCCGCCTATCTTGTTTCCCTCCCTCACCCTTGCATTAGGTTCACTGTTCTACTGATTTATGTGTCCTCGGCCTATGGTAGCAAACGGTCTTTCAGAGGTTTTTCCAACAAATAAGTCATAAATGTTGCAGTATGAGTTCATTAGTCTTTTTTAGACATATTAGATGGTCTGAATATGTGTGAATTGTATTAAAGTAGCAGAGGTTTCAGCTTCGTTCAGATTGACTACGGCAATATTAATCCTGAGATTTTAACGTTTAGGAAATATTTCTCACATCTAGCAGAAAATCAGCCCACCAAATAATATTCCAAACCTCAATCAATAAAGCTTTAGAAACTTAGAGTGCAACTTTAATCAACATTAAACATGTTTCTTACCGTTCATTAATACATTTGCCACCAGTTTTGCTTTCGCTGAAACAGAATGTTTTTCATTAGTTGCGTGGTTTCTTAGTCAGAACATGTACTATAAAAGTATACAAGTTTTCACACTGAATAATATGACCTAAATTTTTACAACTCAGTACTATTTATAATATTTACGAATAACACGAAACGTTGGATATATACTAGATCCTAATATTATTTGGAAAGTACTTCAGGTAGAGGTTAATTGCAACCTTCTAAAACCGGTCTATATAACCATTTTACACCAGTCTTGCTTTCACTGAACACACTACAATTTCCCCCAATTGTTGGTTAAAATAATTAAGACGGTGTTAGCCTGATGCAAAGGAAGGCGGAACTAGCTTAGTGTTTTGTTTATACTTTTATAAGGCATAGTTACATCCCCCAAAACGATGTTTTACAATGTCATTTAGACAGTCTTGGTTTCACAGTGTAAATATTTCAGGGAACTATGCAGGTTCAAAGCGGCATGGTGTAGGCGTTGCCCTATAAACAAATCCAAGTGGAGGCTACAATAACAAGCATTCTGCCGAACAGGGCGTTGGTTTTCAGATATTGGTACGGTGAATGGAAAAATCGTCTACAGTTCAAAAACATTATTAGGTCTAAAAGGTCGCAAGATGGTATGTTTGTTTGAAGGCACATAATCTCCTCAACTATCTTGACTAAAATAAGTCTGGTTCTTGCAGAGATGCCATAAAATTGCTCACATTGGGCATGTAGCTTGAAAGTAGTATGTCAGATAGAGAGTCGGTCAGTTGAATGGTTGAGAAAGAGCCGCAGATGTCAACGGGAAACTGAAATCCGAGCATTGGCAATTAATTTACTTGGTATTCCACCTAGAAAACATCAGCTGGTGATTTGTATTGTCAGCAAATGTAAATTAAATAATATCACAATAAACCACGACTAATATCGCTTGCATCACTTGGTTGAACGAAGGTATAAATACTTACTTTGACAGTTTAGGAAGAGCCTTTTTATAACCATCTTTGCCGTATAAGAAATATGTTGTCATTACTCCTTTTCCCTTCATGTATATAAATAAGATATATTATAATTGTTGGATTAAAACAAGATGTTGTGCTTGTATGTATAATACACCAGAAAGAAAACATTCGTCTCTAACATGTTTTTAAATAGTCTCGTGCAGTTAACCACTTTTCAAGCAGATCATAGCGTTTCAACTGAAGGTTATCGATATTAAGTTATATGCCATCAGGTCAATGAGACATAATTACGATACCATAAGTGATCGTGACATGATGATTTATACAATATAAATGATTGTTAAAGGAGATGTATCACAGGTAAACTGACTGGCAAAAACTTACCTTAACTTCAACGTCTCCACGTGGTACCATGTAGTATCCTTCATTAAGGTCTTTCAATGATGTATATAGTTGTTTACTGACATGGATATGACATGCTGCAATATATCATTATTATTTCTTTGTTACAATACATTGTTTTTGTTTCCGAGTGATCCTATTAAGCAACGTGTAAGCAGTACATCTGATTACTGGCTATTATAATGCACATTACAATACGAGACAAACCCCAACCAACTGCACAATAAAATGTGATTAAACATATAACAATCACTCACATTTTCCTGTTGATTCCATTCGTGACGTCATATTCACCGTGTCTCCGAACAAGCAATATCGAGGCATAACCAATCCCACGACACCAGCCACTACAGGACCCGTATGTAAGCCAATGCGCAACTGCAGTTTCTGGCTTGGGCGATGACGTATTTGAAAAGAGGTAGTGGAACTCAGAAGATCCAGAGCGCAATTAGCTATTTCTGCTAAATGGCGGTTACCATTTCGTTGTGGAAGGCCTGATACGATCATATAAGCATCACCAATGGTCTCAACCTATGATAATGAGATAGGAGTGTGTTAACAACATGCAAAGCAGAGTGACGGTCAACACAGTACACTCGATGAATGGTTCTGATGTTGGCATATACTGCATTACTATCAAGGGGAAAATTCTTCTTCTCTGGGGTCGGTGTTGTTCAATACGTGTCACGGGGAAATATCTTCTGGTCTGGGGTTCTCAAACCCGAGTCAGGGGGAATTCTCGTTTGTCTCTATATACGATTCAATAGCTAGTCATTAGCCACATCGAGAATGCCCCCCCCTCTCTCTCTCTCTCTCTCTCTCTCTCTCTCTCTCTCTCTCTCTCTCTCTCTCTCTCTCTCTCTCTCTCTCTCTCTCTCTCTCTCTCTCTCTCTCTCTCTCTCTCTCTCTCTCTCTCTCTCTCTCTCTCTCTCTCTCTCTCTCTCTCTCTCTCTCTCTCTCTCTCTCTCTCTCTCTCTCTCTCTCTCTCTCTCTCTCTCTCTCTCTCTCTCTCTCTCTCTGACCAAGGACTTAGACTGTTTATCACGTGTCAAAACGTAACCAATTACAAAGCAGTTAAAAGACTCTAAGGCGTGGCCTTCACACATTCAACTTACACATAGCCAATCAAACTAAGTACTGAACACGTCATATCTTTTGATTAATCGTCCACTATATTAATAAACTACAAATACTAACTGTCAGAAATAGCGGTCCGGGTGACGACGGTTATATCGTAATTAGTTCTAAATCACTGAGTCAAGCTTCGTCCAGGACCTCGCATGAGCCTAAATGATGACAGATATAACACAGCCATTCGCTAGTAAACAGCTAAATAAGTCGGTCAACAGATACGCGAAAACTCATGACATTACAGCTAGTAAAACCTACCTTATACACGTCATGGTTTCCTATGATCTCATCAAAACAACCATATAAATCATTCAGAAATTTGACAATCTGAAATACAAGAGGAGTCAAAATAAAAATATTTGCGAGTTTCGGAGTAAATTTAAATACACCAAATCATTTAAATACAATAATTACTTGTATTGGAGAACTTTCTGCAGTCAATTCCGGAAATCCGACAATGTCTGAAAAATATATTGTACACGATTCATAGTCTTCGGGAGGAACAGTTTTACCAAGTTTCAAAGCTTCTGCCACCGATCTGAAGCACAAAAGTAAATGTTGATGGATAGAATACATGACATACATGTTTAAAGTGTATTAAAAACATACCGGGAATTCATGTGTTTTGCCGTGTAAAATATTCGGTCGCTGTACACGTACACTGTGTGTGCGAGTAAATATTGTATTGTCAAATCTGTATTGGTATTATAGTTGTAGTTAAACAATTTTCATATGGTACATTATACATGAATCTCATTACACCACGTGTATTACTTTGATATAATATGCACCACAAGCAATAACAGACATATACTAACACTGGTAACATCCTATAAAGTAGCTGGTCTGTTTTCAGTTTTTCCTCCAAAACTTGACCAGTTCTTTGTTCAACGACTTCTTCAAGGTTGTTGGCATATTTCTCCATCATATTTAGTATATTATCCATTATACTGATTCTGAAAGCCAAACGTGATTGTAATGATTTAAAGTCTGATTCATAGCCACAAATATATATGAATAAGTGTTGAAATACGATTATACACAAACAATATTTAGGTTTACAAGTCCAAGAACATAAAACAAACCATTGGAAAACAACCATTATTAGAAGCTCGCTACAAAATATAGTCAAAAAGTCAGTGACAAAAAGCAATATGATGGAATCCAATGCAGGAAGCCGAATAGTGATATCGGGTTTTAACACTTGTTGCTACACATAGACTACACTATACACTACTAACATGTCATCGAGCAATTAACTTACTCTTTTCCGCTGCTCATTTCTCTTATATCTAGTCTAATACGGGAAAACGATGGCCTAGTATCTACATTTTCACACCAACATTTCTTCATCAAACTAATTACTTCACTTCCATATTCACAACTATCCGGATTAAATAGCATTAGCGTTGGTCGATAAGGAATGCTTTCACCATTACGAATACGACTCACAACATCTGAAATGTTATTGAATTACCATTACAATAATTAGCAATGAATATTCAGCGATCTATTTGACGTAATTTAGTTATTTTTGTAATTAATTAATTCATTATTTCTTTCACAGTGTCAGGCCTGCTTATGCTATTGAGGGGGCAGAACTCACACTGGACAGTGAGTTCTTTCACTGGTAGTCAGAATAGTCAGTTCTGGAGCACAGGCCAGAAAGGTAAAGAAAATATAGGTGCCGACTATTTAAGCAGGCCTTACACTGTGACACATTCATTCATTCATTCATTCATTCATTCATTCATTCATTCATTCATCATGATTAACCTCGAGGTGTAATATTGTCGAAACAATAAGGTCCAGTTCGTTCCAAAATCTCAAATATTATCACAGCAAAACTGTAGACGTCTCCCTTTTGTGTCCCACACGCTGGAGGAAAATTCATACGTAGGATTTCCGGAGCTGTCCAGAGTTTACCTAGTAACCAATAAGACACATAATTTAATACAAGATGAGTATAAAATATACACAATAAAATATATTCGATGTCATTATGTATACGTCAGTGACTTTTTAGATAATGTTAGAACATACACAAATATGTTTAGAACGTAACAATAGGAACAGAAAGAAAAAAGTGAAAATAACATCAGCAACTGTAGACCTTTTATCAAGTCCAGTCCATAATCAACGAAAACTTAGAAAGAACTATTATATAATAAATTACATAATAATTCTGCAGTGTTCGACATTAAACTAATGTGGATTACTGAATCTATGTACCAAATTTCAATAAAGTTGAAGATTATTTTAACGCAAATCTGATCAGGCATGTCCCGGGCGCACAGGTTTCATTAGATCGTCGAATTTATTTATAAGATTCATTGAAATAAGTACTTGAGATATTGATGCTAAAGCTGAAAACTGACTAATAATCAAATAATTATTATACGCAGATTTTTTCGTAAAACTAATATGGTCTGTGCAATGTCACACAGCATTTAGGTACCAGGTTTCATAATAATTTGATTGACGCTGAAAAGTAAATTATCATAAGTAATTAGTAATTATATTTCAAGATTCATTGAAATAAGATGATTAGTACTTCAGATATTAATGGTAAAGGTGAAAACTTGCTAATTACTTGCAAATCAAATATTTAATATATGCAATGTTACAGAGCATTTATGTACCAAGTTTCATTCCAATGTAATTAGGACTTGCGATATCGGTGAAAAAGTCGGAAAATTATGATTTTTTTTATGCAAATTAGGTATTTCATATGAATATATTTTCAACCCAATACCAACCAAGCTTGTACCTTGACAGTGTAAAAGCAACAACTGATATAGTGTGTTATTTGCACACGGAAGTCACAAAACAAAACAATTCTGAAGTAAGGCACACTTCATAGTCAATCAGTATGAGAAGGATATATGGCTTCATATTATATATGCAATGAACCCATTCTGCTTTACAAGTGATATCCGCCATATATCATAACCTACACGATCATTAAAAAACATTTTTGAATGCAATTAGAGTCAATTGCTTTTCACGTGTCTAAAAGTTTTAAAATAGGTGAGAAAAAAGTCAGTAAAAACGTACTTAAAAACTTGTCATTATCATCTGCATTCTCGCCCTCGATCTGTCCAGAGTAGAAGCTCTGCAAACCATAGTCAGTAATCTTGACAACCCAGCGATTATCTACCAAACAATTTGACGATTTTAGATTGCCATGAGAACTACCACCGTGTCTACTCTTGTGTAGGTACTCCATTCCCTGTCGGAGGAGGATGTGAATATCTAGATCATAACAATTACATGCATATTACGAATATACAAACACGTTTACAATTGCTCCTGCTTTTTGATTCGAAGGCAGGCAGTATTTCATGAGAATACTAGTATATGTCGTTATATATGTGCTATATAATTGTCGCTTTTTCAAAATTGTACAGTCTATGCATAGCAATATAAAGTCTCGTGTACGAAGCCCAAAAGGGGTAACGGAAACGTTTAAATGTCTATGTGGGGTTCAACAAGGCTCTATTTTGTCACCTCGTCTGTTTGCTTTGTTTATAAACGACCTTGGTGACTATTTGGAGCACAGACTTTCAGGTGTATATGTTGGTTTACTTAAATTGTTTTGACTGTAAAATTTTACCAGCATTGATGTATGGCAGTGAAGTTTGGGGTTTTGACAAAGGGGTAAATATTGAGGAAACACATCGCAAGTTTTGTAAATTTATTTTAAATTTGCTTACAACCACAGCTAATCCGGTAATTTATGGAGAATTAGGCAGACTACCACTAATCCATTTGCGTTACATACGTATTATTAAATGTTGGTTGAAAATTTTAAAAATGCAAACACAGCGTTATGTTTACCAATGTTACCTTTTCCAGTATAAAGAAGCGGAAAACAACCGTAAATGTTGGGCTTTCCAAGTCAAAGAACTTCTATTTTCGCACGGTTTTGGTTTTGTTTGGTTAAACCAAGGCGTGGAAGATAACTGTTCCTGTTTGTCTATATTCATGATATGTACAAACAAACTTGGTTTACAGATCTCAACAATCATCCTAAACTCGATAAATACAGAGATTTTAAGATCGATTTTGGATGTGAAAAATATTTGCATTTAATAAAAGACAACAAGTTACGTTCTGCGCTATGTCAGCTTAGAACATCATCCCACAACCTTCGGGTTGAATCTGATCGTAAACTAAACATACCGAGGAATATGATGTAATTTAGGGTTGGTTGAGGATGAATACCATTTTTGCCTTGTATGTCCACGTTTTGTAAATCTTAGAAAAAAATATTTACCTATATTTTATCTGTCCAATCAGACTTACAAAAAATTTCTTCGTTTAATGCAGTTTGACAACTTATCTGTTCTTCAAATTTCAAGATGTGTATTCTACGCTTCTAAACACAGAGTCAATCTACTTAATCAGTTGTGACTAGTAGATTGAACAATTATTTAAAAGAATCCCTCTGTATTTATTTTTCTATTTTTTTGATTTATTGTACCATAGGCCTGAGGCCATTGTACTGAATAAAATTCATATATATAATTGTCTTGTTCAATGTTCTATCACAATGTATACCATTTTATCTTTATCAAATACTAACCTTAGCAATGTCAGTCATGAACGACAATTTGAATGCGTCGTCTAGGCGTATTTCATCGTTTTGCAGAACATCCTGTGAATTTTTTTTTACATCAACAGTTATTATAACTATATGTTTTTTCTAAATCATATAACCTGTGACAATCAAGTATGCTTTCTAGTAGTGAACTTCCTTCCAATAAGGACACTGCTTATTTTGTCATAAAATTTAACATTATATAAATATATATCTTTGATCCATTGTAATAAAATTATCGATACAAAGTGGATTAAAGGGTATATGCATACATATGTTAAACAGTAACGTATATTATAGTATAGTAATCCATAATTTGACGATATATAATGTTTTTCATCTCACCACAAGACTGCCCCGTGAACAGTACTGCCATCCTAGAAAGATAGTACTGGTTTCTAGGCATGCACCAATAAATTGGTTCAGGTTTTCATGACTAAGTTGCCGTATCTTGGTTGAATATAAAAATAAATAGAATTAAGAAATAGTTACTCAAATTATCAAATCATTGGGTTAAACATCACACATCATTTTTACATAGACAAAGTCTTTTGGGGATTTAAATTGTAATTCTTCTTCTTTTGTATTCTGCTTCATCTGCTTGATTGAAAACGTTCGCTGTTTAAAGGTCACTTGAACAGTTAAGAATGGTCACATATAATGCACAAGCAAATGTTTGAATTACTTTCTTGATTATCTTATCCACTTTAACACACAGAAGTGGTAGGGCAATCCAGAAAAATTGTGTGATATTAGGATATATCGGCTCATCCACATCAAAGATGATATAAAAATGTTATCTCTACTACAAATTCTACTCACATCATTAAATTCAACGAGAATATCGCGGTTGATTTGCATATGCTCTTTGTTGATTTTCTTCAAAGCAACTACCACACCCTTATAAGTAGCTGTCTTGGCAAAGTATTGGAGTGTGCGATTAGATGGTGCTGAACTCTTTCCATCTAAACTATGAGAACAGTTAGAGGAATGCTTTGAAAGCGAATCGCCGCCACTCTTCAAACTAGTCTGCAATGGAATATAAAATAGTTAATTACCTTCACTAGACTTCAGGTGTGTGGAGGTAAGTTGATCATTGTAATTAAATGCGTGTGATTTGTGACGTTGTTATGTTTAGTTGCATGTTATTGTAATATACGTACGTGACTGCCACTGCTCCCACCACCCATACTCCCTGACGCCATTTTCTGTGATCCGCCTCCAGTGAAGTGCAGATCTTCCAAATGCATTTTCCATCTCATGTTCAATAAATCTGCTTCGTATTTACTTCGTCTTTAAAAATAATAGTGTGCACAAAATGACAATGGAAATATTATTAGACTGTTTCTGTTGTAGTTGCCTAAATGACAAGGTTTCTGATTTGAGCTGAACGGACATGCTGAACAATAAATCTCAATTGAATCCAATGACTATGGAATTGAAAGGCTAATGTTTTGTGCTTATTTAAGCCTTAGGCTATAGCAAAAGTCGGTGTTCGATGATTGAAATCAAGAAGTTTATTGCCTGCATATTTGAATCCATTTGTTTTATAGTTTGTAGAAGTTAAATACAGGTCATTCTCGGCGTGAAGTCTGATTATATAGAGAGTGTGTAATTCTAAGTGTTTGCGTTCAAAGCCTGAGACGTGAGTTCATGGAAAACTGTCAATCCAAAGAGCACTCTCATATTGGTCAAATGCATTCTCAAAATAAACCATCACACTGACCTGTATAGCCAGACAAAGAGTACCGTTGCCGTGACAATAATAATAGCACCTACAGTAACGCCTACAATGTAAATATAGGCATCTGCAAAAAACATTAATTAATAATTTATTTATTTTCAATTTGAAATATACTTGACATCAACAAAAATTATATGCCATATTTGGTCAAATGCTACAATATTCCTAGTTACTTACTGTCATCTTTCTTACAGAATTCTTCATTAAAACCACACACAGGTGCATCACGTGGTGCGTACTGGTGTCCTACTTTACCACCTGGCCAACGAGGATCCCTCAATTGTCGAAATTCCTACAATCAAAGTCAGTTTAAGATTATTAATTGGAATTATGTTAATCATTTCAACTTATGTTCAAGTTTATGATCATTTATTTTATGTTTCCTCACCCGGGTACCGTCTTCTAAATTAACAACTTCACTTATTTTTTCAAATACTCCATTAGGCTGTAAATCAGTTATCCAATAATCTGGTTCTCTGTCACCATAAGCATCCGTCATGACCATTCCAGTCATACCTTTAGTTACAAAAGTGCCCAAACACATTACACAGAGGTATTGATTATATTTTGTATATTTAAATTCAGTAAATAGTCAGTTGTTTAAGTGATCCAAAATATGTGAAAAATAGAGAATGTGTATGTGCTGTACATGACAAACATGACAACATCAGTAACCGCACCATACCTTTAAAGAACATATTTGACATTGATTGAAGGAGATCTACTCCGTTTGTATGATCCTTTCCCTTGGATAGAGAATCATTGAGTGCCAGTGCATAAAGAATAATGGCGTCATAAAGAAACGCTGAATATTTATTGCCCTTTAAAAAAACATATAAAACATGTGGTGAGTCGTCCACTTTGATGGGCAGCATGTCTTCATGCTTCTCATTATAGTATGATATGCAAGTGTCAGGTATTGTGTGTTAGATGCTTAGTGTAGAGCCTTTTACACAGTTTAAGTACAGTACACTTGTATGTCCCTTATTATTTTATGCATTTTATGCAACTTGGATTAGTCTGGGCCATTTTAATTTAGTTTCTTAATATAGACCAGCATTAATATTATTATTGCTACTGGTGACATGTGTACATACTCAGCTAAAGGTGTCATCTCTTGTTTCGGGGAGTGTGCATATGCCGAGTAGATATCGTGCAAACTAGACAGTGTTTCAAGGTGCGTTGGATCATCTCTAACATTAATTCGTTTATATATGTAATCTAATAAATCGTAGCTTTTGTTTTATACACGCCAATATATTGCCTTTGTGTATCACACAAGGTGTCGTCTTAAACTGTGTAATGGCGGCTGGTTCGGTTGCATTTTATTTAGGCATGTACTGTTATTATGAACCATATCAACTGCATAGACATTTCAAATAAAAATAAAAGTAACTAGAATGCCTTGGCAATTTTAAAATTACTATCGGCATTTGACACAGTGACACAATTTATCTGTAACCTAAATTGAATATGACAATTTAAAGGTTTGGCAGAAAACAATATACAATACTTGAAATATATTAGTTTAAAGCATTTTAGATACATTTTGGCGGAATCTACGTTCTGTGTTATGAATAATCAGCGCTATTAAAGATCTTTTCTATGTAATTTTTTAATTGCTTTATACATTTCATTCGAAAATACGTTCATGCCTAAATAAAATTCAGTATGTATTGAATTAAAATAAAAAAATAAATACGATATATATATGTTAATAGGTGTGTTATTTATGCATGTGTCTACCTCTGAATGTCTTGTAAGACATTGCTTGTAACAGCAGTTGACCATCGTTATATTTACCACCTGTTGATAATGTGTCATTCAGAGCTAGAGCATACAATATCATAGCATCGTATAAAAATGCAGAGTATTTATTTCCCTATATGGTGAGAGAAATTGTTAATGACACAGTACATATTAGAGAGATTTCCTGGATATACTATGTCGGAGAGATATAATAAAATCACAAATATAATGTAAAAAGTGATCATGTCACGGGATGTACTGACTCCAATTATTGTACTATATTTCATTACCTGTACATCTGCCGGTAATGTAAGCTCCCATGGAGGATCCTGTGCACGGATTGCGACTTCCTTGGTAAACATGTCCACCTCTGCTCCTGTCAGCGCTGCCAGTGACATCTAATGATGAGAATGAAATTACTAACAATAGTAAATGTATAGATGTGGTGATTGAATGATATGAGGCGTATGTCAGATACATCATTAGTTTTAGTTTTCAGTGCATAGTGTACTAGAAAACAACTCACGTGAAATACTGCTTCAAATGCTTCCCTTGCGTCATCAGTTCTCCCATCAAATCCAAGGTAGGTTTCCTGTGCCGTGATGACGTCATCACCTGGTAGCATCTCAACAGTGTAAAAGACATAGTCACCTTTTGTCATTCCCATATCATAGGCTTCCAGTAACAGCATTCGGCGATCCTCTTGTGGTACGCAGACAACAACAACTTGCAAGGATAAATGTTAACCCAATTTAAATATGAATTTGAATTAGTTTATAGCGAATCGTTAATTTACCCAGCTGATTCTAGTGGATTGCTCGCTCAATAACAGTAATGTGCATGTATATCTGCGTTCTATATTTAAATGATTAAAATCAGCCTTTGAATTAACAATTTTGCTTTAAATAATAGCCACCAGTCAGTCATATTTAATCGGATCATAATTAATATGCATATTGTGTAGTTAATGTCGAATTTTGATGCAATGCAATGCATATTAGAATGTACTCACTTCTCCCTTCTTTCTTTATTTTGTTGAGTATTGACTGAATTTTCTTCCGTGTAGGATTATTGTTGTATACTGCCACGTACGGTAGAGTCACATTGTTGTCATTGAATGTCTGCAATTTTAAGATGCATTCATATATTAAAAACGAAAGATTTACAGAATTAGGAAATATCTTTTCTCTATTAAATGCGTTCTTACCTTCTCAATTGCTTTACCAGCATCCCCGTACAACAAAAATGTAGAGTATACAATGACAGCACGATTCCAATTATAGCTAGCCATTATTTCCATCAGAAACACCCCAAGTTTAGTGAATGGTCCAAGTGAACGTCCGAGGGTGCTGTAGATGTTTTTATCATTGAAGTCTGGTGATGTAGCTACCCATGATATGATTGGAATGTTCCAAAATGCTGCCAACTGTCCAGATATCATACAGGCTGAAATATAAGGAAACATAATAGAAACTTTCAGATTGGTGGTGCATCTAAGGAGCGGATCATCAGGTTGGCGTTTCCGTATATGTGATGGTAGTGATACTAAACTGGAGTAGGATGAAATTGTGTATTTGAACAATTTTCAGAAAAACATGAAGTAGTATATATTTCAAAGTTAACAATGCAGTTTTATATTCGCGAATAATTGGCCTATAAGAAATATAAACTTACCTGTCGAACATGGTGGTCCAATGATGACGTCAACGTGTTCTTTGAGGTGCATATCGACTGTGTAACCGGCAGCCTGTTTGCTGTCACATGACGAATCACGAGTTACAATTCTGAAATATCAATAATATTATAAATGCGTTGATTTGGTCAATAAGGAACGAAATATACGGCGTACAGTAACAACCCCATGTAATGTTAAATAATGAATATGAGGATGAATAATAAAGTGAACACATTCCAACTTATTATGAATGTTTTCGACAGTTACCAATGACTAAAATATCATAGTTGTCAATTGTCAATTCACTTCTAGTTGTCTTGGTTACTATTGTAATGTATTTTGTTCTACGAGCTGTGATATACTAGTATAACGATTGTCATCAAAATCTAAGATTAAAAAATAAACAATCATTGATGTTTTGAATTGTTTATAAATTGTGTGGGCATTCGGGATTTCAGTAAGCACTCGATGTTTTCTACGTCACCAGATTCTTCTGGTACGAAATAAGATTGAATAGCGATATCTCCAATTGGCATCCATATCATTATGAAATTGCATATTTACATTTATTTTGTTTTTTTTCAAGCGTTATCATGTTAGAATTTAAACCATCATGGCACAAAAATAAACAAGAAATACAGATAATTAAATAATTGATAACAACTTTTGCTATTGTCTGAAACTCGACTAAATTATGTTCAAATGTATAACAGCTACTTAAAATGTCAATATAAATGTCATCATATATAAATACTGTACATGGGGTATAACAACAACATTTGTTGTATTTACATGACATGTTTTGTTTGCAAGTTTCAGATAAATAGAACAGTAACAAAAGTAACCCTAATGCCACCATAGTGCCAAGTAGTTTATATACATATCGGGTGGTCTTACGCTTAGTACTGAATGAAATGTATATAGATGCATAATATGTTGTTTTTCTGATGTGAGTAGTAACTCTTAAATTTGACTCGTCGTGCATATAAACCTCCAGGGACACAATGTAATAAATCTCGCCCTTTGCCCCGGTAAATGGAATTCGAGAATTCTCTATAATTATATTTGCCGTTTTTATATGTGCTACTAATTATGACAGCCGAATTAAATCTGAATATAGCTTGTATACACATGAAAACATAAGAAAATTACTTACTCGAATTCGAGATCTTCGACTAGATCCATCTCATTAATTCTATCAATGGCGATGTTTATAGCCCCTGCACTAGTCGCGCCACTAAAATCGTTCACTATTTCAGTGTTTGTCCAAGGAGCTAGGAATCCTAGTTTAAGTTTTAAAAGAGCCATTGAAGGAACGATACCCAAAGCCACTAGAAAACATAAACGTAACACTGTGTTAAAAGACATTGTCATTTCATCCAGTCAATGCGACGTGTATTTTTTAAGATGCACTCACAGACCACAGTGTCGTTAAAAATTAATATCCTTGGCTTTCTGGTTTTTGTTCCTCGTTTGAATGTCACAGCGGTTGGTTAGGACCTGCCGCAAGGCAAAAATCCCTGGGAGGGAGAAGACAACGCGAAAATAATAATTATTTTACCACAAACTGTGAAAATATCTGTTGGAACACTGTAATTATCACATACCTATTGATACTATCTGTGGTGGACACGGTACAAAGCATTGGCCACACGTTTTCGCATAGTCCAATGACGTCATCGTGAGGACGTTCAATTTAATAAGGTTATGCACTGTGTATGCCTAGCGAAATTCACGTACGAAAATACCTAAATAAATACGAACAATAACAAATCCCGGCCTTTGATCAGTCCTGAGCAAATAAAAAATACGCAAACATGCTCTTCGATTTGAAATGGGTAGATATAAAATATAGAGATAGTAAATATCCTTCTTATTTGTAATCTATACATAAAAAACAAGAAAGATTTCCCATTAAAATATGACAATATGCAGAGGTAAGAAGTAAACTTATCAAAATGTCAAATTTTATACTAAAACCATCTAACGATCGAAGAACCACATATGGTGATGAAACACTTGCTAAGTATACATTTAATTGCTTTAACGTGATTGTATTTTAAATCAATGTCCAATGTCATGATCACACAAACATACTAAACCTTTCAGGTCCCATATTACAAAATCACAAATATATATTCCTAGAATTACGATGTAAAAAGGTTCTTACTAAATTGTTGTTTGTTGAGAGAGTATATTGCGTGATTTTAACAGAATGTTATGTCTGATATTTTTGTTCCAATTAAACATTTCTCATTTACCGACGAACGTATTGATATGGACCAGCGGATATTGAAAATACCGGAATACAGCAGTGACCGATACATGGTAATTGTCTTTGGTAATTAACGAATCAATAATCGTTATGCCAATATTTCAGTTATTCGCTTCGTAAAACCATTGGGTACACTGCGATGATGTAGACGAGAGTGTACAAGCAGTGTATTTTTTTAAATAAAAAGTCGTTTGTCATTTTTAATTCATTGAAACATCGGGATATCTATGTACAGTTACTAAATACAATTTACCGGCACTGGGTCAAAGCCTTCTTATACAGTTTAACAATATGAACGATATTTACTGTCCAGTTCTCGAAGACACGTACTAAAACGTACACAGTACTGGAATCAAGTAAAGTAGCTCACTGGTTTATTGTAGAAGACATGCCTGGCAAACACAATTATTAAACGTGTAGTACGTAACACGGAAAAACGAAAGTGAATACTTTTTTTCTAATACTGTTCTTTCAAGTAGCTTAGTTTACAATTAATTATGTACACATTTATCTTTCCGCACCACAGGTACTCACGGGAGAATATATAATATATATATATAAATACATCATCTGAAAGCTTAGATATAGCCAAATACAGTAGTTCATACGACGTGCCAATGTTTGTTTATGGAATTACCTGCAGGCCAGTACCGCTATTGTGCTTTTTTACTTTTCCGACTATTGGTAACACCATGTTAACACTTCCTGTCACGTGAATTACCTGTTGCATGGCGTGCAATGGTAAATTCGGCAAAATCTCTGTCTGAAAAATCCTTTCGTTTTATTGTGTTTACATACTGACCTTCTTCGCTAAAGACTGAGCATTGAGTCTATCCTATCCCAGAATTTTGATTCGTTCATGAGAGATACGTTTATATTGACTTGATTCAATTAACCCATAAGAGGTTTTATTCCTTGAATGTTTTCTTAGAATATGTTTATCAGTAAACATTTCGTTTGATGTTGATGTATATTCCTGGATTGTTTAGTTACTACAGTGTAGACATATACGCTGAATTCCTTGCTCACATTATGAAGGCAGCTTCACACGACAAAAACGCTGTTCAAAAGAAGATTGGCAACCTACATATTCAACAAGTTCAAATAGTTGATATTTCTTGAGCACATTGAATGTAGTTGAAATCTTTTTCAGGTGGTACAGTTATTGTTCTGTAAGTATAACGATGTCATTTTAAACGTTATCTATACGTGATGTGTTTGTTGTAAAACTGGACACATTCAGATAATATCGTGCGTCCTGTAATTTTTAGTAAGAACACTATTAACTAAATAATTGACCTCTATCAACGCGTTATCAATGCTGGCTCAGCGTATAGATGGGTTTCCTCCGGTATGAATGAACACTCATATGTTACTGGTACTACCTTATTCGTATACTGTACTACACCAGTACTAGTGTGTCAGTGAGAAAGGTGAATTGTAATTTGCATTAATTACAGGATGTACAGCATATACCAGGAGCTAGAAAGGCAAGAATTAAGGAACGATGGACATTTAATTCAACATGCGAATAAATAATATGCTTTTGTTTAACTGTGTACTTGCATAAAAAATTGCATCTTGATGAATGATGCAATAATGTATAACCGTTTTCTAGTAAATGTTGTGTATGTTTGTTCTCACTAGCTTTATATATTTTACATCGGGAGTATAACAATTGTCTCAGGAAATCCATTGAAGTAACAGTAACGTGGACCATGGCGGCGTAAGCAGAGTGAGGCATTCATACACTATATAATTGATAGATAGATATGTAAGTATTACACGCTATAAGCGTACGAGCGCTTGTTGGTAAAATGAACCCAATATTTCGTTTACAAGCACTTGCTATGTAACTAACATAAACAGTAATCATACACCACGTGATACCCACTAATGACACCACACTGTAATTATCTGCGGTGCAATGCTCCATGGGATGTCACCTCTCGTAGTGATGTAATGCCATGGTAACTAATGATATTACAAAACATTTTCAATTATAATTATTTCTATTGTATGTAAATGCTATATCATAATTTGGTTAGAATGTAAAACGAAATGACTTCTCAAACAGAGATTATGATGAATTAACCATTGTACGATAAGTTTGTGTATAGGCACATCTTTCAACAGGTCATTTGCGTGACTGGAAGTGTTAAAATGGTGTTTTAGTCGGAATTGTAACAAAACGAGCCCAATAGAGGCCTTTAGGTAATCCTCTTAATGAACATTGATACGGCATATGAACTAATGCATTTTCCTATATCTAAGATTTCATATAATGTATTTATATATCCTCCCACGATATTTTAATTCCCACGTGGGCAAAATTTGGTACATAACTCTACTAGCAGCAGTTACTCGTGTCTCCTGACGTGAAACCGAGTGAAAATATTGTAGGATTATTTATTTATCACATGCATATTTCAACAATATGACATACTAGTAGTGATACGCCAGAGTGCTGACAGTCCTGCTGAAATAGTACCGAATACAAATATATCACTGTATGCACCTCGTATATTAATGTTGTTGCCGTATCGGTGTTGCATAATCTGTATGGCGATTTGCAGTTCAGTGTAATGATTTTCTATATTTATGTAACAAAAGTCCTGGCAAATGAATCTGATTGGTTCGTGCAAGCAGATTACCCCCCTTGACGTCATGGCTGTCTACCACAAAATTACCAATAGCTCAAGATGTGTATGATATAAAGCTGCATATATGTGAAACCTCATCTCAAATTCCTCAAATCTCAATTTCTCTGCACACAAAGGCTAAGAACAAATCAAAGTTACATATCTGATATTGAAGGGTTACTCAACCTCTATTTTCGAAAAGAAATAAAAACTAGTCACAGTATTAACTGCACCGCGTGAACTCTTCGAAGAATATGTTTTTAAAATGCCAAATTATTGTGAAATGCTAGAATTTGAGCTACTTGAACTTCGTTAAACTCTGAACGTGCGTTGCGACTAGTTTATCGACTGCGATTAAACAAATAATTCATGATTACAGAGAAACATTGGCATCAGTTTAACTAACTTATGAACTAGTTCTTCCATTGGTTTTTACGCATTTTAAAAGTAAATCGGCAAGCTGTAGTTAGAAAACGACGAAATCCTCAAATGCGATGTAAAAACACATATTCGGTATATAGCAAGAACATTCAGATTGATGATATTTCAAAATTTGTTCACCAAAAGTGTTATGGTCATTAAAACGAGCTATGTTTTGTTGTAATTGAAGGTGACTAAACAATCGCGTCACAATTTCAAATTATGTGTTAGATTTCTGGCTCTGTTCGTTGCACCGCATTGGGTGCCCCAGGTCGCCTTGAGCCTTTCCCACAAAACTACCCGAATTACCGAACAATGTTGCTGAGTTTTCCATGACATTTCCGATCGTAAGATACGTGAAAAAAGACATAGACACTAGATACATTCGCCTTGTCTGCAGTCAGTGGCGAATTTGGCAAAATGTATTGGGGGGGTCCAAGCTACGCTTAAAATATACGGAGCGTAAATCGCAGAGAAGCTATGCGTAATCCAGATGATATGAATTGTCATGCGTATGGGAGGGGCCCTGGCCCCCTGCCCCCCCCTCTGGATCCGCCACTGTCTGCAGTCGTGTACAAAGGAGACGGTGCAAATTTCGGGATTTTCCACAATAGCTTAAATTGTCCAGAGTAAAGTGTCGAATTAACATGTAATATACAAACAATAATTATTGATATCAATACAATACGCTTGTTGGCGGGACAAGCTCAGGTATATACAACGCTAACTATATGTCGTGAAGACATTCGTAACTAGCAGCCACTGACCTCTGATCCACGCAAAGTTGTGTTAAGTAGGTTGTATACCCTCCCACACGAGAAAAAGGACATCTCTGAATAGTTCGTAAGAGGATGTATTTCTATAGTGACATCATATACACACGTTTGGTTTGCATGATGTTGTGGGGTTATTTAGAATTTACAGCTTGCATGTTTAAAGCGAACATTATAAATATATATTACAGGAATGTTATAAACACATTGTTTGCGATTTATCCTGGTAATCACGTGATCGTGCCAATGGCTGCAGCCATTGTTTGAACATATCTTCACTCTGTCATTTCTTAGAGTTTTATATGAACTATGTAAGATAGTGCATTATCAGTTAACAACCGCGCGTTACTGTGGCTGGTTGGTTAATGAATAAAGCTAATGTGCATTCCTTTGGGTCGAACCTAGTATATCTACAGTGTAATTTTTATTTGCCAAACGAGTCAAAATACCAAATCACTACGCTCCATTCGTAACAATACTAACAACATTACATCAGTGCATACGAGTGGGTGTTATTAAAGATTTACACATGGTATTTGTTTTAATATTAACTTGCCCAGTACTAGGCATTATTAGCGATTAGCATATAGCATATAGGAGATTCGGAGTTAGTTATAAGTCAAGTAATACCTACCTGACCTCAGACTACAAGTTTCTCTATAAAATTAATTTTATGCGAGATTGGGACATGATTACCTTAAACAAATATATTTTGAATCCATGGTCACTGGACAATTTGTGCGCATTCCACAAAAGTAGAAAGTACGCACACGCTTCACCAATGTCAAAAGTTAATTTTCGCGGTTTTGTGATAATGCATGTTGCATTCTGGGAGGCAACCTGAACAAATACCAACTGCTTCTCACACTACCACGTGTTATCTGCGGTAAAATTGTTGTGTATGTAAATTGAAATAAACACTAGTGATATTGTGTTAATATTTATTTGTTTATGGAAAAGATTAGTATATTGGTGGTATTACAAGTCAGAAAGCATCAAACAAACACACGACTGACACATATTATCAATAACAATAACAAACTGGTAAGGCAACATATCAATTCCTAAATTACAAGATTAAAGTATCACTTCAAAGGTGATCTCAACTAAACTATCCTCTTGATACCGTGTGAATCTGTAACCGTGCAACTTTAAACATTCATTGTAACTAATGATGGATATGACATGTGAAGTCAATATTATCGTTAAAACAAATGGTTAGGAAATGACATATTGATCCACATACATTCCTGTATTCAACTAATGCATTGTTTGTCATAGTTTTACTGATGATATTCAATATACATGCACATTTACAGTGTTCTTACTATAATTAAATAAAAATGCGCAAATCGAATCTCTGACGTCAAAACAACATATATATATATATATATATATGCACACAAATAAAGCATAGTATATCCTACTCAGTTGAGATTTGCCTAGAGACAAATTTGTTCATCGGCAATACATCAATTGGGATGAATTGTATAAATATGGCTAATGATTGGTATTGTGGAACACGGAGCCTGTCAACCACAGAAGTTCGAAACCACGTGTCCACTGCCGAATCGAACAAACAAGGTACTGAGAATTGTTATTTTAAAATAAGACGGATATTGGAGACAAATGACAATTCTTTAACAGCTTCACACAAGTTGTTCATTGTTCGGTCTATATCCGAACACAATACAATACAACGAAACGTATACTTTGTGTGCTATAAGCATATTCATTAAATGTTCATCATTGTATGTTTCGGATAAGATACATGGATTGCATTACTTATCTTATAATCATTTATATATTTATGAAATATATATTTTATTTTACAATTACACACTTTCATGAATAGACTTTCACAGTTATCAAACTAATACCTAGCAGAAGTAATATAAATCCATTGATTACTGTAACCAAGCTCTTGGTGAAATTACACAGTAAATCAAAAAGTACAAAAAGATGATTCACAGTATTTCGATACATAGCGTAACTGTTGTAGAATTGACCGTTGAGAATCTAAATATTAAATTTACAAATCAGAAGATATACAAACAAGTCAGTGCTGAACATTAAGTGTAGTCAGAGGCGCACAGTCTACTAACTAAATTAATGAACTTCAAAGTTAAGGAAGTGTTACACAATAAAACAATAAAATATTTACTTATTCATGTTCATACTTTCTACTGGGGTACTAAATACTTACTAATCCGGATGTACTATATAACTTGAGCAAGATTTCATGCTAATTAATATGATATCTAATCGTGGTGGTGATCGGAAAACAATTATTCGAATTGATGTATTGTAACCTTAAAAAACAAAGTTAATGACGGCGACGACGAAACCTACATTTCCTCATATATCTTTCCCTTCATTAACATAACGGGTAAGCTATATAAATAACATTTCTTGAACGACATTTATCTGTAAAATTGTATATATTCACGACAGATAACCACATTAACAGAAGAACAATGCATTTACGCTATGTATGGTTTAAAATATAACAGTATTATAGCTTTATCATTATGATTTGTTGATTATTTCATGTTATGTGTATATATTAAACATAAACTATAATATAGCATTTGCAAGCAATTCTTCCTCACACAGCTCCAGTTAAAATAGGTTACTTGTGCAGTCCAAAAAGATGTTATCATTTTAATATGTTAATAACTATAGTGACTCCGGAAAAACTTCGGACGTGTAAAATCATGCTTACAGAGGTCTTTCATAGTCTCCACCGACATCAGCGGAAGTCATCCTATACAAAGAAATAAAATCAAAAGTGAGACACCTAGGTTGACCAATCGTGAAAACTTGTCGGTATCAATTGCTGTGGTTTAATATTTTTTGGGGAAAATACTAAAATAATTCAAATTCACAATAATTCAGATTAACATTCCCATTAATGCGAATGAAAATATTCCACAATTATTCATAATAATATACGCCGAGATCTTGTTGAGAGCGAGTGGGCCATAAGATGTATCTCTCAAATATTGCTTCATTTTCTTCCGTTAACTGCTTCCGCTCGACTGTTCATCTGACACTGTTCGTTATTCGCTATCATGTCAGGTGAACAGTAGTCGCAGTTTACAGCTGTGAATGGGTCTTTTGTTTTTCACAAAATAGGTAAGTCCCGTCATTAAATAAGCACTCTAGGACATTTCTTTAACTTTACTGGGGACTTTCCTGAATATTATGAGTTACAGTAATTCAGAATAAAATCGATTCTTTGTGAATTTTCGGATGTCAGGTCACCATTCAAAAGTGTTATTTGAAAAGAATGAAACAAAAATGTGAAGTCAATTCCCAGTTTTAGCTCAAATATCACTTAGATTTGAACGTGTAGTAAGTATTCCTAGCAACCATCCAATATTTTTCGAGATAAATCTGTATTATCTCAGAGTTTAATCTTTCAATATTAAACAGAGCATATACGTTACTTACCGTTCACCTATAAACTTTTCACTTGACATTTGTTCACTGAAACAAAATATAATTAACCAATTATGCAACTGCTGTCACTATCACATTGTTTGAAGCAATGCCACTATATTTTGTAGAATTGAAGAGATGAAGGTACACTGTAATTTGTGTGAAGCCATTTGTGTAATATTTAAGTTACATCGGTGTGTGTATGTCTGTCGGTTAGACAGTCTGTGTGTCTTCATTCGGTTTGGTATTTTCTACGCCAGTACATACAAGCGCCAGCTATAAATGGTTCCAACATAGTGATCGATCGTACAAATCTTTCTTGACAAATGAACAATTATCAATTTACAAAGTGAGATTGGAAACCTAATTGAAATGTAGATTACACCACTTCAACAATAAATGCATGATTGAAAAAAAAATCCTAAATGTAGTCCTCAGAAGGTATAAACACTTACTTTGACAGTTTAGGCAAAGGCTTTGCATATCCATCTTTTCCGTATAAGAAATATGTTGTCAATAGTCCTTTACCCTTCAAATATATATATATATATATAAAAGATATATTGTGATTGTTCCATCAAGACAACAAATCCTTATCAAAATAGGTCGTATTCTAATAAATTAATTTCATAAACAAGATAGCATGTTTGTGTGTAAAAGAGCGGACGAATATAGTGAAATAAATGTATCCATAACATGTTTCTTAAATTGCGTACAAAATAATCGTGCAGTTAACTGTTATAATTTATAACTTTTAGTGTTAATATTAGCGAAACATCGATATTATGTTATACTCAAGACGGTGTAAAATCTAGCCATACATACGAAACCACAGTTTAATCATATTTAAATGGCCTTGAAATGACATAATAGTAAAATTTATTGGAGTATGGAATATTTGATAGTACACTGGCTGATGAAAACTAACCTTAACTTTAACTTCTCCACGTGGTACCATATTGTATCCTTCATCAAGGTCTTTCAATGATGTATATAGTTGTTTACTGACATGGATATGACATGCTGCAATATATCATCAGTGTTGTTACAATACATTGCTTTTAGGTGATTCGATAGCACAATGTGTAATCAGTACATCTAATTACTGATATATTTTATATTACAACACAACAAAGCATCCATTCATATAACTGGAAAATAGATGTGAATCACAACAAAATGTCAAAACTGAATATCAACAACACAGTTACTCACATTTTCCTGTCGATTCCATTCGCGACGTCATATTCACTGTGTCTCCGAACAAACAATATCGAGGCATAACCAACCCAACAACACCGGCTACTACAGGCCCCGTATGTAAACCAATGCGCAACTGCAGTTTCTGATTTGGGCGATGACGTATTTTAAAAGAGGTAGTGAAACTGAGGATATCCAGAGCGCAATTAGCTATTTCTGCTAAATGGCGGTTACCATTTCGTTGTGGAAGACCTGATACGATCATATAAGCATCACCAATGGTCTCAACCTATGACAATGAGAGAGTTATGTGTTAGCAACATGCATAGCAGGGTGACGGTAAATGATTACTCGATGAATGGTTCTGATGCTGTACCTGTATTACAACTAAACTTCTTGATTGACAAAACATACCTTATACACGTCATGGTTTCCTATAATCTCATCCAAACAACCATATAAATCATTCAGAAAATTGACAACCTGAAATATCAAGGTAGTCAGAATAAGTCTATATCAGGATTGCTCGATGTTCGTGAATGTATGTACGCTATAGCAAAACAATCACCTGCATTGGAGAACTTTCTGCAGTCAATTCAACAAATCCGACAATGTCTGAAAAGTATATTGTACACGATTCGTAGTCTTCGGGAGGAACAGTTTTACCAAGTTTCAAAGCTTCTGCTACCGTTCTGAAATCGCCAAGCACAAAGGTAAAATTTAGTGGACGAAACATTGGAGTGCATTGGGATCTATATGTAAATATGTGTGTATGTATGTGTGTGTACGTGCATAATGTATTTTCAAAGCTTTAATGGTCTTTATATAAGGTGTTACGGTTAAACTAAACTTTCACCCTCTTATGTGAATTATGCATACTACATGACCAATCACATGACAAAATTACTGAGCGACTCACAATTAACACACGGGTGAGTATTATATTCCTACACAGTTACAAGGAACACGTTCAAATAAGTTGTATAAACATGCACAACGATACGCAAGATCACTCAACCAGACATTAGGGAATGATTTATTGTGACAGTCGTGCTTCATTGAGACTAGACTAGAAGTGACGTATTTAGCCTGGTTTACTCTCGGCGTAATCTTGTACGAAATGGTAGTTCTTCAATACCTTCACAAACACACAAACACGAGCGTGACATGGAAATAACACAACACAGTTTATAAAACTACCAGCCCGTCCAATATAATATGCAAACATCTACCAATGAGCAGTGTCCATACTGAGTAGCAGTTCAATCATCACAGAACACGTGACACATTCACCTGTTTGTAAGTAACATCCAATCAGTGATCTCAACCAAGCAATGTACACGTGTCAGTTTATTTGGGCCACGTGCCATATGCACCCGCTCGTAGGTACCGTCCAATATGCGCATGTCCGTCTAATCGGGTTGCCTGCCAGGCACGTCGCCTTCCAAAGACAATACGTTTCATTGATGGATGTTTGCTGGTACAGCTTCCATATAACATACCGGGAATTCAAGTATATATTGCAGTGAAAAATATTTGGACAATTATCACAGATGACCAACATTGTGTGTACGCGTAAAAATGTATTGTCAAATCTATATTCATTTGGTCTTCATAAAAGAGTAATATCATTACACCACGTGTATTACTTTGATATCATATGTACAATGAGCAACAACAGAGATATACTAACATTGGTAACATTCTATAAAGTAGCTGGTCTGTTTTCAGTTTTTCCTCCAAAACTTGACCAGTTCTTTGTTCAACGATTTCTTCAAGGTTGTTGGCATATTTCTCCATCATATTTAGTATATTATCCATGATACTGATTCTGAAAGTCAAAGATGATTGTGATGATACTAGTGATATATAAGATTAAATATGTGGTAAAATCAGTGTGAGAAAGCCATCAAAGTATGGAGCGATGTAATGTCGGGTGTGAACACTGCCTATTTCACATGTAACAAGCCAATAAAGGTACATACAGCACTAAGACTTTATTCAGCAATTTACTCACTCTTTTCCGTTGCCCATGTTTTTTATATCGAGTCTAATACTGGAAAACGATGGCCTACTATCTACATTTTCAGACCAACATTTCATCATCAAATTAATAATGTTGTATCCATATTCGCAATTATCGGGATTAAATAGCAGTATCGTTGGTCGATATGGAATACTTTCACCATTACGAATACGACTCACAACATCTGAAATGTTAATAACAGTAGTAATAACACACATTACAATTTTAATTACCATTACATTAAGTAATAATTAATATTAAGCGATGTATTTGACCACTTAATCGGTCACAAAAGAATTTATTCAAATTAAATCGATTAATTGATTGATTCATTCATTCATCATGATTAACCTCGAGGTGTAATATTGTCGAAACAATAAGGTCCAGTTCGTTCCAAAATCTCAAATATTATCACAGCAAAACTGTAGACGTCTCCCTTTTGTGTCCCACACGCTGGGGGAAAATTCATACGTAGGATTTCCGGAGCTGTCCAGAGTTTACATAGTAATCAATAAGACATAATGTAAGATGAGTATATTTATACTCACTCAAATGTGCTTGATTTCAATGTTAAAACGCCACATCGAGTATACAATAGCTTAGAAAGTAACAACGGTTGTATAACGATTGGAAACTTACTTAAAAACTTGTCATTATCATCAACATTCTCAGCTTTCATTTGTCCTGAGTAGAAACTCTGCAAACCATAGTCAGTAATCTTGACAACCCAGCGATTATCTACCAAACAATTTGACGATTTCAGGTTGCCATGAGAACCACATCCATGTCTATTCTTGTGAAGATATTCCATGCCCTGTCGGAGATCGATGGGTATATCATTAATACATAGGAAATTGTGTCATGATAATCAAAATGTAAATCCAACAATGACGATGAAGAGGCAGTATTTCATGTGACGTGTTATTTGCACAAAGGATAAATCGTATATCAGCTGTATACCATATCATCTTTAAATACTAACCTTAGTAATGTCAGTCATGAAGGACAATTTGAATGTGTCGTCCAAACGTATTTCATCATTTTGCAGAACATCCTGTGAAATGTGTTAATTCCAATACATTTGTTGTTATTTTACAATAAAGAGCAAGTCAAAATAGGATGTGCAATACCTTTATTGCAAACAAGATGATGTTCAGCAAAATTGAAGCGTACAAGATTAATTGATTTCAAAAAGTCAGTAATGTATATGTGCTTAACATTTTTAACACAACCCGTTATATCAATTATATTTGTAGGAAGTACAACTTCTACATATTATTCCAGGGCAAATATTTATGCAGTCAACATTTCTTCAAAATAGTAGTAGCGATTGAGAGGAAGTGGAATGTGAAATAAATACACAAACAAATGTATTATGGTGTAAAGAAAATACATACACTCAAAATAGACAGGAATTATTGTTTATTTTAATTAATTAAGGAATCGTAAGCAAAATAATTAAAGCCGCATAGCAGCATTGTCTGTTTGACGTTTGAAGGCAGGATATGCATGCCACACCCGTGATGTACCGGAGTCTTGTCAGGGAAAATAAGTAAAAAGTGAAACAACTAAATTAAGCCATAAAAACATTGTCACAAACTATACATACAAATATTATTCTGATATTAACATTCATGAACCAAATCTACGACCATGTTTTCTAGTATTACACCAAACTGAAAAACCATGCTAGTGGGAATGTCACAATCATTCAAAACTCGTCATGAAATAATATTACATAAACTCACCACAAGACTTCCTCTTTCACAGTACTGCCATCCTAGGAAGATAGTGTTGCTTTCTAGACATGCACCGACAAATGGGTTCAGGTTTTCATGATTGAGTTGTCGTACCTTGATGGATATGTTAATGCCTTAGAATTCTTTCAAAATGTTTTTTTTTTATTTTTAAATATCAAAAATCCACAAATTAAGTTTTTTTATATTTAAATATTAAAATCTATTTTTGCGTATTTCTTGTAATGCTTTGCATAAAAAGGGGTGTTCTACAATTTTACATACTGTGACAACAAATCACCGTAATGAATTTTGCGGGGGATGGGTATTTTGTCTATAAGGCCTACTCACAGTGCGTAGGACAGTTATAATGATTATGTATGTTATGTATGTAAGCAATCATTCAAAAGTTGAATATAAGTTGATGTAACAATCTACTCACATCATTCAATTCGATGAGAACCCTGCGGTCTATTTGCATGTGCTCTTTGTTGATTTTCTTCAAAGCAACTACTACACCCCTATAGGTCGCTGTGTTGGAAAAGTATTTTAGTGTACGATTAGACGGCGCTGAACTCTTCCCATCGGTACTATAAGAATAATTAGAGGAATGCTTCGACAACGAATCACCACCACCACTTATCAAACTTGTCTGTAATCGAATGTTTATATATTGGTCAGGCGTGTTGTTAAAAGTTGGTCATTATGAGCATTGGAATTTTTAGTTTTTTGTTATTGCAATGTACGTACATGACTGCCACTGCTGCCACCACCCATACTCCCTGACTTCATTTTCTGTGATCCGCCTCCAGTGAAGTGCAGATCTTCCAAATGAATTTTCCATCTCATGTTCAATAAATCTGATTCATATTTACTTCGTCTTTAAAAAAAACAAGAGAAAATAGTCATAGACTAAAATAACCTTATTACATGTGATAAATTGCAATAATTTGAATAACGTGTAACAATAAAATCACGCATGTAATCGTGACCAGAGAATTCATGACATGGTATGATTTCTACAACAATGTTTCTACGAAGACAGTGACATATATCTGCAAAAATATATCAATGTATGTACTCTGATTGTTTGATGTTACTACTACGGGAAAAGTCAGTGTCCAATAATTGAGATTTAAATGTGTTTATACTTTGAATAAAGGTCACTTCCGGTTATAAGGAGCTAGTTTGTGTATTCTTAGAGTTTGTATAGAGTTGCCAACCAAGGGCACATATATGTCAGTTGAATAAATCAACATAAACCATCACACTTACCTGTACAGCCAGACAAATAAAATCGTTACCATGACGATGACAATGGTGCCTGCAATAAACCCTACAATGTAAATATAGCTATCTGCAAAACAAACAAAATTGCGATTAATAATTATTTGTTTTTTATTTAACCTATACTTGAAGTAAAAGTACTATATATCATATTTTGTCAAATGCTACATTATTGCTAGTTACTTACTATCATCTTCCTTACAGAATTCTCCATTAAATCCACACACAGGTACATCAGGCGGTGCGTACTGGTGTCCCACTTTACCACCTGGCCAACGAGGATCTCTCAATTGTCGAAATTCCTACAATCAAAGTCAGTTTAAGAATATTAATAGGAATCATATCAATTATTTAAACTCATGTTCAATTTTATAATCGTTTATTTTAAATTTTCTCACCCGGGTACCGTCTTCTAAATTAACAACTTCACTTATTTTCTCAAAAACTCCATTAGGCTGTAAATCAGTAATCCAATAATCTGGTTCTCTGTCACCGTAAGCATCCGTCATGACCATTCCAGTCATACCTTTAGTTATAAAAGTGCCCAAACACATTTGCATATTACAATCATATTACTTGTATTTTGGTTGTACAGTTTGTCTATTGTAATTCAGTAAATTGTTTAAGTGATCCAAAATATGTGAAAAATAGAGAATGTGTATGTGCTGTACATGACAAACATGACAACATCAGTAACCGCACCATACCTTTAAAGAACATATTTGACATTGATTGAAGGAGATCTACTCCGTTTGTATGATCCTTTCCCTTGGATAGAGAATCATTGAGTGCCAGTGCATAAAGAATAATGGCGTCATAAAGAAACGCTGAATATTTATTGCCCTTTAAAAAAACATATAAAACATGTGGTGAGTCGTCCACTTTGATGGGCAGCATGTCTTCATGCTTCTCATTTTAGAATATATGATGTGTAAGTGTCAGGTATTGTGTCAGAAAGTTAGTGTGAAACTTTTACACAGTAAACTTGTTTTCATAATACTCTTTCTTGTAAATATTTAAAGCAAATGGGGCCATTGCTGTGGAACATTTTTTTTATTTAGTATCTTACCAGAGTGCAGATTTAAGTATGAAGAGATATATTTCGGATATAACTTTGGAATAAAATCTCTATATTTAGGATTGTTTATGGAAAGTACATCATCAATATATCGGAATATGAATTTGTTTTTGTGCTGTGTGTGTTTAACTAATGCTATTAGGAATTCAACTTCATACGAATAAATAAATAATAGGAACAATCATTACACACTCAAATGTATCAGCTTTACAGTTTACAGTGACAATAATCTTATGTGTGTAGCTATAATGATGATATAGTCATTGAAAGGTGCTGTATGACAAAATTGGCCACGTGATGTATTATATGGTTGGTGAACACGTGCAGTCCATTAAAATGTTGTACATGCACATGGCCTGAATTTAAATGCAGTGAATACAGAGGCTGAACCGTATTTAATTTTCAAATTGAAGGATGTGGTATATCAGTTTTCGTTCGGAAAAGAAAGTAAGTGTAAATTTAAAATGACTCACATTTCAAAAAATACTAACACAGTGTGGTCTTTGTAAGTAATACTAAACTTCTTCTTTGCAGATAGAAACGTTTTAATAACTATATATCTTTTTATCGAATCGCGTTAGCAGGGTCAGAAATCAGCTTGACTAATAGACTCGGACTCTGCACATGGTCCAACTTATGATGTAATTAGTACCAATTACGAAAATATTGAAAAAATTAAGTATGGACTAGAACTGTTTTTGTAGGAGACAGACTTCAACATCGAGATGCGGTGTATTCGCTTCTCTCGTGAAAGTACGGCCGCAGGATACACCGCATCACTCGTGAAAATAACTTCCATATGTAACGAAAGCCACGGGGAGGGTGAAGGGTTGTGTCATATTATCACGGGGTGACTACAATTTAGTGTATAGTCTGTCTGTTTGTTTGTTCAGGCGCTTTCTATTTGAATTGTAATTTCATTTATAACTCAAAATGTTGTTGCTGGATTTTTGTGAAATTCCCCTTCACACATGGTTCCACAAATTTCATTATGATAGAGATGTGATTATGGTTGTCATGGGAACTTCATTTTTTTGGAATGACTTTTCATCCATTTAATGAGCAGTAAATGATCGATGTTCATGACATATTAAGATGGGTTGCGTTCCATGGAAACAAAAAAGTGTTAAATGATAATTTATTGTCAGATAAAGTCATTGTAATGTGAAAAGTTGATGACACATTTTTTTAAACGTTTTTTAAACATAAATCAAACGAGTAGATATTAGGATAGATCACTAATTTGTGATAGATTCTTCGCCATTGCCAGATAAAATAAAGATATGATAAATGTGTTTTGTCATAGGAATACATACAATAGGGTTCAAGTATTGGTGAGATAAGTAATTTGGTAATCTGTGGCTAATGTGTGCTGGCTCGAGTGGGTGCCTTCTGGTGTGTTATCTCTAAAACTATTGCATGTACCAACAGTTGGCTATCGTTATATCTACATTTGTAAACAGTAGCCATGTCACGTGACGTTCTGATTTCAATTATTGTACTATATTTCATTACCTGTACACCTGCTGGTAATGTAAGCCCCCATGGAGGATCCTGTGCACGTCTGGCAACTTCCTTTGTAAACATGTCAACATCTGCTCCTGTCAGTCTTGCCAACGACATCTGAAATTGAGAATGAAGATAGTAACAATAAATGAATAAATTATAAATAAATAAATAAATAAATAAATAAATAAATAAATAAATAAATAAATAAATAAATAAATAAATAAATAAATAAATAAATAAATAAACAGTCAGTCATAGAGTACATTAACTTGTTATTGCCAGAGTATCGTGTGTCAGGTATACATATATCATTAGTTCAATGACAAATAGTATGTCGTATGTTACTTTGACTGTTTTCAATAGAATTGACAATTGAGCAATGCAATAAAATTCTTTAAAAAAAATTTGATGTCCAACAAAAAAATACTATTCCAACTGTTACTTGACTCACGTGAAATACTGATTCAAATGCTTCTCTTGCGTCATCGTTTCTCCCATCAAATCCGAGGTAGGTTTCCTGTGCCGTGATGACGTCATCACTTGGTAACATCTCAACAGTGTAGAATACATAGTCTCCTTTTGTCATCCCCATATCATAGGCTTCCAGTAATAACATTCGACGATCTTCTTGTGGTACGCAGATTACAATAACTTAGAGAGATATGTATTTATTTATTAGTTCATAGTGAGTAACTAATTTATCAAGTTTATAGTGGATCAGTCCCCCCCCCACATATACACATACACAGTATATCTGTAGCCCATGTTTAAATGTAAGAAATGATTATATTGTTTGTTTTTAACCAGTGGTCACAATCAGTCCTACGGTGTTGTTAATTGGCTAATATATTTCGGAACAAGTTGGGTTGACTCACTACAATGCATACTTGAATGTACTCACTTCTCCCTTCTTTCTTTATTTTGTTGAGTATTGACTGAATTTTCTTCCGTGTAGGATTATTGTTGTATACTGCCACGTACGGTAGACTCACATTGTTGTCATTGAATGTCTGCAATTTTAAGATGCATTCATATATTAAAAACGAAAGATTTACAGAATTAGGAAATATCTTTTCTCTATTAAATGCGTTCTTACCTTCTCAATTGCTTTACCAGCATCCCCGTACAACAAAAATGTAGAGTATACAATGACAGCACGATTCCAATTATAGCTAGCCATTATTTCCATCAGAAACACCCCAAGTTTAGTGAATGGTCCGAGTGAACGTCCGAGGGTGCTGTAGATGTTTTTATCATTGAAGGCTGGTGATGTAGCTACCCATGATATGATTGGAATGTTCCAAAATGCTGCCAACTGTCCAGATATCATACAGGCTGAAATATAAGGAAACATCATAGAAACATTCACATTGGGGTGCAGCTAAGGAGTGGATGAGCATTTCGAGTTCGAGACTGTAGGATGTTGTGGTGAATTCACAACAATTCTGTAGTGTAAATGGCATGTATACCACACAGTCAGCTGGCGTACAAGTGATAACAAAATAAATGCGATTCACTTTAAGGCCGTCGCTGATTGGCCCATGTGTTGGATGGCTATACCTCGGGTAAGTGTTCTATGGTCTTCGTATTTTCACACAAAAACGGCGACTGCGATCGAATTTGATTAGCAGTTGGCTCAATGTTACCCCAAAGGATTGTTGGCTGTGAAAGTTTTGTATTCCCCGGTAAGTGAAATGAAATTGTGTTTTAGCCATTTTTGTTAAATGGCGGTGGTCGTCGCGCCACACATGCGCGAAATATTGGTCTTATGTGACAAAGATTGCGACTTTGACTGATGCGCAGACTAACGATTACTGCGACATTATCAATCCTTAATTATATTATTTTTATAATGATTGGAAAATATCGAAGTGTTCACCTGCGGTAATTAATGCACGTCGCACCCAGGTCAAAACTTATACTTATATTTTCCATAAGAAGAGCACATTGAACTGTGAGAAAATCAATATTGAATGACACAAATGTCGCACATGCGCGGTGCGACGATCAGCACCCTTTAAGCTACATCTGGGGTTATGGGCACCTTGTTGTACTACCACTCAGACATTGGTGACTAGAAGTATGAACTTACCTGTGGAGCATGGTGGTCCAATGATTACGTCAACGTGCTCTTTGAGGTGCATATCGACTGTGTACCCGGCAGCCTGTTTGCTGTCACATGACGAATCACGAGTTACAATTCTGTAATACAAGTACAAAAGATTATTATAAATGCGTTGATTTGGTCAAATAAGGAACAAAATATACAAAAAACAAATAAGGGATTGAGACAACAACGCGTGATGTTAAACTGATTTATTTTAGGAAAAATAATAAAATAACACTATAAGAAACATGCTTCTACACCAACATAGACATATTGGACATTTTCTATAGTCACTAAAGACTAGAATTACTAACTAATAATTCATATGTATCATAGTTATCAATAGCTATTACTGATTGTTTTATTATTCTTACGATGGCAATTCCCAAAATATTGTATTCTGTTCTAGGATGTTATGAAAATACTAAACTGCGATTGGCTTGAATTTCTAACATTCAAAAATAAACAATCGCCTTGATCAGATTCATTGTGTTATCTTATCGTAGACATCAGAGATTTTACTAAGCACGTGACGGACGAAATATGAAAAAGGTTGAATAAAACATCGATGAATAACGGTCAAACCCTCATAATTGGCGGCATTGTCAAATGCCATATTTGTTTCGCTCTACCTGACTCACAGAATCGGAAATATAGGCCTTGCCAACAAACAAACAAATTACTGGTGATTAAATATAATATAAAGTTATAATATGAAAACTGTATACGGGTATAAAAACATTGTCTGACAATGTATATGAGTTTTCAAACCACGGAATTCCATAAAGCAAAGTAGTTAATAAATGGGGATTTCAAAAACAATATACAAACAGTTGTGTGTAAAATGGGCGGGTCTGTGTAAAAAAGCAAGGTTATTTGTTTGCACAATTACTAAAACATTACGAATAACACCCCTAAGATCGTTTCATATATTCATATAGGATGATATTATGCATGAAAGAAAGAAAGAATATTACTGCTTATTTATTTCTAGCTTTATGGACATATCAGGATTACAATTTGTGATGTGGTGTAACATACCCTTAAATTTGAAACGTCGTGCATTCGAATAGATTTTCCTAGCTGGAATGATAAATCTTGTCCCATTCTCCTGGGATTCAGAATTCGATTACTATTAGTCAAAATCTGCGTCTTTGTATGCGAATTAAATCTGAATATAGCTTGTATAAACATGAAAACATAAAGAAATTCACTTACTCGAATTCGAGATCTTCAACTAGATCCATCTCTTTAATTCTATCAATGGCGATGTTTATTGCCCCTGCACTGGTTGCTCCACTGAAATCCTTCGCTATTTGAGTGTTTGTCCAAGGAGCTAGGAATCCTAGTTTAAGTTTTAGTAAGGCCATTGAAGGAACGATACTGAACGTCACGAAGAAAATTAAACGTAACACTGTTTTAAAGGACATTGTCATTCGTCCAGCAAATGCGGTTGAAAATTCTAAAAGACAGATTTACTTAACAGTGTCGTTAGAAATTAATATCTTTGGCTATCTGATTTTAGTTTTTTCTTGTTTTGAATGGCGCAGCGATTGGTTGGTGCCCGATAAATGTCAAAATTCCCCGGGAGGGGGAAATCAACGGAAAAATAATAATTATCTTACCACGAACGTTGAAATTATCAGTTGGAACCTTGTAATTATCACATATTTATTGGTACTGACTGTGGTTGGCATGGTACTGTATTTATGACCCAGGAGCTCCCAACTTGCTAGAACGAGTTCGATTAGTATGAGTCCGGGATGCCCCCAAATAAGTGTTCTAATATTTATTTAGATAATTGTGTAATATTGAGCATACTAGGTTTTCCACATTTACATACAGTTATTATGTTATGCTTTATGTTGCAATGAATATTTATTTCATCAGAAATATAAATGTAATTACAAGCTAAGAAACATACACAACACACATGACTCTAACTGGTAATCACAGTAAGCGCCTCGCCACTGTAGGCACACGCGTGTCTAACCACGTCACAATCAATGTCCTGAAGAGAACATTTCCCAAACTGCGATTAATGAGCACAGTCCTGCAGCGACTAGTACCGAAGCATTGGAAAAGACCGTAATGTTGTCGACCAGCTGGAGTACCCTGAACAGATATCACGGCTTACATCACAAAAATCAAAAGTACACTAATACATTCAATATGCAAGGAGTAGCCACAAATATATTGAAAAAGTCAAAGACATTGAAAAAAACAACAACACACAGGCATATAAATACTAACTATCTAAGGTCATTATTTGCTCCAAGTAATCTGCAGTGCACAGACTTGATTTTTTTGATTTTTTTAATAATAGATGCAACCATTTTCTTATTGAGGGACCACAGATCATAACTTGAGGGGAGTTAACATCTCTAATTTTAAAAATGTCTTGATCAATATAAGTCTAATTTACAGGGAAACATTATTTTGATGCTTCCAGAGAACAATAAATTTGACAGGAATAATTCAAGAACTCTATCACAAAAACAATTAAAACAGCTTGGTGCATTATAAGCATCACATCCCTGTCAAATTCATGCTTATGAGCCCGACAGGCTAATTCTCAAACTTTCATCCAATCAGAGGATTCCAAATAAAGCTAATTCCCCACAATTGCTAGAGGGCGCTATAGCCAAACATTTGTCTTTATTCAACTGACATTCTTGTTGACCAAGTTGATATTCGTACTGGTACATAACTATGCGAAACATGTACTTTCCCCAACATTACTGCTTGCAGTTATATCTTAACTTCAATATTTCATTAATAGCCTGTTATTTAGTTGTGTAAAGGAAATATTTAGCATATACTGACTACATCAAATGTACGATGTAATTACATTTGAGGAATACTGTCGAATTCGTAATAACAAGTTGCAGCAATCATGGCACAGCTATATAAGAACCATTGAAGATTCAGATTCAGATTAAAATAAAAGCATTATCAAGGTCTACAAAATGCGATGGGCATTTTTGATTTCAAATTCGTTTTGCTCTCTTAAAATAGTAATTTTGTTTGGACAGTTAAACCGTTTTCACGTTATGTTAAAATATAGAACTTGAAGTAGTTCATAACAGAAACATAATTCACCCAAAAAACTGCGAATGACCACCAACATTAATTACGTAACTTTTAGCAAGAATTCAATACTTCATGATACCCAAATGTACTAGCCAATTACTTGACAATATGATAGACATTGGCCCTATTCTCCACCATGAGACAAGAAAATGATGGTGATAGACATTGAACACTCATAATACCTTAGGGACACATAGTAGCAACTCAGTCACCTTCCAGCGAACATAGAACTTCAAAAATAGTTAATCTATGCGATCGATACATATTACATGTACACAATGATAGTGTTCTAAGAAAAACAAGACTTATCGAACTTTTCTCGCTTACCAACCAGCGGACATGGATATTGAATCATATACCAATAAATAAATGAAAAGCGGTGATGGCAATTATGTTCCTTGGTAATAGTGTTGCGGTGCTATTGGTCAGAGCAAGCTCGAATGACGCGTGCGTGGAACATAGGCAGACTGGATTTCATCGATTTTTTTCACTACACATTTATTTAAAGTAGTCGTCGCGCCACGCATGCGCAAGATATATGGGTCTCATATAAACAAAGATGTCGACTTAGACTGTTGCGCAGATCAACGAGTACAAAATGAGACGTTACCAAGCTTTAACTAAGTATTTTTTATATGATTGGAAGGTAATGAAGGAATTCCCGGAGGTAATTAGTGCGAGTCGCACCTAGGTCTAATCTCATACTTGTGATACGCACTTGAGGAGCGCATTGGATTGTGGGAAAATCAATGTTTATAAACACAAATGTTGCACATGCGCAGCGCGACGACTGGCGCCCTTTAAATTGGTGTGTCCTTATATGTACATCTTTATCTATCTTTGATTACACAGTTGTAAATACATCAGATTAAATCTTCTACAAACAGGGGCGGCGGCACGAAATGTTACATGAAAGGGCGAGGTCTGCTCACCAACCTAGCGCCGAAGACGCGACCTTACTAGGAGGTCTGAGCATGCACCCCCTTACAAAGTTTGAAATCTGTTTCCTGCATTTTGAGGGGTAAATTTCGCTGACACAAAGGGTTTCGACCCCCCCCCCCCGTGCCCCGTCACTGACATACTAGATGTTTGGTGTAACTCTAACCAATAGCGTGGTATGACATCGAAGACAGCTAAACTATGGTTATGTCACATGTTGAGTAAGTATTGAGCTCGAACGGTGGGACACTGCAATGAACATGTAGATGGAAGTGCTTCAATCAGAGTACCGTCTATAGAAGCGAAAACGATGTTTGGGTGTGAAGTCGTTCGCTATTTCTATGTTTTTGAAACATGGGAATGTCTACATACAGTTACAAAATATAATTCACATAGACTGGGTTTAGGTTCTAGAAAATAATAGTTTGAGGAGAATGATGTCCCCAGAGGGCGCCAGTCTATACAGGTTGACTACATGTACTCGGTTTTCAAGTTTGTCAACAATCTCGTGTTCGACCATGAATACAATAACGTACACGGAATAAATGATGAAGCTCACTATTTTTATTATGGAGGTCGTGGTACGAATTTCGATTCCAAGCGTCTATGTCCGGTAAAAGCAATTACAGTTAGACGTTGAAGCGCGGTAGTCATCGCGCTGCGCATGTTTGACATTTGTGTTGATAAACATTGATTTTCCCACAATCCAATGCGCTTCTCAAATGGAAATCACAAGTATGAGGTTTGACCTGGGCGCGACTCAGACTTGCACTAATTACCGCCCGTGACTACTTCGATACCTTCCAATCACATGAAAATTACCTAATTAAAGCTTGGAAACGTGTCAGTTCGTACTCGTTGATCTGCGCAACAGTCAAAGTTGCCATCTTTGTTTATATGAGACCCATATATCTCGCACATGCGCCGCGCGACGACTACCGCGCTTTAAGAAAATTAGCATGCACTGAAATTTTGGCTTGCGTTGAGATTTTGATTTTGACATTTCAATATTCTTCGGTGATTAGCCTGACTAACAGCGTCTTAAACTATTAATCCTGTGCTTGACAGGAAGTGAATGGTGGCTAATTATATCGGGATTATACTAATTATATTTAACCAATCATAGACACTTTCGTTGCCTATGATGTCATCGCCGAACGTGTCTCATCCGGGCGATAAATACCGACCATGTTTAATAAGTGAAATTAAAATCATTAAAGATGTATCGAAAATCGTATATTTGTGTGATATTCCGTGAGTGGAATAACAGGGGTGAAATTGCAATTGAAAGTGTTACGCAACTACTAAAGTCAAAATACCAGAGCAAAAATATATCAATACAATTCAAAAATCACGATGTAAATGCTAAGTGAAATGAAATTTCAAATCAGTGCAAATGCAAATAAATAATGATGATGACAAATCTTAGTCATGCCTTTCTGCATCGTCCGAATCGCAGAGTTTCGCTAAAGCCGGCCATTCATAACCGGCCCACGAACCCGTGTGTGATCATGTTAGGAAACGCTGTATTTCACTGCAGCTAAATTGAGTCATTTGATTGGGCGCGCCAAAGAACTGGCGCCACCAATCAGAGTTGCTGTATCATAAATTTGAAGATCGAGGAGCTCATCCAGATTTAAACAATGGCGGCGTGTAGGTTTTGCTGATTCACCGGGAGTCAAGAACAGAAGGTCTATATTCGTTGACACGTTTTCAAAATTTCTTATTCCAACTTTGAAAATTGTTTGTGGGCAAGTGAATGAGGAATGTCTAAATATTTGTTCAAACTGTGTTTTAGTAATTAACAAAACAGTCGAAACTGATAACATATCGACTTGTTCGATTCGGTCTTCGTTGTGACTGTGTTTGTAACAAACACGTTATTTTCCTCTAAGCGCTTTCTTTCGATGATCAGTAAGCTCGTTTAGAGAAAAAGCTAGTAACATGTTTATTTGATTCCGTCATTTTCGTCTTTATTGTCTTTATTGTGATTTTCTTTTTCTTAGTCAATAAGTTAATAAGAATACGATTATGCAATAAGGATATTATTATTATCATTACCAAGCTCCTTTCGTGAGTTCTGATTGGGTGATGCAAATGAGCCGAAGTGAATCTTATATTCGTTTGAGGGCGTGCGGCATACAGTAAATCGTATTGAAATCTGCCAAGGGTTAATTTTGAGGCTTCGGCCGAATAAATGGTCCGGTCCTTGGCTGGCGAAGATGGCCTTTCTGTTGATAAATATCCGTGTGGAAAGTGAGCTGCATTCGGTCTTGTTGATCTTACTTTCCGAAGCTGTCTGAAATCAGTAAACCTTATTTAAATAACCTATAGTGTTCGTCGCCAACATGAGACGGTACCAATTTGCATACATTTCGTTGTAGTAGCATTTCAGGTACGTCAAGTTTATAGTCTCCTCTCAAATCAGGTACGTCATCGCATTCTGTGGGAACACGTCATAGTGTTTGTCAATTCTTCTCAGGAAAGACCAACGGTATTGTTCATCGCCTTCTCTCAGAGTATTTGTCTTTGTTCATTGTAGAAGGATTTTTTTGCTAATTGTATACTAGTATATATACGCAGACTGTAAATGCCGCCCTCTTGTGTTTGGGCAATTGTACTGCCATGACATGGCACGGTTTTAAAACTGGGTATAGTATCGAAAAGGCAACGTGTATTTTTCTGTTGGCGCAGATACAAGTGTAGTTCAATATCATCTTCGGAATTTGTTTCTGATATTGCACAACTATTTTGATTTTTTTGCAATCATTGGTTCCAATATTCATGTATTAAAGGGCGCCCTCACCCGGTCCTGGCATGAAAGTTACGAACCTACAAGTGTTTACTACTAGTAAATGGATCAGGCAACTGATAGGAATTGAGAATTTTGTGTGCACCTGCACCCAAGGGTAGAAGAAAAGCAAAGACTGTAATCTATCAAAATACGAGAGTAATATAGGAATATTCAATGGGAGGGCGGAGCATATGGATTGTATTTGAATACGCCTACCAAACAAAATATTCAACCTATCACGATCCATGCCATGACGTGCACGCTGTTATTGATCTTTTTTAAACCTTGCTACATGTGGAAGAATTTTCCACCTCGGCCTCTGTGCTTCTAGATTCAACGAAACAACCTACTAAGAACCATATCCATTATGTTATTAAAATAGTTTGTTCAGCCAAAATTTAGATGTGACCAACATTTTATAAAACCTTTAAACATAAATATGTTGGCGTTCAATTAAAATGCGTGTTAGGCCCTGTAACGAGTGTTAAAATTCCTTCACATAATAAAAGTGATCGTAACTGCCAATGACCGCGTGGTGTCGCCCTTCAACACAGGAATGGGCGTACTAGTAACTTGAATATTCAAAAATAGAACCTAAATATAAAAATTATATTGTAAAGATATCGGGCAGTTGGTATAATATATTTAAAATTTAAAGCGGGAGGGTCGTCACCTGCGCACGCGATGATAACAACACACGCTAAAAACGCAAAGGCTCATGGGTAGACGTTTGTTTGTGAACAATGACACCATTGACGTTGCAGGTCGGCGTTTTGTACGTCTGTGCTGGGACAGCGCTTCCTGTGACGACACAACGCAATGACACGCTATGGCCATCTGACGCATGCGCAGGTGACGATCCCCCCCTCGCTTTAAAACTTCAAAGATTTCTGAAATACAAAATGTAAAACGAACAAACACATAGTTAAACGATAAACACACTTGGCCGTCATTTACCATAGCAAAATAAATAAATGGTTGGTCTGAATTTGGAGGACAACATCAAGACAATTTTGGAGTTATTTGGCAATGATTATCCATTGTTTACTAGTTCAAATTGTAAAAAAATGTTTTTTATTCCCATGGTAACGTGTTCCAGATTTTAACCAACCTCTTACCGAATAATATTTTTTTTGAAAAAAAAGTCTCCTCAACATGTAACAATTTGAGTTATAAATGAAAAAACTTTCCCGAAACTGTTGTTCCCATGGCAAGGGGACCTACATTTCGACCAAAAGTTTGCCTTTGTCTCAAAATTTCAGAAAATGTATTGAGAATCCATCAATAAACCTACTTTATAGACAAACAAACAACTGAATGTTCGCCGGTAGCGAGGGTTCGATTCATGTACGGTTTCTTGATGTGTCTGTGTACGCGCGTGAGAGATTCAAAGGGCAATGAGAGTAAATACAAAATTTGCACCATAGTAGGTATCAGAATGGAATGTGCTCACTGGTGAGATGCGTTCGAACTGTGACCCGAGATTGCCGCCTCCCTACCGGTTTTAAATTCTAAAATTGGTGAAAGCTGCTCTGACCGATGAATATAATATAAAAATTGTTATAGGTAATTCTTGATAATTATTCAAAATAATTAGGCGTTTCGGACAAGGTATCTTTTCACAATGATAAATGTGAACAGCGTTTTAAATTCTGAAGGCACGTTGAAGAGCGCCCTCTGTCAATTCATGGTAATTGTTCTTTGTTTTTTTTTAAAAACATTTATCATGAATTCATTACGATGCCTTCCACTGCTCTCGCCACAGGAGCCTACATTTCCTGTGATAATCGTAGCTGTCGGAAACTCAAGAACAGTTGTCATCTGGTTTAAATTAATTGACGAAACGTTGTGCGCGGTTACTAACGTAGTCCAATCGTGACAGTCCTTGTTGTGTGAGAAACTTGCCAAAAAATTTGGGAAAATGTGAAACTTTAGATGAACGCTTATCTTTTCCAGTCTTAAAAATGTCCAACTTTAATATTTTGAACAATTTGAAAATCAGATATAGGTCACGGCTCGGGATATAGGTCATGGTCAAAATAAAAATAGAATTTCTATTCCCAAATGTTAAAAATTTCCGCTTACTTTTGGAAACCAAATCATCCGGTAACATTTTTTTTTTTCGTTCAGCGAGGCTCCATGTATTTTTTTTTGTTTTTGTTTTTTTCGTGTAAATATGCTTCCTTACGGGGAAAAATATGACTGTATATTTCAACGCTTATGTTTGCCTCGTAACAGTACGGCTTAGTCTTCCTATGACTGGAATCCTTCCATAGATGGATAACATTACATTTAATATTGTACAGTGGCAGGAGAAACTAAACCGAAATTTGAAAACCCCAATCCTCTTACGATAACATTCTATTATTAACTTCAATTATAATCTACCTTGTAATCTTCTTTCGTTTTTTTCTAGCATTTGAGGGCAGGCTGTTTGTCACTGAGTTAAACAGAGCATGCGCATATAAACCACAAAAGAAAGAAAAATATTTATATAGTGGTGAAAACAGTGTGTTGTTGAATACAAAGACGTGAATGTCTGGGGTCGTGCAGTAGACAGCTGTAGTCTTCACTACCACCCATTCACTCCGAGCTATCTGTGTTTTTTCGTGTCTTTGTTCAATGGATTATCGGAACTTTCAATAGACGGAGTTTGAACACTCTGAACTCCGGCTTCATTTGTATTGACAATGTTGGCGGGAAAATAGGACTAAAAACACATGGACTGTCCTTGTGAATATTATTGTGTGTAAATGTATCCTGAACCAAAGAGGGGGAGGGATGACGGTCAAAATCTCAATGTGTTGATACAGTCGGAGTTTTATCAGGCATACAATGGTAGCTGCCTTGTACAGAACAGGAATAGTTTGTTATCGGCTTGTAGGTGGTGGCCAGGGAATATATAGTTTATAGATGAACGGACATTGTATACGAGTGACCAGACATTTTCGTGTAGCGAGTCCCAGTGTGAACATTGAGAGGAATTAACAATATATGATGTGTATTTTATTACAAATGGAACCCTGTCTTGTATTAAGAGGTCCAAAATCGGCAGAACATCGAGTTGACACAGTTGCATGTGACGCTATTAGAACCTATATGATACCTTGCTTAGACCTCTAAATGGACATGAACTTTTCGTCGTACGATGTAACCCATCACAATATAAAGGTATCATCAAATGTACTGGTGCAGGAAGTTCAGAAGTTGCTATTACAATAGATGAAAAAAAAACATTCATCAAGTCAGTTCAGCAGATCATTTTATCAGATAAATTTGGCCACTCTGTGTCCTGAATCATGAAGCTAGAGCGTCACGCGCTCAGTGCGTTTGGGTATTTCGAAACACATTTTAGAACTCTTACAAAAACAAAAAAATTATGTAAATTAGCTGAAATGTATCCTATCATGATTCATTCAAGTTGCAAGCAGAAATTGACACATCCTGTAAATGCATATTGTCGTTTCACAAACTCTTAACAAATTACTGTATCTTTGAGCGAGTTGCGTTCCTAAGATAAGATTTACTGTCAGTAGTCAGGATATTTCCCCTTTAAAGTGTACGCGAAATGCCTCATATTACATATTACGCAAAATAAAAAGGAAACTCGCAGGGTTGTCTTCAGGTTGTATTTATTCGACAATTTTATCGCGTTATCTTTTCTTCATTTTCATCCTGTAGTGGAATATTCCATTTTAAGGGTGTGCCAATAACATAATCGCTCAAAAATAGCAAGGAATCATGATGATCACAAACACATCGACTGTTTCCTTTAACGTCTAGAGAAAGATTGTGGAATGTTGTACTGTTCTGGCAAGTGCTGGTAAAAATGTTTTTCCATTGACTTTGAATGTACTTAGCAATAATGTGTGTGTCCTGGTGACGACAACCCTTTGACACACTCGTGCGACGATTTCACACACCACCTTATGAGACAAAGGTTCAATAAGCAATGACAAGGAACGCCAAGTATGTGAAATAGACAGATCGGTACGCATTGTGTTGCTATTGCTGGCATAATTCGAATCCAGGGTGGAAAAAACACACATACACGTTAAATCAGTGAAAGTTTATTATTTGTTTGTGTCACTAACGTATTACAGGGAAATATCACGGTTATTTCCTTATAGAGACACTAAATTATCAGGATTATAAACTGGCCTTTGCTACATAATTTTACATATATTTGTGTGTCAGATATTATTGTGAATTATTCTAATGTCATCGAGACTATTGGGTGGACTAAGATTCCTTGCGTACCCTTATAATAGAAGGAAGTATGTACATACACTAGCTGGATGGATTTCATCTAAAACATAACATGTAATAATAATGATGGAATAATTTAAACACGCCAATGTCGTATGAGCATAAAAGTGAAAACAGCATGGGGGTAATATTTGTTAAATCTTATTTATTTATTTATTTATTTATTTATTTATTTATTTATTTATTTATTTATTTATTTATTTATTTATTTATTTATTTATTTATTTATTTATTTATTTATTTATTTACATTGTAATGTTTATATAATATAATGTTTTACTTAATATGGTCTAATAGTATGGCTGTCACCAATGCGTGTCAGCAGGGATATTATGTAGGTATCGAGATAAAACATGAAAGTAGTGTCACATTTTTAGCTCAAATAATTATTGATTTTTGCTATCGAGGTATCTAAATAATTGCTTGTCCACATTCCGTTGTCATGACAACAGAGGCCCACGAGAGGTAAAATTATTAATGTAGTTAGTTTTTTTATTTCTGACAAAAAATATCAGATCAATTAAATTGTTAAAATTCGTTGCCTCAAGTCATTCTCCCTAAGTACGACAACCAGTAAAAACGTTCTAAAGGTGGTTGACTGAAACGACTAAATGACGTCATGTTACGTGTTGCGTCATACCCCTGATATTACATAGCCTTGTGACAGATGTTTTCTATTGTCTAATGAATACGCATGCTCACGGATTTTATCACTCCCTTATTTGTTACATATAAAACTGCTCTGTTATCTGGTCTTGTCCTTCATTTAGGACCAGATCATTTGTTTGTCGGTTACACGAGTGAATACAATAATTTCTTTCGCGTACTCAGTTATATACATCTATATATTATCTGTTCTTTATTACGTTATCAGTCGAGTGTTATACTTCATCCCGGTAAATTACATGAATAATTTATTCGGGTGGTCCCGTGATGTTATTTGTCCGTGTTACATCTTATAAGTCACGTAATATGACATTAAGTTATACACTACAATTAAAAACTTTAAAATGGTAATTATCCATGTAACATTTATTTATTATACATCAGAACATCTGTGTATAATTATGATGTCAGTTTAGGGCATTATATTGACAAGTTTGTATATTATTTTCTACGAGGAATGATAAATTAATGATAAAAAGTACATATATATCACAGATATTAGTACGTTTCATGTTGCCAGCGTCGAAATATCAGAACGAGGCTAATGCAGGTGACGTCATAATGCGGAGATTGTGACACATTAACACTGTTTCAGAATCGAGATTTATCGGTAATTTCATTTATCAGTAAAAGGTGGTCTGTGAGAAAGAAGATAAAACAAACAAACAAACATGAAAACTAGCGTTTGACTTTTCCGGACATTGTGAGCAATGCTACGTTTTCTAATTGGGCGCATTCACTCACTATCACTGAATATGGACTAGTTGACGTGTAATAAGTCTGGACGGTAGATTTGAAGTTTGATTTGTTTATGTGTGGAAATCATTTCTCAAGTAAGTAATGGACCGACTGATACATTTTTTTAACTTGATTTTGTCCTAAACTATTCATTGTGAGTGTATACTTGCAATTCTCAACAATAAAACACTTTTGAAATACGAATCCCAATTGTAAGTATTTTACTGATTTTCAATTCAAAATGGACGCCAGTTTACTTGCTTCTGATTCGCGGAAACCTTTCACTCAGCAATTATCAGAATAATTTGTAATGCCTTTAAAATGGTGACGTGTTAAGCTGCATCCAGGTACTACTAGTAGTTACGTAATACTAGTACTTTGCAATTTTTGGTGTTCACGCTAATTTTATATCGTTGCGTTGAATTTGGGAAATGAGAAGTGCGTGGTGTTATTTATTATCGAGATAAGATGACTCTATCCACCAACCAAGTTAAATTTCGGGATGATTGAAGAATTCCACAACCTGTTGTATGATGTTGTACAAAACACAGCTTGTATTTAGCGAATATTGTCATGTATGTAAATAATATAATCTCACTTATTTCAAGTACTTCTCAATAGTAGTGTAACATCAACTGGCTGGTCAAATTTTTAATACTGAAAATATCTCATTGCACACAATCATTAACATCACGTGACTGCCATTACGATACCTGTATAGAAATCCACCCTGATTTAATATAGGATAGTACAAAATTTTGAATATTATAAAAAAATCACACTTCATACTAAAACCAAATTCGCATACATAATAACTGTTGTGTTATTAATACAAGTCTATTTTTGACAAAAAGTATTTTTGTAAATAAAATATGGTATCTGAAAACGTGGCAATGTTGTCATGAGAGTCCGCGCTTTTTGAGAGTGGAGCTCACGTGTACTGAGCCACGTCAGTCCATAAATACGAAAAATTATTTCTTTTAAATCTTATTAACAATAGAATAAATGTCATTTCAAAACTGTTGTCTCGGGTAATAAACACTAAACTGTACGTACAGAAACAAGACATCCAAATTGTTGTAATCCTCAGTAGTATTTCCACAGTTGATAAGGCAACAAGCTAGGAGCTAAATATCGTTGGGTTGTCCCATATTATCATTCGTATTTGTGAATCCTGTACTATGAAGCAACACACACACTCCTTGAATTATATTTCATAAATATGTATTAAACAAACCTTCGAGTTTCATTTCAAAGACAGACGTCTCATGTTGTATTTTGTTATTGACGTTCATTCATGACACCTATAAGCAACGTGAAACTCGGACTCGATAGATTGTGATTCAAACGATTATGTGTTTGTGACGTTATTATCAAATTAGGTGACCATAGGTATCAATATAAATACGGGACACGTGAAGCCGTGACATATCGGGGGGAGGGGGGCTCGATTGAAACACACATCGCTTTACTCTAAATATGCACTACAAAATTAAACCATTTGAAAAGTCGCACCAGGTGTAAAAATAATGCATGTTTATTCCAATCAGGGATTCTATGTCTAGAAGCTAAAGATCGCAGCTTGTTCCATTCCTAGAGGAGTCGACTGATTGACTCACCGGTAAGTTAACACGTGGGCTAAGCATATGTGAAGTCCCTATGCTGATGCTCCTCATTATATAACAGTAACATGATATACATGTACGTCCCTCTAGGCCTAATTGCACCATTGATTATTAACACGAACTTAAAGGGCCTCGTCCAAGTGAGCTCATATTTAAGTTTTAACGACTCTGACTTTCTCTACAAGACAATCCTTACCTCGATGAAAAACTGTACAGAACTTGGCGGTTTCGTGAATTTAATTCTTCGTACTTTTTTTTATATATTTGATAATATAGATTGTATATAGCATATCGAAACCATAAACTGAGAAACGATTATTTCTGACAAAGTAGCATATTGCATAAAGTCACCAGCATCTATGACGTGTTGGTACTAATCTAACGAATCCCGATACCGCGTACAACAAGATTGTCGCAACGTTCGATATTAGCATGTTTGAGTATAACATCATATTGTGTGGTGTAACCATGCACGTTTTGTACCACGCCAGAATAAAACATCGAGATTGTATTTCTTACCCAATATGCACGTCTAACTAACAGGGCATACACGGAACAATATATGATGGAGTGCTCTGTCAAATGAAAAATGAAATCAATCTCTGAGTCCTCATATCGAGTTGTGGTGGAATCGTGGCATGGACCACTATACTTTTATGTTTAGCCTTATTACCATATCCACAAGGATTCACCCACGTGTCACTAATTAGGGGTATATTTTAGTTGCTCCAGTGAAAATCAACGAGTTATTCGTCAGGTGAGTGTATTCCATGAGTTATATTACGTTGGTTACCGGAAGTGCAAATGTCTGAGAAGCCCAATATTCTCGGGGGATGAAATAAAATTTTTAAATCCACTCGACAGAAACCTCACAAATATATGATAAGCACACGCACACATACAACGATGGAGACAAAATGTGTTTTGATATCAACGAACAGTGACAGTTTGCAGACTAGCACAACAGCCAATCAGCAGGCAGTAATTGAATGTGACGTTACGGGGCGTAAAAATGTAGGATTGACACATGGGCTGAAATTGCGAGAGGTGACTTTGTTTAGGGTCAACGGTGAAATGCATCGAATTATGGTCAGAATTGGAATTAAAAAAAAAATCATCAAATCTGAAATTACAAAACAGTTGTAGATGTAGGTATTATCTTATCGAAATGTGTCCTGGAATGACGATTTCAAAATGCAATTCCACTGAAATGATGAAAGCAAATAATTCTCTAAAATTTCAAAATAATATAATGACGTCCTTGTTCTGTTTTTGTTGTTCTTGTTGTGTGCACGTCGCTTAAAAAAATAATTTCGTAATAACGTATCTGCTTCGTTACCTTCACTATTTTTGTAGATATTTCCCGTCAACTGTATAAATGTCATTATTAAATTATCAAATATTTCCATAAAAATTTGAACTATGATGGTTGTAGTTGCGTGTCATCATCTTGTAACGCGGTAGTCCGTGAAATGAAACAGTGATTAATACACAAGTCTGCCATAGGTGAATGGTTTCGCATAGTTATGAAGCAATATCACGAGAATAGATTACTGATGAAATACTGGCGATATTTCCTCAAGTATAGACGGTCCTTTTATGACGTAATTTTATACACCACGATGTAATTCTGCAAATGGATTTTAGAGCGTTGATCCCTCTGCATAATACTGTGCTACATGTGTTATTTGGTTTCACTTCGTCACTCGCCGTGAAGTCAAAGAGAGGTGGCAATTCAAATTGAGTCCGTGTAAGTTGTGTGTAACTAATTATTCAGCGAGAATTTTGAGAATAAAGACCGAATTTTTTAATCTGAAAGAGTTTTGGACGAAGTATACGTGACATGGAAAACTGGTTGGGTGCAACTGACGTGGATGTATGGAAAGGTACGACAGTGTGCGTGGTGTGAACCGAAGAAAGTTACCATAACCAGAGATTCAACCACCCACTTACTTACGACACCGAACAAAGTATTGAAGATATTGCCTCATGTGTTGCTTCGCGACACGGATGATGCGTATCGATTCCTTATATTTCAATTTTCACTAATAAATTATGTTTTAGCTTCTATGCTGGAAAGATTTGGTGTATTTACCACATATATATGGATAAAAGATTTCCATGCAAGACAATTTCATAAAATAGACCATATAGTCCCTACATGTAGTGAGTCATGGCGGTGTATTAGCACAATTCAGCTAATTGTCGTATGCACAACATTAATAGTAAGACACATGTCTTTTTGACTACATATCACTTGAATTCCGCTGTATTACCTCATAGAGCCCTGACAGTCAACATACCGTATTCTGCAAGTTTTAACATGAAAGGTGTGTCTCACACATAATTATTGTAACCACGGTTAACCACAAAATAACATCTTGTGTGTTTTGTTTTTAAAATATGCTTGATGACTTTAGATATATATAGACAAATTATGATTCTTGTCGCTGAATTCCGTTTTTTTTGGCAATTACTAGAAATTCATGTGTGTTCGCAAAGTTGTGCGTTAGGAAAAGGACAAGTTAAGTAGCGTATTTGGATATTCACAAATAATATACACGCGACAAAATAATATCTGCCCATTGACTTCAAATCCAAGTTTCCTTATTTATTTCAGTTTTATTTGTTTGAAATATCCAAAGAAGACTTTCGTAAAATGAACAGATATAAAATATGCGGATAAAAAAATCATGGTAAAAACTAATCAGGAGTAAAACACTTGATTTAAAAGCGCTAGCTTACAAAATATATCACCGTTATTAAAAGAGTGAACACCTTGGTAGAAATGGGCGCTGATTGAAATGGAAATACGGAATCGCAAATATAAAGTGACTACAGAGAGATAGATGAAATACATGGCACGTTAGGTAAATATGTATTAAATGATAAATATGATTTAAAATAGTATGTAAAAAACTATTTGTAACTAGAGCGTCTGAAGATCATGAAAATTGAAGTGACGACATAAATTATTATCATTACATGAGACTGTTCGGTGCAGAAGAATGGAGAGCGTTGAGGATATTACGCTGGACGCCTTCCATGTTGTTATGCAGGATGAAATATCAAACCACGCCCAATTACCTGCACGATGTCATCTCTCTCCTTCTCTGCGTTCTAGTATCTATTTTCAAATACAGGGTTATTAAAAATCCGAATTTAAAAGTGAATATATGTCTAAAAGCGTTGTTTTAACAAGCTGTACAGCAAATTCAAATCAGCGACATTTTTTTTTATTTTTGTACGCAAGCCATCTAGTATTGAAAGGACTCATTCAGGAGTGTCTATGACGAAATGGGAGTAAACTATTTGTCTAGTTTCGTAGCGATATGTGTTGTGTCATATCGTGATATGTAATAATTATTACAACGAAAAAAATTAAAATCATTGTAATATTCTGATTGGGAACTAGGTTTTAATGTAATACGTCCAGAAAACAAAGACAAAATAGAGTAAACAGCTTTGTTGATGCCGAACAGCGGTGAAACCCGGTGCTTCAAAATGAAGCTTGACTAGATATCTATATATTAAGTTTTGTTTTTTGCTCAGACCGTTTTACTTTATGAACTCCGTGCACTAACTTTTTTCAGTAGATTTCAATTTATAATAGTAAATATTTTAGCCACTTCCCTATAAAACGCATTAAATAATAACACCACCGATTTTTCAACAAAAACGTTGAACGCATGTTGACGGGCGTTGTTCAATGTGTACATTGGAAACCCAGAGAGTATGGCGATAGAGTCTCCATTTTTTTCAATTACACAAAACACATCCCCTAGTAGTGTCTTTAAAATGCAAGCATCGCACTCGTAATGCCACAGCCACCACCTGCATGTGTCAATTAGTTACACTATGTCCTCGTTTTCGCTGCCGATGTCGTCTCACCGAATGATTTAATATAAATCTTTCCATATACTAGTATATTATATATATATGTACAAACGAGGATGTCGGATCGTTTGCGCCTCTCTTCGGAAATGTATCAACAAATAATTTTACTAGAAAAAAGTACGTAATATGTGAGTCATACTTTATTCCCCCAGTATTAGGGAACAAAGATACATTAGGTCTGTCATGTTTAACGTATTGGATGTGTAAACTGAGACCAAATGTGTATGAACAAATTGGCGACTTTTCAAAGGCATGTAGCCACTGTTTAAACTTCTGCTGTCACCAGCTGTGGCCGCCATGTTTACATTTTTTAAGCAGAGAAAATTTAAACTTGAAAATAATCTACTAAACGTAAATAAAGTTTATAAGCTTTTGGTTATTGAAAACAATATCTTCAAATAAAAAAAAAAGAGATTAAAACAATTCTCCATTATTTGGATTTCTGTGGGGAATCAGCTTCATGATCGTCAGACTATAAGCACCGGTTGTAATTGCCGTGGATTACCGCAAGATTATGGCCCGCCATCTTGGATTTTCAGTCATATTAATAACGTGCTTTTAAAAGTAATGATGGTGTCAAAACAATAGGAGGTTTCTTGTTTCGTCCAATAATTGTTGACGGACATTGGTGGTATTCCTGACCAGTGAGATTACTAAATGGGCAATGTCAGTTTTACTTGTAATTCCGCCATCGGTGCTGAATATTCAGAAAAAAGGTTGATACAGATAGGATGTTTTAATGTCATAAGATTATGTTGATGTACTAATAATCAAGAGAAACGGAAAGAAACAATAAGTAAGTAAGAAATCTGATCTTGTATAAACAAATTCTATATTAAGATGTGGTATCATTCGTAATTGCCGGATCCCCGTAGGCGATTCAGACAAGCACGTGTATGAATTACGAACACGATTACATCGGTCAACAAACTTTATTTGTTCTTATGTAGTAATTGCTTTTAGTGATGTCATCAAGATTCTAATTTTACATAATATATTGGGTCGGGGTTGATAGATAGTCAATTCGATATATACCACCAATATTTAGAACAAAACAGAGGAAAATTTTATTTATTGAGTTAAAAATTGTTTCTACGAAACGTGAGTGTAGTTTTTACGTTAAAATATCAGTAATTTGTGGGTTTGAAATTAAATTTGTTCAAATGTGTACATTTCAAACATGAATACAGTTACCAAAGTAACCATAATTTGACAAAATGGTTTGTTCCGACACGTATAAATTTACGTTGCTTTGAGAAACAGATTTTCGATGGGAAGCAGAGATGTTTGTAGTCAAATATATATTTACATCGAAACAAATAATAAAATAACAATGTTTTAATTTATCTATATGACACGGTGTATTTTTATTCATTTAATTGGGACCAGACACTAAAGATAAGGAAAATCATTTAGACATTTGTCGCCCTTGAAAGAAATCCACATTGATTTTGTTTACCGCTTGCGCTTTCATGACAACGGAGAACGTGATTTTGGCAGCAATTGCGAGCCACCAGTGAATGGACGAACGTGGTTAGCATCAAGCTCGAATGGGGTCCGATTGTGGAACCATTACTCACGGTTCAACGTTCATACAATATTCTGTGGCGTACACACCGAGAACAATGTGACAATGAAGAGATAGCCACCATTTTGACAATAACGGTCTGCTTTACTTTGACCAATCTATTGAAAGTCGGAAATTGTTATACAATTCCACTGAGTGAAAATACCCGCCTTTCTCATTAAAGTATTTCGCGTTTTTGTCTTTATACAACTTAGGGTGGGGATGGACACGGATCCTCTCTTTCTTAATTATTTTATTCCCGATATAGAACCTATTCATCGCTAAATCCGGTAGTCCGTCATCTCAGACAACGAGTACAGCCAATAGAACAATACAAATGCGTTTAGTATTGGAGGTGGCAGTTGAAAAATTCGGGGATTTACGTGCGAATTTAAATATGTTAGTTGAACGTTTCAATTTGTTGCCGGGGCTGTGGAACTTGATGATGAAGCAGGCGGGACAAGTTGTCAGAGTAACGCTAACTAAGCAAGTACAATAACAATTTGTTGAACTTTACTTAAGTGTGTATATAGAGGGATGCCACGTGCTTCTCCGTCCAATCTGCAGAGTACCAGTACATGAGACGCAATTGAACCCAATCGCACGCTGTTACATTGACATGCGGCGGAATTCGTTTTCATTCAGATGTGGAAAAGATGTTAACATGAAATGCAAAATAGGCAAAATAAGAAGTCATAGAAGGCGTTATTTTTTTAGTAGATATTATCTACCGACAGAGTTTCATGTTGTGAGCACGGATACCTGGATATATCGTCCTGGTTTAAAAACATTCTGTTCCTTTGATATAGTTCTATCTACCGTTATTTTAGTTCAACGCCAACTAACATCATAATTCGCTACTTCCATGATTACCTTGTAAAGCCACAATTGTTACTGCAACTATAAACAACACGGAGCTATCTTCTACTTTTTCCCATACCTGAAAACTCAGTTCTCCCGACGTGTACATTTCTCACCAGATTTTATTATATCCTCTCTATATATCGATGGATTTCACGAGACGCATGCTGGTATGGTAAATTTCAGGCTACGTGGACATGTATATAAATTGGGTGTAACAGCGGATTTCATCCACGACAATTAAGTGCCCCTGAAAATGTGACTACATGTGTACAATACCACAGCATGGTACATTATTTAATATAATCCAGCCATAGAAGACAAAGTCTGGTCAGCTTTTACCCTGGACGCGTCTGTATTTCACACATCGCTGTATGGACCTTAAATGAATGTACCAAATTCATGTACCTGCAAAATACCCCAAATCGACGGCAAACGTCATTAGATACGTACTAAAAATTGCACATAAACCGTTACAACTTGATGCAATTTTCAGTAACTGAATCAGGGCATATTATACGTGTAATATTTCGCTATATTTGAACATCTATTTCACAGGAAATTTTACAAAACTCAGTTAAGAATGACATCGAATTGTATACCGTTCTTTAAATACCTACAAATGAATGTCATTCTTATTTCCTCATCAAGCCCAACAGATCGGTACTATTATGAAATCCATGACATGTAGACGTCCATCCACGTAGAATATTTCCCTCAAGGTTTCACAACCCCCTACCAAAACTACCAATACTGCACATAGAAAACTGAATTGAATTCGTTCAGATCTATAATATTACATTCAAACTGTTGAGTTATTATTGCTCAAAATTAACTATCGATATAACATGAACTGAGATAAGGTTAACGACAAGAACCGTGCACATAAGCAAATTTATTCGTCATAATGCTATAGGATAGATTATGCAGACCCTCTGCCATTACACCGGATATTGCCTTCTACCATCTCATGAAATGTACATCACTCAACACATTCGAATTGCTAGTTGCATTTGATTTGTAATTTGTTTTCCATCTTGCACACATACACACAAACTCATACACGGGACCACAAATCCAAACACCGTACATTGTTTCTGCCATTAACGTTAGAGAATTATTTATTATTGCCAGCGATTTGGGTTACTTTATGGCGCTGCAATTTTCATTAAAACCATACAAAATATATTCACATATTATTTCCCTAAAGTTTCTAAAAAATTTTCATCGTTAAATTTTAATTTGTTTCAGACAAATAAATTAATTTAGTAAACTAAAAAACTAAAAAAATCAAGAGTGCTATGTTAAACAGACTGATAACTGACTGTTTTGTGCGTTTGATTGACAATGCAACAGAACCATTCCCAGACCCCCATAATGTTGAGGGTGTGATACACACACGGGGGGGGGGGCGTCTTCATAAAAGAAACACTGTTTAGCTGGGTGGTTACTATTTGCAATACCAATACAGATGAACGCCAAAGTTAATCAGACAGTAAACCAAAACAATAGATAGATGATTGGATTGAGACCCTCCCACAAACGTTAATTAAAGCACAGTCCTACAGGTTTCCAACAATAAAACACGTGAGTGGTAGTCACATATACATGTCGTCACAGTTCCGTACATCATTTATAGCTTACTGCCCGTTTCAGAACTCTAAAAGTTCAAAAGCCTGTCTTTCTAAATAATTCATCAACTATTTTTGTTTGTTCGCACGCACTTTTAATGTTGGATGCGAACTGGGCTTTTAGTATTTCTTGTTGATACTTTTTAATCCTGAATAGAAATTCAGATTTCTCTGGATATGATATATAGACTACTATTAGAACTATGACTATCATCAAAATGGGCAATGTCGAAATTCATATGTTTTGAGTGACTAATCACAAGATGTGATGCCGGCAAAGAGTGCATATACCGTCCATAATAGCAATACCCACGAATACTGGACTGAATGAACAATTTTAACTGATACCAATGATACGCGCACACACACGAATCCTGACTATATGCCAACAAATCTAACCACATTTCTTGGGTTTCGCGTACAAGCTATTGGCAAGTTTATTGGATAAGAGTGTACAGAAACATCTGAAATAACGACAACTGGACACATATCCAGCGGATCTAGCAGAGACCAAATTCAAACGTTTATTTTCCGACTTGTGGCTATTGTCATTGATTTTCATGAAGTCAGGGCTAACATAGAAATTGCTGAATATTTCATAATGCCTAGCATATGGAAAAATAATAACAATTTGGCGCGATTGAAAAGCTCAATTCATATGTTTTCTTCAATATACTGAGCTTATTATTTTTCATATTTTTTACAACCACAACTGTAGACATGAGTTGAGCTATGTGGCTGATATCCGCTGAAATACAGCTGCTTGTCTGAACAACTCACTTCGGGTTATCTCGTCCTATTACCAGTGGTTCTTTTCGATTACAGGAGGTATGAACTACATTGCACCGGCGGCTCTGCTCTCTAACCCGCGCCACGGAATATACAACAGACATAAGTTATTATGCGAACCTAGAACTATTAAAGTCCGCATATTTAAATGTTTTAACCAAATCTCACGTGCGTATGCATGTACGAAGCAAGGAAGTGTGTGTTAATGTTCGGTTCGTCTGTGATCGATTTATAAGCAGTTAAGCCCGCAATATGCAACTGTGTTGGTAGTATATTTCTCTGAAATGTTAGAGCACAATATGCTGTGTATCATATCGCAGCAATGATCTTTTTATCTGCAGCCAAGCTACCATAACATATTTTGCCAGGCATGATGTTTCCAAATAAAAATATAAATCAATTTTTAATACTGTATATGCGTAGAACAAATTATTCTACTGGGTAATTATAAAATGTGATGATAGGTACGCACGGTGTATCCGAAATATTAGGTATAGTAATACATTTACAGATAGAAAAGAAACTGCGTTACCGATGTTATTGACATGTTTCAACTTGGCTTGATACACGTTTATTTAACTTTTACATATACACATAATTTACAGTATATATTGCGCGAATCGATGAGGGTGTTATGAACTACACGAAGCCCAGCCCATATTGAAAACATATTGAAAACATCCATGCACCGCGGTGTTGCTCATTTCATGAAATAAACGCGACGTGAAGAGGACACATGTCTCGTTACTTGTTAGGTGAAACACTGCGAGGAATAGTCCCCATATTGACGGGCGGGTGAACTGAAAACTAATGCGTTACATGGCATGCCCTTTACATATTGAATATGAGTATATTTAACAAAATAATCGAAAAGGATAAAAACCTGGGCACACTTTCGTTTGAGGCGACATTATGGTTTGAAATTGCACCCTGACAGAAACTTCAAACGTTGATGTTTCATTTAAGGTCGTATCTACCTGAAATGTCTGCATAATTTGATAACAAATAAAATAAACAGAAAGTTAATATACGACAAGCATCGAATATTTACGTGTGTAATCGGCGTATTGATCGTATTGCATCGCCTGTTTCTATTATTGTAACTGAAACAAGCAAGGTACGTTATCGTTCACTTTCAATTCCATGGTTACGTGTGTCGTGTTCATACAATGTATACTCATGCAACCGTCAACAATTCATCCTGAAACCCTCCACAAATACATCTATGAAGTCAAAAAGTATAAAACACATCAAAACCTGTACCTTCTAAGTGCGTTCGTGCGGGAAACAGGACGGCCTTCGCGAGGTGTCCGGATATGAAACTAAAATGGCAAGATGGGAAACGCGCATACCACACTGTCAATAGGAAAATCTACACTTTAAGTATCGTAGGTCGACAACTTGGAAGTGCGTGGACATTATAAGCTGACCACATTCCATTTGACTGTCGTATCTGCCTACCAGTAAATTGACCTGCAGCGTCCAGTCACGGTTTGATATCAAGGACGACCCAATTTATATGACTACTAGTGTTTTATATCCAAAATGGCGATTCATTATCTCGCTTTTTTCCACTCCCTCTATCTCGATAAAATATAATGCCCAAATAATCCTGATATTGAGAGGGATTTTTCTACACAGCTAATAATTGATTGGATTGATAAAAAAATATGTATTGTACCCGTGAAGCATCAACTGGGTTATCGCCGTGTAACAACAGTACGACGCAGACACTGTGATTAGTTGCGACGTGCACGCTGTGTCACTTCTCACAGCCAAGGATAGTTTCTATGTACATGTGTGGTTTACATAACACACGGTTGAAGTATATTTTTTAGCTCGGTGGTTCACTGTGTAAGGTTTCCTTGTCTACCAGTTGGCCGATGAGGTATCTCCCTCACAAGCCGCGTAGTGGATCCTAACCCCACTTCTCGTATTTAAGTCAAACTGTTTTTTTGAAATGTATAACACACTCTTTACTTTAATTCTTCTTCATGTGTTTCTTTTTAAATACATATATTTTTTGATTTTGTGTCTGACTACTGGTGAATTTTGCGAATACAAAGCGATCGTGGGACGGTATTGACCGATTTACAGGGCGACCATACCGGTGCGACCCCTTTTGAGCAGACTACTACTGATTTAAAATACTGTCAGTGTTACAAGACAAAAGTGCTTCATAAATAAGGTCACTCATAGAAAACCTTCATCCCAAAGAAAACACAGATCACGACTAGTTAATGAATAGAAGATTTCCCACAGAAATGTCCGAGTTCTACCAAACGCGAACGAGAATGCTAAACAACCCTCTCTTAATGTGGACCTGATAAAAAAAAACTGCAGTCGATTGTCCGGCTGGTCTGAGCAGGACGGAACATCACATCCTCTTGGCCAAACCAGACAGACTACAGGCACCATGCACGCCGTGAGGGAATACACGATTGTACATAATAGTATAATAACAAGACCTCGTTTCTTATAAATGGCAAAGGTGTTTGACTATCGTTATCGACTTGTAAACTAACAGGGGCAGCCAACATTTTGGCTTATTCTAGCAGCAAAGTTCGCTACGTTTGCGTAGCATTTGTAAAACTATATAGCTTTATATGCTTGGATGTCTGTATGTGTATGTGATAAGAAAGAGTATTAATTATTGAGCATACACCTATGATATTTATTTAATTAATTAATTAATTAAACCAGAATAGCAATAACTAAGGTATTCTATGATGGCTATGATGTAGTAGTCCACAATCAAACACACTTGTATAGTTGTGCTGAAATCTCAATCTAGTCGGATATACATTTATTTAGTCCTTCGTATGAAAGAGAAAACAGTGATTTAACAATATCAATACTTGTACATACTTTTTCCAACTATAGTTTAAAATCACGATTGACCGGCGTTGATGTATCGAATTAGCAGTCACAGTGAAGTAAGTTTGTTTCATGGGTATCGGTATACCCTGTAAAGATGAAGGAATCACCGCGGACCCGAATGTTGACAACTCTGACTGTCTTTCAAGACAAATTATTCTCATGTACAGTCGAACAGCAACTAAAATATAGTTTCCTATAACTCAAAACAGAACTTAAATACAGTTATTAAACGTAAGTCCAAAACCTACTTCTTTGTTAGTGTTGCTATACTTCGATGTTCTCATAACTGCTAAAAATATTGAATTTTAAGAACATGTCAAGCAGGTAGCATTGACGTGGTCCACAGATGTATATCCCAGTCATCCCTAAATACGCCTATATTGCCGGTAAAAATGACAATATGAAAAATAACACCAGTTTTGTTCAATAAGAACGGCTGAATTACCGCACCATTTATTTCAAATTCCAAAACCGAAAAAATATATTACAAACATTACCAACAAGTAAAAAATCGAGATGTCGTAGTGACCAATATGCTCCATGGCGATGAAGGCGAGTCACATGGTACAGTCGCCATTTTTTCATTCTTAATTGTACTCACCGGGTTGTGTCGGTTCGTACAGACAAATGGTTACAAACTATTGAATACAAACAAAAAAAATACACAATTTTGATAGTTACTTTACACTACCTTCTATATATGTGGCATATCACTTATTACATACACGTGTATGGTACTTACATACCCGACGCTTTTAACTATAGACACAACTGTGAGAATTATTCATACAAATTACCAAATTCAATCGATGGCTAAACGCTCATTGCACTTGGTGATATGTCGTCTCTTCCAAACGAACGAAAGTCCCACCGATCTCGATTAATATCACGATTAGACGAGACTTTCATTCCTTCGGATCAGACGTTAGACAGTGAATGAGTGCATGCTTGGGTGGCAAGAGTGGTGTACTTACGACGAGTATGTCAAGCCAATTGCAATTCATTGCCATACATACAGTGGGTAGGCTACATGTGACACATTGTCCCCGCCCGCTTACGCTGTTAATGTTGTAACCACCATGGAGTTAGCAAGTCCTCCCCCTCTCAGCTAATATAAACCCACAGACAGGTGTGAACAATATCTGGACAAGCACGACTAACTAACAAGTACAATACGAACGCCCAGTGGGTACACAACCTTCGCAATGAGAAGGCTTTGTGCTAAATACAGTCGAAAAAAAAAATCAAAAGTTAAATAAAAAATGGGAATACGCAGACAGTCAATAGGAATACGGAAACTGAAAAAATGTAAAAAAAAAATAAGGAAAATGTCACCCACCCCACCTATTCATCCAACCAATGAGAGGTGCAGATGGAAGACAACTGTGACTGGCTACAATGATGGTATGACGGTAGCTTGAGCGGATGTCATCAGCGACTAGTTGGGTAGTTTCACGACGAGCCAGTCAGTGCGCACAGATGACTCACATACATTGTATTACACTCGGACGTGAATGGCGTTTGAGTGACAGCACGATAACAGCTCCACGATCAAACGAAAACCACCAATGTGAAGTTATAACAATTTATCTGTGTGTTTTAGACGTATCACGCGTGAAATAATTGGTGTCTGCGCTGTAGAACAAACCCAAATGGATGGACACTGAACAAACAGACTCCACGCATACGTTTACCGTAATCAGCGGACAAACGTCATGTCACTTTCCTGGGAGGAGGAAAATACAGATGTCCCGTATGCAGAGAAATCAGGATGCACCATACGACGTAAGGTCCAGGGCGATTAAAATCCGTCATTTTTTCCACTTTGTAAATACCACTCTAGTAAAACATATACTATCCGTTATTTTGAAGGCAATTGATATGTGTCCATAGCTGCCGTCACTCTGGCATGATCTGAACCGATGTCCCCCTCAATTAACGTGCTGTGTGAATTCATAGGGCGGCAATTTTACATATAAATCGGTTGCATTGTAATCAGCGTTGTAAAGGTACAGCGTAGCAACAATGTCGAGCATATACTTGGGTTTACTCAACTGGACACATTGCCTATTGGTCCATTGTGGGGTGCTACCCCTTTCAATTCATATAGTCTTTTATTTGCTCATCAAAACCTCTGCTATCACAATGTTATTTTAGTCTGCAGCTGTGGAAAGAACTGACCGGCTAAACTTGAGAGCGCACAAGAATCGCCAAAGTACAGAAACATGTAATTGTTGCAAAGCTTTCCTGAAGCGAGTACCAACTCAATGTTTTCCCGTGGAACCAGCCAGGGAAGCGTCACACCAATCATGCACCATGAGACGAGCGTGGTGTCCGGGATTTGATTGGCAGGTGTTCTGACAATATCTCACAGCGGGACAGTAACTTGACGAGCAACTACCATTCATTTCTACTTTAGTTATCCTCTTTCTTCTCTTGTCTTCCATTTTCTGTAGTGTGTAGTTTGGACGTCAGAAAGTGGCCACCAACGAGCACAGGACGGGACCCCTATTCTGAGAAGAGACTAAAGCCCAATCTGCTACAAACACATTAAGGCGTGTTTTGCTTGAATCGGTCGCATTTAGAGCATTTTTCTAATAGCAATAAATTTGTATACGTGCTTTAAAGCAGCACATGCTTTGTGGAAGGTGAAATTATATAATACACTGCTTTCAAAATTAAGGTTTGTCGCCGTGCTCCTAAGAACACGTCAACAGGAGAAAAAAAAAAACGGGCCAAACAACAACTGTTCGGACAATATAGCAGACATGTTGTGGTCCACATTTGTTTGCAATTATGGCGAAATGGTCAGGGATCTTTATGTGAAACCCCTTTCTATGGTACGCATAGAAATGGTAGCGTTACCAATTATACACAGCGTCAAATACCCCGATGGCAATATACATCCTACGTCTTTTTATGCGGTTCTTCAGAGCCGGAGAGCTAAAATAACATTAACACGCGATGAATAGATTGAGACATAGCTCTTTTCTATCGGCAAGTACACAAGGAATAAGAACAAAAACAAAATCAGTATTTATATGTTTTAAATTGAATTTATGTTTGCTACAGAAGAAAAGAAAAAAAGAACAAACATCTAATTCAGCGAGAAAATACGCCCAAGTATATCTTTTAAAGTAAATCTTAACCCTATTTCTCAGCTTTATCTTTAAAAAGTTTATAAAATGCCAAGTCATACGAACGGTGATATGCATGCAAATTTTGTTGCAGTTCAGTGTAATTCTATTCGTCTCATTTATTACGCCCTTTTGTTAGAGTTAAACTTATATCACGTGACTAAAACTTCGACACATGAGACTTGCCACCTATATACAGTTTCATAGTTATATTTAACTTTTCTGAACTACATCATTATCGTACTCAGTAGTTATACCGAACACTACAACAGCTTTGAAATTTTTGAAACCATTTATTTGGTTTCCCAATTAGTTCAATTAATTAGATGTTATTGGACGCTACAATTGTAGACATGTTTTGTTGTCGTTGAGTGGTCAGTAAATTTCGTAGACTTGATGTGTCGACTTTGATCCTTTGCATTGAGCATAATAAAGCATTTTACGATTCAGTGATGCTGGCTTTTACAACGTGAGTTTTTCACACTTCAAATGTATACGTCACTTGGTCCATCAATAAAACCGTCTCTTTACATGCAGGGGGAATATTTGACAATTAAAAGACAATCCACAGGTGTCTGAGGCCAATAACCTTGAATCGTACCCGCTTTTGTGTTTTATCCCGTTAAAGCGAGTGGACCGGCTCAACCAAGTCATTTTGCGATGTATCTATTAATTTATTTATTGATTTTTTTTCTCAATACAACTGAGGCGCTCAACTGAATGAAATGAGAAAATGTACAGTAGCACATGAAGTCCAGTGTGTGGGAGAAAATTACCAGTTGAAATAAGCAAATACACGCGCGCTACCATAGTTACAGGCATCCTCACCAAGTACTCCGTGCACCCATTGCCATGGATACGCATTCCATGTGACGTCCATGCGCACACACAATAATAAGAGTAATTCAGTAAGTATTAGCGGCGGAAAGAGTTGCATTATTAAGGGTTCGCTCGGTTCACAATAGCTTGGGAGAGAGTGGTGTAATTACGCGGTGAACCGAGGCCATGGATCAGCTGAAAGTTCAATGGGTCAGAAATTCTGGACATCCCAATGTGCACTGTTATGATAGGGCTCACTATCTGGACAGCCAAATGTGTAGTTCTATGAGAGGTCTCACTATCTGGACATCCCAATGTGCAGCCCTGGGAGAGGTATGGCAGTCTGAACATCGACATACTAGTATGCAGTGCTAAGCGAGGGCGCAGCGTATGGACATCTATTGAATGTACAGCGCTTTGAAATATCTGGCTGTCTCGGCATCGAAATATGTAGTGCTATGAGAGGTCTTACTTTCTGGGCAGCCCGATGTGTGGTGTTATGTAATGTTGACTGTCTGGGCAGCCCACTGTCTGGTGTTATGTAAGGTTGACTGTCTGGTCCGCCCACTGTCTGGTGTTATGTAAGGTTGACTGTCTGGGTAGGCTACTGTCTGGTGTTACGCAAAGTTGACTGTCTGGGCAGCCCACTGCCTGGTGTTATGTAAGGTTGACTGTCTGGGTAGCCCACTGCCTGGTGTTATGTAAGGTTGACTGTCTGGGCAGCCCACTGCCTGGTGTTATGTAAGGTTGACTGTCTGGGCAGCCCAATGCCTGGTGTTATGTAAGGTTGACTGTCTGGGCAGCCCACTGTCTGGTGTTATGTAAGGTTGACTGTCTGGGTAGCCTACTGTCTGGTGTTACGCAAGGTTGACTGTCTGGGCAGCCCACTGCCTGGTGTTATGTAATGTTGACTGTCTGGACAGCCCAATGCCTGGTGTTATGTAAAGTTGACTGTCTGGGCAGCCCACTGTCTGGTGTTATGTAAGGTTGACTGTCTGGGTAGCCTACTGTCTGGTGTTACGCAAGGTTGACTGTCTGGGCAGCCCACTGCCTGGTGTTATGTAAGGTTGACTGTCTGGGTAGCCCACTGCCTGGTGTTATGTAAAGTTGACTGTCTGGGCAGCCCACTGCCTGGTGTTATGTAAGGTTGACTGTCTGGGCAGCCCACTGCCTTGTGTTACGTAAGGTTGACTGTCTGGGCAGCCCAATGCCTGGTGTTATGTAAGGTTGACTGTCTGGGCAGCCCAATGCCTGGTGTTATGTAAGGTTGACTGTCTGGGCAGCCCACTGCCTAGTGTTATGTAAGGTTGACTGTCTGGTTAGCCCACTGCCTGGTGTTATGTAAGGTTGACTGTCTGGGCAGCCCACTGCCTGGTGTTATGTAAGGTTGACTGTCTGGGCAGCCCAATGCCTGGTGTTATGTAAGGTTGACTATCTGGGCAGCCCACTGCCTGGTGTTATGTAAGGTTGACTGTCTGGGTAGCCCACTGCCTGGTGTTATGTAAGGTTGACTGTCTGGGCAGCCCACTGCCTAGTGTTATGTAAGTTTAACTGTCTGGGCAGCCCAATGCCTGGTGTTATGTAAGGTTGACTGTCTGGGCAGCCCAATGCCTGGTGTTATGTAAGGTTGACTGTCTGGGCAGCCCACTGCCTGGTGTTATGCAAGGTTGACTGTCTGGGCAGCCCAATGCCTGGTGTTATGTAAGGTTGACTGTCTGGGCAGCCCAATGCCTGGTGTTATGTAAGGTTGACTGTCTGGGCAGCCCAATGTGTGGTGTGTTTAAGATTGACTGTCTGGAGAGTTGAACGTGTGGTGTTATGTAAGGTTGACTGTCCAGATAGCCAACCTGTGGTTTATGTAAGGTTGACTGACTGGGCAGCCCAATGCCTGGTGTTATGTAAGGTTGAATGTCCAGATAGCCAACCTTTGGTTTATGTAAGGTTGATTGACTGGGCAGCCCAATGCCTGGTGTTATGTAAGGTTGACTGTCTGGGCAGCCCTCTGCCTGGTGTTATGTAAGGCTGACTGTTCAGATAGCCAACCTGTGGTTTATGTAAGGTTGACTGACTGGGCAGCCCAATGCCTGGTGTTATGTAAGGTTGACTGACTGGGCAGCCCTCTGCCTGGTGTTATGTAAGGTTGAATGTCCAGATAGCCAACCTGTGGTTTATGTAAGGTTGACTGACTGGGCAGCCCAATGCCTGGTGTTATGTAAGGTTGATTGTCTAGGCAGCCCTCTGCCTGGTGTTATGTAAGGCTGACTGTCCAGATAGCCAACCTGTGGTTTATGTAAGGCTGACTGTCTGGGCAGCCCAATGTGTGGTGTTTTTAAGGCTGACTGTCTGGACAGTTGAACGTGTGGTGTTATGTATGGCTATTTGTTTTGACAGACCAACGTGTAATGTTGTGTAGGGCTGCCTGTCTGTCCGACTGTTTCTACATCCCACATTCAACTGAAGATCGACTGTCAATTCAAAATGTTTTTGTGAATCATTCCATAATGAGGTATTTCATGAGTCTAAAATATAACATAGAAAATACAGTGAAGGGCATAAAGCTGTGTATAAATGTGTTTTAACTATATATTTTTTCTTAATTCAAAGTGGATGTAAGAATTCAAATTGACCAATCGAAATATGGTATTGGGACACTGTCGTTAGTTCCAATCAATGTTAATTAGTTCACCATTATCCAATCAGCATGTGCCTCATGTTGAATAAATAGGCAGTTGAAGATGCAAAGTTTGGGCAAATCAATATTAAATATTTAAATTTGTTGGGTATTTACATTTTTTACAAGGTACAGCTTTATGCCTTTTACTGTAGTGTGCCAACAACATTGTAGAGGTTGTTTCATGATGTAATGCTGATAAAGCAGGGAGAGTACTATAGTTCGATAGAGTTATATTGGTTGAAATTAGCCGTTAGGAAAAATCTTTCAATTGACTTGTGACCGTATATATGTATTTGCTCCAATTCAGCAAAATTACTGATTCATGCATATTTAGAAAGAGTCTCGAGATAACCGTTCTACAAATAACGTGATTATCATGTGTTGTATTATCAATCAACAATTATACGTCTGTGCGGAAATTAAGACACAAACCTTCTATGTAAATCCACAATTATTTGTGTGTAAACTGTCTCAGATTTCATACGAAATTGTAGAAATATGGGCTACAGTAAAAAGAAAGACATACCTCTAACAATGTAAGAGTATTACATAAATACTCAGAAGTACTTGTACCTGGAATAAATATTGTTTGTGACAACTCAGGAAATAGTTATTATCTAGTAAAATTCATGTTCATGTGATTTAGATATTGAGTTAACAAAACACATTATTCTGCGATGAAATAAAAAAAAATCAAATGTTAGTTTTCCCGTTCTATGCACGGGTGTGGTAAGTAAATGATTGGAAGCAGCGGTGTATAGTGTCTGTAACTGTCATAAGAATTTATGTGTATACCATTTATTTTAATCGGACGAGCATGGAGTTGTAGGACATACAAGTAGATGTTTAAATATGATACTTGCTAATAGGCGAGAAGCAATTCAAACTATAAGCAAACAATTAATTAACAATATATTTAGTTTCTTATTTAATAATTATTGTTACAGGCGACCGTCTGTGAGGAGCAAGAACCAATGTGTCCAATAATATCCAACATCATGACTTCAACAATGATGCAGTGTTTAATGTATATTCAATTAATTATAAAACTTTAAAATATACATTAATACAGTATGTAAATATATGCAACATTTTTTAAATAAACCGAAATAACTTCCATATTAAGAACTCATTTATATGATCGATGCTCGATTGATTTATTTCTTTGTGATAATAAGTACAATGAACCTTCACGTCAATATACCCTGAAATCAATATACAACGTGGTTTTGGAGATACAATTATTTACATTCTCAAGTACTTACCTGGAGGAACTAAACAGCCACGATAAACAACTGAAGTTAGTGGTAATTTAACAATCAAATTTATGAGAAGCACGTCCACATCTATTTACATTCATATATAATTATTTTACTTATATACACGTTTCAAATTATCCACTAATTATGCTGCTATGTGATATCTACTGCTAACTAAACACTTTATGAAATTGAAATTTGGGGAATTCTCGAGTAGTACAGTGTGCCAATTAATTTTAGAAATGTCAACATAACTAAAAATTTGCTTGTGGAAAAGAATATTTTCAAATGTTCATATAATTAGCTCTACAAAAAATACTTATTTTCATTTCATGTGCCCACAAAGTCACACCAATCTCCCAATAACATCTTGTTCGAATGTCACCATCTATCAGCGTTTCCATGACAGCAAAAAGAAACAATATATATGCTCAACATAGTTATAATAACGCAGCTATTCAATCTTTTCGGAGAGAACCATGTCTGTAATAAATCTAAATAAATTCTTGTCATCGTAAACATTAAACACGACTAAATCAAAAAAGTTTTCTGAAGGAAAGATATTTCCCGCAGATATTCACTCACCTATATGCTTATTGCATATATGGTATAGTAGTCGTGTCAACACTTTTAGTAGCGGGAGCACATTTCATCACCTTCATCAAATTGTTGCTTCAGTGGTAGAAGTGCGTTAAACAGCGTGGAAATATGCTTATATCTGAAAATATGCTAGTATTATAAACTAATATACACTAGGCGCCGGCACGTTCAGGTGAATTACTTCGGTCATTGACCTCACGGATGTAAAGGTCATGGACATCAGCACCATTGTTACAAAAATGTCAATTGTTATATGTGTTAAATTCCGTGCCAAGTATAAGGTATATCATATTTTGATTTTGGAATCTGGCGATAACTTGCCCTGTGTGACGATAATCTACGTGGCATATAGCCCCGGGGCAGGCATGGGTATTATGCGTTTGTACAGGTATACTATGATCTGCCTTATTTCATCTAACTGAACCGACTGGTGTCAATTTCGTCACCTGTCAATCATAATGTAGCGATGGCGTCATTGGTGAAAACTATCCAAGGACGGCACGACTCGACTCGTTGGTTGTTCACACGTGAAGGCGGGTGCAAGTCCTGTATAAAAGCGAAACTTTGTGAACTTCACCTCCATACATATATATATCATATGTATCCCGAAGTTTAATTGATAAGATTATTCATATTTGTTATTTCCTTTCGATCCAGGTCACGAGGTTACGCCACGCCAGACAAAGAGTGCTGTCATGGAATTCACTATATACAAATCATAAACGAAAAAAAAAAATTGTTGTTGTTGAAACGATTAGAATAATATTAAAATCCAAGGATGAAGCGTCAGAGTCATTGTGGAGATGTGAGTAGCACAGCGTATAACTTATTAATTTATAATAATTGATACATGCGTTTGTTGAATTACCTTAGTATATATTGTAAAGCAGCGAGTTGTCACCTAACTGCAACGCGACCCCGTACAAGGTCATTTCACATTACTTGGCAATAGCAATGTAATTTTATTGACTTCCTATCCTGACGATGACGAGACTCTGAAGAATGACCTTGAACGCAATGTCACAGTGACAATATACCGGCAAAAAGAGGGCAATGCACTCAGGCTCACGTAAACGAAGAATCAGTGAGTCGGCGGTTGCTTCATTTGTACATTGAAATAAAGGGGCGTGGACAGGCGATGTTAAGGGAGGGGCATACACATCTTGTACATAAGAGAGGAAATGAGGCGGAAAGGGGTCGGATATCGAAATAAATAAACCACTAGTGAAACGAATAATCGTATTATAAAAAAACGAAGGCAAGCAGGAGTTTATTTCAACTAAATTAACGCGACTATTTACACTTTTTATTAGACAGTAGGCCCCTCCTACATATTGTCATAATCCGATCGTACTTTTGATGCGCACGCGCATATATTGCATAGGCTCTTGGCACGTTCCACAGTCGACGGTATTGGACGACACAGAAAAACGTCCTGGATTCTATTTTTAAAATATTTCTTTTGACTGCATGAGAATACGTATAGATTAGCACGCATGACATCAAGGCCAGTGAATACGTAGTCAGTGAGAACGTGACCAGACCGTGCCACATACATGCGAATTAACACTTGAATTCTTACATCACTACTCGCTAAGTTTCCATGTTGCCTACTACAGAAGTGTTGCCATGACAACACATGTGTGATACTTCGAAGTATACGATTTTTATAAAAAAAAATTAGATATTTATCAGTTATATGAGTCGTTCTCACGTATTTTCATTTAAATAAACAAATATTAATGTTTGGCTATTTCCGTTTGTTCGTACCACGCTACATACGTTATGCTGTTTTATAATAACTGGACATAAAATTTAAACGACATATATATTATTGATGTGTGGGAATAGAGGTTACACGACTAAGTAGGTCACATGCAAGTGAAGAATACTTTGTTTTCATGTTTTTTATTATCTCATCGTTCTGTTTTCAGAAAATTAATCCAATTATTCCAATATTATTAATAATCGAATTATAAAAATGTCACATGTATATCCTCTATACTAAAACATAGCACATAGTTTATATTTTTCAACGAAACAACATGCTCTATAATTAAACATAATATATATGTTCTACATAGTAACATAATAACGTGGCTCCTGCAAATAAATATTGCTCATATTTTACAGACCAAAACATAACTCATATTATATTCGATTGTCGAAACAAACTGGGAATACATATATTCTATAGCCAAAATAAACTGGGAATACATATATTCTAAAGTCAAAATAAACTGGGAATACATATATTTTACAGTCAAAATAAACTGGGAATGCATATATTCTATAGTCAAAATAAACTGGGAATACATATATTTTACAGTCAAAATAAACTAGGAATGCATATATTCTATAGTAAAAATAAACTGGGAATACATGTATTCTATAGTCAAAATAAACTGGAAATACATATATTCTATAGTCAAAATAAACTGGGAATACATATATTCTAAAGTCAAAATAAACTGGGAATTCATGTATTTTACAGTCAAAATAAACTGGGAATGCATATATTCTATAATCAAAACAAACTGGAAATGCTTATATTCTATAGTCAAAATAAACTGGAAATGCAAATATCCCACAGTCAAAACAAACAAGGAATGCATATATTCTATAGTCAAAATAAACTGGGAATACATATATTCTATGGTCAAAATAAACTGGGAATGCAAATATTCCACAGTCAAAACAAACTAGGAATGCATATATTCTATAGTCAAAATAATCTGGGAATACATATATTCTATAGTCAAAACCAACTAGGAATGCATATATTCCACAGTCAAAACAAACTAGGAATGCATATATTTTATAGTCAAAACAAATTGGAAATGCATATATTCTATCGTCAAAACAAACTGGGAATACATATATTCTATAGTCAAAATAATCTGAGAATACATATATTCTATAGTCAAAACCAACTAGGAATGCATATATTCCACAGTCAAAACAAACTAGCAATGCATATATTCTATAGTCAAAACAAACTGGAAATGCATATATTCTACCGTCAAAAGAAACTGGGAATACATATATTCCATAATCAAAACAAATGGGAATGTATATATTCTATATTTAAAATAAACTGGAAATACATATATCCTATAGTCAAAATAAACTGGAAATGCATATATTCTATAGTCAAAATAAACTGGGAATACATATATTTTTTCGTCAAAACAAACTGGGAATGCATATATTCTATAGTCAAAATAAACTGGGAATACATATATTCTATAGTCATAACAAACTGGGAATGCATATATTCTATCGTCAAAATAAACTGGGAATGCAAATATCCTGTAGTCAAAACAAACTGGAAATGCATATATTCTATAGTCAAAATAAACTGGGAATGCAAAAATTCTATAGTCAAAATAAACTCGGAATACATATATTCTATAGTCATAACAAACTGGGAATGCATATATTCTATCGTCAAAATAAACTGGGAATGCAAATATCCTGTAGTCAAAACAAACTGGAAATGCATATATTCTATAGTCAAAATAAACTGGGAATGCAAATATTCTAAAGTCAAAATAAACTGGGAATACATATATTCTATAGTCATAACAAACTTGGAATGCATATACTCTATCGTCAAAACAAACTGGGAATGCATATATTCCATAGTCAAAATTAACTGGGGATACATATATTCCATAGTCGTAACAAACTAGGAATGCATATATTTTATAGTCAAAACAAACTGGAAATGCATATATTCTATCGTCAAAACAAACTGGGAATACATATATTCTATAGTCAAAATAAACTGGGAATGCAAATATTCCACAGTCAAAACCAACTAGGAATGCATATATTCCACAGTCAAAACAAACTGGAAATGCATATATTCTATCGTCAAAACAAACTGGGAATACATATATTCTATAGTCAAAATAATCTGGGAATACATATATTCTATAGTCAAAACCAACTTGGAATGCATATATTCCACAGTCAAAACAAACTAGGAATGCATATATTTTATAGTCAAAACAAACTGGAAATGCATATATTCTATCGTCGAAACAAACTGGGAATACATATATTCTGTAGTCAAAACCAACTAGGAATTCATATATTTCACAGTCAAAACAAACTAAGAATGCATATATTCTATAGTCAAAACAAACTGGAAATGCATATATTCTATCGTCAAAAGAAACTGGGAATACATATATTCCATAATCAAAACAAATGAGAATGTATATATTCTATATTCAAAATAAACCGGGAATGCATATATTCCATAGTCAAACAAATGGGAATGTATATATTCTATATTTAAAATAAACTGGAAATACATATATCCTATAGTCAAAATAAAATGGGAATGCATATATTCTATAGTCAAAATAAACTGGGAATGCAAATATCCTGTAGTCAAAATAAACTGGGAATGCAAATATTCTGTAGTCAAAATAAACTGGGAATGCAAATATCCTGTAGTCAAAATAAACTGGAAATACATATATTCTATAGTTATAACAAACTGGGAATGCATATATTCTATTGTCAAAATAAACTGGGAATGCAAATATCCTGTAGTCAAAACAAACTGGAAATGCATATATACTATAGTCAAAATAAATTGGGAATGCAAATATTCTATAGTCAAAATAAACTGGAAATGCATATATTCTATCGTCAAAACAAACTGGGAATATATATATTCTAAAGTCAAAATAAACTGGGAATTCATGTATTTTACAGTCAAAATAAACTGGGAATGCATATATTCTATAGTCAAAACAAACTGGAAATGGTTTTATTCTATAGTCAAAATAAACTGGGAATGCAAATATTCCACATTCAAAACAAACTAGTAATGCATATATTCTATAGTCAAAATAATCTGGGAATACATATATTCTATAGTCAAAACCAACTAGGAATGCATATATTCTATCGTCAAAACAAACTGGGAATACATATATTCTATAGTCAAAAACCAACTAGGAATGCATATATTCCACAGTCAAAACAAACTAGGAATGCATATATTCTATAGTCAAAACAAACTGGAAATGCATATATTCTATCGTCAAAAGAAACTGGGAATACATATATTCCATAATCAAAACAAATGGGAATGTATATATTCTATATTCAAAATAAACTGGGAATGCATATATTCCATAGTCAAACAAATGGGAATGTATATATTCTATATTTAAAATAAACTGGGAATACATATATCCTATAGTCAAAATAAACTGGGAATGAATATATTCTATAGTCAAAATAAACTGGGAATACATATATTTTTTTCGTCAAAACAAACTGGGAATGCATATATTCTATAGTCAAAATAAACTGGGAATACATATTAAGCAAATAACACCGAATAAACGGCAAGGTAAAGACTATGTCTAATTATAGTAAATACGTACTGCGTGCTTGACTCGAACCGGCGCTCGCGTACGGCACCTAATCGCCTAGCTTCACGCCACTACACGTCTTCCCCTCGGCCACCGGGCATCCCCAGTCAAAATATACTGGAAATGCAAATATTCTATAGTAAAAATAAACTGGGAATGCAAATATCCTGTAGTCAAAATAAACTCAAAATACATATATTCTATAGTTATAACAAACTGGGAATGCATATATTCTATAGTCAAAATAAACTGGGAATGCAAATATCCTGTAGTCAAAACAATCTGGAAATGCATATATACTATAGTCAAAATAAACTGGGAATGCAAATATTCTGTAGTCAAAATAAACTGGGAATGCAAATATCCTGTAGTCAAAATAAACTGGAAATACATATATTCTATAGTTATAACAAACTGGGAATGCATATATTCTATCGTCAAAATAAACTGGGAATGCAAATATCCTGTAGTCAAAATAAACTGGGAATACATATATTCTATAGTTATAACAAACTGGAAGTGCATATATTCTATAGTCAAAATATACTGGAAATGCAAATATTCTATAGTCAAAATAAACTGGGAATACATATATTCTATAGTTATAACAAACTGGGAATGCATATATTCTATCGTCAAAATAAACTGGGAATGCAAATATTCTATAGTCAAAATAAACTGGGAATACATATATTCTATAGTCAAAATAAACTGGGAATGCAAATATTCTATAGTCAAAATAAACTGGAAATGCATATATTCTATCGTCAAAATAAACTGGGAATATATATATTCTAACGTCAAAATAAACTGGGAATTCATGTATTTTACAGTCAAAATAAACTGGGAATGCATATATTCTATAGTCAAAACAAACTGGAATTGCTTTTATTCTATAATCAAAATAAACTGGGAATGCAAATATACCACAGTCAAAACAAACTAGGAATGCATATATTCTATAGTCAAAATAATCTGGGAATACATATATTCTATAGTCAAAATAAACTGGGAATGCAAATATTCCACAGTCAAAACAAACTAGGAATGCATATATTCTATAGTCGAAATCATCTGGAAATACATATATTCTATAGTCAAAACCAACTAGGAATGCATATATACTATCGTCAAAACAAACTGGGAATACATATATTCTATAGTCAAAAGCCAACTAGCAATGCATATATTCCACATTCAAAATAAACTAGGAATGCATATATTCTATAGTCAAAACAAACTGGAAATGCATATATTATATCGTCGAAAGAAACTGGGAATACATATATTCCATAATCAAAACAAATGGGAATGTATATATTCTATATTCAAAATAAACTGGGAATGCATCTATTCCATAGTCAAACAAATGGGAATGTATATATTCTATATTTAAAATAAACTGGGAATACATATATCCTATAGTCAAAATAAACTGGGAATGCATATATTCTGTAGTCAAAATAAACTGGGAATACATATATTTTTTCGTCAAAACAAATTGGGAATGCATATATTCTATAGTCAAAATAAACTGGGAATACATATATTCTATAGTTACAACAAACTGGAAGTGCATATATTCTATAGTCAAAATATAATGGAAATGCAAATATTCTATAGTCAAAATAAACTGGGAATACATATATTCTATAGTTATAACAAACTGGGAATGCATATATTCTATAGTCATAACAAACTGGGAATGCATATATTCTATCGTCAAAACAAACTGGGAATACATATATTCTATAGTTATAACAAACTGGGAATGCATATATTCTATAGTCATAACAAACTGGGAATGCATATATTCTATCGTCAAAACAAACTGGAAATGCAAATATCCTGTAGTCAAAATAAACTGGGAATACATATATTCTATAGTTATAACAAACTGGAAGTGCATATATTCTATAGTCAAAATATACTGGAAATGCAAATATTCTATAGTCAAAATAAACTGGGAATACATATATTCTATAGTTATAACAAACTGGGAATGCATATATTCTATCGTCAAAATAAACTGGGAATGCAAATATTCTATAGTCAAAATAAACTGGGAATACATATATTCTATAGTCAAAATAAACTGGGAATGCAAATATCCTGTAGTCAAAATAAACTGGAAATACATATATTCTATAGTTATAACAAACTGGGAATGCATATATTCTATCGTCAAAATAAACTGGGAATGCAAATATCCTGTAGTCAAAATAAACTGGGAATACATATATTCTATAGTTATAACAAACTGGAAGTGCATATATTCTATAGTCAAAATATACTGGAAATGCAAATATTCTATAGTCAAAATAAACTGGGAATACATATATTCTATAGTTATAACAAACTGGGAATGCATATATTCTATCGTCAAAATAAACTGGGAATGCAAATATTCTATAGTCAAAATAAACTGGGAATACATATATTCTATAGTCAAAATAAACTGGGAATGCAAATATTCTATAGTCAAAATAAACTGGAAATGCATATATTCTATCGTCAAAATAAACTGGGAATATATATATTCTAACGTCAAAATAAACTGGGAATTCATGTATTTTACAGTCAAAATAAACTGGGAATGCATATATTCTATAGTCAAAACAAACTGGAATTGCTTTTATTCTATAATCAAAATAAACTGGGAATGCAAATATACCACAGTCAAAACAAACTAGGAATGCATATATTCTATAGTCAAAATAATCTGGGAATACATATATTCTATAGTCAAAATAAACTGGGAATGCAAATATTCCACAGTCAAAACAAACTAGGAATGCATATATTCTATAGTCGAAATCATCTGGAAATACATATATTCTATAGTCAAAACCAACTAGGAATGCATATATACTATCGTCAAAACAAACTGGGAATACATATATTCTATAGTCAAAAGCCAACTTGGAATGCATATATTCCACATTCAAAATAAACTAGGAATGCATATATTCTATAGTCAAAACAAACTGGAAATGCATATATTATATCGTCAAAAGAAACTGGGAATACATATATTCCATAATCAAAACAAATGGGAATGTATATATTCTATATTCAAAATAAACTGGGAATGCATCTATTCCATAGTCAAACAAATGGGAATGTATATATTCTATATTTAAAATAAACTGGGAATACATATATCCTATAGTCAAAATAAACTGGGAATGCATATATTCTGTAGTCAAAATAAACTGGGAATACATATATTTTTTCGTCAAAACAAATTGGGAATGCATATATTCTATAGTCAAAATAAACTGGGAATACATATATTCTATAGTTACAACAAACTGGAAGTGCATATATTCTATAGTCAAAATATAATGGAAATGCAAATATTCTATAGTCAAAATAAACTGGGAATACATATATTCTATAGTTATAACAAACTGGGAATTTATATATTATATAGTCATAACAAACTGGGAATGCATATATTCTATCGTCAAAACAAACTGGAAATGCATATATTCCATAGTCAAAATAAACTAGAGATACATATATTCCATAGTCGTAACAAACTGGGAATGCATATATTCTATCGTCAAAACAAACTGGGAATGCATATGCTCTATAGTCAAAATAAACTGGGAATACATATATTCTATAGTCAAAATAAACTGGGAATGCAAATATTCCACAGTCAAAACAAACTAGGAATGCATATATTCTATAGTCAAAATAATCTGGGAATACATATATTCTATAGTCAAAACCAACTAGGAATGCATATATTCCACAGTCAAAACAAACTAGGAATGCATATATTTTATAGTCAAAACAAACTGGAAATGCATATATTCTATCGTCAATACAAACTGGGAATACATATATTCTATAGTCAAACCAACTAGGAATGCATATATTATATAGTCAAAACAAACTAAAAGTGTTTATATTCTATAGTCAAAACAATCTGGAAATGCATATATTCTATCGTCAAAAGAAACTGGGAATACATATATTCCATAATCAAAACAAATGGGAATGTATATATTCTATATTCAAAATAAACTGGGAATGCATATATTCCATAGTCAAACAAATGGGAATGTATATATTCTATACTTAAAATAAACTGGGAATACATATATCCTATAGTCAAAATAAACTGGGAATACATATACTTTTTCGTCGTTACAAACTGGGAATGCATATATTCTATCTTCAAAATAAACTGGGAATGCAAATATCCTGTAGTCAAAACAAACTGGAAATGCATATATTCTCTCGTCAAAATAAACTGGGAATACATATATTCTATCGTCAAAATAAACTGGGAATGTAAATATCCTGTAGTCAAAATAAACTGGGAATGCAAATATCCTGTAGTCAAAACAAACTGGAAATGCATATATTCTGTAGTCAAAATAAACTGGGAATGCAAATATTCTATAGTTATAACAAACTGGGAATGCATATATTCTATCGTCAAAATAAACTGGGAATACATATATTTTTTCGTCGTTACAAACTGGGAATGCATATATTCTATCTTCAAAATAAACTGGGAATGCAAATATCCTGTAGTCAAAACAAACTGGAAATGCATATATTCTCTCGTCAAAATAAACTGGGAATACATATATTCTATCGTCAAAATAAACTGGGAATGTAAATATCCTGTAGTCAAAATAAACTGGGAATGCAAATATCCTGTAGTCAAAACAAACTGGAAATGCATATATTCTGTAGTCAAAATAAACTGGGAATGCAAATATTCTATAGTTATAACAAACTGGGAATGCGAATATTCTATCGTCAAAATAAACTGGGAATGCAAATATTCTATAGTCAAAATAAACTGGGAATGCAAATATCCTGTAGTCAAAATAAACTGGAAATACATATATTCTATAGTTATAACAAACTGGGAATGCATATATTCTATAGTCAAAATAAACTGGGAATGCAAATATCCTGTAGTCAAAACAAACTGGAAATGCATATATTCTATAGTCAAAATAAACTGGGAATGCAAATATTCTATAGTCAAAATAAACTGGGAATGCAAAAATCCTGTAGTCAAAATAAACTGGAAATGCATATATTCTATAGTCAAAATAAACTGGGAATGCAAATATCCTGTAGTCAAAATAAACTGGAAATACATATATTCTACAGTTATAACAAACTGGGAATGCATATATTCTATCATCAAAATAAACTGGGAATGCAAATATCCTGTAGTCAAAATAAACTGGGAATACATATATTCTATATTTATAACAAACTGGAAGTGCATATATTCTATAGTCAAAATATATTGCGAATGCAAATATTCTATAGTCAAAATAAACTGGGAATACATATATTCTATAGTTATAACAAACTGGGAATGCAAATAGTCTATAGTCAAAATAAACTGGGAATACATATATTCTATAGTCAAAAATAAACTGGAAATACATATATTCTATAGTTATAACAAACTGGGAATGCATATATTCTATAGTCAAAATAAACTAGGAATGCATATATTCTATAGTCAAAATAATCTGGGAATACATATATTCTATAGTCAAAATAAACTGGGAATGCAAATATTCCACAGTCAAAACAAACTAGGAATGCATATATTCTATAGTCGAAATCATCTGGAAATACATATATTCTATAGTCAAAACCAACTAGGAATGCATATATACTATCGTCAAAACAAACTGGGAATACATATATTCTATAGTCAAAAGCCAACTTGGAAGGCATATATTCCACATTCAAAATAAACTAGGAATGCATATATTCTATAGTCAAAACAAACTGGAAATGCATATATTATATCGTCAAAAGAAACTGGGAATACATATATTCCATAATCAAAACAAATGGGAATGTATATATTCTATATTCAAAATAAACTGGGAATGCATCTATTCCATAGTCAAACAAATGGGAATGTATATATTCTATATTTAAAATAAACTGGGAATACATATATCCTATAGTCAAAATAAACTGGGAATGCATATATTCTGTAGTCAAAATAAACTGGGAATACATATATTTTTTCGTCAAAACAAATTGGGAATGCATATATTCTATAGTCAAAATAAACTGGGAATACATATATTCTATAGTTACAACAAACTGGAAGTGCATATATTCTATAGTCAAAATATAATGGAAATGCAAATATTATATAGTCAAAATAAACTGGGAATACATATATTCTATAGTTATAACAAACTGGGAATTTATATATTATATAGTCATAACAAACTGGGAATGCATATATTCTATCGTCAAAACAAACTGGAAATGCATATATTCCATAGTCAAAATAAACTAGAGATACATATATTCCATAGTCGTAACAAACTGGGAATGCATATATTCTATCGTCAAAACAAACTGGGAATGCATATGCTCTATAGTCAAAATAAACTGGGAATACATATATTCTATAGTCAAAATAAACTGGGAATGCAAATATTCCACAGTCAAAACAAACTAGGAATGCATATATTCTATAGTCAAAATAATCTGGGAATACATATATTCTATAGTCAAAACCAACTAGGAATGCATATATTCCACAGTCAAAACAAACTAGGAATGCATATATTTTATAGTCAAAACAAACTGGAAATGCATATATTCTATCGTCAATACAAACTGGGAATACATATATTCTATAGTCAAACCAACTAGGAATGCATATATTATATAGTCAAAACAAACTAAAAGTGTTTATATTCTATAGTCAAAACAATCTGGAAATGCATATATTCTATCGTCAAAAGAAACTGGGAATACATATATTCCATAATCAAAACAAATGGGAATGTATATATTCTATATTCAAAATAAACTGGGAATGCATATATTCCATAGTCAAACAAATGGGAATGTATATATTCTATACTTAAAATAAACTGGGAATACATATATCCTATAGTCAAAATAAACTGGGAATACATATATTTTTTCGTCGTTACAAACTGGGAATGCATATATTCTATCTTCAAAATAAACTGGGAATGCAAATATCCTGTAGTCAAAACAAACTGGAAATGCATATATTCTCTCGTCAAAATAAACTGGGAATACATATATTCTATCGTCAAAATAAACTGGGAATGTAAATATCCTGTAGTCAAAATAAACTGGGAATGCAAATATCCTGTAGTCAAAACAAACTGGAAATGCATATATTCTGTAGTCAAAATAAACTGGGAATGCAAATATTCTATAGTTATAACAAACTGGGAATGCATATATTCTATCGTCAAAATAAACTGGGAATGCAAATATTCTATAGTCAAAATAAACTGGGAATGCAAATATCCTGTAGTCAAAATAAACTGGAAATACATATATTCTATAGTTATAACAAACTGGGAATGCATATATTCTATAGTCAAAATAAACTGGGAATGCAAATATCCTGTAGTCAAAACAAACTGGAAATGCATATATTCTATAGTCAAAATAAACTGGGAATGCAAATATTCTATAGTCAAAATAAACTGGGAATGCAAAAATCCTGTAGTCAAAATAAACTGGAAATGCATATATTCTATAGTCAAAATAAACTGGGAATGCAAATATCCTGTAGTCAAAATAAACTGGAAATACATATATTCTACAGTTATAACAAACTGGGAATGCATATATTCTATCATCAAAATAAACTGGGAATGCAAATATCCTGTAGTCAAAATAAACTGGGAATACATATATTCTATATTTATAACAAACTGGAAGTGCATATATTCTATAGTCAAAATATATTGCGAATGCAAATATTCTATAGTCAAAATAAACTGGGAATACATATATTCTATAGTTATAACAAACTGGGAATGCAAATAGTCTATAGTCAAAATAAACTGGGAATACATATATTCTATAGTCAAAAATAAACTGGAAATACATATATTCTATAGTTATAACAAACTGGGAATGCATATATTCTATAGTCAAAATAAACTGGGAATGCAAATATTCTATACTCAAAATAAACTGGGAATGCAAATATTCTATAGTCAAAAAAAAACTGGGAATACATATATTCTATAGTCAAAATGAACTGGGAATACATATATTCTATAGTTATAACAAACTGGGACTGCATATATTCTATCGTCAAAATAAACTGAGAATACATATATTCTATAGTCAAAACAAACTGGGAATGCAAATATTCTATAGTCAAAATAAACTGGGAATACATATATTCTATAGTCAAAATAAACTGGAAATGCATATATTCTATCGTCAAAACAAACTGGGAATGCATATATTCCATTGTCAAAACAAACTGGAATTTCATATATTCTTTAGTCAAAACAAACTGGAAATGTATATATTCTATAGTCAGATCAAACTGGGAATGCATATATTCTATAGTCAAAATAAACTGGGAATGCAAATATTCTTTAGTCAAAATATACTGGGAATACATATATTCTACAGTCAAAAAATTGGGAATGCATATATTCTATGTTCTATAGACAAATCAAACTGCCATTCAGTTCCTTAATCAAGTCAAATACCCTAAAATGGTACACTGAAGTATTGTGATGTCATACATTGAGACATAGTACATTTATATATGTCAATAATGTAGCACATATTTTATGTTATCCACCTAATGACGTCAAATATTGAGACATAGTACATTTATATATGTAAATAATGTAGCACATATTTTATGTTATCCACCTAATGACGTCAAATATTGAGACATAGTACATTTATATATGTAATAATGTTGCACATATTTTATGTTATCCACTTAATGACGTCAAATATTGAGACATAGTATATTTATATTTGTAAATAATGTAGCACATATTTTATGTTTTCCACTTAATGACGTCATATATTGAGACATAGTACCTTTATATATGTAATAATGTAGCACATAGTTTATGTTATCCACCTAATGACGTCAAATATTGAGACATAGTACATTTATATATGTAATAATGTTGCACATATTTTATGTTATCCACTTTATGACGTCAAATATTGAGACATAGTATATTTATATTTGTAAATAATGTAGCACATATTTTATGTTATCTTCTTAATGACTTCAAATATTGAGACATAGTACATTTATATATGTAAATAATGTAGCACATATTTTATGTTATCCACTTAATCACGTCATGTATTGTGTTTTATTTTGAAACCACGGCAGACACTTATGTTCTGTATAAACTATCAAATTATGGAATGTTGTACATCGAATGTTTAACATATCACACATTTCTGTTTTACACTGAATTATTTGTCAGTACAAATAATACATTCTATTATGACAAATAAATACCTAGACGAATCACTGATGAATGTTTGTCATATCTGTTATAATTCAATAAACAATGTCATCGCACTTTGACCGCAACATTAATGTCAGCGCAGTTGAGGTCAGCGAAGAATTTACCAAAATTCCATACAGTGGCGGAAATATCATGTCTTGTTATTGAAGGATACAAAGCTGGAGGAGATGTCCCCCAAAAGATGGAAAAATTGACCCCTAAAGGTCAGATATGTTGACACTCTGTGTGGTATGATTGTGAGCAATAAACTGTTTGTAAATAACTATGACAACAGTTTGTTCCAGCCTCCAGGATGTGTGACCTCAGGGGTCACGCACAACGGATATTGCATTGGCGCAAATAAAATAAACAAGTGTTAACAAAAGTACAATCATGTTTTCAAAATCTTTTGAAACAAATAAATTTATGCTTTATGACACAAATAAAATAATCTTTAGCACAGCTTAAATAATGTGTTTATATTGTTTTTAACATGAATTTGGTACGCTAATGAAATATACAAACTTTTTAAAGATACATTATCATCATATTCCCAATAACTGTGAATGCGAGCGTGGTGAGTTAAGTGCGAGTTACGCGTGAAATCGAACTTAAAAGCAGGACAAACAAACGCTACAGTGACGTCACGTCTTGGGATTCAACAAACACAAAAATAATTTTCAGGCATAATAATATGCTATACACATTTGTGGTCAATTTTGATGGAGTAAGAATTTCTCAACACTATATTTCACTCTGAAAGATCGGCGTTTCGACATTGACCTATAAGGACAAATTCAAATCGAATTGTTGCGGCTCTGAACGCATTACGCGAAATCTCACAGTTAAAATCACTTGTTTATTGAATGCTACAATGGACATATATATATATATATTACATTGATTGGTATATATATATATATATATATATATATATATATATATATATATATATATATATATATATATATATATATATATATATATATATATATATATATATATATATTGATTGGTATTATGATCCATTCTCTCAACAAGCACCACCGAATTTTCAGACTTCGTTTGACCGTAAATTTATATCAAAAGTCATCTCATCGGAAAGAGAACAGCCATGAAACATACATGGGACATATGAGGGCACTTACAGTGAAGAATAGATATATATATATATATATATATATATATATATATATATATATATATATATATATATATATATATATATATATATATTGATTGGTATTATGATCCATTCTCTCAACAAGCACCACCGAATTTTCAGACTTCGTTTGACCGTAAATTTATATCAAAAGTCATCACATCGGAAAGAGAACAGCCATGAAACATACATGGGACATATGAGGGCACTTACAGTGAAGAATAGATTTTTAAGTAGTCAATAATATTTGTTTTTGCAAATTGTTAACTAAATGTTCATTGTGAATCGAAAATACAAGATAATGATACAAGATAATACAAGATAGTCATAAAAATTGCGTTTTTATTTACTGTTTGAAAAGGAACGGGTGATTTACTGATAATATGAAGAACCATCTTATCACAGATTTGCAATAAGAGGTATATGTGACGTAATATGAACACTTACATACAAACAGACGAACACGTGGGCGGTCAAAGATCAATCAGTAATATATGCAGATCATTGTTCACTTTCTCACCGAACCTTAAACCAGTTAGGAGAATAACATTGTAATATATTTCCACAACATGCAAAACATAATGAACAGGAAAAATATAATGGTAGGTATGACATAACAGATACTGGTTTGTGAACGTGATTGGTTTGTTTACTCGAATTGAACTAGGTACTTACATTAAAGCAGGCCCGGGGCATCTGGATAAGTCATGTATTTAATTGTGTAATAAGTCTTATTCGTGTGATACCGAAACGGCGACATACAAAATAAATGTTGATGAAAGGTTCTGTAAAAAGTGCAATACTGATAACGTTGAGGGTAAATTTCACTTCCTGGTTGACTGTTCACAACATTAAGAAGCAAAAATAAGGTTATTTAAGTCAATACAAATCTAAGAATCACAATTCAGACAATGAGGAAAGGTGTTGGTATACTATGGATAACGCCCGTAAAAACGAAAGTGCTATTTTCTGATATAATTTCATCTACATTTATTTATCATAACTAATTACGTAAAGTTCCTTTTTTTAAACATCATTTTATTAGATTTTTATTAGATGGTAAGTTTCATGGCAAAGTCAAACATGTAAAAAAGAAAGAAGATATTTTTGTCCAATGAAAAACCAATTTAATTGAAAAAATAAATTCACAGGCGTTTCAATAGACGTTTCAAAAACAAGGCTGCGTCAAATATACACTTGTGATATTATAATTTATATATTTAACTAATTTATTGTTAATTGATATCCACCTTATTATTCTGATATTAAATAATCTGTCTTATTAATTTTCACGCGTTGTATCCATATAAAACTGTAGGGGTCCATGTGCACAACGATAACTTCTTTACATGTGATTACTTCGCGTTGTTACCAGCGTATTCCATATTGCCGTCATTGTCTTTACTCCTTTAGTGTACAGGAAAGCAGAAGACTTAAAACACTTCGGATATAGCGTTTAGAGAGGCTCTTCAGTCCCGACGTTATTCGCGCTTTGTCTGTCGCGTCGTGCAGTGTTTGATCTCCATGTGGACCTTTCTTCTTATCCGACAGAAACCATTTGATCTCTGTTTTACCTGTTATTCAAAGCAAACTGATATTATCTGCTTGACCAAGCTGTATTACATAAGCTTAACGGTCGAGACAATAACGCATAAAAAGCATTAGTATGTAGTTTCATCTAAGTAATTCTCGTTTTCAGGTTAATTGAATATAGAGATAAGTATGTCATCATTCCAAGCCAAACCAAGTACGTGTATGTTTATATTTGGCCTTGATAGAAGGTTATAACATCCATACTAGCACGTGACTTATCCTTTTTATATATAAAGATGCATACATGGTGACAAACGCAGATCCAAGGATGCCTGTTACACGTATGAAAGCAGAGCTCAAATGGCAAAGGGAATATGTGTCATTATAGATTCTTCAAAAGGTGACAGACTAATGAAAATTCTCATCGCCTTCAATTTACAAATAATTACAAAAGGGAGAAAACGTTCACGTCTTTCAATAACAGTTGTGCCGTTGGATACGACACAATAGCAATGGGAAGAGCGACGAAAACGTGATCAATATATAGTAATAATACGTCTTTCATATTGCATTGAACGAAATACATGTCCACATTACCCAGACAAGTGTGTTTAAATGGTACGTTTGAAACAAAGACGCAATATCTATGTTTAGACTTGCCCAATAATGTAGTCATATAAATGTTATAATGATACCCATCTGTGTATACAACTGTATGTTTAGAGAGCTACCCCCAAACAGACGATGTTGTCATATTGATGCATTGCTTTGTTATTTGTTCAAATGCGACTTTGGGGAACCTTGATTGTGACCCACAGGTGCTTGTGTTCGACTGGGTCTGGTTGACGCCAGGATGGCACATTCAATTGTCATAATGCCATTATGATAGAAAGATTTCCACATAGCTATGTCGTGTATGTAAACTGGAATACTGTCTCTGTAACAAAAATATACTATATGCCAACTCCTAACTACACATACACAAGTCAGGAAAGACAATAGTGACATTTAATGCACGGAACTGTCGCTTGGCACAGCGAATATTTAAAAAAAAACAGAAAGAATGTGCTTGCACAAGATGGATTATTAAAGTGTCCATTTCATATAATTTCTCATTTCGTATAATGTGCATATTGTGGTATTTTATTTGTTTCTGTACTTATACCCCCCCCCCAAATGCACGACACGATTTGGTAACAGCTACGTCAAAAATACTGCACTACACGATATGCGCATGTCACTGAGACGAAAAAATAGAAATACTTAAAATAAATCTTTTTCTATGATATCATATACAATCAGACAATTTAAAGTTTAAGTATATACTAGTACTATAAATTCTCGTTATAAATTACCTTACAATGGTGATGTTAACCCATCATCTGAATCGGACACAAAAAGGACTCCAAACCTTGCCTTCTACACACATACACTTCAACAAACAATAAACAATATAATATGCATGACGATGAGAAATATCAACTGACGCGTGACAGTATGGGACCTTATTAATGAAACATTTTTTTCTGTACAAGACTCGAATATCTATATGTCACTGAAAGCAACTTTCGAACGTTTAAAAAAATCGTAGTCTGTCTAGAACAGATAAAAATCAGACGATTCCTATCAAGGTCATTTTTTCTTCGTTCTTCGCGCGGTGGTCGTCGCGCAGTGCGTGTTCGAATTTCATGTAAATAAACAATGTATTTTACACGCGTTGTATACGTCGCTACGAGTCCCATATCGAACAGAACGCGGCACGACGACTGCCGTCCTTTAAGTGTTTGGTTGTTATTATGTATAAATTATTGTAACGGAGACATCAGAAATTAGAAGTGAATGCCTTTGTTTACATATGTTGAGAATCTAGACTTATAACTTAATTATAAAATTAAACTTATCTTATATGGCAACCATTATGCATGTTATAGGGTGTAATCGGAATTGACAGGTAGGCCTCTTTGATTTAGCAGTTTTAATGACGAATTCAATAGAACTGTACAAACACAACTCTGATTCTGCCTCAAGTCACGCGACATGTTTTAACAAATATAAATTTATAATTACTATAATATCTCTATGGTCATATAAATAACATTATGGCTTCATATAATTTGCAACCACTTAACGATTTGATACACTATGTACTCTGTCTATATATCTTCAAAGTGCAATACTTATGATAGTGAAAACAACATAAAAAACATAAAAACTTGCGAAAAAAAATATCAGTTGACAAAATGGATAAATTTCTCTAAAATAATAGGGTATTTGACATTACAGCACAAGTCTTTTAAAACATTCATATACAATGTATTTGAAAGGGGGGAAGAAATACACTGGAATATTTGTCCAAGCTTGATAATTAACCACATAATCTATAATTACTCAAATTAACTAGTTTTCTTGTAACCGTTGAACAAATTACTTCAGTATAATACACTGCACAACTGGCCCGGCCCTACTAAGAAAGATAAGTCTTTTCGCACGATTTGAACAGTGCCCTCTATAGCTACATCTGAAATACTTCTCCAACTGTTACCACAGGTGGCTACATGGCCACGTGAATCCCAGTAATATAATATAGGCAATGAATAATACTCGTATATTAAAGAGCGGTGGTCGTCGCGCCGCGCATGTGCGACATTTGTGTTGATAAACATTGTTTTTTCCACAATCGTATGCGTTCTTCTAATGGAATCACGTGTACGTGTTTTGACCAAGGCGCAACGTACACTAATTACCGCTGGAGACTTTCCAATTGGTTTACGCAACAGTCAAAGTCGCGTTGTGTCGTCACCGTAAGCGCTTTGTAGTTAACGGACAGTACGTCTCAAAAAACAAAAACAAAATATTTTTTCGACAGCTGTGGCGTTCATTCTGCGTGGTAAGTGTTGATTTCCATCACCTTGTATATATTTTGTGTATTCTAAATTACTATATGCAGATATTAATCTTGTTTCAAAACTTTATTTGAATAAATATTTATTACAATCGTATTATTTACCAAAAGGAAATACAATAAAATTAATTGCCAACTTTTTATTTTATATATAGGAGTTGTGCATATTACTAGCACCATCTATACCGGAGCGATCTCTCAGTATTGAGAAGAAAATGTTATCAACTCTTTGGGTTCTTGGAAATCAAGAAAGTTATAGAGGTGTAGCCGATAGATTCGGAATCGGCAAAAGTTCTTTACATTATGTAGTAATGACCGTTTGTCAAGCCCTTGTTGCAAAGCAAAGTGATTATATTTGTTGGCCAAAGGGCATTGAAGTGCAACAGATATGTGAAAGTTTTCGTCAGAAGACAGGATTTCCAGGCGTAATTGGTGCTGTTGATGGAACCCACATATACATACCTGGCCCATCACACCACAGAAATTCATACATAAATCGAAAAGGGTTCCCCAGTATCCAACTGCAGGCCGTATGCGACAGCAATCTGAGATTCACGGATGTTTACACTGGGTGGCCAGGCTCAGTTAATGATGCCAGAGTTTTTAAGAATAGTCCAGTGCGCAACGTGCTGCATAACGAACTACCACCTAACTTACATCTACTTGGTGATTCTGCGTATGCATTATCAACGTATGTTCTCACGCCATATAGAGATAACGGACATTTAAATGCAGTAGAAAAACAGTTTAATAAATACCATTCGTCCACACGTGTTGACATCGAAAGGGCGTTCGTTTAAAATACCTCGACATGTATTTGCTGACAGAAATTCCCACTGTCATTGTAGCTGCATGTGTATTGCATAACATTGGATTAATTTATGAAGATATTGATGAGGATTTAGATGGACTTGTATATGATAATAATGATGGCGACAACAACGATTACTACTTGGAAAATAACAATCAGGAAGCAGCAAGGGCAAAGCGACTGGAAATTGCGAATTTGTTGTTATGGGAAATTGTAAATCGTAGTGGAGGGGCTTAGTTATAACGTTATAAAGAAATAGAATTGAATCAAATAATTCGAGTAATAATTATATTAGAGAATGTGATTCAATTAAATCGACTGGGTATAATTATAAAATTTTTACAATAGTAAATGTAATTTTTACGTAATTATTAAAAAAATATTCATTGTTACGACAATCCTTTGGCAAGGTACATATTTATACCCATGCATGAATAAGACAACACACCATGTATTAATAACAATTAACAATTTGTATTTAAATATACAGAAATTAATTTGTATTAAAATGTGAGATTACAGATAATTTAATTTAAAGTTTAATATTTAAAGTAACATTAAATTAGCAAACATTATTTTTTCGCCAACAATTCAGAAAAATCTTTTAAAATATCGTTGCGCTGTTTCGCAACTTCAATAGCTTCTTTCTGCAATTTTGCTAAGTGATCAAACTGAATTTTCTGTTCTTCGGCGTAATCAATAAACCATGCAGGAGGAGTATCATCCGTCTTATTTGTTTTTCTTTTCTTCTTCCCATCTTTAGATACAACTTCATAATGGTCATTCGTTGTTTCATTCTTGTGCTTTTCAACTACCGAAAGATGATGGTTATAAAGAGACAGACGTAATGTTTTAACTATTTGCATGTTCTTATCATATACTAATATAATTCTTTAAATCTTGGCTATTTACTCATTTTCATTGGATGTGAATATTTGTACTACTTTTTTGGTAAGCTTAGCTTAGCTAAAGGGTATATATTATATGAATTATCAATTTTATTCCTAACAATTCAGAACCTGAAATGGACTGATATCAAATTAATAATGAAGTACACACCTTGTGGGAGAGAAGAAATTGTATTTGTCGTCCATAGATTCAAAAAACTTCCACCTCCTTCGACCTCTTCCCGATTCATCATTCCCATCAACTATTAATTTATATCTGTAAAAAGGCCACGATTTAGCTAAGTTTTGATCACATATTCTAAAGAAAAATCTACGATCATACAATAGCCATGGTATAATCAATCATAAGAAAAACAATGGTAGTCCTACCGATATTTTAAAGATCTCATCTTATCACATATATCAAATGAATATGCGTATCCATGTTTCGTCAGTTCATCAGCAATTTGCTTCCACACATCCATTTTTTTGATCACAGGAGATTGAAACATTTCCTGCTTCTCTCTGTAAGTCTCAATTAGCAGTAGTGTGGAACTGTGTGTCCACACATTTGATGGCACTGTTGTTTTTAAAATAATTATATTCATAATTACAGATATTCATGTGCCATTCAACTAAAAATTTTAACACACACTGTATATCATAGTTTAGTAACTGGATGTACTTTGTAATTAATAATATTATCAAAGCATGCATGAATTGAATTTTCTTTATTGTAAAGTTACAACGTATTATCTAAATACTAGTAATATACAATTCGAATGTATGTGTCATTTGATCTAGTAAATAAACTACATATATGCAACATTACATCACATGCCTGCTACATTTATTTGCAAAAATACACTAATCTACCATCTGCTACACTATATCTACAACATTTATAATGGGGGCAATCGCCATAAAATAAACAATTTCTGTCTAAATAGTTGCTAGTCTGTAATCACAAAATGATGAATGATTTTTCTGCTTGATTATTTTGTAAATTGTAGGACACTGACAGGTTTGTAGAAAGTTAGCATGCCCAATGAAATATTGCAGGTATCTAAGTAACTAAAAGCCTGGTTATATTGTGTCTGTTGCATGCTAATTGTTATTGTATTTATGCAATATTAATCTTCCAGCTTCCGCTACTGCTTCCTGCAATGCCTACAGTCTAAGACCTGTTAAATAAATTGAGATATGCAACCATTCATCCACTGCCTGTACATAAATCTATATCTTGCTACACTACATATATTGCCTTCAAAATAAACTGACATGTATACATTGATCCACAACCTGCTACACTTCTGCCAAATGATCTGAAATAGGTAACAGTAAATCTTCCTGCAACACTACATCTATGTTTTATTGCCTTTTATATGAGCATGTTTATTTGCAGCATTTTATGAATAATAAGTAGATCCAGTTAACATATTTAAATATGTTTATAGGTAAATTGGCGGTTATCAGATACCTATAATCTATGCCTGCAATACCATACACTTTTTCTATTTAACTTGTCATAAACATTTTATTTCATACAAAAATACACTAATAAATTGATGGTCTATAGTCATATAAATAGTCAATTGTAACAATTTATTTTTCTTTATTATAAATGTTATACAATATATTATAAAAAAATGAATACAACTCAAATGACTTAAACATAAAGAAAGTACCAGGGTATGTGCTATTTGAAAAAAACTACAATTGCATCTAAAACCTACTTAAATGCTTATATTGCCTGCTAAATAAATTTGAGATATATACAACATTATTCTGCTGACTACTACAATGCATCTACAACCTGCTACACTGAGTCTACAATCTGCTACACTGCAACTACTTTCTGCTATAATGAACTTGTATATATATATGTAACATTAATCTGCTGATTACTACAATGCATCTACAACCTGCTACACTGAGTCTACAATCTGCTACACTGCAACTACTTTCTGCTATAATGAACTTGTATATATATATGTAACATTAATCTGCTGATTACTACAATGCATCTACAGCTTGCTACACTGAGTATACAATCTGCTACACTGCAACTACTTTCTGCTATAATGAACTTGTATATATATGTAACATTAATCTGCTGATTACTACAATGCATCTACAGCTTGCTACACTGAGTATACAATCTGCTACACTGCAACTACTTTCTGCTATAATGAACTTGTATATATATGTAACATTAATCTGCTGATTACTACAATGCATCTACAGCTTGCTACACTGAGTATACAATCTGCTACACTGCAACTACTTTCTGCTATAATGAACTTGTATATATATGTAACATTAATCTGCTGATTACTACAATGCATCTACAGCTTGCTACACTGAGTATACAACCTGCTACACTGCAACTACTTGTCACCTTTTAACAGTTAGCAGAAATTCCTACCCAGAAGTAGCCATTTTATGATGACATTGAAAGACAGTGTGGAAGCATTGTATGTAAGTAACCACACTAGTACAGTACAAAAATATGCTTAAAGTCCACATTGGCCACAAATTGTAGTTCATCACACAGAATTTTGTTTTGACATTGTTTAGTATGAGTGACAGCTTTTAAATCAAATTAAAATTTGATGAAACTTCTAATGTGAGGAAATTTTGATCTGATATACACCATGATATATAGATCTTGCCATAACATGGGTTACATGGTATATGGGTAAACATGGAAATTCTAAATTCTTGAGTGCTTATTAGCCAATTCAAAACAGCTATGGTTCAAGAACTAACTTACCATTCCTAACCACAGAATTATACGTAACTCCATCAACCATTAGAGTTATTTGATTCCCATCTGAAAGATATAGCGTTACTTCTTTTAAGCTGTAAATACGAATAAAATTACTATAATTTATTGAAATAAATTATATGACTGATTTGTACTCTAAAGTTTAAAAAATATTAATAACAAACTAAAATCAAAATTTTTTAATAAGTAACTAAATTTGAAGCCTCATTAAAATTACATAATAAAGGGCTTATCACCTACATTTATTAAATATTTATTTCTCTATCTTGAAATTATGTAAATGTAGTAAATTCACTTTTTGAGTAAATTAAAAAATAAAATAAAACTACACTTACGTAAAGAAAAATTGTATAGACAAATTTAATTCAAATTATGAAAAACTACCACAGTGAGACAATAAACAATAAAATTGCACAAACTGACATAAAAAAATTGAAGCACGACATATAGTGAGAGCGTCGTCTGCCGATCGGTTCAACGATTTTTTTTAAGAAATACATAGATTTAGACATTAAAATATCATGTACTCTAGTACATGATATTAGAAGTAATAGAAGTAATGAATACAACAAGTCTAAACATGTTTGTATTTAGTGATAATACGCCAAAACAACAAATTGTCCTTGATATACATACAAAATATTAAAAAAACACGATAAGCACAATACCTGTCCGCCATCTTCGTTTCCTACGCGAGTCACCTCTGGGCTGCGTTAGCTAACGCTCCCTAACGCCCTGGAAAAACGCATCGTTCAGTTACCTAACGCTCGTGGCGCTAGCGAACGTTCGCCTTCGCTGGTTCCCTGCGTCCTTTGCGAATGGCAGGCAGGACGCAGGTCATTGACGCTGCAGTTCGGTGTCTTCTACACCGATCTGACGCATATCGCGCTAGGTGTGCTGGGAGTTTGTTCGAAATTTCGAACGTTTCGAAGTCAATTGTCGATTGCCACGTATTTTATGGATATATTAAATCGTTTCAGAGATCTGTTTACTAAACATTATTTAGTAAACAGATCTCTGAAACGATTTAATATATCCATAAAATACGTGGCAATGATAAATGAAACTTAGAAAACTTGTAAGAACAAACTGGGCCCAAATTGCGCAAATTGCAATAAGTTTACGCTGATAGAGTCTGGTTCGGATGGACTTTTACGCGTGATTTTATTGCGCTCAAGGACGTTCTATTTTCGAACTAGTTGAAACCGGAAATAACGCAACTACTTTCGAACTTCAAACTCAAATTTGATTATCGTTATTATGTGTTAGTTTCTGTTGTTTCAAAGATTGAATTATGTATGACAATAATATTTCACTCTATAAACAATATTTCACTAAAATATGTAATTCAAAGGCAACCCAAATTGTAAAAAGCAATATCAAGTTCCGCGTATAAACACTGTTGTACCTTGGGTAGACCTCTCTTAGGTTTGTTCATTTCATGTTGATGTCTTCAATTCTCTAATTTGGTGAATATTTTAGTCATTTTTGGTAAAAAGTGATATTTTCGACTTCTTGTTAAAAACCGCAAGTGCAATTGCTTTGATATTGCATATATAGGTACTACATGTGGACCACTCTCAAATTTGTTCATTTCATAATGATATCTTTAATTCTCTAATTTTGATGAATATTTTTGTAATTTTTGGTAAAAAGTGATATTTTCGACTTCTTGTTGAAAACCGCAAGTCCAATTGCTTTGATATATTATACATATAGGTACTACATGTGGACCTCTCTCAGATTTGTTCATTTTCTAATGATATCTTCTGTTCTTTAATTGCCATGTGCATTGCTAACAGCGGAGCTATCTCAGCCGACAGGCTGCTTGTTTATTACATCAGTATATTTACCTTAAGCCAAACTCTAATAATATTTATATATCTATGTTGCCTTGGTCATAAATCATTGTTCTCATCAAGGACAATAAGTTGTAAACACTGCATTCTTTGAAGTCAAGTGATTGATTAAAGTAATGATCCCGAATTCTGTTCTAAGTCAACAGTGGAGCTTATCATATGAGTGATTATTCATCATCGTCCGCGCCAACTTTTTACTTTTTTGACTACAAGCCTGATTGCTTTGATACTTGGTGTATATGTACCTTGGGTGGACTTCACTAAGATTTGTTCATTTCATGATATCTTCAATTCTCTACTTTACATGAATATTTTTGTCATTTTTGGTAAAAAGTGATATTCTTGATTTCTTGTTAAAAAATGTTATGGCTTTGATATACACCCCAGGCTTAAAATACGTGGAAATCGACGATTGACTTCGAAACGTTCGAAATTTCGAACACATTCCCGGCACACCTAGCGCGATATGCGTCAGATCGGTGTAGAAGACGCCGAACTGCAGCGTCAATGTCAAAGTCGCCATCTCCCCATATCTCACGCATGCACGAGCGACGACCACCGACCTTTAATTTTCAATGTAAACACAAAAAATGCCACCCAAATGGTATTAGCTTATTCTATATATCTAGCTATGTTCACAGTTCAATAAATAAGACCAAACACATATGCCTGTAAGGTAGGTTACAACATACTCTCATAATGTATGCACAAACACCGAACTCGGAACAGCTGTTTTACTACACAAAGTAATTCCCATCAACAGCTTGCTATCCTCACATCCTGGACCGCGTGTCTATGAGTGAAACAGTTGCAAATGTTATCATTGTGTCTGTCGCATACGACTTATTTACCACTTCCGTGTCACTGAGAATGTTCTAGAACCGTACTGTGTCTGGGTGGAATATTCTAGATTTTTTTTAGAAAATGGTTGAATAGGTAATAGAACACTGTAGGAGGCAATAGAAGGTAATGGAACATTCTAGAAATTGGTAGTAAGTTCCAGACTCATTATGTATGCTGATGTAATGGTATATTTATAGACAGTGTGGGTATATATAGGGGAGTTGTTCAGCACTGAGTTCAGATCGAAGATCTCGTTGAAATGTATTGGAGTTTAAGTATCTAGTTATTGGAGTAGCGGAGTTTTACCGCGTTATTGTACTTGATGTTTGCAGAGTATAATAATACCAGTACCAGTTGAAACCTCATCTGTTGACTCCGTGTTCGTATGTTATCATCGCCGCCAGGGAAGTCTTTCTGTTACTGTTGCCATTTTGGTATTTGAACCATCACACCTGTACTATACCAATTACGGTAATATTACGTTGCGTGTGACAGTGTCTAGAAAAACCTCTAATTCTGCACCTACAGTTACTATATTTCTTTACTATACTATATTTCTTTACAGGCGTTCGGTATCAGAAACTGTCTGAAACATACCATCTGCGCGGTAAGGCTAAAACACAGGGAATTTGGCTAAAATAAACATTTTCTTGAAATGCAGTCGTAAATTTGTCAAACAGGTAAAGTTTATTTCTGGCATCTGCTTACAGCGACCACAGCAGCTTCGACCACTGCCTCAAATAACTCTACCCACAGTCTCATCACTTACTACACTGAAACTTACAGGCCAGATGCTTTACAGTTAATAGCGAGAAAACTATGGCCGGACCATGGCTTGTCTTAGTTAATCTGAGAAATCACCAGATATAACACGCTGACTGATTTGCTACTCACGCTGTCAATCAATTGGTCGGCATTTAATGCTTATAACAATTCAGTTTTGACAGTGCCTCATTAGAATTCAATTGAATTAGTTATATTATTAGGTGAGGTATTTACTTTTTTTTTCACTCAGAATTAAATTTTCATAAAAACACAACAGACAGTTATTAATGAAAAAAATACTTCACATCAATTTTATTTTTTTCTGAACCTTATGAATTAATGATAAGTTTAATGTGATCTTCACACTGAAAGAGTTGTTTTATGACATATTGCAGCAAACTCTGCGATAGTCATTCTACTATGGATATTGATTTGAATTTTAAAATACCAAAAATACATGTAAAAAATGCAATATTTTCATTATACAGTTATTATTGCAAAGTCTGCATTTAAAGTACTTTTACGCAATAAATGTTGATGCCATTTACATGTGAATATATCCACACTATATCTACACTTTATATACTTTACCTATTTTTTTGTACACTTCATTAATCAACTAATTAATTATAATGTAGTTTTTTTTTTTTATTATCAAATCTAGTATTAATTTTTTTTATAAACAATTCAGTTGTATTCAACCTCTGGTTATTCAATGGGTCAGGTTTTGATTCTTATTTCAATAATGACATTTTTCATCAAAGGGAGATTAATTCTATATTGCTAGTATGGGAATACATGTATCAATAATTTAACTTTATTTTTATAGTTAATCCCACCAGTCAGCTTTAAAGAGTCCATAACTTGTGTAGTTTAATTCGTAGGTTTACTTCATCATTCAGTGAACATGAACTAAAAAATTGTCATTGTTTTAATGACCTAGTTTTCACATATTTTTCTGAATGTAATTATACGAGATTACAGAAATCTTAAGATTGTCTTCAAATGTGAGCTACACAAATAAGAGAAAGTTATGTTTTTGTGAAAGAAAGAAAAGAGCAATTGACATCTTCTTATCAGCTATGTTTGTAGGGGAGTAGCAAGGTTATGGCCGAGCTAACATTGAAGGTTGCAATAACTACTCTTACCAGTATATTCTCAATGCTGTGACTTGACGGTTATAGGGCAGAGCAGCATACCAACTCCATCAATGGTGGAATTTGTGGAGTTTTTCCAAGCAGATGCTGATACAAATGACCATTCCAATTGACCTTGTCCTTGTCAATTTGATAGAAGAGATGTTTTTGGATACAGATGACATATACAGGTATGTCCAGGGCAATAGCTGAAGCTATTAAATCCTGGAGTTGATTTACAGCTGATAAGAGTATAGCCTCTTTGCACTTAATGAACTATTGTTGGTTCTGTAGTTGATTTTCCAAACACTGAGCCATGTTCAGCCATGTGACGAGTGATGCAGAATGAGGTTTAGCAGGAATAATGGAGGTTTTTCTAGGCCGAGATTCCATCAATGTAGTTCACTCTGTGAAGTTGGTGCACATGTTCAAAAACAAGAGCTATACAAATTATGCATTGTACATGACACCTGTCATCCTGCATATCACTGACAGGGGCTATCCATCCCTGGTTTGTTTTCAGTGTTTTCCTTTCCCAGTTACTATTTTATTATATCTCATAGTTGGGACACTATGTTAGGTGTTACTGCCCTGAATCAATGTAGACCTGGAGCAGTAGTAGTTAAAATGTGGTTTCTCATACACTCTTCAAAACCCTGGATGCCCTGACCCAGGATCCCGCTACTGGATGCAGTTAAATGCCAGGTATCCTACAACAAACATGCAGCAATAAGATCTACAATATGACCATTGGCTAATAAAATTTGATGAAGTGTGATCACTCCAATGTTGAGAAACATGATTTACCTCTGAGATACAGGATCCACCTTTGAGATCAGGATCAATGCTGATGCATGGTAAATTACAGTTAAAGTTAAATCCATAATGTTGCATATTTTAATGTATCTGACTGATGTGTAGACTAGAATATAACAGGTTATTATTGTATATGAAATTGTAGTATCACAACAAATCCAGAAGTATTAAAGCTGCAAGCAGCATCAGTAGGGTCCAAGCAGAAGGGTTATTGTATGAACTAATGCGGATTGTATGCATTTAAACACCCAACTGCTCTATATAATGAGCATTTTAGGTAATCCTCTAAGATGCTTGTAGACTAGCTTCTAGTGAGGATCGCATAGTTTCTTCCTTGATTCCACAGTTCTTGTGAATTATGAGCACCGAAGCAAGAAGAACTATACAAAATCATATGGAAATTGTAACTACCGGTATGTTGAAATTGTTCTGTAGAACGTGTTCTATTGTGAAAGAATTTGTAGTAGCACTGGACAATAACACTTAGACTGAAGGTCAACTTTGCTGTCACTCTGGATTATTCAAATTCCAGTCTTGTAACAATTATAATTATACATCTGTCGCCCCAATGCAATAGGTTACAGCATGCCGTAATTTCTGCGGTATTTTACAGGATAATTTCATCCTACCATAATAGGAAATGCAAATTCCAAATATGGAATGATTATGCACGTAAGCGTCCTCTAATAATAAAAACAAACATGGCTGCCACCAGAGTTTGACCGGACTCCAAACAAAAAAGTTTGGTGATTCTGTCTTAACATTTTGGATTTCGGCATCTTTGAGGTATCTTCGTAATAACCTTATATTATTGTTTATAATTCCTAAAATAAACAATGGTAGCATCTTTGTTGATTTTATACAGAAGCCCCCTCCTACAACAACACTAGACAATGTGTGCCTTTAAGGTCAAGTGATAGGACGTTATCTGCGATCAGATAACGAGATTGTAAGATTATTATGCACTTATTACATAGATACAAACCAAATTTTACATTTATCTATTTTTGAAAAAAATTCAAATTGACAGCCAGACCACATGACTGATCAAAATTATTTAATTTTTTTCATATGAAGCTTCATACATACCGGTACATGCAAAATATAAAGCTGACCAGATATCACTCTTGAGAAACAAATGCCAACAATTTTGGCCATTTTGTGCTATAAATACCGTCAATAAACCACACAGCCAAACTACCTTTACAGCATATGTCACTATATCAGATAAGTTAATCTTAGTAGGAAAACAATCAGTGCTTGTCAGTTCCACTTTCTTCTTGCATTCTTATCAATTAATCTGTTTAAGAATTCTTCTGACAAGAACAAACAGTAGTACGAATCTGGAATCGTATAATTTATTCAATAGTTACACAAATTTATCCAAATCAAATATACATGTATCATAACATCATCTGGAAGAGACTAAATCATATGATACATATTCATAGACAGTATCCAGTGATTTCAATAGTTTTTAGAGTTCAAGTTTTATATAGCAGTAGTTCTGAAATTTAAGATGCATATTCTAGCAATAGTTATAAAGTCTATTAATATTATAGACCAGATACTTCTTAGTTATTCATACCCAATCTAAAACACGATTATAATATATTTCCCACTTGAAACTATAGAGGGCTACCTGATAAACAAGCTGATAAAACCTACATATATGAACATGTTTGTCATTGAAGCTGCAATGTAGGGTCTTCATGTTTATATATTTCACTTATATAATAGAATTCTCACTATTATTCATTTCAGAAACCAATATTGCACTCTGCTTACAAACTTTGTTCATAATAGAAAAACATGTCCATGGTGACTTAAATATTCACAGGATCAGTGGAACCATGCCAGAATTGTTGATGATGACTGCGTTACAGGTTTAAGGTAAATATGAACCAATAATGGCATGACAAATCTTCTGTTTCAGTCAATCATTGATTAAAGTATCATCCAGACGCAGACTCATGTAATTCTTTCCCTTGTGGCTGCAACAAACAAGACAAATAGCTTATGCTGAGTAATGGCAAAGTTGTTGTAAAGATATGATGTTACACATACAATTTACACTGGAATGATTTAGCCATCAGCATCTCTGGATTTTCCTCTAAACAAAAAGCAGATATGTTGTTTTTTGGATAAGTGACTGTGAAGTTCAGGTAGTATGTTATCTTATAGGTATTACTCAGGTTTACATATCTTGACTTGCTAGTAATGCTCATTCCACAGTACCCTTTCAAAATATTGTTCATATTTACATGAGTTACAAAACAAAAATAGAAAATTTTGTACAAGCTTATCATTAACATGATGAAGGATAACACATAATCTTTAGAATACATGTGTTTCCATGAAAACTATGAGAATATGATTGATGTAATCTGTTTTGCAGCAATATCAATTTCTTATGCTTCCATTCAACTAGTCACATGCTCTCTAATAGAAGTTCAAGACAAAATCTAATTGAGAACAAAACAGCCACTAATTTTGACATAAATAATCATGGTATTTGGAAAACAGTAAACATGATGGGAGTAAATGGAAAACAGGTCTCGTGGCACTCACTCTCAACAAGGTATATTCAAAAACATGATCAGATAGATTTTGATGTCATTTATATGAAATCATGTAATTTGGATGACTTATTAATTATAGATATTTTTTACTGTATTACATTGTAAAGTTATATAAACACTTGCATACAGCTGTCATAGTGGGAAGAGATATAAATGCATGCCTCACCTTAATAAATATATGTGTTGGCAACATCCTGCCTCCTAAATCATCTGCTACACCAGGATAACGTGGCATATTTATGTGTAACCTTGGCAACTTGACATGTCCGGGGACCAGTGGATAAAAGTTATACATCAGTACTTGTTGACTAACTGGTAGAATTCTAAAACAAACCTGTAACAAGGAATCAGTTTAAGATAAGTATTACTAGTGTTCCTGAGTTGGCTAACCAAACATGAATTTAATTGAAAATTGAGGTATACCCGCTTAATTTGGATACACTGCTTGTGTGATGCGATTTCAGCATGAACCATGTTACATGTCACTGTGCTTGTGAGCCTTTCATGAAATCTGCCCTTGACACATCTATTGATTACTTTCTGCCATATATCACGACCACTTTCACTTAATGATTATTTGATCACGATTACAGAAACTAAATTCAATGAAAGTAAATGTGACCGACTCCCAAATTAATTACTGGTATGCACTGCTACTACATTCTGCAATTTTCCTTTACATCCAAAATTTTCAAATATTTATTTTTTTGTGATATTAAAGTGTCAGAGTCTATGGTTACAATTAGGAATACAGTGATCTATACCTGCTTATGACCAGAAAACATAAAGGCTTCTGATGGCTCCATTCCAGCCTCCACCTCTTGCACCATCTGTGTCTTATTATATATAGTATACGTGACATGTAAGGAGTCCCTGACTCGGCCATGTGATGGAATCTTAGTTTCTATGAATAGTGGAATGGTCTCTACAGTGATACTAGGTAGAGCTAATGTTGTCTCTACAGTTGGCAGACCTTCTTCTTCACAATTTGTCCTACAAATTACAATGCACAGGTGAAAACAGAGTTTGCATATCACACATGTTTATTCATCAACAATATGATATACAGTACTACGGGTATGAACCATTTTTATTTCTGTGATTAAAAATGTGAAATACAGAATTACAATGATGACCTACAAGGTGATTTACGGGATTACAAGATTACTAAAGAAATATAATTCCCACGATTACATTCAAAGCCTACATGACTACAAGCATACAGTCTCAACGCTCACAAACTCTTCTATTTTATGTTGACGATTAGCTCAAGGAAAAGTAAATGTGAAATATTTATATAATGAAAGAATAAAAATATAACCTTTTCCACTGCACAGAATAATGTCCAATAGGAACAGTTGTGTGTTGATGATGAACTGGTGCCACAAGACAGTAACATTCACTTGCACATTCATTTTGTTTTAACGACACTGAAATAAAACAAATACATTATGAGGTTTTCACAACAATACTGCAAAATGTGCACTAAGGTAGTATGGTGATCGTATCGACTGACACATAATGGAGGTCAATACAACCCATACTGCTCGAGATCATACTTTGTGGTATTCATGTAATAACCTGGAATTATTATACATCCTGTTCCTGCTTGTAGTACATGTAATAATTTATCGAGAGAATGGAGCCCAGATTACAACAAAAAATGTTTTGCGCTGTGCGAACATATGCATAAGAGATTGGATTCTATTCCCATCATGCACTTTAGTACTTCTACGTCCAATGTAAACAAAGGAAAGAATTCAAATGTGACGTCTATAATGTGTAACCTTTCAATGTTGGTGATGTAGTTTACCTCGTATAAGTGAAAATTTTGATTTTTCGCTGATACATTTTAGAACAAGTGCTGTGAATATTTAGCTTTCTACGAAACAACAAATTCTATTGTTTTCTGTAGAAGATGTATAATAATGTATCTTATTCACACTTCCAATCACTGTACTCAAGTACCAGATATAAATGACTGCATTCTTAGCATTTCATAGAAGAACAGAACTTTTAGGATTGACACTTATGAGACATTTGACACTACTTCACAACCCTTTTATCCTCCCCATTTTCAAAAGTGCCATCTCTTAGTCTTAGCAGAGTACATACCTGATATCAACTGTGACTGTAATGTTTCATCAACAGACTTCACCTCATCAGACTATGAAAAGACAAATGTTGGTAAGAATAGGAAATCACACAGCTTCATGTAAACAAATTATTGTAAGTTGTCCATGTCACAAGGAGCCCATGCCAAACAGAAATAGAAATTAAATGATTCACATCCTTCAAAGCAAATCCTCCATTGATCCATACAATTCATAAGGTTCAGAGAAAAAGTTATTATCAAGTGAATGTTGGCAGTAGTTATCCAGTATATCTAAATTGTTGATGGCTAGAATGATGACATCACAGAGTGGGAACTGCCTTCATTTAAACAAAAAACACTTACCAACAATAGTTGACTGTTCTCTATGGTGATTGGCCAGGGCGATGTGCATTTGATATCGGTTAATAACAGAAATGGCTCATCAGAGTGGACATGCTCCACAACATCAAACTGAAAAAGCAAATTATAGAATAAATTCAAGAATTATGAAATTCTGAGATAATTAAACAAGTCATGAAAGTATATTAAATATTACCTTCAATGAAGCCATCTTTATTGACAGATCATATGGCAGCACAGTTTGGACAGACACAGATTTTTCCTGCAAGACAAATTTATACAATGTATCATTGCATGCACCAAACAGATAAACATACATGAAGCAGAAAAAAAGATTGATTTGTCATAAGCTAAGACCACTATGTCATACTTGTCTAATTTATGATGCAATGGAATAACCAATGCACACTGGTATCATGAATCCACAGTGTATCTTTGCAACCAACCAACTACAATGCAAAGAATCAATCTACCCGTCACCATACCCATCACATCTTACCTGATAACACGTACATATGACAGGCATACTCAGTTTATTTTGAGTTACGTTAACCTGTATATCATACATAGTACGTACTCCAAGAATGCGATTTCCGGTCTGTAGTGACCGGACATATAACTTCTTTTCAATCTGGAGTGAAAGTAAAAGTAGCAAGATTACAATCAATCAAACAATTGGATAATTATATAACTCTGAGACAATTAAACACTAAAAGTCATTAAATTATTAAATCCAAAAATTATTTCATCATCTACACCATGTCATCAATTCATCTACACCATGTCATCAATTCATCTACACCATGTCATCAATTCATCTACACCATGTCATCAATTCATCTACACCATGTCATCAATTCATCTACACCATGTCATCAATTCATCTACACCATGTCATCAATTCATCTACACCATGTCATCAATTCATCTACACCATGTCATCAATTCATCTACACCATGTCATCAATTCCTCTACACTATGTCATCAATTCATCCACACCATGTCATCAATTCATCTACACCATGTCATCAATTCATCCACACCATGTCATCAATTCATCTACACCATGTCATCAATACATCTACACCATGTCATCAATTCATCTACACCATGTCATCAATTCATCTACACCATGTCATCAATTCATCTACACCATGTCATCAATTCATCTACACCATGTCATCAATTCATCTACACCATGTCATCAATTCATCTACACCATGTCATCAATTCATCTACACCATGTCATCAATCCATCTACACCATGTCATCAATTCATCTACACCATGTCATCAATTCATCTACACCATGTCATCAATCCATCTACACCATGTCATCAATTCATCTACACCACGTCATCAATTCATCTACACCATGTCATCAATTCATCTACACCATGTCATCAATTCATCTACACCATGTCATCAATTCATCTACACCATGTCATCAATTCATCTACACATGTCATCAATTCATCTACACATGTCATCAATTCATCTACACCATGTCATCAATTCATCTACACCACGTCATCAATTCATCTACACCACGTCATCAATTCATCTACACCATGTCATCAATTCATCTACACCATGTCATCAATTCATCTACACCATGTCATCAATTCATCTACACCATGTCATCAATTCATCTACACCATGTCATCAATTCATCCACACCATGTCATCAATTCATCTACACCATGTCATCAATTCATCCACACAATGTCATCAATTCATCTACACCATGTCATCAATACATCTACACCATGTCATCAATTCATCTACACCATGTCATCAATTCATCTACACCATGTCATCAATTCATCTACACCATGTCATCAATTCATCTACACCATGTCATCAATTCATCTACACCATGTCATCAATTCATCTACACCATGTCATCAATCCATCTACACCATGTCATCAATTCATCTACACCATGTCATCAATTCATCTACACCATGTCATCAATCCATCTACACCATGTCATCAATTCATCTACACCACGTCATCAATTCATCTACACCACGTCATCAATTCATCTACACCATGTCATCAATTCATCTACACCATGTCATCAATTCATCTACACATGTCATCAATTCATCTACACCATGTCATCAATTCATCTACACCACGTCATCAATTCATCTACACCATGTCATCAATACATCTACACGTCATCAATTCATCTACACCATGTCATCAATTCATCTACACCATGTCATCAATTCATCTACACCATGTCATCAATTCATCTACACCATGTCATCAATTCATCTACACCATGTCATCAATTCATCTACACCATGTCATCAATTCATCTACACCATGTCATCAATACATCTACACCATGTCATCAATTCATCTACACCATGTCATCAATCCATCTACACCATGTCATCAATTCATCTACACCATGTCATCAATCCATCTACACCATGTCATCAATCCATCTACACCATGTCATCAATTCATCTATACCACGTCATCAATTCATCTACACCATGTCATCAATCCATCTATACCATGTCATCAATTCATCTACACCATGTCATCAATCCATCTACACCATGTCATCAATTCATCTATACCATGTCATCAATTCATGTACACCATGTCATCAATCCATCTACACCATGTCATCAATTCATCTACACCATGTCATCAATCCATCTACACCATGTCATCAATTCATCTAAACTATGTCATCAATTCATCTACACCATGTCATCAATCCATCTACACCATGTCATCAATTCATCTACACCATGTCATCAATCCATCTACACCATGTCATCAATTCATCTAAACTATGTCATCAATTCATCTACACCATGACATCAATTCATCTACACCATGTCATCAATTCATCTATACCATGTCATCAATTCATCTACACCATGTCATCAATCCATCTACACCATGTCATCAATTCATCTACACCATGTCATCAATCCATCTACACCATGTCATCAATTCATCTAAACTATGTCATCAATTCATCTACACCTTGTCATCAATTCATATAATCCATGTCATCAATTCATCTACACAATGTCATAAATTCATCTACACCACATCATCAATTCATCGACACGACATCAATTCATCGACATGTCATCAATTCATTTACACCTTGTAATTGATTCATCTACACCTTGTCATCAATTCATCTACACCACGTCATCAATTCATCTACACCTCGTCATCAATTCATCGAGACGACATCAATTCATCGACACGTCATCAAATCATCGTCATGACATCAATTCATTTACACCTTGTAATTGATTCATTTACACCTTGTCATCAATTCATCTACACCATGTCATCAATTCATCTACACCATGTCATCAATTCATCTCCACCTTCTCATCAATTCATCTACACCATGTCATCAATTCATCTACACCATGTCATCAATTCATCTACACCATGTCATCAATTCATCTACACCATGTCATCAATTCATCTACACCATGTCATCAATTCATCTACACCATGTCATCAATTCATCTACACCATGTCATCAATTCATCTACACCATGTCATCAATCCATCTACACCATGTCATCAATACATCTATACCACGTCATCAATTCATCTACACCATGTCATCAATCCATCTACACCATGTCATCAATTCATCTACACCATGTCATCAATTCATCTACACCATGTCATCAATCCATCTACACCATGTCATCAATTCATCTACACCATGTCATCAATTCATCTACACCATGTCATCAATTCATCTCCACCTTCTCATCAATTCATCTACACAATGTCATCAATTCATCTCCACCTTCTCATCAATTCATCTACACCATGTCATCAATTCATCTACACCATGTCATCAATTCATCTACACCATGTCATCAATCCATCTACACCATGTCATCAATTCATCTACACCATGTCATCAATCCATCTACACCATGTCATCAATTCATCTAAACTATGTCATCAATTCATCTACACCATGTCATCAATTCATCTCCACCTTCTCATCAATTCATCTACACCATGTCATCAATTCATCTCCACCTTCTAATCAATTTATCTACACAATGTCATCAATTCATCTACACCATGTCATCAATTCATCTACACCATGTCATCAATTCATCTACACCATGTCATCAATTCATCTACACCATGTCATCAATTCATCTACACCATGTCATCAATTCATCTACACCATGTCATCAATTCATCTCCACCTTCTAATCAATTTATCTACACAATGTCATCAATTCATCTACACGTCATCAATTCATCTCCACCTTCTCATCAATTCATCTACACAATGTCATCAATTCATCTCCACCTTCTCATCAATTCATCTACACCATGTCATCAATTCATCTACACGTCATCAATTCATCTCCACCTTCTCATCAATTCATCTACACCATGTCATCAATTCATCTACACCATGTCATCAATTCATCTATACCATGTCATCAATTCATCTACACCATGTCATCAATTCATCTACACCATGTCATCAATTCATCTACACCATGTCATCAATTCATCTCCACCTTCTCATCAATTCATCTACACCATGTCATCAATTCATCTCCACCTTCTCATCAATTCATCTACACATGTCATCAATTCATCTACACCATGTCATCAATTCATCTCCACCTTCTCATCAATTCATCTACACCATGTCATCAATTCATCTACACCATGTCATCAATTCATCTCCACCATGTCATCAATTCATCTACACAATGTCATCAATTCATCTCCACCTTCTCATCAATTCATCTACACCATGTCATCAATTCATCTCCACCTTCTCATCAATTCATCTACACATGTCATCAATTCATCTCCACCTTCTCATCAATTCATCTACACCATGTCATCAATTCATCTCCACCTTCTCATCAATTCATCTACACATGTCATCAATTCATCTCCACCTTCTCATCAATTCATCTATACCATGTCATCAATTCATCTACACCATGTCATCAATTCATCTAAACTATGTCATCAATTCATCTACACCATGTCATCAATCCATCTACACCATGTCATCAATTCATCTACACCATGTCATCAATCCATCTACACCATGTCATCAATTCATCTAAACTATGTCATCAATTCATCTACACCATGACATCAATTCATCTACACCATGTCATCAATTCATCTATACCATGTCATCAATTCATCTACACCATGTCATCAATCCATCTACACCATGTCATCAATTCATCTACACCATGTCATCAATCCATCTACACCATGTCATCAATTCATCTAAACTATGTCATCAATTCATCTACACCTTGTCATCAATTCATATAATCCATGTCATCAATTCATCTACACAATGTCATAAATTCATCTACACCACATCATCAATTCATCGACACGACATCAATTCATCGACATGTCATCAATTCATTTACACCTTGTAATTGATTCATCTACACCTTGTCATCAATTCATCTACACCACGTCATCAATTCATCTACACCTCGTCATCAATTCATCGAGACGACATCAATTCATCGACACGTCATCAAATCATCGTCATGACATCAATTCATTTACACCTTGTAATTGATTCATTTACACCTTGTCATCAATTCATCTACACCATGTCATCAATTCATCTACACCATGTCATCAATTCATCTCCACCTTCTCATCAATTCATCTACACCATGTCATCAATTCATCTACACCATGTCATCAATTCATCTACACCATGTCATCAATTCATCTACACCATGTCATCAATTCATCTACACCATGTCATCAATTCATCTACACCATGTCATCAATTCATCTACACCATGTCATCAATTCATCTACACCATGTCATCAATTCATCTCCACCATGTCATCAATTCATCTACACCATGTCATCAATCCATCTACACCATGTCATCAATACATCTATACCACGTCATCAATTCATCTACACCATGTCATCAATCCATCTACACCATGTCATCAATTCATCTACACCATGTCATCAATTCATCTACACCATGTCATCAATCCATCTACACCATGTCATCAATTCATCTACACCATGTCATCAATTCATCTCCACCTTCTCATCAATTCATCTACACCATGTCATCAATTCATCTCCACCTTCTCATCAATTCATCTACACAATGTCATCAATTCATCTCCACCTTCTCATCAATTCATCTATACCATGTCATCAATTCATCTACACCATGTCATCAATCCATCTACACCATGTCATCAATTCATCTACACCATGTCATCAATCCATCTACACCATGTCATCAATTCATCTAAACCATGTCATCAATTCATCTACACCATGTCATCAATTCATCTCCACCTTCTCATCAATTCATCTACACATGTCATCAATTCATCTACACATGTCATCAATTCATCTCCACCTTCTCATCAATTCATCTACACCATGTCATCAATTCATCTCCACCTTCTAATCAATTTATCTACACAATGTCATCAATTCATCTACACCATGTCATCAATTCATCTACACCATGTCATCAATTCATCTACACCATGTCATCAATTCATCTACACCATGTCATCAATTCATCTACACCATGTCATCAATTCATCTACACCATGTCATCAATTCATCTCCACCTTCTCATCAATTCATCTACACCATGTCATCAATTCATCTACACCATGTCATCAATTCATCTATACCATGTCATCAATTCATCTACACCATGTCATCAATTCATCTACACCATGTCATCAATTCATCTACACGTCATCAATTCATCTCCACCTTCTCATCAATTCATCTACACCATGTCATCAATTCATCTACACCATGTCATCAATTCATCTACACCATGTCATCAATTCATCTACACCATGTCATCAATTCATCTCCACCTTCTCATCAATTCATCTACACCATGTCATCAATTCATCTACACCATGTCATCAATCCATCTACACCATGTCATCAATACATCTATACCACGTCATCAATTCATCTACACCATGTCATCAATCCATCTACACCATGTCATCAATTCATCTACACCATGTCATCAATTCATCTACACCATGTCATCAATCCATCTACACCATGTCATCAATTCATCTACACCATGTCATCAATTCATCTCCACCTTCTCATCAATTCATCTACACCATGTCATCAATTCATCTCCACCTTCTCATCAATTCATCTACACAATGTCATCAATTCATCTCCACCTTCTCATCAATTCATCTATACCATGTCATCAATTCATCTACACCATGTCATCAATCCATCTACACCATGTCATCAATTCATCTACACCATGTCATCAATCCATCTACACCATGTCATCAATTCATCTAAACTATGTCATCAATTCATCTACACCATGTCATCAATTCATCTCCACCTTCTCATCAATTCATCTACACCATGTCATCAATTCATCTCCACCTTCTAATCAATTTATCTACACAATGTCATCAATTCATCTACACCATGTCATCAATTCATCTACACCATGTCATCAATTCATCTACACCATGTCATCAATTCATCTACACCATGTCATCAATTCATCTACACCATGTCATCAATTCATCTACACCATGTCATCAATTCATCTCCACCTTCTAATCAATTTATCTACACAATGTCATCAATTCATCTACACGTCATCAATTCATCTCCACCTTCTCATCAATTCATCTACACAATGTCATCAATTCATCTCCACCTTCTCATCAATTCATCTACACCATGTCATCAATTCATCTACACGTCATCAATTCATCTCCACCTTCTCATCAATTCATCTACACCATGTCATCAATTCATCTACACCATGTCATCAATTCATCTATACCATGTCATCAATTCATCTACACCATGTCATCAATTCATCTACACCATGTCATCAATTCATCTACACCATGTCATCAATTCATCTCCACCTTCTCATCAATTCATCTACACCATGTCATCAATTCATCTCCACCTTCTCATCAATTCATCTACACCATGTCATCAATTCATCTACACCATGTCATCAATTCATCTACACCATGTCATCAATTCATCTACACCATGTCATCAATTCATCTACACCATGTCATCAATCCATCTACACCATGTCATCAATTCATCTACACCATGTCATCAATTCATCTACACCATGTCATCAATTCATCTCCACCTTCTCATCAATTCATCTACACCATGTCATCAATTCATCTCCACCTTCTCATCAATTCATCTACACCATGTCATCAATTCATCTACACCTTCTCATCAATTCATCTACACAATGTCATCAATTCATCTACACCATGTCATCAATTCATCTACACCATGTCATCAATTCATCTACACCATGTCATCAATTCATCTCCACCTTCTCATCAATTCATCTACACCATGTCATCAATTCATCTCCACCTTCTCATCAATTCATCTACACATGTCATCAATTCATCTCCACCTTCTCATCAATTCATCTACACCATGTCATCAATTCATCTCCACCTTCTCATCAATTCATCTACACCATGTCATCAATTCATCTACACCATGTCATCAATTCATCTACACCATGTCATCAATTCATCTACACCATGTCATCAATTCATCTACACCATGTCATCAATCCATCTACACCATGTCATCAATTCATCTACACCATGTCATCAATTCATCTACACCATGTCATCAATTCATCTCCACCTTCTCATCAATTCATCTACACCATGTCATCAATTCATCTCCACCTTCTCATCAATTCATCTACACATGTCATCAATTCATCTCCACCTTCTCATCAATTCATCTATACCATGTCATCAATTCATCTACACCATGTCATCAATTCATCTCCACCTTCTCATCAATTCATCTACACCATGTCATCAATTCATCTCCACCTTCTCATCAATTCATCTACACCATGTCATCAATTCATCTCCACCTTCTCATCAATTCATCTACACAATGTCATCAATTCATCTACACCATGTCATCAATTCATCTACACCATGTCATCAATTCATCTACACCATGTCATCAATTCATCTCCACCTTCTCATCAATTCATCTACACCATGTCATCAATTCATCTACACCATGTCATCAATTCATCTACACCATGTCATCAATTCATCTACACGTCATCAATTCATCTCCACCTTCTCATCAATTCATCTACACAATGTCATCAATTCATCTCCACCTTCTCATCAATTCATCTACACCATGTCATCAATTCATCTACACCATGTCATCAATTCATCTACACCATGTCATCAATTCATCTACACGTCATCAATTCATCTCCACCTTCTCATCAATTCATCTACACCATGTCATCAATTCATCTACACCTTGTCATCAATTCATTTACACCACTTCATCAATTCATCTAAACCATCCATGCAATCAGATTAAGAACATTCATGTATATCAGTGACATCATTTTTAACCTATGATGATAACAGCATATCCCGTACCTTTTCCTTAGCTGGCAATGATCCCAATTCAACATTCTTAATTCTGGAAGGACCTGGAATTCCAATTGTAGCTTCGTCTAAGAAAACCTGGGCTATAAACACAAACCATGCAAACATAAATAACTAAAAGAATAAATATCAAATATGTGAAAAGCAAAAAGTGCTGATGCTCTCAAACTAGACTGACATGCTCTCATGGTGGAAATATTGTCTCCTGGATGTAGAAGACTGTATTGTCCATTTTATCAAAAAAACATCTATAAAAAAACATTAAACATGCTACAAAAAAATTGTATTTTCAGCAAAAAAAGTAAACTGAAGCAGTTGTGTGTGTCTCTAAGAAAATGATGTCTAAATATGTAAAAGAAATGGTTTAAAGTGCATAGGGATAGGGGCTCTGTTCTAGGCAGACCCCATAACTTAACAGAAAATAACAAACAATTATATCTAACCTCTTCTTGGTCACTTACTATACAATTAGTATATAATAATGATAAACTTTAACAGAAGTGTGAGCAGCTTACGCCTTTCACCTTTTAAAAAAGTTTAGTTCTCAATAAAAATTTGTTGTTTTCACAATGGAAGTATTGTAGATCGAGAAATACAACTACTGAGCAGCAAAGGGGTGGGGCACTCACAATAAACACCAAATAAGCAAGACATAGGTATAACTAATACTGATAAACTTATTTAATCATTTTGAATGCAATCATTTTTCGCACCAAAATTTTACAAATTTTAAACCAAATTTCTCTATTAATTTTGGATCAAACAGACAAAATTCTCCATTGCTTCCAGGTCTTGAATCAAATCATTAAAAATGTTATGCAAGTGGTGACAAATGCTGATTTGAGCATTCAAATGGTTCAAGAAAGCCACACTATACATACATAACAATGGACAAGACAAAGATTTCACAGAGCAGACAGTTTACAATAGTAGTAGCTACACAGGTGCAACTATTTTCTTGGTATGTTTAGGAAACTCGCCTTCATGCCAATGAACAATTCATTAATAAATAGTGTTTTAAGCTTGTTTTTTAATTGTACAGTCAGATCAGATCATGGGAAAACATCAAGTTCATTATTATCATTTTGTTCTAAGTATTTTTCTTGTATTTATTTGTCAAACAGTTGAATGTGTTACAGTCAGAGTAGTAAATAACTTAAACTTTTAACAGCACTGAAAGCTAATAATGTTTGTTTTTTTCTCGACCTAGGGAAAATTGAAAAATGATGTGATGATGCCGTTTTTATTTTTGTTTGTACTAAGATTACTTGTTGACAATTGTTGACAAAATACTTACAATAGGTATATATTTTGTACTGTAACAATGTTCAATGGATTGAATCATACTTTTCTCAAACTTACTTGACTGCTCTAATGTATTCTCTTGGCCTTCTTTCAACCCTATCTGCATACTGTGAAAAAAACAATGTATATATGTTAAGTACTATATTATCCACTGATTTGACTCCACTGAACAGAATACTGTATCATTTTTGTTGTAAGAAATATTGTGAGAGTGAATCTCTCTGTCTTTAAGAAGCTAAGAGTATACGATGAACTGATTTCATTTGCGGGAGAATAATTTATGCAAATTTTGTATCCATTAACAATTCGCTGGGGTCCTAGGGAGTCACAGTGTACCTTTCACTAGGGTCCTAGGGAGTCACAGTGTACCTTTCATTAGGGTCCTAGGGAGTCACAGTGAACATATCACTGGGACCCTGGAAAGTCATAGTTAACATTTTATTGGGATTCTAGAGAGTAACAGTAAACATTTTACTAGGGTTCTAGCATAGAGAGATGCTTGACTTTGATAAATGATAAGCCAGACGGCCATTTTAAATCCAAGTATGTGGGACTTGAATGTGCTTGGACAAGGCATATCCAAGATACAGGTAGAAGCCAAAATAGAGATTTATAATCAAATTAAACCATTAAACACACCAGGTAATACAAATAATTTCAATTTTAACAATTGCAATTCTCAGAAAAGTAATAAGTCATTTAAACTGCAATAGAAGTTATAGTTTTAAAACTTACCATAAATTCTGAATTTCTAAGTCTTCATTATTTGTGATAATGACTTTGGCATAATAAAATTCATTCATTAATGATGGCGGGTTGTGATCCAATTGAATATCCAAATTTGAACATCTGGGAATAATACTGAAAAAGCCAATAGAATGTGTTAATCAAGATTTTAAAATCAGCAAAATATACTGAGAACACCCAATCAAGTATCTTTATTGGTCTGGGACCCTCAATTGAAGTTGAAACCATGTTTCAATAAATTCAACATCAACATCAAAATATGCCTCAAGTACAAGTAAATCAAAAATTGTAGATGGTAGCTACCTTATGCTTGGATCCAGTGTGATATTGCTCCAATCATATTCATTTGGTTTAGGTGGACCACGTTTCATCTGCACTTGTTCTTGTACATTTGTTAATGAAGCAGAATCTCCACCAGCTCCAACCCAGCGTAGTATTGCACAGCAATTATCTTCATTTCCAAGACTTAATGCTATAGAGGTAATCTGCAAATAACCATATTTGTTTTATTATATTGGTTTTATGATATTGAAGAAACTTGGTAAGTGTGCTCTCTCTAACTGGACTCAATTTGTAGAAATCTCAAGTCACAATTTAATTCTAAAAATTAAGTTGAATCACTGTGGTGGTCAATGAAGGGCAGGCATTCAAGGACAAATTAAAATTGTACGTGGCTTTACAGCTTCTGAAAGCACAAACTGAACTGGTGTTAATTCTGATCTTCTTCATTTTTGCACTTATTTTTTTATAAAATGTGATTTTCGTTTTACTAAATTCCAGAACAGTTACTACTGGTAAGTCAATATATCCATGTATGATTTTCTGTGACTCTCAGGAACTCACCTCTATTTTTTTGCCAACATCTACAGGTTCAGCAACAAACTCAAACGCATACATCTTGATCTGACCAGGTGTGAGATACAGATCTCCATGGCAACTGCTATATGATGCTTCTCCATCACCACCCACTGTGTGGCCATCAACCAGAGTACAGTAATCATTATAGGCATGGTTGTTGAGAAGAACGCAGAGTTTAGAAAACCGGATCGGAAACTGACAGGACGCCCTGTAAGTATACATGTAAATCATATAGCTGGGTTACAATGTGTTTTAGTAGACTTGTGAGAGATCAAGTTTATGTTGAAACAATAAAAGACTTTATTTTATTAATTCTTTTATATTCAAGTTATCTTCACGGAATAGTACAACATGCTCCTGCAGTCCTTTCATAACAGTTCTACCTGTTTCTCTAGAAGAATAATTTACATTTTTATGCAAAATTGAGGAACAAGATTGCATGAAGTGTATTTGATTTAAAATTAATGACAGAAAATAGGTAGCGACTTTGAAGCATAAATAACATGGGCGATAAAAAAACACGAAAGTATCTTTATTTATTTCTTTTTTCGAACTGCAACCTAATTTGTAAACTATCAAAAGGTGAAGAAATGTTAGGTGCAGGACAATCATGACTTGTTCATTAAAATAGATGTGTGAATACAATGGAGATGCATATATTGTGCTGAGTATGCTTTTAGGACCTTTTATGTTACTTGGAATAATTGTGAAATTGTCAAAACTTATGATTCATATTCACACCTGAGATATACTTGTAACTGTAGTGGGGTATCTGCTGTACATTTACTAGTAGAAAATCTGGCTTTGCATTCCACTGAAAAACAATAAAATATCATCCATTTAACAAATATCAAAGCATCTTCTTAAATATTTAAAGACAAACTTCAAGTAAAACAATACATGGAATATATTTATAAAAAAATAGAACTCTGCTCATTTCCATGGCAACCACTCAACCTATCACAAAAAGTGGTACATGCCAAATCAATCTCATTAATTCGTATGCTTGAATTTCAATTAAAAACTAATCAGGTCTTTAGCTTTCCCCGGGCACTTGTCTACCCAGTCTTGTTGAAATGAAATAATTGTTTATTTTTTAGATAATAGTGGGAAATTGATTAATTATGCAAATTAGTAATTGTTTTATAGCATTCATGTACCACAAATCATTTAAATCAATTTTTATTATTAATATTTATCCAACCATGTGAGAGGTCAAATTTGAACAGACTAGGATATGATATCTAAATAAAGAATAACATACAAGTCAGTGTACCCCTCTCCTTATTATTATTTATAACGTTCAGTCATCCCACAGTTTTCCAGGCAATGTTTCATTACAGCACAGGACAAACCATTTTAAGGTGCTCAATTGGAGCCTGGGTAACTTGGCAGAATTCAAGCAGCTGAACACAGTAATCAAAATATCAATCTCAAAAATGGGAGGAAAAGTGGGAGGACATTCTAGTAAAGAAAGTTTGGCACTTAGCTAATGTGAGCCTACATGAGTCGAGCTGTATGGTTCCCAGATTCCAGGATACAAAAGAACAGTTGGTGGCTTTGTGTTTTATAAAAGTATCACTATCATTATTTAACATTCAAAAACAATTAGAAAACAAAAAAGTTCTCACCAAATGGAACAATATTCTGCATTTCCACAGTAAATATGTTGGAATTCTCAGGACTTAATTTATCCTTCCACAGCTGCTTAGCAAGTTCTACATACTCACTGGGACAGCCAGTTACTGGTTCCGGTGGATTATTCTGATAAATAAAAACAAAGAATTCAGTGGGGAATCAGTGCCTAGCAAATGTATGTGGATGCTGGACAAGGCATTTTTTTTTTAAGGTAGAGATGCAGTTTATCTGACAGGTATTTTAATTAGTTAATTAGGAAACCAAGATGACTTTCCTTGTCCACAAAACTATATATTTTCGGAAAGCTTATTGTATGAATTTTAAAGTTTTGTTAGTATTTTATTTTTACGGACATTGTAGTTTGAAATATGCACAAAAATGTGCTTTTTTGGTCAAAAGTGATTTTAAAAAAATTAGCTTCTAAACCATGCTTCTGTTTCCTGTCAAAATTGGTTTATGGGTACATCTGTTTACTATGAAGAAAGTGCCGTCTTGAAAACTGTCTACCAGTTGTCAATTTTGTAGGGCAGCAACTTCAAGTTTATGCATAAATTAACACCCAGGCTAGTTGTCTGTACGATTGCTGTAACACTATTCAACTAAAAACAATGCCCCGACAGCGTTTTGAAGATAAACACATTGTCAATCATTTGTGAAAATTTCAAAAGGTCAAAGCGTCTAGGAGCTATTTTTTTTTAAAGTTCTGAAATGTGTATTAAAAAGAAGCTGAGATAATTGCTAATTTGCATAACAATTCACTCAGTAAGAAGTTTGCTAATGCTCATAATTAAAATGGCTGTTACAGTTTCAAATTTAAATGTATTATCGTTTTGTAAAAAGTTAAATACAGTGCATAATATGGAGATCCCGTCATTTCTTTTTTCACCATGTTTTTTTTTTATTATTTATGTACAGCCTTGCTAAATCTTGCTAAGCATTCAAAAGAGATAATGTTTGCACCTGTTATCTATATTTTAAAATCGTTTTTTGAGTATGTTCCACTATTCAGAATTCTACAAAATGTCAACAGTCTATAGCCAAGACTTTTTGGATAATAAAAAGCAAACAAAAAAATGTTCACTCCCAAGTGCCCACGAACCTGCATCTCTACCTTAATTGGGAGGGATTGCTCTATTACAAGCACATCTCTAAGTGCACAAAAACCTAAAATAGCATTCATGGAAAACTATAACTTAGTTTGGCCGTAGCCTCATGTCTGCCATTGAAGTAATTTTATGCACTATTAGTAGAGCAGATATGATATATGGTATACCTGGGTCAATTTATAGGCACTGGTACCTATTTTTAGTCTATTAGTAGCATAATGCATGCACTTATGTAAATGACAGATGAGTCCATGGTCAATCTAAGATAGATTTTTAATGATCCAGTAATGCAACACATGCAATTTTTAGTTAATGTACGCTTTCAAATATGGCAAACACAGTAATTTGATCCGAGATTGTTGCAATAACTGATGATGACTTACCGATATCACTCTGATTAAGTTCATCTGGACATGGGTTTTTTCTTCGCTTGAGATATGAGCAACTGAATTAATTGTGTTAAAGATCAAACATAAATTGAGTTCTTCATTTTGCTGAAATTACAGCCGAGATCTCAGCTATCTGTTATTTATGTTCAGAACTTTTGAACTAAGTTATACTACATGTTGCGTTCAGAGAAGTCAATCGTTAAAGCACATAATGACATAAAGGATACATCTACCAATCAGTTCCAGAGATATCGTAACATAGTGACGAACACTAGCAACAAGATAGGCACATCTGAAAAACAACAATATTTTGCGTTTTAGAAAACAGACACGCAGTATACATTGCACATTATTGGGTAATGTCACATGAACTAGATCAACCAATAACTGAGAAAGTAACAACCACTGGTAAACCACCATATATTGTTATACAAATGAGACAAGGACTGTAACCACCCATAGCATATGTAAGCCATAGCAGCATATGCGAGTACAACTAATAATGTAGGGTGTCATCACAAGGTAGAATATGCCTGCAGTCTTTTAAGTTTAGTGGGTTTATTACAATCATTTAAATTGCTGATATATGCAAACTATTAAAGTTAGCTTTCGTGAGTTGATACCTACATGTAGTTCGATCAGTTTATTAATACTTCCTGGAGATTGGGAGTTGATTAGGAGTTGCACAGTGCAAACACTGTCACAGACAGCCAAAGAGTTGTTGTGTTGACTATATTGACTTCACTGCTAGTGAACAGTAGGTATAATTAGACATTGTAACTAACTAGCAAACTAAACAGTACAGTTCGATCCTGACAATTTTACTGACATGTATGTTGTAATTTGAGAATGCAGAGTGTCATCCAAACTTAATCATGAATATTTTATATTCTCTCTGCAACATCATTGCCATCATTAGGCTACCGTGTTTGACCATATTACAGATGGTATGATGAATAAAGAACGCCTTGTCTAGTGTCTAGTTCTACTGAGTGTGTGTGATATTTGTCACTCTGCATACTGTAAAGCATTAATTATTCACTTTGTTTCAATTAAGTTTGCTATTTTGGATGATAAGTGAAATCCACTTAATTGAATACATGGGAATGTTAGATAACAATAGAACTCAATCGTTCTCTGCCAAATTCATGAACTTAAAACACAGAGAAAAGGTTCAAACATAAAAATAGTGAAATTAAATTAAATTAAGGTACATATATTGAATATATACACAAACACTACACAATATTAAAATCACCACGACTGATGATGCAGGGCCAAAAATAGAAGTTGTACAACCACAGGGAGCCCAGGAACTATAATCAACTGTAATACGCAGTCTCTATGAGCGCGGGGGGGGGGGGGGGTATCGGCTGGTATCTAGTGTAAGAAATAGACAAGGGATGAAGGCTCCAGCCAGCTCACATTTTTTAAACTCGAAAAAACAGACGAAAAAAATAAAAAATAAAATCTAAAAAAAATACCAGGTTGAAGAACATTAGTTGCTCCTTCGAATTTCGCCAAAGCCTTACCTACATTTTACCGATATCTGCAGAATAAATCAAGAAAACTACACAAATTGACTCCATTTAGGAATTCCTAACGGTTAGTCCGAACGCACGACACCTTTGGAGGCGTGGCCTGTTCAGCATTTGTCAACAACCAATCACAAGATTGGTTACGAACCAGTTGAGCAAGACTAACCGAGTCGTGACCTCGATGTGGTTCGTAACCAGTCTTGTGATTGGCTGTTGACAAATGCTGAACAGGCCACGCCTCCAACTGTGCCGTGCGTTCGGGCAAACCGTTAGGAATTCCTAAATGAAGTCAATTTGTGTAGTTTTCTTGATTTATTCTGCAGATATCGGTAAAATGTAGGCAGGGCTTTGGCGAAATTTGAAAAAGCAACTAATATTCTTCAACCTGGTATTTTTTTTATATTTTATTTTTCATTCTTTTCGTCTGTTTTTTCGAGTTTAAAAAATGTGAGCTGGCTGGAGCCTTCATCCCTCGTCTATTTCTTACACTAGAAACCAGCCGATACCCCCCCCCCCCCCCCCCCCCCCCCCCCCCCCCCCCCCCCCGCTCATAGAGACTGTGTATTACAGTTGATTATAGTTCCTGGGCTCCCTGTGGTACAACTTGAAGTTTAAATAATATTGGTCCAGTTTGAAGTTTGAAAAACGGTAGTGGATATGATTAGACAAAAATGGCCTCCTGTAAGCCATACAAATTAATGAGCATATGAATTATGGCATTAACTTTAAGCATGTCTGATAGATGAGATCTGATGTACTGCAAATTTAAAGGGCTTGTCTTGGACATGTAGGTCTCATTGAATCTAAGTAAAGTGATTTTAGAATTTTGGAGCAAATTGTTCAATATTTGCACAAATCACAAAATAACACAACCAATAGTATGAGTATAGTACTCATGTGCAAACTTACAACTGAATCAGGCAATATATCAGTGAGGTAACAGCATGAACATGAATAAAAACAAAATGGCCACCAGTTAGCCATTTCTTTTCAAAACTTGAAAAAAATATGATGTGCACCTGTTACTCAATATGCATGATCAGGATACAAAGTTTGAATGAAATCACATTCTGAGTACCTGTTCCTGACACGTTTGGGTATCTGAATTTAGCAATTTTGGAACCAAAATGGCCACCAATATACTGTGAAATAATTTATTTTCACTGGAATTAATTTTCCCTGAAAAGACATTTTGGGTATTTTGTATGGAATTTATTTTTTACTGATTTTTGGTGAGTTGAATGTAAAATCTAGGAAAAGGGGTAAATTCGCTGGATTTTATTTTTACTGAATCACTCCTTCGGCGAAAATAAATTCAAGGTGAAAATAAAGTATTTTACAGTAAGCAACAATGTACAGGTCTCATACTACTGTACAATTAAATTCCCATAGACAACACTGGTCTCAAATTGCAACTCCCAGTAGACTTCAATGTACAGGGTTCATACTGCAATTACAATCCATATAGACAACTATGTACAGGTCCTATATTATAAATAAACTCCCCATAACCAACAATACTACAATTAACCCCTCTCCCCCATAGACAAAAAATGTACAAGTTTCATACTACAATTAAACTCCCCATAGGTGACAATGTACAGTTTCATACTATAATTAATAAACTCCCATATACAACAATGTACAGGTTTCATACTACAATTAAATTCCCCATAGACAACAATGTACAGTCTCATACTACAATTAATAAACTCCCATATACAACAATGTACAGGTTTCATACTACAATTAAACTCCCCATAGGTGACAATGCACAGTCTCATAATACAATTAAACTCCCCATAGACAACAATGTACAGGTCTCATACTACATTTAAACTCCCCATAGATGACAATGTACAGGTCTAATACTACAATTAAACTCCCCATAAATGACAATGTACAGGTCTAATACTACAATTAAACTCCCCATAGACAACAATGTACAGGTCTCATACTACATTTAAACTCCCCATAGGTGACAATGTACAGTCTCATGCATGTACTACAATTAAACTCCCCATAGACAACAATGTACAGTCTCATACTACAATTAATAAACTCCCATATACAACAATGTACAGGTTTCAAATTATATTTAAACTCCCCACTGACACAACAATTTACAGGTCTAATACTAGAATTAAACTCCACATAGAGGACAATGTAATGATTTCATACTACAATTAAACTCCCTTTAGACAACAATATCAAACTACAATGTACAAACTTAAAAAGCAGGACTATTTCACGCATAGACAAAGTAATATTTGCTTAATTTTTTAAATCAAACAGTGAACAACATCACAGATGTTGAAAATCCTCCCAAAATGATTCAACTACACTAGTACTGGCAATGTTGGACTCCAAATGCACAAGTCTACCATTTTAAAAACAAGCTGGATTCTGCTAAAATTCTACTCACAAATCTAAAGCTAGCTTATTCTAGTATTACATGCCATCCTGTGCAAAAAGATGTTTTCAAAATAGAGGGCCATCACATTCAGGCTTACATGACCCAACATGTTGAACCCAATTCTAATCATGATGGGGAATGTTACCTCTTATAATAATAAAGTCATACGAATGAAAAACACACACACATGTAGCAAACATTACCTTAAGGACATATTTAGTATAGATGTGAGTAATGCACACCATCTTTCAACACGATAATCCCATGTTACTCTATCCAATAATCTGCAATCAAAAACAAATTCATCTGTCACATTGTTATTTATTTATTTACTTTATTCTGCATGCAGCCATGATAATACAATCTTATCCAATATACCGACGTCACTGTCTTCAGTAGAGCATAATCTATTGTGAAAATATTGTGAATGCTATAAAGCTACTGCCAGTAGGAAAATCTATTCCAACAACATCAATATAATTATTATCAAAATAATATTTGGATAAGGAATTTAAGGATAATGCTCAATATATAAGGCAGCTGTTACCGTGGTAGTTTTTGTACCAATACTGACTTACGTTAATGCTTTGTTATAATCCTTGGCATGATAATACTCTTCTCCCATTTGAACCACTGTAAACAAAGTATAATACAATGTATAGTGCACAGAGGTTAACAAAACAAAGATGAAACATGTATAACGCCCTCAAACTGATACTATGAAGAATCTTTCTTTCTTTTTTTATTTGAGATGCAGGGATTTGTTCATTTAAAATGAATAATAATTCTTGCACCAAATTCTCAAAAAAATTATTAAATGTATGCTAATAATTCAAAATTTTAATCCATTAATTCACACTCTAACATTTAAATGCATAAAAAATAAAGAAAATAATTATCAAGCAATTTGTTTTTAAAACAAGCATTGACAATGCTCAGGCCTTTGTTCTCTATATACTGCCAAATTCACTACTAGCAGCAATCCAGTAGTGTGGGTGTACAATTGACTAAATAGTGCTGTGATGCAATCAGTCATTGCTGGCTATGAACTGTAATGGGCTGAGCATATTTGATTGAATCACTAAAATGCAATGTGCAACCAAAATATAGTATGTAGAATTATTGTTTGTTTGAACGAAATCATGCAAGCCATCTCAGAAAACAGTTTTTTGGATTTTAGACAAAATGACTGTCAATCAAAATTTGATCAAGTCACATGATATAACACAATCTATGGTATCAATATTAGTGACAAATCGGTAGTGACATGAATTAGGGTATATGATGTGCACCTGTAACTCAATATGTATTTCAGGTTTTTAGACAAAATGGCTGTAAATTCTAAACACAAAATAACACAACCTACAGTATTACCTAAGAATGTAGTACTTGTATGCAAACTTTTAACTGAATATACCGGATTCTGCCGTAAATTCGCTCTGTGCCGTTAAACTGCAGTTTGGATTTAAAAAAAAATAAAATGGGACCCTTTTTGAAGGTGTTTTTGTAATCTTTCCTGATGCCTAAAAGTTTCACCATAGTTATTGATGCCTATTCAAGAATATGGTGTTTATTGTGACTAGCATGAATGGGTTAAGCTTCATTTCGAAAATGAGCTGTTATCACTGTAAACAATGTTAATTCATTCTTCAAATGCTCAGTTTATCTTTTGCAAACAACTACATGTAATTTTTTTATTTAAAAACAAATCATGATGCTTTCCCATCAAAATCCAAGCCAAAAGATCGTACAACAACATCTGCAAATCTCTTCCATGCTGCGTTCAATAACATTAACATATTTAAACAAGCTATGGTAATTTGAACATGTTGGCATCATTCATCATTTTGATTGGTAAATTAGCAATTTGACCTGTCAGGTCAAAGAACACCGTCTCAGGTCAAAACATGGCAGATAGTCATTTCTACAGCATCGAGCGTATAAAAAAATGAGACTGGAATCATTCGCTTACGATGAAAGTTTATTTTTTGCCTGTTATTATAGGTAATAGTCAACAATTGTGAAACGCAGCATGACCAGATTGCGCTACCGCGATCATTTGCTACTAAGCAATGCAGTTGTGTTTAGAATACACATGTATACTGTCGTTACTAATAAAATGAAAAAAAAAATTGTATTTGGAGCACAAGGTTCGTTAGTGTGATTTTTTGAAGAAAGATGCACTGGGTGACATCGTAATGAAATTTTAGGCGATCTGTTTTAATCCAGCAAAGAAAAATGTATAAAATTTTAGATTAGCTTCTGCAATAGTTTCTTTCGTTTTGGGTGGTCCAATCGCCTGCATTGAAAGTCGGCATAGGTGGATTTTTCAATGAAAATATAAGTTCCCCAAGATTTTTCTGATGGGTGAATTTACGACAGAATCTGTTATTAGTGAGGAATCATCATGGCTATGTATAAAAACATAATGGCCACCAGTCGGCCATTTTGGTTCACATCTTAAAGAAAATAAGAGGTGCACCTATAACCCAATATGTATGATCATAATACAATGTTGGTCTGTTAAGCTCTGAGAAACGATCCAGGACAAGTTCAAATGGCAATGAAACAGGAAATAAAAACATGCAAAACTTGACATGTTTGATAAATTATTTTAGAAATTACATTCACCATCATTTGCCAAGTACATCTCTGGTGATCAGAGACAATTTTTACATAAATTTAACTACAGGCATATTTTAAAGCAGTCAATGTGGATGGAATAAGAAAGCATCTCCTTCAGCTTGAATGACTTCGGTGCCATATTGTTGGAAGTTGATGTGGTAGCAATGAATTTTCAACTTCTTTGATTAGTCAAGCCCTGTCAGTTGAATATTCTGGGTTGGTATTCCATAAATTTATCAATGTTTTAGTACAAGATTGCTACTGAAACTGATGTACTTACTTAGATATCTCTTCATTCTTGCTGACTTGTATTTTTTGAATTGGGCAACAGCACTACTGAGGAGAGGAATGATGATCCACTGTAACAAACAAACAAACAAACAAACAATGATTCAAGAGTTAAGTAACTGTGTACAACAGAAGCAGTGAGAGAATGGGCCATGGTGAAGATCAATCTTTTTCACCATTTTGTAAAGCCTATTTAAAGTTAAAGCGCTATATTTTTATCGAAATGTTTTTTTTTTTTATAACGTTTGGTTAAAATGTAAAAAAATAACCTATACCTCTTCCCTCCTCATTTTAGACAAATGTAGAAATTGTTGCTGAAAAAAATTGTCTCTTTGCTAATAAAACAGGATGCATCCTCATCAAAATGTAATCTTGGTATACAGGGGCTATAATACACATAATTGTGTACAAAGGGTATTTATTTATAATATGGCTGAAAAGGTAATTTACTGGTAAATTACCCAGCCTACTGCAAGTCTCAATCATCTATTGAATACTGCCCTCTAGTGGCAATGAATACAAAACATTGAATCATATGTTAGTAGATATAAAAGCAATAAATGAGAGTGAATCTTACCGAATGATCAACTTGTAACTCTTTATACTGTAAAGCTTGAATTCCATCTTTCTCCTTAGCAGGGTCAGGAGGGTCAATGCTTTGGTGACCTTGTCGCCATGGACGCTGACCATAATACTCTAGCTTGTCAGCATCTTCTAATGGATTCGGGTCAGGCATAACTGTTGCTGACTGTGAAATGAAACACAGGGTGTGTCAAGTAGATCATGTGTCAAACACAGCAGCACATAGCATTGTGAAATAGACGTAAAACACAGCACATAACATTGTCCAAAATGTCCAAACGGAAAACATGAAGTGTTAGAACAATTTGAAGATTTACCATACTCGTCAAACGGTTAACCATGCTAAGTGCTCCCCTCCCCCACTCTTGGGGCATTTCTATTTTCAGGTTTATGTTCTGCTAAATGCCAACTCCTTCCTAAATGCTCCAAATTTGAATGTCTAGTCATAAAACCTGGTCTTTGAGCATTGTTTGATTTTTCCGAATATTGGTACCGATAATCAAATTTAAACAACAAAGCTAATGATGAATCTCTTAAATGTTTTCCCTTATTCTCTAATAATTTTACACTGTAAATTCTGGTATGTGAATAATATTGTAATAAAACATGCATATTTTTTGTGTTCATTTCTGTTTTGACATTGTAAAAATGTTGTGCAAATCAATGGCAATGCAGCTCATTTCGCAATTTTAATTCTACCAAAAAAGATGTACTATTTCCTCTAATCTGACACATGGTGAACGAAAATTGTCTTTTAACCAATTTTTTAGTGGGGTGTTCGACTAAGCATCCGCACCCCCCCCCCTCCCCGCTAAAAAAGCATGATTTTGTAAGTTGAGTACACTATCCTACATTCTAAATGTTGGAGTAAATGATATATAATGTCCCCTATTGGTATGCTCTGTTACCGGTAGAAGCAAATGTGCTTTACGTAGTGTATAAAACACATTCAACGATCTAGCATACAATAAATGCAATTTTTGTTTTTTTGTGCACTTCTAATAGAGCAAATATAGTAGTCATTTTCATATAGGCATGTGTTGGCATGACAACTGCAATGCTTGGTAAATTAGTTTTGCCAAATTAGCCCAAAATCTTCAAACGTTCCTGGAAATAACAAGAAACTTACATGACAGAGTCCTCTACATAGGTGTTTTCTGTTGACAGCATGGTAAGCTGCTTGCTGATAATAAAAACCAGGATGCTGAGTCTGTATTGCATTTAAACCAGCTCTAATGGCCTCATCAAATAAATCACCAAAAATCTGAAATCTGCAAAATGAATAAACTTAGGGTACTTTATCAAATTAAATGTGCTATCCTGGCATCAACTGGGCAAATACTGTAAACCAAGCAAGGCAAAATTTTGCAAAAATCACCAACACTTTTTGTCATGAATAAATCTTGCCTACTGGCTTTGGGTAGGGTATGGGTGATAGCAACCTCAAGACCTCAAGTGGGAGTTGAAATCAGAAAATATTGATCAAATTGTCCAATGTAACAATCACCATGCTCCTATTGACGAATAGAGGGCGCTACACAGAGAATTTGTATAATTTATGTCATTGAAAATTAAATTATTAAATGCAAAGCTAAAATTATTTTCACATGCATCAACTTCCAGATTATTTTGTATATCATAGCATCCATCATTTGAATAAAAAGACGAGATAAAAAAATTCTTGTTTATATATAATATGCCAATAAAACACTCAAAGGCAATGTCTGAAAACAAACAAAATAATTTTAAGAACATGCACTTGAGGGCAGTATTACAGTTGCAGTGTAAATACTTGTGACTTACTGTTTGCACATCCAGGCGGAATGTTCAAATGCTAATTCAGAACATCCAGTTTTATTTTTATAGAAGTCCACATGTTTTCGAAACTGAGATATGGCATCCAATGGAGCATTGTGGTGAAATGACAATTTACAAATCTGTAACAAACAAGACAAAAGCAAAATCGTTTATTATTTTTTCAATGGAAGAACAAATCTGAAAATATGACTAATGTACTGGTAAAATACTGGTTAGACCAGGGTTAAGTGCATCAGAATCTTCTGTAATAGTATTATATGCAGACGACATGTGACAGGAAGGAAACTATCATTCTCTTATTATTTTTCATTCACAATTTTATAGTTTTTTCCTGGCTGTATTGAATTGGCATTACTCCTTAGGAAAATTGCATTTTATCAATTTCTTTTATCATATTACAATAAGACCAGTAGAGTATAACCACAGTGAAATACTGCACAGAAACACACAGATATTATCACTTTAAATGTATAACATTATAGTGTAAATATTTTTTCATAGTTCATACACTATACATACAAAATACTGTTGAATTTACATAACTAGAAATGTTTGCTATTCCTTGATTTTAAAGCATTTACAAAAACAAATTTTCACTATAAATCCCTGACTTAAGGACACCAGTGTTTTCTTGCCTTGTGAAGTAAAGAAAATGTGTCCTCTTGTGAAATTAGTGATTTACATATTATAATTATAATAAAATATTTTTCTGTGTTCATGGCACTTTTTATTTCTGATAATGACATGGTGCATATATTGAACTAATAAAATGAAGATTCATTGCTGACCAATCACAATGGTGTCTAAAATTTACCTTGTAGTTGATGAAACCCGATATTGACTTGATTTCCAGCATGTTAGTGTCATGTGCTCGTAGTTCACTTACATAGGCATAGGCTACCTTGTACTGTCTGAATAAACAATACAAGAAACAATTACATCACAAAACAGAATATATGAATGGCAGAGTCATTCATTATGTTTTTTTCAACTCTATAATGTTTATTATTACATATGTACTGCAGTTTATTTTGATTCGTCCCTGAAATCAAAATTGGTATTTCCACACCTCATATGCAAATGAGGTCTGAGACCAAGCAAAGTAGTCCCTTCAGGAGTACCGTTTTTCAAAACATGGCAGAAATAAACAATATTAAGAAGTACGATATTTTTCTCTTGGGGTACATGAATAAACTTGCCGAGTGAAATGAAATTTGAACAACAGTAATGGTACCTTTAGCCAGCCACTTATTTTGACAAAAACTAATTTGCATATCACCCATGCAATAATGTTTTCGGTATTTTCACGGTCAATATGCAAATGAACATGGTATTTCCATCGGCTACCGAACTATTTTTATTTTGTGAACACATTTTCGTCTGCTATTTTTGTCCGGTTCATATCGTCAGGCAACATTTTTGGCATGTCAGGTGTACATCACATAGAATACTACGATTAGGAGAACTTAATGTATGTTGACCACCTGGAAACTGAGTTTTATAAACCTTGAAGGGCTCTCGGAAGATCCACCAGCAGTGAAATCAGCGATTACTATGCAGCCGCAACTATCAACATCGAGATACCAGGTTTCTGCTGGCGACGTTGCGGTGTTACTCAGTTCCAAATAAAAATTACAAACACCGAAAGAGCAACATTTTAACCAGTTACCAAGACTCAGTCAATCCACGACCAGCAAGCAACATCACACACAAAGTTGCAGCGTGCAGCTAAGCCACAACCGCTGTCAACGAAAGTCATCCCGTCAGTGGAGTACCGCAGTTGCACGGCATGTTTGCCAATGCACAATTCTGTGGCGGAACTTTTAACTTCAACATAAACTGTGTATCATAGTCGTCCAGTTCAGTTTTGATTCTGTCGTGGTCCCAACTAAACGTCCACGAGTTATTTATTCGGACAGTGACTCAGATTAGACGTCTGATTATTTTAATTTCAAACAAACAGTGACACTCGTTTTCCGAGCGCGTTCTACACTGACACGCGCTGCTAGGGCGTAACACTATATTGGAACATATTAATGGGCAATGGGGTTCTCCGACCTAAATTCCATCCCGGTTTGTTGCACGTTATTTCTTTAATATAAAATAATCAAATATGGATGCGGTGTATTCTGCTGTACTTTCACTCGCTTCGCTCATGAAAGTACGGCCGCAGGATACACCGCATCACTCGTGAAAATAACTTCCATACGCAACAAAAGCCACGGGCAGGGTGTGGGGTTCTGTCATATTATTAATCTAGTAGATACTATGAAGGTATCATGAAAGCATGATAACCTTAGTATTGTACATCTTTGTTCTGCTTGTAGTAATAATTTAATGAGAAAGTCTGAAATGGCAACAAGAAACCTTTTGTGTTGTGTAAAAGTTTGCTATATTCTGTGACACTAAAGCACTTCTCTGTGCAATGTATGTAAACAAAGGAAAGTATTCAAAGTTATATAGTATGACATGTCAAGGTTGGTGATGTAGTTTACTCAGAATAAGAGAAACTAGCGTGGATATGTTTTGTAACAAATACAGATACAGTTTTTTATATAATGGTAATTTGTTTTCAGTTCTAGATGTATAATATTACTTGATAACCCTCTGAGTGCCAAAGTCAACTTTCATCACACTTCACAAATTTTAAACTCACATAAATTTTTATTTAATTTTTCCAAGATTTTAATCAAGACATATAGCCAATAAGAAATTATGTCCATTTGTTTCAAAATTATCCCACAAAATTTGAAAAAAAAATTATCCCCCAAAAATATGGTGGTCAGAAGGTTATTCCGGGTAGTATAGTCTCAATAATTTTAGGAAAGAGTTCAGACAAACCAATATCGGATAGAATAACATTTTAATAGGCTAGTATGGACATAATAAATTTATTCTGTAAAATACTTTAATTTAGCTGGAAATAATTTTTGGTGGAAAGACTTTTGGGGGTTTTGTATGGACAGGCATTTTGTTTTGTTTTTATTTTCACTGATTTTTGATAATTTTTAAATGTAGAATATAGGATAAAAGGTACTAGAATATTCGCTGCATTTTATTTTATATTCACTGTATCATACCTTCAGCGAAAATAAGGAAAATTAAGTCCAAGTGAGAATAAAGTATTTTACAGTACTACATTTTGGCATGCCCATTGTTCTAGGTGTAGAAGTATTGCTCATGTTTTATAAAGATATTCGTTACAATTAAGTTACAGTTATGTCATACATTGCACTTACTTCAAGGCTGTATTTGTGTCTTGTTTCAGTTCATTAAAGAATGCAATCTTGAAAGCATGTCTCACAAAAAGAAGCTAAGAGAAAAAAAAATATAAATAGAACAAAATTTCACTGATCATTGAATAAGGTTCACTACAATAAGGACTGATCAGTGTGAATTCATAACAATTAATATTAAGGTGTCAAATAATTATGAAACACAGAATATGTAATTAATTAATAGTTTACCTGATGTGTGGTCTTATTGAGGAACTCTTTATGTGCTTTGACTTTCCTGGCTTCCATATGGTAATAACCTTGTGCCAATTCATAAAAGGCATTCTCAAGTCTGAACATAAATAATGCAAGTTATTTTCAGCTTTCTTCCCACAAATAACGCTCAAACATGGTGACTACTTTACATATGAAAGTGATGTAAATTGTTCTTAGTTGCCTTGTCAATTTATTCTTTTGCTTCCAAGAAATCCAAGCAGGAAAATACTTGAAAGAATATGGTGTTTTTTCAGTGAAGTCATTTACTTTAAAGGCATCAGCTTTGTGGCCACTATTAGTGGTGTTCTCACTGGACGAAATAAGCGGTTCTCACAATGCCTTTTATTTGAGAACGTTGTTAAAATGTGTGTGTGAACAGAATACGCCGTTGTGGCGTCGTAAAAGGGGTGGACCAGATTCTAAACGCCGTTGTCACACTAGCTCTTGCACAGCGCAATATGCCGTGTGGACACAATACGACGGCCAAATGCCCTCTATCACTGACTTATTTATGCTTGTCATTACACAAGATGGTGTCAGATGTTACAGGTCGAATGACGAAATGGTCAGACGAAGAAACAAGATTACTGATATCTGCATGGAGAGAATTGAATATTCAAAGAATGATGGACGGAACGTCTAGGAATGCTAGAGTATACGCTGTGATTGCAGAAAAAGCGGCTGAAAAGGGGTTGGACAGGACGTCATTACAATGTCAACAGAAGATCAGAACTTTACGTATAAAGTACAGAGAAGTGACTGAGCACATCAACAGAAGCGGTAGAGATTAGAAAACTATGCCATTTTGGGATGAACTACAAAAAATATTAGGTGGAAGGCTAGCATTCAATTCGCAAACACAGGTGTTTTTACTAAGTGAGAACGCAAGAAGACAATTCAGCAGATTATCTAATATTTGCACACAAAAAAACAGTGTTAACACAGGCGTTTTCTAGACGTGTGAGAACGTACATTTTGTAGCTATAATCTAGTGTTGTAGGAAGGGCGTCTGTAAACTAAAATCAACAAAGATGCTACCACCCTGTATTTTGGGATAATAAACAATGATAATCGTACATAAATGCGTGTCTAAACCACTGCTGCAGGGGTATTAAAGGAAAGGTGGCTTTCAGTCTGAAAATCATATCTATGAAATCCCAGAGATTACAGAGATTAATAGGATGAATGCCCTTAATGCAATATTGACCTTGTTATTCCATCTGACAGCTTATTTGAAAGTATAATCTCAATATAAGTCTTGAAGTGAAATGTTCACTGCTACAAGAATACTGTAAAATACTTTATTTTCGCTGGAATTAATTTTCACCGAAAAGGCTTTTTGGGCGTTGTGTATGGAATTTATTTTCACTAATTTTTGATGAGTTTAATGTGAAATATAAAAAAAAAGTATATTTGCTGAATTTTATTTTCACAGAATCATCCCTTCAGCGAAAATGGCGAAAATAAATTCCAAGCGAAAATAAAGTATTCTACAGTATGTTATTTTGTCCATGACTCACAGTTTCATAAGGTGATCTTTTGGTTGTGTAATAAAGTTATCATTGTTATTATTATTATTTAAGCATGGTACAACAATTATTTCCTCTGTTCCATTTAAGAGAGTTTTTTTGCCACGACTTCCCCTATTGTGTGTAACTTTTAGTGAACTCTGAAAACAGCAATCAACTTACCTAATGGTATAGCCAAATAAATGATCACTGTGCGGCAATACAAACAACGACTTGGCTGATAGGTCACATGCACTGCATAAAGCTGCAGCTCTTTCTGCTGCCACCATGTCTTCACCTGCACATAACATTACCACAGAGATTATGGATTCTCATTTGAAATTTGGGGTGGATGGAGTGAATTTGTTTTGCTGCAAATATTATATTTACATATGCTTGCTGACAAATTTGTTATTAACTTTTTTCGTAAATCTTTCCAATAATGAAAATTTATCCTTTTTCCTTTTACCCATCAAAATTTGTTTTCCCAAATACTCCAGCTCACCCCTTTTTTTCAACTGTTAAATTTCTTACTAAAATTCACTACTAGTAGACAGTTCATAGCATAGAGTAACATGAAAAAAGGACAATGAATGAGCTATCTACATGTAAACAAGGTTGATAATGATATTGAAATTAAAAGCATGATTAAAAAAATAAGTCATTGTTAATGATATACCGGTAGTCTATAGAGCTATGGCAAGAATCAACTCTCAATATCTTTGCTGGATTACTAGGTGAAAAAAAGTTATAATCTTACAAGATATTTTTTTGATATTGTGAATTCCTGACTCCCATTGCTGGGTAGATTACACATACACAAATAGAATTACTCTGTGTCTGACAGTAATTTGGGTATCAGATATTTAAAAAAAATAGCTTAATGGAAAATTTCTTGTTCCAAAATTAACCGATGAAATTATATAATTGATTGATTGATATAGTTCTGCTGTAAATAGCATTTTTTTTACCAAAAATATTCACTTAAATTAGAAAATTAAATTTATCGTCACAAAATTAACTTTTTATAGGGAATTTTGTTTATGTAACTGTGTTTTTACCTTTGATAAATAAAATCCTATTACTAACCATGTTTTTTATTACAATATTGCAACTTCAATAATTAGTTTCAAACCTTGAAGTCAGGGTGCAGTTTGTAATACGGGCATATGGTAAATAAGAAATATGGATGCTCAGGTGTTTTATCATGATTTTTTGGTGTTTATGCAACTTATGCAACATGCAACTTCACAGAATATTCCACACAAGCAATACATGATTACAAACATAAAAAACACAGAATAATAATATGATATATGACATATCTCTTTTTGGAGGATGTGGAGGCCCTGAAAAGGGCCGTTTGGTTTGTGTGTTTAGTCATTAAGACCATGGAATGTATGCATCTAGCGACTAAAACACGGTGAGAAACAGGTTCTCGATCTGCGGGACATCATTACGGCATATGTTCATTCGTCATCATTGTCATCATTGTCACTGTCAAATATATCAGCAATTTCATTGCCAATGCAATTTCATTGCCAATAGCATTCGAAACAATGTCTTCGTCATCAGTCTCCAGGTCATCATAAATAAGGTCGTCTTGAGTTCCATCCAAGTTGTTGGAGATGCCTGGTTCCAAAAATGATCACCGACAAACCTTTCCAGGATTTGTCAACCCAGTCCCGATCAAATTTTTACTGGAGGGTGAACTCCTCCTTCCTTACCCTCCTTCACCCACAAATCGTGCATTGCTGTCTTCACTGGCTTATTCACGCCAACGTCAAGAGGTTGCAGAATTGCGGTTAATCCTCCTGGAATCACCGCAATGTCTATGTTTTTCTCGGCTAGTGCGGCCTTCACTTTGGCTGTCAAATGAACAGAACACGAGTCCCGAACTAATAGCCGTCAACTATCATCATCTTGGCGCGGAAAAGTCATGCAAATATAGTCAAGGCAACCTAAAAAAATCATGTCATGAATTGCCGATAAAATCTAAGTAAGTATACAATTACATAGCTATTCTAATTAATATTCATAGTTGGTTCCAAGTCGCTCCATGACTCCACGAGACAAACATTGAGAAAACACTTGGAGTGTGGCTAGCATAAAATAGAACGCAGTCATTGCCCGCAAAACACGAGATGAAATAAATTTAGCGTTTTCTTGAAATGACTATTTACCTGGTTCATCAATGTAACCTTTAAGATGTACTTGAACTTGCACACTCGACTTAGATAAACACAACTGGTCATGCTTTCCTTTGAAAATGAGTACTGGCTGTACCACTTGACGTTGTAACTGCTAACCGGTTACACCATTCCCATTTTGCCATTGATTTTCAAACCACTGCATGAGGCCATTGTCGTGCTCGATGTCAGCAACTGAGCGGCCTCTCCCAGCGAGGTGTTTTGATGATTTAGAACGGATGGCAAGTTTGTCTTTCTGCTTGACCCTGTCTCGAACTTGTCTTTCATTCAGACCATAATGGTCGGTCGTTTCCCTTTTATTTCCCCACTCGATGGCAGTAGAAAAAACTTTCAACTTGAAAGAAACATCATAGGCTGCATGGCTAAAGATGAATGTGAAATATTTTCTTTTGGCATATTCATAAATAAACAGCCAGACGATAGCGATGTACTCAGGTTGAAACAGTGACTTTTCCATGGAAAATAATAGGTATTTAATGAGATTTTTGCATAGCATTTTCCCTAATAATAATGGAAAATTACTTGGTAGACTTCCTAATCCAACTGGAATGGGTAGCCAGAGTACGATGAATGAGAGCGATACACACTCCATTGTTTTGTAAAGGCACGAGATACTACGATGAGTTGTGTACATATCGCAGTAGACTTTCTGATTCAGCTGGTCATCTCACCAGACAGTGGAGTGAATGATTGCAATACACACCCTATTGTTGTGATATTTTAGGATTAAAGTATGCACGACTACCTGTAGATCATCAAAGTCTGTCTCTGTTGCGATGAATATGATACAAATGTTATTACTTTGTACACATGGAGACTACATTGTTGCATTTTAGGTGTGTGAATTGAAGCTTTTCGATTATCTCCCTTATTATTCAACATGACTTGAATCTTAGGTGACCCACCAGTAAAAAATTACATTTAAAATTTACACTGGAAATTGATCTAGTTTCAGTATTTGTGTTGGCTGTCTGCTCCAGGTTCCAGTGATCAGGCGCTTGCACATGCTTTAAATACCTTATATCATTCTGTATTTCATGTTTGTAATTTTTTTAATCCCCAAAATGGCAAGTGTACAATATTTGACCTAGACTTACCATTACCATTTTGAATCCTATTTTCTCATACAAAATAATACATGTAACAAAATCAGTACACTCAAACACACAAATAAAAAAATCATCTAAAATAATTCTTGATTCTAAAATAATTTTGATTTACACATTTTCATGCAGCCCTTTAGACCTAATATTTTCATGAGTTTAGAGACTAAATTAAATATGATAGTCAATGACACTGTTGTGTTGTTTCATAAAGGGTAAAATTGCAAAGTTTAATGATATATATAATTTTGTGGGGTCTTCTTTGTAAGCAAAATTTTAGAGCAAATTTTTTCCCACTACCCCAAAGACAGGGTGCGGTTTTTAATCAGTACATTTGCTTCTTTTTAATTTGCTCATGCTCAATTGCTACATTTTGGTCAATATCATGGGTGCGGTTTCTAATTGGGCTTAGGTTAGTTATTGGATTTTAACAGTATTAAATAATAATGATGAGACATTATCTTCTTATGGAATAGCAAACTCACCTGGTGGCAGTGGAGAATTTTTCTGAATCAAGACAACTGCTACTTTAGTTCCTCTCCCCTGTAAACTGTGTCTGTGAGATAAATACTCAGTGAAAAAAAATAGTGACAAATGTGCATAAAATGTGAGGAGTCTGAAAATATTTGTTGTTGTTACCCATAATACTATATTAGAATTTGATTCAAGTTGTAATCATCGCCATTGTCTATCTCCTAATCTGAATGCTTACCTGACTACTTCCACTCTGGAAGCACATTCCATTTGTTTCTCTTTCCACTGTGTCTCATCCCAGTCTAAATCAAAGAAGACAACCACCACAGCGGGTATCAAGTTCAAGTGTTTGTTCATCCATCCAGTTTTGGTGATCCCTTTAGGGATGTACCACTCATATGAGCTTCTCTGCAAAAAAAGAAGATTTATAGGAAATATTTTTAATATCAATATGAATGCTATTACACAATTCAGTGAAATGTACCCGGTATGTTATGAATGGTAATCCAATAAAAATGAGATGTACATTTTGTATATGTTAATTTTATGAAAGGAAAAAATTTATTTCAACATTCAAATGAATAATGAAATCATTTTTTTTTGTCATCAAAGAAAGTTTGCTTTTATTCTAATTTTTTGGAAATATTATATATACAGTCAAACCTGTCTATAAAGGATAGTCAGTGGACTGAGCCAAACTGTCCTTTATAGACAGGTGGTCTTTATATGAAAGTGGCCTAATTTATTCATTCAATCATGAATCTTAATTAGGGCGGATATTTTAAGGGAGATCATAAGCAAAACATAAAAACAAATCTACACATTGTACAATGAATAGATCTTTTTTAATAAAAGTCACTCATTTCCATCTGGATAATTACACAGTTTTACTTTTTTACTACAAATTATATCATGTAAATTCACTGAAACCAAGTCGTTCTGCCCTAGGATTCATTGGTGTATTTAATGCAGAAGAACGATTGTCAACGATCGGCCGCATTGGCGTTTCAGTTCTGACTTTCACACTCTCGCCATGCAGTCTTATTCCCCGGTCTCTTGCACATATTCCATCACAGGCAGTAATCAGTCCCATCCTTAGTATTGTCGATTGTACACTGTGACAAAATGCACAGGCAAACTTGCCCTTTTTGAAAAAACCAAACAAACAAGCATTAAAAATGAAGAAGCATTGGTAATGAACAAAATTTACCAAACTCATAACGATTGCTCCAACTCTTGATGTTGAATCAGAAACCGGAAATGAAACACAATGATCGGAACTATGATCAACAGTATGCACTCCCTATGGAGGGGGGGGGTTATCTAGTGCAAGAAATAGACAAGGGATGAAGGCTCCGGCGAGCTCCCATTTTTTTTAAACTGGAAAAAACAGACGAACAGAACGAAAAATAAAATCTATAAAAAATACCAGATTGAAGAATATTAGTTGCTCTTTCAAATTTCGCCAAAGCCTTACCTATATTTTACATATATCTGCAGAATAAATCAAGAAAACTATACAAATTGACCTCATTTGCGAATACTTAACATTTGCCCGAATGCACGGCAAAATTGGAGGCAAAGAACCAATCACAAGACTGGTTACGAACCAGTTGAGCAAGGCTAACCTCGATGTGGTTCGTAACCAGTCTTATGATTGGTTGTTGACAAATGCTGAACAGGCCACGCCTCCAAACTCCAGACGTTACATTCAGATGATATTCAACTTTTTTTTTTTAACTTTTTCTCAACTTCACAAACCAAGTTGCGATGATCACCCCTGTCTATTAGCCCTAAAGATTGCGTACTCGGTAATCTGAACGTAACATATGGCCACTTTCCTGTTAGCGATTCGCAAGTAGCTATTGTCTTTTTGATGAGACCGTCTGATGGAAATGTTGGTGGTCGTTATACAAAGGTTAAAGTGTGAATAGATCTACAATAGGGTGTTCGCTGGTCGCGTTGGACAGGTGGTCGCTATATCCAGTGTCTTTTTTAACGTGTAAATTGCAAAGGTGTACTAAGGTGGTCGCCATGAGCAGGTGGCCGCTCTGCACAGGTGGTCGTTAACACAGGTTTGACTGTACATTGTATCTAAAAATATTGTGATACAGTGAAATCTGATAAAACAAATGACATTTCTCCATTGGCTTGCCTAATAAAAGTTTTCTGCAAACCAAACACATATTGCAATGCTGTATTGTGGGAAACTATTTTCCCAGCCAAAGTGATGAAGATTGTGACTGAAGTTTGTGTGTAACAGGAAGATGTTTACTTGCAATTATGGACGATATCGTTGCTGGATTTGTCAATCAGTATCTCACAGTAGTTACAATAGAGCTTTGAATCTTAAAACTTCATTCACACTGTAATTGGTGAATTTATAAACACTGTCCCCATTGTTATAAGTTTTGCCACATTGTAGATTAACAGTAAACTTGGTGTTCCAAAATATACATTACATACCAGTAGGTGATCAACGTTTTATTAAGACTTCGAGAAACATATTCATAATAATCAAAATATTCATTTAAAGTTAAATTCATGTTCTATTCTGAAGCAAGAATTGTCCTGTAAATATTTCACAAAGAGGCTCAACCGAGACAAATTTCAAGACTGACTGTGAAGTGACATTTGTTAAAAATGTTCCAAAATTTTGTAACGCTTTTCTTTCATGACTATCCCTGCCACCCATCATATAATTAATTATAAAAGGTAATTAAAATAGGAAATAAATATTTTTGTCAATGTCATTGTTCGCAAAAAAAGATGCCAATCGTGTCAAGTATGAAGTTAAAATAGTACAGTAACTGTATAATACTATATTTTAGTTGGAATTAATTTTCAATGAGAAGACATTCTGGCTGTTTTAGTTTATTTTCAGCGACTTTTGATTAGTTGAATGTAACATATAGAAAAAATGGATGCGATTTTTATTGGTTGATTCAGCAAAAATAAATTCCAAGTGAAAATTAAGTAATTTACAGCATTACTGTGACAGAATTGCTAAAATTAATGTATGGCACAATGTAAAATCATGAAACATGAACACTAGTATAATAAACTAATTTCTAAGATGACACAGAGATGAGTATTAGTTGTTTAGAAATGTCAAAAATTACATATGACAAGCACTATTTACGAAATAATATGGCAGGACTCCAGAAGACGTACCTACACTTTATGCAAATTTGTTTTAATTATGCTAATTTATTCATGACGTAGCAGTTTCTGTGCTCATGAATATTCATTAATTTGTGGGTCAATACATTTTAAAAGGGGCGATATATTATTTTTGGGGGAAGAGTTAGAAAGGGGGATCAGTAATCATTAGGGGGTCAATACAAAAGAAGGGACCCATTTGGTGAGCAGCCATGCTCCTCGTGTCTGTTGTTGCACGTGACCTACAGCTGTCAACTGTGTTCGTTCTTCGTCGACTTCGACTGCCTTCCATGTGAGGTAGTATTCTTGTGTTCTGTTTTTCTGACTTGAGTTTTTGAATTCGCTATTTATGTTTTTAACGTCTTTCATGTCTTTTGTAGGAGTGTCCAATCCGTGATTCTAACTTGCGATCTTTGAGTTCCCAGCACACTGTCTTGTTCACTGTACCACGAGTGTTTTCACACAAGAGATAGAATTTAAGTTCTATTCATAGGAGCACTGTCTTCACTAGCATTCAAAAATCTAACTAAACATACTGGATTCGAACCAGTGATCGCTCACATTGCTGACATAGTACAAATCAACTGAGATATGTGGGTAGTCATGCAAATTGAATAATTTGTTGTCATATTTAGCTTTATTGCCAAATAGTGTTTGCGAGAAAAAGATGGGCAGGCAAGGGAATTGAACCCGGCTCCTCCTGATCACTATGTAGAGAACTGACCCACAAGACCACGATGGATTGACTGGTTTTGTTTGCATTTGATAAGAGTATACAAGTGTGTATATATATAGAAATACAACATATTTCTATTATTGAGTTACAATTGTCCAAAAAATTGGCAATTTTGTGTTTTTACTTGTGTAAACTATATACATGGCTAAAACCAGTTAGTGTACATTTTGCCAATTGGGTGTTTGCCATTTGCGTTGCCCATACCTGACCCGACCCTAACCCTAATGCCAAGACATGTTCCTGTTAATAATTCCGTTGCCCATACCTGACCCGACCCTAAACCTAATGCCAAGACACGTTCCTGTTTATATTTGCTCAATAATGATACTCTGTTGTGCACTGTCTGCGGGTAAGTTGCATTGATGTCAAGTCGCGTTTAAGTAATTTCCACTATCAAGTGGTTAAATTGTGACAATAAATGTGTGGACAAATATTTAATACTTATTTTGGTGTAGACAGCTCTCGTTTAATTATTTTACACCATTACAAGTTGTTAAATTGAGAGAATAAATTTCTCAACAAATATTTAATACTTAGTTTGGTGTAAACAACTCACGTTTGATTAATTCCCACAATTACAGGCTGTTAAATTAAAAGAATAAATGTGTGGACAAATATTTTATACTTATTTTGGTGTAGACAGCTCTCGTTTGATTAATTCCCACAATTGCAAGTTGTTAAATTGAGAGAATAAGTGTGCGGACAAATATTTTAGACTTATTTTGGTGTAGACAGCTCTCGTTTGATTAATTCCCACAATTACAAGTTGTTAAATTGAAAGAATGAATGTGCGGACAAATATTTAATACTTATTTTGGTGTAGACAGCTCTCGTTTAATTATTTTACACCATTACAAGTTGTTATATTGAGAGAATAAGTGTGCGGACAAATATTTAATACTTATTTTGGTGTAGACAGCTCTCGTTTGATTAATTCCCACAATTACAAGTTGTTAAATTGAAAGAATGAATGTGCGGACAAATATTTAATACTTATTTTGGTGTAGACAGCTCTCGTTTAATTATTTTACACCATTACAAGTTGTTATATTGAGAGAATAAGTGTGCGGACAAATATTTAATACTTATTTTGATGTAGACTGCTCTCGTTTAATTATTTTACACCATTACAAGTTGTTAAATTGAGAGAATAAATGTGCGGACAAATATTTTAGACTTATTTTGGTGTAGACAGCTCTCGTTTAATTATTTTACACCATTACAAGTTGTTAAATTGAGAGAATAAATGTGCGGACAAATATTTTGGACTTATTTTGGTGTAGACAGCTCTCGTTTAATTATTTTACACCATTACAAGTTGTTAAATTGAGAGAATAAATGTGCGGACAAATATTTTAGACTTATTTTGGTGTAGACAGCTCTCGTTTAATTATTTTACACCATTACAAGTTGTTAATTGAGAGAATAAATGTATGGACTAATATTTGAGTCTTATTTTGGTGTAAACAACTTGCGTTTGATTAATTCCCACAAATACAAGTTGTTAAATTGAGAGAATAAATGTGTGGACAAATATTTTAGACTTATTTTGGTGTAGAAAAGTCGCATTTAATTTACTTCCACAAATTACAAATTGTTAAATTGAGAGAATAAATGTAGGGACAAGCATTTGAAACTTATTTTGGTGTAGACAACTCTCATTTGATTAATTCCAACAATTACAAGTTCTTAAATTGACAGAATGAATGTATGGACAAATATTGACCATTATATTTGTGAGTAAATACCTGTTGTTTAATTAATTTCCACCTCTACAAGGTTGTTAAATTGAGAGAATAAATGTGTGGATAAATATTTGATACTTATTTAGGTGTAAGAACTCGTGTTTGACCAACTTCCACCATTGCAAGTTGTTAAAATAATGAAATAAATATTCTGGTATCATTGGATATTTGATTTAATTGTGAAACTTTCTAACAAAATGTTAACAGCTGGCTTCGAACCCTCAATCAACAATTCTGCAGACGCAGTATAAATTCCACAACACCACAGAAGATATTCGTCTGTTGCCTGAATTGTTTTCGTAATATAGGGAACGTCATCGACACTTTAACAAAACTTACCTTGACTTGGGTCTTGTTTATCTCTTGTGACTGGAAACTGTTGAACAAATTGCTCGTCGTCCAGTTTAAGACGTAAGTTATTTTATTATTTATTCCATCAGTTTTGTATGGTGGAGTTTTGTGAGGTTTATTATTTTTTCGCGACGTTCTTTGCTTACTTGTTTACGGTTTGAGAGATTTCAGTTTATTTGATTTACGTTTTTACGGTAGCTCTGAGCGGGACTCGAACCCACTGTCTTTTCAAGCTAATTTTGTTTTTATTTAAGTGGTGTTCATTTTTCTAACTACTCCAGTGTTCCGATGAGTTGAACGGAAAAGCCAAAACGATTGCTAGTTTCTGATTGCTTCGGTTCTGGTGAGTGTGTATCTCGTGTGATTCGAACCCATGTCGTTTGTAATGGGCGGTTTTTTATTTCCCATGTTGGCTACGCCGTAATATGCAACCACTTCCCCGTTTTATTGTGATTTTGAGAGTGTTTAATGATGTCTTCCTCGCCCGTCACGCCATGACCCAGTTTCAACCACACGGCCATTTTGCAACAAGTGCGTGACCCTCGGCGTGACCCGACTGACTATATGATCGTTCTGTTCAACTGTTAAGCTAGGATTTATTACCGTTATTATCATTATATTGTCACATGATTTGTTTTACCTTATGTGTAATGTCTTAAGTATCTTTATTGTAATTTGTATATACCAATTCGTATATACCGAGGAAACGACCCCGATTGAAGGTCATGTATTTTGTGACGTCACCAATTCATGTGTAGGTACGGCTTCTAGATCCGTGCCAATAATATAATACAGATATAAACAAATAAACAAAAACATAACCAGTAAATTGAAAATTATGACGTGTTTTATAATACCTTAGATCGGCACTTTGGATATTCATGGTCCCCGTCTAATATTTTAAACGACAGTGGTACACGGTCAGGTCGTCTATTAGCACTGAACGATTCCCAGATAGCTTTATGTACAGCGTTATATATAACATCCAGTCCAGTCAACGCGACAAACCCCAAAGGCCGACATATTAGTTCAGGAGGAAACTCTCCCACACCAGTAGGGACCGTGAAGCTTTCCACTGCTGACATTGCACACGACTTAAAAACTCAAAGTGCGTGACGGACTTCTTTGACACGTTGCTTTATACGATTCGATGGCGATATTTTGCAAAATATCAAGTCAGCCACCATCAAAATAAAAATGTTGATTAATCCCACAGTCGTGGATTATTACTTATTTACAGTAACAATATTCAAATACAAATGTATTTTGTTATATGCTGAGAGTTTTAATTGAAATACCACACATAATTCCTAAAAGCAATAATGTCAAATATTACAGTATTAATATTTCAGGTATGTAGCATCTTTGTAACGAATGATTACCTTACGAACCCACAGTATAGAAATATAAATAATAGAATAACAAAATTAAAGATGGCGCTGCCCCGTGAAAGCATGGTTGCCGATATCAAAGAAAAAACTCAACAGTTTCTTTCAAGCAAAGAGCATTCAAACGGTTTTGTCGACATTTTGGAATACATGCAAGTATGTAGCAATTGAAATATTTATTAAGATTGCGAAATCTGTTGTAAAATTAACAGAATACCCATCTATCTCAGACAGTCTGAGTTGTTGTTATTCATCTTCAAGTTAGGGATGATCCATTTGTAAAGGAGGTGTGGGAAATTTTCACGCATGCATAACTGTGACAAACTTCATTGCCCACCTGCTTTTGTTCTCATATTAGCTGCAATGCAGGTAACACTTCTTCAGGGCCTCACACCCATAACTCCAGGGGCGTCGATTCATTCTGTAAAGTGATGGGGACACTTTTGTGTCCGCGTAAACGGCCAATGCCCGCGCTTGCGCGAACAGGAGGGTGTCTGAGAAGGGGGGACTGCCCTATGTTGCGACATCTCTATGTTCCGACACCACTATGTTCCGACACCCCTATGTTCCGACACACAGTATACTTGTGTCAAACATAATCTGACTAGCCGTGCGTGACCTTTTACTACCTTGATATAACCAGGATGTCCTGTGGGTTAATACTGGAAATCCAACTGTAGTGTAGTCCTGCCATGATGCTTGAAAGTCCGTGAAGGCGGGATCTTGCATAATGTTATTGGATAATTATGAGAGAATTATCAAATAATGTTGCCCATTGTATCATTCTAATACTTCGACAATTATTTGACAATATCCGTGTCTGTTGGATGTGGTTCCAACCTTAAATCCTCTGATTGCCTAACTATCGAAGTTTTAGATCAATAATTATCGGAGAATTATTTTACCTTTTTTATGAAAGTTGTATTTCGATATTCATCAGTCGCGGAATTGCAAGGTTGCCGTTTACATCCGGTAGCACCTTTCCAAGTTTATCTACATATTAATTAAAATCATTTATTTATTATGCGAGAGATGAATAGGCACTGCATTTAGCATTCCGTAGTGTTTGCATAAGTTTTCGAGATTGCCAAAAAATACAAAGGTTTCACACTATCTCTTTCCATTCCTATATTGTGTGTTTTCGACCAACATTCCTTGTTTACCTCCACACGTTATACGTTTTTCTATCAATCTAAGACACTGATATGTCTCAGAGAATTCCATGTTGAAAAAAATTAAACCACCACCCAGCTGTATACCCTGTCTAATATCAATCTAAAACATTGAGAATTATCAGATATTTATCCGATAATTCAAATGTACAATAGACCGGCTTCCTCTAATGCAAGGATATTGCACAAGTTTATACTACCTGCAAATTTGAAGCATAATTCATCGTTCAAGGTTAAGGTCCATATTAGACAGATCTCCTTAAGGAAGTCAGAAAGCACTATTCTATTCTACTCTTCAGTGTTCCATTGCATTGTTCTGATATTCCTCTTTATTCTGAAAATATTCCCATATGTTACACTCATAAATTACAGTTGGTATAATACACAATTTAAATACTTATCTTTATATCTGCCAAAACATGTATATCCCGTATTTATACTTTACATTATTTCTTTGTCAATATCCTTCATGTTCTGCAGATGTATTTGAAACTGCCTATTCGCTCCATTGTGCAGTCGTCGATTTTGTATTTTATGTTTGTGTAAATTACTCAAACTTCTTTGCTACATATGTTTAATTTACTTATTTAAATCTTAGGTCAGGCAACGTCTCTTCATCTATTTGAATTCCATTTTTATCTATATGTAATTTCTTGGCAGTGTAATAGCGTTCTCTTAATAAATGAATGAATAAATAAATAAATAAATAAATAAATAAATAAATAAATAAATAAATAAATAAATAAATAAATAAATAACATATTGAGAAAGCATAAAAAGACTTATTTTCAAATACATGAATATGTCATGACTAATTCATTTTATCATAAACAGGATTTGCCCAGAAAATGCCATTTGATAATTTTGAATAACGTATAATAACGTTAATGAATTCATAATGTCAATAAGTAATAGATTATACGATGTAATATCCAACGTAATACTTGTACGCTACACCAATATAGCTTTAATTTGATATACATTGTATAACATGATGGTGTTTGTCTGAGGTATTCCTATTTAATATGTCACAGGCTATTACGTAATTATATTTTTGTATACAGTTGATCCCATAAAATTCCCTTTTTATTTGACGCTGTGTATAATTTTTTAAAGCTAACATATTTACCCAGATTTTTGGGGTCAAAATTTTATGGCATGTAAATTTTACAGCCTTGTCTTAATTTTAATTGTACAGTCAGTATTCTGTAACTAAACTGATCGCGCTGAACAGAGAAAAAACAGGTTGTTTTGTTCTACCATGGAGAGGGGTATTTATCCAATTTTGGTTTCCGACCACTAGCGTACATATTTCCATTGAAAATATGGCACATTCTGGCCGGCTCAGAATTTATTGGATTATTGTCGAACATAAAAGTACTAAACAATGTAATTTAGGTCTCCCCGAGTACAAGTTGTCAGGGGCCCACATGAAGACTGTCAGGTACATAGTTTATTGTTGATCTGAACGTTTGGCAATAATTAAAAATATAAGTATTTTGCGTCTGAAGCTTGATAGGATACATCGCGTCTGAGAATATTGCCGACGATGATCACAAAAACACCTCCATGAAAGCCCATGTCCAGAAGAGTGGCAAGTATTATAATCCGGCATAGTTATTTTTTAAAGAAATGTAACATTGTGTTACAAAAGGTGAGTGTAGAATAATATTTGAAGAAGAATAATGATATTTTTTCTTATAAAGAGATAAAAACGTAGTGAAATGTCAAAAACGTTTCCAAAATGTGTCAGAACCTATTAGCATCTCAACATAGGGTTGTCGGAATATAGGGTTGTCGGAATATAGGGGTGTCGGAATATATGGATGTCGGAACATAGGGGTGTCGGAATATAGGTGTGTCGGAATATAGGTGTGTAACCCCGAGGAGGGATGTGCCCCCTCAGCAGGTCGACATTTTTGAAAAATGCAACCAAAATGAAGTCATTTAGTGCATAATTGGGGATTTTCATTCTTGATTATTAAGAATACAGTACATGTACACAGAACCAAAGGCCTTACACAAACGCAGGCTTTGATATAAGCCTATTATTGATATTTGGGTAAGTCTGGAAAGTGGAGGGGACAGTTGATATTGTGTCCCCCACCCTTCAGAAAGTGGGGGGACGTGTCCCCCTGTCCCCCCCCCCCCCATGATCGACGCCCCTGCATAACTCTAATCCTAACCCTGCTCCTCCAGTGCCCCTTTATTTCAATTGTATATGCCTTCGGGACATGTATTAAAGAAAAGTATATTTTATGAAAGCCTTACCAGTATTGTTGCTATAAACCAGAAAGAGCACACAATCAAATATAGTTTGCTATAATAACAACCCTTAGTACAATGTATTTAATTCTTCCTGCTGCAGTTCAGTATGTTGTTTCTCACATTCAATTGTATTGTTTTGCAGAGTGCAGAAGTTGGTGTAGTCATTGCTGCAATAAAAGCCTCTCATAAAATATGTATGAATCTGTTATCAACTGACAAGTTGTATCACTGCAAAGATGGCAGTTCGTTAGAGAATGTCACTGCAACACAGAAATATGAATCCTGGTTGTTTGAAAGATATCAAGATTGTATTGAAAATCTCATAAATTCTATGACCCATTCATCTTCAAATGTACAGGTGAGTTATAAATACCTCATAGCCGCTATGAATAGTTGAAAAAAGAGCATCAGCAGGAGACGTGATAAATGGAAGCGAGTAAAGCCAGCCACTTACCAACTTCTTCAATATGATGCAATTATTGCAATGTAGCAAAATTACACTCTCTAATTGTTACTCAATGTAGACCACCCAAAACAACATGATAAAAATAAATATGCTCTAAATCCATAATATGGCTAGAAAACCATTATGCAGTCTACAATTCAGTTATAAGGTTGTATCATTGTAATCCTGGGTTGTCTTGGTAAACTCACATACGAGTTGATCATTCAGACAACATGTACATGTAATATGTTTGAAGGTGGTCTACCACAGGGAAACATGCCGCACAAAATTAATTGTCCACTAATAACCATTTGCAATATGATTTAGAAACAGGGCTAGTTCACATTTGTAATTTGAATATTGCCAAGATCAGTAGCGCCAGTATCCAAAACATGGTAATGTTCAATGGCGCTGTACATAGATGACTAGTTGTTAAAGGTTTTCCTAAAAAGATGAGTCTTAAGTTGAGTCTTGAAACTGTTCAATGTTGGTGACTTGCGTAGTTCAAGTGGCAATATTTTCAACAGTAAAAAGCAGTATGTGTGTCCATTGTCCAATCTTCTTTGCATTCCAAAATTAATTTGTAGCAAACTTAGCAAATAGAGACACAATTGCTCGTTTCTATGTCACATGGTATTTTAGTTTGATTATGCCATTTTGTCGTCCTTGTTCGTAGATGTTTGTTAAATAAATAACTTAAATTGTCCTTCTTCATAACACAAAGTGTTTGCAGATGAACATTTTATTTATAGCACCATGAAATCCTGGAAATGTGTTGATGATTTGTACAATTTTAAGTAATCATGAACTGTTCATGGCGCATGTCATGCACAAACTTCAAATAAATGTTGACACGAGATTACTCTCACAATTGAACATAACACATGCAAATCATCTATTGAGGACAGACCTTCGTGCTTATAAAATTCATCAATGAACTTTGTCTTTGCAGGAACTTGCACTGTGTACTCTAATGAAGTTTGTAGAATGTGAATCACAGCATCCTCCAAAGCCACACAACCCAGAATGGTACTTTCCAAGCACATTGTTTACTGTGAGTACAACATCATACGGCTAGCAATAGAATTCACCGTTCTGTAAAAATACTGTATCTACAGTCATTCCAAATCATATCTCCACTAATTCTTATGTTCCAATTTTCCCTGAGGTTAACTGCGTCACGAACATTGGCACTTTCAAAATATTGACTTCACGTTTGAACACTTTCCTAATACCTTGGACACGGAAGCACTATAGAACATGAAGGGAAATGGAATCTCAACACTGAATGCAAATATATGCACAACACAAAACATTTTTCATTGTCATTTCATGTGTTATCTCATGTGTTATCTTTTTACTAAAAGCATGAAATATATGCATAATGAAATTATCATATGAATACAGTACAGGGTCACTTTGACCTCTGCTACAGTGAACACTGTACAGTTAGTCATGAAGAGATTCACTTCATTTTGAAACTTATTTAATTGTTCTTTTAATTATTGACAGAAAATTGTTCATGTTTTATTGTCAACTGATGTGGATATGAGGAAACTCTTAGGAAGATTTCAAGAGTATGTCGAGTATGATGACATCAGGTATTACATGTTGAAGAGAATCACCGGGAAAACAACACGTTTCAAGAAAAATACACAAAATGTGGTAAGTTTATTCCTGAATGTGTTTGTAATATGCCTTGATTTAGAATCACTTGTTGCTCTGATTCAAAAGACACGACTGTATAGATATCGACTTTGTTGTCGGATTCAGAGGAGATGTACAAATATTACTTTTGATTCATTGGTTTCGTTTTGGAGTGTTGTTGGACTCACTCAACCAAAATGTTTCAGACAAAAATCCAATCATTTTTGACATTTTGAAGATGCTTATAAACAAGTTTCTAAACTATTCCTAAAATTATGTTTGTCATGAGTTTGTATTTATCATCTGTGGAGCGTAATATGTTATGTTATACTCAATATCTAATATCAGTTCCAACAACCTGTTATTTCAGGACACTGATGTATTGATACAGAACATATTCTGTATATTAGAGCAGATATCCAGAGTGATATCCACTGATAAAGAGAAAGAACTTGACAATTTTTTAACCAAATTACCAGATGCTGTGGACAAATGCAAAGTTACAGTACAGAAGGTTGGTGACATTGCTAACGTCACAAAGAGTTTTAACTAAAAACAATTTTGCAGAAATTGTGATATACATGTGAAAAGTTGTCAAGACCATAAAACATCAATAATTGCAAGTATTTTAAAATTGAACTATCAGACCTTCACAAGTTTTGTAGTCAGTGTGTTGTACATCTTTTTTACAGGAACACCAGATTGTTTTTGACACTGCTTGGTTTACACTGCTGCAGTGTCAGCTGCCAAACAGTATTTACAAAAGAATCTTGATTCTATTACCTGAACACATTATACCTCATATGAGAAATCCTGTTTTATTGATCGATTTCCTAACTGCTTCATATAACATGGGTGAGTCAATTCATTTAGTTAAATATACCACTCTTCTTGCCCAGATTATCATCCTCCTGATTCAAACTATTTTGAAGAGATTTTAATTTCAATGCTTCCATCCTTTCTCAATCAATTGCATTTACTATTTTTATTTCTGTCCATAACAAAAATTTAAATAATAATTGTTATGCTTAGTTATACCTGAATATATGATAAGGTTTTGTAAAAAAAATGTACTGTACTGTATTTTTTTTTCAAATTTCAAATTATATTTTGTTTCACATTTGATTTCAGGTGGAGCAATCAGTTTGCTGGCTCTGAATGGTTTATTTATACTTGTACATCACCATAACCTGTAAGTTGTATTGTAAAATACATATCCTCAACTTAGACTTTGGTATCTTCTTTTTTTTAAATCTGGAGAACAAAAATTGAGTCCCCACACTCATTAAAAATAGTTCAGAATATTCACCAAAAGAAGGTACTCATTGATTCACAATTGCTATTAATTCATACATGAAGATTTTTTGAATCTTCTTGGTTCACAAAATATTTTTTTTATTATTCATAATGGAGAAGATAAATTATTAACATGAAGAAAAATAAGAAAAAAATACAAAATTTGAAACTTGTTTATTTAATTACATTCACCACCTTGAATGCTTCCCCGGGATCACATCTCGAGATCGCAACACATTGTTCCAGTGATCTTCTCATCAAAACGTGAACTTCAATCTTTTACTCGCGATATAAATATAGTACAGGCATGTGGCAAAACAAATAACGCTTTAGAACAATGCATAGTAACATTTTCTTAATATTTGCAAATAGCATATTAAAATTTTCACCAGTAAATTCCACATATTTCAAAGGAGTAGTTAATATTTATTCTCAGCAAAAATTTCTTTTATTATTTCTTTCAGAGAATATCCTGATTTTTTCAAGAAACTTTATGCATTATTAGATCCAGCAATCTTGCATGTCAAATACAGAGCAAGGTTTTTCTTCTTAACAGACCTGTTCCTCAAATCCACGTAAGTATTTTATTGTATACAATGGTGAAACACTGTTTGTGCTTTTACATGATATGCATTCCTGCAAGCTCTCTTAAATTTTCATTTCATTTATAATGTGATTTAATACTGAATTATGTCCGAGCATTATATTATCTGTGTTTGGTTTTCAAAAAGAACTGTAATATGTTGCAGCTTTGAAATTAATTAAAAACATCTGCAAATGACAAATTCATAGGACATAATGTATTAGTTAGTGGTTTTCATTCTTGATGTAATACTTGAATAATTTGCAAACATTGTCACAAAACCATATCCATAAATATTCTCCTATATATTTTAGCTTCCAGAGTATGTATACATTGTCATAGTTAAGTGTTCAGTAATTGGCAAAAAGTAACAAAAACTTTTAATCACTAAGATTCCATGATCATTGTTTGAGATTTATAATGGGAATGTTTGTTATCATCAGTGGGTATATTTCTCAGTGTTATTTTCTTAATAAAACTATAGCATCCTCAAAGAGTGAGATTTGTTTATTCACAAATACCTCGATTTGAGTTGGTTTGAATGAAAATAAATTTATATGTCTCTCCAGCTTGTAGAAACTGTGCTATAAGTTTTTTTTGAGGGTGAACATGAATTTTGCATTTCATAAGTTCTGGGGTTGAATCGTTTATGAATCTATCATTCATTTATAACATCAATAATTAATCCCCCACAGAGCCATATTGAATGTGGAGAAGCTGAAAAACATTATTGTGTTAAGATCCTTTTCCGAATTATTGATATTATCAGAATTAATGAAATTTAGCATTTTGTTAAATCTGAATTACTTGCGAATTGAGGTTTACATTATTATGTGATAATGTGAAGTATGACGTCCTAAAGTATGACTCCCTAAAAAACTTTGATATTCTGATAGTGGTGATTTAAATATAAATGTATGAAGGTGGATTTCTTTTCAGACATTTACCTGCATATTTGGTAGCAGCATTTGTAAAGAGATTGAGTCGACTATCATTAACGGCACCACCAAATGCCATCCTGCTGGTTATTCCACTGATATGTAATTTAATACATAGACATCCAAATCTCATTACTCTTATACATAAACCAGATGCACAAACAGGTATGGTAATAATTAATATAATACTAAATTTTACTGTCTTGATTGTCTTGTTATTTGTGCAGGCTTTATACATATTATCCAGTCAGCCAATTGGAATAGGATTTGAAAAACAAAATTGTATGCATCAAGGTCCAATGATGTTCAATGTATTTACAAAGTTTTTTAGTACTGAAATGGCCGCCATTCATTTGGCCATCTTGAATCAGATTGTTAAATGAAAACACATGAATATGTATGATGCATGTGTCAAAGTGGTACATGATTGATCCAGGCATGTCTGACATACTCATAAATCTCAAGCTTTAAAGCGAGAGGGTTATCACATGCGCACATGCAGAAATTGAGTTCTAAGGCTCATGGGTAGATGCTTGTTTGTAAATAATGACGTGCTATGGCCATCTGACACATGCGCAAGTGACGACTCCCTCGCTTTAAACTCATGATTAAGTAGAACTAGTAGAGTAGGACAGAATAATGTTATGGTATTGTTGCAAGAGTTCACTCCTTCTTTCTCACATGAATGACAAAATTGACTTTTAGTCAATATTCGCAAAATAAAACTGCATAATTTTTTCAAAAATGTTGATCAAGACATGTGAGAAACAAATTACAGAAAAATACAAAAATATTTTAGACTCAAATTTGGGTGGGAGACATTATTGCACTCCATGGGTTAGCGATATTTCATTTGAAATAGTGTAGTTTCTCAGTCTGATACTTGTGTTCATTTCTGTAGATATATCAGGTGATCCTTATGACATGGAGGAACCTGACCCAGCTAAATGCCATGCAATGGAAAGCTCACTATGGGAGATTAAAACATTAAAATCGCATTATTACCATGAAGTTGCAACGTCAGCCACCAAAATAGAAAAACGGTTTCAAAAAGAAGAGTGGGATATTGCCGAGTACTTGGAGCTTGAGATGTCAGAGGTATAGTTATTGCAATTGTTCTAAAAGAACGCAAGTGATATCACATGCCCAATACTACTGCCGATCATATGCTAATAAGACAAACAATAGAAACATATCAAATGCAGATGTGTGTCAACAAAACAACACCCACCACTAGAGGGCGTTATTGTACACAAGAGCTTTTGAATAATAATCCACCACTTTTTTTCAGCTGATTGACAAAGAAGTTAAAAAGAAGATGCGCAAAATGCCAATGGAATTTGAACAACCAACTGGACTGTTCGGTGGAAACAGTGATAAAATGAAAGACTTATGGACATTGTAGAAATAAAATTTATATTAAGTAACATAGTTTGTTTTAACTGTATTTGAAAGGCAGAGATTGACCAAATTGTATGTATATTTATACCACTTATAGTCACATGCACCATTGTTCTAAGCAAATAAGTAAACCTTCAGTTAATTGATATTCAGTTAATAAACCGAATGATTTTAACATGTAATATCCAGCATATTAACAAATAATCCACGCGAGTCAACAAGCTACACACAATCACCAACATAAACTACTGAATCTACCAACATCGTTCTGTACACATGCAAGGTGGGTGTACACTAATTAGAGAAATTACTTCATTACTGGAATAATCAAACATGATTTGATATTTTGGTACTAATTGCATGGTTTTATCTGCAACAGGACTTATTACAGTTATGTATATGATCATATAGACATACATTAGTCGTGTAACACTCGGATGCCTTCATTATTATAGCATTGGTTGCATGTTGCTATCAGCAGTAGTGTTTAGTACATTATAGTTGTGCATATTAAGGATGACGCATATCGGTAGGTAATTAATATGCAGAGATTTCAACCCTGAAGATATGTTCAGTGGCACACCTATAAATTTAATTAGTAACCCTAAACTGAACATCTATGTATCAAGTTTCATTAAAATCTGATAATTGGTTCTTGAGATCAATGGAACAGACGCATCAACTGCAAAAAATGGCTGTTTAATCACATTAAAAAGAATAAACCCTTTGTATAATTCTGAGACAGCATCATTTCCTGCACTTTGAATGACTCAACAAAGTTTACAGGTTGCAAGGCATCAGATACCATTGTCTCTAGGCAAGTACTGATCTACAAGTACGCTTCTTTATCAGTTTGCCAGACCCATTCCAAGAAGTTGCTGCAATAACCTGAACAAACTCAAACTTTCCACACACTACTATCTACTTGCAAACTTGCTCCTCTGTTCTTAAGAATCCTCTACTGTCGCACCAAATCATTGACAGCTAAGTTGCTGATTAGTTTGCTATGGAGATAGTTATGTAGTCAAACTAATAGTTAGGTACTCGTTCAATATAAATAGAAGATCACGTAAAAATAGTCTGAACTTACCAGTTCTAATCATGTAATGAGATGTGCTTAAAAGCCAGCCAGCAATGTTGTTTCAGTATTCAGAGCAATATGATGGCCACAGTACAAATAGTGGTATATTCAACTGAAGAAATGCACCTTCAGGTATGTAAACCAATCATTGACAGAGAATGTGGACAGACAGAGACTGAAGTGACTTGGGTATTTTCTAAGCAGCACCCAGAAACATAGCATACTATACGATACACACATGCTATACTTGACGATTCATTTACATATCCAAAGGTGCAAAGTCAATTTTAAAATGGTAATTTTTAATTATTACAGATTCACTTGTGAGGTTTACAACATCTCACACACAACAGTGAAGTTTAGATTGTAAACATACTCAAACCTATACAATTACAGATCAAATGATTGTCCCTGGATTGTCATTAGGACATAATATAGGAGGAAGGAAATTTCATTGGCATAACTCAAATTGTTAACGAACAAGGACTATAGAAAAGGCCATGGAATGATTCTGATTGATATAAATTACCGGTAGTTCATCAGACATACCACAGTTGAAGACATGTTGATATTGTGTTTTCACAGACGATTCATTGACATCGAAAAATGCATGCAAATCATGCTTTGGGGCAAATGGCATGCATGAGTAACCTTACCATGAGTGATGTCAATACCAAGGCATGCATGAGCTGACATTGTTTAGGGAGACAAAATGACAACGATTAAAAATAAATACTTGCATCGAACAGACTGCAACCCCAAAAAAACAAGCGAGTTCTAGAAGTGAAATGTAATTTTTGAGGTCATGACCTTAGGTCACAGTGCACTTAATCTGTTCATGTCACACATTTTTGTTGCTTTTTTTAATGCAATCTACAATAAAATTGTTTTAAAAATATTAAAAATTTACAGCAGTAACCATGCACTATGTCACCTAATTCAAATTTTTAAAAAAAAGTACCGATAATTAAAACAAGTGATAAAACACCCTGGGTTTTCCGATAATATGATGGGATGATATATATAATTCTTGTGGCCCAAAGACACAGCCACTACATCAGAAGAAATATCCAGTGTCATAGATGCAAATGAAGTGCATTGAGCTGCAATGTGTTTTGTCTGGTGTGACCAGACCAAATAAATACTATTATTTTGATGCTTAGCTGAAACGAATCTGACCACTAAGATAATGTGTATAAATTAAGCCAGCACTCGTTCAAGTATTTGCAACATCAGGATGTGTATGTTAAATCTAATTGTGCTATTATGGTCATCACCATGATTTCATGTATTTTGTACATTATGATTGAAACAAACAATGCCCTCTAGCATGCAGGCCACATTTACCAAACATAAAAATAAATTAAGGAACTAAAATGTATAGTAATTCTAACAAAGTAGCCAGCCATGCACTACTTTGTATTGCTGGGTGAGGGCGTTCTCACTAGTTACAACGTGCCTAACCATAATAAAATAAATTATATGAATTATTATATAAAAAGTTTCATCTTCTGATTGGATGGCTGGCCATGGGTTATGCAAATCAGCTGCACTACTTTGGACTGGCTGGTGATGGCGCCCTCTAACACCATACTGGCTGGCCATGGGTTATGCAAATCAGCTGCACTATTTTGGACATAGCACTATGTAAATTTCATTTATGAGCATCTAACTGTTCAATCGTATCCATGGTGATACAATCACAGTAAAAATTAGTCCGCTTTGTCTTTATGCAGCCCTCTTAAGAACTGCTGTATAACTTCATGAGTGGGTACAGGTTTATATTTAGCTAGGTCTTCAAGTACATCCTGTGGTCCTTCAATATGTTCCCTCAATAGATTCCAGCTGGTTAATGTTTGATGATAGTCAACTACTTTTCTATAATCTCCCGTAGAGTTGTATAGTTTAATGAGTCCTCTGTAGTCGTATTCCAATCCGCTGTAACCAGCTCCAAACAGCTTGGTTCCTAAAATGACATAATAAATATAATTTGTTTTTTGCTGGCAACACACACATTGTCCTTGATTTCATGAAAGGAAATGACTGACTAACCAATATCAATTGATCTGACACATTAGCCTTGATTTTATGAGAGGGAATGACTGACTTACCAATATCTATTGATCTTAGATACAATTTTTCAGCATCGTCATACATATTCATATCATAGTTATACAATGATGCCAGATGACCAACTGATAATGCTACTTCATAATCGTCTTCCCCAAGTAGTTTTTCTTTAATTTCAATAGCTTTAATATGCATCTCTTCTGCTTCCTGAAATGATACCAATATCTTGATATTATTGTTTATCTGTATGGATTCACATGGCTGCAATAGCTATCAAATTTCTAACAGTAGCCAATTAGGAAACGTGATGCTGAATCAGAAACATTTTCAACTTAACGTGGTACTGTCATCAGAACAGCACATGGGGAAACTAGAAACAAACTAGCAAACAATGAATGCCTAATATTAGTATAGGCCAGTTTTTAGATATCTGTTGTGTCATGATTGTTCATAATTAAATATTTTTGTTAAATGGCGGTGGTCATTCTGCCGTGCCCTGTTCGATTTTACAAAAATTGTAAAACACATTGTGTACATGACATTTGAACACACACTGCGCGACGACCACCACCCTTTAAACAATAAAATACTATAGTAATGACCATCAGCAATGTTTATGTTTTGATCTGCTTCAAGCCTGTCAACGAGATTAGTTAAAAGACTAGTCAGAAGAAACAGTAATAGAAGCAGAAGTTTCCAACTCAACCTAGCACAAATGGCTGAAGACTGAACACAGAAAAGCCAGTCCTGGGATGACTTCATTAACCCACTGCATTAAATATAAAATTGGCACTTTGAGTCACTCAAAAATCAAATAATAATATTCTGTTTTTACTAAGACTAACTTAAAATAAATCACACTCGCCTTAAACCTACGCATTGACTGATACAGTCTTCCTAGGTTACCATAATGTTTAGCTGTTTGTACATTCACTTCTCCAAATGCCTTCTTTGCAAGATTAAGTGATGATAAATGGAGTTCTTGGGCTTCTTGTAAAAGCTTGGATTCTGTTTCTTTGTTGTGACTGTCAATTGCAATCTCTTCAAGAATAAGTGCTTTATAGAAAGGACAAAAAACTTGTAATTAAATCATTAATAGACTGTATGATGGAGTGAAATCCATACAATACTGTCAACTTCACATTCACAAGGTATTACTTGCTGTCTTTCTGATTGTGAGTGGCTTCTACTTGTTCAGCAGCCAGATGGCTGAATAAATGTACATGGCTGGTGAAAAAAACTAAATATCTTACCTTTCACTCTCTTGGAGGAGGCTAACAGTAAATGATCTTCTGGTAAAATTTGAGTAATTATTTCAATAGCTTTTTCTGCATGGTAACTGAGATGACAAATGAAATAGTAATACATTATTATCACAGCATTATTTGTCTTTCAAATCATAAACGATTTGTTCTGAATTACAGGGTACTTGTAAACATCAGACAATACATGTAAGGCTGCCGATATAACTTTTGTAACTGTTCTTACACATAAACTATCGTTTGGTGAAGTGTTGAATAATTGTATTGAAATGCACATAAATCATAAATTGTAGATATTGTATGCTTGATCATTAAATGTTTTGCTTGTTGTATAAGGGCAACCTAAAACTGTATGCAAATTAACTGTAACCATTTTTTTAACCTTTTTCACCACCAGACTTTTCCTCGCTCAAATTTGACTGCACTTTTTCTTGTATTCTTCAATATTTCTGAAAATGAACTCTAATTTGAGTCATTTTTCAGTTTTTACTCAAACAATTTGGCTATTTTTGTCCCAATCTTCAGAAGAGAAGTGCATATTTGAACTATGCACTATTTTGTGTATTTGTGATGAAAAAAAGAAACTGGTGGTGAAAAGGTTAACATAAAATTCACACAAAATTCCTGTCACTTAGTCTAAAGTCAGCATAAAAACATTTAATATGTTAATTACCCACAATGGCATGCAATTATTCAGTGAGGATAGTCACTACTTACTGTGCATCATCAAATTTTCCTGAGCTATACTGATGGACATACGAGGAGTAAGCAAGATCTTCATGTGCTATCGCAACATGGATATTTCTACCACCAAATATTGCTTTGCGAATATTCAATGCAGTCTGGTGAAAAACAAAAACTTAGGTCAGTACTGTACTGTAAGTTAAACACCCAGAATGCACTGTTCCCTTTTGCAAGTTGGATGTAAATCGTTACAGGGCCAACTACTGTTGGTGGCCAACGGTCACTAAATGAGGTAGGCCAAGAAGTCATCAGTTTGCTTTTTCCTATGCCTATGAAATGAATGAAATTCGAGCAAACATTGTAAATACGACTAGAATTTTCATTTTTATTTACATGTAATCTGCTGATATATTTGTTTATTTTCTGTGCATTTATATTTCGTTCATACCTACTTCCTGCTTTCATGATCGGAACATGATTACTAAAAAAGACATCTGTAATTGAAACTGTTGTATAAGCAATCAGCGGCAACAATGAATTCAGACAATTGACACAGTGACCAACTGCTCGATGTTTACTCTTTCACTATTAGTATGAATACAATAAGCAATAAGCAAAATGAAGGGATGGACAACTACTCTTTTGTTTCGACCTGGAAAGAACACTGAAAGCTTTACAAATCATTTTAGCCGGATGTACGTTGGTGGGTAGGTGTTGACAGTAACTCGGTGGTCGTAACACTTGGTGGGAGGGAGGGCCACCTACCTAAAACCCATTGTGGAAAAACACTGCACAGCTCATTGGAAACTACCTTAACCAACCTAGCAAATTAGAAAATGCCTACTTTGTTGGACAATTTTTTCCAGGCCGAGGATCAAACCGAACTGCTATGTATGTATGCAACATAGATGGAACAACTACAAATTATTACATACCTGGTAAACAGTAACAGATTGGCTAATGGAATCCACATTAAGTAAATAAAAACCATAATCTAAAAGGGCATCTGAGTACTTGGGATGATGTATACCAAAATGCTCCCTGTGAAGTGAAGTAGTAGTTGTATATGGTATCTATCGAATAGCAGATTTCTCTGAATTCATACAATTGGGAATTACATCCAGAGTGGTTTTGATCACTCCAACAAAGTATGTTTTTTGTGTGTAACCATGCAAAAAACATTGCAAGAAAAGGCTGAAATGCTTTTGTGTAGTGAGTCCTGATAAGAAAATGAAAAGTATTTAAATATATTCTGTGCATCATTATTACAAATGGGGTTCCTCTCTAATATGGTAGATCCAGAAAGCAGAATCTGGGGTTAATGTAATCCTTGACTAAGCCTGAAACAATATGCATTTTAACTCAATAATGAATATAAAGTTTCTTCCAACATTCTAAAAGGACCAAACACAGTTAATAGTCTAAAAAAGGTTTTATGTCATGTAACTATATACAAGTCTCTGAGTACAGAATTTGTGTAGAAAAAACAATGAACCATTTACAAGCTATAGCTTATATATTGTACAATACCTGAAAATTTGGGTCAGGGTTTAGGTCAAATTCATATTTACATGAACTACTAACAATCTTATCAATTATCTGAACAAGTTTGTTTTAGCTGAGATAGAAAGCAATAACACAGGAGTCACTTACCTTGTTAGATAGACAGCATGTTTTATAAGAGTCTCAGCTTTTTTGAATTCTCGTTTAACTACACATGCCTTGGAAGTTTGTCTAAGTATTGCAATCACTGCCTTGACTGGCATGCATGGAGTGATGCTCTTCATTGAATCGATGCATACTCGGAATGCCTGCATAAAAGAGGAAGATAAAGGTTAACAATCTGAATGTGTACAGGTGTGGATGGTTGAAAGTACAAGTGCAAATCATAAAAGCAGTGCATTTCACCACATAAAACACATTCTATATTTGAGACGATCTTTTTATCCTCATGGCAATTTTTAAGTTATAGCTCTACGTACAACAGGCCACAAGACACCTGTCTCCTAAAGGTGCATATACTAGTGAATGAGTCATGCCTAGTGCTTCAGCCAACTAATTTTGTATCGATGAATGGAACAATTTCTTTTGATGTACAACCTTAGGCCTACCATTTGTATACATGTAAATACTACCAGTCAAAGAAGTGTGTTTGCAATAATGCATGTTGAATAAACTGACTGATTTACCTCATCATATTGACTTCTGGCAAATAACAGTGCACATAGTTCCCCATGTAATGAAGCTAAGTTTGCAGGTATACAAGATTGTTGGAGTTTAGCCATATACTGTACAGCTGATGAATATGTTTCTTCCGCATTGTAGTATTTACAATTACAATTCCTAACATGCAGTAACCTAGAAAACCAAAACAATATTCTGTAAATCTATAATACCTAATTAAGAAATTACGTTCTCAACTACTATCATATGCAAGCCCCTTTTTAATTTTGTGAGAGAATTTCAAGTCAAGAGAAATTGCGAAATTTTAAGCAGTGCATGTTAAGACGTATTTGATGTGTCAAAAATATGTGAACTGTTATAAATGCAACAGTTAAAATGTACAGTATTTACAAGATATCTGGATCAGAAGTTTCTTTCCTATAGCTGAATACCATCAAGCATGGTGGTGGATTCTGTTTCAGATTCAAGTTTTAGGGTGTTATGTCACCAAATTGCATGCAAGTTTATCTGTTTGATTTTTGAAAACTGACTGCACTATAAAACCAATACTTGATGTGAAACACTTTCAATGCTTCCTTTTTGAATGAATGAATGAATATTTTAGTCACGTTGCTATTGTTTTTAAGCGAACTTGGAACACCAAATATTACATGTTTCTTGGGTTAGTTGCTCCCCTTAAAGTGCCTGTGCAATGCCCACCCTCACGTTTCCCATTTTAGATCTGTATCCCACTGAAATGGGCAGTTATTGATTTTTTTGCTGAAAATGATTAATCGTATCCAAGTAAATTTGGGATATTTCTCGTGTTGTAGCCACGCCCACCTATCCTGAAACGGTCGACTGTTTCCGGATTTCCGACTCTCGCCGAGCGTTTTTTTTCTTTCTTTCTTTGTCTATTTTTTTTTTTTTTGAGAGAGAGAGTTTTTAGATGTTGTGTTGTGGGCAGTTGCAGTGAAACGTATAGTCATAGTGCAAGTATTCACACGTTTCTAATCGATCCGAAGGTGCGACATCAGTGGACGAAAGCCACTTGACCGGCCTCAGATTCATTTTTTTGAAAAACTGTCCTCGTCCATGAATAAAACAACTAGGTTTAAAGAGAAACGCCGACAACATAAACCTGGCGCAACACTTTTGAAAGAAATAGATTCCGGACCATGATCACCGAGGCGGATTTCAGAAGAGAGAGAGACGTCCGGCAAGTGTTTCAAATGAGTTGACTTTTTTGCGATCCTGATTATCGTTTTATAGAGATCATTTAGTCCCTGTTAAGTAAAAGGTAGCAATAATTTTGACAGTGACACGAAAACGAAGCGTCGGACAAACAGGAAATTACACAGCCCTTACACACTGCTAATTGTTTTCATTTTCGAAGGCTAAAAGTTTCTGAATTGTTTGGTGGTTTGTGTTGAATGTCGAATTCACACCTCTGTTCTTTTTTTACCTCCATGCTTGCAGCTTGATCTGCGTAATAATTTCTGAAATAAGAATCCGGGCTTGGTCAATGTGTTTCCACCAAATAAAGTTTTAATATGATGTTATAATTATGACAATCACGCCATGGACCATGCTAACTCGAACCCACTCTGAATTTATCTGTATGTGTGTCGATCTCGATTATTTTTGTTATCCAATTAAACGCCGCTTTTAACGCACTTGCCCTCGTCGTGACTTGACGCGTTCACCTATTTCAACAAAATTTCAATTTATTTTTAACACGGCTGTCATTTATTTAGTAACTGTGGTTTGTCGTTTTTTAAATTATTTTATAATGTTTAGAATGTCAAAATATGTTCTCTTTTATTTTAATTTTGAAAGTTTTACTCAGACGATCGATGAAATAAAACAGTGTAGTGACGTGCCTAGTAACCTGCTAAATAACGAGATAATTCCGACGTCTAATTCTATTTTGTCCAGCGACAGTGTACAAACGTGCGCCGCTGACGATCACAGTGATCAGCTACACCAGAATGAACATATTTCGCATCTAACTCAACCCCATGCAACAAAAATTGATACTATCTGTTCATTATGGTCCATTCCTCCTCGACGAACAAGTACATAAGTGAAAATTTAGTCAAAGACGAGAAAACTGCAGAAGAAATTTGCCTTATCTACACGTATCGGCAATGCAAGCTGCCATGCGACTTCCCCTTCTGGCGTCACAAGGGGAATTTCTGTATGCAAATAAGAAGCTAATGAGGAGCCTCGTTTTAAAATACACAAAAAAAAAGTTGCAGTAGATTGAGTTTAAAACACATTTTTTCACTTAAAAAAATAATTCATGCTTAGAAACATAAAAAAATAATAATAATATTTATGTATCAATGGATAATTTTAGGCGTGAAAATAGCAGCCATTTCACAGGCACTTTAAGCATGACAAGATTTGTTGTAGTAAAGTCAAAATACAGTTGATAAATGGTGCAGTAAGTCAGCATTCAATCACTTTAACTCGAGTGCCGTAACTTTCTGATCTCATTTTTGGTCAAGTTAATCAAAACTGAAATTAAGTTTTGCGGATACTTCAAGCTCCAGAAGCCAGACTGAATTTTGTAAAATCATCACTCACAACTGACATTCATATAGAATTTGCCATGACATGAAAAATAAATTCATATTTCATGCATCCATGAGAATTTGTGACATTTCAAGTAATCGGAAAACCTGTGTTTCCCTTAAAAAATTATAGCGCATGGGTTAATTAGTAGCTTTCAGGAATTGACATAATGGGCATCAAAATCTGTAGCAGAGTTTTATTTCCTTTATTTGAAGAGAAATATTTTCCTGATAAAATACATGTAGTTAAGACAAGAAACTTACCTTGTACAGCATTCTAACGCCTTCAGCCAGTGTGCGTTATCATTGAACACACAACATAATTGTTCACAGGCTAGCAGTACTTTCTCAGCTGCAGAGTACCATCCAGCTTCCGTAAAGAATCCACCTGTGAAGGATAAGAGGTCACGCCTGTTGCCTAGCTTGGTCTAATTCCAGGGTTACTGATCTAGAAAATAACCCTGGGGCACGACTGAATATATGTACGCAGAACTTTATTTCCCCTTTGACTAGCAGAGAACTTTGTCCAACACTGATCAAAATAAATATGTAATCTGCATAACATTAGTTCAGTCTCATTGTTAAATTTAATATGGTCAAATCAAATCAATACCCTCTATTGTTGTTTTATATATTCAAAATTGTATCATGCCTGAATGAAAGTTTCAATGCAACTTTCCATTGTCCAAGTTTTACTTTTCCAAACCAGCAATCTAAACATGGCAACACCCTAAATAATACGCTTCTGATGCAAGGAAATCTGTTAATGAGACACAATTATTGCGCATTTTGGAACCAGGAGAAAATAGTGAAATTGTGGCGCAATCAAATATATCAGTTAAATTCAGTGAGTGACATTTAAAACTAGACTTAAATTCACACAACATACTAGAGGAGAAAATGATAACAGAGAAGAGGATTCAGAGATAAAAACTATTAAGTGGACACATTTCATGTTCGGTACAAAGTTAGTCTAGTGAAACTGAGCAGATGTGCAGCTGTACAAGCTGACTGTTACACTGTTCAGATCACTTTATTCACAGTGTTATGTTTGAATACAATGATATATCAGCATAAATGTATCCAACACACCCATTACTGAAGGCTATTCACCAACAGAGGTCAAAGGTTACAATCACGCCTGTAATGTCAATAGAGTGCTTTGCAGTGCTCTATTAAATGTCTCTTTTATGTGATTGTGATAATTATACAAAGATAAATATATGGATTTAATGAATGTAATCAGAAACACCTGAGGCAGATCTGTTAGCCAGGTAAAAACGAATACACAAGTCAGCAGTTCTGAAGGAAAAATAACATCAGGGCCTTGCTTAACAATATCAAGCTCTTTTTATTTTATTGAAGATTTACATTCATTTTGTATCTGACTTACGGTATACGTGACAACAGAATAATTTATGTGTATTTACAATGAATGCGTGCCTGATATAATATACAGTTACACTTTTATTTGGATATGAATGAGAAATATGGTTAGAGGTCATGATACCCATGCTGGCACTCATAGTCTAAACATACATGTTCTAGGTTTTAACACTACACATCCCTGACATAAATATGCATTGTGAAAGTATTTATATGAAAATAATTAATACAGGTGTATGTATGTTTTAAAATAACAAAATTGTTATATTGACTATAGCCTATTTTTGGAAATATAAAGCAAAGGCTAAATTCGAATGATGTATATACATTCAATTGTATGTAGATGTTTCAGAACAGCTTTTTACACCTGTTTTAATTTGATGTGTCAGTGTGATTCTGTGTGCATTTTTGGGACACAGGTACATACTGTGAAATATGTCTCTTTAGCTAGCATGTTACTTTAGCTACTTTAGCAAATGTGTTATATCCCTAACTCAAAATGTTGCTAATTTAAAACAAGCAGCCTCTCGGCAGAGATAACTTCGCTGTTAGCAATGCACATTTCAATTAGGGAATCAAAAATCCATCACGAAATGAACAAATCTGAGATCAGATCACATGATGTACCTCTAAGTATAAGTATCAAAGCCATCAAGTCAAAAATATCACTTTTTACCATAAATTACAGAATTGAAGATATCAACATGAAAAGAACAATCAGAGAGAGGTCCACATGTATAATATCAAAGCATTCAGACTTTCAACAAAAAGTCGAAAATATCACTTTTTATCAAAATTAACAATAATATTCACCAAAATAAGGAATTAAAGATATCATCAAGAAATGAACAAATCTAAGTGAGATCTACCCGAGGTTTGTAGTTTTCAAAGAAGCAGTCGAAAAGTAAAAAATTGACATGAACGACGACAGACAATCACTCATAGGACAAGTTCTGCTTAACATAGTTGACAGTGTAGCAAAAAAGTATATTCTCACAGTGAGATTGTTGACACTAGCTAAATTGGGTTTCTGTTAATTCATGTAAAATAACGACTAGGTCAAAATAACATCCACTAAAACATCATGTCGATATTTCAACCTGTTTTAGAGTGTTTGCTTGCATTATTTCAATAATGCCCTGAACGAATAATTTTGCATTAACATGACATTTCATATTGTTGCTTTTTATTTAGAATCTTTTAATTGCTTTTTTTGCACGGTGCTAGGGAACAAATATAGCTCTGCTGTAAAAAAAACATCTACCAGTACTAATGATGCTAACTACTGACTCACTAAGGTCAAGGGATTTTACATACATTGAAGGCACTTAAATATAACACTTAAGACATTGCAGTGTGATGATTGTGATACTTTAAATATAATTTATAAACATCTAGAAACACAAATTAATGACGACACATGGAACATGATGCCTGCTTCATTCTTCAATTGCAACATTGGTATTTAATTAAAAATAATAATAAAATAAGTTTATTCTCCTTATTATAACCAATAGAATAATAGAATCAAAAACTAAATACAATGCAAGAACATAAGTGAGAATAGGATCAGAAAAAAGCCGTCAGGTGACTGCTAATCTAGTCCATTCCCATCTTCTTAAATAGTCATAATAATTAATTAGGGCTTGTCGAAGAAATAGCGAAAGAAAAAAAGAAAAAAAAATATATAGATATGTAATTCATTTAAACAATACTGAATTCCCACAGCATTATATTGGATGAGAAGATAATGCAAGATAATGTGCCACACCCTTCTCCAAACCCAGCATGACTCTGTGGGGGATTCATTATTGTTGTTATAAATTACCACTACAGATATCAAACGAATTAGTAAAATTTTGGCTTTTAGTTGAAATGAATTTACTAGCGAATAATAATGTAATAATATAGACAATAACATCATAACAATTAATTTTGATAGTAGTGATTAATAATATCTAATAGATACAATTTGATGTAATACATGTAAATGAGAAAATTCATGTAATAAGCTACAGAGGTTGTCAATTGAGTTGGTATATTCATTGATGAATCTGGCCTTGAACTAGTTCTTACCTAATGAATAACTGAGTGTACCAAACCATTGTAATGTCACGAATGAATAGACACATAATGTATTGTCTTACCTAGAGCATACCCAAGAGCTATAGTTTTATCAACATCATCTCGGTTCATTACCCTAGCAACTGACTCACAACATCCGCAATACTCATCACATAATACTGTTGTCACTTTCACACCATGATCCATCAATGCTTGAAAACAATGATGTAACTTATGCCTGAAATACAATGAAGGATGTAACTTAAAAAGGATTTAACTTAAAACAATGTAAAGGTCACACAAAAAACAATTAACCTGACACAGCATCTACCATTGCCATATAAGGAATACATGTCATACTTCAATTTGGGAGGGAACAGCTGTATCATGGAGATGGCATTTGAAATAGCAGAGATAAACACGATAAATTATAAATATGGATTGGATAACCTTATGACTCATGACAATCTAGAGAAGGCACAATCCTTTTACATGCAAGCTTTGCATTTCCTCTTTAAACATACTTTTCTCCAGACAAAGCCAATTAATTTTACCAATGTTTATTAATTAATGCCGTCATGTTGATTCATAAAAAACAATAACCAGGAAATAATTTTGTTAATAAAAAACATAGAAGTCTTTAAACACTATTGTTGGATTAAAAAAAACAATAACAAAAAAATTACATAATGGACCTTTATGATCACCATGGAATCGCCCTCGTCTTAAGTCAAACTCTTTTGATCTTGAAGGTAACAAAATGGAATGGAAAAATTACAGGGGTAATGGAATTTGTGGAGTCTGCAATCAGGGCACAGACGACATTTACTACTTTCTGTATCTTTGTAGGTCATCTAATCATATCTAATCAAGAAATGAGTTTTATTTAATATTAGAAATCAAGTTGAATCTTCATCACTAAATAAATAGTTTTTTTTTCAGGGGGGGTTGAATTATAGGTTCAATTTCCTGTTTGGTGATACACTATGGAACATAAATGAAAATGTGGGAAATACCTCATCAGCTTTAATTAGGAAATATGATTTATGGCAATATGGAAAAGAAATGATGAATGTAATTTAAAGCTATGTATTACTGTTTTCATGGTGCCAATACAAAGGTTGAAAAAATATTATTATTGATATTATTATTATAGACAAATAATAGAGGGTGATTAAAAGAAAATACTGTGAGAAATTATCATTATTTTTAAGCCGGTGTACTAGTGTTCAAGTGCGTCTCACAAGTAATGGCAGACATGTTAAATATTGATTAATTATTAAGTGAAATACAGATAAACTGACCATATACCTTTTATCATTGACACGTAAAACCTTGGAAAATATTTCTAATTCACAGAACTCCATTCCCAGCTGACAGAGCCTACCTTGCGTGTAGAGCTGCAATTGACATGAAAACAGATGGGTTTAGGTTGCGGCAAGAATTGCATGGATGTACAACTGTAGACGGTAATTCAATCTCATTCGTCATACTAAGCTCAAATTAAACCCACTGTAGTTGCGTTTATAAGTCAGAGATTAATTAATCTCTACTTGAATCACATGCAGTTAAATAATTTACAAATGTCTTCTCAGAGTTGTGATATATTAATTCTAAAAGCTTGTATGTAAGTTAAGGCATGCTAGCTAGTAATTTCCTGTGATGGGAGATTTAGGCAAAAATGGCACAGTGGAAATTGACCTTGGTGGTAAAGATGGCACACTCCCTTGTGGCAAGACATTGTCCAACAAATAAAAGCAAAGACTGTGTTTCTTAATTTATCATAGCATTCATTTTGTAGTACATTATTTACCTGAAAATATTGACTTACTTTAGTAGCCATGCTAATTTTTTTTTTATAAATTTGACGAAAATGATGAACGCACAACTATTAATATAAAATCAATATTCCATTATTTTAAAGAAGTTTAATAAAAAATTATTAGCTTTTACTAAAAAAAACTGCTCACACGCATAGTATTAGTATGAGCTAAGAATGAACAAGTAGGAGTTAACTATAACTATACATTTTGATACGTTATTTCTTGCATAGCAACCAAAAATAGACTGACGATAAAACTTTGTACTACTTCCTGTTATTTTGCAACTTGCACTTTCTGCGTATACATTGTTATTGTTCTATAGTGATGGAACTAAAATGTATACATCGGTTACTGTACTGAGAAAACGAAATTAAAAAGACTGGAGATATGTATATTCTTAGTAGGTTTAGTTTCCCACAGGAAGGACTGCGTTCATACTAAACGCAACGTGGGTGTAAGTTGCGTCTAGAAATCAAACTGATAAAGATCACATGATCTTGCATTCACACCAGCAATTCTTGCAAGAGGTGTAAATATGGTAGGTGATGGATAATGTCTAGTAGATGTGGCAATGGTTTGGTTGGCCATATAATTGTTTTTTTTGTGTACTATTTTAATCAAGCAATAATAGTTAACAATTATGGGCCATGTAAAATGTCATAATAAACATGTATGTAAGTTTAAATTGTATACATTGATCAATTAGCAACCTAAACTGCTTTAAAATTATGCATACAGCGCAAGCCTGCCTAACTGTCAAATGACTAACTTTCACTGGGTTTAAATTTTGTTGATTTCCCATTTCAAGCATATTCAGTGGGTTTTAAATATGTCTGTCCATATATGTGCATGCTAGCCAATTGAAAATCAATTTGTAAAACAAAATGCTGTGTATGAAATTATTTACCAAACCTGAACTAAATCTGCACATACTGTACAAAATGATGAGATCAAGTTCAAAGACAGAAATGCCTGATTTTGATTCACTTTAGCACTAATATGGCATTCTTAAATTGAATCAAATAAGCAAAATTTGATTAAATTGTCTAGTTACATATAAGAATAGTTTAGGGGAAATCTGTCTTTTACTAGAGGCAACAAGCCTTATATGCTTCCATGAAGTTCAAGCCCTGCTGTGGTTATCTTGTATACATGCACATGAAGTTACTGAAATCCTTATAACCAAAACTTTAAAGAAACTTGTGAAGCGCCATTAACAATTATTTTCAAGTGTAAAAATGTTGGTATTCCAACTCTCTGTATAAGAATGATGCCATTGCAGCAGTGAGAATTCAATATGGATCCATACTACAGTAGTGACAGTGATCAATTTATTTCCATTATTAGCAGCAGACATGTCACTACCCATAGCTCAATTTATTAAGGCCAGTTTTGATACCAGACAGTAAAATCTTCTTTCTGTGTTTAATGAGAAATACTTTGAAGCTTTGTGTTTTTCTTTGCTAATTTCTTGTGTTGTTTTTTATGACCATTTTTATCTTCTTTAGGAGATACAACAAGTTAATAAATAAATAAATATTATTATTATTATTGCAATAAAATATAACACAACATGTGCACAAAACTCCAACATACTAGAATACACGCATCCACAGCCATCTAAGGTCCTTGATGAAATGTCCATTGAAATGTCCAAAATTAGAAGTTTTAGCTGGTCGAATTGTGTATGGTTTAACCATGGAACTAAACCTTTTTTTAGCTCCATGGTTTAACACACTCATATGCTCTTTTTAAATGACAAGAGAATTTTGAGGAGGCACAAGAAAACATGCATTGACCCATTCCATCCATAGTCATGTTCAATATTTTTACATTTTAAACAAATTTGAAAAAGATCAGAATGTAATTTATAAATGATACTGAAATAAATTAATGTTACAGACGGTGTAATTTTTTGGAACCTGAGAGATTGGGTTGTCGAGTTTGTCTGCCAGTTACTGAAGAGATTGTATTACCCGATATTAATGTATTCTGCTGTGTTCTTGTCTGAGGACATTTAAATATATCGAATAAAACATTCACGCAAATAAAGATACACCTGGCACTGCTGCTGGTATACTCGTGGTGGACGAACAGCCACAGACTACATTCGTACTGTTGTCAACGTCACAGTTTTACAAATGAGTCAAGGGTGCATTCCCGTGTTCTTATCTATGTGTATCCTCGCCCTTTCCATAATCCTGGGACATTTCCGGATGCTGCACTGTACACAATTCGAATTTTAAATTAGACGGCAAATTGACACCTACCTTGTAATATATATCAAATTGTATATTTTCCGGCAGAAACCTGAGTTCTTTTCGAAACCTTGAATATCTAGAAACTAGTGCCCGGATCGCTGAATCATACAGCGACTCGGGCATCCACTCCAACAAACTTGCAGCTGCCATGTTTGTTTGGCATACGGACTCGATCATTTTCGGTAAACTTCGGGAAACACTCGTGACTGGTCGTCTGCGCAGTCATTTCGATCGAACGTAATTACGTATGGATCAATGGCCTAATTCCTGAAGCAAAAGTTCCAAATTTAGCAACTTGAGATTGTAAATGGAAGCGATTTTACACGATTTTACTACTAGTAATTCTGTATGGGGTGAGGTGGACCTGGAGGGTGGACAGAAATATGATTGTTTTACATTGTAATATTTTTACTACACGTAATAGATAGGTGATTATTCAGTACAGTCGGCGAGAGATGTACTTTGAAAGTGAACTTCTCGTGACGAAATACATTTTACCGGTCTAGAAAGTTGGATTGACTAATTTGAACTAAGATGGGAAATTGAAAGCTGTTCAGAGAAGTTCATAACCAGTTCCCCACACACATATATAAATGCATAATATATTTAATTTTACTTAGACTTTAGTCTTTTATGTATTTTCTTTTGTCTCGTGTGTGTACGTGTGTTTTATTATAATTAATGTCTTTTGACCACAGATAATGTAACAAAACATATTATTTAGTGTCAAATATACTATACTATAAACACACAGTGACGCCTTGTTGCCCCACATCTTTTTGGGAAATGTTTTTATTTATTTTTTTGACCACGAAATATTTCTGTGTATTCCCCCTCTGCCTAGATTCATATCATGTGATGACAAATTCGATATTAAACGGGTATCCTAAAAAAATAGGAAGATAATCACTCAAAAAATCTCAAAATCTTTCTGCGCTCAAGAGATTGCGTACAATTATCCTTACAAAATGGAATAGAATATAATTGTTTTCCGATGGAATGACTTGCATGTTCTGGTCGAATGTAAAATAATGTTATTATAAGTCCACGCAGAAAAAAACAATAAGGCCACCGTATATGAAATCCACTGGAAATGGTAATGTTTTCTATGGTGATTGATATGAATGCGAATATAGTTTCAAAATATCGAACGGAACAATTAACATTAATCACTTCTGATCAGTGCGATTCAGACAAGATGGCATTTTTTATTGATTTGATATTAATTTTTCCACTGATTTACCTCAATCTGAAATGTTCACATATTCTTGATTAATTCAAAAAATATTAATTCTAGACAGATTTGTTAACACAAAATATGGTCACTCTACTTGCTATAAAATATGCATACGAGTATTCAGAAAGCTGCTGGGGAATTTAAAAACGTGTTTTTCTTTCTTCTTCAGTTCGTTCATAAAATAGTTTCATTTGGATTTTGGTCTCAAAAGAGTTTTGATAAAAAGTAACAAAGAAATTGCCCGAACACTGTTTTTTTTAAGTTCAGCTAAGGCTGGTCATCATTTACTGTGTAAAACATCTGCTTGAGTTTGGAAACGTTTCTAACCACATTATACACCCACTGTATTTATAAACTAATTAATAAGTTACCCGGCAATAGAACAGTTGTATAAATCAGCGTGAGCATCAGTAAAAGGAAACTGGTAAAAGGCCGAGAGCTGACTCAATTGACCAATAAAAACTATATACCAAATTTGGAGAGGAATGCAATAATACGTCGTATGTATGTTATCAATTCATTGAGCGGTAAATGACATCAATATCATTAATCATAAGTTTGGAAATGATTAGTAATTATTCACTTGCAAATGAAGAGTTGTCATGACTGAAACATTTCCAGCATGTGATAGATAAGAATATTCTGCTGTATATATTACTTCATCAAATAATTCATCGTCAGACTCGCACGGTTTCTTAGACGGCCAGTTTTGACCGTTTTATAATGGTTGGCTTGCGATGATGTTAATAAATTACAATTCTTATAATATACATATATATATGTCAGAGGTGCATTACTTGGGCTACGATCTTTTGACATGACGTAGGCGGTTTGTAATAAAACAATAAAACATGTATTACCACATTCATAGTGAAACAATATAGTACTTCGAAAATGTACAGAAAATATAGTTATCGTAATCCGTCATATCGCGAGCAGCTATTTTGATCCACCTGGACAACTCAGTATCCTAGTTACCTCGGGCATGCGCATTCGCATTTTTTTTTTGGAGTTGGAACGCTTATGCTAGAGCGAGATTGAAATGGGGTCTTGGTATCATGTCACCGTAGTTGCAAACCCTATATATATATATATATATATATATATATATATATATATATATATATATATATATATATATATATATATATATATATATATATATATATATATATATATATATATATATATATATATATATATATATATATATATATATATATATATATATATATATATATATATACGGTGATAGAGGAATTAATACACAACTACATGAATATTGAAACTCTTCAGCACGGTTTCGTAAGGTACAAGTGCCTCACTCATCAGAAGCTTTATGTTTAATCATTCACTGCACCAAAGAGCATACATTATAAGCTTCGCAAATTAACATATTAATTGAGGATGAAATGCATTTTCTGCTGGAATGCAACAAATATAATGAGTTGCGTGCCAAACTGTTCAATAAAGCTAAGGATATGATCCCAGCATTTGAAAATAAACCTGCAGAGAAAAAATTCATGGAATTGTTACAGAATGAAAACATTATTATACCAGTAGCACAGTTCATAAGTAAAAGCTTTGAAGTCAGGAAGCAGGGTCTTACTTGACATCTTAATGCCTGCTGTCAATTTTGTAATTTTATATTAGATTGTATTTTAGAGATTTTGTATTATTTAGTAATTTAGTGATTGTATTTGTTATTTGTTATTTAGTATATTGTGTTTTTTTTTTTTTTTTTATATATATATATTTCTCCTTGTACTTTGTGACCATTTTCTTTCCCTCCGGGGATTGTGTAAGAGTCAATAAGTAAATAAATAAAAAAATTAAAATTAAATAGAAAGTTTAATTGTTACATATTAGAGCTTTTGATCTGTGTCGGCATGATGACACGAGTTCATTTCTTTTGTTTAATGTGGAGTGGTGGGGTCTAAAAATTATGATGAATTTTTCTTTCAAACATAAAATACATCGTTTGCTGGAGCTATTATACGGGCTACCGCGAGCAAGAATTTTCCATTGTACTAGTATTTTATATTCAATATCTTTTTCTTTGAGTGATCAGACGTGTTTACTTAGTTCTGTCGCATTTCTGGAGGCCTGATTGCGAAGTGAGGCCGTGTGGTTTCTGTATCTTGTTTTGAACTCATTACCAGTAAGTCCGACGTACGTTTCACTGGTGTGCTTGTCTAAATGCGTAACTTCCGCTTGGTATACGACGCCGGACTGCAAACACTTCCCGTCTAGTGGACATGTTGTTTAATTAAACTTTCTATTTAATTCACTCTACGTGCTATAGTTTCGAATTGTGACAGAAATACTTTATTTCCTATTTCCCATACAACCCACACATACCCGAAACCATACGAATACCCACGTATGCCTTCCCAGTGCATCATCTACATTCGTTCATTTTTCATTTCCAGTAAACAGATCTAGTCAAACTAACAGGAATACAACGCTTTAACAGGTGGATGAAGACGGTAACATTCACCAATACAATGACATTTGTAGTTTGCCTTGATATTCCCAACAGTCATCTGCACAACTGCCATTGATCTTCATTTAAGGCACTTCAAACTAGTATACTAGTTAGTAAATGATTTCCGATGCGCGAATTGAGAAGCATCCTAGCAGCTGGTCAAGTTGTTGACAGCTGTAAAATAAACCAAACATTTTGCGTTGAAAGAGTTAAACTTAAATATATACGAGACACTATTTTGTGTAGTACCGTAAAACCAATAGTCAAATCTAGGACGATGTCCCGCCTTTGTGAAAATTTATAACTTTCGTTTTGTTTGAATTTACCTTCATGTGCCATTTTGAGTTGAATACAAAGAGAACATCAATAAGTTTTTGTAAGTTTCAAACTTAGTAACTAAAAAATAACAACGTTGACACTTGACAGAATAAAAAAAAAGATCTGATCGCACGTAGTAACTTGTGTTAGATAAATTCTCTTATACTATTTCAAACATTAGCTCTTCAACGAAATAAATGCACAACAAGAAACTCAGCATACATATTTGCCTTTGATGAGACTCGATATTCTAACACCCAAAAATACCTATAACATTTAAACGTGAAACCTGTTCATAACGTGTGGTCTTGTAATAGACCATTTTCCGTACATTGCGAGAATCACGCGTTATGCGTGAAATCGAACGTAAAAACAGGACAAACAAAGGTCATAGCGTCGTAGTCGCGTCAAACATCGCGTGGGATTCGACAAACGCGAAAGTATTTTGGGGACATTTCCATGCTTAATAATGTGCTGTCCACATTTGATGATAGGCAATTTCGATTAAGTAAGGGTATTCGGAAGCAATATTCTTCTGTCGAAGATTGGCCGGTCGGTGTGAGCTACGCAATAAGGAAATTCGAGTTCAAAATCAAATCGTTCGATTTTTGCGGCAGACGTTCGACGCGCGTCTTTCATGCATCTCGCGAGATCTCGCAATTGTACGGAAAATCACCTATTGTAAAAGAACCTAACATCTTTTACATGCAAAAAAAAGTATGTCGATGTCGATCCAGCTACCTCGTTTACGGAAATGAAATTTGTGTCCATGTACGTCAAATGTTAACCATGGGCGGTATATACCCGGAACAAAACTATTTATTCCTTGTAGTATTTTTAAAAATAGTAAAATAGTTCCATCGCTATTTCTCCGTATTGTATTTTATTCAGGTCTGTTAGTATCATGGGTATATTGTGGCTAGAATTGTCAGACAAGTTTTAAATAAAATCTTTCTTTTCTCGATTTAATCTATCAATTCCCCTGAACTTCACACCATATATAAGCGCCTGGATTATCTAATACGTTAGAAGGAAATTTACAACTACACAATTGCAGTGTTGGATTAGAAGTCGAAACTTCCGGGCATTGTATCATGAGATATTCACAAACGGTGAAAAGAATTTAGCATTGTTTAGGTATCTAAAATATCTCTAAAAATTTATAGATTCCTTGCTGTTGGTTCATTAAGTTAATAGCTCTAATTGTGCCATTCTCGTCATTTATGTCCTTTTTTCAGTGAGATTTTGGACTTTTCATCACATTTCTTCTACTAATTGTGCCGACAAAATCGTGAAAAGGTTGATGAAAAGGTAAGAAAGGTCACAAACGACAAGAAAGGGCACAAGTCAACCCCACAGCTAATAGATTATAGGGCAGCCATTCGAATGAGACTAAAGCCAGTTGTCAAGCCAAGGAGTGGGCGAAAGTACAGACATATATATACTGCCACGAGTGCTATAAAATAAAACTGAAGTAATCTTGGGTTGGTTTTCATCAAAAGTGCCATCATTGGGGTGCCACCATGGCAATATGTACCGCCAGTATTTCCACTGGATAACCATACTAAACTGTACACCCCTTTACAGACTTTATTTCATTTTGTCATCTGTTGTTTATGGTACGAGTCACATCCTTCGCCTGAATTAACGATTGTGTTATGCTTGAAGGACACCTTTTAAAGTCAATTCTTTTCCAGACTGGAGGCTGACCTAGTCGACCTTTTATACACTCTGTACCTCTAAAAAGCGAAACAAATCTAGACGGATGGGTATTTTTCTTTTTAGGTATACATGTACTAGTAATTATTCTCTGGCACATGTGGAGGATAGTCTTGAGGGGCCACTCAGGTAAAACTTTGGTACTCAACTTTGAATTTTTTGCCAGACATGTTTTGAAATATCATAGTGCTGATGCAATCAATGGAGGATTTTGTAGTGCACATTGGGGACTATGGTTGAAATCATGTGTTACCAACATGAATCCTCGATAAATAAAATTGAAAAACATTAAAGTATCTTAAAAAACCTCATTTACGCATCTATATATATTACATGAAATTTACTTCAATACAAGTCTGATTGGGTGAAATTGAAAACCAATCAACAACCAACGTTTACAGAAAAAAAATGATACATAATACAGTACTACTATTAGAATATATGAACCAACGATAAAAAATATCCCAACTTTAGTGCAGGTGTTGGCATCTTGGAGTTGCGTTTACCATGCTATAAATATTTGTTGTTGACCTGATAAATGCTAAAGATGTAATGAGTATTTTAATTATGTACTTTATTTTTTTTATTCAATAATATGCAATATGCAAACAAAAAGAATGTGGGTCTTGAGACAGTCGAGTCAGCTCCCCAGGGCTTGTCAACCAATTAGAGAGCGGTTTTGTGAGAGCAATCTGTAATAGAGTTCTACATGCACAATAATATATACATTCAGAAAAATGTGACAAGTAAAAACAAGCAGCCTGTTGGCTGAGATAGCTCCGCTGTTAGCAATGCACATTTCAATTAAGAACTGAAGATATCATTAGAAAATGAACAATATGTATAGTATCAAAGCAACCGGACTTGCTGTTTTGAACAAGAATTCAAAAATAATACTTTTGACCAAAAATTACAAAAATATTCATCAAAATTAGAGAATTGAAGAAAATCATCATGAAATGAACAAATCTGAGAGAGGTTCTCGTGTAGTACCTATATATGTAATAGCACAGCAATCAGACTTGTGGTTTTTAACAAGAAGTCGAAAATATCACTTTTTACCAAAAATTACAAAAATATTCATCAAAATTAAAGAATTAAAGATATCATCACGAAATGAACAAATCTGAGAGAGGTCCACATATAGTAGCTATATATGTAATATCAAAGCAATTAGACTTTCAGTTCTTAACAAGAAGTCGAAAATATCACTTTTTACCAAAAATCACAAAAATATTCATCAAAATTAGAGAATTGAAGATATCATCACAAAATGAACAAATTTGAGAGAGATCTACATATATAGGTACTAAGCTATATATGTAATATGAAAGTTATCGGACTTTCGTTTTTTTACAAGTCGAAAATATTGAGATTTTGACATGAAATGAACAAATCGGAGAAAGAACCATCCAAGGTACTTGCATATCAAATTTGAAAACATTCTGACTTGCGGTTTCGAAGAAGAAGTTGAAATTGTAAAGTTGACAACGCCGAACAATCAGTAATATGAACAGCTCCGCTGTGTCAACAGCGGAGCTAAAAATGTGAAGAACATTAATGTTTTTGCATAAAAATTGTAAATTTGGTCAAAGTAGGCTATGACAACTACTCTGATGAAAAACCTGCCAACAAAGCCTGGCAACGTTTGTGGTTGCGTAATTACTTTGTAATTTTCTCAAGAACTACTGTTGTTAGCTACATTTTTGTTGTGAATTGATGCCTACTCAATTGAATAAAATTTGAAAATTTTATTCAGCTTTGCCTCCCATCTTTTCATTGATCTTTCTCTTCATCCACTATATAATGGCACTGTAGTAGGGGGATGCATTATTATCTTAATAACGAACAAGGATGTGTGTAACATAATTGGGTGACCCATTATTTAAGCGAACATCCCAATCTGAGCCGTTATCACGTAAAAATAAGCATATTAGAATCTGACAAGCAGCCTGTCGGCTGAGATAGCTCCGCTGTCAGCAACGCACATTTCAATTAAAGAACAGAAGATATCATTAGAAAATGAGCATTATGTATAGTATCAAAGCAATGGGACTTGCTGTTTTCAAAAATATCACTTTTCACCAAAAATGACAAAAATAATCATCAAAATTAGATAATTGAAGATATCACCACGAAATTAACAAATCTGAAAGAGGTCCACATGTAGTACCTATATATGTAATATAAAAACAATCGGACTTGCGGTTTTCAACAAGAAGTCGAAAATATCACTTTTTACCAAAAATGACAAAAATATTAAGCAAAATTAGAGAATTGAAGATATCATAATGAAATGAACAAATCTGTAAGTGGTCTACATGTAGTACCTATATATGTAATAGCAAAGCAATTGGACTTGTGGTTTTTAACAAGAAGTCGAAAATATCACTTTTTAACAAAAATGACAGAAATATTCACCAAAATTAGAGAATTAAAGATATCATTATGAAATGAACAAATCTGAGAGAGGTCCACATGTAGTACCTATATATGTACGATGTAATATCAAAGCAATCGGACTTGCGATTTTTTACGAGAAGTCAAAAATATCACTTTTTACCAAAAATATTCACCAAAATTAGAGAATTAAAGATATCATCACAAAATGAACAAATTTGTCGACAGCAGAGCTGAAAAGTGAATATATTTATAGTACTACACCTGAATCTAAAGAACGGCAAGGGCATCAATGATGCTTGCACTATTGTATACCTGCCTCAACACCCGTATACGTATAGATTTTGCTTCCGACACAATTTCAAGGCATTTTTTGTAAATGGACAATATTTCTGAAATTTTTTTTCAACCAAATATTATTAAAAGCTGCTAAAAATGGGTTTTCAAATGTATTACATAAGCATCTTTGTTTTATTAATTTTGAGAATATGAAAATATTTGCAACATTTCTAAAACGAATTATGCAAATTAGCACAACATTATATATATGCAAATTATGTCCAATCTTTTCTTTGCAAGGCAAAAATGAATATAAATGTCCCAAAACAATGCAATAATATATAAATACTCTGCGCAAAAAAATAGTGGTTAAAAAAAAAATAATCATGTTCATCACATAATACATGAACTGTATTAATCTCTATGTTCCTTATATAATAATATAACACGAATTGTATAAAAGTTTATAAAAATTAATAGTACAGCAACATAAAGCAAAATTTTGTGAGAAAATACTAGCGAAAGTGTTCAATAATAGCAAAATAAAATACCAGCAAGCATTGAAAAAAACAATAAGACTACATATATTTATACTCGAAATGAAAATGTACATCACTACACTGACAGATCTTAGAGAGCATACTACTAACGTGCATTTCTCATTGTCAGTTGTATAAATATCTTCATTCTATCCACTTAACATGTAATATTAGTTTCAATTAAACTAAATTATACCCTGTATCTCGAAAACTGCACTTACTAGCTACACCAAAACTTGGTTGACATTTCATAGTGATTGATACAATTCCCAAATTTTAAGATGCTAAAATAAAAGTTTAACAAATATCTAATTATATACACAGAACTATAATCAAACTTGGCCAAGATCACGAACTATTTAATGTAATATCCTAGTCTAAATGAAATTCGACTAGGACTGTACGAGTTATTGTAACTACATGTAGAAGAATAGTTTTACAACAGAGTCAACGACAACAACCAACTCGTTCAACTTGACCTTCATGTACGATGATATGGACAACGTAACAAAAAATACAACTATTTTTTAGCAATATTAATATTTCTTATTTATTTATTGACAGAAGTACATTAGCAAATCAGGCTTCAACACTGAAATAAAATTTGTAAAAAATACAAAATTTTCAAATTACATACAAGTACATAAGATTTATTACGATGGTTATAAGACAATTTGCCCTTAAGTAGAAACCACAACAATCTAGCATTTGTAAGCTTAATTGTCAAAACTTTGGACTTTGCATTGAAAACAATTTTTACCATCTTTGCACTTACTAGTAAATGATTTGTTTGTAATGAAAATAACTCAAGACCAATGGTTAGTTCACAAGATCCGGTTCCAGAATGCCAGAAATGCTTGATTTTGATGATATTTCAGCACAAAAACGATTTCCATTCAGTCATCTTAAATCATATCATGAAACAAATTGACAAGCATATGTATAATATTATGTATGCAGTAAGTGTGAAGTTTGAATGTAATCGGTCCAGGCATGCCTAAGATACAGGTCTGGATGCATGCATGCATGGCCATACAGACACGCAGAGGTCAATCCACAAAACGGTGTTTTCGAACTGTGACCAAACAGGAACTAACAAACCAAAGTGAAATAAATAGAGGTGACAATAGGTCAACAGGTTTTGATTATGCATCTCTATAAGAGATAAAATTTGATGTGGTGAGGCTTGGTCTGTTTTCACACAAGAGATGCTGGATCTACATCTCACTTTTCTTGCATATAAATGTATAGCTCCGTTACATACAACATGTCATGAACAGGTCTCTAATATATACACTCATGTGGAAAGTGGCTATAGAAGTGACATAACAGAATGAAATTACAAATTCTGAAAATGTACAATGCCAGAATTATATTAACACACAATAGCGTGAACCGCACAATAGAGCATTCATATTCAATCAAGCAGAAGTGGCAGAAGTACAACCTATATATGGTTTGCATTGTAAAGTGATGGGATAAACAACCAGTTAGGAAGATCTTTGAATACTGGGATACAATGAAGTGGAACTGCTTGTAAGCTACTGTCCTCTGGACAGTGCAGTACAACTTTACTGTGCACCAACGAGTCATGAGGACCAGAAAAAAAAATATACAACTACAATACTTGAGTGGTTGAAGTTGAACGTCCACATAAACAAAATTCAACAGTCTCTCTATTTACAATGGATATTTTACATAAAGTGAAATCAGGAAAGGCCTCTATTGAAATGAGAATAGTACGGTGGTAGTATTTCATAGGGGGAGCAAAAGTACTTGTAGATATTTTTTATAAAAAAATTTGCACAAATTCTCAAATACTGGAATGATTTTTAGTTGAAAGAAATTGTGTACAATGGCCAAGTCTTCAACTATAATGGTCCTATTAAATTGTAAATTAATATGAATGGTATTCAACAAAAGATCATTACAAAGCACCATACCAGTAGTATATCAATATGATAAACATGTATATAGAAATATAGATATATATATATATATGTATAGATAAAAAATATAACATGTTAATCACTGAGCAGTTCATAATTATAGTCTATTTCTCTCTTTGGCATATATTTTCTTTGTGTTCGTCGTGGTATTCTTTTTAGTTTCTCCTTCCTCATCATCCAGTTATTGTCATGGAGACCAATTATGCATCCAAGCGCATCTTCATCTAGTTTGAAACAGCACATCCAGTAGCAACGTCCAATGTATCCATTTTTGTAATACATCTTGGGATGCCATCTACACAATGACACATCTCCGCGTGGGTCAATAAGTTTACCACATTGCATACATGGATCATCCTGGTATTTTGGATCGGTGCACCATTTAGAGTCAATCCCGGCAAGGTTGAATTCCTCAATAACCCACTTGAAATCTTTGCAAGTGCACTTTAAAGATGCCAAATCCCACGTTGGTAGATAGCCAAAGATTTTCGAGACAACATGATCTGGTAAAAATATGAAGTAGTCCGAGTTTTTTTTAATATGCATCATAATCCATCGACACTGGGAACCATAGTATGTCATGCAAGTTTTAAGTTTTACATTTGGTGTTGACCTGTATTTTACTGGTGATACACTTGCATTAGAGGGCGTCATGCTAATTGGCACATTGCAAGGACTGACCTCATCATCCTTACTACGTCTATCTATTTGATTCATGGGGCTGGGTGAATCACAATGAAAAACACTTTTCTTACTATCTTCATCCTCTACATTGTTTTTTGGAGAATTGTTATATGCATTAAGCCAGCAATTTGGTATTGGTTGTAAAGGCTGAATGTTGACATTATTACGAGATATTAGCAGCTCTTCCTGTTGTTCTTCATCTTTGTTGGCATTAGCCATTTCATTCACTTGAAACTCATTATTTATATGGTTGTTAAAAGCAACTTGGCAATCATTGCTATTGTTCTCATTATTAGCACAATTGATGTTTTCAATCGCATTTGAGTCATTTACATTCCCTAGACCTTGTCTGTCCCTAACAAGAAATACATTGTTTTTCAACTTTGGAAATTTTGTGTGTTTGGTCGGCGTATTATGGCGAGAGTCGCTGGAAACAAGACTTCTCTTGACCGATGAGGATGGTGGTAGAATGGCCGCTGTGGTCTCCTGTGATAAACGTTCAAACAGTTCCTTTTTCATCTTTACAGGCAAACTGAATTTAATACAAGTCAGGCAACTTTTAATACCTGATATGTATTTTGTGGGGACCACTCTACCTTGATCTATCATCATATGCATTTCCGTTCGGAATATCTTGGATTTCGATAACGAAGACCAGCACCAAAATTTTCTCCGATTTGGTTGCTGCGACGAATTCGTACGGGAGTTTCTTTCAGTGACCATATTGCACGTCTTTTCTGGTTGATTGGCCTTGGTCTATCAACAGCTGATCGCAACACCGGAAATAATCAAGAAAATAACATATTTATCCACCTTCTGGAATATTCAAGTTGGTATTCTGAAAACTAAGGCGAAGAAAAAAACATATGTCAATCTGTAGACAAAACGAAGTCGTATTAAACTCAACAGAAGAGAAGAATGTCACGGAACGTAACTGTGGGTCCATAGCCATGTTGAGATTTAGTCTTTGTGATGGTATTTTAGTCAGTATTTAGTATTTTCCGATACATTTTCTGTCATTAGGTTTGTTATTTTTAGATATTAGGATTTTCGACTTTTACTTGCGACGACATTCGGCGTCGCACGTTTATGTTTATAAGCAAGACTACGGGAGAAACCATAGCTCTTCTGTGTCCAAAAAAATAATATCTGAAAATAAAAATGTAATGACACAAAACATATCAGGAATGACTCAAATACTATCACAGAGACTAAAGACAGACACAAGAAGAACTATGAACTCACAGCGACACTGAACGTCATAATAAGATATTGCACACATTATTGTGCGCACAAACATGGATGTCAAAACTACGAAACTGAATAATGAAACCTCGAGAATGTCCAGAAACTCACATTCAAATTTCAATTATAAGAACTTACCTCCGTGCTATAAACTGTGAGAGTCAAGTCGATAACTATCTATTAAGGTAAATGGGAACAAAACAAAGATATGCAGGTACTAAACTAAATTTTGACTTCCGCAGAAGATTCCATTCGCACGGGAAACGTCACCGTTCTCGCGAGAATTCATGCATTGAGCATGCTGGGATACATTTCATGAGGGTCAAGCAACATGGCGGCTACAAGAAGACTGGGAAAGGTAAAAAATGCTGTTTTGGTAAAACCTCATAATTTTCTTGCAGTTCAGTAGCGGACTATTTACAAGGGTAACGGTCGACTCTATAGTTATAAAAGTATATTGTCCATGTATTCTAACTTTAGCATATTGTAATCTTTTCATGTGGTTTCATTTACCGGCTTTTTCTATATTCGAACTGGTTGTCAAGTCATGATGTAGTGCGCTGAATCACTGTGTTCCGGAAACTATAGTATGGGCGGGTTTTCCCAAAAAAGTCGAAGAGGAAGTAACTTTCACGAACTTCCATTTTACCCTTTAATTACAGTTATTATACTTGTTAATTATTGCGCCACCCACATTACCTCTAGTATATTTAGCTAGCCGATAAAAAAAGATCAGAATGGAATTTAAAATGAAGATCCACGCGATCTTCTCGTTATGGAATGGGCCACTTTGTTACGAACTTTAGATGTATTATAACGGTTTTGGCAGGTCATAATCACGTACTAAAAGATGCATTACTGTTATTTTGTGTGAACGTTTTTGTTGAGAATGATAGGGCACGAGTACAAGACAATTAAACATTTTCAATTTATACAAGTAATTAAAGTATGTGCTAATCAATATTCGTTCAAAAAAAATACTGTAGAGAAAATGTACAACAATCCATACTGAGCCCCACAGGAGAAAACTTCCCTACCCCCATCTTTAGTTGTACTAGTGTTTTTGCTTGTGGCTAATTCCAATTTTGAAAGTTGTCACCAAAATTCATTTGCTGGTCATAACTGTTGACTCAAAGCTTTTGGGTCATATTTGATAATCAGGAGCTTGATTACATGGAACCAGTTGTGACAAAGAATGGTTAAAACTGATCATAGTGAGTACATTCAAATTTAATTCACGAAAATTGACAATTCACAGATCGAACTGTGGCAGAGAATAGAACGGCAAATAAAAACATGCAACAGAAATAAATGAACAATATGCAACATTAATTTATTGCTTATAATGTGACAAATAAACCAGAAATAATAAAAAAAGAACACTGAGGAATCATTTGAATTTAAGATTTCCTCGCCGATAAATACGCCCTATACGCGTGAACTTAAAATGAACTAAAATGCCGCTGGTTAAACAGCATGAAATTATTTCCAGTTTCGACCAATTACGGGTCAACTGTCTCACAAGATCAATAATTACAAATTTACACAGTAAAAATTACGATAGTTCATAGTTTGAAAAAACTTCTCAGATTTTTATTAGTACATTCATTGCCATTCAAATCCAGGTCAGTGTCACCACGGTTACTAAAAAAGATTTAGTAACCGTGGTGTCACTGTTTTCCGTTGGACATTTCCCACAGCTTCGTCCTGAAGTTCGTTGATGTTGTTGCACACAATTTGGACTTTAATCCATGGATTTCACTGTCTTTCAGCTTAGCACATTTAATTTGTGTCTAATCACAATGAAGCCACAAGAAAAATTGGTTCTCTCTGCTACAATGGCACACGATGCTTTTGTTTACAGTGTGTCAATCATCTTTGACCTTCAGACATCTTCTTTACTGATTGGCTAAGAATGACATCACTACTAGTGTTTCATCATAAAAGTCAAGTCAACATTGCTTTCTTGTCAGACTAGGCGCTCATCAATCATGGTGAAAGTTATCATTCAGCAAGTTCCGGCATTTGGAATGTCTCACTATATGGATATCGCAGAGGGCTTGAAATACAAAGTTTTGTTTGTTAAATTTGTAAAATCTGTATGAAGAAATTAATAAATCAATAATGACATTTTTTTTCTACAACGGCATTTCAAAACTAAAGTCAGCGATTTTTCATTGATCTATCTATTATTTGTGTAACGCTACGATCACCGTAACATTGTCAGCTGACGGCATTGCATTGAACGGGTATTCACCGCTGCTGTTGCGATCATCGGTCCCTGACTTTTTTGTTTAAAAATACACAAACTTAGAATGTTTGCTTAATTAAAACGATTCATTGATGATTAACTTAGAAATTACATCAAAATCGCCAACGAAATGTTGTTTTTAAACATCGCGGAAAAACATGCACTCTGCGCCGCCATCTTTGTTACCTCAATCAAAATATCCGTTGTAACCCAGCATGCATCGGTTGTGATGTCACTACATGCGTTACGTCGCCTTAGGGTGGCGTTCCTCGGTAATGACGCACTATGAATGAGGTATTTCTAGAGGTCAGGGTTCGTTTTTTCCTCGTCCGTCTCGTCTGCAGTTGAATAATTTTTACTTTGATTTATTTACAGTTTTTTTTCCCGATGCGACTTAATTTCACTTGTTTTTTTAATTCTTGGTAATTAGTGTCACTGGCCATGAAGTAGTAAAAACGCAATTAATCGCAGTGCAGCAACTCGGGATAGACCCTCCCGACGCAATGGGCAAATTATTACTACCCTAGTATTTTGGGGTTTGCCAGCTCCGCACCCTTGATAGACTTGGTAACTTCTTGTAGACTTCCGTTTTTATCACTGTTTTTGTAAGGCTAACTATGTACAAAGGCGGGATTACCTTTCGATCAATACATGTTATTGTTTTAAAGATGTGCTAGACGAGGCTGACACTTGTAAACAATACAATGTGAATAAGCATCGCGGGCAGGATTTCATGGATCGCGGGCGAAACAAAAGCGGCGCGGCTGTTTGTCTAAGTGATGCGGGCCCGCAGTGCTTGAAAGGCCTGGGGAGAACACTGATAACAGAAATGCAGTAGCGGTGATGAAAGATGGTAAAAAAGTTGGCAGTAAACGGTAGTCAACGTGCTACCCTGAAGGCGAAATTAACTATTTTGCTGTCATAGCTCTTTCGTGTTCACCTCTTGTTTTACGCAATTGACAATTATTTTTCAGGAATTTTTATTAGAATCACAACAGACTGTTAATACAACGAACAAAAAATAGTTTTTTTTTATTTTCTAAAGTGTGGAAAAATACCCCCTGGGCGTATGCCAGGATATGACCTCAATTTTTTATTGTAGCAAAATTGAGGGGTGGGCGTTTGCTCGGGCATGGGGGCCTTACCTGGATAAATAACGTACACTGTTGACCAGTTTGTTACTATTGCAATTCATAGTAAGTTATTTTTAGAATTGAATGCATTTCAATTTTTCTTTATGATGCCAAAATTAACAATTTGTTTATCTCCAGCCACGTTGTTTTCAAAGAAGACCATACTAATATTTGCTTTATTCATTGGAATCATCAGCATTAATTTCTATGATAGTTGTGTCCTGTATTTACTTTCATAGTTTATCTCCCCTGATTCTTATACTTCTCGTAATTATCAAATTTAATTGTTATTTCAATGATTTGCTTTATAGGAGCTGGCAGATATTCGTGCATCTGGTCTAAAATCTTTTCGAGACATTGCAGTGGATGAGTCAAATATTCTAAACTGGCAAGGCTTAATAGTACCGGTATGTACATCTTATTTAGGATATCGCCTCTTATCCAATTTGTCTTACAATTATGTTTTCTTATTGTATCAAAGATTTATTCATTTTGTAAGATCTGTAATAGACACAATAACAAATAAGTTTGTTTGTCCATAGAACAGGTTGAATAATAAATTGATGTCTTTATCAGCAAAATATTTAACGTGGAGAAATTTCGGGGTTACATAAATCGGTCGGTTCTGACAGGTTGGTTTATCCAGGGGTCGGTTTTGACAGGATTTACTGTACCAGTCATTACAGTATGTTTCACCGTTTCTCACTACTGATTGTGTAATAAACCTATTCTTGTTCATTTTCTAGGATAACCCCCCTTTCAATAAAGGAGCTTTCAAGATAGAAATCATTTTTCCAGCAGAATATCCTTTTAAGCCACCCAAAGTAACATTTAAGACGAAAATATATCATCCCAACATAGATGAGAAAGGTCAAGTTTGCCTTCCTATTATCAGCCCAGAAAATTGGAAACCAGCAACAAAGACAGATCAGGGTATGTTAGGAGTTCACTGTTACTTGAGTTGGGATGGGAGCAGTGGCTAGCACATAGCAAAATTAATAAGACTGTACTGTAATGTCTGAGAATGTACTCCATGGAAATCTTGTACTAATGTAAACACTCTAAGTGTGTTTTGGCATCTAAATTTTCTTATCATATTAGAAGCACTTCTCCAATATGCAAGAATATTCATGAGCTAAGAGTTTTAAAGCTAAAAGTGTAAAATTGCATTTTAATAGTAAAATTTATTACTGTTTGGCAATCTAAGTAAAATCTAGTTTATACTTTAGTTTTTCTGGAGTAAATTTTTGCTGAAAAGACATTTTAGTTGTTTTTGACTCCCGTGTGTAAAGCACACAATGGGAGTCTTTGCAGTTAGTGTGTATGTGTGTGTGTGTGTGTGTGTGTGTGTGTGTGTGTGTGTATGTGTGTATGTATCTGTGTCTGTCTTTTCCACTGATATCTCAAGAACCATACATTGATTTTTGATGAAACTTGGTGCATAGATGCTCTGTGCCAATGCGCAGATTTGATTAGGTTTTGGTAAAAATCCATGCATATTAATTACCTAATTTGCATGATAATTAGCTGATTTTTAGCTGTTCCATGACTGTTCCACAGATATCAAAAGAACCACTCATTGGATTTTGATAAAACTTGGCACATAGATGCTCCAAACTAATGCGCAGATTTGATTAGTTTTGGGTAAAAATCTGTGCAATATTAATTACCTAATTTGCATAATGATTAATCAATTTTTGGCTTTTCCACCGATATCTCAAGTACTAATCATCACATTTCAAAAAAACTTGGTACATAGATGTCATAGAACACTGCACAAACCTGATAGTTTTTAGGGTAATATCAGTACATATTTATTTACTTAATTTGCATAATTAATTAATTTTCAGCTTTTGATATTTCAAGTAGTAATCACTACATTTCAATGAAACTTGGTACATATATGTTATAGGACACTGCACAGACCTGATAGTTTTTAGGGTAATATCAGTACATATTAATTACCTAATTTGCATAATTAATTAATTTTCAGCTTTTGATATCTCAAGTACTAATCATCATATTTCAATGAGACTTGCTACATAGATCTTCTAGGACTATGCAGAGACTTGATTAGTTTTAGGGTAAATAATTGTGGATATTAATTACCTAATTTGCATAATTAGTTAATTTGTTCCATGAATGTTCCACTGATATATAAAGAACCACAAATTGGATTTTAATGAAACTTTTAAAGAGAACTATGCAGAGACCAATCAGTTTTTAGTAAATATTTATGCTTCTTATTCACCTAATTAACATAATTAATCAACACTGATATCTCAATTACTGATCATCACATTTGAATTAAATTTGGTACATAAATGCTCTAGGACAATAGACAGGACTGATTAATTTTAGGTTAAAATTTGTTCATATTAATTCTCTAATTAGCATAATAATTCATAATTTTTGTGTTCTGTTCTGTTCATATTAGTTACCTGATTTACATAATTAGTTTTCAGCTTTTCTATCAATATCTCAGGTACAAGTATTTTAATGTGTCTTCAATACTCTCAGCACACAAGAGTTCTTTCTAAGCTTTCTTTGATTTTATGAATTTAATTGATGAGTTGATTGTAAAATATAGGATATAGATTTTATTTTCACTGATTTATTGCAAATTTCAAAGTGAAAATAGAGTACTTTACAGAATTGTTTAAGTATTGGTAAGCTGAGAAGAGTCGATTCTAATAACCTACCTTTGCATTACACTAGATTGAACTTGTTTTGTATTCTTATATTGCAGTTATTCAATCACTTATAGCACTAGTAAATGATCCAGAGCCAGAACATCCCTTAAGGGCAGATCTAGCTGAAGAATTTTCTAAAGATCGCAAGAAATTCATGAAAAATGCGGAAGATTATACAAAGAAGTTTGGAGAAAAACGACCAGCAGACAGTTGAAAACCTCACAAATGTTTTTTCGTTCCCGTTGGCCCCCATTTGTTCCCACATCTGTAGTCCAATTTGCATCCCTTCCAAAATCTCAACACATTCATAGATATGCCAAAATCTCTGTATACTTGTTTTGGCATATGGTGTTGAGGATTACCAAAATCCGTCATTTCCCCAATAATTGAGCCCGCTAGTATTTATAGATCTGGGGGGTTTGCCAGTCTTTTCACTCACGGTGGCATAATAATACTTTGTTTTTATATTATGGTGCCACTGTATCTTGAGAATAAAAATGGTTGTCTGCATTAATCTTAAATTATTTGATAAACAAAATACAATATATTATTTTTGGGGAACTCCCCATCCTCCCTCAGCAGAGTCTAACTGTAATGCATTTATAATATTATTGCTACGCAGTTTTACAAATAATTTCAGGCTACTCTGTAAGACCTTAGTTGAACCAAAAATACATGACAATCTCAATAAATAAATTCTCCATGTAGTCTTTATTTCATCGATTGTATACTGATTCACATCAACGAGAAGATGATAGAAACCGCTGTCAGCTCAGTCTCTTGGTTGTTACTTTCTATGAGAAGTTTGCTACACTGAATTCAAATGTTGATTAAATCCTAGTGACAATTTGTACTTTTTTAACACAAGTTATGATTTGAGCTGGTCAGGATTACATAGCTGACCAACATCTCAAGTCTATGAAACCCAATCAGTGTAATGTATTTCTGCTTGATCACCCTACATTATTTTACATATAGAGGATTATGAATAAGACTATAGAATTTAGTAAATGTGCATTTTTGAATACTGCTGTATAATGATACAATTAAAACGGTCGTTTCATGGCATGGCCCATCCCTCCTTTTGATTATAAGAATAACACCACTACAGTACATGCATGTTGCTATGTGTGTAAAGCTGCACGATTTTTTTTGGTGTTTTTTCTGTTCAGTCACTGTGCAATATTCTGCTGGTTAATGAAGTGCAGTTCGAACATGATCATTCAATTCAGATTACTCAAGTCTACTTGCACTGATATTTTTGCTCCTTAGCTTGCCTAAAGAATGCTTGATGGTAATTCCTCCTATAATGCAGCTGGCTACTGGAAAATATAACCAGTACTTTTGATGTTTTGTGTTGGAAGTTTAGTCACTTTATCTTTTGTAGTGGTTTATCTAGCTTTGTTGAGGGATAGCTGCTGTGCTGTGTACCCGCCAGGGTGATTTGCACCAGAATACTCTCTTGTATATCTGATGATGAAATTGGGGAAACTATTGTACTAATATTATTGTACATTGTCCTGTCCTTTATTTGTTAAATTTAACTCTGGGAATACCATCTTTGTTTACGAATTGCCACATGAAAATTCTGTTTTCTGATACACCAGACTCCATTGTATTTTAGTTTTTGTATATCAATTTAAGATGCCACGCTTACTGATTGCTAGATTACAGATTGTAACTGTTGAAGAGAGATGATTTTTATTTGAGTGATTTGGAAGGGCTGTATCTTGACGAAATGTATATATGATGTGGACAACATTCGGATAATAGAGCTTGGTTGGAGTGGAGATTTAATTTTAGGGCTAGGGGGAGGTAGTTATGAGAATTTGGTTTCTTTTGAAATAAAGAAGCCAGCTTAAACAACTTTGCTCATAGTCACTCATAAAGAACTAATGCTATCGAATGTACTGTGATCTTGACTTGTACACAATATTTTACTGTGCCTCACTGATTGTTTCGGTAGTATGCATTAACATTTCTGTCAACATGTTTCTCTTTTTTTTTTTCATAAAAAAAACAAACCTGCAGCTTCTATCGATAATAATTTCAGTTGTGTGTAATTGACAAGTAACATGGTTGGAACAGATTTCCCAGATGTATTCGATGAAAATCATTGTGCAATTATATCTGATAGTAATGGTTCTTCCCTGAATGATTTAAAATGGGGAGAACTTATCGGCATGGTGACAAGATCTTGGCACAGTACAGCAGCTGTTACTGAAAATCGATTTAACACAGTGTAATTTATCATAACCAATATGCGAGTGACCATCAAAACAATAGTAATCAAAAAAATAAATTAGCACATAGTACAGTTATCTTGATTTTTGTTCAAGAAAGTAATTCTGAGGGGTAGTGTTACCATAGTTACTTGCTGTATTATTTGTTATATACTAAAATAAAATCTTGACAAGCTTCTGTATTGTCCACTGTCGTGACTTCACTAGTACCAGTACCGCTCATTTATGTAATAGATATGTTGCTTATAATAGAATTACTTCAGGTCTGCTTTTTAGCATAGGAGCTGTTTATATAGGCGAATGTTCAACAATTACATTTTTATACTCGTGTGTGTGTGTGTGTGGGACAACCTATTGTTGATATGTCTGGCAAACAATTGTCTAAAATTCACAGATTTTAATGAAACTTGGTACATGAAGCCCTGGTACATTTTTTATTGGAACTAAGCATATTAATTAGCCAATTTGCATAAGAATTAGCCAATTTTCGGCTTGTCCACTGATATCTCAAACTCAAAACAGATGTCAAGGAAACTTGGTGTATAGGAAAAGCCACATGTTTAGGGTTGGAAAATGTGGATACTTAATACTAGTAGATGCATACCTTGACCCTAAAAATTAGTACTTGATTTCAATGATTTTTGTTGTACAACTCTTTCCACTGCCCCTGTTTTTTCGACCTTACTTGCCTCATATTTACTTCAGTATTTTGCAGGTATCTAAATTTTGGGTCTTACACAGATGGCCAAGAAACTGAACACTCAACACAAGGTACTGGGATGGTGTCTGAAAGGTATCGCCCTACCTCAATTAGCATAAATTAGATTAAATAAAATTTAGTACAATATCACGCATGTATCAAATGTGCAGTCTATATTCTGGTTGGTTACATGACACATGTATGATGACAATATATAAATTGATTATTTCAAACAAAGGGGGGAAAAAAACGAATGGTAGGTTTTGAAAGAATCTTGCTGAAATAATTATTGTGGTGCTTTGGCAATGAGTTATTGATGCAGAGTCACCCTACAATTCTGTGCCAGAAACCCCTCTTAGTGGTCATGGTGTATAACAAACTTACTAACACTCTTGAAAGTCCTTTATTGCTGAAATTGGCCCCCTTAGTCACCTCCGCATAACTGGTCACTAGCGAGTGTTTGGGTTATACTGTGGTATAGTTTATTGTTGAATAGTAATACTATCTTTCAAATTTAATAATTTGTGGGTCAACAAATACTGTGGATTGAGCCACGTTACAATGTGGTGTCGTATAGCTAAAATACAAAATGACAACAATATACAAAGTATATTCTTTATTCGGTGAAGAAAAATAGTTGTTTAGAAAAGAAAATAACAGCAAATTACACACGATATTGAAAAACAAACCCTGATTGATACATTAAAATTCTGATTTTTAAAAAGAATATACACTGATTCATTGTGATAGACTTAGTGACAGTCTATAATCTGAATATCTGTTGGTTCAAAGAAATGTGGAAAAGACTATCACATATTATATATTCAACCAGGTATTTATCATCAATATCTCTGAGGTTAAAACAGACGCAGAAATGATAAGGTCAGCTGGCAGGTCAATGGCAGTGTCAACTTTTGGTATGACAGCTGACAGAAAGTTGAAAGCACCTTCAATAATTTCTTTAGATAGTTTTAAAAGAGGAAAGAACATCACCACCAAACCTAACTAAAAGCAGGACTGGTACATCTACCATATATGCCTTGTATATCATTAAGTACTTACAAATAGCAATTCAAAATGGTTAAGATATTGTGCATGTATGTTAGTTGTAAAACTTCTTCAAAGAAGAAAGGGAATAAAAATATCTTTTTAAGTAAATACAATTGACTGTGGTAATTTTTGTCACTGAATATTAAAAGTGTACTGTTACTGACATATTGAAAACAACATATGTTTCACTATTAGAAGCATACTTTATTTTAGCTGGAGTTAATTTTCGCTGAAAAAGCTTTTTGGGTGTTTTGTATGGAATTTATTTTCACTGATTATTGATGAGTTGAATGTGAAATACAAAAAAGAAAAAAGTATATCTCTGGATTTTGTTTTCACTGCATCCCTTCAGTGAAAATATATTCCAAACAGAAATAAAGTATTCTACAGCAGTCAAATTATGGGAAAAGACATTAAAAGAGTTGATATATTGCAAAAGATTTTAATTTGAATATTTTGATAATGTTTTATTATATTACCGGGTATGCTAGTGTGTAATACGGTATATCCAAAGGATGTGAATACAGTGTGTTGGATAAATTATAATAGCACAAAGGCATAATGTGCGTCTAATAGAGTGAATTGATAAAACATTTTAGATATACTGTCATTATATTTACGGAACAAGGTTGTATACAAGTAAAAATGTTGAAAAGAACATCACACTTATTTTGGAAAATGACTGAAATACCCTATACTCCGGAATACAAATCAAAGGAGTGTGACTGTAGGGCATATGACCCTTTAACTACATCTTCCAACTCTGTACTGGTATACATGCTCACGAATATAGGTAAGGCATCTTTTGTTATGATATTATTTATTTAGATGTCATGGGCTGCCACACTCTGTTGCAAATATTCATGATACAGTTTTTCCTGAAAAAAAAAGAAAATAGAGATAAGTCATTGATAATAAAATAAAAACATAATAAATTTGAAACCAGTAAACATGTGTCAAATAGGAATTTTCTGAGAGGTCTAATAACAATATGTCAGTGGCGTAAATAAAACATGTTGTCCTTAATGATTTCAAAAAGACTTAAAGTTGAGTATTTTACTCTTTCCTTCAGAAACTGTACTGAAAGTTTATTTGTGTATCTGAATAATATGCTGTTCAACCTACATACAGTAACAAGTGATATCAACTGCATGCAGTGAATACAGATTGCTGAAGTTTACAAATGTCTGACATTCAATACTGACCTTGGTTTTCCTGACATGACTCTTGACAAAATCCCTCTGATCTGTAAAAACCCTTTTTTCTTTTCGAGACAATGTTGGCTTCAATCTGCACAAGAAAAAATTATAATACATGTACTAGAAAATTCCAGGTAATGTGGGAAGGTTTGAGGTGTTGACTAAAGCATAATCACTTGGTCATGAATACATGCAGATTATGCACTTTGCTTTGGGGTTCAGTGGACTAAGTGGTCAATGATCTATGTGATAAATTTAACAGAACAGTGTCATAAAAAGTATATGCATCATATTTGCCCCATTACAAGTGCATTATTTTATGTAAATGACAGGCGTTTCATGTATGAATGAATGTAACCAAGTCATATTTTAATGATCTAGCATACAATGATACATTTGTTCGTGTATGTGTATTTCTAACAGGGCAAATATGGTACAAATGGTGTGAATTCAGCTCATATTACCCTTGGGAAGCAGCATCTGCATCACTGCATAGCAGTATTAATGTTTTATTCTGTCAGTTATTTCTGCATCCAACAAATGGTTTATTCCACCCAAATTTTCCACCCATATCTTGAAAATTTCACATGCTATTTACACCCAAACTGTACTTGGTTGACATTTCATAGTGGTTTATACGACTCCCAAATTTAAAGATGATCAGATATTTTAAATTATTATAACCACAAAAAAACCAAAATCTTGAAAAATATACAAAAAACACCCACCAATCAGTTTTGGCCGAGATTCCAAACTATAATATCCTAGTTTGCATGAAATTTGATAAAAACTGTTTGAATTATTGTAAACAAAAGAGAAAGTTCCACAACAACAAAAAGAACAGACATTTTCCACTCATCTATGATGATGGGATCAGGCAAGATGAGATTTAATGCAAGGAGGCTGGCTTGGACATTTTATTCTTTTCAAAGTTTCAAAGTAAATAGTACACCATGCAAAGGGGAGAGGGATAAGGTAGGTGTGTATCCACTAAATGAGGGGGTAACTGAGTGCACTGGCTAATAATTATTTTATTTTTTTTGTGTCCTTATTCATTACAAATAACTCACTTTCTGAAAGACATGTTTATAAATAATGAACAATTTTTAAATCATGGCTAAAATTTGTGGAAGAGAATAGCTTGTGGACGAATCTTAAATAGTGATTAGTGACTAGCAAAAGGATAGTGGAAGCTCATGGATTATGGAGTGTTGGACTAGTGTGAAAATGCTTTAATCTGGAACACATAGAGAGAATATAACAATGGCGATGTGGGAAGGTTTTAGAAAGCATACAGGGTAAAGTCATTGTGTATATAATATTACAGTATCTGCTACCTACAAGTTAACCCTTTTGAGCACCATAATGTTTCCTGGCAAAATCTTGGTGTAACACTTTGCCGGTTTTATGTCTTTTTCCATAATCTTTTTTGATATTTTTGTCCATAAGGACAATTTCCTATTGGCTACAAGTCTTGATCAAAATGCAGTACTTAAGGAAACAATTACCGGTATGTAAATTGTGACAAAATTCAACTTTTGTGCTTAAAGGGTTAAGACGATGTGGGAAGGTTTTGGATGATACATCAGTAAGGAAAACTCACCTTGAAGAGAATTTTGCCACAGCCAACAGAAAGACAGTAAAGACGCCTAAAGCAATTGTAACATGTAGATGATACTCCTTAGGTATCTGCTTCCATACTTCACGTACAGGTTTCTATAATAGTAACAAATATTCATGATATGCGTCAAAGACAATGGTAAATAAAGGTAGTAAACTAAAAATACTTTAATTTTATTGGTCAAAACGTTTGATTAACACATGCATGCAAGTGCAAATTATTTAAAGTAAACTGTTACTTTATTGGCTTTATGAGAACCACACCTAAACCATGAATTGTGTGCTGGATCATCAAGATATTACTCAATTTCACCATAGACATGCCTTCACCATCTACATAATCAGATGCTCAACTGATACAGCAAATACAATAATTTTGACAGAAATTAACGACTCAAGGGTGTTTGCATGGAGGAATTTTCACCGCCGTTACTCTGTTATGATGATAGATGAAAGTGATTCCCAGATTCAGTATTTTCTTACACTACATGCCATATTTGCTTACATAAATAAAAAGTACCAGTGTATATCCATTAATTGCAATTTATATTGTATGTGCCCTTCTAATAGCCTAACAATAAATTTACCCCACCACCTCTCCACATAATCAACTGTTAACTCACCAAATACAGTGCCACTACTTCACGATTTTTTCGACCCAAAGTGGATTCTTGAAGATCCTTTGAGACATTGCTAGCAAGGAAATTGATAAACCATAATAGAGGCAGAACACATCCTAATAAACCAAGGAAGAATCCTTTACCGCGAGCTCTCAGATTATAGGAGCTGGCAGCCCTGCAACAGAACAATTCATAGATGAAAACACACACATACATAGGTAAATATTATTGATGATAGAATACGATGGGGAAGGCCAAGAATAGATCAGGTTTGTATAGGACTACCCTCACAGCACCCATATAATAAGTTCCATTGAAATCTGATTGGTGCCCTAAGACATAAGGAAAGCTGATAATTATGCAAATTAGGTAATTTGCAAATTATTCAACAGCATTGATGTACCAAATTTCATTAAAATACAATGATGTCATACTCATAAACAGACATACAGACAGGGTAACCACAAAGACACCTATTGTAGGCTTCAGAGTCAAAAAATAGAGAGAATAAATACCTATCCACTGCTAGCTTGGTATCAATTAAATCGGCTATTTTCTCACAGTCTCTTTCCAGTGCATTCAAAGTGTTCTGTATTGTCTGATTGATAGTTTTCTCTATCTCTTTACATACCTCTTCTATTTGGTTGGCACAGCGAGTAGTCTGTAAAATCAACAATATTGTTTGCCATTCAATAATTTGATGGAATAATGAACCATAGCTAAATTCTCACTACTATGGTACACAATTTCACAGCTACCAGAAATGTGACATAATATGGATGATATGAGGGGCACTCACCTTGCCGCTGATCAAATTGGGCACATATATAGTAGGCATATCAAAGCAGGTTTTATTCAGTCCAGGGCGCTTACATAATTCTTGTACAATTTGCATCATAACCCGTTGGCGATCACTCTCATGTCCAGCCTCATCAGCTTTGGACAGATAGAAGCGTATCCGGTCACTATGATCTTCGTTCAGTTTTTCCACCAAGTTCAATGTGCGTTTACATAAAGCTTGACCAATGGGATCAAAAAACACAAATATCAGATCAGCTCGGTCACCTGTGAATAACGACAAACATTTTGGCTAATTAACATAAAGAAAATAAAACAAATACATGTAAGCAATAATTCGGGACACTCACACTATCAGCCACAAAAGTCATTAAGACAATATCTTTCAAAAATGCCCTAGCGAAATTTTACCTGATTTTCAGTGTAAGCAATCATTATTCAAAAGGATGGAATCTAATGCTTCTACAAGAATAACTGAAGAGTCTGGTGTGCAACTCAGACTAATCTAAATGGAAAATGCTTCACGTCAAATATTGATTTTGTGATTGAGTCCATCTTTGACTGACAAACATAGAATCCTGCATGCAATTCGTTGAATTGATGGGATCCAGAGATGCTGAAAACTTAATCACAAACAAGTCTCTTGAACTTCTCAGTGCTGTTCTGTTATTGAATACCATAGCTGTTGTATTTACCACAGAACACATACAACTTTAAATATATCAGTGTAGATTTTAGTATAGCATCCGACACATTTATTTTTTTATATTGTATGCATGTATGTTCAAACAACCGAAAGATAGAAGGTGGGAGCACCCATGGGAAGGGCAACGGGATAATGGCGATACCTACCAAGCCATAAGATCGACTCATCAACATTAAATGGATATTTCATATCACCATCAACCAAACCAGGAGTATCCACAAACGTTACAAGGCTGAATTTCTTCTGTTTAGAAGTAGTAATCTCTGTCACCAGATATTCTACAACACCTATCAAAACATAATGCATTGTAAACAATTAGGCAAAGTGCGTGGCTGAAACTCAAACTACCTTGCTTAAATGATGTCATATGATAGAACAGCACCCTCAGTGTTGAACTTTTTAAACACTATAAACCGAACCAGGCCACTGTAGAAAACCACAATTTTGCCTGTGTGTTTAGCAAGCCAAAATCGGGAATTAAATTATATATACTGTATACACTAGATTTTTCATTCTTTCAGATAGAAATAATTGGCTACCTTGATCTAGAGGTTTTGATTAGGTTTGAGGGAAGCAATCAGCTGTGCCAGTGACAACAGCCCTTCACCTGGCAGCATTGTTAGCTAATGATAATGCACAAGAAGGCGTTTGTTTTGGCAGCCAGTTGCATGATGGGAATGAGAGGAATGACCGCACAGCATGAACAGGGTATAAATTGGATAAGTGATGTATGATGGGAAGGAAGGCAGGTACAGGGTTACTATAATAGTGATGCATGGTAATTATGGTGAAATGAGACCATTGGCTGCTCTTTTGTCTTTGATGTTTTGAATATATCGATTCACACTTTTGTTGAGAAAAGTTTGAATCGATAAATTCAAATTGGAGAACACTTGAAATCAACTGACAAATCATGGTCTAACTACTAAATCAAATTGGGAGGGGGTTTTCTGGCATGAGGGTCACCATGTCTAGTTATACAATTTTGCAGCTTCATGAGGTGAATGGAATAACCCAGTTCTTCAAGTTGAAAACCCCTATTCTTACTAATGGACTTGGAGCACACTGATCAGCATACAGTCAACAACTTTTGATACAAGCTACAGAAAAACTACACATTTCGCTATTTGGAGATTGAAACCTGGCTTTTTTAAGCAATTTACAACTATGAATATTATGGCATTGACAGTACACTAAATAAACAAAAAATATTTGAGCATGTGTCAACATTTTCTTAAGAACCTAGTTAATTTTTTTTTTTTTTGGGGGGGGGGGGTGCTTTTGAATAAACTTCTGCCAATCACAAGTACATAACATATACATTTGTAGTATAAACTACCATCTGTCATCTGTTTATAAGCTTTTGAAGACCAGCTTGGCACATTAACACTTTGAATAGCCACACCACAATTCTGCCAATGATGCATCACCAAGTACCGGGTAATCAACCATCTGGTAATGTGCCAAGACTCTGCACACACAACTTCAGAAAGCCTGATTATAAATGGATAACAAATAGCAGCAGATTTACGATTATTGTTACCTACCAGTGGCTGGCAGAAGTTTACTCACATGCTACTTTTATTTGTTTCACCCTGCATCAGAATTAGCCTGACATGTTGGCGTGAGTGGCGCCCTCGCCGACCGAACTTATGCCTGACAGAATAGTGCATGTCTCGTCTGCAAGATCAACACTGCGAATTCGCAAAGTTTACGCCTTCTTGCAAAGAGTTCAATGAATATTCATTTTGGTGGTCGTGGTAACAGGGCAGAAACTTGCCAGCACCTTATCGCAAATATTGACAACAAATAAACTTGGCCGTGAATGGTTGCTCTTTGATGGCTGTCACTGTCTGACGTCCCTGCAATTTGATTCACCGACAAAAAATCATCAGGGAAGTGAAAAACTACACCACTCATGTCAGGCGTGTGTTGGGCTTGAAGTACCACAGAGGGCGCAACCTCACCAGACAACATTAGAATTTGATTGGGTTTTAGGGAAACCTTGACAGAGGCGATTAGACACTATGACGGCCTTTGTTCTGTATACAAGTAATAATTCAACCCCTTTTGTGAAACACAATGTCACTAAACATTGACAAAATCAGTTCTATCAACCATCTGGCACTTACAAATCTAATGTGTTTTGATAATTTAAATTTGTCTGTGATATAATCTACAACAACTACCACACATGCAGGGTTGTGTTATCAAAATAGGGATATCTAGATCTTATTTTACAATTTATCTTTGATTTAATCTTAAGTTCAAGTTCAATCACCTGACACACACACAAACACACAATGGCATTGCCACAGGCTTACTTTAACTTCAAGGTTAAAAGCAAATTGCCTCATAACTCCCATTGCCACAAACCAATATACATGTATAAGGGGATGTGTAATGTATGTAGTTGTGAATGATTGCAGCATGTTACACAGGATTTGTTTATAGTGTTTTATTTTAAAGGCGAATCAGTGGAAAGTAAAAACGATAGCCACTATTTTAGAATTAGGTGTTTGGAGCAGGGACGAATACTAATTTTAATAACACGTGCTGCAATCTGGCATTAAATAACGTAAAAGCACAAATATTCACTGTGTTTTAATTGCATAAAAAAATTAGATGCATTTCACAGCAGAATTTATTTACCAGCTGTAATAGTAAAATTAAAAAAAACAGTGAATACTAGTAATGCTCTGACAGTATTACTAGTATTTTGTATGGACAATAATGTAATGAAATGACAACAAGACTAAGAATAACAGTTTAATAATAATTTAATATAAAGTAAAATAAGATTTATTATGAAATTGACATCACAGTTTGCAACAATACTCTTATAAATGACTAATGAAAACATGACAGAGTACTGTTGTTTATTTACTCCACTGCACACCACTACATCATGCTGCACCTTTAATCAGATGGTGCCAGCAAGAAATAGCGATGTGCAGTAAAGAGCAGATATTCCATGGTAGTCGTAACAAAGGACAGTCAGACTTGTATTACGCAGAACTTGTTTGTTATATCATTTATCATGCTTCCAAAGTTGCTAACATTTACACAAACACTATAATACTAATGTTTTACAAATCTGCACAGGAGTCTGCCAGCACAGAGAAAGATGCGAGGTGATTTCGGGAACACACATGTTCAACTGTAAAGTGAGGTACAAATGAAAGTGACAGCAGAATGACAGCAGCTACTACCTGGTACACTGCTCCACTCCACGTAGCAGCTGTTGAGAGGTATAAGCAATAGCATGCAGCGTGAAGTGTAGCAAGGCAAGGCAAATCATAAATAAAACAGCCAAACTGATAGGCTAACAAGCGTGTCGCCATGATGGAAAGAATAACCATGCTGATTGGTTAAATCTGCACTAATAGCAGTAATAGCTAAGCTGATTGGTTATTTACCTGCACCAAAATAAACTTTAGAGCTACAAGCAGCTATGCAATTCTCAGCCAAGCATATTGACTCAATCTTACCTTCAATGTTGACAAGCTCTTTGAAATGTGGATACAAGTGTAAAGTAGCATTGCCCTGAAATAACAGTTAAATTATGCAATTGCAATTAATATTTGTGTTTTTGCACGAATTGAATAAAATCTTTTTTTTTTATACTTTTGATATTACATATTCTGATTACAAATTCTGTAATATTCACTTTTCAACTCAACTTACAGTCAGCGACTCTCGTTTGCGCCCACTTGTAACAAAAGTGAACCCTTGTGTTTCTATGGCAACACCAGTCCTTTGAACATGTTCTTCAATGTACCTGTGAAAAGAGATTTGATGACATTGCAATTAAGCAGCACTGTTGTTCATCCACCTATTGTGAGGTGATAATGTTCAAATCCACTGGCACCCATTATTCTATGTTGTCTTAGGTGTTTTTATCTGCCTTTGTGGATCACAAAACATGTTTAGAATCAAACAAAGATTTTATGTGGTGAGAAAAACCAGACTCACCGTTTTTACTACAATTTTAGTTATTCACTTCCTGATTTTTTGGTAAGTTTGGCTTTAAATTTAGTCAACTGATCGTAGGTCTCAACACAAGTACAATATTTTTTCCATTAGTAGCACTAATAGAAGCGCATATAAAACCAAAAAAATTTTAATTTTAAAAATATGACTTATTTTAACCATAGAAACAACTCCATAATTTTACATAAATCTGTTACGTAATTGAGTAAATATGGTTTCAGTAAATATGGTTTCAAATTTTTAGTTGATAGGGTTGCAGAATTTTGACAGCAGCAAAAACATTTTTTCAAAGTCGTTACTTACCAGTTGATAAATGAACTTTTACCAGCGGAATGGTTACCAATAAGCAACACTGTGATTTTTTTTCGTGGAGCTAACAAATTCAACCCCAATCTTTCAGCAATTTGGATAAGACCTATAAGGGACATACAACAAAATGAGATGTTTTATTTACTAGCACAGAAGAGCATCAATTTTAGAAGCATATGAAATCATACTGCCATTCACACAGCAGTGCTACTACGAGTGAGCCTCTACAGTGTAGTGGTTCAATTTCTCGAAAGAAAATTTTTTTTGTGAGTTAAATTTTTACTCTAATTCTGTAGCCAATAGAAATTATACCAGGCAACAAAAATGTTCAGTAGCATGCATTTCAGTCTTTACTATAGTCAATTCAAGTATTCTATCTCAGTTAACAATATGCAAATTATATTGTTCAATCTTCAAAGAACTTTGTTTTCAAGGTCCAAGTACAATTACTTGCCCAGTAACAAATTATTCTTAGCTCATTGTTCTTTCTAAAATCTTCATAGTAGTAACACAATTGACGTGATTAGCCACGCTACCAATTAATATGCTAATGAGACATTCATGTAACCATGACTACCAGCAAAGTGGGTAAATGAAGTGGCTTGATTGAAATGAAACCTACATCAGCTACTAAGTAGCATACAAACATAATATCAGACAGTGAACTGATAATAGAAATAGACTGCAAAGCAGGATTATCATGTCTGGCTGATATGAAGGTTATAAAGCAATAGTTGAAATGCTTTTTGTATTTGACATATACACTGATCATATCTCCCCATGACTCAGTGAACATAAAAAGTGCAAAATGAATGACATCAGTGGACATCATAGATGAATCATTTTAGATTTTTCTTTCTGTAATAACAATGATTATAGAAGAGGATAAAGGATAAATGACCACACCCATACTACCAACCCCCATTTTCTAAGGCAGAAAAAAACCTAATTGCGATAAAAATGATTATTTTAGCTAACTTTAGACAACAGTAGAGAAAATAAAGACTAAAATATACTTAGGTTATGTTTTACTGTTAGAAGTAGAGTTAATCTACATTATGTACAAAACCTGCATCATCATAGACTATCAAGGTCACTTTGAGACAACATTTCAACTTATTTTTTTTAATAGGAAAAATAACATGACTATATATACACCATGATATCAAATTGATAACAAATAAATGTCTTCACCGGAGTGAAAACTAGTATTTAAACACTAATCAGAAAAATTTACATAAAAGCTGTTTTCCAGTATGGAAACTATGGAGGTAGAAAAGATTACCTCCATGATGGAAACCAAGGCCAACGTCAAAACAATTAAATTTGAATTTTTATTAGTCTATATCAGAGCTAACATTCATCACTATAATAACAGAGTGAAAACAGCGATACTAAAATGAACATATCTGTAAGAATAAAATACCACGACAACAAGAAGTGTTTCATAAGATACAAATGTACAAATGTGATTAATATGCAAAGCCTTTCCTGTCTGGGTGAATGTCACTTCTGGTTTCCAGCTGAGAGAGGGAAAACACATTAAATCTAACATCAAGACTGGAAACTACTAAACAGTGATAACACATAACATATTGATTGGAGAGAATTTATGACTTAACTATGAATTGGAAAGAATTAACAATTTAGGAAACAATGCAAAGCAGATATGCTGTTTGTTTTTAAAAAAAAAAAAACATGAAATGAACGCATCATTCTGGCATATATATATATGGTACATAGAAAGGATAAGTTTCAGTCCTATAAATATGAATTCAGTAAAGAGATAAACCTTACCAATGTTGTGGTATAAACCACACAGTTGAAGAGAAACAACATTTCACTGTTAGCAGCCAAGCTCATTCAGCAGTTCTGATAGCTATCTCTCACTCTCCCTCTATAGAAGACTAATTTGCATATCTTTGTCAGAGGTTACAAACAGGATTAGCGATTACATAATCACTGTAGTTAAAAAAAAAAAAAGAAAGACCTAATCTGGCCTTGCACTACCTGTCAATAACTACTAAAATCAAAATGATAGACAAATAGGAAATCCTCTAGCCAGGGAGCAATGAGATATTTTCACCAGCAAAATAACAAACTGACTGTCAATTGCAAAATTGCATTTGCAAATCCCGCAAGGTTAATGACCAGCCGGTCAAGGCCCTTATCTCATTGGATCATTCCATTCATACAGAGGTAACTACCTTATTAATAAAGAGGCAAATCATTATAAAGTTAGTGATATAAAACCCTCAGAGTATTTAAAATTAATGTGAAAATAATTGACTAGTCTATTGGATAGAAATAACAAAATGTATGGGCTCTGTCAGAAGATAAATATAGAAGTCACCCCATGATTTCAATGTTACACCCCCTCCCAAGCTTGATCCTAGTAAGAACACCCACTGAACTGGTCATGAATATGCATCCTGCAACCTAGAGTGTATGTGAGCTGGCTGATAAACTGTCAAAGCACACAAGGAACACACCATTAGAGATAATGAAAAGCATTGAACAGATGCTTCAAAACACAAATTAAAATCACATAATTTTGTATTACTTTTTTTGTTTTTGTTTTTATATATTTATTTCTAACAACTGGCAGAAATGTTCTTTTCCTAAAGATTCAATAAATATTATTATTACCATACAGGACTTATCTGAGCTGCATATACTACCATCATGAATCACTTCTATCAGTGTGCATAGAGCTACCATTTTTTAATCAGTAGATGTATTATGTAAGAAAATATTTATCACAGAATTTTAAAATGAAATAAATCAAGTGAAATAATCACTTTCAAAAACTATAGCTTGTTTGCTTGTTTAAAAAACACCTTTTAAAATTATGCAACTGCACTTTACCATGGAAACCATTACAATTTGTAGATTCAACTATGATGTAAACAATATGAATTTGCATATACATTGTTCTGTTAACCTTGGTTCTCCCAAGGGGCCCTTCCATTGAAGGGAGTTGTTGACATGATTACATAGTTCAAAAATACAAACTCCAAGTATGAATCTTCATCACTAATGAATAGTTTTCTTTCAGGGGGGTTGAATTATAGGTTCAATTTCCTTTTTGGTGATACACTATGGAACATAAATGGAAATGTGGGAAATACCTCATCAGCTTTAATTAGGAAATATGTAACTGATTTATGGCAATATAGAAAAGAAATGATGAATGTAATTTAAAGATATGTATTACTGTTTTCATGGTGCCAATACAAAGGTTGAATAAACATTATTATTATATACCCACAGACAGGAAACTACACAGAAAAGCAGGTCGGCTTCAATTGGTAAGGTACATGTATTTTGGTGAAACTGAAAGTGGCACATTCTAAATTGATATGTTGTTCGATCCAAAGTCCAGGTCTGTTACAAATAGCAATGTGGCCTCAAAAAGGAATTTTATGTAAACTTGTTCAAAAATAAACTACAATTTTTTTTAATGGTGTGCTCATTTTCAAGTTTGATGCGAATTAGTCCATGAGAGTACTGTGATAGCTGAACTATGTATCTTATTTATGATGGCTAAAATGGCTAATCCTGATAAACACAGAATATATTTGGATATTAAGAATATCTCAAAAGTGAATATTCGTGGTGTATTTTAAGTCTAACCGTACCAGAAGTTGGAATTTGTTACTACTCTAAATTTACAAACATATTTTAGTATAAGATAGTAATAACAACATGAACATCATATATAGATGCAAAGTGCAGCAACAATCATCAGTTATCTTGTACAGCTACATGTACAAATAAATGTGGGTCTTGTCACTATCACTGCCATATTGTTCTAAACACCAAAACAGCAACATTGCCCGATATTAAAGTTGCTGACCAGTTTCAATTTGAATTGAAATTTCTATATAATTAATGGCAAAGTAATTCAAACAAAATGTGTCTACTGACACAGTATAAAATGTCAGAACATCTTTACTTGCATGTCAGGTGCATGTCATAGCACTTGAAATGAGTGTATTTAGCCAAACACGCTAACGTATTTGTAAAAGTGGTTTGTACTAATTTTATAACGATCTCCATGCGCGTATAGCAAACTAGTCAGCAACGTAGCAGGCAATGTTGCCGTTCTGAACAATATGGCAGTGACAGTAAAATATGAGAAGCTATTACTACTTTAAACTACTGTGGAATACTTTATTTTTGCTGGAATTAATTTTCACTGAAAAGGCTTTTTGGGCGTTTTGTGTAGAATTAATTTTCACTGATTTTTGATGAGTTTAATGTGAAATATAGGAAAAATAGTATATTCGCTGGATTTTATTTTCACGGAAACATCCTTTCAGCGAAAATAGCGAAAATAAATTCCAAGCGAAAATAAAGTATTCTACAGTATTATTATACATCTGTCATCATAACGCCATAAGTTACAGCGTGCTGTAATTTTGCAGTATTTTATGGGGTATTTTCATCCTACCATATTAGGAAATGCGAATTCCAAATATGGAATGATTACGTGCGTAAGCGTCCTTTAATAATAAAAACAAACATGGCTGCTATCGGAGTTTGACCGGACTTCACACAAAGAAGTTTGCTGATTCTGTTCTAAACTTTTTGAAATTCGGCATTCCCATGATGTATCCTTGGAAGGAAAAGATGTATAATAATAAGGTTATTACGAGAATACCTCAAAGTATGCACTCAGACAGTACGCCATGCATAGACCTCTGCTATGTGTTGGTCAATACTCCAGCTGTACTGTCTTTGTGCATACTTTGAGGTATTCTCGTAATAATCTCATATGATATTCAGACATTCAAAATATCATCTAGAGCCAAAAAGTAGAGCTACAGATTTAGACATTTATAATTTACCTTTTCATTCTAAAATTGAATTTAAATTACTTAAATTGGCTATTACACACACCTGCACCTTAATGCTTTGTTTGGGGTATTTACGAGTGAGAAAGAAGCCACAGGATAAAAAAGTCAATCCTACTAAATAACATATGGCAAGCGAAGAAACACCCAGCCACGTGCAGGGACGAATGGGGCTGAATAAGTGACTCGCGAGTCAATGGAAGCAATCCTCATACTATGTAATGTTAGTTTATACTTAAAATTTTAAACAAAGTTGTGTTATCTATGTATATACACCCACCTGCCTGTCCGTTAATGTTGAGCTTACTAATAACCTAATTTGCATAATTTACATGCATAGATACATACATACATACATGACACAGACTCCAACTGTATGCTTCGTACACAGAAATAAAAAAATAATCATGTACCCCCATTTTTACTAAACACAGGCGACTAAAATTTAGTAATATCTCTAACCAGAGTTTTGATAACACCTCTGGAGTATGATGCAGAATGTATTGAATGTGCCAATCCACTTAACAATATTACATGGAAATTATTATTATTATTACCGATATATGAATTCTGAAATCGTCAATATTAATGATTTAATAAATCCATGAAAGTTTTTAAAAAAAACAATAATATTTAAGATTACAATACACAGTCAAGAATATAGTAGTAGTGTTTAAATAGATTGACAATGCTTGTCAATAATAATAACATAATAATATTAATGCTACATTTATCAAGTACCTAATGCAAAAAAAGGCCATACACGCTTGAACTCATTGAGAGGTACTGGCATTTCTAATTGAAAAGGGAATTTAATTCCACAACTTTGGAGCAGAAATATTGAAAATATGGTTGCTGTAGTAAGATGTAATGATGGAATAGCAAGCAGATATTATGATCATGAACAAAACTTTCGAATGTGGAGCATAGACTGTGCGAAGTAAACAGAATATTGAACAGAATACAATCTCTGATTGGCAACCAATACAACCGATCACAAGATATGAATCAATATCTCGAGTTGATTTTGTATCCATCTTTGCTGCAGAATTCAGCACATGTTGAAGTTTGGCTAGGTCAGTGTTTGAAAGCCTATGCAGAGGGCATGCACTAACTGTTCAACTGATGTTTGATCAATGAATTGTTGAATCTGTATAATCTTTCAGATGGCAAGACAGGCAGAATGACAGATTAAAAGTAAAATGAATATCCATGACAACACCCAAGTTCCGTTCTGCTCTTGCAACTTGAATATCCGGTAGTACCCGGTAGTTAGAGGATTTAATTCTTTCAAAAATCATGATGCGAAATGGTCAACCTCAGTCATGACGTTTAGTTTGTTTACATTACAAACTTTCATCAGAGCCCAATGGCTCAGCCCAATTTGCAATGTACATGCAAATGCTTTTGACTCAAGCTGATATTGGCTCTAATAAATCCCTGGGTTGAGCTTAGACAAGACTAAACGTATCAGGCCAAAATCATGGATTTCTTTAAACTACATTCTTTACATGGCATCTCCATATTGTTTGTAACTTTGTTGCAGAAACTGTACTTGATCATGAAAATAAGTCTAATATCAATCTAGTAATTAAAATCTTGTTGATAATATGTAACTTGTCCCAGCAGCAGTTGTCATGAATCAAATCTCATTGTATTTATCCACCATTGGCAGGTAAATGCTAATGTGTCTGATTTTGATGTTGCCATGGTAAATATGTCTTCTTGGTTCTTACATCCACCAAATGTGCTCATGAGAATCTTTCCAAAGAGTATCTTAACTTTGATTTAAGTTGTTGCGTTCAATATAATATTTCCCCCAATGAAAACTTTCTTTTGTCCAAGAATAATGCATGATATGCTGTTAACCACAAAATTATAGCACAAAATCCTGTAGGACAAATTCCTTTAGGATTCATATAGGAATTTGCTTTAATAGGAAATCTATAGGGAAAGTATGTGTCAAAATATAGTAACATTCTAACACTTGTGTGTGTTCTTCCCTCTTTGCTTATGAATAATGCATGATATGCTGTTACCAACAAAACTATGAATATGTATGCAACTAATGCAATATATATATATATATATATATATATATATATATATATATATATATATATATATACATGTTTTGTTAAAGATTTGTTTTATTAAGTCCAATATGGGGTTAACAGGTACCTGACCACTGACGTTTATCCATAAAATAAATAGTCCATACTGAGGTATATCAATAATTTGACAACAAAGATATCACTGAGTTTCTTTGAAAGTTCAAAAAAAAATACACTGTATATTTAAAATCAAATTGAACCAAATGTTTGTGCCCACTGTTCCCACCATTCACAATTCCAACTTATTGGAAGAACTCTAGGACTATTTAAGACACCATTCCAATGTTGTGAATGCTGAGAAAAAACAACACATTGTGGACACTTCAGACATAACAGATCTACAAGAAAAGAGTGCTCTGGTCGGTCTAAATAATGATGTTTTAACTGTGGGAAAGCAAATTAAATTTTAATTTTTTTTATTGTACAAACACAAACTTTAGGCACGCTAAATGTTAAACAGCATCAAGTCCACACATGTTCAGACTGGCTTTCAGCCTGTGCCAAAAAGGTGTTCCTGGCAATTCTTAAGCTGGCAAAAGGATTATCGCCATTGTGTTCAGAGAGAAACCTTAACTGGACCCACTGGTTTGTTTCATGTCACAAACTGCTATTTTTTCATTCAATTAAAACAAGAGTTAATCAGAGCCAGTGGTTCAGGTGATATACGTTCTTAAAAAAAATCTCCCAAAGAATCTTTAATTAGATGTACTTGCATGGAAATCACAATGCATTTAATTTTATTGAATTTACAGACATGTACTGTAAAAACAAATTATTGCGTTATAATGTTGAACAAAATACAAGATTTGTAGAAATAATATAGACCACGTATATAAGTACATGTAGGTAATTTGAAATAAAAAGAATTGACAAAGTGAACAGGTACATTAAGTATGGATGGCCCTTATGTTTATTCCCAGTTTTCTGTATTTGTACAGCCATATAATGCCTTATTCCCGTAAGTAAGCACAGTACTGTTTCACAATGGTAATATTTGCAATCTATTGTTTTTTTTATGAATTCTTTCCATGCTTTTCACGCTGAGAATGGTTTGGGTCCAACAAGGTTTTTGTCACATACTAGTCGACATTGGCCAACAATTTTTCTATGACTGATGTTTTAGACCAAAACTTCACACAACAACTTTGACAATTTGATCATATGGTCTATTGCTGGGCATTACAATTATGTTTGCATCATATGGCATTACAATTATGTTTTCGCCGTGTGGCATTACAATTATGTTTGCATCATGTTGCATTACAATTATGTTTGCATCATGTGGCATTACCATTATTTTTTCATCGTGTGGCACAACAATTATGTTTGCATTGTGTGGCATCACAATTATGTTTGCATCATGTGGCATTACAATTATGTTTGCATCTTGTGGCATTACCATTATTTTTGCATCGTGTGGCACAACAATTATGTTTGCATTGTGTGGCATTACAATTATGTTTTGCATCATGTGGCATTACAATTATGTTTGCATCGTGTGGCATCACAATTATGTTTGCATCGTGTGGCATTACAATTATGTTTTGCGTCATGTGGCATTACAATTATGTTTTGCGTCATGTGGCATTACAATTATGTTTGCATCATGTGGCATCACAATTATGTTTGCATCATGTGGCATTACAATTATGTTTGCATTGTGTGCCATTACAATTATGTTTGCATTGTGTGGTATTACAATTATGTTTTGCATCATGTGGCATTACAATTATGTTTGCATCATGTGGCATTACAATTATGTTTGCATCAAGTGGCATTACAATTATGTTTGCATCATGTGGCATTACAATTATGTTTGCATCATGTGGCATTACCATTATTTTTGCATCGTGTGGCACAACAATTATGTTTGCATCATGTGGCATTACAATTATGTTTGCATCTTGTGGCATTACCATTATTTTTGCATCGTGTGGCATTACAATTATGTTTGCATTGTGTGGTATTACAATTATGTTTGCATTGTGTGGCATTACAATTATGTTTGCATCATGTGGCATTACAATTATGTTTTGCATCATGTGGCATTACAATTATGTTTGCATCGTGTGGCATTACAATTATGTTTGCATCATGTGGCATTACAATTATTTTTGCATCGTGTGGCACAACAATTATGTTTGCATTGTGTGGCATCACAATTATGTTTGCATCATGTGGCATTACAATTATGTTTGCATCATGTGGCATTACCATTATTTTTGCATCGTGTGGCACAACAATTATGTGTGCATTGTGTGGCATTACAATTATGTTTTGCATCATGTGGCATTACAATTATGTTTGCATCGTGTGGCATCACAATTATGTTTGCATCGTGTGGCATTACAATTATGTTTTGCATCATGTGGCATTACAGTTATGTTTGCATTGTGTGGTATTACAATTATGTTTGCATTGTGTGGCATTACAATTATGTTTGCATTGTGTGGCATTACAATTATGTTTGCATCATGTGGCATTACAATTATGTTTTGCATCATGTGGCATTACAATTATGTTTGCATCGTGTGGCATTACAATTATGTTTGCATCATGTGGCATTACAATTATGTTTGCATCATGTGGCATTACCATTATTTTTGCATCGTGTGGCACAACAATTATGTTTGCATTGTGTGGCATCACAATTATGTTTTGCATCAAGTGGCATTACAATTATTTTTGCGTCGTGTGGCACAACAATTATGTTTGTATTGTGTGGCATTACAATTATGTTTTGCATCATGTGGCATTACAATTATGTTTGCATCGTGTGGCATTACAATTATGTTTGCATCATGTGGCATTACAATTATGTTTGCATCGTGTGGCATTACAATTATTTTTGCATCGTGTGGCACAACAATTATGTTTGCATTGTGTGGCATCACAATTATGTTTGCATTGTGTGGCATTACAATTATGTTTTCTTCGTGTGGCATTACAATTATGTTTGCATCATGTGGCACTATAATTATGTTTGCATTGTGTGGCATTAAAATTATGTTTGCATCATGTGGCATTTCAATTATGTTTTGCATCATGTGGCATTACAATTATGTTTGCATCATGTGACATTACAATTATGTCTGCATCATATGGCATTACAATTATGTTTGCTTCATATAGCATTACAATTATGGTTTCTTTGTGTGGCATTACATTTATGTTTTCTTTGTGTGGCATTACAATTATGTTTGCATTGTGTGGTATTACAATTATTTTTGCAGCATGTGGCACTACAATTATGTTTTCTTTGTGTGGCATTACAATTATGTTTGCATCATGTGGCATTACAATTATGTTTGCATCATATGGCAGTACAATTATGTTTGCATCATGTGGCATGACAATTATGTTTGCATCAAGTGGCATGACAATTATGTCCACATCATATGACACTACAATTATGTCTGCATCATGTGGCATTACATTTATGTTTTCGTTGTGTGGCACTACAATTATGTTTGCATCAAGTGGCATGACAATTATGTCTGCACCATATGGCATTACATTTATGTCCGCATCATATGGCACTACAATTATGTCTGCATCATATGGCATTACAATTATGTTTGCATCATGTGGCATTACATTTATGTTTTCGTTGTGTGGCACTACAATTATGTTTGCATCAAGTGGCATGACAATTATGTTTGCATCATATGGCATTACATTTATGTCTGCATCATATGGCACTACAATTATGTTTGCATCATATGGCATTACAATTATGTTTGCATCAGGAGGCATTACAATTATGTTTGCATCATGTGGCATTACAATTATGTTTTGCATCATGTGACATTACAATTATGTTTGCATCATGTGGCATTACAATTATGTTTGCATCATGTGGCATTACAATTATGTTTGCATCAGAAGGCATTACAATTATGTTTGCATCAGAAGCCATAACAAATATGTTTGCATCATGTGGCATTACATTTATGTTTGCATCAGGAGGCATTACAATTATGTTTGCCCATAAATCATAAATATAACATATTTTAAATGCTTTATTTTGGCTGGAATTAATTTTCGCTGAAGATACATTTTGGCTGCTTTCTATAAAGTTTACTTTCACTTATTTTTGATAGTACAAAAATGTAGAATGGAAAATAATGGAAAAGGGATATTTTCACTCGATTTTATTTGCACTTATTCATCTCTTCAGAAAAAATAAAGAACTTTACAGAAGAGGAAATGCAAATGTGCTTCAGCTCAATTTCAATACTCTTATCTGGAACATTCTATTGCGACCTCTCCTATAAATTGTTTTTTTACCAATGAAAAAGTATTTCAATGTCACTAAAAATGAGGTGGTCACACATTTGTCTCAGTGGCAACTACCAGCTGTTACATGGCATGTGGTAAGTATCATTCATTGTTTAACAAATTAGCATATTCAGATCACCATACTTTATTCATAATCAAAATTTCCAGACTATTAAGAGAGGACCTAAGAAATAAAAGGGTAACCATGCATATCGGTCAAAGCATATTGTATGGATTCTGAACAGCATTTATTAAAACGTACACCACAGCACCATTTTATTTATAAAAAACAGTTCAAAATGATGTGCACATGAAGGTCCCCATTAGATGGAAAGAAAGTACTAAGTTAAGATATAATCAAGTTCCAGTTCCAGAATAACAGAAATGATTGTTTTGAAGAATTGTCTACATTAAAATGGCTGTCATATGGCCATCTTGAATCAGACTGCATATTTATTCAAAGATGTATAATATAATTTTTGATTTATGTGTTATTTGAGATGTGCTTCTAACACTAATATTATTTCTAGAACTTTACTAGACTGTCCATGAAGGAAAATTTTGGTTTCTTCTGACCACTATCATTTAATGAATAAGTATCATACCAAACATTTTGTGTTCCCAAGACTGTTATTTAAATGCTTTTTTGACTTGGATGTGGCTGACTGTTTTTCTCTTCGTTATTTGTGTCTGTAACAATTTCTTTCAGGGAGATTACCGTAGCTGAATAATATTTCACTGTTCATTTCAGAGATATTGCCGTAAAAGTACGATACAGGTCACACGGTGAGAAATTGGACACTTGTCCATGGTATGTATAGCATCTAGACGCGTTATCGTCAATTGTACCTTTTGACAGTTTACCTTTCAGCGACAGCGACACCTCCGATAAAAGACTGTACCCCTCTCGCATCCGTAATGAATTGTCTCTGCATATGGAGCCAATGGTTTACGGACGTCGACAAACCAGCATGACTGGGTTCACTTACCTTGGGTGTTGTCAGCATACAACTTGTGACATTCTTTCAAAATTCTCTCATTCACGGTGACAGTAGCCGAGTCTGCTGGGTTAGCAGAAGCTCGTTGTCTCACTTTTCCTGACATATTGTATTTTTTTCTCAGAACAATTCACACTGCCAACGTTGCAGAAGTTCGCCGGTATTCAAATGAATGACAACTTCCGGGTCAAAGTTCACGGGTGAACGTTGCATGGTGGGAATAACCTCTTCGTGACCACTCGAATGTCAACTTTGATCGCGCCCTGGGGAAAGATTTGGTAAAAAGTACATTGAACTGACTTCCCAGGTTGGGGGATTTCACAATACTCTGCCTAAACTATTCCACCGCACCATTCCTACTAATAATCTATCTATATATATTATGTATACTAGTATACTACTATTATGTGGCAGCGTGTATATTTCTGAAATGAACATGTGCCTGCTACTAATACTACTAAAGATTTGTAAATTCTTGCTGATACAAAACAGGCTTCATCACTGTGTTAGATACGAGGGTTAGTTGAAAATTGCATTTTGATATTTTCTTCAAAGTTATAGGTTTGTCACCTTTATTTCACAGTTGAAAAATTGTTTTTCTCGGTCAGCGTCAGTTGCAATGAGATCCTGGTTGGCTTATTTTTTCACAAACAAAACCATTCTTGCAGCAAAATAATTGTAACATCAAAAAATAATTAAAATAAATAATAATTAGAGTAATTATATATATAAATATAAATAAGCCAACCAGCATCTTATATTTTAATCAGATTGGACTAATTTATGCATCAGTTTGTATGACAGTGTCTACGCGCCACGTTTCACAGTAAATATGCCACGGGTTTCAGGGTGTTGATATGGTCGAGCACTTTTAACCAATCAGTCTAGCATTTACAAATCACGTGTGATCTTTGGCCCTTGGAAGGTGGCTGTTCCCGCTCGTGGAAGGAGGGCCTAAAAACTAGGACAAATTAGTAAATAGAATATTTTAATACCATCTTTTTTTGAGATATTCTTAGACTTGCGGTTTTTAAATAAAATAAATCCAGTTAGATTTCGAAAAAAGCGCCTTGACCGAGTAACAAATTTACGTCTATTTTGCAATTTATATTTACTAACATATGAATATAATTAAATAAGCCGGTGTATCTTTTTTCAATGAATACATCAAATGTATTGGTAAGGGATGCAACAATTATGAATAAATAATTAAACAGCAAATGGTAAATTATCGAAACAACAACTATTATACTAAACGACAGAAAAATCAAGAAATTAAGTTTGGAAGTTGAAAACATATATATAAATTATACTGGAAAGGGGAAATAGGGACTGGAACAAAATACATTGTAACAATAACAGAAGAAATAAACTCAGAACGTACGAAAAAATTCAAAAATGAATATACTTTAGAAAATTATGTGATCAAAATAAAGAATATTGAACTACGAGAATGTCTGAGTAGGTTTCGTCCGAGCAGCCATAAACTAAACATTGAAACAGGAAGGTATACCAAACCAAAAACCGAAATAGAAACAATCTGGGAATCGTTTTTAAATAACAAAGTAGAAGATGAATACCATTTTATTATTAAATGCCCCTTTCACGAACAATCTCGAAAAGCACTACTAGTATTTGAAAAGACTACTAAACATATTATAACCTTCATGAATATGAGTGACTACAATATTTTTTTAAAATTAATGGGTGATACAAAGCTGAATGTACAAATACCAGTTTCCCAATTTATTAAAAATAACACGAATCTTAGACAGGAACACCTTCTGGCAAATTAACATAACTATTTTCTCCTTTTCTCCTTTCTCTTTTCGAATCCATGTTTCATTGATTTACTGTATATTGCTTATTTTTTTTTATTTTTTTTTATTATTATCACCATTTTTTAATTGTATTTTTTTAAAAACAATTGTTGTGCTTTTGTAGTGGTTAGTGTAACCATTCTAATTCCTTCTAAGGGATTTTAAGTTTCAATAAACGAATTTTGCAATATGCATATGTATATGCACAGTTTGTTTTTCATATGCATGTTGTTCATGTGCATATTAGAAGTTAGCACTGAATTTACCAATTGCCCTGACTTGGAAAGAGATTGTTGGAACTAGCATGTACACAGTATTACTTATTGGTCTAAGACAACATACTCTGACATAGAGTGTTATAATTACATGGTTACCATATCAAACTAGTAACTTTGAGACAAAATCAGTCGAGCTGCCTTGCTGAGTTTGAGTTTTTTAAAATATATATGCCGCAAGTTGTAATTACACAGAAGTGTTTTCTGTGAGAATTGTTAACTTCCCAACGATGTGCAGCTCTTGTAGTATGAATAGAATCTTTATTGCTATCGTACCCCATATTTGAGGTTTTGATGAAAAGTACAATAAAGTAATACAATCTGAAAAACATGTAAAAAATAATTAACATTAAAAAAATAAAAATCAAGCAAGACGCTCAAATTTCTAAACATAAAAAAACTGGTTAATTTGTATTTTTTGAAGCAGCTGGTTTAAGCATTTCACTTTTAATTGAATTTTCTCGTATATTAAAACAGTTATAGATATATTAATATCGTTATATTAATGAATAACTGTTCATTGTTTTTGTTGTCATGAATGTTGTTGTGTCTTTTGAACAAACCTTCTCTGTCTTTAGCGTATAGCTGACATGACAACAAAAAGTGATGCTCATTTTCAATTTCTTTAATTTCACAAACTGAACATTTTCTATCAGAGTTTAGTACATTATTGTACCTTCCCATTTCAATCTGTAAGCGATGGGCACTTATCCTCAGTTTGGTCATTGCAGAGCGATATGGCGTAAGTATTTTTCTAATGAAAATACTGTTTTTAATTTTCTGTACGTTCTCAGTTTATTTTTATGTGAGTTGTATCCACCTGCTGCTAGAACTCTGAGACGTAAACAGTTGCAGTACAATTTAATTGCGTCGAAAATGAACAATACTCCTTAATCTGAGGGGGTCTCTTCATGTAGCCCCAGTAGAATCATGTATAAGCAGGTGTGTTTTCTTACTACAGTTACATTATTTGATAACCTGTGGCTGACTTATTTAACCAGTTTTTGAATTGGGACTGGTGACATAATTTGAATAGGGCTGGGTGTCGCATACGACTTATTTACCACTTCCGAGTCACTGAAAATGTTCTAGAACCGTACTGTGTCTGGGTGGAATATTCTAGATTTTTTTTAGAAACTGGTTGAATAGGTAATAGAACACTGTAGGAGGCAATAGAAGGTAATGGCACATTCTAGAAATTTGTAGTAAGTTCCAGACTCATTATGTATGCTGATGTAATGGTCTATTTATAGACAGTGGTAGTATATATATCGGAGAGTTGTTCAGCACTGCGATCAGATCGGAGATCTCGTTGAATTGTATTGGAGTTTAAGTATCTAGTCATTGGAATAGTGGAGTTTTACTGCGTTATTGTACTTGATGTTTGCAGAGTATAATAATACCAGTACCAGTTGAAACCTCATCTGTTGGCTCCATGTTCGTATTTTATCATCGCCGCCAGGGAAGTCTTTCTGTTACTGTTGCCATTTTGGTATTTGAACCATAACACCTGTACTATACCAATTACGGTAATATTACGTTGCGTGTGACACTGGGTCATATGTTATTCTCAGCCAATCAGCCTAAGTTCTAGTAACGTATAAGGTAACTGCGTTTACCGCTGGTGTGTTTTTTCGAATTACTAGTAGTCTAAACTTTACAACAGCCTGCTATACTCCCACTTTTCCCACCTCAAGCTGATACTGATAGTTTATGCTTTATTTTTTCTGTACGGTGTAGATGATTGACTTTAGTAGTGTTCGTGTACAGCTTCTTAGCTCGGTCTAAGCGGACAAATACATAAGTCCGTGCTAAGAAAACGTGAACACTTAGCATATGCTAAGAATCGCTAACCATTTTAAGACCCGGTAAAGGTGCTTAGCATGGGTCAGTGCACAGGCTAACGAAATGTGCGCGAACGCTTAGTTCAGGCTAAGGATCGCTAACTACGGATTAAATCTGGCCGATTATAGACCCGGTCATAGTTAAACGACTGAAGATGTTTGTATATACAAAAAAAAAACAAAAAAAAAAAAAAAAAAACGACTAGCAAATTATAGTAGAAAAGATAATGGAAAAATAAATTGGACTTAGTTTACTAACGCCTGTTCATGACATTATCTTGAGGTAGCTGACTTTATTGTTTTTATTTTGTTTTCTCTGGTTTTGAAACAGATGTTTGGGGAGCAAGATTTTGCTGACTTTTGCTCACCGAAGTCTCTCACGCAATGTTGTCTGAAATCATAGAAGGACTGTGCTGAAACGGAGTATTACCGTGTTGCGTTTTTGATTACCGTTTACCCCCCCCCCCCCCCCCACACAGATCGTGTGGTCTCTTGGTTTCAGTTTGAAACTACAGCATACTAGAGCGCCCTCAACGACAACCTATATTTTGATTCCCACTTTCATCATGGCGTCCTTAGTTGCCGATTACGGAACCTCGTCTGGAGACTCCTGGTCAGACAGCGATACTGGTGACACAAATAATCAGTACGTATCACAGCATTCTCTTTAACGTTTTTCCAACTGCTATGTGAAATTAAGTGCCTCGTGCAAATCAGCAAATGTACGGTCGAATCAGTCAGTGCATGATATCATTGAGTGGAGCACTAGAGAATGCCTACTTGTGTTGTTCGGAGACACACCTTGGATCCCGGGACTTGGACACTACTTCATGGCTATATGTAGGGCATCTAGGTCCAGTTCAGCTTTCCGAGAGGTGTATCAATTTCCGCAGGTGTTCACTGTACCCGTAGAGGGCGATACTTTCCTCGGTAGTTATGTGCATTCCAGAGCCATATACAGTGTTAGTGTGGACATATTGTCTGAAATAAAGCTCATTAAAAAAAAATAAAAAAATACATGAATATTTGCGGATTAAGGATAAAATATTTGTCCTTGTTTAGAATTTTAGCTAGGTGATAATAATTTAAATCCAAGAGGAATCTTTGGTTTACTTTTCAAACTTGGTAATTCAAAACCTAAAAAAAAAGGTAGACTAGAAATTAAGAATTCTTTTTAAAGCAACATAGCTGTGATTTTGGACATTTTTGTGTGTTTTTTGTTTTAAATATAACACCATAAAGATGACCAAATTTTACTGAAATATCATATTAGACACATTTGCATGGGCATGAAATGTGGTGTAGAAATTAAGGGTTGAGTAGTCGCCATTTTGTTGAAATCAGTCACGTGGTGAGAACTGTACAAAATCATGATGCATGATACACACTGTTATGAAAAATGACCCGTGAGAGGCTGTCAGAGAAAGAGAGACGGGTGCATCATTCAACTGTCATCTTGTACAGTAATCCTTGAGCTTTGCTTGAAAAAATTGGATTTCAGTAGATGGAGAACTGGATGGATCACCACTGCCATCTTTTTTCACTTGCAAGTGATGTAATGTACTACACCATCAGTTTATAGCATATATGTCATGTCCGCATTTTGGCAATGGCTGTTAAAAGTTAACATTCATGACACAAGAAATGTTTTAACAATTGGAGAAAAAAGATCAATAGTTAGCAATAGCAATAGAAAAAAAGATCAATAACTTTTATCACTTTAAATCAATTCCACAGCAGCACAAGTTCCCTATCACATGAACTTTAACTAAAATAAAACCCCAAACTATGAATTGGTCAGTTTGATTGAAGGTAAAATAAAGAATTATTTACTCTGGTACAGATAGTGAAAGTGATTTTATTTCTTAATACATGTTTTTGTTTATCATTTCCCAGAAACCCAGTGATACATGCGAGAGAAGAGGATGGTGTGAATTTATTGACTAATGTTAACAGCAGTAGTAGTGATGCTGATGATGATGGGGATACAACAGAATTATTTACCAGGACTGAGGAGCCACCAAAATTACCATTACCAGACATTTTTATTGGATCATCAACGACTTCACTGCAAGGAAGCTCATCAGTATTTGCGAATCCATTTAAGGACAAAGAAGATGCCAAGGCTTCCATATTGGAACAACATGTAAAGATGAGTACAGTTGTTGAGAAAAATGAAGCAAAAAACAAAAAAACATGCTACAAATTTTTAAAAGGGAAATGTCGGTTTGGTGATAAGTGCAAATTTTCGCATGGTTCTAAACCTCCTCCAAATGCACCCAATGTGGGTGTGCGACATGCTGTGCAAGTTCACGGCACTCAAGACTTTAATACTAATGAAGAAGAGGTCGATGAAGATACACAAACATTGAAAAGAAAACACAAATCAGGAATCGGTAACACGTTAGTTCCACCAAAGAAGGCTATGAAAGCCTATCAGAAACAACAGATAGTTGAAAAGCCCTGGATGAAAGAAAGATGAGTCCCTTGCCCTCCTCACGAAACCAAATCTAGTTGTTGGTAGTGTTAAACATCATGTACATGTATATACAAAATTTGGAGGTATATTATAATCTATTCAAAACGTATTGGTTTTGTTTCACGCTGTCACTGTGTTATATATAGTTGATAGCAGTATTATCTGGTAGTGTGTATTATTGTTTTTGTACTATGGTTATATCAACGCTCTGATTGAATGTTGGCTAATTTTATGGTCATGCATGGATTACAAAATTGAGGTCAAGTAGACGCTGATGTTAAGTCTCATATTTTAAAATTGCGATACTTTTGTTTTGGGAAATCAGCAGAAGTTTTCAGTCATAACAAACGTCTGGATGACATTAAATGTACAAAAGTGTCTACAAAACCCACAAAGTTGTATTGAATGTTAACTGCTTCACTAAGCTCACTCACTGTATTCTGTTTTCTGTACAGAATCATTCAGTGTGTGTGCTAAATAATTCTTAAAAACATACATTATATGTTTCTATTTGTTGAGTACTACCTACTTTGAAACCTGATCACTTTCTTTTTTTTATCATATCACTAACATTTGAAAATAAATTTTTTTGGAGTAGCACAAAATCAGTTCTGTTTATTAATCTGTCAGATTATTAATATTATCTTTTACTGCCAAATGTTTGCTAAATGCTGAAACTGATAATTTATGGCTGCCATCACCAAGATCTGGTAATTTGTTACTGCCATTACCTGGATCTGTTATATTGTGGCTTCATCACCCAGATGTGGTAATTTGTGGTTGCCATCATCAGGATCTGGTAATTTGTGGCTTCATCACCAGGATCTGTTCATTTGTGGTTACCATCACTGGAATCTGGAAATTTGTGTCTGCCATCACCAGGATCTAGTAATTTATGGCTGCCATCACCAGGATCTATTATATTGTGGCTTCATCACCAGGATCTGTTAATTTGTGGCTACCATCACCAGGATCTATTATATTGTGGCTTCATCACCAGGATCTGTTAATTTGTGGCTGCCATCACCTGGATGTGGTAATTTGTGGCTGCTATCACCAGGATCTAGTAATTTGTGGCTACCATCACCAGGATTTGTTATATTGGGACTTCATTGCCAGGATCTGTTAATTTGTGGCTGCCATCACCTGGATGTGGTAATTTGTGGCAGCCATCACCAGGATCTAGTAATTTATAGCTGCCATCACCAGGATTTGTTATATTGGGGCTTCATAACCAGGATCTGTTAATTCGTGGCTGCCATCACCTGGATGTGGTAATTTGTGGCTGCTATCGCTGGGATCTAGTAATTTGTGGCTACCATCACCAGGATTTGTTATATTGGGGCTTCATTGCCAGGATCTGGTAATTTGTGGCTGCCATTACTGGGATCTGGTAATTTGATGTCATTAGCGAGGGATTACTTGTTATGGTAGTAGTAATTTTTGGTATAAATTCAGGGGTTCTTTCAGACAGGGGGACAGGTGCACAGCGCCCTTATACCCTAGTTATGACCAGTTATATCCAATTTAAAGTGTTGTTTCTAGAAAAAAAACATGTAAATTAGTAAAAATGTTGGATTGCAACATTTATGTGTTTGGTTCAAATTATTATTTAAATTAGGAAACTTTAAATAAATAATTTTGTTAAGTATTCAATAATTTTTGTGTACCATTTTTAATACTTTTGTTTTTTTGTTGTAGTTATTGACTTGTGTACAAATCAATAATTTCCTGTTATCCTATTCCCACTTTATAAAGATAGAGTATATGTATGTATCTTGAACCCCAAACCTTGACAAAAATACATCTTAAAGATATGGAAAAATTTGATTTCTAATTTCTGCATGTATTATTAAAATCCCATGCAATAGATAGCTTTCAAGGTTAGAAATGTAGTGAGCATATGTGTATGCAATATTCTACCCACCAGAATTAAAAACAAAACATTATTCAAATTATAGTTTCAAAAGATCATCATTACATAAATTTTTTTTGTCTCAATTGCCATTTTGTTTTTTTTATAATAAAGCTTTGAGAATTCAAATTTGAATCAGATGATATTTGTGTGTCATGCACCATGTTCTTACTAGAAAATATTACTGCTATGTCCACATAGATTGTGCTGAGTAATTAAAAGGAAGATAATGATCTTATAGTTTTGCATTCACACAGGTGGTTATTACAAAAGTTGTAAATTTGGTGACCACTGAGTAATGCTCACACTGGTACTAACTTGTGGATAGGTAATTTTTCAGTTTATCAGATATTTATGTCTTGTTTGTAGTTTATTAATTGAGTAATAATAGTTAATAATTCTGGGACATGTAAATTGTCACAATATTATGCATACATATAAACTTGCTTTTCTTTTTCTAGCTCTCTGTTGGAACTAATCCGCACAATGTATAAAGGTCATTGACTATCTAAACTACCCTGAAATTTGACGCATATTGCAAGTGTCTAGTTTTAAATAAATTACAGTTGACTATTGCACTTGCATTTACCAATGCAGTTACAAAACCCTTTACACCTGCGTAACATGTTCATACCTGTTTTTAAGTCTGCGTGTGTATCATGTAATAGTTATGACAGTACTGATATCCCACTTCCAAGGAGGCATGAATTTATGCTGGTGTAATATGTTCATATTTGCTTTTCTCTAATGCTGCTGTAAGTTACGTCAGTATAGAGGGACACAAAAAACTGATGTGAACATAGAATATAGAAAATAAAATGTTGCCATTTGTCAAGGTTGCCTCCGCAGACATGAGAGATGATCTTCACAAATAGGAGAGAGATCATTTAAATCCTAAGCAAGATTACCTCCACAGACAGGAGAGTGATCATTTAAACCCCAAGCAAGATTACCTCTACAGATAGGAGAGAGATCATTTAAATCCCAAGCCAGATTACCTCCATAGACAGGAGAGAGATCATTTAAATCCTAAGCAAGATTACCTCCACAGACAGGAGAGAGATCATTTAAATCCTATGCAAGATTATCCCTACAGAAAGGAGAGATGATCTTCTAAATATCAAACAAGATTACCTCCACAGATAGAAGGGAGATCATTTAAATCCTGAGCAAGATTACCCCTACAGATGGGAGAGAGATCATTTACATCCCAAGCAAGATTACCTCTTCAAATAGAAGAGAGATCATTTAAATCCTGAACAAGATTAACTTCAAAGATAGGAGAGAGATCCTAAGCAAGGTCACCTCCACAGATAGGAGAGAGATCATTTACATCCCAAGCAAGATTACCTCCAAAGATAGGAGAGAGATCATTTAAATCCTAAGCAAGATTAACTCCAAAGATAGGAGAGAGATCATTTAAATCCTAAGCAAGATTGCCTTCACAGATAGAAGAGAGATCATTTAAATCCTGAACAAGATTAACTTCAAAGATAGGAGAGAGATCCTAAGCAAGGTCACCTCCACAGATAGGAGAGAGATCATTTACATCCCAAGCAAGATTACCTCCAAAGATAGGAGAGAGATCATTTAAATCCTAAGCAAGATTAACTCCAAAGATAGGAGAGAGATCATATAAATCCTAAGCAAGATTGCCTTCACAGATAGAAGAGAGGTCATTTAAATTTCAAGCAAGATTACCTCCACAGACAGAAGAGAGATTATTTACATCCCAAGCCAGATTACCTCCACAGACAGGAGAGAGATTATTTAAATCCAAAGCAAGATTACCTCCATAGACAGGAGAGACGATCTTCTAAATACCAAACAAGATTACCTCCACAGATAGAAGAGAGATCATTTAAATCCTAAGCAAGATTACCTCCACAGACAGGAGAGAGATTATTTACATCCCAAGCCAGATTACCTCCACAGACAGGAGAGAGATTATTTAAATCCAAAGCAAGATTACCTCCATAGACAGGAGAGACGATCTTCTAAATACCAAACAAGATTACCTCCACAGATAGAAGAGAGATCATTTAAATCCTAAGCAAGATTACCTCCACAGACAGGAGAGAGATCATTTAAATCCAAAGCAAGATTACCTCCATAGACAGGAGCGATGATCTTCTAAATACCAAACAAGATTACGTCCACAGATAGGAAAGAGATCATTTAAATCCTAAGCAAGATTACCCCCCACAAACAAGAGAGATGATCTTCTAAATTCCAAACAAGCTTGTCGCTACAGACATAGGGGATGATCTTCTTAATCCCAAACAAAATTACCTTCACTGATAGGAGAGAGATCATTTACATTCTAAGCAAGATTACCCCCACAAACAGGAGAGATGATTTTCTAAATTCCAAGCAAGCTTGTCGCTACAAACATAGGGGATGATCTTCTTAATCCCAAGCAAGATTACCTTCACAGACGAGAGTGATGATCGTCTAAATCCTAATCTCCATATACAGGAGAGTGATCATTTAAATCCAAAGCAAGATTACCTCCATAGACAGGAGAGTAGTCATTTAAATCCTAAGCAAGATTACCTCCACAGACAGGAGAGTGATCATTTAAATCCAAAGCAAGATTACCTCCATAGACAGGAGAGAGGTCATTTAAATCATAAGCAAGATTGTTTTCACAGATAGAAGAGAGATCATTTAAATCCTAAGCAAGATTACCTCCATAGACAGGAGAGTGATCATTTAAATCCAAAGCTAGATTACCTCCATAGACAGGAGAGTAGTCATTTAAATCCTAAGCAAGATTACATCCACAGACAGGAGAGTGATCATTTAAATCCAAAGCAAGATTACCTCCATAGACAGGAGAGAGGTCATTTAAATCATAAGCAAGATTACCTCCATAGACAGGAGAAAGATCATTTAAATCCCAAGCCACATTACCTCCACAGATAGAAGAGAGATCATTTAAATTTCAAGCAAGATTACCTCCACTGACAGGAGAGAGATCATTTAAATTTCAAGCAAGATTACCTCCAAGATAGGAGAGATATCATTTAAATCCTAAGCAAGATTAACTCCAAAGATAGAAGAGAGGTCATTTAAATCCTAAGCAAGATTAACTCCAAAGTAGAAGAGAGATCATTTAAATCCTAAGCAAGATTAACTCCAAAGTAGAAGAGAGATCATTTAAATCCTAAGCAAGATTGCGTTCACAGATAGGAGAGAGATCATTTAAATCATAAGCAAGATTACCCCCACAGACAGGAGAGAGATAATTTAAATTTCAAGCAAGATTACCTCCACAGATAGGAGAGAGATCATTTAAATCCCAAGCCACATTACCTCCACAGACAGGAGAGAGATCATTTAAATCCAAAGCAAGATTACCTCCATAGACAGAAGAGATGATCTTCTAAATACCAAACAAGATTACCTCCACAGATAGGAGAGAGATCATTTACATCCCAAGCAAGATTACCTCCAAAGATAGGAGAGAGATCATATAAATCCTAAGCAAGATTGCCTTCACAGATAGAAGAGAGATCATTTAAATCCTAAGCAAGATTACCTCCAAAAATAGGAGAGAGATCATTTAAATCCAGAGCAAGATTACCTCCATAGACAGGAAAGATGATCTTCTAAATACCAAACAAGGTCACCTCCACAGATAGGAGAGAGATCATTTACATCCCAAGCAAGATTACCTCCACAGACAGGAGAGAGATCATTTAAATCCTAAGCAAGATTGCCTTCACAGATAGGAGAGAGATCATTTAACTTTCAAGCAAGATTACCTCCACAGATAGGAGAGAGATCATTTAAATCCCAAGCCACATTACCTCCACAGACAGGAGAGAGATCATTTAAATTTCAAGCAAGATTACCTGCAAGATAGCAGAGAGATCATTTAAATCCTAAGCAAGATTAACTCCAAAGATAGAAGAGAGGTCATTTAAATACTAAGCAAGATTGCGTTCACAGACAGAAGAGAGATCATTTAAATTTCAAGCAAGATTAACTCCAAAGTAGAAGAGAGATCATTTAAATCCTAAGCAAGATTGCGTTCACAGATAGGAGAGAGATCATTTAAATCATAAGCAAGATTACCTCCACAGACAGAAGAGAGATCATTTAAATTTCAAGCAAGATTACCTCCACAGATAGGAGAGAGATCATTCAAATCCCAAGCCACATTACCTCCACTGACAGGAGAGAGATCATTTAAATTTCAAGCAAGATTACCTCCAAGATAGGAGAGATATCATTTAAATCCTAAGCAAGATTAACTCCAAAGATAGAAGAGAGGTCATTTAAATCCTAAGCAAGATTAACTCCAAAGTAGAAGAGAGATCATTTAAATCCTAAGCAAGATTAACTCCAAAGTAGAAGAGAGATCATTTAAATCCTAAGCAAGATTGCGTTCACAGATAGGAGAGAGATCATTTAAATCATAAGCAAGATTACCTCCACAGACAGAAGAGAGATCATTTAAATTTCAAGCAAGATTACCTCCACAGATAGGAGAGAGATCATTTAAATCCCAAGTCAGATTACCTCCACAGACAGGAGAGAGATCATTTAAATCCAATGCAAGATTACCTCCATAGACAGGAGAGATGATCTTCTAAATACCAAACAAGATTACCTCCACAGATAGGAAAGAGATCATTCACATCCCAAGCAAGATTACCTCCACAGATAGGAGAGAGATCATTTAAATCGTAACCAAGATTACCTTCACAGATAGGAGAGAGATCATTTAAATTCAAAGCAAGATTACCTCCATAGACAGGAGAGATGGTCTTCTAAATACCAAACAAGGTCACCTCCACAGATAGGAGAGAGATCATTTACATCCCAAGCAAGATTACCTCCAAAGATAGGAGAGAGATCATTTAAATTCTAAGCAAGGATACCTCCAAAGTAGAGAGATCATTTAAATCCTAAGCAAGATTAACTCCAAAGTATAAGAGAGATCATATAAATCCTAAGCAAGATTGCCTTCACAGATAGAAGAAAGATCATTTAAATCCTAAGCAAGATTACCTCCAAAGATAGGAGAGAGATCATTTAAATCCAAAGCAAGATTACTTCCATAGACAGGAGAGACGATCTTCTAAATACCAAACACGATTACCTCCACAGATAGGATAGAGATCATTTAAATCCTAAGCCAGATTACCTCCACAGACAGGAGAGAGATCATTTAAATCCAAAGCAAGATTACCTCCATAGACAGGAGCGATGATCTTCTAAATATCAAACAACATTACGTCCACAGATAGGAGAGAGATCATTTAAATCTTAAGCAGCAAGATTACCCCTCACAAACAGGAGAGATGATCTTCTAAATTCCAAACAAGCTTGTCGCTACAGACATAGGGGATGATCTTCCTAATCCCAAACAAAATTACCTTCACAGATAGGAGAGAGATCATTTACATTCTAAGCAAGATTACCCCCACAAACAGGAGAGATGATTTTCTAAATTCCAAATAAGCGTGTCGCTACAGACATAGGGGATGATCTTCTTAATCCCAAGCAAGATTACCTTCACAGACAAGAGTGATGATCGTCTAAATCCTAATCTAGATTGCCTGAGCACATATTGAGACCTTACACAACACGAATTGTGTCAAGCTTTAGTCTAACATTATGTTCTTTTAAAAACAGAACAACAACAAGCTGAACTTGCTTGATTTTGGTGTTGATAAATCATATCGAACAGACATTTTTAATTTCAAGGCTTTTTACTTTTTAAAATATGTTACCAGATTTCACAGATTTAATAGACTGACAGTGATCATCATTACAAATGCAGTGTCATCTTGTATGTTGTTAGTAGCTGTGAACTTCATGCAATCTTGGCATGTTTAAATCCTTTTATCCGATCTGTGTGTCTGTTCAGAATTGGCTCATGGCTGTAAACTCAGTACACTTACATGGGCTTCATTAGCTATTGAATCCACTCAAATCAATTGCACTACAGAAGGAATCCTGCTACACAATTATGTGTGATATAAAAACAGAATATATTTGATGACCAAAACTGTCACTATTTTTTAGATAAGAGTATATTATTGACAGCCAGTCAAAATGTTTAGAAGAAAGTACCCAGGCTCCCATCAAGGCACTATCGTTCTTGATGGATATGTTTTTTGCATTACATGCTTTGCACAATGACCTAAAATAGGGGGAGGGAGAAGGTGTCCTATCTTAGACCTGAATGCACTGAATCAGTACATTTTGGCAGATCGTTTCAAAATGGAAACTCATCATCTCCATCCTGGTAACCCTGGTAATAATAATAATAATAATAATAATAATAACTTTATTCGTATTTAGGCCTCCGGCCCATGTACGCAAATAATAATAAATCATTACATTTCTGTCATAGGTTTGAAAATAAAGTATAAAAGATTTGAATTACATTTTCTCTTTAATTTTAAATACATGAAAACAAAATAAAGCAACACTTTCAATATCAGTCGTGTTGTCTGATGCCATTATCTTGTGAAAATCCTGCAAGGTGTTTGCTGCATGGTCCTGGAGAGACTGGGGGAGAAATGTTTGCTTGAATGTGTTGAGTTTTGGGCATTTTAGAAGAAAGTGGAACTCGTCTTCAATTTCAGACAAACATAGATCGCAAATTCTATACTCTCTGGCGATTCCTCTGTGTCTACCGACTTCTAACCCTGGTAATGTATGCCTCTAAAGAAGAATGGGAGCCCACCACATCAACTTGAAAGTTGGGGGAGTTGAACCCATGAAAACAGCACATAAACATGGAAAGGAAGGATGTAAGCTCTCAAGAGGATCCTCGTTCACGTCCTTGGCAAAATCCACATAGAACAAGAAAGTTCTACTCTCCAGCAACAACTTGAAATTAAGCGGCTTACACCTCAATCCTGAGAGGAGATGAGATCCCAAATGCTGGTGGAGGAGGTTTTGATGTTGTGCATTGTGACAAGAATTCAGTTAGTAGATTGTCACCTGGCAGGGGTAAAAACAATATGTGAACAGGGTTTGGCAAACAACACTGATAGGTATCTCATCTTACCCAGCATCCTTTACAGATGTCTGTTTCACCCATATCACATAAGGGTGCGATTACGATATCTTGGTTGACATGGAGTTGTATGCGTTTTCACCATCCCCACTGTTTCATACAGCTACATCTCGAATTAGGCAGTTGTTTCCATTACTCCTGTCACTTCTGATTGCAACATTTGACTTGTGAATTCCACAAACAGAGGAGCAAAATAACATGCCCCGTATTGCCGATCAGTGCACTATATAGGGAAGACACTGCTCTTGTGTTACTATGAAAACAACTAAGCTTGATTTCATGTGGAAAATAAAAAATAGGATTTAATGCAACTCTGATTTTCGCACGAAAAAGAAATTCTCCCAACATATAAGATGAGTCATACATATTATTGATACTTGATAAAAATATTAGATCTGGAGTATGTCGACGATATTCAAGAGTAGGAAAGCTAACATGTTTGCATAAATGTGCATATTAGAGTAGGAGGGCATATGAATTATGTAGTATAAATATCATGAACATGTGTTGGCTGATATTGCGCGTAGTTTATGCTCGCCAATTTGATTGGTCGCCTGAGTTTTACAAATTATATTCCAGATTTTGTTTTCGTACATGACATGGGTTGAGCAAATAACTTATCAATAACTTATATTCTCAATAACTCAATAACTTATATTCTCAATAACTCAATAACTTATATTCTCAATAACTCAATAACTTATATTCTCAATAACTCAATAACTTATATTCTCAATAACTCAATAACTTATATTCTCAATAACTCAATAACTTATATTCTCAATAACTAATAGTAATAGTAATAACTACTGACAATTTTAGTTAAAAATACCAACATCAAGTATTTTGGCATGTCCGGAACCAGATCACGCGTATGTGTTTTCCATTTTCTTCAAACTTGATTGAACGAATTAACCATTACGGGTAGTCGATTTACGTCAGTTAGATTTGTAAATTCAACTCAAAATAGCCAATTGGTGGCCATTTTGATTTTGACAAATTCTCTTCCAGGCATACCTAGATGTACATCATATAATTTTATCAGAGATGGCCGACTGCTGACTATTTTAGTTAAAAACTCCACTAAAATCAGGTATTTTGACACGTCTTGAACCAGATCTTGAACATGAGTTGTTTGATTAATTATATGTAGCTGCATGTGGTCGGCTTCCCATCCTACTTTCGAGGCATCCATTACCAGGGTTACCAGGATGGAGGTGACGAGTTTCCATTTTGAAATGCTGTCTATGTGTTTATGAGTGCCACTACATTCAGTTAATAGGGTAGCAGAATTCTCATAAATACACTGTCCCCTGTAGTGAAATTGATTTAAGTGGATTCATTGGTTGTTGAAGCCCGAGTAATCTACTCCATAACCCCAGTGTGGGTGAGCATGCTGTTCACACTGACAAAACGAGTTACAATCCGGAATCGAAATGTAACGGATATATTCCCTAAATATATTTATTCCATAATACGTTTTTGGAGGATGGAAATTGAAAAACGTGGCAAAAACACACTAGCAGCTTGTGCATAAAAATTAGTTTATTTGTACAATCATGAAGCTATAGTTTCCATGGTAACATTCTTTTGTGTGTCGCAGTACCGTAGTTCAAGATAATCGGCCGAATAGTATTCAACAAATACTACTTTATAACAATTGTAAAAAGAACACGATGTTTAAGCGAAATTTTGTCATTTTTTTAAAAACCTACTTGTTATATAATTCAGGATAGCTAAAAGTACCCAGTCAGTCACGATATAATGTTTCACCATGTGTCACCCACCAACAAATTCAGATATGGCACGTTACTCCACCATAAGAACAACCCATAGTTAAAATCTTTCTAATACTAACAACGTAGCCACTCTTCACTAAATATTCCTTTCTCGAAAAATACACTTATGACCCCGAAATTGTTAAAAATTAAGTACAATTTATTGTGAAATGAATAAATACTGGCTATTTAATTAACGAGTAAGTTCTAAACGATTGGCAATACACCCGTTCGCCCTTTATGCAATGAGAATCACTACTGCTAGATTCGAAATAATTCAGAACAGCCTATTAATAATATAAGTTTTTCTTATAAATAATTGTAAATATTTCTCAATATGACCATATTTGGAAATGAAATTGTTGGCAGTGCGTTGTTATATAAAACTGAATCAATTGTAACCATGTAAAAAACATTGATATACACCATTCTATTGGTTATATTTCCCCTGCTGATTATTTGGATGTACGCAATATTGGCAGTGGTATAAATAACAGACTTTCGAGGAATAGGTGTTGCTGAAAATAGACAACACCGTGGGATATTCTGTTGCAAAATGTAGACATAAATTATATAATTGAAAACGGCTTGTAATATTTAGTGCCCATGTAATATTTAGTGTCCATCGCGGTTGGCGAATTGCAACTAAACGTCGACGCTGCTTTGTCGGGCTTTGTACTTAAATACTATGTCGTGGCAGTGGACTCAGTCGTATGGTTTCAACGATTATAAGCTGGTTATCTGTAGTTTTACATTAAAATATAACATAACAATTTAATTTACAGTTGTTTAGATATGAGACGCATCCAGTGAAAAGAACCTGGCTCTTGGAATTCGGAATACATCGCCTTCCCTGTGTCCAGTGTGCGCGCCCTCTTGGGTTTTTGATGGTAGGCTAGCGGTTGTTTGGTTTGGCATACTTGCTGTTCTGTGGTGTCTAACAATGTGCTGCAAGTAAAACATAAATATCAATAATGTAATTTTGCATATCATTATGTACAAATCTTATACTAGTATGTCACTCCATCTAGGGAGAAGCTATTCTGTGATGTAAATTAGTGTAACGTCAGTGTCGTTACTGTTTTGCCGTTAATACAGGTTTGGCGCTACACAATCGTTTCATAGATTCTTGGATGTTGCTTTCAAGTTCAATTATTTTGTTTAGTTGTCCTTACCTGTGATCTGTTGTTTATTTCTAAATGGAGCTTTGTTTTCGTTAAATTGCTATGCCCACTTACTATATGTGGTAGAGTGAACCCCTCTGCTAGCGATGGCATCTTGTTCGAGTGTCTAACTTGATGGAATGGTATTTTTTTCGGATCTCTAGTTGAACCTAATGGGATTGGGTTTTGCATTGTGAGTGGACGTGACGTGAAGTTGGGCGGTTTTCGAGACGGTTTTGGGGGGACCTTTGGTTTTCCGAACGACCGTGGTGTTACTTGATTGTTGTTCACGGCGACAACGGGTTGCTCATTAACGAGTCTGTCTAACTTCGTGTCCTCTGGATATGACGTACGTTGGTTCTGTAAACGTGAATCTTTGTATGAATCAGACCACTGTATAAACAAAAACAAAAGGATATTAACGTGTGTTATATGACGGAGAGGGCGCACGCTAAGTGAGAAAAAAATGTAGTTGTTCTTGCATTTCGTTCAATAGTACATTTAATACAGTTATTGTTGTTTACATCTAGAAATATAAGTTTACATATAAAGCCACAAATAAAACCACAAACCTTTCGTATTGGTCCATTTATCTTGTGAATTTCAATGCCAGTATCTGGGATAAACGCAGGATTTATTGCTATGCTAGAATTTATTTTTGGATGTTCTTGTCGCAATCTTGACCATTTTATCGAGTCGTTAAATTCTCTTGCTTTTTTTAAATAAATCAGAAACGCCGTGATGCAGACGAAAATCATGCCTGCCGTGGTTCCCATGGAAACAGCCAGTGCAAGAAAATAAACGGTATCTAGAATATAATGAAATAATGTTTTTGTAACAAGAAGTGTTGATAACACCCTTCCCCGGCGAATTTATCACGTGACTGATAATATTTTGTGTACATACGTTCTGTGATCAGGTCGCATTGTCGTCCTGGTCTAGATAACCTCGCCGTCGAAACATCATCATACCCCTCCAGGCAGTCACACGTAAAATCGCCGTTAGCTAGATCAATACAGTCGGCGTTGTCGGAGCAGTCGTTCCCATGACGATTATCACAAGCAGTATCGTTGTAATCTACAAACAAGAAGTGTTCGTAACTATTGATTGCTCGCACAAATACATTAAAGCAGGGTGTTCGTATGCAACGTACACAACACATGTAAATACATTGTTTGATTACAGGAAATTGCAAAGTATGTTGCACGACCACTATCATTGAACCACAGTCCCTGGATTGAACTTACATTTCAACTGAGAAAATAAAAACAAAAGTCAGATTATATTTCAAAAGCAAAGAATATAAATCACTGGTAACCATAATGGTGATTGTATGATGAGAACGCCACCACATGACAAACATCAGAAATTAGGAGCGTTAGCGTGTAATCGGTTATCACGTGATTGGTCTATTAATAAACGATTATCAATAAACATAGCGTAACCTGTTTAGGAGGTCATCATATCATCTACAGGGCACTTCGAAAGATCGCGCTATATCACAAGGATTGAACAGAGTAGGTCGATTTATTAATTCTAAAGGCAATTCACACACCCGAGGAAGATCAGTACAATGATCTGTCGTTTATTTGTAGTATTGCATGGCAGCTATCCTCGATGACACAATAGTATTGAGAAGCATCGATGTGTCCTGCCAAACCTTTTGTTTGACAAGTATGTACTGGGCATACCGGAGATAACTATGACTGTCTGAATGGTACAGTCAACACCTGGCGGGTGAATGTAAAGCATACCACCAAGCAATCCGTAATGTGAATAATATGAGGATCATTCCAATTCTTAAAACAGGTTACAGGTCTGTTGATATAAATGTTGACCACCGTCGTCACATTATTTGTTGTGGTTATTCTCACCTTCAACAATAGTTGCGTCTATGTCAATGGTCAACCCACCAACCATTCCATTCCCATTTTTTACTTCACTCTGTAATTTAGTTTTTACATCTTCCATCGTGGTTGACGAAGTGGATGAGAAGTACAAAACAAACCTGGCTCTAATACTCCCAGAGGAGAATCCTAGCACATCGAGTCCATAATAATCACTCGAGTTGTGAAAAACAGCATCCATCTGTAGTGAATAGAAGAAATAGTTGTGGGTATAACAAGGCTTCAAGATTGAATTAGGGACACACAACAGTTGAATACATTACCAACTTGAATGATCACCTAGAACTAAATAAAGTATTTTTTATGTATTCATTTTTGTTTTCAAACTCAGCTGAAAAACTATAATGAGTAATGCTTAGTCACAGAGTTATAATCACTACATGCACATCAGCCAACATCTCATTAAAATATTATTAATTAATTAAGATTAGTAATTTATTTCTCCTTCATCTTACCGCGTTTTCAATTTGTGTTGACGTGTGTTTGAAGAGTGAGGATGTAGGATTATTCAGCTCCTCCAAATATGTAGCCGTATCGCCAGCAATTTCCAGAATTCTCAAGTCACAGATGTATGTGTCTGCATCTTTAAGAACAAATGTGAGAGATTAATAATCAGTGTATAAATATATGAGAATTTGTGAAGATATGAATTCCCATTTTAATTTTAGACTTAATGCATGCCTCTGGTAGGTAGATCTGGATAGTTTAAATTAAAGAACATACTCAATCCTGCTAAACACCAGTAGTGAATCCAACATTACAGACTCACAACTGGCTGCGAGGATTCTTGGCTAATGAAAGGAATCGATTATCCCGAGACTATTCACTGATTACTAATATTTGTTTCCTTTGTAGCTCACTGAAATCACCGGTATTGTCAAACGTGGCATCCAAGACCTCACTAGACAATAACAGTTAGTCATCCATCAGGAAACTTGTCGTTTGGTTAACACATCCAGATTTTCCCACGCCCCTTCTCATTTCATTCACACAGTCTCTATGTGATTAAGAAACTGTTGTTTACTCTCATGGGTGCAAATTTATTTATATCATTGGATAAATTAACAGATAGTCACAGAACAATGCTAGATCGTCTGTGTTGTTTATGTGGTATGGTTGACCCTCGAAGGGCTGTTAACTCATGCAGCACTAACCTGGCTATTCATCGTTTTATGTGTAAATGTAAAACAGATGCGATGAACATAAACAAAACAGTTATTGCAGTTACTTTTCACCAACACATATAGACACATTAAAAATACTTTAACGGATCAATTGTGGTATTAGTAAAGACATAGTCATGTCAGTACTAATACACAAATAATTTGTATGTTGTGTTTAAGAGAAATGAAACAAACAAACAAACATTCAGCAATAAGCCCCTATGGGACATTGTTAGTCAAGTGCTTGCTTTCACAATTATACCATTGCAGTGATGCATTATGGGATATACGTATAGTAATGCTGTTCTGCATATTGTGGCATCGATTTAAAGAAAACCAATTACATTAACAAGTATTTCGATCTATTTTGGAGATTTGCAATGTTAGTTGTAATGTTGGAGAAGGCGCAGGTGTCTTCAATTTCTATGTAAGTTCAGGCACTACAAGCAACTGCGTTCTCATTGTGGCGTTGGGATGCATGGCTTCAGACAACACCGTGACGGTTATCAAGGAGAGATTGGACAATTTTCCATGCGACCTAGCATGATTTAAACATGACAGACATGAATTCTGATGGACGACACTGGGCATACTTGTCTCATCTTCTCCAGGGTATGTATCCTAATCTATTGACTCAGAAATACTAAAATGCCATTGTATTTCGCAAAGATACTCTCTTTATAAACACCATAGTCAATAAATAGCTGAATGTTACATACCTGTGCACGTGCCATTTATATCATAGTAGCTGGGCTTACATTCACACGTATATCCACTGACGTCATTGAGGCAGTAACGGTCGAGCGAACAAAGGTCACCAGCATCCTCACAACCACCTATAGATGATGAAGTGTTAAAAAAAACGCCCTAAATAACTTAGAAGAATGGACGGTATTCATTTGATAAAGAGATGACTAAGAAACTTGGGCGTTGATTTGCACTGTAGACAACAAACAACTACTTTATCTTCCACACTCCAGATGTTTCTTACTTACCACTCATCGACGCTGTTTTATCAATGATATTAATAAGCGTAGACTCTGCTCGAGAAGTAACATCTCTTGTTGTTGTTGTTGTTGTTGTTGTTGTTGTTGTTGTTGTTGTTGTTGTTGAAACAGAACTCTCCTTGTCTGTGGATAAATGTGATGACGAGTCGGAGCTTGTGATGTGAGTTGTTGATATGTGTGAGGTGGATGCTGTTGTAGATGCGGGACTTCTGGTAGTCACTTGAGATAAATTAGTAGGCGATGCAGAAATGCGTTCAGTTGTCGTGGGTGATGTGCCCAAATCTGTCAAGGGATGGGTTGATATTGTTTTTACAGTCGAGGATTTGGTGACAGGGAAAGTGTTGTCACCTGTCGAATATGATATTGACCTGTGTGAAAAACTAGCATCATCTTGTTGATGTTGACGTTGAGTTGATGTTGCAGCTGAAGTTGTCCCATAGGAGACGCTAGGTAAGTTTTCTGTTGAGAACTCAGTGGCTGTTGAGAACCCAGTGGCTGTTGATAACCCAGTGGTTGGCTTTTGGTTGCTTGTAGAACGTATCACTGTATCAGTCACAGTTACGTCAGTGGTGAATAAGGACTGCGATGTCAATATTTGAGTAGATACAGTGTCAGAAGAATCAGGCAACACAACATATGTCGTAATTGTGGCTGGAACACTTTTCTCTGTGGTCTCAGCAGCGGATACTAGCTGTGTTGTAATGTTGTGTGTGGTTGGTGCCCCTGGAAGAAAAAGAAAACATGTACATGTGCCTGAGAATAGAACTACTATTACATCCTTAATATTCATAAAAGGAGTTTTTAGGAAGACCTAAAATGCCTCTTCTGATGGTATATTAGTATGGTTTGAATATGTGTTTGAAGAATTGGAGTTCTAACACTACACTTAGAGTAACACTGTCCACGCGAGTAAACATTTTTCGCGACCTCGAATACGAACAAGTGCAACTTTGCCATGTTATAGCGTGTTGCATTATGGGAAAAAGTTAAAATAGTGGACGTTTCAATAAAACAATCCGGTGCGAGTTTGTTTTTCCAAGTAGAAACTTCTTAAAGGTTGCCCTAAATTTGCTTGAAATATTATTCTAAGTGTAAATGTTCGGCCTATTAATTTTTTAGTATAGTTTCAGTTAGTATGAAAGAGGGAACACAAAATAAAGTCACACTGATATCTTTAAATTAGGTGTTTTCGAATTTACAGAAAAGCACTTTAGCATGATCCAAGTTTGGTTCTCTGTTTGATTTGACCAACAACATCGCATACTTGGAGGGGGGATTATTTAGGGACCCCCCAGTTTATATGACTCAAATAGTGTCCCGATTCTTGGTCGAGCGTGGGCTAATAACAATTGTATTCCTAGTACTAGTATTACTGGTGTTTTAGTATTTTTGTCAACCAATATATTTGATGAGTTTAAGTGTTCAAGTGACATGTAAAGATAAAGATTATCTAAATAATGATTAAAACAACATAAATACATTGGTTGACAACAACATATTTCTTCGGTGAGTAGCAGACACTACACAATAATTTACTTAATTATAGCGCCACTAACGCGCTCGCTGCATTTGCTGGTTGGTTTGAGTATAATTTATATATAAAAGTCTTCAAACATAAATAATGTCTCCTAATTGTTTTTATGGGTGTCGATTTTTGACGATTGACGGTCTTCTAACATATCATCTCCGGTCAGAATACTGTTCATACTCGGTATAAGATAAACTTCCTGTTCCCTTAGCTCCAGTAAATTGAACATGTTCCCTTAGCTCCAGTAAATTGAACCTGTTCCTTAGCTCCAGTAAATTGAACTTGTTCCCTTAGCTCCAGTAAATTGAACATGTTCCCTTAGCTCCAGTAAATTGAACATGTTCCCTTAGCTCCAGTAAATTGAACCTGTTCCTTAGCTCCAGTAAATTGAACCTGTTCCCTTAGCTCCAGTAAATTGAACATGTTTCCTTAGCTCCAGTAAATTGAACCTGTTCCTTAGCTCCAGTAAATTGAACATGTTCCCTTAGCTCCAGTAAATTGAACCTGTTCCTTAGCTCCAGTAAATTGAACATGTTCCCTTAGCTCCAGTAAATTGAACCTGTTCCTTAGCTCCAGTAAATTGAACATGTTCCCTTAGCTCCAGTAAATTGAACCTGTTCCTTAGCTCCAGTAAATTGAACCTGTTCCTTAGCTCCAGTAAATTGAACATGTTCCCTTAGCTCCAGTAAATTGAACCTGTTCTTTAGCTTCAGTAAATTGAACATATTCCCTTAGCTCCAGTAAATTGAACCTGTTCCTTAGCTCCAGTAAATTGAACATGTTCCCTTAGCTCCAGTAAATTGAACCTGTTCCTTAGCTCCAGTAAATTGAACCTGTTCCCTTAGCTCCAGTAAATTGAACATGTTCCCTTAGCTCCAGTAAATTGAACCTGTTCCTTAGCTCCAGTAAATTGAACATGTTCCCTTAGCTCCAGTCAATTGAACCTGTTCCTTAGCTCCAGGAAATTGAACATGTTCCCTTAGCTCCAGTAAATTGAACCTGTTCCTTAGCTCCAGTAAATTGAACATGTTCCCTTAGCTCCAGTAAATTGAACATGTTCCCTTAGCTCTAGTAAATTGAACATGTTTCCTTAGCTCCAGTACATTGAACCTGTTTCTTAGCTCCAGTAAGTTGAACATGTTCCCTTAGCTCCAGTAAATTGAACATGTTCCCTTAGCTCCAGTAAATTGAACATGTTCCCTTAGCTCCAGTAAATTGAACATGTTCCCTTAGCTCCAGTAAATTGAACCTGTTCCTTAGCTTCAGTAAATTGAACATGTTCCCTTAGCTCCAGTAAATTGAACCTGTTCCTTAGCTCCAGTAAATTGAACATGTTCCCTTAGCTCCAGTAAATTGAACCTGTTCCTTAGCTCCAGTAAATTGAACCTGTTCCCTTAGCTCCAGTAAATTGAACATGTTCCCTTAGCTCCAGTAAATTGAACCTGTTCCTTAGCTCCAGTAAATTGAACATGTTCCCTTAGCTCCAGTCAATTGAACCTGTTCCTTAGCTCCAGGAAATTGAACATGTTCCCTTAGCTCCAGTAAATTGAACCTGTTCCTTAGCTCCAGTAAATTGAACATGTTCCCTTAGCTCCAGTAAATTGAACATGTTCCCTTAGCTCCAGTAAATTGAACATGTTTCCTTAGCTCCAGTACATTGAACCTGTTTCTTAGCTCCAGTAAGTTGAACATGTTCCCTTAGCTCCAGTAAATTGAACATGTTCCCTTAGCTCCAGTAAATTGAACATGTTCCCTTAGCTCCAGTAAATTGAACATATTCCCATAGCTCCAGTAAATTGAATATGTTCCCTTAGCTCCAGTAAATTGAACAGGGTTTTCCTCCGGAAAGCCTGTCATTTGTTGGGAGAAGTGGAATTCAGATCATATTTAATTATTTTTATGCTTTTCAATTCATCACATTTACAAATTGGTGCTGTCTGTGCTTCACTGACTGGAATATTACCAATTAAGTACTTAGTAATTAGCATAATCTGACGAAAACAACATTGATGATTAACACCCAATGTGTTTTCGATGATTTGTGAATGACCTATTGATTATTGTTTTGATTTGGTGAAACTCGACCAGTTGTACACACAATATTGTGCCACAATTACTGCTTATCACTCTCTAGTGAGCTTCGACCAATCAGGATGCTACCCTACAGTACTTTATATATACTAAATATCTAGTTTTGAATCCAATCTTTACTACGATCAAATCACATATAGATAACGTGGCAGTGTTTAGATGACCTCGGCCAAAATGCCCATCAAGTTTGGGCTCGTATTACGAGCTAACATACTAACACTACACAAACTACTTTGCCGACTATTTGGCTCGCTCTCGTATTCCAATTGAATCTCCATCGCTTCGTTTAGACTGGACTTATATTGCCCAGGTGTTACACAGGCCGCTTTTGTAAATTGTGGTTGTGAACGGGTTACCATCATTTTGATGTCAATGTGTCACATTGGCTCGTCAGTCATTTTTTGAGCTACATGGTCAGTTTGTTTTACTCTCAATATTTTTGACCGAACATTGTTGTCATCATTACTAGTCTGAATGAATGAATGAATGAATGAATGAATGAATGAATGAATGAATGATTGAATAAATAAATAAATAAATAAATAAATAAATAAATAAATAAATAAATAAATAAATAAATAAATAAATAAATAAATAAATAAATAAATAAATAAATAAATAAATAAATAAATAAATAAATAAATAAATAAATAAATAAATAACCCTTTCTTGATTATATATCCAATTAGAGTGTCAGTTCATTGGACCATGTCGAGTGAACGTATATTTAAATAAGTACTAAAAACAAAATATTGTAATTTTTTTTTCAACTGTGTTCACAATGTCTCTCTCAATGTTTGCCTAGGCATCATTATAGAAGATGATAGTGGGGTGCCGACTTTGACTGAGCCCAGTGGCGCTGATATTGACATAATATATGGAACATCAAAAACTTCCGATCTTGAGATTTCTACAACTACGACAGACAACACTTAAACGGCCTATCTGCCGCTCGCTGCGTTTGCTGTTGAGATGTTTCTCGCTACGTCCGTAGATGGAGATAACGCCACACATACCGTGAACGCAACTCTTGATACAGCCACTACCGCAGTTACACCGTCGACTGAGTTTATAATAGACTTTACTGCCACAATACCTGACCTGAGTGGACTGAACTGTTATAATATGAATTGCATTCAATACTAAACACGAACTTTATATGAATATGTATATTTTATTTTCATGAAAATATTCTTAAACTTGTAAAATATAAATGAAATATCATTATATTATCTTATAACCAATAATTATGGTCGAGATATGACGTCATGAGATTATTATTACACTTGTTTCAAAGTTAATGAAACTTCGTGACTTAATTCTGCATTTTGTTTACATTTCATGCACAGTCATGGCAACAACCATGACACTGGGGGTATTATAAAGCATTGGGTAACTAATTAAATTAATCAAAAATTAATTAATATATATATATATAATAATAATTTGATATTTGTATTTATGTTTTTGCAGTTCCCCTCAAATACACCGATTACTTACCGCTGCCACCGGTTAACGGACATGAAATCAACAAGTTGGATTTGAAGTTAAAATATCTTTATAAACGATGATAGTTTTTATCAACCCATCTCGTATTTTTCAATTAATTCATTAGTAATACTGCATTCTTCTCAAACATATTACTAATATATATATATATATATAATACATTATTGCATACCGCATATTTGTGGTAAACCGGACACATTATTGTGTGTGACTTGAAAAATATCAAGTGCTCAAGCACGAACATAATTATCTAATGTTTATTAAATTCAGTCTGGACGGCATGTTCCGGTTGACATGCGACAGAAAAAATGTCTGTTTCACATTGAGGTAGTTGTCGTACTGTGAAATGAGGCTGGTTAAATACGGTAGATATTGACCATCGTATCCGGCAATATCACTGGATTTCTTAGATCTCAGCGAATCGGTATTACGTCACTGCTAGAACCACTGACGTCATTAATATATGTATGGAGTACCACCTCGAGATTGGTATTCCTATGAAATAAAAATCATTAAGATTGTTATTTAAATATAATTAACATACAAATTAATTTTCAACAAGTATTGTTATTTTTAAATGTGCGAGTCACGTCGAATGTGAATAAAGTTATACATGCTGAGTGGCATGAGAGGAAATCAAACTACCAAGAAATCGTAATAGATATGAACTGAAAACCATGGTTTTATTCACGGTCGATGGATGTAATTTTGCAATGACTTATATTATGCAAAATATTGATTATATTATATAAGGTACATATATCATTAGTAAAGGGCAGTAAATTGTCTGCATGGGAATTGAACGACAAATAATTAACGGGAAATTTGACAGGGAGTAAGTACTACCATGGTACTACAGTGATTCGAACTGACGGCAAAGGCACCGAATCGCTTAGCTACATCGTGACGCTCCATCGGCATCGGCAGTGTCGGGTTACACGTTCTATAAGATCGGCTATTGAATATCCCATTTCGGATATGTTCGTTGAAAGCACGCTGGGATATTCATTATATTACCTGCAGGTGAACATTCTATTGGCTCACACTTGATATTAACGGCGTTTTCAATATCTAAGGTCCAATCAGCTTCGACGTGAGGCTCAACTTTAACGCATGCGTAGACAGTACCCACACAGCTAGTCAAAGGCAGTGTCACTGTGACGTCTTCGAAGATCACATTTTCCCCAGGGTTTAGATCATAAGATATTTCTTCACTATTTAATGTAACCGGCAAAGATTCCGTAGCATTCAGCCCAGTTTCCGTCTCTGCTGCAAAGATATCAATTTTCCAGTTTTTATCTCCATGTATTCCGTTTGATATAGGTGACGATGCGATCGTTACATCTACCATGATTGTTAGCACCACGTCACTGTGTACAACGTCGATTTTGTTTTGGTCGTACATAATACTGAACTCCTGTACCACTAAAGGAACTGCAACGCTCAGTGTAGTTTGAAAAACAACAACCGTTCCCACTAAGAAGCAAAGAGAAAAATGAGTAAATATCAAAGATGCGTCAAACAATTGTTGTTTATGACACCTAATAACCACAGGCTGCCCAAATACTCCATACCTTTCCCGATAGAAGCGCCCTCCAGCGACAAATCGCCCCTGTGCCGTAAATAGGTGTAACTAACGTCGTCCATATTGTTTTGATTGTGCTCGTCCGACAACAGATACTTTGAGATTCACAATATTCTAAATAATGAACGACTACACAATCAACGATTTTTTTTTATTTGAGCGACATTACTGGCACTCATGTACATAGTACGCCATTCTGACGTCACAGAATCGCATCATCGTCAGAGGGCGTGCGGGAAAAGTGTATTAGAGTGAAGAAAGTTGAGATGATTGTTGTAGGCTTTTACAATAGGCATGCAGATCTAAAATCGGATTAAGGGCTCACCTTTGCAATCTGATCCATGTGTGTAAATTCTCATGAAAAAAGAACACCACTATGCGACATCGACTTCTTAGTACGTATTTGCATATCTATTCACCGATTGGGCAGCCTGTTCGCTACGTCATCAACAAACTTTAACAAGACATGCATTGAAAATGCTTAGCCCTCGTTGGAGTTGAACCCGCAACTCTTATATATGTTCAGTTTTAGTAGCAGGGCAAATATTAGCGTGTTTTAACCCCGACAGTGTTTAGAATGACTGTATAACCAGGATTTTTTTTTATTTTCAAAGTCATGATTCAGCAGGATATTTTGTCGCCTTATCTAAGAAACGTTGAATCGAGACGGTCTGAAACATCATCCTGATACACTGCTCCTGTAAGTCACTGACTTTAGTGACGAAGCTCATCTGTGACGGAAATACAAGTGAGGCACACATTGTCGACTTTGTTTTAGTCTGTGGTGTGTCCGTCAATGCACGGCCTATCAGTGTGAACGACATTGTTTTCGCTCACCGGTAAGTGACAGAAGTGCTAATGCTAATTGCCATTGGGTACGATGAGTTCGAATTGCATGGTTATATTCGTATATTGTTCATCACTGATGTAAGAGATTGTAACCTCAATTAAAGCCCAAAACAAACCCTTGTGGATTTCTCCCTCACAGCGAGATCTCGGCTGCCATTTACCTCTAAGTTCTATTGCGAATAAATGGTGTACAGTACGCTCTTCTTGTGATGCTAACATTTATAGAGTTAAGTATACACCGGGTTTCATAAAGGTGTGAATTTGTTTAATATATAAAATATTTATAAATTTCAAATGGCATTGAAAACAAATTGGCGGCTGAATGCCGTTCGTATACTGCGGTCAAGTAACCTGTAACCTCTCTCTTGACAGTGGCTTGCTTTCCCTATCCAATGACCTGTGCCAAACAATAACGGTACGTTTTTGCGTTCATGGCAGTAAATGATTGAAAGGTTCTTACAAAAACTGGAAATGGAAATCAATAATTGGATTCTACGACCAATAAAAGCATCTTCTTTAGATTTTAATCTTTCGGGATAAATGTTTATAAATGAATATTCATAAATGTCCATAAAACTGAAACATGTTTTGAACCCTATCCCTTTACAATATCATTTGTAATCAAAAGCAGAGAAAATTCACGCCGGACCATGTTGGAGCGTGGCAATAACCTCACAATCATTACATATCAGGCTTACGATAAATACGTGCTCTGTGGCGCACACAGATGATCACTCAATGTTGATGAATAAACACATATTCAGAATAATCCTATGGTTACATACCTGTAGTTACAACTCCCTGACAGGTCACAGTTACACAACCCATGTTATTACTATTGCTCCGTAACATCCAACTAGCCGAATCACTTGGGCTCACATCTACACAAATATTGTCGTAAATATTGGATTCATCAACATCGCAACTTGACAATCCGTTGAAGTTAAAATCAAAAACTATCCCAGATAACGTAGCAGAAGTACTTGATGTCAATGTTACACTGTTGTCTGGTATCGTCCCTTCTACCTTGTTCGGTGGTTGCGGGTTGTCGCCTGAGACACCAGACGCCAAATATCCCATTGCTTTATAAAGGTCAACACCCGTGATGTCATCACCAGATGACGACGTTAGTGTGATGTCCACTGTTACGATATTACTTGCTCCCAGCTGAATAGTGACGTCACTACTGTCCAACGTGACCGAGACTTGAGATATAAGAACTGGATCTGGAGCGCGAGAATGGCATTAATTACACAAAGCACACAATTGTTAGTGACGTCACGTTTTCTAAACCGAAAATTTGATGAAATTCGTTATCAATAAAAAGTACATACCTATACACGTTGCTATAGCAACACATCCAGTGCCTCCTGCGTCAAGTTGCCATGTGGCAGAAGCACTAGGTCCGACGTCTACACACACATGGCTAAAGGAAGTACAATCTGTTGTCAAGGTAACCAACACACCTGTCAGTTCGGCATCTGTAGTAACTGAGAGCGTCTGGTCATTATTTACAATTGTCGCCTCTTCCTTGGTTGATGGGTTTGATCCAACATCATCTGTTGCCATGTATACATTGATGAGATATAGATCAGTTCCCGTCACCTCACCGGAACTGCACGAAAGCGTTACATTCAATGTCAATGTTTTGGTCTCTCCAACAGAGAAGGATAAACTGTCCGAAGTTACTGTGACCGACGAAATCGTTACAGGTGGCACTTCAATAAACAAAAGAACATTACTAAGTTATATTTATTTATTTCACGGCATTGTCCATGGCTAGATTTTGTTGTCAACTAATCAGGCAAGTGTGACAAGAATCAAGACTGTATGCGATTATTTCAAGGTGAGCAGCTTTCAGATAGATTAACAGAATGGTGTTCATAATAGTCAATATCAGGATTGGTCTTGATTGAACATTGACATTGAAACAAGTAGAATTGATCGGATACAGATTTTGAAAAATTCAAAACATTTGGTGGTAGTTATTTTTTAATGATTTAAATATCATAATTACTTTTAATTTTGCTGCATTACACACTAGTATACCACAAAATAAGCCAAGATTAGCTTCATTGGTAAAGCAGACCTTATATTAAAAGAATAGTACACAAAGGTATAAATCTTTCGTCATAATGCATATTTTAGCCAAAACATGGAAGTTATGTTTAATTTTCTCATTGACAGTATATTTGTCAAGTCTAATGAATTAGTATTTAGACAGACTATTGACGTTATAATGGGTACGAATCCAACAGATTTATCCTTGTATTCATATGAGGCTGATTTTATCAAATCTTTTGTTAAGTCGAAAAAAGAGAAACTTGTCAAGAGACTCAACAATTACGATACTTGAGTTACAATAAAACGGAGTTTCTAGTTCAGCTTCATATCTGTATCTGTTTCTCCAAATTAAATTTGATAGTTCACATACTAAGCTGTATGATAAACGAATTGCATCTCTTCAGAAGAAACTAAACAAACCCCGCATCCCATAGGATGAAACTAACAAGACCTGCATCCAGTCATAATTAATCAAGGTGGCTGCATCTTCTCACAACAGACCAAAAGGATCTGCATCCCGTCAAAGGAGAAAACAAAGACCTGTATCCCCATAAGAGACCAAATCATAAATAGCAGATCGTTGTTTGGTGGTTGCAAATTCTTTTTACTTGGATATTAAATTTGTATTGTCGGCAAAATTTAGTTTGAGGCCTGTAATATGTATACTGTAATAAATGCAACAGCTACAGTATTCACAAGATATCTGCTTTGTCAGTAGCAGGACATCTCCAAATATATAGTTTCTTTAATTCGTCACCGATGCATGATTCTGTCATGAATTTGTTTTCGCGTATCTGTTAACCGACTTAATTAGTTGATTACGAGCGAATTGCTGTGTTATGTCTGTCATCGTTTAGGCCTATTTAAAGTTTTGGACGGAACTTGGCTCAGTGATTTGAAACTAATTACCAGATAACCGTCGCGATTCTGACAGTTGGTATCCATAGTTATTAATGTAGTGAACGATTAATCAAAAGATATGACGTATTCAGTACTTAATTTGATTGGCTTTATGATTGAAGGTTACGCCCTAGAGTCTTTTTACTGTTTTGTAATTGGTTAGAGTTTTGAAAATGAATAAAGAGAGTTTGAGTTGGTCTTGGCGAATACAGCACGATAGACGCAGTAGAGAGAGAGAGCAGTCCTGGGCAGTCGAGAGTCCAAGAGAGTCCAGGGGCGAGCCTTGAGGCAGTCCAGTCTTGGGCTAGTCTTGGGTCAGCCTTGCGAGAGTCTTGGGGACTTTTCCCCAGGGCGCTGTGTCTTATAGAGTGCTCCAAAAGATCGACTAAGACGAGAGCTGAAACGTATTTCGTTGTGTGTGTCTTATTTGACTGTAAAGTTAAAGTGACTTTCCCGATCCCGTACCTCAAGGGGACGAGGTATAGAGACGAGACGAGTTCCCCCCCTGACAAGTGTGGAGAACCCGAGAGAAAGAAGATTTACCCCTGATACGTGGTGGAGAATCCGGGCAGGTGTTTAACACACATTATCATCCTGTGAAGAAAAGTGAAATGACGAAGAGGTGTCTTTCTTGTGAACCGAACTAACAGCTCCATGGCAGAGACGATTCAGAAACCGCGCTTGACGACTAACATCGTTAACAGTATGGCACCGATGAACGACGCTGAAAAGATGAAGACCTCTGAACCCCTTATGAAGGATGAGTACCGGATAGGACTGTATAATTAAGAATTGAGCGACATTAAAGACAAGATGAAGAAAAAGAACGACCCGGAATAACGCGACAAAAGAGGAGACGCTTATAGACTTTGACTTTAGCTATCTGTGTATTGCTTAGAGAATCGCTCGCTGGACACTGTAACTGACACTGTGTAACTCAAGGACGTTGAACTCTTTTCCAGAACCCTAACCCTATTGCTTAGTAATGTAATGTATTGTTTGCTTTTTCTATCTTTTTTCTTACCGTTTTTTTGTGATGTCGAATTGTATGTATGTAAGCGCCCAGATCTTTGTTTCGAAGTGATATTTAGTGACGTGCGAGGTCCTTTTTATAACGATTTAAGCGCGCCTCAGTGGACAAGTATTTGCAACACAGTGTTTTGAGTTTTGTGAAGTTTTATGGAGTTTTAATGAGTTTATGAGTACGGATTATGATGGGGAAAGTAATGCCCCAATGAGTTTTTAAGAGTTTTGAGATTTGTCGAGTACAGAGATACCGACGTTTTAAGAGTTGTTGTTGTTTATGTGTTGTTTTCCGGAATACTTCTGACGCTTTTTGAGTTTTGTAGAGCACCTTTGTAACGTTTTTTAATGTCTTTTTGAGATGAGAGTTTGGTGCGCTTATAGACGTATTGTTTGATATCGCAAGCTTTTGTTCATGATTGACAGGATTATATGTAACTCAGTAGTGTATATCGTTTTAGTCTTTTCCGTCATTTTGCCAGAGGAGTAATGTGTTATGAAAGCGACATTGTCTTTGCATTCTGTTTCCACGCCGTATGACTTTTGTTTAGATTAACGACTTTTGAGTTCAGTTGAAGTTTATAAGCGTATATGACAGGAGTTTGATTAATAGCTTTTTATTCATTCTTTATTAGTTACCGCTTAGCAATGCTTTAACCGAGAGACGCATCCCTGGTAATCACGTGATCATGCTGTCGACTGCAGCGATTGGCTGATCGCTTGGTTACACCGCCACGCCTTAGTTTTTTTGACCTTTTGATATAGAGTTTGTAACCTTAGTAACGGAGAAAGTGAAGCGACGGGTTATCTTAGCGAACTGTTTGAGAAAAGCGAGTCGATTGGTAGCCTTTCCCTTGTTTTTTTTTGATTCATAACCGTTGATATTTGTGACTTTATAACCATTGTATTTAGACTTTATAATCATTGTACTTAATTAGTGTGTTTTACTCTTTTTGATTTATACCTTTTATTAGTATTGTATTTAACCTGTATGACGATGAGTAGAGGACGGTATCTTTGATTTATGAACGTGTTATGCCGGGAGGCATATCTCAGTTTGGGTGAAGGGATGTGTCATGAATTTGTTTTCGCGTATCTGTTAACCGACTTAATTAGTTGATTACGAGCGAATTGCTGTGTTATGTCTGTCATCGTTTAGGCCTATTTAAAGTTTTGGACGGAACTTGGCTCAGTGATTTGAAACTAATTACCAGATAACCGTCGCGATTCTGACAGTTGGTATCCATAGTTATTAATGTAGTGAACGATTAATCAAAAGATATGACGTATTCAGTACTTAATGTGATTGGCTTTATGATTGAAGGTTACGCCCTAGAGTCTTTTTACTGTTTTGTAATTGGTTAGAGTTTTGAAAATGAATAAAGAGAGTTTGAGTTGGTCTTGGCGAATACAGCACGATAGACGCAGTAGAGAGAGAGAGCAGTCCTGGGCAGTCGAGAGTCCGAGAGAGTCCAGGGGCGAGCCTTGAGGCAGTCCAGTCTTGGGCTAGTCTTGGGTCAGCCTTGCGAGAGTCTTGGGGACTTTTCCCCAGGGCGCTGTGTCTTATAGAGTGCTCCAAAAGATCGACTAAGACGAGAGCTGAAACGTATTTCGTTGTGTGTGTCTTATTTGACTGTAAAGTTAAAGTGACTTTCCCGATCCCGTACCTCAAGGGGACGAGGTATAGAGACGAGACGAGTTCCCCCCCTGACAAGTGTGGAGAACCCGAGAGAAAGAAGATTTACCCCTGATAATTCTGTGTTTGGCGGTCTAAGATTACAAGTTGACTATATTACCAAGTCCAAATTCGTTTTCCTTTCCGTTAAGTCTGAGATAGACAATCATCAAATTCTTGAGTTGTTTCCTGTGTAGTCATCAGGTCCGAGTCTATCTTTCGAATTACCTTATAGGATGACTATTTTACTGTGTTACCCATCCTCGTATGGGACCCCACTGCGTAAAACTCACAGCATCAAAATCCCACTACTTCTTCAACAAAAGTGTGATTTCCGATGTCTACATTTACTGATAAGAGTGGAAGAAATCAGCAAAAAAACTTATTCACACGTAATTGTAAAGACGAACTATGAATATAAACATTAATCAGGCCAAGGTGATCTACAACAATTGATACGTTTAAACAACAGCATTCTATCGGGGTCCTACGGCTCGAGCAAGCAAAATGGTCATGTATACGCGATCGACTTAGACATCGAACTTTACTTACTAGGTTGTTTTTAGCGCGCCCCGAAGCGGAATTCGAAGAGCATACATGAAGGGATTTCTTATAGTAAAAACAATGACTAACTTAGTCCAAACACGACAAATAATATGCCAGCTTTCGATCAGTATAACTCGCAACTTTCAGATTAGATTTTTGGCCAGGCACGTTACACACAATTGAAAGGGCTTTCTGCTAAGTTTATGCTAAACATAACTTTGAAGAAGGGTTATAAACAATGACATAATAGCGATATATCTAGTGTTTACTGGTATAAACTACGTGGCAGGAGAATATTTTCGAATATACAGACTGTTGAAAATATAAACAACTACTTACGAATACAGTTAACGGATGTGCAGCCAACGTTGTTACTTGCAGCAGCATCAAGTACCCACGTTCCTTGTACGGGGTTCATGTCAACACAAACATAGGCGAACGTACACGTCGTCTCACTACTAAGGTCAATTTCTGCTGAAATGTCCGTCACAGTAACCGGAGATACAGTTGTTAAATCGATTCCCTGCATTGTCGTAGTGCCGGTTTCGGTAAACAATGGACTGGTGCCAGCACTGTCCAGAGAAAGGAATACTTGAAAAACGGCGTAACCAGTATGAGTGCTTGTCCCGCTCCCAGTTATAGTTATATCCAATGAAAAGGAAACGGTTTCTCCCAAGTTAACATCTGTGGAGCTACCACTACTCATAGTGGTTTGTATATCACTGATAATTACATCTACGATAAACAACGAAATAAATAAATAAATAAATATATAAATAAACAAACAAACAAATAAATAAATAAATAAATAAATAAATAAATAAATAAATAAATAAATAAATAAATAAATAAATAAATAAATAAATTAATTAATTAATCAAATAATAAATAAATAAATAAATAAATAAATAAATAAATAAATAAATAAATAAATAAATAAATAAATAAATAAATAAATAAAACGAATTCGTATTTATAAGCATTAACTTGCGTCTTACTAATTGCTTCGTATTTATTACTCAGTTTTTGTTCATTAACAAATGAATACACACAATGCTACATGTTATAAAAAACTTGTTTTTCAGCGAGCGTTATTATAAGAAAATGGTACGTACCAGCGCTGAACGTGACTCTGATGATCACTGTATATGCCATCAGCGAGTATAATATATCCGCTAAAAAACCCATGATGCATCTGTGTGAGGATAAATGAAGAATTAACGACTTTTCCTAATAAACCAGTAGCAGTACGAAATACGCTTCCTTATACATCAGCACAAGACAGATAAACTTATTAATATGAATAGTTGTTAAACAGTGCCCAGCCGTTCGTTTCGCTGCGTTGTGTGTGTTGTACTGTAATACCATTTGGGAGAATGAGATTACCCTTTGCCACAACTACCTCCAGGTCACGCTTGGGCAAGGTGTAGCACCTGTGAGCCTTGGGTGCCAACTTCCCATATAACAAGTTTGGTTGACGTCAGTAAAGGCACACGGTCGTAAAACTCCTGCACAAACAGATCCGCATAGGTGGAAAATTTTCATGTAAATATGTATATATTAGTTTCAGTTAGCATTTGGCAGGGGGGATCGTAACCTCTTGTGGTGAGAACCAGTGTGACTGGCCTGCCAACGGGGTGCTAAGGATTTCATTGGAAAAGTTATCAGTTACATCCGTTAATGTAATTTCGTTTTACATACCCGTAAATCAAAAATCACCATTTTAATAAGTCACGCTTTACCAGCGTAAAAGTATATCTCTTGTAAAACGAGTGTAAATATAGCTTAGTATGGGCTAAGAGGTCAAGAACGTTAGTTCATGCTAAGAAAACCTGCACGAACGCTTAAAGCACGGGCTAAGCAACGGTAAGTACCAAATAAACCTGCCCGTTTTAAAACCGGGCTAACGAAGCGTGCGCGAACGCTAAGCTCGGGCTATGCGCCCAAATGCCATTGTAAATAAACATGTGAGATTAGTCCGTACTTGATGTAGCCTGAGCACGACTTCTGTGTCTATCGTGGCCCGGCGTCACGGTTTTTATTCCTCCTTAGTGGAATTTATCCCCGGGCGATCATGTCATTAGACCATATATTATCGTAGTTATTGTAAGTGATCTCTGAATAGAGAGGGTGTACCGTTGAGAACAATGACGTGTTTAGATCTCTTATGGGCTTTATTAATTTCACCTTATGATTAACTTCGTTTTTTTCTGTCTCGAAATGACGTTTTAAGCACAGAACTGATGCCAATATTGGAGTTTCAGAAGGCGCTTACACAGTTTAGAGGTTGGTGAATATTTCTCCTCTGGGCGGCATATGATAACATATGATAAAATACGTGTAACTAATTGTACGGAATAAAAGTATGAACAGAGAATAGAATTACTAGTAATCTATTCTAGAACACACAAATAGCACACCGCAAATGTAAACGGAAACTAAAGTAGTCCATCCAAAAATTCCAACCCACTCCCATGGATATACTGGTTGAATCCAGACTTGCGATGGGCTGACAAAGCCTTCGGTGCGTACGTGTTCCGACCCCTCCCCCACAATACAGAGTTATCTCTTTGTGTTACAAGAACGCCATTGTTTTGTAGTATATAACCGAATGCAATGCAACCAAGCATATATACGACTGCCTCGTCTGTCCAGCACAGGGAACACGGTCACCGCACTAGAACAACTTGAATTCTAATATTGGCGTTATAGTCTTTTCATATTAATGTGTGTTCTGTTATTTACTATTCCCATAGCTTGCATTGTACTTATAATATATTGCGCGTGTACCGTCACATGGAAAGTATATAGCAATAGTGTAATACAAATCATTGGAGATTTACAGCTCCTTCCAGACAAATATAATAAATTATTATTATTGATGAGCTGAAAGTATTCATTTGTTCGAATTGTCAATGTGTGTTTAAGCAGTTGTTAATCCTTGAAGTTAAATCATTTTTTTAGTACTATGGTTAATCGAATAGTAGATATGGACAAATATCTGCCAAGGCGTGCGCCACATTAATTAGGTATTCTTATTGTTATTTGTTTAATATTTGTGTGGATTGTTTCGAATGAAATAGGTTTTATGTCGCAGTGATTACTGCCGCAAGATAAGAGCGCAAGGTATTCTTTACGCAGTCGTACAATCATATCATATAGTGAGTGTGGTTTACACCAAATACGCATCATGTCATAGAGTGAGTGTGGTTTACACCAAATACACATCATATCATAGAGTGAGTGTGGTTTACACCAAATACGCATCACATCATAGAGTGAGTTTGGTTTACACCAAATACGCAGCATATCATAGAGTGAGTGTGGTTTACACTAAATACGCATCATATCATAGAGTGAGTGTGGTTTACACCAAATACGCATCATATCATACAGGGAGTGTGGTTTACATCAAATACGCATCATATCATAGAGTGAGTGTGGTTTACACCAAATATGCATCATATCATAGAGTGAGTGTGGTTTACACCAAATACGCATCATATCATAGGGTGAGTGTGGTTTACACCAAATACGCATCATATCATAGAGTGAGTTTGGTTTACACCAAATACGCATCATATCATAGGGTGAGTGTGGTTTACACCAAATACGCATCATATCATAGGGTGAGTGTGGTTTACACCAAATACGCATCATATCATAGGGTGAGTGTGGTTTACACCAAATACGCATCATATCATAGAGTGAGTGTGGTTTACACCAAATACGCATCATATCATAGGGTGAGTGTGGTTTACACCAAATACGCATCATATCATAGGGTGAGTGTGGTTTACACCAAATACGCATCATATCATAGGGTGAGTGTGGTTTACACCAAATACGCATCATATCATAGGGTGAGTGTGGTTTACACCAAATACGCATCATATCATAGGGTGAGTGTGGTTTACACCAAATACGCATCATATCATAGGGTGAGTGTGGTTTACACCAAATACGCATCATATCATAGAGTGAGTGTGGTTCACACCAAATACGCATCATATCATAGGGTGAGTGTGGTTTACACCAAATACGCATCATATCATAGGGTGAGTGTGATTTACACTAAATACGCATCATATCATAGAGTGAGTGTGGTTTACACCAAATACGCATCATATCATAGAGTGAGTGTGGTTTACACCAAATACGCATCATATCATAGAGTGAGTGTGGTTTACACCAAATACGCATCATATCATAGGGTGAGTGTGGTTTACACCAAATACGCATCATATCATAGAGTGAGTGTGGTTTACACCAAATACGCATCATATCATAGGGTGAGTGTGGTTTACACCAAATACGCATCATATCATAGAGTGAGTGTGGTTTACACCAAATACGCATCATATCATAAAGTGAGTTTGGTTTACACCAAATACGCATCATATCATAGAGTGAGTGTGGTTTACACCAAATACGCATCATATCATAGAGTGAGTGTGGTTTACACCAAATACGCATCATATCATAGAGTGAGTGTGGTTTACACCAAATACGCATCATATCATAGAGTGAGTGTGGTTTACACCAAATACGCATCATATCATAAAGTGAGTTTGGTTTACACCAAATACGCATCATATCATAGAGTGAGTGTGGTTTACACCAAATACGCATCATATCATAGAGTGAGTTTGGTTTACACCAAATACGCATCATATCATAGAGTGAGTGTGGTTTACACCAAATACGCATCATATCATAGAGTGAGTTTGGTTTACACCAAATACGCATCATATCATATAGTGAGTGTGGTTTACACCAAATACGCATCATATCATAGGGTGAGTGTGGTTTACACAAAATACGCATCATATCATAAAGTGAGTTTGGTTTACACCAAATACGCATCATATCATAGAGTGAGTGTGGTTTACACCAAATACGCATCATATCATAGAGTGAGTGTGGTTTACACCAAATACGCATTATATCATAGAGTGAGTTTGGTTTACACCAAATACGCATCATATCATATAGTGAGTGTGGTTTACACTAAATACGCATCATATCATAGAGTGAGTGTGGTTTACACCAAATACGCATCATATCATAGAGTGAGTTTGGTTTACACCAAATACGCATCATATCATAGAGTGAGTGTGATTTACACTAAATACGCATCATATCATAGAGTGAGTTTGGTTTACACCAAATACGCATCATATCATAGAGTGAGTGTGATTTACACTAAATACGCATCATATCATAGAGTGAGTGTGGTTTACACCAAATACGCATCATATCATAGAGTGAGTGTGGTTTACACCAAATACGCATCATATCATAGAGTGAGTTTGGTTTACACCAAATACACATCATATCATAGAGTGAGTGTGGTTTACACCAAATACGCATCATATCATAGAGTGAGTTTGGTTTACACCAAATACGCATCATATCATAGAGTGAGTTTGGTTTACACCAAATACGCATCATATCATAGAGTGAGTTTGGTTTACACCAAATACGCATCATATCATAGAGTGAGTTTGGTTTACACCAAATACGCATCATATCATAGAGTGAGTTTGGTTTACACCAAATACACATCATATCATAGAGTGAGTGTGGTTTACACCAAATACGCATCATATCATACAGGGAGTGTGGTTTACACCAAATACGCATCATATCATAGAGTGAGTGTGGTTTACACTAAATACGCATCATATCATAGAGTGAGTGTGGTTTACACTAAATACGCATCATATCATAGAGTGAGTGTGGTTTACACCAAATACGCATCATATCATACAGGGAGTGTGGTTTACATCAAATACGCATCATATCATAGAGTGAGTGTGGTTTACACCAAATATGCATCATATCATAGAGTGTGTGTGGTTCACACCAAATACGCATCATATCATAGAGTGAGTTTGGTTTACACCAAATACGCATCATATCATAGAGTGAGTGTGGTTTACACCAAATACGCATCATATCATAGAGTGTGTGTGGTTTACACCAAATACGCATCATATCATAGAGTGAGTGTGGTTTACACTAAATACTCATCATATCATACAGGGAGTGTGGTTTACACCAAATACGCATCACATCATACAGTGAGTTTGGTTTACACCAAATACGCATCATATCATACAGGGAGTGTGGTTTACACCAAATACGCATCATATCATAGAGTGAGTGTGGTTTACATCAAATACGCATCATATCATAGAGTGAGTGTGGTTTACATCAAATATGCATCATATCATAGAGTGAGTGTGGTTTACACCAAATACGCATCATATCATAGAGTGAGTTTGGTTTTCACCAAATACGCATCATATCATAGAGTGAATGTGGTTTACACCAAATACGCATCATATCATAGAGTGAGTTTGGTTTACACCAAATACGCATCATATCATAGAGTGAGTGTGGTTTACACCAAATACACATCATATCATAGAGTGAGTGTGGTTTACACCAAATACGCACCATATCATACAGGGAGTGTGGTTTACACCAAATACGCATCATATCATAGAGTGAGTGTGATTTACACTAAATACGCATCATATCATAGAGTGAGTTTGGTTTACACCAAATACGCATCATATCATAGAGTGAGTGTGGTTTACACCAAATACGCATCATATCATAGAGTGAGTGTGGTTTACACCAAATACGCATCATATCATAGAGTGAGTGTGGTTTACACCAAATACGCATCATATCATAGAGTGAGTGTGGTTTACACTAAATACGCATCATATCATAGAGTGAGTTTGGTTTACACCAAATACGCATCATATCATAGAGTGAGTGTGATTTACACCAAATACGCATCATATCATAGAGTGAGTGTGGTTTACACCAAATACGCATCATATCATACAGGGAGTGTGGTTTACACCAAATACGCATCATATCATAGAGTGAGTTTGGTTTACACCAAATACACATCATATCATATAGTGAGTGTGGTTTACACCAAATACGCATCATATCATAGAGTGAGTTTGGTTTACACCAAATACACATCATATCATATAGTGAGTGTGGTTTACACCAAATACACATTATATCATAGAGTGTGTGTGGTTCACACCAAATACGCATCATATCATAGAGTGTGTTTGGTTTACACCAAATACACATTATGTCATAGAGTGAGTGTGGTTTACACCAAATACACATTATATCATAGAGTGAGTTTGGTTTACACCAAATACGCATCATATCATAGAGTGAGTTTGGTTTACACCAAATACACATTATATCATAGAGTGAGTGTGGTTTACACCAAATACACATTATATCATAGAGTGAGTGTGGTTTACACCAAATACACATTATATCATAGAGTGAGTTTGGTTTACACCAAATACGCATCATATCATATAGTGAGTGTGGTTTACACTAAATACGCATCATATCATAGAGTGAGTTTGGTTTACACCAAATACGCATCATATCATAGAGTGAGTGTGGTTTACACTAAATACGCATCATATCATAGAGTGAGTGTGGTTTACACCAAATACGCATCATATCATAGAGTGAGTGTGGTTTACACTAAATACGCATCATATCATACAGGGAGTGTGGTTTACACCAAATACGCATCATATCATAGAGTGAGTGTGGTTTACACTAAATACGCATCATATCATAGAGTGAGTGTGGTTTACACCAAATACGCATCATGTCATAGAGTGAGTGTGGTTTACACCAAATACGCATCACATCATAGAGTGAGTGTGGTTTACACCAAATACGCATCATATCATAGAGTGAGTGTGGTTTATACCAAATACACATTATATCATAGAGTGAGTGTGATTTACACTAAATACGCATCATATCATAGAGTGAGTGTGATTTACATCAAATACGCATCATATCATAGAGTGAGTGTGGTTTACACCAAATACACATCATATCATAGAGTGAGTGTGGTTTACACCAAATACGCATCATATCATAGAGTGAGTGTGGTTTACACCAAATACGCATCATATCATAGAGTGAGTGTGGTTTACACCAAATACGCATCATATCATATAGTGAGTGTGGTTTACACTAAATACGCATCATATCATAGAGTGAGTTTGGTTTACACCAAATACGCATCATATCATAGAGTGAGTGTGGTTTACACTAAATACGCATCATATCATAGAGTGAGTGTGGTTTACACCAAATACGCATCATATCATAGAGTGAGTGTGGTTTACACTAAATACGCATCATATCATACAGGGAGTGTGGTTTACACCAAATACGCATCATATCATAGAGTGAGTGTGGTTTACACTAAATACGCATCATATCATAGAGTGAGTGTGGTTTACACCAAATACGCATCATGTCATAGAGTGAGTGTGGTTTACACCAAATACGCATCACATCATAGAGTGAGTGTGGTTTACACCAAATACGCATCATATCATAGAGTGAGTGTGGTTTATACCAAATACACATTATATCATAGAGTGAGTGTGATTTACACTAAATACGCATCATATCATAGAGTGAGTGTGATTTACATCAAATACGCATCATATCATAGAGTGAGTGTGGTTTACACCAAATACACATCATATCATAGAGTGAGTGTGGTTTACACCAAATACGCCAATCAGGGAGGCGACATTCAGTCTGTGGGTTAGTTAGTACACATAAAGTAGTGCCATATGTTTAGGAGAGGTTAGAAAATATGGCGCTAAACATCTAGACTCTCTCTGCAAACCCTAAAAATAGTATACGCATAACACCGTAAACCCAGTTAAAAAAAGTCGTTATACTTCATGTTAATAACAATATTGGGTAGGAGAAGTAAGCGTGGAAACCGTGCTGGCCACATTACAAAACAATGTACACACATATTTGTAGTGGTGTGTAGCGTATTGTTTGATTACAAGTTTACGAGGCGGGTAAAAATAAACATCGAGCCAGAGTGACGTCAGTCGACACACTCGACTTTCCATCAAATAATACTTACACCAAGCTCGATATTATGCACAAAAGCTTATAATTTGGTAGGCATTAGGAAATATAAACACTTCAAACACACGCGTTTATATTTAGTCTGCTAATAGAACTCTGATCGAAAAATTGCGAAGTAAATCGGTATTGTTCACCGTGTATTGTATACAGTTACATTCGTTCTCATCGTAAAACTCATAAACACCGCCTTCCCTTAGATGAGATAAGGTCGAAGGTCGACCAGCCATTCAGTAATGTACAACACATCGATGTACACACATAGACATATAAATTGGCGACTTGTGAACGGTTAGTAAATATATATACGCCTTCCTCGTGAAATGTACGTGACGCTGTGTTATTACATCTTATAACGAAGTTTATTATTTAATTAACTATAACGAATACTGCAGTTTGCACCAACATATTATATTCGTTTTACGATAAATTATATCCTCTTTAAGAAATGTATAAACGTCCTGTATAATATATATATAATAAAGCTATTGTCCGTATACACAATATATAATACAATTCATAGTTAAATAGTGTTAAATATTACTGTTATATCATTATCATTATTACTATTACGCATTTTAGTTGCTACGAGGAGGAGGCAACAACAATGTACATCTCTGTGGTAATTAGTAATTACGATTTCCATAGACTAATAATTGAAAGAGCATATTCATAAATTTGTTCCAAGTATTTTTTCTTGAGAGTGTTACTTTGTTTCAACCATTCCATTCCATTCCATTTTTTGTGGTAACTGATACCATTTAAAACTTATTATAAATATTTTATATTGTCCTTCATATTGATACAACAATACATCAATTATTCTTCTCCAAATTAAATTATTTTGAATGCCTAGACATAAAAATAGTATTTGCTAATTTCTATTATCACTATTTTTGTCTCAGAATTGCCGTATACTATTTGCAAAAAAAACCTGACACCTGTTGAATTTGTTTGTATAACTGAAAATAGAGTGTACTTTTTTACAGCTTAATAACATTGACGTGTAGTTTTCAAGAAGTAAAAAATGAAATTCAATCAAAAAGTTATTATCAGAGCAATTACAGATATTATCTATGATATCATAAGTGGTGGGGGACTGTGCTGATACCACAAGCGATGAGGGACTGCCTTAATACAGATTGAAAAGTGGTCGTCTAATTGGCATATGAAGATTCAATGCATAGTATCACTAGGTATACGTCTTTGAATGACTGGGTGAATGGCAGTCGAATAATCCGACTATAAAACATACACATTTAATTGGCACATGTATATACGAGAAGTAACGGGTATTGTTATAATGTGGGGATTTTAGTAGATTAAACTAAACATATAGAAGCCTTAGAAGCATATTCGTGCGACGCGCTTCGTAACTATGTTTACTCGCTTTGGCTGGATTAATACGGACAATGCTGTGTTTTTTGTTATTAACACCTTCTAGATGAGCGTCTTCAACGTTGTTGATCTGAATTATACTCAACAACAATAGATATACTTTCAATACACCACAGACCGTCGTATAAACACATCCAATCCACACCGATTTGCAAGACACCTACGAAAGACTTGATTTTTGAGATGATTCGAAAATGTCGTAACGCCGGTCATTACTTGTTGTAGCTAGCGTCGACGATCAGTATATAATACTGGACAAAGTCGCGTTTTGAGTATTATCTAAACGAGCTCCAACGTGGTCGTTATAACTCTTGATTTCATTTTATGTATATAGTTGAAGCTTTCACCTGAGCTCTATTCACGCCGTCACTCTTAAAAAAGGCAATTTATGACTTAATATTTCAATAGTGACCGACACTTACCTGGTTTTACTATTCTAATAATCACCGCACTGACGAAACTACATTTCAGGTGCAACGACACCTGGGTTCATTCGTCTCCGTCGTCGATAAACACATTTGTAGTCAAACGGCACCACCACGCACCGCTCTCGTTCGTTGATTCGTTGGGGTTGTTTTGCCCGCTTACAGCAGTACTGCACAAAGTCTCTCCCTTGACCCGCTCACTCAGCATATACAACGTAATTTGTATAATAGTAGTAAGGCATGCGTATAGACAAGGGAGTGGTCTAAAAGGGGGCGGCGAAGTGGTTGTAAATCATCCCTTTGTTACATAGTATCCATTGGTTTCTCGTTTAGACATTGGCGATGAAACCAACATACAAAATCAGTAGTGCGTTTTTCGTATAGACTCGTACACAACTATTACCTTCCCACAGCTTAACTTACGGTAACATCCAAATTCGATCTGAGGTTTACAAAGACAGTGACGTGTCTTAAATTTACCACTCGTGCATAACATAAATGAGAAGTGAGGTAATCGGTGTAGCATGTTGACGAAATTACCAACATTTATGTTCAGTTTTTCAAGTGAAATAGGGAACAACAACGTACTCCAAAATGTAAACAGGTCGCCAATACAATAGACAACATTAACCACAAGTACAGTTTTGGGGCTTTCAAAACCAAATACAGTGTTGCAGTAACCTTTCTCCATTGATTTATGGCATGTTCAAGATTGGAAAAAAAAACCAAGCACATAATTTACATGTTAGAATTCCCATCGGGGTAGATTATTTTAACCCAAGGCCTGATACGTACATGTGTCACAGATACTTACTTGATAAATCATTCCTTAAAGTTAGTAGCCGCGATTGTCTCAAACACTTTTGGTAAACTTGTTCTATTATTCATGTAGAACTTAGTCTGCTCTTAAATTAAGATTTTATTACGCAGTTTCTTCAGTGCACTTAATGGCGGTCGCAATTACTCGAGAATAGTCCACTAACTGAACTATCGACCTTTAACTGACTTTTCAAATGATAAACAATGTGACGATTTTGTGTCAAATAGATGAAATATTGGTACTTAATAAACATTTGTTTTTCAATTGCATATTCATTAATATAATTTTCTTTTCATTTATATTCCTTCAGGAATGGCGTCATGTTTGCGAGCACTTATTGTGTCGCGAGGAACGTGTTGTGATATACGGGTTTTATTATCACGTGGCATGTTTGCCAGAGTACATTATGCAATCTGTGTTATCGTTCATTTCTAGGCGTATACTACTAATTAAAGTATCTACCCCATAACAACATGGCATAACTGCATGAATGTTAAATGACATAAGAAAAGTTGTATTCATGTGGCTCATTTATTTGTTATACGTGAGACGGTGACCGTGCGCGGCCACGAACCAACTGCGAAGGAGCCAATATGATGGTGTGACAAATGGCATATTGTAAATGTAAAACCTTGCCGTTTATTCGGTGTTATTTGCTTACTTTACTTCCTATGTCGACAGCAACTATGAGTTTAGAATTATTTCTCAGTACTTATTCACTGTTACAATGCTGTACCATTACTTTCATCATCCTACTACAGCCAGATCTGAAGGCCTTTGCCGCATTCTGGCCATGCTGTGTGGCGCGTATCGCGTGGACGGGTTTCATGTTCTCTGCACGTAATAAGCTCGGTTATTAAGCATCCTTTTTTGGGGATGCCCGGTGGCCGAGGGGAAGACGTGTAGTGGCGTGAAGCTAGGCGATTAGGTGCCGTACGCGAGCGCCGGTTCGAGTCACGCACGCAGTACGTGTTTACTATAATTAGACATAGTCTTTACCTTGCCGTTTATTCGGTGTTATTTGCTTACTTTACTTCCTATGTCGACAGCAACTATGAGTTTAGGATGCCCGGTGGCCGAGGGGAAGACGTGTAGTGGCGTGAAGCTAGGCGATTAGGTGCCGTACGCGAGCGCCGGTTCGAGTCACGCACGCAGTACGTGTTTACTATAATTAGACATAGTCTTTACCTTGCCGTTTATTCGGTGTTATTTGCTTACTTTACTTCCTATGTCGACAGCAACTATGAGTTTAGGCATATTGTAAATATTCGATAGTAAAATGTGAGCGTTCCATAAACTCTTACTCTACTCTTTTACGGTATAGAAATAGAGTCTTCAACTTGATTATCAAACGTTGCTCTCAGTTCCAAATACACCCAATTTATATTGTTAATTTCTTTTACCGATTTTGATGCTTTAGGAGAAAAAAATAAATTCAGATAATATGACGCAATGTGTAAGAGCCCATCTTAGCAACCACAATTTTAACGAGATACAGCGAGAGCACATCCTACGTGAAAATATAAGGAATAATATATTATTGGCATCATCCCTGTTCATTACATGCGTCAAATGAGGGCGCTCGTCAAAGCAGTTGAAATTTTCGCATTTACCGGGGTTTTCCAGCGATGTGGCTTCAAAACAAGGGCGGTGAGACCCAATTAAAGGTTGTTTTGAATGTTGTTAGTATCAAATTTCTCACCGTTCACCTTGGGTGTAATTAGGAACTAAACACGAACACGTGGTATTGTTATGTTAATTGTCATATTGTTGTTGTTATTCAGTGACCTTATTGCCGGCGTAAGTTTGAGCTAACCATGCCTCTTGTAATTCTTGTATTGTGATGTAAGAGTAGTATGCTTACTCACATGGTCCTTTTATACCCTATAACTGTGCGTATAAAGCTAGCACCAAACGTCCAGTCGATCCTGGACTTGCTTGCAGTGTGTTGCGATCCCAAATAGAAATTCCTGAAAAATTAATATAAATTGCGCAAACAAGGGGTGAAGTTCTATGACCGCGAAATCACAAGAATTGTTGGGGTTTGGCGGTCACAGGACTTTCGCGTTCACCCATCGTTTACGCAATTTATATTTATTTTCAAGAATTTGTCTTCGGAATCGCAACATACTGCAAGCAAGTTTAAGTGGACCTCCTAGAAGTGTTGAAAAGTTAAGAATTCTGCAAACATTGTACGCGGTAGCGAATAACTGTTAATTGTGTTACATTGTTCACGAAGCAGAACATGCGTAGTGACTCTGTAACATTATGGACTTCAAAATAAGTAGGTCGAATGAATTCAAATGGCCATTATCATTTAACGGAATATTCATATGAGGTTTATAGTACAAATACGTTGATTAACGTATGTATCGACGCGTTTGTTACGAGCGGACTTAGTATCTAATAAAGTATAATGCGAGAATATGTTAATTATGATGGCGTATGTATGATGTGTGAAGTCAAAGTGTAGAAATTGAACATAATAATATGATAAACAATGTATTTTATTTTAATACAGAAAGTTATATTTAATTACAAAACTCATCTTATATTCGATCAAGTATTCAAAAACATTTCCAATTCAACACATATACAAAGTCAAACGATGTAAAAACACTAAGACAAAGTATATCAGCTTTCAGATTAGGATAGGAATCAGTATCGAGCGCAAACAAATCACTCACATGTGGTATTTCACATATTGGTAAAGAGAGACTGACAAATCATATAATCACGAATGAAAAGAATGAAATCAGTTGTCATAGCAACAAACCACTATTTTATATATTTACATTGAGCCAGTCACGTATGTACGTACAAACATGTATGCAAAGATTGCATCGATTAAAACGTATATACAAAAAAAGTTGGCTCATCATTGTTTTTGTCTTTCTTACAATTATTGAATCCGAGACAGATATATTCCTTACAAATGCGTAGGTTATATTAACAACACAAACGATTTTGTTCTCATGATTTAATGTCAACTAAATAACAATACAAATGATCAATATGCAAATGGGGCTGCTAGATAATTTCATGATTAGTAATATTTACAAATAGAATTAAAGAATAGATTTAAAGATATATTACAAGTGAATAAAATTTAGTATTGCCTCTCAGTGGTACCATTGGAGGTATGAGAGTTGTCACAAATGTTCACGAATTCATGAAAATATATACTCACTGGGTGCACTAAAATGATTATGTGAAACACGTAAATTATGTAATTCCCGTGCCTGACGGGACCCACAATGGACGGCTTATGTAACATGAACACAATGCAAGCATCTGCTTCCCCGCTGACCGTAAACAGAAGTCCAATGTGCATGTGTGATGGTTTGAACCCCGTGCGACAACATGTCCGAAGGTGTATCGGATAAGTAACTTTCTCGATGACTGAGTTCACGTTTGGCAAAATACAACGTAGTCCCGTCTATGTAAAAATACTTTCATTGCCTTATACGTTGAACCACAATGACACAAGTGTTCCCAATATGCTAAGTAGGATGCTGACACAAACCATGTTACCGGCAGCTGAAAATAATTCGAGAAAATGATGAGAATTTTGATAGTAAATCACTTTTTCTGTATATCAAGCAGAATTCATTTATGATTCACACAATATATCACGCAAAATTCGTGTATTGTTTTACAGAATGCATCATACAAGATATCATTCACAATTCATGTGTGGATTTCAACATGATGGTACCACACATGGTATTACACACAATATAACGCAAAATTCGTGTATTGTTTTACAGAAGGCATCATACAAGATATCATTCACAATTCATGTGTGGATTTACACATGATGGTACTACACATGGTATCACACACAATATCACGCAAAATTCGTTTGTTGATTTACACAAGGCATCATACAAGATATCATTCACAATTCATGTGTGAGTTTACACATGATGGTGTCACACATGGTATCACACAAGATATCACGTAAAATTCGTGTATGCATTTACACAAGGCATCATAGATATCATTCACAATTCATGTGTGGATTTACACATGATGGTATCACACATGGTATCACACAAGATATCACGTAAAATTCGTGTATGAATTTACACAAGGCACCATACAAGATATCATTCACAAGTCTTGTGTCGATTTACATATGATGGTGTCACGCATGGTATCACACAAGGTATCACGTAAAATTCCTGTATGAATTTACACAAGGCATCATACAAGATATCATTCACAATTCATGTGTGCATTTACACATGATGGTGTCACACATGGTATCACACAAGATATCACGTAAAATTCGTGTATGAATTTACACAAGGCATCATACAAGATATCATTCACAATTCATGTATGGATTTACACATGATGGTATCACACATGGTATCACACATGATATCACGTAAAAAATCGTGTATGAATTTACACAAGGCATCATACAAGATATCATTCACAATTCATGTATGGATTTACACATGATGGTATCACACATGGTATCACACATGATATCACGTAAAAAATCGTGTATGAATTTACACAAGGTATCATACAAGATATCATTCACAATTCATGTGTGGATTTACACATGATGGTAACACACATGATATCACACACAATATCACGCAAATTTCGTATGTGGATTTACACAAGGCATCATACAAGATATCATTCACAATTCATGTCTGGATTATCACATGATGGTGTCACACATGGTATCACACAAGATATCACGTAAAATTCGTGTATGCATTTACACAAGGCATCATAGATATCATTCACAATTCATGTGTGGATTTACACATGATGGTATCACACATGGTATCACACAAGATATCACGTAAAATTCGTGTATGAATTTACACAAGGCACCATACAAGATATCATTCACAAGTCTTGTGTCGATTTACATATGATGGTGTCACGCATGGTATCACACAAGGTATCACGTAAAATTCCTGTATGAATTTACACAAGGCATCATACAAGATATCATTCACAATTCATGTGTGCATTTACACATGATGGTGTCACACATGGTATCACACAAGATATCACGTAAAATTCGTGTATGAATTTACACAAGGCATCATACAAGATATCATTCACAATTCATGTGTGCATTTACACATGATGGTGTCACACATGGTATCACACAAGATATCACGTAAAATTCGTGTATGAATTTACACAAGGCATCATACAAGATATCATTCACAATTCATGTATGGATTTACACATGATGGTATCACACATGGTATCACACATGATATCACGTAAAATTCGTGTATGAATTTACACTAGGTATCATACAAGATATCATTCACAATTCATGTGTGGATTTACACATGATGGTATCACACATGGTATCACACATGATATCACGTAAAAAATCGTGTATGAATTTACACAAGGTATCATACAAGATATCATTCACAATTCATGTGTGGATTTACACATGATGGTAACACACATGATATCACACACAATATCACGCAAATTTCGTATGTGGATTTACACAAGGCATCATACAAGATATCATTCACAATTCATGTGTGGATTTACACATGGTGGTATCACACATGGTATCACACAAGATATCACGTAAAATTCGTGTATGGATTTACACAAGGCATTATACAAGATATCATTCACAATTCATGTGTGGATTTACACATGGTGGTATCACACATGGTATCACACAAGCTATCACGTAAAATTCGTGTATGGATATAAATATGGCACCATACAAGATACTATGCAGGATTCACGTTTAGATTCACACATGGTATCATACAAGCCATGCAGAATTCATTCATGGTTTCAAACACACAGAGAACAGAGCACACAGTGAACAAAGCACACAGAGAACAGAACGCACAGTGAACAGAGCACACAGAGAACAGAGCACACACGAGAACAGAGCACACAGTGAACGGAGCACACAGTGAACGGAGCACACAGTGAACAGAGCACACAGTGAACAGCGCACACAGTGAACAGAGCACACAGTGAACAGAAAGCACAGTGAACAGAGCGCACAGTGCACAGAGCACACAGTGAACAGAGCACACAGTGAACAGAGCACACAGTGAACAGAACGCACAGAGAACATAGCACACAGAGAACAGAACACACACGAGAACAGAGCACACAGTGAACAGAGCACACAGTGAACAGAGCACACTTTACATAATTGCAGTGCCATACAATTTCGACATTGTAGTGATCACTCTTCAATCATAAAGTGAAATGACATTGATATCTTACCTGCTCCACATGTGACTGCTGTACACAATGTATTTAATGATGAGTCGAATGGATCAAAGAACCAGTCAGCTCCATCACCCTGTGTTAGTTCCACACAGAAATAACCCAAGTTACCGCATTCTGACTGAGGCGGGAGAGTGACTATTACAGATGTGAATTCGTACGAGGCACCTCCATTTAAATTTTGTCCGACATGGTCTTCCATACTTGCAGCAGTGCTCTCCACTTTAGTTGTTGGGCTTCCTCCAGTTGATGTTTCCGCAAGAAATCCTTTTATTTTCCAGTTGTCATTACCAGTAACCGAACTAGACGATGGCGTAGACGTAATAGTTACATCAAAGGTAACATCCACATTTTCTCCTTGGGTTACCTTACCATTTGTTGGACCAATAACATCGAGTGCGGACAGATCAAAGCTCAGTATAGTTTGTGCTGAAGAAAAGGAGAATATTGAAGTCAAATTAATGCACAACATGTGTGGAAATCAAAACGTTTGTTAAAGCGCGGTGGTCGTCGTGCAGCGCGTGTTCGAATTTCATGTAAATAAACAATGTATTTTTCACGCGTTGTATACGTCGCTATGAGTCTCATATCGAACAGGACGCGGCACGACGACTGCCGCCCTTTAATGTCTTTTTAGCAAATATATGAAATGATGGTTTTAAAATCTACAAGCTAAATGCTACTCACATGAACAAGATGTAAGCTGCACACAGGCTGTTGACGTACTCAGGGAAGTCATTGACCACAGCGGGTTAGCGCCACTATTTTCAGACAAATCAACACAGGCATGGCTGTAGTATAAACTGGTTGCTTGTTGGCAAGTGATCACACTAGAAAAGTCCATAACAGCCTGCACATTAATGAGCTCTGCAGGAGTGCCGTCAGAGAAACCAATAGTGTTATCGGGGATGGATGCTGACACTGTGCTAGATGGTTTTGGGTTGGACCCCATAGAGTCAGTTGCTATATAAGCGTTGATAGTGTAAAGGTCGGTTCCAGTCACTGCATCACCTGAGGTTTCAGTAATCGTTACGTCAAAATTGAATGTATTACTTTCGCCCATCTGAACGGTCAAGTCCCCATTAGCATTATTGGCAACAGACACATCAATAGTAGGGGCAGCTGAAAAAAACAAAACGAAATATTGGTCAGTTGATTTCTACTTGACATGTATCTGCTGTACGGATGCCGAAATATTGGAGACAGCTATCAGTATTAAAGTGGGAGGGTCGTCACTTGCGCAAGCGCGGGAATTGAGTCCCAAGCGATGATAACAACACACGCTAAAAACGCAAAGGCTCATGGGTAGAAGTTTGTTTGTAAACAATGATACGCTATGGCCATCTGACGCATGCGCAGGTGACGACACCCCCGCTTTAAAACGAGCAGGTGAACTATACTTACTGGTACAAACTTCAATAACAGAACACCCCATTTCAGGATCAGTATGATCAAACCAAGACCACTCATTAGAAGCAGGAGTCACATCGGCACATATGTGAGAATAATCCTCGCAGACATTCACTGTCAGATCGAATGTTGCAACTACACCACTGATAACAGACTGGTCGTTTTCAGCTATGGTAACACTTGTACTGGGTACTGTGGCTGCCATCTTCGCAGATGAATTTGCACCGCTGCTGTCAGCTGCTAAATAGATGTTGATACTGAACAGAGCATTGGCAGCGTCTGATAGTTTACCAGTATTTGTACCAGCTGTTCCAATGCTGATGTCCAACGAAACTGTTTCACTCGCCCCCATAGCAATGGAGATTTGGGCGCTATTATGCGCAGATATTATAACGGGCTCGGATGCAGGTGTCAACACAGCTGAAAGAACAGAAGTAGAATTTAGTTCATTTATTATAAAATAAATTATCCCGGAAGGCGCAAGTCGTGCTCGCACATAGTATATTAAGAAGTACATAACAACGACTCACTAAATTGAAGTATAATTCGTATTTCAGTCTCACATGAAGGGGACAAGGGGGATACCTTGTACAGGTTACAGGGAATAAAAAGGCATGTTACGTTTTTTACAGGAAATACAATGAAAGTTCCATTTACAGTAAAAAATAGTTTTTTACACTTTACAGATAAAACACATTCCTAATTACATTTTCATAATATATTTGATAATTTGTGTTTAAGAATCAAAATTTGAAATTGCGTACGAATTGCGACATTTAATGTGGAAAATGCTTTATATACGCTTACAAAAAACAAGATCCTTGTACAGTTTACGGACGAATAAAATAGCTGGTTACATTTTTCACCTTACCCATGTCTACAAATTTACGTTTTTTATTCATTTTAATTAAATTATTACGAAAACAAAAACAATAAATTACAGCTTACGAAAATACCCCTTACCGACCCTCTCACATGGTACGTCAAAAACTACCATTTTATTCAGCTAATTGTATCACTAAACAGTTCTCCTGAAATATATCTATCACATCCCTACTTGGCAGGTAAATGTTTAATTTGAAAAAAAATTCTATGGAATTGTATTCATTTGATGCAATGTGTCTATAACATGAACATGAAATCACATCATGTCATTGCCTTGAAAGATGGTTGTCGAACATAATTGTTGCTGTTCAGCTGAATATAAACTCACTTGTGCATCCCGTAATGGAAGTGCAAGCTTGGTAAGAGACTATTGAATCCGCCCATGTCCATTCCGCACTCGCTGGTGTAATCGCAACACACAGACTCGTCCAAGCACTGCATTCTAGACCCAACAAATCGTCCGGATAGTCTGTGTTGTTGACGTTAATAAGTTCGGTCATTGAACTATTTTTTAAAGTTACAAGATATGTTGGCACAGCGGCAGTCACGTGTGAACGCGATCCTCCATCTTGGATACTGCTCTGAAATAAAAAGAACTCGATATCGAACAAATTATCGCCATTGTCAGTGATGAGGCCCGTCTCTTCGCCAGTATTGATGGTGATGTCTAGGTAGTAGACGGATGTTGTTCCCATGACGATGTCCAAATCCGTACCACTGGTGGCAGCAATCGCGATGGATGTTCCTTCCACTTGGGCTGCAAAGATGACAACAAATCTGATAAGTGACTTTTCAAGATGCAGGTACATGTGTTATGTTTAGTAGTACACAGGTTGTTTTAGTGACAGGCCGCAGACAGGTCACAGCTATCTGTGTCCGAGGGTGGAATGATAATTTATACCGAGCCCCACGCAACCTGATATATTTGTATACATAAATCAAATGTGGAAAATTGTATAACATGGATTTTAAATAAATATGTTAGTGGAGATAAGTTATTTACATAGGTAAGGCAACTTACTTGTACATGCTCCCAGTAATTCGCATGCTTCAACGGACACCACCTTATCATGCCATACCCATGATGCTTCATCTTCTGGACTGATGCTCACACAGATGTCGGTATAATCGTCGCAACTAAGACCGAATAGACCTATGTCAGCTCGTACACTGCTAATCACAGTGTCACTGCCTTCTGTCATGGTGACGGTTTCGCTGATAACATCCGCTCTGACTGGTTTTGACGTGGTGTTCAGCTCGTTGTGCCATAAATATAAATGCATGGAGAACAATACATTGGCGTCACCTTCGATCGCCGCACTGTGTTCTACCACAGGAATCGTAACTTCCAAATCGAATACCTTCCTTTTACCCATGTCAATAGTCAAGTCATCTGATGTTATGGATATGTCTCCATCCGTTATCGAACCTGATTGAAATAGAAACCTGTTAACACTTTCGTCAACATGTTCCTTTCGGCATGCAGTTACTGTTCACAACGTGTGTGTATTCTTGGTCTAATTAAAGCGCGGTGGTCGTCGCGCAGCGCGTGTCCGAATTTCATGTAAATAAACAATGTATTTTACACGCGTTGTATGCGTCGCTGTGAGTCCCATATCGAACAAGACGCGGCGCGATGACTGCCGCCCTTTAAATATAATATAAGCAGTTTTATTCTCTATATCAATAATCAACATAAATTTTGAAGTTATTTACTTTGTGCATGGCATTTACGAACAACTATCTAGCCTATATTTATCCCCGTATACTTACTAGTACAAGTTCCAATTGGTACGCATGACACGTGAGGATCGACTGTATCATTCCACGCCCACTGGACACCAACAGGACCCATGTCTATGCAGATATAGCTATAGTCAGCACAACTGCGACCTGTGAGATCGTAATCTGACAACGTGGCGGTAATACCCGTGGTGTTGGCCACGGTGTCGATGGTAACATTGTATTCTGATACTATGGCGTCTCCCTTGTTTAAATCGGTGGTCCCTATATCATCTGAGGCGACATAGATTTGTATGTCAAACAGCTCGTCCGCGGAATCCATGATTTCACCTGTTTCAGATCCAGTAAGGATAGTTATGTCCAATATGAACTCCTCGTCAGTAATTCCCATGATAATATCTAGATCACTGGCAGCATTTGGTTCCACTGTGATTGTATCATCGGTGACTTGTACTGTGGATGAAACGCAATATTATTATGTTTAACACTTGTTATAAATGATAGTAATTGCAATTTTTATTGATATTGTGTCCATGCATCAGGATATTGATGTACAATAATACAAGTACAATAAAGCTGCAACACAAATGTATGAATCGTAATATGAGGAAATGTAATACATTAAAAAAATCCAACGCCATTTTTTTGCCATCTTTATTATGAGGCAGCTGCTACTATACTGATTTGACACACACCAGCACTTTTAAAGCGAGAGGGTTGTCACCTGCGCACGCGCGGAAATTGAGTCCCAAGCGACGTTAACTTGACAAAACACGCTAAAAATGCAAAGGCTCATGGGTAGACGCTTGTTTGTAAACAATTAAACGCCTGGCGCATGCGCAGGTGACGACTCACCCGCTTTAAAGATAGAGCGGATGTTGAAAAATCATTTACACGTGGCTCTCATGGTGTTAGTACTTATACTCACTTGTACAGTCGTCGAATTCGTAACATGCCACTTTAACCATTTCATCGCTCCATTGCCATGACTCGTACGGAGCCGTGCTTTTAGGTTCAACATCTACACATACATGAGTAAAGACGGCACACGAAAACCCATCTGTGTTTACGTCGGCCTGTATGCTAGCCAAAGTAGTAGCGCCTACACCTGTAGATAGTACCACCTCGCTAGAAGAAATTCCTGTGGCGTCCATCTTAGGGGATGCATTGCTTCCGACATCGTCTCCAGATAAATACACTTTGATATTGAACATATTGTTGCCATTATTATCGACCAAAGCGCTGTCATCGATTACATCTATGGCTATATCCAAGTCGAACGCTATGACTTCGCCCAATTCAACTTCTAAACTTCCACCTCCATTGTTAGCTAACGTAACATCCGCTGTGATATTACCTGTAATTAACCGAAAAAAAAACACACTTAAAAATAATAACATGTTGAGGAGAAACAGATCTTTAAGCGACAACATTAATGAACATCACTAAAGACTAGATCAGCAATAAACGAATTTATTGTTTATTGATTGCATAACATTTGAAACAACATACCAATACAGGTTGATATTGCAACACACGACACAATGGCATCAGTACTGGCGTTAGCCCATGTCCAAACGTCCTCGATTTTAGACGTGATATTTGCACAAATATAAGAATAGTCATCGCAATTCAAGTCTGTGGTGTCCATATCTTCAGCAACCACATTGATGACGACTGGATTTCCCTCACTTCCAACATCTGGTTCTATCGTTACATCCTGTGAGCTCACTACACCGTCGACTTTATCAGTTGGATCAGAACCATCGTTAGCGCTGGCCAAGTAGACGACGACGGTGAACATATCAAATACATCGTCTGTTATTTCAGCAGAATGGTGACCTGTTGTTAGTGTGATATCAAGATTGAAAGACTCGGTGGTGATTCCCATAACAATGTCCAGGTCACCACTTGGATTGCTGGTGACAATCGGTACAGGATCTGCCTCAATTTCACCTGTATAGAAGAAATTATATTTCATTGAAAAACAAATTGTACATTTTTTATTTCTTTGAAATCCCGGTACGAATTTATTCTGGACAGATTTCATGTACAATTTTATAAATCACTTCATTGATTACTTTAGCTACCAAACTCTCGTTTCTTTGATGAGTTTGCTCGTATATCTACATAACGGATCGCAATTGTTAACTTGTTTTCGCTTTATAATGTTACAATAAAACTAGAGTCGTGAAGTTGCAGTGAAAGGTATAAAACTGGTAATGTCATCGTGAGTTCTAATTAAAGCGAGAGGGTCGTCACCTGTGCACACGCGGGAATTGAGTCCCAAGCAACGACAACAACACACGCTAAAACGCAAAGGCTTGTTTGTAAAGAATGACACGCTATGGCCATCTGACGCATGCGCAGGTGACTACTCTCCCGCTTTAATATTATTGAGTTAGTTCAATATCATTTAACCAGCAAATCATTTATTTCGAATAAGTTGGTAGTCGCAGTTGCTATGCCATTTGAAGGTTTGCACGCGCATTCATTATTAAATATTTGAATTTGAAAGAAAGCTGATGATCGGTATTTACAAATTGTTATAAATATGTTATTAATCTAAGGCACAGCTTTCTGCCATTCATTGTTAAAAAGTTTTTTTTTTATTTTCCACGTTGGTGGCGTAATATAGTGATGTTTTATGTAAAAAGAAGAAACATAATCGCATTACCGATTCGTTTTTGAAAGAAACTCTGAACCAGGAACAGATCTTTTTGCCTTAATAGATAAGACCATACTTACTAGTGCATGTGAGTGCAGAACAGGCTATCTTCGGATCCGTTCCTGACCCCCACTGCCAGGGGGCACCGACGTCAGGGTTTATTGACACGCACACGTGTGTATGCACTTCACAGTTCAGTCCACTCAGGTCGGGTAATGTTGCAGTAAAGTCTATTATAAACTCAGTCGACGGCGTAACTGCGGTAGTGGGTGTATCAAGAGTTGCGTTCACGGTATGTGTGGCGTTATCTCCATTTACGGACGTAGCGATAAACACTTCAACAGCAAACGCAGCGAGCGGCAGATCGGCGGTTTCAGTGTTGTCTGTCGGAGTTGTAGAAATCTCAAGATCGAAAGTTTTTGATGTTCCATATATTATGTCAATATCAGCGCCACTGGGCTCAGTCAAAGTCGGCACCCCACTATCATCTTCTGTAATGATGCCTAAGCAAAACATTGAGAAAATTGAGACATTGTGAACACAGTTGAAAATAAATAAAAATTCCAATATTTTGTTTTTAGTACTTATTTAAATGTACATAAGATTTTCCATACGTTAGTTTCACTCGACTGTCATGTCAATACTAGTATTACAAAATCACGATACCACCATTTGTACCCATTGTCTCTCAAAACATTGTCTCACTCAGAATTCAAATTAGGCCAAATTAGAAATTGAAACGCTCATAGCACAGAATTCATTTACATGTATCGATATACTATCATATAGAAATAATATAAATCATATACACTACTTTCATAAAACTGCTCTATATTTATTCGATAGCACGTTTGTTAACATGTTGATACTGTACGCTGGTAAATTTGATAACATGGAGTTTATTTGAGAATGTGATGGTACACGTATTATACACTATAAAATCTACCTTCCCATCTATATAACGTATAACAGTCTGAGTGGGGGGGGGGTCCGAAAGGAGTATACCATAATATATATAGGTGTATGAATGTTTCGGGATATATTGATTAGTTTTCATCATATTCGCATAATAATGTGTGACAAGACGACGCTATACTTGAACAGTTGCTTTTATACTAATTCGTGACTTGGAGTAATAATGTATTACGCTGTTACATCAGTCATGCACATATTACGTTGCCACAACTGTCACGCACATATTACGTTGCCACAACAGTCATGCACATATTATGTTGTCAGAAGTCATGTACATATTATGTTGCTACATCAGTGATGCACATATTATGTTGTTACATCAGTCATGCACATATTATGTTGCTACACCAGTCATGCACATATTATGTTGTTACATCAGTCATGCACATATTATGTTGTTACAGGTCATGCACATATTATGTTGTCACAAGTCATGCACATATTATGTTGTCACAACAGTCATGCGCATATTACGTTGTCGCAAGTCATGCACATATATTGTCACAACAGTCATATGCATATTATATTGTTACATCAGTCATGCACATATTATGTTGTTACATCAGTCATGCACATATTATGTTGTTACAACAGTCATGCACATATTATGTTGCTACATCAGTCATGCACACATTATTTTGTTACATCAGTCATGCACACATTATGTTGTCACAAGTCATGCACATACTATGTTTTACATCAGTCATGAACACATTATGTTGTCACAAGTCATGCACATATTATGTTGTCACAACAGTAATGCACATATTATGTTGTCACAACAGTCATGCACATATATTGTTACATCAGTCATGCACATATCATGTTGTCACAACTGTCATGAACATATTATTTTGTCATAAGTCATGCACATACTATGTTTTACATCAGTCGTGCACATTCTATGTTGTTATCTCAGTCATGCACATATTATTTTGTCACAGCGATCATGCACACATTATGTTGTTACATCAGTCATGCGCATATTATGTTGTCATAACAGTCAAGCACATATTATGTTGTTGCATCAGTCATACATATATTATGTTGTCATAACAGTCAAGCACATATTATGTTGTTGCATCAGTCATTCACATATTACATTGTTATATCAGTCATGCACATATAATATTGTTACCTCAGTCATTCACATACTAGGTCGTTACATCAGTCATGCACATATTATGTTGTTGCATCAGTCATACAGATATTATGTTTTCACACTTGCCATACACGTATTATGTTTTCAACCTTGCCATGCACATATTATGTTTTCACACTTGCCATACACGTATTATGTTTTCACACTTGCCATACACATATTATGTTTTCACACTTGCCATACACATATTATGTTTTCACACTTGCCATACACGTATTATGTTTTCACACTTGCCATACACGTATTATGTTTTCACACTTGCCATACACGTATTATGTTTTCACACTTGCCATACACGTATTATGTTTTCACACTTGCCATACACGTATTATGTTTTCACACTTGCCATACACGTATTATGTTTTCACACTTGCCATACACGTATTATGTTTTCACACTTGCCATACACGTATTATGTTTTCACACTTGCCATACACGTATTATGTTTTCACACTTGCCATACACGTATTATGTTTTCACACTTGCCATACACGTATTATGTTTTCACACTTGCCATACACGTATTATGTTTTCACACTTGCCATACACGTATTATGTTTTCACACTTGCCATACACGTATTATGTTTTCACACTTGCCATACACGTATTATGTTTTCACACTTACCATACACGTATTATGTTTTCACACTTGCCATACACGTATTATGTTTTCACACTTGCCATACACGTATTATGTTTTCACACTTACCATACACGTATTATGTTTTCAACCTTGCCATACACGTATTATGTTTTCACACTTGCCATACACGTATTATGTTTTCACACTTGCCATACACGTATTATGTTTTCACACTTACCATACACGTATTATGTTTTCACACTTGCCATACACGTATTATGTTTTCACACTTGCCATACACGTATTATGTTTTCACACTTGCCATACACATATTATGTTTTCACACTTGCCATACACATATTATGTTTTCACACTTGCCATACACGTATTATGTTTTCACACTTGCCATACACGTATACTGCTGAAACGAATTCAAATGCATATTCATGACAGCCAACACAAACATGATTGCTATGAAGATTTGCATGAAAAGTACTTACTTTTGCACGAGTCTAGCTCTATACAGTAGGTATCAGGGACGACGGTGTCTGTCACTCTTTCTCCGACACTGTCAACGTATATACAGATCAATTCATAGGGATTTCCGGGTGTGGCAGTGGTGTCATAACATCCTGGGGTACCCGTGAAATCAAGAATAACGTCAACACTAGTGAACGTGTTGACTATTTCAGTTTCGCCGTGACCTTTCGGTGAGGCTTGGATCACCTGAACATTTTGTTCGTCGGATAGTGTTATGTTATAATCAGGTGTCTTTTTTGTATCATCTATCAAACTGTTGCTTCCTCCCGATGCCAAGAAAGCCACCATCGCCAGATCTGCTCCCGTCTGCAGCCCATCCCCTTGCGCAACAATGTCAATGTCAAACGTGAGTGTGTTCGGTTCACCGAAGACAATATCGATAGTTTCTTCTGTGGCAAAATCGAGTTGTAGTCTTATTTTCGTCACTGTGAAAAGAAACGTTGACTATTTGACTACATTTTTAAACAGGTTAAGATCACTTAAATGTACGTACATTCACGTAAAGATTAAGATCATGTAAAGAAACAATGCTTGTTATACACGATGTGTACGTAGCATGGATGCCATGCTGGACATGGCGCGCCTCGACGAGTCCCGCCCTTATCTAGATCTACAGAGTGCGAGTACAGACAGATGGGTTTGTTCTGCTTTTTGTAGTGGACACTGTTGTACTACATCATTGCGAAACGAGATGACGAAAGATCGATGTGACTTGTATTTCCTCAGCGCCGACTCTTCGGTAAATGTCGCAGTCCGGGCACAGTTTACATAAACAAATAGTAACCCTGTTCTCAGTCGTGTTTTCTTAGTTAAACAGTCAAATTATTGTTGTTTCTCCTGGCTCGCCCGCTAAATAGTGGGACACCATCACTAGCTTTCAAACCATGTTTGTTTGCTTACTGCGCCCCTAAGTTTCATCCGGCTTCATCAAATCACCGTCCGGAGTGTTTGAAAAACAAAACTATTACACAGACTGGACTGTTGCCAATAATATCTACCTTGATTGTTCAAAACACTTATGAGATGGAGTAACGATACGACTACGTACATGTACCCCGAGTACGCACCTCTACGTACTTGTGCACAGACAGTCGAAATGATTTTGAAAAACAATAATATTTGACGGATTATTTAATAAACTAGTTTATTTCTTAGGTTGTCATATGAGATTTTATAAAAACGAATTTCCAGAAAGTAATGTTAAATTACGCAGATTTCGGGGCCAGTGACTGTTTTCTGCTTTTTAGTGGCAACAAATCTACTGGTATAGCCACAAAATAATAACAATATTGAACCCCAACCCTCGCAAACCCCGATAATGGATTGTGGGGGGTCGTTCATTATTGTTTAAATATAATTTGCATATACTTAATAATATAACCCAATAATAATAATAATAGTAATAATAATAGTAATAATAGTAATAATACTAATAATAATATTAATAATAGTAATAATAATAATAATAATAATAATAATAATAATAATAATAATAATAATAATAATAATAATAATAATAATAATAATAATAATAATAATTACTTACGACATTCGACCTGACTCGTCAAAAAGGTGACAAACATAAAGACCTCCCATAGCAACTGTTGACAGGTCTTCATTTCAAAAGCTATAGGAATAAGGAAAAAAAACATTAGAGGAATTGAACCAATCGAAAACCTAATCTAAGTCTAAAACTAATACTAACGGTACAGAAAAATTATTTTTCGACTTACAGAGATTTTCCGTTTCTACAGGACTTTCTTTACCTGTCATTTCATTGGACACAAAGTTCGGTTTAGACAGTTTTTGTTATAGTAAAGTTGATGAACAGACATGTTACAGTTAGATGAACGAACTACACTGTTTTTATTTTGATTTATGACTTTCCAATTTAAATTCATACATATTTGTTCTGGCCAGTTTTTTTGTTTATCAAATTTCCCAAATTTTGAACTCAAGTTTTGTTCGTTGTGAAAGTATGGTCTGAAATGACGCCAGCACGTGTTATGCTCTATACAGCGATGACATACACAAGATAGATTGATGTTATTCACACCGCCGCCAATGTCCAAATTCTAATGGTGAAAAAACTAGAACAAATACTACACTTGGTGGCGCTGTTTGAAATGTCTCCACAAGCCAAATTAGACAAAAATTTAATTCTTTACTAACTAAAGTTTAAATATATTCCTAACTAGTGCGTCTTTAAACGCTTTATTTTAAATCGTAAACCTTCAGTCTGGGAATGAACACATCGTGATTTGAATCAGTAATTGAATATGACCAATTTTATTTCATGCAATATTGCCATAGAAACGGGAATGAGTATCATTAATTATAATAGTTTTTCATAGTACGAAAATATGTCATTCTGAATTTAACAATGGATTACCATGGTTACGGGGCGAGTACAATTGTAGAATAATTCCATATTGCGCCTTTTATAGTGGAATACATCACACAATTCACCACGTTTGTCGTACGCCCACGGAGGAGGAATCGCACGTCGAGAAGACAAATTAGAGTGATTTAAGCACAGTAAGTTACAGTGTTATCATTCGATGATGCGACGAAACTAAATCAAATGCAAATTCAATAATCGAGCACCTATACATACTTTTGTTAAATTGATAAATATTTATATGTGATTAAATACTAGTAATAGTTTCAAATCAGTATTTGGAATTATGCATATATAGAGAGAGTAGCTCAGATATTAGAGAACGTTATCCATGCACGTTCATGCATCTCTGTGAAACATGCCAGCTTTAAAAGTAGAATGTCTACTCCATTCCGTAAACCATCATGTCTGGCATGTATATTTCAGTCTGAGAACAATAGGTTTCAAAATAACTAAACGAAAATGGGTTGGAAGGTTTGGATGTGTATTAGTGATAGAGATACAGAATCGTGCAGATTTTAACGACATGTGAATATTATTAAAATACACTTTCCATGGAAACGATTTTAGTGACCTATTTTTCAATGTGTTTTTTTGCATAATTAGTTGACACTAAGTATAAGTGACAGTGAAAAGGTTAATGTCAAAGCATTTCCATATAATAATAAACATTTCCGAAGGTTTTTGATAAAACTGGAATTTGACAGACGTATATGCAATATATATTAAACGAATAGCGTACGTAGCACGAAACTTTGGGCCTCCTAACGCCGAGCCACGTCACGTCTCCATGACAACTATCCGCCCATACATTGATTCAGTCGACTACGCTTGAATTGGAAACGAAAATTAAAATCGATACATGCTTTATTTGATTAAAAGGCTGTATTTATGATTTAGTTATAGTTTTATTTTCACAGAATTCAAAATATGAGAAGTTTATATCGTGTTAATCACGCGTTTTCACATGGTTCTATAAAATATGAGAATTACCATTACGTCATAGACGTTTAAATCACCTCGGAGTGTGGGTCTCATGAAAAATACACATTACGTCCATTTCTGTTCACAGCGACGCCTACATAGTCAATATCAGTATATTATCAAAAAAGGCATAAAACAAGAACACACGCCACTCCCATTAAAATGAGATAATCACGATATTATGGCCACATGCCGAAAAGTAATATTGGCATAAATGCAACAACAGACGGGTATGATGCAATAAATCGATATATAACATGTCTGATGCAGTAAATAATAATGGCGATGGACAAATATCGTTCGAAATAATGCGTCGCATCGGTAGAGGTCTATACCGCGTTCATTTCAATCTCCAGCCATGTCATGTCGCACTTAAAATAACGTGAATCCGTGAAGGTTGTGTTTATATACATATCAATTCAAAGCCTGTAACGGACTAGGTTGGATCAAGTCGTACATTTACATGTCGTAAATTCCGCAGTAATGTTCCCGTCGTGTTCTAGGGTTGCATCGTAGCAATATAGTTTGAGACGAATTTGGCATAAAAAGAAAGTATCGCGTTGTGCAAGAATCAGAGCACCATAACAGTATCCGTAGAAACAATTTATTGCCTAATTTATGAAAAAAAAATAATTCGGTTAATCGTTGTGAAAATACAGTATATGTGCCGAGCAACGGTTCGACCTTTGTTAAAGCAGTTGACCCCATGAGCACACATGTTGTTCAGCCATTAAAAAAAATCGCCAATAATTACAATTGATATGGAAACCTATAGTAGCAACACATGCCAAAAAAAACAAAAAAACAATAGAACAAAACAATGTGAACATCAGTGGTGATCTATCAGTAGCAACGAAATATAATCATACAACGATATATATAATCTAGATTTTTCGTATATAAAATTTGTGACAATATTTTAAATTTTACTAAAGGTGACATTGTATCGCGGAGGGTTCTCGATTTGAAATCACAAATAAAAACACATAGATGGATCAGTTTGACGACGCAATGATTGAGAGCTACAATGACAAATTAACAACCATAATCTAATGAAGTATGTTACTGTATTAAAGTGTTCACAAATCCATCTACCAATTTCATGACATGGCAATTTATTTTAAATCACACGTCATGAAAACAATGAGGAGAGAAGGCGTTACAGGAGACACAACACAATGAGACGCATTAGATCAAATGGAACGGTGGCTCAATATATTGATCGTACCGGAAAGCACAAGAATCGATAACTGATCATCATCGTCATGGCTTTCCTATCCTCAAGATGGAGAAAAGATGGTGATGATGAATCCATTCACCGTTTCCAGTTAATCGTAGCTGAGCAAACAGCTAAACATATGGCATGGATTGTGCTGTTTGTAATGATTCACACCTCGCCATTTTATCTTTCCTTTTCTAATTTTCACATTGAGCAGACACACGAGTTGGATAGTTTACACTTGGTTTTCACTTACTTAATTTGTAAATAAATTGTATGTGTTTACTCACCCTTCTCCACTGATTACGCGTTTTTTCCGACCGCTGTTTAAGTATGTCCTTTCAAATCCACTAACGGTTGTCGGTAATTTTCGTCTGGGTGCTCACTAACGAGGTGGGTTCTTTTTTCCTCTTTCTAGCCTAGTCTCGCGATTTGAAATCCAGAATAAAAAGTAAAACACAAAACCAATCAATACACCAATGTTTATCGCGGTTACCAAGATACCCGTCTAAACCTCACTGCTGTCCATCATCTATTTGTTGTTGCTAGGAGATGAAACTGTAAACACGTTCATCCTCATTGCTGAGTGGCCACTGGGGAAGGATTGTAATATGCGATGCTAATGGAATGTGAATTAGCATAATCGAAATCGAAAAAGGAATTTATTTTATTTGGTGTCATATCCTATTCCTACTATTTTCTAAATGAAAATACCCACAAATATATTAGTATGTCATACACTTTGAGGGGAGCTTTGACAATCTACATTAACATCAGTGTATGCACACAGTGTGCAAGTCACAACGATTTTTGCATGTGACCTGTAACAACAATTCCTAATCTGAATAATAAGTAATCCGACGAGCAACATGCCGTGTGGAGGTTTTCATGAGCGATGAATTTGGATTAAACATAATATAAGTGATACATGTAATGCAATGAATATCGCAGAGACATTTTGAATAATTTCACGAACCAGTTAATTTAATACTGACCAAATAAAAATTGTTAATTGCCAAATTAATAAAAAATCGATAATTATCCCCAACTAGTCTTGATCACGTGGATGTTGACGTTGACGTGGTGAACACTGTTGTTGAGCACCTTTTTTGTTATTGACACATTTGAACCGCTGATACATACTCATGACCATCAGCGTCGTATTCGTCAAAACCTTTCCGATCAGGCAAAAGTGGAAAACCTACTAAATAAATGTACCGTAAGTCAGAACGGCTGCTTTTGCAACTGTTTATACTTGTCCAGGTTCCATTTTTCTATCACAGTTGTTTAAATATGGGTGAAAAGTATAATCATATTTATATTCCAAATATCACATTTCAAGTTAATAAATCCAAATTACATGTATCGTATTTGTAAATATATGCGCAATTAGATGACATCGAGGGAACAACCTTGAGGCCTAAATACATAAGTAAAGTGGGTACCTCAGTATAATATATAATCCCGGGTATTTAGTAAGGCAAGTACCATAAAAACAGTCGAATTGTAACGATTTGGATGTATATATGTGCGTAATTTAACAGATGATTATAGCATACCGCCACTTCGTTTTGAATAACTCGCAATTACATCGTCGCCTGAATCTCAATACGTTTTGGTGTATGCTAATTTGCTTACCGAAATTTGGTAGTCTAAACTCGTTTAGACCACATCGCTGACATCCATTATCTCTGGTCTTTGGTCACGTGTTGTTTGGTGTGAGTCATCTGGTAATTACTCTACGCTTAATTTGCTGCACCATGTGGTTTGAATATGTTATTGCCATGGAGATTGTAACAGGCGCGTACAATGAATTATAAAGACAGAACAAAATATAAAACGTAATAATATGTTCAAAAAATAGGTAAAAAAAGTAATTGGAGTAAAAAATATGAAGATTCAGTAAAACACAATCCTATATAATAAGAACTATTAATAGATATCGAAATATATCGTATTAATGCCATGTTTTTTTTTATTTCGCTCGAATACCATTGGAATTCGAAATCGTGTTAGCGATGTCGCTAACAAACCCACGGTTTCAAGGGATTATGCCCGACGGCTTACCTAGAAATACCTGATTAGGGGCCATTCCAAGGTGACGAGCGAGACAGCTTTCTAGAAAACAAAGAGTGGAATTAGTATGCTCATCATGTCGGAGTAAGACGCGTTGCCTCGACCGCGATTTGTCAAAATCTCTATCATCAGTTGCGTTGCCATGGAAACCGCTTCTCTTTGGTGGTTTCCGAACGCCGAGGACAATGTTTGAATACAAATTCCGGTTTGATTTTTTTACGGCTGCATCACGGTCCTTTAAATTAAAATAGGAACGGAGATTGTGGTGACAAAGGCACATGCAAATTATTATGAACATCAACAATGCTTCTTGTGGAATAGCTAATGGGAGTGACAGTGATATTGTCATATACACAAAGGCATGGCATCAATCATTAAAAAAAAGATAACGGTATGTCTTATCTGTATTTTTGCGCTTGAAGTGCATCAAATGTTATTTAAAGACGACTGTTAGGCGCCATTTTGATCTCAGTATATGGAAATGCGTGCGACAACCTGAAATATTCTCCTTTTAATATTCAGCATTTGTGTGTCCTGAATTCGTTTTTTCAGAGAATCTTAATTTTTTATATTTATAAAATGCAAAGTATTAATATTGGCATCATATTTAGGTAAATCCCAACTAAATGACAATTTTTATTTTTTTAACGCAATTTTGGAAGTTGATATATGTTTAGTTGTACTCGTATGTAGTACAATGGACTTAAATACCCATATACGTATACGTATCGACAAAAATATACCACTATAGACTATGTGACATATATTTAATAAAATTAATAAGAAATGGTTAAATTGACGCTGACAGGCAGAATCAGGTGCGTCAATCAGTGTTAAGTGTATACTGATATTATACAAGAAAAGCCGACACCCTGTCTTAGAGTCGGCGTTCTATTTCCGTTCAAAAACGCTATATTTTACCGTCTTAATTGCACTTTATTAGAAATATGAACAAAACTATACAACTTTATTTGAGTGGAAACGCGGTGACTATTATCTACAATTTCATCCGAAGCTTGACTGCATCACGGCTGAATGAAATCATGACACCACCCGCTATGCTTTACATCGCGGGAGCAATACTTCAAGATTTCTTTTTATACGATGTGTTTTCACTGGCATTTGATAACAAATTATGTTGGCGAAAAAAACACAATCCACAAGGTCAAGTCCATGCAAATCTACGAAAAACCTATACATCTAAGCGAAGTTCATATGTAGGTCCTTAAAGGGGAACTAAATAGAGTCTATTTTGGTGTTTGTATTTATCAAGTTATGTATATTGATTATAAATTTGAAAAAAAAAATTAAAAACATTATTATCTTCAGAGTTATGATGATTTAAATATGAGAAACCATAAACCTGCGAAGGACTTCCGTTTGCGCCATCTTGCCATAAAAAAACGCCCTCATGTGGTATAAACAGGTAAGGTAACAAAGCATGATGACGAAATAGTATCTGATTAAATATAAGCAACTTAGGGAGCCATAGCTGGCTGGACTGGTGAATTGACTTCTAGTCTAGGTTGTTTCGACTTTTATGTTAATGTTATTTACAAGCATATCAACATACAAACATTATGGATGTGCGATTGATCGAGACAGGCATTTTGTTTTGTTTTTTGTCTAACTGTCTAATAAATGCTGTTTCCAGTACTGCACTGTGCGGCGTGCAAATTATTCAAAGTATGGATGCTGGAGTATGCAATCTTGAGTTCGTAGGGTGGTGGTGGAAACATTTTCGTCCATGTATTCACGGGACTGCACTGGCAAATCATGGGACAAGCGTCACATGAACACCAAGCAGATTGTTCACAGACTTCCGTGTAATTTGAAATAAAACTTTCATCCGAACAAGGGGCATCGTCAACGATATACTTTCATCACTCACATTGGACTGATCCGAATCTTCACAGTATACCGTACTTCCCTGATCATAAGCCCGGGGGCATGAACACGTAAAGGAAAAGTAAGGGATGAGCTTGTACTCGAGGACCAACTCAGAAAAAATGATTTTGTTTTGGGGTTAAACACTGTAACCATCTTGCAAACAACGAAAAATCATCCAAAAAAAAATATTCGTTCACCACGCCGGGCTCGGGAAAATAATACTTATTTTTGAAAAAAAAATGCGTCATTGATTTGAACGATACTTACAATGAAAAAACAAACATGTTCATAAAAAACACACACATTTTATTACAATACGATTTACATACCGTCTGAATTTACGGTGAAATAATGGGTAGGGTCTGTGAGGAAACAGTGGACGAAGGCATTTATCATTATCTTCGTTTTGGTATGTTTTCGATCGTACGCAAACTCTCGACGCAAAACAACTTTCCACCATGAGGTTTTTCAGCACGATTTGACCTGGAACAACTTCCTTTGACATAACAGGTCATGTCTTTCATTAAACAATCTAAATGATGTGTCGTAATGATGAAATTTTCCGATTATTGACGATGATTTTTTAGCGCAATGCGGAAGTGAATTACCGCAATGTTAAAATGCGATCTGTAGCACTGATTGCAACGAAAAAAAGATGAAAACTGGCGATTCGCAATTTCCGAGATATAAACGACGGTTAATAGTAACCGTGGGTAAACTGAGTGTGGAGGAAGAATTTAAACACCTTTCTCGGTCGCCAACATGTCTCATCGTTCACCCTAGGCCTTTCATGATAGTCTCAAAGTAAACCATGCCCAATAACCAGGTACACGCCTTGACGATCACATTTTTGGCTTTCCGAAGGCTACTACTCAAAGAAATATGGATTACTCCAGAATTGCAACATCGATGTTTATCCTGAGTAAATGACAGAATAGAAACGATGCGAATCACGTTGTGTACATTCCATGTACTCTGAACTTGAAATTAATGCGAGTTTTCTCATAAAATTAAAGCATGAACCAAACTAACATGCCAATCACGATTATTATGAAATGAAACACACCTTTTACACGCATATTTTAAAGAATATCGTCGACGCCCAGTAAAAACACTCTGGGCTTATAATCGTGAATGCTCTCAATTCGATAAATACCAAGTAAAAACATAGGGATGGGCTTCATACTCGGGAGGGGCTTACGATCGGGGAAGTACGGTACTTTAACGCAATTGGGCTTTCACTCTCAGAATACTGTGTTTCAAACGCATAAGGCTCTAACCCAAGTTTTAAAAAGCACATTGTGCATATAAAAGTTGAGTTTATACTAATAGTACACAATGCTTAGCAGCATGAACGGCTATGTACAATGGCGTATACGAATGCGATCAGATACTAAAACGTCATAGCTTTGAAAAGTACCCGGATGTTAAATATGTTCGTTCGTTAATTATTCCCCTCCATGAATGGCCTCCATGGCAAGCACTTCAAATGCCTATCCAAGCTACAGTTATAATTAAAACAAAATTAAACCACTGCAATATTATTTCGAATACAGTTTAGAATATACACAACTATAAATTAAGGCCGCATTTAGGTTCGCTTTAATGAATTAGTTATGGAAGATTTATAATTTATTGTCAAATAATGATTTAACACGGTTTCATATTGAACTTTTTCCCAAAATTATGAAATGTGCGTGCCTAGACAATTATCTTTCAAAAAACGTCCATCGTACTGAAAAACCTTTTTGAATATATCTGTACGCAACAATGTTGAAAAATTGAACATTTTCGCGAATACTTCAACTATTTCGATATAATGACAATTCTTGGTGCGAAGAGTTGAACATTATTTTCATGTTCAACACTTTTTAAAACTAAAATCAAATCAAGATGGTGAATATTTGTTCATCGGCACAATTACAGCGGGCGGGCGCTAAAATAAACTGATAATGCAAACCGCTATCTTCCTATCAGTTTCCTAAGGAGTATTCCGATATCGTTTTGAAGATTATACCGAAATATGTCGCAATATGTAATATTTAAATTAAAAACGCATCTGATTAAGTGTTTCATCACGAGAATTATACTAGTTTGTGGCTATCGAGAAGTGTTGGGTCTTTCCTATGGCATTATTGATGTAGTGGACTGACTATCATGTGAAATATTTGATGGTCCGAATATGCACAAATTATGGAGAAAAAAATGATGATTCTTCTTAATTGTTCACAATAACTGCGGGTTACAGTATTCTGGAACAGATACGAATGTCTGTGACAGATTAGCAAATTAAATTCCTATTAAATGGAAAGCCGAAACTCCTTACACATTCGGTCACGTGACAGTCAGTGAAATGTGCGTTATTACACATTTCTTGTAATTCCCACAAACTCAGACAATCAAGTATTTTACATTATAATTCTAATACCCCTAATAAAACTACAGAAATACTATCAGAGTGCAATGACCTACTAGAACACGAAAATAGCCCGAATGTTAAGTTGATGAAAATAGCAAAAACAATTTACGGTGAAAATGATGAGAACTTCTTCGATATTTTAACTATGTACAAAAGCTACGTGTGTATAAAACGGTGCTATACATCCCTGTGCTCAAATAGACGCTTTAATTCTAGATTTACATGAACATAAATTCCAATTAAAAAGTCGTTAATCGAATGGTGTTTTGTTTACTTATTAAATATAATTTTGTATGCGATGGTTGTTCATGTTACCGTGTTTAGACGACACACGTGTTGTATCCATGGCGACTGGATAAGCGTGAGTGATACAATTGTATAATAACGTGTAATAAATATTCTAATGCTCTCTGGTAGGTAGAGTGATATTAAACAACGCTGTTCATTTTGATGTCAATGTGTCACATTGGCTCGCAGTCATTTTTTGAGCTACAGTTTGTTTTACTCTCAATATTTTTGACCAAACATTGTTGTCATCATTACTAGTAGTACTTTATGTATCTTGGCCACCATATAGAATACGTCATGACACCAGTAAATAAATAAATAAATAAATAAATAAATAAATAAATAAATAAATAAATAAATAAATAAATAAATAAATAAATAAATAAATAAATAAATAAATAAAATTGCAGGAACATGACGACACTATTTCACCGAAATGGCTTAAGCACTTTATTATGTAATAGAAAATAAAAAGACATGTCTATAGCAAGAATTATAATGATTTGGGTAAATATAATCAGCGCTGTGTACATAGTTTCAGAAACGAAAAGTGAAATTAAAAACCTTTTATCTTAATAGAATGTACTACGCATGCGCAAACGCGACTTTCGGTAGTACATCTCATCTAAATAAGAGACGGCGTCAAAAGATCGATGTCGGATACAAAACTTATTTGCTTTAGTTTTGGAGTGGGGTGGGGTGGGGGTGGGTGACCTCAAAAATGTTTCCATCCTACAAAAACGATTTTATTTGTAATGAGGTCAAAAAATCTTGGAATATGTGTAGTTCGTTTTTTTTCTATCCGATCTCGGACAAAAATAACAGAAAATGAAAATAAAAAAACATCCAAGACGAGAAAATGGTTTGGTCCGAGTGTAAATATGTACGTCAAATGCAGATTGTTTTTCTTTGTTAATGGTGCATTTGTAAAGTCTTTTTACACCCACCCGACAACTGGCCATATATACTACTGTCCGATTATCAATTTGTATTTATGGTGAATGTAGTCTGACACCACGATCAATATTTATCAATTAAGTTTCAGTGGGGGTTGGGGGTTAGGAAAACAATAAAGGAATTAAGTTTTTTATCCTACATTGAACTTTTGATGTTGTCCCTAAGATAGTCGTGTATTTATGGGGGGGGGGGCATTATAACCAGATAATTATTTGTACAAAACATCGAGAAGAATAAGTAGCAGTGTTGACATAGTATTAAATATTTTTATTCAAGTTATTCAAATTATCCAATTTTTGAGCCGATAGTCCGATTTGTCTATCTATCCTTGAGGCTATCGTACGATATATTATTTCGAGAATTTGCTTGGTCCACAGATGGCCCTTCGCGAGATGATTATGTGATTTCAATTCACTCATTATGAAGTAACCAAGTTGTACCTGTTTCTGATCTTATGTGTTTAGTTAGCGCCAGACACAACACCATTTCCGTATTTTCAATGGGCACTTGTGAATCTACCGGCGTGTATCCAATGCGTTTTATGTTATTATTTCTATGCTCCATTTATACAGCGACGACCACTGTAGGTAGCGTGAGTGCATTGTCCCTCGCACAGGTATTTTAGATGAAATTTATTTTCCATTTGAACAGCTTTTAACAGATCGCACACAAGTAAATGTCTTCCCCTCGTTAGGTTTTCATTTTTATTAATTTACTGGCGCGGCCATACATAACAAAAAAATGAAAGACCTTGGTTGAAAATTAATAAAGTAATTTGTATGCGATACAATCTTTTTATTACAATCTCTAAAAATAGATTTTGTGATTACCCTCGAGAATTTTGTTATTGTGTGCTTAATGTCAGATGTGAATTGAGTTGAGGCAAAGAATAAGTTGCACAACTGTGATATTTGGAATATACAACTTGTTTCGGTCCTTTATTTGCTATTGGTGTTTATGTCACAGTTAGAAACCCTCACAGAAGGTCAGCTTCCTTTATTTCATGTTTTTGTCATATTACCTCAAACCCTGCATATGGAAGTGTGCATGGAATCATGGGAAGAAACGGTGTGCATTATGATAACTGTCATAAAGGTGATTGACAGGTCATACTTGTTTTCAACTATGGAAGGACAGTAGAATCTACCAAGTGTGCTTTGTGATTTACATAACAAAGGGTGTTTACAACTTTGGGAGGAGAATTGGAATCTACAAGGTGGGCTGTTATTTGAATAACAAAGGATGTTTATGATCTACTGAGTTGCCTACGTGACACAGCTGCTAGAAAGATCACATTTTGATTGGCTCATGTGGAAACCCAGGTGGTGACACTGAATCATGCCTATAAATTGGACAGACTCAGGGCAATTGGGGTCCATCATTTCGACTTGGTATCTGGTGTGTCCTGCTACGATATTGTGTGACGAGTGATACATGCTACAACTATCATTCTATGAGACTTGTATGAACTGCTCTGCGATCTCCTGCTTCCAGCGGTGCCCTCCAGAATACCAGCGTTCCTCTGCAAGCAAGACTCCTGTATTTCTTCGTTGATGTGTTGCAGAAGCCATCGACTGTCGTCTATTATTACATAATGGAACTGTGAGTTATCACCAATGCACACTTCCCTAAGCAATCCCCTATTTTAGTGACTCTATTCATTGTATTAATCTGTGCTTTATTTCTTGTAATTATTTTGAGAGGTATTAAAGCCAGGAGCTTCAAGTCGATATTTTTGTGTATGTATTTTTCATTTCCAGTACTATCGTCTTCTGTGACACGGACTTTATGTACGTTAATATGATACACAAAGACAACCTATATTCAAATACGTTTTGTTACGAAAGTAATTACAATTTTGATGTTAAAATTAAAATTTTGTAACTTAAATTTTTGTTGAGAGAAATTAAAATTTTAATATTATATTATATTAAAGTTATATTGTGATAATTACAATTTTGATGTATAAATTAGTTTTGTCGAGAAATTAAAATGTTGATGTATTAATTAAAGTTTTGTTGAGAGTAATTACAATTTTTAATGGGTAATTTGAAGTTTTGATGAAAGAAATAAAATTTATCTCGTTTGCGGTAAATTAAAGTTTTGTTTTGTGAATTAAAGTTACGTTTCGTAAATTAAATTTCTGTTTCGAGAAATTAATTTTGCTACTATCTGTTTACTTACATGAAGTAGTCTAATTGAAAACGCACTTTAAACTAGACCGAAAGTAGCAAGCACTCTTTCTACTTGGTTGTGTATTGTTTGTGTGCTCAAGTACGCAAGCCCCTATAACGTATAGTGCTTAGATCAGCGTTTTCTATAAAAAATAATATCAGCATCAGTTATGACGTCTGTCGTATTCAGTCCACGCAATGAGGCTCATTGGTTGAGAGTAAGCTAACAGACGTGCGCTATGTATATGCATTGGAACACCGATGCACGTACTCATTTCCCAGTCTGTCTCTCGCGTATAAGGTTACCGTTCTTGTTTGTAAATAGAAATGTATATTGCACTCCAAGGTACATACTACTAGTATTATATACACAAACTGCTCACCGGGCTGCGAGTCACAGAAGCACAGCGACAATAGACTGGATCGAGTCTAACCGTTGCATTGTTACGTATCATAATCCTCATTCGTTCGTTCGTCCCTCGTGATAGGCTTACTTTCTAATTATAGGAAAGTGGCATATTAGGAAACTACACACGAGCTGGGTCGCGGTTATAACATATACGCGCTCAGCACGGTGTAATCGATACGAAGCCGTATATGCACGAAACTGGGTTTTAAGCCATTTTTACGCGAAAGTAGTTCCGTGACAATACGTTTTACGCGAGTTTTGAGAACAACGCTCATTGGTTTACTTGTAAAATCATGAATCGAATGTCCCATGGCCACATGAAATATCATGAATCGAATGTCCCATGGCCACATGAAATATCATGAATCGAATGTCCCATGGCCACATGAAATATCATGAATCGAATGTCCCATGGCCACATGAAATATCATGAATCGAATGTCCCATGGCCACATGAAATATCATGAATCGAATGTCCCATGGCCACATGAAATATCATGAATCGAATGTCCCATGGCCACATGAAATATCATGAATCGAATGTCCCATGGCCACATGAAATATCATGAATCGAATGTCCCATGGCCACATGAAATATCATGAATCGAATGTCCCATGGCCACATGAAATATCATGAATCGAATGTCCCATGGCCACATGAAATATCATGAATCGAATGTCCCATGGCCACATGAAATATCATGAATCGAATGTCCCATGGCCACATGAAATATCATGAATCGAATGTCCCATGGCCACATGAAATATCATGAATCGAATGTCCCATGGCCACATGAAATATCATGAATCGAATGTCCCATGGCCACATGAAATATCATGAATCGAATGTCCCATGGCCACATGAAATATCATGAATCGAATGTCCCATGGCCACATGAAATATCATGAATCGAATGTCCCATGGCCACATGAAATATCATGAATCGAATGTCCCATGGCCACATGAAATATCATGAATCGAATGTCCCATGGCCACATGAAATATCATGAATCGAATGTCCCATGGCCACATGAAATATCATGAATCGAATGTCCCATGGCCACATGAAATATCATGAATCGAATGTCCCATGGCCACATGAAATATCATGAATCGAATGTCCCATGGCCACATGAAATATCATTCTTTTGTGTATTACAGTATTTTGAGAAACTTGGTCTAATGTTTTTGAAAAATCGCTATTTTTAGAACAATTTGATAGAGCACAGTTAAGGGGGAAAAAGTACCCCATCATTCACAAAATGTTCAGCCATGTCATCAGACTCCAGTTGGACATATGGCGTAATATCCCTGTCATAGGAAAAAACGTTATATACTGCCTACTATCCACTAAAAGACAACCATCATTTTCTCGGAAATTAACCCCAACTTTTTAAAGTCAATATCCTTGTATTGCCCGGAAGTACAATTTATTGGAAAATGAATAAATTCTGGGTATTTGCATTCATGAGTAGGCCTCTACCTTAATCGTATTCATGGTAGAATATGACTATATCACGCTTTGTTTCAGGCGTGATATGAAACCAATCCTGCACAAGGCATATATTAGTCTAATTTGCATAACCATTCACTCAGTAAGAAGAATGCTCATAATTAAAATGGCTGTAGCAGTTCCAAATTTAAATCTATTATCGTTTTGTAAAAAAGTTAAATATAGTGCATAATATGGAGATCACGTCATTACTTTTTTCACCATGTTTCTTTTTGATTATTTATGTACAGCCTTGCTAACTCTTGCTAAGCATTCAAAAGAGAGAATGTTTGTATCTATTTTATTTGTTTTAAAATCGTTTTTTGAGTATGTTCCACTATTAACAATGCTGCAAATTTTAACAATCTATAGTCAAGACTGTTTGGATAATAAAAAGCAAAAAAAAAAAAATTCACTCAAGTGCTCACGAACCTACATCTATACTCTAAAGGACACTGGTCTCCGCGTTTGAATTTCGTAAAAACAATGTATTTTACACGCGTCAGGACGACGGCCGTCATATCAGAACAATTACAATGATTTATTAATTTAATGCATATTTTCACTTAATTACAACATTTTTGGTCACGTACTATATTTTATTATGTATTATCGCCACAGTCCAGTGATTATGTCAAAAAAAGCCTTTTCAAACTAGCCTTTTCATCAAATTAAGTGTATGCCCGACTTGAGTCACCATGGTAACTAATTGTTATAACAATCGTGCTTGTCTTGGACTATAAGTAATACATTTGTAACTACATCCAGGAATCATCGAACAGAATTAGGCAACTAACAACAACGGTTTCAGCTTGCATGTAATGTAGCAATTTATATGGAAAAATGTTTATTTTTTCAAATATTCTTGATGACCATTTTCCCACAGTGACGCAGACAATTTTATGACAATGTTGTATATACGATGCGCCGCTAGTGTTCGAAATTCCTTTTAAGCCGCGAGGCAAAAGAGTAAATTTAGTTTCTGAAAATATGATGTTTAATTGTCGAAGACCAAACTCACCAAAGATAAGAGTGCAGACCAATCTGATTAAAATAAGATCCTGGTTGGCCTATTTTTTTAATTTTTACTACTACGGCTTTCACGAACAAAACCATTCTTGCAGCAAAATAATTGTAACGTCAAAAAATAATTAAAATAAATAATAATTAAAGTAATTATATAGAAAAGCCAACCAGGATCTTAGTTTAATCAGATTGGGTGCAGACAAGGTTATCAAGCCGGGAATTCGCCATTTCAAAATCCGCCCTCCCAAAAAGGTTGCGATCACTCCCCTGGTTGACCCTTCTCAAGAACCTATGGTTGAACGCCATATATCTGGTCTGTTATCGTTATCGGGGCAGATGTACATTATTTGAGTAAATAATCCAACCAATCAAATAATATATTGCTTCGAAAGTGGCGAAATTCTTCGTTGAACACGTTATTATTTATAAATGTGCGAGGAATTGAGTTATAATTGGGTTTCAGAGCAAAATCAATCGCAAAATTCAATGAGATGATGTGAACAGTAATCAAGTCCAAAAGCGAATTTTGGTAAATTACAATAGACTGGTCAAAATATGTCAAAATCAAGTTCAACTTCAGGGTCACGTATTTATTCATATTGTACTCTACCACAAACATTGTTTTGTCGGATTCTTCTTTCAAAATACAATATATGGCGTGAATTTCAGTATGATTTGATAAACATAATTTGAACACTTTATCATAATAATAATAATAAGTGAAAATTAATTGAGGTGTTGATTACGAATATGTCGTCAGTTGAAGTGCTTATTTTAACTTTTTACAGATTTTAATAGTTTGTTTACAACATCGCTATTTTGGATTACGTCACTCATGACAAAGTTCATAGTCTAAATTGTCTAAAATATATACCCTGCATTAACTTGTCACAAATCCACATGCAAACTGGACTGGATAACAGAAGTGTCTTTATAGGTTTTTATAACATACAGCTAGACTGTTATGAATATATCTTGAATGGCGCTAGTTCTTTCTGTCACAGATATAGAGAAAATAGTTCTCAAACAATGCACACAATTGCCACACCACAAAGACGTACTTGTGTTTAACTCGTCATAGAGAAAGTTGAATAATGATACAGTGACGTGTTTTTAATTTATTTTTCTGCTTTCAAACTATTTAATTCTACAGTAAGATGTATATTTAACATTTTTAAAATAAAGCTTGGAGCAACAAAACCGTCTCTGAAACAGAAAACAACAGATTTTTATATTCTACCGTATATGGCGCACTTTACCTGCAGACAAAATTGGAAGTGGAAAGTAAACTATACTATACAATATACTGTCTCAGTGTTTTGTGCTGTGTTACAACTAGGCGTTGAAAATCAAATTAATTGAAACCAGTAATATAACTACCAATCGCAGATGTTTGAATTTAACAATGTATACTGTACACATAGTAATTATTGATACTAAACTATTCATGTTTTGTAATTTTCTTTTTAAAAATTAATTTCCCTTTTCCTGCGGTAGCTCTTAACGTGCGTTTAACTTGCCTGGTATTAACATATGTCACATAGAGATTGGATGTTCACAGAGCGAGTACCATTGTCGTTAATAAATTTTCTCCATGCTTGGTTCGAAAATATATTACAGAGGACGGTAATCCTGACAAAATGATGACGATTACCAGCGGTATAACGTGACACACTCGGCAAGTCTTTATTGCATAAGAGCACGAATACGACAAACAATTAAGCGCGGGCAGAAAACGCCGTTCTTTATGTACCCCACAAAACCCGCCATACTTTCTGATAGGCCGGTACATAGCCCTCTCCGATGTCCACAATAGTTCACGACAGACGGCTCATTTGATAAAGATTATGTTTGTTTACAATGCACGTAAAACAGTTAAACGAGAATCCTCAATATTAAAGGAATGAATTTTGAGAATATATAAAAGATTCGTAGTAAATATTCATTGCTAATAATAATAAAAACTAAATCGAACTGTTTTAACGACAACTATAATCATGAATATCAGCTGTAAACTTAAATTTGTTGGTAAGGTACTCATGTGCGTTACCAGATATTGACTCGAAAGAGCCGTGAAAAAGTCAATCATGTGTTTGATTGGCATGGTATGTAGACAACTAAACATTTCAGATAGAGAATATTGGCCAGCGTTTAAAAAGATACGAGGAACACGTTTTTAATTTTAACAAGGCCATTCTTGCTCATATTGCCCAAACCACGCAACACGAGTCAATACCATAGTATAAAATCACTCTTACGTGCAGACTGAAACAGTGCCGATTTTACATAAAATCTCAACACGCCCGGCTAACCTTTTACATAATGCTTCAATGTAGACATCCTAGGTAAAGCTGTTATTGGTGACAGTGAGGGATTTTTCTCGACCAATAGCAGAAAAGGGTGCATCGTCGGGGGGATTGTTTATTGTACTCGAACTTCGAATTCTGGAATAAGAACCAATAGGCATAAAGGTTGTTTGTGTTTGGTCCATGGCCATACGATTAACCTTTGTCCACTGGAGATTGATAGAATATCCTTATTGAAGTGTATACGAAGACTTTCCTGATGTGATAATTATTCACCAAGGCTCTTCAGGGAGACAAATCTGTCCGTCACTGGACTCTCAATATTTCATGTCCAAATTTAATTCAAATTCAGCAGCCAGCACGATGTATTTGCGCGATTGTCTTGCCTCGCCAGACACCACTGTAGTGAAATGGCGGTGTAATTTGCATAAATTGAAGGTGTATATTGTATCTCCCGTCACGTCTATTGTCATCAAATCAATATCTAGCATTCCTCATTTGACAAGTGACATTAATGTCATTGAGAAGACTATTTACATTGACATCATTGCTGACGATTGTGAAACCATCATTAAATCTATCAAGCGTACCAATGGAATGCTAATGTATTTATACAAGGTGCATGTCCCAGGCTAGATCCTAAACAATTAGGAATTCCCTTACCGAATGACGCAGTGCATAAGACAGATGATGCTAATAAATGTACCTTTATTGACTATGTAAGTTGTCATGCAGTCAGTCCAAAATTAAACCGAACACCCAATAATATTTAATAACTGAAAGCCCAGGAGTAACTGAGTGTAGGAATGTTCAGTACCTGAAATTAGAAGCAGCAGCCTCGTGAGATCACGCCGTCCAACTTTAAATACCGACCATGACGTCACACAGTTTATTGTGTCATTCGTCATTTGGATCACGTGTACATTCATCACCCAGATACTCATACAATAGTTATATTTCTTGTGTACAACATGTTCTGAGGAGTCACAAACTTATTGTTCCACCCATAGTTGTAACTCATCACATCCGACTCTCATTGGCTGTTTATTCTTACTTTCCATTGTTGCACGTGAACTTGTAAGTGGTAATTAGTATTCATGTCGTGCCTTTGTATTGTACTGATATTAAAATACCTTACCTTGTCAGAAACGAAACCATTTCTCAAGTGTGTATACCACACACATAAGATTCATTATAGAAAATACGTAATTGCATCTCTTATGTACTGCATGTAATTTGTTTCTTATAATTATGGTATCAATTGCTAACCTTCTAGTTTGTGGTATCAATTGCTAACCTGCTAGTTTGTGGTGTCAATTGCTAACCTGCTAGTTTGTGGTGTCAATTGCTAACCTTCTAGTTTGTTGTATCATTTGCTAACCTGCTAGTTTGTGGTGTCAATTGCTAACCTGCTAATTTGTGGTATCAATTGCTAACCTTCTAGTTTGTTGTATCATTTGCTAACCTGCTAGTTTGTGGTTTCAATTGCTAACCTTCTAATTTGTGGTGTCAATTGCTAACCTGCTAATTTGTGGTGTCAATTGCTAACCTGCTAATTTGTGGTGTTAATTGCTAACCTTCTAGTTTGTGGTGTTAATTGCTAACCTGCTAGTTTGTGGTGTTAATTGCTAACCTTCTAGTTTGTGGTGTCAATTGCTAACCTGCTAGTTTGTGGTGTCAATTGCTAACCTTCTAGTTTGTGGTATCAATTGCTAACCTGCTAGTTTGTGGTGTCAATTGCTAACCTGCTAGTTTGTGGTGTCAATTGCTAACCTGCTAGTTTGTGGTGTCAATTGCTAACCTGCTAATTTGTGGTGTTAATTGCTAACCTGCTAATTTGTGGTTTCAATTGCTAACCTGCTAGTTTGTGGTGTCAATTGCTAACCTTCTAGTTTGTGGTGTCAATTGCTAACCTGCTAATTTGTGGTATCAATTGCTAACCTGCTAATTTGTGGTTTCAATTGCTAACCTGCTAGTTTGTGGTGTCAATTGCTAACCTTCTAGTTTGTGGTGTCAATTGCTAACCTGCTAATTTGTGGTGTCAATTGCTAACCTGCTAATTTGTGGTGTTAATTGCTAACCTGCTAATTTGTGGTTTCAATTGCTAACCTTCTAGTTTGTGGTGTCAATTGCTAACCTTCTAGTTTGTGGTGTCAATTGCTAACCTGCTAATTTGTGGTATCAATTGCTAACCTGCTAGTTTGTGGTGTCAATTGCTAACCTTCTAGTTTGTGGTGTCAATTGCTAACCTGCTAATTTGTGGTGTTAATTGCTAACCTTCTAGTTTGTGGTGTTAATTGCTAACCTTCTAATTTGTGGTGTCAATTGCTAACCTTCTAGTTTGTGGTGTCAATTGCTAACCTGCTAATTTGTGGTATCAATTGCTAACCTGCTAGTTTGTGGTGTCAATTGCTAACCTTCTAGTTTGTGGTGTCAATTGCTAACCTGCTAATTTGTGGTGTTAATTGCTAACCTGCTAATTTGTGGTGTTAATTGCTAACCTTCTAGTTTGTGGTGTCAATTGCTAACCTGCTAGTTTGTGGTATCAATTGCTAACCTGCTAGTTTGTGGTGTCAATTGCTAACCTTCTAGATTGTGGTGTCAATTGCTAACCTGCTAATTTGTGGTGTTAATTGCTAACCTTCTAGTTTGTGGTATCAATTGCTAACCTGCTAGTTTGTGGTATCAATTGCTAACCTGCTAATTTGTGGTGTCAATTGCTAACCTTCTAGTTTGTGGTGTCAATTGCTAACCTTCTAGTTTGTGGTGTTAATTGCTAACTTGCTAGTTTGTGGTATCAATAGCTAACCTGCTAATTTGTGGTGTCAATTGCTAACCTGCTAGTTTGTGGTGTCAATTGCTAACCTGCTAGTTTGTGGTATCAATTGCTAACCTGCTAGTTTGTGGTGTCAATTGCTAACCTGCTAATTTGTGGTGTTAATTGCTAACCTTCTAGTTTGTGGTGTCAATTGCTAACCTGCTAGTTTGTGGTGTCAATTGCTAACCTGCTAGTTTGTGGTGTCAATTGCTAACCTGCTAGTTTGTGGTGTCAATTGCTAACCTTCTAGTTTGTGGTTTCAATTGCTAACCTTCTAGTTTGTGGTGTCAATTGCTAACCTGCTAGTTTGTGGTTTCAATTGCTAACCTGCTAATTTGTGGTGTCAATTGCTAACCTTCTAGTTTGTGGTGTCATTTGCTAACCTGCTAGTTTGTGGTTTCAATTGCTAACCTGCTAATTTGTGGTGTCAATTGCTAACCTGCTAATTTGTGGTGTCAATTGCTAACCTGCTAGTTTGTGGTGTCAATTGCTAACCTTCTAGTTTGTGGTGTTAATTGCTAACCTTCTAGTTTGTGGTGTCAATTGCTAACCTGCTAATTTGTGGTGTCAATTGCTAACCTTCTAGTTTGTGGTGTCAATTGCTAACCTGCTAGTTTGTGGTGTCAATTGCTAACCTGCTAATTTGTGGTTTCAATTGCTAACCTGCTAATTTGTGGTGTCAATTGCTAACCTGCTAATTTGTGGTGTTAATTGCTAACCTGCTAATTTGTGGTGTCAATTGCTAACCTTCTAGTTTGTGGTGTCAATTGCTAACCTGCTAGTTTGTGGTGTCAATTGCTAACCTGCTAATTTGTGGTGTCAATTGCTAACCTGCTAATTTGTGGTGTCAATTGCTAACCTGCTAGTTTGTGGTGTCAATTGCTAACCTTCTAATTTGTGGTGTCAATTGCTAACCTTCTAGTTTGTGGTGTCAATTGCTAACCTGCTAGTTTGTGGTGTCAATTGCTAACCTGCTAATTTGTGGTGTCAATTGCTAACCTGCTAATTTGTGGTGTCAATTGCTAACCTGCTAATTTGTGGTGTCAATTGCTAACCTGCTAGTTTGTGGTGTCAATTGCTAACCTTCTAGTTTGTGGTGTCAATTGCTAACCTTCTAGTTTGTGGTGTTAATTGCTAACCTGCTAATTTGTGGTGTTAATTGCTAACCTTCTAGTTTGTGGTGTCAATTGCTAACCTTCTAGTTTGTGGTGTCAATTGCTAACCTTCTAGTTTGTGGTGTTAATTGCTAACCTGCTAGTTTGTGGTGTCAATTGCTAACCTGCTAGTTTGTGGTGTCAATTGCTAACCCGCTAATTTGTGGTGTTAATTGCTAACCTTCTAGTTTGTGGTGTCAATTGCTAACCTTCTAGTTTGTGGTATCAATTGCTAACCTGCTAGTTTGTGGTGTTAATTGCTAACCTTCTAGTTTGTGGTGTCAATTGCTAACCTGCTAGTTTGTGGTGTCAATTGCTAACCTGCTAGTTTGTGGTGTTAATTGCTAACCTTCTAGTTTGTGGTGTCAATTGCTAACCTGCTAGTTTGTGGTGTCAATTGCTAACCTGCTAATTTGTGGTGTTAATTGCTAACCTTCTAGTTTGTGGTGTTAATTGCTAACCTTCTAGTTTGTGGTGTCAATTGCTAACCTGCTAGTTTGTGGTGTCAATTGCTAACCTTCTAGTTTGTGGTATCAATTGCTAACCTGCTAGTTTGTGGTGTCAATTGCTAACCTGCTAATTTGTGGTGTCAATTGCTAACCTGCTAGTTTGTGGTGTTAATTGCTAACCTTCTAGTTTGTGGTGTCAATTGCTAACCTGCTAGTTTGTGGTGTTAATTGCTAACCTTCTAGTTTGTGGTGTCAATTGCTAACCTGCTAGTTTGTGGTGTCAATTGCTAACCTGCTAATTTGTGGTGTTAATTGCTAACCTTCTAGTTTGTGGTGTCAATTGCTAACCTTCTAGTTTGTGGTGTTAATTGCTAACCTTCTAGTTTGTGGTGTCAATTGCTAACCTGCTAGTTTGTGGTGTCAATTGCTAACCTTCTAGTTTGTGGTATCAATTGCTAACCTGCTAGTTTGTGGTGTCAATTGCTAACCTGCTAATTTGTGGTGTCAATTGCTAACCTGCTAATTTGTGGTGTCAATTGCTAACCTGCTAATTTGTGGTGTTAATTGCTAACCTGCTAGTTTGTGGTGTCAATTGCTAACCTTCTAGTTTGTGGTGTCAATTGCTAACCTGCTAGTTTGTGGTGTCAATTGCTAACCTGCTAATTTGTGGTGTCAATTGCTAACCTGCTAATTTGTGGTGTCAATTGCTAACCTGCTAATTTGTGGTGTCAATTGCTAACCTGCTAGTTTGTGGTGTCAATTGCTAACCTTCTAGTTTGTGGTGTCAATTGCTAACCTTCTAGTTTGTGGTGTTAATTGCTAACCTGCTAATTTGTGGTGTTAATTGCTAACCTTCTAGTTTGTGGTGTCAATTGCTAACCTGCTAATTTGTGGTATCAATTGCTAACCTGCTAGTTTGTGGTGTCAATTGCTAACCTTCTAGTTTGTGGTGTCAATTGCTAACCTGCTAATTTGTGGTGTTAATTGCTAACCTGCTAATTTGTGGTGTTAATTGCTAACCTTCTAGTTTGTGGTGTCAATTGCTAACCTGCTAGTTTGTGGTATCAATTGCTAACCTGCTAGTTTGTGGTGTCAATTGCTAACCTTCTAGTTTGTGGTGTCAATTGCTAACCTGCTAATTTGTGGTGTTAATTGCTAACCTTCTAGTTTGTGGTATCAATTGCTAACCTGCTAGTTTGTGGTATCAATTGCTAACCTGCTAATTTGTGGTGTCAATTGCTAACCTTCTAGTTTGTGGTGTCAATTGCTAACCTTCTAGTTTGTGGTGTTAATTGCTAACTTGCTAATTTGTGGTGTCAATTGCTAACCTGCTAATTTGTGGTGTCAATTGCTAACCTGCTAGTTTGTGGTATCAATTGCTAACCTGCTAGTTTGTGGTGTCAATTGCTAACCTGCTAATTTGTGGTGTTAATTGCTAACCTTCTAGTTTGTGGTGTCAATTGCTAACCTGCTAGTTTGTGGTGTCAATTGCTAACCTGCTAGTTTGTGGTGTCAATTGCTAACCTGCTAGTTTGTGGTGTCAATTGCTAACCTTCTAGTTTGTGGTTTCAATTGCTAACCTTCTAGTTTGTGGTGTCAATTGCTAACCTGCTAGTTTGTGGTTTCAATTGCTAACCTGCTAATTTGTGGTGTCAATTGCTAACCTTCTAGTTTGTGGTGTCATTTGCTAACCTGCTAGTTTGTGGTTTCAATTGCTAACCTGCTAATTTGTGGTGTCAATTGCTAACCTGCTAGTTTGTGGTGTCAATTGCTAACCTTCTAGTTTGTGGTGTTAATTGCTAACCTTCTAGTTTGTGGTGTCAATTGCTAACCTGCTAATTTGTGGTGTCAATTGCTAACCTTCTAGTTTGTGGTGTCAATTGCTAACCTGCTAGTTTGTGGTGTCAATTGCTAACCTGCTAATTTGTGGTTTCAATTGCTAACCTGCTAATTTGTGGTGTCAATTGCTAACCTGCTAATTTGTGGTGTTAATTGCTAACCTGCTAATTTGTGGTGTCAATTGCTAACCTTCTAGTTTGTGGTGTCAATTGCTAACCTGCTAGTTTGTGGTGTCAATTGCTAACCTGCTAATTTGTGGTGTCAATTGCTAACCTGCTAATTTGTGGTGTCAATTGCTAACCTGCTAGTTTGTGGTGTCAATTGCTAACCTTCTAATTTGTGGTGTCAATTGCTAACCTTCTAGTTTGTGGTGTCAATTGCTAACCTGCTAGTTTGTGGTGTCAATTGCTAACCTGCTAATTTGTGGTGTCAATTGCTAACCTGCTAATTTGTGGTGTCAATTGCTAACCTGCTAATTTGTGGTGTCAATTGCTAACCTGCTAGTTTGTGGTGTCAATTGCTAACCTTCTAGTTTGTGGTGTCAATTGCTAACCTTCTAGTTTGTGGTGTTAATTGCTAACCTGCTAATTTGTGGTGTTAATTGCTAACCTTCTAGTTTGTGGTGTCAATTGCTAACCTTCTAGTTTGTGGTGTCAATTGCTAACCTTCTAGTTTGTGGTGTTAATTGCTAACCTGCTAGTTTGTGGTGTCAATTGCTAACCTGCTAGTTTGTGGTGTCAATTGCTAACCTGCTAATTTGTGGTGTTAATTGCTAACCTTCTAGTTTGTGGTGTCAATTGCTAACCTTCTAGTTTGTGGTATCAATTGCTAACCTGCTAGTTTGTGGTGTTAATTGCTAACCTTCTAGTTTGTGGTGTCAATTGCTAACCTGCTAGTTTGTGGTGTCAATTGCTAACCTGCTAGTTTGTGGTGTTAATTGCTAACCTTCTAGTTTGTGGTGTCAATTGCTAACCTGCTAGTTTGTGGTGTCAATTGCTAACCTGCTAATTTGTGGTGTTAATTGCTAACCTTCTAGTTTGTGGTGTTAATTGCTAACCTTCTAGTTTGTGGTGTCAATTGCTAACCTGCTCGTTTGTGGTGTCAATTGCTAACCTTCTAGTTTGTGGTATCAATTGCTAACCTGCTAGTTTGTGGTGTCAATTGCTAACCTGCTAATTTGTGGTGTCAATTGCTAACCTGCTAGTTTGTGGTGTTAATTGCTAACCTTCTAGTTTGTGGTGTCAATTGCTAACCTGCTAGTTTGTGGTGTTAATTGCTAACCTTCTAGTTTGTGGTGTCAATTGCTAACCTGCTAGTTTGTGGTGTCAATTGCTAACCTGCTAATTTGTGGTGTTAATTGCTAACCTTCTAGTTTGTGGTGTCAATTGCTAACCTTCTAGTTTGTGGTGTTAATTGCTAACCTTCTAGTTTGTGGTGTCAATTGCTAACCTGCTAGTTTGTGGTGTCAATTGCTAACCTTCTAGTTTGTGGTATCAATTGCTAACCTGCTAGTTTGTGGTGTCAATTGCTAACCTGCTAATTTGTGGTGTCAATTGCTAACCTGCTAATTTGTGGTGTCAATTGCTAACCTGCTAATTTGTGGTGTTAATTGCTAACCTGCTAGTTTGTGGTGTCAATTGCTAACCTTCTAGTTTGTGGTGTCAATTGCTAACCTGCTAGTTTGTGGTGTCAATTGCTAACCTGCTAATTTGTGGTGTCAATTGCTAACCTGCTAATTTGTGGTGTCAATTGCTAACCTGCTAATTTGTGGTGTCAATTGCTAACCTGCTAGTTTGTGGTGTCAATTGCTAACCTTCAAGTTTGTGGTGTCAATTGCTAACCTTCTAGTTTGTGGTGTTAATTGCTAACCTGCTAATTTGTGGTGTTAATTGCTAACCTTCTAGTTTGTGGTGTCAATTGCTAACCTTCTAGTTTGTGGTGTTAATTGCTAACCTGCTAGTTTGTGGTGTCAATTGCTAACCTGCTAGTTTGTGGTGTCAATTGCTAACCTGCTAATTTGTGGTGTTAATTGCTAACCTTCTAGTTTGTGGTGTCAATTGCTAACCTTCTAGTTTGTGGTGTCAATTGCTAACCTGCTAATTTGTGGTGTCAATTGCTAACCTGCTAGTTTGTGGTATCAATTGCTAACCTGCTAGTTTGTGGTGTTAATTGCTAACCTTCTAGTTTGTGGTGTCAATTGCTAACCTGCTAGTTTGTGGTGTCAATTGCTAACCTGCTAGTTTGTGGTGTTAATTGCTAACCTTCTAGTTTGTGGTGTCAATTGCTAACCTGCTAGTTTGTGGTGTCAATTGCTAACCTGCTAATTTGTGGTGTTAATTGCTAACCTTCTAGTTTGTGGTGTCAATTGCTAACCTTCTAGTTTGTGGTGTTAATTGCTAACCTTCTAGTTTGTGGTGTCAATTGCTAACCTGCTAGTTTGTGGTGTCAATTGCTAACCTTCTAGTTTGTGGTATCAATTGCTAACCTGCTAGTTTGTGGTGTCAATTGCTAACCTGCTAATTTGTGGTGTCAATTGCTAACCTGCTAATTTGTGGTGTCAATTGCTAACCTTCTAGTTTGTGGTGTCAATTGCTATCCTGCTAGTTTGTGGTGTCAATTGCTAACCTTCTAGTTTGTGGTGTCAATTGCTAACCTTCTAGTTTGTGGTGTCAATTGCTAACCTGCTAGTTTGTGGTTTCAATTGCTAACCTGCTAATTTGTGGTGTTAATTGCTAACCTGCTAGTTTGTTGTATCATTTGCTAACCTGCTAGTTTTGGGTTTCAATTGCTAACTTGCTAGTTTGTGGTATCAATAGCTAACCTGCTAGTTTGTGGTGTCAATTGCTAATCTTCTAGTTTGTGGTGTCAAATTTGCTAAGAACGTCAGAATAAAAGATATGAGTCAATTTTGTAAGTCTCATAGTTTTGAAGAAAATAATGTGTTGCTGAACACTGTGTGCAAGTAATAAACCTTGCTCTAGAATATAGTAAGTAATTTCTCACATAAACTCCGATCATTGATGGACGACTACTGATCAAAACAATTTTAATGCTTTGAGCTGCTTTTGTGTGTGTAACCCATTTACCCTTTTGTGTGTGTAACCCATTTACCCTTTGTGTGTGTAACCCTTTTGTGTGTGTAACTCATTTACCCTTTGTGTGTGTAACCCTTTTGTGTGTGTAACCCATTTACCCTTTGTGTGTGTGCAACCCATTTACCCTTTTGTGTGTGTAACCCATTTAGCTTACACAAACACATCGACACTAGAGGGCGTAAAATGAAGTGACTGATTGGGATAGAACATATAGCTTTGTTGAATCACAGTACCTGTGGTTGAATGTAAACTAACATACATTCATGAGTGCATGTACTTGTGTTCAAGGCGTCTTGAAAATTATTAAAACAATTCATTCATTGAGTCTCTCAGTAACTCAAACTCAGTATCTATAATAATATATCCCCAGAAACTCTGTTACTAACCACCTATGATCAACCCCAATGTAATTTACATAACATGTAACCTGAAATAACCTGTGTATAAAGGCCACCCGTTTATTTTGACTAGTGACCACCTTTTTTGACTGTGACCCACAGATTTGACTGTGGTTACTTCACACAGGTTTGATTGTTTTTTGGATGACCACTATGCACATGTTTTATTGTACCTTAATGGTCACTATATTCATATTTGACTGCATCTTTGGAGACTGAGATTAATACAATGGTAGGAACACAAACTTTAACTTCGTTTATTCACTGCAGGAGCATGGTAGCTATGTTGTAAAAACTCTCTTTACATATTACCTGTGAGGGCGCACTACTAAAAATAATATACACGAATACAAATACACGAATCCATCTTCTTGCTATCAGTCCATGAATGTTAATGTACAAACCATATTGCAGAGTTTGTATAGTTCTGGTATAATTTATATGATAGAAATTCATGTTCTGGTGATGAAGACCCAGGTGATTAGCAAATGATGGGCCGTTATCAGACTTTACCACTTCTGGTATACCTTGATGCACAAATATTTTAAATAGACTTAGAAATACAATGATACAAGAATATATTCAAAACTAGGTAATGGACCACAGAAATCCATTGAAACATTCTTCCATGGACCACGAGTTAGTGTGGTCATTTTCAATGGCTCATTATTTGGCTTTGAACTATGATTTGCTGCCTGACATGGAATGCATCAGTTCATCTACCATACGGTCTATCCCAGGAAACCATAATATTTCTCTGAGTAATCTGTTGGTCGTAACTACTCCTTGATGTCCACTGTGCTAAATGGATTGTACGTTGCTGTAATGCGTGTGGAATTATGAGATTGTATCTTCTCAGTAGTACTCCTTTTGCGATTGACAGTTCATCCTTCACTTTTCCATACTGAGCAATTTCAGGATCAACATCATACCACCATTGTGTTAGTATTCCATGAGACAACTTTTGTAATGTCTCAACTTTTGAAGTAGCTTTCTGGACTTCAAGTGTCAATATGTCAGGCATTAAATTCTTAACAATGAAATTAAACATAAATGTCCATTCGTGAAATATGGTCAACAAAATTTCGTTATCTGAATGATTACTCATATAATCTGCAGATTTCTTTACTTGGGCGTTAAATGACTTTGCATTTGTATGGTTGCATGCGCAGACACAGACACAGACATACAATTCTGGCTATGGTTTATTGAAAATTCCTTCCACTGGTTTGTGATATGTGATTATTTTAAAGGATGATCCATAGATTTATGAGTGAGAATGTTCACTTGCCCAAAACACTTTTCCAAATTTCCAATTTTCGAAATTGCGCCCAATCCCGCTGGGCTGGCATCAACGATGATCTCTGTATCATACTCTGAGTTGAATTATTTCATCATATGGGTGGTGATATAGAAGTTTGGTATGAATCTGGCTAAGTATTGTGCCATGCCAAGAAAACTTCTGACTTCCATTTAATCCTGTGGTTCACTGACCTTCAGTAGTGGAGAAATAACATTTGTCTCTGTTGGTAGTATTTTTTTGTCTCTGTAATACAGCTTTCGCTCATCATGTCTGTCTGTCGCTTGTCGAATACTGTGTCGTCTGGTATATTTCTAGCACCTGGAATTTTTTGCAGTGCATCAAAGACAGCCTTCTGAAATATTTCCACCACAGTGACTGAATTTATGCCAAAACTTAGTCTTTTGTAACGAAATAAACCCAAGTGTGTGGCAAATGTGGTTCTATTTGATGGTATTCTTTGTTCAAATCTATTTTGGTGAACAGTGTAGCACCATTTAAATATATTATCAAATGTTCTATTGTCGGTATCTTGCGACGTTCTCTTTCAATAGCTGTATTAGGTGCTCTCATGTCAACACAACTGTCTTTAGCCTTCTCTATTATGTCTAACTCTTCCAAATTCTGTAATTCTTTCTCTATATTTAAGTTTTTAACAGATTTATCAATATGTAATTTTCCTTTAACATGGCACATCTTTTCGATGCCCTCAAAGCGATCCATGACTTCATTAACTCTTTTTTTCTTAACTATTTTCTCAGCTTTTTATTTCTATTTGGACCTTTGACCTGATTTTGAATTCAGTCATTGTTTTATTCTATTCCTACTAAACTTGATTTGAAATATGAATTACCTGATTATTGTCCTCTATGCCTTTTGCCTGACGTTCTGATATTTCAAAAGCACGACATACATCAAGAATGTCTTTTAATGATGTTAACGTAGATAGTACTATTTGTGACTTGATCTTTTCATCTTCATTATGCAATGTGCATGTCTTTGCAAGTTGTCACAGCCATGTGTTATAACTGTCTAATGTTTCACCAGGTTTCTGTGATGCATTTCTGAATACATAAACGTGCTTTATGCTTTATTTACTTTGGGTACGGCGTATTTATTTCAGTGCTTCTCGGGCTTCTTTGAGTTCATCACCAATATCTAGTAGTGTATCAAAAATATCTGCTCATCACCAGCTGAATATAGAAGTAAGGCGTGCTTTCACCCCCGGGCAACCAAATATGTCTCAAAACGTTTCACCCATTTTGTCCATCTTGGCCCTATGGAAGCAAATAACACCGAATAAACGGCAAGGTAAAGACTATGTCTAATTATAGTAAATACGTACTGCGTGCGTGACTCGAACCGGCGCTCGCGTACGGCACCAAATCGCCTAGCGTCACGCCACTACACGTCTTCCTCTCGGCCACCGGGCATCCCCAATAAAGGATGCTTAATAACCGAGCTTATTACGTGCAGAGAACATGAAACCCGTCCACGCGATACGCGCCACACAGCATGGCCAGAATGCGGCAAAGGCCTTCAGATCTGGCTGTAGTAGGATGGTGAAAGTAATGGTACAGCATTGTAACAGTGAATAAGTACTGAGAAATAATTTTAAACTCATAGTTGGCCCTATGGAGGTGCTTTCATCATGTACTGGGAATGACGGAAATGGTAACAGTGCAATAGCCACTGTTCAGAATTAATTCAGTAACAGTATTTTCACATCCAGCGAATCTGTATCACTCTGACGCTGGCCTGAATTCTAACGAATCTGTAAACTCTGACACTGGGAAATGTGCATGGCTGATTTACACATATTCAGTCAATGTTCAACTCACGATTTATGAAGTTTTCTCCAATGTTGCACTGGATCTTGTTCATCCCAGTCGCCCTGTTGTAAGATCGTGAGACAGAGATTAATACAGTGTCTGGGAACACAAATTTTAGCTTCGTTTATTCACTGCACGAGCATGGTAACCATGTTATAAAAACTCCCTCTACATATTGCCTGTGAGGACGCACTTCACAAATAATATACACGAATACAAATGTATATACTGGACATGACATGTGGAGGTTATTATACGCATGTTTTACTTGTACCTTGGGTGGTAACAGGTTTGATTCGCACCAACGATTTGAACTATTTGTTTTTACTATTCTCTGTGTCACTGACATGTTTTGTTAATTAGGGTATTCAAATCTTGATGTCCTTTTGTTATCATTCTGATTTTCTTCTTCTTCTTCTTCTTCTTCTTCTGTGTAAAGGTATTTAAAGTTCGTAAAGCTTTGTTGTGAATGGTAAAATAGTTTGGCCTCCATCTTGGATTTCTTCCAAACAGGAAGGAATTTTAAACCGATGTCACAGTTATCTGATTTATTTGAAATTTAATATGTTACATCTTCATGCTGAACTACTTCAGAAAAAAATAATCCGGACAAATCATGTGACTTGGCCACCATATTCGACTTCACAACCGGAAATGGCCTAAAGAGTATGTATTTCTTAAGAGTGCTTATGTACATGTATGAGCAATAGGATGTGCATATTTAATTCCCACAGACGCATTATACTCACAAATTCACGACTTCACTACTGACTGAGGTTGTGCACATTGGGTGCAATGTTGCTCACAGCTTTAATATGGAATTCGTATGATCGGCGTACAAAGATGCGCACCTGCATTTTTGGAGTGAGCGTAACCGAGTCAATCTGAATTCACAATTTGAAATGAACTTGAAATTGACTTATGACTGTAAACAGTATAAGTGAAATTGTCTTGGTAAAATGTCTAATCATTTACACGTATACAATTTACAATTTTATATCCTTTAAATTCAGTTTAATGAAACCTGTTTGCATCGACTTCGCTTCTATTCGTTTTCTCCCCAATGTGTATTCTCGACATAGCGATGTTCTCCACACAATCACATCAGTTCCCAATTAATTATTTGAAAAATATAGTTTTTATTGCAATTAAATGCTGTTAAAGATGCCGTAACCATTAATACTCCGTATAGTCAAAGATCCAACTAAAGATAGCGTGCACACAGCAACACTGAGGTGTCGTGAGCCCAATATGTTTGAAAAGATGACGTAACAGCGTCAATTATTTGTTTCTGTCTATTAGCAGAAATAAAACCAAGACACACGACCCTGAAATAGTCGCACATAGTGCGAACGCGATCGTGTGGTGTATATTGCCTTTAAACTAAATTATAGATTACAGAAAATGAATTGATATGAATAAATCAAATGTGGTTCAGCCATTTCCTGCCACGTAATTTCATTCATTATATCATAAGTTATTTTTACATTTCTGAATTTCAGACTTGTCTGCGCACGAACCAAAACAAAAAGCTATTTAAATTAACAACATATATACAAGTAAAAGAGTCCAGTTTCACAAGATATGAGGTCATAACATCCACCAGTCGTTCAGTCAGATTTACCGATTCGTTGAGTTTTGAACCTAGGTAAGGTAATGTAAACAACGTAAATGCTCTGGTTGTACATGGGCAGTGGCTGTCACGTGATTGCACAATCATTTGCATAACAACATATTACCTCAGTTATCTGCCATATTACTAATTAACTGAACGCCGTGGTGAGAGGTGTTTGGTCGCTGATCGTGTTGGTCAAATTGTCCGTCTCGTGATCTTGGCGGTACATATTAGCGAACGCCAAAGCCTGTGCCGCTCCGTAAATAACCTCCGGTAATGTGGGCGACACAGGAGAACATGAGAGAATTGAGTCATCCGAAACCGAAGAATCGCTCCAGTCACATTCTCTTTTAATGCTTTGACCCCCGGTTGTTATATTTATTGGGGATTTGGGAGGCACTGAGTCAAAAGAAGCTGCTGTGTTCAAGTCACACTCGGCACTTTCCCATTGTGACGCTATTGTACAACTGGAAGGCACTTCGTTAGATGATTTTAAAGGGTAATTGTGCGATGACATGCGCAGAAACTCTTTCTCTTTTTCAATGTTATGGTTCCATTCCATGTACGGGCGCGTCCAGAGCTGCCTTTGATACATTTTCATGGCTGGAGTCTGCTTAAGCTTCATCTTCAGAGTTGTCACACTGCGTCCTTGTTCTTTGCACATCGACTGGTGGGTATCAAGTTTGGGACGGCGACCAAGTTTGATACCTGCAAAAAAACAAGACATTTTATATACAAAACAATTTATTTATTTTAAGAAAACCAATGAAACAAAAGTATTCCGCTACTCACTTCAAACAGTCGTCATTGTATACGTACACGAGGGCAGTATGAATGAAGTGGGCCTGGAAATCGTATAACATGTTTTATCAACAGATGATAATCGAACAAATTGTAAATTGGGACAACCATGATGATGAATTAATACATAAAAGTACAGAATATAATCATCAGCACTGTGTTTTCACTTCATCGCATCTTAAGACTTATACGGTAAGTATTTGTATGCTAATAATGTCTCATATCAACTACTAACAATGATGTGCATGTTAATTTAAACAAATTAAATTAATTTTGCAATGCGATTGTTGTTTTTCAATCGGGTCACATGATCTCAAATAAAAGAAAAAAAATACAATATGGACAATAACAGTTGATGAACAATAGGAATAAAATAATTATTAGTTGGGTAAAAACTGAGCTACATTCTCGTGAGCCGTCGATCCGAACAACAATAACTGCTCTTTTAACAGTCGCTTCAAGGGGCGTGATAAACGAAGATGACTGAGCTCTGAAACGAAGGTCCTCTTTTAACTGAATGCGCATGCGCATTCGTATACGTTGGTACATCAAATCATTTTTTTACGCACATCGTAAACTCTTGATCAAATTCATCAACACACAACAGCGATGTTGTCATCAACTTTAGCAACGTGGAACTTGAATGCAATCTAGGCCTGGTATGCAAATTAGAAGAATTTTACTCTTACCTTCTGGGGACATTCCTAAGGCCAAGCATCGATAAAAACGGCAATAGCGACATGAATTCCGCGTGTCAGGCGTCATGTTACAATTATTCGTCTTTGAACACATGTAATGAGCTCCCTCTCGGATACTTCTTCTGTAAAAACACTAAAAATAAGAAAAAACATAACCAAATTTTAGGGAAATGAGAGAATTTGAAAGTCAAATACAACTGAGAACAGAATTGCGTGACTGTATCAAACTTGGTCACGAAGACCATTCTTATTTAGTAACAAAAAAAAAAGATTTCATAACGTGAATGCATCATATTCGGTTTGTTGTTAAAAACGGCATGACCGCTGAAACGATCTTTGGGCAAAAATTGTATATTACTGATTCACTCATTCTTGTATTTCTACATTGTTTCCAAGCACTGCCCAGTCTGATAACTTGACATCACGCGGTAACACGATTGACCTATGCGAATAGCCGTTGCAGCGCATAGTATTTTAAAGAAATGTAGCCGGCTTAGAAGTTAACCATTGACTGAGCTGTGTCCGTGGCTTTTAAGATCGCAGTGGAATCAACAAGTCAGAAATCGTAGCAAATTTTATATTTTGTTTTTATATTTATCGAGTTGGCAGCATGTAATGTGTTTGTATTGCGCATCAAAATTCATATTTGAATGCGAAACTTTTGATTTTATATATATATTTGTCAATTATACAACACGATAACGTTTATTTACGTGCGTCTGATATCTTAAATGGCTGGCATGTCGTGAAAGCATTTTGCCAAGATTCTGGGTTGTACTCTTGACGCAACAAAGGCATTATTTCATATTTATAAATGTCAATGGCAGTTGAATCAAACAAACCAATCACCGAGCACAGTGCATAAATACACCATTTGAAATGTTATTCCGATGTTATTCAATCGGCCAATAAAAACCTCTCGTTTCAGTTTGCATTGTGAAATTTATAATTATTTATGAAGATGAGAGAAATGGCTATGTTACTCCGAGATTATCATATTGTTGCTATAGATTCTTTCACACTTTAATTTACTTCGCACCCATGTTATTGCAAGTAACGAGTGGGTGGTGCTCGAACGAGTAAAGCATGAGACATTTTTTTTTCGAATAAGTTTTTTCGCGCAACACGAATCTATTCAATCTGATTGGTCAGCTACCCTGGTTCAAGTGAGGGTGACTTCCGGTATAGGTGCTGCATTGTTTGTCGGATGTGTCAATTACTCTATTGTTGACGTCTAGTGGTCTCTGTAGTTCAGGTAAAGGGCGTGAAATTACTAAGCGTCGCCATAGATATACGATATGGTGGTAAATAGCAGACTCTCGTGATAACTTGTTTAAAACACGAGACTTCAGACACGCGATGTACATACAAGTACACGCTATTCTGTCCTCGGCTGTACTCGAAGATCGCGGATAACGATGTCACGCACAGTTCCTTGTTTAAACTTCGAAATGTTTAATTATGGAAATGTTTTATAAAAGAATGTCAAATTAAGTCAATTTCATTCACCTGAGTATTTTTCGCTAAACTCCAAACATAGGGGTTTTACGACGGTCAAATATATCCGCTTTGTCCAAAAGTAGGCTGAAATGTGTAGGAAAAAGTGCGTCGACATTTATAATATTTGCATATTATAAGTGTTCTGTGCATCTGTTTTCAACAGTTATGCATCACTTCATTCTTGGTTTGTGTCTATTGTTTCTAGTTGTCTCCTTTCTATTTCATATAGCATATATTGATATTGATATTATATTAATAATTAAGTAATGGTAGCGATTATTACGTCACATAAAAGGTTACAGTAATCACGTCTTGATCATGTTTGACAACACGGGATTGTTGATGGTTGGAGAGAACTGATAGTATTAGAATTTTTGGGTGTAATATTGACCATCAACAAAGAAACACAATCTTCCGAGTGTGAATTCCACGGCACCGAGGAAGCATCACCTGTTAAAGTCTGGTAGATTTTAATGCCTGGCGTACTTAAGTGAGTGAGCGAGCGAGCGAGCGGGCGAGTGACAAAAATACCAGTAAGCTTGGAGTTACTGGGGACATGCCAGCAAAATACCAGTACGTGTTACTGGGGACGCAAAGACGAATGACAAATACGTGATTTCTATGTTTCTGCGTTTTGTCATTCGAACAGTAAAGTCTTTTTTTGGATCGTAGTCGTACAAATAAAAGCATTGATCTGAAATAGGTAATTGCCATTGACTATATAGGCTCTGTCGCAAACATGTTGACCTACATTCTAAAGAAGAGGTCGACGATTGTACTGGAGGCACAAGTGTGGCCACTTGTATTTAAGAGGTCATATAAACTAAGCCACCGAACAAACAGTTCTGATGCATTCTGGTCACCAAGAACTACCAATAGTATTCCAATATTATCTGATGAGCACTGTATACATATGTCCACCGTGACTCTCTGTAACAAATATATAACTTATCACTTCGATAACTGTTAGCCACAGTGTTACTGTGAAAATCCATGTGTCTCGCCTGATGCATTTAATTGCAACATAATTTGTTTTCGATTTAATAACTTTTCGATTTAATAATTTCTAAAAATAATCTGGCCTACTAAACTAACTAGGCCACCATATTTATTTAAAGTCTGGAAATGTATTACACAGTGACCGGGTACTAAATATTATTTTAATAGGCCACTACTTGAATCGTAAATCAGAGATTGCATACCTGTATACAACGTGGTTGAGGAGGATACGAGTGTGTGGATGTATAAAAGTCTGATGGCAAAATTTAAGACGACTGTTACCTATATGGCATAGTTTCATTATAATGTAGGTCAATATGGAATATTCGCCATCTGTCGAGACTGCTAGCCAAACCAAAGATATCAGACCGTGATAGCTAAAAATGTTACCGTGTGCTAAACAACAGACAGGTGATTACTATCAACCGTGGGCAGTCGTTAGCGTTACCGACTGGTACGACAGGCCACGGGAAGTAAATCAATAAGTCGTGTTCTCACATAATGTTACGATATGACAATGCACCACACCAACAATGAACTGCGCTAAGATTCTAGTAGTGTATGAGTTGTTTGTTTAAACATTTAAACGGCTCCATTTTCCTGGCCAAAAATATTGCACACTTTTCTGTACTTCCATAATTTCTTCGTTAATTATGAAAGATATGTCCATAATTGTTCATGTTTACCTGTATTTTAATAATATGTAAGTCTATTTTGTCACAAAGCAGCAAAAGTTCGCCGTTCAAACATTGACCTAGGTGAGGCGTACGACCCAGTTAACGAGTACATTATATCGGTCGATATTAAATGTAGTCCATGTAGTGGGTTATTTATCTTTTAACAGTGATACAAAACAATGTACCGGTGGTCGAGCGAGGCAGGCAGATATGGTATGATTAAATGGGACAATCAAAGTATAGAGAAAAATAACACTAAGATACGTATTTGCGTCATCGTGAGTTTTCAGTTTATATGTATTGAGGTAACAAGTTGGCACACACACATACTACAGCACTGTATTATTTACATTCCACTTAAACACGCTGTCCACGACTGAACACAATTGACATATGTAAACTCTGGTGTAGTCTCCATTTGATAACTCTAAGTTTAGTTATTTACTCGAACTGTACGTTTTATTGTATTTGGACCGATACACGAAGATTAGCTCCTGAACTAAAACTTGCCAATTCAAGAACATTTCTCGAAAAAAATATGGTGATCCGTCACTCATGGTTGACGATTTTAAATTGTACATTATACTTATCAGTGGTCTATATTGTGTCAGTGGTTGTTGCCTACCTTACAGCCTTCGCATGTATATACACCAAAGTGAAGTCCTGATGATATGTCTCCACATACTTGGCATGCTATCTTGCTTGTCGGAGAAGTAGGGGTAGAGGACTGTGGTGCTGATGAAGTAATTAAGGACGAGCTGGACAGATCATCAACCTCTTGTTTCACGGACAATCCACAGTCTGCTTTGAAAATGCGTTTCAGCTTATTAATAAACGTTATCGGAAAATTCACTGGTTTCTCAAAATATGTAATCAATTTAAATCATATTATGACTAGTAAGATACTTCAAAAACATGTTATAACATTATCTATGCACCGTTTTAGCACATTATTGCTAAAAATATCATTTATAAACTTCAGTTCATTTTCTAAAATTGACACTGATATTTATGACTAACACACTTTTGAACATGAATGATTCTTCGGGATTATTTATTTTAAAGCCAGGGTTTCTCAATTTCACAAATTGCATCATGGCATATTATTGTTCTTGCTGTTTAAACAAATAATCTGCATATCCAGTAGGGGAAAATGGATCCAATAAGCATACCCCGATCTTTAATTAGTTCATTCGATGTTTATACCAATGTTCCCGAAAATCACCACATTAAATAATGTCTATTCACCGTTTACGCCGAAGGATTAACACAAACAATATACCTACCTTGAACACCAAGATCAGTGTAATTCTGGACTCCATACTTGCGGTGTTTAGTGGCACAGTATCGACTCGATGCAGGCTGACTGTCATCACCCATGTATGTCAACAGTCTGAAACAAACAAAAATATATCTTATGATTATCAAGTAGTACATCACCCAGCACTTAGCAGTTATTGTTTGCGCTTCATATAAAATTTAATCAGAAAAAAACAAATGCGTACCTCTCATCTACGAGTAGCAATACATTTGTCGAGTAATTAACACCTCCGCATAAAACGCCAGATCCGATGTAATAGCTAGCATTCACTCATAAGAATAATAATAAACCGGCACATATGTGAAGTGATTACAAGTTAACGTTACATGCGTTTATCCGTAACGTCACACACATATATATATATATATACACGGCGTGCACAAAACGCAACAACAGGGAGATCTGTTATTGACATCGCTCATGTACGAACAAAGTATTAAAATATGTACATACGAATCAATTGTCAACGGTAACCATGACGACAATCATTCGAACCTCCCCCTATCACGGAGAGGCACTTGATAACGAATTATTTGCTTTTGTTGTTGAATGACGTAGATATGTAAGCCGGTCAGAGTTTACATTAGTTACGATGTTGGGGCACATTATTGGTGGAGATAGGTCTAGGGCAGGGTCGTCTTGGGTGGTTAAAATTCAACATACATGTAATCACTGAATTTATCCGACGTTACTTATCTTATCATTAGTGTCAGAAAATATTTGAGTTTTCATAGCATCATTATTCACACTCACTCCAATTTGTATCTGCATTAATAATCATCGAAATTATTATTATGTATGCCGCACCGTTCTGACATATTTTTGCGATTAAAATAACCCCTAATTTAAACAATAGGTCGTTCAATTCACACTGTACGCCACCGCTCATTCACAATTTCAAGTAGAACAAATTAACGACCTGTCCGTATAAAATGGAATCAACGCCGGTAACTATGACGTGTGCATATGGATCTGCTAAACATTACTCGGGCACATGTACATTCAATGTGCGTCTTTCATCATGACAGCGTTTATTATATCGAGACCATGCAAGATGGTATAAAGGCTCAACATTGATACGTATCGTTTTGAAGCAATAAGTAATCAATTAATAAATGCAAACAACTACCGTTAGCCCACTGAGAATCGAATACTATTTTTACTGGAGAAAGTAATCACGACTGAACAGAATCGTTAATATACGATAATAACAGTTTTTCAATAGATTGTTCGTAAGTCTTGTGCTCTTGTGTATACATGCATTACAGTCTGTACAAAGATACTACATTGCGGCGTTTTTTACGTAATTGCCTAGATTCATGGAACAGATGGATAGGACTCTCAGCTCTCTACCTTCCTGTCATTTTGTACTAGCTTTTAATACAACCCACTTTACTTTCACAAAACGCCTTTCATTTCGCTGTTTCAAGCCAATCAAGAATAGAAAAAAAGAGGTATTGACTCTTCCCTGTATTGCAATGTAAACACGTAATATATTGGTACAAGCAATCGAGAACACATTGCGTTTTCAGGTATAAATGGCGTTCGATATAAATATTGTGTTGGGAATGTTTTATGTCATATCTAGATATGCAATTATTAAGTTTAAATCGTTTTCAAAACCGGGTATCCGTAAACATGAATTGAATGTCTATTTCAAACGAAACGCATACCGTTCTGCATAATTATAACTGAAACAAGCACATGCGTTAGGATTTGAGCTATGTATAGTTTATCCCCATGTATACTTTAGTAGGGAGCTCGCCGGTATAGATGAGAAAGATTGGGAAAACAACCTGAAACCAGCTGCTGCGACGTCACGCATTACTTTTCTACTTTTGAAAAGTAGAATTTTATGAGGGCACAGAAGAAACATTTTACTCTTCTATCCTGTCACTGTCTATTTCATTTCCTTAAATATGTATTGACGTGTATATACAAGAAATGAATGAAGTGAAATTAATCCAACTTAGTTCAGAATGTGAGTATATCAAGAGCTGGTGCATAGCAAATCAATACTACACGGGGAACCAAGAATGTTATATAAAAGTAAAATAGAAAAATAAACTTTGTATTAAATATACATATGTCGTATCCTGGTAAATCTAATAGTTGGAAGCTGATAGTTACATTCGTATGAATCCATACTAACCATAAACAAGTGTACCGTGTAATTCCAATATGAAATATAGATGCAAGCAGCGGTTAATATGAAATGACGTGTATAGTCTCAACAATATTATATCCAGGCATTTCATGTCAGACTTTACATGATACATGTATATCTTAAATTATCAAATGCATAACTTTCGTATCACCACAGTGTCGGAAACGATATTTTCTTTTAGGCAATATAATGGGATTATATATAATTATTTATTGTATAGGATTTTATCTATGTAATATTTGTTGTAATATTTGTATTTTATCCCGTATATGGCGTCGTCGTCGTCACCTCAAAAACATGAGTTGTCAGACAAGATTGAGCAGGTACAAATATATTTGTCTCAAATTACATTCACATTCACATTGCAGCACATCCAATATCCAACTGTAGAATACTGAACATTCCAATGTTATTAACACCAAACGTTTTAAATCAAATCTGTTTTTATGCCTCAAAAAACATTTGTAAAAATAGGTTTCTGTTAAAATCAGTAAATTGCAGAAAATTTTAGACGCATGTCTGTTTCGTGTAATTGTGGTTGAGATATTTTCTTTATACAGTTTTAAACCTGCGTCACTCAGCAATTTTAATGGTATCACCCAATAATTTAAATTTATTTGTGCATGTAAATTGTCATGTAAATTTGTTTTCCATTTTTCATATCTCTAAGAGAGTTTGCTCGTAAATGAATAATAATATAAATTACAAAACTTATTGAATCAACTCAAATTGACAATCGTGTGATATGTGCTCATAATTATTGTGGGAAATGGTCGAATGCGAATGCTGAATAATCCAAAAAAGTTACATACATCCCACTGGCTTCTTTTACGGAATACCAAAGAACTGGGACGAGATGAGGACTCTGTCTACTATAAATTCAAATAATATAGATAATACATGGGTCGTGTGTAAAACAAACTTGGTGCAACTGTCACAACTAATCGAGACAATGTATCGAGTTGTTATTATTTATTTCATGTTTATTCATTACTAATTTGGTAGCTGTACAGTCAGGCTGGACATTGACTGGTTGCCTATAACAACATCAAGCACGGTGTCAAGGTATAAAATGTTGTACTTAAAAGATTGCAGACGTAAGTTCACGTGAGGTGATATCCCATCCCACACTCCCCATAAGTACCAATTTTCTACATTGTCATTGGAGTTGACTTGTTTATGTAGTGGTCAGTACACCAGTCTAGCATAAGCATAAGCAGGTCGTGGAGTTGTAATTTTAACTTATTGGATGCATATATATATATATATTCATATTATTTTTCAAGTATACGAGAAAATCTTAAAGGTTTTGTAGAATAACAGCTATAAAACAGCCATTGTCATACTATATTTATAATAGTATTTGATCTGTGTGTACAAATGAGGTAATTGTGGAAAATACAATCAGTGTGTCACTTAAAAATTAATATTACACTATTTTCAGCACCTATGACGGCAGAACAAATCAATAAGGACGCTTCGTACAGCATTATAAAACCAATTTCAACAAACCAATTTGCAGGTCTTATTCCTTTCTCAAGATGCAGGTATTTGCACAATGAATATAAAAATCAAAATTAAAATACTGCTATAGACTAATCTAATTAATTAATTCACAATAACGTGTACGAATCTACATTTAAATTGTACTACGAATGTATTTGATGGTAACAACGCGAAATAATAAATCAATAATAAACTTCTTATTATGTAGTACCAGCAAACGTACCTATGTACGATTTGCATTTACATAGTATGTCAAGCAAATCGTTTGCTAGCTATCGGCGATGCTGGCCTTCAATGTCAGCTAATGGCTTTCTTGATTCAATGTATACTTTCTGGGTATAAGCCATAGACTATTTTATGGGCAAATCTATGCAGAATCGAAATACATTCTATGGCTGTTTACAAGACACCGGGTGAATCAATGCCGCCATGCCAAGCTGGCAAACAACGTACCCAATACCCGTCACACTTTGATTCAAAGATATCGACAATACGTCATATTATGTTATTTGGTTTATAACAATACCGACATACAATCCATATTAAGACTTATATGGTGGTATGTCTGGATAGTTGGATGGAAGATTACACGGAAGATCTAGACTCACAAGGAGATTTCTTAATTTAAATATTAAGCGGGAAAAATTCTTTGAAACCGTTTTATTTGATAGATTTACAAGTATTTCATTATTTGACTAGCGGATTATAAATATATTCGAATAAAAGGTGTTCTAATCCACATCATATTATATATTATCCAATACGTTCGTTTATTAATTTAGTAATTTAATTTTCTCTCAAATTGATATTTTATTAAAATTGTTTAAATCAGTAAGACAGGACACGAAGTTTTTATCTGTAATTTTTATTTTTTGTACGGTTCTTGTATATTGTGTTTTTGCAATAGATGATATAGTATATATATATAACGTGGTGTGTGCATACTTTAAACTGTCAGAAACGATCATGAAATATATTGTAACAAACTCTAAAAAGCTCAAGGTTTGTCAAATTAACGAGCCCGAAATCTTTGGTCATCTGATACTGTGCCTATATTTGAGACCACTACAGGTAGCCCTTGTACGAAAACGTGAAATCAGACTTCACTAATAAACCCCAAAAGAATTGATTCATTCCATCATGTAATAAATGTCAAATTTGTTGAAGCAAAAGAACCGACTTGGATTCTGCCCACTTTAGAGTTAATTTGTCAGATGGGAAGGGATAGATTTGTTTTTGCTTTATGGGAACCGATCCAATGATTATTATGAGTTATATAATGGTTAGATACTGTAAACACATTAATTAGTCACTGGGTTTAAATTTCGCTATTTTCGCTGAGAAGTAAAATCCTCTAAATCAAATGTACATGAACATGTACAATAACAATACAATTCATTGCTTGTAATCTCTTGAAATTAAAATACAGTGAACATGCTCAAAACACAAAAATAGTGAAATTAAATGCAGTGATAATAAATTGTTTTACAGTAAATCAATGACACCGTAGTTCTGACATTACACTGAATAAAATAGTAGTCACATTGTTGTTAATGAGGATATAGCATTATCTAATCCACTTATACAATAATAGAGTATAACCTTGGCGAAGAGTGCTACAAATTAATAACCTGGTCGATTGGGCGTATACTGAGTCAAACTTAAAACTGCCCAACTCCTCTGGGAGCCTATATAAACCCAACGTGCATCGGGAAAGTGAAAAACACTTTAATTTTGGTTGACTTTTCCGTGAGCCGAAAACAATGGTAACGTTTTCTTTTGCTGTGCGTAATTGCAGAATCAACTATAAAACTAACACTAATAATGCGTCCTCACAATATAAGGGCCGTAAACTCAATCACAAATATACGTTCAATTGATGCTTCTGGCACTGGAAGTTCAGTTCACAATTTACTGGCAAATACAGTGGTTGTTTTCGTCGATCATCGTTGTTTTCATTAAGAAAAAACATAACAGGGTCAATACGAATACACGGCCTACCTGACCCATGCTTTATCTAGTGTACTTGTGTAATAAAAACACGACAAGTAACATTGATTTATACTCGATGTACAATACAATCAGTGCAACACCCGTGTTTTCGGTGTTCTTTTGTATTGACCGCTACCGGGGAACAACAACGCTATTCGTGGTATTTATATGAGGTTAGCGGTCAAATCATGTGGATGACACATGATACACATAATAATATAAATACGCCATCGCTTATTTTTTATAAGCTTCTGTGTATTAAACGTGAATGTTACATCTCTGATGTACCTGATATAGAAATATTGTATATAGGAAGTATTTCATTCCATTCCAATTGTAGAATGGATGGACTGGAATATTCTGTGGGAAAACAGTGTGTGGACATTATAAAGACAACAATTGTGTAATTTAAATTACCTTGTGAAAATGTTAATAAATAAATTGTCGCCTGACATATATGAATATAATATTTGCAAAACAAACATACAATCGAATTCCTCCAGACAGGTTTTCAAATGGATACATCCTAATGGATCCCAATCTATTCTACCACGTTGTTATGCAAATATGTTTTGATATTCACTTAAAATAACAAATATATATATATATATATATAGAGAGAGAGAGAGAGAGAGAGAGAGAGAGAATACAGTCTTCGATAATAAAACAACAACACCGCCTTTTTATACCATGGCTGCCATATAGCGTATATTTAGTCAAGCGAAAACGCGAAAACGCCAATAATTTCTTTCGCCTCTTCCAAAAGTCAACAAAAACCAGCAAGTAATTTATTTTATTTATCCCATTCTCCGCATTATTCTCTTGGGGTATTCAGATCTGAATCCCCTATCATCACGGCGGAATACTTGTCATCTCGACGGAATAGACGGATGTGCGGCGCTTACAGCTTTCTCACGCAGTGTGATTCGCTGTATTAACTGCGGATAAACCTATCACTTCACGGCGGGTTGCGTGTTAAAAGACTTGTCTTGTGTGCTATAAAGTAAATAATTACACTGTCATAACAATGACCCCACACAATGACCTGCAACAGAGAGGTCATTCAACTATTGTTTTTCCGTCACAGGGGAGTGTGGCAGAAGAATGTCTTGGACTTTCAAAGTGTCGCCAATATTGTTCAGTGTTTGGTAACGCGCAGTGTGCTCCTGTCGTATCGCAATTGTAATGATATTTGATATTCACACCTATGTCACAATTACGATTCATTAAAGTTAACAAAACACTCAGTCATGTAGCATGCGTACATAGTATATGGATACTTGAGATGTGACACAACATATAGATTTAAAAAAAAACACTCATATTAGTCTAGTATGATATATGCCTACAAATATCTGACATTACTAATAAGGTATTTAGACTTGTATAAAACTATCTCTAGTATCAAAACCACTCATATTAGTCTAGTATGATATATGCCTACAAATATCTGACATTACTAATAAGGTATTTAGACTTGTATAAAACTATCTCTAGTATCAAAACCACTCATATTAGTCTAGTATGATATATGCCTACTAATATCTGACATTACTAATAAGGTATTTAGACTTGTATAAAACTATCTCTAGTTTCAAAACCACTCATATTAGTCTAGTATGATATATGCCTACTAATATCTGACATTACTAATAAGGTATTTAGACTTGTATAAAACTATCTCTAGTATCAAAACCACTCATATTAGTCTAGTATGATATATGCCTACTAATATCTGACATTACTAATAAGGTATTTAGACTTGTATAAAACTATCTCTAGTATCAAAACCACTCATTTTAGTCTAGTATGATATATGCCTACAAATATCTAACATTACTAATAAGGTATTTAGACTTGTATAAAACTATCTCTAGTATCAAAACCACTCATTTTAGTCTAGTGTGATATATGCCTACTAATATCTGACATTACTAATAAGATATTTAGACTTGTATAAAACTATCTCTAGTATCAAAACCACTCATGTTAGTCTAGTATGATATATGCCTACTAATATCTGACATTACTAATAAGGTATTTAGACTTGTATAAAACTATCTCTAGTTTCAAAACCACTCATGTTAGTCTAGTATGATATATGCCTACTAATATCTAACATTACTAATAAGGTATTTAGACTTGTATAAAACTATCTCTAGTATCAAAACCACTCATATTAGTCTAGTATGATATATGCCTACTAATATCTAACATTACTAATAAGGTATTTAGACTTGTATAAAACTATCTCTAGTATCAAAACCACTCATATTAGTCTAGTATGATATATGCCTACTAATATCTAACATTACTAATAAGGTATTTAGACTTGTATAAAACTATCTCTAGTATCAAAACCACTCATGTTAGTCTAGTATGATATATGCCTACTAATATCTAACATTACTAATAAGGTATTTAGACTTGTATAAAACTATCTCTAGTATCAAAACCACTCATATTAGTCTAGTATGATATATGCCTACTAATATCTAACATTACTAATAAGGTATTTAGACTTGTATAAAACTATCTCTAGTATCAAAACCACTCATGTTAGTCTAGTATGATATATGCCTACTAATATCTAACATTACTAATAAGGTATTTAGACTTGTATAAAACTATCTCTAGTATCAAAACCACTCATATTAGTCTAGTATGATATATGCCTACTAATATCTGACATTACTAATAAGGTATTTAGACTTGTATAAAACTATCTCTAGTATCAAAACCACTCATATTAGTCTAGTATGATATATGCCTACTAATATCTAACATTACTAATAAGGTATTTAGACTTGTATAAAACTATCTCTAGTATCAAAACCACTCATGTTAGTCTAGTATGATATATGCCTACTAATATCTAACATTACTAATAAGGTATTTAGACGTGTATAAAACTATCTCTAGTATCAAAACCACTCATATTAGTCTAGTATGATATATGCTTACTAATATCTGACATTACTAATAAGGTATTTAGACTTGTATAAAACTATCTCTAGTATCAAAACCACTCATGTTAGTCTAGTATGATATATGCCTACTAATATCTCACATTACTAATAAGGTATTTAAACTGGTATAAAACTATCTCTAGTATCAAAACCACTCATATTAGTCTAGTATGATATATGCTTACTAATATCTAACATTACTAATAAGGTATTTAAACTGGTATAAAACTATTTCTAGTATCAAAACCATTCATATTAGTCTAGTATGATATATGCCTACTAATATCTAACATTACTAATAAGGTATTTAGACTTGTATAAAACTATCTCTAGTATCAAAACCACTCATATTAGTCTAGTATGATATATGCCTACTAATATCTAACATTACTAATAAGGTATTTAAACTGGTATAAAACTATCTCTAGTATCAAAACCACTCATATTAGTCTAGTATGATATATGCCTACTAATATCTAACATTACTAATAAGGTATTTAAACTTGTATAAAACTATCTCTCGTATAAAAAATACAGATACGTATTCAATACTTATTCCTGTTTGGTATTTATGTCATAGAACACGTGTATAATTTTACCTAAAAGAACTTTTCTTTGAAAACTCACCCAAAACATGATATGAACACTGTGTTCTACTGAATTTAAAAACATCTTTTTTCCAACTTGAATGCAAATGTGAGCAAGTTGTGATTGCTTTGTTTAAGACATCAAAACAAGGTGCTATTCTCATTTCCATTAATCAAAAAAGGTTCCAAATAAACATGCTGCCCAATTCGACATCACTGAGACTGTACTTCGGAGACATTTTTCAACGACGGAAGTAGTATCACATTTAAGACGGAACTCTTGCAAATAATAAAGCGTACTTTCGGTTTGGTATCGGTGTTTAAGTAGCCCGGTTCCTAAATTGATATTTAAACCAAAATGCTTGATCGTAATTGTCACGTGGTCTCTTATTTGCATGACTCAACCGGGTAAGTGGATAACTACAGGTACTCCCTTATAAACCCAAGCTGCGATATTGATTACCGTAATTGCGTATGGCCATATTACAAGCTTTACCACGACTTTAGACGAATCGCAGGTTTTGGTATCACATGGTATTGTTGTTTGAGTACGTTTTACAATCTGTTGCCTTCCTACCCAATTGTATGGTCACTGAAATCATTCTATAAATATGTATGTAACTAACCACTGCATGGCACATAAGTACTTGATAAGGAACACCGTGAAATCTCAAAAATGTGCATTTATTCGGACCATTTGCGCCAACCTGTTCAATATGGTGACGTAATCGGGCGGAATATCACGACCATCCGATACCTTAAATGGTCTACAATCGAATTTAACAAACTCTGTCATAGAACTCGCTTCTACAAATGACCACATATCTCCTGTGTAATGCTAATTAATTTAGCTTAAAATATAATAACTATATCTTCATATATATTTTTTCTGTAGCATGGATGCTTCCTTATATTGAAGCACAGATAACACGCACTTTTATATTATACCATCAACTAAGCATTGTGTACGATTTATTATAAACTGAAGTGTCTCCTCGTCACAATCCCATGACTGTGACTTAGTACAATGATGTGCTTTCAGCGACGTAGTCGTGCGCTTCGAAGCAGCTCGGAACGGTAACTAAACTCTAAGTAAAACCAAGGGGTTCTTTGTCACTGGTAGGAATTAAAAAAATAAACATTCCCAAAACTTTATTGAGAATTGGCTATATTTTCACTGATACCAATAATGGATCGATAATAATTGTAAAAGGACATTCCAGAGACTAGTTGTCAATGTTTCAGTGTTTTAAGCTTGGTGACGTCAAGATGTAAAATCAAAAATTGACGTTGTATCTAATCATGTGTTATGTTTTACGTGATAACATAATAAGCATGCAAATTAATATAAAAGGAAAAAGGCGTACGCTGTACTCTGAAATATAACATAGGTCTGCTCATTTAATGGAAACATGTAGTTCTACGTACTAATATTGTCTTAAGCCTAGACTACTAGCAAAACGTGGAAGGTACTTCACACTGTCAGTTTTGTTATAAATATAGCCACACACATACCTCTGCCCCCAATAGCGCACAGAACATAGTCTAATCTTACCTACCTGGCAGTGCCTGTGTCTGTGCCACCGACTGAATTCCAATGGGGTTCCATTAAACACAGCATATGTACGAATGTGGTGAGGATGACGGGGACGTTTTGGTCAGGTATACCGTGTTGGTTGACTGTGGACAAATAAAGAAACCTGTGCGTTAGCGCCCGGCGTGTTCAAAACTGCCACCACATCGTGTGTTCTGCCGTCAGCTGCAGTGCGAGCTCTGCGTGAATTAACGACAAAGCCTTCGATGAGACAATAATCTGCCTAGTATATAACTGTCAGAATATCCATAAAACCGGCAACAGATTTATTGTGGCTATTGGCGAGGCAGGCATTGCGGAGACATACCGTGTTTGATCGACAACTGATCAAAGTGCCTCTCATTCATACGGGGGCAAGGTTGACGGCTGCACAGAAGACAAAATCAAAAGATTTGTTTAGTATAAATCCCATTCAAAGGTAATGCATTGATATATGTATAGGTAAGGGTATTGTTGCTATATGGCAACTGGGACCCTTTTCTGCTTACTTTGCTCTGGTCACTCTCGGGTTGTACACGATTGACATTCCTATTACTCCTAGGATTGTTATTGGGCCAACAATCGAAGCAGTGTAAAGAGATGGTCACGCAAACATTCTATACATACTTATTTTAAAACAGTTTCGACTTCGCGAAAATATTCAAACACATCACCGGAGAGTCCAGGAAGATTGCCGCGTGTTTCTATATATGTATATACGTAAATATCTTCTCTTATCTCCCTGTTAACAAGAATTGAAAGAAACGCTTAGAGCCGAAATACAAAGTTTTAACTTGACCAAAGACTGTCGGGTAAGAATTGCCCGAAACCAAGAGTCACTGATACACTCTACTCAATTACAATAATGTTCGTGAATACAGATCAATTTATTAAGTTCAAATGCAAACTGAAACGGTCTCGGCATGAGCGAGAGAGCAAGCCACATACTCACAAATGTAGGGCTACTGCCTGGTACAAATGCACGCAATCGCCATAATCATTTATAACTTTTGTTAATCGACAAAGAAGTGTTTATACATATGATGTGACGTTAGCACTGAGCCTATTCTATGTAAGAAAAGGCAAGTGTAATTTACTACTTATATCTTACGATAGACCTTCACATTCTGTCAATTTGTTAAGTTTAACACAATGATTTTCTGTAGATTTTGGTAAACGCTTTTGAACACGACGATAATTTTACCCATTTTCTGTATTCGGAAAAAAAAATCACGATTATGAAGGCGGATGTTAACCGAAAGAAATGAATTACAACAATATGTCTATACATTTATTATGTTTATAGCGTATGTATGTGACCCCGCCATGCGTACGTACATCACCAACCAGATATGGGGATACCATAAACCACCGATATGATGATGACCACGTAAACGTACAAATTTTCTCTGAGAATATATTCTACTATTTTTCCGCATCACTTCATATTTATGAGCAACTACAACTTTAGGTTATATGTACAAAGACCGTGACGTCAACACAACTATACACTTTCTGAACAGAAGCTGTTCATTTTTAACCGAACAACATGAAAGTTGTTTTCAGTACATTCAATTTATTATAATAATGTAGCTTTAATTACATTCAAACAACTGACTACATCCTTTTTGTTAAGGACTAACGATTTGTTATCACTTAAATCCAATTTATTACAACGCCAGTCAGGTATCAACGAGGTGTCACGTGTGAGTGACGTCTTCAACATTTACTATTTCATTATTTCTATGGTCGCGGTGTATTGACTGTACCCAGAACACAGGTTCAATTGCATCTCTGATTGTTGTCCTTAACAACCGCTGGTTACTCCGCGAAGTATCGGGCACTGGAATAAAATAAACATTATACATTTCGTCTATAATAGGAATTATAGCGAGATCCGATTACTTTTGCTATTAGTTGCCAAATTGCAATAGGGTATTAACATTAGCGATAGCGTCACAGTCTGTGCTCCGCGCGCTTTGTTGTCTTTTCAAACACCTAAATCGCGTAATTTTTATTTCGAAATCACTTATTTTTTATTTCCAAATTTGGCCACTATCTGTTATCAAACGGAACAAGTAGATTTGGACTACTTTGCGAACTATTGTGACACTTGACAATGGTGGTGAAATGGATAAATCATTCCGCGTCCGTTATGAGACAATGTTTTACCCAAATGGCGTATGCTAAATAATGACACACAAACCAATGGTACGTCAAAGACTATAAAATGCAATTAAAACCCTCCTTTCAGTTCTTTCTTCCATATCTTTCTTTTCTTTCTTTCCCTCAACCGACTTATACAAATAATGATAACGATAAAGGGAATCCCATATTTTTGATTGCCTTGGAAACAGAACTGATGAAAAACGAAGGTTCACACGAAATAAAAACAACCGTCAATGGCGCTAAACCTTTTGACTACCATTCAGAAAGATGATCAGATTTCTATAAAGTTCATTACATTATATGTCGAAATCAATAATTATAAGACGTTTTTAAAATACGCCCACTAACACAACATGACATGGAAACCCAGCCAATCAGCTACTATAGTGAACATCTCAAAATATTGTTCGTTCAAGGTGCGTGGACGTCTCCCATGGTTGAGTGGCATTGATGTAGAGCTCAGGCATAGTCACTTGTAACACAAAATGACACTGTTATAAAAGTCGGACATATACCATAATATTACGCACATACAGAATAAATAAATAAATAAATAAATAAATAAATAAATAAATAAATAAATAAATAAATAAATAAATAAATAAATAAATAAATAAATAAATAAATAAATAAATAAATAAATAAATAAATAAATAAATAAATAAATAAATAAATAAATAAATAAATAAATAAATAAATAAATAAATAAATAAATAAATAAATAAATAAATAAATAAATAAATAAATAAACATGATATCTAGCTGTCACTGATAAGCAATCTGAGGCAATGACGAAGCTACGTATCAGTAATGTATCTTGCTCAGTATCGTCAAAGTGACGTTTTGGATTTGGTTTCTTGTACGGATAAATATTACTACGAGTTTAGAACATTTTCTTACGATTAATATCTTTTGGAAATGAGTATCACGTTGCTTTTTGCTGAGTTCTAAGTTTTGCCGCTTCTTACGAAATTTGACTATTCCTTAGTGATACATTCCGGTAAAGAATCATAGATATTATCATCCTCAGAGACGCCCAATCACTTGTAGCTCTAACGTCGTCTCTAACGCAGATACATACTTTCACAGCAACGCTAATCAGCCGAAAGGTGTTCATTTGGAGATGATAGCTAGGTGTTAGTTAGGTGACAGCCAACGAATTCATCGGGCCTGTCAGTTACGCACTGGGCGACTCGAAGGTTGAAAACTAAAAAAATATTTTTAGTGATCAGAAAACCCGAAATTAGTCCAATAAAAACGTTATTTCAAAATATTGTTGTCAAGTGGAAATCACATAAAGAGGGTATTAACAAATTTCCCGCGCATACGACCCCGGACAACCTATGGTTCCGTATATACTAGTACTATCGGTTTTAAACACGTTTTATGTTCGAACGTTTCACCACTAGGGGGCGTTTTGAGAAGAGAGTTTCTCGGGGGCGGAGCTACGTCACAGACGTTCTACGTTGCTAAGACGCGCTGTACCACGTATTTCTATGGCGTTGTGTCGTCACCGGAAGCGCTGTCCCAGCACAACCCTCATCCTGCGTAACAAGGGTCACGCGCCATCCTCCGTGGGGCCGATGGTAGAGAATGCACAAACCTGTGTCATATGACGCCTTACTAGCCGATTTTGGCTAAAATTCCGCTCCGCCGCCTCTTTACAACAGTGTTTTTACGCGGGACTTGATATTGCTTTTTACAATTTGGGTTGCCTTTGGAATCACATATTTTAGTGAAATATTGTTTACAGAGTGAAATATCATTGTCATACATAATTTAATCTTTAAAACAACAGAAACTAACACATAATAACGATAATCAAATTTTTGTTTGAAGTTCGAACGTAGTTGCGTTATTTCCGGTTTCAACTAGTTCGAAAATAGAACGTCCTTGAGCGCAATAAAATCACGCGTAGAACTCCATCCGAACCAGACTCTAGCAGCGTAAACTTATTGCAATTTGCGCAATTTGGGCCCAGTTTGTTCTTACAAGTTTTCTAAGTTTCATTTATCATTATTTAGTAAACAGATCTCTGAAACGATTTAATATATCCGTAAAATACATGGCAATCGACGATTGACTTCGAAACGTTCGAAATTTCGAACAAACTCCCAGCACACCTAGCGCGATATGCGTCAGATCGGTGTAGAAGACGCCGAACTGCAGCGTCAATGATTTCTATGGGCTTTGTGCGCGCTGCTGTGGAACGCCGGTGGAGCCGGTGAAAATTCGAGAAACACAAACTCAACTTTGAAGTAATCCTGAACAACCAAATTCATATATGTTACACACGTAGGGCTAATCTTGTTACACTGTCCAGGGGACTCTCAACAACCTTCGCAAAGTACCGTTTTCTGCGAGTTTTTGGTCTTTGTTTTCACCGCAAGGGTTGCCAAGCGGTAGAAAATGCCCGGATGTCCGCCCCCGAGGATAATCGCTCTCTAGAACGTACCACAACCACCATTTAATAAAATAGTCATTTTAATATTTCATTGCTGCTATATAATGTCAGAATTGAGGTGAAAGTGTATTAATCTACATTATATAACAGGCAACGTACTATTTTATCATCGGACTGATTTTAAAACATGTGTGTATTCAGTTTATGCAATCCTCACTGGTAAAAGACACTGAAAAACTAAGAGTTTTTAAACTACGTGTAACACGACCCTGTAACTCGAATAAATGAATACAAGGACGTGTTTTTATTAATCGATAATTAAAAATACAGCTCTAAAGTGCCGGATATTGAATTTAGTCACAGGGGAGGTCGTTACAGTGCAACAGGTGTACCTACTCATGCCAGTAACACTGCTCTGTTATTGAGAACTGGGGTAGAACTAAACATGTACATCAGATCAGACTCCGTGACATTGCTATTAAGCTGTGAGTCGGCTTTTATTATCGTGTTACGTTTTACTCGATACTGAAAACTTCATTCCGTCTTTAGAACTGTTATTGATTCGGAAGTATTGTAAATTAATTAGTAAATTAATTACGCCTATTAATTCCCCTCTCTGCAACTTGTATGGATGTAATCGTCAGAATGTTCGCCTTGGGAAATGTTATATACACTGTATAATATTTTCAAAATAGTTAGGGTGGAACTAATGGATTGGGAGCTACTGTATTGTATTGTAATTGTTTAAATAACAAGGACACGTGCGAATAAAGAATAAATAAAGAAGAGACACCCTGGTGTGTTGACAGACGTCAAAGAAAGACGGTCACCGACTTAGGTAATATTCTATGCTTATCTTAATAACACACAGTTAGTATAAATAGTTAGTGTAAACTTCAAGCTGTCAAGGTGTTGTTTACATAATGTTCAAAGCCAGATATCTAGATGATGTTTCGAATACCAGACTTAAAATCCTGCTTTTGACTTTTATAGAGTCATATAATGAAACCAGTAAATGAAGGATTCTAACATATTTCTAATGGACTTGAGAAATTGTCAGATATTCATAGGAGAAAGACGGTATTGATTTTTGTTTTGTTGCATACAGTGTATTGTGTGAGACGTTTGGGGATTCGAAATACATTTGATTTCGTTTGATAATATAGCAAAGCTTTCTTTGTTTTATTTTATGAGAAATCTGTTTCTGGTGTTTTATTAACATCTTGAATGGTACTTATTAAACACTGCATCCGAAGTAATACGAATTAGTCCCAAACAACCTAAAAGGCGCAGAAACACTTATACTTTGTCGTGTGTATGATCTCTTCGTCGCACATTAAAAATAAACAACAAAACGTCATTTGCAAATATCGACATACTAGTATACTTAACATAAATTCCATTCCTGCGAATGGTATAGATATGACCTTTTCTCCAATGAAATTTCTACAATTTTTGATCATTTCTTGTACAAAACATCCGGGCCGTAACATCCTCGCAGAAACATCATGGCCGAAACGTCCTACATTCGATGTTTGCATGTGTATATCCCTAGCTGCGTATATAGGTGTTGTTTACTTGTACTTAACTTTGTATATCCCATAATAGTATCCAATGTCTCAGCACAAATGTAAATTTAACATAAATAAATGCGAAAGTATTCTTCAACTTGTTTGTGAATGTTTTTACGGCGTATGGAATCGGGTGTTGTTTATAAAGACGAAATGGTGGTTAGGTAAGGCGAACAGTGGCGACGGCAGAGAAAAAAATGTTGGGTCGTCGCCCCTTCAAAATCAAGCTGAAAACCTCAAAATGCAGATTATAGCGTTTCAGAGAGTCTAGATTCCAAATGCTCCGGACCTCCTAGTAAGGTCGCGCCTTCGGGTCAAGGTTGGTGAGCAGATCTCCCCCCCCCCCCCCCCCCTCATGCAAAATTCCGTACCAACGCCTCTGGCGAATAACAGTGTATGGGTATTCAGCACCTGACTGTGGCAGTTAACACACCCTGACATATCGTACTGATATGATTAAAACTGTTTTTACAACATGTCTATTCTGGTCTCTGTTATCATTAACAAATCATTTTGTACACCATTAGATCACTATGACTCACACTTCCCCCGACATATAACATTGCTTGTTATACTAGTATGTTGATGGAGGGTATCAGTGCAATAAAGATATACATTCTATATGGTGGAATTGTCTTGTAGTAATGACTGATGCTTGGGAGGTGTTTTCGGATAATGGAGCTGACCAATCCCGGTATTCGATATTGAAAACTGTTATTATTATTTGATCACGTACTATGGTATGGCCTTTGGTAGGGATCCGTTATAAATTATAAATACATTACTGGCGGTGCAAAAAATACACAGAAATAAATAAATACATTTGGAGGTTCAGAACCTTTACAAAATACATATCAGTGTGTCTAGTTCTACACATACGTACACTGAAACCCAAGAATAAATAGCGCCCCAGGCATAACAACGTGTTCGTGTCGATAGTTTACAATAGTATAATCAGGGACGTATTAGTAAGTTCATGGTATAATTAATTTGTTTTGAATGGCAGAAAGATAACAATATGCATAGATAAATTTAACTCGCAAACTGAATTATTTAATATGCATTTATCCACTGACACGCTAACAATATTTAGCTATTTAAAAACGACTATAAAACCTAGCTCATTTATGTAATATTAAAAAATAGAAGAAAATACAGCGGTACCAACTGTCAAGATGATACTGCAAAAATAATTCATTTGAGATTAAAGGGGTGGGGTTAACTGGTGATATCTAGGTTATATGGAAAATATAGGCCAACAATTCGTACTAGATAATTCATAAGATTTTTATACATGAGTGAAGATAGTTGGCGAACAAACTGCGATATGTAAATCATGTTAAAAGCTAACCAGAAATTAATCAGAAAGTGTATATTTTGCATTATACTGTATTCCTGTCTAAATGTAAAAATGTTGACATTAAAAAGGTTTATTCAAGTTTGGGATGATCATCCAAATTTCGATAAAAATGATGGTTATATTATATTGAAAAGTGACCATATTGGAACAGTTTTACCATTGTTCATATGCAGATTGAATAACATACATGACGGAAAACAATATACCCCTTACATTGTTTACATGGTATAATATCGTACTTCGATACAAATAAAGTCAGGGAAAGCAATCATAATATTCTAACATTGAAGAGCAAATTACTACAATCGGGAATTCGATAAAATAAAACAGTTTAGTAGTGTTGGTGTCGTACAGATGTTTTTACGCCATGCGTTTTGACAAAAGAAACAAAAAAGTCTTCGTACTTCCAACAGAACTGACATGGTATATACACCACCACCACCAGACCAATTAAACTGAAAAAAGTCCTTTAAAAGGCTTACCTTATATTCATTCACAATAATTTAAACGTAATATAGCCAACATTCTCCATTCAACTGCTTTTCTATGTAGGCAATGATAATAGTATGGGAGTTGAAATAAATATTATCTTGTTTGTTTGTTTTTAAATCGGAAGCACCGTCCACCCTGGCACCATAATTCATATGATATCATTATTGACGAGATAAGTAAGGTATATATAACCAATATAAAATAGGTCACGTGAATATATCGACAAACCAATTAACATGATCCATTCTGTCTGTAAGTATTTAGATGAACTTATCCCCATTTACCAATTTTGTGATTTTTTTTTTAAACAAACTCAGGGATGACGAGAAAAATAATCTATGACAACAGCATAATGTAAAATAATTAAAGACGTATTATGGAGAGAAAAATATTTAATACTCTTATACCATAGACCAAATCGCATTATGATTTATGTTAAGTTTACAGGGCATACCACAGTATTCATCCGATGAAAAATCAAAACATTACTACACATGTGAAGTGAGTGTTATTATACGAACGAATGCATATGCGTATGTCGTTTCCTAGTCGAACGATACTCAGATGTGAGCGATACGAACAACCTTTCAGTTCATGATATATCATAGTCAAATGTATTTATCAGTATGCAGTGTACTAAAATTACATTTTCTCGTCCATGTTGCATATTTTTAGAAGAGTGTGAATATAAATAATCTCAGACACATGCGAAGAAAGTGGGAGAATTTTCGACATTATTATGGTTCATGGATCAGGTTACCGAAAATGATACAAAGTGACATAGCCAAGGTCTAAATTTATTTGGCCAAGCCTATCGTGTAGAGGCCTATAGGTCGAAGACACGGGACCGTGCGATTCGGACGATGACAAAGTGGGGGAAATTATTTTTCATATTCTTCGTGTTGCTAGGTAACATGGGATGATAAAGTCATATATTATTATCGGTATGAAAGTGTTAAAATATTTAATTTAGTGAGTTTCTAAAATGATACGAGTTTTTCATTATATGCAATCGTAAGTTCTTTCCTATAATGGACTGCACATATTTGCAGTAACATGCCCAGTAGTGAAATGCGAGTCGTGCATGGTTGCGGTGCCAAGCTTGCGTGTTTACCTCTCACCAATGGAGAGGTTCAATTAGTATTTGACTATTCAATTAGCAGTATAAATTAATACTCCATCTGCAATATGAATTAGTTGACCTTACATAGAGCATTCTGTGTCCCTGTCCCGATTAAACACCCCTTAACATACTCTAAAAATAATAGTATTGGTGATAAAAAACAATTGTTTTTCACTACGGGTTTTTTTCCTAGGGGTTCTTTTCCTAGGGTTTTTTTTCCTAAGGGTTTTTTTCCGGACCCCCCCCCCCCGTGTGAATGGTCACGGGTGGTAATCGTACAATACGTGTTCTGACGTACACGATCAATCATAAACCTTGTCCGTGTAATCATACCAGGTAACTCAATGCCACCAAGCCGAATAGCAGGATATCAAATGAAACGTCGCGATCTTTCAACCAATGACTATTTCCCAATGATAATTCACGTGATATCTGACGAGATGAGGTGATTCCATGTCTTCATGTTTCTGGTGATATTGTCACTACTATACAATTTCACTGACTCGCACAATTCTCGAAGAGTTATCTTTCTCATAATATAAGTTGAATATACTGTAAAAGAATTAATTATTCACTGGGTTTAAATTTTGTTTATTTCGCTGACTGGAAATGCGCTTAATTAAAACCCAGTGAATATGTAAAATTTAGCATAGAACACATTATCTAAATGATAGAACCGTGAATTTAAAACTCACTTAATATGCCTGAATTGGTAAATCAGTGAAATTTAAACCCAGTGAAATTTAGTCATTTTACAGTAATACTCATGACTGACATACTGTAAAACATGTTGAAAAAGCGACATACAGTGACTATTTTAGCGAATTGTGGTAAAATGACGTAATAGCGAAATGTTGATTTAGCGAATCTCTCTTGTCTTTGTTGATTTCCTGTTTCACAATACTTGTTTGTCACCTACCAAAACAAATGCACAGTTGACACCTCCATAGAAACAGAGAACAACTGTCAAGTGTTATAAGGAAGCGCTCCAGATTATTACGCTTTCTGTGTTGTTTACGAAGTGTGTGTGTGGAGAAAAAGACGTTGTTTGGCTGCCATTTTAAATTTATAATGAAGTCATTAGCGACATCTTAAATTAGCGAATTGGTTCCCTCGCTAAATTCGCTAAAAAGACATGCTCGCGAAAAGACATGTTTTACAGTATATAAACGTATATCACAGTCACTTGGGGGCTTAAAATCAATAAATACTAATTTACAAAAAAAATCATCCGCTATACGTATATTTATATTTTGTCAATTGAAGTCAGGTGAATGCCAGTGATAGTATATTTATCCATAGCACTAGATTGAAGATAATTTATGCTAAAACACCTTGCCATAGAGTAGTGGACAGATTTACGATCGCATACTGTGTAAACTGAGAAACTTTTAATTTGAAATAATGCATCTACATCTGTACCTTGTTCACCAAACAATATCAATGTTTCTTTTCATAATATGCGATGTTTCTTGACTTAGAAAACCAATGTTACTCCATGCTATATACTTGTCAATTTTATGGTAAAGTAATGGAATATATGAATTTTCCGAAATTGAACATTTGTCTGATCCAACTCTTGGTGGCGACATTTTTGATAAAGTAACATGAGGTACTATCAGCTCGGACGTTTGCTACATTCGAAAAAACTATCCAAGTCTGTCCTATCACTTATACAAACCACGTGCAAGACTTGTGTGATCACAGCCAATAATATGCATAGGGATTGGCGATTGCCAATATTTTTTAGTTATTTTTTGTTCGCAGTTAGTAATGCAGTGACTTATTTTATTTAGTATTATCATCCTTTTTAACATTGACATTGAATATTGAATGATATGCAGACATGTCGAGAATCAGCCGTCTCACAAAACTCCCATGATGCATGTCGAGAATCAGCCGTCTCACAAAACTCCCATGATGCATGAGTAACAATTTAAAGAATCGAGGCCTTCTAAGTAAATTCGGAGTCTATGCAAGGCTTCTTACAAGATTGTGCCTGATTGGCTATCCAATCCTAAGACCTAAGAGTTGGACCAATCAGAAAGCAGCTTGTTTTATGACAGGTTTTTCGACATATCAAATTCGGCCGTGTGTATGTCCTTCGACTGTTGTCTCAGGTATTTAGAAATTACTTAATTGTGAAAGGATTAATTATTCACTGGGTTTTAATTTTGCTTATTTCGCTGACTGGAAAATGCGCTAAATTAAAACCCAGTGAATATGTAAAAATTAGCATAGAACACATTATCTAAATGATAAAACCGTGAATTTAAAACCTAATGAATATGCTTGAAATGCTAAATCAGCGAAATTTAAACAAAGTCAAAATTAAACGTTTTGCAGTAATTGTAATATACTTTAGTGTATAAGCATGGAAGGTACTAACGGGGTAGTATCTTCCATGGTATAAGTAAGCAAACCAGATAATATACTCATGTATACGGTATTGGAAGAACTGAGTTTAACGTAAAATAATCATGCTACTCGTATTATATTACATTTGGCTTTCGAGAGCTGTAAACTAGGTATCAGGCGTTCAGTCCGAAAGTTAATGATATGGAAAATAATAAAACATAAATCACAATAAATGAATTAGTAGAAATCGGATGCACTTACCTATCTCTACTGTTCCTACAGTTAGACAGCTTGCCACCAGAAACAGTAAAAAATCTAAGCAAATCTTCAAAACAATATTCCCAGTAAAATTAATGGAAAATCTAACAATATAACCATCAATAAATAAAAAACTAACCCGTTGCTTGAAAACAGGAGAAGTAAAAAGATGATTTTAACATAGGGCTCCATGGAAAAGATGTGAGTCCCCTACCCCAAACGCCCTCTACAGTTTAATTTTCTATCCCACGATCCTTTGCAAAATCCAATATGGAGTTAACACATTTCTTCCCTATAGAGGGGCTGTGATTCTAGACTATGGACAATGTAAAGGAATTGATTACAAGGGTCATTTGATCTTATTGAATCCTCAAATTAGAATGTGTGTTCGTATTCCTTGGTGATTCCTTTAAGAAAAAAGGCGTGCCAAAGAGACTCAAATCGTCATAATGAAATGTTTAGGCAGTTAGATTTTATACATGGAATTTCTCTTCGAAGAACATTTTTTGTAAAATAAGGGCAGGATGGTAGCTGAAGCCAGCTGCTTCATAGGCAAAGTCGGAAAGCGTGGCCAATTTGCAATTTGTTTGTTTATCGATTGTATTCAAAAGACTTATACCAGCTTTTGCTTTAGGTGATTAATGAAACAGGGGAAATTTCACCTTGTGCATTCCCTAGAACCTGGCGGAAACAATCCCACAGGTGTAGTACGTGGCATCATACCCTATATATTTCATTGACACGTATTCACATATGCAGCCCCCTCATACTGCCGTGCAGTTCACGGTTACTATGATAACCATGAAATAGGGCAATCCTATTCGTTGTACACATAGTAGCACCCGTTGTAACTTTAAAGAAATCATGCATAGATGAGAGCATATTATTTAATGGCTGGCCTAAAGAAGTAACCGGTCATGGCCCATATAAATTACTGGCCGATTTCCTGTCACCCGAGTTTTTCATTGGTAAGTGTCCGACTTTAATACGGTGGCCGACTTCTCTTGCGTTCCATGCGAGAATACAGTGCGCCATCATACGAGAGAATGTGCAACTTTCTATGCGGTAATTTTTCCAGCTCGGAGTAATACTAAAGTAATGAATGGGATTCAAGACGAATCCTAGGGTTGGTCAAATCCGATTAAAATTGGAGAAAAGCGGAAGGAACCTAAACAGACAGGAATATTTCTATAAATATTGTTTTATCAATGTCACGGTCTTTTATAAAATTTGTTTTCAAAAATAGTTTACATAATATTTGGCCTAATTCTATGTAGTTTCGTAGCACACAAAAGACAACGCTATGCACTGTTGACCAATAATGATATATTGTAAACTACTTTATTTTAGCTGAAATTAATTTTCGCTTTTTGGTCGTTTTGTATGGAATTTATTTTCACTGATTTTTGACGAGCCGAAAATAAAATATAGGAAAAAAAAAGTATATTCGCTGGATTTTATTTTCACTGAATCATCCATTCAACGAAAATAACGAAAATTAATTCCAAGCGAAAATAAAGTATTTTACAGTACTTCAAATACTACGAAGCCAATTCATGTTTGCAATTATGTGCACGACCAACTCTACCAGTTAAATCGAAAAAAAATCACTACTGTTTATAACCATTTGCCATTCACGAACTGGTGAAGAACCGTTGCCCGAAAGTCCGGTTGTTTTAAATAATTACCAAAGCCTATAATTTCCAACTAACACATAACTTTTATAATTTAGCTTCCAGTTATGCTACGATTTTCATATGTCAATCAAGTTATTCCGTTCAACGCCATAATGCGCGACCTTAGTGACCCCGTGACCCCAAAATAAACGATATGCGCACGCGCAGATAAAATATTTTCACTGGAAACGTGAACCGGTTGTCTCTTGGTTGTACGTCGTTGTTTTCAAACAACCACCGATAGTTAATACATGGGTAGTCAGTACCTGGGTTTCTTTGTGTGCATATTTTGTATATGAAGACTCTTGTACACCAGTCATCGTGTTTTAAATAGAGAATCGTGTGAAATGTTCGCATTACAAAGAGCAAGCGTCAGTTCTCTGACTGGCTCGTTCAGTTCGGACTTGACGAAGTCAGCTCGAGGATCTAACGCTGGCGATGCCTTCTTCCGTAAACTCGAACCGTCTGTGGATGGCAACTTGAAAATTGCCCATATAATGTAAGTATGTACAATAACAGAGCAAATGGTATAGTTATGTGCATAGTATACGCGGAAGTTTATCAGTGTGACCGTATGTGAGTACCAGCAGTAGCTACCGCGCTGTTCATTGATTGTTGGCGGGTCGTCTGCCAGTGCCACCGTCCGCTCCGCTGATCAACCGGAACAGTTTATGGTTACATTCAATGACGGCAACAACTAAACCGTCATTTAATATCGCAATTTGTGCGGATTTTCTATTTATTATCATTGGAATGTGCCACTTAGGAGTCAGTATATGCTGTATTAAATAACTTACTTTTCATATTTTGACGACCCTTTTGTGGTAACGATGGTAACAACATGTACGCTCTGACTAAGTTCAAAAATGTGTTTTTTCATTGAACATTGGCAGTAAGTAGTTTGGGAATGAAAGATGTGTTTTTGCTATGAACTCATCCATGAAAAGTCATTAGTTATTTTTTAAAAATACAATGGTTTGTTCCATGCTATGTAATGAAAATTACTGGAGTGTCCAGTTCAATAATTCAGTGTTTTTATTCCAACATTCCTTCCAAATAACGTACGTGATTAGTATTTACTGCAAAAAACACCAGTTTGTAAACTGTTGATCTACTGTTAATAGTTTAATTTTCACTGCTAGTAATTTTTGCAATTTGACGATTTTAAAGCGCTACAATCATCATGCTAGTGTATTATACGTTAAAAAATTCTAAATAAACAAATTACTTTACGTTTATTTATTCATTGTATGGAACTCACACCAAACACAGCTTGGACTGACTATGGAATGGAATGGAATTTGCAAGGTCAGAATGACTAATGACATTTTAGCTGTTACAGAATTTCGTGATATTCCCGACTTGTGGAAATCTCACAAAAGAAGTTTTAAAGCTATTTGATTAAAGGGCGGTGGTCGTTGGAAGGTATTGAAGAAGTCACCGGTGGTAATTAGTGCAAGTCGCGGCAAGGTCGAAACCCAAACTTGTGATTTCCATTGGAAGAGTGTATTATTAGATTGTGGGAAAATCAATGTTTATAAACACAAAAGTCGCACATGTGGCGTGACGACCACGGCCATTTAATAGTTGCTTATTTATACTATGTCTTTAAAATTTCATTATTCATATAAAAATTGTATTTATGATGAAATTGTCACAATTTAAATAAAATAGATCTACCGTATCTAGAGGCATTTGTAATCTATATGGATTGAGATGTCAGTAAAAGCCACCCATAGTAACCAGGTGATTTCATCGGTTAATAGCTTCTAAAAACGGAAACTAATGAGTGTATGTCACATGTCACATTTTTAAAATACATATTGCACAAGTCTGGAGATCAGAAGTAATTTATCATTATTTTCAAGAGGATTTGAATTTGGGGGATGAAAAATCAGAAATGTTCTGTACCCCACTAAGCTAAATAGATACTTATGTTGAACATGTAAACTATCGTAGTGCGTTTCATTTGATCTAATTTTTTAATATTTTATTTTCGCTGCAAACAGCATTTTGGTACATTTATAAAATAATTCTTTAGTGCTTGTTATACATATTTAATACATCAGTAGTAATCCATCCAGTTAAATGGTCTGAAAACATTATGAAAATAGATGTTCTCCTTTATCTATTGAATGCCACTGAGCTATTATTATATTATAATACACACATTCCTCTCTAGTGCCTAACTTGGTTGCTATAACGGCAAGGATAATAATGTTTCATGTTTTATTTTTTAAATCTAACTCTTCAACAGTAAATGCCACCCTGCTAAACAGGATCCCAGGTACAATACGATGCATACTACAGTGTATATGCATCCTGATGTAATATCATATTTTATAATGTTATTATAAGAGTGGAATTTAACTACATCTTATAGTACAGTGGTGAATATGTGCACAAAAGAATGCCTGGATCAGAGAATTGTTTAAAATTATTATCACATGATCATATTCAGCATGAAGTTTTTTTTAAATGCATGCCACACTGGTTTGAAGATTAAGTGAACAGGTTTCTCCTCCTAATCCTGTACCAAACCTTTAACATGTATGGTGATGTAATGGCATAATTTGACTTATTTTGTTATCTGTTAATGTTGTATGTTCCCATAAGTTAGCCACCTGTTGGGATTAACAAAATAAACATGAACCAAATGAAAACAGGTCTCAAAGTTATATAGTTGGCAACATTTTGTTTGTACTATTTGTCATGTCAAGTAATTTGCATAATATAAATGTAAGAGTTTATGTTATTCACAAAATATTTGTTGGTCAATAGCTGAAAATTATTAAACATTTTTATAGATTTTTTTGGGATTGACTTTTCAGCATCCTAGGGTGTCACCAAGTCAATAACTCAGATGGACCATAATACAAAATAAATATATATATACAAATATACTTCCTAGGTTAGTTGTGATTAGCATGTACCCAAAACAAAATTTGAGCAGCAATGTATAACAGGATGAACACAATAATAACTTAAGCTGATAGACAGCGAAATATGACAGGTTTTGATTATTATAACTCACAAACACCTTATGATAACTTTCAAATTTGATATTTGGCCCAATTAAATTTTGCCAACAATACAACTTTAGAATGTATACCTCAGATGTGTGGTTTTTGTTCCTTCCATTTCCAAACTTGTGATTTATTCCAGGGTTTACTGTGTTGTTTATTGCTGTGAGTGATGTGTGCATTTTGTATGATTTAGTGGTTGCTATAAAATATATATAATATACATATGATTGATTATAACATATTTCAAGGTCTGAGACCTCTATTATAGACCTAGTAATGATAACCAATGAAAACAATTTGATTGGTTCATTGAATATACGGTATGTATCAATTATGTAACATTGGTTCATGCAAGGAGAATTAGGGGTCTTGGGAGCTGTCTTATACCAGCAATGTAAACATTTGCTGTGTCTTCACTAGACACAGATAAGTAGCTTGATTCAAATCAAATTGCACATGCTGCTAACATCTAATTTTGGTATCTAAATATAACAATGTTTACTTCACTATCAACTTTATCATGTGGAGGTTTCTGGATAAGAGATATGCTATATGGAATATATGGAATGCCCATAATGGTAGATTGAATTGAAAACTGCCAAGTATATTTTAGTTAAATTGCCAAATGAAAATGAGAATTTTCCTGAAATCAGACATACCATCTGGCCTTGCAGGCCCAAATGTAAAAACAATGCAACAGATTAGGTTAACCTAAAATAGTGCAGGACAGAAACTATTATGAATTGCATTAAATTGGACTGAATTAGTCAACTGAGATATGATTGATTTTTCCCAAAACACAGTCGTTGTCAATTAACTGAAGAGCTAGTGATTATTGGTAATTCTCAGAAAAGCAGACCTAAGATCTTAGGTCTTGTAGTCATATCATGTTGTAGTCATATCGCAAACCTCTGAAAACATATAGATTCTACACTTTGCTTAAACATTGTGTATTATAATATATAATTTATATAAATATCTGTGTAAACCAAACAATGCTGGTGATCTGTTTAGACATACAGATATCTCATTAAATAATAACATTTATGTACATGTCTTTCTAAACAATTGATTTGTTGTTATATTTGTAACTACAGAGAAACTAGTGGTGATGTAATGTGTTGTAGATACAGTGAAGATAGTTCCTTACTTGCAGTAGGACTAGCAAATGGTGCTATTAAGGTAAATACAAATAAACAACAATATTCTAGTTAGCCCGTGATAAGGGTCTGGACCAGATCTTAAAAATGGGTCACCTTTATATTCTATGTCACCTTCTATGTTTAATAACCTATTGCATTACACTATATATTATTAATTATATTATACCAGAGTATCACTGCCATCAATGCATCATTGTGATTGGTTGGGAGACTTTTTTAATTTATGCAAGCCATGGTTAAATAGAGCATAATGCACAGTTATGGTGTTCCAAATAAGGCCCCAGAGTATGAATACAAGTTCAATTCGTAAACAAATAATGAGAAGGGCATTTAAATATTAGGGAAATTTTGGGGTAATATTGATAGCATGAAGATATTATATATATATTTTAATTTGGCAGTGGTTAAATAAAAAAATTGCACAACCTACAATTTTTGCATGCTATTCTTTGCGACATGTCTGCGTTGTCTGCAACATAGACATGGCCGAGTATCAGGTTTGGGAGCTGTCAGAGTAAGATTATCTTGCAGAAACCGGAGAATTCGTCCAGACAGAGAGAAAGAAACGCTTTGCCAATTTTAATGAAATTTACCTTGACGATTTCGAAACACAGGCTAAAATGTATGCAGCATTTCAAAATGAATTTGTCCAAATTGCGAAATGCGTTGTTTCAGGGACCCCGTGTAAAGGTAACACCTACTGACATAGTCTGGTATTCGTGAAAATAAATTGGGATCTATGATGAAAGAGATTTCGATAGCAGCAAATTTGTTGACAATTCATACACATCGATGTTAGGGAAACTGTGTGCACTGTGTTAGATTCGGCAGGAGTTGAAACCAGACACATTATGTATTTCACGGCACATAAAAACGAAGCTAGTGTTCGGTCTTACACCAACAAACTCACAAATAATCATAGTCAAGGAATGTCCAGTATGCTGTCTCGCAGTTTTTGGTATAAAAACAAATCTTCAGATAGAGAAGTGACCGTAACAATCGAGGCAGGTGTTTCCGACAACGTCATTCGTACCAAAGAAAACACCGGCATAGTAGCGTGTGGATCAACTCTCGCAGAATCTGGCACCGCTTCTATTTCTAATACCCATAACTGCACCTTTAGTGGACCAATTAATGTCAGCATAACAAACAGAAATTAGAAAATTCAACAACGATAATAAGCCCACAGCACATATTTTCAAAAATGGCGCACAGTGCGCTCTGCTGGTAATTTCTGCTGATGATAATTTATTCACAGCTATTCATATGTAAATTTAGCATTGAGCTTGTACAGTTTATTCAATTTCTAATTATTTGCTAGTTTCTTGCGTTGTAGAAATAAACTTCCTTTGATTGTGATGATATCTAAACTTGCTGTTCTGTGCGTTTTTGTGTACGGAGCGCGAGTGTGCGATAAAAGATTAAATACTGGTTCCAGAACCCATTTCATATGATCACCGTGTCGACCAGCCGATGCTCATCACACGTCGTTCGAAAACTACTCTTTCTTATTTTGTAAAAAGGCCGAGAGTGTCGAAAATGCTACAGAAATGAAGTTGGTATAATATAATAGCATTATAAACCACCACCAGAGTCGGGTATACCACTCAATATTGCACAATTCACTCCATATATGCACTCACGGCATGTCATGAATTGTGCAATATCTCGTGGTATACCCGCCTCCGGCGGTGGGTTATTGCTCAAGTGCACGATTTGTGGTGATTTGAAAATGTCTGCATTTAAAAACAAAACAAATTAACTCAAAACTTAGTCGACTTAGTCGAGGGGAGCTTATCATATGAGTGATTGTCCATCGGCTTTTTACTTTTTCGACTTCTTCTTGAAAACTACAAGCCTGAATGCTTTGATACTTGGTGTATATGTTGGGCTGACCTCTCTTAGATTTGTTCATTTCATGATGATATCTTGTCATTTCTGGTGAAAAGGTGAACAGGCCTTAATTTTGACCTCTTCATATTACACATGCCTCATTCTATATATATATCATAACATGAAGCTTTCTTATTGACCTGAACATTTGCATAAAATTTGATTTAAGTAAAGGGTAGATCATGGTAACTTTACTGAACTCCCTTTCTCTCCTTATCATTAAATGTATTTTTGCCTTTATGTGAAAGTGGATCCTTGGTGGATCTTACTCAAAAAGACATTAAGAGTTAAGTTAAGAATAAAAAGTGTAGTTTATGGCTAACTCTGCTTGGGTTTTTTTCTCAACCCCCACTTGTGTTGCATGTAGGTGGAGAGATGTTTTAAATAAGATGCCCTGAATTATCACTTGCCAGTAAACTGTTGTAAAATTGTTTAGCTAGTTTATATAATGTAACATGTATTGAATAGTAACATGTATCTTGATTGCATATCAGATTTCACCTATTTTATTAACTTTCGACTTTGGACAGCACATTTTTTTTTGCAATATTTTTCCTATTTTTTTTCTGTAATTTTGGGGGATAATTTTGGTTCAAGTTATTTTTTGTGAAAGATGAAAAAGGTTGACGTTGAAAGAGTTCAAAAGTGTGGTTTAAAAGATGTAGCTTATGCCTAACCTTTATACTACATGTCTGAATCATACCATAACAAGATTTATAATATGAATAAACCTGAAAAATCTTTTATTGGGAGTGTCCTTACAATGTAGGTTAGTTTTGAATTAAACAGTTTATTAACTCACACGAGGATATTCCATTTATTTACGGGTGCTATAAAAATGTATCTGAATGCACCGAAATAAAAAAAACAATATTAAGTTGTATGTTGCTTATTATTAACTGTCAAGTTAAAATCAATTTCTGCTGACAATGTTTAATTAAGGGAACTGATCATTACCACCAAGCCGGTTTCCTGTGAGTCTCCTGCGGCATGCGTTTCTTTACCGTACCGGCCGTTGCTTTACCGTACCGGCCGTTGCTTTACCGTACCGGCCGCTGCTTTACCGTACCGGCCGCTGCTTTACCGTACCCGAAGGTCATTAGCCGTACCGGCAAGGCCGTTACCGTACTGGCAGGAGGCAATTCACACTTCTGACAAGTTAATTTATGCATTGATTTTCCGGTTTACCGGTAAAATGCCGACCTGTTTAAATTTCAGTTTTATGCACAGGATCGCCTGAGAAAGCAAAACTGTAGAATTAATTTGAGTAGAATTTGTTTAGTTTGTAGTTATAGTCTGTTTATAAATCATTTTGTTCATGTTTGCTATGCAGTAGCTTTCGAGGTCAAATACACCACCAGGTCAATTTGTTGCGTCTTTTTATTTGTCAGAGATTAAACTTTACCATTATTATTGCATAATATTTACATTCAAGTTGCGCGTGATAATGCTACACATGATTTTTTTGAGACCATGGAGCTCCCAGTACGTCCATGTGAACTGTTGGATACGACTACAGACGGAACTGCGTCTTTATTTTATACGATATTTTTATTTTTTTTAAATTGGGATCAGTGCTCCCAAATCAACTGAGCCGACAAAGTGGGTTACAGAAATAACAGTTCCATGAAAGTGGCTATATTTGTGTATGATGAATCCTGAGTCGGTAGTTTTGGCATGTAACCTAATGGTTTTGGTTATTGTTAAAAATGCACAGTGCAGACGTAATTTTGTTTTCATTTTTTCACTTTATCTGGCGCCAGTGCACGTGTGCTTGGATGTTTTTTTATTCAGTGATTGGGCTAAATATTTGACGACGTTGCCAACGAATTCAACATACGAAAATAGCATGTGTGTGTGCGTTTGCGTGAATGATAGATGCAGACGAGATTTCTCGTCGCAACGCGTTTTATTAGTTTATTTCCAACGCGAGTGGTCGGCGCCTTTGATTGCGTTTAGTTTGTTCTTTCATTCGCAAATTAAATCTATCGCTGGCACCGTTTATTTTGTTATGTCTCGCAACTGAATGTCCAAGCTGACTTTGTATTGGCTGTAATTATATTTTTTTTGTAAAACAAAAAAAAGTCCCGACCTTTCCAGTCTAAATCGTATTCTGCCCCAAACCAAACAGCCCTTTTCAGGGCCAATCACATGTTCCAAAAAGAGATATACCGGCACACTTGCACACTCTGTTTTGTTATAATAAAGTTACATTGGGGATTGTTGGAGGAGGTGTGTAAATATCGGGTAAATATGTTTGGACAATTCCATAAGCAAACTCACAAAATGAGGTCGAAAAGCAATAGAAAAATGTTGACCTAGAGCAAGGTCAAATTCCGTTTTACGCACTTGAATTTTATCTGGACTACGTGCACGCGTTGCGCGTGTTATTGTCAACAAAGTATCAAAACAGATTTTCGAACGCCCAAGCCCGAATTTAAATACATGTGAGCTCGGCCAAGCGAGTCACGCTGACACATTATGCAAGTATCATCGAATTCATGCGACAGGTTGAGACGTTTTATTCAACGTCGTGGGTAAGCTACGATGTAGGACTGTCGTTTTATAGCGTTACAGGCGATCATGAATATGTGAATAACACACATATATTGAAAAAAAAACATGAAATTTCAGAAAGACTTTTTTATTTAATTTATTTATTTGTATTTCGACGGTTGTCCGACTTTCTTTCCACTGTGTGAGCTACTGACAAATATAAACAAATAATTAACCCATCGAGTCCTCTAGTCGACTGGGACGTAACACTCTGTTGTACAAGTTATGTCCTTTTCAAATTATTCACTTTCAATGGGTGGGTGAAAAAAAAATTCTTATTGTTTGCAAAATGCCCAATTAATTCATGCATGACTCACGGTTACCGGCAGGGCGCCGATCAGTTACCGGGGCTTTGTTTACCATGCATTCATTAATCGAAGGTGATAAATAGTCGGTATTGGTCCTATCAGTACGGTAATTGTCCGGCCGGTACGGTAACGCAACGGTCGGTACGGTAAAGCAACGGTCGGTACGGTAAAGCAACGACCGGTACGGTAAAGCAACGACCGGTACGGTAAAGCAACGACCGGTACGGTAAACCGAGTCAAACTCACAGGAAACCGGCTGGGTGGTAATGATCAGTTCCCTAAGCAATGATCCCTAATCACAGATTGTGTCTGAAAGTTGTAAATGTTACATTCATATGAAGCTGGTAGGCTTTTTGTTTTGAGTTATTACCAAATATAATGTACGAGATATTTAGAATCGAAAAAACAGTTGGTTTTGTGAAATTTGTTTTTCCTTTCTTCAAATAGTACTGCTGGACTATTATTATTAAACTTTCAACACAATGATAATTTGTTCATGGGTCAATGAAACCAGAATCAATTGGGTATTAGTATGTTATTTTTTATTGGGTTTTGTATAATAGTTGGCGTAGCATTATCATATATGTATAAACAGGAAGTCCATGGTGTGGGTCAAGATGTGGCCTGGTTGGGGTAAGAAAGCAACATAGATGCCGTTAAAGTGGGGGAGTCGTCACCTGCACATGCGTCAGATGGCCATAGCGTCACTGCGTGACCATGAGCCTTTGCGTTTTTTAGCGTGTGTTGTTATCATCGTTTAGGACTCTATTCCTGTGTGTGCGAAGGTGATGACCCTCCCGCTTTAATGTTGTGATCATTTTGAGTTTTGACAACAAATGCTAAAATATTGTGTCAAGGTGGATTATTATTAGGTGTTGTGTTTTTACAAAACATAACACTTGTTTCTTGTCTTGCGTACAATTACAAGAATTTTCAGTCGAAAGAGCGGCGTTGAGTATTGTTGGAGAAGGTAAGGTGTGAAGCATAATGTGTGAAGCAATGTTCTTTACAGTGGGTGCAAAATATTAACATACACCCATGGAAATAAAATAAAAAATCAATGAAATTTACAATTAATTTTGCTTGTTAATAATATTCATTCTCAGTTTTACGTTCATGCTAGGTTTCTTTCGAACGTTACAACAATGTTTTTATACCTACAAAGGCAATGGAATAGTCCAAATACGCAGTCACCGTGACTATACATCAAATGCATACTGTGTCTGGTGTATTTATAATCTGTTAATCAAGTTCTTGGGGAAAGTGTCTGGATTTGTTGCGAAGCCCCTGAGTACCCGTCTACCAGGGGGTTGGGTGTATGCAACTTTCTTTGCGTTTGCTATAAAAATCAGCTATGCCTGCAGCTCAATTTTCATTTTCCAACTTCGCTGTTCATTTTATCCTTTTATCAAATTCGGCTCCAAATTTCTAGATTTCTATCCTCAGCATTGAATGAATGTACATACATGTACTAATATATGACGTTCAAACTATAATAAGTATACTGAATGACAAATTGAATATTGGCTATGACAACTTTGAACCTGGACCTAGTTTCTCGCTTAATTTGTTCTATCGACATCTCCAATAAATTCCCACTGGAAACCAGTTTTACTGCTAGGGTAATGGATTTTTTTTATAGTAATAACACAAAAGAGTCAATATTACACACAGACTTGTCTTGCATGGCATCTGTGTGCTCTCAGAATGTGCACGCAGATCAACACACACACATCAGTGTTATGGCTTCTACGTGCCCTTACAACTAACCCGCAGACACGTTTTTTGAGGTAACCTTTCATATCTCAATATTCAGTTCATATATGGTTTTTCTGTAATGGTTGTATTTTGTACGCAGTTCAAAATTGTTAATTATTCATTTGCATACTTTTCATTTGCATAACTTTGTTTGTTTGTTTAATTTCTCCACTGCGCATGATTCTTGTAGCCAATTCGCTTCGTTCTGTTTACATGCACTGTTTACATCGCACGCTGTTCGTGCCCAGTCATTTCTGTTCGGGTTATTTTCAATTTACTTTCTCGCTATGCCAAGAAGTAAGCGGCGCTCAAGATGCTCTGGCTGCAAGCTCGATGTGGAAGCTCACACCTGGGGCAAGCACGGAAAATTCTGCACCGGTCCACCGCCGGAGGAAGAGAATTGCCATTCACCGAACAGCTCAACTGCCGTCCCTAAGTCGTCTCCTTCCACCTCGAAGCACCGACGTCACTCGCCCACAGTCTCACACATGGAACCACATGGATATTTTGACGAGTTTTCAGACGGGGATGAAGACGACCAAGCCGAGTTAGCTATTTTGCAGCGCCGGAAACAATCCTTGTTGGCGAGAATCGCAAAGCAAAAATTACAGGCGGAAATCTCCCAGCTAGAAATGGAATTCAAAAGTTGTTCCTTGAACGCACATCCACCAACCATAGGCCTATCATCCACGCGCCAACAGGGCACATCGTCTTCTGATCACCAAATCTCTGACATTTCACTAGCGGAACTTCGCAAAATGACGAATCTCCGATCGCAGGTTGATCACGATTCGTCACCATACTTCGACGCCATTGTAGTGAACAAAGGACACGAGGCTGAGAACAAAGGATCAGCCCGTCAGTACATTATTCGCGACAGTCTCGTTAATCCCCCCGGGCGTCACGCCGGGAAAAAGTTGCCTGGTTTGAAATCTCCAGAACAGTTTGTTCCATCATTCTTTTCTTCACATGAACTGAAATACAACGACTTATCACTTGAACAATTTCTACAGGGCTACACGCTCTTACTGCAGGACCCATCCATGCCCAAAGCAGAACAAAAGGGCCGGTTACGTCTCCTGCACGATTTGTTTGTTAAACTACCATTGTACAAATGGCCCATTGTCCGGAGCTATCACGCGGCAGTGGCTCGTTTAATCGATGATAACAGACGTACATGGGACAGCGATTACTCAGACGTGAAAGATCTGTTTTTCGATTTCTCAGCCGACAAGTTGAAATCAGTCACCCAGAAACGGACGACAAACAACGGCAACAGAAATACCTCCAACCCGGACGATTCGCCCGTATTAGTGTGCACAGCTTTCAACGAGAAAGGTTCTTGCTCATTTGATCCATGCAAATTTAAACACATTTGCAATCATTGCTATGTCACCCGCAATCGTTTTAATAATCACAGCGAAAAGGACTGCAAACAGAAGTCAGGCACGTCCATGTCACCTCTGCACCGCGACAAACCAATCTCCTCGTGACTCCATGCGCAGCCCTCAAACATCACGTCAACGACCTGTGACCTCCCCGTTAGATCAACGTCTATACACGTATCTCTGGACGATAGTGTTACCTCGCTCGATTCGGTTAGCAACAACATCACCGGGTCTGACCCAACACTTTCAGTCATCACAAGTGTGTCAGGGGGCTCCACACCTACGCCACCAGCAGCTACATCACCATTGTCACTTACGCACATGGCATTACCCAAGCTCAGCACCAGTCTTCATCGATAATAACAAGTTCAAATCCCTCGGTCTCGCCGGTCAGTCAACAACCACACTGACATCAAGCATGATCAAAGCGCCAACATCGCAGGCGGTCCTCAGCGACATCAACTTCGACCCCACACCTCATCACAACACAAGCAGGTCGAGGGCTACACACTCATCATTGACATCATCATCAACTACAACAACAACAACAACTTCTCCATCATCAGCTGATCATTCGTCACCGTCGCCCAGAAACTCTGTGCCGCCAGATCACATTATTTCTAACATTGATGGCAGTATTGCACAACATTACATTGATTTACATCGCAGAATCTCTGCTTCAGGCCTTTATAACTTTCAACGTTGTCTCATCCCGGTCTCTTCCGGTCTGAACATTCAGTCTTGGCGCCATCTTCTACGCAATTACAACGATGACATCTGCGACTTCTTAAAATTTGGTTGGCCCATCAACTACTCGCGCGACTTTCTTCCTACTTCGCACGCAACGAATCACACCTCGGCTTTACATTTTGCTGAGCACGCGGACAGTTTTCTGGAATCAGAGCTATCATCTGTTGGACCGTTCGACACTCCGCCATTGTCACACCCGCTCATTACCTCACCATTAACGACCGTGGCTAAGAAGGGCTCATCTTCCCGTTGCGTGGTCGTGGACTTAAGTTTTCCAGAAGGCTACTCGGTCAACAACGGCATCCCAGGGGACTGTTGCATCGGGGATGATTACAAGCTCAGATATCCTACAGTTGACTCCATGTTAGATCGCATCCGTACACTTGGTTCCGGTTGCATCCTTTACAAACGAGACCTCAGCAGGGCATACCGTCAACTTCGCGTGGATCCGAGAGACTACCACCTTCTCGGCTATTCTTGGAAAGGGAAATACTACTTTGACGTTTCACCACCTTTCGGGTTACGCACAGCTACCTTAATGTGTGAACGGTCAACCAACGCAGTGCGTCACATCCTACGCAACCAAGGGCACGAGGTGATCAATTATATCGACGATTTCGGCGGAGCCCGCTCACTCCACTCAGCTTTTGCTTCTGGTTCATCGCGCAACATTACAACTCAATGGCGTGCATTTTTCCTCTTCTGCCGTTACTTTTGCATCCAGCCAGTTCCGGCCACAACACGAATGATTATTCGCTACACACAGTTCTTCGCCCACTCGTTTTCAAGCACGGCATCTATCCGCAACTACCTCAACAGTGTTCGGCTGCTGCATCTTTTCGTCACCGAGACCCCACCTTCACTCGACTCATTCGAACTGCGCCTTGTCCTCCGGGGAATACAGCGTATAACAGCGCACCAGCCTCGCCGCAAGTTGTCTATCACACCGGATATCCTTCTTCGAATTCATCGTCTCTTGGACTTTACACGCCCGCTGCACGCTACGCTGTGGTCCGCTTTCCTCATCACATTTTTTTTCGTTCCTGCGTAAGTCCAACCTGGTGCCCCCTTCAGATACAGCTTATGACGCCCGCATTCATCTCTCGCGGGGCAGCGTCGGATACAACACCACAGGTTTGATCATTCGTATCACATGGTCCAAAACCATACAGTTCGGCGAACGGGTTCTGCACATTCCCATCCTGGCTATCCCTGGCTCCGCCCTCTGCCCAGTATCAGCCTACAAGCAGATGGTGGACATGTTGCCAGCACCTTCAGAAGCTTCCCTGTTCCTCGCGCCGTCATCTACCAGCAGACTGCATCCTTTGACCTACCAGTCTCTTGTTCGACATCTGCGATCATTGCTCAGCTCCACAGGGCTGGACCCAAACAGCTACTCCGGTCACAGCTTTCGTCGCGGCGGTGCCTCCTTCGCATTTCAGTCGGGTGCCAACCCTGAAGCAATTAAAGCGCAAGGCGACTGGCGCTCACAAGCTTACCTGCTCTACATGGAATCTTCATTCGGTCGTCGCCTCAGGACGGCATCATGCATTCGCGCTGCTATCAAGTCTGGCCAAGTCGATCTGACACTTTGAACATTTGCTTTTGGCGGCTTTCATTTTTGGCCTTTTAATGCTGTATTTCACTGTATGCCAGAAATGTAATTTTAGATTCAACAGAATTAAACTAACTTTTTATTTTCTTTTGCCGCCAATTCGCTTGAGTCGGGTTCGTTCTTTGCCAGTGAATAATTGTTGTGTTTTGTACGCAGTTCAAAATTGTTAATTATTCATTTGCATACTTTTCATTTGCATAACTTCGTTTGTTTGTTTAATTTCTCCATTGCGCATGATTCTTGTAGCCAATTCGCTTCGTTCTGTTTACATGCACTGTTTACATCGCACGCTGTTCGTGCCCAGTCATTTCTGTTCGAGTTATTTTCACCCACCCACCCACCCATTTTTTTTTTCTATCATTTTGTATTAGTATCACGCTTTGTTTTGTTTCGTTCTTGTTTTTGAGTGCTTTTTATCGTTTTGTCACAGTTCTGTTTTTGCCTTTTAATGCTGTATTTCACTGTATGCCAGAAATGTAATTTTAGATTCAACAGAATTAAACTAACTTTTTATTTTCTTTTGCCGCCAATTTGCTTGAGTCGGGTTTGTTCTTTGCCAGTGAATAATTCTTATGACGCCCGCATTCATCTCTCGCGGGGCAGCGTCGGATGCAACACCACAGGTTTGATCATTCGTATTGATGATCATTCATCCGAACAGAAATGACTGGGCACGAACAGCGTGCGATGTAAACAGTGCATGTAAACAGAACGAAGCGAATTGGCTACAAGAATCATGCGCAGTGGAGAAATTAAACAAACAAACGAAGTTATGCAAATGAAAAGTATGCAAATGAATAATTAACAATTTTGAACTGCGTACAAAATACAACAATTATTCACTGGCAAAGAACGAACCCGACTCAAGCGAATTGGCGGCAAAATAAAATAAAAAGTTAGTTCAATTCTGTTCAGTTGAATCTAAAATTACATTTCTGGCATACAGTGAAATACAGCATTAAAAGGCCAAAAATGAAAGCCGCCAAAAGCAAATGTTCAAAGTGTCAGATCGAATGCATACGAATTCATACCATCAAGTATTTCACATAATAGTCCAAAGGCAACTTTAAGCTCCTACCCCAAAAATAAAGGATTCAACTGACAGTATTTTGTGTTGTTGATTTTGTTCTTGTAAATCATAGACTTGATCAATAGGCCTTCTTCCTTCTCCCCACTGAAGCATGATGGTGAGTGGCTTGTTTAAAGGTGGTTCGATTATCATGATCATGATCATGTTTGTGTCAATCATTTCAAGTCGTTGCGAAAATATATAAATTATGGTACTTGTCATTGTCACAGGAATGTGATACATCTGGTAACATAGGACATTGTTTACATAACACTTGTGTTAATCAAACATTGTACAGGGGAAACAAGAATAATTCTCTGTTGTTTAGCTCTCCTAGTCAGTGAATCAATCTGCCTTATGCATCACTACATGAATCATTTTCAAGAGACAAAATTACGCTTGCGCATGGCGTCCCTTATGACTGTAAAAATATTATGTTAGAATTACCCAGAATGCTTTCTGATCTGTACAAGATCTAGTGACAAATTACTTGCTTTCACACTGGCATTTTGGACTTTTTGTAAATAAGTAAATCTGTAAACTGCAAAAGTCTAGAAATTGACCATCTAATTGTTTAGCAGATTTTATTTATTTCAACCAATCACGAAATTTGTATGGTTTTCACCTCATATTTTTCTTCTTGGACCAATGGTTTGACTGATTTACCTGTAGGCCTTAATTAATGAAAACAAAAACATTGAACTGATGGTACTTGTGTTAGAGACACTGAGGGAATCAAAACCTCACTACCATGACATGCCAACGAAAACAATCTTTCCACAATTGAATGTTAGAATACAGTTGCTAGTACTAGTCCGACATTGTGCAGTGGTCTTCACACAGTTTGCTATCAATTGCACACATTGAACATACATAATAACATAATTGGTAAACCATCACTTATTAATCTCAATAACTTATAAACATATATTTTAAATCCTACATAGCTTGTAAAACTTCATTGTTATTACAGAGATTGTAAATTACCAATTTCATTGTGGGAGGAGATAGACTTGGCCAAAGGTTGAATTCAAGCCCACGACTTCAACCAAAGTAGATAGAGCCTCTAACATCTGACTTATGCAAATTGCATTTAATCAAGTTGCATGTATTCCTTTAATATTACCTCATAGGTATTGAAATACCAGATTCTGCCGTAAATTTCGCCCATCCGATTTCATGGCTGGTGGGCGCTTATTTGGGGTTCAAAATTTCATAAAATGATCATCATTTTTTGGGGACTTCTATTTTCATTAGAAAATCCAACTACGCAGAATTTCAACGCCTTCACTTGGGCCACCCAAGACGAAAGATAGTATTGCAGAAACTAATCTAAAATTTGATACATTTTTTGTCTTGAAGAATTAAAAAGTAGACCGCCTGAAATTTCATTACAATGTCACCCACCCAGTGTCATTTTTCAAATACATTTTTTTTTAATTTTATTGGTAACAAAAGTACATTCTATACGAAGTTTCAAATAAAAATGAACACAACTGCATTGCGTAGTAGCAAATGATCACAGTTGCGCAATTCGGTCATGCTACAATTGTTGATCATTACTCAGTAGTGATTATAAAACGCACAAAAAATAAATTCGTTGAATTGTTATAAAAAGCAAATAAAATGCAACTTAATAAAACAATAAATAATGCAATAAAACTTAATGGACTATTTTAGGCGTCAAGAACGATTGAAATGTCCGGAAAATTACGCCAAAATATTAAAAAAACAACTTTAAAAACTGCCGAAAAATTACCCTGGGCGATTTCTGGGTCCCATTTTATTTTTTTAAAAACCCGAACTGCCGCTTAATGGCCCAGGACGAATTTACGGCAGAATTCGGTATTCATGGAACCTTTTTGTGTTTCTGTAATGAGAGTGTCGTAGTAAGACCAGCTGTTTAGCACATATATTCCCTGGTTCTATATGGATTGTATGCTTTCTGTGCCTTGTTATAGTTTAAAGGATTACCCAGTATATCTAGAAAATAGGAGTACACTCCAAAGTGTGCAATTACCTATACATATAGTTTGAATACATCTATGTCATGAAATTCCAGGTAGATCAAAGATCATAGCAAGTGCTTAGTATCCGATATCAGTGGCACAGTTAACAGTGTTACTTCCTAGTAACACTAAACTTAGGCTACTATTTCTTAATGTTGAAACAACTAAGCAATCCTGACCTTTAACCTTTGTATCTAGAAGTCTAGAATCTGTTGTGGATGACTGAAATAAAGCCCTCCATTTTGATCAATAGGTATTAAAATTTGAATAATTTAGTAATGAAAAGTAGAGCTTGTTAATAGCAACTTTTTTGGTAGTCCAGACACATTATACTTCACATCATATTTTAGATATATTGAATCAAATGTATTTAAAGTTTGATTTATTGTTACTATTGTATTTGTAACAATGACGTTCTTGTGACTTTTTGTCCTAAACATACCTTATTGATATTTTTACTTCTACAAATATATGTTGCATTGTTATACATATGAAAATTGGTGCTTACAAGTCTTAGTAGGGGATTTGGATTATAACACGATCTAAATCCAACGTTAAGCCTATAAACGTTCCATTGTTTTTAGTGCCAAGCCCCTTTGTTAAGTACAACAACAAATATTTCATTGGTGTTTGTGAGCTCTTGTGTGATTGGTCAATGCATGGACAGCTCTTCCACTTCCGTGTTTTACTCCCTATCAATTTGGGCCCTGTTTAACCATAGACAGTATAGTAGTATAGTAACACCAATGTCAAACGCCGTATGCCCAACGTAAGCTGGGCTGGAATATTATGATGAGCAAGTAAACAATGACGTCATATTAACTTCAATGCGATGTCACTACTTTCGTATCGAACTACAAGTATCTTTCCGCAATACGCATCTTCCGAACACACAATAGTTATCAGATATTCTCGTGAACGTGGTTCACTAGTAAAAAATATGACTTTTAAAATATATGTTCCTGTTTAATTGAATAAAATTAAAAGTTAGTTTCAGACGGCAGTAATGTTTCCGTACATGTTATATTCAGTCTGTACCCCGTTTTCGACAAAATATTTGAATATTTTTGTTTTCATGGTGCATGAATCTTATTATGTTATTATTCACCGACTATGCTCGTTTTTTATTTTTCTCTGCCACGCATTTTTTTTTCAAACAGACTTTGAATCCGTATGTTCTCTCGTCTGTCACCATCTTGACTATAGCTCACACTCTTTCAACCGGAATTCATGTCTAAGGTTGTACCCCGTTTTCGACAAAATACTCGAATATTTTAGTTTTCATGATGCATGAATCTTCTTATTATGTTATTTTCCACCGACTGTGCTCGTTTTTTGTTGTTCTCTATCTTGCACTTATTTTGAAATTAACTTTCAATCCGTCCGTTTTCATGTCTGTCGTCATCTTGACTACTTATTCACACTCTTTCAAACGGAATGCATGTCTAAGTTTGTACCCTGTATTCGACAAAATACATGAATATTATTGTTTTCATGATGCATGAATCGTCAAATTTTGTTATTTTCACTGACTACACTTGTTTTTTGTTATTGTCTGTCTCGCATTTTTTTAATAGACTTTCATTCCGTTTTCACGTCTGTCGCACGTCCACCTACGTTATACCCTGTTTTTATTAATAATTTCAACAAAATAACTCGAATACTTGTGAATAAATGAGGCACGATTGTCTTTATTATTTTATTTTCACTATTTTCGGTTTTTTTGCTAGCGTTTCAAAGGGTTTCTTTTACGTGTCGATCAAGAAAACGCAAATCTTCGCTATTTTCGATTTTGATGTCCGTGCTCTGAATCACACACACAGAGTTGTTAACATGAATTGCTGTGTCTACTGTGTTTGGATCTTCTTCACTATCATTTCCACCGTCATCAAAATCCGAAAAAAAAAACATCGAGCAAATCATCTACACACGGGAACTCGTGATCAGCAACGGCCATTTAGAATACCCATGGAATACCGTAGGCGACTCTCATCAACGAAATTACGCATTTCGCGAGAGTTCACCACTCTCGTCGCCTAAAAAACAGACAGTTTTCAAGACGGCACTTTCTTCATAGTAAACAGATGTACCCGTAAACCAATTTTGACAGGAAACAGAAGCATGGTTTAGGAGCTAATTTTTCTTAAATCACTTTGCACCAAAAATACACATTTTTGTGCTTATTTCAAACTACAGTGTCCATAAAAAAAAAATACTTAAAAAAATTTAAAATTCATACAATAAGCTTTCCAAAAATACAGCCAAAACAAGGTCAGCTTGGACGTTCAGTTGCGAGACATAACACAAAAAAAAAACGCAGGCAGTGATACATTTCGAAAATAAAAATACAAAATAAACGCAATCAGAGGCGCCGACCACGCGCGTTGGAAATAAATAGAACGCGTTGTGACACAGTCTTACCGGCGTCTTTCACTCACGCAATATAATTATGATGTTTCCCAACGCACTTATATTTAATACATTGACGAAAAACACCACAAGAAAAATGTAAATCAGGCTTGTAATTACTAGTAACTCAACTCGAACGCAATATTCATCACTGTAAAAGTGGTTAAATTCGAACCAGCCAGCTCATGACCGGAGACTTCCGGTCGTCTTCGTTGATAACTCGCCAATTCAACACAATCGTGGTGGTAAACTGTTTAGCTGATTTTTTCAAAAGATGGATATTCAATTCTTATTCATCCCAACTTATTCTAAAATTTGAGACATTGTTAAAATAGAATAGAATCGCTGGAGTTGCTTGTCTTTCCTACTATATTGTCTATGGTTTAACTCCGGGGTTACATCCAAACGCCATCCTCTTGACTGGAGATCTGTGTTGAAAAATAAACCTTTGTTGTTGCGGTGTACGCAAGAAGATGAACTACTTATGTTTTTAACATCACTTCACCTATTAACAATTCACCCCTAGACGTGATAATTTCATTTCAATAGTAAAAATCCGTTCTCAAAAATCCAAATAATCACAACCTCACCGAAATTCATTTTCTATTCTTACCCACAAGCCACACCCAGACCATTCATCAAAACGAGTGGTCTGGGGTATACTAGTACTCTGACCCATGCCGAGGACTTCCTGTTTGTAATGCTATATGATAAATCAGATTAACTATCACGTGAAACCAAAGACAATTGTCTTTGGTGAAACCAAATGAAAATCATTCTAAAATAACATACTTATAGCCAATTGATTCTGGAAAGAAATGACATTTGCAATAATAATCGACGAGCAGGTCCGGGTAGTAACATTCGGTTGACGAAATAGACGATACAACAGTACTGATTGGACCTACATGAATGCTACTCTATTTCACATAACCAAATGTTGTTTTTTGCTGTCGTACATTATCTTCGGTAATAACTCCGAAAGTGAAGTCTTATATCTTCAGCAGAACGTAGCCGTTAAAACTTGCAAAACGAGTCTGTTTCGATCGATCATCGCTTAAGCAGCATACAATTTATTTATTTGTTGACTCATTTAAAAAATACGAACGGTGTCAATATTTTGAACTGTCATTTTGTCTGTCTCTGCTACAGAATGACATAGATCTTAGCCGATCGTATTTTTACAAAGGACCTGAATGTACAGCACTAATTTCACCCAACCTCCTGCTCGTTTCTGCTTTTCGATCATTATTTTTACTCGCTTTTGCAACCTTATGTTGAATAATTTCCGCTTAATTTTTCGAGCGCGCGAACCCAGAAATATCGCCCGTCTGCACGCTCGCATTTTAAATACATGGCTGTGGAATCAATATGTTCCTGGTGTCTCTGCTCTCTGCCCCAAGGAGTTAGCATTGCCTGTATCACGTAATTGTCTCGATAATCATGTTGTTGAAACGATATAGCAGCCCTGGATTCAAACGGAACACAGTCCCGCTGTACGTTCGCGAACGAAACAAAGTATGATGGTTTGGAAGTGTCGTTCGAAATTCAATAATGGTTAATACTCATTGAATCTTCAAACTTTAGCACTAAAACAACCATTTCGACAACTCATGTCCCAGTGTTCAGTGTCTGAACAAGCGGTCAGTGTTTTTAATAAGCTAGTGGGGAAAAAAAGGGATAAAAACATGGTCGTTTTTCCGGTCGGAAATTAAGTGATATGTTATAAAATGTTATAAAAGCGAAATATTGGGCGAAATGAGTATTGATGCCCATTTATAGCTTGACATGCGTCACCAAATGGGGACATGGTTAGAGTTGGTAGTACCATGGAACTATAAACCCCAGGAAGAACAACCATTTCGTTTCCTTTGAACTATGATAGTTGCCGCGATGTTGAATGTTTATTTTGACTGTTTATTTCGTCGCATTAAAAAATAAGCCGATTTACGCAAATGAACGTTTATCTCCGACTATCGGTCATTTTCGGAGTCAATCGGACGACTCCGGGAGATCACGTAACCGAGTTGTTTCTGTTATAGAATAAAAAAACAATGGCGCCAAGACAAAACACTGATAAATGAGCGACATTCAACGGGAAAAAAAACACATTGCCACTTCTGGCGATCGAAGGGAAACACGGAATAAGTCGGGATATCTCGACAACAAACAGCATACCAAACCCCATGTTTCGCAAACTTTCGCAACCTTATTTTTTCGAGGGTTGAAAAAAACGAGAAGTAATCTAAAAACGACATTAAAAATTATGAAAACTCGCTAAAACTCGACCCGTTGCATGATTTCCGGTACAATGAAGGTCACCCTGCAGACCGACTTGTTTGCGCATGCGTAGTGAACGAAATATTTTACTACGCAGATATGAAATTTTTTTTTCAAGTTTTCCGTTTCCAGCAAAGCGGTTGATACGGGCGTATCGGCGGCAACTAACATGGAGTATGACTAATGTTGTGGAAACAAAAGCGAAAGCACTGTAAGATAAACTAAGACAAAGGTTTTTTTAATCCTCTTAGTTTCGTTGTTCTTCCTGGGGTTTATAGTTCCATGGTAGTACCATGGAAGGTACTAATCCATGGTAGTACCAGTACTAGTATACGCGGGGAGGGAGTCCAGAGAGGGAACAGCCAGCATCCCTTTTACGGGAAAACGTGAAATCTCGACGGATTTGTTTCGTTCTCACATGTAATATTAGGTTTTGCGGGCTTCTGAGTTCAAAAATGATGACTAAATCAGCTAAAAAGCAAGCGTTTAGAAACATACCTATGCAGAAGTTGGTTTGCCAGTACTTAATCCATTTTTAACACTTAGGCTACTCTATTGACATTGGTTGTTTATTTCATGGATTTGGCACTTGAGGTAGCTGATAAGCCGTGTCGAAAACGTGCACAAAACGACCATTCTGTGCACGTTTTCGACACGGATTAAAATCCAGTTGTAAGCACAAATTTTCATATGTATGTTTTTTTATTTTGCCAGTCAAATAACAAAAACATCTCTGATTGAGTGTAAAGCATCACAAACAAACATCCCAAATTACCTCATATCAAATATTAGTACCTCAAAGGGTATGATTTTTGCACTCAGATGTCACAGTAGAATCAAGGGTAACAAAAGTACACATACCCCGGTACAAGTCTCCTTAAAAACCAACAATAAAAAAAGTGTCGCTCGGCGTTTGTTGAATCCAGATGAATAAATACATAAATTTGTATATAACAATTGCATTATAAAATAACAAGTTATGATGTTTATCTCCGAATTATTGTTTTAAAATGTGGAATACTGACAATTATTAAGGTCAGGTAAATATTACCATGGCAACAGGTGGGTGGGGTGACCTATGATCCTAAACTCAATTTTATTGATGGTTTCTCTGACATGTATTGGCATCATTTGTTTGTACTTAAGATTTGACTTAAAGTAGTTACATGCATAGATGCATATCAAAGCTGATTGTCATTTTGTTTTGTATTCCAATTTTAGATGACCGACTTGTTAAAATTCCTTTTACAGATACCTATTATTTTTTTTGCTGTTCATAAGATTGAATTAACATGAACAACCTTGTTTTTATTTTAAAGTATAAACTTATGAACTAATTAGTTTGTTTAGAAATAAATATGTGCCTTATTCACAGCTAATTAAATTTTTACAAAATGTCCAAAGTGAATTATATGCATCATTACAGTGGTTTGCTGAAATGCATATTAATTAGCATACTAATTTTATTATGTTGTCTTTGTATTTCAACATCAGTTTGTTCCAATCGATTGAAAATTGGTACATGTACATGCACACTTGCTTCTACCGGTAATTTGTAATAAATTTGCAAATATAAATACCTAATCTGCATACTTTTTGTGAATTGCTTGAATGAATTTGTTGAGCCCAATGTCTAATAGTAATTTCATTATGTGCATATACATGCACTTGGACATGTGTAGCTAATTTATTTATTCATACAGCTAATTTATGGATTTTATTATAATCTCATCAATGATTTGTCAAACTAGTTATGCCAGTCATTTGGGAATCAACAGTAAACAAATCCAAATGTGTTGAACTCTCATTCCTTATTCGTTGAATTAAGTTTTCTTGGTTTGATATTATGCACTGGGTTTTATGAATTTTGTGAAAATAAAATTATGTTTAGTTCATTATGGTTGAATGATTTTGCAGAAATTACACAGGAGCACTTTCATGAATCTTTATTTCTATGCGAGGATATTACCAAGCGTTTGAATGTCTTCCAATATTTTTTGTGAAGTTTGAATTACCCAGACATTATAATTATAACCTTTGTATTGAAACAAATAATCAATACAGTAACAATCTAAGTTTTAGTTCTGTTTAATATTTGTATCTGTTGCTAGGAGACTTTAATCTCTGTGCGCCATGATTTTTCTGGCCAAAACTGTTTTATGTATTTTTCTGTAATGTGAAAAAATTTGAAAATCTTTACATCTATGTGGGTTTTATTCTGTGAATGGGGATAACAGTTGACTTTGACTCTCAAAGGTTTCAAGTGTATGAATAACAAAGCCTACCAACTTTAAGAATTGGTACTCCTGTGGCAATATTGGGTATGTTGCAGTCTATCATGTTTACTAAGATAAGAACTAAAAGTCATACCAGAAAGTGTTAATATGTCACATTGTGACTTATTGGACATCCATAACTTTGAACGCATACTGATTAAAGCGAGGGAAATTGTCACCTGTGCATGCGTCAGATGACCATAGCGTTTACAAACAAGCATCTATCCATGAGCCTTTGCGTTTTTAGGATGTGTTGTTTATCGTTGCTTGGGACTCAGTTCCCTCATGTTTGCAAGTGACGCCCCCCCCACTTTAATGTAAAAACAAAGTGTCTTTTTTTTAAAAATTTTTAGTAGTTCATTCATACTAAATTTGAATAATGGTAGCCCGAGGACTAGAATTTGTAGTCTTTGTGTGCCTTGAGCTCTGATTGACTATTGACCAAACAAAATGTTTTATGTAAGAAGACGAGTGATGTTCCCACACCTAAAGTCAACTGGCCGCCAGGCAGGTACAAAGTGCATATGACCATGCAGATCAATTGTTGAAAACGCAGAATAAATAACAATAAATTTCCTCAATGTTGTAATACAATACTTAGCAGTACTCATGAGTGGTACACAATGCAAACTTTATGTCTGACATTAAAAAACAACTACCTGTAGAGCAACTCCCCACGGAGTATGTACAGACACTTGAGTTTATTGATCCAATGACATCTCCATGGTGTAGTTACAGCATTCATTTTATTTATTTTGTGTTTTTTTCTGACCTAGCCATAAAATGGGTTCACTGTAAGTTACTTTCCCTTTTCAATTCTAGCTCTGCATTCCAATCATTTTATGCACAAGTGTGAATTTGATTATAAGATATTTTAATTAAAATATATTGATCTGTGGACTGTCGCAGTGTTGTATAGTGATTGTAAAGTTCGTTGACTATCGAGTTCACAGGGTTGCTGTATTAGATCCCACTTTGTAACTGAAGTGGTTGGTAACATTTGAATGTCGATCCATGTCATTGAAATAAACCTGTAATAAACCTGCATGTGTAATTTATGCATATTTTGATGGTAGTAGTACCAAACACAAACACTTGTGTGACCTGGAAACATGACATGTGCATGTTCTAGTTGGGGGCAATGATTTAATACACCTTTCAAATAAGATTAAAAAGAATTAATTTTTGTCGTAGTGGTGTCAAAACATCACTTGGGATTTGAAAGATTTTTGGTTATTTCCTCACTTAATAATATGTTTTTACACATTTGATGATGGTCAATTTTGGTAAAGTAAGGGTGTCTTAATGCCATATTTCCCACTGAAAGATTGGCATTTGGACATTGCATTATTTAAAATAACCTTAAGTTCAAAATTAAATCATTTGATTTTTTTTTGCAGATGTTTGGTTCATGACTTTCACTCAGTCAATACGCATGGTTTTTCAGTGATTGAAAAATCACCTATTCTGAGTACATACTCTGGGGATTACCCGGTACCTTGTAACCATAGCAGCAAAACGTAAGACTAGAAAACACATGGAATGAAACTAATCAAGTTTGACAATATAATGTTCTTTATTTTGTTCTAGGTGTATTCCACAGACAACAGTGCTATGTTGTATAATCTAACAGACCAGGAAATACTGGATTCCAGTCTACCTTGCACAAGTATACACTTTCGTCCACATCAGAATGAGGACAAAAGCAAGAATCTCCTTATGGCGACTTGTAAGTTATATTGTATACAAATAGCAATAGATTAGTGAATTAATATTGCAGATTTTTCCTTGGAATTTTATTAAGGTTTAATCGTAAAATAAAATCAAATAAAAATACTTTTTTTTCCTCTTCTTCTAATGTTTTGCATTCACACATTTGTAATTTATAACTATTAGTGACAATAAATACATGCATGTTAACTTAAATTGTGTTTTTCAGTTGAAAAATAATTATAGAATTATAGCTGAAGTACACAAAATATGGGAAGCCTTTAAAAATAAGCCTTTAAAAATAGTGTTTCGATTTGGTAGTTAGATGCATGAATGTAGCATTATTCGACAGCCAAACATTGAGACAAATCAGGTTGCACTCTTTATAATTTTAACCAAAATGTGATCACATTGTAACATTTCGTTTAATTAGCGTCTTTACTACAAACTACATGGACAAGAAAGCCTGACCGTGCCCGCCGTCCGTGTCAGTGTTTCAGATTCCGATGTAATATTGGTTATGGCAAACTATAATTGTCACAACAGACCCTACCAGAAGGGAACGTCCCTCAGCGATGATTTATCTCAAATAATCATAAAGGAAATCGTGGAGAGTGGTGGTAGTATGAATACCAGCTAGGTACCAAGAGCAGTGTTCCCTGCAGTAGGGCGTAAGTTTTCAATAACCGCGGCCGGGGTCCGAAAGTATGGCTGAGATACGTAGGAACAAGTTCGACAAAACCATCAGTCTTGAATAGGGGGAGACCCACCAAATTACCACATGGAGATTTTAAATTTCTTGAACCTCTTAAAGCAGATAGGCCGTCAAGCACTTATCGTGAGATGCAGGAGAGACTTCAAGTAGTATCGGCAACAAATGTGTGTGTGTTTACGCTTTTCAACGCCGTTCGCCACAGATTTACAGGTAGAGACTGGACATGGAAGAGATTAAATACTCCAGCCACAGAAAGATTCACCGAACGAAATATGATTTACACTCGAGAATTTATTGCTGAAATGCATGTTGTAGATTCGCATCGTTTAAAATACATGGATGAAAGTGGCTTCGATGTTTCGGTTGCTAATCCTAAATACGGACATTTGTTAATTGGGACTCCGTGTATTGAAATCTTGGAACATTACGAATCAGTCGATGTGTATTATTAGGCTGTGTAGTTGTGTGAGTAATATTCGCTGTGTGCTGTTCAGTGCTAGGAATACAAGTGAATTTGGCGGAAAGTGTTGATTGTACCAAGGTACTGTCACAATGTAGCAATATGTATGAGTGCTGTAATATGTTGCAATAAATAAGGCAGTTATGGTGTAATGTAGCAATAGCCTATACTTCATTCTGTATACTGCCTCATACTTAATCGAAACACTATTTTTAAAACCCCTGTAATTTGTGAATGATTTCTTAGTTTGCACGAATACCTGTATTTAAAAGCTACAGTTTTGTTGGTGCTACTGCTTAATAATGTACATGTGTTTCAATCAGTGCAGGTGAGCTGACAGGCAAAATCATTGGAATCCTTATAATTCTAATAATATTAGTTCAATTTGGTAAATTTCAAATAATTGTTTCCCAGCTTCATGCCTTAACAAATTATGCATGACAACATATTGTATCTGACAGCGTATTTTGTTGTTGTCATAACTTATTAAAACTACCAGGGTGTAAAAAATAGGCTGTAATTGAAAAAAGGTGCTTTTTAGATCAACAACATGTTTTGACTGATTGACTGCACCAGCACAATGCGAAATGGCAACAATTTTTTTGTTATCAAAAAGCGATACCTGAATGGTAGCAGCTACAATGTAGTCTCCAGGTGTGTATGTATTCAACTTGAACTTGGCATGGAGACCAAGGACGGTGTGTTGAATATCACAGTGTAACTGAATCTTTGTGTTCCTGTTTGAACTTATTACCTCGTAGCCATTTTGTTGTACTGGTGTTTTTCTCAGATACATGTATGATTTGGCAGGATTTATTCAACTCTTAGTTAATACATAATATTATTCTGACTATTGATCAATGATGATGTCACCACACAAGACAATATGCCATTACCAGTGCCAATTACCATTCTGGTTAAAAATGACTGACTGGTTCCCAATTTGTGTCATATTTGCTGCACCATATTCATGTTCAGAATGGGTTACATGTGATGTATGCAACACATGCGAGAAATATATCATGTAAAGATACACTGAGCAATGACTGACACTTCAACATCATGCCATTGCTACATACACAGGGATTCAGCCAATTATGATACTGTTATTTGTGAAATTATTATTATTATGTCTATCATGTCACTTGGGATTGACCCACAGGTCCTATTGAATATGACATGGTTCCTGGTTAATCATTGTCCTGGTACTTATTTGCAATGCTTTATGCTGTTTTTGAACCATACATTGGTCGTTTTATTTTATTGAAAGTTGGCAGAAGGCTATATATTGAAGTTCATCAATGTTTAATACCTTTTGATAGTGGCATTAAAAACAGGGTTTCAATTTATAGCATTCCAGTTATTGTACTAACTCCCTGTAAATGTTCATTCATGTATTATTGCACTGTTAAAATTATCTGAGTTAGAATGCAATATCAGCTGTGTTAGTTCTTCTACTGTGTTGGTTTGATACTCGCCCATCCAATACTTCACACATTGTCAATGTTTCCACAGATGGGACTATTTTTTGGTTGCAAAAAATGTGGTCAATTTATGAGTCACAGAAAATATGTAGTTCAATTCCAAAAATGAAATTCTGCCATTTCTTTTTCAAACCATAATATGGGGAGGGGTCTGATATTAAAAACTTCAGAATGCTCAAAAATATGTAAATCAGGTGTTACTTCCCTTATGAATGAGATACTAATGTATTCACGCAACAACAAAGTGCTATTACAATCACATAAACAAACATACCTACAAAAAATAAAATCTTGAAATGCCATGACTTTTTAAAATATCTTTGGACATCACAGTTGTATAATAAATTAAATTCAGAATAAAACTTGTCTGTTTTTTTTAATGCACCTAAAAATTAGAGACTATCAAAACAAATATTTGCCAGCAAGTTTAGTCGCATGTTTTCAAAATGGCAACTTTGCTCAGAAGGAACGAGTCATGGGTTAATGTTCAGTTGTTTGGTATATTTCTTTTTCAAGTTTCAAATACTTTCAATCACAACAGATTGCATTATATAGCTACTTGTAACTCAGCGTCTATAGCATGTCTTTTAGGTTGAACATTTCATTCTTTTTTGTTTTGTTCAATAGATGCATCTGGTATGGTGAAATTATGGCATACAGCTACAAGTACATGTTTACATACAACTCATGAACCAAGACAGTCATTGAATTTAGCATTTAATAACCAAGTCAGTACCTATATCACAAGTGGGTCTGATGAGAAAATCTACATTTATGACGAGCCAACACGGAAACTAATAATGACATGTGAACCAAGGTATATAGCAAATATATTAACTGCAGGGGTTGAATTCAAAGTTTCTTGTCCATTTTACTGGTCGGAGAATAAACATGCTTATACCAATTAATGATCTTCCTATTCCTGGCAAAATAAATTATAACATATTTTAAGATAAAATGTTCATTCATGGCGAAAAAAGTCTAAAATCTTAAGCAATTTTCTTTACACATTAGTAAGTTTGAACTATTCTATTTGATCAGTTAGTAAAAAAAACTTTATATCTTTATTCACCTGTCAATGGGGACAGGCAATTTGTACATTTATATGTCCAGGTGGACAGTCTTTAATTTTGACTCCTGAATTTTAAAATAAACTTTCAAGTTCAAATTGAATTCAAGAGTATCTGTCATTTTCCTAATTTTTTCAGTACTGTATTAAAGCCTCAGGATACTGAAAATAAACTGAAATTTTTTTTTCATATCCTGCAATTTTGCTTAAAACATGAAGTAAAAAAGTTGTGTTTTGTGAAATCGTAATATTGCTACAAATTTTTATTTGATCTGGTGAGAGTAGAACATAAAATTCAGAGCTTGATGTACAATAATATGTTTTATTTACTGGTTGTTAAAATTCAAAAGGTGCTTCTTATGAAAAATTATTACTCTAAAAAACATAGAACAGTTGCTGCTGTTTGAAGAAAATCCTCTTGCTTGGCTGTTTGATTGATGTGTTGTCCTGTTCAATACTAGTCTTTCTTCTTGGGAGTAGTGCTTGTCAGGTTGTGTTATCAATCACTATGCAAAAACTCATCAGCAATTGTCACTGCTAAGTTACACAAATAATGTCTTAATCAGTAAACCTAAGCTAAGCAGTCTCTTGGTCCTCGCTGTCAATGCAACACAATTGGGTAGTTCTTGATTCTTATCATGAATGATCAGAAATTCAGTTCAACATACTTATTCTTTTTCAGTCCTTCAAAGAATGTAATGGATGGCCACAGGGCCCGTGTGTTTGCTATACAGTTCCATGCCCAAGACAGGCATGAGTTTGTATCTGGTGGCTGGGATGACACTGTACAATTTTGGGACACAAGAGTACAACATTCTGTGAGGTAAGAATGGATGGCCACAGAGCTATCTGAGACTGTAACTAAACATGTTTAAAAATTACATGTATTGTTAGTTAATATTAGGCCATTTTGGACTAAAACCCGAAATATTTTGGTATATCATCAATATTGTTTTTAATTGCAGTTCATAATACACAAATTAGCCAGGGTCCAATAACAGTTGTACATGCGTACATACATGCATGACATTCTCTGAATGAGTTCTGTGCTTTTATCTATTCTCTTTTAATAGGAAACTTTATGGTCCTCACATTTGTGGTGATGCTTTAGACATAGATTTTCAGCATAATCACATTATCACAGGATCGTGGCGAAAAGAGTTTAATTTGCAAATTTGGGATTATGCTTCTGGGAATCTGATTAAGAATGTTCCTGCAGATTTCACAAGTTCACTGGTATGTACATGTTAATATAATGTGTCAGTTGTTTATATATTTTTTTTTTATAAAATCCTTTTTGTGCAAGGAGACATCAATACTGTGGCAGGATGCATTTAATCATTTCACCTAATCTATATTAAAGCAGCAACCTTAGTTAACCGTGGAAACAAAAGTGTATGGTGTTTCTGACATAGAGGGTGCTATAACCAATGATTTGATTGTTGCTATTGTCAAATTGATATGTCAGTATTCTTGCGGAAAATTTGTATCATCAGTGTTTTTAGTAACAAACTACTGTTGTTGAAATTTTATTTTCAGTTCAGTTTGTTAGTCTTGCTATCTATACATGTTGTAATAACCATAGACCTTATATACATGTAATTTTATGTCTATTTTATAATGTGCAGTATACAACTCATGATGGCGCTATGCTCCAATATTCACATTGGTTGTATAAAAATTTATTTCAGTTACCAAAAAACAATAAATCATGAATAGTTTTAATTGTAATTTTTTTTTATGAATGCCAGGTAGTGTAGCAACAATTAATTAATTATTGCTTTTATACCAAAAATACATTAACTGATAATATCACCTTTGTATTGGTGGGAAGTATGCTTGAGATAGTACAATTTATAGTATACTTTACAGTATACATCTTTCACCTACTTATAGTAATAATTTAATGAGTGATAACAGCCCACAATGTTTTGTGCTGTGCGAATGTTTGCGTTTAATGACAGGATCTATTTCCTTTGTGCATTATAGTGTTTCTGCGAGACATAAACACAATGTTCAAAATAAGGAAGGCATTCAAATGTGTCCATAACACATTTGTCTGGCGTTTTATGGACAGATAAATTCTATTGTTTCTGGTGTCAGATGTATAATAATGAGTTATATTGTAATTTGCTGATGTTTCAAATCTCCATCCATGCTGTATGTTTATATATTTTCAGTTGTACTGCTCTCAGTGGTTAGGTAAGGATCACATCGCTGTTGGAGGAAGTGACAATAACATGGCAAGAGTCATTGATCGGGGAACACTGCAGGTATGGATTAGTTAACACCTTTAGAAAGCCATCTTATGCTATTATCAACAAGAATTACGTTAGCTGTCTCCAATAATACTTTGCAAAATCACAAAATTTGGTATTAACTTATTGAATGCACAATTGTCCCCACTTTATTTTTGCCAACAATTATGCATTCCATGTCGAAATTAAAGTTTTGAAAAAATATAAAATTAAAGTACATAGCAGTATTTTGTTTTTGTAATTGACCATAATGCCTGATTTAGGGGGGATGATATTTTAAAACAATACAAACACAACTTCTTTTCTGATTTGGTTAGTGCCTTTTCTTTGCCTAATCTAATTGTCATAAATTTTCTACCCAATTTGTAGACAACTGGTAGAATTTTGGATCTACCTGGAGGAGTCTACACTATTGACAACGATCGCCGTGGTGCTCATCCTAAACTGGCTGTTGGTTCAGCTAGAAATATCTACATTCTAGAGAAGAAATAACCAAGCAACAGGATAATGAAACCTACATATTGTATATATATATCTGTTACACCCTTTCCTGTATGCACTGCACCATATTTTAACCATACTGAGCTTTAGACCATACATAGATTTCATTATATTCTCCATGACATGTCATTACATTTACATATATAAACAATTTACCACATATGTAATGGGTAATTGGACTTTCAACCCTGATAATAAGGTCATAAGATTTATTTATGTCGTGAAGTTTGTATGTTGGCCAACTTGAGGTATTATCGTACTGGAGCAGCATGCTTTGACAGAATATATATTTCACCTGATAATGCTAAGAAAGGAGTCATATTGTGAACTCTTGTTTGCTCGTAAGACATCAAAACCTTGTTAAATTTCCAAGACTATGATGAGCCTGAAAAATTAAAATTGGTTTCTTTTCTGATGAAATACCTCAATTATGATATTGAATAGCAACAGAATGACAGACATCTATTATCTCCTGAATTAGGCATACAGATGTACAAATTACACAAATATTTCAAGTTGAAAAATATGGTTTCTGACTTGCGTACCGGTAGGTGTGTATTTGTAGTGATTTGTATACACCCAGTCATCTATAGTAATAGTTGTTGTAATGTATGAAACTGAATATTCCTTAAAATTCCTGATTGTATATACATATCATATATCTATATTATAAATATGATTTAATGCTGCATGTTATTGGTTTATCATTAGCATATTAACTAATTCAAGATGTACTGTCACATATCAATGTGTTGTTGTCTTTAAACACTTTCAAAGGATTGCCTTCCCCTCAAGTCAAACTTTAGTGCAAATGTTTGCTTGCTTTTTGTAATTTTCAAAAATTTTTAATCTGAGAAAGACTGCTTTGACAGAGGTAGTAAAAGGGTTAAAGGTATAACACTTATAATTACTGGTCATAATACCACCTACCTGAATTAATGTTACAATCTTGCTGAGATTCCATTGCTCAGATATTTTGTGTAGCAAAATTTAAGTAGCGTGAATGAAAGTGTTCATTTGGAAAGCGCGATGTCGCACTTTTGTTCACATTACACTATGCACTATGTGAAATTTCCAACGTACTTCATACCACAACTTTTGGCAATTGTCATTGGTATAATAGTGCTCTAACCTGCTTACTGAATGATATATGGTACAATAGGGGATTTTCCGTACAATTGCAAGATCTCGCGAGATGCATGAAAGACGCGCGTTGAACGTCTGTCGCAAAAATAGAACGATTTGATTTTGAACTCGAATTTCCTTATTTCGTAGCTCACACCGACCGGCCGATCTTCGACAGAGGAATATTGCTTCCGAATACCCTTACTTAATCGAAATTGCCTATCATCAAATGTGGACAGCACACTATTAAGCATGGAAATGTCCCCAAAATACTTTCACGTTTGTCGAATCCCACGCGATGTTTGACGCCACTACGACGCTATGACCTTTGTTTGTCCTGTTTTTACATTCGATTTCATGCATAACGCGTGATTCTCGCAGTGTACGGAAAATGGTCTATTGGTGGAACACCTGCAATTCATGAGAAATGTGGTACAAATTATCAGATGGTTTCTTCACATAACCAGAGCACATTGTACCGGTACATGGTTAGTTTCATAACCATTCTGTGACCATGGTTTATCTAATCCCTCTGTAAATCAAGTTTAATATTGGTTAAAATAGTTGTTTTGGAGTTAACCCCGGTACTCTGCATTCTTGAAATTTGCATTGATTTATGACAGTACAACTAAGCCAATTTATTTATAAATTAATTCAAAAAAAATATTGTTTTTGTATACTGATAAGTTATATTTTAAATGTAAAATACCATGAATCTGAAGTATATTATATAATAATATTGTAAAATATGTTGTAAAATATGTCTTCAGATGTATATCGAATTTGGCAAAATGTCTATTTTTGCAAACATCAAATAAAAAAAAACATTCTCCTTATTCTTGCATTAAGCAATATTTGCTTAAAGAGAGCATGTCGTATTTTACACTGATAAACAATAATATACTTTTAGCTAAAATTGGTTGAAGTTTATTTTGCTGTGAATAAATGGCAGATGACAACAATTATGCACTGAAGTGTAACGATTGTAGTCCCTGCAGCGTTTTAAACTGCAGACTTGTATCTCCTGCCAGTAATATGTACTATTATAATAGTATTTTTTTAGTTATATTCATTTTTTTGCTGTTGCGTTTTTGAAGCCATATTCTATGTTTATGTAACTCTCACTTTTAATCCCCATAATCTTCTTCTTTTTAACAAATAGTGTCTAAATTTAGTTTTGTATTCTATCACAGACCTTCTAAAGTCTATGATTCTATAGAATCTCACATTTAGACATAGCAGTTGATCCAACTTATTGATAACATCAAATAAAGATATCCCAAAACGTTTGGAAGCTTTGTTTTCATGGATGTTATTGTCATGGTAACAAGTCTAATGTGGTTAGAGAATCACTGACCCCAATTACATAACCATCAGAATTATTGTTTGAGGTTGTTATATGACATACTGTCCATCACAATTTTATGTAACTGTTTTTGTTATAAATGCTATCGGGAAGATGTTAATGCCGTCCAACAATTACGTCACACTCTGAGATGATACTTTCTAGATTTATTGTTTTTGTACTATTATTTGACATACTGTAAACTGCATTTATAATAAGAGATTTTCATGAAGTTTGCGAGTCAGTGAAATTGGCAACATTTTATAGCAGTGAACTTTTCACTGAAGTCCTAAAGATAGTCACAGTAACTTTCACAAAGTTGTCTTCCCAAACACTATTAAATTTCAAAGTCACAGTAATTTCAGTTTACAGTATTTGATGGTGTGAATATGTGTGAATTGCACAAAAAATTGAGTTTAGACCTTAGTAAATTATCTCATGGCATCCTTTAACGTTGTCCATTAACTATCTGTTTAAAGTTGTTAAACTGTGATTCTGAAACTCGCTTGGATTTAACGATCTGGTTCTCAAGAAATTAAGGCTGTGTGACGTGTTTTGATCACTGTTTTAATTAACATTGTTGAAATACATGACATCATTTCTTCTGTTAGTAATTCCGTCCATCATCCAGCAATATATACTTCATGAATATCATCAGTCTTCTCACCCGGTGTCTAAATAATATGCAACACTCTTAAATTACCAACAATTCAATGAGAACCATTGTAATTATTACTGTACTTTGTTGTGTTGTAATAAAACTACACCTTAATATCAACAATTGTTTATTCTATGTTTAATGATTATTTTTGAATATTATTAGCTGACACAGATGGTTGTATTCATTCATATACCCACACTGCAACCATGCATCATCAGGTTATTTTGGATGATTACCAAATCTATTATAGATCAGAAAACTTTCTCAACAAATGAAACAATTTTGCAGCTAATTCAATGCAAAAGACAATGATAAAGTATCATTTCATAACAAATGTTAATCAGCCATGAAATGCACAACTTATAACTAATAAATCAATAGTACAAATAATTACATGTAATACAGGATTCAAACAATAAATTTGTTGAGGAGTTAAAAAACAAAAACAAATTAGACTGTTGTTTATGAGGCATTGAGTACTATGGAAAATCAATCCTCATGGGCCAAGACAATGCAAGAAATTACTGGTAGGTAACTTTTGGAATGGGAATGAAAATAACATTCAAGAAATTTGTTAACATGTAGAAACTGACTACGAGTCAAATGGAAAAAAAGGATAAATACAGATTGGACCATATAGCTGGACAGAATAAACTTAGAACATAAATTATTCAAAATGGAATTTTAATTGGAGGAGTATATAAATAATATTACATGTAAAGATGGTGGAATAAGAAAACGAATATGCAAACTAGGTTACCATCCCTTAATGATTGAGAAAGGTAGGTATATAAGGCCAAAGCTTAAAGTTGAACACAGTATCTGTACAAGATGCAACACAAACTCAATTGAGGATGAATTCCATTATGTTATGAATTACTTGTACACTGATCTTTATTAATTAATTTATTAATAATAACTTTATTGCACAACTAAATCATCAGAGGATTTAGTAAGGTAAAGAGAATAACAAGACATAAATAAACAAATGTAATAAAAACAAACAATAAAACTGAACAAATAAAGACTAAAGAAATATAAAAACAATAACTTCAATATTCTCGCAACTATAATCAGGGGATTTATAAATAGTATCTTTAAGGTATAGTGAAAGGGCTTTTGCATTTTTCATTACTTCAAGAAAAATATCTTCTGGTACCCGGTAAATTAGACTTGATTTCACAATCTTCAAAATGTCGTTTTATTGATATGTGTATCCATGTATTAGGATATTGATGTTAGTACAATAAAGTTGCAACACACAATAAGAAATCGGCTCAATATTAGTTTATAATTGCAAAGCATCAATTATAGAAGCAGATTTGTTTGCACACCAATGGCACTTTCGTGGCTGACCTCTCTAGCATGATGACGGACACTCTAAAAATAGAAACGTGACGTGAGACGCTGTGATTGGTCCACGAATATAAAACTGCGTACTTGACAGAATCTTTCAGGAGAGCTTTAATATCGTGCTTTGCGAAGGTAAGCAAAATTTGTGTCATGTTTATTGTTATAATTTGTGACCCCAAGGCTATACACACCTGAAGATCATATTATAAAATATTGTTAGGTAATGCTATATTAAGCAGTTTCGTGGTACCGCAGTGAAAAGTCTAAGGTGTCACGGGAAAAACTGTCTATGTGCTTTCGTGGTTACACATGTAATGGATTTGGTCCCCATATACAATACAATGTTGCCAACAAGTACAGTTATTGCATATGACTCCACGTATGATCAGTAGTTGAATTCGAGTTTGGATTGAGTAAACGCTCTTTGCTATACAAGATGGCCGTCGCCCTTAATACACGGAAATTGTTAGGTTTATATTCTTCCTGGTCCCTACTTTTTATGACAATTCAAAACATTTGAGCAGGGAAGAGAACTCGCAGTGTCCTGAATCAAATGTATTATCGACAGAGTCGATTACCGAACGAATCCCCGATGTTAAAAAAAAAGTGGGCGTGTCGATCAAGTTGTGTTTGTGTAATTGTATTTGTTGCTAAGCACTAAACGGAGCATTGGAATATGATGACATTATGTGAAACGTTGGCAAAAATTACATTGCTGACCATGACAGCGAGAGTGCAGTATCAGCGGTTTCTACAAGGCTTGCACAATATTTCATGATGTGAGCATGAGTCATCAGGTGACTGGCCCTATATAACAGCTGTAGTTCAAAGAGAAAAATACACTTGTCTTGGCTGGTCCTGCGTTTTAAATGACTGTTCTACTGTGATGATGGTATCGTAGTCATTATTTTATCAGCATTTAAGAAGCCTGTGCTACTATACTTACTTTCCAGTTATCAGCGTCTTTCTTCAGCACGTATATTTAATTTGTCACTGTAAGTTGGCCGACTATTGTCTCTGTCAAGCATCTAAAAGTTTGTGGTCAAATTATTAATTGATTTTGTTTTTCGCTTGTAAAGATTGAGACGCTAATATATTATTTCTTTTTCACAGATTATATTGAAAGCAATAATCTGCCATTATGGATCGTCGACAAGTACGACCAAGCTCTGATGAGAATATTATCAGGATTCCTCCATTTTACTACATTCATGTATTGGATCAAAATTCAAATGTCACAAGAGTGGAAGTGGGTCCTAAGACCTACATACGCCAAGATAATGAAAGGTAATTTCTAACTTTAAATATAGAAGTAGATGTTCTGAAGCTGATTATATTTACATTTCCATGTTTTAAGGTTCTAAAATAGTGAATCAAGCTGTAGAAATTCTATTCCAAAAGATGCTGTGTCATAGTACCACCTGTTAGTGAATCAAGGTAGTGTTTATGCAAGCATGTTAAAATACAGAATTATACACCAGGACTCAATGACAGGGTTATCAATACTATTTGTTTTGAGGTTATTTCCTCATATTTTGTATGAACATCTATGGTGCATCTTTTTAATTTAATAAGGAAATTCAGATTGAGATCTTAGGATTTTTAATTTATTTTGAAAACAAATTTTACATTAAGTCAAATCACAGGGAGTCCATGAACTATAATAAAATGTACACCAAGTCTTGTTTTTTTAATTTATTCTATTAATATTGGTAAAGGAGAGGTATTGGCAAAATTTGAGAAAGCAACTAATATTCTTCAAACTGGTATTTTTTATAAATTAGATTTGGCTTTTCGTTCATCTGTTTTTTTCAGTTTAAAAAATGTGGGATTCCTGGAACCTTCATCCCTTAACTATTTTTATACACTAGCTCCAGCCAATACACCCCATACAGACTACAGTTTATTATAGTTCCTGGGCTCCCCTTTAGACAACTCCCCTTATCAATCATGCATAAAAAACAAAATCTCAATTTACAGTATGCTAGCTGACTATTGGTAAAGTGAAAGTAGGTATGTGGACGCTTGTTGAGACACATGACCTATATCAACAATCGATTTGCATATGAATATACAAATGTACAATGGCTGGCTAAAAAGAATGGAAGTGTTTTGATGAATGGAGAAAACATTTGCAATAAAAAAAAAGAAATGTTGGCTATTAGTCTTTTGAGTATCTTCATAGTTTTATTTTTACAAATTTGTTTTAACCCCCCCCTTCAAATACTGGGAGAAAAATAACACATGATTCTATAACATCTCTTGATTTTTAATTCAAACGCAGGATTTTTTACACATCCAGTGATCTATTCATGGATCTAGTTCTGATATAAATGCATGGTTATATATATCTTTGATAATCCCAAGGTCTGTAATAAATCATATGTATGCATAGCTAAGGGAAACATATTTTGCTTGAAACCATTTTGAGGAGAGGAATTTACAGTAGAAATAGAAAGCATATATATTTAAAAAATGTTTGCGTATTTACTCTTTTACAAATTCATCTCCCTTATGTAAATTAAAATAAAATTAGAGTTATTTTTTTCAGCTTGTCTCAAATTAATATATAGTGTTTCCTTCCATATAAATGGTTCTATTTAGACAAATTTACTGAAATGTTCGTTTTGTAAAAATGACAGCTTGATTTTTTAAGTGTCTTAGAACAATCTGTGATGTTCATAATCAATGTATTGTCTTGATTTTCATGTAGAATCATTTATGGTCCTGAGAAAATGGTCACAGTGCCACCACGTCATTACTGTATTATAGAAAACCCAGCAGTTAGAGGAGACGATGGTACAGTCAAGTTTGATGTTAGTGGTCAGGTCAAACTCAACCATGCTGATCAGGATATCAGACTAGCTCAAGAACCATTCCCTCTGTTTCCTGGAGAAGTTTTAAAGCAGGTCGTGAGCCCTTTGAAAGTTGTTACAGCAAACACTGCTCTTAGACTGAGATCCATTCTGGATTTTGAAGATGACATTGGTTCGAAGAGAGTTGCTGGGGATGAGTGGTTATTTGAAGGACCAGGTCAGTTATTTTATTCATCATGTAAGAGGGAATTCTTCTCAAATATGTACTGCTAGACTAGTGTTTTCGCTGTCTTCTTATGGATTCACCTCTGTGCATCAATCCATCTATGCATACATCTCCTCTATTACCTTAACATTCAAATTCAACACATACGTACATTATACATTTCGGGGTACATATGCTCGTCCATTTGTTTAATAATTTGACTCAAGATTGTTAAATGGCTGCCATGTTCATGCTAACAATTCATCAAAATCAAGTATTTCTTTTTTTTTTTTTGAAGTGAATCAAATTTGTGTATGTGTGATTTCTTTTAAACTTAGTTCATACATACAATATTGGGAGTTATGCATGTGTTTTGTTTCAAAAATCTGATTTAAAGAGGCTGATTGGTGGCAATTTTGTTTTAATGAATGCTGTCTCGAAACCATATTTCAGACAAGCTTTGATTGATCATTGAAAACTATGTATGCACATGTATTTCACATTCTGTTTCAGAATATGGTGGCTATTTTAATGGAAAAATTCATCAAAATTGAGCATTTTTGATCATATTTCATAAAGGATAGGATATTTTATTTGGAATGCAACAATACAGGTTGTGTAAAGTTCAGTAAAATGGAATACAAACAAATAAACTAAAACAATGTTAAAATGTTAACAAGCTGTGCTAAATAGTTAGGAATAAAATGATCATACGTTGAACACATAAAAGAATGAAACCTTCATCATGCATTTTGTTTTTCCAAATCAAATTTTAAAATGCCAACTGACAAACATTTTGTATTAATGAATGCTGTTCCAGAACCAAATCTCTGACAATCCTTGATTGTTTGCAGGCAAAAATTTACAATGGCATTATATATCATGTCACATATTGATATGGCTGACTTATTTCAGTTTTCTTTACTATTGAACATCGGGGCACTCTCATTACATGACATGGCATGTTTAATTAAACTTCTGCATGATGTTCAATCTTATATAGATTTACTATGCAAATTTTTTACCCTTAGATTTCTATGTCTAGTATGTCTAACCATCAACATATTTAGGATTTGAATGAAGTCTGAATTTCTAGCACTTTAAATGAGTTTTGTTGTATTCATGATCTGTTGCTGTTTTTGATAATTTAGGAACATATATCCCTAAAAAGGAAGTTGTGGTGGAGGAGACCATCAGAGCTACAGTAATAAAACCAAATCAAGCGATAAAACTACGTGCCAGAAAAGAGACGCTTGACAGGGATGGTAACCCACGCGTGACTGGTGAAGAATGGCTGGTCAGAAAGATAGGTGCCTATTTACCTGGTGCCTATGAGGAAGTGGTGGATATTGTTGATGCATACGTGCTTACTGATAAGGTACATATACCTATGGTATATTGTTTCAGGGTTGAACAAATACAGGTTAAGTCCTTGAATGCAAAAGTTATATTTTGTTTTATTTCACAAATTTTTCATAATATTTCCAGATATTTTTAAAAATATTTTATTTAGCCCTTTATCGAATGAGAAATTATCTCCAATTGGTCCATTATTATTGACAAATTTAGAAATATGGGAAATCAAAATTTGATCGGTAAAATAACCATACTCTGGGTAAAGGAAGAAGGGAGTGGAAAATTGGGCATGGTTTATTTGTGTATTTTTTTCTGCAATTTTATGAAATTATTATACAAACTATGAATTGATATTATCCTGTTTATGGAAAGGTTGCCTGAATAGTAAATTGATTTCTTTGATACTTTGGGATTTTGGATAATGTCAACATGAACACAACAAACCTGTATGTAATTTCTTCATTTACCATTCCAATTCTGTAAATGAAAGTTTAAAAAAAAAGATGCTAAAATACTCACTTTCAACCTTCTGCCCTGTAAACGAAGAATTCAAGTTCACTGTGCGCATGCTTTCACTTTCCATGCCCATTACATTTGTCACTGTACTGGCTTGTGGCAACCAGCCTAAACAATTTGATGGCCCAAATTAATATTTTAATAGTCAGCCCTTAGAATTGACTGTGAATCAAATATGGCAATCAAGTTCAAGATTTATTATTATGACACACCATCACTATGTGATATTGCCAATTTAGCTTGTTTTACATTTTCTGTTATCAATTTGACTTCAAAATAGTATGCAGATTCAAGGTCAATGACATGCAATGAAGCTAATATTAATATTGTCTGATAGTGCATAACAAAAACTTAATCTAACACTCAAATATGGATATATATATATATATTTATATATGTTAAAATCAATGATACATGCACGATACAATATGGCAATAACAAATTCTTCATAATTTTCAGAAAGCACTTCACATGAGGGCAACACGAACCTTCAAAGATGACAGTGGAAAGCTTCGTAGAAATGGTGAAGAATGGTTAGTGAAAGTGGAGGATGCAGAGACGTACATTGCCAATGTATATGAGGAGGTTGTTGGTGTTGTACCCATCACTACGCTAACTAACAGACAATACTGCGTGATATTGGACCCCTCAGGTCCCGACGGCAAGCCACAACTCGGACAGAAAAAACTTGTCAAGGTGAGTATTATAATTTCAAATAAAATTTAAGCTGAGACTGATCAAAAATGATAAGTTGAAGCATTGAAGGCAGATCACACAACCCAGCAAGTTTGATTGACATTTTATTGGCATATTGAAACATAATAATTCAATTTTATCTGTTCACCATTTATTGGATCTCGTATACGATTATTCATCAGCTATTTATAGAGTTTGTTGTTTATTGTGGTAATTGTTTTCCCTGATGAATCTAGTGTACGGTATTACTGTAAAATACTGTATTTTAGCTGGGATTAATTTTCGCTGAAAAGATTATTTTGGGTGTTTTGTATGGAATTTATTTTCACTGATATCTGACAAATATATTCACTGGATTTTATCATTCCTTCAGTGAAAAAAGCAAAAATTAATTCCAAGCGAAAATAAAGTATTTTACAGTACCATAGCAATGCTTTTCATTTCTAGGGAGAAAAATCGTTTTTCTTACAACCTGGTGAAAAATTAGAAAAAGGTACTCAGAATGTGTACGTACTTGGAGAAGATGAAGGTCTTATTCTTAGAGCCACTGAAGCCTTCAAAGATGAGGTAAATATAATGCTGTCTGTTTACACTTTGCAGTAGCAATTTAGATGTAAAGTTTGGAGTGACAACAGTAACATTCAATGTTTATACACCTAGCACAGACAAATAAAAAAAACATGTATTATCTGTAAACATTATTAGGGAGGTATAAATATCATGATTAATTGACTCTACATAAGTGATCTATTTTATCATGTTTTTCATATATTAACATTGTTGTAGCTTCCTAGTGTAAGTCACAATACATATCATGATAAAACCTGTACTTTATCTCTGCTAACTGGGGTGAATACCTTGTGCTTTACAGGGCACTGATAGAAGACCTGGTGATCGTTGGATGATCCGTGGCCCAACTGAGTATGTTCCACCTGTCCAGGTTGATGTGGTGACAAAAAGAAAAGCTATTCCCCTAGATGAAAATGAAGGTATCTATGTGAGAGATACAAAGTCTGGTAAGGTGAGTTAGCAAAGATGTGTACTGAAAAAAAATTGACAAATATTCAGAAGAAGAATTAGAAGTATAGTATATAGTATGGACCAATCTTATAATTGCACAATGTTTAATAAATATGCATTAAAATAATATCCAAAAGAAATTCTTGTGGCCTAGAATAACTGTGAAAAATATTGCTGTGTCATAAATCAATGGAGCAATACAATTTATGCTGAAAAAGAAAACAGTTTTAATTTAAATGATTTTATTCTCCCTGAATTTAAGTCTTATGAAAGCTTTGATTCTGACAATTAGCAACATTAAGGCCAAGTAGATACATTAAAAAATCTATTTTCTAATTTTAGGTGAGAGCTGTGACTGGGGAAACTTACATGCTGACGCAAGATGAGGAACTGTGGGCCAAGGAGTTACCTCCTATTATTGAAAACCTGCTCCAGAGCAATAAGGACCCTTTAGCTGACCGTAGTGATCGTGGCAGTGCATCTGGAGCACAGAAAAGCAGAGAGAAAACGAAAGTAGTTTCATTCCGTGTGCCTCATAATGCAGCCGTACAGATTTATGATTATAAAGACAAGAAAGCTAGGTGAGAACGTCATATGTTTATAGTTCAAGGTGCCTAAAGACGGTGGATTTTATGCGTTTAATATCTGTATTATACATTTTTTCAGCCAAAACTCATTTCATGCCACAATTTTCATTAAATTTGTTGTAGTTGCTCAGTCAACATATGTAAACAACTTTTTGGAATGGACCACATTTGTTACATACTAATGTTGTAAAATGATTCTTGAACAACTGGATTCATCCTTGGAGATAAAAAGTTAGCTCCAATCAGTATAAACACTACTGTAATGTTACAAAAATGAAGGAGGCTGTAATGATAATATACTTGAGACAAGGTGTTTGTTGGATGCAATAAGTTAAGCAAACACAAGTAAATATACTGTCATTAACTTCACTTTTAATAAAGCTAATAATTCTATTTGGTGTTTTTTTCCAGAGTAATATATGGACCAGAGTTGGTCATGCTTGGACCGGATGAGCAGTTTACTCAACTTTCCTTGTCTGGTGGTAAACCTAAAAGACCAAATGTTATCAAATCATTAGTTTTGCTACTTGGACCAGATTTTTGCACTGATATTATCACCATAGAAACAGCTGATCATGCTAGATTACAGTTACAATTGTCTTACAACTGGTAAGTAAATAAAGCTCAACATGATAGTTTTTCTAACTGAAATAAAATGTGTGCAATGCTTTGTTTTTCAGATAAATTTGCATTTTATCTTCATTTTCACTGGGATATTAATATTCAAATCTAGATTTGGTGATTATTTAGTTCATAGTATAAAAGATAGCTGTGTTTCTGAACAACACACTGTAGCAGAAATGGTTTATTGTGTCATACTGCCCTCAGTGTCACATTTTTTATATAACTTTGTTTTTATACCCTGTGATATATTTTAATAGGCATTTCAATATTGATGACAAGAATGATGCTAAGGAAGCTGCCAAATTATTCACCGTACCAGACTTTGTGGGAGATGCTTGTAAAGCCATTGCATCTCGTGTGAGAGGTGCCGTTGCTAGCGTTCAATTTGATGATTTCCATAAGGTGCTTATTACATTATTTACTGTTATATTTGTTGCATAGACCCTTCTCCTCATCCAATGTGGTGATGTTGTAGATGCATTATTGTTTAAATAGGCAGAGCATTCCAACGGATACAATGATTTGCACTAGATTTTTTATATATAGCACAAAACAAGTCGAAAATCACCAGAGCCTAAAGCTGTATGTGATAAAAAATTCTTGTAATTCATTAAAAGACACTATTAGTATCTATCCTGAACTTAATTGCTAATCCTTTGTAACATATTTTTTATCATGCTTCTCACTTTCAGAATTCAGCTAAAATCATCCGTGCTTCAGTCTTTGGGCTGGATGAGAAACAGAAAGTGCGTGACCGTTTTGTATTCCCCCAGAACAACTTGGTAATTACCAGTATTGATATTCAGTCAGTTGAACCAGTTGATCAACGTACCAGAGATGCCTTACAGAAATCTGTTCAGTTGGCAATTGAAATTACCACTAATTCACAGGAAGCCACAGCAAGGTAGGAATGGTCAATCACTTTGTATAAATTTTCCTGTTATGAGGTTGTGATGTTGATTCTATATCTTTTTGAATTGCGTCTACAATTAAAATAGATACACAAAAGAATTTCTTGACCAAATGTTTCATTAAATTTGTGGATAGAAGTTGAATTTGTATGACTAATGCATCAAAAATAAATGCATGTAATTTTTAACTATATTAAATTATGATTCTTCATGACTTGAAAACCTTTTTTTTCGAGCTCACAGTATTTGTTTGATGAAACACTGAAATCCTTTAATATGCATATACTTTGTCTTGGTATGCACATGTGTGTTAATGTGTCCTGCAAATGCAACATTTTTAGTTTATGATAACTATCTATCAAACAGTACTAATATACAATATATATTAATGCCCATATTGCATCTTTAAACAATCTGAGTTATGAATTGGCAGTAGATGGAGAAATGTTGATTAATGATATTTTGACCCAAACTATCATTTAAAAAGACCAAATATTACACAAGATGTTTATAGTTAGAAATGAATTGAAAGTGAGTAATAATAATGATAATGTATATTACTCTAGACATGAAGCAGAGCGTCTTGAGCAAGAGGCAAAAGGTAGACTAGAACGCCAGAAGATTCTAGATGAAGCAGAGGCTGAGAAATCTCGAAGAGAGCTGTTAGAATTGCAAGCTAATAGTGCTGCTGTTGAGAGTACTGGTCAAGCTAAGGCAGAAGCACAGTCTCGTGCTGAGGCTGCCAGAATTGAAGGCGAAGCTGCTGTTCAACAAGCTAAATTGAAAGCAGAAGCAGCAAGAATTGAAGCAGTAAGTTATATTGATTTATGTACAAAGAAACCACAGATTTTCTTTGACAATAATAGTAAAGATATCTATGTTAATGAAATGATATTAAAAGAATAGTGGCATGGAGGTGGTTGTCTATTGCCAACACACTTTAATGAATTTTACCAATGAGACACTCCCAGGTCAAACCATGCAGAAAATCATCATAGTGGAAATTTATCAAGTGTGTGTATAGTCGAATACATTCAACAAAAATAATGAATAAAGTTATTGACTTCTGCTGTTTTCTCCACAGACTTTAATGATTTTTACACCTTAAATTTTGATGGTTTGTAAATAAATAACATTGTAATAAAATGTGGACATTTTTTTAATCCTTTCTGTTTCATCATTGTGATAGTTTTTTGGCAATCAATGATGCAACTTTACCCTATAATCTGGTGCATGGTGACCACAAATTGTGTTTTGAATAATTTTGGGGGGTGCGACTAAGCTGAGTACCTGGACACCAAGTCGGGCGAGTATGATTTATTATGTAATAATATGGTGTTACATTATTTTTACAGGAATCCGAGTTGGAGAGATTAACAAGAGCGCGTGAGGCGGAAACTAAATATCTGAAGGAAAACAACACATTGGAGATTGCTAAATCAAGAGAAGTTTCTGAAATTGAAGTTGAAAAATTCAAAAACATGGTTGGTGCTATTGGAGCTGACACTATCCGTGCTATTGCTGTCTCGGGTCCTGAAATGCAGGTAGGTTGATTTGTTCAGACAGAATACAAAAGGAACTGAGTTGCCCTCTAATGGAACTGAATCTGTACAAATCTCAAGTTAAAATTGAAAATCAATTATCTTGTGTCTTTTTGTTTACTCCTGAAGTAAAATTGGTTGTGAATGTGTAGGCGACTACTGAGACACAAATTTAAATGTTGTATCCTCTGATTTCCTTTATTTTGTTCATAAAATGTGAATTTTGTTTTACCAACAATGAATCTTTATTATTAAATTTATTTGACAGATTTATTTGTACTACCATATATTATTTTGATAATTAATCCATTCACTAAAATCCTCAACATGATTTACGGTAACTGAATTTCTATTAATTTTTTTTTCATATTAGGTAAAACTGTTGCAGTCACTTGGGCTGAAAACAACATTGATCACTGATGGAAACTCCCCAATTAACCTATTCAACACTGCACATGGTCTACTTGGTGCTACTTCAGCACTTCCAAGCTCCGAAAAATTACGTAGTGATTGTATTGACTCTGATGATTAAACATAACAACTCTGCTTAAACAAATCTTGTTATGCAGAAAGACTCAATTCCCTGGCCAGAAGAACTGTTTTTACTTTGATGTCAATATACTCTAGAATTGCCTGCTTGATTGCGGAAACAGAGAAAATATTTTTAGAAAACAAAAAAAGTAGAACAACCTAAATTGTGTGACAGTATTTGTTCATCCAAAATAAACATTAAAAAACACTGAACCTTAAAAAACATTGTGAAACAATAAAGAAAATTATGTTAGGCATGTTAACATGAAATGAAATTAAACTATTAAATGCACTGTAGTATTGCATTCATGTGAAAAACTTCACTTTTTAAAGTTTAACATAGAAATTTTCTGATGGTTTTCTGTAACATTGCAACAGACTAATGGCTGATAAATGTAATATATTTTGTAAAACTAATAATAGAAAAAAAAAATATTAATGCGATATATATGTGTAATTTGTCAAACTAATACCAGGTAATGGAAAAAAAAAAATGAGTGTGCTTTCATATTGATGTTATCACGTGAACCCCTTGGGCATCATAATTTGTTTCTGCCAACATTTTGGTACAACATTCTGTTATGTAAATTTTTTGATAATTATGGAACAATTCTTGATCAACATTTTGGAAAATACGAAAAAAATTATAAGGGTTTTATTTCATGAAAAGTGACAGAAGTCAAATTTGGCATCCAAGGGGTTAATATAGTAAATAGAGTAAGCTACTTAAAATATTTGATTAATCAATGGACAATTTTTGTATGTTTTTGTTTCACTATTCAGATGACCAGACTAACTTGATTCTTTGGTTTTCTCACATGTCAAATATAGTGTTCATGTTTAGTGGTTTTCTACATAAATGGTCTGTGTCCCGTGGACATACCAGACCCTCATCTCCATCATTTACATAGTTTGCGAGGCGCATACAGTCCAAACACAAACTGTACGTTTCCAAATTCTTTTTTTGTTTAGGAATTTCAAGTGCCCTTTTTTCAGTGTTATTTCTGTGTAACTTTAATTGTGGTAACAAGGGCATTTATATTAGTATTTATATACTCAGACTTAGAAATATATTACCATTTTGTATAATTAAGGTGATGAATAAAAATGAGAAGAAAAATATGTGTGCATATTTTATATTAAAATATAGATAATAATAATAGCTGAACGACTCTCAAATCAGGCCTTATTTATTTTTAGTCCCCAATCGAACATAATCCCAAAATAGAGACTGTTTTATGCACTGTGTGTACCTACCTTAGGTGCATGAATGCGTCCATGTGTGCATCTCCACCTCTATCTCGTACATGCATGTTCATTTACTTTGTGATCTGTTTCAAGATGGACAATGGTAGAAATGTTAATGTTACAAATTCATTGAAATCAAGCATGTTTTGCTTCAATCTGATTAAAATCCGATGTAGGTATGAGGCTACAATTTTTTTTTTAATTATTTTTTTTTTAATAAAACATTTTATATTATATTTATCTGTATTTTAGTTTGAATATGTCGGTTTTTTGGTTTTTCTTGCTGTTAATCAGTTCTTAGAAAATAGTGTCCCAGTCGTTTTCCCCTTTGTGTGTAGTATTTTTCACAACAAAGATTTAAAACCCTGTGCCACTACGTTGTTGGTTTTGTGGCGGCACCTTTCACAACTGTATTTCGTTTTTTCCCTCATGCATGTCGTCTTTTATTTACAATGTATTTAGCAATGTATAGATGTAATGACAGCACCAGGGCTCGCTGCCGTTTTCTTTTTGGTCTCCTCGTGTTTCGAGTCGACTGTGCAGTGGTTATATTCAGAATTTACCAGCATAGAACTCGCATCCGAGATACTTTGTTGTAGCTGCGTGCTGGGTTTGGGGCTTTTGCATGAAGGTGTGTGTTTTTCACTGGAGTTCTGAGGCCTGAGATTTTTCTTTCAGAGTCATCAAAATCGCTGAGACTGACCGCGTCACAGCAAGGTAGCGCGTTCAGTAAACAAATTGGTTAAAGTGTTTGGCATGAGTAGAAAGTCCTCACGCTCGGCTACCGGTGCTTCGTGTACCGGGACGTCGAGTAGGAGGCCCGATGGTGGAGGTACCGATATTTTCTTGGTCTCCCCCCGCTGATCGGAGGGCATCTTCACAGTCTGTTAGGCGGTGGTCTACCCGATTTTACCGGCTGCAGTGAGGCTGTGCCCCTGAAGGCTTTCCTTCTATGGGGCCTGTTGCAGGTCTCTTTGTGGACCCTTCCTTTGGTCGAAAGACTGTCGGGGCAATTGCGTCCTGGTAGGCCGGGTGGATCAGACCCGTCGGAGCGAGCTGTCTCCACTGCGGCCCCTCGGTGGGCAAGCAGGAAGAAACACGAAAGCATGTTTGCATTCAAACACGTCTCTTCTAGGGAACCCCTGTTCCCAGCCGCGGCTCTCCCACTAATTTTGGGTGAGGCCGAGACTCAGGCTAATTGCACCAGACCTCCTCTGGAGCCTCGGGCACTGAATGCCAACGGGGTGCTGGCTGCCAAGCCTCCGATCTCGGGGAAGGGCTTTCAGGGCAGGGCACACGTTGACCCCCCCATTTACAGCCATCTAGGGTTCGTCACGCGGTAATGGTACAACGGTAACGAATTTATCCTTGTGTCCGACTCTGCTGTGAGTTTTGACTCCCTTCTTACCGACCCACGGGCGTCCACAGAGGGAAGCGACCTTGTCATGAGACGCACAGTCGAACACGCTCCCTCTCACATATTTCAAGTGAAAGGAGACGAAGTTCGCTCGTGTCGGATACAGCCGGTTCTCCGGGCGGCCCCTTAGAGTCTTCCATCCATAATGACTCGTTGAGCCATGCTTTTGGCGTGATGCAGAGTATCATCGATCCCAGTGATACGATGTAAATACCCCCAACCTTGATTCTAAGACGATTACCTAAGGTTGCTTCAATGCTTATGGAATCAAGCGCATCGGGATCCAAAGCAACCCCGTTGGCACGTCTCTTCTCCCTGTCCGTCCGAGTGCGGAGTAGGGCGCAGAGCACGCCAACAATGTTGATGGGCGGGCGTTGCTCAGTCGCGGAGGACGTAACGCTTAAGGCCCCCCGGTGGGGAAAACATTAGGCAACACTTCCCGCTGGACCAAACGCTACCCGGTCGGTGTGGTTACAGGATCAGACCCCATAGCGTGGGATGAGACCAAAACGCCCCCAACTGGATCCCAAGGCTCTTTCCCCAGACCCCAGTACAACGAACGGGGGACAGCCGTGTCCCATGGACGTTCTTGCCAATCGGGACGGCCCATCCAGCCCTGAGGGCAGAGTTGCTTGAGCACATTATTGTGTGTGCCCAGGACTCTGGAGACCTCGGAGGCAGAACACACCAGCCTCCTAGACCAGGCAACACTTTTACTGGTGGGCCACCGCACATCTACGTGCGACACCCCCTAGTGTCACCTGGCTCTCTTGGCCGGGGCCACTACTGTGCTACGAGATGCGGCCTTAGACACACGTGTTTTCGCAAAACAAGCTGAGTCAGTGGAGGAAAGAGCCAGGTGGTGGCTCCTCACCCTCCCTGGGCGGATGTCTAACCCGGCATGTGTTCGGCGAGTGGCCAGGTCACAACTTAGTGACTACTTCAGGCCTTGGGGAACTTACCTCATGGGAGAAGAGAGCCCCCCCTTGCAACTGCCGAACCCATACCCACATATCCCTGTCGTACACAGATTGCGCTGGTGTAGTCCAGTTTCGAAACAGCGGGTGACCGATCCCTGAACCTTTCCAGGTGGTAACATCCTGTTATGGGATACCGCTGAAATCTCCATTTCCCCCGTCAGTGTCTCCCCTGTTGGGCACTGCCAGGGGACTCCTGCAAGCCGGAAGCAATCAGACAGGAAGTAGCAGTTTGCTGGGAAAAGGAGCCATACACAGGGTACATCAGCCGGAACTAAGTCCAGGCTTCTACCAAAATGTGTTCGTAGTACCAAATCTACAAGTGGCGGGCGTTCAGTTCTGGACCTAGGCAGACTGAATCAGTACATGCTCCTCGATCGGTTCCACATGGAGACACCATTCAGGGTTCTTCTCTCCATCCATCATTTCGACTGGCAAGCCCCACTAGACTTAAGCGGGCCTACCTGCACATACCGTTGAACCCAGCGAGTTGCCATCTCCTTCAAATTGCCCAGCTGGGCCAAGTATTCGAATTTCGGGTTAGGCACAGCGCCCTAAGTGTTCACCGGAGTGATGAAACAGGTAGTGCTGCTGCTTCACCAGATGTCGGTACACCTCAATCTGTACCCAGACTACTGGTTACTGGTTACCAACAACCCGGGCAAGGTGTTAATAGCCAAACGCGTCAGGCTAACACAGAAATTACTTCACCAGTTGGGCTCGTTAGTAAATCGACAAGTCCCACCCCGACCCAACGTGCAGTTGGTGTCCCTGGGCATGGAGTTTTGACACAGAGGTAAGCTTGGCTTAGCTATTTCAAGCGTGTTGCTTAGCGCTAAGCAGCCTAGCCGAATGCCTAGTCAGTGTTCCCTTAGTTTCCCTCCAAGAACTAATGTGGATCATCGGAATGATGACCTCGGTTCGAAGGGTCGTTCCCCAGGCCGCACTAAGCAGCCGCCTGGTATAACGCTTGTTATAACGCCGAGCTCTCCTATGGGAACTAGATAGGTGGGTTTCGATCTCGGACCAAGTGAAGGAAGCCCTGCCCTGGTGGTCATCACTGGCCAACCTCGGACAGGGGAGCCCCTTGGACCTGCTTGCCGCATGTATGACTCTGGTAACAGATGCCTTCCCCCCGGGTTGGGAAGCGCATCTATTGGACGAACAAGGCAAAGGATATGGCTCCCGAATTAGTTTTGGGACTACCATATCAATCGACTCGAACAGAGAGCAGTGTACTTAGCACTACAATGCTTTCTACCCATAGTTCGAGACCACAGAGTCCTGCTCTGCACAGGCAATGCAGCGGTGGTCTCCTTCAAAGGGGAGGGGGGACGCATTCCCTGTCGTTGTCAGTCCGAGCGGAGCAAATGCTCCTTTGGTGCCTGGAATACAATGTGGAGCTAACCGCACACCACCTTCCAGGGGTGAGGAACAGTGTGGCAACGCCCATTCAGTGCGGCCTCGTCTCCAGATACCCCAGTGGGTAGCCTCCAGGCTTTTTCAGCTGTGGGACGGTCCAACGTTAGACCGGTTGGCCGCACCCCGGAACACCAATCTTCCGATGTACGTAACACTCCTGCTGACTCCAGGAGCCTGGGCCAGGGTTGCTTTGCTAACCCCGCAGACCCACTTAGTTCAGGGTTAGGAAGAAAACTTCGACAGGTGCACACCTGCATATTATCATTGGTCACACCCAATTGGCCAAGCAAGGCCTAGTTTCCACTTCTGTCGGAAATGCTAGTCGAAACACCAGCAGTGCTTCAGGACTTACCAGACCTGCCGTCCCAACCAGACGGCGCACTACCAATGAGCCCAGCAGGTATCACTTACACACATAGAGGCTCTCATTAGACCCACACATATGAAAGCCTTATCTGAGTGGGCTGCCAACAGGGATTCCACCAATGCTGTCTACATTTCTAGGCTGCGAGCATACACTGATTGGTGTAACGGAAGGGAGATTGATCCATACCATCCCTTTATTGGCCAGGTAGCAGACTCCTTCGTCCACCTGTTTGACGAAGTGGGTTCGTCCTCCGCAGCGATCGTTGGCTACAGGTTGGCCTTGTACCCCACCATTCAAAATGTACGGGAACAAGACTAGCCGATTGTCCTATTATTAGGAGACTATTTACTGCTTTCCAGACGCTGAGACCCCATACAAGGGAACCGCCCAACTGGGACTTGTCGACTGTGTTGTCTGCTCTAAACAGACCACTCTTTGAGCCTCTCCGATCAGCACCACTCAAATTTTTGATCTTCCTACTGGCCCTCGCTTCAGGTAGGCGTCAGCCAGAGCTGGGAGCATTGTCCTTCTCGGATGATGTACTGCCGTTAAGGACAATCAAGTTGTGCTAAAGACACAAATCGAGTTTCTCCCAGAACACGATCCTCACCCGGTCGTCATCCCCCGGCTGTCAAATTTTGTCTGCCCAGAAGGTCTGGAGGAATTGCTTCTCTGCCCGGTTCAAGCATGGAGTTGCCACCAAACCGTACTAAGGATTTGGGACAGGGTGCCAAGCACATATATTTGTGTTATGGCCCATGCAGGCAGGCAGGATAAGCCGGCCTCCCCAACTTCCATAACCAGGTGGTTTACTGCGACTGTATTTGAGGTCTATAATACTTTAACTTCCTCGACACAGAGCTTGCAGACACACCAAGTATGAGCGCATGAGGTCTGTGTGATTGCTAACTCGCTAGTGCTAGCATCAGGCTATCATTTTGACTGACCGGAGTCTATGGTGGGTAATTGAACATAGTGAATTTAGGTGAGGGTTCTTCGAACCCGCCTATTCACATAGGTCATACCCACCATAGACTCCGGGTCCCCCCAAACCACCCCATTCATTCCGTATCGTGGTCTAAGTCCTCGATGGGGAGAGAAAGGAACCAGAGTGATTGTACAGCCATCTATGGCGCTGCCATATGGCCTCGGCCACGTGGTTCGTGGCGTAAGGGAAAGTCAATCTTGGGCTCATGGCGCTTCCCCTGACCTAGATTCTATCTCTCTGTCACCGACAGAAACACTGATTAATGCCTACAGTTCAATATAGTCATTTTGACTGGAGTCTATGGTGGGTATGAGAGAACCCTCGCCTAATTCAGTCATATTGTACCTGATCTGATACGATTACTTGTCCATATGCTCTGGTACAGCATTAATTAAAAAAAATGGTCACTGATTGGCCATTTTGAATACATCTATACATAAATACATAAATGTATGTCAATCTATACATCATGTATAACTTGATGTATAATGAGTATATAAAATGTTAACATGTCTCTAGAACCGTATTCTTTAAAACAAAATGGCTACCAGTCATCCATTTTGAATCTGATCTGATAAATGGTCACTGATTGGCCATTTTGAATACATCTGTATATCTTTACATATATACACAAATATATGTCAATCTATACATCATGTATAACTTGATGTATAACGAGTATATAACATTTTAACATGTCTCTAGAACCACATTCTTTAAAACAAAATGGCTACCAGTCAATCATTTTGAATCTGATCTGAGAAATGGTCACTGATTGATCTGAAAAACAAAATGACATGCTTAATTTTTGATTTTTCAGCAAAAATGGCTGCCATTTGGCCATTTTGAATCAGATAGTCAAACCAATACATCTGTATATCTATGACATGATGTATAAAATTTGAATATAATCAGTCAATTGCATGACGGAGATAAGGCCCTACAGCCGCATTCGTTAAAACAAAATGGCCACCAGTCGGCAAATAGACGTGTATGAAGGCTCCATAATGTCCAATGTATGTATCAAGTTTGAACAAAATCCATCCATAAATGACCAAGTTCCACAATGCCAGAAAGGCTTGATTTTTATGATTTTTCAACACAAAAATGGCCGCCATTCGTACATTCTTGAATCAGATCGTGCATATGTATAATATTATGTATGTGAGAAGTTGTGTGTGATCGGATCAGTCCAGGCATGTCTGAGATATAGGTCCAGACCACTTATAACTTAACGATTTGAAATGAAATAAACATTGATGAAAAAGGCACCCAAGCCAACATTTTCTTGTTTGTTCTCTAGGCGGCTTACGTCACTTCTGTTGACCTCCAGTTGACCCAGTTAGACCTCTATTTGACAGTTGGCCAGGCAGCCCATATGACCTTGGTTGACCTCTGGTTGATCCATTGGCGACCTCTTTGTACTTTAGGGGGCCCTTGTTACCTCAGTTGACATCTAGGTGACACCGTTTGACCTCTATTTGACGTCTAGATTCCCCCTTTATTCTCTGGGCGGCCCACTTAACCTCTGGTTGACTCCGCTTGGCATCTGTTTGTCATCTAGATGGTCACTTTGTTCTTTAGGCAAGCTGCAGGCACTCCTTCGACCACTAGTTGGTCTCATTTAACCCCTGGTTGGCCCCTTTGTACTTTAGGTTGTCCATGTGACATCAGTTGACCCTAGGTGACCCCGTTTGATCTCTAAGTGTTCTATTTGACCTTAGCTAGCGAGTCTAATTCTTTCTACTGCGAATGACCCCACTGCTCATATACCTGTTTCACATGTACCTTTAGTTGACCCTGTTTGACCTTTAGGCGACCTGCGGGACTTCGTTGACCCCTATTTTTATACACACTCAAAGTCTAAATTTGGATGGTCAGTGACATAAACGACCCATAGTAAATCGAGACGTATTTTCAGATGTAGCTAGGGGTTCCGTGGACTGGCAAAGTCGGGAATTCTTTTTGTTTGGCCTGGGGGGGGGGGGCAGATTCCATTTTGTCAGCTGTAAATCTCAGTTGACCCCCCTATTAAATAAAAAAAAGTGGATGAAGCACCCAATCTTTATATTTTAAAACATGCTGACCCCCCTAAAAATGATTACAGAATGGATATATATCTTTTAGACCAGAAATGCTTTACACCCGAAGCACAGTCTGCGCTTATGAAAACAAAGGAAACATTGATTTTTGCTTAAATTGTTGTTGGATTTTGGCATCTTACAGAGCAAAATATGCATATTTAAAAGTTAAAAAAAATATTTATTTATATTTCATCATTTATTTTAATTTAACTTTTTTAATTTGCTGAACAAAAACTGTCACAGCTCTTTGTACTAATTTTCGATTGTGATTGTTTGCATCACTCTGCCTTTGGCCGAGGGCTTGTCGAGCTATACGTACTTCTTCCACACTTGACCATGTCACGTGGTACCTGGAAATTACAGTAACAAAACAATGAGGAGCAGTTTTACCGTAACCTTACATTTGCTAATGTCCGTGCACAGGCTCGTATAGGATAATAAACGATCGTTTAACCTGTTTCTTTTGAGTATAGTGTAAATACTAAAATTTCACAACAAAAGCTAAAGGTCTCAAAACCCATTTTTTTATTTTATTTCAGAATTTAATGGAACATTTAATATTCTTTTGATTTTTCACATTTTTTGTACCTCATGTATGTCATCAACCAAGCTCAACAACATGCGTTTTTAAAACTGCAGATGTCACATATAACTATGAAATGTGAGTTTGCCTTTTTTCACATGGGTTTTTGCCTATCAGCTTTAAAAGATTCTTAATGGAATTTGTTATGACTTTCCACTCAACCGTTGAACATTGCACATCAAAAATCCCACTATTTGACAGGGATGTGCAAATTTGAAATAAAATTGTACGAATAATTATCAAAAATTATAATTGTCCAAGTTAACACTATAAGCTTGAAATAATCTTCATTTTCATATTAATATATACAGTAAAACACTCGAAATCTGATTGAAAACTGTTTTCACAGAAAAACATAGGCCGCAAATTCAACACGATTCAGAACGACCAGGGCCAGCCAACAGTTTAATTTGAAAATTTACGACAAAATTTCCTGATATTCAGTTATATGCATAGTGATATATGTGGGTTACGTGAGTAAATAAATGTTTACTGTTTTTCACCACGTAGCAGCCCTGATGAGAAAGGTAGTGTACAGGGGCTATTAGGTTTAAAAATGGAAAAGTCAAAACAAACGCCGCTAGGAGGTTTCAAAGGATATTACCATTCCAAGAGAATATAAAAGGGAAATGCGATTTTTATAATCATTTTGTTTCACCGCCTGCATCAAAATCATAAATTTCTGTCATCCTGGAAACGGATCCGGATGCAGGGACATATTATTTCAAACTTGGTACATATACGAACCATTATCATCTTAAGAAGCTGAGATGCCTGAAATGATAGATCTATTTTGAAAATTCACACATCCTTTTACCTGCCATCACTCATGCTGGGTTAGTAATGTACGTCAATTTGTTTTGTAATGTGAAATAGCCGACATAATAAATGTGGTGAATGTTGTCTTCAGTTAATTTTAGATTACAATGAAATGTAGGCAACTGTGCTCAACAAATATAAAATCACATCATGTCATGAATTCATTTAAACTTAGTATGAACTTAATATGATGCACGTAAGTTTGTTCTGTGATTTGATTCAAAATAGTCGACTGGTGGCGATTTTGCTCACTAAAACACAAACAAATCAACACTTAAACATGTCACCAACAGTTTTCAAAGCAAGTTTGAGCTTCTTCCAATCTAACTTGACATTTACATAATCATGGTAGATTTTAGATGCACGTCAGTTTGTTTTGTGGCCATTTTTGTCTTCAAAAACACTAAAAAACTAAATTGAAAACGTCATCAATACCTTTTTGCTGGATGTCTGAACTGTTTTCAAGCCATCACTTATAATGGGTTATATTTTTTGTGTGATTTCATTCAATATGGCCGACGAGCATTATAAGACAATATAATGCCACACATTGAAACGCGGATTTTTTGTTTCAATGACTACCGACCGATTGGTTAGACACACATAAACTATTTTCGGGCAAAATGTGTACTCCTGCCGTCATGTGCAGATTGACACAACTTGATTGCTGGTATCACATTATTTAAAAATGGTTTATTTCTATATGATTTATAGGTAATCGGTCGACATTGCTGCCACTCGTAACTGAATTGGACAAGATATTTTTTGTTTGAGGTAAGAATTTCGGCAGCTAAAAAATGTGCGATTGACCAGAAACAAATATTAGTGATTTTTTGGAGTTCGGAGCGTGGATGATTACATTTAATGATATATGCGTGCATTATATTACCAACTATTTCAATTCCATCCTTTTTGTACAATTATTTTGAACAAGAATACGTATCTATATCGGGACATCACGTAACAATGCGGACTCACAGAGGTGCATGTTTCTCCATTTTTTGACTAAAAGTCACGTACATTATGTATGATGTTAAATTTAAATGAATCGTGTAAGGCATGTCCGTGATGCAGTACTGTTGATGATTTGTTGATATGTTTCGCGTTTTGCTATTCTTGGTCAAAAGTGATAGTTAAATTCCATCGAATTAAAAGGAAACGTATCGTGGTTTTGTAACAATGGAGCAAAATCCATTCAAACATTAAACGCCTCCGTTTGACCGGTCTTCATTGCGATAATAAACTTAACAAGACAAACATATTTTTGTTGTGCAAATTTTATTTGAACTATGCAACAGCTTTTTAGTCACCACTCAAAAATCATAATTCTTAAATTGGAACCATTGAAAAACCCCAGTACATACATGGATAACTTCCGATAAAATCTATCTTGGTTTAGTTTTCTCATTCGGGTCAGATTCATTATCGTAGTCTGACTGTATTCTGAATTAAGCCACCACATTTATTACACCAAAAGCGTGTCCGTGAAACTTGTTCGATCCTTGACTTTTCAGTTATAAAGTTGGGCAACTGAAAATGAAAAAGAACGAATTATTCATTGATACAATACATGATCATTTCTTAAAATATTTTTGTTTTCGGCGATTTCGGTAAAGAAATCTTTCCTCACGTATATACCGATAATTTATTACAAAACAATTTTATAGTCCTTTAACTATTGTTTTACTGTATGTATTAACTTTCATGTTCATTCGTTGTATCATAAATATTATTTATTACACTTTCAATAACACTAAAAAACTACCACATGTCATATACGTGATTTATCAAATACAAAAAACTGTGTGTTAGTTTTGCAATTCGTACATTCAAGTTGAAGGTATTCATCTAACAGAAATGGGCATCCTACATACATAATCCAACAATCATATCTAAAAATGTATTGAGTATTTTTTCCATTGTTCTATTTGCTGTCCAGCCACATGGAAGTACACAATGTCTCTCGTGTTATGTCTTTATGGTAGTGTTTTCTTTGGTATAAATTAGCCTACACATTCACTGAGTATGTGGTCTAATTCAATAGCAAATGACGGACCTGCAAAGAGAACCCCAAGTTAATGGCTTACCTTCCTGGAATCAACCAACTGTTTCCAAAGTCAGTGGAATCCGATGTTCGTTTGCCATCTGGCATTATAAAGTCGTTGTGAGGATTGCCATCAGCATTTCCGAGTAGTCCACAAACCTTTCCAAACATTTCACTGTCTTCAAACCCAATCGCTATAGCGTGCGAATGTCTGTCCCAATTCACAGATACAGCTGGATTGACCAGGTCGATCGATATTTTTGGACCATTATGTTTCACAGTTCCTCCACTCTTTTGAATAGCAGTATAGTTTCCAATCAGTGTCTTGCCATTTATCTATAATATAATATAATATAATATAATATAATATAATATAATATAATATAATATAATATAATATAATATAATATAATATAATATAATATAATATAATATAATATAATATAATATAATATAATATAATATAATATAGTATGCGTGTTGTTTTACAATGAGAGTAACCGTCCAGCAGTGTTCATTGACAGACAGACACACAGACACTTAGTCAGTATATAACTCACCTGTATAGAATTATCTGCATTAACACGGACTACAGATTTACCATCATTATATATGTCAAGTGCGACCATTCTGGTTGGAGGTTCGTAAGGATTTTCACCATCTCTACCTCGGAAATCAGCGTTGATTTGAAATGAAGGTACAGATTTACCACACTCTTTTGTCAGTACATATGAACAAAATCCATTAAAGTTGAATCTATATCCGTCAAACGTCGCCAAGTGGGGGTCACCTTTAACAAGGCCACCTGCAATAATAAGATCGATGACAAACGATCATTATTTTACCGTGACACGCGAAATCTGTGTATTTGTCGAGATTGTAATTCATTTGTAAAATCTATTGGACATTGCTTACATAGTAAAGAATCTCGCTAATTAATTTTCTTGTAAACAGCTTCATAAAGAAAAGATTACGTCAAAAGTGCCTCAAACAAATTGAACAAATACAAATAAAGTATGTAGCTAATTAAGCTTCCTGCAAATAGCCAACAAATACATATTTCTAATTGAAGCATAATACTTGTTTTTGTCGAAGCATCAATTATTTAGTGAAAGACAACTACATTCAATTATTCCTCGTATCTATACAAGCTTGTTAGGAAGTTATATTCAATATGCAAACTAAAGAAAAGTTTTTATCATAAAATGCCCCAAAATGTGCCTCAGGAATTCAACATTTTTATTGTAAACAAATGTATAATTTACTCACAATGTCCGAACGTGTCGTTTACCCATTGATCAGAGACTGGGTCGTGGAATCTCATTACAAAATTGGTGAAAGTGTCCCCATCTAATTCCAAATCTGGTGTAGTTGCTTGCGTATCGTTTCCTGCAGGTATGACAACAGTGCCGGATGTCAGGATGTGATCCGGATTTAGTTCAGCGTAAATGTAATACGGGAAGTCGAACTCTTGATGGGAAAGTACGACACCTTCAAAGTCAATTATTATTATTACTCTCACTCTGATCCTTAGATAACATTCAAGCCATTTAGTTAGACAATTAACTCTCCAACCTGAAAATAAAATACAAAAGTGCCAATGGTGAAACCAGTGTGAAGCTTTGGAGCATACACTCGACTGCAAACCAACTGAAAAGATGATTTACAATCAAGTCATGATGGAATCGTTGTATAAAACATTGCAGAACACTCACAACTAGTTTCCATTTACCGTCGAGAGGGCAGTAATTACAAGAGTGTTGTAGAGGCGGTGATTTTCGAAATTCATACACTAAAAAAGTCGGATATGAAAAGCCCTCGCATCGCCCTGTCAAGTATAAATAAAGCAATTGTACAAGAGGTTTTATAATATGACGTTTTTACAGTATTCACAAGACATTTCTAGGCAGTATTTATGCAACAGTAATATACTCGTAAAGCGTTAAAAAGACAGGTTGGATACTCAACGAAGAGTCTAAATTATCGCACCACGTACGAAAAATTGTCACAAATACTTTGCCCATAAAATGACAAAATTAACCGATATAATAAGGAACAATGTGTATAGATTTGCACTTAAAGTTATTTCCATTAACTAACCTGTGAAGCGTTTTCCAACTGCAGTCGACTTTGATTCGTTGAGTTCAGTTGTTGGCGAAGCCTATAGAACGAGAAATGATGAAGTGTAAAATACGACAATAATCTGACATGAATCTTATTTAACAAATTACAAGCAGCAACACATTTACAACTGAAATATCCATACAATCTAAAATACTTACCACAGCAACAGTAACAAATACTGCCGCGAGTAGTAGAACCAAACTCCAGTTGTCATGTAGTTGTCATGCAGCCATCCCAACACACAAGCATGTCAACGACTCAAATCAAATTAAAATGCCCAACGCATAGTATAGCTACTATTACTATATAGTTTCAATAAAATTAAAACAAATTAAATTGTTTCTTATTTTCATTTTCTCGCCACCGCGTACCCTCTATTCCGACATAATGAACATAATGTAACTATTCATTCAGTGTATAGTTTTATAGCTTAGTGTTTACATTTCACTGTTTCCACACGTTGAATATGGATAGCATATCACGACGTTATGTCAACTAATGATTAATTGTGTGTCACTGGAGATTCCCATAACAAAATTAACGGATGAATTATAATGTATTAGGAATACACTCCTGTCAATCACGGTTACGTAAAGAAAATGCCACTTTTTATCTGTTTATTATTAAGGTCTCTGTATTTTTGTATACATATTGTTCGTACACTAGCGGATGGTAGTTGGCACTCACAATTTGAATAACCACACCATCATAGACAAGCTTCTCCGTCAACAGCGTCTGGCTATACTATAATAATGCGAAGCTTTTCAATAGATATGCGTCACACAATGCTGTACAGTACTGCATGTGAATAAAACTCAGATTTAAATGAAGATAAGTTTATAAAATCCTCTAAAACGTATCTATTTTGTTGCATAGTTGCAAATTACGTGACAAGGGCGCCATGACCGGTGCATGCCACACAAATATTTTGTGTTATCAATACTCTTCAGTCAGATGTTATTTTTTACAATTGACATTTTAAACAGATTGGTGTTCGTCTAGCTAATTTTATGGGTATCCAACGAGTATAATTCTACAGTAGTTAAATCTCGATATCAAAAATGCGTGGACTAAATTCAAATCATGGACTTTATCAAACAAGGTGCAAATATTACCAATGCGCGACATAAGCTGAATAACAAAAAAACCCATTTCAGTCTTGTTGCCGGGGTTATAACACACAACGTGATTATTTGAAGGAGATGGATTATCATATATGGCACACAGCTAAAAATCCTCGAAATGAGACATATAATATACATCATCACAAGTAGAAATATCTGCAGCTGTGTGTAAACAGAAATATGATCGGGGCCAGGATAAAGCCCAATGGCACATCGGATAAAATTGAGATGGAAGTGATGATACTGGCAGGGTGCAATATATACTACAATGCAAGAATTCCACTGACAGGGCTGCAATTAATACCACAATGCATGAATTCCACTGACAGGGTGCAATATATACTACAATGCATGAATTCCAATGACAGGGCTTCAATAGATACTATAATGTATGAATTCCACTGGCAGGGCTGCAATAGATACTACAATGCATGAATTTCACTGACAGGGCTTCAATATATACTACAATGCATGAATTCCACTGAAAGGGCTGCAATAGATACCACATTGCATGAATTTCACTGACAAGTCTGAAATATATACTACAATCGACGAATTCCATTGGCAGGGCTGCAATAGATACTTCAATGCATGAATTCCACTGACACGGCTGCAATATATAATACAATCCATGAATTCCACTGGCAGGGCTGCAATATATACTCCAATGCATGAATTCCACTGGCAGGGCTGCAATAGATACTACAATGCATGAATTCCACTGGCAGGGCTGCAATAGATATCACAATGCATGAATTCCACTGAAAGGGCTGCAATAGATACTACAATGCATGAATTCCACTGACAGGCAGAAATATATACTACAATCCATGAATTCAACTGGCAGGGTTGCAATAGGTACTACAAAGCATGATTTCCACTGACAGGGTGCAATATATACTACAATGTATGAATTCCACTGACAGGGCTGCAATATATACTACAATGCGGGAATTCCATTGGCAGCGCTGCAATAGATACTACATTGCATGAATTCTACTGACACGGCTGCAATACATAATACAATCCATGAATTCCACTGGCAGGGCTGCAATAGATACTACAATGCATGAATTCCACTGGCAGGCCTGCAATAGATTCTACAATGCATGAATTCCACTGGCAGGACTGCAATAGATACTACAATGCATGAATTCCACTGAAAGGGCTACAATAGATACTACAATGCATGAATTCCACTGAAAGGGCTTCAATATACACTACAATGCATGAATTCCACTGGCAGGGCTGCAATAGATACTACAATGTATGAATTCAACTGACAGGGCTGCAATATATACTACAGTGCGGCAATTCCATTGGCAGCGCTGCAATAGATACTACATTGCATGAATTCCACTGACACGTCTGCAATATATAACACAATCCATGAATTCCACTGGCAGGGCTGCAATAGATACTACAATGCATGAATTCCTCTGGCATGGCTGCAATAGATACTACAATGCATGAATTCCACTGAAAGGTCTGCAATAGATACTACAATGCATGAATTCCACTGAAAGGGCTTCAATATACACTACAATGCATGAATTCCACTGGCAGGGCTGCAATATATACTACAATGCACGAATTACACTGACAGGGTGCAATAGATACTACAATGCATGAATTCCACTGACAGGCTGCAATATATACTACAATGCATGAATTCCACTAGCAGGGCTGCAATAGATACTACAATGTATGAATTCCACTGGCAGGGCTGCAATATATACTACAATGCATGAATGCCACTGACAGGGTTCAATGGACACTACACTGCATTAATTCCACTGGCTGGGCTGCAATATGTACTACAAAGCATGAATTCCACTGACAGGGTGCAATAGATACTACAATGCATGAATTCCACTGACAGGGTGCAATATAAACTACAATGCATGAATTCCACTGACAGGGCTGCAACAGATACTACACTGCATTAATTCCACTGGCTGGGCTGTAATATGTACTACAAAGCATGATTTCCACTGACAGGGTGCAATATATACTACAATGTATGAATTCCACTGACAGGGTGCAATATATACTACAATGCATGAATTCCACTGAAAGGGCTTCAATATACACTACAATGCATGAATTCCACTGGCAGGGCTGCAATATATACTACAATGCATGAATTACACTGACAGGGTGCAATAGATACTACAATGCATGAATTCCACTGACAGGCTGCAATATATACTACAATGCATGAATTCCACTAGCAGGGCTGCAATAGATTCTACAATGCATGAATTCCACTGGCAGGGCTGCAATATATACTACAATGCATGAATGCCACTGACAGGGCTTCAATGGACACTACACTGCATGAATTCCACCGGCTGGGCTGCAATATGTTCTACAAAGCATGAATTCCACTGACAGGGTGCAATATATACTACAATGCATGAATTCCACTGACAGGGTGCAATAGATACTACAATGCATGAATTCCACTGACAGGGTGCAATAGATACTACAATGCATGAATTCCACTGACAGGGTGCAATAGATACTACAATGCATGAATTCCACTGACAGGGTGCAATATATACTACAATGCATGAATTCCACTGACAGGGCTGCAAGAGATACTACACTGCATGAATTCCACTGACAGGGTGCAATATATACTACAATGCATGAATTCCACTGACAGGGCTGCAATTAATACCACAATGCATGAATTCCACTGAGAGGGCTGCAATAGATACTACAATGCATGAATTACACTGACAGGGCTGCAATATATACTACAATACATGAATTCCATTGGCAGTGCTGCAATTAATACCACAATGCATGAATTCCACTGACAGGGTGCAATATATACTACAATGCATGAATTCCACTGACAGGGCTGCATTTAATACCACAATGCATGAATTCCACTGACAGGGCTGCAACAGATACTACACTGCATGAATTCCACTGGCTGGGCTGCAATAGGTACTACAAAGCATGATTTCCACTGACAGGGTGCAATATATACTACAATGTATGAATTCCACTGACAGGGCTGCAATATATACTACAATGCGGGAATTCCATTGGCAGCGCTGCAATAGATACTACATTGCATGAATTCTACTGACACGGCTGCAATACATAATACAATCCATGAATTCCACTGGCAGGGCTGCAATAGATACTACAATGCATGAATTCCACTGGCAGGCCTGCAATAGATTCTACAATGCATGAATTCCACTGGCAGGACTGCAATAGATACTACAATGCATGAATTCCACTGAAAGGGCTACAATAGATACTACAATGCATGAATTCCACTGAAAGGGCTTCAATATACACTACAATGCATGAATTCCACTGGCAGGGCTGCAATAGATACTACAATGTATGAATTCAACTGACAGGGCTGCAATATATACTACAGTGCGGCAATTCCATTGGCAGCGCTGCAATAGATACTACATTGCATGAATTCCACTGACACGTCTGCAATATATAACACAATCCATGAATTCCACTGGCAGGGCTGCAATAGATACTACAATGCATGAATTCCTCTGGCATGGCTGCAATAGATACTACAATGCATGAATTCCACTGAAAGGTCTGCAATAGATACTACAATGCATGAATTCCACTGAAAGGGCTTCAATATACACTACAATGCATGAATTCCACTGGCAGGGCTGCAATATATACTACAATGCACGAATTACACTGACAGGGTGCAATAGATACTACAATGCATGAATTCCACTGACAGGCTGCAATATATACTACAATGCATGAATTCCACTAGCAGGGCTGCAATAGATACTACAATGTATGAATTCCACTGGCAGGGCTGCAATATATACTACAATGCATGAATTACACTGACAGGGTGCAATAGATACTACAATGCATGAATTCCACTGACAGGCTGCAATATATACTACAATGCATGAATTCCACTAGCAGGGCTGCAATAGATTCTACAATGCATGAATTCCACTGGCAGGGCTGCAATATATACTACAATGCATGAATGCCACTGACAGGGCTTCAATGGACACTACACTGCATGAATTCCACCGGCTGGGCTGCAATATGTTCTACAAAGCATGAATTCCACTGACAGGGTGCAATATATACTACAATGCATGAATTCCACTGACAGGGTGCAATAGATACTACAATGCATGAATTCCACTGACAGGGTGCAATAGATACTACAATGCATGAATTCCACTGACAGGGTGCAATAGATACTACAATGCATGAATTCCACTGACAGGGTGCAATATATACTACAATGCATGAATTCCACTGACAGGGCTGCAAGAGATACTACACTGCATGAATTCCACTGACAGGGTGCAATATATACTACAATGCATGAATTCCACTGACAGGGCTGCAATTAATACCACAATGCATGAATTCCACTGAGAGGGCTGCAATAGATACTACAATGCATGAATTACACTGACAGGGCTGCAATATATACTACAATACATGAATTCCATTGGCAGTGCTGCAATTAATACCACAATGCATGAATTCCACTGACAGGGTGCAATATATACTACAATGCATGAATTCCACTGACAGGGCTGCATTTAATACCACAATGCATGAATTCCACTGACAGGGCTGCAACAGATACTACACTGCATGAATTCCACTGGCTGGGCTGCAATAGGTACTACAAAGCATGATTTCCACTGACAGGGTGCAATATATACTACAATGTATGAATTCCACTGACAGGGCTGCAATATATACTACAATGCGGGAATTCCATTGGCAGCGCTGCAATAGATACTACATTGCATGAATTCTACTGACACGGCTGCAATACATAATACAATCCATGAATTCCACTGGCAGGGCTGCAATAGATACTACAATGCATGAATTCCACTGGCAGGCCTGCAATAGATTCTACAATGCATGAATTCCACTGGCAGGACTGCAATAGATACTACAATGCATGAATTCCACTGAAAGGGCTACAATAGATACTACAATGCATGAATTCCACTGAAAGGGCTTCAATATACACTACAATGCATGAATTCCACTGGCAGGGCTGCAATAGATACTACAATGTATGAATTCAACTGACAGGGCTGCAATATATACTACAGTGCGGCAATTCCATTGGCAGCGCTGCAATAGATACTACATTGCATGAATTCCACTGACACGTCAGCAATATATAACACAATCCATGAATTCCACTGGCAGGGCTGCAATAGATACTACAATGCATGAATTCCTCTGGCATGGCTGCAATAGATACTACAATGCATGAATTCCACTGAAAGGTCTGCAATAGATACTACAATGCATGAATTCCACTGAAAGGGCTTCAATATACACTACAATGCATGAATTCCACTGGCAGGGCTGCAATATATACTACAATGCACGAATTACACTGACAGGGTGCAATAGATACTACAATGCATGAATTCCACTGACAGGCTGCAATATATACTACAATGCATGAATTCCACTAGCAGGGCTGCAATAGATACTACAATGTATGAATTCCACTGGCAGGGCTGCAATATATACTACAATGCATGAATGCCACTGACAGGGTTCAATGGACACTACACTGCATTAATTCCACTGGCTGGGCTGCAATATGTACTACAAAGCATGAATTCCACTGACAGGGTGCAATAGATACTACAATGCATGAATTCCACTGACAGGGTGCAATATAAACTACAATGCATGAATTCCACTGACAGGGCTGCAACAGATACTACACTGCATTAATTCCACTGGCTGGGCTGTAATATGAACTACAAAGCATGATTTCCACTGACAGGGTGCAATATATACTACAATGTATGAATTCCACTGACAGGGTGCAATATATACTACAATGCATGAATTCCACTGAAAGGGCTTCAATATACACTACAATGCATGAATTCCACTGGCAGGGCTGCAATATATACTACAATGCATGAATTACACTGACAGGGTGCAATAGATACTACAATGCATGAATTCCACTGACAGGCTGCAATATATACTACAATGCATGAATTCCACTAGCAGGGCTGCAATAGATTCTACAATGCATGAATTCCACTGGCAGGGCTGCAATATATACTACAATGCATGAATGCCACTGACAGGGCTTCAATGGACACTACACTGCATGAATTCCACCGGCTGGGCTGCAATATGTTCTACAAAGCATGAATTCCACTGACAGGGTGCAATATATACTACAATGCATGAATTCCACTGACAGGGTGCAATAGATACTACAATGCATGAATTCCACTGACAGGGTGCAATAGATACTACAATGCATGAATTCCACTGACAGGGTGCAATAGATACTACAATGCATGAATTCCACTGACAGGGTGCAATATATACTACAATGCATGAATTCCACTGACAGGGAGCAATTAATACCACAATGCATGAATTCTACTGAAATGGCTGGCAACAGATACTACACTTCATGAATTCCACTGGCAGGGCTGCAATAGATACTACAATGCAAGAATTACACTGACAGGGTGTAATATATACTACAATGCATGAATTCCACTGACAGGGCTGCAATTAATACCACAATGCATGAATTCCACTGACAGGGCGGCAAGAGATACTACACTGCATGAATTCCACTGGCAGGGCTGCAATAGACACTACAATGCATGAAATCCAATGACAGGGCTGCAATAAATACCACAATGCATGAATACCATTGGCAGTGATGCAATAGATACTGCAAAGCATGAATTCCACTGACAGGGCTGCAATAGATACTACAATGCATGAATTACACTGACAGGGCTGCAATATATACTACAATACATGAATTGCATTGGCAGGGCTGCAATAGATACTACAATGCATGAATTACACTGACAGGGCTGCAATATATACTACAATGCATGAATTACACTGGCAGGGCTGCAATATATACTACAATACATGAATTCCATTGGCAGTGCTGCAATAGATACTACAAAGCATGAATTCCACTGACAGGGTGCAATATATACCACAATGCAAGAATTCCACTGACAGGGCTGCAATTAATACCACAATGCATGAATTCCACTGACAGGGTGCAATATATACTACAATACATGAATTCCACTGACAGGGCTGCATTTAATACCACAATGCATGAATTCCACTGACAGGGCTGCAACAGATACTACACTGCATGAATTCCACTGGCTGGGCTGCAATAGGTACTACAAAGCATGATTTCCACTGACAGGGTGCAATATATACTACAATGTATGAATTCCACTGACAGGGCTGCAATATATACTACAATGCGGGAATTCCATTGGCAGCGCTGCAATAGATACTACATTGCATGAATTCTACTGACACGTCTGCAATACATAATACAATCCATGAATTCCACTGGCAGGGCTGCAATAGATACTACAATGCATGAATTCCACTGGCAGGCCTGCAATAAATACTACAATGCATGAATTACACTTGCAGGACTGCAATAGGTACTACAATGCATGAATTCCACTGAAAGGGCTGCAATAGATACTACAATGCATGAATTCCACTGAAAGGGCTTCAATATACACTACAATGCATGAATTCCACTGGCAGGGCTGCAATAGATACTACAATGTATGAATTCAACTGAAAGGGCTGCAATATATACTACAGTGCGGCAATTCCATTGGCAGCGCTGCAATAGATACTACATTGCATGAATTCCACTGACACGGCTGCAATATATAACACAATCCATGAATTCCACTGGCAGGGCTGCAATAGATACTACAATGCATGAATTCCACTGGCACGGCTGCAATAGATACTACAATGCATGAATTCCACTGAAAGGTCTGCAATAGATACTACAATGCATGAATTCCACTGAAAGGGCTTCAATATACACTACAATGCATGAATTCCACTGGCAGGGCTGCAATATATACTACAATGCATGAATTACACTGACAGGGTGCAATAGATACTACAATGCATGAATTCCACTGACAGGCTGCAATATATACTACAATGCATGAATTCCACTAGCAGGGCTGCAATATATACTACAATGCATGAATTCCACTGGCAGGGCTGCAATATATACTACAATGCATGAATGCCACTGACAGGGTTCAATGGACACTACACTGCATTAATTCCACTGACTGGGCTGCAATATGTACTACAAAGCATGAATTCCACTGACAGGGTGCAATAGATACTACAATGCATGAATTCCACTGACAGGGCTGCAACAGATACTACACTGCATGAATTCCACTGGCTGGGCTGCAATAGGTACTACAAAGCATGATTTCCACTGACAGGGTGCAATATATACTACAATGTATGAATTCCACTGACAGGGTGCAATATATACTACAATGCATGAACTCCACTGAAAGGGCTTCAATATACACTACAATGCATGAATTCCACTGGCAGGGCTGCAATATATACTACAATGCATGAATTACACTGACAGGGTGCAATAGATACTACAATGCATGAATTCCACTGACAGGCTGCAATATATTCTACAATGCATGAATTCCACTAGCAGGGCTGCAATAGATACTACAATGCATGAATTCCACTGGCAGGGCTGCAATATATACTACAATGCATGAATGCCACTGACAGGGCTTCAATGGACACTACACTGCATGAATTCTACTGGCTGGGCTGCAATATGTTCTACAAAGCATGAATTCCACTGACAGGGTGCAATAGATACTACAATGCATGAATTCCACTGACAGGGTGCAATATATACTACAATGCATGAATTCCACTGACAGGGCTGCAACAGATAGTACACTGCATGAATTCCACTGGCTGGGCTGCAATAGGTACTACAAAACAGGATTTCCACTGACAGGGTGCAATATATACTACAATGTATGAATTCCACTGACAGGGTGCAATATATACTACACTGCATGAATTCCACTGACAGGGCTGCAACAGATACTACACTGCATGAATTCCACTGGCAGGGCTGCAATTGATACTACAATGCATGAATTACACTGACAGGGTGCAATATATACTACAATGCATGAATTCCACTGACAGGGCAGCAATTAATACCACAATGCATGAATTCCACTGACAGGGCTGCAATAGATACTACAATGCATGAATTCCACTGGCAGGCCTGCAATATATACTACAATGCAAGAATTACACTGACAGGGTGCAATATATACTACAATGTATGAATTCCACTGACAGGGTGAAATATATACTACAATGCATGAATTCCACTGACAGGGCTGCATTTAATACCACAATGCATGAATTCCACTGACAGGGCTGCAACAGATACTACACTGCATGAATTCCACTGACTGAGCTGCAATAGGTACTTCAAAGCATGAATTCCACTGACAGGGTGCAATAGATACTACAATGCATGAATTCCACTGACAGGGAGCAATAGATACTACAATGCATGAATTCCATTGACAGGGTGCAATATATACTACAATGCATGAATTCCACTGACAGGGAGCAATTAATTCCACAATGCATGAATTCTACTGAAATGGCTGCAACAGATACTACACTTCATGAATTCCACTGGCAGGGCTGCAATAGATACTACAATGCAAGAATTACACTGACAGGGTGCAATATATACTACAATGCATGAATTCCACTGACAGGGCTGCAATTAATACCACAATGCATGAATTCCACTGACAGGGCTGCAAGAGATACTACACTGCATGAATTCAACTGGCAGGGCTGCAATAGACACTACAATGCATGAATTCCAATGACAGGGCTGCAATAAATACCACAATGCATGAATACCATTGGCAGTGATGCAATATATACTACAAAGCATGAATTCCACTGAGAGGGCTGCAATAAATACTACAATGCATGAATTACACTGACAGGGCTGCAATATATACTACAATACATGAATTCCATTGGCAGTGCTGCAATTAATACCACAATGCATAAATTCCACTGACAGGGTGCAATATATACTACAATGCATGAATTCCACTGACGGGGCTGCATTTAACACCACAATGCATGAATTCCACTGACAGGGCTGCAACAGATACTACACTGCATGAATTCCACTGGCTGGGCTGCAATAGGTACTACAAAGCATGATTTCCACTGACAGGGTGCAATATATACTACAATGTATGAATTCCACTGACAGGGCTGCAATATATACTACAATGCGGGAATTCCATTGGCAGCGCTGCAATAGATACTACATTGCATGAATTCTACTGACACGGCTGCAATACATAATACAATCCATGAATTCCACTGGCAGGGCTGCAATAGATACTACAATGCATGAATTCCACTGGCAGGCCTGCAATAGATTCTACAATGCATGAATTCCACTGGCAGGACTGCAATAGATACTACAATGCATGAATTCCACTGAAAGGGCTACAATAGATACTACAATGCATGAATTCCACTGAAAGGGCTTCAATATACACTACAATGCATGAATTCCACTGGCAGGGCTGCAATAGATACTACAATGTATGAATTCAACTGACAGGGCTGCAATATATACTACAGTGCGGCAATTCCATTGGCAGCGCTGCAATAGATACTACATTGCATGAATTCCACTGACACGTCTGCAATATATAACACAATCCATGAATTCCACTGGCAGGGCTGCAATAGATACTACAATGCATGAATTCCACTGGCACAGCTGCAATAGATACTACAATGCATGAATTCCACTGAAAGGTCTGCAATAGATACTACAATGCATGAATTCCACTGAAAGGGCTTCAATATACACTACAATGCATGAATTTCACTGGCAGGGCTGCAATATATACTACAATGCACGAATTACACTGACAGGGTGCAATAGATACTACAATGCATGAATTCCACTGACAGGCTGCAATATATACTACAATGCATGAATTCCACTAGCAGGGCTGCAATAGATACTACAATGTATGAATTCCACTGGCAGGGCTGCAATATATACTACAATGCATGAATGCCACTGACAGGGTTCAATGGACACTACACTGCATTAATTCCACTGGCTGGGCTGCAATATGTACTACAAAGCATGAATTCCACTGACAGGGTGCAATAGATACTACAATGCATGAATTCCACTGACAGGGTGCAATATAAACTACAATGCATGAATTCCACTGACAGGGCTGCAACAGATACTACACTGAATGAATTCCACTGGCTGGGCTGCAATATGTACTACAAAGCATGATTTCCACTGACAGGGTGCAATATATACTACAATGTATGAATTCCACTGACAGGGTGCAATATATACTACAATGCATGAATTCCACTGAAAGGGCTTCAATATACACTACAATGCATGAATTCCACTGGCAGGGCTGCAATATATACTACAATGCATGAATTACACTGACAGGGTGCAATAGATACTACAATGCATGAATGCCACTGACAGGGCTTCAATGGACACTACACTGCATGAATTCCACCGGCTGGGCTGCAATATGTTCTACAAAGCATGAATTCCTCTGACAGGGTGCAATAGATACTACAATGCATGAATTCCACTGACAGGGTGCAATATATACTACAATGCATGAATTCCACTGACAGGGTGCAATAGATACTACAATGCATGAATTCCACTGACAGGGTGCAATAGATACTACAATGCATGAATTCCACTGACAGGGTGCAATATATACTACAATGCATGAATTCCACTGACAGGGAGCAATTAATACCACAATGCATGAATTCTACTGAAATGGCTGCAACAGATACTACACTTCATGAATTCCACTGGCAGGGCTGCAATAGATACTACAATGCATGAATTCCACTGACAGGGCTGCATTTAATACCACAATGCATGAATTCCACTGACAGGGCTGCAACAGATACTACACTGCATGAATTCCACTGGCTGGGCTGCAATAGGTACTACAAAGCATGATTTCCACTGACAGGGTGCAATATATACTACAATGTATGAATTCCACTGACAGGGCTGCAATATATACTACAATGCGGGAATTCCATTGGCAGCGCTGCAATAGATACTACATTGCATGAATTCTACTGACACGTCTGCAATACATAATACAATCCATGAATTCCACTGGCAGGGCTGCAATAGATACTACAATGCATGAATTCCACTGGCAGGCCTGCAATAGATACTACAATGCATGAATTCCACTGGCAGGACTGCAATAGATACTACAATGCATGAATTCCACTGAAAGGGCTGCAATAGATACTACAATGCATGAATTCCACTGAAAGGGCTTCAATATAAACTACAATGCATGAATTCCACTGGCAGGGCTGCAATAGATACTACAATGTATGAATTCAACTGACAGGGCTGCAATATATACTACAGTGCGGCAATTCCATTGGCAGCGCTGCAATAGATACTACATTGCATGAATTCCACTGACACGGCTGCAATATATAACACAATCCATGAATTCCACTGGCAGGGCTGCAATAGATACTACAATGCATGAATTCCACTGGCACGGCTGCAATAGATACTACAATGCATGAATTCCACTGAAAGGTCTGCAATAGATACTACAATGCATGAATTCCACTGAAAGGGCTTCAATATACACTACAATGCATGAATTCCACTGGCAGGGCTGCAATATATACTACAATGCATGAATTACACTAACAGGGTGCAATAGATACTACAATGCATGAATTCCACTGACAGGCTGCAATATATACTACAATGCATGAATTCCACTAGCAGGGCTGCAATAGATACTACAATGCATGAATTCCACTGGCAGGGCTGCAATATATACTGCAATGCATGAATGCCACTGACAGGGTTCAATGGACACTACACTGCATTAATTCCACTGGCTGGGCTGCAATATGTACTACAAAGCATGAATTCCACTGACAGGGTGCAATAGATACTACAATGCATGAATTCCACTGACAGGGTGCAATATAAACTACAATGCATGAATTCCACTGACAGGGCTGCAACAGATACTACACTGCATGAATTCCACTGGCTGGGCTGCAATAGGTACTACAAAGCATGATTTCCACTGACAGGGTGCAATATATACTACAATGTATGAATTCCACTGACAGGGTGCAATATATACTACAATGCATGAATTCCACTGAAAGGGCTTCAATATACACTACAATGCATGAATTCCACTGGCAGGGCTGCAATATATACTACAATGCATGAATTACACTGACAGGGTGCAATAGATACTACATTGCATGAATTCTACTGACACGGCTGCAATACATAATACAATCCATGAATTCCACTGGCAGGGCTGCAATAGATACTACAATGCATGAATTCCACTGGCAGGCCTGCAATAGATTCTACAATGCATGAATTCCACTGGCAGGACTGCAATAGATACTACAATGCATGAATTCCACTGAAAGGGCTACAATAGATACTACAATGCATGAATTCCACTGAAAGGGCTTCAATATACACTACAATGCATGAATTCCACTGGCAGGGCTGCAATAGATACTACAATGTATGAATTCAACTGACAGGGCTGCAATATATACTACAGTGCGGCAATTCCATTGGCAGCGCTGCAATAGATACTACATTGCATGAATTCCACTGACACGTCTGCAATATATAACACAATCCATGAATTCCACTGGCAGGGCTGCAATAGATACTACAATGCATGAATTCCACTGGCACAGCTGCAATAGATACTACAATGCATGAATTCCACTGAAAGGTCTGCAATAGATACTACAAAGCATGATTTCCACTGACAGGGTGCAATATATACTACAATGTATGAATTCCACTGACAGGGTGCAATATATACTACAATGCATGAATTCCACTGAAAGGGCTTCAATATACACTACAATGCATGAATTCCACTGGCAGGGCTGCAATATATACTACAATGCATGAATTACACTGACAGGGTGCAATAGATACTACAATGCATGAATGCCACTGACAGGGCTTCAATGGACACTACACTGCATGAATTCCACCGGCTGGGCTGCAATATGTTCTACAAAGCATGAATTCCTCTGACAGGGTGCAATAGATACTACAATGCATGAATTCCACTGACAGGGTGCAATATATACTACAATGCATGAATTCCACTGACAGGGTGCAATAGATACTACAATGCATGAATTCCACTGACAGGGTGCAATAGATACTACAATGCATGAATTCCACTGACAGGGTGCAATATATACTACAATGCATGAATTCCACTGACAGGGAGCAATTAATACCACAATGCATGAATTCTACTGAAATGGCTGCAACAGATACTACACTTCATGAATTCCACTGGCAGGGCTGCAATAGATACTACAATGCATGAATTCCACTGACAGGGCTGCATTTAATACCACAATGCATGAATTCCACTGACAGGGCTGCAACAGATACTACACTGCATGAATTCCACTGGCTGGGCTGCAATAGGTACTACAAAGCATGATTTCCACTGACAGGGTGCAATATATACTACAATGTATGAATTCCACTGACAGGGCTGCAATATATACTACAATGCGGGAATTCCATTGGCAGCGCTGCAATAGATACTACATTGCATGAATTCTACTGACACGTCTGCAATACATAATACAATCCATGAATTCCACTGGCAGGGCTGCAATAGATACTACAATGCATGAATTCCACTGGCAGGCCTGCAATAGATACTACAATGCATGAATTCCACTGGCAGGACTGCAATAGATACTACAATGCATGAATTCCACTGAAAGGGCTGCAATAGATACTACAATGCATGAATTCCACTGAAAGGGCTTCAATATAAACTACAATGCATGAATTCCACTGGCAGGGCTGCAATAGATACTACAATGTATGAATTCAACTGACAGGGCTGCAATATATACTACAGTGCGGCAATTCCATTGGCAGCGCTGCAATAGATACTACATTGCATGAATTCCACTGACACGGCTGCAATATATAACACAATCCATGAATTCCACTGGCAGGGCTGCAATAGATACTACAATGCATGAATTCCACTGGCACGGCTGCAATAGATACTACAATGCATGAATTCCACTGAAAGGTCTGCAATAGATACTACAATGCATGAATTCCACTGAAAGGGCTTCAATATACACTACAATGCATGAATTCCACTGGCAGGGCTGCAATATATACTACAATGCATGAATTACACTAACAGGGTGCAATAGATACTACAATGCATGAATTACACTGACAGGCTGCAATATATACTACAATGCATGAATTCCACTAGCAGGGCTGCAATAGATACTACAATGCATGAATTCCACTGGCAGGGCTGCAATATATACTGCAATGCATGAATGCCACTGACAGGGTTCAATGGACACTACACTGCATTAATTCCACTGGCTGGGCTGCAATATGTACTACAAAGCATGAATTCCACTGACAGGGTGCAATAGATACTACAATGCATGAATTCCACTGACAGGGTGCAATATAAACTACAATGCATGAATTCCACTGACAGGGCTGCAACAGATACTACACTGCATGAATTCCACTGGCTGGGCTGCAATAGGTACTACAAAGCATGATTTCCACTGACAGGGTGCAATATATACTACAATGTATGAATTCCACTGACAGGGTGCAATATATACTACAATGCATGAATTCCACTGAAAGGGCTTCAATATACACTACAATGCATGAATTCCACTGGCAGGGCTGCAATATATACTACAATGCATGAATTACACTGACAGGGTGCAATAGATACTACAATGCATGAATTCCACTGACAGGCT